>NC_071389.1:8838666-11424134 GCF_022682495.2 Desmodus rotundus
TCAGACCGTCCCTGTACTAACTGTCACGTTATCTCTCTGTAACAGCTCTGTGCTGTTCACCACACACAGGCAGTACCGTGTGGGTGTGGCGTTGGCCATGTGTCTTTATTCTGGGTGCGACTTTCCCGAGTAGTAAAAGCTCCCGCTCAAGAAAGGTTCCCCCATTTGTTCATCCGCAAATACTTGAGCACGTGCTGGGTCTCAGCCACTGCTAAGAGCATGTTTACTCCCTGGGAGAAGTAAACTGGGGATTACTCAGCTTATGGATGTCTGCTGAGTGCTGCGTGCGGGGCCTCGTGCTGAGGGCTTGGGGGTAAGACTGACTGGTGCCTCACAGGGCTCCTGTGAGCCGAGCACCATGCCGATCCATGCTAAATTAACTAAGGTGCTTGGTGTGTACCACTTCATTCACTTTTATTCAGTCCCCAAAATGTCCCCCATAAACTGTGTCGTACCCCTGTCTTACAGATGAGGAAACTTAGAGAGAGGGGGAGTCCCTCTTCCAGGTATACAGAGTTCATGAGTAGTAGATTCTGGGTTCAGCCCTTGGTCTGCTTGATGCCGGAAGTCTTAACCACTGTGGAAAAGTCAGGTGCATGTTGGATGAACCTAGAAACCACATTCTCTCTCTGACTGGGATGCTCGGGTGTGGCTTCAAAAGAGAGGGCATCTGAACTGAGCTGTCTCCATGGGCAGGGGAGTGGGGCTTGGAGCTGAGGCTTGGGAAGGGGCAGGAGAGCGGTGAAAGGGCCCCATTCCCACCCTGTACATCAGTAACTAGCTTTAGTGGAGTGAAGCGGGGAGGGACGAAGAAAAATAAAAACTGCCTTCCCAGTGTTCTTAATGAAGGAAAAGTTCCTTTTTCCTTCATTATTTCTGGGACTTTCTGAATCTAACCTTCCTCAAATGCCAAGACCTTTCAGTGCCCATAAAGTGTAAAGTGCCTGATGAGCACTAACATGAAACGGGATTGAACTTGGGGAGACATCGCTGGGAAAGGACAGTCTGCTGGGGAGGAGGTGGGCCTTGAGCTGAGCCTGAAAGCATCAGTGGAGTTCAGAGAGAGTGGGAACAGGCGAAGGGACACCCTGCGGGAGGGTCACAGTGAGGAGAGGCAAAGGGAACACATTTCTCCTGGCGAAAGTGGAGGGTTTAGAGCATTTGGAATACAAGGCTGGTGTCTGAGTCTGTGGCCTACAAACAGCAGGTTTGAGGAGTGTGTCTTCCCACAGGCCAGCTCCCGCTGTGGGTGGGTGCATACCACTGCAAGAGAAAAGACCCCACTGCCAGCTTCCTGGAAGCGAGGAGGGTCTGATGAGTGGAATAGGCGGTGGGAGTTCACTTCTAGTTTTCAGAAAGACTGTATGCTGTATCATTTTAACTGGTAAATTAGTGCCCCAAAGTTTGGGGTAAAAATAATTTGGTGAGATGTTTGGGGAGAGACTGAAAGTGGATCTGAATGTAAAGCAGCACTTAGTGGGCGTTTCTGTCTGTAGACCGTTGGACTTCTGGGAAGTCCTTTCCAGGTAGTTTGCTTTCCCTCAGTGTCAAGTTTCTGCACTGTTTCAGATTGCACTGTGGAACTGAAAGTTGAACTGTGCATAGTAGGAAACCGCTAGGTAGGAACAATGTTACACAGACCAAGCCTGGGGGTGTACTTGCTTTCTGCCCTGTTCTTAGTGCTGCATTTTTTATTTTACCACACGCATGGGTTTTGTCTTCATTATCTGGTGTTTCCCTCTACCTCCAGGTGCCCAGATGACTATTATGAGCCAAGCGTGTGCAGAGAGGTGTAATATAATGAGGCTGGTGGATCGTCGGTGGGCAGGGATCGCCAAAGGAGTGGGCACCCAGAAGATTATTGGAAGGGTACATCTAGGTGAGCAAAAGGCACGGGGAGTCTCTGTAGGGCAGTGGATTTAAAATTTTTTCTCTTGGACAGGTACATCTGACCCAACGAGCCTTAACCCTGGAAATTGAAACGGAATGTTGAAGTCATGTGCATGTGTACGTTTTAGCTGGAGACCAGGAGCTGTCAGTCCCCTGGGTACTTCTGTTTTCTGCTCCTTGCAGATAGTTCCTTTCACCTGTTTTAGCAGATTTCGGTGCATGCCTCCGCGTGTCTAAGTAACATGCTCATAGCGCAGTCTTCCTGATGTGACTGACTGTGTAAATGCTATGGAGAGCCTGGCCATCTAATTGAAAACTAGTGCTTTCCTTTCGGAATTAGTAATTGTCGTCTTCTCTCTCTTTTTTTTTTTTTTTTTTTTTTTTTTTTTTTAATCATTGGGTTTTCTTGTGCATTAGCCATCACAAACACTTACTTACCTAGTTGTATGAATCTCGATACATTTGGTCTCATTGAAGATGCTCCTCCCAAGGCCTGGACTGTTAGGGCTGCTTCATAGTAGCTGCTGTTCTGGAATCTCCCCTGACTGGGTATCTGAGGGTTCCTTTTTCTGGGTCTTGTGTCAGACCACATGAGCCCCTTGTCTTCCTCTTTTTATGTCGCTCCTCAGTTTATTACAGGATGTCTTCCAGTAACTTAACCAGAATGAGTCTTTTTTCCTCTACATTCCGCCAGTCTGGCTAGGCTGGAAATCATTTTCCTTCACAGTTTTTCACGGTACTGCTGTGGAAAAGCTGGCTGCTCTTCTGATCCTTGATCCTGTATGTGAAAGATTTCCAGTTCTGAAGGTTGTAGAATCTTTCCTTTGACCTTGGTGTTTTGAAATTTTACAGTGATGTACTTGGGTGTAGCTTTCTTTTCATCCACTGTGCTGGGTGCCTTTCAGTCTGAAAAAATGGCTTAGAGAATGATTTCCTCCCTTCTAGGGTGTCTGTTATTCAGGGAGCATGATCTCCAATCCTGGGAGTTTGGGTGAGATGTCCTCAACTTGTCTTCCATCCTTTCCGTTACGTTTTGTATTTTTTTGTTTTTTGTGTTAGGTGGTTTTCTCAAGTCTCTGGTGATCCTTGACATCTGCTCCTATCGAAGAGCGGGACACCAAAAGGCTATTTAGGAAAGATTGCCTGGGTGGGCAGCCTGGAAGCTGGGAGGGAGAAAAAGGCTCGCGTCCCAGCAAGCTTTCACGTGACCCCCTTGGTTTTGGTTAGGTGCTTGATGCTGTGCCCCGTCTTCCTCCAGGCCGGCCGCTGTTGTTGTGAGAGCCTCTGCCTCTCCCTCCGGTCTGCAGCTGAGGTAGAGGGAGGGAGGGGCCCCCAGATCTAACGGTGCCTCGTAGACCTCGGCCCATCTCCCTGCTTTGGGCCTGCCTCTGGCCCTGTTTTCAGAGGTCCTGTTTCAGCCACGTCGTCAGCCTCTGGGAGTTCTGGGGTGGTCATCGGGCTGCTGCTCAGTTTTCCGTGCAGCCGTCCACCTTCTAGTTCCACAGCTGTTTCACTCGTCTCTTCCATTACTTTTGGCCTTGGTGGTTTTACCTTTACACAAAAGTTTTTATTGTGATTTTTATAAGGGATAAATGGGGATAAATATGTGTGTTTAATCCTTCATCTCTCATCCAAGTTCTTTTTTTTTTTTTTTTGGTTTGTTTTTTTCTTTAATCTATTCCATAGATGCTCATTGTAGAGAATTTCAAAAGTAGATACATGTGAAAACAAGCTAAAAACACCTTAAGTCCTTTAGGTGAGGATCAACCATTAGTGACATTTAAACATACTTCTTTTTGGTTTTGTTTCCATGCATTTTTTTTCTTGTAAAAGGTAGTCGTATGATGTATGTAATTTTATACTCTGCCTTAAGAAAAATTAACATTTGTAATATTTCTCCCAATGTTACTATAAATTTCATAAGCATCATTTAAGTAAATGAGTAACAGTCCGTTGTATAGGTCTAATGGTCAACTTTCGGGATGTATTTTTCCCCAGTGTTTCATCATTGTGACGTGTTTTATGCACGCCGATTTTTTTCCTTAGTCAAGATTCCTGTAAGTACTGAATCAAAGGTTATTAACACTTAAGACTCTCAATGATGCTAACTGGTACCGATGTGCTTCTCCAGCACTGAATGAATATTTCATCTCAGTGTCCCTGTACAATCAAATACTATTAGTTTTTTTAAATTTTTACTCCTTTAATTTGTAGATAAAGCAGTGTCTAAATAACCTTACTCTCATACACTTTCCTACACACAGTAGGACTCAAATTGAGTAGGAATACCACTAATTGGTTGTTTCAGAGTCTGAGGCCTCAGACTTTTCCTGGTTGTAAGTGAGGAGCTTCCGGGAGGAGGCAGAGCGCTGCCAGTCCCTGTCCTTCCCGGGGGACAGGCAGGTCGCCCCGATTCGCAGCTGTGACTGGTCGGCAAGAAGAAAGCCCTGTGGCAGCTACAGGAGCTGTGCTGTGGGAAGGAGGCCTCAGTCTGTGTAAGACGGTGGTTCCCCCACATCTTCCACAGAGTCCTTGTTGGTGCCGTCCAGACCCTTCCGAGAGAGACATCATGTGCCAATTTTAAATTTTGCACGGGCTCTGTACGTTGCGCACACAAGTCATTTCAAGGTTGATTGAAGGCCTAGATGTGTGGAAGGCAAAGTCACAGCTTTTGGAGAAAATACAGGAGCATATCTTGCATAGGAAAGGGGTTCTTTCAAAGATAGGAAGGAAATTATTTGATAAATTCATCCATATTAAGATTAAGAACCTTTCATCAAAGCACATCATTAAAAAGTGAACAAACACAAACTAGAAAAAGATTTCAGTAACGTGTAACTAATAAAAGACTCGTATTTAGAACATACACATATTCTGGATGTTTGTATATCCTCCAACTCCGTAAGAAAGACAGTATAAAAAATTACATAAGTACTTTGAGAGGAAACCCAGATGGTTAATAAGTATATGGAAAGTCGCTTAGCCTCATTATTAGCCAGGGAAATGCAAAATTATTGCAAGATTAACGGGGTTTCGAATCTAATCCCATGGAGCGCTGGTGAGAATGTGGAGCAATGGGAACTTTCATGTACTGCAGGACACATTTTAGAAAACAATTCAACATCCCCAAGCAAAGCTGAGTGTACTATGCCCTGGAACCCTGTAATTCCACTTCTTAGATTGTGCCTAGAGGAACTCACAGCACTCCAGGAGACAGGTGCGGGAGCATTCTCGTCAGCGGTGCTGTGGCAGCGGAAACTGGAAGCGCCCTAGAAAGTCCTGTGGCAGCGCAGTGGGCGCATCGCCCTTGGTGGGTTAGACACCACAGCGCTCCAAGGGGCGGTGTAAAGCCGAAGTCAGAGTGTCATGTGTGCCTAGAGGGGTAAAGTACCTCGAAATATTTTTGGAGTAAAAGAGCAAGCTGTAGTTCAAAAACACAAAACTAAAGAATACATTGCTTAGAAATCACGCAGAGCTGGTACAGACTCTTAAGAAATGCTGGGAGTGGTTAACACAAAACCCGGGAAAGTTAGGAGGGTGGGAGGAAGCAAAGAATAAGTTGTGACCAGTGGGACATATGGAGACTTCTTAGTTTTCTGTTTCTTAAGTGGGGGAAGAGATGTGTGGGTGTTTGTTTTATTATGCTTCCTACTGCACATGTATTTCATACTTCCCTGTTTATGAGATGGACTTAACACACTGGGCAAGAGGAGTAATTGACGAAAGAGTCAAGGCAAGAGACGCCAAGCAAGTACAGGCCTGGTGTTGTCTCTGGTTTGGCGAATAGAAACTTGATTGTAACAGGCAGTAGTAAGCAATTTACATTTTGGAGGCTAATGTAAAGGGTTTGAAGTGTACAGATTTAACTAGCGGGATAGCTGAGTTGATTAGAGCATTGTCACAATATGCCAAAGTTGCAAGTTCGATCCCTGGTCAGGACACATACAAGAATCAACTAATGCCCTGGCTGGTATGGTTCAGTGGATTGAGTGCCAACCTACAAACTGAAGGGTAACCGGTTGGATTCCCAGTCAGGGCACATGCCTGGGTTGTGGGCCAGGTCCCCACTTGGGGGCGTGTGAGAGGCAGCCACACATTGATGTTTCTCTCCCTCTCTTTCTCCTTCCCTGCCCCTCACTCTAAAAATAAATAAAATCTTGGGGTGGAGGGATGGGGAGAAAAGGCATACAACTGTAACTGAATAACAATAAAAATTAAATAAGTAATAAAAATAAAATCTTTTTTAAAAAAAGAATCAACTAATGAATGCATAAATAAGTGGAACAACAAATTGATGTTTCCCTCTCTAAAATCAATAAGTAAAAAGTAGGTAAAGTGTGCAGATTTTATTTCCCTTTTAGAAAACCTTCTGTAAGTGTATAGGAAGTGGGTTGTTTATTGGAGAAATTGTCCTTCTAAATTCCACTGTACCGGCTGGTGCCATCGGTGGCTTTTAAAACTGATTGTTAGTCTTACAGGATTTTCTGTTTATACTTCACCTCTTTGCTTGCTTAGCCTGGGTTTTGACTGACTGCGAGAAGCAGGCACAGAATGATAGATACATTTCCAAAGTTTGTGTTGGGCTTTTGAGGCAAAAATCAGTAACTTCTTCTCTGTGTGCTTCAGCTCAGGTTCAGATTGAAGGAGACTTCCTGGCGTGTTCCTTCTCTATATTGGAGGAGCAGCCGATGGACATGCTTCTGGGACTAGACATGCTGAAGCGACATCAGGTAATCGGGCTTCACTTGCCTTTCGCGCTGGCCTTCTGGATGCTCCGTGGCTGTTACTGCATCCTCTCTCGTGGCTGGGTGGGCTGGGTGGGCTGGGTGTGCTGGGGAACTAAGCCGCACGGCGCTTCAGACCTGGAAAGGCCCTTAGTTGATGATGATGTCGTACAAAGTTTGGAATTATGTGTAAGTGGAAGTAGAATCTTCTGTGAAACCTCTCTGAATCTTAAATCGTGCCATGTGTTTTGAGATAAAAAAGGGCAATGGTTCCCTTGTGTAATTTTTAGTTTCTAGTTAGAATTCAAGTAATTTTTTGATGGTTTTGTTGGGAAGCATAGCTAACACACAACGATGATTTTACACAAGTGTAAGTGTAGGAAGCCCTTAGTAGGTGGCCAGCAATACTTGAGAAGAAGCGTTTCAGGGTTGAGGGAGAAGGTGTGCGTTAGATGTTGGGAACAGAAGTGTTTAATACAGGAAGGGTGATTTGTAACTATATTCGTATGCAGTGATACTTACATTTCTACTCTGAGGCCTGAGAATTTGTTGATAGATAAACAGTTCCCAGTCAAGAAATAATTAGTGTCCACTGGCAGGGCAATTTTCACAAGTTTCATATCTAGTCGATATTTTTATGTCACTAATGTTCTTTACATTTTTTAATATTAAATTCTTACAAAATACATATTGCATTGAATCAAAGTACAGAATTTTGAGTAAAAGGAATGAGTTAGTGCATGTATAAATAAAACCTATTTTATTAGTAGTATCTTTCCTTTTTTTTAGACATTGTATAGACCAGGAGTCTCCAACTTCATAGATATAAAGCATATATATATGGGTAACTGACCTATATTAACTAATTATGAAAATACGCAGAAAAGTATGAAGTACAGAATAGTTTTATAGAGAATGCTTTTCCTACATACCACTTTTTTGAGACTATTAGTACAGTTTAAATATAAGCTGTACTTATACAAAAAACAAAAAGCAAGATGTAAAATTATATAAATGGTTTGTCTTAGTTTTACAAGAAAAAGTCACTACATGTTTATAAAAGGCAGGGCCACTGATTATGTCTGGCGTTTTTCCAAATTTTGCACAATGAACAGGTGTTACATTTAAACTTAGAAGTGAACATACAGCCCTGGCTGGTGTGGCTCAGTGGGTTGAGTGCCAGCCTGCAGACCAAAGAGTCGCTAGTTCAATTCCTGGTCAGGGCACATGCCTGGGTTGTGGGCCAGGTCCCCAGTTGGGGGCATGTGAGAGGCAACTGATCAATGTATCTCTCTCACATTGATGTTTCTCTCCCTCTTTTTCTCCCTCCCTTTCTCTCTAAAAATAAATAAATGAAGATCTTTATTTTTAAAAATGTTAAACAAATGCTATATTAACAGTGTCACCTACGTTGAAGTTTACTTTTAGGTAAAATTGTTTTGAACTGCCTCTATCAGTACTGCTCTTTGTGAGTGGAGTTTTAAATTGAGGGTCATAATTTTTCTGCATGGTATTTTATCTGCTGTCATCGGTCTTTGGTTTCTTCTTTCTAAGTGTTCCATTGACCTCAAGAAAAATGTCCTCGTGATCGGCACCACAGGCTCACAGACCACCTTCCTTCCCGAGGGAGAGTTACCTGAGTGCGCCCGGTTGGCGTATGGGGCCGGGCGAGAAGAGATGAGGCCAGAAGAGATTGCAGACCGAGAACTAGCAGAAGCCCTTCAAAAATCCATACAGGATGCAGGTATGTGCGGTGGCTGGGCGCTTGAGTAGCTCCAGCGTCAGAGGGGTAGGGACTTAACGGCTCGTAATCAGTCTCGTCGTCCTGTCAGACGTGTTCCCGTCCTCTGCCCGCCTCCCTCCGTCTCTGAGCACAGCAGAGAGCTCGGTGTTTCCGCAGACCAGGGACCAGGAGACAGCAGCCCACTGCTGTGTGCGAGAGAGCCTGGGAGTTGTGTGCTCGGGCGCGTTTGGTAGGCTTCCTGAAAATCTTGTCCTTTTTTCCCCCCTGAAGAAAATTGTAACTGTAGGCAGATACTTCCCTTTGAGTTCATCAGTATTGCCCTGAAAATGCCCGTCCCGTTCTGTGGGTCCGTTTGTTTTGAAGAGTAGCATTGTCCCTGTGACTGAGCAGACCAAACATCATTAATATCTGCTGAAAGTGCTGCCACCAAAGACAGAGGGACAGTAATCAGTACAGCGTTTATGCTGTTACTGAGGCCACAGTAGTGTGTCATTGGGCCAAATGACAAGAGTATGTGAGCTATTGAAATGAAGCTACCTAATACGTTTTTCCCTGAACCTGAATTGTAGCTTATTTCAGTCTAAAGTCCAAGTCAAGTTTTGGGGTAAAATGCAGGGACATGGTTTTGCTGAAATCCCATTTCCATGGGTACTTTTTCCCTGTCTGTCACAGAACAGTGAGTCTAGGGTGCGTTTTCTAGAAATTGAAGAGCATTCACTTTTAAGTTTCGGTCATTTTAAAGTCTTGAGCTGTAATTATTCATCAGTGACTAATACCATGTTACATTTTCTGATACAATAAAGTGGATTGGAACCACAAGTTCAGGCAATAGCTTTCTTCTAAAGACAGAAAAAAATAAGAGCTTTAAAAATAAGCATCCAGATTTTGCCAGTGTTTCTTACCGGAGAACATCCGGTGGGTCAGCCTTGAACCTCTTAGAACGGGTGTGGCTGGCAGGGGGAGGTTCCAGGCTGGCCTTGTTCAGGATCTGCTCCTCGCCCATCTTGCAGCTCAGTGTTACACACAAAGCACAGTTTCGAATGTGACTTAAGTATTTTGTAGGAAGGGGTGAATTTTGATCATCCAGGCAGAATGAGTTCATAGTGTTAATCTTCCCTGAAAGGCAAGCTTGAGTGAGTTTGACATACCTACTTAGAAGGTTTTTACATTTCCTCAGTAACTTGTCAGCGTAGTTGTAATGCTGTGTATTTAGTAATGAAATTGGATATATTACCATTTTGTGAAATCTCCATCCCCGTCCCCCCTACAAAGCTTTCTTTTTAAGAAACACCAGCTGATGGTAGTAGTGCTTTCTAAACTCACAGTAGTTACTCTCTTTGGGTAATTACCTTTTATTTTAAAAGTTTCGGAGATTAAAATGGAAACCACGGATTTTACAAGATTAAAAAAAGGAAACGGCCCTTTACACATGTGACCTTGTGTTACTGACGTTGTTGTGGCTGTGCTGGTTCTTGTCATGTTTAAATAATGACGTCATTCTGCAACATCAGGTTCTGTTTGTTTGGGACATTGACCTCCCAGTATCATCAAAATCAAAACTCTGGACATTGTAAGTGAAAGTATTTTTGCTAAAAAAATGTTTCTTTGGTAGCTACTCTATACCAAAGTATCTTTATCTTTTCTATCAATTGAAAAAAAAAATAATTCAGAATAGGAGCTGTATCTGATATGTTTTCTAAAAACTGATTAAAAGATAAAGAGGTTAAGTCAGGATAGGTAATCAGGTTTGGATGTATTTCTTCTAAAAATAAATCTCAAATGAGAAAGAAACGTGGAAAGTGACGGTTACGCGTGTTCATGTCCCCTGAGTCCACATGAAGATGTCCGAGTCACGTGGTCCGTACTTCCCCCACCTGTCTCGTGTGTTTGCCCATGAGTTCTCTGTCTGTGAAATTAATTTCTTTCCAAGTTCTATTAAAAATCTGTTGAAGTTAACACATTACTTTATGTATTATGAGAGAGTGAAAGCAACCAACAGATCTTTCCATGTCCCAACTACGGAAACATCCCAGCTTTGACTCTACCAGTGCCTGATGTTAAATACGGCAAAGGAATGGAGACTGTAACCCTGCATGCTGTGTGGTTTGCATTGTTAACCCGAGTTTGCTTGTCTGTTTCCTAATTCAAACAGAGCGTCAGAAGCCATGATGCATGTAGTGTGTGTGTGCTGCAGCTGGAGTGGGCCCCAGACCAGGTATTTATAGACTCTGCGTTCCGCCTTCCGTCCAGTCTTCGTCTGGGGTCTGTATCTCAGCACTGGGGAGTTTGCGTCCATCGTCCGCCATTCCACCTTGTTTAATCTGGTTACAACTAGCCTGTATATATGTTCGTATGTTGGCATACCTCTGCAAATCCAAGCATAGTTTCCTGTTTAAAAATGTATCCGTTATTAGAACGGTCCTAGGGTGGGGAATCCCAGTAAAAACTGTCCATCTGGCCGTTGTGAATATCAACTCAAAAATGTCAGCATCACAGCTGTTTGTTGTTGGAGATGACTAGGCTGCTAGGGATTTTGTAAGTCCCTTCTGAAAAACTGCACACAACTGCCTAGAGCCATAGAGGAGCAGAGATTTTCATGCTGTTGAAGGAAAAATGGAAACAGGCCGGGTGACTTGTCCAGGGTCACGGAGTCGATAGTAAAGGCGGGACTAAAGTTTTATTCTCTCAGCACCAAGAGCTGAGGATGCTTGTGTCTCCCTGTCCGGACCGATTTCCCCGCTCTGCTTCTGCTCCCTGGTAGTGCAAGTGTGCTCGTTGTCAGCCTGAGTGTGTTGGCTGGTGCATCCAGAGGAGGAGAAGTGGTCCCTTTAAACTATCAGCCTAGGACTTTATAGGGGCTTGCAGGCTGGTTGTAATTAGATACCTAGAACTTAATTTCTTCTTTCTTTTTCTTGTAAGGATGTGTTGAAAGCAGGCATCCTTTAATTATTCTTAATATCCATTGTCCTCATCGTGTCCTCCTATCCTATGGCACTGACCCAGTCCTCCCCTACATTTAGGACTTAGGCCAGTGAAACTGACCATCTCAACTACAGGAGGACTATATGCTGCCTTCATAGTGAGTACAAAATACATTCAGGCCGTGTTCACCTTGACCTCACCCAGTTGTTGTAACTGTCATACAGGTGCCAGAAGGCCATTATCATACTACGGCCTCCCTTCCCCCACTCCTAACACGGTAATCTCACTACAATGTGTCTTTTCTGTTCACAGTAACTCAATATTGAATCTTTTTCTGATTCATCCTTATAGATTGTTAAATAAAACTAATAAGTGTGGTTTTAGACTCTAATGGATATAGTTTGCAGTGAGAAAATGCTATTTTCCTGTTTACCCCTAAACTGTAAGTAAGATCATTTCATAAGAAGTCAGTAACCTCCTGGCATTGCTGTATCTTCTCATGCCGTTAACCAGTGTTGGATTAGAATGACCTAGAGCCATTTGAATTGTAACTGCATTTCTTTGTGGCTTCTAAAGTCAAGGTCAAGCCCCCCCAAGTTGAATGCTAACGTACATCCTGAAGCAGAGTTGCCTCTGCCCTAATAGATCTTACTGTGAAATCCTTGCTGTTACCAGCCTTTGACTTTTAAAGATCTTACACAATAATTGCATAGAGGTCAGGGGTTTTTTAATGTTTATTGATTTTTAGACAGAAAGGGAGGGAGAGAGAAAGAATCATCAATGTGAGAGAAAAACATCAGCCCCGGCTGGTATGGCTCAGTGGATTAAGTGCCAGCCTGTAAACCAAAGGGTCACTGGTTAGATTCCCAGTCAGGGCACATGCCTGGGTTGTGGGCCAGGTCCCCAGTAGGGGGCATGCAAGAGGCAACTACACTGATATTTCTCTCCCTCTCTTTCTCCTTCCCTTCCTCTCTCTAAAAATAAATAAGTAATAAAATCTTTTTTTTTTTAATAAAAAAAAGAAACATCAATTAGTTGCCTCCCATACACACCCCTACCGGGAATCGAACCCCCAGCCTTTTGGTGTATGGGACAATGCTCCAACCAGCTGAGCGCCTCACTGGCCAGAGCCACAGAGATCAGTTTTTAACTGGATCAGTGGCAAGGGGAGAGTTAGAACCGGTGTTTAATGACATGGTGTTCGGCAGCGAGTTCGTGTTTTACCCTGCTGTCCTGCGTGACTGGTCAGAAAGCTGCAGTGGGTGTACATCGTCACTGCCTGTGGAAAAACGATCTCCCTCCGCTGCCCGAACTACCCCCGCTCCCACTGCCCTGCCCTTAAACTGCTTAACTGGTGCTACTTAGTTGTGCTGTGTTAGTGTGATAAAGTGACTGATCCTCTTTTCAAAGTTACTTATTTGATAAAATGATGATTGGGATTTAATCTGTTTGATCTTTAGCTTTACTTTTGTTTTCCAGGTCAGTGCTCGGAGAACACTGACTAAAATAATGGTAGTTTTATCATTATTTTTGGAAGTTCGGATAGAAATAAATAGCATATTTACTTCTCTGTCTTCTGAAGATCCCCAAGCATAACATTCTTTCTCTTTATGAGTCCTCCTCTGTCCAAGATAGGCCTGGTGTTAGATGTCTCATTTCTAACCTCAGTGCTCACACTTGAAACACGAAAAGTGCATTGGCAGGAGATTCATTCGAGTGCAGAAAGCTTCAGAATTTTCAAATGCACCTGAGAATCACCCGAGAAGCTTACAGAAAATGCAGGTTGCTAGGTTTACAGCCAAGGATGGTGTCCCAGAGTCTGTGCGCTGAGCAGACATCCCCGGCGATTGCAGGACAAGCAGTGGAGAGCACACTCTGGGGAAGCTGTCGCGGGGTTCTGAACTCACTGACAGCAGAGATACATAAATGTCCTTCAGTCCGAGCACTAACCCAGACGTTTTGTGGGTGTTTATTAATGATACTTAAAATAGTGAATTACAACAATGCCTGTTTTGTTAAGAACACACCTGCCTCTTATTTTGATGCTGTGATGTTAAATTGTCTACCACAGTGGGAATGGTTCTTGTATAAGTCTCTGAATATAAGCAAACCCAACTTTAATTTGAGGACCTGATTTAGTTCTATCCTGTTTAGATTTGTATCCTCTGATAATGTAACCTGTTAATCTCTTTTCCTTTCCCTTTTGTTCCATGTAGAGAAAAGCGGTGAAGAAACTACCTCACTGGGAATGTCATCATTACCGACTTCAGATGGGTGTGGCCATCCAGCCCGTCCCTCAGGACAGAGTCCTGAGATCGGTAACCCTGCGGGTCTTGCTCACCCTGTCTCTGCTTCAGTCTGCCCTGTCAAGCCCAGTGACCCAGACAGCATGGAACCTGCAGCTGGGAAGGCCTCGGATTCTGCTGAGTTCCAGATAGCCTCTGAAACGAAAGAACATCTTCCCCCCCAGGACCTTGCTGATCATGCTCCTTCCGCAGGCGGCGCTCTGACAGCCCAGAGTCCAGCCGCGCGTGTGCAGAATTCACCCGAAGAAGCCGCTGCTGCAGATCATCTGCAGAAATCTGCTGAAAGAAGCACCCAGAGCCTCCAGTCTCATCTCCACACAAGACAGGAAGTGTCTGTCACAACTACTAGGATGCAAGAAACACAGAGGTTTCTAGGTGAAGAAGGCTGGCATCCAGCATGTCAGGATCTGAGGCAAGTAACTGGCCTTCAGCGGCACGAGGAACCGGAGAATGAACAGCTTGAGGTTGTACCACAGAGCGTGCCACGTGACCAAGAATATCTTTGTATCACAGGGGACCGTGAACTTCTAGGAGAAAGGCAACAGAATCAGCCAAAATGCGTTGATGCAGAAGCTGCAGTGAAAGGAGACAGGCTACAGCAGAATGTGGACTTTCCGTGTGCACAGAGAGACAGGCTGCCTCCCGAATGCTTTGACTGCTCAAATTCAGAAACACTTATGGAAGTAGACACAGTTGAACAGTCCCTAGTTGCGGTGCTTAATTCAGCAGATGGTCAGAATGCCCATGTCAAGAACATCAGTGCATCTGATACCACCCTGGATACTCCCTCAATGGAAGTGGAAACATCAAAATGTAACACTTCTTCTGAAATTTTGAGTAATTCCATTTCCACTCAGAATTTACAGTTCCCAGGAAGCAATGTGGGAATGTCTGGAATAAATAAAGAGTGTGGGAATTGCTCCCCCTCGGCAAGTCTGTGTGGCAGCTGCCAGCCCTGTGTGGAGGCAGCAGAGGGACCCTGCCCGTCTATAACAGCTGCCTTGAAGGAACTTCATGGGCTTCTGGTCACCAGTGGTAAACCAGCTTCAGAACATACCTCTGAAGAAGTTACCTGTCAGTCAAAAACAGTGACTGAGGGCCAGACCGGCTTGGGCATCTTTTCTGAAAGATGGATCCAAAACGAGCAGCTTGCAGCTCCCCAGAATGAACAGTGTTCCCAGGTCTCCTTCCGTCAGGCCACGTCTGCGTCGGTGAAGACAGAAAAGTTAACAGACACTTCACCTGGCTCTGGAATAGAAGATGTAGAAAATACTAACTTCAGGGGTCCAGGTGATGGCCTATTAACTGATAAGAAAGGGGTCCCCAAGTCCAGGGAATCAGTAAATGAGAGCAGTGCTGTCACCCTGGCCTCGGATAAAACGTCTAATCAATTACACTGCACCTTAAGTGTAGAAATTTCACCCAGACTTTTAGCAGGTGAGGAGGATGCACTCAATCAGACTTCGGAGCAAACAAAGTCCTTGTCATCAGATTTCATATTGGTTACAGGTTTGGGTCAGGGCACACAGAATCCAGTGACAGACAGGCCTGAGGCCAGAGAAGATGTCTGTCCTGAAGCTACAGGGCCACTTCTTGATTTTGAGCCACCTACCAGCTGTCCATCATCAGGTCCCTCCATCCTTCCACCGTTCATCTTTCCTGCTGCAGACATTGACCGGATTCTCCGAGCCGGCTTTACTATGCAGGAAGCTCTTGGGGCTTTGCATCGAGTTGATGGAAATGCAGACCTTGCACTTCTTATTTTGCTAGCAAAGAACATTGTAGTTCCTACGTAACCATGGAAAAGTGGGCTAGACCATACTCCATTCCCTTAAAAAAGAAAAAAGCTATATATACACAGACACACACACACACACTCACCACATACACAGTATATGTAGAAACCTGCGAGCAGAATGTTGAGCCAGATTTTTTTTAAAGATTTTTTTCAGCCAAAGTAATTTATGATCTCTTGTCTGATGATTTTGTCTATTTGTTAAAATTTGGGCCTTTTTAAATGTATTGGCAGTATGTGCATACGAAAGCTTTTTATTCTCATTAAGATGATGTATTCTGGAATAAAACTGATGATTTTGTGTACAGCATACCATTTAGAATGAGAGTGAATGCTTTGGGAAGCAGAAGCCCCGAGAAATCCCACCCTCCATGCAGCTAGCAGCAAATCGAGTTCACACTGAGCCTGTGTCTGTGCTGTTGGCAGGTTATGGCTTATCGGTCAGTTGTCACTTTACAAACTTGACCACATGGTTTGGGTATTCAGAAATCTCGGTGATCTGTGTATTACGATTCATCAGCTCTGACAAGACATGGGAGAGTAATTGAACAGTATCTCCTAGCGTGGTACATTGTTATTCATATGGTTAGGTTTGATGTTTTAAAGGGATGAATCAGGAGGAGTTAAAACTTGGGTTCCTTTGTACATCACAGGCCGCTGCATGGATTGCCGCGCAGCTTGGGTGGCATGTTGTGGGGGGTTACATAGGAGTGAAACATGGTGCTACCCAGATTTAAAAAGAACAAATCCTGCAATTCCATTTACAAATATCGTGATGTTTCGAGAACTGTGAGTGACAAAAAAAATGACCCAAACCTTGGAATTGCCTAGAGCTTGGGGTTGCTAGCATCTCACTGATCATACCTCAACCCTTAATGACTAGCGACGATCTGAAGTTCAGCTAATGGGTTGATTGTCGGCAGTTCGTTTCCTTTCTAAACTCAGCTTCTACTGGGGAGTTCTTCTAGGGCTCAGTCTGAGCTTGATCTGCGTGAAATACTGAAGTGCGAACCTTGTTGCTGGTTCATCTTGGTGCTTAGAATGGTCAGTCTGCGGTGAGTGCGCTTCGTAGCCATGGAAGTGGTCGTTGCAGTTTCGGACTCAAGTGGCCTTGGTCGTGTATTCCATCCCTTTTCTTTCCTCAGGAGTTTGTTTAAACAAGGTTCGTCCTATTTGTGTTTACCGTGTCAAGTTAGAATGGGGCGTAGCATATCGATGTCCTTACTGTGGCCTTTTTAAATGTGAGGACTAGCCCTCGGAAGTCAGTTGTCCTGTGGGCCCCACTGTGCAATAATCCCAGGGGGTGGATTTTACAGCATTTCCCACCCCGGGGTGGGGGGACTGCTTTCTTATGTCCCTAGCAGGAAATTTTGGGGTTTTATTGAAAAGAATTTTGAGCGTGATAATTCCCAGTTCCAGCTTGCAATGTGTTTGAAATAGAACCTTTGAAACAGCAATTTATGAGCTTAGTGTTAAACGGTTTTGTCTTCAAGTCAGATCTGACTCTCTCTGAAAGCTTATTTCCGTCAGAATTTACATCACTGAGCACAATCAAAATGGAGACTCATATCTCAGGAGTTTTTGAAATTTCAGTTTGGGGCTAAAGGCATTTTGCTTCTGCCCTATTCCCTCTTTCTTTTGGCTGTGATACTTGTGCGTGTGTTGGGAGACGAGCAGTGTGATGGAAAGTCACCTAAGATTCTTCATGGTCCTCTGGGGTTAGGAAGCAGTCAGCAGAAGTTGTAGTTGACTGGTTCCGAGAGGGCACTCAGAACAACGGGTCAGCCAGATTGTCTTCAAAATGTTCTTTCAGACAATCACATACTGCAGACCCTTTCGCCTGCCCTGCACCAAAGACATCAGATGCGCTAGGAAACCGCTTAAAGGGTTTTGCCAGCCGGCTCGGAGCTGTTTGTCGATAAGTAGCCGGTGCTGTCGGTCGAAGCAAGATCTAGTGGCGTGCAGTGCACCCCTGCACTTGCTGTATGGGTGGAGACTGGGAACTTCTTCGAAGCTTATACATCTTTAGGGCCACAGAGTCCGGGGGGCGGGGAGAGGGGAGAATTTACCAACAGCGAGATTACTCCCAAAAGTCCTTCTGTGTGGAGATGGGCCTTGCGGCTTTCTGGGAGCGGGTGGCACACACCACTCAGAGCCTTGGCCACCGACCGTTCAGCATGTAGGCGGGAATCAGTCCCAAAGGTGGGATATGGACTGTCAGCCCGGAAAAGGCTTCATTGCAATAGCTTTGTGTGTGTGTAATTATTTTTAGTAGAAAATGGATCGGACCTGTAGGTGTACATGGGCTCCTGTTAGGAATACTTTGAGTTTAACCCATTTGCCAGATACCTTTGTCCTTCTTCATCATTTATTTTCCAGTATATAATTGCTTTTTATTTTTAAGGTCTTGTTTCCTGTCCGTCATTTGTGAGAGTCAAGTTGTTGATGTTGTCTGGGTTTTGAATCATTTGTAAGTTCAGCAGGTCTGGAACACAAAGGGAGTTGAGGAACACCACACTAGTCAGCCTTCACTACCAGCTTTTATTCCAAGTGCAGAAATTAGAGCTTGGCTTTTCCAAGAATAAGGTGAAGTCACGAAACTCCTGTGGTTGCCAGCGGAACTGGTAGCAGCCGTGCTCACCAGTAATGGGCCACTTTACTGGACAGCGCTCTGGTTAGCATTTGCCTCCAAGGGCAGTCTGTTTATGCACCAAAGAAAGAAGACTTTTGTGTATAACTTCTGCGTTTTCCCTTAAGTTGGTTCCTGTGTGCAAGAAAGTGCTTGGTAACCAGACACCGACATCTGGGTTACAGATTTTGCTCATTGAAGGTGATAGGAATGATGTCCACCTGCACCTGTTGAGGCCTCCGGGCATCAGCCAATAGCCTTCACCCCACAGTTTGGGCCTTAGCCATAAGCAGAAAGACTGCTGGTTGCTTGGCAAAGGGAACTGGGTAGATGGTGAGTGTGCGTTAAAACTAATTTGCTTGCAGCCTACCCCCACGTGTTTCTTCCCAAAACACTTCTCCAGCAAGGGGTTGCATAACAGTGGACAGACACATGAGGCCTCATGTCAACTGGTTTTATAACCATTTCAAGTGGAATCTGCCTGTTCTTTCCTTACCAACTTCTGTCTCTAGTAAAAGCCATAAAAATTGAGTTGGTTTAACCACCAGCTGTTGTGTGTACATAGATGTGTGACTGATGAATATGCTACAGTTAACTTCATGTAGATTAAAAAGCAAACAATTTTCGTATCTGCAGATACAGCCTTCACTCGGGGCTTTTATCTCACCGTGTACATTAAAAAGCCAGCTTTGCACATAACTGGCCAGGAGAATCACAGTGCTTTCTGATTTCCTTTTCTTGCCTGAGTGATACCTGCCCTGAGGGTAAACAGGATGATTGTGCTGTTACACGCCCCAGAGTTGCTATCACTGGCAACACATCGTAAGAAACTAACTGGCTTATGCGTTCTGCCATTCTCTAGCACAGATACCAAAAGGCCAGGTTTCTCCTCGGACTTCCGAGATTTAGTGTACTCTGGCCAAACTAGAAAGAAAGAATTTCCCTTAGAAGGTGAATGTTAATGTTAGGAGTTCCACAAAATAAAAAAGCTTTTTCCCTGGAAGAACTTAAAATGCCAATTCCTCTTAACAAAGTGAATTCAAAGCATGTCCTTGAGAACTGGGAATGTAGGATCATGGCTCAAGTTCTGTGCCCTAGTGGTCCCTCGGTGCGTGCCACTGGGAGCCCATTGGGTAAACTAAATAGGGGTGAACCTTTGATGGGCTTGATTTTCTCTTGTGCCTTAGTCTCTCCAAATAGCAGAGGCATCGCATTTTGGTGGGAACTGAAAACGGAACGGGGGGGAGGGGGCATTGAGAGCCACCCTCCTGAAGATGGTGGGCACATGTTGAGTGTTCTTGAGGCTCACCTTTATTGTTCATTCAGAATTGTCCTGCACCAGGTCATCTGGTGGAACCAGGGGGAGGGGTCGTTTGCAGGGTAGAAGTACAGCTAATTGGAAGATAACCCTAAACATGCACCAGTGGTGGTCAGCTTTGCCTTCCATCAGGCCCTCCCATGCAGGGTGGAGGTAGGGAGTGTGCTGCAGCATCCTCTCCGCTCCCCCTGAGCTCAGCTGCTCTGGAACACTGATGGCCTGGCCCAGCAGGACTTAGAGGGTCTGCAGGGTTTGTTGTTTTAAAGCAGTTGAGTGCAAGGTGTGAAGATGGGGCTGTAAAGCAGAAAGGTAGCGAGGGTGTGGGGCTGGGTGATGGGCAGCATTTATAAGAGAATTCAGTACTCTAGCAAGTCTTTCTATAGGACAGCTCCACCAAAAGGACATTTTAAAAAATATTTTCTTTTTTCTTTATTTTTAGAGAGAGGGGAAGGGAGAGAGGAAGAGAAACATCAATGTGTGGTTGCCTCTCACGTGGCCCCCACTGGTGACTTTGCCTGCAACCCAGGCATGTGTCCTGACTGGGAATCGAACGGATGACCCTTTGGTCCTCAGCCTGTGCTCAATCCACTGCTACACCAGCCGGGGCAAAAGGGACATTTCTTTAACCCATCCAAAATGTCATCACGTAATGTGATCTTGATGCATACAGGGAGAGTTTCTGGCTTTAGCGACTTTAGAGGTTTACATTGAGTTATGCTTTGGTGATCGATCGGTAACCTAGACCCTCTGGGGGCTCGAAGGTGAGGGGATATAGGTGATGCTTTAGGGTATGGTCTCATGGAATGAAATTTGCGGGGGGGGAAATGGTTCAAGGGTGTAGAAGTTCGAGAATACTTCTTTTACCTAAGAAATCTAAGCAAACTACAAAAGACCTGGAGTGGAGCTGTGGAATACAAAATTAGAATAATTTTTACAGAACTGTATCTCTTTAAATATGTACCATAAGGTTTTCATTGGCTGACTTGAGGAAGGGGCATGCTGGGATGTTTTCCTGGGAAATACATATCTGATGGGAAATGATGCTGATTACCAGGAGTTTGTTTTACACAACCTTGAAAGGAAAAGGCAGACTTAGTAATGTCCTGCCAGAGGCAGGCAGATGGGTTTATTTCTAAATTCCTTTGGTCTGTGGTTACCTGATGCTGTCCAGGCATCTTCGTCCTTCCCTGAAGGCTCCACGGCTGAGTTTGTGCCGCCCGTCCAAGACCTTTCTCTCTGAATCATCATATTTCCACTCTCCGTTCTCTTAGTCATTCTTTTGAGAGAGTTCTGGTGACAGAGCAACTCGACACGCTAATGGCATTTGCTTTTTTTTACTGTGTACTGATGACGAAAGTTGATTTGCTCGTTTTAATTCAGAAACTCCTCTTCATGGCAAGTTGGGCCACTGGCCTTTGCACTCAAGTAAGGTTTGTTTACTAGAATTATAGCCATATTTGGCAAATCTTAGCAAATAGAAACTGCTCTTTTTCCCCTTATTTATTCTTGCAGTCGCTCATGTATGTTTTCCTGACTTTCGGCGCTTTGAGACTACTGCATCGTAGAGGAACTGGGCTGATTGGCTAGATAGGCATGCCAATAGCCCGGTCTCTCCCATAATGCTTTGGTTTTGAGAGTTGGAAAACTCTGAGAACTTAAGGGAACCAAACTCAGGAATCCCAAAGTTGGTTGCATTGTGCCATTGGTTTAGGGGCTGGACACAGGGCCAGTCTGCAGCTGGGTGAACTAGATGCATTTGGGTTTGAGTTTTTGTCACATAATGGAAGTGTAAGTCAGCTCTAAATAATTAAAACACTTTATTTTATTCTTTTTTTAATAGGAACTTTCTGAAGAAAAGTGATGTGTAAAACATTTGATATTTAAGACAATAAAGTTTTTATCATAAGACTCTTGTTTGACCAATTTCTTTTAAGTTGAGATGGTTGGTTGCCTTTTATCCCTGTCTCTCTCCCCTTTAAATAACTTCTGCCCAGGCTCTGTGACTTGCCAGGTGCCTGAACCCCAGGAGAAATGGGCATCTGCAAGCCATTGAAGTCACTTTGAAATGACCACTGCAGAAGGATAGCTGTCTGCTCATGTATGAGATGTGCATTTTGTAGCTCTGCGTGGGCAGTTGATACCCAGTAATAGAAATAACACTGGTGATGGGGTATTGGGGTTCAGGTTATTCTCCAGAGCCAGGCTGCTAGGGTTTGAATTCCAGCTTTGCCACTTACTAGCTATGTGACTGGGTAAGTTGCCTAACCTTTCTATGCCTTAGTTTTCTCATCTGTAAAATAGGGGGTCACAGGGATTAAGCAAATTCATGCATATAAAGTCCTTAGAAAGTCACTGGCACATAGCGAATGCTCGTTAGATATTAGCTGGTAGTCATCGCATTGCACAAGAGATTTGAGAATGCTACAGGGAATTTCCAGAAGTCAGGAGATTCTAGCAGTCTGATGTGTGGGGAGGGAGGGCTTTGCCCCATGCAGTCAGGAAGGGTCCCTAGGCTGCCAGGGCCCTGCCCACTTCAACATGTGGCTTCCAAGGTTACTTTGCAACTGACATACCAGGAAAAGAGTATGAGGGTTATGCATGGAAGTCTTCACAATACCAGGCCAGGGAGTGGTGTACGTCGCTTCTCTACCCACGTTGCACTGGCTGCAACTTAGTCGCGTGGCCATATTGCCAAACTGCCAGGGAGACTGAGATCTAATCCATTTGTGTGCCCAAGAAGACGAGTAGAGTTTGGTGGTCAGCTAGCAGTCCTTCAGCTTCACCTCACACGGACCACACATACCTTTCCCCCAAGGAGAGGGACCCATACCCCCTCCAGACACTGCTGACCTCAGTGCAGAACGTCCTGTGATGCCCTGTTCCTCCTTCAGGTCTCGATTGTGGCTTTTTATGGTTTGGCAAACAACTGGAGATGAGAGATCTGCTCCTGCCCCATATACAAGTGTTGGCATGGGCAGAATACCTGTGATAGAAGTTACATAACACTGCTAAATTATCACCTGGCACTGCTTCCCTGTCCACAGCTGTTAGTGTTGGAATGGGATTAACCAAGCACACCAGTCCATACCTGTGGGTTTTGTCCTTTAAAAAATTGGACCTAGAGTGGCTTGGTTCTTCCTAGAAAGTTCCTAAAGCCAACCTGTTTTCCTACTTTACCTCGGGTATCTGAAATTGAAGTGCCCCGAGCCAGGAATCCTCCACCCCTCCACCCCCCCACCCCCCCACCCTACCCTGCCCAACCCTGCTCCTCCTGCCATCTTCGTTCCTGTCCCCAGAAGTAAATGGCCACTGCATCCTTCCGGTTGCTCACTAAAACCTTGAGTACTTCCACAACCTGCATCCGGTCTACTCTAAGTGCTGTTGACTCCATTTCAAAATCGACTCGAAATCTGATCGTTTCTAGAACCCCCGTCCCGGAGACCCACCCCCTGTGACCTGGGTCATTGCAATAGGTGTCCCTGCTCCTGCCCTTGTCTGCCTACATTCTGTTTCAGCACAACTGCCCCCATGATTCTGTTAGATCGGGCCATGCCTCTCCCCAAAGCCCTTCGGTGGGTCCCCAGAATGCCTCCGAGGCCGCCGTTTACCTCTTGGCCTTCACCCCTGCTCCCCTCCCCCTTGCTCAGCCCTCAGACACCCTGACCTCCATGCTTGACCTCACCATGCTCTCAGGGCCTTTCTATTTGTTACTTCCTTAGCCTGGAATGCTCTTTCCCTGGACACCTTTGTGACTTCTTCTCACTTCCTTCAGGTCTTTACGCAAACAGTAAGTCTTCTCTGGCTCCTTGTCCTAAAATTGCAGTGACCATTACCTACCACACCCCGCATCCATGTCCGTACCTCGTTTATTGTCTTCCTTCCCCAGTAGGACATAAAGTCCATGAGGGGAGGGGTTGTGTCTGTCCTTTTCATTGCTATTTCCCCAGTGCCTGGTGCACAGTAGGTTTTGAAGGAATAAATCCATGAACACAACTATACTGCCTCAGTTTATCATTTACAAGGCCCTACGGAGTTGTACCAAAATTGGGGTGACAGCAGAACTGGGCCTGAAACCCAGCCGGGTCACTGAGGTGTCAGTTTGCAAGTTTTAGGGATTCTAGACCAGGGTGACTGTCGAGTTTCAGTTTCATGTGGATTTTAAAAGACAGGTGACACTCTGAGCTTAGTGGGTTTGCAGGCATCCATGTGAAGTAGTACTGTTATCATACGTGTAAGGCTACTTTGGAGGCTGACAAACAGCCCCTCTCTGCTAATGGCTGCACAGACTCACCATAGCTCTTCATTATCTTCCTAGAATGGAGAGACCTAAATCAGACCGACGTAAAGAGAAGCAGCCTTATATCAGCTCTGGTTCTCTCTGTCCTTTTGATTCTGTAGACACCTAAAAAACGTTTCACATCCCTGTTAAGTTAAAAATTAATCAGGAGATAATTCATTCAATAAACATTGAGCACCATGTGCCAGGGGCGTGAGCCGAGCAAAGGCACATCTCCCCACAGGCGCTACAGCAGTCTCTCTGAAGAATGGCAACAGGCAAAATGCTGGGCAGTAACACTTTATGTGATGAAAACAGCAGATTGGGCCTTGGCCAGGTAGCTCAGTTGGTTAGGGCATCATCCTAATACCGCAAGGTTGCAGGTTCGATCCCCAGTCATCAGGATACACACAAGAATCAACTAATGAATGCATACATGAGTGGAACAACAAAGTGATTGTCTCTCTCTATCTCTCTCTCTTTCTCTCCCGCTTCTTCTCTGTAAAATCAATACATAAAAAATATTTTTAAAAATTCAGTAGATTGGCATGCTCTAAGAGACTAAAGGCTACTTAACGTTGGGTAATCCATTAGAAAGTTCTTCTGAGAAGCTAACCTTTGAGATTTGACTGACAAGGCTCCTGCCAGGCAAGGGTTTGGGATGTACGTTAGGCTAGGCTGAGGGAACAAAAAGACCAAAATGTTAATAAATAATTGATTACAAGAAAAGTTTTTATCCCGCCTAGGTGACAGTCCAAGATAAGTGTTCCTGATTGATGGGCAGCTCTCCTCCACACGGCGATTCAGGGAACCAGGCTCTTCACACCTGGTAAGCCTGACATCCGCTTTTGCTTCATCCTGCCTGGTGGAAGAAGCAGCAGCATGGAGAAGCCCAGCCTAGACGTGGGTCACTTTATTTCTGTTCCTGTTGCACTGGAGAGAACTTGATGGTAGAGTCCTGCCTGCTGCTAAGGAGGCTGGGAAATGTAGTGCAGCACTGCCTGGCTACACTGCTATCACTGTAGATGGAGACATTTTGGGCGAACAGCTGGAGGCCTCTGCCACACCGGGACGAGCATCCCAGCAAAGACCCTCAGATGCGTGCCCACTGGCACGTGTGAGAAACAGCAGGCTGGTGGGGACTGGCACACACCAGCCAAGAGATGAGGACAGGAGACAGGGAGAGGCTAGAGCAGATCAGTTATGGCCTTGGAGGCCGGAGGAAAGAGGATGGGTGTCGTTTCAGAAGCTATGACATGAAGCAGTTGGAGGCTTTTGATCTGGGAGGTCGAATAATATCCCAATTTTCACCAACCCATCTTGCTGACTTGACAGTATTGAGGGAGGAACTGGATCTTCAACATTTTAAAATAAAGTCACTTAGATTAAAGCTGCCTCATTTTGGTTTTCCCAGCCCTAAAGTTGTGGATTGCACTCATCAAGTGCCAGAGTTAGGGCACGGGAACCTGGACCAGTGCTGTTATGTACAGCCAGCCCCTCCGATCTCGCTCTCAGGCGGGGACCAGCTTCACAAGCCTGATGGCCAAGGAAGTACTTATTCCCTCCTCTGGAAATACAAGCATATTTGCCTTGAGTTGGGGGCAAAGGGAGGAAGAAGAAGGAGGACGAGGGGAGGGAGGAGGAGGAGAAGGGGGAGAAGAGGAACAATAACAAACAACAAAATCATTTTTCCTGTGTCACTGATTTGGAAACTAAGACAGCGATTTGCTCGAGGCCCTGGCATGAGTCAGTGAAGGCTTTTGATGCCTCAGAGTCTCGTGTACGTTACATGTGATCAGCAAAGTCTTGTGCAATACATGAATGGGCTTTAATTTTGAGTTTAAATGACTGCCAATAACAGAGTTGATAGGCATCCTGGTTTGCGGTGGTTTCCTTTCCTCTTTTTTCTTTCCCTGAGTTGCCTCGTTTTTGACAGGCAAGAACGGATTCCACATTTGAGCTCTAGGCACGGGACAATTATCTGTACGTGAACACCCACACCTGGGCCCCTCCCCGATCCTGTAAAAAGTCTTATGAGACTAAAATGTGCCTTCCTTCTCCCCACCCTTTCCCACCCCACTCACGTACCCACACAAACGTTAAGAATTTGGTAGGCTGTGAGACCGGATGTTTTTCCTGAATGCTGCAAGAGGTTGAATGTGACCATACCCAATGTGTGAGGACGAAAACAGTATGGCGGAAATGCCACCACCTTCTCACGTCACAGGTATGCAGCCAAGCGATAAAAATGCCTGTTGAAGCTGTCATGTGCCGAGCACATGTCAGGAAGCTGTTGCCCAGCAGAAGAAGCCGCCCAGAAGCTGGCTTGCTACTTACCAGCAGGACAAGAATCACAAAGCCAGTCGGTTCCACTTCGGGTTGAATGGATTCTCATGAGCCAGGGCTGCATCTAACAGGTTGGGGCCCGTAGACACCCTAACATGGGTGGAGTAGGAAGGGAGTGCACCCAAGCTATGAAACTGGTCATTCAAGCTGGCTTTCCTCCTACTTGCCACAAACACCTTCAGACAAACTGACTGTTTCTGTCCTCATTCAAAGTAATGTGTCTTCGGCACTTGGCCTTTTCTCCACCTGTGCAGTAACTGCAGCCTCCAGCCCCGTCTGTCATTCTGCCCCTGCCGGGCTCCACCCAAGCTATCTCTTACTTTTCTAATCTCAGTACCAATAAGAAAATGCCCTGCGTTCAGAGACTTTGCTTCTTTCCTTAAAGGGTTACACCAAAGGGGTCCCCTCCTAGAATAAGATGAAGAAATGTAAAGGGATCCTTAGCTCAGAAAAGGATACCAATGGCTTCTGGACTCTACCACTGCTGTATGATTTTAGGCAAATCACTCCCATCCCTCGATTTCGTCTGCGCAAGAATGAGTGAGGATACGCGAGGCAGACGCAAAGCACTTAGTTCCGCGCGTGCCATAAGTCAGAGCTCAGCACGTCATCGTCACCGTCCTTCCCATGAACAATTCTTGCCCTAGATCCCGAGGTGGGGCTAGCATGCAGCAACCCCAGTTTCTCAAGTAGTTGTTCTCGTTCCTTTTCCCGACACATACTTTTGCCCCTATTCAGTCACAGAAAAACAAAACAAGGCCCTGGCCGGTGTGGCTCCATTGGTGCGCCCTCCCGTAGGTGGAAAGGTCACTGGTTTGATTCCCGGTCAGGGCACATATCCAGGTTGAGAGTTCGGTCCCCAGTTGGGGCACGTAAGAGAGGCAACCAATCCACGTTTCTCTCGCACATAGATGTTTGGCTCTCTCTCTCCCTCCCTTCCCCTCTCTCTAGAGTCAACGAGCAGGGAGGATTCAAACAAAACACCACAAAACAAGGACCATCACCTTGGGTCTCCCCTGGGGACACGCAGGGATGGAGGGGGATCTTCGGGTGGGTGGGGGGTGAGGTCCATCGAGGGTAAGCTGCAGAGTCGGTGTGTTCCGTGGGTGGGGCCGACTAGGTCTGGGAGGCTGAGCGCTGGTCACCTGGGCAGAGAAGAGGAAGCCTGGGCAGCTGAGGCTGGGAATCGGGGTCCCTTAAGAATGAAAGGGGGAATGCTCGTTCTGCAATGTGTACAGATATTGAATCTTGTTGTAGACCTGAAACTAATGTTATGCCCATTACATCTCAGTTTTTGAAAGTGGCAAAGAAAGTATATGTTGACCTTTAACAAAAAAATAAAAAGGAGAGACGAAAGGACGTGTCAGGAAGACATTAATTAGGGCCCAGAGGAGTAGAGCGGGCCAGGCGAGGGGCTGAGAACTCCGCGCAGACAGCGAACTCGGAGCGGGGCGGACCCTGGGGGCGGGGCTGGGGGCTCGGGCTGAGCGGGTGGGGCCCTGGGGGTGCGAGCGGGCCGCAGGGCTCCGGGCAGGGGCAGGAAGGGGCCGGGGCTGCAGGTGGAGCGCAGAGCGGGGGTTGGGGAGGCGGGAGGGGCGAGGACCTGATAGTGGGGGGCGCAGGGGGAGGGTGCGGAGTGCAGGGCCGGGGGCCAGTGAGGGCCAGGGGTCGGGGGCGGCGGGGGGCCGGTCGAGGTGGGGGTGCTGGGGTGTCCAGGCTGCCCACAGCAAGGGGGCCCGGGCCTGTGGGCTGATGAGAGTCTCGGGGTCCCCGGGTCTGTGGGCTGATGAGAGTCTCGGGATCCCCGGGTCTGTGGCTGATGAGAGTCTCGGGGTCCCCGGGTCTGTGGGCAGAGGGGGTCTCGGGGTCCCCAGGTCTGTGGCTGATGAGAGTCTCGGGATCCCCGGGTCTGTGGCTGATGAGAGTCTCGGGGTCCCCGGGTCTGTGGGCTGATGAGAGTCTCGGGGTCCCCGGGTCCGTGGGCCGAGGGGGCGGGTCTTGGTCCCCGGGGTCCCGGGGCGGGAGCGTCCCAGCCGACCGCCGGCCGAGGCGCCGCCCCGCCTGACATCAGTTCCGCCGCCGCCCCGCCGCCGCCGCGCACAGCCGCGGCCTCCATCCCCGCCGGGCCGGGCGGAGCGAGGGGCCGGGCGAGGCGAGGGCCGGGCGGCGGGCGCCGGGCCCCGCGGCCGGCACGACGGAGCCCCCGCACGGCCGGCCGCAGCGGTTGGCGGCGGCCCCGGGCCCCCGGCGCGGGAAGCGGCGGCGGCGGGGCGGCGGCGGCGGCGGCGACATGGAGCCGCGGGAGGTGAAGGACCGGATCCTGGAGAACATCTCGCTGTCGGTGAAGAAGGTGAGCACGGCCTGCTGGTCCCGCCGGGCCCGACCCCTGCCAGCGCCCCCTCCATCCCCGGGGTCGCGCCCCCGGGCCAGGGCGCCCCCTTCCCCGCCGCGACCCCGGGGCCGAGGAGCCGCGGGGAGCCGGGCCGGTGGAGGGGAAGCGGGGCCGCTCACGTGAGCGCCGCGGCCTCCGAGCTATTTTTAAAGAACGAAGTTGAGGTCAGCGTCTGCAGCCAGGCCCCGGGGCCCTGCGCCCCGTACAGGGGCCGCGACCC
This sequence comes from Desmodus rotundus, assembly GCF_022682495.2. Lineage (NCBI taxonomy): Eukaryota > Metazoa > Chordata > Mammalia > Chiroptera > Phyllostomidae > Desmodus > Desmodus rotundus. Next base: position 8,867,229 of record NC_071389.1, read on the forward strand.
GCCAGCGCCCCCGCTCCAGCAGCGGAAAAGCCCCGGGAGGATCCCCGCCCGCCGCGCATCTCTGGGCGGCATCCCTGCATCCTCGGCCTCCTCCGGGCTGTCCTCTCCGAGGGAGGGTCCGAGTCGGGGAGGGCAGAGGCCGGCCAGCAGCCGCTTGCAGTTTTCCCAGGCTGGGTGACAGTTCGGGGCCTCCGGGCCTGACCAGCGTGCTCGAGGGTGGCTGTTTTGACGGGACTTTTCAGAGCTTTGACTGCGAACCTGCAGCCCCTGGGGGCTGCATTTTGGATGGTGGCTCCCAGGACTTAGTGACACCGCAGGCACCGTGCTCAGCGGGGCTCCCTGCAACAGAGCTGGATCACTCTCCCGATTCCAGGTAGAAAAAATATTACCTGTTACCGGAGTGTGTGACTGTGCGGGTGACGAAGTCAGCTTACCCGACAAAGGGTCCTGTTCTAGAAGGTAGGATTCATTTTCACTTGAAACAAAACCAGAACTGACAATCATTTCAGGATGTCGATGAATTTTTTTTCCTAGTTTGAATTCCTCGATCACCCAGAAACTGGGGGGGTGGGGATGACTTAGGGGTGGGGAGGGAGGCTCATCAGATTATTTGCTCACATCAACAAACCAAAATGAAGAAAATTCATTAAATCAATCATTATGTTTTAATAACTTTTCCTCACTTAAATTCCTCAAAAGTAATGTAGGCCAGCAATTTTACCTTTCGAAAAGATCAGTGTGGCTTAAAAAGGAAAGTAGATTCAGAATGATCTTGCTAAGATATTCCTCCAAAAGCATGACTAAAAGTAACATTGCAGACATCCAACCAAAGTTTTGTTTATTTAATTTCCTGAACTTTGCTAATGTAATTGGGGTATAGGTTTTTTGGTGTTTGGTTTTTACTTACTCAAGGATTGCAGGCAGATGAGCACATGCTTTGTTAAAAGGCAATACGCCTTTCGTAGCGGAAGAGAGAGACTGCTGACTTTAATCATCCAACCTGGGCTGTTACGGCTTCAGGTGGGCCAGGTGTTGTGTCTTTGGCTTTCCAACAAGTGCGTGGGGACAGCGCTGGGCAGAAGGGCGGGAGACAGGGACACTGTCATCTGTGGGAGCACGGATCCTTTGAAGGCGGAGACACACTGTCAATCAGAGGAGGGAATTATGAAGGAGTTGTTTGTCGAAGTTCTTATAATGGTACGGGTTTGGACAAGCCCATTTTATTGAGCCGTAATGCCAACCAGAAGACAGAAGTCGCTCCCTAGAAGCCGGAAACCGACCCCTGGGTGCCTCAGCAGGGAAGGCCCGACCGGCACCCTGGTTAAGAACATGGATTCTGGAGTCTAGCCGCTTTGGTTGAATACCTGCCCTGCCAGTTAATAACCCTGTAACCTAGGGTAGGTTCCTCAGCCTCTCCATGTCTCGGTTTTCCCATCCGTAAAGCAGGGATAGAGTCAGCGTTGTTTTGAAGAGTTAAGGAGAGTATGTATGAGGAGTGCTCAGCGTGCTGCTTGACCCAGTCTTATTAATATGTTGTCTGAGTTTGTTTTGGCTGCTGTAGCAAACTAGGTGGCTTATAAACAACATACATTTATTTGTCATACTTCCCCTCCCCCAGGTTGCAGACCTATTTCTCCCCATGTCCTCACATGGGGGAGGGATGTGGGAACTCTCCGGGGGGGTTTCTTCTGTAAGGGCTCCACCCTCGTGGCCTAAGCACCTCCCACAGGCCCAGCTCCGAGCACCGTCACTCTGGGGGTTAGGGTTTCAGCATGTGAGTGTGGGGGCACAGATGTTCATTCTGCAGCAGAAGGGGCAGTCATGTCTGTGTGTCGTAGAGCCAGTTCTCACTTGTACCAGATCTGGGGATGGCCAAGTGCCGCACCACCCGAAGGCTGTTGTACACCACCATCTGGACCGACTACCGCCTTCCGTTGTGTGCCGTGTCTCAGAGAACTGTTTTATGATTCTTGCGCCATGAGGTGCTTTTGGTTTCCTGAACTAGTGCGTCTGCTCGTCGCAGGGATCAGTGAGTTGGGTTACAGCCCTAGGCGCTGAGGGCTAGCCGTCTTGGGGTCAGATCTGTCCTGGAATGCCAGTGTCACTTAAATTTGTCCAGTACCGTGAGAGTGGCTTCCTACCACCAGCAAAATGTTCTTACCAACCCTTGTCGCACGAAGAAACTGAGGTGTGGATTTCTGCAAGAAAATAAAAAGCACCCATTGTGTATCACTGTGTCTGGAGAGGGGGCCGTTTAGAACGTTTGTTGAAGTAGAATATACCCACACTCCTGTCCAGTTGCATGAGTTCGCACAAGGTGAACACGCTCGCACATCCAGCACCGGGGCCAAGAAACGGGACAGAACCACGGTCCCAGAAGCCCCGCCTGCGCCGTTCCCCTCCCGGGCACTACCGCCCCCAAGTGTAACCCCTGTCCCCAAGCACGGTCGTCAAGTTCAGCTGTTTTCGCACCTAGACTCTGTGAGGATGAACATGCGCTGTAACACCAGAGGGGTGGAACAGCTGTTAACTGCCCGAGATCCGAAGGAACCTGTGTTCTCATACGAAGGCAGGCTTCCCCGGGGGTTAGAGAGAGACGAGTTTAATAGTTAGCACAGGCAGATGAAAATGATCCCAGGGGAAGCCAGGTCTGTGTGTCCTGGAAAGGGGGTGGTGCTTTCTGTGCAGCTGTACAGCACAGTGGACACAAACCCAGGTTCCAGAGGGGCACGGACCGGTCCCTGGGATTGAATTCTGGGTTTGGACTGTGTTGACCCCGGCCAGTTACTGGACCTGAGGTAGCCCCAGCAGTCAGAACTTACTCATCGGGTTGTAATGAGAATGAAATCACGGGAGATAATGCACTTAAAAACATTCCACACAGACCAGCGCATGGCAAGGCCCGAATAAAATACCAGCCGCCATCATCGCCTGCAGGTGTCTGTGTGAACTCTGAGGGCTGCTCTGGTGCAGCTTCCAAAGTCTTACACTACACGTTTCTCTTTCTTCAGGCTCAGGCCCTGTCAGACCTCTTTGAAAAGGCCAGGTGGTGAATACTCTCAGCTCATACTGTCTTTGTCTCCATACTCAGCTCTGCCCTTGTAGCTAAAAGCAGCCACAGACAGCCCGTACATGTCTGCATGGGGCTGTGTTCCAGGAAACCTGTTTACGACAGCAGGCAGCAGGCTGGACTCGGCGGGCCGTGCTCTGTATGTGTGTGCACGTGTGTGCCCGCAGCAAAGTCCTCGCCAGGCTAGGCCAGGTAGGGACTTCCAGGGACATCGGTGTGCCCGGCCCAGTTCGCCAGGTCTCTGTTGTAACTGTCTTCACCCATTTGGTCAGGCTTGTGCCGTGAGTACGGACACTTGTCAGTCCCATCATCCATTGGCGTGTTGAGGTTTTCAGAAACACATACTGACCGTCTTCTGTATGTCCCCGCTGTCCCAGGCCCCAGGAGGGTAGTAGTGAGCGAGGCAGGTAAGGTCCCTGGCCTCTATGGAGTGGACATTCCGGTAGGGGGAGACGAGTGATGAATTAGTGCCGAAACCAATACAAAGACGGTTTCCCATGTGACACGTGTTACGCAGGCATCAGGCAGGAGAATGTGACCAATGGTTGGCAGGGGGGTTTGCTGTGGATGAGGGAAGACTTGCCTAAGGAGGTGGCCTTGCGTTCAGCGAGGGACACTGACTGGGACAGGAGAATGAGACACTATCCTAAGAAAATGAGTAGTTGTTTTAAAGAGCCACAAATAGCTCGGAAGCGTGTAAAAGAAAAAGTTCACGACCCCTGTTCTCCGTCTCCTCAGCCCCAAGTCCGCTTTGAACAGGGTGACTTCATGAATTTTGATAAAGTAACCGTCCTTCAGGGGATGTTGCTGGGCCGTGACACCCTCCCTGGCCAGGGTCTCCGCCCTCCTCAGTTGGACTGCCCCGCGGTTCAGGCTCTGGGTGAGGTTCTGTTTCTGGCCGGGCGCACCCTGCATGGGGCAGGGGGTCTTCCAGTCGGGGTCGGCTGGTGAATGAGCAGCTGTCCGGCTTAGCCTGTCGGAGCAGCTGTGAGGGGTGGGCTTCCCACGGCCCCATTTTTCCACTCCTCTAGAGAGCTGAGATCTGCCAGAACATTAAAAATTAGCTAGGGCAGCCCTGACTAGGTGTGGCTCCCTGGGTTGGGCCTTGTCCCACAAACAGAAAGATGGCTGGTTGAATTCTTTGTCAGGGCACAGGCCTGGGGCACGCGAGAGGCAGCCAGTCGACGTTTCTCTCGAACATCAGTGTTTCTCTCTCTCTTTCTCATTCCCTTCCCCTCTCTCTAAAAATAAATAAATACAATTTTAAAAATAAATAAATGAAAATTAGGGCAGCTCATTTCTGGAGAGGGGCTGGTGGTTAGGCATACGTGGGAATTATATTGACCATTTGCTTTCCGTCAATAGTTTTGTTCTTTCTGGTTTCATGGAAAAACCCAGTTCTGAAAACCCCTCAGGAGTCCCCTGGGTAAAGCTCTAAATAAAATAATATCTACATACCCATTTTATAACCCGAAGGCTGAGGGTGGGGGCTGCTGCTCCTCGCTTCCCCTTCCGTCCCCCTTCCTCTTCCCTGCCTGTGTGCTAAGGTGGGCAGTAGCCCTTTCTCCGCGCCCCTCCTCCCCCACTGAGTAGAGGCTGTCTAGTGAGGGATGTGGCGGATCGCAAGGCCCCCAGCCAGGCAGCCGGGGTGCGCCCTACCCCAAGTGACCCCACCCAGGCCCAGCATTAGATACCAGTGGAGAAGTGTGAACGGCCCTGCCCATTCCATTTTAAGATATGGTTCTCCTTTTACAAAATGCTTCTCTAACCTTAGGTTTCTGTGTGAAACCTTTCCACCCCACCGCTGAACAGTCTGGGCCCTCTGTCTCCATGGCCGGCTCTGGCGTTAGGCCCACTCAGAGGAGCAGGCCCTGCTTGGTGATTGGAGGCCAGGCAGAAACTCATCCACACCTGGGGTTAGACACAGGCAGGTTGCCATCTGGTGGCAGCAGGCCCCCTGTCCATCCGGGTGGGCTTCGGTGGTCTCTCTGTAGTCACAGGACCGCTCGGAGTTTCAGGTAGAGCAGTGGTGAGTCCTGTAGCCCCACGGACCCCCAAAAACTCATCCAGCTGGAGCCCATTGTGAAAAGGAATCCCCAGCAAAGTTGAAAATCTGTGTTTGGCCGACAAACATGTTAGGTCTGGAAACTAATGTTGAGTAAGGGGTGGAGTGGCGAAGACATGTTTTTATGTGGAAAGAAAGGAGCTGGTGCTGGGAGTGAGCATTGTGGAGAGAAGAAGGTTGGCATTAGTGGGTGCTGTGGGGCTCCTGGTGCCCATCTCAGGCATCCGGACTCACCACTATGGCAACAGTTTGGAACCACCTGAGCCGGCGGTGCCCTCGTGGCCAAGGAAGGCAGTGGGGCTTTTCTCCCTTTAGGATAAAAAGCTCTCCCAGTGGCCTCGGTGCTGCTGAAGCAGGCTTCTCACCTGGGACCTGGAACCCCAAGTGTGATGTGAAGTGACCACCTCTGGGCCCAGAGCTCTCCTCCTTGTTTGAGTGAGCTTTCCTGTTCTGCCCCATTCCCCCATTCTCCTCCATTCTGCTGCTTGCTTAGGGTGGGGATGTCCTAGAATGTCCTAGAATGTCCTAGAACGTCCTAGAACTGTTCGAGGCAGGAGAGTAAGGACAGTTTCTGGGAGAGTCCATCTGGCTGGAGCCCAAAGGTCAGGCCATCGATCTGTTGGCCATTATGAGCACTCGGGGTCCTGGGAGCGTCTGTTCTATCTTGCTAGCCAAGCCCTGTCCCTGCCACACAGGCATTCTGCCCCCGTTCCATATATTTGTAAATTATCCTGTTTTCCCTTTGCTTACAAGTGTTTACAACATTATAGAAATATATAAGGAAGAAGGTATTAGTTTCCTATAATCTCCCTTTCTCCCTGGGTGACTGTACTTAAGAGTTGGAATTAAGAGATTCTAAGAAACCCACGGATATATGAGAATAAGGAAAGGACTGTCATAGAGTTGAAATCCACAAAAATCTCAAAATGTCATTTCTGTGAGCAGTGAACCTCTGTTTACACTTGTCCCCTAGGTCCTTCGTTACTGATATTAGCCTACCGAGCCATGAAATGTCCACACACACTGAGAGGAGAGGGAGTGGTCATACGAGAAGAATCCTTACATCGAACTTACCATTTCTACACCTGCTGTTTATACACAGTTCCTCCGCCAGGCTCGCCACAGACTTACAGGGTCGGTATTTGATACATGAGGGAAATGAGCTTTGGAGAAGTAACTCGCCCAAGGTTAAAACCCTCATGAGGAGCAGAGATGGGTTTGGACCATGTTCTGGCTCTTGCTCTTTTTATTTTTCTTATTCTTTTCCATCCCATGGGCCAATTATGTGGGCCAGTCCTCCACAAAACCACCTATTCGTTGAACAAATATTTGTGGAGTGACTGTGATGTGCTGAACTCTCTCCTAGTCCCAGGAATCAGCAGCAGACAGGACCCCCCAAGGCTCTGTCCCCTCGGGGCCTACACTCTAGAGCAGGGGTGTCAAACTCATTGTCACCGGGGGCCACATCAGCCTCATGGTTGCCTTCCGAGGGCCGAATGTAACTTCAGCTCCTTAACAGTTAAGGAGTAGTTACATTCATACAGTCCTGAAATTATTTCTGCCCTTTGAAGGCACCCGCGAGGCTGGTGTGGCCTCTGGTGAAAATGAGTTCAACACCCCTGCTCTAGAAGGAGAGACAGACATTAAACAGATCACAGCAGATTAGGTGTGGACCCCAGGCCCCCTGGATGTCCTTTAATAACTGTTACGGGTTTGTAATCCACAGAGTTGTTTTTTTTTTTTTTTTTTTTTTTTAAGATTATTTATTTATTTGTAGAGAGAGGAGAAGGGAGAAAGAAAGAGAGGGAGGGAAACATCGATCGGTTGCCTCTCGTATGTGCCCCGACCGGGGACTGAACCCGCAACCCGAGCCTGTGCCCCGACCAGCAACCTTTCACTTGGCTGGACGATGCCCAGCCAACGCAGCCACACTCGTCAAGGCTCCGTGGAATGCTTGTCATCCTTCCCAACTCTTCATTTACATCTTCGGCCTCTCTGACTGTATCGCACAGGCCTCAATGGAGGCAAGGGTCCCCTCAGTGCCCCCCACTCTAATGCTGAGATTTAGACAGGGACTTGATGGCCTTTTTCACTAGTAAAATGGTTGTGTGGGTTGGGGGAGCACGCATGTGGTCATGTGGTAGGTACAGCAGAGGAAAGGGGAAGTGAAAGACCACGAAGGCTCCCAGGTTTTGAAAGACTGATTAGAACAAGGCTGTAAAAAACTCCCTTCCTCCTCCCACCTCTGCCACACACAGCACGGACCATGGAGTGCCCAGAAAACGGTCTCTGCCGGCCCCTGCTTCCACCCCTGCGGCAAAGGCCTGGAGGAGAATGGTGCGTGTGCGTGTTGTCTCAGGCCATTGGTTGGCTTCTAGGTCCCTGGTGTTCGCTTCCTGGCAGAGCCTCTTACCATCTCCCTCCCCACTCCAAAAGGAGTCATTGGTTCCTGTAGGAGAGGTCAAGCCCTGTGCTGAGTCCAGAGGCAGAACAGCCCTCGAACCTTGGGGCGGGGACACTCCCCTTCCAGGAAGGAGAAGCATGTAACTGCTTTTGGAAAGCATAGTCCGTCAAATTACCCAAGAGATCTGTGCCCAACTAGGCCAATCCCCTCTGCTTTCATTGTTCCAACACCCCAAAGAAAGCATTAAAAAAATGAAATCCAAGTACGTGCTTAATTCAAGTACCTGCTTTTTCAGCTTCCCCCCTGCGTATCTTTCACCAGAGCTGCCAATAAAACAAGAGCCAGCCAACCCTCCAGCAAAAGGCTAATGAGCCGTGATTTGGGAGGTAGGAAAGAAAGATGGATAATTGGGTGTATTTAGTGGCAAATAAATGGTTAAGAAGCATTGACTTCGCCCAGTTTGCTTAAGGAAAAGTTCGAGCCCGTGGTAAACAAGCAGCGCATGCTTTGTGACAGCTCTGTGTGTGCGGGGCCAGTCAGTCCCAGGGTGGCACCCCGCACGAGCCCGTCCTGGGCGGGGGCGTTGGCTGAAGGACCACTAGGAAAGCTGGCTGATCATTTCTGAACTGCAGCGTCTCTGACTGGTCTCATGCAGGGGTGATTTCTGGGTTCTCTAGTTCTTTTGTTTTGTTTTGTTTTAAAGATTTTATTTATTTTTAGAGAGGGGAAGAGAGGGAAAGAAACATCAATGTGTGGTTGCCTCTCTAGTGCCCCCTACTGGGGACCTGCCTCAAAACCAAGGCATGTGCCCTGACTAGGAATTGAACTGGTGACCCTCTGGTTTTCAGTCTGGCACTCGATCTACTGAGCCACATGACCCAGGCCTGGGTTCTCTAGTTCTATAATCTCCTGTGATTGGTTGTCCCTGGGAATGAACTACTTTCCAGGCAAAGGTGGGGTGGGAGCTCAGGGATTTTAAAATTAGGAGAGTAAGTCAGAAGCGCAGTGGTTGCCTGGGTTGATGGGGCAGTGGACACCTGGCAGGCCCACGCCTCTGCTGACTCTCTCATGTTGTCTGGGAAGGAGGCAATGAGGACATTCTGACGCTGCCCCTCACCCCCCAGCTGCCATTATACAGAGCCTTGGGAACGCTCTGCCCTCCTCAATGAGGTGTTGGGATGAGCACTTCGAACACGGTTACAGCCCTGACCTTCGCTTTATCCCCAGGTGGGATGGAGGCAGAGGGGCTCCAGGAGTAGCTACCTCCGTGGTGCGTGAGCACGCCCGGCCAGGACTCTACAGTAACACAGAAGGACAGATGGACAAAGCCAGGAGGTGTCAGAAGTACCTTCACTCCCTGGGCCCCAATCTCCCTGCTTCCCAGAAAGAGGGTTCTGGCTACAGTATTATTATTTTTTCTGATTTTCAAAGTCAAAGTTTCATTCACTGATAGCCTGTCTCTTGCTGGCATGCCTTCTGGCCCACAGTGTTCTTACTGAATGAGAGGCCTCAGGAAACTCTGCTTTGCAACTAAGTGGTTTCTGAGGGCTCTTCGGCCCTTAGATTCGGAAACGCTTCGGCCTGGCCAGTAACCGGCCATGTCTTAGATTCCAGCGGAGAGTCTTCGCAGAAATGCTGTTAGCATTGGCCTTCCATTCCTCGGGTCATGTAAAAGAGGCAATATTGCTCTTGGAGGCTGTGCTTAAAAACTCAGCCTGTCTGCCTTCGTGTTTATGTTATTTGTTCACTTGTTTAAGTTGATTTGGTGGCCTCCTGAAGGGGACATTGGGTAGCTCTAACTCTGCCAACCCTTCTCCAGCTGCCACTGACATGATGGTGCCCTCTTAGTGTCCCTCTCCCTGGGGGAGTCCAGGTATCAAGGCTTAGGGACATCCCAACCCCAAAGGTGGTCAGTGGGGTCACATGGCTTGAGCTTTGCCTTCCCCTGAGGGTCCGCCTTGGAGAGAAGATGAGTGTCCCCGTGGCCCGGAGGGGCGGTTTCACCCATCAGTCACCACGCTGTGAATAGAATTCCAAAGGCTCGTCCCTGGCCCACAATGCACCTGCACAGCATCTATAGAGAGGCAGCCTCAGGGATTACGTGGCCCAGTGGGTCCTGCAGCTCAGGGTGGCTCCGAGTTCGAGGGGAGCTCATGTAACAGGGCCAGCGTGGATTTAATTTTTCACAAGAGGTGATTTCAGGTCAGACAGCAGTCCCCCCTTCCTTCTATTTTTGGATTTCCGCCTCCTAGACTTCGCCTGCTGAGGCTGTTCTGAACTTCATTGTTCAAATACACCTGCTCTCCGTGGAGTCGAGAGGGAGACTGCTGTTTCCTGGCAACCTCCTCCCGCGGCAGCAGAGGAAAGCCGGTGTCTCCTGCATCGAGCTGTGTGTGCCGAGCAGGGATGGAGGGACCCAGCACCGAGCCCTGTCGTGGTCGCCAGTTCACACAGGTGCCTGTCCAGCCTGGGGCCTGTCCAGCCTGGGGCCTGTCCAGCCTTGCAGACTCTCCTGTTGTTAGTTGGGGATACTCCCCCCACAGCCCTCCCCACTCCCCACAGTGTAGCCTGTGAGTAGGTAGCAGAGTTAGATGCCAGCTCTCCCGTCTGGGGGCAGCCACACAGCCTCTTTGGTCTGGCTGACCGGGGAGGAAGAAAGCAGGGCCCCTGTAACGGCCTTGTTTACATCCGCTCCGAGTTATCTGTAAGGGACCGATTCTGGGCGGATTTCTTAATACCAAAATAGAACTAGAATCGGTGTGTGGTTGTGTGTCCCTAAGAAAGAGACAAGACAGGGAGGGCCAGTGGTGACGGCTCAGACCAGAGAGTGGGGCTCGCCCTAATTAAAATGCTCTGAGTCAGGCATTTCTGGCTCGCTGGAGTGTGCCACCCACACTTCCCCGCAGCCACGGGGTCTGGCACAGTCTTGTGACGGCCAATCCTCCTAGCGTGCTTGGCAGGGGGCACTGACTGCCCCCCTGGCTTTGAGAGGCTGGGGTGGGCCCAGCCCAGCTCTTCCCAGCCTGGTGCCCCATCACCCAGCAGCGGATCAGGAGCAGGGAGAGAGCAGGGGCTGGCCCGGGGTGTGGTCTGAGAACACTCCTGGGGAGAGGCCTGAGGCCGGAAACCCCGGCTTTTTGTTTTTCACGTTACTTCAAATCTTAGTCCTCTTCATTCTCAGCTGCCTTGCTTATTTTTAAATCTTCTGATGAGAACTTCACCCTCCCACCATCAAGCACACCAACCCACCTGCATCTGGGCTCCCATCTGTGGCCACCCCTCCCCTGGGGCAGTGTCCCATCCTGGCTTTCCTGCCCATGCACTTGACCTTCTAACTCCACCTCCATATTCTTGCCACCATTTTGGCAAAACTGGGGAGAGGGTTTTTCTGTGTTGCTGTCTGTCCTTCCTTCTTTCCTTCTTTCCTCTCTCCCCCCTCCCTCCCCCCTCCCCTCCCCTCTCTCCTAACCAAAAACAGGCCGACTTTATAGTATTCTGAAGCCCACGTACAGTTCTTATCATCTCACAGACGGTCTTGTGTCTGCTAAACACCCATCCCTTTGCTATTTTGAAGCAGATCCCAGGCATCCATAAAATTTTCAGTAGCTACCGCTCAAAGATAAGGATTTTTTCCTTCCATTACCCACTACCACTATCACACCTTTAAAAATTTAATAATAGCCCTGGCTGGCGTGGCTCAGTGGATTGAGCGCCGGCCTGCTAACCAAAGGGTTGCCAGTTCGATTCCCAGTCAGGGCACATGTCTGGATTGCAGGCCAGGTCCCCAGTGGAGGGCATACCATAGGCAACCACACATTGGTGTTTCTCCTTCTCTTTCTCCCTCCCTTCTCCTTTCTCTAAAAATGAATAAATAAAATCTTTAAAAAACTAAAATAAAAATTTAATAATAATTTTTCCTCAGTCCCATCAACTATCTATTAAGTTTTCAAGTCCCAATTGCCTCATCAATCTGACTTTAAAAATACCTCATTTGCTTGAAGCAGGATCCAGATAAGCTCCGACTCTCCTCCACAAACTCCTGCCAGGCTTTTGTCCCCACCCCTTCACTAAAATTGCTTTCGTCAAGGTTCCCAGCACCTCCCTTTCTGTGGGAATGGGACCCCGACAAACCGATCCTTCCCACCCTGGAAACTTGCTTCACGAGGAGAAAGCTCCGGAGTGCGCCCCGTCCAGGTCTTCCGCGCTCCTCCCTGGCTGTGCGTTCTCGGTCTGCAGCAGTGATCCCCGGCCTGGTGGGCGTGAGAGTCCTCTGGGAGCTTTAATAGGAAGTGCAGGTTCCTGGGCCCCACCTGCAGAGTTTCTGATCTAGTTGGCCTGGGAAGGCACCCCGGCTTTGTTCCTTTCCTCCAGCTCCCCAGGTGGTCCTGTCGTGCAGATTGGGTGAGGACCCGGGTCTGACAGCAGGGTGCCCCGGCTCCGTGCGCCGAGCCCTCCCTGCGCTCCCCAGATGACCTCGTCCAACTGCCCAGCTTTACGCAGCTGGTGAGGGCTGGGGGTGCTGCCCTCTGCTGAGCTCCAGGCCCACTCAGAGAGCTGTCTCCCTCACATCTCTCTCCGCTTCGGGATCTGATAGGTGTTTTGAACTTGTCATAACCAGAGCAGAGTCCCACCTGATCTAGAAAAAGCACCACCATTCAGTTGCTCAGCCCAAAGTCCTTAGAATCATCCTTGTCCCCTTCCTTTGTCTCATCCCCCACATCTAGTCCATCCATAAGTCCCGGGGCACCGCCTTCAGAAGCGATCTTGAGCCTGACCCTCCCCCACTCCCACCACTGCAGCCAGCCCCAAGCCTCCATTCTCCGTCCGCACTAGTGATAGCCTCCGAAGCGGTCTCTCTGCCTCCACCTTGGCCTTGCACAGTCCGCACGTGGCTATAGTGGCCTCGGCACATATGTGATGTATTACGTTACTTCCTAGTTTTCAGCCTTGCGATAACGTCTTGTCGGACTGGTGATAAAACACGAAGTCCATACCGTGGGCTGTACAGCTGCGCGTGGTGTAGCCCTCAGCTGCCCTCTGACCTCATCTCCACCACTCACATCCTCACTCCCCAAGCTCCAGCCACACCTGTCTCCTTACTGTTGGCCCTGCCTCAGGACCCGCCCACTCTTCCCCCAGATACCTCAGCAGTCATTTCCTCAGCGGCATCCTCTCTGACCCCATGTTTGCAGCAGATCCCCTCATCCCTGCTTTGTTTTTTTATAGTAGTAGTATTTTCCAACATGATATTATATGTTTGCACGTAGTTCATCCCCACCTGCCACCGGGATGCAAGTTTTACAAGGACAAGGACTTCTGTGAATAACTGGTATCTGACAGATACATAGTAGGAGTTCAGTGAATGTTTGTGGAAATATATGTATCTTCAAGGCTTGAGCCTGTCCTTCCGGCCACCGCTGGACTGAGCTTCCGGCAGGGGACAGCTCCCAGCCCAGCCTGTCACAGGTGTGTGCATGCCTTCCCACCTCTGCTCGGGGCTCTAGGCCAGAGGTCAGCAAACTTCTTCGCAAAGGGCCAGATAGTAAGTCTGTTACTTCTACAAGCTGTGCAGTCTCTGCTGCATCTACTCCGCTCTGCCGTCAGAGCACGAAAGCAGCCGAAGCAAATACAAAATAAACGGGCACATACGTGTTCCGATAAAACTATTTACAAAAGTAGGGGTGGACCCACTGGCCATAGTGTGCTGGCCCCTGCTCTGAAATTTTCTGCCTTTCACCCAAAAATCTACATGGACTGAAAGGAAACACTCAGAAGTACTTGGCAGTCTGATCAGCAATTTCTTCCCAGAAGTCGGGGAAGGGTTCTCCTGGAGCAACTGTGGCTCGGTTAGCGAAACAGTGCACGTCCTCCCTGGGGAGAGGCCAGCGTGGGGCAAAGGATGGAGAGCTTAATGGGCAAGCTCTCTTCCTAAGGTGGCTGTGCCGGCTTTTCTCCTCGGTCCATCTTCTGAGAAGCAGAGCTGCAGAGGACAGTGAGCTCATATCCACCACACTGCTTTTTAGTTCCCGCGACTTACAAGAGAGAGGGCTGTGGCTCTCTCTCCGGGTTCTCCTACGATGCATTAGAACAGAGGGCAGCACTGTACATGTGCCGGTCATTCAGGCACCTTGATCCCAGGTTAGGTGAAAAGATTTTTTTTGGATTTGGGGTAAAGGAAAAGTTTTTATTCAAAAGCTTCACAATTTTGGAATAACAGCTTTCCATGTGAATTAGTCACTCAGTCCTAACAATTAAGGCTAAAATCTTTAACTCTTTAGTTATAGCTTTGGTCATTTAGGCCTGTCCATTAAGGCTAAACTCTTTAATGCTGAGTTCTCCTATCATTCCCCCAGTTAGTTTTAATTATCTTATTTCTATAGGGTTAGTTTATAAACTAAAACAACATAAGATATAAAAGCTACACAATTTTGGAAAAATGGCAGGCTTCTGCCTCAGAGCCTGTTCCCTTTAGGATACCCCAAGAATAAACCTGCCATCCTCTGCCAGGCCAGCCCGATCATAGGCTGTGCCCGGAGTTCCTCCCCATCCAAAATACCATCCATCTGGAAATGCGGGCAGCTGTAGCGCGATCGTCCAGGCATCCTCCAGGAAGAAGAGCCCACGAGCCAGAGCCAGCCAGTCTGGTTTTCTGGTTTTTTGTTTTGTAATATTTTATTTATTTATTTTTAGAGAGAGGCGAAGAGAAGGAGAGAGAAAGGGAAAGAAACATCAATGTGTGGTTGCCTCTCACGTGCCCCCCACTGGGGACCAGGCCTGCAACCCAGGCATGTGCCTTGACTGGGAATTGAACCAGTGACCCTTTGGTTCCCAGATCTATGCTCAATCCACTGAGCTACACCAGCCAGGGCTAGATGAAAAGATTTAAAATCAGGCTCTGCCACTTACTAGCTCTGTGACCTACTCTATGGGAGTGCTCTGATGAGTAAATTAAATGGTATTTGTAAAGTGGGTCCTCATGGCTGCTAACGTTTGTTAAGTGTTTTCAAGGTATTGTGCACCTTGAGATGGTACAAGGAGTATCTGAGCCCTCACAACACCCTATAGGGAGGGCGCTATCACTGAGCCCATTTTATGGATGAGGAAACTGAGTTTAGAGGAGTTAAGTAACAGTGAGTGAGGAGCGGAACCCGTGTCCAAATCCAGTTGTCTGACCCCAGCGTCTGTACTCTTTCTTTTTTTAAGATTTTATTTATTTATTTTTAGACAGAGGGGTAGGGAGAGGTGGCGGGGAGAGAAACATCAATGTGTGGGTGCCTCTCATGTGCCACCCTCACTGGGGACCTGGCCCACAGCCCAGGCACGTGCCCTGACTGGGAATCAAACCAGTGACCCTTTGGTTTGCAGGCTGGAGCTCAGTCCACTGAGCCGCACTGGCCAGGGCCAGAATCTGTACTCGTAACCACTCTGCCGCCTTCCTAGTGCACCTGCTAAGCACTCAATAACATGGCCAGTTTGGGCTGCATCAGGAGGCACTGTATGCCACCGGAGAGGAGTTTGAAACAAAGCTTGGTAGTTGTGCTTCTGGTCTGAGTTACGCTCATTCCATTACTTGTGTTGCTCAGCGGCCCTCATTTATTCCGTGTTTGCTTTCTTCCCATTCCTCACTTTTTCAGAGCCTGCTGACCTTACTGGTGTAGCAAGTAGCTGCCTGCTGAATACCTCTGCCGTTTACCTTACTTCCTGCTTTGCAGACCAACTCCCCGAGCAGGAGCTCAGGCTGCTGACAGAGCCCCTAAAGTTTTCTGTCACTGACCCACAGTTATCCCCTCTCTTCCTCCCGCTCCTCTCAAGAACCATGCTGCATTGATTCAAACTCTCCTCGTCCCCTGAGATCATGGAAAATCTTCATCAGCCTACTGTAAAAGGGTGACTGAAGAACAGACTGGCCCTGGCTGGTGTGGCTCAGTGGGTTGAGTGCTGGCCTGCAAACCAGAGGGTCACCGGTTCGATTCTCAGCCAGGGCACATGCCTGGGTTGCAGGCCAGGTCCCCAGTAGGGGTTGTACGAGAGGCAACTGATCAGTGTATCTCTCACACATCGATGTTTCTCTCCCTCTCTTTCTCCCTCCCTTCTCCTCTCTCTAAAAGTAAGTAAATAAAATATATTTTTAAAGATTTTATTTATTTATTTATTTAGACAAGAGGGAAGGAAGGGAGAAAGAGGGAGAGAAACATCAGTGTGGGGTTGCCTCTTGCACACTCCATACTGGGGACCTGGCCTGCAACCCAGGCATGTGCCCAGATTGGGAGTTGAACTGGTGACCTTTTGGTTCACAGGCTGGCACTCAACCCACTGAGCCACACCAGCCAGGGTATAAATAAAATATTTTTAAAAAAGAAAAGAAGAATAGGCTCTAGAAGCACTGCTAGTGAACTAGTGAGCAGAAGATCAGCCCTTGAGAGCAGAGTACGCCACTGTGGCTTCTTGGGACCTGAGCTTATGTGCACCAGGTGCTCTGTCATTACTGTGACTAAGACTGTGGGGTTTTCCTTCCTAATAATCTCGGTTAATGTTTATTGAGCACTTGCTGCTTACCAGGACCTGAGCTAAGCCTTCCACATGTCCTTTGTCGCCTGCTCCTCTACCTCAGCACTGTTCGGGGACCTTTCTGCAGTGGTGGAGGTGTTCCGTGTCTGTCCCGTCCCACACAGTGCCAGGGGCCACATGTGGTCTCTGAGCATTTCAAATGCGGCAAGTGCAAGAGAAGAACTGAATTTTCTTTCTTTACATTTTAATTAATTTATATTTAAATAGTTACATATAACTAGTGGCTATTATGTGGACAGCTCCTTTTAACCCATTTCACAGAACGGGGTTAGAGGGTTAAGTAATTTGCTAAAGGTACTCAACTCTAGTAGCCGGGCCAGGCTTTGGACCTGGGATTCCTGCCCAGAGCCCCCACTCTTCACCACCCTCTTATGTACCCCCTTTCTATTATACTTTTTGCAGAAATTGTTTCCCGGTTACAGACTGTTCCCTGATTTGTAAGACCGGGGAGGGGTGGGGGGTACGTGCACGAAACCCACCTGGAAATAGGCGTGTGAGGAGGCTACCTACGTGAAGAGAGCTATGGAACTTGCCAAAGGGTATAGAAGAGGACCTGTAAAGATGAGAAAACATTCCCCATTCCTGGACACTGCCAAAAACCATCTCTCCCCACAAACAACCTCTGGATTCAGTATAATTCTGTTCCCTATCCAAAAGGGAATTGTGATGAAGTTTGATTCTAAACAATGTGCCAAAATAGCCAAAGGAGTTTTGAAAATGAATAGTTTAGTCTAGGAAGATGGCATATTAAATCACAAGTCAGTAAGGGACCATTCGTGTGGAAAATGGGTTATCCGTCCAAAAAATAATAAAGCCGAATCCTTATCTCATGTCACGTATAAAGATCTAAGCATTAAAAAACCCAAAAGTCCTAAAACCAAAGAAGAATAAAGGTGCCTTTGTAATGTCAGACCAGGAAAAATGGGAAACTATAAAGGAAAATACTAACGGCTTTAACTACATAAAAAAAATAAAAATTTCTCAATAGGAAGAAAAAAACCACCAAAAGCAAAGTTTAAAGGTCAGTTGACACTGGGCAAAACAAAGCAAAACCCAAACCAAAAAACATTGCAGCAAACAGAGTTAAACACTTAACGAACAAAAATTGTTGCAACAGAAAAGACGAGCAGCCGGGAGAAGATTGGACCGAGGTTATGAATAGGCAGTTTACGGAAATACGAAATACGAAATACGAATGGCCAATAGAGATGTTCCACTGCATAGGTGATCCAAGAAATGCAATTGAAAACAATTAAGTACTGTTTTTCACCAATTTGGCAAAAATTAGACTAATTATATCCTGTATTGGCCAGCATGGTAGGAGTGTAAATTTATCCAACCTTTCAGGAGGGCAGATGGCAGGTTCCAGCCAAATTGTAAATAGGCATGTTCTGTGACTCCAAGGTGCCACTCCCAGCACTCACCGTGTGGAAATACCCACGCAAGGATCCGCCGATGTTTGTTGCAGTGTTTTGTGTGATATCAAAGAATTGGAAACAGTAGCCATATCTAGCAATGGTTAAAGCGTGGCACCTTTTAGAAACAATGTGGCTGTGAAAAAGAATACAGTGGGTCTGTGGGTAATGTTGTGGGGATATATACCGAGTATTGTTAGGGAAAAGTGACTTTCAGAACAATGAGTACAGTATGTCCCTATTTTACTTTTTTTTTAATCCTCACCCAAGGACATTTTTTTCATTGCTTTTAGAGAAAAACAAGGAGGGAGAGGGAGAGAAACAGACATCAACTGGTAGCCTCCCATACACAGCCCGACCGGGGTTGAGCCTGCAACCTAGGCTGTGCCCCGACCGGGGATTGAACCGGGTTGGTTTGCAGAACAATGCTCCAAGCAGCTGAGCCACACCGTGCAGGGCCTACTTCACTTTTTAAAAGTCTGTGTGTGCAAGAGAAGAGTTGGGAGGATACACACACACACACACACACACACACACACACACACACGAGCCGCTGACAGTGGGGACCAGAGAGGAGGCAGTTTTTATATTTATACCCCCTTCCATGTTGCTTGCATTTTTGTGATAAGCAAATATTGTTTTGAGAATAATTTTTTTTAAGGTATCCTGACCTAAGTAAGGAGTCTGAGTTCCAGCCAGGGCTCCCTCACCTAGCTAAACACCACAGTAAAGGGCTTAACTTCTACTGCCTCTAGCCACTTTTTTCGTTTAAAAATAAATAAATAAACATTTAAAACTTTTCCATGTGTTTCAAGCGTGATGGTGGATATGGCTACTTTTATAATGAAGAAAATGAATAAGCCTGTTTTGCTTTTTTTGGAAAAAAAGGATTTTATTTATTTACTTTTAGAGAGAAGGGAAGGGAGGAAGGAAGAGAGGGAGAGAAACATTAATGTGCCAGAGATACATGGATGGGTTGCCTCTCACACACCCCCAGCTGGGGGCCTGGCCTGCAACCCAGGCATGTTCCCCGCCTGGGAATCGAACCGGCAACCTTTAGGTTTACAGGCCAGTGCTCAGTCCACTGAACCACATGAGCCACACCAGGCAGGACTGTTTTGCTTTTTTAGTAAGGAAGTTACACTAGATCTCTGAAGACCCTTCTAGCTCTAACATCTAAGCCTCTCTGATCCCAGATTTCCTTGGGTTTTGAAATACATACACACATACACACCACCACCACCACCACCACCACCCCCACTCCCTCTGTGGTTCTGGGTAGTGAGGCATATAGGAAGACTTTCAGCCTTTGCTGAGAAGGAGTTGTGTGGCTTTCATCAGCCCACTGCTCCTCCTTTTGGTCCTGGGGCTCCATTTCCCCTGGCTCTCGGGAAGCAGGGCAGAGCCCCAAGGACTGAGGTCGGTCCCTGGCCAGCAGGGCCACTGGGCGCACTCTGGGCCTCTGAGAAGAGAGACTATTTTTGTTGTGGGTGCTGAATGGTTGGCCCGTCTCCAAGAGCATGAGCTCGCTGGTGTGGTTGATGTATCCTGCCTGCCGCTGCCATCCCCACCACTGCTACAGAAAACACGAGAGCGCGTTTGTCCAGCACCAGGAGCTTATACCTGAGATGCGTGCACAGGCATGGTGCTCTTTCATCGTGTCCTCCCCCGTTCTGGCCATTGGAAGGGCAGCAGCAGGGCAGAGTGTGGCTAACATGAAGGTGGAGAGCCTTCTCCTAGGGCTTGACGTGGAAGAGACCCTGCCTTCTAACCGGCTGCAGAGAATTCGGTCCAAGAAGCTGGGCTTTCTTAGCCTTAACTGAGCCGGTAGAGCTGCCCTCGCCTCATCAGCTGGGTGGGGTCTGCAAGTTGTCTCGCCTGCTGTCCAGTATGAGAACAGTGTCCTTCTTGGTGTAGGGCTTCCCGTGACCCTGGTGTGTACCCAGACCCATGTCCAGCCTTGTCAGGTTCCTCAGGCAAACCCAGTGTCCCACGTCAGCCTGTGGCAACAAGACCATCGGAGCAGGTGCCCCAGTCCATCAGCCCTTAGTTTCTGCAAAGGAGCAGCTTGGAGCGGGGCCACCGTGTTGCACAACTCCAGGGGCGGGAGCACTTACGCTGGGCACGGGGGCTCATCTATGTCGATAACACTCCATGTGGGGCCCTGGGGTTGTGGAGCTCGGTGACCCTGGCTCAAAGGCTGGCACCACTGGAGGACCAGGACTGCTGTGCCAGTGGTCGCTGTGCAGAGCTCTTCCGGAGGGCCCGTGGGGGCCTGGGCTGTGGGGAGACAGCCGTGGGTCTCGGACCCTCCTGCGCAGGGTGGGCAGCAGTGCAGGCAGTTTGGTGGCCTCTGTCAGCCACCACGAATACGTCATTTGACTGTTTTTCTCAGCAATCTTCTCGATTCCAGGACTTCATAGCCCCCCTCTTAATGCGTTTCTAATTTGGGGTTGGCTTTCTTCCCCCTTCAGCTGCAGAGCTACTTGGCTGCATGTGAAGACGAGACCCCGGCCATCCGGAACCACGACAAGGTCCTGCAGCGTCTGTGTGAGCACTTGGACCACGCCCTGCTGTACGGGTGAGCCGTGGCCCTTTCTGGAGAAGATGGCGGGGCACAACGGGGCGCCACCACGGCCATGCACAGCCTCCAGAGGGACGCCCCTGGCCTCGGCTGCCCTTTATTTCTTCTTTCCCTTGGCAGAAAGAGATTTCTCTCTCTCAGGCGGGCCACAGGCTATCTGTAGCTGTCTCGGTGACCTGTCTCTGCGCCGGCATAAATGACAGGGGAGTGGGGAGGACTAGCAGATGAAATGATGGTGGGAAGCCATGCTGTTGCCTGCGGGTCCCGCTGGGAACCCATTGCTTCTAGCCCTGAGCTCACTGCTGACACAGCTGGTGGACCAGTTGACTGCGTCTTCCTGGGGGGAGCCCTGTTTCAGTCATGGCAGCTCCTGTCCTCTTTCTGCAGCCTGCAAGACCTCTCCTCTGGCTACTGGGTGCTCGTGGTGCATTTCACCCGGAGAGAGGCCATCAAGCAGATCGAGGTGCTGCAGCACGTGGCCACCAACCTGGGGCGCAGTAAGTAGTACAAGGTTGGCGCTGGGAGGGACCAGCTCTGCCCTCCCTGTGAGCAGCTCAGGGCTCAGGTGTGGCCTGCAGGTCCGCCCTGGAGGCTGATTCCCTCATGATGTCTAGAGGCAGTGGGCGCTCAAGTGCCAGTGCCCTCCATGAGGCCCTCTTCTCCCTGCACGCGGCAGTTTGTTGGAGCATTGTGGAGGGGGGGGTGGAGGGGAGGGAGATGCTGAAGAGAACCAGGCTCCCGCGGGCCCCAGACGCAGCATGTGATGGGTCTCGCTTCCCTCCCTGAGAGAGGATCAGTGTTAGCCTGCAGGATCGCGCGGAATCCTTGCATTTATCAACCCACCTGAAGTTTGCAGCGTGCCCTCTTTACCAGAGCCACGAGCTGATGGGAAATAAAGATTTCAGGGCTTATGGCATTCCAGTAAGAAGGCTTTTGGAGCCCTGGCTGGTGTGGCTCAGTGGACTGAGTGCTAGCCTGTGAACCGGCAGGTCACCGGTTCAATTCCCAGTCAGGGCACTTGCCTGGGTTGCAGGCCAGGCCCCCAGCTTGGGGCCTGTGAGAGGCAGCTGATCCATGTGTCTCTCACGTCAATATTGCTTTCCCTCTCCTTCTCCCTCCCTCCCTTTCTAAAATTAAAAAAAAAAAAAAAAAAGGCGGTTGGAGTGCCTGGTCCCTCAGGTACTCTTTCTTTCCTTTCTGCCCCTGCTTGGCAAAAAAAGCCAGCACCTGACAGAACTTCCTTCCGGTTACTCCTGCCCTTGTTTGCAGGCCGGGCCTGGCTGTACTTGGCCCTCAACGAGAACTCCCTGGAGAGCTACCTGCGGCTGTTCCAGGAGAACCTGGGCCTGCTACATAAATACTACGTCAAGTGAGTGTCTGTCTGCTCGGTCTCATGCAGCCCCAGCGCTGTCCTTGAGCGGAGTCCCAAAGACTCTTGTCACATGCAGACACCACAGTAGGCCCCATCAGAGGCCTCGCCTGGCATTGCCTGCTGAGGGCATGTCAGTGCCGGCCACAGGGCTGTTAGGGCCCTGCCTGGGACGGCTTTTGCCAGAAGTTCCGGTGCTGCAGCTGGGCTTGTGTTTAGCAGTTTGGTGCTCTGCCTCTGCCCAGTCCTCTCTCCAGGCCGCTGACCCCACTGGAGCGCGCACCCTTTGCTGGGGTTGCTGCAGGATCAGAGTATTTATAGCAGCTGCTGCGAGCCAGATGGCCCTGTGCTGCAGGTCCCATATCTGAGACACTGGCGCTCGAGTGCTGTGTGGCCCCAAACCCAGGGGGAGAATGCTGCAAAGGGGTGAGTGAAGGCTGCCTCAAGCTGGGCGCCTTCAGGGAGTAGGGGTGTCACATGTCACATTTCAGCACAGCCTGCGTGTTGGTGAGGTAGGGCCAAGCAGGCAACCAGACCCAGAAGCCCCATCGTCCCTCCTTGCGTCTCACAGGAATGCCCTGGTTTGCAGCCACGATCACCTGACTCTCTTCCTGACCTTGGTGTCTGGGCTGGAGTTCATTCGATTCGACCTGGATCTGGTGAGATGCCACAGCTCTTGTGCCTGCGGGGGCGGAGGAGTGGGCAGTGTAGGCATGGGTCCAGGTGCCTCCCAGGGAACCTGCTAGGCATCTGTGCAGGTGATGGCAGGGTTCTTGGTCTAAACAGTGCGAGTGAGTGGAAGCTTAAGGCCAGGTTTCCTGGGTCAGCTGACACCTTCCTACCTCTGTCCCAACTTGGAGAAGAGCCGCACTGCCTGGCGCCTTTTAGCGCTGAAGTGCTCTCCTTGATGTTTAGGACGGGTGTGTTTGAGAGCGACAAGGCAAATTCATCCCTGTGCCTCCTGGGGTCCTGGAGTTGCCACCAGCTCTGTATTCCCCAGTGCCCCTCCTCACGCCGTGCGTCCCTCACCGTCACCACCAGAGAAATCCGGTGCTGGCCCAGAACGAGCCAGGGGGGCTCACATAGCCTCTCGGACTCGGGCTCATCAAGGGGGTGCAGCTGCACCGTCCTAATTGCATCACCTTCCCGGGTCCCTTCCCCATCAGCACAGACTGGAAAGGAACTTAGCTACTGAAAAGTAGTAGAAATTAGGGACATGAGCAGCTGTAATAGTAAGAGGCCAAGGAAGGCTCAGAAGGCATATTTCAGGTTCTATCACCTCTGTGGGCCTCAAGTCCAGCTTTAAGAGCCACAGCCATTCACATCATTCTCTCCAGCAGCTTGTTTCTGAATTTAGTACCTTAAGCCCATTGGTCTCCCAAAGAAAAACTGGCATGGACAGGCTGTGACCGCAGACCTGTGGCTCCAGACCCGGGACCCTGCCGTCCGTGGAAGCCCTCGTCTTGGCCCACCCACGGCCTCCCGCCACCCAAACCGGCCTTTTCCACTCTCTCCTCAGGACGCCCCCTACTTGGACTTGGCCCCCTACATGCCTGACTACTACAAACCTCAGTACCTGCTGGACTTTGAAGACCGCCTTCCCAGCTCGGCCCACGGCTCGGACAGCCTGTCCCTCAACTCCTTCAACTCCGTCACCTCTACCAACCTGGAGTGGGACGACAGTGCGATTGCCCCATCTAGTGAGGGTGAGTGGCCCTGGGGCAGGAGGCAGCCCAGCCTCTGCTGTGACACTGACTCTAGAGCCACTTGTGCCTGGCTCGGTGACATCTTTCTTGGCTGGTTTTGGTCCGGTGGTTGAAATGGAAGTTAAGCGGGGTTGGCCATTTCCCAGATCTTCGTTTTCTCTGAGTCCCTTTGGTGACTGAAGCACTGATTCTGGAGACAAAAAGCCAAACAATCTTATGAATGTTAGACCCTTTCCCAGAAGGTACTGCCACATGCCCGGCGTCAGTTTTCTAGTGAGGAGGGGTTAGCAGAGAGACCTGGGAACTTCCTGCCATCGCAGGGGTGAGCGTCACCTGCCCCGAGGGGGCGTCCTACCTTAGATTCTAGGCAGAAAGAGGCCGAGGAACCACTGGAAAGAGAACCAGGTGGAAGCAAAGTTTAGAGGAAGACTTGCCACCATTTTCATGAGTCCATGTGGTTTCTGGGTCCCTCCTGCACTTGCTAGTGTATCAGGGACCATCGTGCCTGTTGCATCAGAAACTAAAACAGAATGTCACCACGTCTGGATGTCATTTTGTTGTCTTGATTCAAAAACTTACTGGAACAGCCTGGCCCCGTTCAAAACTTGGGCCTCCACGTTTATTTATAAAACCGGCTGCTTCCCCACCTTCATCCCCTGCGGGGAAACCAGATGTCTTCATCCCTGCACCCCACCTCACCTCCAGGGCAGGGGAGCCAAGCCCAAGTCCAGCGCCTGGGACTCCCTGGAATTGCATCAGCAGTGAGACGACCTTTTCCTTTGTTTCTGCTTGTGCCCTGGGCCGTGCTCCCAGGAGAGGGGGGTTACTTTCAGCCTCGCTGTTGGCGAGACTTGCACTGGTCCCTGTGCAAGTGGAAGAGAGCACTCGGCCCCCAGGGCTGGGCGCCTGGGCTGCCCCAGAGAAGTCAGGGGCACGGGCCTCGAGGGAGCGGCCCCACCTCTCAGCTGCTGGGCACGGAGGCAAGGAAGGCACGGGATAGAGAAGAAGGTCAGGTGCAGGTGGACCCACGTTCTTCTTTGCCTCCCGGATGTCTTCTTAGCTGGTCAGAGGCCACTGAGCCAGTGCCTGAGCTGAGGCGGCTGGGGTCCTAGTAAGTTCCTCTGAGGTTGGTTGGTAGATAAAATGTAGAAAGTTTGATTTTTTCCTCTCGTTTTCTCCCATGCCTCCCGCCCTGTTGCCCCGACCCTCCCTGCCCTTCCACTGCCTGGTTCTAATCTCAGTTTTGTCCCCGTTTTTGTAGATTATGATTTTGGAGATGTGTTTCCAGCAGTGCCGTCTGTACCCAGCACAGACTGGGAAGGTGGGACAGAGTCTGCCGTTACCCCCTTTTCCTATTTTTGCACTGTTTCCATACCAAGCTTGCTGCATGATTCAAATTCAGCTCGTTCTTTATAATGGCAATGATCATAATAAAACCAGGTTTGGTGTTCTAATAGATGGAATTCTGCAGTAGGAGAACTTGACCTTTAGCCCTAGGCAAATTTCTTCTCCCAGGGCAGGACTCCTGCCTCTGCAGGGTCCTTGTGGAGTCATTAAGTGATGGCTTTTCAGGGACACACAGATCACCCTTCCTGGTTCCAATGCCAGTCCATGCTCTGGGTGTGTGTAGGGCATTGCTAGCGTGTGGGCATGGCGGCCTGACCCAGCGAGTGGAGACCTGTTCCGGAAAGTGATGCCTTTGAACATGTGGGTTATAAATTCCTGTAGGTCAGATGCGTTTCTGTGTCAGAAGCATCAAGAAGCAAAGGCAGAAGGGTTGATTCCTTCAGTCCATTCTTAATGGCTTCCTCTTGGATAGTTTTGAATGAGATTGAGGTCTGAATAAGATGAGGTCTAAATAAGGGAAATTGCCCAGGTATGCATGAAACTTCCTACAGGGAGAGTCCAAGTTTTAAGGCAGATTAGAATAAACTCGGTGTCCACTAGGTGGCAGTAGTGCTTGGGCATTTTCCTGCCCTATACTCGACTTCTGGGCTTGTGAAAATTCGTGAAGCTATTTTCTACGTTCCTGTGATTACTCAGAGCATAAGGCACGTTTCTGGGAAGGTTAATGCTTCCTCCTTAAATCTAAGGCCATAACCAGACCCCTGTGTTAAAGACCCTCTTGCCCTGTGGGCCACTTCCACCCAGGGTGGGGTGGGGGGCCAGCCTCTGAAGGAGGAGGAACAGGTGCTCCCCACTGCCCGGGAGCTGGCCCCTCATTAGTAGAGCCATGGTCTCTGAGTAACGGATGGCAGATGATCTTTTTCCGAGTCACGTGAAATCGCTTAAGTTTGAGGGAAGTAAGATGGCACTGGGGGAAATAAAGTAGGTCATCTGGCCAGGAGACAGCATCAGGGAGTCCCGTGTCTTTGTGAAGGTCAGCCTGAAATCCAGAATTCCATCATGACATCATTATCCTCTCAGCCTCTCTTCTTGCAGCGGGCACTCTGGGCACTGACACCCACTCTGGTTCTAACAACTAACCCCACCCCACACCCCCCACCCAGCTACCCGTTGCCTGTTGCAGTCGCTTGAAAGCAGGGCCTGACCCCCCGCAGCCCTGCGGGGTCCCTGTGGCCTGAGAACTAACCACGAAGTCTCACTGCTTGCCGGGCAGGGCGAGCTGCGTCCCAGCAGTGGTATCCTGCTTGTGAGCTCCGTGAGTTCCCGACAAGTCCTGAGCCCACTCAGGCCTCTCACCTGGGGAGGCTTGGTCTTCCTAGACCAGAGGAAAGCAGGACATGGGGCCAGCTCCAGACTCTGGGCCCCGGGGTGGGAGTTGGGGCAGGCACTCCATGGTCCTTAGCTCATTTACAGGACCAGTGGAGAGCTGAGCCTTGACACCCACCACGTCCAGCGGTCTGCTTGCTCACCTCTCAGACTCCCCTCCCGCGGCAACTGCACATCTCCAGGGGCTGGAACAAGAACGCGTGGGCTTTGCAGGGACCTCCTTTGAGACCAAAGGGCAAGGTTTTCTGCATCTGAGAACTAAGGCTCTATGGTCCCAGGACCTCAGAAGAAAGTCTCATCTATTGCTAGTGTTTTTCTGGCAGACCTGGTGATTGCTTTAGCCCCCTCCTTTGTCCTTATATTAAAAGACAATGTACTTTTTAAAAAATATGGATGATGTGCTGTGTCAGCAGACAGCTGCCAGTAGTTTCCGAGATCCACTAGGAAGCTGACGGCAGGTGGGCCCTTCCAGATGAGGCTGAGGGTGGGAAGCATGCTTGCCATGTCTCCTGGGCAGGTAATGGCCAGTCAGATGTGCAAAAGGTGGCTAATGGAGCGTGAACAGCTGGAGTCCCTTGCCGTTAACCCTCACCCAGGCTGTTCCACCAGCCAGGCCTCAGTTCTCCACGTGGGCAGCTCCCATCTGCCACCAGATAAATGTCCCATGTGCTTTTCCTACTGGTGCTCCCTCCTCTCCACGCCCTGATCCAGTGGCCTGGGGTAGATGGTTGCGGTAAACCAGCCCTGCTCTGGAGGGGCAGCGTCACCCCCCACACGGCTTCTCCCTAGGGTGGAGCTATGGTGAGAGCGGACCAGTATGCAAGCTGAGGGTTGAATGAAGTGGAGTTCTCAGCACCCCCCTTAAAGGGGCGCCTGGACCTGCCTCCTGGAGTGTGCTGGTGGGTTGTCAGGGAGAGAAGCAGCTGCTTAAAGGCCCACGAGGCACTTGTTGGGGGACAGCCACTCTGCACACCTTTCTTGTCCCCCTCGCATCTCGTTTTCTCTCCTGTGCTCTGGCTCCTCTCTGCCCGTCCCCATGTTCCTCACCCCTTGGGCTCCCTAGCCTGTCCTCTCAGCCTCTGCCCTCCACTCTGCACCGCTCATTTTCTCTGATCTCTGGTCTCTCTTCTGTTCCTTTTTATCTGCCTCTGGGGGGGTTGGCCTTCAGAGGACTGCGGGTACCTCGGCCCTGCCGATTCCTTGTGGTGCTAGGGGGGCGGCCGAGCACCCCTCTAACACCCTCGGACGGAGGACTCTGAAGTTAACCTGAGAGGTGTGCGGCCCATCTCCTCTTCAGGCTTCAAGGTCCTCATCCTCGAGGGGCTCTTATCTCAAACTTGGCCCCACCGCTGAGCTCTCCGGGGCTGGGGGTGGGAGCGACGATGGTGGTGGTGATGCTGGCCCCTCTCAGTTGCTCTTAAAGCATAAATTCCATGTCCTGTTGGGTCAGGGCTTCTACTCTGGAGACAGGGCTGCCCCAGTCGGCAGCCTTCCCCAGGAGGAGCTCTCCTGCCTCCCTCATGAGGTAAGGCATGCTTTGGGAGCCTGGGGTCCCCAGACGGCGTCTGACAGGCTATCGCCCGCTTCCTGTTCTCCCAGATGGAGACCTCACCGACACTGTCAGCGGCCCCCGCTCCACTGCCTCGGACCTGACCAGCAGCAAAGCTTCCGCCAGGAGTCCCACCCAGCGCCACAACCCCTTCAATGAGGACCAGGCAGAGACCATCTCTTCCTCTGACACCACCCCCGTGCATACCACCTTCCAGGAGAAGGTGGAGTCCCGCACCCCGGAACCACCAGACGCCTGCGTGGAGCTCGAGGTCATCAGGTCAGCGGGGGCTGGGGTGGAGGGAGACAGGTGGGCTTCCTGGTGTCCATTCCGTCCACTGCTAGCATCACTTTTTAGTCCACTCAGGCAGTTGGGCATCTTCCTGGGGACTGGGTGCCCCTCCCTTCCTTGGTAGTGCTTTGAGCGGGAGGAGTAGTGGGCCCAGGAGGTGAGAGGCAAGGCCACAGCCATGCTGGCTCTGGGGCTGCTGGGACGTTTGTGCGGTCCATCCAGGACTAGAAAGCACCTTCAAACAGGACTTCCTTCCATAGGACTTCTTGGGAATTCTTGGACAATTGGTGCTCATCTGTGAAATTCGTACTAATTCTATTTTTTTTAAGATTGTATTTATTTATTTTTAGACAGAGGGGAAGGGAGGGAGACAGCGAGGGAGAGAAACATCAACGTGTAGTTGCCTCTCACGTTCCCCGTACTGGGGAACCTGGCCTGCAACCCAGGCATGTGCCTTGACTAGAAATCGAACCAGCGACCCTCTGCTTCTCAGTTCAGTGCTCGATCCACTGAGCCACACCAGCCAGAGCTGTACTAATTCTAGTTTAGCATGCTCATTCAAGGAAAAGTGTCTCTGTCATAACAACAGAAATGTGGAAGGCAAGGAGGAGGTGGGTGACAAGCTGGGACACTCCTGGCCCGGACCGCCTGGGCCCCCTGCCTCCCTGGCTCCTGCCCTTGAAACTCTCAAATGCCCCAGAGGCTTGCTGGCCCGAGGCAGGGGAGTTGCTCTCTAGCCACCAAAGCCAGGGGTCCCTCTCCCATGGGCTGGTTTGCATCCAGAGCAGCTCAAGCCACTCAGACCCAGGGTCACTGAGCCAGGCCCACTGCAGCCAACTTGGGACCAAAGAGTGAGTGCCAGGAGTTTGAGGCCAGAAGACTTAGAGTACATTTCTGGTCAAACTGTCCACGATGGCACTGAGCGGGCAGTGAGGCCAGCTCGGGGGTCCATCACCCACATCCTTGGGAAGGGCTGATAGAAGCACCATTGGCCTGACCGACCATGGCCTGTTGTGCCCTGGAGCGCTGCTGGCTGGGCCGCAGGGCCTGCTCAGGGTCTCCCGGGCTGGCCGCTGTTGCTGCCAGCCACAGGGGAGACCTCAGGGCCGGTGCTGCTGCTGCCCCCAGCCCGGGGCCCCACACCCAGCACTGCCCAGGACCACTGACACCCTGGCCGTGCCCTCTCAGGTCACAGACGCAGGTCACCTCCTCTGACCCTGCCTGTCTGATGTCCCTCAGCACTGTGGTGCTCGGGTGTTCAGCTCCCCATGACCTCTGTCCTAGGGTCACCAAGAAGAAGAAAACCGGCAAGAAGAAGAAGGCCAGACCCGACGAGGAAGCAAGTCCCCTTCACCCAGTGTCTGCCCAGCACACCGGGGCCAGGACAGGGGACAGCGACAGCCGTGTCAGCAGCCCAGGCCTCGGGCGGGGCTCCCCGGAGGCCCCCTTTGCTTCCCTCCAGGAGGAGGGAGAGGCGCCCGGCAGCACAGCTGAGAGCGGCGAGCACTCAGAGCCCAGCCAGGTGGGCCTGCTCATCCCCGAAATGAAGGACACATCCATGGAGCGCTTGGGGCGGCCCCTGAGTAAGGTCATCGACCAGCTCAACGGGCAGCTGGACCCTCGCACCTGGTGCTCCCACGTCGAGCCCCCAGACCAGTCCTTTCGGACCGGCTCTCCGGGGGCCACCCCGGAGAGGCCACCATTTTGTGACTTTAGTGAGGGGCTTCCGGCCCCAATGGACTTCTACCGCTTTACCGTCGAGAGTCCAAGCACTGTTACATCAGGTGGCGGCCACCATGACCCTGCAGGGCCTAGCCAACCGCTGCATGTTCCTGGTAGCCCTGAGGCTGCTGGCCAAGAAGAAGGAGGAGGAGGAGAGGGACAGGCGCCTCGGCCGCTAGGGGACACCCTGGAGGAGGCTCAGGAGCCAGAGACCCAGGGGCCAGAGACCCAGGGGCCCCCGGTTGGGGAGGGGCCTGTGCCCGAGCCCGAGCCGAAGCCTGGGACCCAGGAGGCTCTTTGCCCGCTCAAGCGAGACCAGCCCAGCCCGTGCCCGAGCAGCGCTGAGGACTCTGGGGTGGATGAGGGGCAAGGGAGCCCTTCTGAGGTGTCCCACTCGGCAGAGTTCAGGTAAGCAAGGCTGTCGGTGCTGCTTGCATCAGAGACACTCCCCGTCCTTGAAGCAGGGGGCACTGGGTGTCTGTCCTCCAGATAAATTAAGCGAAACTCCTGGAAGACCAAACCTGGGCTGGGGGTAGGAGGGGGTGTGATCCTCCCCTCCCTCATGTTGGCTCCTGGTTGGGGGCAGAGCCATGACAACTGCGCTGCTTCAGGGTGCCTCTGCCGCCTCTGGGTGCCTGTGTCACCTCTCTCACGTGCGTGTTTCCACTCTGTGCCTGTGTCCCCTGTCTCGCCGCTGCCCCAGTCTGACACCTGGCCCTCCCCATGCTTTTCCCTCCCACAGAGTAGACAACAACCACTTACTCCTGCTGATGATCCATGTGTTTCGAGAAAACGAAGAGCAGCTCTTCAAAGTAAGTCCCAGGGACTCAAGAGCGAACAAGAACCAGCACAGCGCGGTGAGGTGGGATGGGCCGGCCCGCCCAGAAGGGGGCATATGCGGCCTAGGGCAGGGGGAGCGCCCTGCCTGACTGTCTCGGCTTCGTCCCGCAGATGATCCGGATGAGCACGGGGCACATGGAGGGCACCCTGCAGCTGCTGTACGTGCTGCTCACCGACTGCTACGTGTACCTGCTTCGGAAAGGTGCCTGCCGCCCCCTGTCCCCGAGCCCCGAGAGTCTCCGCTGCCCGGCGAGCGGGGATGCAAAGGCACCCCACGGAGGGCTGCCGGCCGTCCGGGGGCCTCCTCTCCATGAGCACCCCTGTCAGTCCCCCTTTCAGATCTCAGGGCCCAGGGTCTCCTGCAGAGAGGGGCCAGGTCCTAGAAAATGGTTCCGGCGGAGGGGAAAGAGGCCACTGAGGGAAATAAGCGTTGGGGTCTCCTCTCTCAGGG
This sequence comes from Desmodus rotundus, assembly GCF_022682495.2. Taxonomy (NCBI): domain Eukaryota; kingdom Metazoa; phylum Chordata; class Mammalia; order Chiroptera; family Phyllostomidae; genus Desmodus; species Desmodus rotundus. Next base: position 8,897,996 of record NC_071389.1, read on the forward strand.
GCCACTGAGAAGCCGTACCTGGTGGAAGAGGCCGTTTCCTACAATGAGCTGGACTACGTGTCGGTGAGTTCAGGCTCCACAGTGGGTTTTGGCAGTAGGCGGGGCTCCTGGGCCGCCCACCCACAGGCTGCAGAGTGCCCCTGCAGCAGCCCTAGGGGTCGGGGCCGCTCATCATCGCAGAGCAGCTTCTGTACGTGGTGCTGGGGATGGGAGCCAAGCTTGAAGACGCTTCTGCCTCTTCATCTGCCATATCTGTGACTGTCCCTCCCTGACTCGTGCCAGGGTCCCAGGCCTCTGGAGCTTTATCTCGTGGCAACCCCAGGGTGTGCTTCCTCCCTCCCCGGCCGGCTCTCCATCTGGCCATGGCTGCCTCCTCTGCCAGGCAGCGGCCAAGCCCCGTGTGCATGCGAGGTGTGGTTTCTGGCAGGTGGGCCTGGACCAGCAGACGGTGAAGCTGGTGTGCACCAATCGCAGGAAGCAATATCTGCTGGACACAGCTGACGTGGCCCTGGCCGAGTGAGTGACTCCCCCTGCCTGCCACTGAACTGGAGAATCAGCATCTGCCTCTGGTTTGGCCATGCCCTGGACCCCTGTTGTCGGGGGCTGGAGGGTGGGAAGTGGCGTACAAAGAAGTGGAGGACAGAGATATGTTCCCTCTGGAACCTGCAGTCTGGTCCGAGAGGCAGGGAAATGAACAGACAATCTGACCGGTTGACTCGTGGTCAACCCAGGTGACCTGCAGGGAAGAAGGGGGCTGGCATGCGTTACCCAGCAGGAAAGAATGCACAGTCCTCGCAGCAGGACGTGGCGTGCCTGCAGACTGCCATACAAAAACTGCATGTGATAAGATTGTATTGTCTGTCGTTCAAGTCCAGCTGCCTTCCTTCCCAGCCTGCCCTCGCTGTCCAAACCCAAGGTCCCCTGGCCATTCCCACTGGGAATGGTTAGGCCTTTTCCAGGTCACCATTGAATGACCATGGACTGCTGTGACATCACTGCCATGTGCTGCGCTGAGCTCTGGTTCCACCAGGTCCCTCCCTCAGGTTTCTGTGACCCCGGCAGGCCAGGACCCCTCAGCAATAAGCCTTGTCTGTTTGAGGGGAGGCGCCCCGGCTTCTGACAGCAAACTCCACTCCCTGTGCAGGTTCTTCTTGGCTTCTTTGAAGTCAGCTATGATCAAGGGCTGTCGGGAACCACCCTACCCCAGCATCCTGACAGATGCCACCATGGAGAAGCTGGCACTGGCCAAATTTGTGGCCCAGGAATCTAAGTGTGAGGTAAAAACCTGGGGGTGGAGGTTATTGTCCCTGAGACGCCAGCCCTGGTATTAGGGCCAAGAGGTACGGATACAGGTCTTTAGCATTTTTCTGTCACCTTCCCCGCCTGGGCTGTGCCCTTGCTCTCAGCAGCTGCTTCTGGTGTTGGCCCAGACCCCACCACTCTGTCTGCTGTCCCCGCTCCCCAGGCGACCGCCGTCACTGTGCGCTTCTATGGGCTCGTGCACTGGGAGGACCCCACGGACGAGTCCCTGGGTCCCGCCCCCTGCCACTGCTCACCCCCCGAGGGTGCCATCACCAAGGAAGGCGTGCTGCATTACAAGGCAGGCACCTCCTACCTGGGCAAGGAGCACTGGAAGACCTGCTTCGTGGTGCTCAGGTAAGAGCCCTCGAAGCCCGGCCCCAGGCCCCGCCCTGAGGGGTGGGCTGTCTGGTCCCCCGCAGGGAGGTCTTTGCAGCAAATCCCTGAAGAGCAAGACCCAAGGTGGGGGGGCTCCCCCCTCCACAGGGCTCTGGGGAGACATAACCCAGGATGTTAGTACTTCTCTGTAAAGCCAGCCCTCCCCGGGGCCCACAGAAGCCCGCCCAGAATGCTTCAGGCAAAGACCTCGGCTGGGCCTGTCCCGAGCTGTCCCCAGGTGTGCTGAGGGAGTGGTATTCCCCACTGTCCCTCTGGAGTTCAGGGCTCCAGCTTTCAGGGAGTCCCAGGGGACTAGGCTCCTCCTGGCCCCTAGTTCCTGGGACAGCCCTCACCCACCATGTTGTCCCCCTGCAGCAACGGGATCCTCTACCAGTATCCCGACCGCACCGACGTCACCCCCCTGCTGTCGGTGAACATGGGGTGAGTGTCGAGGGTGATGGAGCTGGGGGGGTGCGGTCTGGCTTCACTGCCCGCGGGTCAAGGCCCTGGCTGGGCCTGGGCCTCCTGTGCTCCCTGGTTTGAGCTGGCTCACCCTCTTCTCAGCGCAGCCTGCCCCGAAGCCCCACCCCATCCAGCAGCCCTGAGCCATGCCCAGCTCTGAGGACTGAGGGACCCAGGGGTGGGGAGAGGGAAGGCTCCTCTCCGGGAAGCAAGAGCTGCTTCTTGACTGGAAGGGTCTGGTCTGATAGGGGAGGCCGCCCCCCAGGCTCATGGGAGAGGCAGCCCCCCAGCCTGAGAGGGGAGACAGCCCCCCAGGCTGGGAGGGGAGGCGGTCCCTTCCCTGGGAAGCTCCTGCCCTGGTGGGGAGGATGGACACACACATGCTCGGAGAAAACAGTGGGCCCACAGTGGGAACGTGGGAACACGCCCTGATTTTGAGGAGACTGGAGCAGGGCTAAGCATTGGTTCACCCCTCACCTGGCCATGTGTAGGTATCTAGCAGGATCTTGGCGAGTCTGGACATGAGAGGTGTCACACAGAAAGGAGCAGGGCTGCCCAGGAGCTACAAGCCCCTCCCCAGAGCTGGAGGGGCCTGACTACCTCGGGTGTCCTCCGCTGTTGGGCTGTGGGGCAGGCCCTGTATCCACGCGCCTTGAGCCACCCCCAGGGACTCCCACCCCATGCCACCCCTGCTCCCATTTCACCCTCCTCCTCTGGCCCAGGGGGGAGCAGTGCGGTGGCTGTCGGAGGTCCAACACCACGGATCGGCCCCACGCCTTCCAGGTCATCCTTGCAGACCGGCCCTGCCTGGAGCTGAGCGCAGAGAGCGAGACCGAGATGGCCGACTGGATGCAACACCTCTGCCAGGCTGTGTCCAAGGGGGTGAGCCTCTCCTGCTTCCCACTCACCTGGCCTCCCGACCCCATCCTGGGTCCCCTTCCCAAACCCACACCAGTCTTGGAGCAACCTGTGAGGACCAAGACAGAGGACACCCCAGGAGTAGACCCTGGACCTCAGGGCCACCTGTGGCCTGGAACTCTCACTGTCACCCCATTCCCAGCTATAGTCCTGAGTGGGTGGAGCCTGCCTGACTTCTGGAGGGAAGGGCTTAAGGGTTGGCTGGGCCCCCGGAGTGGGGAGCTCTGGTGCAAAACAGCGCCAGAGCTCCAGCTCTCCTGCTTCTCCCGGTCCTTCTGCCAACGCCCTTCAGGTCATCCCCCAGGGGGTATCCCCCAGTCCCTGCATCCCCTGTTGCCTGGTGATCACCGATGACCGCCTTTTCACATGCCATGAGGATTGCCAGACCAGCTTCTTCCGCTCCCTGGGCACAGCCGAGCTGGCCGACATCAGCGCCGTCTGCACGGAACCGGGCAGGGAGTACTGTGTCTTGGTGAGCTGGGTGGGTGGCAGTAGAGGCGGGTCCTGGGGAGGGAGCCCTGTGTCTGCTCACCGGAGCCCTGCTTTCCCCAGGAGTTCTCCCGGGACAGCCAGCAGCCCCTCCCACCCTGGGTCATCTACTCAAGCTGCACATCTGAACTGGACCGATTCCTGTCTGCACTGAACTCTGGGTGGAGAACCATATACCAGGTACCTAGCTGCCCAGGGCCCTGCAGAGTGGAGCCATTCCCTAAGGAAAGGAGCCCTGCGTGGCACAGAGGGAAGCAAGAGTCAGGGGCTGGGGGACAGCTCCATACCTGCAGCTCCGGGACAGACACGAACATTAAGGATGAAAGCGCAGCCCTGACTACTCCAGCAAGTCTGAGACTAAGCTGGAAGTGGAACCCAGGAAACCCCATCCCTGACCGTCTTGGTTCCAATCCAAAAGCATGCATCAAGTGCTTTGGTGGGGCGGAAGCGGAGAGCCATTCCAGGCAGGCAGGACACGCTCAGGTGCGGACCCAACTGAAGCGCAGGGCCTGCCATGCAGGGGCCCCCACTGAGAGCCTGGGCCTTCCCCAGAAGGAGGAGGCGCTGGCCATCACCCCCTTGTCAGCTGGAGCCCTCCTTGAAGGGCAGGAGTTTAGCAGGTGGCCCAGCCACACCTGGTGCAGAGGGTCCCCTTGGTCCTCACAGGTTCCCTGCACCCCCAACACAGGTGGACCTCCCCCACAAGGCCATCCAGGAAGCCTCCAGCAAGAAGTTCGAGGATGCCCTGAGCCTCATCCACAGCGCGTGGCAGCGCAGCGACAGCCTGTGCCGCGGCAGAGCCTCCAGGGACCCCTGGTGCTGAGGCAGAGCTGCTGGTGCCCTGGCGGGGCAGCAGCGGGAGGCACAGAGCAGTACGCACTGTCGTCGCCGAGTCAGCGTGTGGCTCGGGGCCAGGCTTCCACCCCGCCCCTCAGCCCGCTCCCACCCTGGGTTGCAGAACCAACGAGTGGAGCTTGAGACAGGGTCTGTCCCTCCCAGGGATCCCAAGTGGGTGCTCAACAGCCCTGGACATCCCGCCCAGCAGGTGGGCGCTGGGCAGTGCCGAGGGCAGAAGGTCTGAGCCCTATGGGCTCTGTGGTTATGTGGCCGCCTCCCCAGGGCCCTGGCCTCAGCCTACGCTGTCTCTTCAGGATGGCAATGAGAATAACATCAACTCTGAGGGGAGCAGAAGGACAGGGAGGGCAGGAGTCCCCACTTCCTCTCCTGGGCCAGGGGCCCGCGCTGAGACTCATGCTGCCCCGGGGGGCCCAGAGTGCCCGGCCGTCCTTGTTCGTTGTTGGACATCTACCTGGCTGTGCAGGGAAGCTGGAACACGGAGGTCTTAGTGCATGTCTCCTGGCTGGCTCCATCCCCCAGCGCACTGCTGCCGGCCTGCCGGGGCCAGGGCCGGGCTATACTGGCCCTCCCTGGCTGCCAGGAGGCCCTGCATGCCCATGGCCCCTGCCCTGCCTCCCCCTTACCTGGCAGTGCCCAAGGACCCAGGACTCAGACTGTCTCCTTTCCCCGGGAGCAACAGGGAGGGAGAGGGCTTGGAGAGGAGCAGAGCCCACCGGCCCGGCGTCCGCGTCTGAGCCCCCTGACTGTCTCCTGCTTGTCTAGAGCCAGGCCCTGCTCAAGAGCTTTCTCAAGGGCCCTCTGGGGGAAGGAGTCAGGTGGTCTGGGTTTTGTTTTTTAAAATAAAAAGATCTGTTATATTGCCAAGAATTGTCACTGGCCCTTTCTGACTAGGGTGGAGGTGGGGGATCTCCAGCCCTTCCTCTCAAGCCCCTTGGCCCTTCATCCTCATTCCACAAATGTGCCATCAGCTGCCCCCCACACACTGGGGACCAGATCCCTGCAGCCCTGCCCGGGGTACTCGCCATCTGGAGGAGCACAGGCCCGACCTTTGCCCTGCCTCCTGTTAACTGCAGTGGCGAGGGGTGGGGGGAGCAACTCCTGCCATGCAGTGGTATCCCCCGCCAGGGCAGGGCCCTCCCGTCTCCCCAGCGCTGGGGGGAAATGCCAGCCACTTTGGATGAACCCGGAACAGTTCAAGCTGTTCCCAAGGCTCTTTGTTGAGCTGCTGCCTTGGGGGCTGGCCAGAGGATGCCAAGCCTACCGGGCTGGGGGGCCGTGCAGCACCACGACCTCCAGGGCCTCACACCTGGGAGGAAAGGGGTACACTCGGGAAGAGGTGGGTTCTGGGCAGGGTGGCTCTACATGTCCTGATGCACGGTGGCCGTGGCAGGAGAGAGCAGCCTGGGGACTGAGGCCAAGGTGGGCTGGGTGGTACAGTCCCTAGTTGGAGCAACCTGGTGCCCGGCAGCAGTGCCCAGGGGTGGAAGGTCCCTGCTCACTGGACACAAAGGGCCATCTCCACACCTGGGGCTCTCCTTCGGAAAGCCACGCCCAGGAGATGCTCCCACTGGCAGGAGGGTAGTGCTGACGGACAAGTCCTTGCCAGGTAAATGACCAAAGCCACTGGTCACTCCTTGAGAAACGAGGAGCCTTATTTTTTCCATCTCCTACCCACCCAGGGGGCACCCAGTCAGGGCAGACATGGCCCCCTTTTCTTGGGCACTCTTCACACATCTCCAATCCTCCAAAGAAGCTCTGAAGTGGGTCCCGAGATCCCCAGTTTACAGCTGGAGTATGGGAGCTCAGAGAGGAAGTGATTTGCCCAGGTCACAGAGCACAGCCTAGGAGTCGAGATCAGCCCCCCACCTCTCTGCTCCCACGGACAATGGGAGCACAGACTGTGGCAGCCAGATCGAAGACGGAGGCGGAGGCCAGGAAAGGGGGTGTCACGCATAGTGGCAGAGGTGGGATTGGGGCAGTTGCTGAGTTGCCTGGGCATACTGAGGCCAAGAGCCTCCCAGGGCAGTTGCCCTGTGCCCAGGCTCTGAGCTGCAGCATCACTGGCTGAGCCAAAGGTGGGGCAGGAGCACCAGCCCTTTGCCCCTGGGCCAGAAAGAGGGCAGGGGGATTAGAGGGGCAGGAGGAGGAGTCTCTGGTGACTGGTACCTTCTCCCCGCCCCTCATCTCTCCCTCTAGTCCTAGGTGACCTTTCCCCCAGATCCCAGGGTCTAGGCCCACCCCCACAGGGAGGTGTGGAGAACAAAGGCAGCTGGGATTGGTCAGACATGGCGGGGGTGTGTCCCAGGCACCAACAGCTCTGGCTGCTGAGCTGAGCTGAGCAGGTGGAAAGATCAGGAGCCGCCTGGGCAGCTGCAGGCCTGTCCCACCAGACCCCTGCCCTCTAGACATGGCCCCAGGATCCCTTGATCCCTAGCCCTGTGGTCCTTCAGGGGTACAGGCAGACTAAGCGTCACCACCCCAGGGCCGGTGCCATGCCCCTGACCCGGGCACAGTTGGCTGCTGGCACGGAGGACATGGAAACAGTTGCCCCAGCTGTGGACCTGGTGCTGGGAGCCTCAGCCTGTTGCCTGGCCTGCATCTTCACCAACCCCCTGGAAGTGGTGAAGACACGGCTGCAGCTGCAGGGGGAGCTACAGGCCCCGGGCACCTACCACCGGCCCTACCGGGGCTTGATGGCCTCAGTAGCTGCTGTGGCCAGAGCAGATGGACTGTGTGGCCTGCAGAAGGGGCTGGCTGCCAGCCTCCTCTACCAGGGCCTCATGAACAGTGTCCGCTTCTACTGCTACAGCCTGGCCTGCCAGGCTGGCCTCACCCAGCAGCCAGGTGGCACCGTGGTGGCAGGGGCTGTGGCTGGGGCGCTGGGAGCCTTCGTGGGGAGTCCTGCTTACCTGGTGAGTGCCTTGTCCCCATCTGCCTCCATCCAGGGACTCAGCTCCCTCCAGGGCTCTGAAACTTCCTCCGGCTGGCCTCAGTGGGCAGGTGGGGTGGGGCCGGCTGGGTGGGGCTGCTCCCTGGAACAGCCCTGTCCAGGCTGCAATCTGCCCCAGGGCAGCAGGACCTTGCCCCATCCTCGCTCCCCGGGGTCCCGCCCTGCAGGTCCTGAGCCACCGTAGGTGCAGAGTGTAGCAGGTGTGCTGGCTCAAACCCGAGTAGGCACCTGTATGGCTCCTTCAAGTCCAGAATAAAACTTCCATGGAGCCAGTGCCCCAGTACTAGGCTGGAGGCATAACCGTTGTCACCTCCCTTAGTCCACAAGACAGCCTTTCAAAGGTAAGCAGACAGGTTAAGCAACTTGCCCCAGGTTACACAAGGTGCAGGACCAGGCCAGCTCTGGAGACTACCCCCAGCCCTCTTTCACACCCCCCCCTAAGCTGCAGGATGGGCTCATGGAGGCCCCATGCTGGGTGTGTTGCTCCCTGGAACATCCCGGCCCAGGCTGCAGTCTGCCCCAGGGCGCCTGGGAAGAGTGCCCTCCACACACAAGCTCAGCCAGGCTCTCCAAGGCTCTGGTCCTAAGCCCTCTGTCACCTCTGCTCTCACAGGTCAAAACGCAGCTGCAAGCCCAGACCGTGGCTGCGATGGCTGTGGGGCACCAGCACCACCACCAGGTGGGACTGTCATTCCCCAGAGCTCCCTGGGCTGGGTGGGCTCCTGGGCTGGCAGGGGCTGTTCAGTGACCCTGTGCCCTCTCCCCACAGAGCGTCCTAGGCGCCTTAGAGACCATCTGGCGGCAACAGGGCCTGGCAGGGCTGTGGCGTGGTGTGGGTGGGGCTGTGCCCCGTGTCACAGTTGGCTCAGCTGCGCAACTAGCCACCTTCACCTCTGCTAAGGCCTGGGTGCACGAGCGGCAGGTGAGGGGCCAGGGACACCTGCACCCCGCCCAGCTGGGCCCTCACACACAGGGAATCCCAAGGGGTGGTCACAGACAGGGCCCCTTAAGACCCCTGGGCCCAGTAGGAGTGGGGAGGTCAGCAGCGAACCCTGAAGCTTGGGGTGGGGAAATTGTGGGGTGGGGAACGGCCAGAGGGGCCTTGTCTACTCCCCTTCCCGCAGCTCTTCCCACCCCCAGGTGGTGGGACGGGGGTGGAGGGAAACTGCAGGGGTCAGCAGCCCATCCCATCCCCACAGTGGCTCCCAGAAGACAGCTGGCTGGTGGCCCTGGCCGGAGGCATGATCAGCAGTGTCGCTGTGGTTGCAGCCATGACCCCCTTCGATGTGATCAGCACTCGGCTGTACAATCAGCCCGTGGATGGAGCTGGCAGGGTGAGCAGGGGACTGGGTGGCGGGAATGTAGGGCACTGGAGAGCACCCTGCCCAACCCCCACGCACAGCCAGAGACGCACAGACAGGTGGCGTACAGGCTGTATTATTCAGCTTCAGCGCCGAGCTCCTGTGTCCCGGGCACGTGCTAAGCAGGCCCACAGCTGGATTTTATTCTATTCTCACCACCACCTTCAACTTCCTGGTGAGGAAACGGAGGCTCAGAGACCTCAAGTGACTTGCCTGAGGTCACCCAGCTGGTCCGTGGATGGAGGAACCGGAGCTGGGATCCGGGCCGGGCCCCATGGCCTTGCCCACACACACGCAGGCGCCCTCCACAGGCTGAGTGAGGCACGAAACCCTCCTGCGTGCTTCTACTCAAACTGAGCCCCTGGCTGTCTGAAGGAAGAGACATAAAGGGACGTCTTTCTGTAGTTTTCCCGGCTTGTGGAGGGGCTGCCTTTTCTGGCGTGCCTCAGAAGCCCTTACAGTCCCGCCCTACTGTGCCAGCCAGGGCCCCACGGCCCCACACTGACACCCACCCTGTGTCTGTCCCCAGGGCCAGCTGTACAGGGGCCTCGCAGACTGCCTGGTGAAGATCTGGCGGCAGGAGGGCCCTCTGGCGCTCTACAAGGGCCTGGGCCCCGCCTACCTGCGCCTGGGCCCCCACACCATCCTCAGCATGCTCTTCTGGGACGAACTCCGGAAACTGGCCAGACGGGGCCAGCGCCAGGACACCTAAGTCGCGTCCTTCACCCCCCGCATCCTGACACATCCCTTAACCCACTCCAGCTGGGAATGGCCACCTCGGAGCCAGCCACTGGCCCAGGCCTGGCCACAGGTCTGGAGAGAACGTGGGCAGCTGTAGTCAACCCAGCCTTGTGACCCACCACCTCGCTCCGAATCACCACCCACTCTGTTCTCCAGAAAGTTCTCTTCCCTTCCTCCTCTCTCTGGGGTTGCCTTGTCCCAGAGTCTTGCTCATCATTACAATAACCGCTCTGGAGCATGACCGTGAGCTGGGTCACTTACCCGCACAGCACACTTCATCCTGGAACAGCAGCGTGAAGTGATGCAATCCTCCTTTACCGATGAGGAAGCCGAGGTGCAGAGGGTGCCACGCTTTGACCAAAGCCACGACTGGAACTCAGCCCCGCCCAGCCCAGGACTGTGCCCTTGGCAAGGACCAGGACCCTGGGGGCTGGTGTCCCTGAGGGGTCACTGCACACGTGAGGAGACCCCAGGTGCACCGTGAGGCGTGTCACCATCTGTGGTGGCCGCCCATGGCTGCCGTAACAAAGTGCCCCAGACTAGGCGGCTGTAACAACAGAAAGGTATTTTCTCACCATTCTGGTAGCCGATGTCCAAGATTAAAGGGTCAGCAGGGTAGGTTTCTTCTGAGACCTTTCTCCTTGGCTTGCAGATGGCCAGCTTCTCTGTGTCCTTCCTTCTGTGCGTGTCTACGCCCTAATCCCCTCTTCTTACAAGGACACCAGTCATATTGGACTAGGGCCCACCCTGGTGACCTCATGTCCATTTAATCCCCTCTTTAAGGACCCAGGCTCCAACTCAGTCACATTCTGGGGACCGGGGCCTCGGACTTCATTACATGGACGGAGGGTCGGGGGACACAATTTGGGCCATCACACCAACGAAGGGCCTTTACTAAGGTCTTGCTAGGCGCCCAGCCCTGCGGACATGTGCACAACCCTCGTAACAACCCTGAAAGGGAACCCCCGAGGTACCCATTGTCCAGATGAGGAGACCGGGGCCAGGGCAGGGAAGTGACTTCCCCAAGGTGAGTAGCAGAGCTAGGTGTCTTCAGCCTGGCCCTTTCCCCAAGCTGCAGCCACGCTCCCCACATGGGTGTGTCCCTTTGTGCTACACAGGTGGACACCCAAGTCCCTGGAAGGGGCAGGACTGGCCCAGGTCAAGCAGCCTGAACCACCTTCCTGCTAACACCCCCTGTCTTGGACAAGCTGCCCCCAGGGGCACTCTTACCAACACTCCAGACCAATAAAATTTTCTATTTTGTTTACTGCTATGACTCCCTTGTGCCGGCAGCCTCAGTCTCACCCACCCTGAGCCCCCACCACCTTGGCGCCCCACCTCAGTCTCCCCTCCCCCTGTGAAAACTCCCTTGACTTCTTTGGACTGGGAAAGGAGGATCCAGAAGAACTGGGCTATCCAGCCCCACCCCCGTGGGCCTGGGGGAGGCCTGCCCCCTAGTGGACACAGAGAGGAGAGTGGAGGCAGGCTGCCCTGTGACGGAGGGGTGGGGCCCAGGGCTGAATCCCAACCTCTGGCAGCGAAGGGGGTAAGCGACCTCTCCAGTCTTCGGGCTGAGAGGAGAGCCTAAAGGGGGAATAGGTGCCCCTTCCAGATCCTGGGCTGAGAGGACAGAGCTCAGACCTGAGGCTGGGGGACAATACATGACGGAGGACAGACAAAGCCTGGGGATTCAGGAAGCCACTGTGTGGCAAGCCCTCAGGGAGGGTGAGAAAGGCGGCACCAGACTTGAGCAGAGACAGAGAGAGACCAACCCCAGAGAGGCCCTTCACCCACTGCTGCCCAGAGCGGGGACACCCCGCAGCTAAGGCCCCTGTCTCTCTCCTCCCTGCCCTCTCAGCTCTGGGCCTTTGACCCCTCCCACCCCGCCTCACCTCCACTGACACCTTTGCCCTGTGACGTCAGGCTCTCCGGTGCAGACCTGGCTCAAGCTGGGGCTGCAGTTGACAGCCATGTTCTCCCTGCTGTCCCCTACCTCCTGGCTCCCTGGCCTCTCCTCCCTCCAGTGGGGCTCAGGCCTCCTCCTCGACTCGCTCCTGCAAGGTGAGCGCTGCCTCCCCACGCCCTCTGGGGCCTGCTCCCTGAAGTGCCAGGTGGACCCCAACCCTAGGTCTCCCAGCACCTAGGCTGCCCCTCCCCTAACCCTACCAAGCACCCCTGCTTTCCCTCCACCCCTCAGGCTTCATCGGGGCCTGCGGAGTCTCCGTCCTGAACAACCTGCTGAAGGTTTACTTCTTCGTGGGCTGTGCCAGGTGAGTGCCCACCTCCCAGCCCCTTGGAGGCCCCTGGGCCCCCAGCTGTGACTCTGGCCTCTGCGGGAGGATTGGGGGCAAGAGACCGCTGTCTGGCCAGGGAGTGTGGCTGGGGGCCCTGGGACCCCCGCCAGGGCCCAGGCTGGTGGTTCTGCCCCTCTGCCTACAGCCACTTTCCCCCCACAGCAACCCGGAGCGGCGGCTGGAAAAAGAGCGGCTGTGGGCCCAGAGGACTTCTCTGGACATCGTGCACCTGACCGGACTGGCCCTGATCCTGACCATCGTGGGGAACCGGGTGGCCTCCCTGGTGGCACTGGAGTTCTCCCTCAGGGCTATCTCCAAGCTGCTCTCCCTGGGCAAGGTGAGGCCGCAGGAGGGTGGTAGGTGTGCCCTGCCTGGCCTGGGCCCTGGTTTCCCGAACACAGGAAGCCGGACCCACTTGGAGCATCTCGTCTCCTCTGGTTGTGGGTTGTAACCCCCAAGGCCAAGTCTCTACCCAGAGTAGACACGCCCCCAGTCCAAGAAGAAGCTAGTGGCAGCTCCCGGAAGACAAGGGCTTCCCGCATGCTGGTAGCTGGAGCACGTCATCCCACTACCCTCCCAGCTGCTGGGGTTTGAGGTTCCTGTGACCCTCATTTCACAGGTGCGAAGCTAAGGCTTAGAGTTGTTGTCTGTGATCAACAACCCACAAGAAGCAGAGTCGGGCTTTGAACCCAGGTCTTCAGGGCTCTGAGCCACCACCCTTCAGCAAGCACATGAAATTAAGCTGCAGGAAATGATCCCTCTAGGGCTTGACATGAAGGCAACATTCCCTTTGATGGGGGGAGATCCTCAGGGCTCCTTTAGGCTCCAGACTCCTGCAGACTGAAGTGTTTGTACCATGACAGCCCTTGGGATCCCAATGGCAAGGGGAGGCCTGAGCCCCATTATCACAGCCTCTTTTCTGCCCCCGCCCCTGCCAGGGTTCCCCGAGCACCGAGAGGCTGCAGCTGTACCTGCTGTGCCAGTACTCGCTGGGCTGCGGGCTGACCTGCGGCCTGAGCTTCCTGCAGGAGGGCGCCTCTCACCGCACTCTGAACCTGCTGCTGGGCCTCGGGCTGGCCGCACTGCTTAGCACAGTCACCCAGCGCCTCCGTCACCACGTCTGCTCCCTCTATGAGCTGCACAGCAGCCAGCACTACTGTGGGGTTTGCCTGGGCCTGATGGCCAGTGCGCATGGCCTCCCCCGGCTTCTGGGCCGCGTCCTGGCCGTGGCCTTTGGTGTGGGTGACCTGGCGGCCGTGGCCCTCATCAATCAGGACTTCCTGACCACCTCGGAAGCTGTGCGCTTCTGGACGCCGCTCACCATCTGCTACACCCTGCTGGTCATCTACATGCAGGGTAAGGGCCACAGTCGGGGTCCTTGGCATTCGATACACATTTGTGTCTTGTTTTCTGACCCCGGGGAGGCCGACAAGATAGTCCCCATCCCTGTCATCCCAGTGTGTCTGGCATGGTGGCAGAGGCCAAATGGTGGGTGGGGCAGCTCAGAGAAGGGTGCAGCGTGCAATGGGAGCCCTGAGCAGGTAGTTCTGGAATTGGACCTTGAAGGGTAAGCAGGGCCCTCTGAGAGATGTGATGGGGCACACGACCTTGCATGCCAAGTTCAAAGGTGGGAGAGAACCTGGCGGCCTCGAACAACTGGGAACAGCTGCATGTAGCTGTCACCCCAAGAAGGGCTGAGGGGGATAAGGTACATAGGGGCCTGATGGAGAGTCCCCGTGGGCCACGCTGGGCAGAACGATGGAAAGCCATTGCAGGGTTTTAAACAGGAGAGGGTGACCCAGTCAGATTGGGCTCTAGGAAGAGCCACCTGGCTGCAGAGTGAGGATGGGGTGGGCAGAGTGAGGATGGCAAGAAAAGGAAAGGTGGTTGGGCAAAGAGCAGCAGGTGCAAAGGCCCTGGGGTGGGCATGAGCTTGGCATGCTTGATGAACAGCAAGGAAACCGGGATGGCTGGGTGGGGGTTTGGGCAAAGGGGGACAAGCCAGGGACCAGATGAGGCTGGAAAGCAGGCACCAGTCAAAGTGAGCAGGACCTCACAGGCAGGGTAAGGAGTTTGGATCTTGTCTCAAATGCAGTGGGAAGGGCTGGAGGGTTACAAGCAGGAGAGTGATTTTATGTCATTGATGTGTTTAGAAGGTCATTAACTGTTGAGTAGACACTTGAGTTATAGGGCCAAGAACAGGGGCCAGGAGCCCAGCCAGGAGGCCATGACCGGGTGGAACAGTAGAGTGGGGTGGGGTCTGTTTGGCAGAAAGAGTTGACAGGCTTCCTGGGATCAGACACAGAACTGCAGGGGAGGAGCCAGGCCGACTCCTGCAGCTGGAGGTGGGCTGCTCTGTCCTGAGGACAGGACAGGTGGAGCACGCCAGTGTGAGACTTGCAGGCGGGCAGTGAGGCCTGGAGGGAGAAGTGCCTGGTACTCTGGGGGATGCTGGAAGTGGCGGTAGGGCCAGAGGCAAGGGGGAGGGGCTGTCTGGGAGGAGAAGGCTCAAACTGGGGAGGGTCAGTAGGGGAGCTGGGAGGTCCAGCCCTGACCCAGCTGGCCTCAATTTGGGGTACTGGTTGTGGCAGGCAGGTGGTGAGAGGCATGTGTCCCCCACAGAGGAGCAGAGGCAGCACCCCCATCCTGGCCTGCAGAACCAGGTCCAGACAGTGCTGGTGCGCATGGGTGGCCTCTTTGTGCTGCTGCTGACCGTGGGCCGCTGGCTGGACCTCCTGGGTGTCCTCATCTCCCTGCTGGGCGAGCTTTGGTGCCTGGTGGGTGTCCGCACTCTGCTTGACCTTTGCCAGATACAGGTGGGTACCCCTACCCTTTGCCTCCCCAAGACCCTGAAGCCTTGCCCCAGACAGCCATGGGAGCCTCAACAGGCCCAAGTTTAAGAGCTGGGGCATTCTCTTTCAGGATGGGGTGCAAAGGGAGCTGGAATCCCCTCTCTTACCTGGTGTTAACCTTTGACCTATGCCCCGGAAACCCTGAATGGGAGGGTGGTCTTGGATAAATGGAGACCTAAAGTGTCCCCCTGGAGAATGGTGCATGGGGGGGGGGTTGTCCTCCATCCTTTCCTCCCCATGTCCCCTCAGGACTTTCCATCCCAGAGGCCTTTGATGTCAGCTCCAAGCCAGCCCCAGCCCCCAGCACCTGCCCAGACCCAGGGGACGGCTCCCTCCTGACCCCCCTCAGAGAGGACTCATAGTCCGACTCAAGCCCATGCAGGCTCATCTGGAGGCCTGGACCCCCCAGCACGGTGCCTGGAGGCAGACTGGCAGGGTCGGCTTGAGGTGGGCGCTGGAGCCCCCGAGATGGAGGGGAAGGCTAGGGTTCTCAGAAGGTGGGGGCACCTGGAGGCCACTGGCTTCATCCTCCTTTCCTCAGGGTGGGCAGCAGACATGCAGCCCCCTTAGACCCGCCCTCAGCGGGGTGGGGGTAGGGGAGAGGTGCATCCTCAGAGGGGCTTCCCCCTTCCTGGCCTCCCTCGCCCTCTCCATGGAAAATAAAGATGTGTTTCTCAACCTGAGCTTAGAATCGTGAATAAACAGATAGAGAAAGGGGCTTTTCTGAGGCCACACAGCCCTGGAGGCCTGGCAGCCTTCTGGGATATGTGTCAGGAGTCCCACTGAGGTGGCTGAGGGGTGGCGGGGTGCGGTAGGGTGGACGCGTGGCCTAGTGCCTACCTGCAATCTTGGGCGGACGGTGCCTGTCCTGTGCCATCCCAGGCTGAGACACAGCTGAAGGAAATGCAGTGCTGAAATGGCCTCCGTGGGTGCCTGTGGGTCCCCAGCCTGACCCTGACTTGTCTACGACCATGAGGATGCTTCCTGTCTCGGCTCCAGTCAGGCTCGTGTCCCCCTGCAGGGCGCAGCTCAGAGAGGCCACATCGCGCATGGAAGAAAGCCGGGCACCAGCTCCTCTCCTGACGTGCTGCGTGTCATGGGCCGGTTGCCTACCATGTGCTGGGCACTGTGCTGAGCATTTTTATGACTCATTTCATTCTGACATCAGCCCCAAGAGGTAGGTACTGTTATCCCTTTCTACAGATTCAGAAACTGAGTCTCAAGAGGTTGCGTAACTCTCTTGGGAGCACACAGCTAGTTAGTGGCAGAGTCGGGATTTGCATCCAGGTGGCCTAAACCGCATTGGGGCCGGGAAACCTCACGGGTGGGCGTGAAAAATACCACAGGTCCATTACAGGCAGGTTCTGGAACATGGTTCTGGCCACCTTTGGTCTAGCGTAGCCTAAGGCTCCATCACGGTTGTGTTCTCCTGGCCCAGACGCCCAGTCCCCTTGGTACCTCACTTCCATGGGGATTGGGCTGGAGCCCTTTCCCAGGAGGGTCCCCATGGGGCAAAGGAGACCACCAGCCAGGGGGCTTCCAAGGGGCTGTGAGGGCCAGGCTGTTGGAGGGGCAGGGGAGGCACCAGGGAGGAGGTGAAGGCTGGAGAATGTTCTGGAGGATTCCAGGCTCCTATGGGCCTCCCTCCCAGCAAAGGCAGCCGTGGCCGCCCACAGGCCCCTTCGGCACAGACAGAGCCTAGCCAGGAGTTTGAGCTCCCGCCATGCAGCACACCTGGGAGACGGGCAGGCTGGCCCATGGCTAGGCGGGGTGGTGTCTGCTGGCCCCTCCAGGGGTGGCCACCCCACTGACGGCTTGAGCCCCACCTCTGGTGCCCTGCTCTGTCCTACCCCTAGGAGGGGCCTTTTGGCCCTAGAGTAGCTGAGGTGGGGAATATTGTGTGCCCCCCACCCCCAATACAGGACCCACCCCGTTGTCTGCCTGGGAGTGCGCTCCGTTTCCCCTGGGCAGGAAAGTTGCCCCGGTCTGGGAGGAAATGGCTCAGTTGGGCGGGCACAGGGCCAGACTGGCCAGACCCAGACTGGATACCAGGTTCCCACTGTTCTAATGTTTTTGCTGGAAGGTTCCCCGGCCTTCTAGCCCCCACATAGTCTAGGACCCAGTGGGGCCGGGGCCGGGAGGGATTGGACTCAGCAGTCCTTTCCTTTTTATGGGCACAGGGGCCGTTTTCCAAACAAAAACTGGGGCACGTGGGCTGCAATAGGATTCTTTTCTTATCTGTTAAACTATTTTTGTGTAAAAATTAGATCACTCTAAGTGAGGCATTTAGCAAACCTCCATACCGAACAAAGAGAAAGGGCCGAGGAAATCCTAAAGGTCTGGTCTGGAACCAGGGCCTGACTCTGGGGCCAGAGCCCACAGAAGGCATGGGAGCCCGCTTCCTGGGCCCCGACCAGCGTCCTTCTGAAGAGGTGGATGAAGACCAGAGCCCCCAGTCCCTGCTAAGAAGGCACGAGGGTAACCTCTGGGGCATCTGTGGTTGAGTGAGCCAGCCACCTCCTTCCTGAGCCCCCCACTCCTGGCTTTTCTGAGCTGTAACATTGTCCCTCTGGCTGTCCTGCATTCCTTGCTCCATTCATTCAAAAGTGATGGCTGAGCACTGAGTAAGGGGACAGAGTGATGGGGCGCTACTGGGTCAGGGAGGGTGTTTTTGTTATCTGTAGCTGTGTAACAAATGACTCCAAAACCTAACAGCTTAAACAGCAGATGTTTATTGGCTCACTTTTAGTGTGGGTTGGGAAGCTGGGCACAGTGTGGCTGGGTCCCCTGGCTTAGGGTCTCTCAGGGGCCACAGTCAAGGTGTTGGCTGAGGCTATGATGTCATCCGATGGCTTGCCTGGGGAAGGATCCGATTCTAAGCCTACTCGCAGGGTGGTTGGTAGGATTCACTTTCCCCGGGGCCGTTGGGCCGAGGGCCTCAGTGTCTGTGGCTGTTGTTGGCCAGGGGTCTCCCTCAGTTCAGTTCTTTGCCACGTGAGCCTCTCTCTCTATAGGGCAGCTCCCACCGTGACTGCTGGCTTCTCTCGAGCAACCAAGCAAGTGAGGGACAGAGAGAAGACGAGCAGGACAGAAGCCACAGTCTTTTTGTAACCCAATGTTAAAAGCCACATCCCACTGTTTTTGCTGTGTTCTGTTGGTTAGAAGCAAGTTACCCTGAGAAAAGGGGATCATACAAGGGTGTGGCAGGTGGAGGGGGTCCTGGGGAGCCACCTTAGAAGCTGTCTTCTACAGAGGGCTGCTTGGAGGAGACCTGGATGGGCTGCGGGAGCAAGCCAAGCAGAGAGCGGAGGGAGGGGCCTTCCCGGCTGAGAGAACAGCACAAAGGCCCTGGGTGGGAACAAGCTGGTGGGGGGTGGGGGTTTAGGAAGAGCAGGGAATTTAGCAATGAGCCTGGGACACCACGGGGGTGGGGTGGGGGAGGATGGAGTGTCAGGCCTGATGGCTCAGAGGTGGGCAGGGGACAGATCACTCAGGGCCTTGGGGGGGGGTGAGGGTTTTATTCCTCCATGATGGGCAACCAACTGAGGGTTTGCAGAGGAGGTGACACAATGTGACTTACAAGGGGGACCCAAAAAAAAGGAAATTTACTTATAAAAAATTGTGTATTTATTCTCACATGTTTAAACTTCGGTCACCTTCAAAGTACTCTGCATTTGATGTGATACACCTATTGAAACGTTTTTTCCACTGCTCTAAACAGTTTTTGAACTTGTTGATGTTGATGCCTATTAGTGTTTCTGCTGGTTTTTGTTTCACCTCTTCTACATCGGCAAAGAGGTTTCCCTTTGAGGACTTTTTCATCAGAGAAACAAAAAAAGGACACTCGGGGCAAGATCAGGTGACTAGGGAGGGTAGAGCACGGGGTGATGCCATTTTTGGTCAAAAACTGATGAACACTCAGCACGGTGTGGACAGGTGTGCTCGTAAATCACCCACGTGAAATGGGCAAACACACTGAAAGAGTCTTTAAAAAAAATTCACTGAAGCCAAACACAGCCTCTCACAACAACGCCAGCTGGTGCACTGATACAGATGGGTTCCTAGAACACTCACCTAGCAAGGGAAGCCTGTACTAGAAGGAGCCTGCCCTCCAGAAGATAAGTCCAGTGTTTTTGGAGTCCCCCCTCGTATATTAATTTGTATTATTTATTGATTGCCTCCACCTCACTGCAAGCTCCGTGGGGACAAGGACTGTGTCGACCTGACTTCTGTGAGGCCCTTGGCTTGGGCCTAGCACACAGTAAGTGCCTGATCAATGTTTATTGGGTCAAAGCCCTCCTCCTACGGTTGGCAGCTGGTGCCAGCTCCCCGACAGACTGGGCAGCAGCAAATGTCCCCAGGGCTCTGATCTCACCCCCAGACATCTCTCTCACCTGGGTCTCAGCTACCTGAACCCCATTAGAAGGTCGAGCCCTTGCTCAGTCACTTGGCAGGAAGCTGGTCTAAGGCTGGGAGGGAGGGAGGAGGGGAGCAGGGCCTCTGAGCTGGCGGACAAAGGGCGTGTGTTCTCATTCAGTGCACTTCCTGGGTTTCCATTGCAGGAAGCTTGGCACCTGCTGAGGTGACACTGACACCCGGAGTGGTGCGGGAGACCCTTGGCCAGGACACTCCCCCCTACCTGGGAGCAGCAGCGGAGGTGAGACAGGTGGCCAGAGGTGCTGGGTGGCAGGCCCCCATATTCCCCATTGACATTCCCCCCTCCTGAGTCAGTCTTAGCCCAGAGCAGATGTGAGGATGCCTGGGTCCACGATGGAGTCTTTGTGACCTTGGACAAGGCCCCAGATCAACCCTTTGGTGCCTTATTGTCCCACCCTGGGGTGCAGTGAGGTGGCTTGGGAATATCTTGGAAGTGAGCAAGAGCAGCTGCATTTTTCTGCTCGTTTGTTTGTTTTAATCCTCACCTGAGGGTATGTTTATTGGTTTGAGAGAGAAACATTGAAGTGAGACAGACAACATCCATTGGTTGCCTCCAGTATGTGCCCTGACAAGGGATTGAACCCGCAACCTTTTGGTGTGTGGCATGACGCTCCAACCAACTGAGCAGCCCAGGCAGGGCTGCATTTTTCAGTTTTAAATAAGTTTTTGGGTCACAGAGCACTTGAAAAAGTGTTTCTACAGCCAAAAGTGTCTAAAAACCTCTGGGTCTCGCCTTCCTCTTCCAGTCATTCCCATCCCCCGGCGGGGCGGGGGGGGGGGGGGCGGCGGTGGAGGGAAGTCTTGCTCCCAGTGGGAGGCATTGCTGCCCAGCCTGGACTGAGGGCTCACAGCACTACCCGGGGCTCAGGTAGCTGTGAGTGCGACCCTTCCTCTGCCTCCAGAACTCTGGTTGGCTCTCCAAGCCTTGGCTCCCAAATCCGAAGGGTGGCGGGCCATCTCATAGCCCCTGGGACCACAGAGAAGTGCACCCAGGGGCTACTGGCCTGGGTTTGAATCCAGCTCTGGGCCTCAGTTTCCTCATCTGTGAACAAGAGTAACCAGCCCCACCGCACAGGGCTCCTCTGGGGATCAAATGGAAAGGAAGCCTATAGACCAGATACCCGCTGATAGGAAGGAATCAGATACCTGTTGATAGGGTGGCAGCTGCTGGGATTGCTGCTGCTGTTGCAGAGTGGCTGCCTCCTCGAGCCTGCCTGCCTGCCTGCCCGCACTGGCCCGGAGACACGCATGAGCCGGAGAGAAAGACAAGTAGCTCGTACTGAACTGGCCAATACGGAGCTGGGTGCTCACACTTTAAAAACCTGACTCCCCAATGGCATGTAGATTACCGACTACACAGGGCGAAATCACAAGACACCGTGGGTTAGGGGCACGGGGTCATGCTGGGAACTGTTGGGAGGTGAGGTAAGAGTAATAAATCACTTCTTCAGGTCTTGAGGTCAGTTCTGAGGTCTTTTCCTGGGTTTGTCTGTCTGGTCTTGTGGGAAGGTAGCCCGGGGGTTCCACCTTCGCTCAGGTGCTGAAACACAACTGAGGACAAGGTGTCTTTGGCATGCAGAGGTCCTGCCTGTGTGACCCATAGGTCCTGGCTTCCACCTTCTGCTGCCTCCAGGGTTGCACATGCACACACACACACGCACATGTACGCACACACACACGGGGAAAGGGGGGGGGGACAATTTCTAGAGCTAGGATTTAAAACTAAATTCAATTGAAGTCATCAGAGACTCTCAGTTCCAGCCGTGACAATCAAATGAAACAAGTATGACCAAAAGTGGGTGAGGGATTTAGGGCGGTGGCGGGGGGGGGGGGTGGTGGAGGAGCCTGGGATACTGTTCCAGGCGCCCCCTTTACAAGCTCATGAGCGTGAACCCCTCAAGAGCAGCCCAAGAGCCACCCTGGCCAGGGTGACTGCAGTGCCGGGGCCCACAGAGGAGAGCCAGGCCCCGCCTGGCCGCCCCCCAGATGGCGCTGGGTCCAGTACTCCGCTGGCCTCAGCCACTGTGGCTTTAATCAAAAGAACAATCTGTTTGCCTCTGAATCAGACCCAGATTCCCTTTCCCAGCAATGCTCCGGAGGCCTCCTGGGACTCAGGCGGCCCATCCCGGCTCCATCTCCTGCCCCAGGGCCAGGGCTCAGCTTCCCCTCCCACCTCTACTTATTATCTAGCCGTTCCAGCTTGGGGGAGGGTGTGCAGGAGGTAGGAGGGGGTCCTCGACAGGTGACACGATGGCCACTGGGCCCTGTCTCCCAGGACCCTGGGACCCAGCTGCAAAGAGCTTGAGTCCAGACAGGTCGTGACAGCCCAAGAGAGCAAATCCAGGTGACCTGCTTCATTGGGGCACCCCGGAAAAAGCGCAAGCCCAGCCTACATGGACCACTCCCTGCGTTCTCCCAGCCGCGGTCAGCATCTTCTATCCTCAAGCAGACCCTGACTGGAAGGCAGCCACGCCCGGGTTTTGCAGACAAAGAAACTGAGGCTCTGGAAGATGGAGTGACTCCCGGGTCCCTGGGGTTAGTGACCGGCGGTGGAACCCAGACCCACCTGACTCTGGGGACCTTGGGAAATTCCAGGCCAGATTGAAGTGTAAGCACCCCCTCCGCCAGACTGGGCAGGTAGGGCCACTAACCCAAGTGATCTACGGATGGGGGAGGGTAAGGACCACTCAGGGTGCACAAAGGACACGGGGGTGTGGGCAGAGGGGGTGGCCTCCCTCCCTCCAGGCCTGGGCCGGGGGATGGGAGGAGGGGTCGAGGAGACAAAGGGAGGGGGAGGGGGCGGCGCGGGGTGCGGCCAGCCAGGTGGGGGGGCAGGTAGGGGGCTGCTTCCGCTCGGCGGGAGTCCCTGGCCCCCTCCCCCAAGCCTCACCTTTTATGGTAAGGCGGCCGGGGCGGCGGGGCGGAGGGAGCCAGGGGGCGGGGAGGGCGGAGGGGCGGGAGGCCCGCGCTCCTCCTGGCTCTGCTTGCTTGGGCGTCGGACCGGACCCTGCCCGGGCGCAAGTGGCCCAGGTAAGCTGGGCGGGGGGGTGGGGGTCCCGTCCTTCCGTCCTTGCCCGGAGTACACACAGGTGACAACCCAGCAGTACGGGGCCGGAGGCCACCCCGCCCCCAGCCGGGACCCCAGCCCCGAAGCTCCTGTAGGGGTCCTGCGGCACTCCGGGTGGGGGAAGGTGCCTGCGAGACCTGGGGGCGCTGTCCTTCTGTCTCAGCAACTCGGTCACAGTCCCAGAGTCGGGGGAGGGCTAGTGTCCCGGCCCCGTGCGGGGCGCCAGGGGCAGGGGGAGGCAGGGCGGAAGCTCCCGCACAAAGAGGACAGCGTCCCGCACATGGATCGAATTAAAGTCTCCGGCAGCGCCCCACGGTGACCCGGCCAGCGCCCTGCTTGGCTGCTTGCGGGAGGGCGCCGGGTTTCCGGAGCTCCGGGGACCTCCGGGCCCCTTTATCCAGCTGGGGTCAGGAGAGGGGAGGGGACGAGCTCCAGGACAGTCCTTCTCAGGGCCGTAGTCCCCGTCGGGGGCTGGGAAAGGGTGAGGCTGGGCCAGCCCCAAGGTGTGTGCATCTTGGCATGGGTCCTCCGAGGATCCCGGGAAGGGGCTGGGCAGTGCTTGGATTCCTTCCCCTCGTTATGACGGAAGCGAAGTCCTAGTCCCTCCTGTCCCCGTGGGAGCCCAGCCCCCAGGGGCTCCTCCTCCCACTCCGGGGCTGAAGAACCAACTGGCCTTCTCTTGGCCCTAAGTACCAAGGTCTTGTGCACCCTCTCTCCTCTTGTCCCTTCAGCCTGCCACCCTTTAGGACAGACCTCATTATTCTCACTTTATTAAAAAAAGCTGAGGCCCAGAGAGGTTCAGTGACCCGCCCCCAGTCACCCAGCAGGAAAGAGGTGGGGCCCGTGCGAACCCAGCTGGGTGTGCCTCCTCCCCTTTCTTGGTGAGAGAGAGGGAGGGGAAGCCCTCCCTGAGCTGCGAGGGTCCGGGGCGGGGGAGGGGGGGTGAGGGGGTGCAGTCCCACTCCCATCTCTAACAGTTTAATTCTGAACGGAGGGGAGACTGCTTTACCAGAGTGTCAAAGAACAAAGCTTAGAGGCGGTTCCAGAGTTTTTGGAAGGGGTAAGGAATAGGACACGGGAGGGGGGAGGGGGCACTACCCGGACCCCCTGGAGGCCCTGCCCTGGGCTGCAGCCTAAAGCTGGGCTGGGTGGGTGGTTGCTGGATCTCAGCCTCCTTCCTTCCTCTTGACAGGAAATGACTTTCCTTCCCTTTGTTCCCACTTTCTCTGCTTACCCGACTGGATCTCAGATTCGCCCTCTGGGGGAGGAAGGATGGGGGTGGAGGGGCCCCGGGGCACTGCTGCCTGAAATGCTGCCCACAGGGAACTTTTGCACATGAACCCCACTCCGGGTTGACGGGGCAGGGGACAATGGGACCAGAGAGACGCAGCCTCCCTTTCCCGCTGGGGCTTGGCTGACCTGACTGACCAGGCTTTGCAAATCCCCAGCTGGGCCCCTTCCCCTGGGGCCTGAAGTCCCAGCAGAAACCGCAGGAAGTTGGGGGGGTGCCCAGCTGTGAACATCTGGCCTCAGCACTGGGACATTTGCCATGGATGTTTTCTGAGAAACCAGCAGATCCAACTTCCTGAAGGGGTGAGCTGGGGTGGAGTGGAGGTCAGGGGTCGGAGCAGGGTGGGGGAGGAAGGCAGAGGTGGCATCCACAGCAGTCTCTGGGGACCGCCCAGGATGCACTGACCACAAGATAATCTGTCCAGATTGGGCCATTCTGGGGTGAGAAGGAGCCTGAGAATTTGGGGGCATGCTTGCGACCCAGGGAAGAAAAAGTGAGTCTCAGGTCCAGAGACACCTGGTGGACTCACGTCGGATGGTGATGGTGCCCAGTTAGAATCCCGAGTTGGCCACAGGTGTCCTGGGAAAGTCACTTAACCTCTTGGGGCCTCACTGGCCCATCTGTGAAGTGGGGGCAGAACAGACTGGGAGGGTTAGGTGAGTTTTGAGGACCGGAAGGCCCTGGGCACGGTGCCTGGCACACAGCAGGCGCTTCATCAGCAGCGCCCTTGTGGTTTCTTGTATTGAAATCTCAGAGGCGCTCTGAACATTGTTTACAGAAGCAGGTAATGAAATTTGTAGCGAAGTACAAAACGAAAGGCTGCGGCGGCCAATATGGGCGTATGTACTTGCAAACGTCACTTACGAAACGAGAAACAAAAGGGAATACTTAGAGAATTTTTGACGCTTTCTTCAAATATTGGTTTCTATTTTGGAATAGGTTTTCTTTTCTTTATCAGACTGAGCAATACATTTTAACCAAACATATAAACAAACTTAAGAGGAATTTACAAGCATTGATGTTGTTTTTGTTATTATTATTCTCTGTCAGTCACCAAGACTGCCCACGGTGGCCACTTGGGACTTAGTATGGAGGGAGGCCTTTGGGTGGCCACCTGGGCTCCAAGTCCACCATTGGGTTCTGTCTGGGCGCTCACCCCTGCCCCCCGCTTATCCAGGTTCGCTCTCTGGGTCCTTGTTTTCTCTCCTCCCCACGGACCTGTGGGCTGGGCTTTGGGGCCATGTCTGGGTGACCCGGGGGGAGAGTGAGAGAGAAGAGGACACGTTTTTCCCACTGGGTGCCCTGTGCGGGCTCCTGAGCTGAGTGTGGTTGACGTGCCCCTCCCCATGGCCCACCTCAGCCTCGGTCCCCGAGGCCACTGTCCACAGGAGCCCCTGAGAGATGAAACTGGCTGTCCCTGGTCAGGCTGCTGCCTTGCTCCCAGACCTGTGCCCTGATGCCTGTGCTGGGAGCTGGACCCGGTCCACACAGAAATCCCGGGCCCAGCTGATGGCACACGGGTCACTTCTGGCAGGGGCTGGGGTGGGACAGTGAGACAGCCTGCCCTGGGACAGGCTGTCATTGCCCTGTGGAAGCAGACAACAGTCCCAGGGAAAGGGTCAGGAATCGGGGCGGGGGTGGGGTGCTTCATGGAGGAGGTAATGTTTCAGCTGGGCCTCTTAGGAAAACCAAATTCACCTTGTGGCGGGCGAGAGAGGAAGAACAACAGGTGGTGGAAAACACTCCCAGACAGGTTAAGGAGAAAGATGGTCGAGGAAGGGGGAGTGGGCCAGGGGACTTTGGGACTTTACCTTCCAGGTCGTAGGGAGCCAGGGAAGACGTTTGAATAGCGGAGCAACTGTAGAAAGACCGCTCCAGGGACAGGGTGGGAGTCAGGACTGGAGCCCACTGAGGGTTTGGGCTGCAGTTTGGGAAGTGGGGCAGAGTGAGGGATTCCAGCAGTGGACACGAGGATTGACCGGCTCTGGAGGCCGACTGTGGAGGAGAGGGTGCTGGCTGGTGGGCTGGGCTGGAGAGGCAGCCGAGCCGGGCGGCCAAGAGATGGGCTCCGGGGCCAAATCCCCACCGTGCTGCCGCATGACCCAAACAAGTGACTTCTTCACATCTTTGCCTCGGTTTCCTCGTCCGTAAGATGGGGGTGGCAGTCGTGCCTCGCCCCCAGCGGTGTTGGGGGCATTTATGAGTTAATGGCCAGAAAGTGCTTAAGGCACAGAGTGGGTCTTAGGACATGGTAGCTTTGATTTTTCTGTCCCCGCTGCCTCCTGGAGGCCAGTCCTGACACTCTCCCATGGAGGAGCTGCCCCAACCTTGGGGACTTCAGCCCTCCCAGGAGAATCGGGATCCTAGGTGAGAGAGGTAACTTGGGGTATGGCACTGGGCTGGGCTGGCCGTCAGCCTTGCTCGGGGCGGGGGCTGGAGGAGCTGCTCCTTCCTCACACTCCTTGGTGGCGGGAAATTAATCATTCGTGGGGTGAGCAGGGCAGGGTTGCCCTTTGCTCCCCCAGGTGTGCAGGTTCAGGGGAGGGGCAGACAGGACGCTGGGTCCCACCCTGTAGCCAAGTCACCTGGTAAACACTTGCCCTGGCCCGAAGGACATCACTAGCCCCTTCCTTGGCTGGGCTGGGTCTCACTGGCTCGGTGGGTGGCTGCTTCTGTCTTGTTGGGAGGAGGAAGGCTCCGTGCCCCAGGGGAGGGACTGCGGCCCAGGTGGACTTCTCCCTGTGCCTTGAGCCCAAGTGCCACTCTGCCCCCAGCCCCACCAGGAGCCGTGGCAATGGCCTCAAAGCCTGAGAAGCGGGTCGCCTCATCTGTCTTTATCACCTTGGCACCCCCACGTCGAGATGAGGCTGTGGTTGAGGAAGTGAGACGGGCAGCTTGCGCGGCCCGGCCTGCCCGCCCCTGGGAATCTCCTGCGCCCATGAAGGCACCTGGAGCTGGCCCAGCGGGGGGGCCCGGTCCCTGGACACCCTCTGGCAGGGCTGCAGCCACAGTGCCAGCTGTCCCCCCTCAGCTCTCCAATGGAGGTAAGAGACTGGGGACTGGGTGGGAGACTGGGGTGGAGCCAGCACGAGGGTGGGGGCGGTGGGCAGGCTCTGAGATCATTCATTCATCATTCATTCATCGAACACCTACTGTGTGCAGGGTAGACTCTGAAACCCATCTGTCTGGGTTTGAATCCTGGCTCCCACACTTCTTGGCTGTGTGACGTTGGCCTCAGTTTCCTACTCTGATAACAGGGGTAATGACGGCACCTTCATCAGAGGGTTGGATGAGTTAGCACGGACGCTAGCGCAGCACTTGTCACATGGGATGCATTAAATACGTTACCTGTTGTTGTTACTCTGGGCCAGACACTGGGGGCGTGAACAGAGACAAAGTTTTCCGCCTGCGAGAAACTTACATCTTAGGAAAACAGATAACAAAAATATAAAATGTAATTCAGGAAGACACAAGTGCTACAGAGGAATAAGACGCAGCGAAGAGGTAAGGAGGTACAACTGGTTGTGGGGGGGTCAGAATGGCTTCTCCAAGAAGGTGACATTCAGCTAAGACCTGAAGGACGGGGCAGAGCTGGAAGGACAGTGGGAACAGCAAGTGCCCAGCCCTGGGCAGGAATGAATTTGGCCAGTCTGAAGGGCCTCAGGGGTGATTTTGTTTCCTCTGGGCTCTGCTGTTCTCTGGCTGTGTGATCATAGATAAACTTCCTCCCTTGGTTTCTGCCTCTGGAAAATGGAAGCGTGGTTGTGTGTGATGCATCCATCGCAGAGTGGGTGCTTCACCTGTGACTTTTCCTTTTTAAAGATTTTATTTATTTATTTTTAGGGAGAGGGGAAGGAAAGGGGAGAGAGAGGGGGAGAAATACCAATGTGTGGTTGCCTCTTGTGCACCCCCTACTGGGGACCTGACCTGGCCTGCAACCCAGGCATGTGCCCTGACTGGGAATCGAACCAGTGACCCTTTGGTTGGCAGCCGGGTGACTGTTCTTTTACCTCATGCCCGGTCTGAGCTGGCCCTGCTGCCTGGTTGACGAGAGCCTTCCAATCCTCTCTCCCTGCGGCTTCCATGGGAAGTGTCAGCGGTTGGATTGGGTAGCAGCGATGAAGGATGACGGTCAGGGACCTGAGGCAGGGGCATGGCCCACTGTCGTCAGGGCACCAGCTGCAACAAGGCAATGAGGCACCGAGGGTGAGAGGCCAGCCCCGGACGGCAGCTGAGCCCCCAGAATCCCCCAGACGTCCAGTCAGTCATCCTGCTAGCCTAGGGCAGCCCTGTGCAGCCATCACCATGGAAACCACCTAGAGACCCATAGGAAATGCCAGTGACAGGAGGCCGGAAAGAAGGGGCTGCACGTGTACACACAGGGGAGCATGTGGATGTTCGTGTAACGTGCGTTCTCATTATGACGCAACCTCCTACATTGACCTCTCCGTCCTAACCACGCACCCTAAGGACACAGCCCTGTCCAGCTGCTTCTCTACCTCTACGCAGAAGAACCGGACCAAGCTCCACACATCAGGACGCGTCATCCAGTGGGAAAAAATAGGTCTCTTTGGGTAGGAGAGGGAGCTCAAGAAGTACCATTTAGATGCCAAAATTTCTTGGACGTTTTCACGGGTTATCAGAGTTATCCTGGGACCGTGCGCCCGGGTGACAAAACCAGACCTTCCTCACTTAGGAATGGGTGGCTTCTTCACAGCGACCAGTCAGCCGTTTCGCCCCCCGGCTGGGTGAACGTGGGGTTCAGCCTCGGTGGAGCGAGGTGCCTTCTGAGTGAGCCCCCTGGTCACGAGTCTGGTCTGACTACAGAACACGACGGTGGGCCCTGGGTCCCCGCCAGCTGCTTAAAGCCGCCTCTACAGCAGGCTGTCATCTGATGCCTCTTCTGGCGCTTGTCCCTCAGGAACCCACCCACAGTTCTCTAGCCCTTCACCCTGGCAGAAGCCCCCACCTTCCCCATGCCCCTCCCCCACTCCGCGCTAGACACTCACACTGCCCCTCCCGTCTCTTATTCGTAAGTCAGTTTTTCTCTGGGCTTCTCCCTGAAAGTCTGCTCGCCCTCCTCTGGTTCTCGGCCACCTGAACAGAATCATCCTCACTCTGCTCGGGCCCGCTTCTGCACACCTGTCCCATGGCCTCCAGTCCCTGTCTTGAATGCCTGCCCGCCCTTCACAGCCTCCCTAAGGCAGGCCGTGGGAGAGGCCTCGGTACCTGCTGCGTCTCCCGCTCTGGTTCCTGACTCACGGCAGCTCCGCGAGAGCGAGGTTCTCACACTTCAGCAGCATCAGCATCCCTGGGGGCTTGTTCAGACGCGGCTGGCCCCACCCTGGAGTTTCTGATTCAGCAGGTCTGCTGTGGGGCCCAAGACTTTGCATTTCTTACGTGTTTCCAGGTAGTGTTCCAGCTCTGGTCTGGGGGCCATACTTGGGGAGCTGTTGTTTAGTCCTAAGGCATTAAGCAGGTGAGACTTGAGGAGTAGAAGAGTCGTTCTCAGTGTGGCCTTTGAACCAGCAGCATGGGGAACTTTTCAAAAGATGTGAGTTCTGGGAACTTACCCCTAACCTACTGAATCAGCAGCACTGGGGTGGGGCCTGGCCCTCTGCATTGGAACAAGCTTGGAACAAGCTTCCTGTCTGTGCAGTGCCCTCAGCCCTTGGGACAAAGGAGGGGGGTCATTATCTGCATGGAATGGACGGGAAACCTGAAGCCCCAGGAGGTGCCCCAGTGAATGAGCCGAGAATGGGACCAGAGCCCAGGACTCCCGACCTCGGGAGGACATAGCCTACCTGGTGTGGCCGGGACACAGTGGGTTGGTAGAGGACTCTGTGTCCTTTCTCCAAGGGCACTATCATCAGGGCTCACCTCTAGTGGCAGAAACAGGATTTTCATGGACATGTACACAGCCCTGCGCCACGTAGGGCTTCTCTCCTGACCCCCAGTCCCTTCTCCAGGGGAGTATGGAGGGGTGGGGGTTACCCGGACGTCAGTGTAGTGGACAGGGGCGTCTGGGGCTGAGGCAGGAGCTTGGCTACTAGCTGGCCCACCTCCTCCCTGCCTGCCAGGAGCCCTGGGAAGGCTGTGCCCCCCAATGTCACTCCTGTCCTGCGTGTGTTTGGTGGTGGGGGGGGTTCCAATATACTCGGGTAGAGAGAGCAGTACAAGGAACCCTGTGTACTCCATATCTACTCTCAACGATGACTAGGTTTTTGCCATTTTTGTTCCCTCTATCTGTCTCTTCCTTTCTTCCCTTCCTTTCCTTTCCTTCTAAGTATTTTATTTATTTACTTGTTTTTAGAGAGAGGGGAAAGGAAGGAGAAAGGGAGAGAAGCATCAAGGTGTGCTTGCCTCTTGCATACCCCCTGCTGGGGACCTGGCCTGCAACCCAGGCATGTGCCCTTACTGGGAATCGAACCAGTGACCTTTTGGTTCACAGGCCCATGCTCAATCCACTGAGCTACACCAGCCAGGGCCCCCTTTTCTTTCTTTCTTTTTTTTTTTACACATAACTACAATGTGAAACAAAATCAGCGAGAATACCTATGATTATCTAATACACTACCCATAATTCATTTACCCTGAATTGCCATAAAAATGCCCTGTAACTGTTGGATTGTAGTGGAATGATGGGTTACATTATGTCTTGTCTTTCCTTTGAGCTACATCATGCAGTGGAATTTTTAGCTTTTCCTCATCTGCAAAATGAGGATTAAATGAGACGACTCATCCTTTGAATCAGGATCCAATAAGGTCTGTACCAGCAGTGTCCAACAAAAATACATTGTGAGTCACAAATCACGCCTCATGTGTAATTTAAAGTTCTAGGATCCACCCTGAAAAAAGTAAAAAGTATTAAGTGGTGTTACTTTTCATAATAGGTCATGCAACCCAATATATAAAAATTATTATTTTGGCATGTGATCATTATAAAAATGATATTCACTTACTTTTAGAGAGAGGGGAAGGGAGGGAGAAAGAGAGAAACATCAATGTGTGGTTGCCTCTCGCACACCCCATACTGGGCCCTCAACCCAGGCATGTGCCCTGACTGGGGATCGAACCAGCGACCCTTTGGTTCACAGGCTGGCTCTCAATCCACTGAGCCACAACAGCCAGGGCTCAGCATGGACTTTTCACGTGCTCAATAGCCACCTGTGGCTGGTGGCAACTTTGTATGACTGGACGAATATAGACATCATATGGGGTCATTTTTCTCTTCCCTGCCACTGACTTGTCGCAGAAATGTGCTGATGTGACTCTTGGCTTCCTTGTGTTCTCGTCCCACTTGCCCCTCTGTCTTCCAAATTTATTATAAGAGGACGTTAAGTCTAGGGACCCACTTCGATTGTGTTTGGTTTTGGTTTACGTTTTGGGGCTTGTTTTGGTAAGAGCACTTCAGAGCTGGTGCCTACAGCTTACTATAGCATCAGGTGACTCAGAAGACCCCTGATGTCCGTTGAGGTTAGTTGGAGGCTTGGGCTGGCAGCCAGACCCTCCGTGGACAGTTCTGCATCCACCTGCTGAGGGTCATTCCCTGAGTCTATGATGTCGCTAATGGCAGTTCCCACACTTGAGTGGCTTCAGCACCACCTGAAGAGCGCATCCTTGTGCTTGCAGGGTGTTCTCTCCCTCCTCCCACCCTGGATGGGGAGGACGCACTCCCCGACCTGGACCTCCTTCCACCTCCACCGCCCCCACCGGCACAACCGCCTCCTCCCAATGATGATGACGACGTGCCCCCTGCCCCAGTGGGGGTGTCAATCATTTCCGACTTAGAGCAGCTACACCTGCCCCCGCCCCCGCCCCCACCACAGGTATGTGGACCATTTTTAATCCTCTGCCCTTAATAACAGAGGCCACTATAGAAATGGGAGGGACTCCAGGCCAAGGAAAATCCTGGGTCCAGCAGCTTCCTTAGTAGAAGGAAGTAGCTTTGACTGGTTGGAGGAACCCAGACCAGGAGCTGGGAGACCTGGGCTCCATCTGCCACTGTAACCTTCCTGCTGAGTGACCTTAGCTGGGTCACTTGTTTCTCTGGGCCTCGGTGTCCTCTGTACCATGGGGCTAGTGCTTTGTGCCACCAGATGAGGGGCGGAGCTGAGAGGGCCGTGTGGAGTCCCCACTGGATGACTTCTTTCCTACCCCCCACCTCTTGTGTCCCCACAGTCCCTGGCGGAGGGGCCTTCATTCCGGCTTCAGCCTAGTCATCTGGGGCCCACAGAGGAGGAGCTGCCGCCTCCCCCAGATGAACCCGTTGGCTTCCCCGAGAGAGAGGTGTCCACAGGTATGGGCCCAGGGCTGGGGCTTCTGGGAGGTCCCCAGGGGTGGTGGGAACTGGGACAGCAGGGACCACCGGGATCCCCCCAGCTCCCAGTTCAGTGACGGGCCTTGGAGTGGTACATCGACTTTATTTTTATCGCCTTAACCTTTTTTCCTTTAGCACTAAAATCCACGTAAAAGTGATCATATCGATCACCAAATTTGCTATGATCGCAAAAACACCTGGAATTTCTTTTCACTATTTAATTTTTTGAGTACATGAGACCCTCACATCACATAAGGTGGAAAGGTGAAAGGGTACACAGTGGAGTCTTCCCTTGTTAACATTGTGTGTATTTCAGGTGTATTTTATGCACACATAATTAATACAAATACGCATCCACCGCCCCCTCCATTATTTCCACAAATAGGAGCAAACTCCATGCTGTTCTGCACTTCCTTTGTGCATCTTAGCGCTCGTTGCACGTGAGGACATGGGGCGGGTTCTTACTCTTTTTCACAGCTGCATCGTATTCCTTAGCGGGGCCCTACCATGTGCATATTTAACCAGTTGCCTATGAACGGGTGCTTAGGGGGCTCCTGGCTATAACAACAACAAAAAAAAGGCTGAGATGAATTGCCTTGCACGTGGTCGTCTTTCCTGGGTGCATGTTTGTGAGATAAATCGCTAGAAGAGGAAGTAGTATGGGCGAAGCGTGGGTGCATTTATAACTGCGGTATTTTTTGCCCGATTGCCCTTTGTGACCGGCCCTATCTGCCCTCCTGCCAGCACGTCTCTGTGACCGTTTGCCCCCAGCCTCTCCAGCATGGTATGTTACTCATTTAATAAACGGTAGTGAGTGCTTACCGTGTGCAAAAAGGCCTTCGCTACCCCAAGGTCATAAAATAATTCTCTGGTTGCTCCTAGTGTTCTCATGCTTTCATTTTCCACCCCCCCCACACACACATTGGGAATGATCGGGGTGTAGGGTGTCATGAGGGAGGATTCCCCGCACTTTGATTTTTTGCAGATGGCAACCCACTCGTCCCGACGCTGCATCTCTTTTCAAAGGCCATTCACTTCGCTTTTTACCGCTCCTGCTGACCCTCCTCAGGTCGCACTCATGAGCCCCGGGGGTTCGAGACGGAGACCTGGCGGTCTGGGCATGTTCTGGGTGGTGACCAGGTACAGTCCTCCCAGGCTGGACAGGTCACGGCCTGTGTCTCTTCTACCCCAGACGTCTGTGCCTTCTGCCACAAGACTGTGTCCCCCCGAGAGCTGGCCGTGGAAGCCATGAGGAGGCAGTACCATGCCCAGTGCTTCACCTGCCGCACCTGCCGTCGCCAACTGGCCGGGCAGAGCTTCTACCAGAAGGATGGGAGGCCCCTCTGCGAACCCTGCTACCAGGTAACCCCCTGCAGCGGCTTGCCAGGTGCCAGGCCCTGAGCTGGGCACGTGGGAGATGCTGTATAGTTTCATTTCCCACAACAACCCTGGGAGGCAGGTACTGCTGGCCCATTTCACAGAGGAGGAAGGAGGCTGAGGCTCAGAGATGGGGGAGGAGCTCAGCCACGGTGGATGGCTTTCCTGTGACAGCTGTAACCGTGCCACAACTGTGCAACTTGGTGGCACCAAACAGCACACGTTGACCCTCCTATAGATCCGGAGTCAGAAGTCCAAATCAGCCAATCACCACGTTGCACTCCATCCCCACGCCCAGACTCTAGGGGTGGGCCGTTTCCTTGCCCTTCCAGCTCCTAACTCTGCGTTCCTTGCATGCCTTGGCTCCTCTGTTCAATTTCCAAGTCAGCGGGGTCGCATCATGCTTCGGTGTCATGTTCCTTTCCCTGTCAGGTCTCCCTCTACCTCCCTCTTACAGGGACCCGCACAATGGCATTCAGGGCCCACCTGAATCATCCAAGATAATCTCCCCACCTCAAGGCCAAGCACATCTGCAAAGTCAGGTGCCAGGGGTTAGTTAGGTACTGCATGCCTTTGGGGCTGTCACTCACTCAACTTTCACACGAGGTCACGCTCCAGAAGGTGGTGGAGCTGGGGTTCTTCCCCCAGTGCATGGAGCTCTGGGCCTGCCCGCGGTCTTACGTTCTACCCTAGAGCCATGAGGTTCTGGAGCGAGCTCTGAAGGGAGAGTCTGGTACCTCTGGGTACCATGTGCAGTCTGGGTGCCAAGGTATTGAAATTGCTGGCTCTCCGGTGGCGCGTGGTGGCGCATTTCAGTGTGGATGCAGACCACCCATGGACGTAGGCCTCACCTCGTCCTCCTGAATTGGTGGCCCCTGGCAATCTGCAGTTTAACAAGTCTCTCAAGTGATTTTGGTGTACAGGGAAGCTTGAAAATTGCCGGTTTGAGGACTGGGAATTAGGAGTGAGAGTTGGGACTGTCTACAGAGTCGGAACGACTTGAGCCCAGGCAGGAGGCACTGGGAGAGGAGAGAGGAGCCAGGCTGCCCACCCCTCTGATCTCATCAATGTAGAGAGGCAGGTGGCCTTACCCTCCTGCCTCAGCTTACAGCCAGGTAGGGGTGAGGCACTAAGGGGATGCAGAGGGGAAAGGGGAGGGAGCTTAGAGCTGGAAGCAGCAAGGAGGGACTGGAGCTGGGTGCTGGGGAGAGACGGGCTGCCCCAGGAGGGAGGGAAGGGGCAATATACCCCCTCCCCCTGAAATATACCTGTCAGATGAAATGGGGTTAAAGTGAGCAGGAGCACAGGAAGGGGAAGGGAGATGTCTAGGAGAAATGGACTGGTTAGTGGGGAGGCCTGTCAGTCCACCTCAGTGATAACTCTCTCATCCCCCCTCATTGCTGAGGTAGTTTATAGGAGTGTAAGGTTGCACATATACCTACAGTCACCAATAATAAGGGGCGTGTAAAAATTTGTTGGGAGGGTAGATCTCATGTTAAGTGTTCTTATCACATAAAACAACTTAAAAATGCACATAGTATTTTGGGACGTAAAGTAAACTAGGAAAATCAAAGCAGAGAGTGAGGTGAAACTCAAAGGGAAAGTTAATAGTACCCCAAAATATACAAATAAAAGACCCTTACAGTTCCTAAAAGGGGAGCATGGAATTTCACTCTGAGCTTCCCAGTGGGCAAATGGAAAAGGAAAGAGTTTCAAGGTTTATTGTCTCTAAGAGAAAAAGCACGCCAGCTTCTCCAGGAATTCCTTTTCCTGACTCTGAGATTTAAAAGGAATTTCTTCTGTGGGCCCTAGTGGACAGTGGCCTCGGCATTTCCCAGTAACAAAACGTGCTGTCGTAGCTTTGTGGCAGGATTCCTCGCTGTAGGCCAAGGACACAGGCCAAGCTTGATCCATTGAAGTAGTAGTGCAGGTTGGGGGGTGATAGTTATAGGCCAACTGCATGAATTTGGGCTCCTCACCTGTACCCCTGGCCTCCTGGGCCCCTTCTGAGCTGGTCAGAAGCCCTTTGTGGGCTGGAGTGGGCACACGTGTGGGCAACTCTGAGGCAATGGCCCTCTGTCCCAGGACACCCTGGAGAAGTGTGGCAAGTGTGGCGAGGTGGTCCGAGAACACATCATCAGGGCCCTGGGCCGGGCCTTCCACCCAACCTGCTTCACGTGTGTGACCTGCGCCCGGTGCATCGGGGATGAGAGCTTCGCCTTGGACAGCCAGAATGAGGTGTACTGCCTGGACGACTTCTATAGGTACGAGAGGGGTCCGGGCACTGGGTGGGGCAGGGGGACATGGTAGGACTTGGGCAGAACAAAGGAGCTGAGCCCGAGTCCTGGGTGCTAGGGGAGAACTGAGCCCGAGACCCGGGGGCTGGGTCAACAGCTTTCCTGCAGAAAAGCTGGGTCTGCCTGTTCTGCACACCCTCTATCTGACCATGAACCTGCTTGCAGCTAACGTTTTGAGCACCTACACTGTGCCAGGCACTCGGGTTAGGCATTTCATCTTCAAAATTAATTTAGCAGTAGATTACGAATACAGAGCTTAATTGAACCAGGCCTTGAGGCATGCACACATGACCTCTATCAGGCAGGCACTGTTAAGGGTTCCATTTTCCCAAATGTGGAAACTGAGGCATGCAGCGGATGGTACCCAAAGTCTCCCAGCTGGTAAGGATGGAAGCCACGACTCAAATCCCCCGTCGGCCTGAATTCTGGGGCCTTGCTCTCAACCCCTAGACCACAGTGCCATAAGCAGCAGTAGCGACAGGCATATCCTAGACGGCAAGACAGATGTGCCTGTTAGAAAGAAAGAGAAGAAGAGAAAGTAGAAAAAGCAATGACCTAGAATACAAGACAAATGAAACGGGCCCAGCCCCGCTGAACTCCCAGGAGATGTCTCTGCCTTCTGAAATTCTGACTTTCGCGTCACTTCCTTGCCTCCAGCTAATTATACCCTGGGAAGCCGGGTCTAATTACTCAGGCCTCTCCATCCGCTCCTGGCAGGAAGAAATAGGCACTTGCGGTTGTAGCGCCAGGTGCAGTCACGTACGAACAGGTCTGAAATAGCTCTGGGAGGTGAATTAGAGCCAGGCGCCGTTCTGACAGCTAATTTCTGTGGTTGTCGGCGTGAACGCCTCCGAAGTGCGTTCTCTTCCCTCTAGGAAATTTGCCCCTGTGTGCAGCATCTGTGAGAACCCCATCATCCCCCGAGATGGCAAGGATGCCTTCAAAATCGAGTGCATGGGGAGAAACTTCCATGAAAATTGCTACAGGTGCGAGGTGAGTGGAGCAGGGATTAAATGACAGGCTGTAGGTCGTGTTCAGTTGTACAAATAGAGTCTATTAATCAGAACTCTGAGTTAATGATAGAAACTGCACTCGACCTACTTTCTGCAAGAAAGGGGATTATGGGAAGGCTCGTGGAGATGTCACTGATGATATCGAGTGATATTGTTAGGGCACTCTGTCTGTTTCTCAGTTCTGCCTTTTTTGTATGTTTGCTTCATTTTCTCTTCCTGCATCCTCTGTGAGGAGGGGGATACAGTGCATGGCCACTTTTGGGCCAGGTTTACATCCTACTAACTTGGAAACGACATCCAGGGATCCTACTCAGTCCCAAGAAGGCTTCTGATTGGCCCAGGGTGGGTCACATGCCCATTCTAGACCAATCGCTGGCCAGGGGCTATGAAATAACAACCCCTGGGGCCAGGGTGTTGATACAACCATAGGAAGGAAGGAAGAGATGCTGGGCAAGCCCACGCCATAGACGTCCTTTCCGGGTGCTGGGAAAAGAGTATGTATAAATCAGCTTTGGGACTAAAAAGGCTGTGATGGAATCTAACCAGAGAGGTGATAGAGGAAGTGATGCTTCCCTAGGGTCTTGCAGGATGAGTAGGAGTTTGTCAGATATTCAGAGAGAAGAAAGGAAGTCCAGAAAAGGGCAAGAGTCTGTAAAAACCCACTTTGGCATGAGCAAGCCTGAAGAGTCAGAGGAAGTGGAAGTTCCTAGGTGTGTCTGGAGTGGTGAGTGCGGGAGGCTGTGGTCAGAGAGGAGGAAAGGGCCTGCATGCCCCAGGCTGCAAGGATGAGTGAGGCTGGTGACAGGAAATGCCCAGGGAGTCTCACAGGTCCCCGCACGCAGAAGCTTGGAAGCTCTCCTGTCACCGTCTGAAAATCTTAAGGTTTTTTTTTTTATGTCAGACGGGTAATGTGCCGATGTCATAACACGGTTTGTGGGAGGCACACGTCACACAATCCCCACACTTACGAACTACAGAAGGGTCCGAAAATCTTAACTTTTGAACAAGGGGTCCTGCATTTCCATTTTGTCCCAGATCTTGTAAATTATATGGTCAGTCTTGTTGGGGAGGCTCTAGCCTACCTCTTCCACTGTCACCTCCGTGTCACTGATATTCCTGTCTTCTCTGATGATGGTGACAAAGTGACAACTTTTATGGGTGTCACCGAAGCAAGGATCCCCAGAGCAAACCTCTTAATCAGCCAGTGAGTAATTCTAAACATTTCTTCAAACAGACACGTGGAACCAAGGGGCTGTTTTCACTAAGTGTGACAAGAGCTTGGTCCAGAAGTTCACAGGTTGCTTCAGAGTTATGTTGCCTTTGTTGATTAGAGTCCAGAGTCCGACTGATAATGCATCTGGAAAGAACGGTGGCGGAAATCAAGTGCCCTTGTCACCACCATAGCCCTCACAAGGTCCAGTGGCGGTTAGCTTTTCCCTGAGCCTGGTTAGCGAGCAAATAACGCCTCCCTGCTTGTCCTTGGGCAGCTGGGCCAAGGCTACTGTGAGCGTGCCCCCGGCTGCACTCGCAGTCACATTTCAGGCGGCAAGGCTCAGACCTCCGCGGCCTGGAACCGACTGGGGCGCTGTTTCTTTGGGAAGGGAAAGAAAGGGGTTTTACCGCGCCGCCCGCACTCCTGGTCATTCCCGTTCTTTGCCATCTGTGTCATTTATTGCCGTTGCTGGAGGGGTAACAGCACTTTCATACCTGGGCCGTGATTTTTAACTTATAAAAATGCTTTCACGCACATCACTTTATTTCACCCTGTGATGATCTTGCGAGATGGAAGTTACTATCTCCATTTAAGATGAGGAAACTGAGGCTGAGAAAAGTGGTTCCAGCCCGTGTTTGTCTGTGCTGGTTGACAAACAGCTCCACCCTACAGCTCCTTCCCAGATTGTGTGACTCTGTCATAGTTAAGATGTTTCCTTCCTGGACTCTAATTTAGAAGAGGTCACATGTGCACCTTTGGGACTTCACGTTTGGCAATTGAAGTTCTCAGAGCCTGGCATTTAAATAGTCCTTGAGAGACTCGAGGTGCAGTTGCAGGAAAGAGACACACGAGGGCGCCCTCTGCTGGCGTTGCTGCGTCAGAATGGCACCCCTGAGCCCAAAGTTGTCTCTGAAGGGATGAGCCCTTCGAACTGATGAATGCAGTTTCCAGAGGATTCCATGCCCTGAACCGCATCTCTGGGCATTAATTGTCCCCATTATTACTCCCCAGTGTGTGCCCTGGTGAGGCCCAGGTGAGGTACAGCCTTGCGGCAGAATGGTGAGCTTAGCAGGTTGGGCTCCAAATCTCTCCCTCTAAAGTCCTTTGGTGATTTGACAATTTGGAATTTTAAAGTTCGTGCCAGTGTCGAAGCTTTGCAGAAAGTGGAGCAATGAAAAGAGCCTTGGACCCTGAGCCTGGGGACCTGGGGCAAGCCTCGACCCTCGCTGGGCCTCGGTTTCCCCACCTGAGATGAAGCCTGGGCTGGTGTCAGTTATCCACTCAGCAGACGTTTGCTGCGTGCCCGCGGTGCACCGGGCCCGGTGTGCTGGGGGAACAGGAATGAGGAGCCACCTTCCCAACCCAGAGGGAGTTCATTCATTCAGTTCGTTTCATCAGCAGACGCTGGGCGCGCTCCCATCCTGGGCCAGCTCCGTGCTGCGCCCAGGCCTGCGGTCCATCCACATGTCCTTTGTCCCCACAGGACTGCAGGATCCTCCTGTCTGTGGAGCCCACGGACCAAGGCTGCTACCCGCTGAACGACCGCCTCTTCTGTAAGCCGTGTCACGTGAAGCGGAGTGCTGCGGGGTGCTGCTGAGGGCCCCGCCGGGCTCGGACCCTGGGCCACCGCCAGCCCCGGTTAAGGGCCTTTTCCTGACTTGGTTTCCCTTCCTGACTGCTCTTGCACACTTTCCTTCCGAGCCACAACAGGGACCAGCCCATCACGTCCAGGGCACGGGCTGAGCCGCCCCAGCCCCAGCCTCCTCCCAGCTCAGCAGCGGGTGGCTGGCAGGCAGTGCTCCTCCAACTTTCACCTCCTCCTCCTATCCTCAGGCACCGGAAGTCCCCATACCATGAGTATCTCATCCGGGGGCCCATGATTGAGGCCCTGGCCCCTCTTTCATGCTGGCCTTGACACCCCCACCCATTTCCAGGGGTGAGGTGGCACCCTGGGTCCCTAGCAATGACACTTTAGCTGTCCCGTAAGGGTGCTGAGATCAGCTCTGGCTTGCAGAACTGAGCTGTTTGAGTTAAACTCCAAGGTCCCTTAAAAAGTGCTTTTTTAAAAAAAATATGGAGGTTTAAATGATGGTTAACATTCTTTGGAATTTTTGTGTGTGGGGGGGAGAGTGTATCTTAATAGGAAATGTCTCCCATTTGTTCATAACTGTACAAGAATGTGACCTAGTGGTGGCATGGCCGTGGACCCTGGCCCTGCTGTGAGCCTGAGGAGTAGGAGCAGGAGGAAGGGCAAGATGTGCTGACACCCAAGGGCATTGGCAGCCCCCCGTGTGCCAGTCAGCCGGCACTGATTAAGTGCCTGTTGTATGCTGGGGAATCAGGTGCAGGTGCTCTGAGGGACCTTCCTGCAGCCTTGACTGGGGCATGCACCCCCCCCACACACACACACACTTCTTCCAGACAGTGCCAGGAGGTGTCCCTTCAGCCTCCTGCTTGTCTCCCCAAGGCCCTCTCGGGCCCTCCCGCCCAGGCTCCCCTGCGACCACTGCCTCTTCCAGGCTGCACCTAGAAGATGCTTCTATTTTAAGGAAAATCACTTCTGTGGCTGGGTAACTTCTGCAGCATTTTGTAGGGCACGGACAAAGTAAGGTGCGCTTTCCTCCCTGGGGAGGTCCTGATGCACCGCAGGCTCCCGTGAGGGTGCTGGCTCCAGGTACTGCAGAGCTTCTCCTAGAGCCCCTTAGGGGTGTCAGAGCAGAGCTGCTTGCCTGAAGCTTAGAGCAACGGGCCCCAAACCCCAGGCATTCACAGCCCATGCCCACAAGTGTCATAACCAAGGACCTCATATCCTCTCATTTCCTTAATATTTCCTTTAAATCAACATACTTTGTTTTACTCACTTCCAACGTTAGTCTTGTGCTAAACGGTAGAGCCGTGCAGTCACAGGTCGGTGTGCTAGTGTTGCATTTCCTATTACACGTGAGAATAAACGCAGAACTATTAGAAGTCCATCTGTGTTCCATCTAAGATCTCGCTGAGCTAGACACGAGCCTTTGATTGGAGCCCTGGAAAAGCGTGCCCTGGGCGTCTGCTCACAGTAGTGTGTTTGGAAAGTGTACCTCCTTCCCTGCAAAGCGGGGCTCGGCTCAGCAGGTTGGGGAACTCACACCCAGCAATGGCGACTTGAACCAGCCAACTCTGCTGCTCCTGGACATAGGCCACCTCTACAGGGGAGCCGTGTGAGGCCACCAAATCTCAGCAGAGTTGACCCTCACCCACGGGATGTGCTCAGTACACGTGAAGGGGACCACGCTGGCACACTGATACTGGGGCTTGCTCGGTGGGCGCAGCTCTAGAGAGGAGGGTGTTTGGCAAGAAAGCATGGGGCTTGGGGGGCAGGCAACTCATGTCTCAGACCTGGAGCTGCCACTCTAGTATGGATGAGTTATCAAGCCTCCAAGCCTTGATGTTCTCATCTGTAAAATGGGAACAACTTTAGTATCGATCACATAGGGTTGCTGGGGTGGACAGAAATGTGGGGTTGGTGGGTTTCTGACTAGTTCATGGAGTCCCCTGCTCCCTCTGGTGCTGGCCAGCAATTCTTAGCCATCATTCCTATCAGCATTCCTCAATGGTCCTGTTGAAGCCCATCCACAGGCAACACCAGGGACCTGCCCCCGGGCAACAAAGTGGGGTTTGCCGTGCTTGCTGAGTGTTAGGAGGGACTCACAGAACTGGGCAGGTGCTGAGGACTTTGGGGAGGATTTAAGGGAGTAGGGGTTTGCTGTCAGGAAGCAGGGGCCATTCTATGCTTGAGAAGCTTTTTTTAAAAAAAGTCTGCGGTGTGGCTCTACAGGTGAGCTTGCTAGGGAAGGAGCAGCCCCTCGCAGGACGGGGTGCTGGTTGTTTTGGCTGCTGGCCCGAGGGGCCGTGCTCAGGATATGACCCGTGAGCTGGAGACTGGAGCCCACCAAGGCCCAGCGTGAGTACCAGGCCAGCTCCCCACTGTGAGGGGCCGCTGGTTTGGTTTCTCCTATCTTCAGATAGGAGCCCTGTCTGTGCCAAGATTCCTCACATCCCAGCCTGTTTCTAGTTGGTCGTGTTGGGAGGGTTGTTACCCGGATGAACTCCTGTGGGATGCCGTTGTTCTCCAGGCTGCTCACTTATAAATCACTTCATAGGGGGACACTTCGAGGGAGATTTCTGCAGTGTTAAGTAAGGCAGCCGCAAAAAAAACCCAAATACTGTATGATTCCACTTAGGGTAGCCAAATTCATAGAGACAGACGGATGACCGTGTGGTGTGGAGAGCACCCCAGAAAGGTGGGCTGGGGCAGGAGGCCAGGGAGTTCGATGAGTACAGAGTTTCAGTTTGCAGGATTAAAATAAAAAAGTTTGGAGATGAATGGGGAGGTGGTTACACAATAATGTGAATCTACTTCATGCCACTTGAAGATGGTTAGTTACAGTGGCACACTATATTTTACCACAATTAAATATATACATACAGATGTAATGCTCAGAGACAGAGAGGTTGCTGATAAAGTGACGCAGGTGTCCTGGGAGGGTACCAGTCCCCTTGATTGCAGTCTTAGGAAGGCTGGCCAGGGCAGTGTGCAAACCCAGGGAGACGCTGCTGGCTGACCTGGGCTTCCTGAAGGCAGGTTCAGAGTACAGCCACTAGAGGGCAGCGTGAGCTAGCGAACTGGGCATGGAGCCCAGGGGCACCAATGTTCAGCCGCTCATGGGGTCCTCAGCTTCTCCTGATGCAAGGTGGGAATACCTACTGTGTGCGGTTGCAGTGAGGATGAGAGGAGAAAGTGAACTGGAAAACTGTGGCATTGCTGCAACTGGAGCGCACCCTCGTGGAAGGAGACCTGTGTCAGGAGACAATTCCTCCCAAACTCCCGTCCTTGGAGAGGGTCCCACCTGGGAGCACCCACGCTGCCACCTGCAAGTTGGTACCTGGGAACCAGGGCTCAGTGAGCACAGATTCCACACAGGACCTGTGGGGTTGCTGGGGTGCCTGAGGTTTTCTGCTTGTCACCCCTCCTCAGGGCCCCCTTACCTGAGGCCGCACCTGGAGTTGTGAACTCTACCCAGCATGTGCCAGCCCCCCCGCCCCCTGAGCACCCACGCAGGGCACCTGAGTGCTGCTCCCTACACCGCCAGGAGCACAGATGGTGGAAACGAGGACTTCATGGAGAGCAGGCTGGGGTCAGGATGAGGGAGGAGGAGAAGGCTGCGCTGATAGGAAAACATCCCCGTGACCAAGGAAGATCGTCAAAGAAATGGTTTTATCCACTTAAAACACACTTCTCATAAGGCAAATAGCTACTCTTAAGAAATAATCTATGATGTAGGTAA
Source organism: Desmodus rotundus (assembly GCF_022682495.2). Lineage (NCBI taxonomy): Eukaryota > Metazoa > Chordata > Mammalia > Chiroptera > Phyllostomidae > Desmodus > Desmodus rotundus. The sequence continues at coordinate 8,940,940 of NC_071389.1, forward strand.
CAATTCAGAGACACTGCACATCAGAGAGAGGGTGTGACTGCCCAGGGCTGCCAGCAGAGTGGCGCTCCAACCGGATCCAGTGAAAACTGCTAAAAAGAATCTTAAATGTCCTCACACCCTTTGCCTTAGCTGCTGCAGATGTAACTTCCTTGATTCATTCAGAAAGGAGTTTGCATTCATAGTGCCTGAGCCATACAAATCTCCTGAATGACCGTCAGGTTCGAGGCTACAGAGTGCTATTCACCACCTCCCTTCCACAGGAGAGAGAAACACGCACTTCACACTGTCTAACAGCACCCCCTCCGGGGGATCGGGTGCAGCCCCTTGAGCTATTTTACAGCTGTGCATGCCGGGGCACTGGTGAATCTGGCCTCTCCGGTAGACAGGCCCCCTCAGCCCCTTGTGGAAAAGGCAGTTCTGCCCTATTTGCGCATTTGTTTCAGTATTTCTCACCTGTCAGTGTGACCGTTCTTCTGTTGCCCCTTTGAGCTAGTCGGTTATAACTTGCCCACCTGGGTCCCTTAGGAATTAAATACAATGTTTAACACGTTGAGTGTATACCTGTACAGGAGTCATGATTTTACCCTGTTTTTGAGTTTCACTGCTTCCTTCATTGGGCACCTATGGACGGCCCCTTTAGGCTGGGAGAGGTGGTGTTCAGGAGCGTTAAGCAGCAGCAGGCAGGTAACAGCTGCCCCTCCTCCCCGCCCAGAACAGTCTCCCACCGAGGGCAGAGGGTGGGGTGGGCTCTGCTCAGGTGGGTGGGACAAGGTCTTAGCAAGACCCAGATGCTCCCTCTGGTTGAGCCTCTTTCCAGCTGCTTGAACTTGAGACAATCCTTTAGACCTGAGGGTGAGGAAGGACAATAGAAAATGACTTATATTTCCTGAGCGCTTGTTTGGGGCGAGGCTAGAGAGGTCGGATGATGGGTTATTCCCGACAGGAGGCAGGTTTCAGCAGGGTTAGGTAGCCAGCCTAGAGAGGTAACGAGGCCGGTCAGACCGGGAGGCTCAGGCTGTGACCTGCCTGCCCTTCAGGGGACCACCAGGCTGCCACACCAACAGCTGCTGGGCGCTACTCCGTGCTCGTCCCACCATGTCTTCCCAACACCTCTGCATGGAAGGCTCTGATCGTTCCCGTTTCACAGATGAGAAAACTGAGGTTCAGGGAGATGCTATGACTTGCCCAGGGACACGGCCAGTGGCCACAGTGGGACTGTACCCTAGGATTTCTAACTCTCAGCCTTTTCGGCCTGGTCAAAGCACGGTCTCTATGGCCCACCTGCTCCCTGGGAAAGGTGCCCAGAGGGTGAGTGGCAGAGATTCAGTGAAACATAACCGTAACAAAGAAATGGGAGTCGGAGAGGTCTGGGCTGCTTAGTCATGATGAGCGGCCATTTCCTGGGCAGGGAGGTGTTTAGTCCTCACTCTGACCTTGAGGTGATTACTTCTGATCCATCCTTGGGACAAGGAGACTGGGGCTCAAGGTCATAGCACTGGTGCTTCTGGCCCTAAATGCCGTCCCTAATCCCTTTCTTTCACTACCTGCGCCCCCTAACTGTGAGACCCAGTATGGCGCTCTCCGAATCTCTCCTTCATCTGTGAAACGGAGATAATTACTAGCATCAAGACAGTAGTGGCTAATTTAATTTGGGGGGTGTTTTTTTTTAAAAAAATATTTTAGTTATTTATTTTTAGAGTGAGGGGAAAGGAAGGGGGAAGAGAGGGAGAGAGACATCAATGTGTGGTTGCCTCTCATACACCCTCAACTGGGGACCCGGCCCACAACCCAGGCCTGTGCCCCGACTGGGGATCAGACCTTTCGGTTCTCAGGCCGGCGCTCAACCCACACCAGCCAGGGCTCTCCAGACGTTTAAAGAGATTCAGGAGCATCTGACTAAATGCAACTGTGGGTTTCCCGTGCGGATAAATGTTGCTGTGCTGTTTCTTACTATGGTGCAACAAAAGGGAAACTGCTGAAAGGTGTTGGGAAACTGTGTGGTCTCCTGCAACGTTTCTGTTCGTCTGCAATGATCCCCAAATTAAAAGTTTATTATAAAAAGTAACGGGATAGAAGGGAAAGCTCGTGATCTTCAGGAGGCACTGTCTCTCACTGATGCAGAGATGCAAGGGCAAGAGGAGGCCATCGGATATTTATCTGCAAAGGGGGGCGTGCTGGGCTGGGAGGGGAGAACATGTCTGGAAAAGGGGGAGGGAGAGGGCAGAGAAGGGGAGGTGGGGGACTCAAGCCGGTTTCTGTGGATTCCTGATTGTTCCCAGAACTGGAGCGAATCCCTGGTGGCCCCAGATGGCCAAGGTCAGTCAGCCAGTGTAAACAAGAGCTTTGGGCCTGGTCTTCCCTCACCCTGGTGGCCCCCTGAGCCTGGGAATGCTGGTGTGGGGTTGGAGGAGTGCTGGGGCTCCCCTCCACCCCAGCAACCCCTGAGACAGATGCTGAACAGGAGGTGGCTGGTGAAGGGTTTCAGAATATCGGGATGACTTCTAGCCAGCATAGGTGGCAGCTTTCCCCCCCTCTGTAAACAGAGGAAGGATTCCTCGGGAAAACCTACTACAGCCCAGGAATCTTGAGCTGGTCCTTTAAGCCAGTGGGATCTTGGAAACTTGAAGCCCCTGGGGAGAGACTTGCAGCCTGGAGAGAAACTCGAGACGCATTAGCCTGCAGGCCTGATCAGAAGGTAGTTCCGCAAAGGCCAGGGAGGGTTAAGAAAGCTGTTTGAGGCCTGTGAGTCACGGGCCAGGCAGCTTGGGGCTGTGGCGTGGCTGGAGCCCAGCTGGAACCTCCCTTGAAAATCTACACCCCTCCCACCAGCACCCCCTCCTCGGCAGGCAGGGCAGAGCTCTGCCATGGCCTCGCACGTACCGGGGTGCGCCAGGGTCCATGTGACGAAGGCAAACCATGGCTCCAGCTTGCCTGGGGAGCTTCCACTTCATTCCTTCATTCATGCATTCGTTCATTCATTCATTCATTCATTCATACTGTGTTTGTTGGCCCCTTCTGTATGCTGGTCACTGCCCTTGGCCCAGAGCTCCTCTGAATGAGGAAGAGGAAAAAGAGACTTCCGCTGGGGGTGTGCACAGCTGACAGGTCAGCAGAGGAAGGTGGTAGGGAAAGTGATGGCCAAGGTCAGCCGGCTGAGGTGCAGTGTAGGGAGCCCTGTGCACCTGCGCTCTGAGCTGGGCTCAGCTGGATGTTGCTGGGGGGGGCGGGAGTCGATGGGGATGAGGTCCAGGTGTGCCAGCAGCATACCATCGAGGGCTTCTTAGGCTGTAGGACTCTTTCCTGGAGGACAAGGTGAGAGGGAGGAACCCCAAGGCCTGGAAGAGTTCCAGAGCCGAGGAGCCAGAGGACATGGAGTGCAGTCGCATGTTCTTGCAGAAGTGGAGACTAGAGCCCAGAGAGGGGGTGTGAGACCGGCCAGGCTCACACAGCCGGTTAGTAGCCATGCCCCAAGTGCCCTGCCTTCCAGAATAGGACTTTTCCCACCCCTCCCACTGTCTATTATCTTCCAAGACCTACTTGCAGACTAAGACACCTGCAAACATCTCAACAGCCCGGAGGCGGAGGAATGGAGGGTGCGGGCAGATGTGAGCAGGGGGGTGAAGCAGGTCAGTGTTATGAATAAACAGACTGACCCAGGTGAGATGACCCCGCCTTGTGGGAAGGCTTTCTGCAGGGGTGAGAGGCAGGGACTGGGCCCAGATGGATGAAGTGAGTCACTGGGGAGTCAGGCTCACACTTCCTGCTTCCTCTGGGCTTTGATCTCAGCTCCCCAGAGGGAGGGGCAGACTAGATTCCTGGGGGCAGCCATCCTGTTCTGCCCAGACTGGGGTGCTGGCTGTCTGCACCCCGCAATTCCTCCACCCTCCCCTTCTGAGACCCTGGTAACTTTCCACTTGGGCCCTGCGGTCTGACTCAGGCTGGGCCCCTCACATGGGGCATTGGCTGCAGGAAGTTGTAAACTTCCCCGTCTCACCGCTGAGCTTGGCCATGCGTTTGGCTGCCCTGTGCCATAGTGACCCAATATGGCAAAGGACCCATGGCTGCCCAGCCAGGGCGACAAAATAAATGACTGCAGGATGGGTCTCCTCGGAAACCAGGTCACCAGGGAGCTCCGGGGCTGAGGACCAGAGAAGATAACCCCAGGGATTATCACTGATCGAGGGCCTGCTATGTGCCTGGTGCTAATGCAGCCAACAGTCCCAGGAGGCAGAAACATTACTGTCCCATTTTATAGAGAGGAGAAGGGCACGCCACCCAGGGAGAGAGAATGACCGTGACATCGGGCAGCATCAAGGACCCATTGGGACGCATGTGATGGAGTTAAAGTGAGGCGGCTGGCGAGGTGGAGTGTGTTTCTCCACCACACCCAGCTGTGCAGGTGCAGGTGCAGGGGCAGAGCTGGCGGAGAGCTGGCTTTGACTAGAGGGGGTTCTGTCGGGGGAGCCTAGGGGTGCGAGGAACAGTGCAGGTGGTGGAGGCCGCAAGTGACTGGGTGGGAAGGGCAGTGAGGACTGAGGGAATGAGGGACAGTGACAGCAGGGCCCTGGGATTGCTGGAGCTGAGGCAGTAGATGGAAGGAAGGAGGTGAGGGCCAGAGCTCAGGTGGCGCAGGCACTGGTCCTGGGGCTCTGAATGTCGGGGTGCCCTTGCTCTTAGCATGTGAGCTGTCTGTCCCACATTGGGTCCGCAGGCTACAGAAGGCCTTCGGTGAGTATATGTGGAGTAAATGGGCGGCTACTTGGGGAAGTCTGGGGTGGGGTGACCTAAAGGATATTTTACTCCCATCCTCCTTTTTTATAAAAAAATAACTTGATGGAGATATAACTCACATACCACAGAATTCGGCCTTTAACGATTGTTTTTACCAGTAGTGTTTGATGTGTTTGTAGAGTTGGACAGTTATCACCATATCCAATTTCGGGACATTTTGATCACCCCAAGTAGAAGTTCCCATACCATTAACCAGCACTCGCCATTTCCCCTCCCCCGCCTCTGGCAACCACTCACCTACTTCCTGCTCCTGTGGGTTTGCCTCCCTTGGACATTCCTCGACATGGAATCACACAGTGCGAGTCTGTGCTCTTTTGTGGCTGGCTTCTCTTACTTAGCACGTGTTCAAGGCTCATCCGTGCTGCGGCTCCCATCAGCCGTTTGCTCCTTTGTACTGTTGAGTTGTGTCCCATTGAATGAATGCAGCACAGTTTATCGGTTTGTCAGCGAGTAGACACTCGGGTTGTTTCCATTTGGGGGCTATTGTGAATGAGGCTGCTATGAACATTTACGTGTAGGTTTTCGTGCGGACACATTTCTCTTGGGTATAGACCTGAGGGTGGAATTGTTGGGTCAATATTTACATTGTTGCGAATTGGAATGAATTTTTTCCAGTAAGCAATAATTCTTTTACAATAAAGCCATTTTAAAAAAGATTTTATTTGTTTTTAGAGAGAAGGGAAGGGAGAGAGGGAGAGAAACATTGATGTGTGGTTATCTCTTGCGTGCCCCCCACTGGGACCTGGCCTGCAACCCAGGCATGTGCTCTGACTGGGAATGGAACTGGTGACCCTTTGGTTAGCAGCCTGGCAGACAATCCACTGAGCCACACCAGCCAGGGCACAATAAAACCATTTTTTAAAATAATTTTTCTGAAAAGATAAGCTGAAGCCATAGAAAAAAAATAATGGCTCAAAATTTGAGATAGGGGAGAGATAAGGACTGGCTTGGAGCCAGGACGGAAGGAGGCCAGCACCATTGCTAAGTGACTTTAAGCAAATTACCGTCCTTTTCAAGCCCTCACCTGCGAATGGGGTGGGGCAGGGGTGGGCAGGGCGGCTGCCCAGAGCTGAGCTAGAATGACAACTCTCAGGCCCCTCCCAGCCCTGGCAGCTCAAGATCTCCAGGCAGGCTGGGTTCCCACACCTGGTCCGAGAAACAGATTAAGGAAATCATCTGTCTTTTGAGTTCTCTTCCTGAAGGATAAATACCATCATACCGGTAGTCTAGGCAACAAGGCCAAATTCAGCCCGGAATGCGTTAGGTCTCACCCTCTCCGATCCTTACCAGAGATGAATCGCTATTTAACTCTATCTGCCATTTATCTTTCACTCTCAACCTAATATGGGCACACACAATCCTGGGCACCTTGTTAATATGCAAATGTTGAGTCAGTGGGTCTGAAGGGGGCCCTGAGATTCCACAACGCTAATGAGCTTCCCGGTGACGTCAACGTCAACGCTGCTGGCCCCGCGACCACGTGTGAAGAGCAAGGCTCTGTGATTCCGACCCAGGAAATGAGCTGGCTCCATGCAGTTTGCTACTATTTGTTAGGGAAATCTGCCCCTGTTGGACGTGTTTTGATGGATCTCTCATGGTTGTCCGGTGAACAGATGGAAGGACAAAATGCTCATGCCTCTTCCAGGAAGTACGTGAGGAGAGATGTCAACCAACCCTTTCGATAACCCAGTGAGGTTAGAAGGTTGTCCCCACTTTGCAAATGGCAGAGTTGTGATGTCTTCTCCAACCTGACCCCAAACCCAGGGCTCTGCCCGCGACGTTAACGCTGCCTCTCTGCCGTGGCCTTGGCAACAGTTGCTAGCCCCAGAGAGAAACGGTGTCAGATATCCTAAGGTCCCCTCCTAGAGACATGCAATTTTGTGTGACAAAGATGTTCCCGGCAGCATCTTGTATGACAGCTAGAAGCTGGAAACTCCATGGCACGCCAGGGAACTGCTAAAAGATGACATAAAACCATACCAACGGCCTTCCTGTTAACTTGCATCACCTGTCATTTCTTTCTTGGATTTCATGACTAGTTGTTGATTTGTTTCTTGTCCACGTCTGTCTCCTCCACTGGAATGAACATTCTCTGAAGGGCGGACATTGCTGGGTCCTTAACTTCTGACCACGCTGCAGGCTCTTAATCAATATTTGTTGAATGAATGAACCTTAATATTCTGAGGTTGTAAGTAAAACAGACAAGTTACTGAGTGGTATACTCATAGAATGATTCCGTTTTTGTTTAAATGCTTGAATGCAGGCAGAGCGAATTCCATACGACAGCCCGTTTCTCTCAGGGATCGGGACTGGAGACGAGGTGTGATTCCCATGCTCCATCGCTTCACTCTGACTTTTTTACAGTGAGCGTGCACGTGTTTAGTAACAATAAAAATAAATGCTTTTCAAAGAATAAGCACCCAGACTCCTTCCGATGTGTGCAAGGATGGATATAAAAGGATGTTTAATAAGCCAGCCAGAGAAAGACAAACACCATATGATCTCACTCCTATGTGGACGCTAATGAACACACTGAACTAACAAAGAAAATGGGGACGGACTCATCGATGGGGAAAGACCAGGATGACAGCTGGCAGGGGGAGGAGGGATTGCGGAAAAAGGACAAGGCCTCATGGACATGGACAACAGGGTGGTGATTGCTGGGGGGAGGGGGGTATAAGGGAACTAAATGGTAAGGGAAAAAATACAATAAAGATTCAATTAAAAAATAAAGATGACTTCAGCTGGGAAAAAAAAGATGTTTATTCCAGCTACTTACTGTGGCAAAAAAAGTTGGAGATTATCATTTGCCCATTTTAAAATATATGTTTTAATTTTTTACAAAGAACACTCCAGTGGAGCATGTTGAAATCCTAACCTGGGAGGTGATGGTGTTTGGAGGGGGGGCCTTTGGGAGGTGATTAGGTCGTGAGGGCAGAGCTTCTAAAACAGGCTCCAGAGCGCTCCCTCACCCCTCCCCACCCGGTGAGGACGCAGCAAAAAGGCAGCTGTCTGTGAACCAGAAGGGCCCTCGCCAGACACTGAATCTGCCAGTGCCTTGATCTTGGACTTCCCAGGCTCCACAACTGTGAGAAAATAAATTCCTGTTGTTTATAAGCCACCCAGTCTATGGTGTTTTGTACCAGCAGCCCAAACAGACCCAGACAAACGTGTATTTGCATAATTGAAACAAAAACAAATGAGAGGGGATGTGTAGGCTAGCTGGCTTACAACACAGAGCTGCCAGCCAGCCACAGCCTCCCTCCCGCCCACTGTCCAGGTGCCACGCACCTGGCTGAGCCCGTTTAGTCTTTTCCTCCCACCACATCGTGTGAGCAGTGGAAACAGCACCTGGCAACTGTGACCAGGAGTGGACAGAAAATAGGTGATCTGCTTTAGAGACCAAATGCCCAACTCTATGCTGTCTCCTTAGGGACAACAGTCAAAGCCCTAATGATACCAGAGGTTTGTCCTTCAGGTCAGTCTGTCACTTCCCAATGTGTGAGCTTGTCTCTGGAAGCTGGGGTCTCTGTCTCTGGCTCATGGGCTCCCAGCTCATCCCGACCACACACTCAGGACAGGATAAACAAAACCCTGAAGTGGGGAGCTAGGCATGTTCTCTGAGCATCCTGGAAAAATGAGACCCAAGTCCCAAGCCCGGCTCTCTCTGTTAGGTGACATGCCTGCCTCATTATTTATTCCTCACAGGCTAGAAGGCACGGTGATAAACTTCTTTGATACTGATCTCCCAACAAATATTGGTGCAGCCGTGGACAGAACATTAGGGCTTCCTCCTACCTTCAGAAAGTTGACTGTATAGCCCTGGCCAGTGTGGCTCAGTTGGTTGGAGTATCACCCTGTAAACCAAAAGGTCGTGGGTTCGATTCCCAGTCAGGGCACATGCCTGGGTTGCAAGATCAGTTCCCAGTTGGGGTGCGTGCAAGAGGCAACCGATGGATGTATCTCTCTCACATCGATGTTTCTCCCCCTTTCTTTCTCCCTCCCTTCCCCTCTCTCTAAAGTCAATTTAAAAACTTCTTGTAAATTGACTGTATTATTGATAAATCACAAGTGTAAAAGAGAAAAGTACCTCCAAATGGGCGTGCTATAGAGACTCAGAGGGCCCTGGATTGCTTCCATTGTGGGGCTCCCAGGACAATGCCAGATGAAGAAATGCTAAACTAGGTTTATAAAAATTACAGGATATTTTAAATGCTTCATTAAACAGACGAACTCTTTTAACATACACATCACAAGGCAGTTCTGCTAGTCATGAGATGATAGGAATTATAAAAATAGGCATGCACCACAGACCACAGGCTGTGTGACCTGGAAATGGGACCCAAGTTTAAGGTCATCTGATGGACATCTTCCTTCACTGCTGCCTGGGACTGTCAGCCACAGCGCGTCATGGGTGTCTGCCCACATCTAATCATTTGCTGTCCCACTACATACCTACCTTGTTTTCATCCCCTGGCTGACCTCTGTCAGAGATGGTCTTATTTGTTTCCTAGTTTGCCGACTCCCCCCTTTACAATGTAAGTGCCACGAGACAGGAACCTTCTCCACCCACTCCACTACCGAGTGGCATGTGGTAGGCACTCTACAAGCTTTGGTTTTATGAGTGGCTATATGACATACACCTTCATTCACATGAGTTGAAGTGTGGGTACACACAGACACATTGGGGGGTTTAGTGCCAAGAGAGGCTGGACTCCATAGGGCGTGATGGTCCTCAGGACAAAATGGCAGACCTGTGGGGCCTCCTGACCCTGGCACCCTAGGAATTCAGGGAGGTCCTGCTTGAGCTGGGTTTTGAGAAGTGAGTGTACGGGGGACTTGTGGGGAGTGAAAAGGCATTTTCCATCTCTATCTGCTCTCTCTCCGAAGGACAACGTTAAGAGATAAAAGGTTGTTCAAGAGACTGCTTCTAACTGAAACAGCAAGGTTCAGGCCCGTGTACCTGAACTGATCCCATAATTGCAAAGGTCACTAATACTGTTACTAACACAGGAGAGGCTGAGGAATACACAACACACTGTTGACAGTGTCGACTCTACGTGTTGGGGAGGTTCTACTTCCGCTGTGGATTTACGGAGAGCTTAAATTTTATGTATTGTGTATTATAGTTGTAAATAGTAAAGAAAAGTAAGAAAGTCGACTGCATAATAAAAAAAAAAAAAAAAGAAAAGAAAGGTAAGAAAATAACCGTGTTACATTGAGTTGTTTTACAAGGTATTACACACTTTTCTTTCTTCCTTTCTTCCTATGAAGTTCTGTTTTGGTTTTGGATGGACCAAGATGACCAAGTATAAACCGGCTCCCAGGAACACATGAAATGTGCAGAGTTAATTTGTCTTTAATCGCGACTCCCCTAGCGGACAGGACCTTGAGCTGGTTTCGGGATGTGTGAGACTATAGGTAACATATTTAAGTTAGGAAGCATAGTAAACCACGAGCTTGGTGCTCAGTTTAGGAATCAGATAATGTCCTTCTCTGCCCCAGCTCCTGAGTCCCCGCCAGAGGAAACCACTACCCTGACTTTTGAGTTTAACAGTCTTTTATTTTTATTGTCATTCCCTTTATAAACATCGTTTTAATGATAAATGCATACATCCTTCATCAATTGTTTGTGAACATTCATCAAGCTGTACACCTTTAATCTGTGTACTTTCTATGCGTACATCTGTACGTATGAGTACCCATGAAAAGTTAACCACAACAAAAGTACAGGTGCACAGGGAGTTTCGCCCCAAGGCCAAGGCAGGAGGAACCCTTGCCGCCTTCTCTATTTTAGAAGTTCCTGCTCAGTAGCAGGTCCACAGAGCCACGCAAAGGCCACAACCCCACTTCTCCACCCAGATCTAGGTACCCAGGACTCTGGAATTCCTGTCCCAAATGCTCTGGGTCAGCCTCCAGGGCCTTGGCAGGCCTCTTCCAGGGTCCACCCTTCTGAGAATGGACTGTCCTGCTGGGAGGTGCACCTCCAGGCCAGGAAAGTGGCCACGGGCTCTTTTTGTAGGAAGCGTGGCTGGCACCTACATGTGGAGGCTGGGACGTGCACATGTGTGCGTGAGCCTCTCCAGGTGTAGAATGGCATTAGAGGTGGGAAGAGAAGAAAGCAGAAAGACTGCAGGACAAGGACCAACTCTCCTTGAACTGCCACCTCTAGTTTGAGACTCCCAAGTACCTAAGAATTTTACATTTGAACTTGGCCTTCCAAGTTGTTATGAAGATGTATTTGTCAACATGGGAGGCTATTAAAATGTTTAGCAATGGATTTGTAACTTTAAATATTTAGACCTAGGTATGTGAGTCTTCACTGGTACGCCTGCAGATGTTAGGGTGAGGCTGTGCCAGGGCCCACTCCCACAGGGGTGGGGGTCTAGGGTTTTTAAAGAGCCCCTCAGGTGATTCTCGTGTGCAGCCAAAGCTGAGAATATCTGTTTTAGGGTATCTTTTGATTAGTTTTGATGGAATTAATTATTAATCCTTTCCTTTATGGTCTGCATTTTTTAAAAAAAATCTTGAGATACCCTTCTTTACACCGAGCTCATAATAATCATCCACACTTTTTGAGTTTTGTGTAGCATCTGATTTTTGTTGTTGCTGTTGTTTTAGTGTAGGGAGCTAAGACCCACTGCCTTTCTGTTTAAGTGGGTTTCGCATTCTCCCAGGACCATCTGCGCCCCATGCTGGCGATGCTGCGCGCCTCACGGTTCAAGTCTCGCGCTGGTGCAGATGCGCTCCGGAACTGTCCTATTCTATCACTGAGGCATCTCCTTCTGAAATTAATATTTATTGCTCGTGTAATACATTTTATTTGTCCATGAAAAAACACCCTGCTACTCTCAGGAAAAACCCTGAAATTCATTCACTCAGATTTGTGATTGCTAATGGTGTTAAAATGATTCATTTCCAAAGTGTTTTGTTTTTTCATTTGACAGGGATGGCACTTCAAGCAGAAGGAGAGCAGCTCTAGTACTGACATTGCAGTGGGGCTAGCGGCCACTGAGGGGCAGTGGCGGGGGAGGAGGCCAGCGTCATCACGGAGGAGCCCCTGAAATCATGCTGCCCAGGAAGGACGCCTGTTGGACCCATTGTGCAGCCCTAGGACGCAGGTAAGCGTCTCATAGCATCTGGGATGGGGGAGTTCAAGGAACTTATTTCCTTCTCTAAAGGTCAAGGGGGAGACCGAAGAGGGGGAGACTGGAGAAGAATTTGGTTGGCTCCTGCCATTGATGGGGGATTGATGGCATCTGGGGAATTCATGTCCATCCCTAGTTGTTGGCCCTGAATCTTGCTCCAGGAACACATCCAACCTTTGAACAACAGAATGATGGAACTCTAGAATGGCGAGCTTTTAAAATTTTTTTTCAGATGAACATTTGTCTACTTTAGTGAAAACAGACAAAACACTAGACTTTTGGAGCCTGAAGAACTGCGGCTGAGTGCTGGCTCTCTGATCTTTTTTTTTTTCCCCCTTAAAGATTTTATTTATTCATTTTTAGAGAGAGGGGGAGGGAGGGAGAAAGAGGGACAGAAACATCAATGTGTGGTTGCCTCTTGTGTGCCCTCAGCTGGGGACCTGGCCCATAACCCATGAATATGTCCTGACTGGGGATCGAACTGGCGACCCTTAGGTTTGCAGGCCGGTGCTCAATCCACTGAGCCACACCAGCCAGGGCTCTGTGTCCTCTTTTACAAAGTTAGGATAATGCTGCTTCCGTCAAAAAGTTCTAAGGAGCTGAATATTGGAAGGGGCTTTGTAAGCTGCAAAGCTCCTGTCAAATGTTCTTTCTGTTGCTAAGATGTCTGTCTGTCCTCTCTACGAATGTCATCCCAAATGATTGCTCTCCATGGTCTTCCCTAAGGGAGGAAAAAAAGGGGATGTTTAAGTTTTGTAACTCACTTACCATAAATAAAACTCGGCAAGAGCTGAATCACAGCACATGAACTACAGCCTGGACGTAGCTTGTTGGAATCATTCCCTAACATTTTAGCCACAAAGTTGTTCATTTCTCAGTGTTCTCCCTCTTCTGCATCCTACCCCCAGCCAAGGACTGACTCAGTCTTAAGGGAGGAGCATGAATTCAACAACCTTGTATTTAGCCTTTTAAAAGATTTTATTCATTCATTTTTTTTTAGAGAGAGGGGAAGGGAAGAAGAAAGAGAAGGAGAGAAACATCGATCACTTGCCTCTCGTGTGCATCCTGACCAGGGACCAAACCTGTGACCCTGTGCGCTGACTGGGAATTAAAACAGAGACCTTTCACTTTGCTGAACGATGCCCAACCAACTGAGCCACATAGGTCAGGGCCTAAGCATCTTCTTATATTCCTACACTGAGCCAGATTTCTTCAGGTAGGGAGAGCCCCACAACTGGAGGCCGTCAACAGGCCATATCCAAAGTTGCTAGAGATGCCATAAATGGGATTCAGGCATTAGAGGAGAAGTCGGACTGGATAAACACTAAGACCCCTTCCAAGTGTCAAGCGCTGCGTGAACGAATGCCTGTCCTTTACAGGTGTGCCATCTAGTTAGGGGACAAGGCATGAACAGCATGAACGTGTCTAGAAAAAAGGCCAAAATGAGTGACATCGAAGAAAATGCTCCAAGACCTCAGAGACCAGTGGGGGCTGGGCAGGGATGCTTTCTTGGAGGTGAAACTTGGAGGTGGAGCCGGAGGGGTAAGTAGGATCAGAAGGGGGAAGGGAAGAGAAAATACACTGTGGGAAGCAGTAACAGACATCATCAGCTGAGCCTAGGAATCCAATGCAACAACCATTTACCATGTGCATCGCTGGAGCAGACTCACACATCGATCGGAATTTCAGTCCTGAAGAAATTCTGAAATAGCTTCTTGGTGTCAGTCAAGTGACTTCCTCCTCCAGCTGAGACTGGCTGATTCGGTGGGCTGTTCTTCGGTCCAGGGCAGTGATCCGCTGAAGTAAGGTGGAAACCTGCCCCAAGGATGGCCCGTCAGCATCGTGACAAGGGCAGGCTTTGATTCAGCTTTCCTTTGCCCCTTGGGCCTTTCCCACCCTTTTGCAATCAGTGGTCTACATAACTTCTACGCGAACTACTTAGACTGCTCTCTGTTTTTCCTACCTGTTCTGACTAACACACGGACAATCCAACAAACGGACAATTGAAAGCGTATGATGGGTGGTGATAGAAGCACGAGTGGGCACCCAGAAGAGGCCCTGGCCCCACTTCAGGCACGAACACTCAATGCGGTAGCACTGAGACTGGTCTGCCTGGAGGAGGAAGGAGGCAAGGCTCAGAGAGAGAAGGCTGGGGAGACTCATTTCACTGGGTGCCTATTGCCAGAGCTTCTTCTAGTCACTGGAGCTTACATTCCACTCCAGTGGGAAATGTAGACAAAAACAAGCAAGCAAGCACTGGCTGGTGTGGCTCAGCGGACCGAGTGTTGGTCTGCAAACTGAGAGGTCACTGGTTCGATTCCCAGTTAGGGCACATGCCTGGGCTGTGGGCCAGGTCCCCAGTCACGGGTGTGCAAGAGGCAACAGATCCATGTTTGTCTTGCACATCGATGTCCCCCTCCATTCCCCTCTCTCTAAAATTAAATAAATAAAATCTTTTTTAAAAAAGTAAATAAGAGATTGCAGGTAGAAATAAATACAAGGAAAAAAAATAAAGGGAAAGATATAGGTTAATGCAGGGCGGGGGCACGTTCTTGGTGGTAACAAAGGGCCTGAGGAAGTACTGTTGGAGATCCAATCAATGGCAAGAAGTTGTCCGCAGGCAAATCTTGAGGCGAAGCATTCATTACAGGCAGAGGAAACAGCAGAGACAAAGTCCTGTGGTGGAGATGAGTGTTGCGTATTTGAGTCACCATTGCAAGGAATGGTGACTATTTATCAACTGGATGAGGTACGAATTATGTGGGTTTAACCCACTGAGGACTCCCTTGGAGCTGACTCTCAGACAGGTATGGCTTAATAAGCCAACCTACGTGACCCTGGGACCACTGAAGCTGGAAGGCTCGAACCAGCTCCCACTCAAGGAAGGACAGGTCCTTGGTCTGTAACTGTCACTCAGGGCAGCAGCAGCAGCAACTCCGAGTACAGCTTGTGAGTCTGTGGGAGGCTAGAGGCGGCTCAACCAACCAAACGCTACTTCCATTCTGGACACTGTCGGGCACTGCAGAGCTCACAGGCTCTCTCGTACACATTCTTCGTTTGGGGAGACACGCAGGATAGCTTTTACCCTCATCCCGTGGATGAGGAAGCTGAAACTGACTTACCCCTTATATGGTAAGCTACGGGCTAGGCTGAGACCCATTTCTCCTGACCTCCAGTAGAGTGTTCATTCCTTAAAGAGGACAGTCATGTGTACCCTGAGACACTAGGGCCAGCACTCTAAATAGCTGAGTGGGGAAAAGCTCGCCTCTGCCTTATTTCACCCCAGTTTTATGTATTTAGTCATATCTCAACTCCTTACCTTCCCTTTCCCGACACACACATTTTTGGGGGCCTCTATTCCTCTCAAAACCCATGCTCAACTTTCTATTTCAAGAACATTGCATTTGAATGAGGGACAAATCTTAAATCAATAAAACAAGTAATTCTCTGGAGCAACACCGTCGAATAGTAATATACTGTGAGCCATATATGCAATCGAAAATTTTCTGTAAGCCACCTTTAAAAAAAATAAAAAGGGACAAATTAAGTTTTCATATATTTACTTCAATAGATCAAAATATTGTTTAAAACACATAATTGATGTAAAATATTCACAAAATAGTTTAAATTTCTTGGTACTAAGTCTGCAAGATCTGGGTACATTTTGTACATATAGTACATCCCCTTTGGGCCGGCCGCGTTCCAAGCCCTTAGCACTTGCGGCCTGGACATTCTGGGGCAGAGCAGTTCTGGAAGTAGACCTGCAAGTATTTGAGGCTGGCCGGTGTGCAACTGACAGACATCTTTCTGGAAGAACGTTACTTTAAAACAAAATAATTTTATTTATTTATCTTTAGAGAGTGGAGGGAAACATTAGTGTGGGGTTGCCCCTTGCACACCCCCAACTGGGGACGTGGCCCGCAACCCAGGCATGTACTCTGCCTGAGAATTGAACCTGAGACTTTTCGGTTCCTAGGTGGATGCTCAAAATCCGCTGCCAGGGTCAAGTTACCTTTTTTTTAAAAAAAGATTGTGTTTATTTTATTTTGAGAGAGAGGAAGGGAGGGAGAAAGAGAGGGAGAGAAACATCAATGTGTGGTTGACTCTCACGCGCCCCTTAGTGGGGACCTGGCCCACAACCCAGGCATGAACCCCGACTGGGAATCGAACCAGTGACCCTTGGGTTCACAGGCCGTCACCCAATCCACTGAGCCACACCAGCTGAGGCCAAGTTACCTTCTTTTAAAAAAATTTTTCTATTGATTGGTTTTTAGAGAGGAAGAGGGAGAGAGGGAAAGAAAGAAACATGGATTTGTTGTTCCACTTATTGATGCATTCATTGGTTGATTCTTGTATGTGCCCTGACCAGGGATCAAACCCATAACCTTGGTGTATCAGGATGATGCTCTAACCAATTCAGCTACCTGACCAGAGCAAGGTTTCTTCCAATGTCCCTTATATCACACTCGATCAGCATGTACTGACGGGGTATTCTGCCAAAAAAAAAAAAAAAGAAAGAAAGAAAGAAATGAAAAGGACCTGTAGTTAAGTCACCTTTTTAAATCAGGGAGGATTGCCCTGACTGACGTGACCCAGTTGGTGGGGCCTTGTCCTGCAAAGCAACAGGTCAATGGGTCAGGGCATGTACAAGAGGCAACCAACTGATGTTTCTCACTCACACCAATGTTTCTCTCCCTCTCTTTCTTCCTCCCTTCTCCTCTCTCTAAAAATAAATTAAAAAATAAAATTGCAGAGGATTACATTAGAAGTGCTCTCTCAGATTATCTAGCCCAGAAGTCAGCAAACTTCAGCCCTGGGCCATATCTGGCTCACCACCTGGTTTTTTTCCTGTATCTGGGAGCTAAAAATGGTTTTTACATTTTCAAATGGTTTAAAAAATTGATAGGAGAATAATGCTTCATGACATATTAAATCCAAACTTCTGTGTCTGTAATAAAATTTTACTGGAACACCTCCACACTCACTTATTACAGCTTGTCTGTGTAGCTTTTGAGCTACAGCAGCAGAATTGGGTAGTTGCCACAGGGACACTGTGGCCCACCAAGGCCAAAAGAGTATAATCTGGCGTCTTACAGAAAAAGTTGGCCAAACCCTGGACTAGACCAGTAGCTCCCAATGTACTGGGGAGTTGAAGCCCAGAGAGTAAAATGCCCTGAGATCACAGTTGAACCAATGGATGAAATGAGAACTCTGTGGTATCTTGTTAGTGTTCTTTTCTTTTTTCTAAATTGATTTTCAAGTACAGTTGTCTCCATTTCCCCCCCTCGACTCCCCCCTCTTTTCACTATACTATCACATAAAAGCAGATAAACAAAAGTTTCTCAGTGTTTCCTGACAACAACTACTTGGTCCTTGAATATGCTTTATCTCTGCTCATGCTCACACGCAGGCCTCATCTAGGTTTTAGTGTGCGCGGCTGCATCTGTAACCTCCAGGGGGCAGCACTGACTCAGAGGACGCCGGAGTGCAACCCCGTATCCGAGAGAACCAAAATAGAATCTCTCTATATATATGTCCTGTCCGGAAAAAAAGGAAAGGAAAGAAGGGCCTGAATTGCTTTGATGTTTGGATGATATGCATACAAACTAGTGCAGGTGTAAGACACCAGATTTTTATTTTTTTGGACGCCAAAGGTGCATTCAAGCACAAAGAATCTCCGTATCTAGCTAGAATGGAAGGTACAGAAGCCAAATCAGCAGCAAAAGAAAGGTGGTCCTTGCTCAGTTGGCTAGAGTGTCGTCCCAATAAGCCAAGGTTGTGGGTTCTATCTCCAGACAGGGCACATTCAAGAAGCGACCAATGAACGCATAGCATAAGTGGAACAACAAATCACTGTTTCTCTCTTTCTAAAATCAATCAGTCATTTTTTTTTTTAAAAAAGGTGGTCATTTAAGACAGAAGCACCCACACCTTTAAAAATAAAAACAAAATCCTATTTTCTACGTATTGGGGGAACGTGGAGAGGAAATTAGTTCTCCCAGAACCCTAGGGACAGTCTTTAAGTAGGTGAATGGAGCTGTGCTCGTGACCCAGATTTGTCCTTGTGCTGTGTGGGCTGGAGAAGGGGGTTCCATCTCTTCATTTGGGGATGTCTAATAATAAAATGGGGCTAGTGGGGCTTGCAGCCTAGTATCAATGAGGTATTTATGAAGTATAATTAACGTCTGCATTGGGCTTTGAGATCATTCTGATGAAAAGGTGCCCTGTGCGAGATACAAGAGGGACTGGTGTTACTGCCAGGGCAGATCTAGCTTGTGGGCGGCACCATAGTTATTGTTTACTGAGGCCATGGAGAGAAAAAGTAGGTTAAGACCAGGTGCCACAATCTGTCAACGTGACCTAGAGCTGGGCCACAGGAAACCTGTACAGGCAGACTACCTCATCAGGTGGTGCAGAGAAATTTCACTAAGAACGCATAAATCCCCCGAGGCAGGGTGGTTTGCGTCACTGCGCGTGGCCACACCTAGAAGTCTGGTGGTGCCGACTAGGAAAATGCGCGTGGCACTGCGGCTGTACAAGGAAGGGGACTGGGTTGCACTACTCAGCAAGTGTCTTTCCTCAGCTTGAGCCTGACTACGGAGCTTCTCTGAGGTCTGAGTATTTTTCCTAAGTAATCCTGAAAGGCCTGGTGCTGGGGAACAGCAGGAACTAGGCTGGTTGCCTAATTAAGCATCCCCATACTGCGACACTTAAAAACACTTATGGGAATCCCAATGAGTCCTAATGTCTAATTCCTAAGTTTAATCCTCAATTGCTCCACTGACTCCTCTTGTATGACCTCAGTTAATTACGTACTATCTAATCACCAGTGATAATGATAAAAATTGGAAATGATGGCAGGAATTAGTGAATTAACTTCTTGCAGGTATTCCATCAGGACCAAAGATAAGGGCTTCTCCTAGGAATAAAATCTCAGCATATTGGAAATTGCTTTCAAACTCCAGCAATTAACTATATTACTCACTTTAGTCACTGGAATGCTAAGAAGATGGAAATGCACTGAATAGGATTTTGTTTTTCTTATTTTTCTCAGGCAGGGCTTTGGTCCAGATCAGTCCCATAGTATGTAGGAAGACCATGCAGATTTATCACGAAAATAGCCCAGTGCATTTGGGGTATGATAAGAAATCGTCAGCAAAAATCAATAAATTTAAATCAATAAGTTTAAAACTTTATCCTGTTATCTAGAAAAGTAAACCCACAACACCAATATTGTATTTGATTTGGAAATAATAATCGAGAGAGAGAGAGAGAGATTGAGAAATAGCCCTGGCCTGTGTGGCTCAGTGGATTGAGTGTGGGCTTTTGAACCAAAGGGTCACTGGTTTGATTCCCAGTCAGGGCACATGCCTGGGTTGAGGACCAGGTCCCCAGTGAGGGGTACATGAGAAGCAACCACACACTGATATTTCTCCCTCTCTCCCTCCCCCCCTCTAAACATAAATAAATTAAAAAAGGAATAAAAGAAGGTAATATAACATTCATGTGCCCAGTATTGCAAATGTAACTTGGAATTTAGTTTATGACATTCACATAAAGCTAATTAGATAGTTTTGGTTTTCTGGCTTTTGTATACTTTTGGCAGCTGTGTAACATTACATGGCTTAGTACTTCAAATTCCATTTTGTGTAATGTTGTACTCCATCCTTGAGTTTCAAACCCGTTGACACTTTAGGTCCTGATATGATCCTCCAGGAAAAAAAAATCCAACTAATAATGACTCTGTTTCCATATTTTTATTGTATTTCTCATTTGAGGAGTCAAAAAAAGTCAGTGGGCTTTATCCTACTTCCCCCGACATAAACGCCCTAGGTTTGAATAGCATTTTTCAGATTATAAGACACTTTTACATCCATTTTCTCATTTCACGGATCTTCAAAACAACCCTGTGGGGTAGATATGACATATATAGTGTAGTTATTTAATAGATTCATTTCTAATGTGACTTCAATGAATATTTATTGAACAACTACTGTTTGCCAGGCACTATTTTAGGTAATGACCATTCAATGGGACATAAAACACATCAAAACCCTACCAGAAATGTTTGTGACTTGCACAAGAACATAGAAAGTAAATCCAAAACCTTTTGACTGGTATGCTATGTCATCATTTCCATCTTCAGTTGGAAAACTGAAGTACAGAAAACTTACTTAACTTTGTCTTTTGGTATATTAGTGACGTTTCTTGTATAGACGTGCCCAATCACATCCGCTCTCCAGCATTTGCACCCGTCCATTCTGGCTTCTGGTCTTTTATTAGATGAACTATTCGATACCACTGTCTAAAGCCATTTCCCTAACATATCCAGCCCCTCTCTCCTACTTAAGGATACGGATCCAGCACCCACATCAATTCTCTTCTGTGTCAGCTGTCAACAATGATGTGGGAAGTATTGTAATTTCTTCCACCTTAAAAAACAACAACACTTTTCTCGATTTCATTTCCCTAGCCACTTGTCCCTTACCAGCTACGACTCCATTTCTCCGCCGTGTACAGCAGACTACTCCCATTCTGTAATTTAAAAGTCTCTAATTTGTTCTCTAATTAGTTCTTATTGAACAAAGCAAGATAAGTGAACCAGGGATGTTTCACATAAGTTCAACTATTCAGAGGATCTCTTGCCAAAGACAAATAAACAAACAAACAACCCCCGCCCTCCCGAAACTGGCTCTATGTTTCTCCAAACGGCAGGACTATAACCCATGGTTACAAACATTCAACATGTTTGTATAAATAGTTTCAGTTTCTCCAATATAACGGGTGCTACACTTTTTCAAAGACAGGAGATATCTTTTTTAAAAAATAGCATTCTTGGACCTCTCAAGGAAGTCGAATTTTCATCACATATCCTCTGCACCGGTAACTGACGCACTCACACCATCAGAAGTTCAGGGTCTGGCAGAAGTAACGCCTGCCTGAGTGTGGCTGCTAGGGTAATAATATGGGTGTAATGATGTACAGTTTTAATTTGAACATTTCACCTGAAATGTCATATGGTGTGCTTGAATGTGATATTGTTATGTTACAAAATTACATACTTATGATTTTATAATAAAAGATTTTGTAATAAAACAGACATTATTTGTTCCAGACCCTACCTATCTCAGGTCAGCTAACTGGCTTGTTAAGAAGGTCTTTATTCCTCACCTATGTTTTAAGTTCTACATGTGTGAATCTCAGGAGGTGTGTGAAAAGTCCCATAAAGTAGAGGTAGCAGAATCTCCTGAACTGCCCATATTCCACTCTAGGAGACAGCCTTCCTCAGGCCCCAAATGAATCACTACCAGCATGAATCAGTGTAAGCGATGGAAGTATAGTAAGTGCTGGGACAAGGGGAAAATAGTTGAAGACTGCTAAAATAAGCTGGAGAGAGCAATATTTCACAAGTAATCAGAATATATAAATTTAACTACAGAATATATGCTAGGCTTCATCCAAATTGATAAATATTTCAAGATAGAGGTTTTTAAAGATTTACTTTTTAAAAAAATTATATTTACTTTAAATTTTTATTTATTTTTAGAGAGAGGGGAAAGGAGGGAGAGAGAGAGAAAAACATCAATGTGTGGTTGCCTCTTGCGTGTCCCCTATTGGGGACCTGGCCCGCAACCCAGGCACATGCCTTGACTGGGAATCAAACTGGCAACCCTTTGGTTCACAGGCAGGCACTCAACCCACTAAGCCACACCAGCCAGGGCTATTTATTTATTTTTTAGAGAGAGAGGGAAAGGGAGGGAGAAACATCAATGTGCTAGAGATACATCAGTTGGTTGCCTCTTGCACACCCCCAAGTGGGGACGTGGCCAGCAACCCAGGCACATGCCCTGACTGGGAATTGAACTGGTGACCTTTTGGTTCTCAGGCTGGCACTCAATCCACTGAGCCACACCAGCAAGGGGAAAAGATAAAGTTTAAATAACTATTCAGAATACATGTTTCCGTATAAAATATACATGACACCTTATATCAGTATTTATCACATGTTCCATAAGGAATGATGTAATACAATTGAAGATTAAAAAAAAATTTAACTTCCGTGTAATTATCAGTACACAAGACTTACAAGGTGGAGCTTGAACCCAGAGTGATATTTTTTTAAAATATGTTTTTAAAGATACTATTTATTATTTTTAGAGAGAGGGGAAGGGAGGGGGAGAGAGAGAAGGAGAGAAGCATCGACTGGTTGCCTTACACACACCCTGAATGGGGATTGAACCCACCGACCAGAAGTTGAACTGGGTGACCTTTTGCTTTGCAGGAAGACGCCCAATGGTGCCGCAGCAATCAGGGCAATAAATACATTTTCAAGTGAAGCACATAGGCAAACTCGTTAGCTGTTGTTCACGGGGGATTGGGTGCACTAGAGCAGGCTGACAGTGACAAGTGGCAAAAACCTGTTGGAAAGAAACATCTGGGCACTTCACTCATAGGGCATTACCTTTCTTGTGAAGCAGTGCGTTTGTCATCATCGTTCTAACACTTTTATAGGAACTCAAACAAAAGCTTCAAAGTTCCCCGTGATTAGGTACACATTTGAGAAACCAGGGCAAAGTCTGCTTTGTTGCGTCTCTAAGCCCGGCATGACTGGCTGAGTCACCTAGGACCACTGGTGAGCACTGAGGGTTATTTCAATTCTAGGAAAATCTCTGTGCTAGATTCTTTGTCCTACTGACCACATTCTTCCAAGTACTGACCAAATTCCAAGTTCAGAATTTGCAGATTTTATAGGAGATAGTACTCTTTTCCAAAGAAACTGTGTACTGTTCATGTCACTGTGGAACACATACAAGGCTGGAAGCAGGCCCTATCATGAGGGTGTTACAATTCTTCCAGAAGCCTGAAGGTTTTGAGTTCCTCATTCTTTTACTTTTACAGGTACTTTTTTTTAATTTTTAAAATTTTTATTTATTTTCAAAAGATTTATTTATTCACTTCTAGAGAGAGAGGAAGGGAGAAAGAGGAAGAGAAACATCGATGTGTTGAGAAACATCATCCAGTTGCCTCTTGCACGCCCACAACTGGGGACCTGGCCCACAACCCAGGCGTGTGTCCTGCCTGGGAATTGAACCCATGACCTTTTGGTTCATAGGCCAGCATTCAATCCACTGAGCCACTCCAGCCAGAGCATCTTTTTTGTTTTGTTTCTTTTTAAAAGATTTTATTTACTTGTTTTTAGGGAGAAAGGAATGGAGAGAGGGAGAGAAACATCAATGTGTGGTTGCCTCTCACACATCCCCAACTGGGGGCCTGGCCCACAACCCAGGCATGTGCCCTGACTGGGAATTGAATCAGCGACCTGTTGGTTTGCAGGCTAGTGCTCAATCCACTGACAATACCAGCCAGGGCATCTTCTGTTTGTTTGTTTGTTTGTTTATGTCACTAATTTTTATTTAAATTTCATTAATAATAAATTGATTAATTATCCCATTTATTTATCCCTTAAAAAAAATTGTTGTTCTTGATCCAGGATCTTTTTAAAACTGAGGTACTTTCTACCATCACTGTCCCTAGCATCTTCTCCTGCAACTCTCCTTTTCCAAAGACTAATTTTTTTCTTGAACCCAGTCCAATCAAGTCTCTCCTTCTCCACCAAAGCTACTCTTGTCAAAGACTCCAGTGGCCTCCTTGTCGCTGCAAGTCAATTCTCAGGCCTCAACCTCTCAGCAGCGTTCCATAGTCAGTCACTCCCTCCTCCTTCAAACAGACCTTCCCCCAACTTCCCCTCACTACTTGGTTTTCCTCCGACCTAACTGGTTTGCACTTTCTGTTGCTTGACAAGTTCCTGGCTTCCGAGACCTTTTAAGTGTGATGTGCCTCAGGGCTTTTCTGGTTCTTTCCTTCTATATCTGCACTTACTCCCTGGGTGATCTCATTCACATTTAGACTTTAAATGCCACTTATATGCTATATAAAAAGGACATAGGTTATATGTAAAAATATGTATCTTTAGTACTTCCCCCCAACTGAAGACTTAAATCCAACAGCCTAATGAGTATCCAATAAATATCTCCATTGGAATATTTAATAAGTATCTCAAACTAAACTCTTGATATTACTCTGGAAAATTGTTCTATCCAGTATTACCTATTTGGTGATTACAACTCGATCTTCTAGTTGCCCAGGTCAAAAACCTTGGGCTCATTCATGCCTCCTTTTATCAACAACCCCATGCTCAAGCCATCAGAAAGTCCTCTTGGATTTACCTTCAGAATATACCCAGGATCCCTTAGTAATTGAAGCTATGTTATTTTCCATCTGGATTACTGACATAGCCTCCCTCACTGGGCTCTTGCCTCTATCCTTGGCGACGTATTCCCAATACTTCTGAAAACTAATCATGTAAAAACATCCATGCCAATTAAAAGCCCAAGTCCTCCCACACTGCCTGCCAGTCTCTTTCTTTCTTTTTTTAATTAAAGATTTTACAGAGAGAGGGGATGGAGGGAGGAAGAAAGGGAGAGAAACATGGATGTGTGGTTGCCTCTCACATGTCCCTCACTGGGGACCTGGCCCCCAAGACAGGCATGTGCCCTGACTGGGAATCAAGCCGATGACCTTTCAGTTCACAGGCCAGCACTCAATCCACTGAGCCACACTAGCCAGGGCTGCTACCAGTTTCTATAGATCTGACTCCCACTCCCCTTATCTGATGTCCATTATCTTCTGTCCTCCCCCACCTTGCTCATTCTGGTTCAGCCACACTGGTTTCCTTGCTAGTTTTCATGTGCTAGTCACACTCCTATCTGAGGACCTTTGTACTTGCTATTCCTTTTCTCTGGCCCTTCTTCCCTTAATCAGTTTGCTCCTACAGCTACTTCAAGTCTGCAAACATCTTTTCTAAAAATACATGTTTTTAATCCTCAACTGAAAATGTTTATTGATTTTAGAGAGGAAGCGGGGAGGGGGAGAGACAGACAGACAGGCGAGGAGGAGAAACATCAATTGGTTGCCTCCAGTACATGCCCCACCTGGGGACCAAACCATCAACCTAGGTATGTGCCCTGGCTGGGATTGAACCCACAACTCTGGTGTACTGGATGAGCTCCAACTAACTGAACTACCCTGCCAGGGCCAAATATCTTCTTAATGAGGTTTACCCTGACCACCCCATTTAAAATTGCAACACGTTTCCAGGGGTGGGGTGGGGTGGTAGAGGTAGAAAAGGGTATAGGGAGGACAAATGATGATGGAAAAAATACAATTTAAAAATAAAATGAAATCGCAATGTCTCATCTCTCTTCTTGTATTTTTGCCGTAGCACTTACTGCTCCTATGAATTTCCTTTGTATTTACTGTCTCTTTTCCCCTCCCATCACAACCCATCCCTCCCCTCCCACCGCATATGCTCCATGAGAACAGGGATGTTTTACTCAGCGATGTACCCTAAGTACTTGGGATAAAATCTAGCACAAGGTTGATGCTTAAACATTATTTGTTAAACAAATAAAGATCTTGACTTTTAGAAGTCTTTCTGATGTACTGTCCACCTGGGCCATTTAAATTGCAATGCCAAAATGGTAAACCGGGTTCCATGTGATCCGCACAACTGTCAGGACTAAGTTTTGTTTTAGGGGAGACCATGCGTAGTCTGGAAGGACAAATGTTGGACTGTTTAAGAAGTATTTAAAAAAAAATTTTATAGATGTTCCTATTTTTCTATGAAATATACCATTGGCTACAAGGATTTGTTCTTTGAACTCCAATACTTCTTAAGTGCTGAACTTCTGAGTTTTGGCTCAAAGGGGAAAAGATTATTACAACATGTGGGAGTGCTTAACTGCTTCTAAAAATATTTGGAAGGACTTCCCACATTACTGAAGTCTCTAAAGGAGCTCATTTATCTTCACCAGGAAAAAGTTATTAGTATAGTTAAGTTTCCTCCTATTCCACAGTCTGCCATGAAAAGCTGTCCTTTCCTAGAATGGATAGAGGTGTTTATTATGTCTCTGTGTCGTTTGGAAAAGGTGCATACAAGCTTCACCAAACACCAAAACTAAACAAACAAAATCAAAAGCAATAAGAAAAAATAAAGTAAAACAAATAACAAAACCAAAGGCATGAGCCAAAGAGGCTCAGCACATACCACCACCTCTATTCTATATACTGGCTGCCTCAAGGATCTGGCAGTAAAGGTTTTGGTTAACACCTAATCTCTTTCAGAGAACACAAACTGGTACAAATTAATTCCGAGCCTCAGCTTTATGCTAAGAAAAACTACACTAACAACGGAGAGGTAATCTCGTAGTCCACTAGTCCTGCCTGGCTTGCAGACATGAAGAGACCTAGGACTAGATACACAAACGCGTTTTCACTTCTGGGACAGATCTGAGATTGTGGCTATTTCAAAATCTGTTTATTTGAACACGGCTCTCTGTACATCTAAAGTTCACCTGTTTAAGTGTTTGGGCTTTGGCCTCAGAAGTTGGAAAATGTTTTGAGACCAGCATTAGGATGGGGGAGGTGGGTTATTTCTAAATTTCTGTTCAACTGTTTCGCAAACATATGGCATTGGTCATGAGAGAGAGGTAAACAGTACAAAATACCTACTTAAGAAAATAGAAATTGTCCTGGCCAGGTAGCTCAGTTGGTTAAAGTATCTTCCCCATACTTCAAGGTTGTGGGTTTGATTCCCAGCTGGGACACATATAACAATCAACCAATGAATGTATAAATAAGTAGGACAGCAAATTGATGTTTCTCTCCCCTCCCTAAAATCAATAATTAAAAAAATAAAATAAAAAATTGCAAATTTTTGTGCAAAGGTGTGCTTTTTGCCTTACATTTTAATAGTTAAAGGTGTGCAATAAGTTATGCATTTTATAAATAACAACACTCTAGTAATTAGAATTGTTTAAACAGATTCTTCTACATCTGTACCAAGTGAAGGGTGGATTGTGCAACCATCTGAATTTCAAGTGGTTAGCTAATTAGGTGCATAATATTTTGTCTGGATTCGGACAACATACTAATTTCCAAATGAAACTAATAGTTTCATACTATTTAATTTTGGTAGTGCAGGCAAAAAAACATTTAAAAATAATTAACACATTTCACAAGCTTTCATCACTAAAAGAATGTACAGTATTGTGCTTTACAGAATCTTAAGAGTAAAAAAAATTAAAATTATGCAGTGCTTTTAGTCAGACCGGAATGAAAACAAAATTTGGGCTCTAACAGCCACTCCTGAAATGTTTCATCTAGAAGCCATTAAATCCTGATTTGTGCCCTCAACAAATATTTTTACATTTTCATCCTATCATTATGAGTATAACCAACTCCCTATAATTATACATAGTAAGAACCGCCCCCCCCCAAAAAAAAACAAACCCTTCTGTAACTATGACACCAAAAGACCTGAGCCAGAAAAGGTTGGCTCGGTTATGAACTCATTCTGCTGTGAAGAAAACAAACTGAAAAAAATAAAAAAATAAAAAATCCTTAACAAAAATACCTTGCACAAAAAAACAAGGTTGAAGACAAATTTAGCAGCATTACTCTTAAATTTCCTGGCTTTGTTGATTCGAGCCGCAAAGTTAACATTAAAAATGCCAAGATTCACATTTAAATATTTCCCCTGAAACCAGGAAAACAATAGCTCTTTCAGGATTTGAAATGACACTGGAAGGCACATAATAGAGACTTTTATTGAGCCAATTTGTTATTTACATACTCATAAGAGACTTAAAAAAGAAATTAAATGGAAGTCGTTTTCAACAGACAGAAATAAGATGTCCTCAACCATTGTTCCAGTTTATGGCTCAGATATAAATAATGGGCTATAAAACCTTATCTGAAAATAGTGGCGCAGTGCGTGCTTTACAGCCAGCCAATGAAAAGCCATCGCCTCTGTTCTACTCTGACAGCACTTAAAAGACACTTTTTTTTTTTTTTTTTAAAGAGACCGACCTCTCGGCTACACGGGTGTTTGGCACCTTTGTTGGGTTTCCCACTGGCGAAGCCGCGCAGTGTTAACTTCTGTGTGCAGAACGCCATTATGGTTCAAGGCAGGGGACGCAAACGAGTGTGCTACTCCCACCAGCACAGGGCTCCCGAAAGCACCTTCCTTCTCAGGGAGAAATTCCAGCTTCCCACGGTTAAGTTCCGAGCACTGCTTCATAAAATGTATTCCTTTCACATAGCAAGGATGGGGCGGAGAAATCCCACTTTGGAAGGGCTTAAGAGGGCGGACAAGATCTGGGCTCCGTGCACGCCTCTCTGCGGCTTTCCGGGGGTTCACACGCCGCGCGCAGCTAGCGCACTCCGGGCGGGCCGCGGGAGAGCCTGCGGCCGGAGATTCCAGCCCAGAGGCGAAGAACAAAGGAGACCTACTCGCCTGCGCGACAGGAGGCGGGAGGGGAGCCCGGGCGCCGCCGCCAACCCGCCTCCCCCGCCCCTGCGAGCTGCGGCCGCCCCTCCCCGCGCGCCCTGCCTCTTCCGCGGCGCGAAATGGCGGCCACGCCACAAAATGGCAGCCGGGTATAGTGTCGAGCGAGCGCTCACCGAGACAAAACAGGCTCCACGGATCCCGTGCCCGCAACACAGCCGTGCCAGTCCTAGCTTCCTTTTGGTGGCCGTCAAGCGCCCCCCCCCCCTCCGGCACTGCGCACCGTCGCAGCCCCACAGCCGTAGTCGGCCTTCCCACGCCCTACCCACCGCACGCCGGCAGGCAGCCGCTGCACGCCACGACTCAGCGGTGCCTTAGTGCGGGCGCTGCCTTCACTCTTCCAAACCCCCCAAAACGCCTGCCAGGCCACCTCTGCGTGCCCAGGACTCTCGTCGGGTGTGAGGGGAGTGCCCCCCTTTAGGGTCCCCACAGTCGCATCTTAAGCTCCAGACCATCAAAGACAGGAAAAGGGGAATCAAAGGATATCCCCAAGTGAGGGGAGAAAACGGGGTCCCAGAGCCCCAGCCTAGTACTAAAGCAGCCACGTGGAATCCTAACGCCCTGAGCCTACACTCGAGAGCGCGGCGAAGAGCCCCGGTGGCCTACGAGCGCGAAGGCAGCTCCAGAGGGCTGATGCCGGCTTTCACTCCACCATGCAAACATCCAGGGAGCGCGTCAGGCCCTTCATTGATCCTGCCCTCTCCCTGTGCTGAGGGGCCTGGGGGCTGGGCACAGGCAGAGGAAGGAGCGGCTGCTGAGGCCCCCACGCTTTTCCCTCTGGCGTTAGGGCCTTGGTGGACTTGGACTTGGCCGCGGCTTCATGGCTGGAGGCTGGGCGGTGGCGGGTGTACTTTGGATTTTTCGGTTTCTTTCGCTCAAAAGCTGCTTCCCTGCGCTTCCCATCCCCCAGCTTCCCTAGGGCTTCGTCGTTCCAGAAACTTGTCAGAGAAACTCCGCAGAAAGCCTCAAGCTCTGCCACCGCCTCCCTCCCAAAGCATGCGCAAGGGCCTAGGCGGCAAGCTCGGCACGCGCGTGCGCGTGTGAGAGTGGTGCGTGCGCGCGCGCGCGCGCTCCCTGGGATGGGGGGGCGGTTCTGTCACAATGAGGGAACAGATTTTCCTTCCCTCCCCCCAACGTTCCGTCGTTGCGCAAGCGCATTGGGGCAACTACCCCGGCTTTTGAGAGAGGCGGGGACGAGCGGGCAGCTAGAGCCCGAATCGTTTCCCCGCACGCCTGCGCACTGGGTCGTCTTCGCCGCGCAGTGTCTTCCAAGGTGTTTGCTTGCTGTAGCGTCTTTGATATGAAGTGCGTCTGAGCGTCTCCGTTGTGCCCTACTCACTGTTTCGTCAACTCCCACTCGCGGAAGCTGCAGCCTCTCGACGGCTTATTAATTCTGTAGCGCTGGTTTCCTGGAGATTAGCCTACCCTTTGTGCCTGAGGACTGAGTTTGGACCATGTCTCCTTGGCCTCCATCCACTCTTGCCTGCGCCATGTTTGGAATGATCCTGCCTGGATTTGGCCTCTGGAGTGGGAAGGAGCTTTCTCCAAACCGGGGAAACCTCCCTGGCCTAAGACTTCGCGGAGACAGTGCTGGCTTCCATGAGGCACTGTCTGCAGTTCTTTCTCACTAAGCCAAAATTAAAGTGTCTCTTTTTTTTTGCAATGCCGCCTTTGGTCCTCCGCTGGCCGCTAGGTTTATCCTCTGTGGATGCGGACAAAGAAACGGCCTTGGCGACAGTTCTGTCTCCCTTAGCAGAACTGAGCTTGACTCGAGTGGTAACCATAGTAACCTAAACGCGTTTACTCTTTTTAAGGTGTCTTCCCCCCTCCCCTTTCTTTCCTTAGGGGATGTGGTGAAAATTATTGCCAGGGTTGTGGGTTCTTAAAACTGCAACCCCCCGCCCCGAAAAAAGCTCTACGTTACCATGTAACCCACTGTCATCCAACCCCATTTTTGAAATTCAGCAGCTTAGTTAAGCTTCCTTTAGCAGGGCACTGAGGCTGGCCACTTTTCCAGCCTAAGCTTTGTTTCCTTGCCACTCTTCCTTTTGAAGTGCCTTCGTTTCCCCGGAGTAACTGCCTTCCTAAATTCCTTAGTATGGAATGTACCTTCAGAGCCTCCCAGAAGTTAGGTTTAAAAAAGGGAGCTTGTTTGCGAAAAAAGCACTTTGGAGGCCCCTAAAGACTGACGTGGCAGTTGCAATTTGGGATTGATAGTCGCGAGCCCCATTTTGTCTCTGAACTTGTTTGCCAGGGCTCACGCGTCCCCAGGTGAGAAAGCACCGTTCGCCGCGACGAGTCCAGGCCAGCCTGGGTCATCGCTGTGGGCGGGGCCGCTCCGTGGTTCCTAGGGACGGGATCTTTCTTCCTGGTGGGAATTTTGAATTGGTGCTAGATTCAACAGGAACTTGGTATATAAAAAGCGATCTAGAGGGCTGTTGAAATACTTGAAATTCTCCCTCTGCTAACAAGGCTGTAATTTGAGACTTAGAAATGACCAGATCAGCTGTCCCTTGAATTCGCAGAATTTCTGTTACAGATTGTCTTAAATTATTGTTAAAGGCAAAGTTCCTACAGCAAGGATAACACTACTACGTAAGGGAAAAAATATTGAGTATGTACATTTTATAATTTTGAATAGGCATAAAGTCAGGGTTCTTATGTGCTAATAATTAGAGTCTGGAAACTGATCTTTAGGGAAACTTTATTTAAGTTGCAAGTTATGAAGGACAAAAGTATCGTGCTTTAAAGCCACTCTTAAAATATTTTATTCACTGATTTTTTAGAGAGAGAGAGGAAGGAGAGGAGAGAGTGAAACATTGATTTGTTCCACTTATTTATACAGTCATTGGTTGATTCTTGTATGCGCCCTGACAGGGGATCCAACCTGCAACCTTTGTGTATGGGGACCAACTGAGTTACCAAGCCAGGATTAAAGCCACTTTTTTTTAGGCGAATTTTTTTTGGTAAGTCAAAGGTTTATGCTTGGGTGTGTGCTTATCTTGGGGTAGGAGAAAACGCAAACCCTTTTTAAAAAGGCGAAAGATTTATATGACCTGAAGAGAAACCAGAGTATAACAAACCCTTTTTATATGTTCATATCACCATACCCCTCCTACCAGCTAATATTATACAGTACAGTGAAATCCTTAGTTACGACCCTTGCTCGTACTGTTTTCTTAGCAAAAAAATATTTTAACTTTGGCTGGTGTGGCTCAATGGATCAAGTATGGGCCTGTGAACCAAATGGTCGCCGGTTCCATTCCCAGTCACAGCACATGCCTAGGTTGTGGGCCGGGACCCCAGAAGGGGTTTTGCGAGAGGCAACCACACATTGATATTTCTCTCCCTCTCTTTCTCCCTCCCTTTCTCTCTCTCTAAAATAAATAAGTAAAATCTTTTTTTCTCCTGGCCAGGCATATGCCCTAGACTGAGAATGGAACCGGCGACCCTTTGGTTCACAGGGTGGCACTCAACCACTGAGCCACACCAGCCAGGACTAAAATCTTAAAAAAAAAAAATAAAAAGCTTATATTCTACCATATAGGTATAACCATAATTAATATTTACAAATATTCTTCCAGTCTGTTTTTATTCAATATCATAAACATTACTAAATTATATTCATAATTTTAAATATTAGGTGCATTAGCAATATTTCCTCATGAGGGGAAAAAAGTTACTTTTAGCAACTTTCCAGATAAATGGGAGAAATATAACTTCATTTTTTAAGTGAAAATACCAGTCATCGTATTCATTTTTGGAAAACTAAAAACAACATGGAATAAATTATTTAGGTTTCTTAGAGGGTTGAACAAAAAAGATTATGAAGTGTCAGCTTGCTAAAAGAGTGATTTAGAAAAGGATAGGCTAACTATCTCATACTGTTCATCTGATTGGAGTTCTGATAATTTCTGTGTATATAATTTCACCAGAGTGAGCCTGCTATATCAAAATGGGTGTTTACCACTCGATCCTCAGATCTAGCAAGATGTCAAACACTCTTTCAGAATGATATAGTAATGTTGGGAATTTTGGTAGTACTGTCAAGTCTCATGTGGTTGGGGCTTTGATCATTTTAGAGCTGGTTAATCTATTTTTATATGATGGCTTTAAGAACAAGTGCTTGCTCTGACCGGTGTGAAATTGGTTGAGCCTTGTGCGGTAAAGGGAAAGGTTGCAAGTTGAATTCTCAGTCAGGGCACATGCCTCGGGTTCAGGCCCCTCCCCAGTTAGGGAGAATGAGAGAGGCAACTCATCAATGTGTCTCTTTCTCTCTCTTTTCCTCCCTTCCCCTCTCTCTAAAAATAAATAAAATCTTTAAAAAAGAGAGAGAGAGACTAAGTGCTTATATATTAAGTATGTTTCCTCATGAAACAGTTTAATTTTAGTAGCTTGGGACTTGATCTGTAACCAAATTCTTTTTCAATATCTGGTAATTATTCTGTTCTCGTGGTTAAATACTGATATTAATTTATTTGCTCTGTTGGCTAAGTTAGCATTCAAAGCCTTTGTTTGAGGCTCTGATGCTTTCCCCAACCGGGCTTCCATTGCGCATGACTGAACTCTTTGATCACATCTAGTGTGCTAAATACAGGAGCTCCTTCGAGCCTCAAAATAAGATCTGCTTAAAATCACATCTATTTTAATTCTTCTTTGCAAATGGCTCTGCTCTAATGTCACCTTTCTGAATTATCTTTAATACTCAAATGAGGAAATTCACTTCAACATTCATTTATTATAGATGGAAAATGAGATCATACCCTACTTTTTGATCTTTTTCACCGAGCCTCAATTATTAATTGTTAAAATCAATTTAAAAATCAGAGACTAACAAAGTGAGTTGCCTTTTATTAAAAACATGCAAAGATAAATGCTTATGAAGAAATTCTGCCCTTGTAAATATTTTTGTTACAAGAAGTAGAGAAAAGCTTTCTCAGTGTTTCCTGATACACAGCCAATAAAAATGAACTCAGAAAATCAAACACTTGATTTGAGGCTGTACAAAGGGCATATACTTTATAATCTCGTTGTTATTAAGATGCACTAATAACTTTTGTTGTTAAGAGCTTGCAGTAGAAGTAAGCAAAAATGCAAGGAACTGTGTACTTCACAGGTAATCATTGCATATTGATTTGACCATGGGACCTGATTATAATAATGAAAATGTTATAAATTGATAATCGTATGTCTTTAATTTCAACTGATGCTTAGTTTAGGTATTAATATGAAATTAGTAGTCAACTTAATAGTATTCATATATTTTTTTGTTGTTAACTTCCAAATACTTTTTATCTATATTATCTCATTTAATACTTCTAGTAACCATACTAGGTAAACAGATTTTTTAATCCTCATTTTGCATGTAAGGATATTGAGACTTTGGGGATTTAATTTATTTGCCTGACCATATAGCCAGTGACAAAATTGGAACTGGAATTTTTGACTCTCTTAAAAAATATTTTATTTTTGATTTTAGGGAGAGGGGAAGGGAGGGAGAAAGAGAGGGTAAGAAACATCGATGTGAGAGAGAAACATCATCTGCCGCCTTCCGTATGTGCCCCAGTCCAGGCATGTGCCCCCAGCCAGAAATCAACTGTGAAGACCTTTAGGTTCTCAGAAGGATGCCCAACCAACTGAGCCACACTGGGGGGAGCTGGAATTTTTGACTCTTAACCCAGAGCTACTTCCTTGTACTAAATGTCTTTCATTCAGACAGCGTTTTTCAGTATCCCCCAAAGTTCCAGGTCAAGTAGTGTTTATTATGCTGAAAGAATCAGTAACAGCATGGACATTTCTTTTAACCTGCAAATATTATCTTTTTTAGAGGTGGATAGAATTCCCACCTGAATTACTCATTTGGACCCAGCATCTACATGTGAGCTATTTTTCCTTCTATATAAATATTAGAGTAATAGCCCTGGCTGGTGTGGCTCAGTGGATTGAGCGCCAGCCTGTGAACCAAAGGGTGACCAGTTCGATTCCCGGTCAGGGCACATGCCTAGGTTGTGGGTTTGATTCCCAGGTTGGAGAGTGTACATGAGGCAACAAATTGATGCTTCTTTTTCACATGGCTGTTCCTCTCTCCCTCTCTTTAAAAAAACAAAACAAAACAAATGAAAAAAATGTCCTTGGGTGAGGATAAAAATAAAACAAAACAAAAAACAAGCAAACGAAAAGCCCCAAAGAAACTAAAACGAATACTTTGGTTGCTATTTCTGGTGCCCTAATTCTGAAAGCAGGTATTTTTATGAAACTAACACTTTAAAAGAATCTGAGTATGAGGTGCTATTATGATATGATGTTTAATGAGATTTTGCTAGCTTTTATATTATTACACAGAGACTATTTCTCAGTTTTTTGATAAATCTCTGGAAGATGAGAAATATTATCTTAATTTGACATTTTGATCTTTTTCACTGAGATGCATCTTTTTCATATTCTATGATTTCTAAAGTTCTCTGGAAAAACTTCAACTTAGTTTTGCTTAACAATCTGTATATTAGTGAGCTTCCACCACAGTTTCTCTTCCTCTACTTCCCAAAAGGTTGGAATTTCAAAGTATTTGTAAACAACTCTGCCCATTTCAAATTAAGTTATAAAAATTAAGTACCTGCTCTGCTTTTTTCATGGGGAAATAAGTGACAAAATTGGAAGTGGAATTTTTGACACTCTCTCTATTTTTTAAATATAACAAGACCTTTAGGCTA
Organism: Desmodus rotundus; assembly: GCF_022682495.2. Taxonomy (NCBI): domain Eukaryota; kingdom Metazoa; phylum Chordata; class Mammalia; order Chiroptera; family Phyllostomidae; genus Desmodus; species Desmodus rotundus. Next base: position 8,975,997 of record NC_071389.1, read on the forward strand.
ATCTAAGAGAACTACATTTAAAAACAAATTTTAGCCCTGGCTAATATGGCTCAGCTGGTTGGGTGTCATCTCACAAAGCAAAAGGTCAAGGTCACAGGTTTGATTCTGGTTGGGGCAGATGCCTGGGTTGTGGGTTCAGAGGGGCAACAGACTGATGTTTCTCTCCCTCTCTCCCTCCCTTCCCCTCTCTCTTTAAAAAAAATAAATTAAAAATATATATATATTACAAAGCCTATACCAATTAAAACGTTTGTACTTGGTAAACTTGTTGCTTTTCTTGTATTTTATTTTTATTTGTAAAGGTTTTATTTATTTATTGAGAGAGGGGAAGGGAGGGAGAAAGAGAGGGAGAGAAACATCAAATCAGTTGTCTCTTACATGTTCCCCGACCTGGAACCTGCAACCCAGGCATGTGCCTTGATCAGGTATCCAACTGGCAACCTTTCCCCTTGTAGGATGATGCCCAACCAATTGAGCCACAATAGTCAGGTCTAAACTTGTTGCTTTTAAGTTTCACTTAATGTCCCCTTATTCTTGTGTCACTGAGAAAGTATTATAAGTACATTGTAATTGATTCTTATTCTAGCTTATCCTTTTATTGTTCTGTGGGAGTCACAGACAGATACAAAATACCGTATTTATCAATTACTTTAACTAGTCTCTCCTAATGATTTTGCTTCTAAAAGGCTCTTCCTTTTTTTCTAGCCCTTGAATTTTTCTTCAGCATGATTTTAACTGCCGGCTGCATGTAAGGTGAGATAACACCCTTTATTTCTCTAATTGTAAGGTATGTTTTCTCAATCCTCTTCTTTGCCCCTTTTAATGCAATTGAGCCGAGCCTTTTCTGTTCTTCATGGTGACATTTTGGTCTTCCCCAAGTGGTTTCAGCTAATTCAGAGGCTATCTATCATGGTTTTAAATGAGTAATTAATATGTTTTTTTCCATTTTGAAAATTTTTATTTTTTTAGAGAGAGAGGAAGGGGGGGAGAGAGAGAGAGAGAGATCAATTTGTCCCACCTATCCGTGCATCATTGGTTGATTCTTGTTCTGTTCCCTGACCCGGGATCAACCCACGATTTGGTGTATGGGGATAATTCTCTAACCAACTGAGCTACCTGGCTAGGGCCTAATTTATATCACATTTTAAAATATGTTTCATATTGTGGTTCTTAATATTGAAATTCATGCTTCGTGGAAAAATGCACTTCAGTTTAACGCTAATTGAAGCCCTATATGTACAGAACTATATAGTTCATGACTTCAGGTAATTGTATGCTGGTCTGATACTCTGTTGAGACAGAGAAATGGCCAAATGTAAATGTCTAATCCTACAATGGAATGTAGGTTGACTTGTTTTTACTTTAACTGAGTAATCAATTCCCTAATGTTTTCAAGAACAAAAATTTTTCCCTGGCTGGCATGGCTCAGTGGATTGAATGCTGACCTGTGAACCAAAAGGTTGCTGGTTCCATTCCCAGTCCGGGCACATATATTTGTGTTGTGGGGTCAGGCCCTGGGTTGAGGGCCTGTGAGAGGCAATGGATTGATGTATCTCTCACGCACCAGTGTTTCTCTCCCTCTCTTTCTCTCTTCCCCTCTCTCTAAATATAAATACATGTAATCTTTAAAAAAATGTAAAAAAAGAACAAAAATTTCCATTTCATTCAATGACTGATTTGCATGAAGACAAGCTCAACTAAATACCTTAACTAAATTAGGAATGAATGAGTGCCCCTATTGTAGTGGTGCCTTTTCTGTTTCTAAATTTTCTAGACCTCTTTCTGTTCTTACTAAAGTTCCCAAAGCCGTTGAAAAAAAAAAAGTGTGTCAAAATAGGTAATATAATCACAAGCCGATTATAGCATTGGAAACAAACTAGTTAAGTTACCTGGCTCAGAATATAGAATTTTTAGAAGTAATTTGTCAAAATTCCAAAGCATTTCAATGGATAAGGTTATAACCACGTCTTGTACTGTATTACAACTGTGTAAATTGTGGGTTTGCTTAGCCTTCTGAAAGTTCTGAGGATGAAAGAGAGATGATATGAATTGATCAGACCTACCGAGATCTTTATTAAGCACAGTATAGACTATTAAATCAAATGCTGAAAAAATTGATGTGATTCACACCTCTACTATTTTATTTATATAGATAAATGGAAAGAAAATTGAGTTGCTTAGTGTTCTAAACAATTCTTTTCTGGACACAATACAGTTGTCTTAATTTTGTTGGTTTTCCCCAGGGTCCTGTAAACTAGCCTTTATATAAAAGTTCAAGTGTAGGCTTTAAAAGCCCTTAGGCCTGAAAAGCCAGAGGTCTAATCCCTTACTCTGTTTAAATATTAAATTATAGTAAATCCTCTGAGGCAAACAATGCTAAACATGTAACCGTTTCATTTGTTTTATTCCGAGGATACCGTAATGATCAACAAGATCTTGCAAAAAGTTTCACAAGATCCTATATAAAATAAAGTTGCTTAACGTTATAAGCTAATGATTCTTGGGAGGGATGGGTTTCTGAAGCCGTCGTTGCTCAACCGGGCGGTGAAAAGGGCGGCCTTGTTCTGACACTTTCCCAAGCCGGCGGGGATCCAAGTGCCCGGAAACCGCCGGGAGCTGGCCAAAGTGTGCGCGAGGGGAAAGTGTCTTGGCCTCTCCTAGGAGAGAGGCCTTTGCGGCCGCTTTGATACCCAGCCCTGTCAAAACCAACTCCCTTTCTCTCTTTTCTTCCCCTATCCTGGCGCCGGGTACCCCGGCAAAAGGGGCTGAAGGTAACCCCGGTTTCTGTAGGCGCCGCGCGGGTGGCGAGACTGACTCAGCGCCCTCCCCGCGGCCGTCTCCCCACGCGCCTGCGCGCTAGCGCTTCGGGACCGAGCGCGCGAGCGCCCTTCCCTCCCCCGCGCGCCTGCGCGCCGTCTGAGAGGGACTCGGCGTCTCGGCCTCGGCGGGAGGGCGGACGCGCGCGCGCCCGCGGTAAAGAGGCGGGCTGCGCGCGCGCCGGTGGGAAGCGTCCGGCTGCCACAGCGCCAGCTGGGTCGTAGTCGCTGCCGCCCGGATCCCCCTCGCCCCTCCTCCCCGCTCCCCCGCCCGCCGCCTCCCGGGCGCATGCGCCGCCAGAGCGCGAGGGTCGGCTTCGGGTGTGTGGTGGCGGCAGAGCCGAGCTGCGAGCCGGGAGAGTCAGAACCTGGGGGAGAGGGATGGTCTCTGCACGGGGGGGAGCCGGAGGAGCCGCCGCCGCTGCCGACGCCACCGCCGCAGCCGCCGCCGCCGCCGCCTCGGCGCCCGCCTCCCGGCGCTGACGGGCTCGCACGAAGCCGGCGAGGGAGAACCCGCACCAGCGGTCGCCGGCACACCGCCCAGCATGGTCCGGGAAACCAGGCACCTCTGGGTGGGCAACTTACCGGAGAATGTGCGGGAAGAGAAGATCATCGAGCATTTCAAACGGTGAGTGACACGAGGCCCGGGGCCGCGCTCTCTCTCTTCGGTCCCCGCCGCCCGCTCCGGCCCGTTGCCGGACCCTCCTCGTGCACGGAACCGGTGAGGGGGGACCCGGGCTAGACCCACGGACGGGTGCGGGAGGCGCGCGGATGCCTGGCCGTCTCGGCCCGCGTCGTGGCGTTGGGCCTCGGCGGAGCGGGCGCGGCTGCTGCCCTCTCACTTCCCAATAAGGAGGGGGCTGTTGCTCGGCCTCCGCGAACCCCGCGCCGGGAAGGTGCCCTCGCGCTGGCGAGGCGGCGGTGGGGTGGCGTCCTTGCGAGCCGCTGCCCGGGCTCCGAGCGGCCGGCCGGGCCGTGCCCCGAGCCCTTCCCCGCCCCGCCAGTCCCTCACGGCCAACTCCGGAGTTCCGCGGCAACTCCCGCTGCTCACCCTGCGGACGCGCGGAAATGCCGGACCCGGAGAGGCTTTTGTGCGAAAGGACAGGTTACGCAGAAATAAAAGTCGTGGTAGGTACTGTCGGGACGTCTCGGAATTGGGAAGACGCTTAGCGTCGAGGGACCTCTCGCGGAAGGTGTATAGCGCACGGGTTTTGTTCTGCGGGGCTGGGTGGAGGATGGCGACTGAAAATTACTTGGCGCGCCCGTTTCGGTTCTGTTCGCTTCCCTCCCTTCAGCCCCCGGGGTCGCTGGATGGGGAGGCCGCTGGGGACCGGCGCGTGCGGGGCGGGCAGGTCCCCCCCTCGCAGCGCTCCGAAGCCGGGATCCCGGCTGCCGCCGACGGGCCGCTTTTGAAGGAACGGTGTTTCCCTCCCACCCGGAGTTCTGTAATCAGTGGTTGGGAAAAATGCAAGCCTTTTCAAGTCAGCAGACGTGGTTTAAAAAAGAAAGAACTTCCTAGATCGATTTCTCTCTTCCTCCCGTTTCCTCTCCTTGTCGTCTAAGAAACGTTGGAATAAGTGGTGTTCTCTGCGCTCCTTGTTCAGTAGTATTAAGCGCCTGTTTTCTTTGTGAAACGTGTACCTACCGTAACAGAGGCTTCAGTATGAAATAAGATGAGAATGACGATTTGCTTACACCTGGTGCAAACTGAGGACTTTAGCATGTGTGATTGTGCTCCAGAATTACTGGTTATTCCAATATTCAAAACCCTGAAAGGTTTTGAGTTTGTTTTACTCCTTATTTCTCTTACTACCTAGTCGGTGAAGGAAATGATGAAGAGCCCTTATTAGTGAGTCACCATGGGAAAAGTACATTGCGTCGCTTGCTCTGAGCAGCCTCCTGGAGGAAATGGAACCCGCGGCAGCGGAGCTCCGCTTTCTTTTACATGGAGGATCATTGATTCTGTTGGTGGTTGCTGTTACTGGGGTATTAAATCTTCTTCGCCTCTGGAGCGCGCGTGTGCGCGTGTCCGCGTGTGAAAAGGAGCCGGGAATAGTGAGGCCATTCATAACCTGCTGTCCTCGGCAGGACTGGGGGAGGCGCGCTTCCAGGGACTCTCCGGGTGTTTACTACGCGGTTCTGGGAAACCGGGCGAGGGGAAGGCCGCGAGCGGGAGCTCGCCTCTGTCCGGAGTGAGGAAGGGTAGCCCTCCGGCTCAGTTGAGAAGCGGATGGGAACTTTACCTGGAGCTGCTCCTTCCCTTGCCGTCCCCTTCATTGTTTTGGCAGAAAAATAAGCTACTTAGATGCGGCTACTTCATCTTCTTGTAGACGTTGTCTCTGCCTGGGAAATTTGTATGCATCGACGTGCAAACACGTGCATTGCAGCCTTCACTTTGCTCCTCAGTGTTCTGTGGCCAGACGTGTCATTTCGCATTATGCAGATTCTATAGACACTGCATGTCTGTTGCGGGGAGTTTGACCTCTCTGCCAGATGAGATCTTAGGTAGAGGAAAGAGGAAGCCGTCCAAGGGAGTTCTGGAGGGTTGTAACTGGATGGTGCTGCGGTCCGGCTTGTGTGAATGACTTTCTAAAATGGCGGCCAGGACCCACTTTATGTGGGAATCAGCAGAGCAGATCTCAGAATGCACAGAGGGAGGAGGGGGCAGAGGATGCGAGCTGCCTTGAACAGCCGCGGTCTGCTGGAACGTTACTGTGTTAAAGAGGGCTTAGCTGGCACATTGCTCAGACTGCATTTAAAGCAGTATTTTACCTTTTGCAGAGCTAAAGCAGATGCTACCTATAAAAGCAACTAATTTTAAAACTAAGACCTTGTGTTCCCGAAACTCCCTTATTTTAAAAAGAGACTTGGAAAAAATCTTAAACGAATTTACTTAGTTCTTTGAGTAGATAGAACATTCTTATGGGTTTAAAGAGTGTAACCCCAGACACCGGCATTTCCAGTTCCCATCCTCCCCTTCCCACCTCCACCCCCAACAGGTAATCTCTATTTCTGTTTTTTTGTTTATCCTTGAACATATACAGGAGGTGTTTTTGCTGATCCAGCTGTGGAGCTAAATGGACCTTGTTTGGAGGAATTCACAGGCTTTTTATCTCTGTTGTAGAAAATGTCTTGTAAAACCTGGATTGCTACCGGGAGGGAAACTAAATCCGAGTAATTTTAGTGAAAGGGATAAAAAAATGTAGTTGTACCAGAATTATATAGCTCTACAAGAAAATTTAAGGATATTCATTTCTGGTGTGTTCTAGAAATCCGAATGATAAATAAACATGCAATACCTAAATTAAAGCTGAGGTTAAATTGCCTCCTTTTACCCTTTTCCCTAGTTGATTACAGCATTAACTAATAACTGTTTTATAGGTTTAAGAGGTGTACACTGGGAATACATTATTTAAAAAAAAAACGTTTCAAAATGAATATTCTCATAATAACAATTAGGCTTTTGTAGTAAGTGTTTGGATTTAAAAAAAAAAAAAAGGTTAAACCAGACAGCTTTGGGAGCAGGGGCAGTATTTTGGGATTGGGGGCGGGGGGGGGGGGTCAGAGCTATTTTTTTAAAACTATATCTTGGTCCTTGTTTTTGGTAGAAAATAAGATGAAGGGAAGGGTGCTGATTTGGCTTTTTCCCTGTGTGGCAGAGAAAGACCAAACCTTTAAAATGTAATCAGAGCATTTTCAAAATTTGTCTTTACCTTTTTCCAATAAGAATATATCTTACTGTGTTTATTATCTTTACAGCTTTCATGTATGGTGGTTGAAAAAAATGACTATTTCTGAATCAGATTTTAGTTAACAAAGATCCATTTCAGGGACTGGATTTGCACAATAGAGAAAGTCCTTTCCTTTGTATGTTAGCTGGGTTGAAGGGGGAAGGGAGGAGTTATACAACAATTGCTTGCTGTCTTGTAGTTGTAAGAGAGAGAGAGGTGTGTGCAAAGGCGACTCCCTGAATTAGAACGAACAAATGAATAGAACCCTTTAAAGAATATAAAATTGTCTATATCTTATTTTTAGATTTTAAGTAAATCACATATTTAGGTTTTTCCCATTCCTTCCCTAGTTTAGAGAATAGGTTAAAGATTATGTAGAGGTTCAGCAGGGTAGCAAACAGCTTGTGTAAAAATTTTGTTAATAAATGAGGTCCATTTAAAAAATGTTTTTGTTTTTTGGGTTTTTTTGTTGTTGTTGTTGTTGTTGCTGATTTTCAATATCTTATCACAGTAGTTTTCCTGAGCTGAAATTACTAGAATATATATTAGGTGTTAAATGTATTTGGATATCTTTATTTCTGGGACACAATATAAGATAAAATACTATGGAAGTTTCCTTGTTCTTACATACTTATAACCAGAGATATTTTTAGACTTAAACAAAATTGACTCACAGTAGCCTACATCATTGCTACATCGCTTCTTTTGAGCCCAGCCAGTTTCTGTGTTTTGAAACCTCTGGTTTTGAATGTTATAATTTTCAAAGTTTTCATGGCAGGCTTTTTGTACATTTTAAATAAAGTAGGACTATCAGAGTTATCTCGAAAAATAGCACTAAAAGATTAATACAGAATGATTGAAATGTTATTTTATTTCGTGAGTAGAATGCCTCCAGCAGGTAGATTAGAGGAAAACATAGGGCTCAGTGCCAGGAAGAAGATGGTGTTTGACTTGTGTAGAGGCCACCTTTTCCCAACTACCTACCTTTATTGAAGACTCTTAATTGTTTGAGCACTGTGTTGTTTGGTGTGGTTATGGAGCGATTTCAGGCTTGATTTATGAGACATTTTTAACCTTGTGAGCACTAATGCTTTGAGAATATTTATTTAGAAATTGTAAAGATAGCAGTAATGTGGAAGTTCTTTCAAGTATTCCAAGCCTCACTTCCCCCATAGTTTGACATTTTGCTTAAATTAAAAAAAAATTAGAATTAAAAAAAAGATTTTATTTATTTTTAGAGAAAGGGAGGGAAAGAGGGAAACATCAGTGTGTGGTTGCCTCTTGTGTGCCCCCAACTGGGGACCTGGCGCACAACATAGGCATGGGCCCTGACTGGGAATCGAACTGGCAACCCTTTGGTTCTCAGGCTAGTGCTTAATCCTCTGAGCCAAACCAGCCAGGGCAAAAAGAATATTTGAAATGTTTTATGAAAACTAGCATATTTAACCAGAGACTGTATTTCTCTGCTTTTAGTTTTTAAAACACTTATTTATTTACTTTTAGAGGGAAGGGAAGGAGAGGGAGAGAGACATCGGTTGGTTGCCTCCTGTACACAATCAGGGGCCTGACCCGAAACCCAGGCATGTGCCTTGACCTGGAATCCAACCAGTGACCTTTGGCTTTGCAGGATGATGCTCAACCCACTGAGCTACGCCAGTTGTCTCTTTTTCCTTCTAAAAAAGAATCTGTAGTGTTTGATCTGTAGTTAACTAGTACGCAGTGTTTAGAGTGAACATTGTAGTTGGCAGATACCTTCAGTTTTATTAAACCTGGGCTCCTAAATTTCATTATTGGATGATTTGGAATAATTGTTGTTCAGCACCTTGAAACACACATGTAGTAGTCTGGTGAATAAGGAGACTAAATAAAGTAACATTTTTCTATAGTTAAATTCCTAAATTATACTATTTGTTTATTTTTAACTTGTTAGTATTTGCCATACAGCAATTCATAATTTGAATGAAAGTAGCATACACTACTGTGTAAACCAATAAGAATGTTTAATTATTTTATTAGAAACCATATAAATTTTGTGTACCATCTAGCTGATTTTAGTGTGTGGAATCTCATGCTTTGCAGTAAAATGATGTTTTTTGTGTAATTTTAAAGTATTGCGATATTCAGATTTTCCCTTCTACATGTCTCTCTGTGTTGTAAGGTGAAAATTATAAACATCTTAAAAAAACCTCAATGGAATGTCTCTATAAAACTGTAACAGCCCTGGCTGCTGTGGCTCACTGGATTGAGCGCCAGCCTGCGAACCTAAGGGTAGTAGGTTGGATTCCCATTCAGGGCACATGCCTGGGTTGCAGGCCAGGTCCACAGTAGGGGGTGCATGAGAGGCAACCACACATTGATGTTTCCCTCTCTCTTTCTCCCTCCTTCCCCTCTGTCTAAAAATAAGTAAAATATTGGGGGGTGGGGAGAACCTTGTAACTTAAATTTAGTGAATTCTTAAATTTAATTATTTAAGATTTCATTTTGAGTATAGAGATGAATTGAAATCTAGCACATGTAAAGGTATTTATTATATAACAAACTGCTTCAATTCTTACACTTAAGGAATATTTGTTGGAAAATTCAAATGAGAAACAGTTATTGCTTGTCCTATATACTTCTTAGCATTAAACTCTGGGGGTATGTGTATGTCTTTGTGTCTATATATTAGATAAACTGAGTTTGAGTTACTTGAGAACATTGACAAATGAAATGAAGATTTTTCTCTTTATACCTTATATTGACTTTGTTACATTTCTATTCATGTTTATACACAGTATATATACTTTTACATATACTATAATACATTTGTAGTTCCTTTCTTTTTAATCCTTATCTGAGGATTTTTTTTTTTCCATTGCTCTTAGAGAGAGAGGGAGGGGGAGAAAGGTGGGGGAGGGAGGGAAAGAGAGAGAGAGAGAGAACATCAGTGTGAGAGAGAAACACTGATTGATTGCCTCTTGCAGGTGCCCTTACTGGGTATTGAATCCCCAACCTAGCTACGTGCCCTGACTAGGAATCAAACCTGCACCCTTTGGTGTAAGGGATGATGCTCCAATCAACTGAGTCATACCAGCCAGGGCAGTTTCTTTGAATCTTAAAATTGACTCGATTATTTTTTTTAAAACCTTCACCCCATCATTTTATTCCTTTGCTTTAAAAACTAGGACATTTGTATTATTCTCAAAAATATTTTGGGCCCTGGCTGGTGTGGCTCAGTGGATTGAGTGCTGGCCTGCAAACCAAAAGGTTGCTGGTTCGATTCACAGTCAGGGTGCAACATGCCTGGGTTGTGGGCCAGGTCCCCAGTTGGGGCGCACGTAAGAGGCAACAAGATATTGATGTTTCTCTCCCTCTATTTCTCCCTCCCTTTCTCTAAAAATAAATATATAAAAAATTTACATTTTACAAAACTACATTTGGCTTATAGTGATTTTGTCTTTATAAATCAATACATTGGTAGGTAGTAGATTATGATTATTTTTTTTGTCTCAACCATCTATTTTTAAAAATGCTGTCTTCAGTAAAGCATAATTTACTGAATTAGCATTCAGTGTCTTTAGCATTCACGATTAGTTAAAAGTCTCCTTGGATTAAAATAAAGATAAAAAGTTTATCACTTTATGATATCAAAGGATGTTAGAATCTTCAATGAAAACTATTACCATTTAGACCAGAATTTAGGAAGAGGTACTTAAACTTGGATAGGAAAGTATTATATCATTATTTTCACTGACCTGTTACCAGAATTTAGTATTTCCTTCAATTATAAAATGGTAGTATTGCCCCTGTCTGCAGGTGTGGCTCATTTGGTTGGGCTTTGTCCCTCAAACCGAAAGGTCGCCAGTTCAATTCTTGGTCATGGCACATGCCTGGGTTTCAGGTTTGGTCCCCAGTCCGGCATGTATGGAGAGCAACCAGCTGATGTTTCTCTCTCACACTGATGTTTCCCTTGATCTCTCTCTCTCTCAAAAAAAAAAAGGCGGTGGTATGTACCTGTGATTTCTCCATCAACACTAATCCAGTTGTATTTTCATATTTCACATTGCAGTTATAGATCTCATTTGTGCTCATCACAGCTTGGAAGTTACAGTAACTATTAGACCTGCTGTTAGATACTTTTATTTAATGCATTAATGAAGATGTACATGTATATTACTATATGACTGATAGGTGTTGTAGATATATTTTAGAAAGTTCTGCCTCGGAGAGTTCAGAAACATAGAAAAATAATTAACGAATCTCACCCTCAACCCCATCAACCAATAACCATGCTGATCTTGCATTATGAGAAAAAAAATAATAAAGCAAAGGAGGGGATAGAGAGTAATGGGAGTAGGGGTGATGAGGAAGGTCTCTTTGAAAAGATGGCATTTGCTACACCAGAAAGAAGACCTCTTCACATCTAGATTCACTTCTTTCCTTCCTGCGCTTTTTTTTCATTTAACGTTAATTTTCAAATAGTTCAGAAATAGTGCAGAGAATCCCCACATCCCCTTTACCCAAATTCCCCATTGTTAACATTTTGTCACATTTGTTCCATTACTGTCTTATCTTTTTCTGTCATGATATCCTACATTCCTTAAAATTTCTAGTGTATACCTCCCCAAAACAAGGGCCATTTCCTGCATTACATGATACAGTCTTCCCAGGCAGAAAATCAGCATTGGCACAAGACTACTACCCAATCCATAGACCCCATTCAGATGATGGCAGCCATTCCAACGATCTCTTTTTCCTTATTGGTCTAGGATCCCAGCCAGCACCATGGGTTGCCTTTGGTTGTCTTATTTCATCAGTCTGGAACAATTTTTCATTCTTACCCTAATTCGCATGGATGTGCCTGATATAGTCCTTTTTAAAAAAGATATTATTTATTTATTTTTAGAGAGGGGGAAGGGAGAAAGACAGAGAAACATCAGTGTGTGAGAGAAACATTGGTCAGCTGCCTCCCGCACATGCCCCAAACCAGGGACCTGGCCAGCAACTCCGGCATATTCCCTGACTGGGAATGGAACTGGCAGGTCTTCCCTCAACCGAGACACGCTGGTCAGGGCTGTGCCTGCTAGTCTTAAAGAGAGTAGGTATTTCTTTTTTTTTAATTAGTTTTTATCTTTTATATTTTAAAAAAGATTTTATTTATTTGGGAAGGGAGGGAGAAAGGAAGGGAGGAAGAGAGGGAGAGAAACATCAATGCATGAGAGAGATCAGTTGGTTGCCTCTTGCATATCCCAACTGGGGACCTGGCCCACAACCCAGGCATGTGCCTTGACTGGGAATTGAACCGGTGACCTTTCAGTTCACAGGCCAACACTCAATCCTGTTTCATTCTGCAGGATGACCCTCCACCTGTGTCTATCTAGTATTACCTCATGATTAGATCAGGTCATGCATTCTTGGCAAGAATACCACAGAAGTGATTCTTTGCCCATCTCAGTATTGTATAAGGATGTAAACAGTATATATACATCCTAGTACAGGTGATGTTAACTTCAATCACTTAGTCAAGTTAGTGTATTTACCATTTTCCCCTTTGATTTTATTAGCATTTTATGGGAAGACATTTTAATACTACGCTGACAGTCTCTTTTATCATCAAGCCTATACCTACCAGCTTTAGCTTCCATTGGTAACTCTTGCCTGATTTATCTATTATTGACAAATGATCATCTTTTACAGTGATTCCTTCTATAGTTATTCTACTGTGGATAAGAAATCTCATGATTTTGATTTTTTCAGTGGGCTTTAGTCCAAACCTTATTTATTTTGAAATGTAAATCATCCTAGATTTAACCAGTGGGAAGGAGCTTCAAACTGGCTACTGTGCCCTTTTGATGTCTCATCATTCTTTAAGCATTTCTTTATGGCACAACAAAGGCTCATTTTGTGCTTTCCCTGCCCCAGTCCTGGAATCAGCAGTTTCTCTAAGAAGTCCTGGTTCCTTTTAGTGTAGGATGGATGGTATTTACAAACCAAAATCTGGGTGCTCAGTTTTACATTGCTACAGAGCTAAGATGATATGTGTGTGCACATGTGAACATATATATACACAATACGTGTACTTCTATATCATACATTACAAAACTCTGGGTTTACATGTTTCAGTACAATGAAGACTATAACTTTCCCATTTCTGTGTAAGTCCCCTCAGATTTAGAATCCTGACTCCCATTATTCTCAGTATATTTATTCATTTGCCCTATCAGTTATGTTCTCAATGTAACTAAAATCCCAACCACTTTGCCTCCTTCATCTCTACCATCTCTGCCACCTCTGGCACTTCTGAACACATTGCTCTTGCTGCTTCTGTATCTAATCCCCTTCCTCTTAACCTTAACTACTCTTATTTGGAAACCAGCATTTGTGGGGAGGAGCAGGCAAGGAAAGAAAGGTGGGACTAGAAGTGATTTGCCTTTAATTTTTTTCTCTCATAGGAGACAACTTTTGGATAAATGATCACCTGCCTCTGGTGCCATTTTTAAGCAGATTAGAACTACCTCCCTCTTAAAATTTGAATTTTGGTTGTACTTCCACCACTGACTCTTGTGATGTGAGCTCAATTACTGGATCATTGTGAGCTTCATTATATGCTGAGTCACATAGAGGAGGGGTTAGTGAGAAGGGAGTTTGTTTCTTAGGAATAATATTAGGAATCATTATTGCTTCATTTATTTGGATTTCAGTCACTTTGTGGGGTTTTCAGCAAAATTTTGCCCTGGCCTTACCTTCTTTAAAACTTCATTGAGCTCAAACTTACTTCTTCTCTTTTTTTAAAATTTATTTTTTATATTGAGTTATAATTCACATGTAACATTATATTAGCTTCAGTTGTAATGACTTGATGTTTATATACATTTCAGAGTGATCGCCACAGTAAGTCTAGTTAAACATCGATTGTTGTACATACTTACAAAATTTTTTTCCTTGTAATGATGACTTTTAAGATTTACTTTCAGCAACTTTCAGATATACAATACAGTATTATTAACTATAGTCACCATGCTGTACATTATATCCCCATGACTTGTTTATTGTATAACTGGAAGTTTGTATCTTTTAACCTCCTTTCTTTCTCCCACTTCTGTCTCCGATCCGTTCTAGGAGTTTGTTTTTGTTCTGTTTTTATTTATTTATTTATTTATTTTTTTAGATTTCACATATAAGCGAGGTCATATATTTGTTTTTCTCTGTCTGATTTATTTCACTAAGCTTATTTCACTTAGTGAACACATGAATGCCCTCAAGGTTCATTCATGTGTTCACAAATAACAAGATTTCCTTTTTATGGCTGGATAGTATTCCACTATATATCGCATCTTTATCCATTCCTCAGTAGTAGATAAATCTTAGGTTGTTTTCATATCTTAGCTATTGTAAATAATGCTGCTGCAATGAATGAACATGGAATGCATGTATTTTTTTTGAAGTAGTATTTTTGTTTTGTTTGGATACTCAGAAGTGGCATTGCTGGATCATATGTTAGTTCTATTTCTAACTTTCTGAGGAGCTTCCATACTGTTTTCCATAGTAGCTGCACTCAACTTTTGTTTTTCTCTTCTTTCTACATTACTCTTGGCCCCCACCTAAGGGGTTCCTTGGTGAATTAAGACCCTTATTCTTTGACACAAGTCCCAGAATATTGGAGTTTTGTATAGTTTGTATTATTTTGAAGTAGATCCCAGACGTTTTATTTATAAATTAAATGAGAAGCACTGTTTAAAGATGTATAATACTATGGTGCATCCCTACTTCAAATACCCAGTCATTATTCAAATTCATAATTTTTTTTAGAATCTCTTCTTTTTAAACTCAGACTCTAAATAAGATACAGATATTAATTGTGATGTATAATTTGCATACAGTGAAATGTACCTGTGTTAAATTTTAGGAAATGTAGGCAGGCCCTGGCTAGTGTGGCACATTTGGAGTGTAGCCCAGTAAACAAAAGAAGTGTTGTGGGTTTGACTCCCAGTCAGGGCACATACCTGGGTTGTGGATTTGGTCCCCAGTCAGGGAATGTATGAGAGTCAACTGATCCATGTTCCTCTCTCACATCTATGTTTCTCTCCCTCTCTAAAAAATTAAGGGAAAAAAAAAAAGAGAAAGAAGGAAATGCAGGCAGGTTTTCCTTGTAACCAGCAGCAGCAGCAGTCAGGATACTGCAATTTGTTTATTATTGATGGACGTTGGGACTTTTTAAAAAAAGATTTTATTTATTTATTTATTTTTAGAGACAGGGGAAGGGATGGAGAAACAGAGGGAGAGAAACATCAATGTGGGATTGCCTCTTGTGCACCCCCTACTGGGGCCCTACCTGGCCCACATCGCAGGTATGTGCCCTGACTGGGAATCAAACTGGCGACCCTTTGGTTCACAGGCCTGCGCTCAATCCACTGAGCTACACCAGCTGGGGCCTGGACTTTTAATGTATAGGTTTTAATCTCTCTCCTTACAACTTAACTTTTTGGAAACCAGTTTGATTGTTCTGTAGAGTTTCTCGTAGTGTGTGTTTTGCTGATGATATTCTTGTCCTGTGGTATATATCAACATTGCCTTTTGCGTTCTATGTTTCCTATAAGTTCATAAATGGGATTATTTTTAAATATTTTGATAATTGTCAACATAATTGTTTTTTTTTGTAATTCCATGCATTGTATTTTATTCCGACAAGGGGTTTATAGGTTTCAATGGACTGTCGTAGCAGTCTGTGGCATAAAAAGGTTAAAAGTACCAGTGGTTTAGACAAATTCTTAGGTTAAGAATAGAATGCTAACAGCATATTAAGTACTAATTTTAGCTTGGACATAAAAAGGTTGAGGTGAAAAAGTTAAAATTACTAAAAAGCCTTAAGACTAGAAAATGCAAAAGATGTTGTGTCCTGTGACACCTTCCCTCCCCACCTTTTCCTTGTTGTAAATTTAGATGACTAGAACTGCTGCTTTTATCATGGGTATTTTTTTCTGCTTTTACATTCTTCCTCTTTCCCCTGTTTCATCCTAAAAATCATGGAATCTTTAGATTTAAGGTTGTTTCTTTTAGTCAACTTGAATTCTTTCAATGAAATGAATTTCAAATACATCCATAGTTAGAATGAAATACCATTAACACATACTAACTTCTGTTACGTAGGTGGACCCAACTTTTTTAAAAAAAGATTTTGTTTATTTATTTTGAGAGAGGGGAAGGGAGGGAGAAAGAGAGAGAGAGAGAAATAATCAGTGTGTAGTTGCCTCTTGCATGCCCCCTACTGGGGACCTGGCCTGCAACCCAGGCATATGCCTGACTGGGAATCGAACTGGTGACACTTTGGTTCGAAGGCTGGCGCTCAAGCCACTGAACCACACCAGCCAGGGCAAGACTTTAAATTCTATTAAAGTTAGAACCCATTTTAAAGGTCAACTGATGGTGCAAAGGAAATAGCTACATGGAGTCTGATGGAGACATATGAAGTTGAGTCTCATTATTTAGCCTTAATAATGCAGGATAACAATTCTCAACACAATTAGAGTCTGCCCTTACTAGTTTATTTTCTGTTGGGCATGGGTAGGTAAAAGTCTGAAGAAATGAGTTCTCGCCATCCTCCTATGATAGAGAAAGAAGGTTCCTGGTTTGATGGAAAAAGCAGCTCCTGTTCCCAGGTTGTGTCTACAGCTAAGTAGTTTTTTTAATATAAAAAATCAATTATGTTCCATAGCAGCATTATTCACAATAGCCAAAAGATGGAAGCAACCCTACTGTCCATGACCCATAAATGGATAAACAGAATGTCCGTATTAGGTGTATGATAAATAGAATACACACAGTGGAGTATTTTTCAGCCTTAGAAAGGGAATTCTGGCATATGGTATGACATGGATGAACCTTGAAGACATTATGCTAAATGAAATAAGGCAGTCACAGAAGGACAAGTATTGTATGATTCTACTTATACTAGGTACTTAGAGCAGTCAAATTTGTAAGACAAAGTGGAATGACGCTTTGTTTTTTTACTGTTACAAGCAGTGCTATAGTAAGCATTCTTGTACACTGTTCACAGATACATGTAATTATACACATATGATAAACTCCTATAAATGGAATTTCTGACGATGTGTTCTCAGTTCTTACTAGTTATAATTACATTGTCTTTCTAAGAGGTGTCTAATTTATATTACTCCTGCACACAGTATTGTGAAAGTGCCTATTTTCTTACACTCTGGCTAATTATCATTAAATAGATATTAAAATTTAGGTTTTTGTGTTATATATGGTACTTTCTTTTAAAATTTAGATTTTCAAAATTTTAACTGTAACTGAGTAGTTTTTTAGTGTTTATCATTTGTGTGTATGTCTGTATTTCTAAAGAATTCCTATTCAGTTATTTTGCTTGTTTTTTGCTTGAGCTTCTGTCTGCTGTGGTTTGAAAGAACTGTTTGTATATTTAAGAAATCATTTAATTTTCATGTGTTACAAGTGTTTTTCCCCCCATTTGTCCTTTGACTATATTTTGCTATTTAGGAGCTCTAATTTTTATGTGGTCTTTTCCTTTATGACTTAGGGATTTTACCTCATGCTGAGAGTCTTTCCTAGACCCATGAGCATACAGTAAACTAATACACACATTATACGGGGGCAGAGAAGTGGACAAACCATTACAAATCATTCTTCCTCTCCCCTTTCCTTTAATACCCCTCCATCCCTCTCCTAGAAAACCCCCTCAGGGTATCAGCTTTTTCTAAAATGAGACTAGGGCTCTGTGGTTGACTGCCTTTTGCTGGCTTTAACTTTTTTTTTGTCATCTTTAGGAATTACTTGTGCTTAGTCAAAAGATAGAGTGATTAGAAGAGGAATATGTTAATTATTTAAGAATGGTTTATAAATCCACCTTATACATAAATTTATTTCACAACAGATTTTTTGAAAGAATTCTGTATAACCATGAAATGAAGATGCAGATCTTGGCTGTCGTAAGTGGCTTGCTCCCAGTCAGGCATGCTCGAAATAGAAAATGTCTTCCAAATGTGCCCAGTTGCAGAAATGTGACATATGGTTGATTTATATTGAGATACTGTAGATGCTTATGACTGAAGGAGATATAAAATCTTTTGCACTAAAGGGCAGTGACATAATACTGTTTTGTCCTTTTCTTTTAATAACCCTTTTATTGAAGTATAATTTACATGGCATAAAATTCATCCTTTTACAGTGTATAATTCAGGTGTTTTTAGTATATTCACAGAGTTTTGCAACCATCACCACTAATCTCAGAACATTTTCGTCACTGCAGAATGAAACCCCACACCTATTAGCTCTCCTTTCTCCCTTCTCCCCAGCCTTTAGCAGCCAGTAATTTACTTCTTTTTCTGTGAATTCACCTGTTTTGAACCTTTCTTTCTTAGGGAATTACTCAATATGTGACTGACTTCTTTCACTTAACATAATGTTTTCATCCATGTTGTATAGTATGTATTAGAACTTCATTTTTTTTTTTAATTGCTGAACAATTCCATTATACGGACATACCATGTTTTAAAATCCATTCATCAGTTGTTGGATATTTTGATTGTTTCCAGTTTTGGCTATTATGAATAATGCTACTATGAATATTTCTGTACCTGTTTTTATTTGGACATACGTTTTCACTTTTCTTGTGTAATAAATCCAGGAGTTGGAGTTGCTAGGTTATAAGGTAATTCTAGTTAAACATTTTGAGGAACTGCTTAACTGTTTTCCAAAGTGGCTGCACCACTTTACAATCTCACCAGCAATGTATTAGGGTTTAGATTTTTCTTTTCTCTTCATCATCACTTACTGTCTTTTTTATTTTAGCTATCCTAGTGGATGTGAAAATGGAATCTCATTGTGATTTTGGTTTGTATTTCCCTAAGGACAAGTTGTTGAGCAAATTTTCATAGGCTTATTAGCTGTTTGTGTATCTTCTTTAGAGAAATATGTATTTATATACTTTGCTCATTTTAAAATTACATTTTGTCTTTTTCATTGTTGAGTTGTAAGAGTTCCTTATTACATAATTTGCAAATATTTCCTCCCTGTTTTCTTTGGGTTTATATAAATTTTTGATATTTGTCTTTGGATAGAATAAAACTATTAACTTTTAATTTATCATTGTCATGCTAACAATTTAAATCTTAAATTTATCTTTGTCATTCTGGACCAGCAATTTTCAACTGGTGTACCACAAGAATTTTGAAGACATGTAATATCTGACTATTTAGTCAGGGGCACTGACCTCTTTCCCCTTAGATTGTCAAATTAAAAAATGACAACAGCTAACACAACAATAGCCACCCACTGTGAATGAATCAAAATTATACCTATTTTTTTGGTCAGGTTGGCAAAAAATACTATTTTTTAGTCTGCTGCAGAATTTTAGTAATTAGTTTGTGTGTGCCATGAAATGAAAAATGTTGAAACTACTGTTCTAGACAATTGTTAAAACTGAAGTTTACATTTGTTTTTAACATTTTGACAGTTGCATTGAGGCATATGACATAATACAAATATCACCATCTTATTTGGTTATGTCCAAATTGTGGGGAGTTTTGCAATGTAAGTGTTTGATTCTGCCTTTTAGCAAACTTGAAGTATTTCTAGTAACTGGTATAAAAAACAAAATTAACATTGATTTATACATAGTAATTTTTTAATAAAACATTTTTGTACAAAAAGTTGATATAAGTGTTGATGTTACTGCATTATTCCAGATAGTTTGGTGGTTGTAATGGATATGTTTATGACCCAACTATCTGAGTTCCAAAGCGGAATGATTTTCAATCTTCTTGTAATATAAAAAACAAACACAAACAGTTATTTTCTCTGCTATTATAGGCATCCTGACCAAGCTTTAATATTGATCAAGAGATCAATATTATCCCTTAAGGCCTGTTCGTTTGCTCTTCACTTTCTTTCCTTTAAAAAAAAAGTCTTCTAAATTCTCACCTGAGGATATGTTCATTGATTTTAGAGAGAGGGGGAGAGGGGATAGAGTGAAACACCGATCATTTTTCTCCCAGTTGCCTCCAGTACATGCGGCTACTGGGGATCAAACCTGCCACCTAAGTATGTCCCCTGATCGGGAATCGAACTCACAACCTTTTGGTGTACAGGACGACACTCCAACCAACTTAGCAACCCCTCCAGGGCTTCACTTTCTGTCTGTCCATACTTATTGTATATTTGCTTTTTATTTATTTACTTTAAGATATTGTTTGTTTATTTTTAGAGACAGAGGAAGGGAGGAAGAGACATATCAATGTGTGGTTGCCTCTCCCGTGCCCCATACTGGGGACCTGGCCTGCAACCCAGGCATGTGCCCTGACTGAGATTTGAACCATGAACCCTTTGGTTCGCAGGCCAGCACTCAGTCCACTGAGCCACACCAGCCAGGGTTGATCAATTTGCTTTTTAATAAGGAACGGCTTGGCTGTGGTAGGATAAAAGGGTAGAAATGTGGGCAATACTCAAAGCCATGGGTAGTTTGATTAAATAGGTGGTTTTTGGAAAGTGGGTGTCTAGTTTAATTGCATGCCTCTTGTAAGAGGCTATTTACAATCCTATAACGTCTGGAATAGTAGGACAATGTTGATATTTAGAAGAGATATCTTCACCTGGAAATAGAGCAGTAATCATAAAAGACTCAGATGTGATCTTTTAACTCTGGGAGTTAATGGGGGCAAAGCGGGAGTAGCTGCAGAATTTGAATGTATTATCTCATCAGTGTAGTGGACCTAATATATTTCAGGAATGACTAGAAGATTCTTTATTAGAAGGGTATGTATGGCAACTAAGTATGTGGCTATTATTTGCTATTGCTTATTAGTAGGGTCAGTTGCAGAAGCTAGGATTAAAATTAATGATCGCATTCTTACTTACAACCCACCCAGTAATGGTTGAACACGGTGCCTTATGAAAAGAAAGGGTATCGAGAGCATTCATTGGGTTTTAGCATACTTAATGATCTTTAGCTTTATGTAATTAGTGTTGCTTTGGAAATTATGGAGTGATTTTCCTGGGTTGATGAAAACAGTGTAGAATTGGAGGAATCTTCTTTTTACCTGTCAGGTGGCTCAGTTGGTTGGAGCATCACATGCCAAGGTTGCGGGTTCAGTCTCCAGTTGGGGCACATACAGGAAGCAACCAATGAATGCATCAATAAGTGGAACAACAAATCCCTCCCTCCTTCCCTCTCCCCCCACCCTTCCTCTATTTATGTCTCAAAAAAAAAAAAATCAAGAAAAAAAATTTTTAAAAATTGTAAAAAGCCCTGGCTGGTATAGCTTGGTGGATTGAGCACAGGCCTATGAACCTAAAGGTAGTCAGTTTGATTCCTGGTTAGGACACATGCCTGGGTTTTGGGGCCAGGTCCCCAGCTGGGGGCATTCGAAAGGCAATCTCTCACACATCGATGTTTCTCTTTCTCTCTTTTACCCTCCCTTCCCCTTTCTCTAAAAATAAATAAAATTTTTAAAGAAGTTGTAAATAAATTCCATGAGACTAGGGATCATTGCTTTGGTCCTTGATATTCATCAAGTGTCTAGAACAGTGCCTGTTAAAAACCATATAACTAACTTATAGTTTAGTCAGGATCAGAACCTTAGTCTCTTTTCTCATACTCTCATGCTTTTTTCCTCCACTATATCACACTGTTCTCGAATATAAAATCAAAAGCCATTAACAAACTGAAGTTATATTCTTTAAGGAGTTACTATTTGATGGTCAGTGCTTATTACATAAATTGTCAAATGTTGGAAGGAGATGAGACATTTCAGCAAACCTTACTATATTATTTTATGTAATTTCTAAGTTCTCTCTTTAAAATGTAGAAGAATACTGTACAGTGTATTTTGATCAATTTAATATTTTTGATGGTGAAGATTTTTGGCCCAACAGAAAACAATTTAGTATTTTCAATTGTGTTTTTGAAGGTAGACCTATTAGATTGTTATATACTGAAGCTTGTGGCAATCAAGCACAATTTCTTAGCTTTATGTTACTTTTTTGAAAATTTTATTTTTTATTTTTAGAGATTTTATTTTATTTATCAGAGGGGAAGGGAGAGAGGAAGGCAGAGAAATATCAACATGTGAGAGAGAAACATCTCTATCCATGCTTCTCACACTCCCCCATCTGGGGACCTGGCCTGCAACCCAGATGTGTGCCCTGGCTGGAAATCGAACTGACAACATTTTGGTTCGCAGGCATGCGCTCTATCCGCTGAGCCACAACAGCCAGGGCAGGGTTCTTTTTTTTTTTCAATAAAAGAAAAATCTACATAACCTTGGATTTAGTGATAAGCCTTGTATGTGTGTATGTGGTAAAATGTATATAGTGTAAAATTTATTTTAACCATTTTAAGTGTATAACTCACTGGCATTAAGTGCATTCACAATGTTTCTATAACCATCACTACTGTCTATTCCTAGAATGTTTTTCCTCTCGTGCATAAACCCTTTACCCATTATGCAGTAACTCCTCATTTCTTCCTACCCTGAGCCCCTGGTAATCTATATTCTACTTACTGTCCTGTGAATTTGCCTGTTCTAGATAACTTTTATAAGTGAAATCATAAACTGTCCTTTTGTGTCCTGCTTTTTAAAATTTATTTAGTATGACGTTTTCAAGGTTTATCCATGTTGCAGCATGTATCAAAACTTAATTTCTTTTTAAGTCTTAATATAATATTCCATTGTAATATGTATACACCACATTTTGTTTATCTGTTCCTCTGTTGATGGACACTTGGCATCTACATCTTTTGGCAATTGTGAATAATGCTGCAGTGAACATGGTGTTACACATATGTGTTTGAGCCCCAGTTTTCATTTCTTTTGGGTATATGCCTACAATTAGAATTGTTGAGTCACATGTTAATTCTGTGCTTAACTTTTTGAACAAATGCCAAACTTTTCCACAGCAGCTGTACCATTTTACAGTTTTACCAGCTATATACAAGGTTTCAAATTTCTCCACGTCCTTGCCAACACTTGTTCTTTTCTTTGTTTTCTTTTTTCTTTAAATACTAGTCATCCTAGTAGGTGTGAAGTGTTATGTCATCTTGTTTTTGATTTGCATTTTCCTAATAGCTAATGATTTTGAGCATCTTCCCTGTGCTTTTTCTGCCATCTGTATGTATGTCTTTGGTAAAGTGTTCTGCCTGTTTAAAAAAAAATATGTTGAGTTGTAAGATTTCTTCTATTCTAGATACAAGTCCTGTTTCATATAACCTGGAAGGTATTTTTTAATGTTTGTATGGAAAGAACTATTTCAGTTTCTGTCATTTTCCCCCTGGAGTTAAAAAGATCCTTTCATCAATTCATTTACACCAAATAATTTTGTTCTAGTTCAGTTGCCTTTTGAAACTGGATTTTATGATTGTGTTTCCTCTGTGAGAGATAATAACTTAAACTATACTAGTAGATATAAAAAGAAAATTTCTGCTTTCTGATAATGTTGACAGCTTCTTCAGGGGAAGTGTGAAATTATGACCTTCAATTGTCAGGGAATGAGTGCTGTATTTAAAAAGTGCTATGCCTGTCTTTCTAAAAGGCCAAATTGCAAGTACATTAACTCCTACTGAAATTTGTGGAATTTTCATGAATTCTTTTATTCCAACTTAGTTACATATATGCTTCAAAACAAAAAAGTGCCCTAAAATTTTTCTTAACATACATATTGAACAGTTTTTTCGAATAAAAGTGAGAACACATGGTTTATCAAAAGATTTTCTTAGACTTATTAATTTAACATGAAAAACAGTTTTAGCCCTGGCTGGTGTGGCGCAATGGATTGAGTGCCGGCTTACAAACCAAAGGGTCGCTGGTTCGATTCCCAGTCAGGGCACATGCCTGGGTTGTGGGCCAGGTCCCCAGTGGGGGTTACTCGAGAGGCTACCACACATTGACATTTCTCTCCCTCTCTTTCTCCCTCCCTTCCCCTCTCTAAAAATAAATAAATAAAATCTTTTAAAAAAAGAAAGAAGAACAATTTTAATTATACTGAAATTACAAATTTTAGCAGTTCTTTTACCTCTTGGAAAAGAAAATTAAATCGTAAAAAATCAGCCCTGCCTGTGTGGCTCAGTGGATTGAGCACTGGTTTGCAAACCAAAGGGTTGCTGGTTCTATTCCAGGGGAAGGGCTCATGCCTGGGTTGAGGGCCAGGTCCCCAGGTGGGGGCTACCAATTGAAGTTTCTCTTTCTTTCTTCCTCCTTTCCCCTCTCTCTCAAAATAAATAAATAAAATCTTTAAAAAAAGAAAAATGTGAGTGTAAAAGCCAAATGTCAATTTGTAACCCTTCCCCATTATGTATAGGGATACATACATAATGTAAATTATCTAAAAGTAAGAAACAAAGTTTGAAAATACTTTTGGGAAATTATTGAGGTGCAACAATAATGTTGACTTTATTTTTTCCAGATATGGCCGCGTGGAAAGTGTCAAAATTCTCCCTAAAAGGGGATCTGAAGGAGGAGTGGCTGCCTTTGTGGATTTTGTGGACATCAAAAGTGCACAGAAAGCTCACAACTCAGTTAACAAAATGGGAGATAGAGACCTACGCACGGATTATAATGAACCAGGCACCATTCCAAGTGCTGCTCGGGGATTGGATGATACAGTTTCCATAACATCTCGTAGTAGAGAGGTTTCTGGGTTCAGAGGAGGTGGTGGAGGGCCTGCTTACGGCCCCCCACCATCACTTCATGCACGAGAAGGACGTTATGAGCGGAGACTTGATGGGTAAGTTCCAAGGTTTCTGTAGGCAGGTATTTTGTATTTGATATGGTGAGAAACAGAAACTCATATATAGGGGCCCCAGATGGATTTAAAGTTTTGGGCATTCTCAATGTTTCCTATTTTGGGTTGGAAACGGAAGTGATTTCTATCCCAGTGGCTGGTATCTTATGGAATCATAGAGGATACTTCCTGCAGCTGGTTGGATATCTACTCCTGAGATAAAAAGTGGTGGAAGATTTTGTATGGCAGCATCATTTTTGGAGTTACCTGTCTTCTAGAATTAATTATTTCTTCTCTTGGATGATGTTAAGGCCTTCCTTGGATATATCCCTTTTACCCGATGGAGCTATTTGGCTACAGATTTTGTGGTTATACTATATGGAATATTTCTGGAATATTAGAGCCTACAGATTCTTTTAGAAGTTAATATCTGCTTCTCAATTTTCATTATATAAAGTGTACAAATGAATTGGATTGTCACCATAAAACCTAGCAGATCATAATTCAACCCCTTGGATTCTACAAACAATACTTTAACCTGGAAATGTATACTTGGAGGAAGAAGAATGAAGGCAGTGTTTGATTTTCCCATTTTGGATCTACACCGTTTCCATGTTGGAATTACACTTCCTGATGGAATGGGGAAAATTTGAGGTGATGAACGTTCCTAAATCTGGAATATAGCCATTCTTTTCTAATTTCTGGAATGTATGGGATGTCATGCAGTCAAGAGTCCATTAGCCCAGGAGAAGAGGATTACTATCTCCTTTCTTAAGCAAGTTGCTGCCCAATTAAAGGTACTTTAGCTTTGAACTCATGGTGACGATCAGTTGTGGATACAGCAATCAAAATGGACTGTTCTGGATGGCTACAAAGGTGAACTGTTGGCGAGCAACTGTGCCTTCCTCATTTGGTGGAATCAGAGGATATTTCCTCTTCTGTCAGCTGCCTGATTCATACTTAGGGCTGGAAGTTTTTATGAATGTGGATCAATTTATAATTGTCTACTATCTCAAGAAAGAAGTCTGGGGGTTTGAGAGTTACAGTTTGTCTGGGACTACTTGCTTCCAGTGGAATTATTTTATCTGATCACTAAGATTTTTTTTTTCCCTGTGGTTCATCTAAATATCATTTGACACCCTTGCCCATTAAGAAGGTGGATTACCCCCATAAGAGGGGCCAAAATTGGGGAAGTTATGTTCACAATTCTCTCCCTAGATTTAATTGGGATTATAGGTCGTGTTTCCACACTTGGAAAAGGTTGGTATGTCCTGACCTGTGTATATTAGCCCCTCTCCTAACCCACGTCAAACTCTCTTTTTTCCCCACTAACTTTAGAAGTATTTAGTACTAATAGATGAATCAAAGAATAGCTATTAGATTTCAGCTCTGCTAGCTCTTGTGCCTGCCTTCTGTATCTTCTTAATGGATAAGAACTTTGCATATTTTTAAAATACCAGTTGTAGTAGTAATTCTCCTAGAACTATTATTGCCTATTGCTTGTTATATCATTAATAAGTTTTCAGTGATTAATATTTGATAGGGTGCTAATAGAATTATGAAATTTTCTCTTAAGTTTCAAGGAAACCCTCGTTTGTTAGACATTGAAATATCTATTCAAATTCCATAAATGTAGTGAATAAAAAAGGAGGAAGTAATTTAATATATTTAAGTAGGAAAGATTATTATTGAAATTTTTTGTCATGCTAGTTGCTTTTTATAATCGCTGTAAAAAACAAAAACAGTATAAGAAGGTATGTTTGCTACTAAGTGAAATGGGGGTGAAAATGAAGATTAGTGGAGAGATTTGGAATCTAGGCATGTACTGGGGACATGGTATTGTAAGATTTTTGCCAGATATTCTTTATTAGAGAGATTCTAATTCTTCTATATCTTTCATAATTCCTTAATCTCTTTTGATAGAAGAGTTCCAAAGATAATGTTGAGAAGAAACTTAACCTTAAGTTGAAATTCAAGTGATGATCTTTTAGGGACTCAGGAAATGAGTTCTGGTTTCCTACAAAAGTAGAGAAATTGAGATTCTTTGTAGGATTTGACTTAGTTTTAAGTACTAACACTTTAATTGCATGTGTGTAATTGTACATGCAACAGTTTTTTTACTCTTATGTTGACAGATACGTCCTATGGAAAAAAATTAAAGTTAAACCATTGCTAATAGCAACTTTAGAGAATCTTACAGTTCTCAAAGTTGTATAATTTCATCATAGGCAACTTGAGTATAGCTAAATGCTAAGTCAACCTATTTCCTGTAACCATTAAGTACATAGAGTAATAAACTGAATCATGGAATAGGCATTTTAAAAATTACGTGTAATTTGATAGCACAAGGAGATAAAATAACCTTTATTCTTTAATTAGTTAAATTTACCATAAAATAGCATGTGGCGACCCAATATTTTGATATCCTAAGTGGGTTTGTTTCTTTGTTTGTTTTTTAAGATTCCATTTTTATTATTAAATGTGATTGTTTGGGCACAGCAATTTACACAATCTAGTAATTTTTATAATTACCCAAAGAAGTCGAAAGTTAATGAGAAAAAGTTACATTTAAAGTTTTTTTCTAGACTTCTTTGAAAAATGCCCTCCTATAGGTGGGACATACTCATTACAGGGTTTTCATGACTATGTTAAAATGTATCATGGCAATTTTGCCTAAAATAAATTTGCAAAGTAAATAAAAGCCTTGTATATATTTTAATGAGAGGAAAGTATAGAGAACTTTCATATTGAAATGATAGTCTCTTCTTGTTCCATGAAATTTAAAAATGAAGAGATGGCATATGCACATTTCTGTACACAAAGTCCCTAATAAAAAGTGACTTGCAGAACACTAGTCATGAAAGCCCAATATACAATTAAAACATTGATTGCCTGGCTGTGAAAGTAAGTTTTGGAGTCAAGTAAAATGTTAAAGTTGTTAGCGTTTGCTTATTAAGTAGGTTAATGCTGTTTAGAAGATGATCAGTTAGTTGCAGAGACAGACAATGCTGAAGTGAATGTTTGCATGACTTGCTTTTAGTTTTGCCTGCCCTTTTCTGATTGATTAAATATTTTTCCCCCTCCTAAAATGCAGGGCTTCAGATAACAGGGAGCGTGCTTATGAACATAGTGCCTATGGACACCATGAACGGGGGACGGGAGGATTTGATCGGACAAGACATTACGATCAGGATTACTATAGAGATCCTCGCGAGCGGACTTTACAACATGGGCTCTATTATTCTTCTCGGAGTCGAAGTCCAAACCGTTTTGATGCTCATGACCCCCGATACGAACCTAGGGCTCGGGAGCAGTTTTCACTGCCCAGTGTGGTACACAGGGATATCTACAGGGATGATATAACCCGGGAGGTACGAGGCAGAAGGCCAGAGCGGAATTACCAGCACAGCAGGAGTCGGTCACCACATTCATCCCAATCTAGAAATCAGTCTCCTCAGAGACTGGCTAGCCAAGCATCTAGACCCACCAGGTCCCCTAGCGGGAGCGGCTCTAGGAGTAGATCCTCCAGTAGCGATTCAATCAGCAGCAGCAGTAGTACCAGCAGTGACAGGTAGGTTAACAGCCTTTTGTTATAACAGACAAGCTGTTGAATAAATTGTCACAAATTCTTGATGATCAGTGCTAATGATTTTTAGCATAGTAATATTTTTAAAAGAGAGTAATCTTGGATCATGTATATAATGAGTAAAGAAACTGATTAGTGTGTGGTGATTGAATTAACCATTTTCTGAAGTACCCAAGGCTAAGTGATGTTTTGCAAATACTGTTTTATCCTCCAGATGCCCAATATTAAAATTGTCAAAAAGGAAGAAAAGTGGTGACTTTAGCTGTGTGAAGCAGATTTTGTGCCACTGAAAATGTGGTATTTCTTTTAAGTTGTTAATTTTCTAGGTGTATAATACTAACTTCTGTTAATTCTGGTTTAAAATTTGCAATATCTGTTTTGTTAAATGTATTGGCGAAGTAATATTGTTGACACATTTATTATCAATGATTAAATCAACTTAAGAATATATTTTAACTAATTTTAACATCAGGGCTGTAGCCAATTTATAAACTCAAGTAGAAAAGCTTTCTTTCTTTCTTTTAAATATATTGTTTATTTATTTTTAGACAGAGTGGGAAGGGAGGGAGAAAGAAAGAGAGAGAGAGAGAAACATCAGCATGTGGCTGCCCCTATGCACCCCCCACTGGGGACCTGGCCCACAACCCAGGCATGTGCCCTGACTGGGAATCGAACCGGCGACCCCCTGGTTTACAGGCCAGCACTCAATCCACTGAGCCACACCAGCCAGGGCAGAAAAAAAGCTTTCTTTAAATTCAGGTTGTTACTTGGTTGTTAACTAAGGCTGAGTAAGCTGATTTCATTATTTGGGAATTTTTTTACAAAGGCATTTTATTTTAAAGATGGAAAATAATACAGGTAATCTTAACGGGAAATTGTTTAGAGGTTAGGTATACTGGATTTGAAATTACAGATCTGGGTAGATGGTATAGTATACTACTGTTATAATCTTGGACAAGTTATTTAAGCCGCCTAGGCCTCAGCTTTCTCATCTTTTATAAGAACTGTGCTTTAAAAAGTTATTGTGAAGATCAAAATGAAAAAAATGTGTGTAAAGTGCTTAGCTTTAATTTAAGAAAAGTAAATGATCATGTAATTGATGAAGGACTCCTTTTAGGCCTCCTAAATGTTCTAATTCAAAATAATAAATGAAAACATTTTATTCATATGTATATCTAGGTATAATTCAAACATTTTAGAAGATGTAACATATAATGAAGCAAGCACTTAGTTTAGGAAATCAGGAATTAAGGTTCTGGCTCTAGCTTTGTAACTCAGTGACATAGATGAGAAATCCTTAACTTCTCTTGATTTCATTTTGTATATTGTTGAGATAATGATTGACAAGCTTCATTTGAACTCTATAAAGTGATTATAAAATCTTGCTGTGCCCCATTTTCTTCTACATAGAATTGTCTAAGGAACTTTGTTTTAGTCATTTTCCCCAAATCTACCTCATTAAAGGGATGCCACTGCATTCCATTGGATCAAAACTTACTGAAAAGCTGACTGATTATGGAGATGTTGAAGTTAGAGGAAAAACATACACAGCCTTCAGGATGGCATTGTACTTTGCGAAGTTACAGTGTTTTGGGATTTGGTCCTTAGGATTGTAGGCTCAAAAGTTTGAATCCAGAGGTGATATGATGAGCTGGATGTGCCTATACAAAAGAATAGTTGTATGACTCTTACAGTCAGAAACGTAACTGCTACAAAGGCAAAGATAGGATGAGCTTACAAAATCTACATGGGGACTACATTACAATCATAGAGGATATTCCCTCTTGTGTCATTCACTTAGGTCTGGAAATTTTTATGATGTAGAGCTATGAAGGATATGTAGGACTTTAACAAAAAGAAAGGAGTTTTAGGCTAGACCTGGGAACATAGTGGGTGGAAGGAACAACTTGAAGAGATGTAAGTGGGTGGAAGAATGTTTTGAGAATAGTAGATAATTTAGGATGATTTAACCACACTAATTATTTTGAGTTCTATTCTTTATGCACAGATGAACCGATGAGGGATTTTGAGAAGGGAGATAAGCTTGTTGAGATCTGTGCTTTATGAAAGGCATCTGGTGACTTAGAATAGGAAAAACAGAGATTCTGGTTAGGAGGCTATTTCAGTAGCTTAGAGAAGGAAAACTTGGACTGTGAGAGTGCCTAACTAGGGACAAGTGGGAGAGACATTGTATTAAGAATCCAATTATGTTGACTTAGGAAAACCAGGATAAACTTTAATGATGGGCTTTTCAATACTGTCCTTTAACAACCAAAAGGACCAGGTATTCCTTTGCTCACTGCAGAGCCAATATATTGTCTTTTTTAGAGTACATGTTCAACAAATAGTTGAAATACTGAGATAGAATTCTTAGTTAACAGGAAGGAGAAAGCAAAATTGATGTTAGTAGCTAAAAGATTTGGCCATTATATTGTGATTGAAGCAAGTGCACAGAAATAAACATCCTTTGGTGTTCAGAGCATGTCCATTATCCCTGGGTTCAGCCTCCCTTTTATCAGATGTCCTCTTTTCCTCTACAATTATATTGATTTTAAAGTATAATATTTTGAGATGTCACATAGATTCAGAATGTTCACTCTCCTTTTGGAAATAAGGTACTTTTGTAATCTTTAAAACTTAATGATTGTGAAACTGTGACATTCTCAGTCCCTTAAAAATACTTAAAATTAACAACTTATAGTAGACAATATATAGCGTGGTTTTCACTACAGAAACAAGTTTCTGTTCTCTGTGCATGACTGACTGATAATTTAATCACCCTCCACCTCCCTTAATTGTTACAGCTTTGATGAATAGAATCCTAGCAGTGCATTTCAAATGAGTAAACATGGGATTAATGACAATCTAGTTGTGAAGTCCTTATAAATGGTACACCTACTGTTTCTGCAAAACTGTTCACAGTATTTGACTAGTAAGAACTGGGGATTCATGGTGCAAACTTTAGATATGCAGCTCTGTGCTGCTATATGTCTCTTTCTCTGTCATGGTCATTTAGGGAGTCACTTTTCCTTTCAACAAGAAAATTTGAATACATAAATTTCACAAAAGCATTTATTTTAAAAGCCTTTCATTGAAGTTGCATTTACTTTATTTCTGTAGTTTTCTATCATTGGATTTCCCTCCTCCCCCAAATTATGTTGTAAGAATTTTCTTTAATACAGGCCAAAGGAACTGAAGAATTTGTTGAAGTTAAATTAATTCATAAACTTTCCTAGTATCTCAAAGTAGTTTTTTACTTTTAAAAAATTTATTTAGTTTTTAGAGAGAGGGGAAGAGGGAGAAGGAGAGGGAGAGAAACATCGATGGGTGAGAGAGAAACATCTATCGGTTGCCTCTTGCACGCCCCCAATTGGGGACCTGGCCCGCAACCCAGGCGTGTGCCCTGACTGGGAATGGAACCCATGACCTTTTGGTTCGAAGTGCTTGCGCTCAATCCACTGGTGGAGCCACACCAAACGGTGCAAAGTAATTTTTAAAAAAGATTTTATTTATTTTTTATTTTTAGAGGGGAAGGGAGGGAGAAGGATAGGGATCATCGATGTAAGAGAGAAACATCTATAGGTTGCCTCTCATATGTGCCTGCCTGCATGGAGGTACCTGCCCTGATCAGGAATCGAACTTTAAGTGACCAGAAAGTGACCTTTCTGTTTGTGGGAGGACGCCCAACCAACTGAGCCACATCAGTCAGGGCTTAGTTTTGAACTTTTTCCTTAGTTGTTTACTTTGATCTCAGCCAAAGATGATTAGGCTATAACAGTCTCTGATCTTGGATGGGGAAAAAATGATCTCTTTTCCCTAGCTTGTAACTGAAATTAAGCATTGCCTTCTATTGTGAAAGTAGGTAACACAGAACAGTAGTATTAACAGTATGAGTTACTTTGCAACCAGTCAACATCCACAGGTAATTTATTGTTGTTGCAGAGATCATCTCAAAATTGGGCTTATGTTCATCGTTACTGGGATATTGTTATTAAATTCAGTGTTAGATGTTGTTATTTGTTAATACAGACATATGTTACCATATGACAAAAATGTAAAGTTTTGCAGTTTGTTTATTTTAGTTATGAGAGAATTTCCTTTCAGGTTCATGTAGGAAGTTTTTCAAAATTGTTATCTTGCAGCCTTGCGAAAGAATAGGATGAGGCTGAAAAGGTTAGAGGGAATGATGCCATTGTGTG
The DNA here is from genome assembly GCF_022682495.2 of Desmodus rotundus. NCBI lineage: Eukaryota > Metazoa > Chordata > Mammalia > Chiroptera > Phyllostomidae > Desmodus > Desmodus rotundus. The sequence goes on from NC_071389.1 coordinate 9,008,059, forward strand.
TATCAAAATGATATTGATAGTGTACCTTTTTTCTCATATTTTACAAGTATGCTTCTTTAGAATGCTTATTGAAGGAAGGAATGCTTATTTTCTTTTTATTTTTTTAAAGAGTTTGTTTATTTTTAGAGAGAGGGAAAGGGAGGGAGAAAGAGAGGGAGAGAAACATAAACGTGTGGTTGTGCCTCACACCCCCCCAACCAGAGACCTGGCCTACAACCCAGGCATGTGCCCTGACTGGGAATCGAACCGGCGACCCTCTGGTTCACAGGCTGGCGTTCAGTCCACTGAGTGTGGAATGCTTATTTTATTAACTGGCTGTATAATATGCTATGAAACTGTCAGGCATAGCAACAGTTTACATATGTGAAGTAAAAGTTTCTTAAAATGTTGAATTAATAATTAGTGTGGGGGGGTGGTGATTAGTACAATGTTTAATCATAAAAACACATTTGTCTGAACTTTTATCATCAACAGTGATTTATAATAATGAATAGGCAGATAATTTCTGGATTCAGTTGGAGATAAAATTTTATTGCACTGTGCTTCCTTATTAGATAGATTTTGTGGGGACAAAATAGTTTGTATTTGTTTTTAATCAGAAGAAAGTCATACAATTAAAATAATGCCTTTTAATGTCAGAAAAAAATTACATAAGGAAATTAAACCATGTTTGGGAAATTGGTGGTTAGAAACCATGACTTTTTTTTTCCTCCTGGCTCTTCTATTTGTAGCTGCATAGGATTGAAGAAAGAGTAGAAATTAATTAAATTGGTTTTATTACATAATACCAATCTTTTCCCACTTTGCTACTCTGTTTATACCTATCAGTTTGAGATGAATCACTTAAGTTGAAATGGGATTTTTTTGGTACTCTGAGTGTGTAGAGAGAAGATACCTGTGCTCAGAGACCATTGAAAACATAAATTAGGCAAACTCAAATGTGAGAATTAATGATTAGATGTTTATTGATTTTGGGGGATAACAAGTGAAGTCTTTGTTTGGGGAGCATTCAGAGGACTCTCAAGGAGGAACAGTAAAGGTCTTCTTAAGCCTTTAAGAAGTCACCGTCAAGGATAATATTCTTAGGAGGGATGTTTATTTTTTGCTCCTCATTTTCATTTAAAATGAAAATATTTGCACTTATTTTAAACCTAAGTAAAATACCATATAATAGCTGATTTGTCTTTTAATTTTACAGCCATTCTTTGCCTGTTTTATAAAATTTAGTCCTGTCTCAGTTTTATTTTTAGATAGTTGAAATTGTCTGAAACTTAAAAAAGGAGAATGTCTTGCCAAAAATCAGTATTATGAACAAAATGTATTCTAAACCTTTCTGGCTACTAAGTGAAGTTTTTATCTTGAAATTTGCAACTCTTATGTGTGGCAGAATTCAGTAAAAGCCAACTAGTGGTTTATTGACTATATGAATAACTACTTTCTTTCCTTGAAATATTGGTACCTAAGTTTTTTAAAAGTTACCTACTCAGATGGAGAGGGTTGATGGAAAAAAGAAAACAGACATCATATTAGTATATATGCAATCCTGGAGAAAACTACTAGATTTAAAACCACATTAAGTTTTAACTCCCTTTGAGTAGCTTATTAAGTGCTTGTTTCTGTCCCCCCAAATAAGCATTTGCTCATTCCCTCCTTAATTCAGTTTTGGGCCTGTTTAGGAGCATGGAATAACTAACTGTTCAGCAGCATGCTTTAGAGAGAAGTACACCAACTATTAAAATACATACACATATATTTTAAATTTTATTAGTAATATTTTTGCCCATTCCTATCAGTAGTAGCAGGCAAACTGTAGAGATCATTTGAAAAGCCCACATTTTTAAAACACATTCCTTTCTAGGCTGCTGTATAGTTTGTTATTGGGCAATAAGCTATACACAGCCTTCTGTCGTTTGGGGTCATATTAGCCACACAAGCTTTTGTTCTAAATATGGAAAATAGAAGTGTTTGCTTCTAATTGCTCTGGTGGTTTTAACTTCAGAGATGTGAAAATAGATCAATTTACTTTCCGGTTTTCCTTTTTTTGTCAAGTATTACAGCGTTTCAGTAAGGCTTTCTAGAGGTATAGGTGTTATCAGTAATAGGTGTTATCAGTAATCAGTAATAGGGTTATATGTAATAGGTAGTCAGTTTTGGAAACAAGTGCTGGGCTCACCCATGTTTAGTCTGTATTAGGAACCCTGCTTTCATTTAAGATCCTCTGCTGCTAGGGAAGTGAGAACAAGGTAGACTTAGTTCTGAAAGCAAATGAGGAGAGCTCATTGTGTGCTGCCTGGGCAGCCAGTGTGTCTAAATATTGTGGGGAAAGCTAGGAACTGCTTATTTGTGACTCAAACCAGCCTAAACTGGAATCATCCAGTTTGATTTGGCTGCTTGCCACCTCCCAGAGGTTTGCTTATTCTGCCAGAGTTTTTGCCTGGTCTTCTGCACTGTGACTGGGCAGGCTACAGGGAGGAGCAGCTGGAAGTGGCTGCCAGTTAACCGGGTTTGTTCCTAGGGGGAGGCATTTCAGACACAGTAAGGAGCTGAAGACTAGAAGCTGATGCGAATTCTCATTTTCAGTGCATCTTTCCATTATTACTCCCTTACAACTTTCTGTCTCTTGCCCTTTAGTACCTAATGCTTGAAAAACAGCTTCTGCCATACAGCTGGTTGGGTGCATCACAGCATGGTCTTGCATTTGGTAATAAAGAATTTGACTAAAACTTTATTAATTAATGACCAAAGTTCCCCAGGAACTTTGCTTTTATTACAAGTTAAGTTAGTCTGTTTGAAGTAAAGAACTGTCTCTCTCATACCCTTTTTGTTTTTTATACTTGGGTCCTGCTGGGGTTTATTTTGGTTTGATTGATAGGTGAAAGGAATGAAAATTGATTTGGAGTCAACTTGTGGCCTGGTATCTTGTGAATTTTAATTAAATCCTGATGTAACTTTTTTAAATGTTGCTTCAAAAAGTAGTTCAGATTAAAGCCCTAAATAACAAATTTTAAAATTAAAAATGCTATGCCAAATTGCATTTGTTTGTCTTGGAAGCAAACTCTTGAAAACCAACCAACCAACCAACAAAAAACCTCACCCTGGCCAGATGGCTCAGTTGGTTAGAGCATCAACCCCCTGCACCAAAAGGTTTCTGTTTGATTCCTGGTCAGGGCACATACCGAGGTTGTGGGTCTGATCCCCATTTGGGGTGCATACGGGAGGCAACTGATGGATGCTTCTCTCTCACATCAATGTATCTCTCTCTTTCTCCATTACTCTCTCTTTCTCAAATCAATAAAAACCTATCCTCGGGTGACAATTTAAAAAAAAAAATACTGTGCTTCAATTACAAATTTTTAGTGTCATGGCTGCTTTGTGCACAAAGAGCCTCTTTCTCAGTTTGCCTCTTTGAGAAATAAGGGAGTTAAGTGATTAAACATGGTCTAATTCCTGGTAAGAGAACACTCAGAAGTCATGAAGAAATATTAAAGCCACAAGTAAAAGAGTACATTTATCTTTTGTCTTTCTGGACACCAGGGTTATATAGAAAAGGTAAATTCCCATAGCCCTGCCTATGTTTTAAACTTTTGGAGTGAGATTGAAACCTATATAGTATTTTTCACTTGTGGTAAAAGTTGACTCAGCAGTTTGGGTAATGATGTTCTTCTCTTTTATCCTTTTTGGGTTTTTACTTGGAGACTTTCTTTGGTCATTCTTAGAAACCATATCATAATTTCATTTTGCCCTAGACAAGGGATCATCCATGCACAGAAATAAAGAAAAGTGTGGTGGTCTCATTTTATTTTATTTTATTTTTTAAGATCTTATTTATTTATTTTTAGATAGTAGAGGGGGAAGGGAAGGAAAAAGAGAGGGAGAGAAATATAAATGTTCGTGAGAAACAATTGCTTGCCTCTTGCATGCCCCCAACTGGGGACCTGGCTGGCAACCCAAGCATGTACCCTGACCAGGAATTGAACCAATGACCTTTTGGTTCACAGGCTGGCACTCAATCCACTGAGCCACACCAGCCAGGGCTCATTTTAAAATATATTAAACATTAGTATTTTCAGAAGCTCAGAATTAGCCAAACTTTTATGACAGGTACCTTCCCTTAATTTTTAAATTTTAAATCTGTATCTTAGAGTACAAACTCTTAGAGTGATTGCCTTTATTCTACAAAGAGTGGTTTTGTGATTGCTTCTCCTGTGAGAAATGGAAAGAGCACCATCTGGTAATTGATTTACTTAAATTATTAGTCATTCATTACATTATATGCTACCAGAGTTTACTACTATTAGCAATTTTATAAAGTCTTCTCTATAGAACATCTTTCTAAAATCACTTTGTATGATAAGTGAACTTGTTTCCAGGTAGACAAAATAGTAAGAGAAATGTATTTGAAAATTAACTAGTTGGTTTCTCCTAAGAATCTCAGGGTCATACTCTAAAAACTTAACTCTTTTTTTTCTCTTTTTAAAAGATTTTATTTATTTTTAGACAGAGGGGAAGGGAGGGAGAAAGAGAGGGAGAGAAACATCAATGTACAGTTGCCTCTTGCATGCCCCCGACTGGGGAGCTGGCCCACAACCCAGGCATGTGCTCTGACCGGGAATCAAACTGGCGACCCCCTGGTTTGCAGCCCTGTGCTCAATCCATTGAGCCACACCGTCCAGGGCTCTAAAAACTTTTCTTGATATAAAAGAGATTAGACATATATACTAAGATGAAGGTAATTATTCTTAGAATTAGGTGGGAAAACATTATATATAGCTCAATAAAATAGGGTTGGACATATTTAGAATTTGGCTTAGCTAATAACCATTTGAGTTTTTCTTAATGACATTAAATTAAAATTCTTTTTTAACTTTGGTGTAATCCCGAGCAAGGGATAGTAGGCTTTTTGTTCGGTTTTTAAATTATCAGCAAAGATAGTTTTTAAAGTTTAACGTATAAGTATCCTGGAAATACGTTTCAATTTTTTTGTTAATTCCTCTGTACTTTTTCTTTAAGATTTTATTTATTTTCAGAGAGAGGGGAGGGGAGGGAGAAAGTGAGAGAGAAACATCGATGTGCAAGAGAAACATCAGTTGGTTGCCTCTCATACGCCCCCACCCAGGGATCTGGCCCACAACCTAGGCATCTGCCCTGACTGAGAGTTGAACCAGCAACCTTTTGGTTCACAGGCTGGCATTCAGTCCACTGAGCCATACTACCCAGGGCTCTTCTGTACTTTTAAAGTGGAAATTTATGCTTGTAGGAATCATTTTGCTGACTTGCTAGAGCTAGCTGGAATTACAATGTAATGAGAAATATATATAACTTACCAAGATACCACTTTGACATTAGTTTTCATAATGGTTTTTATATATATATTATAACCATTATTTTTAAATATGGTTAACCCTTTATAAAGTATTATCTCTCTCATAAATGGCATTTTTCTTAAAGATTTTATTTACTTATTTTTTAAAGAGAAGGGAAGGGAGATAGAGAGGGAGAGAAACATCAGTGTGTGGTTGCCTCTCATGTGCCCTTCCACTGGGGGCCTGGCCGGCAACTCAGGTATGTGCCCCAACTGGGAATCAAACCAGTGACCCTTTGGTTCTCAGGCCTGTACTTGAAATTTGGCTAGTTTGTGTACCACTACTGACCCATTCTATAACATGGATGAACCTCAAAAACATGCTAAGTTTGCCCTGATTGGTGTGGCCCAGTGGGTTGGGCATCATCTTTCTGAGTGAAAGTTTGTTGGTTTGATTCCCAGTCAGGGCACATGCCTGGGTTACAGGCCTGGTCACTGGTTGGGGGCATGCCAGAGGCAACCAATTGATGTTTCTTTCTCTCTTTCTCCCTCCCTTTCCCTATCTCTGAAAATAAATAAATCAGATCTTTAAAAAAACATGCTAAGTGAATAAAGCCAGTACAGAAGACTGCATATTATGTGATTCTATTTATATGAACTCTCCATAACAGGTAAATTTATAGAGACAAAGCAGATTATTGGTTGTCTAGGGCTGGGTCTGGAAGAGAATGGAGAGTGGTGACAGCTGATAGATTTGAGGTTTTTCTTTCTGACGTGATGTGGATATACTAAAGTTACATTATGGTGATAATTGTGTAACTCCATGAATATACTACAGTCATTAATTGTATACTCTTAAATGAGTTAATTTCATGGTGTGAAATTATTTCAGTAGAACTGTTTTTAAAAATACACTGAATTTTGAAGATGTAGCAAAAATATTTTATGTTGGCTGCATGTTGAAATACAGGGTCCAACAGAAGTAAGGCCTGCTTAAGTGTGGTTGGTAGGGTAATAATGTGGGTATAATAATTTATAGTTTTAATTTGAACATTGCACCTAAAATGTTATATGATGTGCTTGAGTGTGATTATTGTTATGTTACAGAATTACATGTTTATGATTTTGTAATTAAAAAAGGAGGGGCGTTATTTTTGCCGGGCCCCGTATTTTTGACTATATTACATTTAATAAAACAGTAAAATTTACTTTTTTTTTTGTTAAGTATGGCTATTTAAAATTTTTAAATTACATTTTTGGTTTTTATTAAATTTGTATTGGACAGCATACACTGTTCTGGAACTCTATCAAGATACGATGTCGTGAAGTAATTTGTACATCTATTTTAGTATTTTTCATTTAGTATAAAGAAGACTAGAATCTGTTATTTTTATTATTTTAATTCTCAAGACTCTTCTCTTTGAAATTCTGGATTAATGGAAAAGGTTCTCTGGGACGCCTAAGCCTAAGGTGTGTTGACTGAACGACCTCCAGATTCCATCTTTATTTGGTATTAAGCCAAATGCATGTTGATATCCAGAATGGCCAAGGGAGTGTCTTAGCTGTTGAAAAACTTTAATCTCTAAACCCCTAAATAGATTAGTTTTAATATCTAAGAAAAAAATTAAGTTATCTTACAGTAATTTTTTTAATTAAAAAAACCCCCTCTTGATCTGAAGGTAATTTCTAAGTGGTGGCCAGTACTTCTGATAGTAGTAACGTAGACTCGGATTCTGATGTTGGAATTAGAATAAGACAAACATTGAATAGATACCTGGCTTCTAGACATAATTTCTATAACCAAACTGGGGACTTCTATGAATCTCAAATGTAGTTGTCAATGGCGAAGGGTCAGACTAGTCTCATGAATGTTCTCTGTCATGATGGTGAGAGCCATTTGGACTGTAGCTTTTTGTTTGTTTCCTCTGGCAGGAACTGCAGAGGAATTGTTTAAGCAGGAGGATTTCAGGCTGGAGTTTCTTAGTGATTTGAAGTCATTAATAAACAAGTTCACCAAATAGTAGATAGCTTTAGACTCCTGGTAGGGAGTTCATTGCCCTTATAACCTCTTGGGTCTGCAACTTCCTTAATAGAGAGTTCATAAGTGGAAAATAGAAAACTTTTTATTCTGAATGGGAAGGAGATAAATCAGCACCAAAGTTAAATTGGAAAAAGGCAAAACCCAAAGTTCAAATTTACTTGTGGGTTTGGTGAAGGCTACAGCAGTTGTATGTAACCATTTGGAATAAATAACACATCTTCCCTTGATCTGTATACTTTCTTGGTTTATGCCTTTTGAAACATTTTAGTCGTTCATATAAGAAATACATCTATGGTTCCGCATACTTGTTCCGCATACTAGTTGAGAGTGAGAAAATTGCATGGTGTTATAGTTGACAGTTTAGTTTTCTCCTTAGTTTGTCCCTTGAGTACGGCATCCCATGGATGTTCTAAAGGCTGTGCTGCCACACAGAAGGATTTTTTGTTCCTTAGGCCGACATGTTGTATCTGCTTATTACTCTCAGGGATCATGCGTGTTTGGTGCTTTTTGCTTTGAGTAACAGGTTTTCTGAGTCTTAAGAGATTGCTAAGAATATAATGACTCTGTGGGCCCTGGCTCTTTGGAATTTAAACTGAAAGTACTTGTGGCCAAGATTCTTTTGAACACAGTGAAAATATGTAGAAAAATAATTTTTTCACTTTGAATTTTGTAGTTAGCAAATCTATCTATACCAGAATCTAATCACATATTTGCCCCCTAAAATCTGAACATAAAATGGTAAGCACTTTGTGACTAGGTCTCTGATAGTTATAGTTCATCATCTTACCATTCTTAAAGTTACCTAGGGAATCTTAGGGCTCCACAAAATTCACCAGAAAATAAGCCTCATATTTCTTGGTAATAGATTAGCAAGAGCATAGCCACTTTCCTTTTTTTTTGCTATTGTTATTAGAACAATAGGTTTTAAAACCACCAAATTGCATTTTTTAATGCTGAACTTGTAAGGCTTTATTTTTTAAAAACATTGTGGCAAAATATACATAACATAAAATTTAGCATTTTACTTTTTTTAAGTATGCAGTTCAGTGGCATTACATACGTTTACTTTGTTGTATGACCATCACCCCCAGTCATCTCCAGAACTTTTTCATCTCCCCAGACTGAAACTCTATATTCATTAAACAGCTTCCCATTCTTCTATCTTGAAGTCCCTGATAGCCACCCCTTCTCCTTTCTGTTTTTATGAACTTGACTGCTCTAGATACCTCATAAATGGAATCACACAGGATTTGTCCTTTTGTGTCTGGCTTGTTCCACTTAGCATACTTGTCTGAAGATTTTTCCATGTTGTAGCAAATGTCAGAATTTTCTTCCTTTTTAAGACTGAATGATATTCCTTCAGGTTTTGGGGTGGGTTAAGCTTTAATTATCTAGCCAGTCATCCTATAGATGAACTATTTCCATATTTCTTTTTAACACCACTCAAAGACAGAGATAAGCTTAAAAACATTGACTGGTGTGGTTCAGTGGGTTGGGCATTGTCCCACAAACTGAAAGGTTCCCAATTCAATTTCCTGGTAGGGGCACATGCCTGGGTTGCAGGACAGGTCTCTAGTTGGGGGCATGTGAGGGGCAACTGATCAATGTTTCCTTTGTACATTGATGTTTCTCTCCCTCTCCTTCTTCCTTCCTTCCCTGCTCTCTATAAATAAATAAATAAATAAATAAAATTGGATCTTAAAAAATTAACAGCTGCTATAATTGCATTCTAAAGAATTACTTGTACTTAATCTTCTGTGAGCAGGTTAACCTCATATAGCATACTTAATCTCCAATTTAAAAAAAGATTTTATTTATTTTTAGAGAGAGGAGAAGGGTGAAGGAAAAGAGAGGGAGATAAACATCAGTTGGTTTTCTCTTGTTCACCCCCAAATGGGGACCTGGCCTGCAACCCAGGCATGTGCCCTGACAGGGAATCAAACCAGTGACCTTCTGGTTCACAGGCTGGGGTTCAGTGCACTGAGCCACACCAGCCAGGGCTAAGCTCAATTTTAAATGGTTATTTTTGTCAAAAAAAGATAACCTTTAAAAACCAGTCTTTTGTTTTTTCTCATTTATGTAAATTATTGGACTTCAGAATAGGAAGAGAAATAGAACCAATTATCTTAAATTATTGTGGTAGAATTTACCACCACTTTAGTGACCATGAACACTAAACCCGTTTTTCTTGCCATCTTACCTACCTATAAAAGTAGAGCCAGTACCTGTTTAAGGCTTAGATATTAATTATAAATGCTTATAGGTGAAAGCTAGATGGAAACTAGAACTCAAGAAAAGTTCATTTCTAAGGTCTAGATTTTTTTTTTAGGTCTAGATTTTCTACTGTACTTAAAATTCTTAGGAAATAAATTAATTTTTAATATCAGCATTAAAAGCTGATGATGGTAAAAAGAAAAATTACAGCTTGTAGATCATGAATCTCTTTCCTTGTCAACCTTTGTCTATTAAGAGAAAGCTTTTCTCTTTTTACTCTGTTAATTCAGTTAACCCTCTTAAAAATTTATTTATTTATTTATTTATTTATTTATTTATTTATTTATTTATTTATTTATTTAAAGGGAGGGAGAAAAACATTGATGTGAGAGAGAAACAGCAGTTGGTTGCCTCTCAAACGTGCCCTGATAGGGGAACAAACCCACAACCCAGGCAGGTGCCTGACTGGGAATTGAACTGGTAAACTTTCACTTTGCAGGGAAATGCCCAACCAACTGAGCCACGCTGGTCAGGACAGTCATCACCTTTTTATTTTATTTTTTTTTTAAATCAGACCTTTTGATGGGCCAAAACAAAATACTTGAAGTTAAGATATTTGTTCTATAATAAAAAAACGCATTTTTGCTCTTTAATATATCAACACAATTTTTCTCAGTAAGTATACTAAACATGAAGACTTAAGGCAACTTTCATTAACTTTTACTCTAAGTTATTTTGTCATTTATATAGTAGAGTCCAGTAGTGCTTTCCCATTTCTTTTGCACTAGTTGAAGAATCATCAGTTAGAGCTGACTCATTTTTGAGGAACTTTACCTGGACAAATCGGGTAGAGAGACCCCTTGATATTCAGCAGAGCCTTACTGACAGAAAGCAGCAGATATAGCTTATTACACTGAGTGGTTTGGGATCTCTTACCTTTTTCTAAGAACAAAGAGAAGAAGAATCACTCACTCTATATTTTACTTCTTAAGTTGTCTGTGTGTGTGTGTGTGTGTGTAGTGTTAAAATAACATACAAGTTACCATTTTAATCAGTTTTTAAGTGTACAATTCAGTGACTCTAAGTACATTCACATTATTGTGCACCCATTACCACCACCTGTCTCCAGAACCTTTTCATCTTTCCATACTGACACTGTAATCATGAAACAACTCTCCCTTCTCTTCCCCAGCCTCTGGCAGCCACCATTCAACTTTCTGTCTCTGATTTGACTACTCTTGTTACCTCATATAGTTATTTGTCCTTTTGTGATGGGCTTATTTCATTTAGCATAATGGCCTCAAAATTCATCAAAGTTATAGCATATGTCAGAATTTCCTTCTACTTTTAAAGCCTGAATAATATTCCACTGTATGTCGATAGTACATTTTGTTTATGCAATCATCTGTTAATGGATGCTTGGATTTCTTACCTTTTGGCTACTATACTTGCTATGGATGTGGGTGTACAGCTGTCTGTTCAGGTCCCTGTTTTCAGTTCTTTTGGTTATGTACCCAAAAGTGGAATTACTGAATCATATAGTACTTCTAACTTTTTGAGGAATTGCCGTGCTGTTTCCATTTTACCTTTCTGCCAGCAGTGCCCAAGGAATCCATTTTTTAAAAAGATTTTTATTTATTTATTTTTAGAGAGAGAGGAAGCGGGGCAGAAAGGGAGAGAGCCATTAATGTGAGATTACCTCTTATACACCCCCTACTGGGGCCTGGCCTGAAACCCAGGCATGTGCCCTGACTGGGAATCAAACCAGCGACTCTTGCACTCAGTCCACTGAGCCACACTAGCCAGAGCGAAATCCAATTTCCTTACATCCTTGCCAATACTTGTTATATTCTGTTTTTTGAGAATAGCCATTCTGAGTGTAAAATGGTATCTCATTGTGATTTTGATTTGAGTTTCCCTGACAATTATGTTGAGCATCTTTTTATGTGCTTTTTGGCTATTTGTATATTTTCTTTGGAGAAATGTCTGTTCAAGTTCAAAGGTGCGCATTTTTGTGTCTGGTTGGGATTTTTTTTGCTATTGATGTATATGTCATTTTAAAAAAAGACCTCACCCAAGGATATGTTTATTGATCTTAGAGAGAGAGGAGGGAAGAGAGAGAAAGAGAAACAGTGATGTGAGAGAGAAACATTGATCGGTTGCCTCTAGCATGCGCCCAGACCTAGGTTTGACCTAGAATCAAACCGACAACCTAGATGTGTGCCCTGACTGGGAATTAAAACCCACAACCTTTTGGGGTACAGAATGATGCTCCAACCAACTGAACCATCCAGCCAGGGCTATATTATCATTTTTTAAGGTAAACTTAAGTGTCTTGAAGTTATAAAACAAAAAAAAATGCATTAAGCTCTTTATGCAAAATAGAAGTTTTACTAATTTCTTCTGAACATGGTATTTTGGTAAGAAAAATTTTGTGATACTAAACTACCACCTTAAATCCCCAGGTTGAAGGTAAAGAAAGCTGTTGTGCTAAGAACTATTTTAGTATGAATGGAATACTTTTCATGGATGTAAACCTTACTAAGAATACAAATAGCATTACTGTATATTTCACCCATCATTTGTTTAAATTATAAAACAGTCTTGTTCACAAGTTCTTTGGCCCTGTGATTGACATACCAAAGCACATATTGTAAGAAGTTATTTGGTGTTTTCTTTTTTGTCATGGTTTCTAAAATTGAGTGACATCAGAGTGTTTCACATCCCAGCTTCCTCTTGTATAATTTTCACAAGTGATCTTTTTTTCTTCATTTTTTTCCCCTGTGAATTTTGGAGTTACTCAAATATTTTTATAAAGTGATACATTACTAATAAGGAAGAACAAGTCACTTTAAGGATCCCATGTTTGAATTGCAGCCTAAAATTAACATGTTGGGTTTTCAAAAAATGGAAAGCAGTCAAAGAAGTAACGTAGGCCTCAACTTTGGCACTATTGACATTTGAGGCCAGATAATTCTTTGTTGTGGGGACTGTCTTGTACATTGTAGGATGTTTAGCAGCACCCCTGGCTGCAGTTCACTAGACGGCACTAAGCCTCATCCCCACTTACAGTTGTGGCAGCTAAAAAAATGTCCCTTGAGGAGCAAAATTGTCCCCACTGAGAGCCTCCGATACAGGTATTTCGATGATAGGATTAGTGAATGAAACAGAATACTGCATCCGAAGACTCTGCACTTTGTTAGACACTTAATTTTTTTGGTGTATATTTTAATTGTGCTTTTGCTTTCATCCTAGAATTTTTAAAAAATTATGTATTTTTAGAGAGGGGGAAGGGAGGGAGAGAGGGAGAGAAACATTGATGTGTGAGAGAAACATCAATCAGTGTGCCTCTTGCACACCCCCAACCAGGGAGGGGCCTGACCTACACCCCAGGCTTGTGCCCTGACCACCAGTTGAACAGGGGACCTATCAGTTTGCGGGATGACACCACTGAGCCACACCAGTAGAATTTTTTTTAATCATCTTCCCCAAAGTTCTAGATAATAGGATCCATGAAGTGGTTTTGTTTTATAGATGTCGGTGATTTTTCAGTCAGGTTATTAATATATGTCAGTTACATTTCCACTGCCTTAGTTAGAAGAGCCATCATATTTCTTGAATAATTAATAATTGAAGAAATACTTTGCAATTTGTGACAAAGAAACTTGCATTTTACTCTCAGATACTGAGTTCAGTTAGTATCTTTATTTTACTGAGCTTGGTATACTTTCCTAGATATTAATTTCAATTGCTTGCACTATTCAAGTCAGTAATTTCCTGGAGGCACATTCATTACATGTCTGGCACTATATGAGGCTCTCTGTTTACAAAGTTGAATCCATTGGACTTTCAAATGAATACCAGTTATGAGACAGAATGAAGGCATTTGAGATAGACATTGTAGTAAATGAGGCATGGGAACATACAGTCAAAAAACCAACAAATGCTGTAGGGTGGGATATGGATGTCAGGAACAGCTACAAAGCAGGAGGTTAATATTAGAGCTAATTCCTTGAAGGCAGGGCAGGCAAGGATGGACAGAAAAGTGCCTTTAACAATAATGGGTATGGACAAGAGCTCTCTTTTGTTAGCTATATGCTAGGCAGAGTGCGAAAGCATTTTCTAATCATAACTCACCATAGCCCCTCACAAGTGGTAGGTATTATCACCATTTACATGAGAAAGTTAAGGATTAGAGAGGAAATAATTTAACTAAGGACTTGTATCTAATAATTTTTAAAGAGGTACCTGATTAGAAACTGGTTTAATGTTCTTGTGTGGCTAGATCATTAGTGGATAGGGTAAAGGGTCATGGCAAGAGAGTGAGAAGGAGCAGGTAGAAAATTAGTTTGGAATCATGTTTGTAAAAGCTCCTCTCTTTTGACGAAGAATGTGGATTTTATCCTATAGATATGTCCTTGAGAGCTTTCAAAGATGGATGGAATGTTGAAAGTGGGTGGAGAGTCATAGACCCCTGAAATTAGCAGGACCTTTGAAGGAAGGTCATGAGGTCTGGTAATCCACTAAGGAAGTTAAAGTTTAGAGAAGCAAAATGAGGTGCTTTACTAGACCAGACCACACAGTTGAGTATTTCCTTCTTCATTTTTTAATAAAATACAGAGACTTAGTTCAGGTTACATCAGAAGTCGCAGAATTGAAAATGGAATTAGAATCATATCAGGCTGTCTACTAAACTCTAATTTTTTGTTTTTGTTTTTTTTAACTTTCTGGCTCAGGACACTTACATTCTTAAATTATTGAGCTTTTATTTAATTTAAGTAATATCTATTGACATTTGCCATATTAGAAATCAAAACTGTTATTTTGAAATTTTTATTTAATTCATTTGATATAACTTTCTTTTTTAAATTTTAATAGTTTATTTGAGCAAAAATTAATTTGAATTGGTCAGTGCCGAACCAGAAGTGGTTAGGAGCGCTCTACCAACAGGAGCTAGGGAAAACACTTATAGAGAAAAAGCAGAAGCAAAGCAAGAACATGATTTGATTGGTTAGAATGGAAGCTACTGCCTTATATGGAAGTCCTAATAAGGTGTTTGTGATTGGCTGTCCTTAGGTTTGATTTCTTTTTTTTAAAGAGAGGATTTTCCTTTATCATGTACCATTTATTTTATGTTATTATTTATTTATTTAAAAGATTTCATTTATTTATTTTTTAGGGAGAGAGAGAGAGGAAGAGAAACATCAATGTGTGGTTGCCTGTGGCGTGCCCCCCACTGGGGACTTGGCCTGCAAGGCAGGCATGTGCCCTGACTGGGAATCAAACCAGCGACCATTTGGTTTGCAGGCTGGCACTCAATCCACTCAGCCACACCATCCAGGGCGATCATGTACCATTTACTTTAAATATTTTATTTATTTATTGTTTAGAGAGAGCAGGGAAGGGAGGGAAAAAGGAAGGTAGAGAAACATCTTGGAGGTTACCTCTCACAGGCCCTCAGCCGGGGACCTGGCCTGCACCCAATGCATGGTTCACAGGCCAGGGCTCAATCCAGTGAGCCACACCAGCCAGAGCTGATTTCTTAACCATGAGGTATTTTACTGGCCTAGGTTTTGGTTTGCTCACATAGGCTGCTAAGGTATTAGAAGCACCTCAGTCTAATGGATTCCTTGTTTAATTAATTTAAGATCTCCCCCTTTTGATCATCCTCTCATACATGAAAGATTAATTAAAAATTGGCGTTAGTGCCTTTCTTGGTCATCGTTAGTTAAGTTCTTGAAGTCTTTGTCTTGTCGTGACACTCATTGGCTATGGTGTCAGGTCCCTGGAAGAACTGCTTTTGCTGTTCATCTTGTCATTCATCTTGTTTCTGTTTCTCCAAGCACTGTGGGACCATGTGATATACTGCTGATGGCTGCAAACGCAAAATTAAGACCCTTGAGAGGATATAGCCATTAGGCAGACAGACTATAGTGATGACTGGCAGTTGGAGAATAACACCAAGAGACTGAAGTGTGCTCTTCAGTCAGGGTTCCCTGTGAACCGAACTAATTGGTTCAAATAAATAAAAAAAATGTATTTAAAGGAGCATCAACCTGTTTTAGCCTGTTCGTTAATTTCTTGTATTTGCTACAATACCAAAGGTGTTGATCCAGGTATAGTAGGAGAAGGTATTTGCTTATGGCCCAGACTTATTGCTTGTTCAGCCAATAAGTAATCTAAAGCAATTCTATTGTTGAAAACCACCTTGGCAAGAAATTCTAGGGATTTTTGCTCTAGTTATGGCCTTAATGGTAGATTTAATGAGAGTTGCCAGAGTTAAGGAGCATTATCTGCCTATGGATTAATGGGAAAAAGCAAGTAGCGAAAGGTAAAAGGCATAGAAGTTTCATATTGAGATGAAGATCTTCATCCATGATCTTGGGAGAATTTGCCACTTCAAGATGTTGTCTGCTTCTGGGGAGGAACCTCCCTAATCAGTTATAATTTTAGATCTTCAGCTAGTATGCTATAACTTTTTAAAACAAATAATGAGATGAGTGGCATTATTTTACCTTTTTTGCAAATCTCTCTTTTTTTAAGGTTTTATTTATTAATTTTTAGAGAGAGGAAGGGTGGGAAAGAGAAAGGGAGAGAAACATCAATGTGTGGCTGCCTCTCACGCGCCCCCCACTGGGGACCTGGCCCGCAACCCAGACATGTGCCCTGACTGGGAATCGAACCAGGGACCCTTTGGTTTGCAGGCTCATGCTCAATCCACTGAGCTACACCAGTCAGGGCTGCAAATCTCTTTAATGTCTGATTTTTAATAAGATGTCTAGATTCTTATAACTACTTCTGCATTTAAACTGTGATTATACTTGTGTGTGTCTGTGTGTGTGAAGTCTATGAAGAATATCTGGCATCACACAGATATGTAATTGAAATAGGAAGGACCTCACAGAACCCCTAAGAAGACCTTAAGGACCCTGCATAGGTCCTCAGACCACATTTAGAGAACTGCTGCACTAAAAAATAGGATTGTCTTGAAAATTTGGACCTGTAAAATACTGGATATGCAGAGATTCTTACCTGGTGTGGTGATGCGTTGCATTTAGGAAATTACATGATCCCCCTCCCCCCCCATTTGATGGAGGCACCAAGGGCAGTTGGCACATTTTGATTTGCATAAGCCTGATGGAAAATCTGCATTTTTTGCATCTTTTCCCTTTTGAACTCAAGCTCATATATTGATTATGTAGAGAGAAAACAATTATTAACTATCTGATGGGAAGAGAAGAGAGGTTATTGGCAAATTGTCACTTGAGATTATGTATCTTTTCTAAACAAATGGGCTCTCTTATCTGTTTTAATTGCAAAGTTTTCTAGTTGCTTTAATTGCTCCTTAAAAGAAAATCCATTTATGCCAGATTTTTTTCTCTACTTAATTTGGTTAATTGCTTTTTAATTTCCCAGTTAAAAAAAAGTATAAATGCATATTTAGGGTAATCAGATGTTTACAAATAATATAGGAATACAGATGTAAAAGCCAGTCATTGGCTATTACTCTTGTATGTGAACAAATTTTATCCTGAGTCATCTTAAATAGTATACCCAGTGCCTTGACATTTTCAATGTTGAGTCAAATGTTCACTGTAGTTCTGTGTATAAAATGGCTGTGGGAACAGGAGTAGTTGATTGACACCGTAATTGTGCTTAAGAGAATCCTGGCATCCCATAATCTGTTTGATTATCAAGAACTGTTATGCAACCAATTGCTTATTCTCTTATTTTTTTTATTATGGAAATTTTAATTAGTTATGTGTCTTAGTAATCCTAATCAAAAATAAGCAGATATAAGAAATAATTTAGCCTTAATTATCTTATGTGCTTAGGGGAAAGTATAACTAGATTCTTTTAAGTTGCATTTTTTCAAGTTCTTTATGATTTAGAACTTTTAGTTGATATTGAAGATGTAATACTGATGTGTCCAGGTAAATGTAAAATCTGCTTTCTTAAAACTATTTGTTGATACACATCATCACTGCGTTAATAAATTTATATTGGAATACCTTCTGATTAACTGTTTTGGCTTTCAAGAAACAACTAAGTACCATAGATCACTGCTTTGATGAGCTGTGTGATTCTTTAGTGAAAATGAAAATAAGAATTAAAAAAATAAAATGGACACATTCTGGGCATTTGGGCTTTCTGTCAGTTTAATAGGACTGAAAAATATTTGGGGGGCTAAATTTGTGCCCCCATGTTGATTTAGGGTCTTAAAATTCCTAGTACATTTAATAGACTGTCTTGAAAATGTACATTGCAGTTTAGTGAACTCAAAAGTTGTATAATTTACCATTTAATAATTCATTTTAAAACCTTTTCTCCTTCTAGTTATCACTTCAA
Organism: Desmodus rotundus; assembly: GCF_022682495.2. NCBI lineage: Eukaryota > Metazoa > Chordata > Mammalia > Chiroptera > Phyllostomidae > Desmodus > Desmodus rotundus. Next base: position 9,025,965 of record NC_071389.1, read on the forward strand.
ATTGTTCAGCAGATAATTCTACCAGTTAAATCTTATATCTTGTTTGGTAGCAGGGAATTTCCCAAGATTGTGATGATACTGACAAACCTAATTTCTGTGACTACTTTGCACTTTAAAATCATTGTTAATCATTGATTGATCACATTCCTCCATTTTTGTAATAGACTTACACAGAACATTGTTTTTGTTGCCTCATCAGCCATATCAAAAGTCAGAAATTCTTCTCTTGACCATATTTGTTTACTTCTTTACCCACTATTGCTAAGGAATTTTGATGTATATAATATTGGTAGTATTGTAACTAAAGTATTTTCCTTAATGGTTATTTTACTCATTGGAATTAAGTTAATAAGTCATATAACATTCTATACTGTAGTTACTTGGTGGCCTTGTAAATAATCTTGTATTGCTTGGAGTACTTAATATATTTAACAAATATTTTTCTCTTTCTGTGCCAAAAAGATTAATTTTGTTAACCCTTAATTTGAGTGAAAATACAGTATCCTATTCACTTAGTACTAGTAACACTACTTTTTCTGAATGCTCCAGGGAAAAATTCACTTCATGGATAGGAAAATTGAAGCCCCGTCATGTATAGGAGGCCTGGCAATGATGACTTGTTCTATTGGGAGGCTTTTATCCCTAGGAGTTTGTATTTTGTAACTCACCTATCTCCTTTTTGCTCCCACTGGAATAGGTTTATTTCTCTATGTTTCAAACTGTATAAAGCTCGATAACCTCATGAAGTTTTCATTTTTTGTGGTAGTAGGTGAAAGCTAAATGAAAATGCTGTGTGAATTCTAAGTTAATAACACCCTATTTTCTTACATCATTTATTTCTTATTAAAAAAAAAAAAGCAATAGCAAATTTGTCTCAGATCCAAGGGTTGGATTTATTTATTGGGCTGGGTATGAAAGCTGTAGTCTTAGCTCAAATGACAAAAACTATCAGGTCTTTCCTCTAGCTAGTGTGCTTAACCTCCTGGAGTTACATAGAGATAAGCCTTCCACAATAGGGAAGGTGTGGGTATGAGCCAAAATTTCAGGGGGAAAAAGTTACAGGAACCTGTAAAATGGCAGATCCTGTAAATAGCTTTTTATTAATCTATTTGAGAAGGCTGCAAAAGAACTTAAAACATAGCAGTTTTGTATATCCAGTACTAAAGAGAATTTTATATTTCTCACTTAGTTCTTAGCCATAAAAAGCTTGTTTAAATATCTCTCTCATAATCAGACCATGTTGGCAATATTACCTCCTTGTCTTTCACCTGCCTCCCCATTTGAGGATTATATTAAACTGAAGAGAGTAAATCAGTTCAATTTCATTGACTCTCATCTCCCATATTATTCACAAAGAGCCTAAACTAGTATTATTACACCTTCAGAAGTGTTAAAAATTACCTGGGAAATTATTTTGGATATTTTTGTTTTCCTAAAATTTATTTAGCCATAAGGCAGTGGTGATAGTAGTAATAATAGTAACACAGCACTGGTGCCTCATTTATTGAGTGTTGGCGTATTTCAGACTCTAAACTTGTGGGTTATTTTATTTAATTCTTAACCCCGTAGGATAGATATTCTTTATTATTTCTATTTTACAGATGTGTAAACTGAGTCTTCAGTAAAAGGTTAAATGACTTGTCCAAGAATACATGTTTATATGTCTGAGCTAAGATTTGAATGGCTCTTTGAATCAAAAAACCCATATATCTGCTATTGTGTTATTACCTTTAAGTGAATTGTGTTTATTAGTCTTATTTTAGTTGGTAAAAATTATTCAGATCTAGCACAGGATGAATATATTTGTTTTTAGGAGGCATGTGGTAGTAAAAGATCCGTTACTTTTGCCTCCACATTCTCAGGCCACTGTTTGCTGTCTTCTGCTCTCTCTGAAGGTACAGTATGAAATAGATGTGGAGAAGGTAGGGTGTCCTGAAATCTGAGACCTAAAATTTAGACCTTTTAATTATTGCCACTTGTTGATTCTAAGAAGTTTTTATATGCTACAGGTTTTGTTTTTTGTGTGTGTTTTTACTAAAGCTTCTTTTGCCCTTCTGCAGCACCGATTCCAGCAGTAGTTCAAGTGACGATTCTCCAGCCCGGTCGGTTCAGTCTGCAGCAGTCCCTGCACCCACTGCCCAGTTGCTTTCATCCCTGGAAAAAGATGAGCCCCGTAAAAGTTTTGGGATCAAGGTTCAGAATCTTCCAGTACGCTCTACAGGTAAAAACTGTACCTTCCTCTCTACTGCTGTTGGAGAAGGAGAGAGGAGCAACTAGAATTCTATGCTTTGTAGTGACAACAAGCTTTGTTTTTGTGGTCCGTTAATATTTAATGCCATGTAAGAATAAGCAAGTGATTTTATAACTCTATATAGTATCTAGGTTGTATATATAGATTTGCATGTTATTTTATTTGTAGTTATTATATACATAAGCACATATTATGCACATATGCATACACATATGTGCATATATATTATGATGTATACATGTACATATACCCACAAAGATTGTATAGTGCATATTTTATACAGGAAGGGTGGTTTGTCTTTGAATAAATATGCTTGCTGGTTTAAATATTTCAATATTAGGGGAAATTTGGTATGATAAAATTGTGGAAATATTTTCAGTTGGATTTATTACATTGCTCTGGAGTTCTGTGTTATGTGAAATAACTTTGGACATAAAATTATAAGAAACCCATTTCAAAATATTAAGAATTTAAATAAGGAAAATCATGAATTAAGAGGAACATCTAGTGAAAAGCTGTCTTTTCTTTACTCTTGATTATTTTTAATTGTCAATTTGCTATAAATGCTGTTATTCCTAAATGAGGCATATTACATACGTAAACAACATACATATGGTCAAACCAAAAAAACCCAAACTATTTCTTAGCTAAGTGCATTTCAGTGATTTATTAAATTATTTATTAAAACAGCCTATAAAATCTACATACCAGGTTTGTGAATAGACATACTGAGACACAAATATTGATCACCTTTTGATTTAGGTTACTTGGTAATTTAGCAATGGACAGGGATAAAATTGGCTTGTTGTTCTATGTAAGTTAATATTTATAATGAAGCAAATTAACACAGGGCCCCGCCCCCACCCCCCACCCCCACCCCCACCCCCGATGATATGATTCATCTGTAAAAGGCCTCAAAGTTGTTTAGGATGTTGCATGCCACTTCCCACACATTTTTATCCTTGACATGATGCTTGAAAAGATAGAAGTGCAGCTTTCTTTCTAAAGTCTTTAAAATTCTTATATATGTTTTCATGTATACAAGTTTTATTGTGAAGGTTTTAAACATAACCAAAAGTAGGAGTGGCAAGATGAACTCCCCTTACACTATGGGAGAAAAAAAAAACATTTTTTGTGATTTTTTGATAATCAGAAAAATCGTTTTTTTGATTATTAAAAATCAAAAAAAATTGATAAATCATTTTATCAAAAATGATTAAAAGTCAATCATTTTTTAATTGATTTTTTAAAACCAATCATTTTTTAATTGATTTTAAAAAATCAATATATCTTCTAACACTGTTTATTTCAGAATTGTATACTAATACCCAAAATGCTTTTTAGAGGTATTTTATTTGAAAACATAATGTTTTAATGCTAAGAAAACTTAGGCTAATGATTTAGTAGTTTATTGAGTTGTAAATAAATTAGAAAAATAAGTAACTTGTTTTTATTTGGGCATTTAGATACAAGCCTTAAAGATGGCCTTTTCCATGAATTTAAGAAATTTGGAAAGGTGACTTCAGTGCAGATACATGGGGCTTCAGAAGAGAGGTATGGTCTGGTATTCTTTCGGCAGCAAGAGGACCAAGAAAAAGCATTGACTGCATCAAAAGGAAAACTTTTCTTTGGCATGCAGATTGAAGTAACAGCCTGGATAGGGCCAGGTAAGAGATAAGGAAGCTGAGTTTTAGTGTAATTTGTACTCCAGCCTGTGTATGAAAGGGCAACATTGTATCCTCAATGTGGGCACTATTCCAGCTTTATTTATTGACATACTTCCAGTATCTTCTATTTTAAAGAGTGGTTACATTTACCACTCAGCTTAATAAACTAGATTGTCTTGGTTAGGGTGGGTAAAAAATAATTGTTCTGTTTGTGTAAGAGAGAAATGCTGATTTTTAACATGAGTCCGAAAGGCAGAGTATAGCCCTTTGTTGAATCCTGCCTTCCCAAAAGGGTTAAATTGTAATAAGGAGATAGTTTCTAGGAGAATGACAACAGAATTGTCCTGCATTAAGTTTGAAAATAAACTACTTGGCATACGGATTTGGGGGACTCGTTAAACCAGTTTTGTTTCTATTATGTCCAACACAAATTGGATCTGTTATTCTGGCTTCCATAATCTTAAAGATAGTGACAAAGAAGCAGGACTAAGTCTTCTGAGTGTGAGCCATTGAGAATTTCAAGGGGACATTTTATTAGCTTGAACCTACCTATTGTAAGGCGGGAAGTCTTCTCAGGCATGGCTTGGGGTCAGTGTTTCTCCTATTTAGAATCACCAGCAGTGCTTGTTTAAAATGCAGGCTCTTTTATCCGCTTAACTGGTTCAGAATTTGCATACTCAAGTTTGGGAACCCCTACTTTAAGGGAACTTGTGAATAAATTTGTAGAGGATAGAAAAGAAAGGCTAAAACTATACAGTTCCATTATGTAACTGAGACAATTAAACTTTAAGACTAAGGCTTTGAGTAGAATTTGTAAGGTAAACTCAGCTTATTTTCTTGGAATATTCATTTTATTTGACAGTTAAGAGGAAAAAGTAGAATTTCCCTGGTAAGAATGTGTAAATGTTATTTGTGTATTAAAATAGGCACAGAGCCCTGACTGGTGTGGTTCAGTTGGCTGGGGGTCTTCCCACAGAGGGAAAGCTTCCCAGTCAGGGTGCATGCCAGGGTTGCAGACCCAGTTGGGGCACGTGCAAGGGGCAGCTGATCGATGGTTCACCCATTGATGTTTCTCTCCCTCTCTTCCTCTCTCCCTTCCCTCTATCTTAAAAAAAAGCAGGGGACATAGAGGTGTTAGAGCGAATACTGTAAAATGTGCATTATTTTGTGATAAAACACAGGAATTCAAAAGAATATTATCTTTTCAAAGGAATTATAGGTTATGTCTTCATGTTTCCACCTCTCTGCCAGGTTTGAGATGTACTGCCCTAAATTATACTGGACTAAGAGCAGTTCTTATTTAACACATTTGGGATTGTATTTAGAATGTCGCACATTCTTGAGGAACTGACTTGAGGAATATTTAGAATATTATAATCTATGTAAGTTTTTAGAGTTTTATATTACTAAGTAGTAAGGATCTAATTTAGGGGCATTGTCAATAGCTGACCCTCTATCAAGACCCATTTGATTTCCAAGTGGTGGGGCTAGCTCAAGATTTTTACTGTAGTAAAGCATTTTTAACTAAAACCCAGGGCTTAATTGGGTTTTAACCTCCTATTAGTGAAGATTTTGAGAAGTTTGGTTGGTTCACGCATAGGAAAGCTGGAGGTAACTTTTCAATATGGGACAACATGAAACTCTTGTTTAATGGGATGTTTGAAAGCAGTTGAATTTGAGTGTAGAGACTTGGTTGGAATTATGCTGTTGGATGGTTTGTCATAGATGTTTTGCATTGAAATGTATGGAGCTGATTGCTTCCTTAGGTCAAGGACTGCTTAGATCCAAGTCCAAGAAACCCAACTCTGTAGTTAGACCCCTGGTGGCTTCTGAGATTGTGCTTTCTTACTACTGTGCACAGCATTACACTCCCCTAAACATGAAATTGCAGGATAAAATAGCTTTTTCAATGACATGTGGGAATTCAGTTGGTAATGAAGGTTAAAATTCCTGAGCTATTCAGTGGAAATGAAGCCATTGCAGATTTTAATGGTTGTAAATCATGCTTTATCCTGCTGATTTTGACTTTTGGAGTACAAACCTCAAACCTCAAGATGTGTCTCAATTTATTTTTTTCTTTTTAATTTTTTTCTCCCTTTAAAAATGAAGTATTCCTAAATGTGTGCCCTCTACTAGATAGTTTCAAGAAGACCTAGTCAAGCTCGAAATGAGATATACCCCTGTGATAACATGATGACAATGTAGAGACAGGTGTGCACGTGAGCCTCTGGCAGTTTCTGGGTCCCCCTAACTCTGTGAAAGTATGTGCTCTTTGATGACACTGTCACCAGATTAAGTTGAGCTACCTTTAGAGCTATTAAACTGGAATCAGGAGTGAGATGTATTCTGTCTGAATTCACTCAACAATTCAGAAGTTGTACCTTTTAAACGCCAGTAGGGTTGATACTATCAGTAAGGTTCAGAGACTGACTGAAACACTTGGTTCAGTCAAGCTGATTAATACTAGCTTTTTGAATGGCTGTGTTTTACATTAAAAAGGGAAACAAAGGCTGCATTATAAACCTTGAGTCATTTAGTCTTTTTCTAGTTGTCACTGGGGTCTGTGCAACACCAAAACAAGATATTTTGTGTTACTTCAGTCAATTTTTATACAGATATTATTCTTGTATTTAAAAATTGCTGCGTTTAGCCCTGGCTGGTGTGGCTCTGTGGATTGAGTGCTGGCCTGTGAACCAAAGGGTTGCCAGTTTGATTCCCAGTCAGGGCACATGCCTGGGTTGTGGGCCAGGTCCCCAGTAGGGGGCATGTGAGAAGCAACCACACATTGATGTTTCTCTCCCTCTCTTTCTCCTTCCCTTCCCCTTTGTCTAAAAATAAATAAAATCTTTATAAAAATAAAAAATAAAAATAAATAAAAATAAAAATTGCTGCGTTTAGCCCTGGCTGGTGTGGCTCTGTGGATTGAGCAACAACCTATGAATTGAAAGTTAGCCAGTTGGATTCCCAGTCAGGGCACGTGCCTGGGTTGCAGGCCAGGTCCCCTGTTTGGGGGTATGGGAGAGGCAACTGATCCATGTTTCTCTCACACAATGATGTTTCTCTCCCTCTCTGTCTCCCTCCTTTCCTCTCTCTCTAAAAATAAATAAATAAAAATCTTTTTAAAAATATTGAAAGTAAATTAAATAATGAAGCTGGAATGTTTTCAGCTGAGTTTCATATATAGTTTTATGCTACACATTGAGAGCCTGCTACCCAATTTTGGAACCTAAGATTAGGCTAAAACGATTACCATTTTTACTGGGGTTTAAAATCTATTTCTGTGTTGGTGATTATTTTAAAAACAAATCAATTTATCAGGTTGAAATTTAGTCCGCTTTTCTATTTTAAAAATCAAAGTGTTACTTTCCCCTACTTTTTGGGATAAGTTTCTTAGCCTTTGTATTCCTCTTTTGCTTTGGCGTTTACAAGAAGCATGTATTTCTGAAAGTGTGTATAATTTTTCAGATTGTATGAGTATGCAAGCCAAAAGTTTCAGAGATTTTCTTTCTTAAATGTAGATTATCCCCATGATATGTAAGTACACGTCAAAACATTCTTTTCTCTCTTTATTTTGCCCCCATCCCACTTACAGAAACAGAAAGTGAAAATGAATTTCGCCCTTTGGATGAAAGGATAGATGAATTTCACCCCAAAGCAACAAGAACCCTCTTTATTGGCAACCTTGAAAAAACCACTACTTACCATGACCTTCGCAACATCTTCCAGCGCTTTGGCGAAATTGTGGTATGTTAATTTTTACAGTAAAAACAGTTTTAGATCTTTGTCATAAGACAAAGCATAGTACAGATTATATTTGGAAATACGACATTTAGATGGTGTAATGAATGTTTTTCTAATTTGCCCTATGTGTTTTTACTCCTGATCTAGCAGAACCCCATTGGGGAGTATTTATGGAAAAATATGTATTTATCTTTATTTTGTTTATATATATATTTTCCTCTCCATTTTTCCTGTTTCAATGCCATCTCTAGTCCTGTGGATTGAAAGGGAAATGTGGAAGAGAAAACATGTTTGTAAGAAAGAAGTGGCAGATTAGTATATGATTATTGTGTTACCACAGCGCTCGTCGGAAAGTACCTTGGGGATTACTAGAATGTGGATGTCATGCTGGAAGCTCAGTTCTATTTTGAAATTTTAATTAGAATCACTTTTTATATTATGCAAGTCATGCTTAGATTTAGGAGTAGAAAGGATTTTTCTGTTCCCTGTGATGCAAAACTTGAGGCAGTTTATAGTGAAAATAGTTTGGTTGCAGCTTTATACCCTTGGGATAAACTATTTTGTTTTGTGTTTGAAAAAATAGGGAAATTTTTACTTCTTACTTTTCTAGACTTTCTTTATACTAATAACCGTAGATAAATTGCTGTAGTATATCTGTACTTCGGAGGATTTAAAAACGTCTAGGGTAGGAATAGCTATTGTTAATCTTTCAGACGTGTGTGTGTCCTTTTGTCTGTCCATCTATCTCACACACCAGCGATTTTCAAACTTTTCATCTTACGACAATTCTGTGGCATGTCAAAAAAAAATTTTTTGCCATATGACAAAAAAAAATAGGTATAATAGGTGTAATTTTGATTTATTCACACCAGACGTCTGTTGTTGGCATTGGTCTTTTTTATAATTTGACAGTCTAAGTGAAAAGAAGTTAGTGCCCCTGACTAAATTAGTCAGGCATTGTATGTTTTTTTAAAAAAAAATTCTTGCAGCATGCTGATTGAAAATCAGTTATACTCTAATGCTTTAAGCAAAGATCCTAATTTTTTTTAAATGACATAATCTAGTCTTATGAATAAAGCGTTATTTGTGCTTGTGACTGACCTTACCTTACCTTACAGGAGCTAGGGGCAAGAGATAAAAGTGGTTGGCAGAAAGTAAAAACAAAGAGAAGATACATATTTAGAGAAATAAATCAGCAAAACATTCACTGACTTTTTTTCCCAATTATTTTGATTTTTTTTTTAAAGTTCTGTTTTTTTTATGAGCGTCATAGATACTGTAATTGTAGCTCTACTGCTTACCTAGATGAGTGACTTGGAGTTCACATTCCTACTTGGACTTAAGCTTTTTCTGTCTTTGGAAAATGATCTATTAATTAATTAAAAAAATTTTTTTTATTGACTTTATTGGGCAACACTAGTTAACAAAGTTATACAGGTTTCAGGCGCACAGTTCCACAACACATCATCTGTACTCTGTTTTGTGTGTTCACCACCCCAAGTCAAGTCTCCTTCCCTCTCCATTTTATTAATTAATGTTCTATTTGGCATTCATGAGTCTATGAATTGATAAAATTTTTGGTATGCTTTCATTCAGATGTAGCTGCTACTTTAAATTTTGGAGGAGTATAAAAAGTTGTATTTGGGTACATGGATACATAACGTTTTCATCACCAGGTTGCTAACAATAGAATAGTTATTGTATTTGAGAGCTATGCTTCTGAATAAGGTGGACACATCAGTATTCTGTTTGGAAACCATAATCTCATTGTGTTTGCAATTCCCTATGGTTGTCACTATTTTAATGAAACACAGACTTTGGGAAAATGGTCTGCTGCTTTTTGATAACAGATTATGCTATAACCAGAGCCTAGTTAGTGAGTCTACTCAACAGTATTCTTGGAGACTGTTTCTCTTCAGTAGAGTTATCCTCGGTTGTTGCATTCTACCTAATAGTGAAAATCAAAGTGAATGTTTATTTACCATTACTTATAACAATTTTGAGTATAATTATTGTGTTTTTTTAAAGGACCCATCAAACAGCTTTTAAATGCATCATTCAGTTTGCTGTTTCAGGTTTTTCCTATTGGCTTATGACTCTTAAGGAAGTTTAGATAGTCATGATACTCTGCAATAAATGGCCCAGGTGGGTTATTGTTTAAGCATAAGAGTGGTTTCTCTGGACCACTTCCCTGTGTAAGCTAGGTGTTTTTGTTTTTGTTTTTGACCACCACTTCTAACTAGGCAGGACCAAGTGTCAGGTGTGACTTATAGGTTTTGGACATCCCAAAGGGATAGTGGCATTCCTTTATTGTTTTTCTTTAATCCAGACATAGTGTTCTGATGCATTTTCACAAGTAGTTTAGGTACTTCTATATCCATTCATACTGGATATAAGAGATTATTACCATATTTATTAATTACCAGGCTTGATTCTTTGAGATATACTGATAGAATGAGTCTTCTAATTTGGGGTTGCATATTTTAAGTAACTTTGAAAACGTGATTTCTTTATCATTCTTACCCTCCTCAGATATTTTAGTTTAAATGGCCTGTTTTTGGTAAGACATTTAGATACTGCAGAAGGGAATTATTTTTTAGGTTTTCATTGATTAGGCTGCCTTTTCTTTATTATCATAAATATCTCAAGACAGGTGTATTGTGGATTTTAAATTTCAAATTTTGAGTTGCAGTGCATTTGCTCTTCTGCAGAGAGCTGCACATAAGAAGGATTTCATGGTTAGTAATTACAAATGCTGTTGTATAGTTTTTTAGACTGTTTAGTTTACAGTTTCATTAAGATGTACAATTTTAACTAAGAATGATTTGGGGGAGTATGACTTCAGAAATATATACCTCATAGAGACTTGGTTTATTCTGATTTATGTTCTTGATGAAAATAAATTTCTAATTATTTTCTTGTATCACTAAGTGGTATCCATTGGCCTTTTCAGGATATTGATATAAAGAAAGCAAATGGAGTCCCTCAGTATGCGTTCTTGCAATACTGTGATATTGCTAGCGTTTGTAAGGCTATTAAGAAGATGGATGGGGAGTACCTTGGAAATAATCGCCTGAAGGTAAAGAAATTTGCATAAGTTACTGTACTGTTACAATTTTTTTTTAAGATTTGGAGTTTTTTGCATATGTCTGATTACTTAAAATTTCAGTAGTACAGTTTAGATAACCATAAAGGAGGTACACTTCTGCACCCTCATGCTTGTTGTCCTATGAACTAAGACTTGATAATCCAGGCAGGATTGCTTTTTTGCAAATTTTTACTTGATTTAACCAAATGGCTCCCACTTGAAATGTTGGTTTGACAAGATTCCTATAGATGATAGGTTTTCTCAGAATTCTGTAGTTGAGGGGTGGGAGGTGAGGGGGCAAATGCAGACAACTGTACTTGAACAACAATAAAATATTTTTTTAAAAAGAATTCTGTAGTTGAATAATTGGTGAATTTACTAATAAAAATTTCGCCTTTTATATTCAGCTGGGTTTTGGAAAGAGCATGCCTACAAACTGTGTGTGGTTAGACGGGCTTTCTGCAAATGTGTCAGATCAGTACTTAACACGACATTTCTGCCGATATGGGCCTGTGATAAAGGTAGGTGGGAAGTTTTGGTGTGTAGTTTAAAGCTACCTCTGACTGCCTTTTCTTGGTATTCTGCCTTTCAGTCCCAATTTCTAGTGCCTACTTTTTCTTTTCTTTAATAACTCATACATTAAAATTATCTTTTTCAAAATTTGGCCTAGGAGGGCATTTGCATCTCATCTATATTATTAGCTTATGATACGAATATTTTGATCCAGCCAAGATGATTAATTTTGAAACTAATACGCATACTGTTAAAGAGAATGTTTCTTAGAGATTTTTATAATTTTATCTCATCAAAATTAGATAGTCTAATTATATAAGTGTCCGTGTTCACACTAATATAGAATTAGCCTCAAATTTTTAAAAGTGATGGTTTCTTTAAAGGGACATTCACACAACAGAATATTCATCTGATCAATGTAATACATGGTGCATGTATGTAACACACCCACAAACATAACAGGAAAAGGGTCTCTGGGCCCCATTCTGTTATGTAAATTAAAGATAAAGCTTTAACTTTTTGAAAACAGATTTACACGGTGGTGGACCTGTTGTATAATTTTGACATTTCTTTATATGTAGCTTTTGTTATCTGGAGAAATGTTAAAACTGCTAGAATAAATAAAAATCCAACAGCTTTAAGGCGGTAGTGCTACTTACAACTCAGAATCACTAAAATTTTATGTCAATTCAGTACTTTCAGTACATTTTTTTCTCTCTGACAAGGATATTACCTTATTTGAGTGAAAACTAGAAGAATGCTTACTTAAATGGAGCCTGTCCTCAAATAACTTTTTTTTTTTTGGTTTTGTTTTGTTTCATTTTTTACTTATTTTTAGATAAAGGGGAAGGGAGAGAGAAAAGAGAGAGGGAGAAAAAACAATGTGTGGTTACTTCCTGTGTACCCCCCACCAGGGACCTGGCCTGCAACCCAGGCATGTGCCCTGACTTGGAATTGAATAAGCAACCCTTTGGTTCGAAGGATGGTGCTCAATCCACTGAGCCACACCAATGAGGGCTTTTTAAAAAAGACTTTCTTTGTTTATAGAGAAGGAAAAGGAAGAAGAAAGAAAGGGAGAGAAACATCTATGTGCAAGAGAGACATTAATTGGTTGCCTCTCACACACCCCCAACTGGGGACCTGCCCCACAACCCAGGCATATGTGCCCTGACTGGGAATCGAACCGGTGACCTTTCGGTTCAGAGGCAGGCACTGGGTCTACTGAGCGACACCAGCCAGGGCTCAAATAACGTCGTTTTGTTCAATGTCATTTCGTTATATAGTTGGTGAGATGCCATAGGAACAGAACTTACTTTGTATATAAGCAATTAGTCTGTGGTGAATTTGGTTTCATTATATGTCATTTTGCATAAAGTCATGACCTTAAGTGAGGATTTACTGTATAGTACGGTATTCGGTCCATGGGGAAAACAAAAGTAAAATACAGCAAAACAAAAGAAGGGCATAGTATACCTCAAGACACAATAGCCACGATTCTAAACAGTCCCTACGCGTTTTGTGTTTTCACTACAACATGCATCATCAGGGAAAGCCAGAAATTTTTTCTAGAATAAAATGTGTGTAAGTATACTTTTTCTTGCAGTGTCCTTGTAACTTAGGATTTTGTTGGTACTGACACTAAGTTTAGTGGGTGAGGCTCTTACTTTTTGTTTGTTTGTTTTTTACAGGTGGTGTTTGACCGCTTAAAAGGCATGGCCCTGATTATCTACAATGAAATTGAATATGCACAAACAGCTGTAAAAGAGACCAAGGGGAGGAAAATCGGTGGGAACAAAATTAAGGTGTGCAGAATGACTTTAAAGAGAAGCAAAACAAAATTGTATTCAGATCCCACCTTCTTAATTACTGGCATTTTGTAGGTGGCCAGTATGTGGAGTGGGTTACATGATATGCATTTTATGGCCTCAGTTTTGGTGTGTTTTTTTTTTAATCCTCACCTGGGGATATTAGATTTTATTATTTATTTGTTTTTAAAGATTTCATTTATTTTATTTTTTAGAAAGGGGAAGGGAGAGAGAAAGAGAGGGAGAGAAACATCAATGTGTGGTTGTCTCTCGAGTCCCCACATCCCAGGCATGTGCCCAGACTGGGAATCAAACTGGTGACCCTTTGATTCACAGGCCGGCACTCAACCACTGAGCCACACCAGCCAGGGCAGTTTCTGTTAGATTTTGGAGGGAGGAAGGGAGAGAGAGAGAAATATTGATTGGTTGCCTGCCTCCCTACACACCCTGATCAGGGCTTGAACCTGCAACTTAGGTATTTGCCCAGACCAGGAATTGAACCTGTAACCTCCTGGTGTACAAGATGATGCTACAACCAACTGAGCTATCTGGTCAGGGCTGACCTCAATTTTTAAGGAAGATACTACAATTTTTATACTTGCCTACCTGAGAACACAGTCTTTTTTACTATTAGGCAATGTTTTAGGAACATTTCCTAAAAATCCTCTCATTCACGAAATTGTGCTTGCCTATGTCCTGGGTACCTGATGCTCACGTGTATACTTTTGATGCAGGGTGGCCCACAGTCACCTGTGGGTATCTGTACACCCAAGAGCTTGAAGTATCAGTCCATCCAGCTTCCTGTATGATCCTCTCTTCCTCTTCTTTCCTCCTCCTAGAGTGGGTAAACACTGAAAACATGATATTTTGTCTGGTGTTTTTGTTTTAAAAGTTTGCATGGTAGCTTGAGGGAATTTATAAATTTAACTATGATGGATAGATTGAAATAAGTCTTTCCAAAATAAGATATTGATAGAGGAAAAAAATATTGATAAATGATGGGTACAGCATGCTTTTTAGTAACTCTGAGGCCCAGCTATGCGTAAAGTTTCAATGTTCTTCCATATTTTATTTTATGTTCTAACTATGGTTCTAGGAAATTTATGCACAACAGAGATTGCTGGATTTAGTGGTCTGATTATTTAATTGACAACCTAGAATCCTGCCTAGGTATCATTTCAATTTTCCATTTTTGCTTTTCCCACTCCTTCAGGATTGGGTTCTAGAACTTTGTAACTCTATCAAGATTTGTGTAGAATTTGAGAGAGATTTCAGATTAACAAAATACAGTTTCAGTTATGAGGGCTATTTCACTGAATTGAGAAAAATTGCTCTTTCTTGAAATTTATCCAGAGGTCTATTTTGGGAAGAATTTTTAAATTTGGAAACGTTTTTCATTATTTAAATTTGAAACTTGCATCACATACCTGCTATTTTTTTAAGGTGGATTTTGCAAATCGGGAAAGTCAGCTGGCATTTTATCACTGTATGGAAAAATCTGGTCAAGATATCAGAGACTTTTATGAACTGTTAATGGAAAGAAGGTATGTATTTTAAAGCTGTTAGCATAGCTTATTTTAAACATTTCTAATACATAAAATTTAGATGGTATTAAATTTTATTTTTCATCCCTTATTTCTACTTGTACTCCACAAAAACTGTTCCCTTCCATCCCTTCATACAGAAACACAGGTTTATTTTTATGAATCCAGTTTTCATGTGGCTCACAGGAGTTGGGGTAACCTATCTACATTTCTCACTGACTACTGCAGTTTGTAAGAGTTACTGTCTTGCCACATTATACATACAAATCATCCTGCTGTACAGTTTTAAATTAAATATAATAACATGTTGAAATATATTATAAACTATTAAATGCCCTGTATATTTAGTAATGACAATATCCAGGTTGTCAACAAGCATGTGCTCATACAATTAATTTTTTAAGAAAACAAACTTTCAAAAGACTATCAAGATCTTTGTTTTAAACTCAAATCTCTTAAATAATTTGTGAGTCAGTAAGCCAAAACATAATTGCTAACTTCAGCAATGTACAAAGTAAACCTTATTTTCCCCTTGTAATTTTTTCAGTGAGTCATGGTATGTAGTATTTGATACTTTTTCTCTTCTTTTAAGAACCAGTACAGTTCAGAATCATTTACGATTTCATAGTCTGAATCAGGTTATTTGTGTTAACTTAGGCTATTTCTGCTAGCCTAAAACTGCCCTTAAAATGACTGATTTCTTTTTAGACTGAATATTAAAACATTCTAACATAATGTCATCAGATTCTTCAGTAGTTCATGATGGAAACTATCATCCATAGATATGATCGAGCTGTTTGTCCAAACGTGCCTATGAGATGAAATCTTCTGGATTGTTACCACTAGATCTCCTGTGCATATGTGTTAGACAAAAGGCTGTGTGTGAGAAATGCCTTTAGACATCCAAGTTCACGTATGAAAAGGCTCTGTGACAAAGATGAGCCAAATCCTCATCAGGTTGCTGGAAACCTGTTGAATGCATTGCCTGTTTACTGCCTCTTCTTGCCATTTTATTTTTATTTAAATCATAGAACGTATATATTTCTTTGACTCATTTCCATGTAGAATATTGTACAGTGGTCATTGAGTAACTTGGAAGGTTTTTAAATGAAAAATGTCCCCCACAGCCAAATTCCCAAAAGCTCAACCTTGATGGTTTTTCACTAGTAGTTAGTAAAAAATACTTTACCTCTAATGATAGTTCAGCTCAGGAATGCAAGTGATGGCCTATTTGCCTAAGTCTTAAAGTTTAAGTAGCATTTTATTTATTCCCTCAAATATTATGTCCGGAACACAGTGTATTTGTTTCCCAAGTTGTGGTAAGAATATCTTTTGGCAAAAAAGTAATTACGAAAGATTTAGACATGTGGGGATGTGATACTCTTTAATACTAGTGCTTATTGTAAGTCACGATACCCAACACCAGAGGAACAAAAAGGGTTGAACCACTGCTACCCAACAGAAATGTAATGTAAGCTACTTCTGTGAGTTTAAATTTTCTTGGGGCCACATTAAAAAAGTAAAATGAGAAAGTGAAATTAATTATAGTACAGGTCTAACTAATGACTAAATGGCAAAGATTTTTAGAAGCAGGACTTTGTAATCTTACATGTATGATTTGATATATAAATGACAAAAGAACTGATATATTTTTTGTTTGTTCTTTGGCAGAGAGGAACGAAGAGGTTCTTATGACTATAGCCAAGATCGCACATATTATGAGACTATTCGTACTCCAGGCACATACGGTGATGATTCCAGACGGGACTACCCAGCTCGAGGGAGAGAATTTTACTCAGAATGGGAAACTTACCAAGGAGACTATTATGAATCTCGATATTATGATGATCCTCGGGAATACAGGGATTACAGAAGTGATCCTTATGAACAAGATATTCGGGAATATAGTTACAGGCAACGGGAACGAGAAAGAGAACGCGAACGATTTGACTCTGACCGAGACAGAGACCATGAGAGGAGGCCAATTGAACGCAGTCAGAGTCCCGTGCACTTGAGACGCCCACAGAGTCCTGGAACATCTCCTTCACAATCAGAGAGATTACCAAGTGATTCTGAGAGGAGGATTTATAGCCGGTCCTCAGACCGGAGTGGAAGCTGTAGCTCACTTTCCCCTCCAAGATATGATAAACTTGATAAATCTCGTTTGGAACGCTATACAAAAAATGAAAAGACAGATAAAGAAAGAACTTTTGATCCTGAGAGAATAGAAAGAGAGAGACGCTTACTAAGGAAGGAGAAGGCGGAAAAGGACAAAACTGACAAGCAGAAACGAAAAGGAAAAGTTCATTCCCCTAGTTCTCAGTCTTCAGAAACAGACCAAGAAAATGAAAGAGAACAGAGTCCTGAAAAATCAAGGAGTTCTAATAAATTGAACAGAGAGAAAGCTGACAAAGAAGGAATAGCAAAAAACCGCTTAGAACTCATGCCTTGTGTGGTTTTGACTCGAGTGAAAGAAAAAGAGGGGAAGGTGATTGACCACACTGCTTTGGAAAAGCTGAAAGCCAAGCTTGATAATGACACTGTTAAATCTTCTGCCCTAGATCAGAAACTTCAGGTCCCACATGTAGAGCCTGCAAAATCTGACTTGTCTAAACTGGAATCTGTTAGAATGAAAGTGCCAAAGGAAAAGGCACTTTCAAGCCACATAGAAGTGGTAGATAA
This sequence comes from Desmodus rotundus, assembly GCF_022682495.2. Lineage (NCBI taxonomy): Eukaryota > Metazoa > Chordata > Mammalia > Chiroptera > Phyllostomidae > Desmodus > Desmodus rotundus. Next base: position 9,043,256 of record NC_071389.1, read on the forward strand.
GGAAGGTAGGCCTAAACCCAGGAAGCACCTAAAACCAGAGCAGTCTGCTGATGGGGTAAGTGCTGTGGATCTGGAAAAGCTGGAAGCAAGGAAAAGGCGTTTTGCAGATTCCAATTTGAAAGCAGAAAGGCAAAAATCCGAAGTCAAGAAAAGTAGTCCAGAGATGGAAGATGCTCGGGTGCTTTTAAAAAAGCAGGCCGATGTATCATCTAGAGATGTCATTCTGCTGAGGGAAGGAGAGTCTGAAAGAAAGCCTGTAAGGAAAGAAATTCTTAAAAGAGAATCTAAAAAGATCAAACTAGACAGACTTAATGCTGTTCCCAGCCCCAAAGACTGTCAGGAGCTTGCCAGCATTTCTGTTGGGACTGGCCCAAGGCCCATCTCAGACCTACAAGCAAGGCTGGGAGAAACAATAGGTGAATCTGTGGAAAATCAAGAAATCCAATCAAAAAAACCCACATCCTCAAAACCACAGCTCAAACAGCTACAGCTATTAGATGATCAAGGACCAGAGAGAGAAGATACGAGGAAAAACTATTGCAGTCTTCGTGATGAAGCACTTGAATGTAAATCGGGCCAAGAGAAACCACATTCAGTAAATACTGAAGAAAAAATTGGCATTGATATTGATCACACGCAGAGTTACCGAAAACAAATGGAGCAGAGTCGTAGAAAACAGCAGATGGAGATGGAAATAGCCAAGTCTGAGAAGTTTGGCAGCCCTAAAAAAGATGTAGATGACTATGAAAGACGTAGTCTTGTTCATGAGGTAGGTAAACCCCCTCAAGATGTCACTGATGACTCTCCTCCCAGCAAAAAGAAAAGGATGGATCATGTTGATTTTGATATCTGCACCAAGAGAGAAAGGAATTACAGAAGTTCACGCCAAATCAGTGAAGATTCTGAAAGGACTGGTTGTTCTCCCAATATCCGTCATGGTTCCTTCCATGAGGAAGATGACCCCATAGGCTCTCCTAGGCTAATGTCAGTAAAAGGGTCTCCTAAAGTAGATGAAAAGGGTCTCCCCTTTTCTAATATAACAGTCAGAGAAGAATCCTTAAAATTTAATCCTTATGATTCCAGCAAGAGAGAACAGATGGCAGACATGGCCAAAATAAAGCTATCTGTCTTGAATTCTGAAGATGAACTAAATCGGTGGGACTCTCAAATTAAGCAGGATGCCAGCAGATTTGATGTGAGTTTCCCAAACAGCATAATTAAGAGAGACAGCCTTCGAAAGAGGTCTGTACGTGACTTGGAACCTGGTGAGGTGCCTTCTGATTCTGATGAAGATGGTGAACACAAATCCCACTCACCCAGAGCGCATTATAAGGATGCATTATATGAAAGTTCTCGGTTATCTTTTTTATTGAGGGACAGAGAAGACAAACTACGTGAGCGGGATGAAAGGCTCTCCAGTTCTTTAGAAAGGAACAAATTTTATTCTTTTGCGTTGGATAAGACAATCACCCCAGACACTAAGGCTTTGCTCGAAAGAGCCAAATCCCTCTCTTCATCGCGAGAAGAAAATTGGTCTTTTCTTGATTGGGACTCTCGATTTGCTAATTTTCGAAACAACAAAGATAAAGAAAAGGTTGACTCTGCTCCAAGACCTATTCCGTCCTGGTACATGAAAAAGAAGAAAATTCGGACTGACTCAGAAGGGAAAATAGATGATAAAAAAGATGATCATAAAGAAGAAGAACAGGAAAGGCAAGAATTATTTGCTTCTCGTTTTTTACATAGCTCAATCTTTGAACAAGATTCCAAGCGCTTGCAGCACCTAGAGAGAAAAGACGAGGAACCTGACTTCATTTCTGGTAGGTTATACGGGAGGCAGACATCTGATGGAGTGAACAGCACAACTGATTTGATTCAAGAACCAGTAGTTCTTTTCCATAGCAGATTTATGGAACTCACACGAATGCAACAGAAAGAAAAAGAAAAAGACCAAAAACCTAAAGAAGTTGAGAAACAGGAAGATACGGAGGATCATCCCAAGACCCCAGAATCTACTTCTGAAAATAAAGAGTCAGAACTGAAAACCCCATCTTCCATTGGGCCTCCTTGTGGCACAGTTGTAACTCCAGAGTTGGCATCATCATCACTGGAGAAGACAGTAGGTGATAAAACAGGAGAGGTGCCTTTGGTGATGGAAGAGAAAACTACGGAGCCAGCCTCCATTTCAGAAGAAGCAAAACCTGCCTCTGAACTGGTTCCTGTTGTGGAACAACCTGAGCAAGCAGACTTGCCCCTAGGAGTGGACACCGAAAAGGATGCTGCCGGGACTCCGTTAGTTGTTGGAGAAAGTTCATCAGTTGACCAGCTGCCTAATCTAGATGCCAAGCCTCCAACTCCTGGGGCCTCATTTTCCCACGTAGAGACCAGTGGAGATCCAGAACCTGACAGTACCCAACTACTTTCAAAACCGACTCAGAAGCCTAAGGAAGCTGATGAGCCAAAAGTGGAAAAGCCAGACTCAGCTGCTAGTGTTGAGCCCCTTGCAAATCAGAAAGCTGAAGTTGTTCCTGAGGTTCAGCCTCAAGCTTCCGAAGATGTAGAGGTTGATCCTCCAGTTGCTACAAAAGATAAAAAGCCAAACAAAAGTAAACGTTCCAAGACTCCTATCCAGGCAGCTGCAGCAAGTATTGTGGAAAAGCCCGTCACAAGGAAGAGTGAGAGGATAGACCGGGAAAAACTCAAGCGGTCCAATTCTCCTCGGGGCGAAGCCCAGAAGCTCTTAGAGTTGAAGATGGAAGCTGAGAAGATTACAAGGACTGCCTCTAAAAACTCAGCCACAGACACTGAACACCCTGAGCCAAGTCTGCCCCTCAGCCGAACGAGGCGCCGGAATGTAAGAAGTGTCTATGCAACCATGGGTGATCATGAAAGCCGCTCTCCGATCAAGGAGCCTATCGAGCAACCGAGAGTGACCAGAAAGAGATTGGAGCGGGAGCTTCAGGAGGCTGTGTCAGTCCCCACTACCCCTAGAAGGGGAAGGCCTCCAAAAACACGCCGTCGAGTCGAAGAAGATGAGGAGACTGAGGCAAAAGAACCAGTTGAAACACTTAAACCAGCTGAGGGATGGAGATCCCCACGGTCCCAAAAATCAGTTGCTGGTGGCCCACAAGGGAAAAAGGGAAAAAATGAACCAAAAGTTGATGCTGAACGTCCTGAGGCCACCACTGAGGTGAGTCCCCAAGTAAATGTGAAAGAAAATAACACAAAATCTAAGACTGATAAAGAAGCAGCAGGAAGTGAGCAGAAACGGGACAAAAAAGAAATTGGCACAGACAAAAATCCACCTGAAACCACCCCAGTTGAAGTGGTAGAGAAAAAAACAGCCCCAGAAAAAAACTCCAAGTCAAAGAGAGGTAGATCTCGAAACTCCAGGTCAGCAGTGGACAGATCTGCAAATCTGAAAGCCACGAATGCCACTGTCAATCCCACTGTGGCTGCAGGCCCTGCAGAACTGGCCATGGAGAAGGAAGCTGGGGTTGTGGAAGTGTCCCCCGAGAAGAGCGGGAGTCCCCCAGCAGAGGGTCTGTCATCTCAGGTGAACAGTGATCCAGCTGAACCAGACAAGGAGCCAGAGAAGGAAGATCTGTCTGCTTCTAAGCCGTCCCCAGAAGCAAATCAGTTAGCCAAGCAGATGGAGCTGGAGCAGGCTGTGGAGAACATTGCAAAGCTCACTGAAACCTCCGCCTCCGCAGCTTTCAAGGCGGCAGCTACCGATGCACCAGAGGGCCTCTCTGCAGAGGACAGGGACAAGCCTGCACACCAAGCCAGTGAAACAGAACTGGCTGCAGCTATTGGCTCTATCATCAACGACATTTCCGGGGAGCCAGAAAACTTCCCAGCACCTCCACCTTACCCTGCAGAATCTCAGACAGACTTGCAGCCCCATTCTCAAGAGCAGCAGTCTCCTGAGGTGAGAATGGAGCCTGAGACTGATGAGGCCGTGTCTGGCATCTTGGAGACTGAGGCTACTACAGAATCTTCTGGGCCAGCAGTCAGTGCCCCTAACCCCTCAGCAAGCCTAGCAGATACCAAGGAAGCTGGAGGAAACAGCAGCGAAACCTCCCACCCAGTGCTGGAAACCAAGGGGTCAAAAGAAGCAGAAGTTGCTCTCCCTCGGAAAGACAAAGGGCGCCAGAAAACAACTCGATCACGCCGCAAACGGAATACAAACAAGAAAACAGCTACTGCAGAGAGGGCTACTGCAGAGGCTCATGTCTCAAAAGCCAACCAAGTTCAAAGCAATAGTCCTGCTACAAATGAAGCAACAATGGTACAACCCTCAGAAACTCCACAGGAAGAAAAGCAGAATGAGAATCCGCAGGCCGCTCCTCCAGAACCACATGCTTCTGACTCAGGCGAGATTCCCTCCGGGGAAAATTTGTCCCAAGAAAGCTGTGTTGAAGAAAAAACTCCAACCAAGATGACTGTGCTCCCAGACCCTCCCCCTTCCTCACAGCCAGCACTGGTAGAGAATGAGCCCCAAGCAAGATTCAAGGTGCATTCCATCATTGAAAGTGATCCAGTGACCCCACCCAGTGATTCAAGCATACCCACCCCCACAATTCCTTCAGTAACTGCAGCAAAGCTCCCACCCCCTATAACCTCTGGGGGGATCTTGCACCAGAGTCCCCCTACTAAGGTGACAGAGTGGATCACAAGGCAGGAGGAACCTCGGGCTCAGTCCACTCCATCTCCAGCTCTTCCCCCAGACACAAAAGCCTCTGACGTTGACACTAGCTCCAGTACACTGAGAAAGATTCTCATGGACCCCAAATATGTATCTGCCACAGGCATCACTTCCACAAGTGTCACAGCTGCCATCGCAGAGCCTGTAAGCGCTGCCCCTTGTCTGCATGAGACGCCATCCCCTCCAGCTGAATCTAAAAAGCCTCTTGTAGAAGAAAAACCAGCAGCTCCAGTAACTAATGTCTCTGACACACCGACTTCAGAGGTTCCAGTAGCCACTGACAAAGAAAAGGTGGCTCCAGTCATTGCTCCCAAAATTACTTCTGTTATTAGCCGCATGCCTGTCAGCATTGATTTGGAGAATTCGCAAAAGATAACTCTGGCAAAACCAGCTCCTCAAACCCTGACTGGCCTGGTGAGCGCCCTGACTGGCCTGGTGAATGTCTCCTTGGTCCCAGTGAATGCATTGACTGGCCCAGTGAATGCCCTGAAGGGCCCTGTGAAGGGCTCAGTGACGACACTGAAAGGTTTGGTGAACACTCCTGCTGGCCCTGTCAATGTCCTAAAGGGGCCAGTGAATGTTCTGACAGGACCAGTGAACGTTCTCACCACTCCAGTGAATGCCACTGTGGGCACAGTGAATGCTGCCACAGGCGTGGTAAACGCCGCTGCGGGTACAGGGAGCACTGCAGCGGGTGCAGGGAGCGCTGCAGCGGGTGCAGTGACGGTCACAGCAGGTGCAGCAACTGCTGCATCTGGTGGTGTGACTGCCGCAACAACAGGTGCAGTGACTGTGGCAGGTGCAGTGATTGCACCACCAGCAAAGTGCAAGCAGAGATCGAGCACTAACGAAAACAGTCGGTTCCACCCAGGGTCTATGTCTGTGATTGATGAGCGTCCGGCAGACTCGGGCTCTGGAGCTGGGCTGCGTGTGAACACTTCCGAAGGGGTTGTGCTCTTGAGCTATTCAGGGCAGAAGACTGAAGGCCCACAACGGATCAGCGCCAAGATTAGCCAGATCCCACCAGCAAGTGCCATGGACATTGAATTTCAACAGTCAGTGTCCAAGTCACAGGTCAAACCCGATGCTGTCACACCATCGCAGCCACCGCCCAAAGGCCCTCAAGCTCCTTCAGGCTATGCAAATGTGGCCACCCATTCTACTCTGGTGCTAACTGCCCAGACGTATAATGCATCTCCAGTGATTTCATCTGTTAAGGCTGACCGTCCTTCCTTGGAGAAGCCTGAGCCCATTCACCTCTCGGTGTCCACACCTGTCACCCAGGGTGGTACGGTGAAGGTTCTCACCCAGGGCATAAACACACCGCCAGTGCTGGTTCACAACCAGTTGGTTCTCACCCCAAGCATCGTCACCACTAATAAAAAGCTTGCTGACCCTGTCACCCTTAAAATAGAGACCAAGGTTCTTCAGCCGGCTAACCTGGGGTCTGCTCTCACTCCTCACCACCCTCCTGCTCTGCCCAGCAAACTGCCTGCAGAAGTGAACCATGTCGCCGCGGGGCCCAGCACCCCAACAGATCGAAATGTGTCCCATTTGGCAGCCACAAAGCCAGATGCACATTCTCCTCGACCCAGTGGGCCTGCTCCGTCTCCGTTCCCAAGGGCATGCCATCCCAGCAGCACCACATCCACCGCACTCTCCACCAATGCCACAGTCATGCTGGCTGCAGGCATTCCTGTGCCTCAGTTCATCTCCAGCATACACCCAGAGCAGTCTGTCATCATGCCCCCCCACAGCATCACCCAGACTGTGTCCCTTGGCCATTTATCCCAGGGTGAAGTGAGAATGAACACACCCACGCTGCCCAGCATCACCTATAGCATCCGGCCAGAGACACTTCACTCTCCTCGGGCTCCCCTGCAGCCCCAGCAAATAGAGGTCAGGGCCCCACAGCGGGCAGGCACACCCCAGCCAGCCACAGCTGGTGTGTCCGCCCTGGCCTCCCAGCACCCTCCAGAGGAAGAAGTTCATTATCACCTCCCTGTTGCTCGAGCCACAGCCCCTGTGCAATCGGAAGTGCTGGTCATGCAGTCTGAGTACCGACTGCACCCGTACACTGTTCCTCGGGATGTGAGGATCATGGTGCATCCTCATGTGACGGCAGTCAGTGAGCAGCCCCGGGCAGCAGATGGCGTAGTGAAGGTACCACCAGCTAGCAAGGTGCCTCAGCAGCCAGGGAAAGAAGGTGCCAAGACAACAGATGCCAAAGCAGCCCCTGTTCCTGCCCCTGCCCCTCCCCCTCACAGCGAGGCCCGAATCCTCACAGTCACCCCCAGCAACCAGCTCCAGGGGCTGCCTCTGAGCCCGCCTGTGGTGGTGACCCATGGGGTACAGATCGTACACTCCAGTGGGGAGCTGTTTCAGGAGTACAGATATGGGGACATCCGTACCTACCACAGCCCAGCTCAGCTCACACACGCTCAGTTTCCTGCCACCACCTCTGTTGGCCTGCCTTCCCGAACCAAGGCTGCTTCTACTCAGGTGAGAGCACCACAGATCAGTCTTCTGGTGCAAACTGATTTAGGTGCCACTGTGTTTCCTAAAGTATGTCACTCTTTTTGTGTGTTTAAAGAGAAGCTTCCTGAATTTCAGGCTGAAGGAATCAGATCACAGCAGAGAGATTAGGGATGGGAAGGAGCTCTTTGTGGAGTGGTGTCTTCTGCTTGCCTGGGTGAAGAGGGAGGGAACAGGGTACCACCTCTTACCAGAATCTTCAATCCTGAATGGCTAAGAGCATCACCAACCTTCCGTGGCCTAGCTGAGAGGAGATGCTTGCAGCTGACCCTGCCTGGGGCCCAGGGCCAGTAGGTCTGGGGCTGGGTGTTGTGCGTTACAGACTCTGACTGTGTCCCTTTCTCCTCTCATCCAATTCCAGGGTACTCCCCCTGAAGGTGAGCCCTTGCAGTCCACTCAGCCTGTGCAATCTACACAGCCTACGCAGCAGCCTGTGCAGTCCACGCAGCCTTGCCAGCCCTCACAGCTTAGCCAGACAGGCCAGCCACCAAGCAGCAAGATGCCTCAGGTCTCCCAGGAGGCGAAGGGGACCCAGACAGGAGTAGAGCAGCCTCGCCTCCCAACCATATCTGCAAATAGACCAGCTGAGCCTCATGCCCAGGGTCAGAGGACCCAGGCAGAAACAAGCCAGATCTCCTATCCCTCTCCTGTATCTGTCTCCACCAAGCCTGACCTCCCGGGCTCTCTCCCTGCTCAGGCTGCCCCAAAGCCGCCGTTGTTTGTCTCCACAACCTCAGGCCCTAGCACCCCTCCAGGACTGGCTCTGCTGCACACTGAAGCCCAGCCCTCCCCCAAACCAGATTGTTCTCCACACTTGACTTCCCAGAGGCCTGTGGATATGGTCCAGCTTCTGAAGGTAAGCCTGGGAGGGGTTCCACACTACTCCCTTCCAAGCTTTGTGCTGTGTTAAAATGTCCTAAGATCACTTAGCCCAGCATGGCTCTGCTCTCCAGCCATGAGCTCACTTCCTGTTTGTCCCTCCCCACCCCAACAGAAGTACCCCATTGTGTGGCAGGGCCTCCTGGCCCTCAAGAATGACACAGCTGCCGTGCAGCTCCACTTTGTCTCTGGCAACAACGTCCTGGCCCATCGGTCTCTGCCCCTCTCTGAAGGAGGCCCTCCCCTGAGAATTGCCCAGAGGATGCGGCTGGAGGTCTCACAGCTGGAAGGGGTTGCCCGAAGGATGACGGTAAGACAGGGCCCACGTGAGCAGCTACCCCACCCCAGGGATATAAGGTATAGGTGGCCCCCAGCTGCCTGTCTTCTTGGCTTGTCATGGGATACAGCAATGGCAGTGGATGATAAAGGACATGTTCTGTTTCCTCTGAGGGTATGAAATGCCTCTAGATGTAAAACGGCTTTTTTCTCCATTCAACAAACATGAGGGTGGACTTTGGGGGCTTTTCTGGACATACAGGCCAAATCCCCTGGGTTGGATAGGCTTCCGCATGTTTCGTGAGGAAGCATTTGATCACTGATAGCTTTCTCTGTCCCAGGTGGAGACAGATTACTGTCTGCTGCTGGCTCTGCCCTGTGGACGTGACCAAGAGGATGTCGTGAGCCAGACCGAGTCCCTCAAGGCTGCCTTCATCACCTATCTGCAGGCCAAGCAGGCTGCAGGGATCATCAATGTTCCCAACCCTGGCTCCAATCAGGTCAGCCTCATGCCCAGTGTTCTTTCTCAGTGCACGCACAGGTGGGGCTGGTCAGGCAGTCTGACTAAACTGGTGGCATGGGCCACCAGTGGCAGCTAGAGCAGTTCAGGAGTTTCTCAGAGGAGGTGGGCATAGGGCATTCTGGGTAGAGGAAACAAGCAGAGTGTATGGATGGGGCCACCATTGCCCATCCTGGAGACAGTCAAGGGACAGCTAAGACAAGAGGTTTTTCTGTAGCTTAATGATACAGAAGAGGTTCACAGGAAGTTCATATTAGTTTTCCGACACCTAGGTTTCTCTTGGTGGATAAAGTCATGGGGACCTTAGCTGGTTAGGAAACTGACTCAACCTGGCTGTCTGCTTTGGGCCTCCAGTTGGAAATGTTTAAAGGAAGAATGGCAGTGGGGTGGGTGATGTGAAGGCAGGGGGTTCCCACTCACTCTCTCTCTCTCGTTCCCTTCTCCAGCCCGCCTATGTGCTGCAGATCTTCCCACCCTGCGAGTTCTCTGAAAGTCACCTGTCCCGCCTGGCCCCTGACCTTCTCGCCAGCATCTCCAACATTTCTCCTCACCTCATGATCGTCATTGCCTCTGTGTGAGCCACTGAACGGTCAGTCACCACTCAGTGTATTTTCCCAAGACTCTGCAGCAAAAAACCGAAACACAGGACAACCCAGCCAAGTGGAGGAAGAAGCTGCCTAAGGGGACAGACTCCACTGCCAGACGGCCAGCCTTGCCCTCCTGCCTGCCCGCCTGGGTCAGGCGGGCAGACTCCTCTGGGCAGTGGTGCTGCTACTATGTATGTTTACATGACATTTAGCCCAAGGACAGACCACCAACCGATGGACTCACAGGCACCTTGGGGCTGGGTTTCTCTCTCCTCTTTTTGGAGAAAAGAAACAGGGCAGTGGAACTTTTTTTTGTTTTTAAGAAACAAGAAAACTGAACTGCCTTTGCACTAAATTAGTGACTTGGACTCTTGCATAGTGAAGACAGGCTGTGGCACTCTGGATGTCTTGGAGCACGTGAACACACATCAAGACTCTTAACACAGGACTTCAAACTTCTGCCGAAACCTTGGGGTCAAGGAACATTTCATGGGTGGTTTTGTCCCTACACCCTCCCCTCCCCTTGCTCATCTGGCTGTCACCTTTCTTAATTCTCCTGCCACCACCATCTTTGATTCACCCAGGATGTACAGCTTACAATTGAAAAGGCGCAAACTGAAGGATTTTCTTTCTTGGTGGGATATGCAGAACTTGGGATGTATGTATATATAAATATATAATATATATAAATATATATAATACTGACTTAAAAAATCAGATTCCCCTGACATACATTTTTTTTTAATCTGTGCCAAAAATGTGTTTTCAGAGAAAATCTTATTTTCATACTCAGACTTTGTATTGTCACTCATTTGTATAAGTGCGCTTCGTTACAGCACGGGCCCTGCCCCCGCTACCTGGAAGTGTCACACACACACAGACTACGAAAAGACCGGCTTCCCACTTCCTATGTGACCTTGACCTCTCCCACAACTTCCTAACACTTTTTAATTTATGAAACTGTTTTTCTCAGCGCAGTTTTGTTTTGTGTGTCCATTGGATTACAAACTTTATTAAAAAATACAAAACATGTCAAGTGTGGATGTGATTGTCACTTGGGTGGGAGGACCAAGTAAGGGTCCTTGGCTTATGGGACTAGCTAGCTCTAGTCCCACTTTTGCTTTCTTCCAGTCTATGTAGAGGACCAGTCCCCTTACTGCCACTTAATCCTCCCAAGGATCATTTTATCTCATGCAAAAGAGATCTTCATCACAGACTGAACGTGGACCATTTTTTCAATGCTGTGGTGGTGAAAATACCTGCGACACTTCAAGGTTCTGGTTGGTTCTTGGATAATGTGAAAGGCACTACAGGTAAAATCACCCCCATGCAAACTCAAACATCTGGTGTTGGCTCCTTACCCTTCCTCCTCCGGGTGTTGTGCAGGCTGGCCCTGCGGTGGCAGTGGCACAGCCTGGCAGGGTGGTGGTCTTGACAGGAGGGTGGGGCAGTGGGCCGGGGCTCCCCTGCAGCTGGACGTTCTACGAGCTGAGGGCTTGGGCAGGGATGGGAATGGCCACAGAGTTGGTGATCTCACTTGCAATATCCATGGAGCTCCTCCAAACACCTACACTTTTGATGCGAGAAGCTACCATCTCTGAGTAAGAGATTACAGCCGCTGGGAGCAAATTGTATGGAAAAGGGGCAGAGACAAAATCCTGTTTCCCTGCTCCTCCACGTGTAAGCAGTGCTGTGTCCCCACCTCCCCATCAAAGCTCCTCGCTGCTCATTATCCCTTCAGACCCTCACCTGGTGGGACTCCACTGATTCAGGGCAAGTAAATGTTCCTAAAAGATAGCACTGGCTTGGCCATGGTCCTTGGGCCAGGGTTACTGTAAAGTACATGTGGAGCTCTCCTGCTTCTCCAAACCCAACAGAACTGGGCCCATGGCCCATTGGGCCTGGTTCTCTCTGCCTACCTTGCTGCTCTGGCTGAATGATTCCTGAACTGGGCTCTCTGGGTTGCCTGGATCCTGGTAAGTAGTGTGGCAAGCCCCTGCTGGCCTAGCTCCTAACCCCCTGGCAGAAGGGGAAGCTGGGTGGCACCTGAGTTCCATGGCAGAGAGGGTAGGTGGGATCCTCAAGGTGAATAGGTGAGAAGCCTCCAAAGAGGGGACTGCATGAGGGCGTGGGGCACATGGAGCCACACTCTGGCTTGGGAATGCTACCTGCACCTTGACTTGGGCAAAACAGCCCACTCACTTCTAGACAGGCCCCAGGGGTCCAGTCCCACTCCGCAGAAAAGATAGCCTGGCTTTCCCAAGAAGCAGGTCTCTGCCAGCTGGTCCCTGGGTGGAGCAGCCCTTTGTGGCATCAGCCATAGCTGCCAGCTCCCCACCCCATCCCTACAGGGAGCTGTAGGCAGCATTAGAAAATAATCAAATTTATTCTCTCTAGTGAACGGGGCCACCCATCCTTAAATAAACAGTCGGGAGGAGGGATGCCTGCTCACTCGGCAGGCGGTGGACATTCTGGGGCTGTGGGGGGTGTCTCTGCCAGAGCAGGTTGGCCATCAGCCCCATCCCGAGGGCGGAAGACCAGTTCCCCAGCCTGCAACACCTGCCCGGCCGGCCACGTGCTGCCTGGTCCGTACTGCTGGTAGAAGTCCGCATCTGTCTGGAACATGACCAGTGCCTGTGCTGTGTGGATCCGCACGTGCTGGGCCAGGCTGTTGGCATCCAAGAATTTGTCCCCACAAGAGTCGCAGGCGTAGAGGATATGGGTGTTGGGGTCTGTGGGAAGTGGGGGTCCACAGTCAGGATGGGAAAGACCCCTGGCTCTACCAGCTTTCACACCCTGGGCAGCCCCTCTCACCTTCTTCCTGCACTTGCTTCACAGCTTTGCTGATCTCGGCTTTAAGAACTTCAGTCTCGTCGGCAGTCACAGCAGCCCCCACTGGTACCACTGTGGGCAGAATCAGCAGGGCCTAAGGCCAGAGACACCTGCCCCTTCACTGTCACCCCAGAGGCAAGCTGCCCGTAACCACCCTCTGCTGCCCACGGCCCGCACCTGTGAGCTGAGTGACGGCTGTTGCCGCCAGTGCCTCGGTGGCCAGCGTCACCATGTCATCAACAGTGACTACGCTGACCTCACCACCCTCCTCTGGCTCCAGGATTTTGATGCCTGCCTTGCCCTGGTGCACAGTCTTCACATGGGAACGAAGGTTGTCCACCCGGTTGAAGCCACGACCGCACTTGTCACACAGGTAAGGCTTCTCTCCTGGGGGGGGAGGCAAGGTTCTCTCCTGCCATTGGGGGAGGGGGGAGGACCTCAGTGGCCTCCAGCTTCCCCAGAAGCCCTGTCTTTTCCAGTAGCAAGTGCTCTGGGGCAGCCACCAGAGCTGCACAGAAGCTTCCAGTGGCCCCTGCACCTTCTGGAAGCTCTAAGAAAATGGAGTCCTCATTTGACTTGAACTACCTTCAAAACCACCTGTTGCAAGTGCCAGCACTAAGGCTGCAATTTGCTGGTGCCACCCTTCCCCGCACCCCTAAGCGCAGGACGTGAGACAGCCCAGACAGGCAGGTGGGCACGCACTCACCAGTGTGGATGATGATGTGCTTGGACAGGTCTCCCACGTTCACAAAGGCCTTGCTGCACACGCTGCACTTGTGGGGGCGGATATTGTCGTGGTGGCGAATGTGATTGGCCAACTGGCTGGACTGGACGAATCTGCAGGGCCACAGAGAAAGGGGCTCACTCTGAACTGCCCAAGCCTGGGGCCAGGGGAGCTGGGCTGGGCCTCCTGCCTCTTGTTCTACATTGGAGGGGCTCCCTGGACCTACACCTGGGCTCAGACAGCAGTCGGCTCATTCCCAACTGAGCCTTAGTTTGTTTTCTGAACCCTTCACCATGCAGTGTGGGGACCCGGCCGCACCCTGGGCCTGGGTGGGACAGGAGGGGCAGGACCTCTTGCCGCAGCGCTCGCAGACGTAGGGCTTCTCCCCAGTGTGCTGGCGCACGTGGGCGATGAGGGAGCTGGCCTGGGTGAAGGCTTTGCCGCACATCACGCACTGGCACGGCTTCTCGCCTGGGGACGGGGCAGGAGCAGATGTTAGCGCCTACTTCTCCTTCCCGTGTGCCCTCCCCAGCCTCCCGGTTCCCACTGCGGGGCTCGCTCCCGCACCCGTGTGGATGCGGACGTGCCGCTGCAGGGCGCCGGGGTCAGCAAACTGCCGCTGGCAGTGGATGCACACGTAGGGCTTCTCCCCGCTGTGGATCCGAAGGTGCCGCTTCAGGTTCCCTGTGGAAACCGACAGAGGGCCTGGCGTGGGGCACCCTGAGGGACCCGAGGAGCAGAGTGTGTGGGGCAGCTAGGCAGCCTGGCCTACCTGAGGTGGTGAACTGCTTCCCACACTCTCGGCACTTGAGGGGCCCATCCGCGATGTGGATCTTCAGGTGGGCCTTTAGATTCCCCACCTGTGCCAGGCAGGGGTCAGAAGGGCCATCCCACACAACGTGGCCTTGGGCCCCCTCAGCAGCCCCTCTGCCAGGGAACAACTGACTCTGGGTCCTCCCAGCGCCTGCGGATGACTCCATTCATCCTTGCTCCAGGCCAACGGAGGGTTTCAGGTCCCAGAAGTGACAAGGAAGCCACCCCATCCTACCTCCTTCAGGTCTGAATCCCACCCTGACTTCACCTGCCTTCCCACTTTCCTAGGCAGAGCTCCATCCCGGGGGAGGGTCACACCCTACTCAGCCACCCACTTGTCCCACTAAGCCTCTGTTCTCCAGGGCCACGGCCCGAGGCAGCAGCTCCCTCGGCCCAGGGGCCCCCCTCGCCCGTCAGTGGGCAGGGCGTGGACACCACTGGGTGGCGCCCCCACACCTGGTTGAACTTCTTGTCGCAGTGAGGGCACTTGTGCTCCTTGTCGGTGTCGTGAGTCTCCAGGTGGCGCATCTTGGAAGTGGGGTCGGAGAAGGATCGGCCACAGTAGTCGCACTGGTAGGGCTTCTCGCCACTGTGCACCAGCTGGTGCCGCTTGAGGTTGCCGGACGTGGTGAAGAGCTTGCCGCAGTCCTCGCAGCGGTAGCGCGCCTCGCCCGAGTGCCGCTTCTTGTGCAGGTTCAGCAGGCTGATGAGCCGGTAGCTCTTGCCACACTCCTCGCAGCCATATGGCTTCAGTGGGCTGGTGGTCAGAAGGGAGAGGAGGGGTCGCTGGGGTCCTACCAGGGCCGGGCCAGCGGGAACGAGGGGCCGGCCGGGGCACCACACCTGTGTGTCTTCTCGTGGGCCTTGCAGGCGGCTGGGTCGGAGAAGGCCTTGCTGCACTCCCGGCATGAGAAGGGCTTCTCGCCGGTGTGGATGCGGATGTGCCGCTTGAAGTTCCCTGTGTGCGTGAACTCTTTCCCACAGTCCTGCAGGGCATGAGAAGCTGGCGTGAGGGGGCTGCTGGCTGGGAGGATAGGGCCGGGCAGGCCGGGCAGTGCCACCTGTGGCTGTACCTCGCATTTGTGGATGACGGAGCCATAGGCCTTGGACTCGGTTCGGTCGCCGTAGGTGCCCAGGCGCAGGCCCCGGGTCTCTACCCCCAGCTCCTGGCCCGAGTCTGTGCTGGCTGACTCCTCGCTCTCCTCAGGGCCATCTCCCTTGTCCAGCTGCGGCCCCTCCTCCTTGACCACAGCAGAGACGGTGTCCTCCTCCTCTTGCTCTTCTTCTCCTTTCCTGGCCGGCTCCACCTGCATTTCTGCGATGAGGGGAGCAGGCACTGAGGCACTGGGGAGCGCAGAGGGGCCTCCAAAGGGAATGTGACCTCAGGAGTCAGACAGATGTCAGGAGGACAACCTGGCACCCGGCCACGTCAGGCCTGAGGCTGTCCCATCTCCACACACGCCCCTCTTTATGCGTGGGCACCTGGCAGAGCCTGGCTGTGTCTGGGCACCGCCAATTAATGGCCCCAGCACTCGCCGGGGCAGCAGCAGGGGAGTGGCTGACCAGGACATTTGTTGCTCGGAGGATGGAGGCAGGCAGGCTTCACTGCACGGGGGTCCTGGGCGCTGTCAGCCAACAACTACTGGGGGAGCCGTGGCCTGCGAGGCTCCCCGTGGTGCCCAGCACTGGGCAGAATGCCGGCGCTGCATCACTTCTGTGCTAACAGGAAGCACGGCTAGGGTGCACAACCAAGACACTGATGTCCAGGTTCAAGGATGAGAAAAGATGTCGGCCCAAAAGCCAAAGTGGGATTAGCTGTAGGTAGGAGAGGGACCTGGAGGGATGCATGAGAGGGGATGGGTGAGTGAGGGACCCAGCTGGGTGGCAGTACCTTGCTCCAAGCTCTCTGACAAGACAGCCTCGGCCTCAGCAGCAGCCATGCCACTGGTGGGGTCGGGCTTGGGCTCTACTGGCGGTGGCTCCCGGGGGACATCGGCCTTCTCTGTCTGCTCTGCACCTGGGGTGAAGGGGTGGGGACACTGGACTGAGTCTCTGTCCAGGGGCCAGGTGGCTCTCCTGGACCAGGCCCCTGGTAGTGCCTGTGGCTCAGGGAGTGGGGGTGGGGGCCAGCACATCCAAACTCAGGCTGCTTGTGCCTCCAATATGCCTGGAACAGACACCCCAGAACAGTGGGTCCCTTCTGGGTAACCTGAACTCAAGGGGTACTGCCTTACCTCCCAGCCCCAAGAGCCTCCCGAGGAAGCCCCTCCCTGCACTGGGGCCCAGGGAGATGGTGGAACAGGTGGCCTCGGCATCACAACTCACCACTGGCCGCACTCTCAGCCTGACCACCGCGCTCCTCTTTGGGTTCCTTGCCTGAGCCCGCAGATGAACTGCTTCCCACAGGGTCCAGCTCACTCAGTGCGGTGGCAGCAGACTTCTTGTCTTTGGCTCTCCTGTCCCCTCCTGGAGATGGAACAGGGCAGACCTGCCATTTCCCATCAAGTGCCCACCACGTGGAGGGGTGAGGCTGCCCATAACTCGCTAGCTCTTCCAGATCCACCCTGGGGGTACATCTAAGTAGTGGCTTCATGGTTTGCTCATTCAAGAAATTGTTCACAGGACATAGTCTGCACCAGGCTGCCGGCAGGCCCAGGAATACCACCGTTGTGGCTACTGCTTCCCTGGGGCTCACCTACTGGCTGGGAAGACCAACCCCTCCCATGAAATATCAATGCTGATTAGAGGTCAGTGCTTACAAGGAGAGGGGCAGGGTTGTCTGAAAGGGTATCACAAGGAACCAGGCATCAGTGGGCTCTTCTGAGATGGTGAGGGGGACAGAGGAAGGGCCCAGGAGAGGAGAGTGCAGGAGGAGTGGACAGTGTGCAAAGGCCTTGAGCCAGGCTTACCGCCCGGTTCTTGGCAGCAAAGCACAAGGGGAAGCTGGTGAGTAGAGGGGAAGGGGTAGGCAAAGGGCCCCCCACCAGAGGCCTCTCTCAGGCTTTACTGTGGCTAATCCTTACCAGCATCCCACAACGCAGGCAAGGCCAGAAGAGGAAACTGAGACCCAGAGAGGTGACAGAGAGTCAGAGGCAGAGCCCCCATCAAAAGCCACCTGCTCAGGAAAGCCTGTCAATACTCTTACCTTCCATGGCCAAGGCCTCCGTATTGTCCCCAGGGCTGGCAGCCGGCTCAGTGAGTGACTTGAGGGCGTGGCAGGCCGTGATGATGTCCTGCATGTGCAGGAAGCTGGCCACGGCCAGCACATCGTCCACGTTCTCAGAGCTCAGGCTCAGCTTGGCCGTGTACATAAACTCCAGCACCTGCCCCAGGCCTGCCAAGGACACAGACAGCCATCACGGACTCGCCTCAAGGCCTGGCACCAGCAGCCTGCCCAGCTGCTCCACTCGGCAGCAGGATCCAGGGATTGGTAAAAAGCAAGGTGGCGGGCCACCGCCTCCCCATCTCCTGTGCTGGCAGAGAGGTGGGCACCTGGGGGACTCTCAGCCCAGACAACAGCCTCCAAACAGAGGCACACCCACGGAGGGTAGAGGGCGTGGACGCCCACCCTATGCAGCAGAGAGAGGTGTGAACACTCGCCCTACGTGGGGGACAGAGAGTGTGACCGCCTGCCCTACACAGAAGATGGAGGGTGTAAATTTTCACTCTACGTGGGGGACAGAGGGTGGGAAAGCCCACGCTGCCCAGAGAACAGAGTTAAATGGAGGACAGAGGGTGTGAATGCCTGCCCTATGTGAAGGACGGACGGTGTGAACACCCACCCTGGACACACTCTACCCAGCCGCTACCCTTCACCACCAGAGGACACTCCAACCGGAGTGTGTCAGCACTGGCTTTCGTCAGGGCTCTGCCACAAACTCTCTCGCTGACCGCCAGGCCAGTCACCTGACCTCTCTGGGTCTCAGTTTCCACACCTATAAAAGAGGACCTTCCCACAGCATATCACGCCATTCTGGGTCAAGAGCCTGAATCTGTGACCAAGGCCTGCCTACCTGGCCCCCCTTCCCAGTCCCAACCCCTGCCATCCTCATCTTCATTAGCACTGGAATGGGGGGTTTGGGACTCAGAGCCCACCTGCTGTCTGTCCCTCCTGCCGAGCTTGTCCTGTGTTTTCTTCGGCCTGGGGCTCATGGTGAGCCCTTCCTGCCAGTTCCCCACCTCATCACCCGCTCCCAACCTAAATAGGCCCCAAAGTGTGGCAGGAACTCGGTACCCACACACTCAAGGATCTTGTGTGGGAGGAAGGTGCTGCTCCCCGGAGGGCCAGGACTGTGTCAGGAGGGCCTGGCAGGGCCCAGGGCCAGTCAGAGCTGCTGGCCCTCAACAAGCTTGGCCCTAGACCCAACGGGGTACCTGCCGCGTTACTGATGTCCAGGTGCACCACATCCTTCTGGTCCACGAAGAGCATCTTGAAGTACTCGCTGCAGGCCGCCAGCACTGCTTTATGGGCCTTAAAATCGACACCGTCCACCACAAAAGTGCAGTCACACAAAAGCCCCAGCTGCCGCTGCTGGTTCAGCTGCTCCAAGACGTGCTGGCTGTGCTGGGGAAAATCCATGGCTGTGGAGAGCCAAGGGCCTTCGTGTTAGCATGCGGGAGGGGCGCCGAGCAGCCTCGGCACGCAGCCCCAAAGCTCCCAGGTGAGAAGTGTGAGGAGATGGGGAGAATTTAAACACGTCAAGGGAGGATGAACACCCCCAGACGCTCTCTGCAAGCCAAGATCGGCCAGCAGCTCCTGGATTCCTGGGTGTACTGACTAGAAAAGGTCCGAAACCCGAAAAGCATCGGCGGCCAACAAGAAACAGCCACCTTTGTGACTTGCCAGGTAATGACGTTAAAAAAATCGAAAGACAAACACAAAACACTGATTACTGCCAGCATTTCAAAAAAATGGCAGTTTAACGTTTTTTACAAAAAGAATCTACGACATAATCTTAGAATAAAGGACAGATCTTTCAATTGGATACACTTGGCTCTAGGAAACCTTTTCCGTTTTCCCTTTCTGTCACAGGAGGTGAAATACGTGTCTAGGAAGGCAGACGTGTCATCGCCCAGTGTCAGGAACTGGCCGCAGACGTGTCATCACCCAGTGTCAGGAACTGGACACTTTCCTGCTGAGCCACAGGGCGCTCTCTGTGCAAGTTCCCTCGGGGCCCACCTGTCTCTCGTTCATTCATTCTTGGGCTCAGGGAACTACATCAAGGTGGGGAGTCCTCTGTCTCCAGAAACCCCCCAGGCTGTCCCTGGAGAAAGAATGAACTCTGACCCTGACCCCAAGAGCTGAGGCCCGGCCGCAGTTTCTGTCAAAGCCCTCCCTTAATGCCTGGAAATCTCACAACTGTCTCAAGTAAAAGTGCGCAGAAAATTCCATGGCCTGGTGCCGAGCCATTCTGAACTGCACGAGCCATGACTAAATAAGTGTCTAAAATTGCTCTCCTCCCCAGCCCCCGCAACGTCACACCAGTCAGTCTTAAGATCACGTCCTCCTTTCAAGAACAAACCAATTTCAAACTAAAAGTCAATACCCACTTCTGGGACCTCATTACAAAGATCCAACAGGGCCAGGCTGTCACATCCTGGCTCAGAATCTGCGAAGTGGTGGTGACTTCTCTTCCAGTGCTTCTGGACCCTCTTCTCTGAGGCTGGCCTGCTCAGGGCCGCCCCAGGCTGTTTCTGGGCAGGTGACAGTAACACTTTGGGGCTCCCAGCCCTCAGGCTGCAGCAGCCTTTCACTGGCTCAGACCGCTCCCCTGCTACATCGGCCTCTTGGGGGTGAGTCACCCCGCTGCAGCCCCAGAGCCGAAGTGACCATGTACGGTTGTCTGGCTGTGATGAGTCGCAGTGGAAGCCACGCCCCAGCCCTCCACACGTGGCTTAACCAGCACAGATCAGCTTGGAAGGATGCAAAGCCAGCCCACCCCATCTGTGACGTCTGGAAACTTTTCAAAAGTAGGACGCTGTATCTCCTGGGCTAGGGGAAGTCACCTGACGGGTAGGCAGGTTTCCATCGAGTAAGGGGGGACACGGCAGTGGCAGCAGGCCCCGTGTCACGGGGGCCAGCCTCCAAGCGGTAGGCTCAGAGCTGCTGCTGCTGGGGACCCAGGAACACCCTTTCCCTTTGGTCCCAGCCGCTCCCACAAGCTCACAGACAAAGGCTCAGCTTCTTGGATTTCTTGTGGTTTCTTAACTGCCTGGGGCTAGAGCTCCTAAGTGAGGGAAGGGAGAGCCAGAAGCCAGCCCCAGAGTCAGGAGATAAGGTCCAAGGTGGCAGAAGAACCGGCTCCTGAGCCAAACCAGGCCACCATACCTCGGTGCCCCGGAGCAAAGGCCGCCACTGACACAGGACACCCTTCCCCAGAGCTTTAATCTCTGGAGAAAGCAAGTTCCCATTTGTGACCTGAGGGACTGCAAAACAGAATTCCGGCTGTTCTGCTCCTGAGGAGGGAGAAGCTAAAAGAGAAAGGTTCTTGAAGAACATGGAGAAGAACCAATGCTCAGTCCATGGGTTAAACACCCAGGTAGGCCTGGGATCTGAAGGGAGCACACACCAGGCAAGGCACCAAGGGAACCGAAGGCAGGTAGCAAGGAGAGGCCTGGGCCAAATCATGCCCAGAGGTGCCTTCTCTCTGCTGTGGAAAAAGCCACACAGCAAGCAGGTGTGTGCGTGGGTGGCCCAAGTTCCCATCACCAGTCACCCTCTATGTCCTCAGCAGCCCCAGGTGAAATCCCTCCCAAGTGCAGAAAGGGAGGAACCAGCAGGCCCACCAGGGCCCAAAGCTCAATCAACTTCCGAACAAGTCCTTGCGAGCCAGGTGGAAACCCTTCCCTCCCGCCAGAGGGCCTGGCTCCCTCACCTTCACCAGGAGCCAAACCACAAACTGAGCAGGGAGGAAGTCTGGACTCGGAGACAAGCAGGGAGCACCGGCTGAGCCCCCCGAGGTACAGTGTTTCCAGCCCATTAGCTGGAGCCTGCTGAAAGCAGAACCCTGGATCCAGAAAGCATCTGACTTGCTGGCAAGATGAACATGAGAAAAGACCCCTGGCCCCACAGGGTGAAAGGTCAGGTGATTAACTGGCCTTGCCTGGGGCCAAGACTGGGACAAGCCTTCCTGCTGCCACACCCCTCAAAGCTTCCAGGGAAGGGCAGCAAAACTCAGCTCTCCTGGGACTGGACACACTGTGGAGATGGGCGGGGGTGGAGTAGGGGGGGTCTCATTTTCAGAGGCCTTGGAGGAAGGCTGGTAAAGGTCCCTGGGAGAGGGTGGATGGTGGCCCAGCACTTCCAGTCCCCTGCCCGCCCCCACACAGAGGACAGCAGCTGGTGCCATGAGTAATGTTTGCCACCCAATGCTAACCACACTCTTCCGATGTGAGATGCCCGCCTACAACTGGCCACTCCCCAAATGTGGGCGTCTCGGAGAAAACTGGAGGCCTCTGAATCCCTCTGAGGCAGCCTGAGAAGCTGTTCCAGCAGAGAAATGCTCCCCAGAGCATCTGTTCTGGCAAAAACCTAAAGAAAAGGGGCAGAGAAAAAAAAACGGGTAGAGGATAAAGGGAAGGAGGAAGAAGCCAAGGGGAAGGAGGGGGCCAAAAAAGGAAGGAAAAAAATAAAAAAATGAAGGCCGAGCCTATAAATAGTCGAGCAGCACTCTGCATACGCTCAGGAGTGCGGTCCTGTGAGCAGCCCCAAAGGGCGCGTGAGCACAGCAGAGTGGAGGGACTTGCGAAGTTCTAAATGGTGTCACCTACCGAACTGCTGCCAGTGTCACCGGACTCAGGAACTGCACGTGCGCCCGGCCGGTGGAGCTCAGAGGCCCCCAGGACGCCTTCCAGCCCTCATCAGCCCCCAGGCTGAAACGCCCACACAGCCCTCCTCCCCCAGGAGACTTGGTCCTCTCCTCAGAGCTAGAACTCAGCGGTGCCTCACCTCCAAAGCGATGCGGAACGCGCTAGAACGGTCACAGCAAAGGAGACTCCAACTGTCTCCTGTTTGAAGTCTACAGTGACAGGAACCCACCCGGATCTGGCCATGCTTGGAGGGTGGGGTCCAGGAAAACCGCACGCCGCCTGGGCTGCACCGTGGGGCACGTGGCACCACGGGCAGGGAGCTGCCCGTCCTGAGTGCACACGACGAGGGGTCACTGAGGGCACGTGAAACACCCTAATGAGACTGACAGCCAGCTTCTCATGACCGAAGTGCTGTTCCCACCAGCCCTCCACTTAGGCAGAAGTGTGGGGTCCTTCCCTCCTTACTTCATCTTGCTTGAAGGGCAACAACTGTGGGCCTCAGTTAAAGCTACTTCCGAGAGAGACCCGAAAAGCTTAGAACTACAGCAAACACAAACAGAACAAGACCACACAGCCGACTGAACCCAGAGTCCTCGTGTCAGATGCGGGAAATCAGAGTCCCCAGACCGGCACACGAGCCAGGCATGACCTTCCTACAGACTCCTGGCCACAGCCGGGCACCTTCCCCAGACGACGCCAGCTGCTCGGTCGTTCTCCTTGATTAGCAGGACAGACCTCAGGGTCAGAGCCGAGCGCTCTCCGAGGGAGACAGCCTGGCCAGACACACAGCCTGGGCCTGCCTCACAAGGCATTCATTTGGGAATGAAAATGACAGACCTGGGGCCCCTGCAGTGGGATGACTCAAACAGGCCGGGCTAAGCAATTTAGACCTGCAGGCTGTGGGCCCCAGTCCCCGAAGCCGGCCGCCAGCAACACCTCCGTCCCTGTCAGTGCTGATGGCACAGGCTCTGGGCTTCCAACAGAATCCGAGTGGCCCTGTGATGACTCTGACCAACAGGACGCAGTGACTGTGCCAGTTCCAGGCCTGGCCTGTTAGAGGTCTGGAAGACTCTGCTTTGCTGTCTTGGAATCCGGCTGCCCTGCTGTGGGAATGACCAGGCCCCCGGTTGGAGAAGGGACACCAATGTGCAGAGGCTCGTGAAGAAGAGCTAAGGTGCTCCTGCTGACAGCACCTGGCGCCGGAATGAGACGATGCTTTCAGGGACCGTGCAGCCCGCCTACCAGCTGAGCGCTGTCACATAAGTGACCTCGACCCCTCATGGAGCAAAAAGCCTGCCCAGTTAACCCACAAAATTGGGAGACATAATAAAGTGCTGATGGTTTAAGCCACTAAGTTTTGAGGTGGTTTGCTTATAGCAAGAGAGAGCTGATACAGATGGGGAAACTAGAAAGGAATGATTAACAAAAAAAATCAGGTTAACGGTTTTCTCTGGATGGAAGGAAGGGCAGCCAGAATCAGAATGCCAGGAATGCTCTGTTTCCTTACTTGGATATACAGGTACTTGGATGATTTAACCTAAATGTGTACATTTCATACACTTTTATAGGGGGACATTTTTGAAAATTTGACTAAGTTTTTAATAAGAAAGAAGTGAGTACAGGTGCCACATTCAATCCATACAAAGACAGGCCGTTTCCAACCATGCTCACAGCCACTGTCACCAGGGCTGTGGGAGGCACAGGCCTCAGATTCCCACGGAGGTGAATGAGTCGCAAAGGCTGGCGGAGTGGGGTCTGGCGGGGGGAGGGCTGCCCACCTCATTGGTCCTTCGGTTCCCGAATGTCCATAAACACACTGCTGACAAAGAAAGGGTTCTCCTTGGGTCATAAAACCTACTCTGCTCAGGTCAACAAAACCTGAACCCCAGATGCCCCCCTGAAAACAATGAAATGGCATTTATGGAGTCCTTTCAACATGCCAAGCAACACAGTGCCAGGCATGGCACAGTCTGATCACTTAAAGCTAAGAACATGGCTGCTCTGGGCACCAACTTCCACACTGCTGCTTCCGAGATGTGGGGATTCGAGAGGCTGTTCGGTACCATGGAGGCAGCAGAACCTCTGACAACAGGCCAGGGGGGACCTGAGTCCGAATTCTGCCACCTACTGTGCTAGCAGGCGGTCCCCAGCAAGCTTCTCCTCTCAGGGAGCATTTGAGAGCTTGCTCCCTGGGACATGTCATTAGTTCGGCTCAAATAAATTCTTATAAAAATTTAAAAAACAAAATGAAAAAAGCTTCTCCTCTGGCAAAATGGGGCCAATGGGACTACCTCCCACATCTGTATCAGGATTAAATTAGATAACATGAGCGAAGGGCCCATACCCTGCCTGGCACATGGTGAACTCAACAAACTTGTTTCCAGGAAGCAAAGATACAGATTATAGTGGTTCCCCCCCTTCAGGCCAAAGACCGTATCAGACAGTTTCTTTCTTTCTTTCTTTTTTAAGATTTTATTTATTTTTAGAGAGGGGGGAGGGAGGGAGAAAGAGGGAGAGAAACATCAATGTGCAAGAGATACACTGATTGGTTGCCTCTCGCATGTCCCCATCTGGGGACCTGGCCCACAACCCAGGCATGTGCCCTGACCGGGAATTAAACCAGCAACCTCTTGGTTCGCAGGCCGGCATTCAGTCCACTGAGCCACACCAGCCAGGGCCAGACAGCTTCTACATACCCTTTTATGCTAGGCACCTCGCACGCACTCAATAACTATTTGGTGACTTGACCTTGTTAAGAAGTTGTAATCATAACCCATTATTCCTTCTAAATGCAATCTGGAAAAATCCCAGAGCCCAATTAACATTCTGAGAGGGAGAGCGTGAAGGGAGGGGCAGTGGGCAAGAAGCATTCTGAGCGATTTTCCCTGTCGGAGAAGCACTTTATATTGAACAACTGTTCAGTTAAACCCCCAGGGTGCTCCCGGGTGAGGACTGGAGCGCCTGCCCAGAGCTCTAAGTGGGTCCGGAGAGCCCCGGTCTGCCTCAGAGTCAAACGGGCACTTGTCTAACATGAAATATTTATTACCCGGGTTATTAGCAAGCACTCAACTGCAGGCAGTTTCCAAACTGCCACATCGAGGGGAGCACGAGCCAGGGAACAACCACGAGGAGACACCGATCTGCACAAACAACAGTCCTGTCCCACAGAACACACTGCGCCCTGCTGCGGGCCTGGACACGACACAGCCATCTCCCGTCCAGGGGCCTTGTGTAACCTGAAGCAGGTGAAAGGGAACACCATTTGGCTTCCAGCTGCTCAGAGTTCCTGATTTGCCAGAAATGCAGGTGGCTCCTCTGCACAGCTTAGCACTCAGGAAGGTGGTGTGGGTGCATGCATGGGGGCAGGACGGAGGGGGACAGCACGCCTCAGTGTCGCAAGATAACAAGCGAGTGGAGAAGGAGTGCAGCTGGAGGAACAGGCACGCAGGGCCAGGCCTGCCACACCAGGGCATGATGTCCCTTCATCCTCAGTGGTCGGGAACCTCGCCGGGGGTGTAAGCGGGAGAGGGCTGTGGTTAGGCTCACACTTCTGAAGGCCACTCTAGGTGCATGTGGGTGGAAAACGGACTGAAAAGGGGAGCTCAGAAGCAGAAAAACCAGTTAGGACGTCCCAAGGCGCTGGACCCTCAGATGTGAAAAATGGGACAACATCACCCCCCGCTGGCCTTGGGAGGGTTTTGCTGGTGCCCAGAACCCAACACACATGGGTCTTTCTGAGTGGCCTGTGAGAGCGGCCCTCCTATCAAACATTATAACACCCTCTGAAAGCTTCAAGTACCTCTTCTTGGAGTGGCTCAAAGTCCCTTAACACCGAGTTCCTGACTCTTCCTAAGGGAAGCTGGGCTATGCTGTTTGTTCAAAACCATAAACCCAGGCTGGCAATTCCTACCTCTTGCTCACATTTAAAGGGAAACATCCACATTTCTGGAGGAATGTACAAGACACTGGTAAGGGGACCTCCCAGAGGAGGGGGAGGGGGAGAGGACTTACACTTTTCACTGTATACCCTTTCTGTGTTTTTTGTTTCACCATTTGTAAATGTTATCTATTAAAAATTAAAACTGCCCTGGCCGGTGTGCCTCAGTGGATTGAGCGCCGGCCTGCCAGGGCACATGCCTGGGTTGCAGGCCAAGTCCCCAGCAGGGGGCGTGCAAGAGGCAACCACGCATTGATGTTTCTCTCCCTCTCTTCCTCCCTCCCTCCCTTCTCCTCTCTCTGAAAATAAAAAATTAAAAAAATCTTTCAAAAAATTAAAATTAAAACTGAGAAATAAAAGGGAGGAGGAAAGAAGAGAGAAAGAAAACACCCACAAAGTCACAGCTCCTCTGTCTATATACCATAAAACCTTTAAGACATTTTCTACAAGACTTGGTGACTAAAATCTTCTCAACAGGAAAAAGAAACTCATAAGGGAAATGGAAAATTGTGGTAATTTCCACGAAGAATGTGTCACTCGGGAAAACTTTATGAGCAAAAATTCCTTAAGGGGACAAAACGGAAAATCCCCTAGAAGAGCAGCTGGCGGCGTCTTTCAGACAGACAGGAGCCCTCCGACACGGACGAAGCTGAAGGATCCCCAGGGAGTCTCACACACAGCCTGCGGAACTTCAGGGGCTTTTCTGGCTGCCTGGGCCCAGTTGAAACTTCTGTCTTGGAATGGAGCCAAGCTGCTTAAGTACCTCAGGCAAGAGTACTTGCATCCTGGCACCTTAATTTCCTTTCTGTAAAATGGGGATGCTAATAAAAGTTTCCACATCAAAAAGTTGCTACTGGCCACCACTATTATTACCTACTTACCCACACAAGCACTATGAGTAAGTTAGCAAAGAAAGGGGGAGCCTAATGCTCTAATCCTCGCCTATCTTCTAAAAATGGATGTAAGCCTCCCTGGCTGGTGTGGCTCAGTGGATTGCACCCCAGCCTGCGAACTGAAAGGTCACCGGTTCAATTCCCAGTCAGGACACATGGCTGGGTTGCAGGCCAGGTCCTCAGTTGGGGGCGTGTGAGAGGCAGACGATGTTTCTCTCACACACTGATGTTTCTCTCCCTCTCTCCCGTTCCTTCTCTCTAAAAAGAATAAAATCTTAAAAAAATAAAAAATAAAAATGGACGTAAGCCAAAGTTGTGGGTTCAATTTCCAGTCAGGGCACATACCGGAAGCAACCTGTGAACGCATCAGTACGTGGAACAACAAACTGACGTCTGTCTGCCTGTCCGTCTCTCTCTAAATCAATCAATAAAAATTTTTTAAATAATAAAATAAAAAACAGATGTAAAAATCTCATCAATCATCCAGGCACCCATCAAAGATGAAGTTTCAACCTGAAAAAAATACCAGAAAAACCCATACAAACTACACTGCTCACTCCATTCAACAGTAACCAGGGTACGAGGCAGAGGCGCTCCATACTTGGGGGCAAAAGCCACCTTCTACTTCCAGGAACACAATTTTGAAGGAGACATGAGAAATAAGACTGAACACACAACTCCAAAAGCAGACTCAGTGGTCGCGTGATGCTAGTTAAGATCCACAGTCCAAGCCAGAAGGAAAAAGTCGGCTGAATACCGATCGTGTGCAGGTGGATACAGTTTGACTTCAGTGTGGCATGTGCCTTTCACGTGACTTTGCCTGGATTTGTTTGTTCATGGAGATTAGTGACTTCTGAGGTCCCTTCTAGTGTTTAATAAATAGGTTTAATAAATGTTGAGGAAATGATTTCATTAATAAGACTGCCAGGTTACAAATGCATGCCTTTGAAGTATGACAGATACCATGTGAGTGACAATAAAAATGAGATATTTACCTGGCATTCAGCGGATATTTTTTCATTTGAAACTTTCCCAATATCGAAAACATTAAGATTTCCAAGTATGAACATGAACATCAACTATGAACTCTATGTGAATATATATTACCTTCATAAGCCAACACAGAATTGTGTACTTACTATTCCAAACAGAATTAAACTGAAGTTAGTATTTTGTAAAACTTGACTGGGAAAAAGAAAATGAGCAAGAGGATATTTTAGAGGAGTATTTTGGGGGACCTCAAAAACCTCCGTTCAGTGCAGATAAAGAGTGATCAAGACTCAATGTCTCGATTTCTGTTGACTTACCTTTTTTAAAAAATATATTTTATTTATTTATTTTTAGAGAGGGGAAGGGAGGAAGAAAGAGAGGGAGAGAAACATCAGTGTGTGGTTGCCTCTTGCACACCTCCTACTGGGGACCTGGCCCGCAACCCAGGCACGTGCCCTGAGTGGGAATTGAACGGCGAACCTATGGTTTGCAGGCCGGCGCTCAATCCACTGAGCCACACCAGCCAGGGATCCATTGACTTTTTTAAACCGTCGGGCTCCTCAAGTCCAGGCCTAAGGGGCTGCTCTAGAAGACCGTTTTTGGACAGCAGCCCTGGGATTAGGAGAGCCTTGAGCTCCGCTCTCCTTGAAGAAACAGTGCTATCAACCTCCTGCCCCTCAAATCCCCTCCATCAGCAGCGAGAATGAATCCACAAAGCTGCTGAGAGCCTTCTCAAGGAGGACTTGCAACCCTGGCGGCTTTTCAGCCAGCCGCTTGCGTGCGTAGCGTAGCTTAGCGAGAAACTTAGAAACCACCCCCACTGCTGCCTGGTTCCTGGTTCTAAGGCAGGCAGCCTGAAGAGGCAGAGGTGGGGCACAGACAGACAGACAGAGACAACTCTTGCCATGCCAAGACTGCTCTGTAAGACATGCAGGCCGGCCCCAAGGGGTGGATTAGTAGGCCGCAGTGGGGAAGGGAGGGTACACAAACTTAATTCTTAGGAGTATGAAAGATTGGTCAGAAATCTCAATTTCTGTTTCGTTCCTATTACCCTTATCTTCTCAACGTCCCAAATAAATATACAAACTCGGAGGAAATATTCACAACCCAAATGGTAAGTAAGGGTTAATAGTCCTGATACAAAGAAGGCTCTTAAAATTAGCCCTAGCTGGTGTAGCTCAGAGGATTGAGCATAGGCTTCAAATCAAAGAGTCACTGGTTCAATTTCCAGTCGGGGCACATGCCTGGGTTGCAGGCCAGGTCCCCAGTAGGGGGCGTGCGAGAGACAACCACACATTGATGTTTCTCTCCCTCTCTTCCCCTCTCTCTAAAAATAAATAAATAAAATCTTTAAAAATAAATAATCAACAAAGTATGTCCACACCAAAGCTTGCAGACAAATGTTCACAGGAACATTATTCATAATAGTCAAAAGGTAGAAACAACCTAAATATCCATGAACTGATGAATGGATAAATAAAATGTGCTATCTTCATACAATGGAATACTATTTGACAATAAAAAAGTGCTGATACCTGCTACATCATGAATGAACTTTGCAAATAATATGCTAAGTGAAAAAAAGTCAGTCCCAAAAGACAGGTTGCACGGTTCCATTTATGTGAGACGCCCAGAAGAGGCAAATCCGTAAGATAGAAAGTGGCTGTCCAGGGCTGGCGGAGACAGAGGTAACTGAGCAACGGCTAACGGTGGTGGGTTTTGGTGGGTTTCTTTCGGGGTGATGAAACTGTTCTGAAATTAGATATGGTGATAGTTACACAATTCTGAATCTACTAAAGCCACTGAATTAAATACTTTAAAAGAGCGAATTGTAGGGTAAATGAAAATCTTACCAAAACTATTATAAAAAAAACTAATCAACAGAAAGTCTCCCAACAGAAAAATAAGTCAAGAAATGAACAGGCAACACACAAAAGAAGAAATATAAGGGGTGGGTGTACTCTAGACAGATACAGTCAGAGAAACACAGATCAGCCCAGGACCCTACTTCCAGTACCAACTGGCAGAAACTGGAAAGACGGCCCGCTCCCGCCGTGGCCAGGGCCTGTCCCCAGAGAGCAGGAGCAGGCGCAGAGAGCGGCGCACCGTCTGCAGGGCGGCTGACCAGTACTGAAGCGGATGTGTGCGCATTCGTCGGCCGTGTAAAAACTCACGTCAGGATGTGAGTAACTGACCACAGAGCCCACGGTGCAGATGCTACGATGGCCCACTCTGACGGGGTATGTCACCCGGCTGTAAGGAGACCCAGAGTCCTGGTCCAGGACTCTGCCCAGAGAAAACCCGGCCTTGCTAATAAGCTTCACATGGTGAGAACTTGGGAGGTTACTGGCAAGAGAAATCGTGGACTCGTTTCCAAAGGGCAGCGGCCCATGGCATGAGCTCCAGCAACAGAAGGCATGAGGGGAATACTGTATTTCGCCATGTATAATGCGCTCCTGTGTATAATACGCACCCACAGTTTTGGCCCAAACTTCCAGGGGGAAAAATCTTTCCTTTTAATTTTTAATTCAGTTATTTATTTACTTATATTTAGATATTTGTTTTTTGTATTATAATGGAATTTTAGCATTTATTTTTGAACATATTATGGTACAAGAAATTTTATGTAGCAAATAATTACAAAACACAAGAACAGATACAAGGTATTTCAGGCACCACCCATGTATGATTCACACCCTTATTTTCCCCTCAAAAATCTGGGCAACAAAGTACGAGTTATACACGGCAAATGCAGTAACTGCAATAGCTCCTGCGGCAACCTACCTGTGGAGTCTGATGACACCGTTGTTGGGAGGGCGCGACGCAAGCAAAATCATCAGTTGAAATGTAAAGTAGGGAAACCACTTAGGAAGCAATTTAGTATTATTTGGTCAAAATGAAAACGCACACACCCTGTCATTCAGCCCCACACCCGGGGCGCGCCCTGGACAGGCTGCACATGTGCGTCCCACAGGTGCGCACAGCAGCACCGTCTGTCTTGGCAAAATGTTGGGAACAAACCAAATGTCCATCAGCAACAGAAACAGTCCATAAATTCATCCATGAAAATGAAATACAGCCCTGGCTGGTGTGGCTCAGCGGACTGAGTGCCGGCCTCACGGGGTTTGATTCCCAGTCAGGGCACATGCCTGGGTTGTGGGCCAGATCCCCAGTTAGGGGCAAGCCAGAGGCAACTGATTGATGTTTCTCCCCTCTCTTCCTTCCTCCCGTCCTCTCTCTCTAAAAATAAATAAATAAAATCTTTACAAAAAAAATGCAATACAGCTATCCGTACCATGGATTAATCTCAAGAACAAGAGTTAAGCAAAAATTTGAAGACACTGAAAACAACACGATTACATAAAGTTCAAAACCCTGCAAAGTTCAACAATACATTGTTGAGCAATACAAACGTGGTACAACTATAAAGAAAGGCAAGAGAATTACAAAAGCAAAATTCAGGGATTACCTGGGGGTGGGGGTGGGGTGCCGGGGGGGGGGGGGGGGGGGGGCCAGGATCAGGGAGGGGCACTCTTCCCGAAGTGGTAACATTCCTTTTTTGTAAACTGAGTGGGGGGTCCATGCCTGTTACTTGTAATCTCCTTCTTTATACTGTATATTTTGTATCGACTCAATGTGTAACAAAATTTTTTAACAAATTTTAACAATGTTCTTTCTGACTTTAAACAATGTTCTGAAGTGTGAACTTGGGCAGCTGACTGAACTACGGTAACCCCGGAAAGTCCCCAGCAGGGGCCCAGCCAGCCCTGAGACTACTGGAATGAGAAGTGCTCACCCAACCTGGCGTCCGGACTGGGGGGATGCAGCTCCCCACTGGGCAGTGGAGCCGTCCACTCAGGACAGGAAAGGAACTGCTTAGATGAACAGTTCCAGCATAGGAAGTGCTGAGGGTGGGGTGGGGAGACCAGGTTCTGCTGCCAGACCTTTAAAATGTCTGAAAGCCCAGAAGTTGAACATGGTTTTGATCACAGTGAACCCACCGAGCCTGTTTTCTGAGCTGGTCCCCACTGTGTGGAGCTGCCCCCTCTGAACTTCTGCTCTTCAGACAGGAGCGCACAACTCTCAGTTCCAGCCGTGCCCTGTGCTTCCTTCCTTTGAAGCTCAAGGCTTATCTCCCTCCAATTTCCCAACAAGCAGGTTTGAATCCCGGAGCCCAAGCCCTGGGTTTCTGTATGTCTTGGTGGTTTGAGGTTGACCTTGATTGGCCCCTGGACTGTTGAGCTATTGACACCGGGGAAGACCTTAGAGAGTGACAGGTACCTACGCTGGCACTCCACACACATCTGTAGCAAAGGCTGCAGCCACTCAGTGCTGAAAGGCTTACCCTTTGGCCTGTGTTATTCAACCACTTTAAAGTCGTGGCCAGCAAAAGAAGTACATTATGGTCTCGGGACAATATGCTTTGTGCACATAATGCAGTTGGAGTTTTTCACTTTCTCTGAGGTTGGGGCTCCCTCCCTGTTCTGGGGTCCATCCCCAACAACGTGCCACCCTGCCAGACCCCACATCTGAGAGCCTCCATGCACCCACACAGGCACCATCCTTCGGGAAACTCCAGCAGAGGGCCAGCCAGCTGGTCATGTGTCCCTGTATCAAACACCTTTCTTTCTTCCTCAAATCTCCACACTTCCGTTCCTGACCCGCTTCAGGGTCCTCTTCTCCTCACAAACATATAGTAACGCTAGAGTTACCAACTATGGAGTCAGGGGCTCAGCTGAGCACGCCCCATGCATGACCTCACCAATGATTCCACCCCATACAGCAATGGGTGAGGTCACAAATACCCCCTTTTACAATGGAGGAAGCTGAGGCTTAAAGAGTTCCAGTGCTCAGCCCAAAGGCATGCATCTAGTAAGCATAAGGAAGAGGAAGAGCCCAGGTATGTCTTAGTTCTTGCTTCTAACCAGTGCCCTAGACTGCAGTTCTTAGCTGGGGGTGATTCTGCCCCAGATGTTTGCATCTGTCTGGAGACATTTTTGGTTGTCACAGCTGGAGTTAGGTGGCTACTACTGGCATCTATGTGTACTACTGGCCAGGGAGGGCTACTAAACATCTCAAAGTGCACAGGACAGCACTCCCAACTTGCCCAGTCCCAAATGTCCACTGTGTCAAGGTTGAGAGACCCTGCTCTACTGGAAAAAAGACAGAAAGACGGAGAAACGATCTTCTGACCTAGACTCTCCTAGTTTTGGTCACAGTTCTCCACGTCCACATCCCGTATCACAGCCAGACACCAAGGAAACCGCCAGGCCCTCCTCTCTCTCCCATCGGCAGCATGCCCACCTCCCATCACACTGGAGTTCTCTCCGCCTGGACTGCCAGGTCCTCTTCAGTCAGTCAAGGCTGATCTTCCAGGCATCCGACGTCTACTGCAAACCAGCTATGTGCCAGGAAGTGAGCTACCCAGTGGGAATGCCAGGAGAAAGCAGACCCCGTCCCTGCACGCAAGATGCTGGGGGTCTACAGGGAGACAGACCAGGAAACCTGTGGTTATGATGAGGGCACTAAGAAGTTACAGAGGAGGGGCCCCCAAACTCCACCATGCTGGTGGCTGGGGAAGGCTCAGAGAAGGCTCCCTAGAAGCCTTTGAGTTTGGAAGGGAGCCCTTCTCTTCCAAAGGACCCCTCACCAGACTTTTCAGAGTATGGTCTCTGAGCATCCACAGATTGACAACTTTAATTAGAAAGCTTGGTGGAACCCCTGAGGGAGACAGGGAGGGCACAGAGTGGTCCTCCTACAATGTGGACAATCCCTGCCCTGAGGCGGGGTGGGGGCGGCAGCCTG
The DNA here is from genome assembly GCF_022682495.2 of Desmodus rotundus. Classification (NCBI taxonomy): domain Eukaryota; kingdom Metazoa; phylum Chordata; class Mammalia; order Chiroptera; family Phyllostomidae; genus Desmodus; species Desmodus rotundus. The sequence goes on from NC_071389.1 coordinate 9,076,564, forward strand.
GCTTAGGGTTTAGGCCTTCTTCGACTGCAATCCTAACTGGCACCTCTGGCTTTGAACCACCCAGCACCTTGCAGCGGGAGGTGACGAACACTTGCACATGACCTTGTGAATTCTCAAAACAGTTCTGCGAGGTAGAGACTGTTATCCCCGTTTCACGGATGAGGAAACTGAGGCACAGCAATGCAGGAACTGGATCTTAGGACACAGCACCACTAAGCAGTGAAGCAGGGATCCACACTCAACGCCGGAGTCCTTGTTGCCTCTGAGGGCACCTGTACAGTCAGCACCCGAGACAGGGTGTGCCTGGCAAATCTCACCACCTCAGGAGAGCCCTCCGCCCGTCACCCTTCCCTGCACCACCCCGTTTGAAACAGCTCCCTGTACTGTTTCCTACAGCGTACTGTGACTATCCACATGGCCAAGAGTTTACTCGGGCCCACATCCCTAGCAGCGTCTGACACGCTGAACACAGAGCATGGTGAATGTGTAAACAAGCCTGCACTCCCCGGGCACAAGCAACATAAACCTGCCCGAGCCAGACCAGCCTGCCTTGGAGAGATGGAGGCCTGGGAAGCATGCCCAGCCCTCTTTCACCAACGCAGTGGACTTGACCTCAGGCTGGGCCCAAGCCCCAAAGTTAGCAATCCAGTCACACAGGGGACCAAGCAGGTTCTCTCAGCCAGCTTTCCCTCCAGTATTGGAGTAGTCACGATTCATTCTTTGTCTGTACACCAGATGCTAATGTTTGGGGACATGCTGTACAAAACTATGTAACTTTAAACATTAGAACCGTAAAACGGATGAGCGTGTGCTCCCCACTCCATCTTTCCCTTTCTGCCAAGTGGAATGCATACACGATGGCAGGGGCTGAAGCAGCCAGCTTAGACCATGAGGCGGAAGCTGAGGTTTGAGCAAGGAGAGCCACATGATCAGTGGTACCCTGCTCCTGGATCACTTCACAAAGCAGACTCAACTGTTCTACCAGCCCTGGACTGCTTACTTCCAGAACAATAAGGGGCAAGGAATAGGTTTCTATTTTGTTTCAGCCACTATATTCTGGGATTGTTAACATTGTAATAATTAAAAAAGGTGTGAGCATGGCCCAGTGATTAACTCAGTCTGGTCTTCGTTGGTAAAACCATAGTAATATCAATAATTCCCCCTAAACTAAGATTTTGTCATTTGTATAACTTTAAAGAAAAATCTGTCTTGAAAGGATGGTTTGACTCATGCTGAGCCTGGAGAAGGACAGACTGACCTGCTGGTTTGTTTCAACCTCGAGTATTACAGACATACCTCAGATTTCCAAGTAGCCCAGACTACTCTTTTCTGACAGTTTGTCTGGGTAAACTCCAGCTTGGCTCTCCTCCTCCCACTCATTACCTGAATCAAAGACACCCAAGTGGAAAATGTGATGAGAACTCAGAGTATCTGCTTCCTTAAGAGCTGCCTTTTCATTCATCCATCAAACACAGGCAAATGGAGAGCACTGAGCACAGAGCCAGGCACAGAGTGAGCGCTCAGTAAATGTTAAATTACATCATCTTTGGTCTGCTGGGGCCACCCTCATTTCTCACCTGAACTATTCTAGCAAATTCTCCCAACTGGCCTCCAGGGTCACCCCCTTTCATACATCTTTCACCTAGCCAGAGCGATCTTGCTAATCCGCAAATCTTAAATGACTTCCCGTTAACCTAAAATCTAAACTCCAGGACTAGATTTAAAAGCCACCCCCCGTCCCCCCACCCCAGGACCAGACCACAGCCTGCTCCCTTAGTCCTAACTCTCGGCTCCGAGAGGAAGACCCAACGTGCTTAAGGACTGAGTGAGCAAGCCCGGAGGCGGCTGACTTTTCACCACCGCCCCAGAGTCGGATCACCCGCCCTAGCCTCAGACCCCAGCGGGTGCTGAATCACCGTCTGTGCAATGAATGAATGGAGGGAGGGAGGGGACTGCACACCGGGGCAGTGGCGGCCTCCTACTCTGCCCGAGCCCCCTAAGCCCTGGCAGGCCTGTGCCCTCTGCCGCTCCCAGCGCGTGTGAGCTGCCCCTGCACCCTGACCCCTCGCGGCGCGGCCACAGAACGCCCACCCGCTGAGGCGCGCGGGGTCAAGGGGCGGTGACAGCCGGGCGGCGGGGGCGGAGATGTTACCAGCTGGGGTGTCACCCGGCCCGTGAGGCGACTCGCGCTCCCTCGCCGCTCCCGTGCCAGGGCTGCCGGTTCGCCCAACCACTTCCCAACCACGTCCCTCCCGGTCCCCGAGCGGCGCACCCCGCCCAGCTGCCCCTCACCCTCCTGCCCCGCGGGGTCCCCTTAGTCTGGGTTCCCTTCCCATTCCATTTCCCTCCCCTCCCCCACACAACCGTCCTGGCTTATCGCCGCGCCCCATCCTCCGCCGCCTCCGCCCGGATCCCAGGAGTCTCCCGGCCCCGGGCGCCTGCTGACCCTCACCTGCCATGTCCCGGACCCCGCCGCTGAAAGAGGTGCATCACGGCCGCGAGGAGGCCGGGGACGGCACTTCAGAGCAGACAAAGGGCGCCGCCATGTCAGAGTCGGGCGGAACCGACCTCGCCGGTTTCCCGGCTGCAACTTCCGCCGCACGCGCAGCGCCCGCGCTGGGCGAGGATCGCGGACAGGCGCATGCGCCTAGCTACCCAGAAGTTCTACAGTAACTTCTGCAATCATTTTTTTTTTTAATTTTTATTTCTAGAGAGAGGGGAAGGAAAGGAGGAAGGGAGGGAGAGAAACACGTGCGAGAGAACCAGGTTGCCTCTCTCACACACTCCCGGGACCTGGCCCGCTTCCTAGGCGTGTGCCCTGACGGGAATCAAACCTGCCACCTCCCGGTTCGCAGGCCGGCGCTCACCGGGCCTGGCAGAACTGTTTCCATTGTAATCTTTCCTCGGTTTTCTATCCCCGCTATGACAGTAACAGCTTCTACGGGTTCAGCGCTTACTGTGTGCCAGGCACTGTGTTATTAAGTGTTCTCACCAACCTTCAAACGGTATCAGTCTCCCCCTCTCGGAGAAGGAAGAACACAGGCTCGGAGAGGGCAAATGAATCGCCCCTGTCACGCATTTCACAAGCGGTGGAGCCAAGGTGTGAATTTAGCTGTGGTTCCCAAACGGCAGATCCCGGATCCCGGATTACGTTATCCTGTCTCGTGAGCCACCCATTATCTCCGTCCCTGCTTAGGGCCTTTCCAGGATTAGCCTGGGTGTGAATGATGATGCCTAAGGGGGAAAAAATGTCTGCAGACTAGAACAGTCCCGCTGTGGCCTTTTTCCAGCTCTCAGCGCCTTCTGGCCACCGACCTCTGCTTTCTCACAGTTCGTGGGCTTTCTTCTTGCTTCACTTCTGATCCTGTGTATTTTCCATGATCCTTAGTTTTAACAACGCTCTTGCCCCTAGTGTTGGAGCGAGGAAAGCAGCCCCTCCTCCACCAACTGAGGCTGATCCTGCTTTCCCGGGAGAGCATGTAAATGACCTCACCTTAGAAAGTTATTTTATAAGGAGGTGCTGATTGCGCGCAGAGACCGCTCACCACCCCTCGTTTGTCTCCAGATCTGTAAGGAAAGTCTGATTCCAAAATGCCCCAGGAATCAAGCACACAGTCTGTGTAGAGGTGACTTAAACCTATGAGAGAGACATATCTGTATCAATTTTCTGTTGCTGTGGCAACACATTACCATGATGTCAAGATTTAAAGCAACGCGAACTTATTATTTGTTGGTAGGAAGTCTGACATGGGAGGGTCTCACTGGGCCAAAATCAAGAGCTGGAGATTGAAGTCAATGACCAATGCCAATAAGTTAATCAGCCAGGCGTCTGTAACGAAGCCTTCGTGAAAACCCAGAAGAATGGCATTCTGTGAGTATCCAGGCTGGTGACTACGTGGAGGTTTGGGGAGAGCGGCACACTCAGAGAGTGTGGGAGCTCCTCATGCCCTCCAGCGTACCTTGCCCTGTGCATCTCTTCCGTCTGGCTGGTTCTGAGTTGTGTCCTTTGTCAGACCGAAGCAGGAGGCTTTGGCTAGAAATAAGTAACAAAGACTTATTCAAAGGGATTTGCAAATAGGAAACACAACTAGGCAATACCCAGAGTGTTCCAAAGAAGAGAGAAAAACTGAGAGTTCATGTAGTAAAAAGTACACTCTTGAGAAGAATCAGCTCTGGATGGGTCTGAGACGGTAATCTTCCCGATGCCTGTGGTCTGGATGATGGATGTGGATGAAAAAGAGATCTACGGAAAGTAACCTCACAGGGTGATCTGATCTTAACTTCCTAAGAGGGCAGGTCACTAACAGGACTACTGTGTGTAGTCATGCCCCAGGCCTGTAACTTTTTTAGTAAAAGGTTTATCCTGCTGTAAACTTTCTGTACATCCAGGTTAACACACCTTTGAAATGAACCCTAAACACCATTAAGAGAGCCCACAATCTTGTTAACTATCCTGTAATCCAAGCCCCACCTCGCCCTCTCCCACCTTCCCGTAACCTTCCTTACAATCCCTTTCATGTGCATGTATGAAGATGCAAAACTGTAATTCGCAGGAGCATTTGAGATTGCGCTCCCCAGCATATGTTGTCCGTTTGGCTCCGATAAACTTTTATAAAAATTCTCTACAGGTTTGGATGTTTCTTATGTTGGCATGGACATCTGGTGGTGTGGACAGGAGAACATTCTTTCTTGGTTTCTCCGGAGGGTTATCTATAGGATTTATGTATATTTCCAGGCATTGATGCACAGCTGAAAAGTTCAAAAGTGTAAGTCCTCAGGATGTAAAATGAAATCTGTTCCTCATGCTTGGCCCATGCGGTCTAAACCAGTTTTGTGAACTTCACTCTACAGGCTCCATTTTCAGTCAGTTTAGCTACCCTGACTTCATCTGGTTTTCTTCACTCAGTCTTCCCCTTTCGTAATACACTGGTGATCTAATGAGTAAAATATTTCTCGGAGTTCTGAGAACTGCTCGAGCAAATTAATCGAACCCAAGGAGGGGGTTGTGGGAACCTCTAGTCTATAGAAGTTCGATGACAACAGGACTTTCCATCGGCATCTGTGCGGTGGGGGTAGCAGTCTTGTAGGACAGAGTTCTTACCTTTTTTTTTAATTTTTAAAAAGATTTTGTTTATTTACTTCTAGAGAGAGGGAAAGGGACAAAGACAGAGAGAAACATCACTGTGTGAGAAAGAAACAGTTGCCTCTCACACACCTCCAACCGAGGACTTGGCCCGCAACCCAGGCATGAGCCCTGACTAGGAATCAAACCCGCCACCTTGTGGTTAGCAGACCAGTGTGCTAACCATTGAGCCACACCAGCCAGGGCTCTGAGTTCTTATCTTAACCTGTGGGATCTGACACTATGTCCAGGTACTATCTCCAGGTGGGTGGTGTCTGAACTGAGTTAATTGCTTGGCTGAGTAGCAAAAAAACACCTGGGAATTGGTGTCAGCGTCCGAACACCCTCAATCTCCCCTGCAAAGTCCCTTTCTGGGGATTAGGTGTGGATATCTTTGGGGGTCATTCTTCTACCGTACATAGTTACTTCTTCACAGTAGTAATATTGTTTCCATTTAATGAATATCAATTTTCTTTTTAAAATGTTTTTCTTTTCCAGTAAAAGCAGTTGGTTTGACTTAAAGGCTGCTACACACTGCGCCCTCCCCAAATGCACATTTTGAAACCTGACCCTCAGTGTGATGGTATCAGCAGGTTGGTGGTGGGGGGGGTCTTTGAGGGTGATTAGGTCATGAGGGGGGAACCCTTATAAAAGAGACCCCAGAGAGGTTCCTTGTCCCAGCAAAAAAGACAGCTACCTCCGAACCAGCAAGCAGGTCTTCACCAAAAAACAAATCTGCAGATGCCTTGATCCGGGACTTCCCGACATCCAGAACGATGAGACACAAATGTTTGTTGTTTAGGGCCCCGACAAAGGACGCGTTACATAACTAGTACTCCAGAAAGGCTTAGGTAGGAAAAAAAATGTAACAAAACAAAACGGTGGCACAGCCAGATGATGACTGAGGTTTGGGAAGCTGAGGCCTGGAGGAGAAGGTTCCGAGGCCTGTGCCGGGTCAGGAAACCGCTGAAGTTGGAAGAAATGGTGTCTGCGTGGTGGATGGCCTGCCTCCCGAAGACCCAACAACAGTCTTGTAGACAGAACCTTGTGGATCGAAGTAACCCCCTAACTGCCCCAGGCCAGTTCCTGGGGCTCCCGGGAGGAAGGCAGTCAGGATCCCAACCCTGTAAAGACAAAAGTTCTGGCCCTTGGTTGGGGAACTGCACAGTCTGGAACAGGCTGCCGAAAACTGCTCCTCCTGCAGACACTCCACCAAGCTAAACCAGGTGTGGTGGCAGCGGCCGTGGCCTCATCAGAAGACCTCAGGGACCAGAGTGCCAGCCCCCAAGTCATGGGGCTTGAGACAGATCTGGACACGGGTTCAGGTAAGAGAGGGCCAAGGATGCCTCTGCCCTGAAGAAGGACCTGCTGGGAGGCCAGGGCCGAGGGCAGCTACCCTCCCTGGGGGCTGCCGGGATTCTCAAGCCAGGGGAGGGCTTCACTTTTATTTCTTGTATTAAGCAACCTAACAGAACATAAGCTTCCTCCCGAGCCTGTGGTGTGGTGAAGAGCACGTAGTTAAGGGAATGGATGTGTTTATCATTGGGGGAACTCAAAAAGTTACTTTTTTAAGAGCACCAGCTTTAGATTCAGAGAGACCCGCTTGGGCACGTGCTTCATTGATAAATGGACCGATTGGCTCTTCTCCCAGGACTAGGCTCTGAGCTGGGTGGGGAGGACAGAGCAGGGACCCCCAGGGCAGAGGGAACTGGGCACTGATGGTGTTCTCTGAGGTTCTGGTGTCACGTGCGGAGGGGGGGAGAGCAGCATGATGCTCCCTGAGGACCCTCGTATCTGCTCAAGCCGTGCCTTGGTCTTCTAATCTGTTAAAGGGGGCTGGGGCTTTCCTCTTGTTTGAGGACCTCGCTGCTTGCAGTGCAGTGCCTGGACCAGCAGCGCTGGCATCTCCCTGGAGCTTGTCGGAAGTGCTGCAGACCCACTGTGCCAGGGCCCTCCGTGTGCATGGCGAGGACGAGGAGCTCTGAGCCAGGGGTCTCTGTGCTCCTGTGGGGCAGATGGCCGATCAGAGGGAAGCAGGATTGAAAGCCAGGTCCCTCTGATACTAAAGTCCACGCTCTTTGCCCACTGTCCCCCACCCCTGCCCGCTGTTTCCATCTGTGTGTGTCAACCCACACACGGGTAAAACTTTGTGGAATGAATGAACAAGTGAATTAACAATAGAACCACGTCGATTGTTGTGCTAACATGAACCTTCGGTCTTTTCCTTTCCTTCTAGGGGGGAAGCCAGCCCACCATCTAAAGGCCATCCCCACAGCTCACCTAACTTTCATTATTGAATGTGCCCGTGGGAAACCGCTCTCTCTGGCAGCTCCTCCGGTGCCGCCCCAAGCCCTCAGTCCCAACCTAGGACCCGTCACCCCTCCAATGAAGACTTAAATCTTGTTCTGTGGGTACAGCCAGTCCCTTCTGATTCAGGAGGTCCCCTTGGGTGGGGAGCACCTTGCCCATGCCAGGGGCACCCTGCCACCCCGCAGAGGGACTGTGACCTCGGCTTTCTCCCCAGTCAGCCCACTGAGGTCCTAGGAGCCTCCTAAAGCCAAGGGGAGTCCCTCGAAGATGGTGCCCACAAGGTCTTCAGCTTGGGAGACAGTCATGGACTCACTCAAAGCTTTCTCCTCCTGTGTCTGCGGGCAGGCAGATTAACTGGAAGAGCCTGACCGTGGGGCAAGGGGGCTGGCACCTCAGGCCCAAGTGTCCAGGGGCTGCCCTACCCAGCGCCCACGGCCTATTTGCCAGGATCTGCAAAATGCCAGGGAAAAACAGCGCAACTTTCTTGGAGCGTATATCCTTGGAGTGGGGGGAGAGGCGGGAAGAAGGTTAAACAACCAAATAAATAAAGACGATTTTGAACAGAGACAATAAGCTCTGTGTCGAAACTGAGACATGGAAAGGGATTGGGGCAAAGAGCTTTTCTGATACCGTGGTTGGGAAAGGCCTCTCTGAGTGAGTAGCAATTAAAGTATGATTGGCCCTGGCTGGTGTGGCTCAGTGGATTGAGTGCTGGCCTGCGTGAACTAAAGGGTCGCTGGTTCAATTCCCACTCAGGGCACATGCCTGGGTTGTAGGCCAGGTCCCCAGCAGAGGGAGTGCAAGAGGCAACCACACATTGATGTTTCTCTCCATCTCTTTTTCCCTCCCTTCCCCTCTCTCTAAAAATAAAAAATAAATAAATAATCTTTAAAAAAATAAATAAAGTATGATCTGAAAGGTAAGAAGGAGCCAAGCTCTGTGAATCATCCTCACCCAGGGCCGTGGGGCGGAGCAGACCAGAGTGGGGTCAGCACGACAGGCAGGGGCAGCCCGTTGGCTGCTGTCATCATGGTTCACATATAGTGTGTAGGTCACCAAAGGGCACGAGACACAGAATGGGGAAATCCAAGAACTTAGGTGGGACCTGGCAACTGGAGCCAATAAAGGGAACCGGCTTCTCAAGCGGGGGTGAAAGTCTGCCAAAGGGAATAGAGTGTCATATTTGAATAAATGAAATAAGAGATAGTACACACTAAGCATCTATTTTGTACCAGGCTCGTGCTGCCCCCTAGAAATACAGAAAAAGGGGGGCCCTGCTCCATAGGGCAGTCATGTTCCCCAGCACGAAGTGTGCCCCCTGGCGTGTGTGAGGGTGTGTGAAGGTCGAAGGGATGCACAGCGCTGTGTGAAACGCTAAGTCAGCCCATCTGAGGAAGTGTCTCAAGGCTCTCAGATTAAAATTGCTGATTGTCCATTTATTTATTCAAATGACTGTTTTCACCAGGTTCCTACAAACTTTAGTAGCTAACATGTGGACCATTTGCTCTGTGCCAGGGAAATAACATCCTTCCCATGCCAGTATGGGGATGCACTGGTTTTGTGCCCATTTCACAGATTAGGAAACTGAGGAACATAGAGGTTAAGGGACCCACTCAAGTCCCCATAGACTGGTACAGTTGGGATTAGGACCTGGGCAAGCCTGGTGCTCAAGTTCTTGCTCCTAACCCTAGGGCCAATGGCCTCCCATCCTAGTAAGGTAACTTTTAGGGAGAGGGGATTCAGAAAGAACAGATGTAGCCCTGTCCTCAAGCTCACAGCCTGGTGAGGAAGGCAAGAAAGGTGACTATTGATTGGTGCAAGAATAAGGGCACACAGAATGCTGTTGGGGCTGGAGGGGGGTGCCCAGCTCACTCTTGGAGAGGAAATCAGGGAGGGCTTCCTGTAGGAAGTGACATCTAAGCTAAGATCTGAACAGTGAGTGAATCACACAAAGGCAAGGAGGCAGGTGTGGGAAGTGTTCCAGAAAGAAGGACCAGAGTCACTCAGGCTGGCTATAGTATTCATTCATTTATTCACCAAGTATTTTTTTGGCACCCAGTGTGTGCCAGGCTCTGGGCTAGATGCTGGAATGGGCCCCGACAATGAAGGTGCTTATTCTCTAGCAAAGCACGTACAAGAAACCAGCAGAGAGGCCAGAGAAGTGGCAGGGACCACGTTATGTGAGGCCTTACAGACGTGATGAGGTCTTTAGATTTTATTCTGAGAAGGGGACCACTGGAAATTGTGAGCTGAGAGTGACATAACCAGGCGTATCTTTTAAATTTTTTCTTCTAGCTCTTGTGCTGGGATCAGAAGCTTAGGAGGCTGCACCTTAATTCAAGCAAGGTGGGGGATGTTTTGAACTAGAGAGTAGGTGACAGAATAATCTGGACAACATAGGTCCCTTCCTCTCTCCTCTCCTCGTTCAGAATCACCGGGCTAGAAGAGCCCAAAGACAGTGGATATGGGGTGTTTGAGACTCTCAAGGAAAAGGGAGAGGTCTGTAGCTGCACATCTAGCTTTTCATCAGCAGGTGTCGCCCTATCACCAGCCTGGAGGGCACCCTGGTCTCTCCCTGGGTGGGAAAGGCGCTGCTGAGCATGGAGGCAGAGCCCTGGGGCCAGCGGCTCAGTGGGTCCGTGTTTTCAGAATCCAGATTTTCATTCTAACCAACACCCCCTTCATCCAGAATAAGAACTATTGATATTTTTATGTGCATCACATGCCACTTCAATTCCTTTTACCCCAGACCTGTGAGGTGGGTGTGATTTTTATTGCCATTTTACCAATGAGAAAACTGAGGCACAGAGCGATGAAATGATTTGCCCAAGGTCCCCATCTAGAAGAAGGCGGAGCCCAAATCCGAACCCCAGGCCACATGACTACACACCTGTAGTCACAGCATCCTAACCCCACGCTCTGCTGTAGGCGCTCCGTTCACATTTGAGTGAGTGAATGCAGGAAGAATGAACGTTGTCCAAGGACCCAGCCTAGGGCCTGATGGTGTGTAGGGAGTGTCTAGGGGACGGAACAGGTAAGTGGGACCCTCACTGAGATGGGGCACACAGGTGGAGGAGAATAGCTCCGTCTCTTCTCCAAACTCCTATGAGGCGCTATCCTCCTATTTTACAGATGAGGAAACTGAACGCCTGGTAGGTTAAGCAACTGGCCCAAGGTCACAGAACTAGTACGTAGCAGAGCCAGGCTGGAAATGGAAGTAGGTTGACCTCAGAGCTATAGCAGCCAGACCACACTGTATGGACTTACTGCAAACCTGTCGAGGGAATGAATCAATCAGTAAATGATAGACTTTATTGAACCAGTGAGTGAAAGTGTAATTAAGTGCATGTGTCCCTAGGTTGGCAGCTATGCTTAATTCAGGACTGTGTCCTGTATAAAATAAAATAAAATAGGTCATTTTAAAATGGAGTCGGGCTGTGGCTGGTGTGGTCAGTGGACTGAGTGCTGGCCTGAGAACCAAAAGGTTGCTGGTACGATTCCCAGTCAGGGCACATGCCTGAGTTGCGGGCCAGGTCCCCAGTTTGGGGTGTGCGAGAGGCAACCGACTGATGTATCTCTTGCACTATTGATGTTTCTCTCCCTCTCTTTCTCTCTCCCTTCTTGTCTTTCTAAAAATAAATAAATAAAATTAAAGAAATTAAATAAAATGGAGTCGGAACTGCCCCAACAGAGGAACTACCTTGCATGTCTTATGCCTCGAACCTTTGGATGTTAAAATGGAGCAAAATAACCTTGGGACTGGGTCCAGAGGAACGTTATGCCCCAAAGAACTGTTTGCAGACAACGAGAAAGTAGATATTATTACTACCAGACTGAAAATGACGCCCATTCTTTAGAATTAGCATCACTATGTTATCTGCACCTATAGAAATGCCTTCCTCCCATTGATGTAACGGTTCTTCCCTTTCTCATAAACACCCCTTGTCTCTGTTTCTTTTCTTTTCCTTTTTTGTTTTGTTTTGTTTTGTTTTGACTTTGTTTCTTCATCGGAATGTTACTTGGGTTTCTGCCTGAATGGACGCTTCCTGAAGAGCTACTCTTATTGATTTCAAGTAAATGCCTGCTGCCTCTCACATGGAAAGGCCTTTTTAATTTTAAGGTAGCAGTCCCCAGTGCCTTAAAGTGCCCGGTGCAGTAGGTGCTCAAGAATTGTGTGAGGTGCCCTGACTGGTGCAGCTCAGTGGCTTGGATGTCGCCCCAAAAACCAAAAGGTCGTGGGGTTGATTCTTGGTCAGGGCACATGCCTGGGTGGCGGCTTTGGTCCTCAGTCGGACAGAGCTCATGCAAAAGAAAGCCGATGGACTGATGTTTCTCTCCCTCTCTTTCTCCCTCCCTTCCCTTTTCTCTGGAATTGATAAAAAAGAAAAGAAAAAATGGCCTACTATCTCAATGAATACTATCTTTAAAAAAAAAAAAAGAATTATGTGGGGCCAGCAGCCCTGCTTTGTGCCCTTCAGGGTGGCACCCAGAGGGCCCCCACCCAGTCTAGTAGCCCCCAGATTTCCCCGGAAGGTTGTCCCTGGGTCTAGGCCCTGGGCTTGGGCCTGGCCAGCTGTGCTGACTGTAAATAACAGCCCCTCCCCTGCCCAGGGACTCCTGCCTTGGTGGCCCCTCCAGCCGGCTCCAGTCACTAAGCCCCTGTGGACCCTCTCTTGTTTGGGGGCAGAGCCAGGGTGGGTGGTACCTTGGTTTTCCTTGTTCAGAAAACAATAGTTTTAACAAAAGCTTAGCATTTACTGAGCTTAAACTAAAACATCATCTCTCTCTGGTCCCTCACAGCTGCTCTGGGAGGGTGCTACCTGGTCTTTGTTTATGGATGAGGGAACTAGGTAGGCTTCTGGAGGCTTCCTCCCCACCTCCACCCCTGGGGCCCAGACAGGCTCTCTGGGAGGCCCAGGGAACCTTTCGGCTCTACCCTCACCTGCTTCTTCTGGAGAGAAGACCCCAGGTACCAGGGCAGCTCTCCGTCCCTCCAGCCCATGTCTTGGCCTTGGGTCCCGGGAGAGTATGGGTGAAGCTGGGGATGTCAGGGTCCAAATCTGTATGCAGGGCCCTGGGCATGTCGGTGTGCGGCACACGTGAGCTACGTCACAACCGAGCGCCAGGGCCTTTACATGCATCACAGAACAGCTCTAGCAGGTAGATCTTAGTAGCACCATTTGGCTGCGGCACAGAAAGATTAAGGCACTCGCTTAAGATCCCGTAGTTCAGGAGCGGCAGAGCCGAGATTTGAACCCAGGTGGCGTGGCTCCGGAGTTTACAACCGACCCTCTGTCTGTACTGAGACTTGTTAGCTTTAAAAAAAAAAAAAAAAAAAAAAATCCTACAAACGTTTACTTAGCTCCTTTCCCATGCCGGGTTTGGGAGCAAGAGGGCAGACTAAGGCCTTATTCTGCTATTGCAGAACTGGGATCCAAGGCAGATAGGGAGTGGGTGGATGGGGAAGGGAGCTGGGGGGTGCAGTGTGGGTGGTGGGGCTTACCCCCCGGGCCAGGGAAGGGTGGGCCAAGGGGAGTTGGTCTGGCAGAGAAGCCCTGGCCTGAGGTTCTGGAGGTCTGGGTCTCCATTCCATCTCTGCCACTGACTTGCTGTGTGACCCTAGGCAAGGGCATCCCCATCCCCGGGCCTTGATCTCCCATAAGGAGTTTGAACTGACTCCCCAAGGGACCAGGGCTGGCCAAGCAAGTGGTTGAGGCCCCAGGGTCTGCCCCCCACCAATATGCTCTTTTCATCTGAGTCGAAGTTTCCGTTGAAGACAAGGTATGGGCCTAAGGTTCTGCAACTCTAAGCTGGTAGCTCTGTAAGGCTTTCTAGAGAGGAGGGAGCTTTTAGCCTGGTCTAGGTCTTTAAAAATGAGGGAGCCTCCTGGGTCCTCTGCACCCCTCAGGGTCTCTGACACCACCTGACCTAGACCTTCTCCCAGGTCTCTAGCTCTGCAGGGCACCATATTTTCAACTTCCCCTGCCTCCTGCCCAAGCCCACTCCAAGAGCTATAAGAAGTACAAGGCCAGCTCTGGCTGGTGTGGCTCAGTGGAAGAGCACCAGGCTGCGAAGCAAAGGGTCGCTGAATTCCCAGTCAGGGCAACGTGCTGGGTTGTGCGCCAGGTTCCCAGTAGGGGGCGCTCCAGAGGCAGCCACACATTGATGTTTCTCTCCCTCTCTTTCTCACTCCCTTGCCCTCTCTAAAAGTAAATAAATAAAATCTTTAAAAAAATAAAAAAGAAGTACTAGCCCCCTTTCCTGTACAGGATGTGTGTGGGGGTGCAGTGGAGCTGCCTTGGTAGGGCCCCTCGTGGTGTTGATGGGGGGCTCAAATGTTGGAAAATTTTTGGTTTCAGGTAATAGCTAATAAGCTTAGTAATCAGTGCATGTAAAAGCTATTGTTCTGGGTACTGAAGGCGTGACCCACCCTGACTCTGGGACACCGTGCGCAGTTCACCTTTGTGTCCCAGGAGGACTGTGAGCCATCAAGGAGGCATCTGAGCCACTGTCCTCCAGGGTGAGACGCCCACCGCCCAGGGCACAGATGAAAGACCACCGCCCAGGACATGAATGAAAGAATGCCGCAGCTTTTATCTGATTAACTTCTTCCCTGAATTCCAATCCCCTTACCTACACTTTCCTTCTCCTTGTAAGCAGGGTCGGTTTAAAATGGAATGTAAGACGGTCTGCTAGGGCACAAACCCACCGTCTTCTCAGATCGCTGGCCGTCTGATTAAAGCGCCCGTAGAGATTCAACCCCTGTCTCTGCGTATTGGGTCTGGTGGTGACGGGCAGCGCGGACGGATGCCGGCCTTTCCGGTTTCAGTGCAGGCTACTGGTTGGGGCTGACCCTGCAGAGGGCTCTCTAGAGCCACAGCCAAGGATTCAACCATGCCCCTTCCAAGCTGGGTGACCTTGGGCTTGTTACTTGATTTCTGTGAACCTGCATGTCCTCCTTGGTACCCACCTTGCAGGACTGTTGTGGGGCTGAGCAGTGTGCTTGGCACGCTCTGGGCTCTCGATGAATGGGGCTGCTATAATTACTCTTCATGGAGGGGGGCGGTGCAGGGCATCCAGCCAGACCTATATTTAGCATGGAAGGAGGGGGGCCCTAGGAGACAAAGCGTTGCTGCCAGTCCAGGCGCCTTGGAGGCGGAGCTGATGAGAGACAGTCTGCGGGTCTTTTCCTCCCCACCCTCCTTTTCCACAGGGTCACCTTGGCAGGAGGGCTCCCATGGTCTGGATGCGTCCAGTCCCCAGCAGCCACTCTGTCCTCTGTGCGACACTCATCCCCCAAACCTGGGGAGCAGTCTGCTGGGGCCTGGGGGCTGGGGGTGGAAAGTATGTGACCCCTTTGGCCACGTGGGGAGCTGACCCCTTTCCCAGCCTGGGCTGCCAGTGGCCCAGCTCCCCTCAGCCCAGCCCAGCCCAGGGTGGGACTTTGCTGGGTCCTGAGGGCCAAGGTGAGGCTGACCCCATGGATGGGAGTCAAGGAAGGGGGGAGCTGGTCCGACTCCTCCCCTAAACCCCAGACTGATGAGTGCTGGGGCTGCAAATAGCACAGCGGAACCAGTGAGTCACGGAAGCTGGAAATACCGTGCTCACTCGTCCCCCGCCCCACCTCTGCCTGCAGCTCCAGCTGGCCTGGTGCTGTGATTTCAGTAGCGTCCGGTGGGGTAGGGGGTGCGTAGGAGTCCCTCCAGAGAGCACCCAGGCTCCCTGAACTAGCCAACACCCCAACCAGGTTCCAGTCTGGCTCTGCCCCAGGGACTGTGTGACCCTGGGCCAATCACTCAGCCTCTCTGATCCTCAGTGGCCATCTGATACAAGACAGGCTTCAGGAAGGCAGGGGTTCAGTGCAGCTGACCCACCTTTGGTGTCCCTGTGCCTGGGATAGTGCCCTGTGTCTGGCCGTAGAGTCAGGTGCTGGCTGGCAGTTGGAAAAGAAGGCACTACAAGTTTTCACGGAAATAATTCCAAGTCCTGCCCAGGTGGTTCTGGGAGCCAAGGGAAGAAGCCAAAAGACACCTATATTTCTGTAAGGTCTTGCTTGATTTATGCTTGAGCTACCCCCACCCCCAAATCTCAAGGAAGGCATGTCTGTTTATCCTTATCCAAGTTTGAGAATTTCAGGCAGGTGACCTCCAGAAGTCTGTGATTTTGTCATTTATTATGTGTGCAGGGTACAATGTCAGGATCCTCCCGTGCCCTCCCACCCAAACACCCCTAAGGACCCCAGAGTGGCAGGGGTGAGAGGCCAGCCCACAGAACACTGACCCGGGGCCCAGAGAGCAGAGGCTGGCTCCACCCCTTGCCCCAGGGCCCTCTCCCCACCCCCTGCTAATATTGACCCATCTCCTCCCCTTACCCTTGCTTTTGTGTGTAGAGATTGAGCCGGGGGGCGCAGGGGGCCTCAGGGCCCCCCCCAGAATGAAGGCTGGCTGGAGATTCTGTACTGGCCTGGGGACCCAGAGGGAACCGGGCTGAAGGCAATCTCCAGCAGGAGGATGTGGGGACAGGGGCCATGGGCCCAGAGAAGCAGAGAGGAGAGCGACGTCCCAGTGCACAGAGGGTAGGGGCGCAGCTTGAGGGCAGCATCTGACTCCCGGGGTTCGTACTTCACCTTCAGCGAGCAAGCGGGAGATCCGCTGCTCAGAGACTCCATTTCCCCACCGATAAAAATGGAGGCTGAAATCCCATTTTAGAATGTTCTGAATTTGGACTCAACTAAGGGTAACACTTAGTGATTGAAGGACGGCAGGGTGTGCATGCTTGTGTGGCACACACACACCAAGCCCATAGATTCATAGATTAAATAGGGGGAAGGACGGGGAGCGAGTGGCCACAGGGAAGGTTGGCAAGACACTGGTCCCACCTTGAGACCCAAAGCCCCATCCATGCTCTGCCTCCCACCTCTGCTGGGTGATCCATCTGCATGCAAGCAGCCCCCCTGGACCCCAGGCTGGGTGGGGAAGTGGTGGGGAATATGGGGAGAAGGACCAGCCCCACCTCTCAGCCTGGCCTTGCCTGGGGGCATGAGCAGGTGACAGATGGCAGGAGTTTCACACAGTTTATCACGAACCAGCTGTATTGGAAAAACCCCACCTATGTGCAGTAGCCCTGCCCTGGCACAGCTGGCTGGCAGGGGGCCCCAGGTGGGCAGGCAGCCTGACCGCTGGTTTGGAGCTTAGGGAGTGGGAGAACGGAGGTTCCCATCACGCTGCCTCCTCTGGCCCCCTGTGCCCCGGAGATCTGCCTTCTGCCTCTCCTGCCCCCCTTGCCAAGAGGGTCCCAGGTTCCCTTCCCCGCCCCTGCCCTGCAGAGACCCCATAGGTCAAAGCTTTTGTCTGTCTGTCCTGCAGATTATCTGCCCAAAGATCCTGCCTCTCCTCACCTCCTTTCCCCAGGTGGGTTCTCCGGGATCCCCCTCTCCCCACCCCGATCCCTTTGCTCTGGATTAAGTGGAGGCCACATCTGGAATCTGGGGCCACAGGTGGGCAAGGGCAGAGCCGAAGGTCTCAGCATGGGGGTGGGGCTCCCCACCTGGGGTCTTGGGGGCGTCAGGGCTGGAGTCTGGGCAGAGACGTCCTGCGAGCTGTCAGGAGGGGTTAGGAGACAGCTGGGGGGCCAGTGGGGGAGAAGACGGGGCTTGGGGGGGCTGGGGGAGGTGGGGGCCCTCAGATTTTGATCTCTGTCCGGAAGGTCTGCTGGACGTGCTCTGTGTGCGGGTGTCGCCGTGCCCGGATGGTGAGGCTGCCGTCCTCCCGCAGGGCCGAGGTCACCGAGGTGGGGTCCATGTCCTCCGGCAGCTGGCACTTGTGAGCGAAGGTGTTCATGACCGTGCCGTCAGCTGCCAGCTGGGGCAGAGGGACTCGTCAGGGCAGGCGGCCCCCTGACCCTTGTCCTGCCCGTGTCAAGTCGCAGTCCCTTCTCCCCGGTCTCAGCCCAGCCAGGCCCCCACCTGATGAGGGGCTCTGCTCTCAGGTGCAGAGGAGGCCAGGCCAGGAGCTGGCCAGGATAGGGCGATGGTGGCCACAGGCCGAGGGCTGTGTGGGGACAGGTGCAAAGGCATGCAGAGGAGGCCTAGCGCTCCCAGCGGGTAGGGCTCAGAGACAGAGGGCCTTGGTGCAGAATCTGGGGCTCCTGAACAATGAGGAGAAGGCGGCACAGGGCAGAGCCGGGCGTTTTTGGACACCCAGACACATTTGATGTCCACAGTCGGCTGGGTTGGTGGCCCTTCCCCCATGGCTCTGTCAGCACATAGTGTCCAGAGGAGCCTGGGGTGGCTGAGTCACCGGCGGGGATGGCAGGCTGGCACAGGCTACCCACTGGTTCTGGTGTCCACAGTCCTTGGCATCCCTGACGGGGTGCCCAGGCATCAAGCATCCGGTGCCCCGGGACACAGGGGACCTGGTGGAAGCCTCGGGCAGACCCTCTCCTTTAATGGGCACCTGTGGCCGTGGCCCACTGGGGCAAGCATCCCTGTCCAGGCTGGGCCACACCCTCCTCTGGGGTGCAGGCCTCCTGGGAGCTGGGACTCAGAGACGCTAGTGACCCAGTGACCCGAGACCCGTGGGTAGAGGGAGAGTGGGGTTCAGAATGTGTGGTCCTGAACCTCAGGGACTCCAGTTCCAGGGTCCCAGGGTTGGGGCTGGGGCTCTGGACCCTGAAGGAAGAGGGCTTGAGGGGTGTCATGTGGGGGGAACTCCTTCCTTGGCTGCCAGGTGAGCACCCCCCCACACGCCCGCCAGAAGAGCTGTCCTCACTCAACCACTGTCTCCCTCCTCTCCTCCCCTCTCACCTCGCACTCAGGTGGCCCTGCCTGCATCCCTCCCCGCATCCCCCTTCCACTGTGGTACTCTCAGCTGCCCCTGACCCCCCAAAAAAGGATCTTGGGGCTCAGAGAGGCAGAAACGAGGACCCCACGGCCCACGAGTGACAGGATCCAGGCCTCCAATTTGCTCTGGGGGCTCAAGGGGACAGGGGTTAGGGTCTGGGGTCCCAGGATGGGACATGGGAGTGGGGACACTGGGCAGAGGGTGCAGATGCTGACCCTGGGGTCTGGGCAGGGTGGGCAGGCTCACCTTCTCAGCTCGCACCTCGATGTGGTTGTTGGATGTGGTGACGATGATGTCTTCAGGGGAGAAGTCGCTCACGTCCACGGCAAACTCATAGGCATCCCCAAGGGTCTTGATGTTGCCCGGCCCCCCAGAACGGGCTGTGGGGAGGGCTGCCGTGAGCTGAGCACAGGGCAGGTTTGCACCCAGAACTCAGGTTTCTGGTTCCTTCTCCTGGGGAAAGGGGAAGCCCCGCCCCAGGCCCCTCACTTCTTCAGCTATTGCTCCTAAACCCCCTGCCCGCCTCTCCACCCCCTTGCAGCCCACCTTTTCCACGGTGGGGAGGGGGCCTCCCCAGGCATGGGTGTGTGTGTATGTGTGTGTGTGTGTGTGTGTGTGACACTGTCTGCACCACCCCACCCCCCAGAGCTCCAGCAAAGACCCGGCCATTGGCACCACAGCTGGCCCCCAGTCACACAGCTCTTCCTTGGAAGCCTGCCTATTTTCATGACCACATCTGTCTCTGTGGCCACATCTGTCCTGGTGGCCACATGCAGCTGCAGCCACGAAGCACCTGTTCCTGGCAGCTGGGCAACCACAGCCACTTTCTGAGGTGCCCGGGAGCAGGTATCCCCTTCCCGTGCATCTCCCATCCCCTCGGAGCCCCGAGCACTTGCCTGGGAAGGTCAGGGGCTCTGAGCGGGGCCGCATGAAGCTGCCAAAGTCCTCGGAAAACATGCTCAACGCCTTGTCCATGGGCGCGTCCTGGGCGGGCAGGGCTCGGGCGGCCGAGGAGGACGAGGAGGACGAGGAGGAGGAAGAGGAGGAGTGGAAGCTTCTCTCCGCTCTGAAGGTGGAGGAGGTCCTGTGGCTCATCCACGGGTGGGAGCCGGGCCCTGGCCAGGCGGGCAGGGGTGGATGGGAGAGGCTGTGGGCAGCAGGTTCTGGGGGAGCGTGCCGGGCCCCGACTGCAGGCACTTTATAAGGCCCGACCGTCCCCGGGCTCAGGGCCAGCCCCTTGTCTACCAGCTAAATTTAGGCCTCGCTGTGGCCCAGAGGGGGCTGGAAATCTTCTCCAGTGAGACGGCTCTGCTGACAGTCCAGCACACGCAGGCCCGGGAGGCTGAGCTCATAGCCTGGCATTCCAGGCCGATAACTCCAGCCCGGGGCCTCAGCACCGCGGCAGGGAGGGGGCCAGAGCTGTCCCCTGGCCTCCGTGCCCCCCGTGCCCAGGACCTTGTGCATGTGGGTGTGTGGAGGGGGTTCTCTGTCTCTGTCTTGCCCATCAGCCTGGGGCTCCCCAGGACTGCGCCTCCCCGGCCAGACTGAAAGCTCCTTGCAGTCAGGCTTTTCTATTTCCTGTTCCCTCGCCGCCCCCTCACCCCCCTGCCCTAAAGTTCCAGCCCTTGGTAAGAGGGGATCCAGGTGGTGGGAGATCGGGGCAGAAGGGCCCTAGCTCCTGGATCTGGGGACAGCATGAGATCCAGGTCAGGAGGTCAGGGAAGGGTGGAAGAACCCCGCCCCCAACGCTGGACCCCTGTGTGAGGTGAGGGGCTCCTTCCCCTAGAACAGCTAATGTTTACAGCGTCCCTTAGGAAGGACTGAGACAGCAGGGCAGGGGGCAGAGTGTGCAGCTGTCCCCCCCACAGCTCCCCCTGGGACCCAGATTCCATTCTCCCCCCCACACCCTCCACATACTCTGGAACATTTGGGGGCCCCAAGAGGAGAAAGCTAGCAACCTGAGGCAGGGCTAGGGGTTGGGCCTCAAGTCAGGTAATTGGGTAATTGTCCTTAAAGATCTAAAAGGTTATATTTCCAGGAACTATCGGCCTGACCTCCAGCTACGAGGAGCCACCAGGGACTGTGGTGGGCAGGCGGGCTAGCGGGCGAGAGGGCGAGAGTTCGGAGAGAGGTAGAGAATTCCGGAAGACAATTATTCTAGCTCTGACTTCTGGGATGCTGCTGGGCCCCTGGCGAGGAGCTCTCCAGCACCCTCGCCCTCTGTGGAAGGAGGTGTCATTCCCACCTCACAGACGGGGAAACAAAGCCTCCAGCGGGGGCGGGCTGGCACTGGGCATGCGGCAGAGCTGGGATTGGAACCCAGGCATATCTGATGCAAAGTCCTCCCTCCAGGAGGCTGGGCGACCTGAACGTGTGTGTATGGAGATGGGCTGGCCCAGAAGACCCTGAGAAGCCCCCCTCTGCTCTTCCATGCTCAGCAGAGCCAGGACTGACCTCAGGTGGGGCCGGGGGCGAAGCCAGGGAAAGGCCATTCTGGGAGGAGGGTGAGCCCTTCCCTGCTGCCCAGGCTGCAGTGTGGGGCCTCTGCCCTCCTCTGCAAATCCTGCCTTCCTCCCCCAGGGAGGCCTCTCTGATTGCTGCACCCACACAGGGGGCCCCTCCCCACAGTACCGCCTGACTCTGCCCACCCCGCCCCTGGCAGGGTGACCTGGTCTTCCTGTGTCTGTGACTTCTTTGCTGTTCTCGTCTGTCAGTCAGTTCCCCCAGGGCAGGGGTTCGATTGGGAGCTCCTGAAGATGGAGACCCTTTCTCTTTTCTCTGGCTCCCACAGAACTTCATTCTTGGGGGCTCCCTCTATAGGGGTAACTACTGGTGCTGGTGGTCCCCAAAGTGGGGCCGAAGCAGTGACTGGAGAAAGTGGGGTCTGCTACTCCAATGGGGAGGCCTGCCTGGCCCATGTCACCCATCCTGGCCGAGGGGGCTGCCAGGAAGTTACCAGCACTGAGGCGAGATGGGAAGAGGGTGGGGGAAGGGGTGGGGGGAAACAGGAGCCAGTGGCTAAATGCAGACACACTGTCACGGTGCTGAGGGCCTGAGTCACCGCCGCTGGGCGTCAGATCTCGTTCCCCACCCCTGCCCACCGTTCCTCCCCTCCTTCCCCCATCCCTGGGAGTCGCCCACACACGCACTGCATCCACTGGCTTCAGCGATCAGGAGGGACCCTGAAAGGTCACCGAGGCCAGTCTCCTGTCACTGGGCATGCCTCTCCCTTCAGATCACAGGGATAGAAAAAGCTTCCGAGATGATCCAGTGCCTTGAATCCCAAACTTGCCAGGTCATCCCAATCACCTGAGGGAACTTTTAACAAACACAGAGTCATATCCTGCACCCCAAGATTCTAATTTGGGGTCTTGGGAAGGAACCAGGAATCTGTTTTCATCAGCTCCCCACACAACCAGCCCACAGCTAGTGTTTGGAACCCACTCACTAGTCAGCAGATATTTATTGAACACCTACTATGTGCCAGGCCCTGTTCCAGGCCCGGGGTGGGGGGGACTGGGGGGAAGGGGGCAGAGATAGGCCCCTGTCCCCATAGCTCCCAGGCTCCCCGTATTGTGGTGAAGGACCGGCTGGGGGTGGCAGAGCTGCTCTGGCTTCAAGCCTGCTCCCCCTCCACTGCTGCTACCCTCTGCTTGGGATGCGACAAAGCCTGGGCATCTACACAGAAGCACTGTGGTTTGAGGGGCAGTTTCCTGAGACTGGGGGGCTGGACACAGGGTCAAGTCGAAGTCCCTCCCCAGGGCCTGGCCACCGGGACTCACTACCCCTGCTCCAGCTTGTCTGCCTCCTGGATGGACCGGGAAGCACTGTGCAGGCTTTGGAGTCAGGAATCCTGGGTGGGAGTCCCCACTCTGCCCCTCCCCTGGGCCTCTGACACCTGGGACAAGGAGCCTCACCTCTTTGAGACTCCACTTCCTTAAATCGGGATAACATGTCCTCTCGTTGGGCCCCATGAGCACTCACCAATGGGGGGTGGCACTGATACCCAGTAAGGGGGTCGCAATGGCAGTGCCCTCACCTTCGCTCCAGCCCTTCCCCTGCTTTGTTGGCTCCCTCCCCTCTCCCTTCTCTGCTTTTTCAAACCCCTTCCATGCCCAGCTCTGAGAGTCCAGGGTCCTGACCCTCAGCCCCCCAGATGACCCCTCATGGTTCTGCTGTGTGTATGAGGTCCCCACCAAAGCCCCAGGTCCCCAAGCATGCAGAGAGGGCTTCGTGGCTCTGGGGAGTGGCAGAACCACTGCTCCTGGCCCCTGTTGGCTGCCCTGGGGCACAGCTCAGTGGCCTGGGCAGTTCTGGTTGGTTTGTCAAGGACATTCCTAATGGCCACAGTAAACCCCGGCAGGGCGGGGTGGGGGGAGGAAGGGGGAGCAGGAGGTTGATTGGTGGAACACGCACCTGTGCAGGTACACCTGCGCTGCAGGCAAAGGACTCTCTGTTAGAGGAGGGCCATCTGGGGCCGCAGCAGGGCGGACAGACACAGGTGAGGGGCCGCTGGGTGCAGAGCTGGGGGTGGACTTGGATGGAATTTGCCAGGGCCAGGTCAAGCAGGGCAGGGGCAGGAGGGCGGGGGATGGGGGCCAGCGCCTCATTTCTACCCTCACAGGGCTTTCCTTATGGGCCTGGGGCTTTCCTGCCTCTGGGGCCCCTCTGCCCCTGAGGGGGCTCGGGGATGGGCCCAAGCAGTCGGAGCAGCCTGTGGGGGCCCGAAGTGAGAGAGGAGCTTCGCTGGGCAAGGAGACGGTTCCAAGGAGGGGAGGCAGACTAGCGTCCAGGGAGGGGAGGAGTGGGGGCCACTGGACGGGGGGGAGAAGGGGGCTCTGGGGCCTGGGGACCTGCTTTGACCCATCTGCTCCTGGACACGGAGGGCACAGCTAGGAACCCCACCCCCACTCCACACATCACACACACACACACACCACACACACACACACACACACACACACACACACACCCTCGGTGACCCCCAAGGGCACACCGGACTTAAGTTCCTCCTGAGAACTTTGCACTTCCTGAGTACTTCCGGCAGGAAAAGGCCACCTTCTTTTGGATCTGGGAAGCAGCGATACTGGAAGGCCCAGGGGCCCTTACACTTAAGGGCGAGGGAGCAGCTCGCCAAGGGCCCGTCCGCCCGCCGGCTGCATCAGGGACCAGATGGAGGAGCTGGTGGGGCTGCGTGAGGGCTCCTCAGGCGACCCCGTGACCCTTCAGGAGCTATGGGGCCCATGTCCCCGCGTCCGTCGAGGCATCCGAGGTGAGACCTAGGTCCCCTTCCCGTCCACATTGAAGACCCCTCAGGACATCACCCCCTACGCAGGCTGCACCTCCTCACCCACCCGAAAGCCCGAGAGCTGCCCTCCCCCTTCCGTCTGCTCTGGACATCGCTTGCCAGAAGGAGGGGCTCTGTCTGTCCATCTGTCTATGGGTCAGATGTGCTAAACGCCTGCCCTCTGCTTTTCGGGAATGCAGCTCTGAGGCCTGATCACTGTGCCAGGGGCCTTACTAGGGGCGCAGAGGGGGCTCTCTGGCTCGACCCCAGCCCTGCAGGTGCTGGGACAACGCAGGAGTCTTGCTAGACCTTGTGCTCTCTAAGCTATGGCGGTACCAGAGAGGGCTGCCGCTCCCAGCACTCCCTCCACACCCCTGCCCCCTGGTCGTTCTTCCATAAGTATCCCAGCATGGAGCAGGGGTGGGGGGAGGGCAGACCTGCCAAAGACCCCCTATGATGTCTGCCACCTTCATTGCCACAAATCCTGCTCTGCCCCTCGTGTGAGGCAGAGCCGCCTCCAGGCTGCCCCGGACTGGATCACCTGCCCCAGCCCCAGCCCCACACTGCCCCTGCCCTCCCTGCCTGTGGCATGAGCAGGCCCCCAGGGAAGGTGAGGTCCATGACCCACTGGCTCCAGGCTGTGATCCCATGCCCCTGTGCCAGGTGGCTTGGAATGGCTGAAGCAGAAGCTGTTCCGTGTGGGTGAGGACTGGTACTTCCTGACGACCCTCGGGGTGCTCATGGCCCTCATCAGCTACACCATGAGCTTCACCGTGGGACGTGTGGTGCGAGGTAAGCCTTCCCTGGCACGCACACCTGCTCCGGACCCAGGGCTTCTGAGTGTGCTTTTAGGGATGCCAGATGGGCCACCAGGTGCAGCGGGGATTGAGGAGGGACCTGGATCTGGTCCTGGCTTTGCTCTTGACTTGCTGTGTGACCCTGGGTAGGCTCCTGCCCGTCTCTGGTCCTCAATCTCCTCATCTGCCCAATAAGCAAGCAAGACCTTAATTTTCCCGAGTCCTCATCTGAGCTCCGTGTTCCCCTCTTCCTGCCTCTCTGCTCCTTCTCCTCCCTTCCTCCTGCTCTCAACTCAGTGGCCCTGGGGGAGGGTACCTGCCCAGACTGTAAGCCCAGGCGGGCTGCCTCCACTCCGAGGTCTCCCCAGAAGAGAGGCGTGGGGCAGGAAGGGGATAACACACCTTCTCTGGAAGACTTGCTCAGGGGCCATCACGAGGACCTGCTCTGCAGCAGACACGGTCCAAGGCGCTTCACACTCTGTCATTTCTCACAACAGCCCGGTGAGGGAGGTCATCGCTAGCGCGTTTGACGGACAGGGAAACAGAGGCTCTGAGAGGGTGGGTTGCGGGACCAAAAATCTCAGCTAGGAAGTGGCAAAACTGGGTAGGGACCCAGGGTCTTGCTCCTGCCTCCTCTTGGGGTCTGCCACCCCCTGGATGGCCTGGGCCTCCCCACCCCAAGCCTGTGTTTCCTGGTCAGGAGGTGGGCAGGGCCCGGGGGCGGTCCTTGACTCCTGGCTGTCCCCAGCACACAAGTGGCTGTACCGGGAGATTGGAGAGGGCCATCTGCTCCGGTATCTCTCCTGGGCCGTGTACCCCATTGCCTTGGTCTCCTTCTCCTCGGGCTTCTCCCAGAGCATCACGCCCTTCTCAGGAGGTGAGCCCAGTCACCACCCCATTTGCTTGTGTGCCCCGCATTGCACTTCCTGCTGGCTGAGACCTTTCCCGATGGGTGGAGGCAGGGAGCAGCACCCCATTTCACAGCCAGGCTCAGAGGAGGCGTGTCACTTGCCCAAGGTCACACAGAGAGAAGGTTAGATCTCGACTCTTGGGTCGCCCATGGTCACACAGAGAGAAGGCTAGATCTCGACTCTTGGGTTGCCCATGGCTCTGATCCCTTTCTGAGAGCTTTCCTGGGTGGTGATGGGGAGAACTGGTGGCAGGTTCCCCTGCAGGGCCAATGCCAAGGACATCCCCAGGGAGGGGCCCATGGAGGGCACAGCTATCCCAGCCTATCACCTCTGCCTCCAGCTCTAGGCCTCCAGCGGATGGGAATTCTAGGGGTGTGTCCGGGTGGCCTGCCCTGGGTTCCCCGATCCTGCCATAGCCATCTGCCAGGCCCAGCTGGAAGGACACGGACAACTCACGCCCCCTTTCTGACCCTCCACTTCCTCATCTGAAAAATGAGTTTATGAATCCAAATTCCTAGGGTTTAAAAGGACCTGGCAGGAGGGTGGCATGAAACACCCTTTGCAGGGTCGGGTGTTAAGAGTTTCATCCCGAGACTGTCCCTCCTCCTGCCAAGGTTCTGGAATCCCAGAGCTGAAGACCATCTTGTCTGGTGTGATCTTGGAGGACTACCTGGATATCAAGAACTTCGGGGCCAAGGTGGTGGGCCTCACCTGCACCCTGGCCGGTGGCAGCACCATCTTCCTGGGCAAAGTGGTACGAGCAGGCGTAAGGGCACCCCTGCCCAGTCTGCCCTGATCTCCCGCCCCTTCTGCTTTTTCCCCATCACCCCACTGAAGGTGGGTCAGATGGGCCTCGGCCAATGCCTGCCCTCTGGGACTCAGTCCTGGAGAGGAGGGAGGCTGGGGCCCCAGAGTGTGACAAAGGGCTGGGGAGACGGGAGAGGTGGGAGTGGTGGGGCAGCCATGCTATCTCTGGACGAGGTTTCCTCTGCCCCCAGCCCTGACCCTAAGGGGGAGAGGCAAGGGCCTGGCCCCCTCAGAGGTCAGGTGGTGAGCTGCCCTGTGCCCACGCCTCCCCTGGCAGGGCCCCTTTGTGCACCTGTGTGTGATGATGGCTGCCTACCTGGGCCGCGTGCGCACCAAGACCACTGGGGAGCCTGAGGTGAGTGGCTCAGGGAGGGCCCCCTTGGAGAAATGAGAGGGAGGGGAGGGAAGGGGCCCACTCTGAGCCCAGGACTCTGGATCGTCCCAGAACAAGAGCAAGCAAAATGAAATGCTGGTGGCAGCGGCAGCGGTGGGCGTGGCCACAGTCTTCGCAGCACCCTTCAGTGGTGAGGCTCCCCTACCCCTACCCTGGGGCTCCCCCACACCCCTCCCATCCCCTGGAAGGGCCCAACCGACCAGCTCACTCCTCTGCCCAGCTGAGGGGCCTGGCTCAGGGATAGGCACTAATTTTAGTCTTGGCCCTGAGCAGCGGGGCACCTGCCCTCCCCTCACTTGAGCTCAGGACAAAGAGAGGGTGGGGATCTGCCTAAGGTCAGCGTTGCCCCCAGGCGTCCTGTTCAGCATCGAGGTCATGTCTTCCCACTTCTCCGTCTGGGATTACTGGAGAGGCTTCTTTGCAGCGACCTGCGGGGCCTTCATGTTCCGCCTCCTGGCGGTCTTCAACAGCGAGCAGGGTGAGTGCCCCCTGGCCCACCTGACACCTCCCCACGCCCCAGCCTCTTCTCCCTCTCCCTCTCCTCCCTCCTCCTCTCCCCTTGTCTTCCTCTCCCATGCCCCCCCCACCTCCTCCTAGGGACTGGGGAGGAAGCTGGTCTGTATTGGCATGAAGGGTGAGAGACCCTGAGGATAGAAGGGACAAAGCAGCAGGGAGCAGGGACTGGGGCAGGGGTGGAGGCGGGGTGGGAGTGTGATGTTCGCCCCTCCCTGCCCAGAGACCATCACCTCCCTCTTCAAGACAAGCTTCCGGGTGGACATCCCCTTCGACCTGCCAGAGATCTTTTTTTTCGTGGCACTGGGGTGAGTGGGTGCCTCGGGCCCCTGGAGCCCAGCATGGGGCCTCCCCCCACCATCGCCCCGCTGGTCCTGAACTGCTGCCCTAGCTCTGGGAGGGGCTCTGGACTCACCTCCCCTCCCCGCAGGGCCATCTGCGGCATCCTGAGCTGTGCTTACCTCTTCTGTCAGCGAACGTTCCTGGGCTTTGTCAAGACCAACCCAGTCACCTCCAGACTGCTGGCCACCAGGTGGGCTCGGGGCAGGCACTGGGGCCTCTCAGGGGGACACCCCGGGACTCTCAGCCTCCTGAGCCCACAACTCCTTCATATAGAAAAGCCAACCCCTGACTATATGCCCATCTTCCTAATGAGCCCCCAAACCTCTCTTTCCCACACCCCACTTTCAGACCCCCGTTTCCTCATAACACCCTCTCCCACCCCCACAGCCCCTCCACAGAAGCCTGCCCCCCTGAGCCATCACTTCCTCACTGAACCCCCCCATGAGCCCCAAGACTCTCATTGAGCCCCCTCTTCTCCCCACACCTTGTCTGTCCCCTGGCATCAGGCACATCAAAGTCAGCCCTCCTCTGTCCTTGACCTGCAGTACCCTGGCCCCAGCCTCTCCTGTCAGCCCCGCCCCTTGTTCCACAGGGGCCTGCAGACTGACCCCACACCTTTCCTTCCCTGGAGAGGGCCTGGCCCACATCCCTGCTTCAGTCCCTCCTCCTCCTGCTCCTGCCTCAGGGTCAGCCCCCAGGGTGGTGGGGCCATGGGGTGGGGGCCAAGGACAAGGCCAGCCCTGGAGCTTCCCATCCCCTCCCTGCCCCACAGCAAGCCTCTGTACTCTGCCCTGGCTGCCCTGGTTCTCGCCTCCATCACCTACCCGCCAGGTGTGGGCCGCTTCATGGCCTCCCGGGTAAGAGCTCCTGAGCTGGGTCAGTGGGAGTGGGGAGCCCCATTTTACTGCCCACTTAGTTCTGTTACCTCTCAACTCTACAATACCTAGAAGGGGAGGCCTGTGCATCTGGGAGGTTCCAAGTGGCTCCCAAGTGCCCCCACCCTGATGGGAAGCAGCAGAGAGGGTGGGAGACTGGGCCAGGCAGTGAGGGGTGGCAGGGACCACCACCCGGCTCCCTTGGGCAGCGTTCCAACCCGCCCCTGCCCCAGCTGTCCATGAAGGAGCACCTGGACACACTGTTTGACAACAACTCGTGGGCACTGATGACCCGGAACTCGTCCCCACCCTGGCCTGCGGAGCCCGACCCCCAGAACCTGTGGTTCGAATGGTACCACCCACGGTTCACCATCTTTGGGACCCTTGCCTTCTTCCTGGTTATGAAGGTGGGAACCCCTGGGCCCCAGAGGTGTGCCCAGAGCTGAGACCAGCCACGGGTGGGGTGGGGGTGCCTCCCACAGCACATAGCACTGCAGCTGGGCCTTCCACCCCGACTCCCTGACCTGACCCTGCCCACTCTGCGGTCTGGGCCTGCTCACTTTGGCCTTGAAAATGGAATAGTTACTACACCTACCTCAAAGGCAAGGTTGAGAGGGAAGAAAGGAGAGCCCCTGGCACACAGTAGGCACTATGGCAGGGTGAGGTTTCTTCTGCTGGTCAGCGTCTTCTCTGAGACCAGACACCAGCAATGTGCATGGGCGCCCTCTTTCTCCCTGCGACATCCCCTGCCCCCCCAGCCCCTCCCAGGCCTACTCTTGCCCATTTGCCTCTAGCCTCTGCCCCTCTGGGTCCCCCCACCCACAGTTCTGGATGCTGATTCTGGCCACCACGATCCCCATTCCTGCTGGCTACTTTATGCCCATATTCATCTTCGGTGAGTCTGGGGTCCTGAGGGCCTAGAGGTTCAGGGTGAGTGGGCTAGGGCCATGGCTCCTGGTCTGCTTTCCCCTCCCAGGGTGGTACTGAGGTTGGTCCCCAAGGATGGAGGGCTGCGGGGGCCGGTCAGCCTGGCTCACCCTGAGTCTCTGGCCAGGAGCCGCAACTGGGCGCCTCATAGGGGAGGCCCTGTCTCTTGCCTTCCCTGAGGGCATTGTGGCCGGAGGGGTCACCAACCCCATCATGCCAGGGGGGTATGCCCTGGCAGGTAAGTGGGCCAGGGTTCCACTGGGTGGGCTGCACCTGGAGAATCAGCCAGTGGTTCTGCAGGGCATGGGGTGGTCACCAAGCCCCCAGTGAGCGCCCCACCCTTCCCTGAGTCCCCATTACTCTCTCCAGCCCGTCTTGCCCCTGATCCCTGATCCCCTCCCTTACTGCTCTTTCCCTCACTGAGCCTGGGCACCGGGGCCCTCCGGCAGTGGCCAGAGTGTGGCCTCTGGACAATCCCCACCCCACCCATGGCCATAGCCACACCAGCCTCGCCCTCTGCCTGAAGTTGGGCCCTGGGTGGAGCCACCCTGCCCTGCTCTGTCCCCCGCAGGGGCTGCGGCCTTCTCAGGGGCCGTGACCCACACCGTCTCCACGGCGCTGCTGGCCTTTGAGATGACTGGCCAGATCGTGCACGCGTTGCCCGTGCTGATGGCGGTGCTGGCGGCCAACGCCATTGCCCAGAGCTGCCAGCCCTCCTTCTATGACGGCACCATCATCGTCAAGAAGCTGCCGTATCTTCCATGGATCCGGTGCCGAAAAATCAGGTGCGTGGAGCCTGCCTCAGGCTGGCTGACAGGGTGACGGTGTCCCAGTGGGCTGGGGCTGGAGCTCCCCCAAAAGCTCGCTGCAGCTGACCTTGGACATGGGTGGTGTCGGAAGGGCCGACACATATCTGCTCTCTTGCCTCCACCCTTCCAGCTGCCTGTGTGACCTTGGGCAGGTCCTTGGCCTCCTGGGCCTCCAGGTCTTACTGGTCATCAGTCTGTCTTCACAACAGGACAGATATCACCCATTTGTTGGACACTGGGGCTCAGAGAGCTGCCATGTCTTGCTCTAGGCCACACAGAGTCAGCACCAAATCTGGGAGGCCCCCTGCCCGCTCCCCATGACTGCTCTGCTGGAGGTGGTACTAGAATGGAAATAGGCTTCGAGGTCCTCACTCGGCCAGATGGGGCCAGAGCAGCCTCTGTCCCCTGAGAGGCAGGACCGAGAGGCTCTAAGAGTCCCGAGTCCTGGGCCCACATCCAAAGACATGCAAGCTGCCACCTTGCTCTGGACCTCAGTTTCCCCATCTGTAAAATGGGGGTGTTTTTCAAACTTTAAAGCTTTCTTTTTTCTTTTTGTCCTCAAACTTTTCTTCAAGTGACAGTCTCCAGGGAAGACTTCTAAATAAAACAGACCAAAGCTGCTCTGGGGGGAAGCTAGGGCTCCAGGGCACTGAGAATTCAGAGCCAGGCCTTCAGTGAGCTGGTCCCCAGGTTCCTCTCTACCTTGAGGCTCTAGGAGTTGCTCATTCTGGGAACTTCTCAGTCCCTGCCCGCACTCAAGAACCAGCAAAACTGCCTTCAGGGGCCCCGCCCCATGCCCCCACTCCAGGACCTGACTGGAGCGCCCCTCTGCCACCAGCTCTCACCGTGTCATTGTGGAGCACTTCATGAACTGTGGCATCACCATGCTGGCCAAGGACACCCCACTGGAGGAGGTGGTCAAGGTCGTGACCTCCACAGACTTGGCTGAGTACCCCCTGGTGGAAAGCACAGGTACTCAGCAGGAAGGGGGAGGGGCGGGGGGGCAGGGGACAAATGGGGAGAGGCATTCCCTCTACCTTCCTCTTGGTAGGGTCAGGCCCAGGAAAAAGTAAGCCGGGCTTTGGACCTGCGAGGCTGACCTAAGTCTGAACCCCAGCTCTGCAGCTGTGTGACTTTGGAGAAGTCACTTCACCACTCTGAGCCTGTTTCCTCCTCATTGTCAAAATGGGGACTGTTGCCACCCTGCTTTGGGGTGGCTGACATGTTTAAAAGAGAAATGAGAAGGGGCTTGCAAAGCTCTCCATGGACAGATCTTGGAATTCTGGAAGCCAGGCCTGGTGTGCCTCGGGAGAGGCAGAGGATGCTGGGGGCGTGACCAGGGTCTTCCTCAGCAGGGCTCTTTCCTCAGTCTCCCCTGCAGGTGTTCCCCAGCGGAGTCCCCTCCACCACCCCCAGTGCCATGAGAAAAAGAGCTTTTTAAAGAAAA
Organism: Desmodus rotundus; assembly: GCF_022682495.2. Taxonomy (NCBI): domain Eukaryota; kingdom Metazoa; phylum Chordata; class Mammalia; order Chiroptera; family Phyllostomidae; genus Desmodus; species Desmodus rotundus. The sequence goes on from NC_071389.1 coordinate 9,107,946, forward strand.
ATGAATGGCAGCTCTTTGTTCAAAGACACAGAAGCTGAATCTTGGGAGAGGCTCTAGCTAGACCATTCCTCTCCAGTGGGGCAAGTACAGTATGAATGGAAGGATAAGCTGGGGGAGACAGCCACGCCCCCCCAAAGCACACTGCCAACCTTTATGTCCCTGTTGTGTAAGTGAGACATGGTGTGCACCTGGCAAGCACAGCACAGCTGGATTTTGGTCCCCACTTGTCACTTGGGCAGGTACCTGTGCAGTGAGCAACCTGCACGGCCACGTGAGTTCTAACCACCCCCATGACAACCCTCAGAGTCATAAAGCCACTTACAAGCAGCAGAGCCAGGGACAGACCACTCTGCAAACTGCGGTTTTGTCACCTGGAAAATAGGGATGGATACAGTACGGAGCTGTCAGAGGTTCTCATCCCGAATGCCGAGCCCTCCTCCCCACCCAGACTGGGATGCCCTTAACATCACCCCCCAGAAGGTGCCAAATATCCCATCTGAATGTAGTTGCAGAAGGAGGACCCCTCCGGGAGCCTTCGTCTCCTGGAACAAAGACAGAAGGGGCCTCCAAGACAAAGTCTGCTCTGCTCTGAGAGCCACGGGGAGCAAAATGTTTTCAACCTGCCGGCCTGGGCTGTGGGGCCTGGCCGCTCATTCAAGAAATAGCTTTAATCTGTTCGTTTTTAAAGGGAAAGCACACTTAGGTCTAGTTGTAAAGGTTTTATTTTACTGGATAGGAAACAAAAATAACAGGCTGTCGCCTCCAAACCGAGTGCCTGTACACTTTGGAGTGAGACTTGTCAAGCCCTTGACACACAGTAGGACCTCAGAGCATGGTGGGCTCCCAGGCTTGTACCTACTCTGGGCTGAGCCACCAGATGTGCCTCTTTCAGTGGGGAGTGACCCAAACCTGCGCTTGCCAGCGAGGCCTGCCACATGGGGAGCCTCAGGGTGAGCAGGGGCCCTGCATGGCCTCCGGCAGCCTTTGGCCACCACACCTCCATGTCAAAAGCTGAGTAACTGTCAACCTCTCCACGCCTCTGAGCCTCAGTTTCCTCATCTATAAAGTGGGTGATCATAGCTCCTGACCCACATGCAGCTTGCTGTGGGTTCCTGAGAGACATAAGGATGCCTGGCACAGTTATTGGCACATGGCAGGTGCCCAGGGAGTGCAGATTCCTTCTTCCTAATGCAGCTCTCTCCGTCCCCTCTCCTCCCGTCCAGAGTCTCAGATCCTGCTGGGCACCGTGCAAAGGGCCACCTTGGTGCAGGTTCTCCAGGCTGAGCCACTTTCCTGGGCTCCAGGACACCAAGTGGGTGCTCATGTGGGGTGTTGGGGGGGATGAGGAGTCTGCAGGGTGTGTGGGAGTGGAGGTTTGAGAGACGCAGCCTGAGGGAGGGCAAGGCTGGCCCAGGTCCCCATAACCCTTCCTCTGTCCCCAGCGGTGTCTCCAGGACATCTTGGCCACGGGTTGCCCCGTGGAGCCAGTGACCTTGCAGCTGTCCCCAGAGACGTCCCTGCACCAGGTAATGGGGGAAATTCGCACATAGGGCAGGCAGGGACCCTATGGTAGAGGGCAAGAGCCCGAGAGGGAAGCTTTGGCCCCAGCTGCCTGCATGCAGTGCGGCCCTCTGTGCCTCCTGAAACCGCTTCCTTGTAGGCAGAATGGGCAGGGAAGCTCCTGCCCCCTCCAAACCCCACTCCCAGAGTTCTTGGGATGATGCGCAGACTAGGGAGGTGAGAGAGCTTCCAAAGTAGAAGCCTCTAGGGAAGAGGCAGTGGGCAAAATGATGTCTTTGCATCGAGGCACACGTGAATTTCAATTTTAGATCCATCTCATTCTCCCTGTGTGATCTTCAGAAAATTATTAATCACTCTGAATGCTGATACCACCTCCCCTCCCCCACACAAGCACAGAGACCGGAACATGGAGTCATGGAAGGGTGGAAGCAGGTTGGGGATCTGGAGGTGGTCCCAACCCCTCTGTGGACCTGGTGGGAACAAGGTTTTCCCACTGGTCCCTTGTGTGGACTCTGGCGACCCCTCGTGGTCACACTGGACATTGCCGGCCCAGGTCCCAGTCTTGCACCTGCCATGGTGTGCCACCCACCTACCCCTTCCTGGCTGGGGGGTTGGGGGGCGTGGGTACTGCTCCTTCGATCCTGCTCAATGCCTTCAGGTTAGGAATAAATTGAAGCCAGAGGGGTGGTGTGGGTGCTACCTGTCCTCCAGCACTCCCTAACAACCCCTCCTCCAGGCACACAACCTCTTCGAGCTGCTGAACCTTCAGTTCCTCTTTGTGACGTCCCGTGGCAGAGCTGTGGGCAGCGTGTCTTGGGTGGAGGTACCAGGGTCCCGCGGGCAGAGCAAAGTTTAGGAGCCACGCTGGAGCAGGCTGGGGAGGGAGAGGGAACCCTTATCCTCGCATCCAAATTTGGAGGGGCCTCCTGGGATTCTGATGGGCTCTACTTCCTGGCCCCAAGTGGTCACTGGGCCTGGCTACCCCTACCTTGTGGCCAGTGGCCAGTGCTGCCAGTCTCTGGGCCTCAGGGATCCCCCCAGTGCCATGGGGAGGCGCTGGCTCTAACAGTCACCCCAGAATCAACCCTCAGGCGAGTCAGGCAAGACTGGGGCAATATTCTCAACCTTCTCTACATCCTTCCTCCAAAACCTCCCTCTCTCTTTTAGCTGAAGAAAGCAATTTCTAACGTGACAAACCCGCCTGCCCCAAAGTGAGCCAGCCTGGCAAGATGAAACTGGCACCTCAGCTGCCCTGGTGAAGGAGGTTGGGCAGACAGCCTGCCTCCCCTTCCCCATCACAACCCGCCCCACCCCTCCAGCCCAGCTTGACTCCTCAGTGAAGCAGGCAGCTGTAACCTAACACCGAGAAGAACCCCATATTCACCAAGTCACATCTTAGTTGGGACAAGTACCACGTGCTTTGAAGGACAAATCCCACTGTGGACAGAGCTCAGCATGCGAGACAGTGCACAGTGGGCATTCAACGCGTCATCGTCAACTTCACCAGTGAAGAGATTGGTGTGTGCCATCACCAAGGGCAGGCACAGACCCCCTTCAAGGCTGACTCCCAACCACGGGCTGCTGAGAAAAATAAAGCCATTCCCCAGAGCTGGAGTTTGTCCCTCATCGCAGCTCCTATGCTGGCTCTGAGCAAGCTCCTAGGCTTGCGAGTGGTCACGTGGGCATTGCCGGCCTGGGTGCCTGGTCTCCCGCTCTTTCTCATGCCCCTTCGTGGCAGGGGGACATGGGAGAGAGTGGGTCCCCCACCGGCCTTATGATGCTGATCCTCATGTATAAGCAGGACCCTGTGGCCCAGTTACACTGTCACCCCAGCCCCAGCCTCCTCCTTGGCTAAGCCAGGGCCGATAAGGCGGGGTCCCCAGGTGTGGCTCCTTGGGGAGTCCGCAGAACCTCAGGCATCTTCCTTGAGGGCACTCCCAGCTGGATGGCAGCATGTAGACCAGCTGTATGTGTGTTGAGGGGCAGGGGCCCTCCCCTAAGTCCCTCCAGACCCTCTCGGCCCAGGAGACCAGAGGACATGGTGTCCCCAGCAGAGACCAGGCCAAGCTCATCCAGGGTGAATCCACCACTTTAATGTCTTCAGAGAACTTTCAGGGAGATGGACGGAGGGTGCAAGGAGGGGGAGCAGGGGCACCAGGGCTCAGAGAGTGAGGGACGGACGGACAGTGGCCAGTGGCCAGAGGACATCACAGATGTCCTCGTGATGACAGCTTGGGAGCAGATGTTTAGCTACTGGAAGAGGCTACCCCCCTCTGATGGGGGCGGGGGCAAAAGCAGAGGGAGAGGGGGAGGGATGGAGCTCTGGGATCTGGGATCAAGGCAGGGTCCCCAGGCCCCGCTCCCAGTGAGTCTCCCAGGTGCCTTCTAGGTTGTTGCCTGGGGACCTGGCTGTTGGCTCTGCTGGGTGGCCTGTCCTGGTATCTGCTGAGTCCTCGAGCTTGCCAATGGCAGAGAGCCTGCGGGGGAAGGTGCCCATGTGAGACAAGGAAGAGAAGGGGGCTATGCCTCCCTCTGTTGGGGGCAGGTCCAGAGGCACAGGGTGGTCCACGAGCAAGGCTGGCCTCCCATCCCTGCCTCCCCGCCCTGTGCCTGCCCGAAGGGGTGAAGAAAGGCCCAGCCTGACCCGACGTCGTGATACGGTCGCACTGCCCACCAGGCAGGTGCCAGGAGAGCAGGCCTCAGTTATAGAACACCTCGTCCTCCTCCGAGAGGGAGCCGCTGTCCACGGAGGGTGGGGAGCTCTGCAGGCCGGCCCCGCCCTCGGGCCCGGGGCCCCCGGGCAGCCGCCTCCGGTGCTGCTGTTCGGGGCTGGGGGGCTGGGGGGCAGCCGCCATGATGGGGGGCTCCTCAGGTGAGGGCCAGCTGTCGGGGGAGAGACGGGGGGAGAAGGCCAGGAGACTGTCATCCTGTGAGGGGCCGCTCAGAGGACTGTCCTGAAGGTAGATGCTGTCCAGGTCTGGAAAACCAGAGGGAGGTGGGGGTAAGGGACGGAGTCCGGATCCACTCCTCGCCCTCCCCTGGTGTGTGAGTGTGGGCAAGGGGCAGGAGACGGCCTCCAAGCCCTGCCTTGTCACTGCAAGCTGTGTGACCTTAGGCAAGTCTCTGAACCTCTCTGAGCCCCAGTTTCTTCCTAGGCGTCATGGGAATGGCGATGGCAGTGTGTGGAGTAGTTAAGGGCGGGCTCTGTATCAAACCCAGCGCTCTGAGAATTGGGACGGTCAGCACTCTTCCCAAGCCTCCCCACCCCCCCACAGTATGGGGTGGGGGCTAAAGGAGGTTAACAGGTCCCTGCGGGCTTCACCCCAGACCCAGGCTCACTGGAGCCGTCCACAGTAACCCCGGGCTCCAGCACAGTATTCACTAATGTGAATAGTTCATTCACAGCCTCTATTACTATTATTACTACTATCCTCTCCGCCATGCTCCCAGCATTCCCTGGGTGCCGGCAGGGCAAGGACCACCAGCCCCATTTTTCAGATGAAGAAACTGAGGCTGAGGGAAGGAGGGGCCTGTCTGAGCTCACAGTGCCGTTGGTGACAGGGTGGCATCCAGCACCAGCTCTCTCCACCCACCCACCCTGGCTCCCACTCGGTGTGGGGGGTACCCTGCAGCTGGACGATGTCCCGGGGGTCATTCTCTGGGTGCAGCTCCTCATCGTCCAGCGAGGACCAGGCACTCAGTGTGGCCTCTGTGATGGCAAACTGTTCAGCGACCCCTGTGGGGGACAGTGGGACCCACTCAGAGAGGGCACAGCAGAGGATGGAGAGGCCACAGTACTTGGATGGCCTGGCATCCAGGCCCCGGTGACCAGAGTGCCCCATGACATTGTGTTTCCCTGCTCAGACGATGCCCCTGTGGTGACGCTGTGTACCCTGAGGACCCGAGTCCTGGCCAGCGCCCGCCCCGAGCTCCGAGTCCCCCACAGACCTGCAGCGAAGCGGGCCTCGCGCAGTTCGTCTGGGAGGTGGCAGTAGCGTTCCTGCTCGGCCGGGGACAGCTCCCAGCCCGACCGCTGGGCACTCCAGCCCTTCCACTCGATGAGGTGGGCCACGCGGCCGCGCGCCATGGCCGTGGGCTTCGTGATGTGGTCCTTGATGCTCTGCACCACCCCTGGGGATGCAGAGAGCAGTTGAGTGATGGTCCCAACGCAAAGAGCAGCCGCTGGGCTGACTGGGTGACACGGTCACCCGCCGTCCCGGAGCCATCCATCCTGCAGGGTGACTCACGCTCCTGAGCACCTGCAGCTCAGGCTCAGGAAGACGTCTCGGGCCCCCTAGACTCCAGCAAGCTCCACCTCTGCCCTGTCCCCACCACCCGCACTCCCACAGGTGGCCCTTGAGGAAATCCCTCAGTAAACCCACCTCGGGCCCTGCTTCCAGGAAAGGGACCAAGGCGGCCTGACAGGCAGACCTCATCCGCTGCAGAGAGGTGGGGAGCCCTCACCAGGCAGACCGAGGCCCCAACAATCTCACCCATGGGGGCGGGAACCCCAGGCCACCACTCCCTGCGGCACCCAGCTCTTGCAGCCTGTGGGGCCAGAATCCTCCCACCGCCCACACACAGCTGGTGTCTGGGATGGAACGTGCAAATTCCAGGGACAGGAGAGGGCAGCTGACACCTACCCACAAGGGACGAGGTGGCCAGGGCCGCCACGTTGTAGTTGCTGGAGCAGGATCTGGAGCCGGACAGGTAGCCGTTGGTGGTCTGGAAGCACCTCTGCAGGAGGGGGCGGGGTGAGCAAGTGGGGAGATCTGCCCAAGGAAGTCCCCCCACCATACAGTCCCCTTTAGCCACCCTCCCCAGGGCCAATGGGCCGTGGGAAGGGCCAGTGCAGTCCTGTCAACACCCACAGGACCACCCCACCCCACACTTTTCATCAGGACCCCACCCCCAGGGCTGCAGGACTCTATGCCCACGATGGACCCTGGAAGGAGGGGCAGTGGCTAGACTGGGGATTGGGCAAATGCACTGACCTGCCAAGGATCCCAACAGAAATCCATCTGTTTGTCCTAAAATAAAAGGAGAAAGAGATCAGGCGGAGCCAGTGGTCCTGGAGCCCTGGGTCACCGGTGCTCCCTGAGGTTGGGGTCTACCTATTCACTGGTCGGGCCCTGGTGTCCCCTGGTGTGCCCTGGCACACAGAGAAAGGTGTGCATGTGGGGGAGGGGGATGCAACGGTGTCTTTGCCAGGAGAGGGAGCAGGTACAGGGGGTAGATTGGACCTGGGTTCACTCTGTTGACTCTGCCACTTCTGCCTGGGCGCCCTGAGACTAGTGATACAACATCTCAGAACATCAGGGCCCTCCTCTGTAAAACGGGACGATGCCATTCACCTCCCGGCTATGGTGAAGCATAACTAATGTGATGGGGGCAAAGTGCCTGGCACAATGCCCAGCACGTGGTGTGCGCTCAAAATTAAAAAAAATAGAAAGGCAATTATATCCATTGGTAGGTTCAAGTCCCAGCCTCTAGGGCAGGGGTGTCTAACCCGCAGCCCGTGGGCCGCATGCAGCCCAGGGTGGCTGTGTGACCCAACACAAAACTGTAAATTTACTTAAAACATTATGAGATTTTTTGTGTGTGATTACGTGTCACAATGTATTTAATGTGTGGCCCAAGACAACTCTTCTTCCTCCAGTGTGGCCCAGAGATGCCAAAAGGTTGGACACCCTGCTCCAGGGCAAGGGTGGAAATTATGTACCAGGACTTGAGGTCCTGAGCAAGATCTAAGAATTCTATTCCCTCTATTCCCTCCAGCAGGCAGTGCAGGCTGCCCAGGTGTCCCGGGCTGGTAACAAAGTGTCATTTGCACGGCTGAGTTAATTGGGGCGGGAAGCCCTTCAGGGTGGGGCTTTCTTTTCTAACAAGTCTGGTCCAGCCCCTGAATGCCCGCCCACTCAGACCTGCACCCATCCTTAGGGCCCCAGGTCAGGCAGGGAGGGGAGGAGACTGGAAGGCTTCTGCTCCTAGTGGGGGCTGTGGGGAAGAGCCTGGAGCCAGGGTGCAGGTGGGGATGAAGGTGGGGATGAAGGAAGAGGGACTACTTTACCTTGCCAGTGACATAGTCTGGAACAATGGTGGGTGGGAGGCTGGAGGGCAGGTCTGCGCTCAGGGGGTCTGTGGCCTGGGGCATGGGGCAATCCTTATGGACACTTGTGAACAGATCTGGAAATCAGACAGACAGGAGGCACTAAGGGAAGCGCAGTGTTCTCCTGCCCCGAAGTTTGTTCAGGCCAGCCCTGAGGGGTGGCCATTACCTTGTTCCTGCCCGTTGTCATTTCATAGAAAACAGACTCAAAACCATGGCAGTCGGGAGTGCAGCCTGGTCCCCTCGGTGGGAACGACTGGCCCATCTGCTTGTTGCTCCCTTGTCACTGATTCCAGCACCAGCACTGTGGCATTCTTTTGACCCCACGAAACCTCCAACCCCCCGCACCCTACTTTCCACTAGCTCCTCCCATCCTCACTTCTCTTCTGGCCCAGCTAAGACTCCCTGGCAGAGCCCACCAGCTCTCTTTCAAAGACGCCCTGGCCCCTCTCAACCCCCTGCCCTAACCCTCCACCTGCCGTAGCCCTCCTACAAGACACTGCCCAGGGGCCCTCCCCTTTCCCTAGTTTCTGCTAGGTCTGCCCCCCACCATGCTGACTGCCTCCCCTCTCTTTCCTTCTCAGACCTCCAACACCAACACCTCACCTCCCTGTCCCCTGTGGCTGGCTTCTCCCAACTCCTCACTGAGCTCCAGAAGCCTTTGAAAGGTATCACCCCAATGCACCTCAAAACCCTGCATGCATTTTTGCCCACACCATCTGCTTTGTCTCCGGTAACAAATGAAGACCTGTCCCCGCTCCCTGCCCCCAGGGTTGGGTCCCTTGCGCTCTCTCCTGTGTCCTCCATGTTCCCCTCTCCATCTGACCAGCCCACCCATGCGGTACCTGCTGTAATGCCTCTTCCTCTCAGGGACTCTCACCTGCATTCATTCACGCTGCTCTCCCCTGCCTCATCGAGACTCGCACCCCTGGATCAGCCCCCAGCAGCCTGGCAGCCCAAGTCCCTCCCACCCTTTAAAAACCTTCTGCTCCAGCTTCCCTCCAGCTCCTCAGCCATCCTCCTTAGAAAGAGTTGTGTCCGACCTCTACTTTCTTGCCTCCTTTTTTTTTTTTTTTCCAAAAACTTTTCTTAAAAGCTCTGGCTGGTGTAGCTCAGTGGATTGAGCACAGGCCTGCAAACCAAGGGGTTACTGGTTCGATTCCCAGTCGGGGCCCATGCCTGGGTTGCTGCTGGCCAGGTCCCCAGTAGGGGGGTGTGGGAGGCAGCCACACACTGATGTTTCTCTCCCTCTCTTTCTCCTTCCTTCCCCTCTCTAAAAATAAATAAAATCTTTTATAAAAAATATTTTATTCTACCCAGCGGCACAGGGACATTATGTTCCAGCCACTCTGGCCTCCTTGCTGCTTGTCTGGTAGCCAAGCTTGCTCTTTGTCCTTGCTGTCCCCTCTGCCTGGATCACTGTGTCCCCAGATCTTCCTGAACTTCGTTGTTCAGGCCTCAGCTCACCTCCTCAGAGAGGCCTTCCCTGACCACCTGCCTGACCACCGGATCCGATGTGGCCCTCCCCGAGCCCTCGCCGGCCACCACTCTCTCCCGTCTCAGTCATCAGTGGCTGGTATTTCTTGTTTATTTATGTGTCCCTCCCTCTCGAACCACACCCTTCTCTTGGCTCCCCTCCACCTTGCTGGCTGCTCCTCTCCGTCCTCCGTCCCCACTCAGCCCCTGTGCCTGCCCCAGGGCTCTGTCCTGGGCCCAGCTCACCTTCTCTGTCTCCCGGGGGTGCCCTGGTGTGCAGCTGGGCCCACACGGACACTCCCAGCCCCAAGTGAACTTCCAGCTCCCTGCCCGGGAGCCCAAGTGAACCTCGGCAAATGGAAGTTGCAAACCCGTGCCTATTTTCCTCCACTTCCATAATTTTAGAAAATGATGCAATCGTCCACCCAGCTGTACCAATTAAAACTCCAGGAGTTGCTGTGGAGTCCTGCCTCCCCCATCCCTTCCCCCAAAACCCATCTAATCAACCAGCAAGCCCTCTGGCTCTCTGCAGCCACATGGAGCTTTGTCCCTCCCTATCCCCACCACCACCCCCTTATGGGAGCCGCCCCTCTCTCACCAGGAGTAACAGGCTCCTGCTTCCTCTCCTGGTCCAGTGCGGCCCCCTCGCCACCCAGCAGCACAGGGACATTACGTTCCAGCCACTCTGGCCTTGTTGCTGCTCCTCCAAAGAGCGAGCAGGTGGCCAAGCTTGCTCTTCGTCCTTGCTGTCCCCTCTGCCTGGATCACTGTACCCCCAGAACTTCCTGAACGGCATCAGTCAGGCCTCAGCTCACCTCCTCAGAGAGGCCTTCCCTGACCACTGGATCCGATGCGGCCCTCCCTGGGCCCTCCCCGAGCCCTCGCCGGCCACCGCTCTCTCCCGTCTCAGTCGTGTGTGGCTGGTATTTCTTGTTTATTTAAGTATCTGTTGCTCTCCCCACCGTGCATGTGAGCGCAGGACAACGGGGACCAGGCAGCCCTGCTCTCTGCTCCGAGCCCAGAGCCTGCCCCCTTTCTCTAGCACCCTGCCCGGCACTGAGCAGGGCTTTTTCAGCATCTGTGAGAGGGTCTCTACCTTCATCGCAGCATGTAGCACAGGCTGCCTGGTCGAAGTGTTTCTGTGAGAGAGGCAGGGATCAGCCCTGCCGTGGATGTGTCCGCAGGGCCCTCCCCACAGCGGGTTCGCCTCAGTTGCTGAGGGAGTGAAGGACGGAACTGAACAGCTGGGATGCTGGACTGAATTCTGGGGCTGCATCGAGGGCTCCTCTGCTCCCCAGGGTGACCAGGAACACCCTCCTTCATTTGATTAATGCAGTTATTTACACTTGGAGGCATTCAAGAGTATTCGCTGAGCACCTACTGTGTGCCAGACACCATTCGGGGCACTGGGGACACAGCGGCAGGCAAGATAGGGACGGTTTCTGCCTCCACGGAGCTCACATTCTGGTGGTGGAGACAGACTACGAACCAGAAACTCACAAATGCGTGAGACCAACGATCGGGAGATAATCACCGTGAGGAAAAAGAGAGACACCCTGTGAGTGGGGGGGACTGGAGAGGGCTTTTCAGAGTGGAGGCCTGAGAGCCCAGACATGTGAACATCTGGAGGGGGTCTTCACTCACTCATTCATTCACTCACTCATTCATTCATTCACTCATTCACTCATTCATTCACTCATTCACTCACTCATTCATTCATCACTCATTCATTCATTCATCTGTGCATCCACCCATTCCTTCCCCCACTCAACGTCCATCTACGGCACATTGCACTATGCAAGCACCCTCAGGGTGCTCCCAGCCTGGTGGAAGAAACCAGCCCCAAAGCCCCTCATTCCAATACAAGGCTGACCCAGAAGAACACCAGCTGAGAGCTCTGCTTTCTACACCCCGCTTTCCCGTGTGATGGCCCTGAGTCCTCCCTCTGACCTGGAGAAGAAGGAATCTGTCACTCGGCTTTACAGATGAGGAAACTGAGGCACGGAGGGGGAAGCCACCAGCCCATGGCACACAGCTTCAGGCTCTAAGCCCTGTAGGTCTGACGCCAAGACTCGGTCTCTTCCGAAGCACAGAGGATGTTCCATGAGTCTGGTGGGCTCGGGGCCGCACAGGAGAGCTGGGGGGGGCTGGCCAGGAGGGGCGTTGGGAGAAGGGTGCCCTGTGCAAGGGGCACAGCTTACACAAACCCATGGAGTCTGGAGGGTCGGGGTTGTCTGGGCCAAGACAGGGAGGGGAGCCCTCTGTGGGCACTGGTCCCAGCCTCCTGCCTGTGCTGCCCTGGGCACTGGTTTCTACCTCTCAGTGGCAGGGAAGCAGACAGATGGCTTCCTGGAGTAAGCTGAGGCCAGCACGGGTCTGAAGGCTGCAGGTGGGAGGCAGCGAGCAAGCCCAGAGGCAGGGCTGTGGGAGGTGAGGAGAGAGTAGGGGCTCCACCCAATCCCCCATCCCTTTGGATATCTTTCCTGGTTTTGTGCATCCACAGCCTCCCCCCATGTGCTTTGCTTCCAATAGGCAGCACCTGTGGCTCTTTCCAGGCGGGCCGCCCTCAGGCAACTGGAGCTGAAACTACCTGAGGGTTTATGTGGGTCCCCACCCGAGTGGTTTAGCCCAGGCCTGGAGGTTCAGGACCCCAGCTCCTTTGTTTGAGGCCAGCACCCTCTGAGCTTAACTTTCATTCCAGAGTCCCCTGCAGGCTCAGCCTGAGGTCACCCCCGCAGGGCTGCGGACACCACCCTTTCCTGGTTCGGGTCCTCTGCCCTGCTGTCTCCACCCCTTCATGCATCAGTTGTGTCCAGACCCTGTTTCAGGCTCCGCTCCAGAGACAGATACATCGGCTCTGGTGCCACCTCTCCACCTGCTCTAGCCTCCTTCTAGCCAGTTCAAATCCCAGCTCTGCCCTTTCCTATGCGTGGGAGCTTCAGCAAGTGACGGTGCCTCTCCGAGCCTCCGTTTTCCTCACCAGTCAAGTGCACATTTGAGGGGGACGGTTCTTGTTCTTCAAGAATTGTCTGCCCGGATCCCAAACTGGTAACGGAGAGGCACGAGGGCCCGCGATTTGAAGAAAGCCATCGCCAGGGTGGGGGGCGCAGACGCCCTCTTCCAGGGGCCTGAAGCTGGCAATACTACCCCAGCCGCAACCACCCTTCTGCCCCTGGTCGCCTAATGAAGTGAGGGGCTCCCAGAGGGGCAGAGCTGGGGATCCTGCACGGGAGAGGCCAGCATCTCACCCACCCCCAGCGGGACGTCTGCATCACGGGGCAGGGGTGGCTGCCGCAGGGCTGGGGCAGGGCCGAATACGGTAGGAACTTCCTCTGTGTTCGTACGGGGTCATGTGTGTGCAAAATACATTTATTCCTATGGGTTCCAGTCAAAAAAGCTCAGAAAGTCACCACTCTTAAGGTTCCGGGAGCACGAGCCAGGGCCGCCAAGGTGCAGTTCAAGGCGGCACTGGCTGCAAGCAGCACCTGGGACCTTTGGGAGGCGCTGGAATATTTCTAGGACCCCTGGCCTCCGTCTGAAGCTGTTTTAAAACTCCGCAACCACAGACCCAGGGAGGGAGGGGAGCCACGCAGGGAGGAGCTGGGAGGTGACAGCAAAGGCCTGGAGGAGATGTGACTTGAGCAAGGTCATTCGTCAAGGAGGTGGTGGTGGACTTGATGGACTCCTGGCTCCCAGTCCGTCCCAGCCTTCCTGCCCCCTACCTCAGCGGAGGGGCAGGTGCCTCTGCCAAAGCTGTCTGCTCCCCCTGAGGACTTTGGCCCCGTGAGGTCACAGACTGGTTGCCATGGAGACGTCAGGTAATGAACCAGCCCAGGGTGAAATCACAGGCTGCTCTTGGCCCAGCTGGGACTGCAGCCATGTCACCACCGGCAACTGGAAAAACACAGCCTTTCATGTGAGGTGGGGACTGGGGACCAAGGAGCCCCCAGCCACAGCTCCTGGGGGCACCTCTCGCTCCACACCCTGCGCCCCTGACCTCAAGGTCTGAGGCCTCTTCTCAGGCCAGCTTCCTGCCCCTGGCCACAGAAGTGACAGGCCTCTGGTTGCCATGGCAACCTGGAGGGGCCCATTTTGATCCTTCAAGGAGAAGGGTGTCACGCAGATGTCTCCTTCAGAAGACAAGCCTCTCTGCTTACTAAGGATAATTCCTGCCCCCTCCCGTGCCAGCTCCTCATCTGGTTTAGAGTCCAGCCACCCAGATGGTTCCTCCTGATATCTGCCCTAATCCCCTCCTGCTGCAAAGCTCCCACTCTGGTTTTCTCTGCTTGTTTCTTTGAGTCTGCAGCACACTGCACAGATGCCTCACACCTGCTTCTGAGTCACCTAGCCCCTTTACCTGCTCTTCGGCGCTCCGGGTCCCAGCCCGATAATCATCAAGGTTGCCACCTTCCCCCAGAGGGAGGCTGGGCCCACAGGGAACCCTGCTCTTCCCCAGCAGCCCAGAGAAGGTAAACCGCCTCTTGAAACCACACTGTAACCGAGCATCACCTGTGCCCACAGCCCCTTGCGAAGCCTCCCCCTGGGCAGCCGCTGGCTTCCCCTCTAAGCTCCTCAGGGCCCGTGTGGCCAGCCAGTCCCCCTGTGTGTGCTGCCGGCTGTCACGGGCCAGGCTCTGGCCTTGGCGCTGGCGAGGACACAGTGGGCAAGGCATTTCCCTCCCAGTTCTTGCCCTGGGTGTAGATCCCGGCTCTTCACTGCCAGCCCCTGTGAGCCTCAGGGGTCTCATCAGTGACGCGGGACCGTTGCGCTCCTTGGGAAAGGGTTGCCGTGAGAAGGAGGACGCACACAGGACGCGCCCTGCCACAAGACGCACCCCACAGATGACAGCTGCTCTGGCCCTCTCCCCTCCCAGACCTCGGATCCTCTTCCTGGACCAAGGAACAGATCTGGGTCACCGCTCCTCTGGTCCTGTCCCCAGGGCTGAAGTTTGCCTGGGGGGCTCTGCAGCGGGAGTCCACCCCGGGTGAGCCCTTGGCCTCTCTGCCTGCCATGGCAGCAGCCACCCCTCTGAGCCTGGCAGAGGCCCAGGCTCAAGTAGACAGAGTGCCCCCTGCTCCCCAGGAAGGTCATTTACAGGTCAGCAGGGCCACAGAGGTGCCTTTATCAGTGAGTTGGGCAGCTCAGAGATGCCTAAGAGGGTCCCTTTCCACACCCAACCAAGAATAGAGAGAGACAATGGGCTCCTCTCCAGACCTAGACACCCCGGGTCCTTTCTGCTTCCTCTGGCCCAACTTCTTTGGCCTCACCTCCTTCGGGCAGCCTGCCTAGATTGGCCTCAGCTGTATTAAGCTACTCCCTTACCAGCAGTCCCAATGGCCAAAGTCTGGTCTGCAGCAATTTGTTGCCCGTTTATTAAACACCTACTGTGTGTCAGGTGCTGTCCTAGACCGTTTCATCCACTCGCTCTTGCTTAGCCCTCACAACCACCCTGCAAAGTAGACACTGTTAGGCCCACTTTTTCAGATGGGGAAACTACGACTCAGATGGGTGAAATCACTTTGGCAAGGTCAACAGCTAGGAAGCGGCAGAGACAGGGTTCACACCTAGGCTAGTCTGAAACTCCGACGCTCGAGCTCCAACCACTAACCAGTGCGGAACTCCTAAGGGGTCCTCCCGCCATTGTCTGTGCGTGTTTGCTGTGTCCCCCATTGGACCCCTCCAAGGGCAAGGTTACGTCTCCCTGCTGAGGCTGTGAACTCCAAAAGGGCAAGGCCTCATCTTCTGCTTCCTCCACCTCCCCACGGTGTCCGGTGCAAGACTCTGCTTGGGGCCAGGGGAGACCACACTGAGGGGCTGGAAATGGGGGGGTCACAGTCAACAGGCCCTGGGTGCTGCGGGTGACTGTGGTCAGCCCCCTTAGCGCTGTACCTTCCCCCAGATACAATCAGATGTCTGACCTTCCAGAAGAAAGCCCCCCATCTCCAATTTCTTCTCTCTGCTCTCACCTCCTCCCCCAGTGCCCAGTGCGCTGAGACCCCTAGGGTGGAGTCCGGAGGCTGAGGGTTGGCCTGGAGGAAAGGCTGGGGAAGGCAGAGAGGTTCTGGAGCCAGAGGCATGGGGTGAGCACGTGAGACCCTGAAGCTGGAGAGGAATGGGGGCGCAGATATTAACTCCCCTCTGCTCCATGTGGACTGTCATCGGTGGTGGCAGCAGAGCCCACACCAAACAGGAACCACTGGAGTTATTCCGGAGGATTGGTTGCTGTTTTAGACACCGGTCACGCTCTCGGTGCCTCTCCCCACGTGCAAAGGACAGGGGTTCTGGGCTCAGGCTCTGAGGTCACACAGACCTGGGGTCAAATCCTGCCTCACCGTGGCCCGGCTGTGTGACCTCAGGTAAGCCTCACCCTGTCTCTGAGCCCCACGTCCCTCCTCCCAGGGTTGAAGGAGGACTAACTGGGTCAGGAGGGTGAAGGCTCGGCCTGTCTCTGGGTAAACGCCCAACAGACAATAGCTTAAAAATAAACAGTGAACGCAAAAACAGCTCCTGGAGACAGCATTTGTTGCCTTAATCTGGTCCCAATCACTTGCCCCAAGTCCTCAGCCCCTCTACTGCCTGCCACCCGCTGATTTTCCTATGAAAATGTTGGGGCTCGAAGCCTCTGTAGCTCCCGCATTGCCAGCCAACAGGCTCTCGATTAGCTGTCTGCACAGGAGGGGAATAATAGAAATGAAAGTAACACCTAGCACTTCCATGCTCACTGTGTACCAGGTACTGCCCACGTGCTTTCCATGAATTAAGCCGTTCAATCCCCTCCCAGCAACCCTAGGGCATCAATACTGGTATTATTCCCATCTTAGAGATGAGAACACTGAGGTACATATTCAAGGTTAAGTGACTGGCTGAGGCCACAGAGCTAGCGTTGGCGGAGCAGGGATGTGATCCTAGGCTGGCCAGCTCCGCTCCGACCTCTCAGGCCTGGCTCTGAGAAGCCAACTGCTGCCCAGTGCTGAGAAGGGGCGACTATGCCAGGTGTGCTGTGTACCTGGGGTTCAGGGTTTGGTGGGGCGGCCCCAGCATGAGTCTCCCGTCCCAAGCACAGGGAAGTGCTTGGAAAAGGGGGGATATTACTAGCAATTGAGACAGGTGTGGAGACCAGGTTCTCAGGGCTACGAAGCCCAAGGAAGCCCGCAGCTGGAGAGGGGCAGGGGAGGTGCCGGGCTGACTGAGGGCTGGTGGTGGGGTGCAGAGGTTAAGGGCCAGGCTCTGGGTTCAAGTCCTGTCTGGGACTCTGCCTCTGCTATTTCTTAAAGGCAGCCCCTGAGCAAGTCACTCAACTCCCCTCGCTCAGTGTCCCCATTTGTAAAATGGGGACAGTGATAATATGTGCCACTGAATAGTTTGTTGTGCCTAAAAAGGTCCCAGCCAGTACCTGGTAAACTGTAAACACTCAGTGTTAGTGACAATTAGAGAGTGTGTGACCTCCACTCAGTGGTTCAGCCACCCAGAGTCTCTGGGACGATGGCTGGTGGGCCTCATGCCTTGTCGGGGGACCTGGACCTGGGTCCTGCCCCTGCCTTGAGTGACCTTGGCAGGTGTCCCTTCTTCCTGAACTATGCTCAGCTGGTCTGCAGCTCACAGGTAAGTCCCCCAGCCCCTTGCATGGGATGGCCAAGTGATGGGGAAGGGACAGTCACCAAGGAAGCACCAGATCCCAGGTCCCCCAACACCCAGAGTCTGGCCAGAGTGGGGGCTTCAGGAGAGACCCTGAGAGCCTGTCACTCCTAAGGAGCCCTAAACACTCTTCACTGTTACCACTGCCTTTCTACTCTGGCCAGGCGGGAGACCTCATGGGCTCAGGTGCTGTGCTCACGGACACTGGATGCCCAGCGTGGGCACAGGGCCTGGCACACAGTAGATGTCACACTAGTATCAGCTTAATAAATAAGTGAATGAACCTCAGACAGCCCAACCCCGCCCATGATCCCGCCCTGACACCCTCCTGAGACGTCCTGAGCCACTCACCTGAATGTCCCACATGGACGGGTGAGCAGAGCCCCTCAGAGGCCACAGGATGGAGGGAGAGGCGTTGCGTTCCGTCCTCAACAGCCCCCAGCACAAGGGCAAGGCCCCTCTGCTCCTGGGCCTGCCCTGCCCCTCCCCAAGCCCTGTTTATCCCTCTGCACCTGAAAAAGCTACTGGGGGTGATGGGTGGGGTGGCAGCCCCTCAAGGCCCTGGGGTTGGGGTCAGGGGGTTTGGCCAGTCACCGTGGGGCCAACCTCTTCTAAAGTGTTTCTCAGCAGCCTGTTGGAAAGCTGGTGGCGGGGAGGCTTCCAAAGACCAACCTGCCACCCTCCAGGGAAGCTCACTGCAGCTCCTGATGCCACCTTGGGGACAGCAGTGGGGCTCCGGCACAGGAGGAGGAGAGCCAGGGTGCTGGCTCAGGGTGGCCTTTGCAGCTCAGAGACCCAGAGAAAGGCATGGGGGTTACTGAGAACATCAGCTGTCTCAGTCCCTTCCCACCGCCTGGCCAAGGCTGGGGTGGGGATGAGGAGTTAGGAGGAGGGGGGTGGAGCGGGAAGCTTCTTTACAACCTGTTCACCTCCGTGAAACCCTTGCTGCCCGTGGGGTGCAGGGGCATGGGGTAAGGGGACAGAGGTAGGGGCTGTGGCGCTAGTAAGGCCTGTGTCTTGGAGTGGGGAGTGAGAGAATGTTCTCCCGGTCCCCCATCCCCACCCCCAAGTCCCTCCGGAATGGTCAGGAGCAATCAGAAGCCTCCTGCCCCTTCAAGACACACGGCAGGGGGTGTGTGGCTGCCGGGAAGGAAGTGACCCGGCTTCAGGCCACCTGCCAGGGTGTCATTCCAAGCGGGGCTGGGGCTGCCGTGACCTCCCTGCCCTCTCTCTCACCGCTGCACCCCATCCTCCCACACCCTGTCCCTGGGAGCGGGGACACCGCCACTCCTAGGGCTCAGCCGGAGTGGGGTGAGGGTGCGGCTGGTCAGGAAGGGCGGGTTGCCCACCCTCACTTCCCAGTTTTCTTGGAGCGTCCGGAGGGGACGTGTGCGCGTCCTCGGCGCTGGGACCCCAGCCCCCACCCCCACCAGCCCGCGGCCTCCTCACCTCGCGACACGCAGGAGCCCATCACGGGGCCGCGGGGCCGGGCCGCTGCGCCTGGAGTGCGTCGGGCCGCCTGGCGATCATGTCTCCGCAGCCCAGGGCTCACGCGTGGCGCGGGCGCAGGGGGAGGGCGGGAAGGGAAGGGACAGGGGTTCCTTTGGGCTCCGCAGCCTCTCCGCCCGGTCCCCACTGCCGCCGCCGCCGCCGCCTCCCGTGCCAGCTCCTGCCAGCACCGCGGATTGGCGTGTGTGTCCGGGGAGGGGGGGCCGCGGACCGCTCGCCCGGAACCGGAGCGCGGAGCCACGCGAGGGTGCCCGCCCCTTACGGCCCTCCCCCCACGCCGGGCCGCCGCCCAGAGCACCTGTTGTGGCAGCTGGGCTGGGGGCGGGGCGCGGCGGGGGCTGGGGCGGGGGGGGGGGGCATTAGGGGAGTGGGGGGGCGGCACTTCTGACCCTCACCTCGCACCACCTGGCGACAGGGGCTGAAGGTCAGGGAAGGGGCGGTGGGGGCGGGGAGACTTCTGGCGTTTGGGACCCGCAGCACACAACCGTGATTTAACCAGGGCCAGACGCCCGGCCGAGGGCAGTGACAGCCGCCCCACTGTGTGCGCGTTTGCAGGGGGAGAGACATGCCCCCGGGAGTCACACGGTGCCTTGCCTGACTGAGCTCCCTTGGCCGAGAGCGAGCGCTCCCCGTTCGGGGACACTGGCCCACGACGGGGGTGTGGAGGGTGGCGTCTGTCCGCGGGGCCTCCCGCAGCGCCTGAAGGGGGCAGCCGCTGCCTCTCCGGGCTTGGCTAGGGCAACGTGAACCCAGGCACCAGGGTTCGCACAGCCCCCGCCTCCCGTCTGACACGGGCCCTCTCCCATCACTCACGCTCACACGCCTACACACAACACACTCGACGCTCTCCCACGTGTGCACACTCACAGTTGCACACACACCAGCACACACACACGCCACACGCTCTCACATCTATACAGTCATACCCCCGCTCCTTGTAGCAGACCCCCGCTCACACACAGCTCTTCAGCGGCTGAAGCACTGCCTTTCACACGCTTTATCCCCCGGCATCCTCACACCTACCTGTGCGCAGGGAAGAGTCATCGTGTCCCTTTCACACGGGCAAGTGAGGAAGCCAGGTGCACGGCGGCCTGCAAAACCTGGCGACCACCCAGCAGGGTCTTGGGGGATGACCACGGTATGAGGCAGGGGCTTGGCCAGAGCTCTGCGTGTCTGGATCTGAACCCTCGGGGCTGCTGGGGGTGGGGGCAGGGCACAGGATGGATCTGGGTGCTGACCTTGTTCTCTTTTCCCCAGGCCTGGGGCCCTCTCTGCAGTAAAGTCCCGGTGGAGAGTGGCCTGGCCACGGGTGTCCACAGGCTGGTATGAATGTGGACTCAGATCTCATCAGCTGTGTGGCCTTGGGCAGGTTGCTTCCCCTGCCAAAGGCTCCGTGTTGTCATCTGTTAACTGGGGGCAAAAATCCCACCTCAGGGGGTTGCTGTAAGGATTAATGGGGTAATATATGCACAATGACTGGCCCACACTAGGTACTTAACTTAGGGCTAGAAGTAAATAATAGAGGTCTGACTGGTGTGGCTCAGTGGATTGAGTGCTGGCCTGCAAACCAAAGGGTCACAGGTTTGATTACCAGTTAGGGCACATGCCCGGGTTGTGGGCCAGATCCCCAGTAGGGGGCACATGAGAAGCAACCGCACATTGATGTTTCTCTCCCTCTCTCCCTCCTTCCCCTCTCTCTAAAAATAAATAAATAAAAATGTTTAAAATAAATAATAGTGACAGTGAACAAGTTACAATATGATGATTTATTACCTCGCCATGAGGAAACTATTGAATGAATGTGTAAGAAGCACCTACTGTGTGCCCGTGTAAGCAAGACAGTGTTGTAGGCAGTGCTATATTTATTTGGGTGCTCTGGGAGCCATCAGACCAGCTCTGCCCGCAAAGTCTGCCCTAGGGGAGGACAGCCCTGAAGGGACAGTCGGTCCTGACCACCACGGGTGCCCAATGCCTTGCAGGGCCAACTGCGTGCTTGGCCTTGCATGAAGGAAAGATGGGTCTGCCTGCGGCCAGGCTCCAGGGTCCTGTCCTGTGTAGCCCAGGGCCGTGGAGGTGGAGCATCCTTTCTCTTCTTCCTGTTGTGGAGGGACAGGACCTGACTTGGACAGAGGGTTCTGACTCACCATGACGTAGGACACTCGGTCACAGCTGCCGATGCTCCCAGCTGGCAGCCTGGCAGCTCTGGGGGCAGAGGGGACAGGGCAGAGAGGATGCTGGGGAGCCCACTGTGCCCCCTTCAGCCTAAGACGGGGACAGGTGGATGAGGCTGGGCAGTAGCCTGACCCAGAATCACTTGCTCACCGACTCAGAGACATCCCTAGGACGGCATGAGGGATTCTGGCTATCCTAACCTCTGGCATCGGTGCTGGTGAATTCCACACTCTCATTGGGTAGGCTGGTGCTCAGAGAGGGGCAGGGTCTTGTCCAAGGTCACACAGCAAATTGATAGCAGAGTGGAGACTAGAACCCAGGTCTCCTGCCTGCCAGCCCAGCCCTGGCACTGGCCTGAGATTGGGCCATGCAGGGATGGGCAGCTCCCCCTTGCACGTCCACATTCACCTTCCTAGTCATTGGAATTCTGCTGAAGCAGACGATTCCCAGATTCCCAGACAGCTCCAAGATGCGTGGTTGTCCTTCCCCGGGGCAGGCTGTCCTTTCCCGGCTCAGCCCATAGCCCATCTGCCCTGTGATCTTCCACTGCCCTCCCCCTGCGTGCTCCTGGACCCACCCATCCATGGAGAGAGGAGAGAGGAGACCTCTGGTGGGTGAAGGGACCAGAGGAGAGAGTGCCCAGGCTGTGCCCTTCACACCCCCTGAATCCCATTCTCCTGTCATGATTTTGGAGATCCAGCCAGAGCCCCCAGCCCTGTAGCCTGCCCCCACTCGCCTATTCAATGACAGACACTCACTAGCCCTGAGTGCCCAGCCCGTCGCTGGGCGCTGGAGTGTGGAGACCAGATGCTGCAGAGTCTGATCAGAGAAAGCTTAATCAACAGGGCTGGCACAGTGATGAGTCAGACTCAGTCCCTGCCCAGGCAGTCTTGGGAGGGGGGGACAAGGCAGCATGAGGGAGCCACGTGCATAAATAACTCAGGTTGTGGTGGACAGTGGAGCATCCCCATGCCAGCCGAGTGCCATGAGAGGAGAGGGGCTTCTGGCAGGGTCATGGGGTGGCTTCAAGAGGATGGGGACCCTGCAGTGGCATTTTGAAGGTTGAGTGGGATGTGGCAGGCAGAGAGGGTGGAGGTATGGAGGTATGGAGGCAGAGATGTGGGGGGCACCAGGGGACTGGCATACACATATATGACATCTGGGGGACCCGTGGGGGAGGACAAGACTTCAGACTGGAATTGCCTCCCTCCAGGCCTCTTACATCTCCTCAGCACCAGCTCTCTCAGGAAAGGCAGAGCTGGGGATACAGAAGAACTGGGAACCAGGCAGATCTGAGTTTGGGTCAATACGTAGTAGATGCTCACTAAGTATTTGTTGACTGAATACAAGAAAGTGAGACTTGTCCAAAGTCACACATCTAGAAAGTGGTTATAGCCAGGAATAAGAGATTCAATCTTTCACTCATCCAGAAAATGCTTATTGAGCACCTACTGTGTGCCTGGCACTGTGTGTTGCTGAGATTACAGCATGAATGAGCCAGACAAGGCCCCTGGTGGAGGAAGGCATTAACCCAGGAATGAGCCAGGACAATTGAGAATCACAGCCCTGAGAAGCACTGGGAGGGCACAGGAGAGGAGGACCTGATCTGGTCTTGGGTGTGGAGGGAGTGTCTAGGGGAAGTGGCAGTCACAGAGTACACAGCTGACAGACGAGTAGGACTTGGCTCGGCAGAGAGAATAGCGCAGCAACAGTGTGGAGGTGGGAGGAAGAGCTAGTTCCCAGGAGGAAGAGAGGCCCATGATAGCCTAGCTCGGGCCCAGAGGGTGAGAGGGAGGATGTGGCAGGAGCCCGCTCCCCCAGGGCCTCCCACTGGGATCTATGTGGTCTTTATCTGGAGAACAATGGACGTCACATCCTCTGCTTGCTAGTCTGCAAACTAAGCTTCCTACCAGTCTCTCTCCGTGGGATCGATTTCCGGATGAGGCTCCCAGTCCAGTTCCCTGTTTCTTGGGGAGTCTAGCTTGTCTGGGGGTCCCGAGGGCCAGGGCTTGGGGCCTTTCTGGGAAGGCTGAGAGAGAAGGCCATGGGCTAACCTTAAATAATGTGCTCCCTCTTGGCTTTGACTGTGGGCTTTCAGTACGAGTCGGGTGGCAAGTCAGAGTCCCTCATGAGTGACCGGCTGGACTAGGTGGGGGAGAGAGAGACAGAAGGGCAAGGCCCCAGGCTGATGGGGGAGACACAACTATAGTGCTACACTCTGGGGACACTGGGGCACGACCAGCCTGGGCCCTGGGGAAGCTCCCAGCCAGGTGAGTGAACAGGTGCACTGAGCTCGTCTCTAAATGTCTGGCCTGGTGGCTCTTCATGACAGAATCCCCTTCTCAGGTTCTAGAGGCTGGTTTCCCTGGGTCTTGGGTCTCTGCAGACAGGGAGGAGGCCCGGCACTTCTAGGACTAAGGCACAGACACAGGTAAGTCTCACCTGAGATGCTTTTCCTGAACCATGAGTGTCATGCACCATCTGGCCACCAGAGGGCAGCTTGAGACAGCACCATTCTTCACTGTTTTCCTTTTCTCCCTTGGCCAATTGACCCAGAAAGTACCACACTGCCAATTTAGATCCAGTCCCACAGTTCAAGGTTGGGCATTGTGTACCCTGTACAACGGCGCCCAGTGGAGGGGGAGGGCATTGAAACCCTGCCTGTACTCCTGTCTCCAAGCCCTGAGCTACGGAATAGGCTGTCAACCTGGGTACGGGGCACCTTTTTCTAGCACGAAGGTGTCATCTCCTTGCCAAGCTGGGCACTACAAGGCTGCATCCACCAGATTCGCACAAAGTCTCCATCTAGGCTAGCAATGTCCTGAGCTCAGACATCGCCTGCTCCTGACCCCCACCACAAGATGTGGGGACTGAGACCCAGGAAAGGGACCGAGGCCTGTTGGAAGCAGAGCTGGGACTGAAACCCCACAGCCAGTGGGACTCCCTGCTCGACCTGGAGGGCTCAGGTCTAGGCACTACCTCTGGAGGCCAGGCCCTGCCTGAGGGTCCCAGGGCCTAAAGTTTGGGGTCTCTCTGGGAAGCCTGAGAAAGTCATCGGCTGAACTCAGGATGTGCCCACTCTCAGCTGCCGGCTCAAGACTGGATATTTCCAGTTGGAGTGGGGTGACAGACTGGACTAGATGGGGTGGGGAGAGACAGAAGGGTGAGCTCTCAGCGTGATGGAGCAGACACAACCGCCGTTCTGGGCACTGGGGGAACCAGCCTCTGCCCCCTGCCCTGGGGAAGCTCCCAGCTTGGTAGGCAAACAGGTGGTGGGGTGTCCCCAGCACTAGACAGACATTCCCGCAGCTCCTCCAGGGACAGGCTTTCTCGTGGTCATCACAGGCCCATCCCCAGGAGGGGAGAGCCCTGCTGACCTAGCTGGGGGCTTGGGAGGCCGTTTCAGGTGTCCAGGTTAATTACAGCAACAAGAACAACCACAGCAGCTGAGACCCGCCCCCCGAGGGCCCGCTGTTGTGCGGAGACCCGTGCGGGGCCTGTCCTGTTTAATTATTCTGGTAGCCCTAGGAGGTCTGACCGCACTGGGGCGACACTTGGTCTCCCAGCATCCCCTCTATCTTGACCTCTGGGGCGATTCGGAGCCTGGTAGCTCTTGGGGACAGACAGCATCCCCTCTATCCCTGCCTCCAGGCGTTCGCACAGGCTGTGCACGGCCCCCATCAGTCCACATCACAGAAGTCCCTTTCGTCCCATGCACAGAGGTCACGCCTTCATTCATCAAACATTGATCGAATCCGAGCCTACAATGTGTTTTCTGCCCAAACAGTGGGACACAGCTGAGCGTAATCAGACAAGGCCCAAATATCTTGGAGGTTAGAGTAGATGTCAACAAATCTGTCCCTCAGCCTACTTTTATAAATAAAGTTTTATTGAAACATATCCATGTTCATTTGTTTACCTATTGTCTCTGGCTGCTTCACCTTCCAATGGCAGAAATGGTACAGCCCTCAAAGATGAAAATATCTACTTATTAGGCCCTTTGCGAAAAGTTTACCAACATCTGGCTTGAAGTCAGTCCAAGAGAACGCAGATATTAACAAATCACTGGAATAAATTAATGAATAAACACATTGGGCAGAAAGCCAGAAGGGACATAACAGAGGCTAGAATTGAGACTCAGGGTCCGACTGGTCACCGTTTCTCCTCACCTCCCACTATGGCTCCTCTGACAGCATGACGGCTCATCTGAGTCAAGCCTTGGACTCGAGTGGCCTCCCGGGTCGTGTGTATGCCAGGCAGGGGTGCGGGTCCAGCTGGGGTCTGCAACTGGGCCGCTGTTCTCCTTCTCCCATCCCCTGACCTCACCTGGCCTCGCAGCCTGCCGTGAGCGCTCCCACGCCCGCCTCGCCTGGTCCCCTGGGAAGCAGGCGGGAGGAGAGCTCCTTTTACAAACAGGACAACAGAGGCTCTTCGTGTTTACTGACTTGGCCCGGCCTTGCCGAGCTGCAGGGAAGCAGAGATCTTGATGTCGTGGGAAAGCCCCGGACTGTGTTTAGGACACTAGGGGCTGGCCCAGGGCTCATTCAGGCAAGTCCATTCCCCTCTGGGCCTCTGTTTGTTCATCAGTAAAGGAGCAGGTTGGAGAAATAGGCCTGTAAGCTCTTTTCTGGACTTGCCAGCACGCTGGGGCTCGCCCGCCCCTCTCCAGGCCTCAGTTTGGATCTGTAAAATGGGGAGGGAAATGCTGAGCCCTCCCACACTCCTGGGGCTGGTCCCAGGCCAGAGAGATCACAGATGGGAAAATGCTTTGAGCTCTGTGGAAGAAAGGAGCTCTATAAACCCAGGGGGTTATTAGGGTGGTGGGGATTCGGGCAGGGGCTGAGGGTGTGAAGGCCCGAGGCCAGTGTTTGGTCTGACCAGCAGAGAGCGCTGTGGGGAAGCTAAGGCCGGATCCTGAGCTGGCATGCTGTGTCCCTCCTAGGTCACAGACCCGGCCCTACGGTGTGCCAAGCCTGTGGCACTGAGTGTGGGGACATGGTTGTGAATGAATGGGGCCCAAGATGCTCCCAGTCTAGGGGTGGCATGGGGGTGAGGACACATAGCAAATCAGCCCAAACACAAATGAAAGCTATGGCGGGGGCCAGGCAGGGATGGGGATCCCTGCTGGAGGCCCCTAGAAATCAGGAGGAATGTCCAGCCTGAAGCTTCTGTGGGTCAGGGGTCTGGGCTGGAGAGCCAGAGGGGTAAGGAACAGGAAGCTTGCGGGCTGCCCATGTTCGAATTCTGGCTCTGCCACCTCTAGGCCAGCGACTTCTCCTCCCTGGGCCTCCTGTTCCTCACCTGTCAAGTGGGAAGAATAACAGCCCCCACCTCACAGCTGTCATGAGGTTTCCACTGGCGACTCTCAATCTCAGGTAACAACTCCAGAGCAGGGGTGACCCAGGCAAGGTCCTGAAGTGCTGCTGTTGCCCCTGAAGTCAGTGGTTTGGATGCTGGGAGCTAGAGCATGAAGGGTCTGCGCCCACTTCAGGGGACAGAGGTGAAGACAGGGCTGAGGATGGGGCCGCCTAGGGAAGGAAAAGGAGGAAGAGGACAGAGAGGCACAGCCTGAGAGACTTGGGGGGAGCACAGAATTGGGGGGAGGGTGCAGTGAGGCAAGGGAGGGAGTTTGGAGAAGGAAGGACTAGTCAGGCACCCCCTCCTGCCCTCTTCAGCTGTGTGCCCTTGGGCACGTCCCGGGCCTCTCTGAGCCACAGTGTCCCCCTCTAAAATGGGGAAATAAAATGGGGAAATAGCTCCTGCATCACAAGGCCTCAAAGATTCCTCAGGAGGACCTGGCTCTGAGAGGTGTGTAAAGAAGGCCCTGTCCCCGCATTGTGGCCCCCAGGTCCACGAGTCCCCCATCAGCCAGGCCTTTCGATTAGAAAACCAGCCCAAGAGGAAAACCCCCCAAACAAACACACCTCAGCTGATCTCCCCAGCCCTGCCCGGCCCTGCCCAGCCCTGCCCTGCCCACTGTGGGTGGGGTGGGTGCGGGGAGAGATCAGCTCCTGAGCAAGTGTTTTTCCCAGCTCACGTTGGGGCGGGGGGCAGCAACCAGGTCAGGGTGGGGCTGACAGTGGCCCCCAGGACTCTCTGGAGAGAGATGTCCCTGTCCCAGCAGGTAGGACAGTGGGCATCAGAGTCCACTGGGGACCTGGTCCAACACGCAGGTTCCATGGGTGGAAAAGGTGAAGGGACGGGGAAGTACACATTGGTTATTACAGAATAGTCACGGGGATGGAAAGTTCAGCACAGGGAACATAGTCAATAAAGTTCTCACAACTATGCGCGGTGCCGGGTGGGCAGGAGATGCATCGGGACGATCACTTAGTAAGTTATATGATGTCTAATCACTGGGGTGTGCAGCTGAAACTAATGTAACACTGTATGTCAACCGTAACTGAAAAGTAAAGCATTATTTAAAGTAAAAAAAAATCACGCAGGTTCCAGAGCCCTGCTAACCCCTCCCCTGCCACACACAAACACACAAACACACAAATACACACACATGCACACGCGCACACCCGAGGTCTGATTCCCTAGTCTGCTGAAGACCCGGTGCCGGGGTCCGACGGAGGAAGCCCAGCAATCAGGCTCTGAGACCTGCTGGGAAGGGCAGAAGCCACTTTGGGGAGGGGGCTGGGCGAGGTAGGAGGAAGAGGCTCCAGGACAGGGCCTGTCTGAGGATGGGACACTTCCAGCAGGCTTGGAGGCTGAGGGGGTGGCAGCTGTGGAAATAAGGAAGTCAGACATTCGGGGGAGCTGCGGAGATACAGACGAAAGGCCAGCAAGTCCAATTAAAATGAACATTCTTAGGGTTCCGAACCTGCCTGGGTGAAGGTCCTTATGCACATTGTCCTTTCGGTCCTCGCAACCAGCCTAGGATGTGGGGGGACCATTGTGCCAATGAGGGACCTGAGGCTCAGAGGCAAGTGCCCGGATTCCCTACCCATCTGCCTAGGAGAGCATAGGCAGGGGTGAGGGGTGAGCAGGACTGAGGGGTAGGCAGGGCTGAGGGGCGGGCAGAGGTGAGGGGTAGGCAGGGGTGAGGGGTGAGCAGTGCTCACCATATCAGGAGGTGGAGACAGGAGGCACGGATGGGTCACTGGGGCTTTGGTGAGAGCTGGCCACTTTGGGGACGCTGAGGTTCAGAGCAGTCACTGTGACCCTTGTAGGCCTGGCAGGGGGCAGGAAGAAGGTCACGGCTGAGCAGGGGCAAGGTCTGATCCTGGATGCCTGGGGGAAGGTGGGCATCAGGGGTATTGCCAGGCCTTGGACGCTGAATCCGAGGCGAGAGGGGACAGTGGTCACATCTCACAAGAGAAGCCATACCGTTGTCTCCAGAAGGGCAGCCCAGGCCCTGCCGTCCCCCTGGTTCACATTGGGAAACCCTGCACTTCCCTTGGGGCCTTGCTTTTCGGGGGACACAGCTGTGCAGACGGTGACCCACGGCAGAGTCAGGCAGGGGGGCCCTGAGGGGTATATTGCGGAAGTGTCACTGTGGAGACTGAGCCACCTCTCCTCTCCCTGCCACTGAGAAGATCCAGCCCACAGTCGGGCCCTGGGTTCCAGGCTCTGGGTTCCAGGCTTTGGGTTCCAGGCTTTGGGTTGGACGGCCTGGTCCAAATGTGATGAACAGGAGGCGGCGGTCCAGGCTGAGGGTACAAGTGTGGGACAGGGACAGATGTAGGGAGGCAGGAGCCAACCTCTGTAGGACCCGGCTCCCAGCCTCAGAAACCCCCTGGCTAGGGGCTCCTCGATTGATTCTTGATCCCAAACAGGCTGGCTCCCTGCCAGGCCAGCGCTCCGTCTCTCCCCAGCACCTCTACTTTCCCGACACCAGTTCATCTTCCTGCATCTCCCCGACCCTCCCCCTGCCTCCAGCTGCAGGCCGGGACCACCTGGGCCCAAGTGCCTCTGATCTAATTTGGACCTTCTAGCACTTCCTCTCACTTGTTGACGCCCTCCCAGGCTGAGTGCCCCCTGGGAGGAGGAGGGGGAAGACGGGCTTTGAGGTGGGGGTGTGGGTGGGGAGCAGATCTGAGTGGGAGACCGGAGGGAAGACGCTCTGAGGTGCTGGACAGAAAGGGGAGATTCCACTGTGGCTGAGTGGGCCTGGCTTCCTCGGGCGGCTCCGAGGATTCGGGGTGCTGCACCTCCATGTACTTAGAGCTCAGGAACGTTGGCCGTGATTATCGGAGAGTGGCCTCACCTGACCCTGTCTTACCTCCTCACTTCTTACGGGGAGACCTAGCCTCAGAGAGGGCGTGGGCCTCGTCCGGAGTCACACAGCCCTCAGAGACAGCGGGCTGGCGCCTCCCCAGGGCGGGTCCCATGGGGCAGGCTCCATTGTGCTCTCCCCGGCAGGAAACCGCTGCGCTCAGCAGCCTGGGCAGCGGGAGAGGAGGAACGAGTTTGGCTACGTGACCAGCAGGCCCTGGAGGCTGAGCCAGGCCCAGCTCCAGGAAAACAACCTGCTGGGGCTGCCTGGGCAGGGCAAGTGGGGTGGGCACCAGGGTGGAGGCCTCTTGCCTGGAGAGGGAGTGCTGGGAGGCGGCCTCAGGGCCCTGCGCCCCAAACCTGCCTTCCAGGGGGCAGCTGGTCGGTTCGTTGCTCCCTGACACGCAACACAAGGCTGCTCCGGGGAGGAGCGGGCCCGGGGGTGGGCACCCCGGGCCCCTGGGGTGACTTGCATAGGCTGCCTGCCTACTCATCAGCTCTGGTTTACAGGGATTTTGGAGGGGGGCAACCAAGAGTTTGGGGAACGCAGTCCTTGGCTGGGCTGCCCAGCCGGGGGGCTTGGAATGATGGAGTCTTTCTTTGGGCCTCAGGTCTCCTTGGGGACTCATCAGGGACCATTTTGTCCCTCACCTCCAGACGCAGGGCTGACTCGGGTCCCGGAAGCCAGCTGAGGGGAGAAGGTCCCACAGGCCCAGGTGGCTCTTGTCCTGGCCGGTCACAGCAGGGAGGGCACTGGACACCAGACCCAGCAATCAGGACTTAACAGAGGCCATGTGGAGCCACTGAAGGATTCAGCACAGGGCCGGTGGTGGTCAGATAAGGCTGCTGGGAACAGCTGGACTGGGGACTGTAAGCCAGAGGGGGCACAGCTGGGGCAGCAGCAGGGGCCCGGAAGGCGGGGGGGAGCAAGGCTTCAACGGCACCGAGTGGATGAACTTGGAAGGGCCTGCCTGGGGTCTGCCCTTGGCTCCCCCTCCTCTGTGTGACCTGGTGTGTTAAATCCCCTTCTTCTTACTCTATGAACGTAAAACAAAAGCGAGGTTTTGGGTTGGACCGCCTGGTCCAAATGTGATGAACAGGAGGCGGTCCAGGCTGAGGGTACCAGTGTGAGACAGGGACAGATGTAGGGAGGCAGCACAAGGTGCCTCCCTACCTCTCTACCTCTCGGTCTGGACACCCCAACGCCAAAGTCCCCGGGAGGGGAAGCCCAGAGCCGGGCAATGCAGCACAAGGAAGCAGGGCGAGCAGGCAGGACTGCGGGCAGAGCTCTGGCCTGGACAGCAGAGGGTTGTGTGAGGGAGCTCCTCTCCCTGGGGCAGGTCCGAGGGTGGCCCCACGCACTGGGGGTGGCTGGCATTGGCCAGAACCTCATCCAGGGGTCGGGGGCGGGGCCTGGGTGCCAATCAGTGTCATTAGTAGAAGCAGCTGTGCAGCTGTGACCATTGCTTAAGGAAATGAAACTCGGGAAGGTGACTGGAAGAGAACATCCTGCCTAGATGCCAAGGAGTCCCCCGCGATGGGGCCAGCCTTGACCCTGAGCCCAGCCGAGGGCCCCTTCTCCTCCCGCAAGCCTCCGTACACCCAGGCCTCCACCCCGCCTCACTGCACTCCTCTGCTCTCTGAGGGAGTGGGGCAGGGCCCCCACCGGATGGATGTGTCCCAGCTTACCACGTGCCTCCCTCGGACTCGCTAGGCTCAGTTTTCTCATCTGCAAAATGGGCTATAAGGTGACTCCTCAGAGGGCCAATGAGACATGTCCCACCAGGCTGTGTGTGACATGGTGTGGCCTCACATGGGCCCCGAAAGGCAGATACACTCTGCTCATCCCACAGAGGAGGAAAGCCAAGGCTCTGAAAGGTTAGAGGGATTTGCCCACGGACGCCCTACCCCTCTAACTCCATGACCCCCCAAGCCTGGCTCTCTCCACGGGGGTGGCTAACAATGTGGAAGGGGTGGGGGTGGAGAGGTAGCGCACGGGGCCCAGCCCTGGGTCTGCCTCTCCTGGCCTGTCTGTCTCTCCACCCCGTAAGCATCCCTTCCTGACTCCAGCGTTTCTTTTGGGGCTCCCGTGACTCCCTCAGGTCTCACGTGAATCTTTCCTTTTTTAGCTACAGCCTGTTTTCTCCCCACGTGCCTCATGCCCAGTCACTGATGTGGAAAAGAGAGGTCACCAACCCCTTCTCTGTGGGAGTTGCTGGGGGCCCAAGCGAGAACCCGGGCAGAAGGGGAAATCAGATATCAGGTTCCCAGCGAGGGTCCAGGGTCCAGAGTCCTCCGTCCCCAGCTATCCCTGCTGGTGCCCTAACCCAGCAGCGGCAGAGCACTGAATGCCGGCAGGAGCCAGGCAGGAGCCCGCCAGCTTCTGGCACACCTGGCCAGGGGAGCAGGCAGCGAAGCCAAGAGCCAGCTCATTGCTCCGTGTAAACAGCAGCCCAGTGGGAAGTTGGCAGCCGCCTCCTCTGCCCTTTCCCCCGCCCCTTCCCCATGAGCCTCACCCAGGGAGAGAGGGTGTCCCGACTTGTTGGAGGAGTTTCCATCCCACACCTGTGCCCACTGTGTGGGTGTGTGGGGGTGGCTCCGGGGGCCCACAGAGAATCTTTGTCCTCCAGAGCCCCCCTCTTCCCCTGGCTGGTGCTGGGAAGGTGCCAGGGTTCTTGGAATGCGAGGCTCCCATCCCCACCACCCCACCCAGATGCCTTTGCCACGCAATCTCAGGGCTCACGCCAGCCAGCCAGAGCCAGGGCAGCCTGGGAGCTGATGGTGCGCTGAAGGGGGCCCTCTTGGCTCTCGTTCCCACCAGCCGAGAGGAAGAGGTGCAGCTCCAAGGTTCCAGGAGGAAGAAAACAAATTTCCACCAAGCACTTAACCTGATGATGCCCCACACTTCACAGACATTGTGGGGGAGACGGGTACTGCCACCCCACTTTAGAGATGGGGGACTAAGGCTAGATCAGCAGTTGATTGAGCAACCAGACTCTGCCTTGTTTGCCCCTGTCTCCTCAATGCCTGCATGCAGCGAGAGCTCCAGCTGCACTTGGGGAGTGCACGAACAAGGTTCAGAGAGGGCAAGTGACCTGGCCAAGGTCACACAGCCAGAACGTTACTCAACTGGGAAATGACTGCGGCCAGTTTGCATCCTAAAGCCAGGCTGTTTCTGAGACCCACCACCAAAGTGGGGGTATCACACGTGCACATGCGAATGTGACCCCACCCACCTGCCACACTCACACACACCTACGCGCACAGCCCTCAGCCGAGAGCCCCCGCCTGCCATACCACTCAGGCCTATGGAGTCACCTCCAGCAGGGACGCAAACATCTTTCTGTGTTGGTCTCACACCCTCCTCTGTCACCACCCCATCCTCCACGCCTGAGGAAGGCAGGATGGTGCCTGCCCTCTTCCACCCCCATAGCCCTGGCACCCTCTCTGCCTCCCCAGGCTCTGGAAATGGCCAGGGAACCACAAGAGGTCAGCACTGGGAGGGCACCCTCACGGTGTCCAGACGGTCAGACTTGGGCCAGGGAGTAGGCAGCACCCAGGCCCCAGCAGTGGAGCCAGTACCTGGGCAGAGTCTGGGGCTTGGCTGCCTGCAGGGCAGTTCCGACATCTGGCACCCCTCCCTTGCTGTGTCACGTAGTTCAGCCCCAGGAGCAGCTGCAAGTGCAGACCAGAGGGGCCACAACCTCCTCGGGCCTTGCGCAACCGCAGATGTGCCTGGGGACCAGCTGGGGTCTCAGATTTCTATGCAGGGGGGCAGGGGACTCACACCCGCAAACAAGCAGAACTCCTTGCTTCCCCACTAATAAGGGGCTACAAGGCAGGGATGGTCAGGGAGGCAGGGACCCCTGGGAAGTATAGGTCAGCAGCCCTGGGAGACAGGCACTAATTTATCTTAGGTACCAACATTATTCCCACTTTCTGGAGGGGTGAACTGAGTCCTGGGGAGTGCAGGCACGTGCCCAAGGTTCCCAACCCCCAGCCATTTGCTAGGTATTTGTTGAGTGGAGGAAGGTGCGGGAGACTTGTCCCAGAGCATGCATGGAGTCAGGATTTGAATCCAGGTCTGACACTGGAGCCTCTGGCTTCCCTGCCTCAGCAGGGCTTCCTCTGCGGCTTGGGACCCACAGATAAGGCATAGTGGACGGGTCCCCTCCTGGGCACCCTGGATGACGTGGCCAGCTTTCCAGGGCTCCACGCTGCTGCCTTTCAGACCAAGAAAGACAAAAGCAGCCCTCCGAGCTAGGCCAGGGTGTGCTCCTGCGACCCATCAGCCACTTCACAGATCACCAACGTGAGTCAAAGGCACGCAGTGACCGTGATGGATCAACAAAGAACACAGAGAGAAGAGTGAACGCGGTCCAAACCTCAAAAACGACCCTGTGCCCCTCCATGCTGGCTGCAAGTGTGACAGCTGCTTCTTTGCCAATCACAGCTTTGGCTTCAGTTCCTCCTTCTTCCCTTTTAGGTTA
Organism: Desmodus rotundus; assembly: GCF_022682495.2. NCBI lineage: Eukaryota > Metazoa > Chordata > Mammalia > Chiroptera > Phyllostomidae > Desmodus > Desmodus rotundus. The sequence goes on from NC_071389.1 coordinate 9,141,081, forward strand.
AAATTAAGATACACGATCACAGAATTACCGCCTTTATGCTGGCATCTAAGCTGGGGTGGAGCTCTGCTCCCTGAGCCTTCCCCAAAGCACCCCACGCAGGCAGCTTGGACCCTGTCCTAATTCCTTCCTGCTGGCCACTCACTGAGATGACCTGCGCTTGCCTGAGGCGTGTCTCCCCTCCGTGCACCCACGAACCCGCTTTGTTCAGGTGCGTGTCTGGTGGTCTTGGCTGGAAGGCGTTGACGAGGTCTTAGGACGACCGAACAAGACGTGCTTTGTTCAGCCCATTTTGCTGATGCCCCTGGAGCCTCGGGCCAGGAAAGTGTCAGCGTCCAATGAAGCGTGACAGGGTGGGAGAGGAGCCTTCTTCTCCCTCAGTTCCCAGGAGGCCAAATTTCAGGCTCTTGGGCTGGAGAATGGTTACCTCCTCGGTTAACTCCTGCAGCACCTGCTGGCTCCGTCCCCCACAGCCCAAACGTAAGCCTGGAACCCCCACTGCCACCCCAGCAGGCCATCATGGGGCATCTGCGTGGAGGGGACTCAAGAAGGAATAAGCTCTGGGACAGGGCTCAGGAGACCTAGGTTCAAGCCTTGCCTCTCTCATTGGCCATGTGACCCGAGCCTTGGTTTATCCATCGGTTCAATGGTGCAGGTGGGACTGAGTGTGATAAATGATCAAAGGAACCCCTCCGCGGTCAGAGTGCCTTACCCAACGCCCTTCTGGAAACCCTTCCGTGGTCAGAACAAAGATCTAGTCCTCCCCCGTCAACTCCTGGTTTCCTGCGGATTAACCAATCTTCCCCTTTCAGGCTTGATGTTGGGGTGGCCTGGGGATCAGGTGAGGGGCCGGAAGTCCTACATGTCCCCCGTCACTAGAATCCTGGATGGATAGAGAGCATATTACTTAGGACTGTTCCTGAGGGTTCGGGACTCGGTGCCTATGCACCCCATCCCGCCCCGTTCCCAGGCCAGGGACCACATCCAAGCCAAGCAGGATGGTGAGGACAGCACCTCAGGAAGGGCCTCGGGGCCTGGCCAGTGGACACTCCGGCAGGGGCAGTTAGAAAAGGCAGTCTCTGTGGCTTTATTCAGCTCTACATCCTGCTTCTCCTGAGACAAGGGGATGTGGCCAGTCTCCATTCTGCCCCAGGCAGGAGGAGAGGAAGGAGGTAAATCTGAGGGATCAAGGCAGCCAAGGATGCTGACCTTGACTGAAAGGCATTGTTTAGCCCAGAAGGTCAAGGGAGTTTACTTTCCCTCAAGCACAGGGTCCTCCTGTCCCATAAAGTCAAACAGGGGTGCTGGACCCACCTCCCAGTCTCACCCCTTGGTCCCCTCCTCCCTTGGACTCCATCCTGATTCACCAGCTCCACTCTGTGCCTTCACAGATGATTTTCACACTGCCTGGTGTGCCCTTCCCTCCCCCAGCCCTGTGCACCAGGTCCCTGGTATACATCCTTCAGGCCTCAGCTTAAATATGAGCTCCTCTTGGAAGCCTCCCCTCGTTGGATCTTCTTGCAATGCAGCCCGTGGCTCCGTCTGCTCCCCCCACAAACCTCGATCCCACTGGGTTACAACCAACTGTCTATGGCCCTCTTTGAGGGTAAGGGGCAGCCTCTGTATTGTGCACAGGTGATCCCCAGTGTCCAGGATAGACCTGGCATACTGAGGTGTCACATAAATGTTTGGTGGTAAATAAATGCAGTGATGGAGTAGGGACTAGGGCTGAGAGCGAGGGTCCTTGAGTTGGGAGAACTTCTGCTGGCAAAGCTCTGTGTAGGGACTTTGAGATTACAAGTGTCTGAGATGAACAGAGAGGGGATATATCCCGGCCTGGGCACAGCCTAGGCAAAGGCAAGGAAATGCCGGTGGGAAGTTATGGCTTTGCAGGGGCTTGTCTCCAGTAATGGGGGGACAGGTCACTGGACTAACCTTCTTGCTGAAAACAGAGTCCCTAGATCCAATTTGAAAAGATCGTCTTTTTAAAAACAATTTTTTAAAGATTTTTATTTATTTTTATTTTTATAGAGAGGGGAAGGGAAGGAGAAAGAGATGGAGAGAAACATCAATGTGTGGTTGCCTCTCGCACGCCCTCTACTGGGGGCCTGGCCTGCAATCCAGGCATGTGCCCTGAGTGGGAATCGAACCAGTGACCCTTTGGTTCACAGGCCAGCGCTCAGTCCACTGAGCCACACCAGCCAGAGCAAGATCATCTTCTTAAGGTCATCAAACAATAAGGTGGTGAAGAATTCCCTAGCAAGGATCTAGGAGAAGGCCAAAATCTGGGGGGGAAAGCCCATGTGGAACATCGCACTGGTCCAAGGGCATTTGCCAATCTGAAAGAAACAGCTTCCAGAAAGGGCCATGGTTTTGATGGCCTCCAGGGGAGCAGGGGAGGAGGGAGCATACAGGGTAAGCCCAACATTTTGTCCAAGATAGGGAGCCTGACACTTCCCCTCTTTTTAAAGCTGAGACATCCTCAGAACCAGGGTGAACCAGAAGAAAATCAGTCCGTGAGTATAGGGACCTAGCTAACTCAAGAAACTCAAGCCTTGAACTTGAATTAAAGTGTTTCCGCGTGCTTGTTCGATGCAAACAGAAAACATGTCCGGAGGGAGGTGTCATTATTTTAGACCTGGTATTCTTTTCACACGTGATTTTCAAATACAATGAGCAAAACACAGTCAAAGAAAACCAGGCTTTGTGAGCAAGAATCAGCACAAAACAAAAGGCAACAGAAATAACAATTATGTAAATAACATGTCACAATATATGACTATTAAATCGACATGGGTACACCTTAAATTTACTCAATGTTATAGGTCAATTGTATTTAAAATTGACAAAAGGAAACAGAAATAGACCACGATGACTTCAGGTATCAGCCCTCAGAAATTACGGCCTTGGAAGCACAGGTTCCAAGAGCCTCATGGACAAGTGCCTCCTACAGTGCGTACAGAAACGCGAGGACCCAGAGTAGCCATAGCGATCTTGAAAACGAAGAACGAAGTTGGAGGACTCACACTTCCTGATTTCAAAACTCCCCACGAAGCTACAGTAATCCAACAGGGCAGTGCTGGCATTGGGATGGACGTAGAGATCAATGGGATCAAATGGGAAGTCCAGAAATAAGCATATACATTGCGGCCAATTGACTTCTGACAAGGGCGCCAAGAAAATTCAATGGGGAAATAGTCCTTTCAACAAATAATGTGGGGACAGCTGGACTTCCAGGTGCAAATGAATGAAATTGGACCTCTCTTTCACACCACTGTACACCACATACACCATTAACTCAAATGGATGAGAGTCCTAAATCTAAGGGCTAACACTATAAAACTATTAGAAGAAAACAGGTGTAAGTCTTTGGGACCTTGGGTTAGGCCATGGTTTCTTTGATATGACATCTAAGTACAAGCAGAGAAAACAATAGATAAATTGGACTTGATCAAAATTCAAAACTTTTGTGCTTTGGAAAACACAGAAAAGTGAAAGGACAAGCCACAGAATAGGGGAAGCATTTGCAACTCAAACATCTGACAAGGGCCCAGAATCCAGAATCTATAAAGAACTCCTATAGCTCAATAATAAAATGACGACTCGGTTACAAAATACGCAAGGGCCCTGGCTGGTGTGGCTCAGTGGATTGAGCGCTGGCCTGTGAACCAAAGGGTCACCAGTTCGATTCCCAGTCAGGGCACATACCTGGGTTGCAGGCCAGGCCCCCAGTAGGGAGCGTGCGAGAGGCCACCACACTTTGATGATTCTCTCCCTCCCTTCCCCTCTCTCTAGAAATAAATAAATTAAATCTTTTTAAAAAATAGGCAAGAGATTTGAATAGACATTTCTGCAAAGATGGTATGAATGGCCAATACGCACATGAAAAGATGCTCGATGCCGTTAGTCATTAGGAAAATGTAAATCAAAACCACAGTGAGATACCGCTTCACACCCACCAGGACGGTTACGAGAAAAAGACAGACAGTAGTAACAAGGGCTGGCAAGGGCGTGGAGAACCTGGAACCCCACAAGTTGCTGTCAGGAACGTAAAATGGAGCGGCCACTCTGAAGAACAGTTTGGCAGTTTCTCAAGGAGCTAAACCTGGCTGCAGCCCCAGCCCACGCCCGGCTGCAGCCTCGCTGTGAGCGCTGGGCAGCATGGAGGGGGAGCCTTCTGCTCTTGCTGCGCCCTCCTCTGCCTGCCACTTGCCACCAGCATCAGGGGTGCCAGGCTGCTCCCTTGGGATCCCTGCCTGACCACCAGGCCTTTCAGCCTGTCCCCCCTCGGCCTGACCCTTTTTGGCAGGACCTCTTAGGGCCAAATTCCCTCATGCGGTCCTGGAGGACACAAAACTCCAGACAGGTCCAGGAAGAAGTCTGTGTCTCTGGGTTTCATCCTGGCTCAACCCTGACAGAGGTCCCCACGTTCATATGACACACGTCTGCCCCACCCGGGGGTGTGGAGGGGGAGAAGCAGCCACTCGCTTCTAAAGGAGGCCCCGGTCTTTTGCATTGTCCCATGGAGATGCCCCTTTGTAGCGGGTATCCTCCATCCAGTGCTCATGGCCTCAGCCTCCTGTGACCTCTGACCCGAGCAGCGTGCTCCCCAGAGAGAAGACTTCAAAGACCATGACTTACAACCAGGAGATTTTGTCCATTGGAAAAGGCATCTACTAAAAACTCTCTCCAACCTCATTGGAAGGGACCTTATCAGGTGCCTAACTGCAAATGGACATTTGCCCCTGTCTGGGACACTTGCTTCTGCCTACAGGGGAAGTCAAAGACTCCCCGAGGACGAGAAGCCGCCAGCCTCAGCGGTAGATCGCTATCCCAGGACACCGAGGAGGCCTGCATGCCTGCAAATTGATGGTGATCCTACAAATCCATCTGTGTGCCTTTTCTGGTCTACTAGCACCATCAGTCATAGTAATAGTCATACTTGTTCTTCGGGGGTCCCTCAAACCTTGTTCTTACATAACCCAATGGCTAACGATTACTGAGGGGGTATGAGATAACTTTTTGTATTATCGGTAATACTTTTTTATGGCTTCTCTTTTGAAATTTAGAAGGAATGTTATTGCATAAGGAAGGAGGGGTGTGTGTGCATGTTTATAATCCTCACCTGAGGGTATATTTTTATTGATTTTAAGAGAGAGAAAGAAACATCAATGTGAGAGAGAAACATTGATTGGTTGCCTCCCGTACGCACCCCGACCGGGATCAAACCCTCAACCTAGGTATGTGCCTTGAGCAGGGATCAAACCCACAGCCATTTGGTTTTTGGGATGATGCTCCAAGCCACTGAGTTATCCAGCCAGGGTGAGATGTGCATGTTTTTGAGAGAAGTTAGAAGGAAGCAGTTTGTTCTCATAAGTTGGTTATTTCTGAATGAGTGAAAAGACAAACTGCGAAGGGCAAGGGAAGTTGGAGGTGGTGGAAGAGGAATCTTGAGAAAGAAATTCTATGTATAAATGCCAGAGCCCAATTATGGAGAGGTGCTTAGCCCCTAACTCAACCAGGGACACTCTCTTAATTCAGATGGAAGCTGACGTGGCTCTGAAGAAACGGCCCTCAGTAAACAGCTGCTGCCACACTGGAAGTTTACTTATGAAACTCTTACCGTGCCCCTGGCCTCTGGAAATTTTCGATGGTCATTATAATTTACACCGTTGTGTTCTGACAACCTCGAGCCCAATGAAACCTTAAAGTTACAGTTCCTCATTGTACAGCTGGCAGGAGTCAGGCTAATAATGAACGGCACTTGCGTGTTTCCAATGGGAAGTCATTGGGCCATCTTAAAGCAACAACAACTGACATCCAGCGGGGACCCATCTCCTGGTCAGATTGTGAAAACCAAAGAGGAGTACGGTTGCGCCCTCAAACCGTAGATGCAAAATACAGAAAAGTGAGACAGACCGCAGGTCATGTGGGCAGTCCCACCCTAGGCCTGCAGCTTCCTCGACAAAGGTCACTCTTTGCCTGGGTGAGCCCGTCCATTATCTTTGTGCATCTGAGATAACCTCCCTTTGAACTGCCACTACCGGTAACCCCCTATCTCAGACCCCGCAGGCCATAACCTCTGAACCAGAGCAGAGACCGCGGGACCCTCCCTGTTCCCTTGTTCCCAGAACACGTCTCTGCGTGCTGCAAATGTCAACTATCCTACTCCCACCAGCGGCAAAGACGTGTGCTTCTCATTTTGCGTTTTTATCCAGTTCAAAAGATTACCTTGCTTTGCTTCTTCCCGCTCCCTTCATCTCCCACCAGTGGACTTCACGTGGCCTCCTTACTCCCCTCCTCTGATTGTAATGTACAAAATAAGCTGCAAACCGCCATTCCCTGGGGCATTTTCTCAGTCCATTTAGAAGTCAGGGGTGTCAAACTCATTCTCATTGGGGGCCACATCAGCCTTGTGGTTGCCTTCAAAGGGCCGAATGTAATTTCAACTCCTTAACAGTTAAGGAGTAGTTACATTTATACAGTCCTAAAATTATTTCGACCCTTTGAAGGCAACCGCGAGGCTGATGTGGCGCCCAGTGAGAATGAGTTCGACACCCCTGATTTAGGTTATGCTTCTCAGCAATTGTCATCGGTTTGGTTCAAATAAACTTATAAAAATTCTTTAAAAAAATTAACATTGAAAAAACCCCTATAAAGAAGTACTATTATATTCACATTTTACAAATGAAGAAACTGAGGCTAGAGTCCAGGAAGCTAGTAAGTAACAGACGCAGGATTGAAAGCCAAGCAGTCTACTCCACAACCCATGTTCTTAACCACTGTGTTATAATGTAATTAATAGGTTTATCTAAAATGTACATAAAGAATCTTATACCCATAAGCAGAGAATACTCATGTTTTTCAAACACACTCAAAATATTTAGAAATAGATTAACTGACAAACTAGTTCATAAAAAAGCCTCAACAACTTTATTTTTTAATTTTTAAAAGATTTTATTTATATATTTTCAAGAGAAAGAGGAGAGAAACATCATCAATGTGTGAGAGATACATTGACCAGTTGCCTCTTGCACGCCCCCATCTGGGGACCTGGCCCACAACCCAGGCATGTGCCCTGACCGGGAATTGAACTGGCGACCTTTCAGTTCACAGGCCGACCCTCAATCCACTGAGCCACACCAGCCAGGGCAACAATTTTTTCAATAAGAGAAAAAAACATGTTTGGAAACTAAACACCACACTCTTAAATGACAGATGGTTAAAGTAGAAATCACAAGAGAAATTACAAAGTATTTAGAATTGAATGACATCTGAGATGCAACTCGAGTGCTCGTGAAAATGAATGTATGAATCAAAACTAAAAGCCTTTATATGTCTGTATTGTAAATAATAAAGGCAAAAATAAACATTTAAATTTGGAAGTGGAAAAGGGACAGTAGAACAAAACTCAGAAATATTTAGAAGTAGAAGCTAAGAAATATTTAAAATAGGACCAGAAATTAATGTAATAGAAAACAAAAAATTAGAAATGATAAAAAAAACAAAAACAAAAAATGCTGTTTCCTCGACATAGAAAAACTGATCTAAGCAGATCCTGAGCAAACGAGAAGGTACAAGTAAATAATGCGGGAAACGGAAAATGAGTCACCGGTGCGGGTACACTAGTTAAACTTTCTTCATGCCGTCTTTATCTTAATTGCAATTTCAATGGGAAAATTTTTAGTTTAACCACCAAATATGATGATTAGAGTTTTTGAAGAGGCTGGTTTTTTAGATTAAAGAAGTTACTATATAGTCCTAATTTTCTAAGACTTGTTTGGTTCTTTGCTTGATAATGAATGGATATATAATTATATCAAAAGCATCTATTGAGATGATCATATGATTTTTCTCCTCTTACCTACTAGTATCATAAGTTGTAAAGATTTTTTTTTTAAAGCTAAACATGGAGTTTTCATTTAATCCAGCGATTCCACTCCAAGGAAAGATACCCAAGAGAGTGAACAACATAGGTTCACACAAAAACATACACTTGATTGTTCATAACCGCATTATTCATCACAGCCCCAAAGTGGAAATGACTCCACGGTCCATCGACAAATGGGGTACATCCGTCCATACAATGGAATATTATTCGGCCATGAAAAGGAATTAAATACTAATACAGCATGGATGAACCTTGAAAACATTGTGCCAAGTGAAAGAAGCCAGACATAATACTGCATATTCCATTTTACATGAACTGTTCAAAATAAGCCAATCCACAGTGACAGGAAGTAGATTAGTGGTTGCCAGGGGTGGGGGCGGCGGAGAATGGGGGGGACTAATAGGCCCAGAGTTTCATTTTGGGATGATGAAAATGATCTGGAATCAGACAGTGTGGATGCTTGAGGCAGGATGGTAAGAAGCCAGGAAAATGCCTGGGCGAGTGCAGTGAGGAAACTGAGACAAGATAAGGAAAAAAAGGCCAAATCATTTAAACTTACAGCCGGCTAGTGAGTTGCAAGACCTTATCTTCCCTAACCAAGGACACTTGAGAACAAATAGTTTACACCTCTCTTCCCTTACTAGAGAATACATAGCTTAAATCACCCTGGCCAGAGAGAGAGAGGACAGAGATCCAATGAATGCCGTTTATGCCAGCCAAGCCCAAGGACAGAAGAAGTCAGGGAAGCAAATAACAAACCCCATTAGAGCCACACAGACCCAGGATAACAGTAAAGCGGTGAAGCTGGCCAGAGAATAACCCCCAACTCCCCTACATGCTCATTTTGATGCATCAACATATTAAAAACGCACCTGGAAAGCTAATGTATGTTCTGCTGAAAACTTCCCCTACGCCTGCCGGAGAGAGAAATTAAAAGCCCTCAGGGCAAAGGATGGCAGCATGGGCTCTCTCTTTGGAGCACACCTATGCGTGTTCTCAGGCACTTTCTTTGCTCTTTCTTTCTCCCAAACTCCGAGGGCCTGCACATCACTTGCAACCAGGGGAGCAGCCGCTCATCCTGGGCTGACCCTCTGAACCTGTGTCTAAGGCTCCCTTGTCTCTGACTTCCTGATGAGCTAAGGCAGCCCCGCCTAGGCTCTCCTATGGCTTCTTCTACCCTAAGCCCTTCCTTGTCTCACTGTCCCCAGCTCTAATACGCGTACTCTCAGAGTCACCTAGACTCATGCTGTGAAATCTGTCCTACACGAAGTCAAGAACCCCCACACTACCGGCCAGCCCAAGGCAGACTCGCTCAGGCAGACCCCCACCTCCACCCAGTAGTGCGGTCACACAATCTTGTGAGTAAACTTAAAACGACTGAAATGTAAGTTTGAAAGGGGTGCAATTTATAATATATAAATTGCATTTCAATTGGAAGAGAGATCCTTAGAGATCCTGTCAGCTAATAGCGATGACGAGCACCTCTTGAGCTTTTATTCTGAGTGCTTTACATCTATTAATTCAAGTATTGCTCCCAGCATTCCCGTAGGTAGGTGCTAGTATTATGAAAACTAAGATGGAGAGAGGTCGCTTGCCTGAGGTCATGCAAGCCAACTGGTCATTGTTCAGACTGGGAACCTGAGGCCCAGAGAGGGGCATTAACTTGCTCAGGTCACACAGTAACGCAATGGCAAAGCCAGAGCTAGAACCCAGGGCTCCTGCCTGGTTCGCATCAGGAGGCCTTCAGAATCAGGTCTTACTTGGGCTGAGGCTGCTATTAGGGGTCTGTGTGTCCCTAGAGGCCTCAGGAAACTTTCTGTGGAGAATTTAAAAATAAAAATAAAAATGGCTCCCACAAATTAACCACCTCAAGCTGGGCGCTGGGCGCAACACTCTATGCCTCACCCCAGTGAAGACTCCAAAACCCCTATTTACCTTCCTTGTTTTTACTGTTGCAAAACTGAAGACTCAGAGAGATGATGGGACTTGCCCAAGATCACACAGCTACTAAGTAAGTGGTGAAACAAAAAACTGACCCAGCCACGCGGATTAGCATCCATGCCCTGGCCACATCACGGTGGAAGAATGAGCGAACTATGACAATTCAGGAGTTCCCCAGAAGATCGCAGGTCCAGGCTGTCACTGGACCGCCTGCACAGATGCTAGGTGAGGGGCCGGGGCCAGAAAAAGAAGTTTCGGGGAGACTGGGAACAGGACAGTGCGGCTGCTGTGTTAGCCAGGAGGTACGCAGAGAGGACCGGGGATGTGGAAAGAGGGGCGGTCGCTGGGGTCTGGACTGGGCCAGCAATCTGGGCAGCAAACAGCTCTGGGCGGCCTTCCAGGTTCCTCTCCCCATCCCTAACAGGCAAGGGCACCCACAACTTCCTCCTGTCCCCACTGTCCCCACCATGACGTCCTCTCTCAGTTGCGGTTCTTCATGAGGGGCTGCCAGCTGGAGGAGGGAGGGGCCTCAGTGCAGGGCTCAACAGAGCCCTCCGACTCACGACTCACCCCAGCTCAGCCCGCCCCACCCTGCCAGGGAGGCACAAGGAAGGGGCGCGTCTCTGCCCCCGCACCCAGGAGTGCCTGGGAAAGTCAACAGTGACTCAGGGCAGCCGCTGTGGCCCCAGTGCAGTGACTATGATGGGGGATCCCCAGGGTGAGGAGCCCTCCTCTCTGGGTTCCCGAGTCTCCTCACTGTAGGGACCTGCCAACAAGGGCCTATCTCCCTGCTGACCTGGAGCAAAGATTAAGGAGCACCCTGACCTCCTCCTCCTCTTCAGACAGCTTAGCTCTACTAACAGCAGTGCCCCAGATCTGCGGGGACGGGGGAGGGGGAATGGGGCCAGGGGACGGTGCAGAGAGGCTTTCTCACAGAGAGAGAAGGGCGGGGGGGCCTGGGTTGTGGGAACAGGTGTCCCGGCCACTGGGTCATACATCCACTCTGCTCACATTTGCAGACAGACAGTGCTTTCCCCTGCTAAGGTCATGGACGCTGAAGCCAGCCTGCCTGGGTTCGAATCCCAGCTCAGGCACTGATTAGCTGTGTAACCTTGGGAAAGGTGCTTGACGCCTCAGTTTCCCCGTCTGTGAAATGGGCATAACAACACTGCCTACCTCGTAGAACTGAAATGATTTGATATATGTAAAGGGTTCCAAGCAAAGAGTTTAAAACAGCCCCTGGCTGTTCTGAGCAAGTTCTCCATCTTAGCGCCCCATCCTTAGTATCTGGGCACAGCTGGGAACCGAAGTCTTCAGCCGTCACGGAGCTCGCAGCCAAGGGGAGGGCAGACAGACTATAATAAGGATCTGAGTAAATAAACAAGATCGCCAGGGCGCGGAGAGAAGTGCTGGGAGGGGAATAATCAGAGGTTTATGACAGGCAGTGAGGGAAGGGTTGCGGGTGTCGGGGAACCGCTCCAAACCCGGGCCATTTGAGCAGACTCTGGAAAAGCGAGGAGGCAGAAGCTGTGTGGTCACATCTGCGGAAAGCATGTTCTAGGCAGGGCTAACAGCAAGTGCAAAGGCCCTGAGGCAGGAGCTAACTCGGTATGTCTGGGAACAGAAAGGAGGTGACCGTGCTGGATTCTGTCACAGGGGCTGTCCTGTACAGGGAGACCTCGGTGCTCATCGGCTTCAGGCCTCGTCGGGCCCTGTACTCGTTACAGTTTGACAAGAAAAAAATGTTTCAGCACTGGGCGCTTGTTTGATACTCCTGGGTTTCGGCACTCGCCCGAGTTCCAGAACGAATTAACGACAAGTACCTGATGGGATGTTTAGCCACGTCCCTGGCCTCTGCCCTGTAGAGACCAGCAGAGTACCGCTCCACCTGTGGCAACGGGAAAGGTCTCCAGACACGGCCAGTGGATGCAGTTGAGGAACGCCGGGTTAGGGAGAGCAGGGTGGCGCTGAGGTGGCCGTGGGGCCTCTTAAGCCACTTAAGGGAGCTGGACGAGGGGAGGTCCCAGAGGGGCTGGGCTGTGGCTGTGGCTGGTGAGAAGGGGATGTGGCCCCAGCTCTGCACCAGCTTCCTCCGTAGGGCAGCCTCCGTGATGCCGCTCTGTCTGAAGCCAGCCTCCTTGCCCCTGTCCTCCCGCTGCTCTCAGGTCATACCTCGGGACCACCCCCGGGCTCTCTGGCCTCTGAGCTCTGGCTCCTTCAAGTAGACCCCGCCCCTAGGATGCAGATGTAACAGGCCCTCAAAAACTTAAGTTAAGGATGGGTGACCTCGGGCCACCTGACCGGGACAAAAACCAAACATGAGGGTCTTTCCTCGGTCCCCTGTCAGGGGGGCATGTGTGAACAGAAAACCCCGTAGACTGACGTCCCCCCCCTCCAGGGCCTCCTCCTCCCTGCTCTCTGGCTCCCTCTTTCTCAAACTCAGCCCTTCCCTGGGCCTCTCCTTGCTCCCCATCCCTGACCCAACATCCTCCATCATCCTGTCTGTCTGTCTGTCTGTCTGTCTATCTGCCCCCACCCCACCTTGTCCCTCCGTCTCTGTCTTTTGCTGTCTCTCTCCTCTCTTCCTTGGTCTCTTTCCCTCCCTCGGTCCCTGGCACTGCCGCACCCCCCCCCCCAAGTCTGTCTCTCTCCCCCAGTGGCTCCAGTGGTTTGGACGTACTCAGCTCTCTTCTGCCCAAATGACCTCACTTCCCACCACACACATGCACACATGCCCCACTGGCACACTCAAGCACACACACACACACACACACATGCAGGTCTCTGGCTAGGTTTTACTCTGAATCTGAAGCCCCCTGCCCCCCAGCCCTGGTCCACCTGGCCAGGTCCCTGGGAGCGGAAGGCCCAGGTTAGGCTGGCCAAAGGCAGCTGTGCTCTGAATGCACCTGGCCCGCACCCTGCCGGGTCTCTCTCTGCACAGGATCCCCTTCCCACCAACAGCCCTCCCAGCTCCTGGGCCTGAGGGGGCAGCTCATGGGTCAGGGTCTCCCTTCCCTCTCCTCAGGAAGGATGACCTGTCACCACTGTCCCCTACCCTTCCCTCTGCCTTCTGTTAAGGCTGCCAGCCCTGGCCTGAGAGCTGCAGACCTGGGTCACCAACACCCTGGGTAACCTTGGGCTCATGCCTCAGTTTCCTCCTCTGTAAGAGAGAATCTTGACGTCAGTCTAGCTGCTCTACTGGGAGAACATACGCGCTAATTCAGCCTGGTGCCTGGCATGCAGCAGGCACTTGGCAGTGACAGGCATGAGGATTTTTGTGGAGAGTCACCCGCCTCCCCAGCCTCTCCAGCCCCCCAGTCTTCACCCTGGGCACCTCAGTAGTTAGCCCCCCACTGACGGCCTGTCTCCAGGAGAACTTCCCGGCAGACTTGGGGGGTCAGAGGGAAGGGGGAGCCAGCCTCCTGCCTTCTAATTTAGATTCCTGGGTTTATGGCAGGAAGCGCAGCTAGGCTGATGCTGTAATTAAGGCGATTCCTGAGGCTGCGGGAGGAGGCAGGGAGAGGAGCCCACCGCAGGGCTCGCCCCCCACTTCTCCCTGCCCCTCTGCCAGGAGGCCCAGCCTCAGACCTGGCGCAGCAGCTCTGCCTCAGAGGCCCTGCTCCTGCACTCCATTTTGCAGCCCAGGGCCATTGCACACCAAGGGTCACATAGCAAGTGGGGACACATGCCTGGACCATCCACCCCTGGGGGCCCATTTACCAGCTGTGGTCCAGCCCAGAGGTGCGGGGAGAGTCCAGACACGTGGCTTCTTTGTTCTGTCCACCCCTAGACCCCTGGTTCCATCTTCTCTGAGTCCCCCTCCCCCTGCATTCCTGAGGTGCCTGGGCGGAGACTGGCCAGGGCTTGGCAGGAGGGGCATGTCCCGCCCAGGGCCCAGGGGTCAAGACCAGGGCAGCTGGGCCTGAGCACTCTCCTCCAGGTGGCCAGGGCGGGGACCCTGGGGCTCAGCATTTCTGACCATCCTTCCCATCCATGGGGCTGCAGGGCTGGAGCTCGAACCCTCGCTCTGCTCCTCACCGAATGACCTTGGGTCTGTCCTTTCCGAGCCTCGGCATTTTCATCTGTCCACAGGGGACAACCGTCACCCGGGAGGCCACTCCTCCCTGCCCCTGGCTGGGATCCAAATGAGATCCCACCAGAGCTTGAGTGTGCCCTGCGCCAGCCCCACCCTCCTTCCACCACCTGCCCAGCAGGCTCTGTGGCTGGCCGACAGTAAGCTGCTGCCCCTCCCGGGCCCTGCACCTTCCTCTGTAAAATGAGGGGCTTGAGCAGAGGCGGGGGCTCAGGCGCTGGGATTTCACATCGATTCAAAAAATGGGGCAGGTGTGGGTGGGGCTGTGACTCTTGTCTCTGCCAAGTTAGGGTGTCTTTAAAAACATCCTCGAGCACAGACAGGAGCGCAGCCGAGGTGAGGCAGGGCACTCGCACTCGGCAGCCTCTCTCCTTCCCGGCCGGGCTGAGACCTGGGCTGGGCTGTTTAGGGGACGTGTGTGGGAGTGTGCGTGCGTGTGCATGCGTGTGCGCACGTGTGCATGTGGTGGGCAGAGGGAGTCGCATATCGGCAGGGGTGCCCTCCCGCCCCATGAAGGGGTGGGGCTACCTTGTGGGCCCAGGGCAGGGTAAGTGCCCAGCCGAGCTGCCCCCTCCTGTGGTGACCCCGGAGGGGGGTATCTGGGTCTGGGTTAACAGATACGGATCAGGGTGGGGGCGGGAGGGGGTGCCAGGCATTCCTCAAGCTGGGGAGAAAGGGGACTTTGTTGCCTGAAACTGAGCCGCCCCCGGCCTCTTGTGTCCCCCGGGCACTCTGCCAAAGGTGGAGAAAGCCACTTGAGTGAGAGTGGGCTGTGCCAAGGCCTCTCCTGACACTGCTTGTCCCCCCACCTAGCTGTCCCCAGTCAGCTGAGCCCTCCGCCCAGCCTGGGGCCTCAACAGGTCTTTCAAAGGGTGCAGATGCCAGCCCGGGAGGGGGCTGGGCTGGGGGCTGAGCCCAAGGACAGACGGCGGGTTGGGGTGGTGTTAGGACTGGCAGATGCCCTGCCCCCACACCCAGCTGGGGTGTGGTGAGGGTGGGCTTATGGCGAGGAGCAGCATGGCGGCCCTCGTGCCATCCTGTCCAGCCCTCACGACAATCCTGTGAGGGGCTACTGTTAATCCCGTTTTATGGGCCAATAAACAGAGGCTCCGCGAGGGGAGGCCGTGCAGGTTAGTGGCAGAGGAGGAACTGCAAATCAGGCCAGCTGGCCACAGAATTTGAGCCTCTGGGAATCCTGCCCCCTCCTCCCTTACTGACACCTGGGAGGAGGGGCCACCTAGCCATCCCCAAGTTAGGCCTGTCTCTCTGCCCAGCGTGGCCAGGTCTGGGGTTGGCGCAGGCCACACCACTTTCCAGGGGTTCCAGGGTCAGATGGCCTGCAGCACAGGCCAGTGTGGCTTTCAGTAGGTGTTTAGGAAGTGCTCACTGGGCCCCGGCTGGTGGGGCTCAGGGAACTGAGCACCTGCCTGTGAACCGAAGGGTCACTGGGTTGATTCCCAGTCAGGCACATGCCTGGGTCGCGGGCCAGGCCCCCAGCTGGGGGCGTGTGGGAGAGTATCACTCACACATCGATGTTTCTCTCACTCTGTTTCTCCCTCCCTTCCCCTCTATTAGTAAAATAAATTAAAAAAAAAATTTTAAAGTGCTCATTGATGCTGCTGGGGGACAAGTCCTATCCCTTCCCAGGCCTCAGGTTCCCATCTGTGCCCTGAAGCCTTGCCCCCCAGGTCTGTCTTTCAGGGGCTTTTGCCCCCTCTGCTTCCAGCTGGCTCTACCTCCACCTCCCAGCCCAGGACCTCGATGTCCCCAGGGGGCCTCCCTCCCTCATCGCATATGTGGGGTACCCAAAAGGAGGTTCTGCCTGTAGCTCCTCCTCACAGGCTCTGGCCCTAATCTCAGGGTGACATGGGATAGGAGGCCTGGGGCCTGGAGCTCCTTTATCTCTGTTGTCCCACTTGCTGGGAGCCTAGAGAGGAGGGCTGGGGACATGGGGACAGCAACTGGTGGCTACAGAAGGGTTTCTAGCCTGACCTAGAGGCCCAGCTTGGGGAGATGGAGGGCTCTGGAATGCACGGCTTCTAGCTGTCCCTCCCTCTGCCACCTGTGATTCACTTCACACAGGGTTAAAGCACAGGGCAGCTTCCTTTGTCCCCAGCCCAAGCTTAATAGGATTGGGCGGGGGTGGGGAATGGGCGGCTGGTGGGGTACTTCCCCCTCCCCTCCAGGGACACAAAGGGGCCCTGTGACATCACGCTGCCCCCTGCTGTGATGTCAGAGGCCACCACAAAGGACCTTTCCAGACAGATGGCTAGGGGTGGGGCAGGCGGGGGTGGGGCAGGGGGGGCAGGGCAAGAACACCTGCATCCTGGTGGGGGACAGGGCTGCCCTAGCGGGCGCTCTGGTCTCACAGATGGCCGGCAACACTGAGATAACACTTAGATGATTATTGGCCAACACACACTGTTTTTACAAGGAGACCAAGCAATTTCGAAGAAAATGAAAGTTGAAATTTTCTTTTCCATCCTCCCCTTCCCCTAGTTAAGAACGATTAGGACAAGAATAATGTCCTTAGCTGGGCAACAAGGCCTCTGGATTCAGGCCCCTCCGCCCCCCCGGCAGCCTTGACCTTCCCTGCTGCCCGGGCCCTGCCCTCAGAGCTGCAGCCTCACCGGCCTGCCTTCAGCCTCCAAGCTGAACACCCTTCATTCTCCCCCTATTACCCCATCCTTCAAGTCCACTCAGACACCACGTCCTCCAGGAAGCCTTCCCTGACCTACCCCAGACTACGTTGCTCTTTCTCTGGATCCCATAGTCCCCATGCTCGAACTATGGTGTATATTTTTTAAGTGATCTCGATGTTTCCACGGGCCTCTCCCCCCGGGCAGACGGGAAACTATGAGGGCAACGTCTGGCTTCTCTCACTCCCCACCCTCTCCCTAGCACCGAGCACCAGTCTTTGATTCTGTCATCAAGCATGTGGGGGCACCCTGGGTGTCTGGGGACCCAGGAGCCACGAAACAGACCTGTCCTTGCCTTGCCCTCATGGGACCGGCGGGGGCCGAAGGTGGGGTCAGTGACAGACAGCACAGCCCGTGAGCCCAGAGCAGCGCAGGGTCAGAACTGCACAGGGCGGGGAGCGCCTGTGAGGTGGGTGACTGTGGACACCCTCTGCGGCTGGGACACAGGAGCGGAGAGGTGAAAGGAAGCCAGCGGGTCGTGGAGCGGGCAGTGGGGCACACCGTGGGCCCTAGAGAGTGCCTAGGCTCACTCACTCTGAAACCCAGCAGTGCAGAGGAGGGCTCTGGGGCGGAGCCCAGTTCGAATCCTGCCTCTGCCACTTTCTAGCTTTGCGGCTTTGGGGCAAGCCCTTCACTTCTCTATGCCTGCTGCTAGAGTGACCAAATAAAATGCCATCCAAAGAGAGACGGAGAGTGAAAGGGGATAGTATTACTAATTACACAGAACAATAGACCTAAAATGGGGCCTGGGCAATGGGGTACATGTACAGCCCCTCCACGGGATAATATCTATTTTTTTAAAGATTTTATTTATTTATTTTTAGAGAGGGAAAGGGGGAGAGATAAACATCAATGTGTGGTTGCCTCTCGCACCCTCCACGGGGGACCTGGCCCGCAACCCAGGCATGTGTCCTGACTGGGAATCGAACTAGCAACCCTTTGCTTCGCAGTCCGGTGCTCAATCCACTTGTCCACACCAGCCAGGGCCATGGAGTTCTTGAAGAAAGTAATAGGGAGAAGGGAACGGAGGCGCTCAGGGGAGCAAGCCGGAGAGACAACCACACCTCTGGGGTCGGTCCAGCCCTGCGGGTCCACGCACAGAATGCGAGCGTGGTGAGGTGGGGCTGATTTTTCCCAAACCAGTTGGCAACAGGGGTGGTTCCTGAGGTTTCTTGGAGGATGAAGCATTTGAGCTGGGCTTGGAAGGGTGAGTATATTTTCTACAGGCAGAAATAAGGGGGGAGAGGTGTGGGGAGGATGGGAGGGCTCAGATGGAGAAGTGAGGGCAGGTTTGGGGGGTCTGGGGCCTGGGTGGGACAAGAGTGCAATGGGAGGGGTGTGGAGTTGGGGGCAGTGGGCAGGGTGGCTGTGTCCTGGGGGCTTGGGGGTGTAACTGTCTGTGCCTAGATGCTGGGATGGGTCTGCCTGGACCCTGAGGCCTGGTCCTTGGGGACAGGACCCCTCCACCCAGCAGGAGACCTGGTCATGAGCTGCCTGGCTCTGCCAGACCAATGTGGAGAGTGCATCCGTCTGTCCAGGCTGCCAAGGCTGCTGGGAATGTGATGAGGCTGCTGAAACGGGGCCCAGGCCCAGAGGGAGGGGGGCCCCCACCCCTGGCAGGGCGGGCTACAGCCACAGCTTCCCAGAAAGCCAGTCTGGTTCTGCTGACAGAGAGAAGGGCTGACAGGGTTTGGATTGGAAAGCCAGACCCCGCGGGGCTGGAGTGGGGCCTGCTGTCCGGGGCTGCGTGGGGAGAGGGTATCAGGAGACGGGAGCAGGCAAACCCAGGGTGGGGGCAGGAGCCCCTCATGCCAGCCAGGACAGACTGCGTCGAGCCCTCGGCGTTACTAAGGGGGAAACTGAGACCCAGAGACACAGAGGGTCCCTCAGCAAAGTCAACAGGAGATACCCGATAAAGCCCATCTCCCTCTTCTAGCACAAGGGTCTTCCTGCTGCCCTGCCTCCTTAGGACACCCAGTACCCCCAAATGTCACCTCATAGGTGTGGGGTCTTGGTCGGAAACTATAACCACACACAGCCTCAGGGTCTCGGTCTGTAAAACAAGGAAACATGCATGTGTCGAAGGGTCTCTGTGATCCTTCAAGATGACATGTGGGTGTCGGGCTTGACACGCTGACTGTCGGTAGGTGTTCAGAAATGCTGGATCCCTTCCCTTTACTTCCTGCGTGGCCCTGGCCAGCCGGCGGGAGGCAGGAGGCAGGAGGTGGGAGTCGGTGTAGCACGGACCCCACACCACTGGTGTAAGGGATACTGAACAATCTGGCTTCATATGCCCCACTGGGCCCTCGGGCCCCTCTTCCCCTCATTCATTCGTTTACTGAGCACACAAGTTTATGGAGGGCCTACTGGGTGCGAGACACTGTTCTGGGGAGAGGGCGAGGGGAGAGATGAAGCACAGCACCCATTCTTTCAACCTCTGCTCCCCCAGCACCCGCTGCATGCCAGGCCCTATCCTCCGCCCTAGGCCACAGCTGGAAGTGGGGCAGGGGCAGAGAGCTTGCCCATTCCTCTAGGATTTGCTAATTAAATAGGAAATGCAAGGCTGGTGCCTGGTGACACGGTTTTAACTTGCCACCCAGACTGGGAGCAGCGGAGAAAGAGGGCGACTCCCAACCAGGCATCCTCCTAATTGCTGCTTTTGCCTCCTTCGGGGCTTTCTTGGTGCATCAGAGGGCTGCCAAGGCCCCGCAGCTCGGAGCCCGGAAGGGCCGTGTGCTGCAGGCCTCCTTCCCAGCTGAGACGTCTGAGGTCGGGGGTGAGGGCTGTGCTTGGGGTGGGAAGGAGAGCAGGGCTGCTGTCATAGGGCTGCTCACGACAGGAGAGCCAGGGACTAGGGTGGCTTTGGAGCCTCAGTAGTGCCTGTCCTTGTCTAGTGGGGGGACTCAGCCCTATCCACCGAGGTCTGGGGCATGGAGGGCAGGGACAGGTTCTTCTGGGGACACTTCTTTCCCCCTCACCTGGTGGACTCCTACTCAACATTGGTCTCAGCTTGGATGGCTCCTCTTCCTACAGGAAGCCTGCCTGAGCCTTCCAGGCTGAGTCAGGTCTCCCCCCTCTGGCTCCTGTAACACTCAGCTCCTCCCCGTCTTAGCCTGAGTCTTGTTGTATTTGCTGTGGCCCCTCCCACCCGCCACAGTGGCCCATGGGGACAAGGGCCTTCCTTACTCTGTGGCCCCAGGGCCCCACCTGGCACAGCGCAGAAGATGTCCCTCCACTGAGGGACGGAGTCAAGCAGCAAAGCCACCTCCACCTTCTCCCCTTCCCCAATCTGGGTGCCTGGGTTGTGGGGTGCTGTGGCATTTGGAGACCTGGGGCAGGTTTCCCCCAAACCAGTGCTTCTTAGGCTACATATACAGAGGTGGTCATGATGGAGAGGGAATGTCCTCGCTTGGCAGCTGAGAGCGGCAGGTGGAAAACCATTTTCTTCAGGGGCTCTGTGGCACACGGGACCAAGAGCAGGGTGGCCCTGGCGAGTTACCTAATCTCCTGGTGCCTCAGTGGTCCAGTCTGAGAAATGGTAATGCTGGCACCTGCTGCAAAGGAGTGTTGAAAAGATTAAGTAAGTAAACAGGGGCAAAGCACTTTGAGCTGTGGGTGGCACCCTATATATCTTTTCTGAGTGTTTGCCGACACCCGATCTTAAATTCAAGCAACATATTCCTACTGCTCTGGGTTTGTTTGTTTGTTTTTTCCGTTAACTTGGTTACCATGGCACCATGGTTACCTGGCACCATGGTGGTGTTGCCAGGCTTCTCCAACATGAAAAAAAGTTTTTTTAACCCCTTTCTACCCTTCCTTTCTTTGTAAGGGTATCCCTGGGCCAGTCCACAAGCCGTGGGGAATTAAGCTGCACCTGCTGGAGGGGGGAACCTACATGGATTATTTGGAATTTTTTTCCTGGTCTCCCCATGTATTTATTTCCTCAATCATTTTTTATGTCAGTATGGACTCATGCATATGTATTTTCTGCTTTGCAACATAACCTCATTCCATGTTATGTGTTGGTCAGTCTGGCCCAGGGTTGGTCATTTGGGATCTCTTCAGGTGGGCTCCTGTGTCTGACACCCCCCCCATCTGTTTATTTTTCAAGCATTTCCTTTCTCTCTAGAACTACAAGATGCTCCAGACCCATCTTGTATTTTCCCTGCCTCAGCCCTGGAATCAGTCCTTTCTTTCTCTAAGGGGCCCTGGTTCCTTTTATTAGAGAGTGGTGTTTAGGAGCCAAGATTTGGGGCCTGGATGTGCTTATTCCTACCGGGGTGTCCCTGCTCCTCGGCCCCCTAGGGGACAGAGCTGGGTTTGTTTTAACTAAGTTTCCCCTCTTGCCAATTGTGGGGCCTGTTGGAAGCTCCAGACAGCTGCCCACCGGCCTTTGAACGCAAACCCCAGTGTGCAGCCCAGGCCTGTGTGACCTCATGTGCCCTAGCAGGGCCTTCTGTCTATGGGGGCTCTGCGGGAGAGAGCACATGAGGTCACCTTCCCCCGTGCTGAGCCACTTCCTGTGTCCACTCCCACTCTCCAGTGGGGCCACTGCGCAGCTGAGTTGCTTTGGGAAGGGGACTCAGGCCTGGCCTCAGGTGCTGTGGCAGCCCAGGCTGCTGTGGGAATGCAGGCTTGCTCCCTGTGAAAACGACAGCTTTGCTGATGGTGGTGGCAGCAGACGCAGCCCACAAGCAGAGCCGTGTTCTCACACAGGCCAGACAGCGCAAGAGTGAGGTCCCAGGAAGGTCACACGCCTAGCGCATCCAGGTGGCTCAGCGCCACCAGGAAGAAGACCCGCTGCGCTCCCTTACCTTCCCAACCCCAGCCCTGCCAGACACCCATTGGTGCTCAGTGGGCCAGGCCAGGAGCTGGCTCCCCATGGAGGTCAGGGGGTCAGGGGGTCTGGGCAGACTCTCGGGCCGGCCTTGAGATGCCAAGACAAGCGGAGGGAGGGCCTTCAACTTCCCCAGAAGTCTCCACTCCCCCCACCCCACCCCCATAGGCTGGGAGTCAGGAAGCCCATCACTCGGGCCTGCCTCTACCAGCGACTTCTGTCTGGGGCATGAGAATTGCACCTCTCCCTGCATCAGATCTTCAGTGGCTCCTCATTGCCCTCAGCTTAAATGCCCTGCTCCTGCTCCTGCTCCTGCTCCTGGCCCTGGCTGGGTGGCTCAGTTGGTGGGAGCACCGTTCCCGTTCACCAAAGTTTTGTGGGTTCGATTCCCGGTCAGGACACAAACTGGGGTTTTGAGTTTGATCCCTGGTCGGGGCACATATGAGAGGCAACCGATCAATGTTTCTCTCACATCGATGTTTCTCTCTCCCTCTCCCTTCTTCTCTCTCTAGAATCAATGAACATATCCTTAGGTGAGGATTGAAAAAAAAGCTTTGCGCCTAGATTTGCCTTACAGGCCTCTGGGGATCTCTTTAGCACCCACGTCCCACCCTAATCGCACCGGACTGCCTGTGGTTCCCCTTGCACAATCATACGGCTCCACGCCTCCAGTTTACTCTGCCTGCATCACCCTCATCTACTGCTTCACTGGTTAACCCCTCGTTGTGCCTGAGGTCTGGGCTCTGGGATCCCCTCCTCCAGGAAGCCTTCCTCCTGTGCACCAGTCCATCTCAGCTCACGTGGGCATGTCCCTGGTCACCTGTGTGCCACATCTTCCTAGGGTGTGAGCAACCTCTGGCATTCAGGGAAGCAACCTGGCATAGTAGAGAAGGCTCAGGGCTTGAAACTGGAACTCTGGCTTCCCCCAAGGCTTCTGCTCTTTCTGGCGGTGTAGCTTACAGCCAAGTCACCCCAATAAATTCAATTTAAAAATTTTAACAAAAGCAAGTTACTGCCCATCTCTGAGCCTTAGTGCCCTCTGTGAGAAGAGCATCTAATTGGGATCTCCAGCCCCACTTTCAATCTCAGTCCCTGTCTCCAACTTGCTGCGAGGCCTCGGGCCGGCCCTGTGGCTGGACCCAGACTCAGTTTTCCTCCTCTGTAAGCTGGAGCCACCCACAGAACTCAGCGAGCCGTGGCTCCAACCAGCCAAAACTTGTGAAAGTCTGTTGTCAACCTTGGAGCCCAACAAGGGCAATAGAAGAATGTATTTCACAGCTCCGTGGGGACGTGTAGGAGGGAGGCCGGCGGCTCTCACCGCTCTCCCGCTGCCCAGCCCCCCAAAGCCTACAGATCAAAGGTGACGGAGGCCTGCTGGCAGGGAGGCCGGGCCTGGCTGGGCCTGCTCCCTGGCTTGCTGCCCACCTCCCACCCACCCCCACCCCCAGGGTTCCATGGCGTGTGCCTTGCGAAAGAAGCTGTTGAAACACGTGGGGTGGGGGTGAGCCCCGTCACCCCCCAACTTCCAGCACAGAAGGCCTCTCTGCCCCACTGCCCCTCCAAAACACAAAGCCAAGATCAGCATAATCTATCTGCACCTTTATTCCAGAGCAGAAATAAGTCATTTCCTAACAATAAATATAAAAAAGTAATAAATTAAGGTTCAAAAAAATAATCAACAAAACAAAATCATTAACACTGATGGAGTAATGATATTGTCGTAAATCGGCAAGAGATGGATGGACCGACCCCCAGCCTGGGAGTGTCTGACACTGGCTGTCCTCTGTCCCAAGCCCTGGCCGGGCCCCCTATCACACACACATTCTCTCCACAAAGTACAAAATATATATTTAAAAAACCTCAACACAACCAAGCATCCTGGGAGGGCCCTGTGGAGGCAAGGGCTTGGCCCACGGGGGCTGAGGACAGGGCCTGGGGGTCTGCAGAAGGCACTAGAGGGTGGGGGAACTACTTTGGGTCTCACCCAGCAGAGTTTGCTGTCTGTCCTCTTCTCCTGAGAGGGTGGGGCTCGACGTACCCTGTTCCTGTGGCCACCTCCCGAGACGGCGAAAGGGAGGCCAGTTTGGAAATGTCCCACGCGTACGTCCAAAGGTCTCTGCGGGGCTCCCACCTGCCCCAGGACACTTCATACACGTGGCGCCTGCTAAGTGCTCGGCTGGCTGTCCTTTGTGGGCAAAGAAGCCCCCCGGCCCAGGATCCCTGAGCGTCTCCTCAGTTCAGGCCAGGGTGTCTGTCGCTGAGAGCCGCCCCCTGCCCCGAACAGAGGCCTCAGGGTGGCACCAATGAGAAACAACTAGAAATAAATAAGGTCCCTCGTGGCCAGGCGCAGGGCTGGCAGGGAGGCCACAGTTTCTTCAAGTATTCTTGGCCGAGGGGCACGCAAGGCCCTGTCGAAGTTCAGATGGGGATCCCCACTGTGTTCACTTGGTCCTTCAGTCCCAGCAGGCTGTAGGCTATACGCTTCTGGTGGCCGGGCAGCCGCACCCCGATCTTCTTGATGTCACTGTGGGTGGGAAGGAGAGAGGGAGAGTTAGGGGCTGACGTGAAGAGGCGGGCAGCTGTGGGAGGGAGGCCAAGGCGGGGAGAAGACGAGGCAGCCTTGGGGCCCTGGGGGAATGTGAGCTCCAGTTAGGCAGAGGCCTCCCTATACCCAAAAGCTGGCTAACCTGGACAAAATTAAGAAAATTACACAAGCACCAACTGTGAGCAGTTTTTTCTTTACACCAAATTGGCAGGATTATCTATCTGTGAGGCAGGCGCTCTTTTCATTTAAAAAAAAATTTTCAATGTATTTTTTCCCCTTACCATTTAGTCCCCTTATATCCCCCCCCACGCTCACTGTGTTGATTGGAAGCCTGAGGATCAGAGAGGTAAAGTGACTGCCCCAAAGTCACACAGCTAGGAGGTGGAAGAGCTGGGAATCAAACCAGCTGTGGACATCGACTGCATTCCCTCTCCCACCTCAAGTCTGTCCCCGCTGTCCCCAGCTAAGGCTTCCTCCCAGTTTGGAGGCCATCCACAAGGAGGGGCAGGGACCCTCTAAGGCTGATGCTCAACGGTCTCTTCCCAGCCCTCAACTCATTCCACCCCCATTCCCTCCAATACCTGCTGAGGGACCGTGAAGGTCAAAACCCTGCTGGTCCCTAATGAGAGGGGCTTGCAGGTGTTTTCCCTTCAGCACTCTCAATTTCCTCACCTGTGCAATGGGATACTGGTGTCCACCTGGAGGGTGGGAGACCCCGGAAACTGGTGGCAGAGGGGGAAGGCGGCATGGGTGCCAGATAGAAAGGTGTGCCTGGGAGCCCACAGCGCTGCACCGCACCCCCATGCCCTTCCATCCCCTCATAAAACCACCTATGCTTGCGGAGCCCTGGAGCGGGCCGGCTATTGCTCACTCTGGGAGTTTTCTCCTAGGCAGTCCTCACCCACCAGCCCAAACCCATGAAAACACCCAGGTTTTTACGGGCCGTCTCCTGGCTGTAAATGGAGCTAATTATATGGTGCAAGCTCCCATGGGCAATTCCGGAGACATGACTTTCCCACCGGCTCTGGGAGCCCTCGGAGGAGTGCTGAGCGGGGAGGGCACACCTAGGTGAGTGGGGAGGGTGGCTCAGGGACCTCCAGGAGGGGCTGGCGGCTCCCACTGCAGCAGGAAGGCCAGGAGTCGGACACCTGGGAGAACTTCCTATTTGCTGCAGTGCCACTTCGAACCTACACAGTTGGGGGTATTACAAAAGAAGAGCTGTTTTCCCCGCCCCTAGGGGTCTCATCGTGTGCTCCCAGAGAAACATTGGGGGGAAAGGTAGGATCCTGGCCCACCTCCAGACTCCCTGGCCTTGCCGTTCTGAAGGTGTGGCAGGGGGTCTGCATTTTATCAGCCCCCGAAGACCCTGATGCATGGTCTAAGAACCTGTGGGCTCTGTGAGCTACAGGAGGGCAATGGCTGAGCTCTGATCCCCTGGGCCCATCCCTCAGCCCTGCGCCCTCCCGAGGTCTAGGAAAGGCCTGGTACACAGTAGGTCTTCAAGGAGTGTCTGCTGAGTGAATGAAAGAATGAATCCTTTGGTGGATACTGAGCCACCGCCCGGGCCGCTTCAGGCCGTCACCCAGGCTGGCATGGGTCACGGGACAAGGTGGGAGCTGAGGTTGCTTCCGAGGCCCAAAGCCCATCTAGGAGGCAACAGCCCTGAGCTGGGAGGCAGGAGGCCAAATTCTAGGCCCGGACTTCGTCGACGCCTTGGGCAGTGCTGTCCTGTCTTCCGGCCTCCGTTTCTTTATAGGTAAAATGAAGGGCTTTGAGTAGATGCCGGTGAGCCACCTGCCCCAGCCCCATTCCCTCTCAACACAAAGCCCCCCAAGACTCCCCTGCTCATTTCCTAGCCACAGAGATGCACCTGCCTCCACTACCCGCTCGGGGGTCCAGGGCCGTCCCTCCCATCAGCTCCCATCATGGGGGTGAGGAGACGCATGGGCGAGGCCACCGTTTCCAGGGCACTTGCAATGCCAGTGCTGGCCCCAGGGGATTCAAAGGCCACACACACCCCCAGGGAGCACCTACTATGTGCCCCCTGGACACAAGGAGAGGGGGGTGAGAAGTGGCCTCACGTGCCTGATCATCCATTCACGCAGCAAGCATTCCATCAGCGCCAAGCCTATGCTGAGGGCATGCGGAGACCAGAAGACCCATCAGCCTGTCCCCACCCGCTCAGTGGACGCTGTAGGCAGCGACCTCAGACACTGAACGGGGCCTTTTGTGAGGATGAACACTTTTCTGGGGTACAAAAACCACTGCTTTCATTTGTTCCTCAAAACCATCTAGGCCCTGGCTGGTGTGGCTCAGTGGACTGAGTGCCGGACTGTGAACCGAAAGGTCTCTGGTTTGATTCCCAGTCAGGGCACATGCCTGGGTTGTGGGCCAGGTCCCAGCTGGGGGCGTGTGAGAGGCAGCCAATCAATGTTTCTCTCGCAGCACATCGATGTTTCTCTTCCTTTCTCTCTCCCTCTCTTCCCCTCTCTCTACAAAATAAATAAAATCTTAAAAAAAAAAAGAAAGAAAAAGAGACCACTCGGAACCACTAGTCTGGCTAGAATCTCTGTGACTCCAAAATAACAGCGTGGTGAGTGTCCCAGCTGAGAAAAGGCAGCCACTGCAGGACCACAGGGGACCGTGCAGTCTGCCCCTTGGGACGGGTGTAGGAAGCAGGGAAGACACAGGGCGGGGAAGGACCTCGAGGCCTAAATCTGGACCCCGCGGAGAAAGAGCTGAATTCTCCTGAGACCGGCTCAGAGCCTCCCCCCGGGGTCCACAGCATGGGCAGACACAGCCTTCGGGTTGAAGAAGCGCTTTGAGATCCCCATTTATCTCATTCATTTCAAACGAAGAGGGAGGTAGCGATGGTGTGAATCGGCCAGACCCCAGCTCTGAGCACCAGTGGCTGGGTGGGAGGAGGAGGGAGCGTGGAATGACTTCCTGCCTTTATCCAGGCCTTTTCAAAACACAACACGCACGCACACACACTGAGGCTCCATCCATCCAAGACAGCCCTGTCCCTGCTCGTGGGAAAGGAACTGGCCGAGGAGCACCCCGGGCTATTCTGGGAAGCCTTTGAGAGCATGTGTTTCCTGTAAGCCCTTCGCGTGCCCTCAGCCCTGCTCACCCATAAGAGAAGCCGCGCGCTGTCCTTGGTGGGAGCCCCCGGAGGAGTGAGGGGGGCTGTTCCAGGATTCCAGGGACAAGGAGGGGGGCCCAGCAACCGGGCATTGGCCCACGGGCTGTGGGCAGGAAGCAAGGGTATAGAGGATTGAGCCCCTACTGTGTACCAGGCGTGTGATCTGTGTTTGTACCCATGCAATCCCCACAACGGGGAAACGAAAACCAAGGCTCAAAGATGGAGCCAGATTTGGCCAAGGTCACCTGCTAGGAAGTGGCAAATGTGGCACTTGAACCCAGCAAGCTTGGGACCCTGCAGCTGGCTGGCAACCAAAGACATCCTGGGACCTGTCTCCTCCCTCCCCCTCTCCATGTCTCTCTCCGGTCAGCTCTGTCCTCTCCAGACGCCCATCCCCAGCCACCCCCTGGGACGGGCCACGGCCTGGTCTCAGAGGCCTAGACTAGCAATTTGGAAGCCCAGCTGAGCGGTCTTCAGAGGCTCTGGAGAATGTTCACGGACAGGCCCAAATCCCAGAACTTCTGTGACCTTGAACTGTGGGAGGCTGGGGTTGTCCCCTGCATGTGGTTCCCAAAACCTCCCAGCCCTAGGGCCCATTCCCTCCATGACCCTGGACCCTGTACAAGTGCGGCCATTGGGGGACATACCACTATTTTTAGAAGCACAAAAGGCTAAGAGGATAATGTCTCCTCCCTCCTGGGGTGGGAAGACGTGTCCCTGCCAAGGCCATGCTGGGAAAGGTCCCTGCTGCTGGAGCTGGGAGGAGAGATGAACTCCCACAGGACAGCCTGACAAAGGACAGACCCAGGACTGGACAAGGGTAACTGGCACTTCTTGTCAGGCTGGAGCACGGGGATGACAGCCAGCCACGTGGGGAAAGGTGCCGGGGAGAGGCTGGCCTGGGCCCTTTCTCCTGGGCATCGCCAGGGTGTCCAAGGGCACTGGCCATTTCTTCTCAGCATCCTGGAGAGGAACACTGCCTCTAACAGGTTGTGTGACCTTAGGCAAGCTATGTAACCTCGGAGCCTCAGATTCCCCACTTGTGAAATGGGGGAGTGATAATAGCATCTATTCAAAAGGCAAACAGGGCACTCGATCAGCAATGGCTGTGAAGGGAAGTCATCCTTTTCCCAGATTCCCAGCTATGAACCATGTGGCCTGAAGAAGGCCATGTAATCTCTGAGCCTCAGTTTCTCCACTGAGGACCTCCGTGGTCCCTGAGCTCTGGACCCTGATGGACCACGGCTGGAATCCTCCTTGTCCTTAGTGGCTGCAGGACCCTGGACAGGTCACTGCATTTCTCTGTGTCCGCTCCTCACCTGCCCATGGAGAACACTGACGGGACCCGCCTGCCGAGTTAGCACGGGGGCTGATTCAAGGGGCTCACACGCGGGGCCAGCACGTGGCCCATGCACCATACATGCAACTGCTGTTATGACAATTACCATTATTTTCCCTCTCTGGAAAAAAGACGCCAGAAGAAGCGGTAGCCAAGCAGAATTGCTGGCAGCCGGCCTGATCTGCCCGTCCTGCAAAGCCTCTCTCCCCAAAAGAAGAGGAGAAAGAAAGAGGAGAGGGAGGAGGCTGGAGAGAGGAGCAGGTGGGCCGTGGAACTGGGAGTGGGAGCAGGGGCGCAGCACAGGGAGAGCCCGACTCACTCGTTGGTCATCTGCACCACCTTCTCGATGGCCGTGTAGCCGGCCGCCAGGAAGTGCTCCGTGTACTGCTGCATCTTGATGGACTCGAGCCACTCGGGCACCGTGCGGAAGGGTACCCCCTCCGAGCCGCTGGTGCTGGGCAGCCGGATGGACACCCTGCAACACAAACCGCCCGCCCTCCGGTCAGGGGTTGAGCACCCAGCCCTCCCTGGGCCCTGAGCCTGCAGCCCCCTAACCTGGGCCGTTCACCCAGCTGCCCTGGGCCTGTTTCCTCATCTGGGCAACGGGGAAGCCAAGTCAGGTAGGTTCAGGGAGACAGCCTGGCATGTTGGGAGCACCCAGGGTTTGTAGCTTACACTGCCCCGTTACCCCACTGACAAGACCACTAACCACGAAACAGAGCAACGTTAACAGAGACTCAGCTGCCTAGAGGCACAGTCCCAGCCTGGCCACTTGCCAGCATGGAAGGTACTTAATAGCCCGGCCTCAGTTCTTCATCTACAAAAGGCGGATGATTCTGGGCCCACCTGTATGTTGTTTAAATGAGTTACAACATGTGAGGGCTGAGCGCCATGCCCGGCACACTTACCACAGTGCTGGTGGCTGTAACTAGTGGTACCCGAGCCAGCCCCTGTCCCCTCTAAGTAAAGCCCACGCATAACTTCTGGGCCCCTCGCCCACTCACCCTGGCTGGCCACGACACCAAAGCAGCTCAGGAGTAAAAGTGGGGTCTGCCACAGGTGGAGGGCATGGGACTCACCGGGGGTCAAAGTCAGCCAGGGTCTTGAGGGAGTCGGGAGCTCGGATGAGCTTGTCCAGGATGCTGACAATGTCGGCGAACTTGGGGCGGCGGGCCCGCTCCTGCTGCCAGCACTGCATCATGAGCTGGTAGATGGCGGAGGGGCAGTCCATGGGCGTAGGCAGCCGGAAGCCGTCGTTGATGGCTTTCATCACCTGGCAGGGGAGCGGCAGGATGGTCAGGGTGCCTTCACAGCCACCAAACCCATGCAGGTCCCCAGGGGAGCACCAGTGCGTGGAGGTGGGCAGAGGACAGAAGGGGAGCCCCAGAGACAGACGGGATGGGTCTCCTTTCTTGGGGCGACACACAGCCTTCAGAGCCACACAAAGGGCAGGTGCAAAGGGGCCATCTCCAGAGTTCCATGGAGGAAGGGACTCCGGCCCCGGATCTCTCACAGGGCACCCCAGGTGGCAGCCACGCTGGGCGCCCTGCAGGCAGCCTCCCTCCAGTCTCTAGACATCAATACTGTAAACTGCCTCCTCCGGCTGGAGTGCTCTTTGCCTCCTTGTGTCCCCAGCTGCCTCACTGTGTTTTGTCTCAGCAGAGACGTGACCTCCTCTGGGAAGCCTTCCAGACCTCCAGGCTGGGTGAGGCACCAGGCATGTACACACACCCCATGTGTCCACACACGCATGTGTACGCAGGTGCATGTACACATGAATGTACACGCATGCACGCACACGCACACACAAACACGCACGTACACGCCACAGACTGGTTCCCTTGTCCTTCCATTCACTATAGTCAGAGACTGGGTCTGGAGCCCCGCACAAGGCCTGGCACACAGTAGGCTTTCAATAAACACGGACTGAACAAACCCATGGATGGTCTATACCAGATGAACGCTGGCCCCCTAAACTCTTCTCTGCCTCGCCCTTGGGGTTTGGGAATGAGTGAGGAGTTTCGGTTCAGGCCCAGGGCAGGCCTGGGCTGGGAGAGGGGGCTACCTCGTGGTTTGACAGCTCCCAGTAGGGCCGCTCGCCGTACGTCATCACCTCCCACATGACAATGCCGTAACTCCACACGTCGCTGGCCGAGGTGAACTTGCGGTAGGAAATGGCCTCCGGGGCTGTCCAGCGGATGGGGATCTTGCCGCCCTGCAGGGGACCCAGGCCCAGTCACCACTGTCCCCTCTGATCGGCCGCAGGACTATTGCAGCCAGACCAGGTTTTGCTGTCGGGGCCCCTCCCCCTACTCTCTATGGCACTCTTGCCTCCTCAGGTCCACACCCAAGGTGTGCAGGTGCGAGGACCCCATGCAGGGCCAACGCTGCTTCACCCTCAAGCCCCCCACCCTGGTGGTGACAGCCCTCTGGCACTCACACTGGTGGTGTAGGTGGCCTCAGGGTCGTCCTCCAGCA
Source organism: Desmodus rotundus (assembly GCF_022682495.2). Taxonomy (NCBI): domain Eukaryota; kingdom Metazoa; phylum Chordata; class Mammalia; order Chiroptera; family Phyllostomidae; genus Desmodus; species Desmodus rotundus. The sequence continues at coordinate 9,172,046 of NC_071389.1, forward strand.
CGCGGGACAAGCCGAAGTCAGACACCTTGCAGACCAGGTTGCTGTTGACGAGGATGTTGCGGGCAGCCAGGTCGCGGTGGACGTAGTTCATGTTGGCCAGGTACTTCATGCCGGCCGCGATGCCCCGCAGCATGCCCACCAGCTGCAGCACGGAGAACTCGCCATCCTTCTCCTGCCGGGGCACAGGCTTCAGCCACCAGCCACCAGCCACCAGCCACCCCGAGCCTAGCAGGGCACCCTCATCAAGCCTGCTGCCACAGGTCCCAGCCACCCCAGCCCACGCCCTTACCCGAAGGAACTTGTCCAGGGCCCCGTTCTCCATGTATTCAGTGATGATCATCATGGGCTTGTCTGTGGGGGTGGACACAGGTGTAAGGGGACAGCGCCGACAGGGGCGTGGGCACAGTGGTGGGTGTGGATGGTGTGGGAACAGCCACAGACAGAGGCCCCGTTTGGGGACCGTAGTGGGTGGTGCCTCTCCACTCCCCTGTGGGTCAGGCCCTCCCCAAGGGCCCCCCAACCACACTCCTGGTGACGAGGCTCACATTTGGAGACGACGCCCTCCAGGCGGATGATGTTGTGGTGGCTGAACTGGCCCATGATGCTGGCCTCGCTGAGGAAGTCCACTCTCTGCTTCTCTGTGTAGCCAGCTTTCAGCGTTTTGATGGCCACAGGCACCTCCTTCTTCCCTGATGCCTTCAGTGTCCCCTTGTACACCTCCCCAAACTCTCCTACGAGCCAGCAAGGGGGAAGAGCGCCCTGGTCAGCCCAGACCAGACACTCCCAACCCACTCCAGGCCCCTCCACAGGCGTGCCAAACTTACCCGCTCCAATCACCTTCTGCCTCGTGACACAGGATGGATGGATCTCGGTGGTGAACTTGAGCACGGCCTGGTTGGGGTCCTCATATGTGTGGGGGTCCACATATGTCTTCAGGGGCTTCAGTTGTTCTGGAAGGGGAAGGAGGGCTGGGTTACAGGCAGGTCAGGGAGGGTCCCTAGGAAGGGTTGCCCTAAAGGAGGATGAGGTGGCTCCACGACCTGGGGCCAGGAGACTGGGACCAGACCGTGGGACACGGAGCTTCCAACTCAGTCCCTTTGCACTGCTGCGGGAAGTCCAGGGAGCGCCCTGGCTGCCAGCTGCCCCCTGTCTCTGCCATGGAGCTAAGGGGGCCAGTGGGGACAGGGGGGACGGGCACAGAGGAAGCTGTGTCTCACCTGACTTGGAGAAGTAAACGTCCTCCGAGGACTGGCGGGTCCGCAGGCTCTTCCTCCTGAGAACCCCACAGGGACCAAACACACAGGGAGGTCAGCAGCCTGCTCTGGCCCTGAGTGGGGACTGAGTGTGCTCAGCACCCTGCCCAGTTGGCAGAGGGCACAGGGAAGGCTGGGGCAGGGCAGAGAGGAAGTGAGCAGGCGGGCTTGCTCCTTGGGATCTATGCCCTGTCATGGCCAAAACGAGGGCTTTCCTCATTAGCGCTCTCTGGTGCTTCCTGCCCACGTGTCCAGGGGAAGTGTGGACACACCGTTAATAACAAGAGCAAAGACAATGACTGCTGTGCCCCAGGCCCCTTCGGCATGCTGGGAGCTGGGCTGAGCACTTCATAGCTCCTGGCATCCTCACACCCCCCGAGGCAGAGAGCAGATACCATCAGCCCGTTTTCCAGACAGGAAACTGAGGTCCCCACCCGTCTGTGTCCCACCTGAACCCAACGAACCTGCGGAGGATGAAGATGCCGATTCCTGCCAGCACCAGAACCATGACGACAACGACAACAACTCCGCCAATCACCGCCATGTTGGCAGATCCTTCCGTGGCTGTCGGGGGAGACCACCCGATGACAAGGGTGCCCCCCAACACCGACTCCACACTCCCTAATGCACCCAAGGCCCACTTCAGGGACCCAAGACATGTGCTGAATTCCTTTACTTGTGGTGGTTCATAAGGGTCTTTATTCCCATTTCACAGATGGGCAACGAAAGGCCTCTCCGGGGAATACAGTGGGCACTCCTGGGTGTGTGGGATTCTTTCCACGAGGGAGGATTTGAAGTGGGTCTGCCAGTGCCAACGCCCATGCCTGTCCCTCCCACAACAACGCCCCTGGGCCCCCTCCCACCCAGCCCTCAATTCAGCCCCTTCCCCAGGCTGTCAACCCACACAGGGCTGCCCCAGAATCAGGCTGACCAGGAGGGAGGGTTTCCAAGTCTTCTGACCCATTTCCTCCTCTCAGGATGTCCTAGCTGCACCACTCCAGGGCCCTGGCCCAGCTCACACCCTGGTGCCTGACTTACGCAGCGTCTGGAACTCGTGCACCTTGCTGCCGGCCCCCTGGCCCTCCTGCGTCAGCGCCTGCACTTGGACCAGGTAGGTGGTGTCCGGAGCCAGGTCGTCCAGGGTCACGGAGAAGTCCTCAGTGCGGCGCACATTGTAGCTGTTGGAGTCCCCCTGCGGAGGGCCAGTGGGTGCAGAGGCAGACGATGAGGGCCGGCAGGAGCCTCGCTCAGCCCACCAGAGGCCACTCCAGCTTAGCTCGCCTATGCTAGCGAACTTGATGCTCCCCTTACAATGGAGGAAACTGGGCTCAAAGCAGGCACAGGCAGCAAATGCACAGCCAGGACTCAAACCCCGGTCTGCCTGATCCCCCAAGACCTGGCTTTTCCCCAACCCCCAACTATCTCGTCTGGCAATTCAACAACACTGTGCCTTCTCTCCCACAAATCTCTGCTGTGCTGGCCTGAGAGGGCTGACTCAGGAAGAGCCCAGACCTCAGTCTCCCCATCTGCAGAATGGAGCTTCCTTGGATGGCTGTTGCACAGGGAGCATCTATGTGATCAGCTGGGGCCAGCCCTGACCCTCTGTGAGTTACCTTCTTGCGGTAGGTGACCTCGTACTTCCACACACGGCTACGCTGTGGCAGGGGGATGGTCCAAGACACGCTCAGCGAGGTGGTGCTGCGGTCATCCAGCTTTACCTTGGGGGGCTCTGGACAGAGCAGTGGGTGTGGCAGGGGTGTGAGGAACCGCCCGGGGCGGGGGGCAAGTGCCCCCAGACCCATCCACAGCCCAGGCTCTTAAGAGCCCAGCCTGGGATTCTTCACCTCCCGTTCCAGAGCATGGAGCCCCGGCCCCCCACGGCCAGCACAGAGGTGCCCTGAGAGCATTTATAAGGGCACAGATACTAAAAATAAGATAACAGCCCCCTCCTGCTATCTCCTTTCTGTGGGCCAGGCACCGTTCGAAGAGTCTTACACAGAAGAATGTATTAAGTCTTCTCAATAGCCCTGTTACCCATCCCCATGTTACAGGTGAGGAAACTGAGGCTCGGAAAGGTCAGGCCACTTGCCCACGGTCACAGATCTCCGAAGCGACTCCAGAGACTGCGCTTTTAACTACTTGCCGCTGCCCCTCTGTGAGCCCTTGGTGGCTGTCCTCTCCCCGGAAGCCCCACCTGGGTGACAGCCACCACCAGCAGGTCCTCACCTGTCTGGTTGATGCTCACGCTGGCGGTGCGGATGCTGCGGCTGGCCACCAGGTCTGAGACGCCGTTGCGGGCCTCCACGGCAAAGGTGTAGTTCATGTGGGGCTCCAGGTCGCTGACTGTCACACTGGTGCGGGTCAGCATGTCCGGTGGCTCGGAGTAGCGCACGCTGGCCTCACACAGCCTGCACTCGCCCGACTCGGGCAGGCACTGCTCACAGGTCACCTTGTAGGTGATGTCTTCACGGCCTCCGTTGTCCAGCGGGGGCGTCCAGCGGAGCTCCACTCTGGCACCCATTCCCACGGCCGTGAGGTAGCTTGGGGCAGAGGGCGGGCCTACACAGAGGGCAGAGGGCAGAGCTCGAACCCTGGGAGTCCTGGACAGGGCCACTGCCAGCCCACACCCACCTCAGTGGACCTCCCGACCCACCACAGCAGACTCACGTGTGCAGGGCGTGGAGAGCAGGTCCTGCGGGGCCCGGAAGTAGCCTTCCTCACACTCACAGTAGGTGGCCCCCTCGGGGGATGGCAGGGTGTGTGCTGGGCACTCCAAACAGGGGCTCTCGGATACCTCAGACTTGAAGAATCCAGACAAGCAGGCTGGCAGAAACAGGGAGGGACAGCACTGGGGTCAGCCCAGTCCCACCACAGTCAACCATTCCAACCCCTGGCCATGGGGCCCCACGCAAGTCACTAAACCTCTCTGGGTCTGCATTCTCACACGTACAGCGTCTTCTGATGAGAGAATGCATGGCCAGTACCCAGCTCTCACTGGGCACTCGGGAAATGCCTCATCTTCTTGTTCTAAACCTTTGCACCCCTCCCCACCGGCTCTTGCAGGAAGCACCACAGCCCTGAGCCGGGCATTCAAGGCCCACGTCTCACTCTTCAGCTTCCTACGAGTCCCATCCCACACCTGGCTCCGCACTGGACAGGGCACGCCGCATCTCCTTGAATCTGTGCGGACCAGCCCAACGGGCCCCCACCTGGACTTTGGGCTGCCCCGGGCAATAACTGTGTCTTCTTCACGGTTTGTTTGGTGACTACCACGACCACCTTGACGGACTGGTCAGGCACACCAGCTCAGGGTGCCACCCCTGCAGGTGCTCCGCTCACTCAACACCCAACTGCCTTCCCGTCCGAGGGCCACCAGGAAGCAGGAAAGGCCAGGCCCCGAGCGTTTTCTCTGGATCTGTTTCCAGGACCAAGTCATTTCCGCCGCTCACAAAGGCAGCCAGGAAGCAGCTCTTCCTCCCGCCATGGTGGGTCCTGTCCTGGCAGGGCCGGGCCAGCTAGGGGCCCAGGCACCTGACTCCAGAGGCTTCTTCCTCCCACTGCCCTATCCTGCCCCTGGCCCAAGCTCTGTCCTGGACTCACAGGCAGGAAGTTGCCCAGATACGAGGCGTACTGTGCAGGGCCATCTGGATGGGCCAGAGTGGAGTGGGGTCACCTTAGGGACCTCTTCTAGAGCCCTAAATTACCAACACCCTCCTTTGACCTAATCTGTGGTGAGGGACCTGGGGCACTTCCAACCCCAGTGTCCTGGTCCTCTATTCTGTGCTCGGCCCTGTGCCAGGCATGGGCCCTGACCTCAGGGAGCCGGGGCCTCTGGCAACGTCGGCCATGAAGGCGTGCGCAAAGGGCTAAGGGGGCAGAATCAACCGCAGCCCGAGGTCTGAGGAGCCCTAGACGAGGCATTTCAGCTGGGGCTTAGAGGCTGAGCAGTTCAGCAGGACAGAGATATCGGGAGGGTTAGGGTGAGAAGCAGCAAGACTAGAGAACTCATGAGTGGCTTCGTGGGCACAAACTGCGGGGAGCGGCAGGCAGCAAAGGCTGAGCGAGCGGTCTCTCCAGGAACTGGAATGAGAAAGGCCTTTCTTGCAAGGCCAAGGCGCTGGGACTTCGTCCTGAGGGCCACGAGGGCCTTTGAAGGTCTGGTGGAGAGGATAATGGCAGTCGGATCTGCACTGTCGAGAAAAATCTCGGACAAAGTCTCCCTCCCACCCAGTCCCCTATTCAAGCAGAGGTGGGTGGGGGCCTGGGAGTCGGGGGCAGGACTCAAAGGTCACTGGACAAATGACTTCCTGTAAATGACTCTTCTTATAGGAGGGACATGGGGACCATCCCAGCAGTCTCTCTCACCTCCTCCACTTGGACCCCAAACCTCAGCACAGGCCCCGAAACAGCTTGGGCACGCGCTGTAGGAAAGGGGGCTTGTCTAGGACAGAGGGGCCCTGAGACCCAACTCCTGCTCTGTGCTGAGCCTGGAGCCCCAATAACAAACACTGACCACTGGTTAAGCAACTGCTCTGTGCAGCTTCCGGGCCAAGCACTTGGCATTTGCTTACAATAAGCCTGTTGTACTTGGGCACTGTTACCATTCACTCCTCTTTGGAGGTGAGGAAACTGATGTGCAGAGAGGTAAAACAACCTGTCCAAGGTCAGCAAGCTCCTAAGACCCAAAACCAAAACCTAAGCCCAGGATGTTGGACTTGGAGCCCCTCTTCTTTCGCATGAGCGTCTCAGTTCAGAGCAAAGAGGAATCGATGTTCTGGAACAAGCCCAAAGAGAGAGGAGATGGGGCCTGGCCTGCTTCAAGAGCCAGAAAACCCCAAGACTGACTTCAGAGCAGCTGGAAAGGGAAGGGGGTACTCCTAACATAGGTCTTCTCACACTGGGCACACTATGTCCTATGCGAAGATAAGAGTGGAACCAGCCCTGGCTGGTGTAGCTCAGTTGATTGAGCATGGGCCTGTGAACCAAAGGGTCACCGGTTCGATTCCCAGTCAGGACCCATGCCTGGGTTGCAAGCGAGGTCCCCAGTAGGGGGCGCGTGTGAGAGGCAACCACACATTGCTATGTTTCTCCCTCTCTTTCTGCCTCCCTTTCCCTCTCTAAAATTAAAAAAATGAAATCTTTTTTTTCTTTTGTTTTTTTTTCTTTTTTCTTTTTTACAGCGCCACTCGGAACGATTACCAAAAAATGAAATCTTTAGAAGATAATAAAAACATAAAGAAGTTTAAAAAAGAAACAAAGAAAGAAAAGAGTGGAACCAAACCCAGGGGCGTTGGTTGGGGTGGCCAAAGAGGCCTCCTTCAAGCCCCAAGATCCTTCAAGTCTCCTACTGCATTTAAGAAATCCATGTGTATTTTGCATTCATCCTCCTATCTCTGAGGATACAAAACTACTCTCTCCTCTCCCAAATCTTCAAGTGAAAATGAGACTCTAGAAAGCTGAGCCACGTTTATCCCAGGATTTCAATTCCCCCAGAGGCTCTGCCTTGTCTGCCAGGGGCCTACACCCTGGGGAAGTGCTGGCTGCAGGAGGCCCAATCTCAGCAGGGATGGGTGCTCAAGGGCCTCTAGAATCACGATCATACCTTCCCAGCCCAGGTTCTCAGGCTGGGGAGGGGACCACGAGCCCCCCTACTCCACACCACGCAGCTACTCCCCAGCCCCGCCCCGCCCTGTGCCAGGAGGAGGAAGTGGGGGAAGAGTCAGGTTCCATTCTTTGGCCCCAGAGCCTGGGGGTGGCCCGCCTGTTGCAGGCAGGAAAGAGGGAATTTGGAGAGATTTCCGCTGCGGATGTGCCAGATAATACAGTGGGGAGGCAGCATCAACAGGGCATGTGCTTGCCTGATGAGAATGTGCTGCCCCCTCCTCCAACCACAGAGCTCCAGGGGCTGTCCCCGGGGCCACGCCAGAGTGTGCCAGCTCTCTGGGGCCTCAGAGTTCACGTGTAGGACACTAGCGAGTTCTTGTGTCCTCCTGACTTTGTCTGGTTGGATTTCTTGGCATTCTGGGCAGACAAGTGGGGACAGGGGTCACACACTGGGTGTTCACACACACTCAGAACCCAGCCACATATACAAGATACTCACTGTCCCTTAGCCAACCTGCAGACTCCTATGCACCCTTCAATACCCAGCTTGGGGCTTATACAGCTCCTCCACATGACCCTTCCTGACTGCCCAACTGCTGGCTGCCTTCTGCCCCATCAGGGCATCTATTACTCAATCTTATGTTTAACAAACAGAAATTGAGCACTTCCTACGCATCTGGCACAACGCTGGGTGCTGGGATACTGTGGTGAGAGAGATAAACACTGTTTCTGCTCCAGGGGAATTCACAGCCTGGTTTTAGAGCTCCATCTGAAATTATTTCTGCACATATTAGGAGCCTCTATGAGACTGGCAGTTCCTGGGGAGCAGGAATGGAGCCCAATGGAGTCCGTGTCTGATGACCCAGCACAGGGCCCCGGCAGGCAGTAGGTGCTCACTAACGCCTGGACGGATGAATGACTACATGTGTGAGTGAAGGGCAGAAGCTACGCCGTGCACACTAAACATGCGCTCCAGGACCAGAGGAGTGAGCAGTGTTCTGGTGCCCAGGGAGACCCCGGGGGGGGGGGGGGAAGGCACACCAGGACACCCGCTTGCCTGGCCCAAGCACCTGGCTTTGGCACAGCTGTGGGGACCTTCTCTGGCCCCAGTCACGCGGCAGGCCCCGGCCACTCTGAGCAGGGGAACTAGGGCACAGTGGCTGCACCCTGAGTTGCACCCTGGTTTTTCCAGTTCCCAGTGCTGGCCCCTCAGGTGGCAGCGTGGGGTGACTCAGGGACAGACGCCCTCTAGTGTGACGCAAATCCAGCCCCTGGCAGAGCTCCTCCCCCCAGGCCCAACCACCTCCCAGGCTAATGGTGGTGAGGTCAGAAGGTCAGGGGGTCATGGTGGCAACTCACATGGGGCCAGTCACTTCCCCAAGCCATGTCTAGCTGGGGTGCACCACCGTAGCCCAAGGATGTGGACTTTGTCAATGACAACCCGTAAGTTACTGACCCAGCAAATGAGGGGAACTGGCAACTCCAGGCCCTGAGCTTCTGACTCCAGGGCAGGCCCCGTTGTCCCCACAGAAGCAGGTGTCCCCCTGACCCCGACGGCTGCCAGCACCTTGCCCCTTTCACACACACCCTGGGGAATTATCTTGGGGCGCATTCCTCTACCAAGCCATGATAAGCACCGAGGCTCCCCCAGTCTCCCAGCTTCCTGCTCTCTCCCTACCACCAGCCTTTTATCTCCTATTTGCTTTCCCTCACCTCCTTCCTTCCGTTCTGGGGACCCACTCACCTCCGGTGAGGGAGGGAGGGGCTTCCCCAAGGAGCTGCCAGCCCCTGAATTTGCCCCCAGTGTGAACTGAGGGTGTTGTAGACAAAGCAGGAAGAGTAGAGGGGGAACTGCCACCCACGGCCCACCCTCTTCTGCAGGCCAGAGGTAATTGCACAGAGCTGAGGCCTGGTGGCACTCCCCAGGGAGGGAACAAGCACAAGTGCACACAGAGCCCCCAGCCAGGTCCTGACAAAGCAGGGCCCCCGCCACAGCCCAGGGCCCCGCTGCCTAAGAACCATCTCAACCAGAGCCATCCCCTGCCCAGGGGATGCCTCCTCTGCAGCCACAGACCCCAGGCCAGGCTCGGGCCACTCGGGACGCCAGTGCTAGGACTCTGCTCCTTGCCACATGGGGTAAGTCACAAGGTCAGCAATCCAGGTTCTCAGACTGAGCCACAGCAGGAAGTCACAGGAAGTGGACCCTGCTCGTGGAGGCCCAGAGGGGACTCACCACAGTCCCACTGTTGCGTGTAGAAAGACACATACCAGATGTAAGTGGGGACAGTGCACTGCCCCACCTACACCAGGCCCCAGCTCTTTTGGCTACTGGTCACTGCTTCCATGTTCTGGGCCTCAGTTTCCTCATCTGTAAAGTGGGGATAAAGTCCTCAGCCCCACTGGGTTGTTTGTGAAGATGGAAGAAAACCTTGCTTGTGAAATGCTTAGCATGGTACCTGGAATGGGGTGTCCCTATGAACCAGGAATAGAGAAACTAACGTGGAGAGGGGATGCTCCCAAGGGGCTGGGCACCTTAAGAAAGCAGGAGTCTCCAAGGAGGGAATTCCCAAACCATTGCCACCCCTCCCTCCAGCTCTGGCCTCCCAGCTGCTGGGCTGAGTCTCTGGCCAAAGCCGCTGGCCACCTGCTCACCTGGCCGGCAGTCCCCATGGCAGAGGCGCCAGCCGGGGGGCCCGCCAACTCAGCTGCCAATGCCAGCACAGGAAGCAGAGCCGAACAGGGAGACAAAGCAGCCCCAGGGGAGACGACTGTCAGCCTGAGTGACTCCACTGTCCTCCAGGCAGGGATGGGGGACAGGGTGGAGGCGGCTGGAGCGGAACTGGCTCATTCCTGACATAGCTCCCGAGAGCTCTCCGGGCAGTGTGCCCACCTGTCCAACACAGCACCTGGGAGGTACCCCCCTTCCTTTGTCCATTTAACTCTTTCCTGAGCTCCCAACTTCCTGGGGAAAGACCCCTGAGAAGAAACAAACTCTGGGAATAACCTGGAGCAGGTGCTGGGTGACCTCGGGTACCCACGCCCCCTCTCTGGGCATGGTTTGTCATCAACAGAAGCCCCAGTGGGAGAATCCAGGTCTACAGCCCTGTGGAGAGTGGGGGGGGGGCATACCCTGCACCTCCCTCAATTTCTCCCTCAACATGCTCAGTGACCGCCCGCCAATTACCTAACCTCCTGCACCAGACCTGCCATCCTGGGGCTGCCCTGAGAGCTGCCCCTAAGGCCGAGAGCTGAGTCAGGGATTCCAAAGGAACTGGTCATTTCCCGCCCCACTTCCTGACCCATCCTCTAGCCTGGACACCGGCCTGGACTCAAATCCTGATGCAGCCACATCTCAGCTACGTGGTTCCAGGCAAGTCTCTGAGCCTCTCTTGAGCCTCAGATCCCTGTCTGTTCAATAGGATTGATAACAGTCTCTATCTCTCAGAAAGGTGGTGTGAACTCAGCGAGAGCATCCAGGCAAAGCATTTGCCGAGCTCGTGCCTGCCCTTGGAGAACACCTGTTATGGAAGTTACTGTTATTCTCTCTGTCAGCATCACAGTCGGCAGCGGCTGGGAAGAATCTGGAGGGGTACAGAGAAGGTGGGCTGGAAGTTCCCAGGCATACAGAGAGCCCCGAAAGCACACGGAAGGGAATTTTGATAGTGGGATCCCAAGGAGGGAAAAGCAAGGCAACAGGTGGCTGGCAGTTGAAAGGGTCCCACCAGCGAAGTCCAAGATTTGGCTCTTGGGAGCCAGTCCTCCCTACTGGGGCTTGCTAGCTCTTCACAAACAAAGCCTGCCAGAATCCTGACCCACCACCTCCGGAGGAGGGAAGGCCACCCCCCTCTTCCTGGAGAGGGCCCACCCCACCCCAACCATCCACTTATCTCCACAGGGCCTGAATCACCAGCCTGTGGAAAGTTTTCAGCGGCCCCTCACCCCCACCCCCGCATTCTTGTGTGAGGATGTCATGTAGGAGGAGTCTGCTCAACCCACTGGGCTGCCTCAGCTCCCCCCCGCCGCCCCCCAAATCCCACGGTCATTGTCTGAAACAGGGAGTGTGCACTTGAGGTTACCTAAATCAGGAGGCAGGGGGGCCACCTCACTCAGCAAAGGGGAGCTGGGAGGACCACCAGGTGGTAAGAAGGGCAGGAACAGAGATTACACCACAGGCTTATGGCCGGAAAGGTTCTGAGGGATTTTCTCATCCGAGGGTTTGCAAACTGTGTTAAGCAAGGTTCTGAGGATCTGTTTTAGGAGACAAGCGTTTTAGGAGGCCTATCAGAAAGGGGTGCAGTCTCCTCCAACACTTTAACCCACTTCATCGGTTGTAGGATCATCCATGGCTAAAAACCAAGTACAAAGTCAGCTGTTCAACTTAAACTTCGCGTTTTATTGGCAGGAAACCTGAGGCCAGAGATGAAGAGAGATTTACCCAAGGTCGCCCAGCGGGTAGGTGCGACAACTGCAGGGACTAACCCCCAATTTCTCAACGCCCTGCTTATCTCAGCAAAGAAGCTCCCAGAGAAAGGGGATGAGCTGGCCTTCCAAAGGTCAGCCCGCATTCCACAAATGCCCTGCCCCACAGCCCTTTCCAGAAAAAAAATCACCCATTGAAAAAAACCCACGTTGCTGTAGAGATTTCCGCTGTCATAGGCCCTGACTGTGCCAAGCCACAGCCTCCCCACATGAGCTCGCCAATGCCCAGGTCCTGTTCCCAGAGACAGTCTGAGTTAATCGGCTCCCTCTCTGGGCTTGATTTGTCACCAGCAGAAGCCCCAGTGACAGAATCTGGGTCTATAGCCCTGGGGAGGGTCCGGGTGGTGGGTAGACCCTATGTCTCCCCTCCACCTTTTCCCCTGCACAGGCATTTTTCAAAAGCTCCCCAGGTGATTCTTATGTGCAGCCAGGGGATATGAATCCTGTGTCCCATTTACTTACCGCCATGTACAAAAAAGGAGCTGGAGACCCAAAGAGGTTAAGTGACTTGCCTAAGGTCACACAGTGAGTTAACAGAGAAGGGACTGGCCTTGGGACTCTCCCTGGTGCCCACAGTGCTGGCACACATGCAGTCGATATTCAAGACAGTCTTGTGGGATGGAACAAAAATAACAACCACACTTAAAGCACTGACGTGTCAGACACTGACCTAATCACTTTACGAGCATTAAGTCATTTAATTATCATAGCAACTCTACAAGAAGGGCACTATGTCATCTCCATCCATTTCACAGAGGAGAAAACTGAGGCACAGAGAGGTTAAGGAACTGGCTTAAAGTCACACAGCTCATTTAGAGCTGGGATTTGATGCCAGGCATTCTTGTCTTAGAGTCCTTGCTCATAACCTCCATACTAGCCTCAAATCATTCATTTCTCAATTCATTCATTCTCAGCAAATGAATGAATCCAGTTATAAGCGAAAAACCTAAAGTCCAGGAAGGCTTTGCAATTTCCACCAAGTGAACCACTGCACGTCAGAACAGACGACCTCACCATGGTCCCACGGTCTCAGAGCCCAGAGTAAGGCCTGGGAACACGTCCTCTACCCCAGCACCCCCTTTCCCTGCCACCCCTGCACCGTCACTCACCCTGGCAGGCATCCTCCACCTTCTCGTACCCTGCCTGGCACAGGCACTGGCCGATGGGCACCAGCCATTCGCCGTCGACCGCACAATGCATGCGGGGCTCGTCCCCCCCGGGGGGCACCACAGCGTGGTCCACACAGGTGCCAGCCACGGTGGCCAGGGAGGGTGCATCAGAGCCTGCGATGGTCTCGGGGAAGCGGGCCAGGCCCTGCAGCTGCTCGGGGCACTTTTTGTAGTAGACTCGGACAGAGAGCAGCGCCACGCAGGCTCCAATGTCCTGGAAGGCCAGGTAGAAGCCCTTGCGGGTGAGCGGCCCCACAGAGCGTTCCTCCACGTTCAGCTTCACATGGCGGGCCTCGAAGTCACTGCTGACCGTGATCTCGTCGGGTGCGATGGTGTCGATCTTGGTGAACTGGCGCTTCTGGAAGTTGGTGCCGTAGTCCACGTCTGACTCGGCGTAGTAGAGGTTGAAGGTCTCCTTGCAGGAGCTGGCCCCCCCTGGGAAGCTGTTACAGTCACGCACAGTGAACTTGAGCTCGATGAAGATGCGCTCGGCCTCGCCGCGGTACACCCAGTTGGTGCGGAGCCAGTTATCCTGGTCGCCGGCTACCACATTGCACACGGAATACATGTAGATGGGCACGTCATCCATGATGTTCTGCATCAGGTCCCACTGCGTGGGGCAGACAGGTTAGTGCGGGCAGGTGCCCGGGGGCAACCTGAGGCCCAGAGGCACTGCCCAGGCGGCGGAGCTGGGCATCAGGAAGACACCTGTCAGTTCCTGCCATCCTCGTTCTACAGGGAAGGAAACTGAGGCCCTGAGAGGTGCTGCCTCTCACCCACGCACACCAGAAGTACTGAGCCAGGAGCTACCCCCCGGTGTTTCTGACCCCGATGCCATGGTACTGACCCTGTACTGCAGACTGTGAGTTGGGGCTAGAGACTGGGGGCCCTGTGCAACCTCAGCGGGATCACTGAAGCTCGCTGTACCTCGAAGTCTACATCTGCATACTGGGGACAAGATCAGCTCACAGAATCGCTGTGAGGATCAGCGACAGAATGTCTACACATGTGAGCACACTGCCTGGTGGAGCAAGACGGAAGAGCGGTCAGGAGGCAGCTGGCGGCAGCAGCGTTACTGCTCGCTGTGTACGTGTGCGTAGGTGAGTGTGAGGGGCAGGGGACGAGGTTAAGTCAGAAGCAGCAGTGATCCCCCATCACGCAGGTTTTGGCTTTGGGACAGATGAGTGCATCTTCTTCCCTCCTCAGAACAAAGCTCAGCCTCCTCCAAGAAGACTTCCCAGGTTGGGCCAAGTGTCCCTCTCTGGCTCCTAGTCTCATGTCCCCTTTGTTGCAATACTTGGCACCGACATGGTAATACCTACATTTGGCTCCCATGCTAGATTCTGAACTCCTTGGGGCAGGGACTGTGTCTAATTCATTTCTGTATGCCCAGGGCCTACCTGGAACAGAGCAGGTGCTCAAGAAAGTATTTAATGAATAAATGAATGAATGAATGAATGAAAGCAAAGGGGCCAAGGAGAGAGGCCTGGGCTGCACTGTGTGACATAGGCCAAGACCGCAAATGCCCTTAGGCCTCAGTTTCCCACTTTGTATAATGACTAGGTTAGATTAAATGGCCTGAGATCCCTCCCAGCTGGACATTCCAGAATCCTGGAAATCCGCTAGAGCTATACCCCAGGCCTCCTCAGAGCTAAGGTGACTCGGGAACAAGCACCTAACTCACACAGATCTGGCCCGCAGTGGGAACTGTCCTAACTAGCCCCCTGGAGATACACTTCTCCCTGGCTAAGGGCCCCAGGACAAACTCAGCAAGGACAAATCCATTATACAGAGGGGGAAACTGAGGCCCCCCTCTGTAGAGAGCAGCAATATCTTCCTCAAGAGCACATGGTTGTGTCATGCAAAGCTGGAGGAAGGACCCCAGCATCTTGCCCTCCAGTCCTGGTCCTAACAGTCCAGAGCAGAGGGTAGAAAACTTGGGTGGGGGTGAGGCAAAACCAGCTCAGCCCAAAGCAGGAAGGGGAAGCAACAGCTAGGGGAGCAGAGAGAGGGGCCCAGCAGTAAGGAATCTGATCCTTTTCCTGGCTGGGGGCCGTAGGCACCTGGGAGCCACTGCTCCCTGTCTCCCCCTCACCCCTCACCTCCTGCACTGGAACCTGGAAGACACAGGGGAGCCTTTAACCCCTTCCCTCCCAAGATGGTCGCCCTGACCATCAGCCTTCAAAGGCATCCAAGGGTCTCTGCTCTGCTAGGGCCTTCAGCTGTCTCCCAGCTCTTTCCACCTCTCAGGTGCCTTCCCTACCACCTTCCAACCCCCAGCCCACCCTGGGATGGCTACCTCTAAGCCTGGTGTGAGAAGCAGGACACTAAGTATGAGCCCTGGCTGAGCTGTTTGATGTAGGCTGGCCCCATCCCCCCTGGGTCTCAGTGTCTCCGTTCCCATGCCCCCACCCGACCCTGAGGCCTTACCCCTTTGCCATATGGGTGTGTGAGCCAGCCGAGTTCCCCTTTAGCTGCAGCAAAGTCCAACAATACAACTGGAAGAGACAGGAGAGGAGGCCAATAAGTTTGGGGGTATCTCTATGGGTCAGGCCATGGTAGAAAAGGTGAGAGTCCCCCAGGATCCCCAAGAACCCTTGCTGGCTTCCTCAGCCCTCAGAGAGAAACCTCACTATATAGGGTCAACCATATCCAAGAGACTCACCCCTTAATAAATAGGGAAACAGAGGCCCAGGGAAGGGATGGGACCCAGTCAAAGTCACAGAGCAGGTTGGGTGAGGACTAGGCCTTCTATCTCCTAGGCCACAGCTCCAGTCACGCCACCCTCTCTGTCAGCCTCCAGCTGGGCACAGCAGGACAGAGCTCAGCCCAGCGGGGGGACAGCAGCTGGGCAGAGAGCTGGGGCCAGCAGGGTTGGGCTGTTAAGTGACACCATGCTGCCGTGTCTGCTCCCTGGAACAAGGCCTCTGGGCCACACTTCACACGCAAGCAGGCTTTGGGTGCTCTCTGTCCACTTCTGCCCATCCCCTGCCCCCAGCATGAAAGACCCTCAGCCCCACCTCACACATATGTACCCACACACATGTCTCCTGGCACTCCAGGGAGGGAGGGCTGTTAGCAGGTGGGAACGGCTCCAAGGAGGGGAGGGGGAACCAGCGGGGGGTGTCTGGAAACTGATCTTCCCACCACAAAAGCCACAGAGCAGGCGGGATAAAGCCCTGAACCCACAGGGGCCTTTAGGAGGGGCCCAAAGATATACACAGCTGGCAAGGTCCCCTCCTCGGGAAAGCCGCTCTCGCTGCCCTGTCCCTCATCCCCCAGCCACTGCTCGGTCACGGATGCCTGTGGGGCCAGGAATGGAAACCCTTAGAGGGGATTTCCAGGCCCAGAGGGACCAGGTTTCAGGACAATGCTGTCCCTAGAGAGGCAGCTGGAACCTGAGGGAGGGACTCACTGCCAGGGGCTTCCTTAGATCTAGCAGCTCCCATCCATCCACCCTGGCTCTCTGCAAGGCTCCATGGCGGCAGCCAAGTCCCAAAACCCTGGGTACTGCCCCTCCTCCATTCCCAAGTAAAGTCCAGGTAGCTGCCAACAAGTGCCACCCACCCTGGAGGACGAGGAGACTGGGGAAGCTGAGGCATGGAACCTAAGCAAGGTCCCCAGACTCAGAGGGCAAAGCCCTAACTTGGAAAGGGTAAGGGACCAAGTACCCCTTCCTTTGGACCCCGGAGCACAAGCAATATGGGCCTAAGAAGCAGCATGCCTGAAGGCCAGGACCCGGGAGAAGGACTCTAAGGGTGGGGCTCCAGGCAGGCAGCAGAGTGGGGCCTGATTTGGAGAGAGGGGTGAGGGGGGTCAAGCAAGGGACTTGACAGGAGTCTCCGAAATCCTTCCCTAAGGTGAGACTGCCCGGCTGTCCTGACTTACGTCCTGGGTGCGAGGCACTACCACCTGACTGCAGACCAGGGCCAGATCTCTCTAGGAAGGGTCAGGCAGCCCAGACAAGGGATCGGAAATCCGATGTGGCACCTGCCCCAAGCCTGTGAGGGCTGGGTAGGGGGGCTGGAGGGTGGATGGGGCAAGGATATGTTCAGACATGCCCAGAGCCCAGGCTTGGAAAACTCACTAACTCCTCTAATAAATGGAATGTTCCGGCTACACAGGAAGCAGTCTGGAGGTTCCTGGCTCCGGCTGGGTGGGTCGGAGGACGACAGGGAGTGCTCCTCACAGTCCTGCACAGCCCTCCCCAGACAGAGAGGAAGCTGCAGTCCAGGCCCAAGGGAGGGGGATATCGGCTCCCAGGCACTGAAGGGTTAACCTGACACAGAGGGACCCCCACCACCCCTGCCAGAGGCTCCTCTTCCAGCCCCTCGTCCTGGCTCTAGAAGTATCACAGGGCTCAATCTGAGTGGACAAAAAGCCTTCACACAGGAAGGAGCCCCCTCCCGGGAAATTCCCTAGAACCGATCACCAGGAACAGGAGCCCAGCCCTGTCGGCCCCTCCGCCCTGACTCGGGTGCGGCTCTCTCCTCAGCCCTTCCAGGGACTGAGGCACCTGCTTCCCTGAAGGGGGGGGGGTGGTTCTGGGGGCCCCTCAGCTTCCCCAGAAGGCTTCACTGAGAGGCCTGGGCTGGGCAGGGCTCAACCAGGAGCCCTGGGTCCCTCACCCCAGCCCCAGGAAAGCCTCCTTCTCTGCTTTAAGTTCCATCATCACCGTCGCCCTTGTAGGTGCAAATGCAAAACTACGACCCACTCCCCTAGTGTCACCTCCCTGGCTCCCCATCCCTCCTTAACCAAGACTGGCTAAAGGGGTAGGCAAGAGACTCTGGGGGAGCCTTGGCCAGTATGGCTCAGTTGGTTGAAGCATCATCCCATCCCATAAACTGAAAGGTTGCAGGTTCAATCCCTGGTCAGGGCATATGCCTAGGTTGTGGGTTCAGTTCCTGGTAGGGGCACATGCAAGAGGCAACCTATTGTTTCTCTCTCACATCAACGTTTCTCTCCATCTCCCACCCTCCTCTCTCTCTCCCTTCTTTCCCCTCTCTCTCAAAATCAACCAGCATACCCTCAGGTGAAGATAAGCTATGTGGGGGGGGGGGGGGGTTGAAGAAAAAAAAGTAGGCTCTTACAGAATCAAGAAGCCAAGGACTTTCCAGGCCTCCTGAGCACTCTCCAGGCCTTTTCCCATCAGCCACCTCAAGCCAGTAAGCCCGCTACCCCTGCCCAGCTATTCCTGCTGCTCGGGAAAATCCACCATGAAACCACAAGGCAAGGGGCCCTGGGCTCTGGCAGCCCAAGAAGCCAGATGCTCAGATCTGACCCTCACTGTGCAGATGGCCCTGGCTGGTGAGGGCTTGGGCCTCCCTCAGTTTCCCCTTCTGAAAGATTCAGTGTCTGTTGAGAATCTAACAGGCTCCATCTGAGTCTCCAAATGCAGCCTGGCTCCCCTACTCACGGGGAGGGGGGCGAGAAAGAAGAAGGGTACTGAGCAGCAGCCTGGGTTAAGGTGAAAGGGGCACGTGCGTCCTCTCCCCTGCAACCCACCCCTAGGCAGATCTACCCCATCCAGCCTGGATCCCAAAGAACATAAAACAGCAGCTGCCAGCTGGGCCATCATTTCCCGACACCCCCCCCCCACCCCCCACCCCCCGGGGCCAAAGGCACACCTCCCTGCTGGAGTCGTTCACAAGGAGTGACTCCTGAAGCCTGCACAGAAACGTTGCCCCGTCCCAGGGCTCTGCAATACACACCCTGTCCTCCCCCACCCCATGGAAATAGGGGGCTCGTCATCCAGGGCTCAACACGGGAACACAGGGACAAGGCAGCTCCAGGCTTCCAGGCTGCTGGCTGGGGCGGCAGGATAACAATCGCCCAGCGGGGACAGGCCAGCCTAATCCCCCCGCCCCCACCGGCAGCCTTTGAGAAAGGTCTGTAGTGATTCCAGCTGTCTCTCCCCTTCTCTCCAACCACAATCCCCAAGGAAGGGGGAGGACCAAAAGCTGATGGAGTAGGGGGTATGGAGGGTCACAGAAATCCCTGCCACCCATGCCTCCTGTAAGTTGGGTACCAAGACCTCCAGACTGATCTGGGACAGAATGCCACCACACACCTCCTCCCCCAACAGCTCCCGCTCTGATTGTACCTCCCAACTTGCAAGAGCCAAGCCTCCAGCCTCAGTTTGGTAGGTGGAAAAAGAAGGCAAGGCTCAAGGAAACTTCTCACAGGGCCAGGGTTTCCTCTGCACTTCCCCCTGGTGGAGCCTGCGGAAGCCTCCTGCTCAGGCAAGCGGGGAAAAATTGTTCTCACTTTTGGAAACTGAAATCGGCCTCTGCTGGCTGGACAGCAAGATCCTTGGCCGCGAGCAGGAGCCCCCATTCTCTCTTGGACCCTAGCTGAGCGGCAAAGCCCTCATCCACGCACCAGCCAGCCCAGGGCAAAGTCTGTGGTCCCCTCACCCAGCGCCATTCTGGGAGCTCCGGGGCGGGGGGTGAGTGATTCAGTCCTCAGCCTCGGGTGCCCGGACACCTTGGTGGCCGTGGGGTGATGGCTCCACACCTTGCGAGGCCGCGCCCCCACCTGCCGCATTTCCTCTTTCTGAGTCACCCACTTGCTCAGAACGCTTGACTTTGGGACTTCCTGTCCGCATTCGCGGCCGCGAACCTGCCCCCCGAGCCTGGCAGTGCGGGGTGGGAAGAAGGAATAGTTGCGCGTGGGCAGACTGGCCCGAAACTCCCCTCGCGCTCCCGTCCCGGACTGGAGGGAAAAGGGGGCGTGGAGAAAATCTCAGGGAGCAGGGACTTCCGCAGCGTGCTCCCCGCCAGCCGAAGCCCCCTCCCCAAAACGAGGGGCCTCCACAGAAATGCCTTCGCAAAATCGAAGCAAACGGGTTAGTGAATTCAGGTCACCAAGAGGCTGAGTCCGCGCACGGAGAGCCCTCCCGCCACCCCATTCTCCAAGAAACCCCCGCACCCCGCCAGGACGCGTTCCTGAAGCCGCCGCCGGGGCTGCAACCACGCGGCCCGTGTCGCGTTCCCTTCTCGGCGGCCTCCGAGCTCCCCGCTCCCAGGCCGCTATCCCTTAGACCCCGCGGCCCCTAAAACCCCGGGAGGGGGGTCCCAGATTCGTCCCAATCGCAGCCCGCGCGCCGGGACCCAGCGGCGCCAGGTCCGTTTCCAAAGTTACGCGCGTCGAGGGACTCCGGGAGGCGCGGAGGTCGGGGAATCCGGCTGCCCGGGCTGCGTCGGGCTGGGGCGTCCGCCGGGAACACACTCACCTTCCTTGCCCTGCGCCGCGACGGCGCCCAGCACGCAGCCCCACAGTAGGGAGAGGCAGGCACGGGGCGCCGGACGCTCCATGCCGCGCTCCTCGCTCTTTGCCCGATCTGTGCTCGGCTCCCGCACACCCGCACGCCGGCCTCGGGGTTCCGCTCCCTCTAGCTGCTCGCACGCAACTTCTGCACCTCCTGCCCCAAATCCTTAATGGAAGTTGGGTGAGAACCGGCTCGTGTTCATTCATGCCCTGCGCCGACGTCACCTAAGCCACGCCCTCAGGAATGTCTTTAAAGGGGCCGGGCTGGCACCCGGAGAGGAGGGAGGGGAAGTCCCAAGAGGTTTGAGAGAACCGTGAGGTCCTCTGGACTCGCTGGCGCCCCCACTAGGCCCTCCGACGTTCGAGTGCCTCAAAGTGTCAGTGGCCGCAGGGCTATACTTAGGTGATCCCTGAGCCGGGACCCTTGCCCCAGGCACCGCGATGTCAATGCCGAGCCTCCCCACTCTAACCCTTTGCCCTCTGGGACCTGGCTGACCATTGGCCTGGCCTGAGACCTGGGCTGAAATGGGCAGGGTGGAGGGAGGGGCAAGAAGCAGTTGCCTCCTTAGCAGCATGCATAGGAGGGGAGCTGCAAAATAGACCCAGATGCCCTTCTTCCTAGACCTCTGAAGTTGTGGAGAGCACTTCTGCTCAGGGGTCTCTAAGAACACAGTAACCTTCAGCTCAAACCTGAGCCTTGGTCTCTCACCTTCCTTCCTGAACTACATGAGCTTCAGCACCCGCTCCAGCTTCTCTACCAAGTACCAGACCCTGGGCTCCGGGCAGTCAGGCAGGCACTGGCCCAGCCCGTCAGCAGCATGGCCGGTGCCCATGCAGGTGCCTGGGGCTCAGGCTCCCAGATCCCTGAGCCCCACTCCACCATATCTGGGGTGGCTGGGGGCCTGGGGGACTTGCCCTGGAGATAGCCGGGGTTCTGGAAGGACTAGGGGGCATCCAAAGTGAGAAGGAAATTATGCAATGTCTGAGTGACCACCTGGCCTCCTACCTGGACAGGGTGAGGAGCCTGGAGGCTGATAATCGGAGACAGAGACTGGAGAGCAAAATCTGGGAACAATTGGAGAAGAAGGGACCCCAGGTCACAGACTGTGGGTGTGGCTTCAAGACCAAGGCTCTCATGGAGGAGCTGCTGTTCATGAAGAGCCACGAGGAAAAAGTAAGTGGTCTACAAAACCAAATTGCCAACTCTGAGTTGACCGTGGAGTTGGATGCCCCCAAATCTCAGGACCTCAGCAAGCTCATCGTAGGCATCTGGGCCCAGAATGACAAGCTGGCTCCGAAGAATCGGGAGGGACTAGATGAGTACTGGTCCCAGCAGACCGAGGAGAGCACCTGCACAGTGGTCACCTCGCAGACGGCTGAATAGGGGTTGCTGAGATGACCCTCACAGAGCGGCCCAGTCCTTGGAGACCGACCTGGACCAATGAGAAACCTGCAGGCCAGCTTGGAGAACAGTCTGAAGGAGGTGGGGACACGCCATGCCAGGCAGATGAAACAGCTCAGTGAGATCCTGCTGCACCTGGAATCAGAGCCAGCCCAGACCCAGGCAGGGGGCAGTGTCAGGCCCAGGAGGACGAGGCCCTGCTGAACATCAGGGTCAAGCTGGAGGCTGAGGTCACCACCTACCACCACCTGCTGGAAGAAGGGGAGGACTTCTATCTTGGTGACACCCTGGACAACAGCAGCTCCATACAGTCCACTTAACCACCACCTGCAGGACGGTGGACGACAATTGTCTCTGAGGTCAAAGACACCAAAGTGCTGAGGCATTAAGGCGGCAGAAGCAGGGCACCCTTTGGTAGGGCAGGAGGCCAATAAAAAGTTCAGAGACCGTTGAACATAAAAAAAATACAGTAACCTTGGAGCAGCCACATCTAGAAATGAGTCTGACATGATTATCTCAGTTATTCTCATCTGGGAGGTGGGTATTATTACCCCATCTTATAGGGAGGAAGCAGGAGGTTCTAAGGGTTTAAGCAATGTGCCCGAAGGTTGCACAGCCCAAAGGTGGAAGAGCTGGGATTTGAATCTAGGTAGTTTCTGCTTCAACCACTGCCGCATACAGGGTAAGAGTGGGCGAGGCGCTGCTGTGCAGTGCACCTACCCCCAACCCCGGCACGGACAGAATTGGTTGGTCTGTTTGATACTTTGGAGGACACCTGCCTCCCACCTGCCCCTTCGAGAGGCCTCTCCCCAAAGCTTCCTCAGACATGAGCTCACCTTCCCTCCTGATGGAAGCGGCTAGCATTAGTGAACAAACGGGAAACGTCCTCTCACTCACCCGCCTGGCCACCCACGTCTGCTGTTGCCCAATCGCCTTGTGGCCAGTCCGGGAGGAGCAGCTGTAGCAGGCCTGATTTCCTGGGAGAACCCAGCCCCTCTGCCCACCTCCTTCTCTCCAACCCCATCCTCTCCTTGACACCCCTGGACCTGCTTGCTGCCTCAACAGCTCCTCTGGGCCACTCTTGTACCCAGGTCCTCCCTGCCAGATGTGGACCTCTTGGCCTCTTGGCCTTGGCGCCTACTGTTGGGAAGCGGGTCCAGACATCTCCCCTGGAGGGGGAGGGTTAATTACAGGTGTGGGGTAGTGTAATGAAAGCCTTTGACCAGCATGGTCGGAGGAGTCTTGGTCTTCTGAGAGTGAGTGTGCAAGCGTCTGTGAGAGTGAGTATGTGTGAACGTGTTGGCGTGTGTATGGACATAATGGTGTGTGTGGGGGTGTGTGAGCATGTGTGGACACGAGAGGATTTGTCTGTGTGTGTGAGGGCCATGCTTGGCAGGGGTAGAGAACATAGACCAAGGAGTCAGCCTATAGTTTTTGAACATTTCACTTCTCAGTCTCGGTTTGCTCATCTGGAAGATGTAGAAACCTGCTTCGGGGATCAAATAACGTCATGCATGTCAACCACAGGGGCCATGGCAACAGAACACACTTGGTAGACCTCAGCTGCTGTTACAGGCCCCGTGGTACAGCCAGAAGAAGTAGCATCTGTGCACTGTACCCCAGGACACGGGGAAAGTGCACAGGGCGCCTCGGTGTGTGCGTGTGTGTATGTGCACTACACAGTGTGGATAAGGGTTTTGCGTGCTGTGTTGGACCTCTAGGCTGTGGACGCTGTGCTGAGTGTAAGACTTCACATGTGTTGTATGTGAGACTCTGCCTGTACCTGTGTGTTACATGCCATTTGCAGGCTCTGTATGTTGGACGTGTCCCTAGAAGATAGGCTCCAGAGGGCAGGGAGTTTGTACAAAACAGACGGTGTCTGACACACAGCAGGTGTCCCGCAAAGCTTTGCCGGACGGACGAATGAGCTCACGAGTGAATGGCGGGGTTGGCAAGTTCTGTGTTGGTTGGTCCTGTGTGTGGCACGGGTGGGTTTCCATGCATGGCTCCTCAAGGCTGCACCCACGTGCCCAGGGTGCAGATGGGCCCTGCCGACTGTGTGGGCTGTGTGCCTGGGGGCTGCGCCCAGCTGTGGGGCTGAGAGCACGGCATGGAGTCGGCATGGCTCATCGATGACGTTCAGTGTGAGCGGAGGCCTGTGAGAAGGGGTAATGTGTGAGGTGGCAGGAGGGTAGCGGGTGGGGCAGCTCCTTTGTCTCCAGTCACTCACCCGGTGACACACTCTCCCCTCTCTTCCTGTTCCAACCTGGAGTCTTTCCCACCCCGGGTGACCGACTGGATGCTGAGAAGGAAAGTTCTTCAGCGAGTCTTATAAAGCAGCCCTGAACGATGGTATTTATAGTGACATAATAAGCCCTAATGGAGATGGAATCACCCCGTAAAGGCCCCGAAGAGCCCTCAGGGCCCGAGTGCCAGTGCAGCAGGCAGGGCTTCTGATTCAGGCAGGGGGAGCTGGGGTGTGTTCGGGTGCAGTTGCCCAGCCTCCCCTGCTCATCCCCACCGGTGGTAGCCCACCGGTCTTTTCTAGGACTTGGGAGGGGGCTGGGGCAAGCAGATGTCGAAGATAAACGTTCAGACAATAGTTTCACCCACCCCACCATCGGTCCGCGCCTGCCCCTGGCCAAGAGCCCCAGAAAAAGTCATTGTAGCCAGCCCTCAGAAAGCGCTTGCCCTGGGCCAGGCCCTTCTCGGCACTTCAGCTGCACTTAGCATAGACCCCTTAGTTCTCGACGTACCCCCGTGAGGCAGACAGTCTCACTGCCCCCATACTGCAGAGGAGCAAACTTGCTTGTAAAAGTTGGAGTTGGCCCTGGCAGCGTGGCTCAGTGGGTTGGAGCGTTGTCCCATGAACCAAAACGTTGCAGGTTCGATCCCCGATCAGGGCACCTGCCTAGGTTGCAGGTTCAGTCCTCGGTCTGGGGTATTGGGGCGCGTACAAGAGGCACCCGATTTGATGTTTCTCTCCCACATTGATGTTTCTCTCCCTCTCTTTCTCCCTCCCTTCCTCCCTCTCTAAAGCATGTCCTCCGGTGAGGATTAAAAAATAAATAAATACAAGTCGGAGCTGGATTCTAGCCCGCAGTCCAGATCCAGCACACACCCTCACGGATCCCTCTCTTGTCTGCCACCTCTCAAAGAACTGCATCCCCTAGAACCCAGACAACCGTCCCCAGCCTGGAACGACGTGCCCGCTCTCTGGTGCCAGTGTCTTCAAGCCCGTCTAATGACAAGCTCCCAGGGACCGGGCCCTGCCTTGAACTGAGCCCCCACACTCCATGCCTTCCTGGACTCTGGTTTCAGCAAGCCCAGCTCTTTCTTGTCTTCTGGAGCCTCTGAACTGTCTGTCTCCCCCACGAGACTGTGAGCTCCCCAAGGCAAGGAATGAATGAAACACCCCTTTGCATTCCCGGCACCAGCTCCAACAGTGTCGTGCACACAGGAGTCATTTCATGTTTGATGCTGATGCCCTGAATCAGTTCCCTCCATTTATTTCAGTTCGCATTCCTTAAAGGCCTCCTACGGGCCAAGCCGCTTTCCCCATTGTAAACTCCCCACAGCCCTGAAAGCAAAAGCTAATACTGTCTCCATTTTTGCAGGTGAAGAACGTGAGGCTCAGAGAGGAGAAGCCATTTGCCTGAAGTTACACAGCTAGTACGCGGCAGAGGTAGAACTAAAAGGTGTGTCTCGCCCCAGAGCCCAGTCTACCTGCTCTTTGTGGAGCACTCCGTGTTTTTATACCTGCATGGCTTTGTCCAAGCTGCATCCTCTCCCTGGATGCCCTTTCCACCTCGGCAACTCCCACTCCTTCTTCAAGACCTATCTTGAAGCCACATAGGAGCAGGGAAACACAGGAGCCCCCAAATGCAGGCCTGGTCTCTGTTGTGTGCAGAACCGGTCTGGTGGGTGGATCATAAATGAACACAATGGGGGCCCAGCAGACCTCCACCTCTTATCCAACTGTGTAGCTTGGTGCATCAGCCTTGTTTATCTGTAAAATGGGCATGGTGACGCTCTCCACCCTCCAGGACTGCCGCTGGGGTTATGTGAGGTCATATCTGTGAAGCCCATAGCGCAGCGTTTGGCACGCAGTGAGTGTGGCTACATCTTAGCTATTGTTACCTTCACCATCAAAAGTCACTTCTGCAAAGCGGGCTGTTCTCCCCTGAACAAACCTCCGCTCTCACACTGCCCTACAGCGACTTCCTCACTGCCCCTCCCCTTTAGGCAGGGAGCTCCTTGAGAGACAGAGCCCCAGTTTTTATTGTTTTTTATTTTTAAGATTTTATTTATTTATTTAGAGAGAAGGAAAGGGAGGGAGAAAGAGAGGGAGGGTAAAACCGATGTGAGAGATACATCAATCCTTTGTCTCTCTGCACACCCCCAACTGGGGCCTGGCCTGCAACCCTGGCATGGGCCCTGACCAGGAATCAAACTGGCGACCTTTTGGTTTGCAAGCGGGCACTCAATCCACTGAGCCACGCCAGCCAGGGCAGACTCCTGGTCTTATTGCATCTTGCCAAACAGTAGGCTTTCAGTAAATGTTTGGGGGTTGCACGCACATGGGGGTATTAGGGACCCATCTTTTTCAAAAGAACACATTCCCGACTGGCAGCTGCAAAGTGAAACTCTGTTCGGCTTTTCAGGTGAGCTTTTTGGGGTGAACGTGCCTGAGCAGTTTTGCTGAGCTCCCCTCCCCCAGTGAGGCGGTTTGAGGTCGGGGGAGGAGAAACTTAAATGTGGGCTCCTGCATTTGGAGGGGGGCAGTGTGGGAGGAAGCCCCCCCATAATTGCGGGGCTTCCCCCACCCCCAGAGCTGGGTTAGAGGCTGTGCTGCTTCCTTTGGGGCTTGGTGAAACTTCCTGGGACCCTTTGAAGTGGCTTCCGGATAAATCCTGCCCGCAGGGCCTGGATACGGGGCGGAGCCTCAGAGAGGGGCGGGGCCTCAGCCAGACCCTGCCTTGGGGGCGCTGCCTTCCGCCAACTTCCCACCTCCCACCTGGCTTTACCACCCGAGTCCTCTGGCTCCTGAATCCAGGCCGTCACTCCTCATTCCTCATGGTTTTCCCTTCCCCATCTGGCCGCATCCTCCTACCCTTCCAATCTCAGCTTAGATCCCCCCACTCTCCAAAGCCTTCCCTGATGACCCCGACCACTGGCCTTTGTCCCTTCTGAGTACCAGCCTTTAACCAGGTTTTTTAAATAATCAAAGTGCCCCACTTCTCCAGCCCCGGTTGTGAGCCAGGCCCTGAGCTAAGTAAGGGCTCTGCAAAACCACCTCACCTCATGCACACGACGCCCTGAGAAGAAGGGACTCTACCCTCATTTTACAGATGAGAACTTTGACGTTCAGAGAAGCCAGTCACTTGCTCAAGATCAGAAGCCTAAAGGGCCAGAATTATCTCCAAAACCTTGCTCTGACCCCCAACCCCCTAGTCGCCCTTGACCACGGGTGGGGAACTAGTCTATGGCATGTCCTGTGAAATGGAATCTTGGGAGATGAAGCCCAGCCTCCTCCGTATTTTACGAAGGAAGAAACAGGCCCACAGGAGGGAAAGGACTTGCTGGAGGTCGCAGAGGCGGCCTGAAGACTAGAACCCCGGCCCCGGCTCCCGCCCTCTGGGTCGATCACTTTTGTCTTGTGCCCAGTGCAGCCCCCAAAGGCTGTCTGCGCACGGAGAGTGCTTGTCACCTGTGAAGCAAGTGAATTTAGAATTCGGAAACAGGCGGCCTGCCCCAGGGCTTCTGCCCTAACTCTTGCCCCAGCCCCCATCACCCCCTCCCCCATCTATTTTCAGGGCTGGCCCCCTCCCCTCCCTCAGAACCCTGCTTGACGTTCAGCTGGTCTGTGATACTTGACCTGATCACCCACCCCTGGACTCCCCACCTCCCTTCCCTGCGGTCTTTGTCTCCATTGCTCGAGCTGCCACGTTCTACGTGTCATCGCTCATTGTCTACTGTCTGCCGCCCCCCGTTAGTGTGTAAGCTCTGACAGGGCCGGGTTGCTGTGGGCCTTGTGCATGGTGTGCTTCCCCCAACAGCGTGGCACTGAGCTTTGTTGAATGGGTGAGCAAACAGTATCGGGGCTTCCAAGCAGAGTGGAACCGAGAATTCACCCAGTATGACCTGAGCTAGTTACTTCTCCTCTCTCTATCCCTTTCATCATCGGTAAATTGGAGGGTAACAGTGGCCCCCATCTTAGAGAGGTGTGAAGATGGCACAGGTTACCGTATGCCAACCACTGAGCTCAGCCACACCCAGAAGCCCACTACGAACTCCAGGACAACAACTAAGGGACTAGTGGGGGATTCCTGCTGCTGCAGGAGGTGGGCTGACCAGTGCCCAGGGGCCCCAGTGGCCTTGCCTGAGTTCCAGGATCCTCTGCTGCGGCCCTGGGGTGCTCTGACCTGCCAGGTGCTTTTCCTGCATGCCTTATTTCATCCTCACCACCGGCCCTGTGAGCGGCATGTTCCCCATTTCACAGACAAGGCAACTGAGGCTTAGACAGGTGAAGGGACCGCTCAGCGCCACACAAGTACAGAGCCAGAAACTGAACCCAAGCCCGCCAGACTCTATGCCACCCAGTGCTACTCAGCTCACGGCACGACCTCCCCACCTTTTGTCTACCCCAGGCCCCCCCTGCTCTGCGTTCTGACGGTCTAACCTGACAAGCAGAGTTCCCTGGGCAGATGTGGCGAGGAGGATGGGGCTGTGGGTGACCAGGGGCTGAGGGGACACTGCTGGCATCCCAGGGTCATCACTTACTGTGAGACCCGGGGAAGGAGCTTCACCTTTCACTCAGGGCTTCTGTTTTCTCCCCGGTCCATTGGGGATGAAAATAATGCCATACCCGCCTTATTGGGGGGCGGGCCAGGAAGGCGTGAGAAAACGTTGGCACAATGCCTGGCACATGGCAAATCCTCTGCAAATGTCAGCTGTGATCATTTGTATCACTGACACCATATTTGGGGCACCGTACCTGCCAGGTGCCCCCCTGCTTCCTGTGTCCTGACAGTTTGGCTGCTGGCCTGGTGGAGGCCCAGGAGCAACAAGGGGGAAGGGTAGGGAAGCTGCTCTGTTTGTTTTCTGAGACCCTCCAGGTGTGACCCCAGCCCCTTCCCCTCCCTGGTAGCACTGACAGGCACACAAGCCCCCAGCCACCGAACTGGTCCAGGCCCAGGTCCCCTTCAGGCCATGTCCCTGGATAAACCCACCAGGACCCATCCAGCCCCTGGGGAAGGGCAGGGACCACATACTCCAGGCTCCTACTTCCTCCGCGTCACCAGGCCCACACACACACCAGGGAGTGCCGAGAACACAGCCCCGCCCCAGTACCACACATAACTGTGTGTACACCCACACCCACACCCACACCCCTCCCTTTCCTGCGCACAGATCTCAGGGGCTCTGTGGGGACCACCTCAGCACAGGAGTGGAGCTCCTACACTCCTGTCCCTCCTTCCTGTCCTGTGTCCCTCCATGTGCCTATCCATCTCTATCAACCAATCAGTCAGCTCCTGGGGGGCCCAGGTCACTCCTTCCTGGCTCCCCCTCCCCATCCACCCACCCATCCACTGTCTGTCTGTCTGTCTGTCTGTCTGTAGCCAGCCCAGCAGTGAGCAATCCATCCTCACTCAGTCCTATGCCTCATCTCTGCCACAGCCTCCCCAGCAAGACCCCATCCCCCCTCTCTCAGCAGGGTCTCATCTCTCCTCCCCATCCATCCCCACCCCCTCATCTGTCTCCCTCATCTGTCAGTCTGTCTGTCCATCTCTCCACGCTACTTCCTTCCTCCCCCATCTGCCTGGCCCCCTCAGCCCTCTCTGGGTCCCATCCATCACTTCCAAGACAGCCTTGCCCAGCCAGGTAGTCACCTCCTGGCGGCTCCCGGCTGTCTGTCTGTCAGTCTGTCCACCAGCCCATCCATCCATCCGTCTGCCATCCCATCCGTCATGCCACAGCCACTTGTCCATACTTGCCACCACTCACCTATTCTCTGACGGCAAAGAAGCTGAGGGGCGCCGCAGGGGGCCCCTCAGCCAGCCCCGGGTAGGGGTTCGTGTGTATGGACACATCTGTTCACATCTGTAGGTACCTCTGTGACCTCTGACATGCACGTATCAATCCTGTGCTGAGCTCAAGGGGACCAGGGACTTGGACACAGCCCCGCCTTGAGGAGCTGGTGTGTGTGAACTGGGGAGTGTGGTAGGGGTGAGGGGTCCAGGGAAAAGGTTGGCTATTTTTCTGTGTATTCTTCCTGTTTGCACTTTTGCCACATTTATCAGTGATCTATTCAAAACTAAAGATGCAATTTGAAAAAAATACAGCCTCTATTCTTATCTCCTGATTCCTTAAGAGGGGCTTGATCAAATGCCTCCATGGTTGGGGACCCTGGCACCCCTAGCCCTGGAAGTCCCTGCCTGAGGCCACCCAGTCCCCTCCTCCCCCTGGTTCTGCTGCTGAGACACACACGGAGGGACAGAGAGGTGGAAACTTCGGGGGAGCCCAGAAAAGCACCTGGAGGAGCCAGGCCACGTGGAGAGGAAAAAGCTGGGAGGAGGCAGGACAGAGGGGAAGGCGGAGCGAGACAATGGGGTTGGCGGGGTGTGGAACTCCAGTACCAGCGGCCGGGGACCTCCGGCCAGGCGAGAGGTCGAGGTGAATTAACGGGCCCTGGCGGCGGGCAGTGCTTTGTGGAGGCCAGTGCAGGGGGGCGGGGGAGGGGGGGCGGTGGCCAGGTCCCTGCCTCCGGATAACTCCCTGGTCTCGCACCCTGGCTGCCCGCCTTCTGGCCCTGCAGGTGCTGTCTTTGAGGGTCGCTGCGTGCGGTTTACTGCCGGGAGGAGCCCCTTCCCCGCTGCGAGGAACCGCCTCTGCGCCTCGTAAAAGGGATGGGGGCCTGGGGAGGAGTGGCCCCCATCTCCATGGAAACGGGGACAACTCCGGGGACCGTGACAGGAAACCGGGACATCCCGGTGTGGTGGGCGGGCTGGTGATACTTTGCAGACAGTTTGCTTGTCCCCCTAAGTCCCAGCTGCCCCTCCTTCTCAAGCCCCATTAACTGCACCCCCCACCCCCCGCCTTAAAAATAATTTCCTCCAGAAAGCCTTCAGCCACTGCCACCCGGCCTAGAGGCCTCAGGGGTGCCTCATAACAGTAATAATTAATAATAATCACAGCTGCATTCTGAGCTTTATCTCCGTGCCAGGCACTGGACTACCTGCCTCACAGCCATTACCCCATCCATCATCATTTGTCCTCATACCAACCCCAAAAGCGAGGCGGATGAGGAAGCTGATGCTGGCAGACAGGCGGCTCGTGGCCTCAAGCTAGCAAACTGCCCCCTTCTTCTGGCCTCAGTTTCCCATCTGAAAAAGGGAAGGTAGCACCTGGGGCCTCCCGCTGACCAGCCAGCCACAAGAGCTGGGCCACAGGCGTGTCTGGGTGTGTGCTGGACAGAGTGTGAAAGCCCAAGCTCCAGTGTGCCCCAGAGCCTGTGCTTCACACCCACTCCCGCACCGTGAGCCCCACCCCTGCGATCCTGAGTGGGTCTCCCCGGGCCAAGCCCCTGATGATGCAAAGCCATCTCTGAGGGGCCTCCCACTCCGACATTCGGGAGAGTCTCAGGTCATCAGAGGATGACCTGCTGTACCGCCTCCCCCCTCTGACTAGATGCCCCTGGGGAAGAGGGGCTGTGCCCCTCCCATGAGACTGGGCCCTCCTAAGAGTAAGTACATCTCTGATACCTCCCCAGGTCTGTGGTCACCAGAAATTCAAATCCCCGAGAGGCTGACCACCTTGGCCTACGGACAAGCACGTCCCAGGCGTCCACCCCACCCCTCACCCTGCCCCTGAGATCTGAGGTCAATGTGACCGGGCTCCTGGTGAAGAAATGCAGGCTCCACTATGGGAACAGACGGCCTCATCCCAGAGTCTGAGGCCTTTCCCCTCACAGACTTAGAAGGGGAGAAAGGGGCTCAGGGACCACCTGTGGGGGAGCAGCCACTCAGAATCATCAACCTTCTGCTTAGTGGCCATGCCCAGCACCTCCAAAATGTGGACAACAGCCCAGTGAACTGGCTGTGTTCACGCCTGTTTTATAGAGGGGAAACTGAGTCTCAAAGAAGGAAAGTCACTTGATTAAGATCACCCCTCGGTAAGTGGCCACCCCGTTCTTTTCCTGGCACCCTGCTGCCTGCCTCTGTCTGTCTCCCAGCACACCCCATTCTGACTTGAAACTGGTTGTTGACTCATCCGTCACCTGCAGTGCTGCGTGAATGTGTTGAGGGAAGGAAGGAAACAGGGTTTGGTTTTGCTCTGTTTTGTTTTAAATCTGAGGCCCCGGCGCCCAGGCCAAGGCCTGGAATACAACAGGTTTGTTGAACACACCTGATGGATGATATCTGCCATCTTCCACACTCCAGGAAGGAAGGTGCTGCCTCCCAGGTCCCCCCAACCTGTGTTTGTGGAGCATCTACGGTGCCCTGAGCACTTTATACACTTTACACACTTCATACACTTTACACACTTCATACAGACCAGCGCGTAGAACCCACCCTTGTCCTGTGACCTTTTGGTGACTGTTCATGTACCCATTTTACAGATGAGGAAACTGAGGCTCGGGGCCAGAGTTGGCAGTTCAAGCCAGATCTACATGTCTTTCCACACGACGTCCTCCTTGCCACACTGGCATTTCCCTAGGAGAGAGAAGGAGGTCCGCACTGAATTTGCCTGGGGCCTGGCTGGCTCGGGGGTCCACCCCAGAGACAGAAAGCTGCTGGTAGAGGGGTGAGGGCTCCTTTTGGGGTCCTGGGAACACTGCCACAGCCCCCCAACTTTATATACACATGTACATCCACTTCCATGAAGGTTTATGAGCAAGGATGTGTGGGCATGTTGCATATGGGGCTGAGCAGGGCTGCACAGATGTACGTGAGTGCCCAGGTGAGTCGGTTGGAATGCGCTGTGCCCGTGTCTCCATTCCCAGGGGAAGGGAAGGGGGCGGGGGAGGGGAGGTGCTGGCACGTGCTGACATTGTATATCCAGGTGTGCGTACTCTTGTGATCCCCATAATACCCTCAGAACCTGGGGCTTAGGGAGGTGAAGGGACTTGCTCAGAATCATACAACTAGCGTGTCTGTCTGTATGCGTGTGCAGGTGTGTGTCTCTGTGCCCGGGTCTGTGTGTGTTCAAGAGCAGTGGGCAGGGTGGGGTGAGGAGGGAGGGCTGCAGCTCCAAGGCTGTAACAGACCCTCCCTGTCTCGCCGGGCCTGGAGGAGTGGGTGGTAATAACTGTTTTGCACAGAGGATCCACCTCATGTCCCAGCCTGAAACGTGCCTCTCGACCAGTCTGACACAGACCCCCACCCCGCCCCAGCCAGAGCCTGACCCCAAGCTGATCCCTGGGATGTGTATAAGAGGGGGGACAGGGGTGTCTCCGGACCCTGCCCTGTTTTCCTCATCTCCAAACCAGCCTGGCCAGGCTCAGCAGGGGAAGGGCTGGGCCGCTCAGCAGTCCTGCTAGTTAGCATCCATGCCTGCCTGCCTCCACCCTCAGACTGTGAGGCTCCCGAGAAAAGGGGATTGTAATTCCTCCAGCGGACTGGGTTTTTCCGCCACAGTAGAAATATTCCCAGGGCAGAGGCCAGCAGCACTACGGGGTACATCTCAGAGGAAGTCCCACAGACACCTCTCTCAGCCCAACCTCTCAAATCATTGTCCAGTTCCCTCCCCGTAAGCCTGACGGGGGAGCCAGGCCAGCAGCTCAAAACTGCTAAGCAGCCTGGGAATCAATCCCCCTGCCTGTTTCCCGCCCCACACAGGCCCAGCTGTCTCCCAAGGACTCCAACCACCCTTCTTTGTCTCATCGAAACACCAGCACAGTTAACCATCGAAACTTCTGGCCTCATGACCCCCACATCTGACCCTGCCCACCCCTCTGCCCCACCCTGGCACCCAGGGCCCACAGCCCATCAGTTCGGTTCCCAGGAAGGCCTGGTGTGGGGGGCAGAACTGGCATCGCAAGACCAACATCGAAGACCCCTCCACCCCCACCCCACCTGGCACAGGGCCTCCACCGCCACTCTGGTCTCTCCTGACATGCGCCCCTCTGTGCCCTCTGGGTGCCAGAGCAGAGTGGGGTGGGGTGAATGTGGTGCCCAGGGGCGGTGCCCATAAAGATAAAGGACTCTGAAGGCAAGGAGACCAAAGTCTGGTGGGAGGGTGAGACCCATTCAGGGGAGGTGGCTTGTCCCTGATGAAGAGCAAATAGCACTGAGGAGGAAGTTGTGGGGCCCCTCATCTTCCCTGCCTCCTCAGGGCTTGCAGAGACCCTCAGCTGAGCACCGCAGAGTGGGGAAACTGAGGCCCAGGGAGGGGCTCGTCCAGGCTCACACAGCCAAGCTGGTGGAACAGGGAGTCCCACCTGCCCTGGGCACAGTGAACAAGGGCCTGAGTCACAGGCCGGTCGGCGGCCTTTACTCAGCACGGCCTTGGTGCCCCTCAGGTTCCCCACGTGGACTGCGGAGGATAACGACAGTGCGCTGGGTTTATTACAGGAGATAAGAGAACTGCACAAAGCAGCCGGCCCGGCGCCTGGCACACAGAAGACTCGCAGTTGCCTCCCGCCTGAGCTGAAGTCCTCAAGCTGGGCCAGAGCTCCCTGCCCCCAACTTCTTTCCGGGAGGGAGGGGAGGTGGGGAGGAGTCTTGCCTCCCCCCAGGCAGACCCCCTCCCTGCTGTGACTTCCCCCACTCTCAGCCTGTGTCTCCAGGTGCAACCCCAAGGCATGCCCCCTCCCCTTCAAGGGAAGTAGAGCTTCCTCTTCCACTCTGCCACCACCTTCCTGGTGATAGAGATTTGCTGGGAGTGACCCGCTGCCCAGCCTGCTGACTCAGCGCCTGGAGCTGGGGCTTGCATAGCAACAGGCACAGGCCCTGGGCAAACAGAGCCCCGGGCAGCCACACCCCCACCACAGGAATGCCACCGGATTCCTGGGGGTACAGTGGCACTGGGCCTGCCTATGGGGTGGGGCAGGTAGGCACCTTCCCTTGCTCAAGGTGTGCCCCGACCAGGTCCCAGGGCCCCACAGCCACCCAGACCCTCAGGCCAGCCTGCTGGGGTCCGGCCCACAGCCAGGGCCTGGCATCCTGAGGAAGGGGTGGGAGCCAGAGTGAAGCCATGAGGCTCTGAAATCTTTACAAGCTGTCTGACCTCGGGCACAGCTCTCTGAGCACCAGTTTCCTCATCTGTCAAGGGGGGGTGGGAATAACAGCAGCCTTCTGGTGGAGCTGCCGTGAGGACCAGATGAAAGATCGCAGGGCTTGGCCTCACTGTAAGGATTCAGGGACGGGGACCCTCAGGTATCAAGCCCACATCCCTGTGACAGAATGAGGGAGGTCTTTGGGCTCTGGGGCCCAAGAGGGAGATTGAGGCCCAGAGAGGGATTTGTATCTCCCTGAGGCCACACAGCAAGGCCAAACCCCAGGGCTGTCTGCCCATCACACCACTCTCGCCGCTAGCACTAGGGAGGCCCACAGCCCCTTCTCTCCTGGGCCGGCCTGAGTCCCAGGGCTGGGAGGACCCCCAAGCCCCACTCCAAGTACTGCCCAGGGGCAGACCTGGCTGCAGGAGGCTCCAGGCGGGGACCCCTGCCCTTCCTTTGCTCTGGGGACCAGACTGGGCACTGCCCAGGGTGAGGCCAGCCATGCCCCTGCAGCGAGCACTTGGCCCCCAGCATCCGGCAGTCGGCAGTCGGGTGGAAGCTTCCCACAGGAGACCCACTCCCCTCTGTGCCTGCCTCTACCACCTGGTGTCTCATCCTCCCCTCTGTCTGCCTTTGTCCTTTTTTCTGTTTCTGGAAGAGGCCACAGGACAGGGTGTCTTAAGCACAAAGGAACCCTGTTACATGAGAAAAGCCATGACTGGGAGCTGGGTCACCTGGATTTGCACACTGGTTCTGCCTCTGACTTGCTGTGTGACCTTGGGCAAGTCCCTTTCCCCTCTCTGGCCTTCCATTTCCCATCATCCCATCAGTCACACGAGGATTACACAAGATCAGGAAGTGCCCAGCACATAGTAGGGAGTTCCCTGTGAGTGCCCCAGCCCCCTCCTGCTCCCCCCAGCCTCTCTCACTGTCTCCTTTAATCCCCCCAGATCTGTTTGCCTTTGATATTCCTGTCAGTGGCTGAGCCGGGCTCTGAATAGGAAGCTGAGGGCTCGCAGGCAGGCTCAGGGAAGCGAGCAGGAGCAGAGCCTGCTGGGCCTGCCCTGGGGAGCGGACTGTGGGCCCCTCACTATTCACCGCTAAGCCTGGATCCGGATGCCTTTGTGCCAAGACAAAACCCAGAGGATCAGCTGTTCTCAGACCTGCCTCTCTCAGCTCCGGAAGGGACGGGAGCCTGGGCCTGAGGGTAGACTCTGCCCTCTCCAGGTGCCCGGGGGTGGCTGTACACCCCAGGAGCTCCCCAGCACCCCAGAGTGTGGGGGCTGTGCTGCGTGAGCAACCCTGGGTTCAAATCCCACATGTTATGCATCATGAGACTTGGGTGAGTGTGCTCACTGCTCTAAGCCTCGGTGTCACGGTCTGTAAAGTGGACATTATAGTGGCCCAACCTCATGGAGCGAGCGTGAGGATTGCACGAGATGCGTGCGTGGCAGTGCCTGGGGCCCAGTGGGGCTCCACAGACTGCAGCTGCTGCTCCACTACCTTCATTCCTGCCTGGATATGTGGGGCTTAGGGAGGGTCAAATATACGGCCTGAGTGCAAAATATGGGTGTCTGGTGTGTGTGGGTGTGAGCTGGGGGCTCTGAGCAAGCCTGGCCAGGTGTTCTGGGAGTCAGCTCCTGACCAACCCCCGCCTCCTCTTCCTCCAGTAAAGCCCTCCACAATCCCCAGGGCACATGGCCCAAGTACCCTGGGCCTGGGGCTGCAGGGACCTAGAATGAGTCCCTAGAGAGGAAGAGTGGACAGTTGGAGCCTCTGGGGAATTCTGGACTCCTGTTGATCAGGCCCCAAGGGAAGGCCTCCCTTCTCAGGTCCTCCTCCTTTGCCAGCCCTCAGCCCCAGGCCTCGTGGGGGCGGTTGCTCTCGGCCAAATGGCCACAAGGCTTGGCAGGGACTGCCCTCCAGAGGGCAAGTGGGAGAGGCCTCGGGGGTCTCTCCTGGGACCCTCAGGCCTGAGCCTGAGGACAGGGGACAGGCTCTGTGTCAGAGGTGACGGGGAGCAGGGCCCGGGCAGCCATCACTTGAGTTTCCCAGGCAGAGGGCCAGCAGGCCTGTGGTCACACTCAGCTTGGGGCTGGGCTCCGGCCAACCGTCAGCAGCAGAGATTATTAGGTGGGTTTTCTTTTAACAAAAAAGAACTTTGAGTGGAAACATGTGTCTCTTCTCCCCCTCTGCATCTCTCCCTCCCTTTCCCTCGCCATTTTGTTTTCAAATATTTCTTTTTTTTGGTGCCTCTCTGTCAGTTTGTTTTCCTCTGTCTTGCTCTATTTGTCTCTCTGTTTCTCTTTTGACTGTCTCTCCATCTCCATCTGGTCTCCATCTCTTTCTGTCCAGCTTCCAGCAGTCAGGAGCGGTACCATACTCCTCGCTTGCATGTGGCCCGGGCCCCTGGCAGTCTGCCCTCCTTGCAGATGACATCTCCAGTAGGTGTCATGGCCCCAGGCAGCAGTTCTGCCCCAGGGAGGGCTGCTTGTTCCCTCCAGGGCACAGGATGTCAGAGCAGCTTCGGCTCCAGGACCCAATGCCTCCACCCTCCTGTCTCCCTCCTTCCAAGCCTCAGCTTCCCCCAGATTCACCCCTCTTGGGTTTCTTTCTATACCAAGCATCTAGAAATAATTCTGTAGCTTAAAACAAGTTTTCAACCACTGATCTAGTCCAAGCCACCCATTCTGCTGCTGAGAGAGACTGGTGCCAAGGGGAACCACACGGAGACGTAGGAGGAAAGCCGGGCAGACCCAGGTCCCCATTGAAGGCACCTTCACCTGCACCTCGGGAAGGAGAGTGTCCCACCCCCAGGTTCACGGTCACACCAGTTCTCAGTCCTGGGTGTTCCAGAAGGGTGGCAAGCTTCTGGGGAGTGACAGACTTTCCCTGAAGTGGTCACCAGCATGAGAGACGCCCCAGGGAAGTCACAGGCCCTGGCTGGTCAGTCTTCCCTCCAGGACAGCCATGTTGCTGGGTCTCTCCCTTCCAGTCCCTTCTGATGCTCACCAGGTAGCACAGAAAAGACACTGGCCATCCAGAGACTGGTTCCAGGTCTCAGCTCGGCCTCTGCGTCCTTCTGAGACTGTGTACATGAGCTTTCCCCTTGCTGGCCTCAGTTTCCCCACCTTTGTAGCAGAAGGCGCGTCTTTGCCACTAAGCACCTTTCTCCCGAGCATTTTGTCATGTCCTTGTCTGTAGAACCCCTGGCCGGAGTGCAGTCTTCCCTCCCAGCACGGGAGTGACCCTTCTCAGCATGAGGAACTCCCCTTAATTTCCAGGGGCACTTGCTGGCCCTGGGGTACAAGCACCTCAGATTCAACAGCTAAGAAGGGAGATAC
Source organism: Desmodus rotundus (assembly GCF_022682495.2). NCBI lineage: Eukaryota > Metazoa > Chordata > Mammalia > Chiroptera > Phyllostomidae > Desmodus > Desmodus rotundus. Next base: position 9,209,788 of record NC_071389.1, read on the forward strand.
AGATTGGGGGATGTCGCAGTGAGCTGGTACCCCATTGTCTAAGGTGTGCCCCTGGGGTGCCCAGGGTCCTGCCAGCAAGCAAGTAAGAGTAGGAGGGGTAGGGCTGGGGATCCCAGGGGGGTCCCTGCCTGGGTGGCAGAGGGAAATTTCTCCCCTCTTCTGTGGTGCCAGGAGTTAAGCCAGGTAAATGAGGGGGATCAGCCAGACTGGGGCAGGCGAGCCTGTCTTCCCAGGTTTGGGCAACTCTGTCATCACCACGGAGCTGCTCTGCCCCCGCCCCTCCGCCCCGCCCCGCAGCTTGGCTTCGGGAAGTGGCCCAAAGGGAAGGGCAGGGGGCTGCCTAGTCACCTCCTCCAGGCAACCCGGGAGTCCTTGGGCTAGGGCTCAGGAAGGAAAGATAAGCCTCCCAGGAGCCCAGGGGTGGGAGGGGGGTGAGGTGCTGGTCCCCAGAGCGGCTGTTTCTCGCTGCTCTCTGGGACCCCACAATAAGCCCCAGCCAGGACCTCCAAGGTGAGACCTCCCACCAGTCTTGCTGCTCTCCCCATGTCTGGGTAGGAACTTGGAAATGAATCATTTCATCTTCACCAGGGCCCTGCATGTAGGAACCTTAGCCTCCCACTTTACGGGTGAGGACGATGAGGCCCGGCAAGGGGAAGAGGCTTTCCTGAGTATACACAGACCCGGTGCTGGGCTGGCTCAGGGAGAGCCGGTTGTTAGATCTTCGTGAACTTTGGGAGCCAGGTTTCATTCATACCTTGAAATCATTGGGGAGCGAAAGTATTTACACCATAGCAATTGGCAAATGAAACAAACCTGGGTGTTTTTTGTTTTCTTTCAGAGAGCAAGTTGTTAAACTTTTACCAGCATACCACTGGCTCAAGGCCACAGCTTTTATGGTGTCTCAGGAAAGGTCCCCAGTTTAGAAAGTTTCAGAACTTAGCAAGACGGCTCCCTTGTCTCGAGACCTGTGACGGTGCTGAGCCTGTCTGACTTCAAAGCCAAAGACACTCCTCCTTTTCCTCCTGACGCTAAGGGCTAGCTTCTCTTTCTACTCCACTGCAAAAACTTCCTATCCAGGGCAAGAACTGTCCTGGCTGTCCTTTTGGGCAGGGATTAAAGGTCCCTCAGGGTTCAGAGTGCCGGGCCAGCATGCCCTGCCCTGGGACACCGTGATCAATTCCATAAATGTTTACCGAACACCTTACTTAACCCCCCTGAGCCTGTCTCTTCAGCTGTGAAATGAGGCTCTTCAACCTGACAGCGTCCGTCCATCCATCCAGCCAGCCAGCCATCTCTTCATTCAGTTCCTGGCTCTCCCGTGCCAGCCGACCCCCGCTCAGAGTCCTGGCCTGCCACTGGCTTCCCGGCCTGCCACCTGGGGCCTCAGCCTTCCCATCTCTACTTTGGCATCAACTGTGAGGGTTCCTTGCAATTTCTCTCCCCATTTCAGAAGGGACTGGATCCCAGGGGAGGCTACTGGGGAAGAAATGGTTGTCAGGGTAACCAGCATAGCTGGGGACACAAAGGATCAGCAGTGGCTCACACCCTGGACACAAAACACACCTGTGTGACTCACGCCAGCAGGGTCCCTATTTCTGTTTACTTGAATGCAGAGTCCAAACAGCAAGGAGGTGTGGGACGTTCGGGCTATACTTCCTGATGGGTTAATAATACGGTCACGGCTAATGTTTGATGAGCACTTCCTATGCGCCAGGGACTGTGCTAAGCACCCGCTTTATCTCATTTAATCTTTACAACAAATTCACATGGAATAATATTCATTCCTTTAGATACAGAAGCTAAAGCCCTGAGCAGGAAGTGACTTGACCAAGGTGCTTATTCATTCAGAAAACATTTATTGATAGGAAGTTATTGTCTCAGGGATAGTTTCTGTCGGGATGATGAAAAGGTTTGCAGATAGTGGTGATAGTTGCAGGACAATATAAATGTACTTAATGCCACTGCGCCGAATACTTCAACGTGGTTAAATGGTCGATGTCATGTGCATTTTACCGCAATAAAACATTCACTGAAAAAGCCTTTACTGGTCCGCAGCTATGCCCCAGGCACTGAGCTGGGTGGTGCTGTGGACAGCAGTGAATAAAGCAGACAACCATCCCTACCTCCACGGGCTGCTGTTCTACAACAGTGTCGACCAAGAGCACTTTCTGTGGGTGGGATGAGGGATGTTTCCTGTCTGCTCTGAGCCATATGGTGGCTGTTAGCCACATGTGGCCACTGAGCACTTGAAATGTGGCTAGTGTCACTGAGGAACTGACTCCAATTTTAATTAATTTTAATTAATTTAAATTGAAATAGCCACCAGCCCTGGCTGGTGTGGCTCAGTGGTTTGAGCACTGACCTGCGAACCAAAAGGTCGCTAGTTCGATTCCCAGTCAGGGCACATGCCTGGGTTGCAGGCCAAGTGCCCAGTAGGGGGCGTGCAAGAGGCAATCACACATTGATGTTCCTCTCCCTCTCTTTCTCCCTCCCCTCCCCACTCTCTCAAAGTAAATAAATAAAACCTGGAAAATAAATGAATAGCCACCAGAGGCTAGTGCCCACTGAACTGGACAGTGCAGGTCCAGGTCAGTCACAGGACAGGTCAGTGGCAGAGCTGGACTGGACCCTGAGCTGGTCCCCCGTAGTGTTGCTCACCCCAGCTTTTCCCCGCCGCGGTTCCGCAGCTGGGGCCACCTGCACCAGAATCACCAGGGCAGCGTGCTAATGGTCCAGATTCTCCAGGCCCCACCTCAGAACAGGCATGCAAGGCGGGGGCCCCAGAATCTGTATCTTTGTCAGGGTCCCAGATGATGCTGGTGCACAAGAGGTCCAGTTTGAGACTCATCACCCTCCTCGTTCAAGGCTGCCAGCTGGGAAGAGCTTGATTAGTTCCCACATGTGCTGGGTCTCCTGGGCCAGGACCAGGCCTGCTGAAGGGGCTGTGCCCTGCTTAGGGCTTCCCCGCCCCAGCTAACCCAGCCTTGAAGGAATCCTGGCTCCCAGCCTGTTTCCTTACCACTGTTCCCCAAAGAGCAAAAAGAGGTGGCCTTGTCATACATACTCCAGGCAGAGGGGCTGGGGAGGGCTCCTGAGTCCCCCGTGTCATCTCCCACCCATCCCTGGGGCTTCTCAGTCTGTCAGCTCGAGGCTCTGGCCCTAGCGGATGGGCAGCGGGAGAGAGAGGCTTGGCCTGGCGCCCCACCCTGCAGACCAGCCTGGTCAAGCAAGGGGAGGAAGGAAGCAAAGGCAGGCCAGGGGCCCAGCCGGGACAGGGGTGGTGGTGACGAAGGCCTCAGGAATTTGAAAACAAACATGTAGCCAGCGAAGGAAGAGGCTGCTGTCGGTTGCTGAGCCAGGACAGACCCAGTTCCCTCCCTCCCAGGGCACAGGGCCTGCAGGAGTGAGTCCCTGCCCTCCTCTCTGTGGCCCCAGTGCCCGGGCAGTTTCCACTCCGCTAAGCGGATGGGAAGGCCTTTGGGGGCTGTGGGAACCTGCCCAGGCACCAGAACATCCTGCCTGGAGTGAGGAGAGGAAGCTGCAGAGAGCAGGGAGCTTCAGCAGTACCCGGGAGGAGGCCGAACAGCAACAAGATACCTCATCAAGCATTTATTGAGCACCAACAGTATACCAAGAATTCAGAGACAAAAACATTTCCCAGCTGGTAAGAGAAGCAGGCACAGGGGAAGGTGATACCGAGGGAAGCCCAGGAACATGCGGGCCCTCTGCAGAGGAAGTCAGAGAAGGCTCCCTGGACGAGGTGGCCCCTGAGCTGAGCCCTAAAGCACAAATTTTGCCAGGGCAGAAGAGAATCTTCTTAACCTCACCGCTCCATCTCCCAGAACCAACACTCAGTGAGTAGATGAGCGAGCAAGTGGGAGGGAAGGAAGGAAGGAAGGGAGGAAGGAAGGAAGGAAGGAAGGAACGATCAACTGAAAAATGTGAAGTCTGAAGTTTCAAGGTCCTGACAGCAAAATCCATCTTCTCTCCCCTCAGTTATGAACTCCCTCCAAGGTGCTGGGGCTATGCTCCGGTTTGATGCCCAGAGACCGAAGCCGGTCCGCATGGGTTCTGGGGCCGACTCAGGCACTTACCAGCTGTGTGACTTAACTTCTCTGCACCTGGGGGCTCCATTTTCTGTAAAATGGAGGTAATTCTACTGCCTGCTCATAAAGTTTTTGTGAAGACAGAGTGAGTTCAGGTAAGCGCTTAGAACAGTGTTGGATGTGCAGCCAGCGAGAGCTACAGAAGTGGTAACATTCTTTGGGTGCTAACTTCCCCATGAGTCACTCACTCTCACGGTCATTCACTGATTCACTCCCCGTTCAGTCCCCCACTCACGCACCCCTCCCTCCTCACCAGTCATCTCTTGGGCGATCCCTCTGCCCCAGCCCCTCCTCCGTGCCTTCCAGCCCCTTGCCAGCCCAGCCCTGAAGGTGCCCACCTGCTGCTAATTACCATGACAACTTCACTAATTCCTCCCAAACCCCAAACAAACAGGAAGAAGCCCCCTGAAGCAGGGGTGACGCTAAGAACCAAGGTGTGAGCACCAAGCCTCCAGCAGGAGCCCCTTGGCCGGGGGTCATTACCCAGAGCTTCCTCAGAGAGGGCCAGGCCTCCCAGTCTAGGGGTGTTAGCAGAAGCCCTCCCTAGGGCGGCCTTGCCCACGCCCCTCTCTGACAGGCTGGATTCTTCCAAGTCCCATCCTCGCCCAGCCAGCAGCCCCTGAAGGGCCCACTCCCTATCCACCCCTCAGGCTCCCTAAGGCCAAGAGCCCCAGACGGGGGACTTAAGCCAGCTCTGCCCAAGCTGGGAGCACGGAGCTGGCAGAGGTGAGAACTCTGAAGCTCCATCCCATTGCACAATTAGAGCTGCGTGTTGAGCATAATGATTGCGTGCTGATTAATGTTAGATGGGCAAGCAGAAGATTCCACAGCTTCCTTCTTCCCCACAGGCCCCAGGAGAACAGGCCGTGCAGGAGAAGAGTCTGTGAAACCATTTCCTGGACACCTCCCACAGGCTGGGCACCCTGCTGGGCACTTTCCATCCTTTTAACAGTATTACCAGTAGAGGTGATAACTTGAATCTCATCAATGATGGGGAAACTGAAGCTCAGAGAAGTCAAGGGACTTGCCCAAGGCCACACAGCCAATAAGTGTGGTTCTGGAATTCACGCCCAGGTCTGCTAATACCCCAGGGACAATCAAGTCTGGCATCTCCGGAATTGGAGAGAGGCTGGGTTTGGGCATGAGGCGATGTTTGGGCCAGAAGGTGGGGAGAGGGAGGAGAGGTGGTGCAGGGCGGGTAACGGGAGCCTGGCCAGGTCTGGGGCTCCTGGGCAGGCCCTGCTGCGTCCTGGACGCAGCAGGCTCGTCCTGTAGAGCTGCCAGGGCGATACCAGCCTCGATCTGCCAACTCAGCGATTGCATCGGTTTTCCTGGAAAACAGCAGACGCGGTGGGGGTGTCCAAGAGGGAGTCACCTGTTTGGAGAAAGGGGGTGTGGGCCCTCCATCCTGCCCTGCAGCTCCTCCCCCAGCCAGTCCCTATGGATTTGCCTTCAGGTGCTTGGGCCAGCCCCCTGCTGCTTGCTTGGACCCCAAAACCACTGGACGCAGCTGCAGAGCTGACTGTGGAGCTGAGTCCAGGGTGTCACTGGACCCCTAGTGACCAGTGCTGCCAGCCACCTCCTCAGCCAGGCAGTACAGCCTCCCAGGACACGTCCACACCTGCCTTCTGCAGTGCCTTATTTTGCCCCACCCTAAAGGGGGCAGGTGTAGACGGGCACTGAGGTAAGGTGGATATGACACCTTCTGGTGTCACTCTTCTTTGGAGGATGCCATGGGTCACAGCTTTAGGGACACCAAAGACCTCTGCTGGATCAGGTTCAAGGCATCTCACTGCCTCGCGTGGGACATAATATGGGATCAGAAGAGAGGCTGGGTCAGGAGCACCCCCAATCCACAGGTGGGAGGGGGCGGGGGGGCCCCCACTCCCGGGCACTTGTCACACCCTGGAGGGGATCATAGGATCATCCTCACGTGAGGCGGGACAGGACAGAGGGAGAGGGCCGGGCCGGTGGCCTGCGGGCATCTCTGTTCCCTCTCTGAGCATCAGTACTGTGCTGGTGAATGATTAACAGCCGGCTCTGGTGCAGGGTGAGGACACAGTGCCGGGGGCTGACGTCTGTAGTGTAAACACTCCTAACACGGCCAATTTCCAGCGCCAGCTTGACATCCCTGAATGCAGGGCCAGGAAGAGCAGCTCCTGAGAGCCGTTCTGAGTGAGCTCTGGAGAACGTGGGCTCAGGGCTCCCCATCTCGGTCTGCCCAGCCTGCAGAGCTGCTGAGAGGCCTAGGGGCCTCCAAAAATAGCCCCGGCCCCCTAGTCAAGCGGGCCAGGGTTCAAAAGAGGCCCTGCCTCTCACTTGCTTTGCAACCACAGGTCGTTGGTTCCCCTCTCTGAGCTTGGGTTTCCTCCTTTGTAAAATATGGATGATTCAAGTGGAACCTCCTGAGAGGGTCGTTACAGAGTTAAGGAGGCAATCGATGCTCATGATGCGGCAGGCAAAGTTAGTACCCCATGGTAACTTTTGTAGGAGGGGGTCTCCGGAGTCTCTGGGGACAAACATCTCTCAGCCTTAGGAACCCACCCTTCCCTGCACCTCACTTCAGGGCAGTCTCAGAAGGAAGGGGCGCTGGGTCCAGTTCAGATACCCCCACACCTGAATTCAGTAAACCTGAAGCACCCCTGAGTGCCCCAGCCCATGCCAGGGCCCCCCCAAAAAGTCAGCACTGCCCTCAAGGTGCCAGCTGTGCAGTGGGAACACAGAGATGGTGACATGCCCTGTGGCACTGCTACCCTGGAGGCCGGGGCAACAGGGGCAGGAGAGGGGCTCCTGACCCATTGCTGGGTCAGCGGGGAGACTCCTACAGGAGGGGCCGTGACCAACTCCCGTCTTCTTCGTCACACCTTTTCCTCTCAGGGCTGAGGTCAGAGCTGTGGCTGTGATCCCACTTCCCTGATTCTGTCCCCACCCACCCGCACAGCTAAGCGTCAGGAGGTCTCAACGCTCTGGAACGTGAGGAGCAGGTAGGGCAACACCCTCAGGACCCCTGGGTCCCAGCCCTGGGTTCTGCTGCCCCCTAGTGGCAGGACTGGGAAGGATACCACTGCCAACGGGGCTGGGGGGTGGTATCCAGTTAATGAAGAGCAGTCACCACAAAAAATAAAATAATGATTAATCTGTAAAGTACCTTCTCAGTCAATCAAAAGCTGCAGAGAGTAGACTGGAATCAGATGGGGACTTAAGTCCTGATTCAGTTTCCAACTGGTTACGTGACCTGGGGCAAGTCGTATCCCCTCTCTGAGCTTCCGGCTCCTCATCTGTAGGATGGGTGACAGAAATAGGGTTGCCCTGACTCAGTTGCTTCGAGCATCACCCCATACACCAAACAGTTGTGGGTTCAATTCCTGATCAGGACACACACCTAGATTGTGGGTTCGATCCCTGGTCAGGGCATGTACAGGAGGTAACAGGTCACTGCTTCTCTCTCTCTCTCTCTCTTTCCCTAACTCCCTCTCTAAAAAAATCAATAAACATATCCTCGGTGAGGATTGAAAAAAACAGCGTTGTTTTTTAGGGTTAAATGACCTAGTGCTTGGCACATAGGTTGAGCTGAAGACAATAACACCACCATCGTTCTTGTAACCCTTGCCAGTCGGCTCTATACCACTTCCCCTTTGCATAATGCGTTTTGCAAAGTCCTTTCCCAAGGTGTCACATCCTTGGATCTGCATTATGATTCCCATTTAACAGATGATGAAATTGAGGCTCAGAAAGGGAAGTAACTTTCCCAGAGCACCTGGCTCGTAAGTGGTAAAACAGGACTGTGAGCCAGGTCTGCCTGACTCCCCTCCAGCGCTCCCTTCCCCACACCCCATTTTGGAAGCTCTAATGCATCAGAACTTCCTGTGTCTTTATTGCCTCATTTAAATGAGCAGGCACAGCCTCTGCCCCTTTCAGCCTCTTCCTCCACCTTCTCCCACACCCACACCACCATCTAGAATGCCAGGCCCAGCAGCCAACCCTTCCCTCCTTCCTGACCACGTCCCCAGCCCTTAGGGCAGCTCATGAGCCAAGAGCTTGAAAGTGGCTTCCAAAGGTCGTCCTGTCCACCCCCTACACTGCTCCCAAGCAGGTGACTGTTCATCCTGTTCTTCATGCCACAAGGGGAGGAGATTCCATACCTGCACTTCCGCCAGCTGCCCGGGGTTGGTCATAGCTCCCACAGCCGGGAAAGTCTACCTGTTGTCTAGCCAGAGTCCCTCCTGCCAAAGGGGTAGCCTGTGTCCCTTTGCTCTTTCTCCCAGGAGTGTCAGAAATGCAATCTGAGGAGGACACTTGAGGCCCAGAGAGAGGGACCCTGCAGTGGGGAAGGGTTACTCGGGGACAGGAAGGGAGAGCTGAGCCCAGGTTCAAATCCAGGTCAGGGTGGCAGGAGTGGCCAAGCCAGTCTCCTGGTGCCCAGGGCCACCTCAGCCCAGGTGGGGCCACCTCACCCACAACCTGCAGGCACCCAGCCCCTCCCTGCCCTGCGGCTCACAGCAGGGGCTGGAGCGGGAAGCAGAGCAGGTCTGAGGGTGTGAAGAGCTCAGGCTTGGGGTTCATGTGGAACTGGGTTCGAATCCCTTTCTGAACATCTCTATACTGAGCACTGCACTGGGCACCAGTGCCACAGCCAAGGCCCCGGGGATTGAGCTCCTGTCCTCACAGAGCTCACAGTCTGGCGGGGAGATGACAGCACACGGATTAATAAAGGAATAAACAAGGAACCAGAGTGGTGAACGGGAGGGTGGTGAGATCCCACGTGTGAACGTGACCAGGGGAGGTCCCCTGAGGAGGTGGCATTAGAGGGGAGACCTGAATGACAAGAAGGAGCCAGACTTCAAGATCTGAAAGGAGAATACTCCAGGGAGATGAGCAGCCAGGGCAGACACCGGAGACTGGAATGAGCCTGGAGTCTGGAGACCAGCTAGAAAGGAGGCCGGGGCAGCCGGCCTGTGTGGGGCCCACCCTAGCGTACTGCTCGCCCAGTGCCTTGCTCTCGGACATCAGTTTTCTTATCCATAAAATGGGATCTCCAATACTGCTTACTGTGGAGACAGACACACAGGCCTTGTCTCAGGTGGGTGGTCCACAAGGGGTACCTAGCGTTTTATCATTGCTCTAATGTCATCCATCAGTGGCATCCTTCAGGGTTTAATTTGAATGCCGTCCCCAGCCCATAGCACCCATACCAAGCACACAGGGCCACCCAGCTGCCCAACCAAAACCCTTCCATTCCAGTCAGGAATGGAAGGGTTTTAGTTTTCTCCGAGTGCACTGCATTTCACAGTTTATAAAGCGTTTCCTCTGGCCCTTCCGTTGCTCTTCAAAGTCAGGTTGCTGTGGGAATCCTTGGAGTCTTGCCTGGCACAGGGCCTGGCAGTCCCTGGCCTGCAGCAGGGGCTCACAGAATGTCAAGCCCGGGTCCTGCCTCTCATGGCCCCTTGATGAACTTTTACGTTCTAAAGGCCTTTCTTACCAAACTTCCTCCATCAGAGAAAGGGTCACTTTCCAGCCACACAGATCCCTAAGCCAGGAAAGTTGGGGCTCACAGCTCAGCCCTGTTGGGATCAGAAGGCATCTCCATCAAAAGCCAGAAAAGTTGTCGGAGCAAGAAGGGTCCTTGGGTCCTCCACATGGAAGCAGAGCAGGAGCAGGCCAAGGCCAAGCCCAGGTCAGGGAGGGAAGCCACTGACTCCTCTCTTCGTCACTTCTCCTCAAGCTGCTGGCTCCCAGAGGACAGATCTTAGGTCTGGCTTGGTCACATCCCTGACTTACCACCTCCATTTCAGCTCTCGGGATGTAGCTTGGGGGCACTGCCCCCAGGAAGCCTGCCCGGACCACAGTGAGAGCTGGCATCCACAGCCGCAGGGTTTCTCCCACCAGGACACTGAGTGAAGGTTCTGGTACAGTCTGACTCCCATGCACAAAAGCACAGACCTTAAGTGCAGCTCCATGGGTCGTCTCAAAGTGAACAGTCTCTGTAACAGCACGCCAGTTATTGTTCCTGCCTCGGGGACCCCATCGTGACCTCAGAGCACCTCATCCTGACCTCTAGCCATCAATTCATTCGCCTGCTTTGGTACTTTACACAAAGATAATCACCTAAGAAGTCCTCTGATGTGTCTCGCTTCTCTCCCCTCACGTGTAGATCTGCCTGTGTCCTCATGTGCAGTTATGGGCCGTCTGTTCTCATTACTGGGTAGTGTTCCCTTGTGTGAATAGACCACAACGGATCCATTTTCTCACTGATGAGCATTTGTGTAGTTTCTAGTATTCTGGCAATGAAGGCACAGTCCTGTAGAGAACATTCTAGAAGTGGAATTGCTGGGTCAGAGCGTAGGCATGTACGCAGCTCTGGCAGACGCGGCCAGACTGTTGTCCAAAGCAGTTGTGCCCGTGGACACCCTGCCAACAGTGCCGGAGAGCTCCTGCTACCCCGCATCCTCGCTGGCTCCCAAGGCTGCCTGGGAGTCCCTGCTCGGGGAACCAACACAGGAGCAAGTGACTACCTCCATGGCGTGGGCGCCACGCTGGTCGCCCAGAAGCGAGTGCCTGCTGGCGCTCCTGGCTCACTCTGAAACCTCAATGTGCTCTGAAAATGAGCAACTGAATAAGAGTTTTTAAAAGTTCCACTTCAGGCCCTGAGTGGTATGGCTCAGTAAACTGAGAGCGGGCCTGTTAACCAAAGTGTCGTGGGTTCGATTCCCAGTCAGGGCACATGCCTAGGCTGTGGGCCAGGTCCCCATGGCGGGGGGTACGTGAGAGGCAACCACACATTGATGTTTCTCTCCCTCTCTTTCTCCCTCCCTTCCCCTCTCTCTAAAAATAAATAGATAAAATCTTTTTTAAAAAAAGCAGAAAAAAAATTTTTTTTAAAGTTCCATTTCAGGATAAACTCAACAATAGGTTTAGGTAGGGGAGGGCAGCAGGTCCTGTCAGGCACTGCAGAGAAGCGGGTTGGCCCTGCGTGTGGAGGATGCTCCCAGGTCCCTGCCATGGAGATGGGTTCCTGACATTCCATGGTTTGGAGACTGACTGAGCACACAGCCTCAGGGGCCAGAACCCCTGCCACAGACATGCCCACCCCATCTCCTGTCCTTCCCAATACCACCCCACCTTCCTCCTCCTGCAGCAAGCAAAGGCAGGGCCCTGGGTCCGTGGCCAAGGCCAAATATCAGGGTAGGGCCTACCAGGCAGAGGCAGGTACCACTGAGCGGGTCTCTCCCAACATGCCTTGCTTGGATCTACCTCCTGGGCAGGTGGGGAATGAGGGAAGTGGGGCTGGTGCACCTCGTGCAGCTCTGTTCTCCCTGCCTGGCAGCGTGACCTGAAAGCCAGCCGCGCCCCCTGACCAGCACCCAGGAATCTAGCCCGGACACAAATGCCATCCAGAATGCAGATACGCCGGGGCGGGCTGAAGGCTCGTTTCCTCTGCTTCGCCAACCTGGGCTCTCGCCCTGCAGACTCAGGATGGGAAGAAGGACAGAGAGGCCCGTCTTCACTCAGTGCAGGAATCCCATTCTTGGACTTCCTGAGTTCCTTAAATCCTCAAGAGACAGAGGCCTCACCACCTCACAAGGGCCCCCATGCTCTGGCTATGCAGCTCTGGCACAGGAAAAGCCACCATTTTTTTTGCAACTTCTTGTGGGCCAGACACTATGTCGACCTTACGTAGTTTATTTCACAGTGGTTCCATGAAGTAGGTATGGTTTTCACTGTCCCCATTTTTCAGAAATGCTAACTGAGGCCTAGAGCCACTGTCTTGCCTTAAAATCACACACACACACACATACGCGCGCGCACATGCGCACACTTCCTACCTCTGTCCAATGGGGGGGACGAGGAGCAATGACACCTCAATAGCAATGAGCACCCAGAACTTGGTTCCTAAGCACCACTCACCAGTGAAAGGAACCACACGCCTTAGAGAAATGGTTGATTCCACCACTGAGGCAGCGGAAATGCAAGGTGAGCTCGGAGCACCTTCCAGAGCCAGAAAGTAAGGAAATGCTCAGAAAACAAAAGGATGGGAGAATGTCAAACCGACCCAGGAGCTAATCTGAAAGAGCTCCCAGTGGCCCATAGTGGAACAACTTACACAACTAAAATAAATACCTTAGGACTGAATTATAACCCAGAGGATAAGACAGATAAATGCATGGGTCCATGCTGATAGAAAAAAAAGGTTGGTTAAATAAATTGGGGGCGGGGGAAGAGGGACAAATCTCCCTGACAGGAGAATTGCAAATACTAGGGGTGGATACACCCTCAAGGAGGTGGGGCCTGCCTCCTACCCCACCCCACACGCTCTTCAGTGCGGGCTCCGCTTGCCCCCACAGAACAAAGCCTGTTCTGCCCCCACAGAACGCCGACATCAACCACGTGACTGAGATTGACACCACCGGGAATAGTCGCGTGCCTCCTGAGCTCACCTGACGAGAGAGGCACCTGGCTCTGTGGTGTTCTCGCCCCAAACCCATAATTCCCGTCTAGTCAGGAGAGGAACAGTAGAGAAGCCCCAACGGAGGGACAGTCTAACAAAGCACCGACCGGAACTCCTCAAAATGGTCAAGGTCATGAAAAATAGGGGGTGCCTGAGACATTGTCACAGACCAGAGGAGACGGAGATGTGACGACTCATTACAGTGTGGGTTGTCCCGAAGTGGGTCCTGGAACAGAAAAGGGAGGTTGGCGGGAAAACTGGGGAAATCCCACCCAGTTTGAGCTGCAGGTAATAGTCACGCACCCGTGTCGGTTTCTCAGCTCCGATGGCCACGCCCCGGGACGTAGGATGTTGACAACAGGCAAGACTCAAAGCGGTGCATGGAACTCCCTGTACAGTCTCTGCCACTTTTCTGTAACTAACAGCTTTATTTAAAAGAAAATCACACGGGTATAAACATCTGAACCTGAATTTAAATTCAGAATGTGCCCGCCTCCTTAGCCTGCACACTCCACTCCCCTGCACCGTCTCATGTTAGAAAGTCGTCCCCAAAGGCCTCCTTGTGGGCAGGGGGTTCTCCCCACTTGCCTATGTTCTCCCTCTGGGACCACCCCGACTCATGTTTGCTTTGCCCCACAACCTCCTTCTGAGGGCTGAAGGATGCTCCCATCCTCACAAGTATTCTCCATTCCCTGGTCCTTCTACTCTCGTGGGTGATTTGGTTTCCAATGAATTGGCCTCCCCAGCATTTACCCTTCCTTTGCAGCAGCCACGGATTACTCTGAGGGTTCCACAGGGTTTCAGGGCACACAATTTCCCAGCTTGGCTCCAGGGATAGAGCACACAGCCTGGGCTTAGATCTATTAGCACGCACCAGCCCTTGGCCCCCGTGATCAGCCCAGAGGTGACCCAAGCTGGTCCTATCAGAGAGTGTCCCAGGACTCTGAGAATGTGGAGACAAGCCCGTTTCTCTTCTTCCATACTGGATGTGAATGAAGAAGCCCCCGGGAGCCTTAGGATGAAGGTGACACCAAGAACAACAGAGCTGAGAAGTGTGAAGGTCTGGGTCCTCAGAGACAGCAATGAGCCACTGGATTGAGCCTTTCCTGAAGCCCACACTATTCTACATTTCTCAGTCATGAGAACTGTGGTAGACTGAGAAAAGGTCTCCCAAAATACATCTACATTCTAATGCCTGGAACCTCTGAATGTCATCTCACATGACAAAAAAAAGGGGTGGGTCTTTGTAGATGGGATTTAAGTTAAGAATTATAAGATGGATTTTTTTTCAAAGATTTATTTACTTTTAGAGAGATGGGAAGGGAGGGGAACACTGATTTGTGAGTGATACATCGATCAGTTGCCTCTCACACACCCCCAACCAGGGACCTCACCCACAACCCAGGCTTGTGCCCTGACCAGGAATTGAACCAGTTGCCCTTTGGTTGGTAGGCCGGTGCTCAATCCACTGAGCTATACCAGCCAGGGCTATAACATGGATTTAGGTTAAGAATTGAGAATCTGGGTGGGCCCCAAATGCAATCACAGGTATCCTTATAGGAGGGAGGCAGGGGAAGATTTGACATGGACACTGTGGGAAGGCAGTGGTCTCAGAGAAGAGACTGGAGAGATACAACTGCCAGGCTAGGGGTGCTGGCAGCCGCCAAAGCTGAACTAGGCAGAGAACAGCTCTCCCCTAGAGAATATCTCTGCTGCAGCTTGGAGCCTGGATGTCCAGACACCGAGATTTTGGCCCACTGATACCAATTTCAGAGACTTCTGGCCTCCAGAACTGTGAGACAACAAATTTCTGTTGCTTACATCATCTAGTTTGCAGTGATTTGTTACAGAAGCTGTAAGAAACAAGTACTAATAAAGTTTCTTTAATATTTAAGCCTATTTGAATTTGCTATTTTGTTAATAGCAGCCCAAAGCAGTCTGACATGCAGTCCCTCTCCCAGCTTCCCCTGGTTGCGAGGGGAACTCTACAGAAGGGCAAATCTCCCATGGGAGGCAGCCCGAGACCCTCCTGGTCTTTAGCTGGGGATATGGGGCTGGGCAGGGGCAGCATCAGACGGCTCACAGACTCCAAGCAAAGGCATGATGGGAGTTTATTTACAGACAAGTAGTAACCAGGGCACACACAGGCACTGGCCAGAAGACCCCAGATACATATAGGCCCCGGGACCCATCACTACCAGAGCCTTTCCTTGCCAGGCCCCTGGTAAAGGCACCAAGGGTCAGGCAGGGTCAAGGACATGGAAGACAGAGGGCCCCAGTCCTTGCCAGATATCAGGTCACCTGTTGTGGCCCCCATGCCAGAGGAAGAAACTGTCCCCAGCCCTGAAGAGTGGACACCGAGAAGTGTGAGGACAGCTGTACTCTCGATGCCTGGCCGCAGGGCAGAAGTCCCAGCAGCAGCGGCTTGGGGCACGGAGACACTGCAGTCCCCCTCCAGACCTGTCTGGGAGCCGGGCATGCAACTGATGTCCCAGGCCACGGCTGCCCATCATGCAGGAGGCTCCCCAAGTTTGCTGGTGGCACTTGTGATCCGCTTATTCTCCCGGAGGTTTCGGAGGCGGGCACTGAGGCTGCTGATCTCTTCTACGTAGGCCTGGGGCACCCACCCCTTCTCACCATCTGCCAGGCGGACCCCCTCCAGCCAGCCTAGGGGCACACAGGCCAGGAGCAGCATCAGTAGCATCAGAGGGACACTGGGGCCAGGTCTGCAAGGGAAGGCTCCTAGGCCCTGATGCAAGCCTCATCTGCACCACTGGGGCCAAGGTGATGTCATCTGAGCGTCTCCCAGCTCCAAGAAGGACCCTGCCTCTAGGAGTCTCATAGAGGAACTTCTGACCTGTTTTTCCTAGCATCCTCAAAGGGTATTTCCCACTCTCCCCCATCAGTCACTCTTGATCCTACATCTTTACAAGTAGGAAGTTCCTCCTCTTGTCTAACTTCATTCCAGCATGCTGTGGCTGGTTGAGCAATGCTTGCATAACCTTTTCCTGTGATGTCTCAGCCATCTAGCTACCTCCTGCTCATGCCAGCCCCATCAGGGAGGCCTTCCCAGAGGGCCCCTCTCACCGTCACTGGTCCGGGTCCTCACTGCCAGGATGTCAGTCTTCTCCAAGGTCAGCTCGTCTGGCTGCAGCGCCTTGTATGTCCTGACACACTGAACCTGGGGGCGGTCTGACAGCCCAAGAGAGACTGAGGGAGTCCCCGGAGCATGATGGGGTGGGCAGGAAGGGGCAGTGGGAGGAAGTAAGGGGATGGGACGGTGGTCGCTGCTGCTTCTTTTCCTCTGCCCCTCTCTAACCCTCCCTGGCCACTCTTCTCCCCTCTTACCCTAAACACAAGCCCTAGGTGAATCCGGTCCCTCCCAGCTTCAGTTAGTTTCTGTGCCCAGGGCTCTCCCCTCCCCAGCTCAATCCAATACCTTGCTCCTGACCTCCAGGTCAATGCCCAACTGCCCCCAGAAACCCCCACAGAACAGTGATGGCCCCTTCATACGCCTCCTAATGCTACTCTGGTGCTCCCCCTAGGCCATTGTTCTCAACTGGGATTCAAGCCACATCACTCCCCCCATATATGACCCTCCACGGCTTCCTGCTCCTCTTAGAATAAAGTCCTAAGTCCTTCCCGCAGCCTACAAAGCCCTGCGTGGTCTTGCGTTGCCCCTTGCTAACCTCATCTCCTCCCTTCTTCTTTTCTTCTCCCCATCACTCATGAAGCTCAGCCACACTGGTCCCCCTGATGTTCCTCCAACACTCTAAGCTCCCTCCTGCCTCAGGGCCTTTGCACTGGCTGTTCCTCCGACCAGGAGCACTCAGTCCCAGATCTTTTCATGGCCGCCCCTCCTCATCCTTCAGGGCCCTTCCCATTCCACCTCTTTGGAACGGGAAGCTCACCCACCAGCCTAAACAGGATTCCTGCAGGGCTCAAGCCAGAGAATCTGTTCCAGTCCAGGCTCTCAGCAATTTCTACCAAACTGGGTGGGCTGGTAGTATCGGGTGAACTTGGACAAGTCACTTTACCTATTGAGGCTCTGTTTTCTAACGTGTAAAATGGGCTTCTGTGGGGAGGAAATGGGAGGACATAAAAGGCTTTGTCATCTCCCCAGTGCTGCCTGTGTATATGGGAGTCGGCCTGTCCTATGTAAATTCTTCCTGTCCTCCAAGGTTCTTCAGAGCCACCCGACTACCCCAGGCCACTGGATCCCTCTTCCTGGTAGCCCAACTGGCCACATGGCACCCAGGATTTGAGGGAAGGCAGGAAGCAACGAGGTACCCAGCCCAGGGGATGTGGACCTTGGAGGGAGGAGAGTGGCAGGTTGCTACCTTCCCCCTCGCTGATGACCTCCTTGTCCTCCTGGGGGCTGGCGGGGCACATGGCAGAGATCCATCGCTGCTTCTCACTTCTAGGGAGGGAGGCTGAGTTATCACAACATGCAAACTGCCTTTCCCAGGGCCGGGGTGGTGAAACAGCTGGGAGAATGCAGTATGATGTCCAGACCTGGAACCCAGGTCCTGTCTACCCCGCCCCAGGACACACCTCCCAGCCCTGTTCCCACAGCCCTGTGCCCCACCCAGCTCCATCAAAAGAACAGAGCAGGCCCTGAACCCCCTGGGTGCCAAATCTGCTCATGTCCTGAAGCCAGAGAAAAAAAGGCCAGTGCCTGCCTGGGACGGGGTCCCCTCTCCCCATAGGCAGGCCCACTCACTCCGTCTGCGCCCTCAGCAGGAACTGGTGCTTCGCGTGCTGCCCGTGGAGGAGCTGAAGGAGGAACACGTGGCCAGGGATGCCCTGGGGCTTTAGGCTCAGGTCCTTCACCTGCAGCTCGGCCATCTTGGCATGGACAAAAACGGCAAACTTCCCCAGCCTGCAGGACAGGGGGAGGAGAGGTCAGACAGGCGCCACCCTCAGGACCAGCCAAGTTCTGATTAAAGGGAGAGGGGGTCGTCTGCCCCTCTAGAACTTTCCCCAAGGAATCTTGGCTTTGCAGGGCACCACCTCCCTGGCAGCCAGCAAAGTTCACAAAAGGAATTGGGAGCTCCGTTCAGGCCAGATCACTAACAGGTGGAAGGTGAGCAGACCAGCCCCTGACCACAGGCGTGCAAGCACCTTCTCCCTGAGCCTCTGCCCTGAGCCCGTTCCAAGAGCCAACGGGCAGAAACTCCAATGAGACCTCCGCACTGTTTAGTGTCTGACTCACTAATGTCTAGAAGCTGAACTTTGTCTCTTGTTCTGCTCGCTTTGGTCCAATAGCCACTTGCAGGAAGGATGGGTGGGGCGGGGGGCAGATTTGGGGATGTTCCATAGGTTCCTTCATCTCAACCCATCTAAATAGAATTTAGTATCTCCCATCCCAAACCAGATCTCTTCGCTGCTCCCCATTCCAGTGAAAGAACCCTCCTGAGAGGCAACTCACTCATCTTTCTTGCTTCTCCTTCCTCTCCTCTCACCCCACACCAGCAGCCACGTCCTATCTATCTCCTCATTGTCTCCAGAATCCACCTACCACTTCTGGAGCATCTACTCACACCTGGGCAATTGTAAGAGCTTCGGGTCTCCCTCTCCAGTCCATCCTCCACATTGGCCAAGAGTAAAATACCACGCCTCTGCTTAATCCTCCGTGTTTCTTACTGCCCTCAGAAAGTCCAACCTCTCCACCCCGATTTTCAACGTTCCAGCTTCTCGCTCTACACATCCGGACACACATAGGCTTCATTTCCCACCACACACACTCTGCTCTTAGACCTTACTGTGACTTTGCTATAGGAGCAAAGGGAAGGACTTTGGGAGGACCCAAACTCCTTCCCTACCAGGAAAGCTCCTACGTATCCTTCAGAACCCACCTCAAATGTCCCTTCCTCTGTGACGCTTTACTGATTCTCACCCCACACCGGGGTATGCTACAGTACAAGTACACCCTTCCATCAAAACCCTGACCAGGTGGTGATTAGGATGTGCTTTCCCTGGTCTAAGAGCTCCTGTGAGCAGAGAACAAGGCCCATTCACCTCTGTGTCCCCAGCACCCATCAGAGAGCCCAGTATGGAACAGGGCTTCAGTGATGCTGCATTGAACAAAGAAATAAATCAGAAATGAACCCTTCCCATAGCGGAAGATGTCCATTCTGCGTCCCATCCAGCCTTAAGGCTAACGTCATTCAGAAACTCTTCTTCATCCCAAACTTATAACCACAGCTAATACTGAGTGTTCACAATGTGCCAAGTGCACACTAAGTTCTCTTCATGTACTATTACCACATGAATCTCCCTACATAGTAGCCTCTATTTTACGGGCAGAAGGCAGGGTAGTACAGTGGTTAAGAGCTGAGATCTGGCATCACACGGACCTGGCTTCCTCCTGACTCCTGCATTTACCAGCTCCAAGATATCGAGAATAATGAGGACAACTACTTCCCAGGGAAATACTTAGAGTACAAAAGGGAATAACCCACACAGCGTGCCTGGCACAGAATAGGCGCACAGTAAAGGTTGGCTGTTATCATTATGACTCAGGGCAGACCTGGGACTCCAGGGCTGTGCTCTTAATCTCTGCTCTAACTGACTTAAGTCAGAGCTTCAAGTCCTCTGCACGTAGTCCAGCTCTTGATTCTGGAAGATGAACTTGCCTTGAATCTCTGCCTTTCCTGCCAGTGCCTCCCAGGCTCAGGGAGCCCTGGCAATACTGTCTGGCACTGGCCAGGGCTCCCAGGCCCAGCGATGGACTGGTTGTGAGCCCATTAGTGAGGCAGAAGGTAGTCTCCCATCAACCTTCCCTCACACCCTGCCCCGACTCACTCCTTCCGCCGGGAGAGAAGCAAGCAGTCATTGAAGAGGTGCAGGTAGACCGCCTTGCTGGACAGCTTCAGCTTGGCCGGGGGGGCGGCAGGCAGTGGTGCCAGCTCCACCAGCTCCCCGTGCCGCACCAGCCAGCGGGCCTGAGAGATCAGTGGGAAGATCTGGGAAGGTGGAGGAGGCAAGGCAGGAGACAGGTCAGGCCCAGAGCAGCTGGGCAGAGGGCACAGGCCAGGGATGGGAAGGGACAAGAGCTGCCCTTTGTGTGCCCGTCCCGCTGGCTGTGGGCATGCACCTTGCCCTCAAAGTGGATCTTCTTGCTCAGGTGGATGAGCTCCTCTGTCCTCTTCATGGACTGCACACTGGCATTGCATTCTTGCACCAGCTGGGGAGGCCATAGGTGGGTCACTTGCAGCTCCCAAACCCTGGCTCCCAGAGCCCAGGCTCAGACTCCCACCTGGGGACCAGAAGCTCTGAAGGCTGGGGCTGTTTTAGAGATGCACTGAGGCTCCGGGAGGCCCCTGGGAGCCAGGTAGCTCCTGCCCTGCTGAGCTCACCTCCTTGAGTGCATTGAAGGCCTTGGTGGCCATGTCTTCATCGTCAGAGCCCTGTGCTGTCCGCTTCAGGATGTTCTAGAAGGTGGGGTCAGTTCAATGAGGCAGGCCATGACCTCTCCCCATGATCCCACCCATCCGCGGATGCCCAGAAAGGGCTGTGAAGGGCAAAGCAGCCTCTCCTTCGCCTGCCCTCACTGCAGCCTGGTGCCCACCCTCTAGGTACCTCCACCAGCATCTTGAGGCGGGTGATCCTTTGAAATGGCAGGATGAGGAAGGAGGTGAGGGGCAGACGTTGGCACACGGGAGATTCTTCTAGGCGAGCCAGAATGCTGGGGAACTTGGGGTTCCCCAGGCTGGAAAATTGGGAGGGGTCTGGGGTCACAGTTGGGCCTGAACTCCTGGGATTCATGACCCAGCTACCCCATTGGTTCTTCAGGTGCTTTCTCAGCACATCCTTCCTGCATTCTGGCCACAGATCCCTTTTCAGGGACCCCTCCCTCCCAGGTCACCCTTCCTCACCCAGTCCTCTGCACCTAATCCCACCTGAGAATCCCTTCATCCTCCCCCCTTTCAGAGGCCCCAGCCCTACAGCAGGCGCTGGTAGGTGCGCTCCTGGTAGGCCTGGTTGGTAACGTAGGGCAGGTAGACAAGGCGGAAGGCCGGGCAGTGGTGCAATACAATGTCACACACACTGAAGCGCAGTACATCTGCCTCTAGTCGCTGCTCCAGGTCCTGCAGGAACCTGAGGGGTCATCAATGGGTCAGGGCCAGGGTGAGACCCGAAACCTGGGAGCCTGGCCAATCGCAGGCTCGGTCCCCGCCCCCAGACAGGCCAGGCCACGCCAGTCCCTCACCTCTCGCTGGTGCTCTTGACCTCGGGCAGTTTGGAGAACAACCACTGTTTGTCCTGCGCCCCCAGACAATCACTCAGCTCAGCTGAGCCTAAGAAGTGGTCCACGGCCACCGATAGGCTGTGGATGTATGAGGCCTCGGACGTGATCAGCTCAAACTTGGCCTGAGCAAGGGCGGATGTAGGGTTGAACCTGCAGGACCAACCTGGCGGACCAGCCCACCAGGACAACCCCTCCTCGCTGAGCTCTTACCCCAAGCCCTGAACATCACCTCCCTAGACACAGCCACACCCCGTCTTCCCGACCCCATCTCTAGCGCCATCCCTGATCTGGTGCCTGGTGGTGTTCGGGACCCATCTCCTGCCGCGTGCAAGTTCAAACAACTGAAGCCCTGGATTAAGCCCCTAGCCCAGCGTTTCGAGCCCCGCCCTCCCACCAACGCCCCTGCTCTTGGCCCCGCCCACAACACGGTTTTTGCTTGTTGGCCCCGAAGCTTCCCAGTCCTAGCTTTCAGCGATGCCCTCCTCCTCTAGCCCAGCCTGAATCCGCCCCTCCTCTGTCCCTGCCCTATCCTAGGCCTCGTCCCGTGGGACCCTCCCCTGACCCCGCCCCCTCATCCAGCTCCTCCACTGGTCTTTGGCTCCAAGGCTCCTCCTTCTTCGCATGCAGCCAGCCCCGCCTTGTCAGGTCCTAGCAACCACCTTCAGATTTACTGTCCCATCGGTACCTCCCTGCTGTGGCCCCAAATTCCCCGCCTTCTGCCGTTTGCAGTCCCGCTAAATCTAGGGACCGGGTACTCCTAGCCCCGCTCCTGTTGTCCCACCCCCTCTGGGCCAAAGGACCACCTCCCACGACTGGCAGCTCTGCTGGCCCCGCCCCGCCCCTCCAAGTCCCCGCCCGCACCTCCTGCAGTTTGCAGTCGCGCAGGCTCAGCGTGGCCAGGACGCCGCTCCCTCGCACGTCGGGGATGTCTTGCCACAGCGAGAAGGTGGAGCCTCGCGCCGAGCGCTGCGCCCGGAAGGAGCTGCTCGGCGAGAGATTGGCGCGCGGCGGCCCCGGCCCCTCCTCCGCGCCCTCGGCTTCGTCCCCGGGGCCCTCCTCCTCGCGCTGCTGCCGCCGCAGTTCGCGGGCGCTGGCCACGTCGCTGTATTCCTGGTAGAGGACGGCTGGGCAGGGAGAGGGGCAGGGGAGGGCTGTGGGGCGCCCGCCAGCCCTGGCCGGGCGCCTCCTGGGCTCCCCCAAGGGCCCGCCTCGTTCAACAAGTCTTTCCGAAGGTTCAGATAGCCGGACATAGTGAATTCATTCATTCATTCATCCACTCATTCATCCCAAGAACATTGCTTGAGCACCAACTGCATGCTAGCAGCTGTGCTGGATACTGAAATTCAATTCTCTCCCTCTCACACGATCCCTGCCTCTCAATTCTCGAACCCATTTCCCAGCTTCCCCAAAACCCTAGCCTCTATCTCCATGACACCCCTCCCGCATACAGTTAAGGAGGAACCGTGACTGTCGTCGCTCGCTGGCACTTCTGGAACCCAGAGCCGACTCTTCTTGTGATTCCAGCCTAGGAAACAGAATGTCAGGGCTCTTCTTTGCCTGCGCCCCGCCTCACACCGGATCCTGGAGTAGGAGGTGGTACCTGGACTCAGGCCAGCTGCCATGGCCCCCGCTTGGGTCCACAGGTACTGCCATCGCCACACCGTCCACCCTCATCTCCACACTGCACGACTCCCTTCCAGATGCTTTCCCTGGAGAGGGCGAGAGCTGAGAGTAGGTGGCCCAAAGAGAGTAGCCCTGGGCTCCCAGGCGCCGCACTCCAGCTGACCAGTACCCAGTCTCAGGTGTCCAGTGAGTGAGCCTTGCTCCACCCTGCATCTGGCTCCTGGGCTGCTCTAAGGGCCATGGGGAGGAGCAGGTACCTTCCCGAGGTGCTCCAGTGCCTGACCCTTGGGTCAGTGCCCTGGCTGCTGAATTCCGCCCGAAGCGCAGGGAAGAGTGCAGCCGGGTCATCAGCTCAGAGGCTGAAAAGCGCCTCCGCTCAGGCCCCTCAAGGCCCACTCGGCTGGGTCCAGACAGCTCTAGCGACCTAGGCTCCTCTGTGCCCAGGGACTGCTCTGCCACCTGGCCAGGCTCAAGGAAGACAGTGTGGGCCTCTTCACGCTGGTACACCCGCATCTTGCGCCCTGCAGGTGGGGTGAGAACACAGGCTGGCATCCACTGGGGTCTCTCCCCAACCCCCTCTCTGATGCTGCCCTGTGGCCCGGAGCATCTGGGCAAGATGCCCAAGTGAAAGGGCAATGTTTTTGCCAAGATCTGGTCCCCAGAGAAATGAATTCGACAAGAGGGGTAGAGAGAGCACAGTGCCTGAATGCAGTGGGGGGAAGGTGGGCAAAGGGCCAGAAAGACCAGGACAGCCACGCATGTGCTGTGTTACCTCAGACAAGTCACTCATCTTCCCTGAGCTCCAAGTTCCCTATCACTAAAATCCACTTGTCCTGCCTGTTTGGGGAACTCTGGGGCTTAGGAGTCCTAAAAAGCCACCCAACCTGTCCCCTGTTCGCTCCACTGAGCCACCACCCCCTCACCCAGGGTGACTCACAGGCTGACTTCTTCTCTGAGCCATGGCTGGCCCGGCGCTGCGGCTGGGGGTGCTGGGGACTCCAGGGTCCCTCCAGGGCTGGGGGCTGGGCACTGGGACAGTGTGGCCAGCTGCCAGCCCTGCTGGGCCGCATCCCCCCACTGGTAGCAGTCTCAGTGTCTGGGACTCCTGGGGACGGTGGCCATAGCAGCCCTTGGAGAGGAGTAGGGGTCCCCACGGACCAGCGGCTGCCAGGAGCCTGCAGCTCCTCTGGGGTGACAGGGAAGAGATCCAGACACACAGGGCTTGGGGGCTGCAGGGTGGGCAACTCCACAAAGGACAGACTCTCCTGCTGGCATACAGCTACTGGGTGGCGGGCTGTACCAGGTGGCCCAGCCATGTGGGACTGCAGGGTGGCAGGTGGCCCACAGTCCATTCCTCTTTTGCTCTGCCCCTCACCTGGGCCTGCAAGGGAAAAGGTATCAAAGCCAGACACAAGACAGTAGGGCTGACCAGTGAGTGACCATGTCCTGGAGGCCTGGACAAAACCTCTCATAGACATGTGTACACCCACCTGTACAAGCACTCACACACCTAATTACATAGGAATAGCTAATACTTACTTGGCATTTAATGAATGATAAGCCAAGTGCTTTATACATATTATCTCATTTAGTCCTCACTGCAACCTTGAGTTGATGCTATTTTTAGCCCCACTCTATAGGTGAGGAAAGTGAGGCGCGAGGTTATTTGGTGATTCGTGGAACCAGGGTTCGAACACAGGCAGTCCAGCTTTAAACCACCTTGTACATTTTCTAATTCTCGCTGACCTATGATCAGATGTACAGACACGCACGCTGTCACACAAATCCATGTATGTTTCATATGCTGCACACACATTTCCTCCCAGGTATACATGTTGACATACACACTCACAGGTACACTCAGACATGTCACATTCACAGGCTCACACACCACACACACAACTACACATTTTCACACACACTGACCCATCAGTTATTTGCACATCCACTCAAGCTTTCTCACACTCCTGTCCCATTCACGCTCACTCACCAGGGTGCAGACACAAACATCCAGGCCCAGAAGTCCTGGCTTGGTGTTACCCAACCTCCCTTCCCGTGCCCAGAGTGGCAGACTTCAGTGCTGAGTGGTGCCCACACCCATGCCAAGCTGGCCGGGAGGGTCACGGACTGGCAGGAGTTGCCACCACGCAGATCAGGCCGGGACCTCCCAGGAGAAGGCAGGGCGGTGTCCCAGCCCCCCAACTTGGGGTGAGGAGGATTTCTTCCCTACGCCAGCTCCCAGCCCAGGCATCGGGCCAGGCTGAAGGGATCCTCTCTGCGTAGGCAGTCACCCCGGGGAGGCCACTGAAGCCTCGGGACAGGCCTAATGATCCAGGGGTCCAAGCTCCCACCCTTGCAGGGTGGCCCTCTGCCAACTGCCCTCCTACAGCCCCTCACCTCTCCAGACGAGGCCTGCTGCTGATGTTCGACTGCTCCGGCAGGGGAAGCCCTCTCTCTGCCCAGCTGGCTGGGGGAGATCCCACCCAGACAAAGAGTTTGATTCATCAAACCCTGTGGTGAGGCAGGCGGTAGGGAGGGAGGGAGCAGGCAGCGGCTGGGCGGGGGCCTACCCTAGCCTGGCCTCGCGGTGGGCAGGCGGGGCAGCCAGGAACCCCCCCAACCCCAGAGGCCCCTCAGGCCAAAAGGGCAGTGCCCAGCCTGGCAGGGCTAGGAGGCCCAGGAGACAGAGATAGAGACTAGAGAAACAGAGACCCTTTAGACAGCAACTTAGAAACTGAGACCCAAAGTCCTGCAAACCAGAAATCACAGACACTGAGACACTCAGGGACACCAAGATGGAGACAGAAAGGGACACTGAAAATTTCAGACAGACCAGACACTCAGAGACAAAGGTGAAGCCCAGAAAAGCCCAGGGAGACAGATGGACGAACATTTCATGCCTTGCGGGGTTGCCAGTACAGTGGGGAAGCCAAAAATGAAACGGTTACAATCTAGGTTGGCAAGAGCAGAACCAGAGGAACCATAAGAGCAGGGTGCTGGGCTCAACTCAACCTGAGCATTCCAGGAAGGCTTCTTGGAGGAAGTAATAGCTAACCATTCTGGCTGAAATACCTAGGGACCTAGTACACAAAGAGAAAGCTTTGGCCTGAGAGAAACAGTGACAGGTCAGCAACCCAGAGAGAGAGCGAGGGAGGAGAGTAGAGGACCCAGTGGGGACAGCTGGGCCTGTGACTGGGCCCCACTCTCTCTGCACAGCCCCTCAACTCTTCCCCTACTCTCTTCATCCCCTGCCTGGGTGGGGGGCATGCTGCTCCTAAGGGACAGTCACTGTCCCCCACAGGGACGGCTTTAGCTTGTACCTTAAACGTCTATCCATCTAAGCAAGTATCTCAGTTTCCTCATCTGGTAAATAGGATAGTCATGCCAACTCCAAAACACTGACGAGAATTAAGGATAACATAGTGGGAGCTCTGTCAATAATGATCATGCTTCTGAGTATTATTATTAGTCTTTCTCCAGTTCGGAGATGGCTTGGGCTACCGCACAGATGGAAAAGCTGAGGCAATGAGGGTGAGATACACCCTACTCTGCAGAAGCATCTAGCAGGCGACCTGGGACCTCTGTCTGCCAGACAGGTCTTTTTCTCTCCAGGAACCGATGTCCTCGACACAGAGGTCCCACTTGCTTCTGCGGGCACACACACATGAGAACACACGCATGTCCCTGCTCCCTTGTGTTCTGGGAGATTTTCTCCACTTGGGCCCTGGAAGCACCTGAAGGGCAGGAAGGAACCTCCACCCCCTGTCAGTTGCAGAGATAAACCAGCAAAACATGGAGCCCTTGGGGCAGGAATAACCCTCTGAAAGCTTCAGGGGGAAGAAGGCTGGGTGAACGTTGGGTGGTGGTGGTGGAAAGCTTTCTAGGGGGAGATGGGGCTGGAGGCAGGTCTCTAGGGGAAGAGCCAGGGAATGACCCATCTAGCTGTGCTGCCTGCCCTGTGGCCTTCCAGGGGTGTGGCCCACTCAGCCGGATGCTGGGGGCCAAGGAGGTGCAGAGCTGTGTTTTTATTTTGTGTAGCTCATCTCTGCTAGAAAAGAAAAAAACTCAAGAAGAGACCTGGCCAAGGGGGCAGGGACATTACCTGCACAAGACATGACCACAGGACACTCCAGTGCCCATTAGGCCAGAGTCGTTCTGGAACCCACAGGGGGAAACCCTGCCAAAGTTCAAGGCCCGGTGTGGACATGGACAAGCTGTGTGGCCTTATGCCCTGGCCGGTGTGGCAAGCCGTAGTCAAGTCATAGTCTGTCCCTGGGCCTCAGTGTCCCCATCTGTAAAGTAGCCCCTAAGGCCCCTCCTGGCTGTCCCTTCCAGGAAACCTGTGTCATCAAGAGCATCTCTGCAAGCTGAGAAGGATGGGCAAGGGCCAAGGGTCCCAACCAGTGGCCACTGCTAACCACAGGACAATGGATCCCCTTTTTGGCAAGGCTGGCAGAGTGGGCCCCTGGACACTACCATGGTCCAGGCAAAGCACCTCTGGCCTCCTGTGCCCAGCTTTTCCCTACCCCTTCCCTGGTGCCCAGAGAAGTAGGGACCCTGCTAAGGCCCCTCAGCCCCTAAAGGGACAAAGCCAAGGGAAGGTCACGGCTGGAAAGGGGATCCAGGCCAGGCAGGCTGTGCAGCCCCAGGAGGCCCTCAGTGAGTGCGGTCCGGATCAGAGGCCAGTCAGGCAGCACAAAGGACTCACTCTGGAAGACTGGCGGGAGGAGGATGGGGCTGCTGGCAGCCGTGGGGGGCCCTACCTCAGCCGGGGAGCTCCGTCCAGCCTCCGGCACGGTCCAGGGCTGCAGGCCACCCTGGGGGCTCTGGGGTTGCAGCCAGGTCCTCAGGGGGCGATGTCAGCATGGCCCCTGAGCCCGGGCAATGCAAGCTCCTGGGTATTGTGTGGGGCAGGGAGGGGGGGAGGTGAAGGCGGAGGGAACCTCGCAGGCAGGCAGGCGGCTGTCTCAACGTGCCTGCTCCCCGCCCCCCTCCCCCAGAACCGGTTTGGCCAGTCTGGGGTACAAGAGGGGGGCTGGAACAATGGGAGTCCTATGCCCAGGAGAGGATCTGAAGGACCCCAGACCGAGTCCTAAAGATGGGGAGGCACTTCTTTTCTTCCCAGCAGACAGGGCACCCTCTTCTAGAGCTTCCCAAATGTGAGACACGCTCAGGAGGCTCCTTGGGGCAGGAGAGCATGGGGGGAGCTTCGCGGGGAAGCTCTCAAACCTTGGACTCCTCAGGGACCCTGAGAACTCAGTGGGCCGACCCCCTGAGTCCGCTACAGCACCTATCAAGTGGGGACACTCATCTCTACGACTGGGGGACAGAAATCAGGAAGGCAGGTGGTGTGATACATCTAGCATCACCCTGGCCAGCCCTTCCAGCATCACTGCTCTTCACGAATGACCTATCTCAACACCTCTAATGGCCTCCTCCACCAGGAAGCCTTCCCAGACTCTAGCCCCACACCCAATGAGCCCTCAACAAACCAACTGAAATAGCCCAAGCAGAACCAGCATCAGGGAAGGAAGGCCTACTCTGTGCCCTGCATGCAATCTTCCCACGCCTGGGAAAGGAGAAGCTGCCTTCTCCCAGGGGCCACCTGCCATTTATTTGAGCACATGGTAATTGCCAGGCACTCAGCACTAACATGAATATGTCCATAAATACTAATATTCGCGTTGCTAATAACACTTATTGCACACTCGCTATGTGCCAGGCACTGCTCTGGCTGCTGTTACAGCCCCACTTTTCAGATGAGGGTGTGAGGCCGTACAGGTTGGGAGGGGCATTATCCCACTGAAATCTCTCGTCAGCTCTGGGAAGCGCCTATCTCGCAGATGATGAAGTTGAGGTTCCAGGAATTAAATAACTTGCTCAAGGTCACACAGCTGATAAGAGTCAGAAGGAATATTCAAATCCAGGTCGTGTGACTCCACCACTAACGAGTGTCCTTAATCACTGCCCTGTATTGCCTCCCCAGGCTTTGGAGAGGATCTGGTAAAGACAGTGTGAGAGTCTGCTGGGAGGTGTCTCAGCTGACCTAACTCATTTTCAGCCGCACACTACAGGCCTTGAAGAACATAGGGGGCAGGGGGTCCAGGGCCCAGACCCCAGTGGACTCCCTCTGCCAACAGGTGGCTATTCAGTTCAAAGTGATTCGGTGCCTCCACTCCCTCATATACCCCTGGGGGCCCCCCAGAGCATCATCCCATAATGAGGAGACACTGCACGCAGGGACTGGGGACCAGGTGTCCAAGGAGAGGCAGCAAGCTGGGGCTCAGAGAGAGGTGTATTGTCAGCATTGCACATGGGGCAGGACTAGGGGTCTTCAGAGAACTCCGACCCTCTCATCCCAGCTCTGGGGCAACCTTGAGGACGCTGGCCAAGGTACTGCCCAGACCCCTAGCTAGAAGCAGAGAACCATAATCTAAGGAGCATTCTTGGGGACCTAGGGTCCTGGAAGGGCAGTCCTGCTTCACTCGCTCCTGCATCCCGGGCTCCGGGGACAGAGCTTCTGCTGTAGCGAACGGAAAGCACGACTCGGTCAGGCTGAGCAGGCTGGCCCCCAGAGCACAGTAGACTCGAGCGGGTATCTAGTTTAAAAGGGGGCGTGGGTGGAGTTTGGCGAAGGGCGGGGCTAAGAGATAATTAGAAGTAATGCGGCCAATCCTCCCTCCCAGCGAGGACGAACCAGAACGAGGGCAGGGGTTGGGGGCTGGCGATGAAAGTTGAGCTAAGGGCGGGGGCGTGGCCAGAGGGGTGGGGCCAGGGTCCCCAGGCCTTCCGACTGAAGGCGCCCCACGGTCGTCCGCTAGCGCCTGTTTAGCCAGGTAGCGGTCGCGCTTTATCTTGGTAGCTGGGACGGCTGGCACGTTGGGCACAAGCCAAGCAATGAAGGGCAGGAAGAAGAATACCACGTGCTGGGGAGAAAGGGGACCAAAGAGAGAATGATTGCCTTAGCAATCTCAATTTATAGAGCGCTTACTAAACGCGAGGCACTATTCTGAGGGTTGTCCGGGTATTAATTCATTTAATCCTCAGAGCTCTAGGAGGTAAATACAACTACTACTCCTGTTTTACAAGTGAAGAAGCCGAAGCATAAATAAGTTGTCATTTGCTCAAAGATACAGAGATATAATTAGAACCCCTTCACACTGGGACCCTGTTAGAGGCAGGGCTAGAAAAGAGGGATCTTCAGCAAAGCTGGAGAGAACATGCTTCCTCCCTACCTCCAAGTCTGTTGCCCAGAGATAATAGTAGTTGTAGTAATGAGATTAAATCATTGAGAACTTACGATGTGCTAGGCAAGTGCGGGACATTGAATCTTCCTAACGATACTATGAAATAGATCCTATTCTGTAATATATCCCCATGTACAGCCAGTCGGCGGCAGAGCCTGAACTTGAGCCTACCTCGAAAGTGATGACGAAGTCCAGACGCACAGCCAGCAGCTTCCAGTAGAAGAGAGTGAGGTTTCCCTGCGCAGGCTTTGCACCTGGGCTGCGGGAGGGCGTAGGATCCTGCCAGACTCTGGATTCCACCCCGGGCACTCCCGCTCCTCCCCCTGGAGCCTGGCCCAGCTCCTCCAGACCCAGCTTCCCGCCCTCCCATCTAGGTCCCACCCCACCCCTTCCACAGGCTCTGTGCCCCTCCCCTCCGAGAAAGGTCCAGCCCCCTCCCCGCCCGCTCCCACCCCTCGCCTGGTGGATATCCCAAGTGCTGGGCTTGTGGTTGCTCTGAGCAAGGTAGGCTGGAGATACAGGCGCCAGCGCTGAAGCTGACCTAGCAGCGCATCTGGAGGTGCCGTTCGTACTGGTCCAGGAGACGTGGTAGTCCGAGGCGAAGGTGCTAGGGAAAGCTAACAGGGCTGGAGCATCTTCAAGGCACCATCTTCTAACTCACATCCACCTGGGTCCAAACCCACTCCCACAGGGGTATTATTGTCCCTATTGTCCCCCTTTCACTCAGAGAGAAGCAAAGACACAGAGCTTACAGGAGGCAGAACTAGCTAGCGTCCCCATCTCCTGACCCCCAGTGGGGCGGGGGGTCTCTGCTTCATTCCCATGAAAGCCCTCCACTCCGCCTGACTAGGCCCAACCCTGTGCCCCTACCCCTCCTGTACCCACGGCATGACGAACTCCTGCAAGCTGTTTGCCCACTGTGATGACGAAAAGATGCTAAGTGAGCTCGAGGAGGCCGCTGCTGGGGCCACTGTGGTTGGCAGACACAGGGCACCTTACTCCAGGCTTAGAGACTGTATAGGGTGGCCCCCATCTCTCTGTCAGAGCATGGAGCTGTTCCGCTGCTCCTTGGGGGCCCCACAGGCAGATCCTGCCCCTGCCAGACCTGAGGGTGGGATGACCCCCACCAACCCCTAAGAGCCACCCGGGGGGCATTCACGTCCTCATTCTAGGAGCTTACTAACCAGGGTGTCCCGCACACCTGGGGGCATGTGCCCTCCTGCTGTGGAGCCAGGCCAGGCCGCAGCTGAACTCCACGCGGGGGCTGACCCCTCTGCCCACTATGCCCCTGATCCTCTGACCTCCCCTGCACTGAGCCAATGATGGCGACAGGACCTGCCCCCTCCCCACTAGCCCCAGAGGGCTGCGTTCCCAAGGGCCTGTGGGACCAGGGCCGTATCTACTGCTCAACCCACGAGAAGCCAAGGAAGGCCCAGGAAGAGGGTGTCATGTTTGTGGGGACAAGTTCTGATGATTCTCCCTTCCATGCCCACCAAATGCAAGGGCAGTAACAGGGTAACACCACCCCCTGGGAGCCTAGCCCTTTAGGACTCCTAACCAGTCATTAAAAACAGGAAGCTCCTGAAGGAATGAAAAGCCCTGGTTTATTCGTGTCCCCAGCATCCGGTCCAGGGTGCTCAGCGAGAGGTCATCACAGAGATGGCAATGACCCCAAACCGCAGCACTAGGAGGTGGGGGGAGACAGACCTGGGCCCCCCAGGGAAAAATGAGTAAATGAATGCAGGTGTTAGAGTTTCACATTTGCCCTATGAGGTGTTGGTCTCTTCCGGCTGAGAAAACTGAAGCCCAAGGAAATCAAGGTCCAACTTCAAGGTCAACAGCAAGACCTGGTTAGAGATAAGACTGGAGGCTCAAGGATGCTACTGCTCTGCTGGGCCATGTCCTTGGGAGGCAACAACTTTGGAAGGCAGGGGGCCCTCACCTGCCTTTGAAGATGCCACATAGAAGGGAGAGGAGTAGAAATTGACAAACTGGAAGATGATGACTTTGAATGTGAAGGCATCTCCACGGAGAGTCTGGATTCTGTGCATCTCTGGGCCAAGGGCAGAGCCGGTCAGAGTTCTATGAGGTTTATGGGGGCTGGCACAAGCCACTGAGTGAGCCCATATGTTTTGTCCCCAACCCACCTTCCCCTAGTGCCAACCGTGTGTCCCTGGCCAGCCTCACTAGAGAATGGCTGAGCAGGCTAGCGACACCAAGGCAGGAGCTACAGGCTCTGAGGTGCAGGCAGACCTTCCTTGGGACTCTTAGTTCCCAACTGATGCCAGGACACCATTGCGTCCCCCCGCCCCGCCCTCACTCACCCCACCTGGTGAGCTGCTCAGCCAGCGAGGCGTAGACCTGACCTAAGAGGAGGGTCAGTAGCAGGTTGAGTACAGTGCTACTGACGTTTGCAATGTTGCCAGGCTAGGCAGAGTAACAGCTGTCACCTACAGGTCCCCACTGTGGGCCTGGAACCTAGAACAGTGCCCCCACGCTGTGTCTCCCCAAGGGACACTCCTGTCAGAGAGAGAATAAATGTTTATCCCAGGGCCCGAGAAGCTGGGTGTTATGGCCCTGGGGTGGAGGAAGCCTGCCCCCTTCCCCTGCCCACACAGGGGGCTCCGGAAGTGCGGGAATGAGGGCTGATTTACTTGTTTCTGTGGGGCCTTGTCCCTCAGGGCCTGGCTACGAACCTGTGGATGGGTGGGATGGACGGATGGATGGATGGACACATAGATGGGCGGGCAGACAGTTAAAAACAAATGGATGCACATGTGGGAGAGGCCTGGCTAGACTGATAGATGGGTGAGTAACTAGGCAGGAAAACCACCGGCAAACCTCTGTAACTGAGTGCACACATGGAGGTGTATGGGAAGGCTGGTGGACGACGGGCGATGGCTAGGTGGGGGGCAGATGAAAGCGTGGACGATGGACATGACGATGGGCGGGTGGGTGGACGGATGAGTAAGTAGCACATCAGTTTATTCAATGACTGCTGTGTGACTGCTATGCGGTAGATACTGGGTATGCCATGGTGACCAGACTGGGGTGGTGGGTGGCCAGACTCCAAAGCCCAGGTCCATTTTCTCCCTGCTCTGTTCTTCCCCAAGGAGCTGGCGAAGTGAATTGTTCACTGTTGGTTTGGAGCGAAGGTGGGTGACGGGTGAGTCTCTGGCTGGAGCAGTGCCACCCAAGATAAGATGGACCTGTGCTGTTGTGGGGGGGGACCTGGGTTATTTCTCCAGAGCAACCTTCTGGCTCTTAGCAGACCTGGTGCTCAAGAAGGATTCGGAATCTTCCTTTCTGGGGGAGCTTCAAGCCCAGAGATAACTGGCTGGGATGTGGAGTAGCTGGTCCTGTAGCTGGAGGGTCACAGTCAGGCCCAGAGGCCACCTTCCCCGGGGCCCACTCCCACAGTTGGCTGCTGCCCTGGTGGGGTAAGGACCACAGGAGCTAGGAACAGAGGGGACCAGGCTGAAGGCCACTGCCTGGAAGCAGAGCTGGAAGCCACCGTGGGAAGGTGTGGGGTCTATAGGCTGTGCCGCTGTGAGTCTTGGGGTCCTGCCCAGGACACTCCTTCTCTAGGGTAAGATGAGGCCTCAGCTATGAACCGAGTTGGTGGTAAGAAGATGCTGGTCAGTCCTTTAGGTCCTGGAAGGGTTGGCAAGTATATGGGCAGTGCCCAAGGCAGACAGACATGGCAAGGGCCACACAGGCAGTGTGCTCCAGAGGGTGAGCGGGGGTGGGGGGGTATGCAGGAGCCTCCTGTGCGTGCCAGGAGGGGAGAGCCTCAGAGGACAGTGCTGGGTGTGTGTGCACACTCGCACGTGACCATGTGTGCGTGTGGGTGTACAGCTGCCAGGGTTGACTTCTCAAGAGGGGGCTCCAAGGGCCAGCTGGCTTTGGGGGTCACTATGCCTAGGCCCCTGGGACCCTGCCAGCTGGGTCAGTCAGGCCAGGCCTCAGCCCAGGGGTCAGTCTATGGAGCCAGGTATCACAAGGGACCGTCAGAAAGTATAAAGGCCCCTCTTCGTCCTCGCCCTCCTCCCCACCCCTCACTTCAGCCTGCATCACCAGTGTCTCTGGCCGGTGGGGCAGAGGTGAGACACAAAAATGAGCAAGTTCACTCACCTTCCTGCTCTTGTCCTTGCTGGCTTCCCACCCCCACCTGGCCCGGTGATGCTCTCTGATCCCCCCAGGCTGGCAGGGCCCCTGTCCCAAGCCTAGCCTGACAGCCTCATGATCAAGAAAGGCGCTGCAGAGTGAGGGGCTCACCTCCTGGACACACAGGTGGACTACATTTCCCAGCTTCCCTAGCAGCTCCATGTGACTTTGTGACTAGGTTTGGCCAAAGGAATGTGGGCAGAAATGGGGTACGCTGCCCTAGGCCAGGTCCACAGAAACCTTCTAGGTGACTGTCACTTGCACTCGTCGGTCTGCTCACTGGATGGTGGCGTCCCAGGGCAAACTGGGAAGCTGCGTGTTGAAGACCTCAGAGCCTGGGTCGCTGAATGAGTGCACAGAGCAGAGACCCCTATGGCCACCTTCCCCTCCCAGGTGAGGTGAGGCATGAACAAGAATAAAACTTCGAGAGAGTTCAGCCACTGAGACTTCCAGTACAGCAGATGGTATCATCTCAACTACAGTGGGGCAAAAGGGTGACAGTTGAGAATATGTGAAACAGTTTATTCTTGTATTATTATTTACTAATCATTGTATTGTTTTCCACACAAACAACTGTAAGCCTATTTTTTCCTCACCCTGTAACACGGGCTCTCAGTTGAAGTCACTTGAGGTCCAGGGCCCAGCTGAGCCACCCCTCTCCCCAGTCACCCTCCCCATGTGCTGCAGAAGGGGAGGGACAGCGGGTCGGTGGAGATGCTTGAGTCCGGGGGCTCTGCCCATGCGGTTCCTCGGTTTCCAGAGCCTAGACCCCCAGGGCCATGGGAGAAGGCAGAGGGCCTCCAATCACCGCCCCATAAAGCCTGGTGCCCCCACAGCACCACCATGGATTCTGCAAAGAAAGTGCTGCTGGGGCAGAGTCTTCACAGGCCCCCAGCCTCCCCGACCAATATCCCTGTCCCAGCCCTAGGACCTGGGTCCTGTCTCCAGCTCTGGGTCACCTGAGACCTGGGAGGAGGGATCACACGTGCCCACTGATGTCAGCTGGGGGTGTTCTCTGGGGGGTTGGGGAGCAGGCCGGCTGCCACCTGATCCTGGTGCCACAGCTGCTCTGCTAGGCTATTGAGCACATGGGCAATGTCGGCCAGCCCGGCCCGCCCATCCAGCGTGCGCCCATCGGCCAGCCGCCGCCCCGGCACACTCTTCACCCGCAGGAGAGGCAGTTCCCAGGCCTGCCGGAAGGCTGTGATGTCGCGCTCAGGCACGTCCGTGTGCATGTACTGGTCAAATCTGGAAGAGGGTCAAGGTCAGGTGTCTCTGCTGACCACCCCATCAAACCCAGCCTTCTCCCTCCTCTCTGGATCCCCACACCCAGGGTCTGGGTGAGGCCCTGCTGCAGCCTTGAAGATAAGGCCCATGGGGCTGGACCCCACAGCGGGGCAGGGGCAGGGTCCATGTCTTGCCCTGGCTGTCCTAGGGGCCACCCAAAGGATACTTGGAGCCGATGATCATCCTGACAACACCAGGGGCCTCGCCTGCGACGCGGGTCAGCTGTCCAGGGAGGTCTTCGAAGGAGGCACGGTCGGTGAAAGAGAACAGGAAAAGGAAAGCATCTGTTTTCTCCTTACAAGCCTGGGGATGAAGAGGCCAATCTAAGGTTGTAACCACAGGACCAGAACACTCCCATCAGCTGCAGGGCCCAACTTTCACAGACTGGGAAACTGAGGCTACAGTTTCCTGAGTAGCTGGTCCCAGGGCAGAGCTCAGGCTGGGATCCAGTCCCCACTGCCAGCTCAGAGCTCGCCCAGCTGGGGCAGCACCCTCAGCCCATTCATGCCCGATTCTGGCTCCTGCAAACCTGGCAGGCTGGGCTCAGACACCTGGACTCAGAGGCCCACCTCAGACAACCAGCCCTTGTGGGACCCACCCAGGCCCCCCTCCTACTCACCGGCAGCATGTGATCGAACTTTTTGAGCGCAGACTCCCCGCAGTCCCAGAACTCAAAGCGGAACATGACGACCCGGTCACTGACCTGCAGCTTGGCCGGCCAGAATACCACAGTGGTCTGGATGCCTGGGGAGGCCGGGGTCAGCCACTTAGCATAGGAGAGGCAGAGGTGGAGAGAGGTTGGGGGCCAGGAAGGAACAGGAAGACCATCCCTGCCCTGGGGGGTCCGAGTCTGACCGGGAGGACAGAGTCCCTGACCTGGGAGCATTCTCAGTCCGATGAGGGAACCTGACCTGCCCTGGAGGAGCCTCCGGTCTACCAGGGAGATGCGGCCCTAGCCCCAGCCATGACAACGAAGCTGCACTCATATGTACAAGGGGTCCCAAAGGTCCCGGGATACAGGAGGATTTTGCAACGTGATGGTCAATCAGCATCCAGGGGAAGGAAACAAGAAAAGATTACTGTTTCCTGGGCACCTACTTTGTGCCAGCTCCATGCTAGGCATGTTACCACCACCATCTCTAGCACCAGCCCCCCAACAACCCCATGGGATTGGTACTGTTCTCCCTGTTGGGCAGAGGAGCTGATGTAGGCTCAGAGAGGTGACGCGACTTTCCAAGTCTGCAGAGTAAATGGTGGGGCTGGTTCAAATCCCAGGCCGTGTGGTCCAGGGACAGTTTTCTCTCCACCCTGGGGAAGGCCTCCAAGGACAGACTCACCAATGGTCTCGTGGTGTACCACGGGCACCTCCAGGCCAGCTAGCTTGGCCACCAGTGCCGTCTTGCCCACTCCGCTCTTCCCAGACACGAAGATCTTGTAGCAGGCCGTGTCAATGGCCACAGCTGGGGGCAGCACCGGTCGCTCGAGTAGCCCTGGGGCAAGGAGGGAGCCTGTGGGGTCAGGTTGTCTCACCCGGTCTTGCCCAATCAGACCCCAGGTGGCACAACCTCGTCTCTAAGGACTTTTTCAGTGCCAGCCATCTGTGGTTCTCTCCGCTCACTACTGTGGCCCTGGACACCAGCAGCACCCCTGCATGCGCAGCTCTGCTGAGAACGCCTGTGCTCCGCAAGCTGGGCCGAGCCCCGCTCCAGATGACACCGAATTATTTTTTTAAGTGTGATGCATGAGGTAGTTTTTATTGGTATTATCATCACATGTTCTGGATTTCTTTGTCATCGACGCTCTAGATTTCTCAAACATAAAAGCAAGGTGTTTCATAAGTCTTCCTTTAGCAGAGAAATATCAGCAAAAGTATTCTCGATTACTGTAAACTCCTTAGAGTTAATTCATCAAGAGCTTTATGAATGTTTTCATTTTAAAACTTGCAAAAGAAAAGTCTAAACTGTGATACGTCTGTAGACATAGGACCTCAAAGTCCTCAGTTGTGGGGTGCCCTCTCATTCTCTGGTCTGAAGCTTTCTGGGGCGTGGTCTCTCCTGGGCAGAGCTGGACTCTCACCGCTGATGCCAGCCCTGCCTGGACTGGGGGCGTCGGCTTCAGCCTGAGGAGCATGAGTGGCTAACCCTGGACGGAGCAGGATATGAAAGAGGTATGTGTCTGCTCACTAGTCTTACCAAGTCTGTAAGAGGTGCTGTGAGAAGGTGAAATGGGAGTCTATTATGTAAAGTGCCCAGCAAAGGGCTTGGCACAGGGGGGAGGGCTCAGTCAACAGCCTCTCTGGTGACAGTAGTTCCTGGCAGGTTTTCGCGTGTTTCCATGTTCCTGGCTCTGATGATGGAATTAGCTCTTAGGAGATTTTAGGGAGGGGACCCCACGAATAGTCCAGAGGTCCCCAAGGCTGGAGAGTGCAGTGTGGCAGGCCCTCACTGCCCTGCTTCTCTGCTCCCCCAAAGGAGCGACAGGTGACACTGTTCTCCCCAAGGAATAGCAGGTGCCAGGTTTGGGGTGTGGGGTGGGGGGAGTTGAGGGGACTTACCAAACACCCGCCGGCGGTTCTTGCGCAGGATGCAGGCCAGGTACTCCTTGCCCTCACCGCTTTCATGCCAGTCTGGGACAATCACTGAGCCCGGGGCGGGTGGTCTGGCCATGGCTGGGCATCCGACAGGGTACGGAGGTGGCAGAATGCTGAAAGCAAGGAAGAGGCAGGGTGACTGTCCCAAGCTGGACCTGTGAGCCCTCTTCACCTGCCGTCTGGCTCGCTCCCTCCTTGGGTGGTGGAGCGGTCTGGAGCACCGGCCTCCTTATTATCTCAATTACCATTTTGAGAGTCCACGCTCCGTTTCACTGTCCTGGGGGGTAGGGGTTACTCATCCCCGTCTACCTGTGATTACCCAGAAGGTACAATTCCATAGTCTCTTCTACTCCGCATTGCTCCCTGGTGGTGGGGGGGAGGGGGCAGCCATCCCATTTATTGCCCTGAGGGTATTTACACAGCTCCTCTCCTTTGTCACCTCCGGGAGGAGTCACACGGCCTTGCTTCTCCTCGGCCTCCTCGATACTGACCCCCCGGGGCCAACCAGCCCTCACCATCAGCAGTCCCCACGGGAGAAGAGGCCAGCGTGGTGAAGAGGCCAGTGTGGCGAAGGTCCCTTTAAAAGTTCTTTCCACGCTCCCACCGCCCAGCCCGCGGGGCCTATTTCCGCCCGGCCTGCCACCGGCTTTGGCGCACGCCGCCCGGCCAGGCGGGGGAGCAAGAGGTGAGGCGCATGTGCGGAGGTGTTGTCATGACGACGCCAGGGGGCGGGGTTGGGTTGTAGAGTTCGGGGAGACGGTAGTCTCTCCAGCCTCAGCAGCTATCGCCGTGGAGCGACACCTTGGACAGGGCCTTCCCCTAAGACCAGGCAGGGGTCCTCTTCTCCATCGCTTAGTCGGAGCCCGTTTTTCCTCCGAAACTGAATTAAATCCCCCTTCTCCAGGAGGAGTGGGGCCACTGCCCCTCTGCGCCGGTTCCCTCTTCTATGAAGTGGAGGTGAAGTAGTATTACCGCCTCGGGTTCTGTACAACAGTGCGCGAACCAAAGCAATGCTCAGCAAGTGCTGTTACTACTCTACCGACCCTGCTGGGCAGGACCTCAACCTGAGCTGCACCCCTCCGCCTCCACGGGTGGGGAAAAAGCAGCTCGGACAGATCAAGGGATTTGCTCAAGATCTCAAATCATGAATCAGAGGCCCACTGGATTGTACCTGCCAGTCATGTGTTGATTGACTGATTCATCCCACTCATTCAACAAATAATTACTGAGCACCTACTCTGTGCTCACCTGGTCTAGCTGCTGGGAATACACGAGTAAACAAGAAGTCCCTGCCCTGCTGGAGGGGACAGTTCTGCACTGAGGCCATGAACCCTTCCACACCGTTCCAACCCTGGGCACTGGGCCTCTCACCTGAAGGCGTGTGCTCAGTAAACGCCTCTCTAGCTGGACAGGGTGCAGCTGGGGCATTACTAAGAGGTTGCCTGTTACACTTAATTTTTACCATTGTCCTCTTACAATGCTTTCAGGTAGGGCAGATCACTGTTATGTAAGAAATAACCTGTGAGTTAACCTTTACTAAAGGCCAACTACGTGCCAGACGGTGGGGCTGTACAGAGGTTGCCCCATTTAATTCTATAAAGAACACTGTGTAGGAGACATTATTATCCCTCTTTTCTTTCACAGATGAGGAAGCTCAGAGACTACGTAATTGTCTGAGGCCATACCACACAGCTGGTCAGTGGGATACTAGACAGAACCCGAGGTTTCTGAACTCTGATGAATGTATCTGTTCAGCCAGACTGGGTTTTTCAGACTTTTCCCCAGCCATCCTGGCTGGTGTGGCTCAGTGGGTTGAGGGCGGGCCTGCGCACCAAAGGGCAGTGGGCTCCATTCCCAGTCAGGGCACAGGCCTGGGTTGTGGCCCCCAGTAGGGGGCGCAGGAGAGGCAACCACACGGTGATGTTTCTCTCCCTCTTTTTCTCCCTCCCTTCCCCTGTCTATAAATAAATTTTAAAAATATATTTTAAAAAAATTTAAAAAACGGCAACAACTTTGCCCCAACCCCTAGGAGGGCTGTTCCTAGTAAAGATGGAAGCAGCCACAGGACCACAATCCCACCAATCATGGGGGCCCATTATGTCCAGTGGGGTGGAGGGGAGGATGTGTAAGACACGGCACTTCCCTCAACGTGCCGCCACTGCAGCTAGGCAGAGATACAACAAACGAATAACCACGTCGACAGGATTCTGTGCTTGAAACTTGCCCATATTCCCAGGTCACTCAGCTCCCCTTCCTGCAGCCCTCGCCAGATCTGCCCTGAGTCAGGGCACTTCACAGCTGTGGTCTCTCCATGGACCAGCCCTGCCTCGGTGGCAGGGCTCAGATCTGACTCACCTCTGGGTTTCCAGACCTCACACCCAGCCCTGTGCCGGCTTGCCTTGCGGCGGACTCAGGGAGAGTGTGAGGAAATGAAGCAACACGGCAGAATGAGCTCGCCAGTTAACCTGCAGGCCAAGTCTTTCCATGCAGAGGGAGGGAGGCTGGTGGTCAGAGCTGGTGGCCAGAGGGTGAGTCTCAGGAATCAGTCTTGACTGCCCTCAGGAGCTCCTGGAGAGGACACTTCAGGGAGCATCAGGAGACCGTTCAAAACACGGATTCTTGGGCTCTGTCGCCCAGAGATTCTGTTTCAGGGCATCAGACGGGTTTGTGCGCCTGCACCTGTTACAAGAGCCCTGGGCGGTCCAGGAAGCTAAGCTCTGTATCAGTCTGCTAGGGCTGCCGTAACACATTGCCACGGACTGGGTGGCTTGAACAACAGAAATTTACGTTCTCATAGTTCTGGCAGCTAGAATTCAAGATCAAGTGCCAGCAGGGTTGGTTTCTCGTGAGGCCTTTCCTTCTGGCTTGTAGGAGGCAACCTTCTCACTGTTTCCTCACGTGGCCTTTCCTCTGTGCATGCAGTCTTTTAAAAAAATCTTATTTATTGATTTGAGAGAGAGGAAAAGAAAGAGAGACAGACAGACAGAGAGACATCAGTTTGTTGTTCCACTTATTCATGCATTTTATTGGTTGATTCTTGTATGTGCCCTGACCAAGGATCAAACCCGCAACCTTAGTGCATCAGGATGTTGCTCCAAACAACTAAACTACCCGGCCAGGGCACGTGCGTGCACTCTCCCCCTCTTTTTATAAGGATACCAGTGATACTGGATTAGGGCCCCGCAATTATTACCTCATTTAAACTTATATCTCCTTGAAGGCCCTATCTCCAAATAAGTCATTTTGGGGTTTAGGGCTTTGACATACAGATTTGGTGGCAGGTACACAGTTCAGGCCATAATAGGATTCACAAACCTAATTTCGATAAACTTTGCTGCTGGGGACAGGAGGCCAGTCGGCAGTTGGGACCTGGCAGTGAGGTGGTTAGAATTGCATCAAAATGATGCTTGTGAATCCATTTTGGTCTAGTGAGTTCCCCTCGACTGTGCCCCTTTGACCCCTAAGCAGTAGGTCGCCTTAACCAAGTTGCTTCTCCTCTTGGGGCCTCTGGTGAAGCAGGTGACCGTCTACCTAAAGGCCCTTTGAGGGTAGAACCTTCTGATTAATCCACTCTTTTCTTCACAGTCTGGTCTCTCCTCCAAGTTGATGGAACACCTCCTGGACAAGGCCCCACAAGGTCTTGAGAGGAGGACTTACCAAGATGGGAACACAGTCACCAGCCGCCAGTAGATGGCCCAGGTGGGCACCCTCCCACACAGGCCTGAGGCCCTGGATGGTAGGGGCAGGGGCAGGTGTACTTCCCGGGTGGGCAGGAGGTCAGTGGAGAAAGGACACAGTCGGATTTGCTTTCACTCCTTGCCTGGCCCGGGCAGCTGCTTCCTTTGGAGTTCCCCTGCTTGCCCTCTGGGATGCCACACGGAGGCTGGCGTGATGGTGTCAAAACGTAAATCCAGTAGTATCACACCCATGATCAGTCTCCCGGCAGCCTTCACTGCGCTCAGAATATAACCCAACTGCCATGCCTTCAAGGCCTTCTCTCACTGGCCCTTGATCTCTTGTTTTTCATTCCAACTGCCACCCTT
This sequence comes from Desmodus rotundus, assembly GCF_022682495.2. NCBI lineage: Eukaryota > Metazoa > Chordata > Mammalia > Chiroptera > Phyllostomidae > Desmodus > Desmodus rotundus. Next base: position 9,251,551 of record NC_071389.1, read on the forward strand.
TTCTCCTGGCCTTTTCCTGTGCCCCTGTAGGGCCTCTGCCTTGCGGTTCCCGGCACCTGCAGCTCTCCGCACCCACCCCAGTACCTCCCATGGACAGCGGCCTCCACCACTCAGCTCTCTGGCTGAGTGTGGCTGCACAGAGAGGTCGTCCCCTACAGTGCTCCAGGGTTTGCCCCAGGCTTGCTCTCTCACACCACCCTGCTCTTGACCTTGACATTTTAAAATGTATTGTCTGTCTCCCTCACCTGGACATAAGCTTCCTGAGGATACAGGCCAAGGCTTTTTGTAGTTGTGGCAGGTAGGTGTCCTCACATCACTTGTCCCCTGCACGAGTCCGTGCCCAGATTTCCTCCTATTGGGGCAGCAGTCGTGCTGGTTTAGAGCCCACCCCAGTGACCCGCTTTCACTTTAATCACCCCAGCAAAGCCCCTACCGTGAAGGTGATCACACACTGAGGTGCTGGGGCCAGGACTTCGACATACCAATTTTCCCAGGGCCACAGTTCTGCCCCTACTCATCCCTACTCCCTAGAAACCTGTCTGACAGAGAGTAAAAACTTTACAAAAATGTGTTGACTAACCACTGGCCAGGGCTACAGCTTGGAGAAGGGCCTGCAGAGGGTGAGCCTGGAAGGACCAGTGAGGAAGCAGGGTGGTCATTCCCGGCATGAGTGGGCTAGAACATGTATTTGTTGGATATTCACGAGCACTCCCTGCTGGGGCCGGACACTGGGAGGAAAATAGTGAGAGAGACACTGACCTTGCCCTTGGGTACTCCACACGCTGCTGGGAATAAAATCAAAGAACTAGGCCACCACACTGAGAAGCAGGGCAGCAGAGCAGAGAGGAGGGGCAGATTAAAGATGTCCAGATTCCGTGTTTAAACATAGGATTTGGGTTTGGGGTTGCCAGATCATGCCCAGGGAGTTCTTGGGGGTGCAGTGTGCCAGGTTTGGGGCTCTGGGCTGGGCAGCAAGGTTTGTGTCCATGACCTGGACGGCCTCCTGTGTCACTCCCCTGCTTAAAACCCTCTGGCAGCTTCCCATTGCGTCTAGAGTAATGGCTGCGTGTCTCAGGGCCTCAGGGATCAGTATGTGCTCAGGGCACGCAGGCCAAAAGTGGACAATCCCCAGGCTGGTCCTGGGCTCTCCTGGTCTTCCTGTGGGTGGGCGGCAGGCAGCCCAGGACCCTCGGCTCTGGGGCAGGAGCTTCCTTCTTCCTCCCAGACTTCTGCCTGGTAAGGCCTGGCCCTGAGCCCTCCCTTTTCCTGCAGGGGGTAAGCAGACAATTTCCCTGGTAGGGGCATGGCACACTCTACCAGCCTTTTAGACATTTACTTAAAACATCAGCTTAGCTTTGTGCCTGATGACAGGGCCTGGGCCCAGAGCCCAGCCCCGTGGGGGAAACGGGCTTTCCCACAGGTGGGGGTGGGGGCAGAGAGGGCAGGCCGGCCAGCCTGGTAATGGTGCTCAGAAGCATGGCAGATGCCAGAGAAGGGGTCCTACCCAGGCTTTACCAGCAGAGGTCGGGAAAAACGGGCATTTTTCTCCTTCGGCACATAGTTTCCTCCTCAAGGCTGCCTCTGACAGAGCACACAGGACTCAAAGCCTTTCACAGGGCGCCCCCAGGTGGCATTTTGGGGAATCACATTCATTTCCTACATTAACAATTACTGCTGGTTCCAGCTAAATTGCTAACCTGTGAGGCTGGCAGCATCATTGCCGTTTTATTGACAAAACTGAGACTCAGAGGGGTGGTCAAAGTGACAGGGCCAGCTTTTGAACCAACATCTTTCCTGGTCCAAAGTCGGTGTCTATGTCCCTGTCCTGCATCCTCTCTGGGAAGTCCTTTCAGAGTCACAGAATGTCTCACGGGTTGCAAGGGCATCTAGGACTCCTTTGGCTCCATTCTTGATCTGATGCGTAAGTCAGCTCTGTCATCTCAGCCCATGCAATTATTCCTCTCTGCTTGAACACTTCCAGCAATGGGGAAATCATTACCTCACAAGGAATCCACAAGAATGCTGAACTGCTTCTGTCTGTACGTTGCAGAGAGTGGGTAGGGGATAGTTGTGGCCACTGAATGGAAGGCGGACCTCAGCTGGGGATGCTCCCCTCTACCTGGGGGAGGCAGGAAGGCACAGAAAAGCCAGGGTAAACCCTAGTCACAGGCAGCAGCACTATAATAAGGCCAGCCTGCCGGATGTGGAGGTGATGCCTCCTGTCCTGCCTGGGCCTGAGGGTGCTCAAAGCCCGGATTAGGGTGACGTGAGGCCATCTTGGGCCAAAGAGCTACTTGGGGTAGTGACATGCGCAAGGCCTTGATCCCCTGAGTCACTGATTCCTGCACTGCCTTTCCAAAGAGCCAGCTGGAGAGGAGCTGCAAGGACCCCAGGAGAAAGCACAGTCTGGAGCTGCCTCTTCCCCAGCTAGGTGCCGTAGCTTAGAACAGGCCTCTTGTCTTTTGGTACCCATGGGAGTGGCCAGGGAGTGCTGTGCTGGGCCTGCATGGGAAAGCAGTGGCTGCCAACTCCTGCAAGGCCTTAGGTGAGTCATGGACCGTCTCTGACCTGTGTTCTCAACATTAAGGTTTCTCCCCAAGTCAGCAAGTCCCCTCTTCTCTGCTCCCACAGGTCCTCTGACCTGGGGCCAAGCGCATCGCTGTCTTCATGTTCTGATCGCCTTTGCAACAGGACATGCTCATCATGGCCTCTGGCTCGGACAGACGGAGGCAGGGTGCTGTCGGCAGGCTCACAGGACAGACCTGCCCTGAAGGCTGGGCACAGAGGGTATTCGCAGGCATCGATGTTTGCCTCCTTTCCGGGACCACCAATCACCCCTGGCACCCTATGCACAGAACATCCCGTAGACTGATGATCCAGGCAATGCTTGAATTCCACCTGTTACATAGAGCTGACTGTAACAAAGTTCTTCCCAATGACCCTGAAATCTAGTCCCTAGGGCTTCTACCCACTTGACCTTGTACAGCCCAACCCTTCCACAAGGGCAATGGTGGAAGCATTCAAAATGATTGCTCTACCTCCATTACTGCCAACAGAGTAGCTGTCAGCACATGGTGCCGGGCCCTTTGCACTCAAGGCCCTTCCTCACATCACACTCTATTTTGCCATGTGCCTTAAAAGTACAGAAAACAGCGTGGCCAGCATCAGACCACATTGTTAGAAATCAAAGTTTTGCCCTGACCCATGTGGCTCAGTTGGTTGAGCATCATCCCGCAAAGCAAAAGGCCACTGGTTTGATTCTTAGTCAAGGCACATGACTGGGTTGCGGGCAAGTCCTGGTTGGGATGCATGCAAGAAGCAACCAATTGATGCTTCTCTCACCTATCGATTTCTCTCCCTCTCTTCTCTAAAAAATAAAATACATCAAAGTGTCTTCGGGAAGCTTGGGACAAGAGCTGTAGGCCTACGAAAACTGAGCCTGGAATGAAGCTGATGACCCATGTGTACTGAGTGAAGAGGATGTAATAGTGCTTAGCACAAAGACCCAGGGGTGTAAGAAACTGGCACATACTCAGCCAATTGCTTCCAGGCTCTTAGCCGCCTGCCCTTGTGGTGCCTGGCTCCTCCTGGGTCCTCACACAAGTGGGCAGACTCATGTCATCGGCTCCCAACTGATACTTACAAATTGAGAGCCAACTAAATGTGCCTTTGAATCCATGCAAAGAATGTACCAGAGGCCAAATGTGATTGGCAAACCAAAGAATAAAGTCTGAAAGGGAGATTAACAATGGACAATTCTGACCTGATTTATGGCAGCAGCTGCTACTTACTGCTCTCGAGAGGCAAAGGCCTCTGAGGTTCTCACGACGTCTGAAAGATGACCCCAACAACTGCAGACACGCATGGTCCTTAGTATGGGCATGTGCCCACCAATTCCCACACTGAGCCCAGCCCGTTCCTTCAAGGTCCAGTATCTTCCTCAAGGGCTAATTATAAATAAGAGCCATCATTGTTTGAGCACCTACCACGTGCCAGGTACTGTGCTAGTGCTTTTCATATTCGACTTCAATTAATTCTCATGATGCTGTAAAAGAGAAACAACTATATTCATGGGTGAGGAAATCTGTATCCAAGGTTGGACCGTAAGTAGGGGAAGGCAGGGAGTAGATCTCAGGCCTCTCGGGCTTTAGGGCGGTGCTTCCCAGGCACCACTCGCTACGTTGATTCCAGACCCTGGAGCCTTGTATCCCTGTCTTTGCTCAGGTGGCCAGCGATGGTGTAGATGTCAACCTGCACGCCCCCCGCCCCACCCCCAGTCTCTGCTCCAAGCTCAGCAGCCCACTTGGGTCTCTACTGCAGGGCGTACTGAGTCTCTGAAACAAGACGCCAACTCCTTCAAGCAAGACGGAGAGAGCTGCTTTGGTACAAAGTGACATGGTCCTCAGGGAAGAGCAACTCCCTGCTTCCACCCCAAGACCACAACCTCTCTGCGGAAGAAACAGCTTTCCAACTACTTTCCTTCCATCTTCAACTGCTTTCCATCACAGCTTTATTTCTTTTCTACCAATAAAACAGTTAAGACGATTCTATTTTGTTTTATTTGTTAAACTGCTAAAAAGTCATCAGGGGAAAACAACAAAAAATGAAATTGACAGAAATTTAAATATCAATGAAATACCCACTTTTCATTCCTATACAAGTATGTGCCTAAAATGATCCTCTCAGGGTAAGCCACCCGGGACCCCCGAGTTTTCTGGGAAACATCGCTCAGCACCAGCTTCGCCAGGGCACCAGGTGTGCGCTGACAAGAACCCTGGTTGGTGGGAGGGGAGCAGAGCAAGGAGAGAAGGGTAGAGATGGAGGCAAAGCCTCAGATTTGCTCTGATTTGACAATGACCACGGGGAGAAGGAGCCACTTACTGGTGACCATGCAAACATGCCTTCTGTAGTTTGTGGGGAGGCTGCGTGGGACCCAGGCCTCAAAATTCAGCTTTCTTGCCCCTGGGTGTGTTCAGCTCCTCCCCACCGACTTGTGCGCTGGCCAGAGACCACAGATAATGCAAAGCAGAGCACATCACCATGCCAGGATCGCCACACGGACAAGGACAGACAACCCAACCAGGAATGTCACTTTTAAGGGGAAGGAAAGAAGCAAAGCAGAAGGAAACCCAGGAAGATACAGTGAAAAGGGAAGCATCCCTTTGTTCTCCATCAGCTGGTGGCTTTCTGTACTCCAAAGTCAAGATTTCTTCAGTTGGTTTTTTTCTTCCCTTTCTCCTTTTTAAATTTTCAAGAGTTCCAATACAGTTCTTAGGATAGTACATAGTTTCAGCTCTTGATATAAAAATCAAACATTAAAATCAAATCAATCCACAGAGGGCAAGGAGGAGAATAAGCCCAGTAGGGCCTTACAACCAAATTTAAGCTTGTTTCCACACCTAATTTGTGCTCCCAAAACGTGGGGTGGGTGGAGGTTGTGGAGCCCACCACCCAAACGTAGAGGAAGGGTGAAAACATGGACAAAAATCCAGAACCCTCTCTGCTGCCCAGACTGCAACGTGAGAAAACAGGAAGCTCTGTCCGAGGGGGTGGAAGAGACTCAGATTCTCACTTGAGGTCAACAAGGTGGCCGGGGAAGTCGGTATGACACGGGGGCTCTCAAAGGCACACTTGCAGGAATGGAAGGGGTTAAAGCTTCAAGTAGAAACAAAATGTACTTTAAATACTTAAATACTGATAAATATTTCCTTTAGGTGCTCCTGAGGGTTTAAAAAAAATATTTTGTCTCATTTTTCTCAGTGAGTTTTAAGACAAAATTGGCATCACGTCAAACCGGAGATGTGGTTAAATCAGATCTGCCTGAAGCATCCGAGGCGCTGTGGGAACGGTCACCTCGGCTGAGACACCTGAACTTCCGCTGCACGTGTGGCTTCTTGGGCCTGAGGAGGCCACCACCTTGCCTGTGCTGAGTCGCCCTCCCAAAGTACGTGCACACGGTGCCCCAGAGCCACCAAGACCAACACCACTGGGTAGACAAGAGGCAGGTTTTTCTTGAAGAGCTGTAAACAGACAGTCTGGTCCCGAGTGGTGCGGGCAATACTGGGATGCCAGCGAGTCCCGAGGAGCTGGGCTCCCTTCTTAAAGGAATCACCTCCGTTACCTGCCTACTCGGGGAAAGCAGAAGGAATCGACACGTTAACAGCTGGCTTAGGAAGGCCACAGGACAAAAGGAAAGATTACGAAGTTGGGGTTCTGCACTTTCAGGCTTCCAAACACTTTAGATTTAAATAGGAACTGAGTCTGGAGGCGCTGTCCCGTGCACAATGCGATGCCCTAAACAAGGTTCGGCAACAGCAGTAATGCCAAAGTTGCTCATCTCTCAGGCTAGCTTTCTCTTGTGAGGAAGGACCCCACACGATCTAACAGTCTTTGCCAAAAAAGGACCGGCAGCAGCCCCGGAGCAGGGAGTCTGGAAAGCTACGAGCAGCTGGACATAGTAGTAAGTAGGCACGTGGTAGTCCCCTCGTCTAAGGGAGCAGAGAGCCGTTTTAGGAACACATGCCCCTCTCTGTGAACGGGCCCTTCCCTGGGCTTGGCACCAGGGGGGGCTTTCCCACCAAGACCATATTGTAAAAGCGAATGGTTAGGGGAAAGGGTTCGACGTGACGTAACAAGAAAACACACCTATCAGACAGACTGCTGAGTGCGGGCCGAAAGCCAGGACTCAGGGCCAGCCGCAGCAGGCTGTGCCTGGGAAATGCTAACAAGAGAAAGGAGAGTGCGGGGATGGGAAATGCCACGTTTTGAAATTTAAATCTTAAAAGACAAAATAAAAATCCGCTTTCCATTGATGAGAAATTATCAAAAATGCACACTGAAGTGGTTCCAATGTGTCCAGGCCATGGTTTTAGAGACCACATAACTTCCTGCATCAACCAAAGAAATGCCCCAGTTGGTTGCAACTTATCTCAGAAATGACATAAAAAAAACCCCCAAACCTTGTCTGGATGACACAGGAACAAGACGATCACAAAGAAGGAGCTGATCCCAAGGTCAAGCATGCATCAAAGAGGTCAAGTCTTGTGAGGTGATACTCAACCTAATCACTGGTTAATAGCCAGGCAGAAAAATGCATGTCACAAGGACAAAAGTAATTTCTAGAAGGAACTGTTGATGGGTGCCCACTGTGCTTTGCAAGTAAAAAGCAGCTCATAAGAAAGAAACAGATGAGGCTTCAAGGATCTCTCATGATACTGGCATTTGGAATTCCCTCCTGGCCCCTTAGTGACACCAGAGAAAGCGTTCCAGAAATATTTCTAAGAGATCTCTCTGGGCACTTGAGCTTTATAAAAGAAACAAAAAGTGAGAAAGGTTTTGGAGGTTTAAAAAAATCTACATATGCAAAAAAAGAAGGAAAAAAAAAAGAAAAGAAAGGCAGCTTCTGAAGATCAAGTTTTAAGGGAAGGAAAAGGAGAACAGGTGTGGTTTTTGGCAACTTGTAATCAAGTACGATTGTCAGAAAATTCCACAATCAGACACCAAAGTGTTTTCTGAGACACGGAGGGAGCACTCAAAAGACCAAAAGACACTAGGTGGACAGGTGTCGCTGCATACACACTGTTTCACGAGGGTCCTGGCACACAAACGTGGACCAAAACCCTCTGCTGGGTAACTGCCCCCAGTCACAGAGGGCAGGAGGAGCCAGGCATAAGACATTACCGCACAGAGAGGTTTCACAGGTCCTCTGCGGTTGTGAGAGAAGGGGAAGAACAGCTTTCTACAGGTTACTTTACCCTGCCAGCGCCCGAAGCACACGAATCTGAAACCTCCACTGGTGCATCTGACACACGCCCTTCCTTTTTCTAACTCTGAGAAGGCCACGTAAAGATTTACAGCGGGCTCTTCGGTTTCTTTAGGAAAGTTCTGATATTAGTCTTTCCCTAAATTCTTGGTCTTGTTACCAGCAAAGTAGAAAAAGGCAGCACAGCCTCTGTTAAAATACAGCAACAATTTTGTCTGAACCAGGACGGAGGTCTCTCCCTCTTTGTAAACAGAGTTGGCTATATAATATATATTTATATATAATTTTTTCTTAATGGAGATTTGATCCCAGCCTGGAGTGAGTGAGGTTGGGAATTGGGGTTTTGGTTTATGGGAGTAATTTTGTCCTTTGTTTTTCCTAGTTCTCAGTCCAAACACTTGCACGCTGGAAAATTCCAAATTAAAAGCCACAGAAAGGGAAAGGGGTTTACAACATATTATCTCTTTGCTCGAACAAAGTACAAGGCGTTTGTTTTTGGATAGTACTTCACATTCTGTTTTTTGTCCATGAGCCCTCCAAATATGATGAGTTCGCCCCTGCCTTGTACCACTGTATGCAGGCTGGTTTCAGGAGGTCCGACCACAGAACTGCTATTAAATACTTTCCACTTGACCCGCCCCTTCTCCTTGGTGTCTTTAATGTCCAGCACGTACATCTGCATGGGCTTGCAGTTCATACTCTGGTACAAGGGTTTGCCAACATTTAGGGACTGTGGAGGGTGGTGGCCCAGGCGGCGGGCAATAGGAGGTAAGGAATGTCCATCTCCTTGGGCAGGCCCTGGCCGGGGAATAGGCACCGTTTCTCCACTGCTCAGATTCTGACTCCCTGGGGAGCCTGGAGAAGATCCCAGAGGAGGACTTAGTGCTGCGGAGGCTGAGGGGCCTTTGGATGACATTGCTTTGATGGCTTCTAGGCTCCGACGCAGGGCACCCGGGGAAACGGCTCCTGCAAGGGCACTGGCCACGTGTGGCGGGGTATGCACACCATTCGCCTGTTCAGGAAGGTGTCTCATGCTTCCCCCAGCTGTCCTGTTGTCCACACCGTCCATGTGATTGCTACTGGAAGCGGGTTTCAGATCCCAATTTAGATCTATTGATCCTAATTTCAGATCTTTCTGATCTGGTAGTGACCCTCGTCGGGGGGCCAAAGAAAGTCCCATTTTTAGGTCATATCCTTCAGTGGTAGACGGAGTGCTAGGAGATATGGCCTGTACAGGACTGTCCAAGGAAGAGCCACCTACGGCTGCTGTTCCTGGAGATAAACTCCCACCATTGAGGATGGGAGAGCCATCTCCTCTGGCTGGGGAAAGGCTTCCTTCCCGGGAACCTGAGGGGGTCTGCCTTTGAGCTCTGGGCCTCAGTGTTCCCCAGCGGCCATTAACACAAGGAACTTCATCCATGCTCCTTACTGGAGACTGTGAGCGGTACTCTCGGGTTTCCGGAACCAGGGCTGGAGGAGTGGCACTGATAGGTGATGGGCGAGAGTTCAAACTGGGGCTGAGTGGGGCTCTTCCACTGGGAGCCTGGCTGAAGACCACCACACACTGCCCCACCTGGAAGGCAAGACTTGTGCTCAGTTCCGATCGTTCATTCAACTACCGAACATGTTATCATGAGCATCTGGGCTACGCCAGGCGCTTTGCCGATACCTGAGATACAGAGATGAAAGTAACAGTCTGCTTTTCAGGTCAGAAGGGCAGACAGACATGGGAGCAATCTGTTGCTACAGCGTGACATGTGCTAGCATTAGAATTATGTCTACAGAGTAAGGATAGAGTAGAGGGAGGAATCAGTTTTTGTTTGGGGGATCCTTAGGGGATCCTGAAGAAAATTCTGTAGACAAAGAGATGCTTAAAGCTGGGACTTAAAGGATGAGTGGGGCCCACTAAGTTTTTTCTTCTAGTGATTCATAATGTGAGAAACTCCCAAGGAACTATGGTTAAGGTCTACCTATTTTGTGACATCAAGATGTCTTAGTTTTCCATATAAATTTGCTTGGCAATCTGACAAGTTAACTTGGTTTTACAGTTCAGGACCTCTCCTCCCGCTGGCCTGTCAGTTCCCTGCTTACCCGGCAAGCTGGATGGCACCACAGTTCTGGGGCCCCATGATCTTCGTTTTCCACCTTGAGTGGCTGCCAGGCCCAGGGACCTGAGTGCATGTGCAACAACCAAGCATCCTTGAACAGCTGTAAGAGAAGGACCAACAGCAGGACTCAGGTGTGGTTTCTGTTACAAAGCATACACAGACCTGGAATCTCAAAGTTGTGCCATCTGGTCTCGACAGTGCATGGGCTCTTCAGAAGGAAGAGCAAAATCTTTGTTACGCATTCATCTGTGCGTTTGCTCATTCCTATATTATCCCTGGCTGGACACAAAAAATCCTGCTTGTGACCCATGAATCAATTTCAAGTGGGTTTGAATTTTGCCTGTGGTTTTATGTGTGTGTGTGGGCGCGGGGGGGAGGTCAATAATACGTCTCCATAACTTTCTGAACCAGTATTCTTTTTTTTTTTTTTTTTAAGATTTCATTTACTTATTTTTAAAGCAAGGGGAAGGGAGGGAGAAAGGGGGAGAGAAACATCAACATATGAGAGAAACAGCAACCTGGTGTGCCTTGCACATCCCCAACTGAGGGCCAAACCCGCAACCCTGGTACGTGCCCTGACTGGGAACTGAAAGACCTTTTGGTTTGTGGGACAATGCCTGACCCACTGAATCACACCACTCACAGCTGAACCTACTTTCATGTCCCACTCCTCCTTGAAAAGAATGATAGCAGCAAACCTTATAGCCTAAAGAGGAAGTGGGAGTAGGAAAAAATACAGATATGAATATTCAAGAGATGACTGTTTCTGATTAAAAGAACTCCATACCCCTCCCCCCCAAAAAAAACCCCAGAGAAAATAGCCAGAAAATACAGAGACTATATACCCAAAGGGAAAAGGAACTCTTAATGAAAATGCCACAGAAAGTCTTAAGAGATGAGAGAGGGGAGGCAAGTCTGAACACTCAGCAGCATGTGCACGGGAATGCCACCGCAGCCGTACTCACAGCATTGGGACCGCCACAGCCTCCAAGGATCAATATAGTTGCATCATCTATGACAATCTGGGGACAGAAAAAAATTTAAAATAAAACCATAAAGACACAGCATCTGACCCATGCTTCAGCCGTATATGTAAACAGCCTACCCAGCTCCTAAGTGAGAGTCTTACTTCTAGTTACCACAATAAGCTCTGTATTCTCCCATGTCAGTTTTGATCCCTGTGAACAAACTGATGATTCGCCTGAATGGAAATATTCTTTTTTGATCAAATATTAACATGAGAGTGCCAACCACATAAAATGCAGGGTTCTCTTAAGAAATGAAACAGCAAAGTAAATGCTTTGAGAGGCATAATATAAAGCCACTAAAAATAAATACAACTCATTAGAAGTTGAAAAGCAAATACCAGCAAAAGTAATGACAAAGTCTCTTTTGACTTATGCATGTTGGCATCTTACCTGACTCCCTCCTCCCTCTCCCGTCCTAACTGAAAGATGCTACAGTGCTTGCTGAATAGTTATTTTAATTCCTGAGCACCTGAGATTGGCCACCTCGAGGATGAGGACTGGGGCCAGAGATGTTTGGCTTGGACCACGCCCACTGCTCGAGGTCAAGGACCCAGACATCATTGCTCCTGTAAGATAAGGACATAAGGATGAAGGAGGTGGGAGCTCCTGGGGACCACAAGAGCTGATATAAATGATGTTACATTTATAAAGATGCCCCATAAAGTGCCATGCTTATAGTTAGCACTTAAAACTATATATTTTTTCTTTTTTAAAGATTTTAGTAATTTATTTTTAGAGAGAGGGAAAGGGAAGGAGAAAGAGAGGGAGAGAAACATCAGTATGTGGTTGCCTCTCATTAGCCCCCAACAGGGACCTGACCTGCAACCCAGGCATGTGCCCTGACTGGGGATGGAACCAGAGACCCTGTGGTTCACAGGCTGGCACTCAGTCCACTGAGCCACACCAGCCAGGGCTGAACTGTATTTTTCTTCTGCTTCTTCCCCTGGAACCCATCTCTAGACCATCAGACCTTTGCTCTTCCCACTGACCCATAAGGCCTTGCTTGTCGGAGTCATGTCTTGTCACACACTAACAACTAAGAGTTAATAGACGACAGCAGGAAACAGCTACTGGCCAAAGTATAGTCTTTCTTCTTAAAAATTTATTGATTGATTTTAGAGAGAAAGAGAGAGGGAGAGAAAGATACATCCATTTGTTGTTTTACTTATTTATGCCTTCATCGCTTGATTCTTGTATGTGCCCGGACTGGGGTCAGGGGGTATCGAACCTGCAACCTTGACATGTCAGCACAACACTCGAACCACCTGAACTAACTGACCAGGGCTAAGATACAGTTTTTCAAAAGCAAAAACCAGAAAGAAGAAAAAAAATTATTCAAAAGGCAGCTCTAACATTGTCCAGGAGATAACGATTTAATGATTCTGGCTACAAAAAGTAATTTCACCATGGCTAATGAGAGCTGTGGTTTCATCAAGAACAAACTGTCCTTCCAACCCCCAAGGGACGAGTATGGCAAGGACAGACTCCTAGATGGCCGTCTGTACTTTATGGTCTGCTCTGGGAAGTCATTTATTCACACACCAGGACACAGCAATGAGCATGGCACCTTAAGCCCTTAGCCCCCTCACCTGGAGGAGAGCTCACACTGCCAAATCGTATAACAGTGGTTCAGATGGAGCACTCTGGCTCTGGGCTCCGGCCTGCGCTGGTCGGTTGTGGCCAGAGGTGGAGAGGAGAGTGCGTATGAAGAACAGCCTAACAGAAGTGTGTCAGACCTGACACAGTTTTCTCGCTCCTACACACTCCCCCAGGCCAGAGCATTTGGAGAGTGAACCATTTCCACCTGTCCTGTTAATCTACCTCTCCTTCTCTAAAGCCCCAAAGAGCACAAACTGGGTCACAGAGGAGAGCAAGAGAAAGTACTGTTTCTTGGAAGGGGGCCTTCTGCGGGCACAGGTAGAAGCAGACAAGGTGGAGGCACCATCAGAATTTGATCCCACTGAAGAGAACCACACACCAAACAAAAAGTGATTACACAGCCCTGATTCTGTGAGCAAGTTTCCCAACTTTACTGGTATGGGACTAGGGGATCAAAAATTGGAATGTCGGGGTGAGATAACTAACTGGATTAATCCGAAACACGTTCAGGAACACTGACCCTGACTAGTTCACTTTTCTGACCAACCGGTTATTCCCAGGAGTACTTACCTTCAGGACGACAGACAGCAAGCCAAATATACTTACATTTGCCGAGATCCTAAGGAGCCACCAAAGACGATCATTTTATCCTCTATCACACAGGAGGAATGGCCAGCCATGGGAGGCGGCCCATGGGTTGTCACAATGCAGTTCCACCTAATACAAAGTCAGGAGGAAGCCGAGAAGTCAGGAACCATCTGGACCCATGGCACTGCTGGGAATTAGTAGCCAAAACTGAAGATATCCCTGTTCTTCAACTGGCTCACTCATATTTCTTGGAAGAGGAATGTATCTCTCCCACTTTTTCTCTTTGGAATAAGAGTTCTTAATTTTAGGTTTTAAGGGGGTCCTGGAAACCCTCTGTAACTGTAGGCAAAAATATGTGCATATGCCAATTGTTTTTTCTGGGAAAAGAGTTCATAGTTTTCACCAAATTCCCAAGGAGATTTCTGAACACAAAAAAAGACAAGGAAATCCACTCATTTAAAATATTTTATTCCAGATTGAAAAGATCTTATCTTTGTGGCTTACCAGTTTTTAGAGGGTGAGTAAGTATGTATTTCATCAAAGAATCTCTCTGGCTGGTGTAGGGGATAAGGGCTCGGCCGAGTCCAGCCACCAAACAGCACCAGCAGGTCCTTGTACACGACCAGAGTTGCTCCAGCTTTGGGGGAAGGATAAGACCCTGGGAGAAGCCAGCAACAGCATAGTTAGGATTCATGGTCTTATGACAAGCCACAAGTAGGCTGTCTACAGATCACCTTTCCATGGAGGAGTGACCAAAGAGGAACCAATACCACAAAAGCATAGGAGAAAGGGGGAGACAACACCGGGTTTATAGGTGTGAAAGAAAACCATCACCAGTTTATATATCTTCTATAATTAAAACAGTGAAGCCTAAGTTAGAAGAAAGTTCCTTAGCCTCTACAGCCTTAGTTTTGCTCACCTGAAATTAGGGATGAGAGCACCTAGTTTATTAGTCTGTTTTGCATATTAAATAATACATTCAAAGCACTTAGCAGGTGCTCAATAAATGTCAGCCATCCCTCTCTTGCCCATCTATCCCTTTAATAAGCATAATAAAGAGTACAAAGAAAGAATTTAAGGGATCCAGAGAGGAGTATATATAGAGGCTAGACACCTGGATGCCACTTAAAAATAACTGCTACTACCAAACACAGGCAAAAAAGGAGGCAGAATGCAGTTCTCATTAATAGCGTCGATTACAAAGTCTTGAGCTTGAAAGGTAAAGCAGAGGACTGTCTTCCCTGGGATCCAATTTAAGAGTAATTTCACGTGATTTACTGAGAAGAGTCTTCCGAATACAGTGTAAGCATCTAAGAACATTTTGTGGCATCAGCTATTCTGAATAGTTTCTTAAGAGAACAGACATCAAACCAACAAGAACTTCACTACAGAAATCAATCTCCCCTAGGAACAGCTCTCGGGTCAATCAGTTCTTGCCGCCCTCATACCCCAGGGGAATCATGACTAGGGGTCATCAAGATCCGTAGTCCACAGAACTTCAGATTGCTAGTTAAAAACCTTTGCCTTCCTAGGAGGAAGTCTCCTAGCCCAACTAGAAAACCTAACAAAATATAATAGTCTCGTTAAAATGCTAGTATACCCAAAGATGATTTAATTTGTGATATAGCACACAAAGCTTCAAGTTCTTGCTCTTACCTTGGAACTCATAAGTACTGTGAAAAAGTTGGAAAAAGCAAATAAAATATGGAACAGACTTTATTACACCCGAGTAATAATTTTAAAATCTTCCAGACTGAAATTTGGATTTGGATTTCAGATACTGGCTTTTAAAATCAAGTTTATAAAGTGAAGCAGACCAAGGGTCCATCAAATAGCAAAAGCATGGAAACAACAACAAAAAAGTTTTAATGTAAATTGGGCAATTTGTATAAAAAATTTTAAGTGTGTATGCTTTAAATCAGCAATTTCACTTCTAGGAATTAATCTAATGAGATAGCTGGGCAAATAAAAAAAGAATTAGATACAAGAATACTCATTTGCAGTGTTTAAATAGATCAAGGAATATCCATATAAAATAATGCCATGTGGCAATTAAAAATTATGTGTCTATTTGTCTTAGAATAATTCCCATGCCCTATTAAGTGAAAACTGAAAGTAGCAAGTGACAAAATATGAAATAAAGCAACTAACAGTTGATGGGCACTATGCTCTTAGCACTGTTCCTAGTGCATTACACATAATTAATTCATTTAATCCTTACAAAAACCTGACAGGTAGGCACCATTGTACTCTTCATTGATCAGATAAAGAAATTGAGGCACAGATTGGTTAATTTCCCCAAGGCCACACATCCAATTAGTGTCAGAGAAGGAATCTGAATCTAGGCATATTGAACCCACTTAAAATAATCTACATGTGTTCACTACACATAAACAAAGTCTAGAAGGTCACCCAAGTGCCCATCAGTAGCTGAGTGGATAAAACTATGGTACATATAGACAATGGAATACTACTCAGTAGTTAAAAAAAAAAAAAGAAAAAGAATATTTCACCCTTTACGACTCGGAAAACATTATGCTAAATAAGTGAAATAAGCCAGTCAGAGAAAGACAAGTATCATATGAATTTACTCATATGTGGAATCTACTGAACTGAACTAAACAAGAAAAGCAGAGACAGACTCAGAGAGAGCAGGATGACAGCTATGGGGGGAGGCATCGATCAAAAAGGAAAAAGAACTGATGGACATGGACAAGCGTGGTGATTGTGTGGGGGAGGGGGTATGAGGGAGATACATGGTAACAGAAAAAGTACACTAAATATAAAAATATAGTCAAAAAATAAAATAAAAGTCTAGAAGGTCAAGAAATAGTTGATCTCTCTGAATTGTAAGATTATAGGTAATTTTCATTTTATTCTTTATAAAAGCCTTTCTGTATTGGCTAAACTTTGCAAAAAGTGATATGATACATGCTCATTGACTTGAGAAAAACAAAGCTATTTCAGTTGTTTAAAATGATAACTATGAATTCAATGCAACTCCCTTTTCCTACACCTTCCCTAACCTCACTCCATTTGAGAAGGCCTCTGTGAGAGGCTGTATACAGTGAATTCTCAATCGTTTATTCAACATTCCAAAATCCTCAGGGTTCTGAAAAATCATTTTTTTCAAAACTCATTTGGCAACAAAACTTGACCTGAAATGATGAGGCTATGGATTGTCTTTATTTAATCCACTCAGTATGAGTATTCATTATGAGCTGCTGCAGAAATATTAGTAAGTTTGATTATAGGGTGCTGCTCCAGGCTCCACTAGCAGTATTATAAAGGCATATGCATCATATCCCCATTTTAATTAAACCTGAAAAATTCTGAATTCCAAAACACAGTTAGCACCAAAGGTTTAACATAAGAAACTATGGTTAAGAACACAGGTTCTGAAGCCAGCCTGCCTGGGGTCAGGTCCTAACCCTGCCATGTAGCTAGCTGTGAAAGGCCAGCTCACAGATCTCTCCCTGCATCAGTGTCCGTATCTATAAAATGGAGAAATGACAGCATCTGCCTCATCCAGTGGTTGTGAAGATTAAGTAAATCATGCAATCTTTTTAGAACAGTGCCTGTTATTGTTACTAAAGCAAATTCACATGAAATTATTTAACACAAGGTCAATTAGCCATACACACCTGACAGTACTGCCATCTATGTGGAACAGTTTCAGAACAGAACTGAACTGGTGAACATATTTAACTACTAGCATATGGTTGGAATATTCCTGGCATAATAGCTTATTTAGCTCAAGAAAGTGTAATAGAAATAAAATTGTAATTGACAGTAGATGATATGAAAGGGAAGTTATCCAAAGTCCCAGGAAGGTATATCAAATACATCAAAAGTGATTTAGAAACAAACAATGGTTAACATAAGACTAGCTTGGGTTTGTTCTTTTCATTTGTTGCCTTTAACATCTTTTAAAACAATTTATAAGGCAAAACGAATTGATGTTTACCAGTTTTGGGTTCAAACAGATTACAAATGTGGTATAAGAATATATACCTCTTAAGGGGAAAAACTACTCAAAGAATTAAAAAGAGTGTTGGGCCCTGGCTGGTGTGGCTCAGTGGACTGAGTGCTGGCCTGCTCATCAAAAGGTTGCTGGTTCGATTTCTAGGCAGGGCACATGCCGGGGTTGCAGGAGGTGCACTCGAGAGGCAACCACACACTGATGTTTCCCTCTCTCCCTCCCTTCCCCTCTGTCTAAAAATAAATAAATACAGTCTTAAAAAATAAATTCTTAAAAAAAATAAATTCATAATCCTTAGAATATTAAAAAATATAAAGTGTTGGTAAAACATAATCATACCTGCATCTGTATCTGTGTATCACCTGACACACATAATCCAACCAGTGACCCAGTGAGAACACTACATACGTTTTGTACCTGCACTGTCCAACAGTCACCAGCAGCCACATGGTGCTAGTGGCTATCGAATTACAAAGCACAGATATAGATAGAACATGTCTATCATTACAGAAAGTTCTACCAGACAGTACTACTTTGACAAAGGATTTTAACTTTATAAACTGTGCCTGTTTACGGGGAATGGAGAAGGTGGAGGCATAAATGGGGTGATTTCATTAACTTCTAAAGACATTGCAATTACTATTATTTATAACTGTTACTACTGTTGCTATACTAATGATAATGACTAATACTGAGTATTTATCATATGCTAGGCAATTTTCTAAGTGCTTGGCATGTTAGAAAATTAAATCCTTCCCAAACTCCTAGTTTTATTCCCATTTTACAGTCGAGAATACTGAAGCACGACTCATTTAAGTAACTTGCCCAAGGTCACAGAACCAGTAAGTGGTGGGGCCAGGATTCCAATACATTTACTCTGAACTTAAAACTCATTCTCTTAACCTTTAGACCAGAGAGCTCTTCATGTATACAGATACATTCATTTTGAGTAGTTGCCACAAACAACCTTAAC
Organism: Desmodus rotundus; assembly: GCF_022682495.2. NCBI lineage: Eukaryota > Metazoa > Chordata > Mammalia > Chiroptera > Phyllostomidae > Desmodus > Desmodus rotundus. The sequence goes on from NC_071389.1 coordinate 9,269,591, forward strand.
CTTAAAATGTCTGAGTGTTTAAAAGCTGAAAAAGGTCTTTCCTGAAGTTTAATTAAGTAAGCCACAAGACCTAGAGTAGACAGAGAGATAAGTAAATTGAACAGAAGGCTATTCTTAGGAACTCTTTTCTCCACAAGGCTCTGGGTCACACTCTATCTCTGGTACAGAACCCATCTGCTTGTTCTCTGGACTCTCCCAAGGAAAGGTAAGCTGGGGCCAGGGACCCTGATAAATCCATCCTTAAGGATTATCTTAAGCAAGGGCTTTCCAAAGCAACTTCTCAAGTATCTTGGTATTTCAGAAAGCCAAACTCTTTCCCTCTACTTATCCCAAGGAGTGGAAGAACTCCCTCCTCATCTGGCATTTCCAACATCTGTTTTATGTCACAAATAGAAACTTTAATTTCAGCACTGTACTTAAATATCTCCACAACTAAGCAGGGTCATACTAAAAGTTAATCTAATCATGCACCTCCACAATCTGTAAGGCATGTGGGAAAAATTATTATATAATAACAAATGAAGCAGGGGGGAAAGAGAGTACAGAATTCAATGTATAACACAGAGTTAGTTCAGAATTAAGAGGTCAAAGATGAGATGGTGCATCAAATATTCTATGACCCAATTGTGCATATAACATTTGCATTATTTGTTGCAAATCAGATACTTTTAAATTCTTATTACTTTCAGAATCAATAGTATGAGGTCTTCATAAAAAGTCTCTACTTTTATCATTTCCAAAAATCTATGTATTTTATATTTTGAATTTGTTTTAAAGCAGAGGGACTTTAACTTCCCTCCCAGTATCCTAATGCTAGGTCCACAGATCAAATGAATTGAATTTATGGTGAGGTCAGAGAACTTTAGCATAAAGTTCTATATCTTAAACAGTCTCTTTAGCCAAGTGGAGTTCTGGAAAGCAAGCAATAAATCTTTACTAAAATTTTGAGAAAAACAAGAGAAGTCATGTCCAAATTACATACCTTTATTCATTATTTTAAAGTTCTAAGAAAAGCTATTTAAATGTTTCTTACCAATAAACTTTCTTTAAAAAGCCCCCATGACAACCTGTCATTAAACAAGGGAATTCAGACATGGAACGGCCCTCAGTAAAACGTCAGGCCCTGCGGTTTGAAGAGCTGGGAGCGCTCTGACAATAGCCCCTCCATAGTGCAAAGACCCACCGTCAGCATGGGGACATATGAAGTAAATACCTTTCCCTCCATAAAGCTTATAAATGAAGGTTTTATATTCATTAGGACATTTCTTGGCCTGCCTTGAAAATAATGAGGTCACCGGGCCTCTAGACATGGTCTAAATACCGTTGTATCACAAAAGTGGACGAGAAAGGGTGTCGCTCCCGTGCAGCTTCCCCCGAGCACCACAGGACGAAACGTGCCCTGTATCAAACTTGGACACTGTGTTACTCGAGCCCGTTCCCCTAGAGCCAATGCTCTCCTCAGGCTTCATTCCCCAAACACACCGAAGGCTGCCTAATCACGCAGCAGTGATCAAGGGAGCAAATTCAAAGCAAGGCACAAGCCAAAAAGGCGGCTGTGGGAAATGGGACGATCAGATAGGCACCTATACACAGAACCAGCATTCCCCAAAACTGCTAATTGGTTCAGGTGTTTCCCAAGGTTCCTATGAATCAGAAGAAAGTTTCACATGTGAAAGACAGTGGTAGAATTACAAAGCATTCTTGTTTTCTTTTGCAAAGACAGTAAAAACAGTGAAGCAATTCCTAAATCTGGTCTGGTTTCTATGCCACTTTCCCACAATTGCAGTTTCTATTCACAGAGAACCTAGGCCTGAAAGAGCAGCTCAACTTGTTTGATACAAGATAAAACAGGAACCTGTTTTCATTAGGGTGCCTGTATTTTATGCATGACTAAAAATTACTTTTACATCTCCAGACTATGATTATTTATTAATATTATTAGTTTATTATTAAGGTGTTATAAATAATAGTTACCATTCCCCTGCAGCTGTAGTTTTTTTATGTTAATTTTTTTAATTGAATTTATTGGGGTAACATTAGTTAACAAAATTATATAGGTTTTAGGTACACAGTTCTACAACACGTCGTCTGCACACTGCCTTGTATGTTCACTCCCCAAGTCAAGTCTCCTTTCCAGCACTATTTATCCCCCTTTACCCTCCCTCACCCCCCCATACAGCTGTAGTTCTCGTCACAGCACACTGCTGCCCCCCCCCTTCTGAGTTCCTTATTTAGCAGGAAGGGGTGGGGAAGGAGGAGGTGCATTTCTAACAAGCTCACAGGTGATTGATGTTTGGGGTCTAGACTGTGGAACCCTTCATTTTGATAGTAAAGGACAAAGGTCCAAGGTCAGTTTTCCTTGACAAATGCTTTGATCAAAAGGGACTGAAAGAAACCACTTTAACATTTTCAATATACAAACATTTCCCTAGTCATTCTCACCCACGTGTCTCTGAACATACACTCTGCAAAATTAATTTTAAAATTTGTTCCACCTACTGGCTTTCAGGCAAATCATTTCAATTTCAGTGTCTTGCTTAAATATCTCCACAACTAAGCAGGGTCATACTAAAAGTTAATTTATTCATGTTCCTCCTCAATTTGTCATTTATGCTGTGACAAACATAATAATTATGGCATAAGTGACTTGCTAATAATTGTTCTCCATGACTTTGAAAATAGAAAAATCTAAAACTAGGAGTTAGGGACTTGTAAGACGTAAAGTTTGAAAATAAGAAAACTATAAAAATTTAAACATAAAAAAATTTACTGTCGGACTCACTAGCATGCCAATGAATCCAGGAGAAAATCACTAGACAAAAACATTTCCACTTCGCTCATGAAATTCCAGAATGTTTTTGTGCGTGATTTGCCTTTTAAAGGGGGCACAGACTAAACTGCTTAACTGGCAGTTAAAAAATTTTCCCTGAATGCTTTCAAATTATTTTATAATCATGATGGCAAAGGGGACATGAAAGACTGAGTAACAGTACTGATGTTTCAGATTCTACTCTCCATTTCATCCTAACAACTCGTCACATGCACTCACTTTCTTAAGAGAGGCCCAATGAAAGGCATTCATTCCACATGTAGCTCACCCGTCCTTCCCACACAAAACTGGCCTTGAGGGCTAAATGAGCCCAGACAGACCAGATTAACCAACAACTCTAACTCAGAGTTTCTTTTGTGTGGGTAGTTTCCTGTGGTGGTGAGGAGTCTGAGTTGGTGTGTATATGGGAGGGGAGTGTGGGGGGAAGAGATTTTGCCGATAGGACCCAAACTGGGTCTTAGGAAGCTGATCAAGCGTCTGTCTAGATAGAGCTGTCATTACGGTGGTGTGTGAAGCAACTGACCTTGATAGCAGGAGTTCAGAGGTCAAGAGAAGAATAATTTGGAGAGGCATTTCCCAGAACACCACATTAGCATCTGAATCAGCAAACCTAGAGGGCCCAAGAGGACAGGCTGGCACTCACAATTTAGGAGGCAAGAGACCCTTTAGTTTTTCTTCAAAATACTGGAGTTATAATTTAACTGCTTACATATCTAAACTGCTTTCATTTTTTTGGTTAACACTTTTTAATGGGAACAAGAAAAGCATGTTCCACAGTTTTATGATTTGAGGAATAAGGAGACAAAAGAAAAATTGAGAAGAATGCTTCATAATTCATGAGTATTAAAAAAACCCTCTTGGGCTGTAAACACCTGGACGACAAAAACTACTCAGAATGGTCTCTAAAGTAGGCGTCCAGGAGTTCTGTCTGGAACAGGCATCAATTTCTCTTCTGATGATGAAAATATTCCCACTGTAATGTCAATGTGGCCAATAACTACAGTAAGTCTGCATCTAGATAGAAGTCCACAGAAGATACAAAACTACAATGCTTACCTTATTTTTTATTTATTGATTAATTTTAGGGGGAGAGAGAGGAAGGCGGGGGGCAGAGAGAGATCAATTTGTTGTTCCACTTATTGTGCATTCGTTGGTTGATTCTTGTTATGTGCCCTGACTAGGGATCAGAGCCCACAAGCTTAGGGTATAAGGACGAAGCTCTAACTGCCTGAGCTACCCAGTCCGGGCTATAATGCTTATTTAAATAAGGAAAGTAGGAGGCAAATATAAAGTTATTCTTTGGCAAAGTCACTACAGAACCCCCAAACTCCTGCTTTCTAAGACTCGGTTCTAGCCAAGTGTGCTCTTTAACTCAGTCTAAAATCGGGATTTTAAGTTAGTTACCAAGGACATGGTACTGGACTCAAAAGAACTAAATTATTCTGCATAGGCATGGCTTTTTTCCTGGTTGCTCTACCTACCTCAATCAGCACTTAGCACGCTGTGCTGCCATTACCCAGTTAGAGTCTCCCGATAAGATTATATGTACCGCATTTTGCCATGTATAATGTGCACTTTTTAGCCCAATTTTTTGAGGGAAAAATAAAGATGTGCATTATACATGGGTATAATGATCACATACCATGGGTACAATAATCCCATGTATAACACACAAAAACATAGGTGCGCATTATACATGGAAGAATATGGTACTATGCTAGAATATCAGAACTATTCTTTATGAAAAAGTTTACTGAACTGAGCCAATCCATGGAAGCCAAATGGTTATATAGATCCCTCATGAGCTGGTAAGAGAACTGGCTCCAGTTAATCTCATTCACAACCCTGGAGGCAGCAGTGGGCCTTTCAGCAGGGGAAAGGCCAAATACTTCTTCAGGTGCCCCCACCCTCCACTCCTTTTATTTTTATTTTATTCCTCAATGCAATGTGGCCAGAGAGTTAAAGCTTGATATCAAAACAACTCACTGACACCAGACAAAGCTTGTCTGGATCCCAGGCTTCAGGGCACACATTTTTATTATTAAATTCCCCCCCCAATCTTTGTAAACATCACTCTTTAGGTCATTTACAGAACATCCAAAACAACAGGAACTTTTGTAATGGGCATGAGAAACTTTTAGATCCTGTCTAACTATACGTGCCACAGGCAGAAATAAAAGAAATTCCCTATTGGCATTGTCTAACCACCAGAAAAACATCAGACAAACCCAAACTGAATGACAGCCCACAAAATACCTGACAGTACTCCTCAAAACTACCACGATCATCAAACAAGGAAGTCTGAGCGACTGTCACAGCCAAGAGGAAAACTAAGGAGACATGAAGACCAAATGTAATGTATCCTGCATGGGATCTTGGAACAGAAAAAAGATACCAGATTAAAAATAATAATAATAATAATAATAAGGCTTCTTTTTGGCCAATACTGCCATCTTCCAGTAATTTGCCAAAATGACTTAACACAAAGGAAAAGAGGAGAGCCACCCGCTATATGTTTTCTAAGCCTTTTAGAAAACATGAAGTTGTTCCTTTGGCCACATACACGCGAATGTACCAAAAAGGTGATGTTACAGACATCAAGGGAATGGGTACTGTTCAAAAAGTAATGCCCCACAAAAGTGACCATGGCAGAACTGGAAGAGTCTATAATGTCACCCAGCAGGTAGTGGGGGGTGTTGTGAACAAACAAGTTAAGGTCAAGATTCCTGACGAGAGAATTAATGTACGGATGGAGCACATTAACACTCTAAGAGATGATATAGCTTCCTGAAATGTGTGAAGGAAAATGATCAGAAAAAGAAGGACACCAGAGAGAAAGGTACCAGGGTTCAGCTGAAACGTCAGCTTGCTCCACCCAGAGCAGCACACTTTGTGAGAACCAACGGAAAGGAATCTGAGCTGTTGGAGCCCATTTCCTATGAATTCATGGCATGACCAGTGTAACAAAAATAAAAGACCTCTCTCCTGATCATACATACATACATACATGCATACATACATACACAAGAAATCTAAATAAAGTATGGACTTTAATTAATAATACTGCATCAGGCCCTGGCTGGTGGGGCTCAAGGGATTGAATTCTGGCCTTCGAACCAAGGACTGCCGATTTGATTCCCAGTCTAGGGCACATGCCTGGGTTGTGGGCCAGGTCCCCAGTAGGGGGGTTGTGAGAGGTAATCACACATCGATGTTACTCTCCGTCTCTTTTTCCCTCTCTTCCCTTAAGAATAAAATAAAATAAAATAAAATAAAATAAATAAAATAAAATAAAATAAAATAAAATAAATAAAATAAAATAACAATACATATCAATACTGGTTCATTAACTTCACAAATGCACTATTTTTTTTCCAATTTTTATTTATTTTTAGAGAGAGGAGAAGGGAGGGAGAAAGAGAGGGAGAGAAGTATCAATGTGTGGTTGGCTCTCATGTGGCCCCCACTTGGGACCTGCCCCACAACCCAGGCAGGTGCCCTGACTGGGAATCAAACCAGCGACCTTTTGGTTTGCAGCCCGCACTCAATCCACTGAGCTACGCCAGCCACAAATGCACTATTATGATTAGATATTAACAATAGGGAAAACTGGAGGTAGGATAGATGGAATCTCTCTGTTATATTCTAAAATTAAAGTCTATTTAAAAGTTGACAAAATATGAAGTAATTATAGAAAAAATAAAACTACTCATAGCATGGCATAGTAGAAAAAATAGACTTTAAGAAACAAAATCTTGGATTTCAATGACTGCACCATCACTTATTGGTTATGTGATCTTAGATACATTACTAGGTGATTCTCTGAGCTTTAGTTTTTTCTTCTGTAAAATGGATATAATAGCAGTGCCAACCTAACTGGGTTGGTTTGAAGATTAGATAATAGGTATGGAGAATCGGGGCAACCAACATCCTGCCCTCCAAACCCTCTCCCCATGCATTTCCTCAGACAGTAGGCCACTCCTGAATGACCAGGGAAAAGCAGCAGCTAAGATTGCACACAGCAGCCATCCTTCTTCCTTAACAACAGTTAAGGAGTCCAGTTTGGCATATTGCACACCCACCTAACAGACTGTGATAACAGAGTGCGATCACAGATTGTACAGTAAGAAAACAAGAAGCCCTCCCTGGCTGGTGTGGCTCAGTGAATTGAGTGCCAGCCTGAGAACCAAAAGGTCACCAGTTAGATTCCCAGTCAGGGCACATGCCTGGGTTGCGGGCTGGGTCCCTAGTTGGGGGCATGTGAGAGGCAACTGAATGAGCACGTCACCATTTCTCTCCTTCTCTTTCTCCCTCTCTTCCCCTCTCTCTAAAAATAAATAAATACAATTTTTTAAAAAGAAAGAAAAAAATTTGTAGGGGTCTGGGATTTCCAAATTTAGCTAGGTTTAGAGTCAACTGGGACATTTTCTCTTTTTAAAAAAATGCAGATGCATGACGCTGTCCCCACTCCCCTGAGATTAGGTGAGCGAGTCTGCTACGAGGCCAAGCAATCTACAGGGCGGGGCAAAAGTAGGTTTCCAGTTGTGAGTACGTGAAACAGAGTTTATTCTTGTATTATTATTTATTCTTGTACTGTTTTCCATACTAACAACTGTAAACCTACTTTTGCCCTCCCCCGCATGTTTTAAGTGTCCCAGTGACTTGGAATAAGGTGATCTGCTATGTGTGTTTTAGAACAGTGGTCTTGTCTCTTCCTTTTTACAAAGAAGGAAATCGAGGCCTAGAGAATGCAGAAGGATTAGGTTCAGAAACAAGTGGGTCAGGAGAACGCCAAGCTTAGCACAGACATCTAGTTTGCACACGTCTGTCCTTGAGTGCTTTTTCCCTAAAACGAAGGGCATGAACCACAAGTCACCACTTGGAACTGCATGTGTGACTGAAAGAGAAGAAACTGGAAAGAAAAAAAAATCCTTGGCAAAGAAGAATCTATGGGGAGAATGTGGTGGGAAAATCAACTGTACTCTAGCACTAGTTAACCGAGATGACAGGCTGAGCTTTAAATCTTTACCTAACATTAATAGACTCTCCCCCAATATTTATAGACTCTCCTAACTGAAACAGGGGTGGGCTAATATTTAAGAAGTTTTGAAAACTTCTATTTTGATTAAGTTACCAAAAAAGGCTGTGACTTATGATGATATTACATATTAAACAAATGCCAAAATTAGCCTCAGTCTGAATAAAGGGCACTGTAGAAACGGTGGTTTAAAAACAGTAGTTTTTTGACGTACCTATCCCAAGAACTGCTCATTTGCTTTGGGAATTGACCATAGGCTGAGTCAAGCTAACTGATTAAGAACTAGGGTGTTACCTTAATATAATACCAGAGGGGAAACATTCAACTTCCTAGAACCACCTGGCAAAGACTATAATGTACACAATTGTACATTCATAACCACTAGCCAGGATTTCCAACCGTTTCTGTTCTGTCCCACCCACATTTTTTTTCCCCCAAGCGATAAAGCAATCAGTAAAGAACTGCCACCAGTTCCCAAATTTAGCCATTCACCAGCATCAATAATTATATATTCCTTCTTCGTTCCTTTGGATCAATGGTCAGGGCTCCTACCCAAGGCTGACCCCTCCACCAGTATAGTAGATTCTGCCTGGCTAAATCCTCGAGAACACAGCTCTAAAAATTCTTCTTCTCAATCCAAATCAATTCCTCCCTGGAGAAGATCATTCCCACCAGCACATAAATGTTATGAAATCTGCCATCTTGAAACAAAACAAAACAGCCCTGGCTGGTGTGGCTCAGTGGATTGGGCACAGGCTGTGAACCAAAGGGTCACCGGTTTGATTCCTGGTCAGGGCACATGCCTGGGTTGCGGCCTGGCCCCCAGTGGAGGCACGAGAGAGGCAGCTGCACGATGATGTTTCTCTCCCTCTCTTTCTCCCTCCCTTCCCCTCTCTCTAGAAAGTAAATAAATCTTTAAAAAATAAAAACAAAACAAAACCTATCAATCCTACATCCATCTGCACAGCCCTTCATTTCTCAGCTCTCCTTCATAGCAAAACTCTTTTAAAAATGTATTGTTTATACTTACTGTCTTCAACTCCTGTTTTCCCATTCTCTTAAAACCATTCCAAATAGGCTTTCATCCTTACAACTCATCAAAAACACTCTCTTGAATTTAAATTCTTTTAAAATTCAAGGTCATGCCCTGGCTGGTGTGGCTCAGTGGATTGAGTGCTGGCCTGTGAGCCGAAGGGTTGCTGATTCAACTCCCAGTCTAAGGTGCATGCCTGGGTTGCAGGCTGGGTCCCCGGTGGGGGGGGGGTGCGTGTGAGAGGTAACCACACATCGATGTTTCTCTCCCTCTCTTTCTGCCTCCCTTCCCCTCTCTAAAAATAAATAAATAAAATCTTCTAAAAAAATAAAAATAAAATTCAAGGTCAGTCCGCATATGACTTGACATCCTGACAGACATGGATGATTATGTCCTCCTCTGCAGGAAACACTTTCAAGTATGGTGGCTTCCAAGATGCCACATTCTCCTGGTTTCTTCCTACCTCTTTGGTACTCCTCTTCTAGTCTGTTGCTATGTCCCCTTCTCCTCCCTGATCTCCAAATGCTGGAGTCTCCCACACTTAGCCTCCTCTTCTTCACTCACTCCCTTGGTAATCTCATCCAGTCTCATGGCTTTAAATCCATCTAGTTACCAATAACTCCCACTTGGCCATCTAGACAAATGTCTAACCTACTGTCTTCCCTGAACTCCAGACACATACATCTCCACCTGGAAGTCCTAATGTGCATTCAAACTTCACACGTTTCAAACTGAATTTCTCATCTTTGCTGTACTTTGCCAACCTTGACCACCCCTCTGTAGACTTACCCATCTGTTAATGGCAACTACACTGAAACACCCAGGCTAAAAACCCTTAGAGCCACCCTTGACTTGTCTCTCTTTCACACTCCATATCCAAACCATGGGCAAATCCCATTGGGCCATCCAGTTTCTCTTTTTTAATTTATTAAATTATTTCTTTAAAGATTTTATTTAGGCAGAGGACAAGGAAGGGTGAAAGAGAGGGAGAGAGACATCAATGTATCAATGTGTAGTTGCCTCTCCCATGCCCCCCAATCAGGGACCTTGCTTGCAACCCAGGAACATGCCCTGACTGGGAATCGAACCAGTGACCCTTTGGTTTGCAGGCCGCTGCTCAATCCACTGAGCCGCACCAGCCAGGGCCAATCCATCCAGTTTTTATCTTTCTCTTAACACCTTAGTCCAAGTTGCATCCTTTCTCATTTCTCACCTAGATTATTGCTACTTCTTAACTGGTCTCCTCATTTCCACACTTGCCCTCTTTACACAGTCTTCTCAGTAACCTAAATGACCAGCCATTCACTTAAAAAATACAACAATGTAAAGACCTTTTTGCTCTTTACGATGTCCAGAAAGGCTTACATTTATGATACCCTCGCCTCCATTATCTGTCCAACCTTCTCTCCTAGCATATTCTCTTTTATTCACTCTGTTCCAGTAGATTCCTCATTATCCCTTGACCGTCCCTTTGCACTAGTTATTCTCTGTTTGGAATGTCCTTTCCTTAGATAACCCCATGGTCCCCTTCTTGTAGCCATCAAGTCTTTGTTCTAATGTCACCTTCCCTATGAGGTCTACCCTGATCTCCCCAGGTATAAACCCTTCAACCTGACCCCCCTACCATGCTATAGTTTTGAGCCAACAGCATTAATCACCCTCTAATGTGCTATGTTATGTATTTGTCCTTTTTAATACATCTTCCCTCATTTGAGTTAATCTCCATCAGAAGTGGGATTTTTGTCTGTTTTATTAGACTATGTATCCCTAGCATCCGAAACAATACCAGGCACAGAACAGGTAACCCATAAATACTTGCTGCATGAACAGATGAAGGATAAGAGAAGAATGAACTGAACAAAAGGAAAGACCGTGCTGTCATTTACAGGAAGTGAAGCCATCTGTTTTACAATAAATGTCAAACTCTCGTAAGAACTAATGACTTAACATCACCACTTAAACGTTTAAAACGTTTAAAAACAAAACTTCTTCCAAGCACTTATTCTCCATTTCACCAAACAGCCCCACTATCTACAAAGCTGCACAAACCTGAAATATAAGTCAGCCTGTTCGATCCTCTCACCTTCCCCTATCCAACCCATCAGGAAGTCCCGTCAATTTTAACATAAAAATTCAGCTCAAATGCATCCATCTCTCTCTATCTCCACTACTAGCACTCTAGCCCAAGCCATCAGTCTCTCACCTGTACTATTTTGAAAGCCTCCTACCTGTTCTCTTTTATTTTCTTGCCTTCTTCAATCCACTTCCTACATAGCAGCAAAAGTGTTCTTTAAATTGTAAGTTGGGTCATCCTGACTGGTGTGGCTTAGTTGGTTTAGTGCCGTCCAGAAAAGCAAAAGGTCATCGGTTTGATTCCCATTCAGGGCACATATCTGGGTGGCAGGCCCGGTCCCCGGTCGGGGCGTGTGAGAGGCAACTGATCATTGTTTCTCTCACGCATCAATGTTTCTCTCCCGGTCTTTCTCCCTTCCTCTAAAAATAAATAAAATCTTAAAAATTTATAATAAATCAATAAAATAAAATGTAAATTGGGTCATAATACTCCTCTGCTTAAAATCTCAAATTTTCACAGAACTTGCTTTGTGAGTGAGGGGGCTCCATGTAGGCCACTGTACTCCGTGCCTACTGTGCTGCTTCCGGGCCCTGCAACATGTCCTACTCTTTGCCGTCCCAGGGTCTTTGCACATGCCGTTCTCACTTCTCCACTCTTCATTCTTCACTCTGTATCTCATCCCTTGTGTGTTTCCTCCATAATTTCTAACAAGTTGCTTACCTGATTTTTGTTTCTTCCCCACTACAAATAGCTCCACAAGGGTAGGGACCACAACAGCGAGGATACAGGGAGAGGCAGGGTTGCCTCTTTGGAAACGTCTGAGCAGCGCCAGCTGTAGGTCAGTGTCAGCTGTAAGAGCTGGCGTTCCAACTCTCATCACCACAGAGCTCCCTCCAGATGGAGCACCTCTATGATTTCAAAAGGAACTAAAGACAAGGTTTCATTGGCAAATCACATCAATTCCAACTGCCGTGGACCAAACTGTATCTCCTCAAAATTCACATGTGGAAGCCCCAGCCCCAATGTGATGGCATCTGGAGACAGGACCTTTGGGAGGTAAGGAGGTTCAGATGGAGTCAGAGGGGGAGTCCTTATGATGGGGCCAGTGCTCCTACGGGAAAGATGAAGAGGAAGAAACAACAGAACTCTAGCTCTCTGCCATGTGAGGACAGAGCAAGAAAGCAGCTCAAGAGAGAGTTCTCACCAGCACCCTGATCTCAAGATGCCTAGCTTCCAGAATTGAGAAATTCCTGTTGTTTACACCAACCAGTTCATTTTGTCATGGCAGCCTGAGCTAACTAAGAACGAACCCAGCCAAAACAAGAATGCTCCACTCTCAATGTAACCAAACAAACATGTAAAAAGGTACCTGGTACGGTAGCATGTCTATCAAGACTCTCCTAACCCAAACTGTTCCACTGCTTGTCTGATGCTCTTTCCCAAACAGCTACACTTTTGGAGACCAAACACTGTTAAAGCAATTGTTTTAAATACTCATCACTTGCAAATACTCAAATGCTAGAAGACGACTTCAAAGCGAGCACCAAAGGGTGGTGGGCAGCACCCTCCCCCAGCCATCCACCAACTCACCCACCTCCATGCACTAAAATGGGTGGTGACTCAGGCACATCAAACACATCAACAACTGTGTCTTGTTCAGAAACACTCACTGAGGCCCCGTTAGAGAGTGATTTTGGCTGAGACTCACGACAGCACAGAGACTCGACACAGAGAAACACCGCCCCAGGCAATCTTCCCATGAGATTTCCTCCTAACCGAGAGTCTCAGGGGCTCTCCACTGAACTACTGTTTGTTTGCTTTTTTTAAGTAGACATTTCAGAAAGCTAAGTTTCCCCCCCCTCTACAACTAGACTCTAACTGTAGAGCAGAGTGATTAAGCAACTAGATTCTTTGAGATACTTTGTTAGAAAACTACTTTAAACATTCAGGAACTTACATGATTTTATAAAAGGAAACAGTCTAACACTGTATTTTTAAAAATTCATATTCTTTGTAGAATCTGAATTATCAAGTCAGTTATTTCTCTGATACTTGCTACCTTGGAAATTTTAGAACAGTCTTAAAACTCAGTGGTTTTTTAAAAACACCCATGTCCATCTTATAGGGAGAAATAAGGAAAAATAAGCAAAGTAGTAACAGATTATGAAGGTCCCACAGTCAGAGCTCCACTTCTACAAGATAGAGTAACACCCAGAAGTTATCGAAGGCATACAGTGTAGCCACAAAACGGAGAAAGGCAGTATAAGTATTCTGCAACTGGAACAACCAAAGCTGCTCTGGGGCCTGGATACCAAGTACAGCGGCAATAGGATGTATAGACTGAAAAGACTCTCCACGTTTTAGAACTTGTGACTCCAAATGTTAATCGGTATTTCACTAAGTGCAACAGGGGACAAAGGGGTAGAAAAGGAAAGTATCTAGAGTACAAAAATCTGAGGACCCTAAAATAGTATTAACCCTTAAATTTTTTTAGAGATTAACACTTGTTCCTCTTTCCAATACTTTTTTTATGTATATTTTATTGATTATGTTATTACAGTTATCCCATTTTTTTTCTCCCCTTTATCCCCTTCCATACTGCACTCCCCCTACCTTAGTTCATGTTCCTGGGTCATACGAATAAGTTCTTTGGCTTCTCCATTTCCTATACTATACTTAAACCCCCTGTCTATTTTGTACCTACCAATTATGTTTCTTATTCCCTGTACCTCTTTCCCCATTCTCTTCCCTCCCCCTCCCCATGTGATCTTCATTTCTGTGATTCTGTTCCTGTTCTAGTTGTTTGCTTAGTTTGTTTTTGTTTTTAGTTTCAGTTGTTGATCATTGTGAGTTTGTTGTCATTTTACTGTTCGTAGTTTTGATCATCTTCTTTTTCTTAGGTAAGTCCCTTTAACATTTCACATAGTAAGGGCTTGGTGATGATGAACTCCTTTAACTTTACCTTATCTGGGAAGCAACTTTTTTTAAGGCTTTAGAGAGACGGGAAGGGAAGGAGAAAGGGAGAGAAACATCAATGTGTGGTTGCCTCTTGCACGCCCCATACTGGGGACCTGGTCCGCAACCATGTGCCCTGACTGGGAATTGAACCCGCAACCTTTTAGTTTGTAGTCCAGTGCTCGATCCACTGAGCCACACCAGTCAGGGCTGGGAAGCATGTTATCTGCCCTTCCATTCTGAATGATAGCTTTGCTGGATAGAGTCATCTTGGACGTAGGTCCTTGTTTTTCATGACTTTGAATATGTCTTTCCAGCTGAGTCTTATGGGAATCATCTAATAGTCTTATGGGACCTCTTTGTAGGTAACCCTCTCCTTTCTCTTGATGCTTTTAAGATTCTCTCCTTATGCCCTGACTGGTGTGACTCAGTGGATTGCATAGCTGGCCTATGAGGGGTCGCTGGTTTTGATTCTAGCCAGGGCACACACCTGGGTTGTGGGCCAGGTACCCAGTAGGGGATGCATGAGAGGCAACCACACAATGATGTTTCTCTCTATTTCTCCTTCCCTTCCCTTCTCTCTAAAAATAAAATCTTAAAAAAAAAAAAAGAGAGAGAGAGACTTAAAAACCACTTTAAAAAAAGAAAAAGATTCTCTCCTTATCTTTAATCTTGGGTAATGCAATTATGATGTGTCTTGCTGTGTTCCTCCTTGTGTCCAACTTCTTTGGGACTCTCTGAGCTTCCTGGACTTGCATTTCCAGAAAGTCTATTTCCTTCGCCAGACTGGGGAAGTTTTCAATTTTTTGCCCTTCCTCTTTTCCTTTTGGCACCCCTACGATTTGGATGTTGGAACATTTAAAGTTGTCCCAGAGGTTCCTGAGACTCTCTTCATTTTTCTGAATTCTTGTTTCTTCATTCTGTTCCAGTTGAATGTTTATTTCTTCCTTCTGTACCAAATCATTGATTGAGTTCCGGTTTCCTTCCCTTCACTGTTAGTTCCCTGTATATCTTTCTTTATTTCACTCTGTATATAGCCTTCACTTCTTCCTTTATTTTACGACAATACTCAATCATTTCTGTGAGCATCCTGATTACCAGTGTTTTGAACCCTGCATCTGATAGGTTGTCTACCTCCTTGTCACTTAGCTCTTTTTCTGGAGTTTTTATCTGTTCTTTCATTTGGGGCATATTTCTTTGTCTCAGTGCACCTGTTACATTATACATGGCTGAGCTTTAGGTAGTCACCAGGGCGGGGCAACCCACGTCACTGTGTTGTGGCGCTGTATGTGGGGGAGGGATCAGAGAAGGAACATGCCGCTTGCTAGGCTCTTGCTCCCTTTCAGTCACTTCTCCCGCTACCCACAAGCAAACTGCATCCTCCTGGTGCCGATTCCTGTGTAGGTGGGTTTGTATCTGTTCTAAAATCCTATGGACCTCTCCAGTGGACCCCTCCAGTGAACTCTTCACTGAGACTGGGAGTTTTTCCTGCCTCCACAACTCCCACAGGTTTTTACAGCCAGAGGTTTTAAGGCTTTATTTTCCCCATGCTGGAACCCTGGGTTGTGTGGTCTGTCTCACTCCTCAGTTGTTCCTCCTGGTTTATCCGCATGTGAATGTGAGACTGCCTGGTCTGCCAGCTGACGCCTCACCCGTCTGCCAGGTCCACCAGCCGCCACATCTCCGCCCTGGCTGCCCACCTCTGCCCTTCCTGCCAGTCTGGATGACCGTTTCTTTTTTAACTTCTCAGTTGTTGGACTTCCATACAGTTCCATTTTCTGGCAGTTCTGGTTGTTTCTTTTATTTTAAATTGGCTGTTATCCTTCTGCTGGTTGTGTGAGGAAGTAAAGCATATCTATGCCTACATCTTGGCCAAAAGCTTCCAATACTTTTAATAAAGAGTTTCATCTGTACAAAATCGAGTCCCACCTATGAGTAACCTCCACTGTCACTGTGCTACTCCCTCCTCTTTGCCTATTTCAGGAGGAAGGAACAGAAGTTCACAGTTCTGGGGAAGCAATGTGTAGCAGCTTCTCATAAAAGGGTTTTAAGCCCCTGGCCTAGATATTCATAGCAGTCATTATACAACTAAAGAGAAAGATAAACTAGCCTTCCCAATCCATTTAAAACTAGAATCATCTAGTCCTACACCATATGTCTCTCAGAGAGATACAGTAACTTGTTCATAGTGACATGGAGAATTGGTGATTATGCCGGCAAATAAAATTCATGTCTCCTTACTCAGTCCAGTGCCCTTTCTAATACACTGGGTTCCCTCCCATTTAATAATCAAAGTAGTAAATCAAGACCAAAATAAGTAGGGAATCTGCACAAGGAAAACCCAAGTTGCCTTAGTCCTAGGGTGAATTCCAACCTTGAAAAGCCAAATGAAGAATGTTTGGGAAAAGCCTGCCAACAAATCTAGCAGAAAACTTCATAGTCAGTGGACTCTATTTCTCTCTCACATCAGCCCCTCAAATCTTATAAATGTGAGACTGCCCCACCTCTTGAGTGCAAAAACAATTGTTTTTATTTTATTTTTTTACCCCAAGAAAGTTTAGGTCAAAAAAGGAGAAAATAATCTCATTTCTTTCTGCCAGAATTTTGGCACAGTGGGACTGTGCAGGAATGCACCTACTGTGGAATCTTCCCACACTCCTGTGTTGTGGAGAGTAACCAGCAGAGGCATGTTCCATACACTCCCCAAATATCTCAGCTGGCAACAACAAAAGATATTCAGAGATCTTAGCCCTGGGACAGCAGCTTCTGTCAGTCAGCTACAGTTCTCACGACTCTGTGTTTCTGCTCTTATTTCAATTTCATACCAAAGAGCATATCACACCTGTGTAAGTATTTGAGAAAACCACGCAAATGAATTCACACAGTAGTATATAGCAATTTTGTCAAGGCACAAATACTAATGATAAAGTATAATTTTTTTTTTTTTTAAATTCAAAGACCTTACACAAGCATATTACTCTTAGCACTTACACAGCACATTTGACAAAGAACCCAGGGCCCCATTAACCTGTCCTTGAGACTAACACCGAAAATGATTCAGTAGTTTCCATGCAAAGGTAGTTACATATTAGGAAAGCAAAGATGAGCATTTTATCTCTTACCTGAAGCCAAAGGTCGAATCCATTCTTTGCTATTCAGGTCAAGTCGCCAGAGGTCATTGAAAGCAGCATTGCAGCTGCTTTGGGTACAGCCTCCAAACACATACATAGACTGATTAGCATCATAATAGCATGCACCTAGAAAGAAAACAATAAATAAATAACTGATGTTTAATTTCGAAGTCCCTTTAATACCTTAACTATAGCCCATATCTTTCAAAGATCAATTATTTCACATATTTTGCAACTCTTACCAGGTACTAATTTTCTATAACCAACCTGTTTTCTTCAGATTGGTCAGCATCACCTTTAAAATGAGGCCCAGAGAAAAGCAAAGAAAAGGTTATTTCTGAGCACACTAAGCAAAGTGACAATGATGTCATTAAATAAGACAGTATAGCCTGAGCTGGTGTGGCTCAGTGCATTCAGTGCCAGCCTGCAAACCAAAGGGCCGCAGGTTCAATTCCTAGTCAGGGCACGTCTGTGTTATGGGCTAGGTCCCCGGTGGGGGGCACGCTAGAGGCAACCACACACTGATGTTTCTCTCCCTTTTTCTCCCTCCCTTCCTCTCTCTCTAAAAATAAATAAATAAAACATCTTAAAAAAAAATAAGACAGTATAATTCTAGCAAGAACACACACGAATTCATATTAAGGGCACTCAACGAGTGATATTTCAGCACAGCTGCGTACTTAATCTGAATCTGCATAGGGTTAGGGAGAGAGAGTCAGTGCTAACAGATGTACTGTCCTCCCATTTCTCTCCTCCAGTCATCTTACTGGTTTGTTTTCAAATGAAACCCAAAGCACAAACCAATAAACAGGTCCTTATATGAAGGAGAATGAGAGAAGACAATTTTAACCAACGCCACGAAATAAGCACTAATGAAGACCAATGTAGCTCAGGCATCTCAGAAGTAGTGTGATCCCAAGACAACTGAGAGAAAAAGCATGAAAGCTCCTAGGTATAACCAGAAGCCACCAAGGCAGGCTAGTAATGCTAAACAGAAAAACAGTGCAGTAAGTAACATTTAAAAAGCAACAAGGTCTCTGAGAAGAGCCTTTTTAATTAGTAGATTATATGCACCTCACCAATAGGCATCATTCTGAAGAGGCAATGATTGTGAGAGGGCTGTGCCTCTAAAACTAGAAAGACCAGAGCCAGAGTCTAGATGAGAGATCTGAGAGCTAAGCTCTGCCACCTTGCTTCTCACTATCTTTTGGAAAAGATGACCACACTCCTTACAGTCCTGGATCTCAGGAAAAAGGCGAAGAAAAACTTCTCTTTCTATTCACTTCATGTTTTCCAGTGGGAAAAAGACCTCTCAAAGTTCATGTGAAACTAAGCTTGAACAGTTAAGGGTCATATACAAGGAAGGGGAAAGTGAAAAGAAAGTCAGAGATTCAACCCACTAGTACAACGTTTCCCCGATCATTTAGTTTATTTGCTGAGCTAGTTCGATTTGGCACGTCGCTGATTTTAAGATTTATTCTGAAATCTGGCACCATTTATTCGAGTTTAGAAAAAGGGAAATGCCACTGCTGTATTACCCCTGTGATATGTACTAGCTCTGGGGATAACCCTATCTTTTTATTTTTTCAAAACTGAGCCCACCCAATAGGCACTTTATGGAATCTCCACACTATGAAGGCCAAGTCAGAAAACTGGGTGAGTTAAGGACCAATAAAAGCAGTATGTTTAGTCACTTACACCCAGTAATTTCAGTCAGTGGAAAAGCACACCCAAATCATCAGATCTCTGACACCGTGCAACAAGGGAGCTGCAGACTTCTCAAATTTACAAAGAAATTAAAGAGACTAGAGATGTGAAGAAATGAAATACTATCTAATCATCAATAAACTCACACCTGCAAAATAGTTAATATATGTCCCTAGAATTCAAACACACTACAATGGCATATAAAGATTTAAATGATCTTACACCTTCCACTGACTGTCTTTGCCTTTGAAAATAACTTCTGAATCAGTGTTTTAATCCACATCCCAACAAAAAAGTCTATTAAGAAGTTAAAAAAAAAAAAAAAGTAAAATCCTGTGGAATTACATTGCTCGTGTCTCAGTTTTGTTACAAATTACAAATAACAAAGGATCAAATTAGATGACATTAGGTAAACAAAATGGATAATTAATGGTATCATATTTTAAACTCCACCGAAGAGCTACGCTTCAGATATTTTTGGCTTCCTCATACATTTCTTTCTTTCTTTTTTTTAATCCTCACCCGAACACATGCCCACTGATTTTAGAGAGACGGTAAGGGAAGGAGAGAGAAAGGGAGAGAAACATCAATCTGTCGCCTCCTGTACAGAGCCAAATGCAGACCGAACCCGCAACTCAGGCTTGTGCCCTGAACAGGAATCAAACCAGAGACCTTTCAATTGTATGGGATGACATTACAACTAATTGAGCCACACTGGCCAGGGCTCTCACACCTTTCTTGAACTAGCTATTCCAACAAATGGGAAAATTTTGAACCAAACCAACTGGTGCCAAGCATAAAGAATATTCTTTTCCTCTTGGTAATCCATATCTCCAGAACAGAAATTGGCAATGTCCTATGGCTTCTGAAACCATAATTTGTGTCCTTTATAACAATGTTTAGTAAGGCAAACTCATGATGTGATATCTGAAAGAGTGAGGGCTCATTTATGTCTCACCACTCCTCAAAGATCAACTCTTAGCAGCTGCTTCCTTTGTGTAGCAAAAGAGAGCAGTGCCTTTATTTATCAAAGAGGTAGCAAACATTCTTCTTCTCTATTTGGATTGAAAACTCAGCCAGTCACTGGGCCCCATGAGGTTCTTAACCACATGTATTTTAATCCTATACTAAAATAAGGCAATTGGCATTTTCCTGCTTCTCTTTGAGCAAACAAAGGTTTCTGGAAGAGGAAGGCACAGCCCAAACTATACAAAGATAATAAGACTAAAATGACAAGTTTCACACACCATGTTTTCAATGTTCAGCAGTCAATTATCAACAAAGCTTGGAGAGGAAGGGAGTCAATTTAGTCAGCTAAGTTTAGAACTCAGATACAATGGAATGAGAAAACTGCCATCGATAATACACTCAAATATTTTAGGCACCCTAGTGAACTTTGTGTATTGTCTATTTTTATTAAGACACCTACATGTTGTTCTGAGTGGGTGTGGGGGAACCAGACTAGTTCAATGGACCTTTTAGAAAAAATTAAGAATTTATACAAATACCAGTGTTCAAGTAGTCATTTCCCTTTTACCAAAGTTCTCCACCCAAAGAGAGTATTTTCCTTTCAGACCGTTGGAATGTGCCTTACAAAAATTACAGTTCATAATACAGTATGAATAATCTGCTAAGAAATTACATTAAGAATGTTTATTCAACTGCTAATTATCTTCAATCTTCGGAAATGGGTTTGATTGCTCCATGAACAATTATTGCAAGACACATACATACCTCAAGTTAGTACCTAATAGTCCCTATTCAAATGCAAGTCAAATATTCCCAGTTACACACACAGCAAGCAAACAGTTCTTCAGCACTCCAAATACTTCCCTCCTATATTACAGTCCTCTCCAATGCAAAGTATGCCAGTTGTTTCGCATTTTCCCTGGCGCCTGGTAATCACTCAATAAATGTCCACTCTAATTTTTTGCACTTTCAGGTGTTAAATTCTCTTCTGTTTCCCCACTTGTCTCCAGGGAAAGGCCCTGAGGCATTCATCCCATGCTTACCCAGACTCTGCTGTCCTGTGCGTCATGCCTACAAGCCGGGACACACTTGCTAAGGCCTGTAATTACATAACTATGGAACAAGCAAGGCTGGCCACCCAGTCTGGACCTGCTGGCTACTGCAGGAACATGATTAGCAATGTGTATGTGGAATGACCTGTGTCTGGAGCCTCAACACTAAAACCTTTTCAAAGCGTGACGCTGGGGACTCAACAGACCACTACATCAATCTGAAAAGGGCACCGTACAATCTGAAGAGAATCACATGCACTCACCAAAAACCCAGGAGAACTGGTTTCATTTTACTTCCCCTGCCTTTTTTTGGGCCAGACCTTTCCTTTTTAACACTTAGGAAAGAAGCTGTACTGCTCATATCTTTGTTATATTTAATTCCACACTATTTAATGAATTATGAATTATGATCCAGGCATTGAGAAAGGTGCACAGATGTCTCAAGACACAGAACCTATCTGTCCCCAGGTAGACAGCTGTTTTGTGGAGGAGCATCATCGTCATCATCCTACCGTTTTGCAGTTTAAAACCTTATTTATTTTATTTATTTTTTTTACAAATGTTTCTTCAATTCAATTTCCTAGCAACCCTGTGGTACAAGAATTTTCACTCACATTTTACAGATGATGAAATTGTGGGTTAGAGGAGCCAAGGAAAGTGCTTCCCAAGCCTAAAGTTCTCTTGCATGCAGCCTCTTGTATACGGGGAATTACAGTAAGAGACAGACGTTATGAACAGTAAGAGGAAGGTAGGAAGAGTGCATTAGGGGGGTACAAGCAGAGGAAGAACAGAACTTAATCTCCACGGTGGGAAATTTGAGAGTAGTTTTTGAAGAAAGTGGCTTTTGGCTTTGTTTATAAGACGAGTTTTAGAAGATAGGACATTTTTAGTCAATTAATGAGGGACACACAAGTCTAGGGACAGAAAAGGAACAAGTGGGAAAGGGTGGATGAAATCAGGGCATCCAAGAAGAGCCATGAGCTAGGGAAGTTTAAGACATAACAAGGAGTCTTGGGCACGTGAAGTCTGACTATGTGAGGACGCAACAGTGAGCTAGACTGGAAAGATAACCAGTGCCCTGGAAGCCAGGTGGAGTGGAAACTTCTCCGTGTAGTACAGAGAGGCTGAGGCTTTTTGGTAGATGATGAGGCTGGTTTTATGTTTCAGATCTGCAGTGTTTCCCGACAGGAGCTCTGTCATTTGGGGCAGGCTAATTCTTTGTGTTTAGGATCATCCCATTCACCGCAAGATATTTAGCATCCCTGGTCCTTGCCTATTAAATGCTTGAAATGCTTCCCAGTCAAGACGATGAACGACTTCACACATTCCCAAATGCCCTAGGAGGTAGCACTGTCCTCTGTTTTACAGCTGACTGCCAACAGTGTCTAGTACAGTTTCAAATGAAGAGAGAGGAAAAGCAAGAATCTATTTAGACAAAACTTTGGAAAGATGGAATGATTAGATCATACACATGAGTAATGGGGAAAAAAATAGAAACATATGACAGAGATGCTGAGACAGGAAAAAAGTCAACAGGATCTGACTTCTGTTGTTGCGGAAAAGAGAGGTATTAAGAATGAATCCAAGATTTCAGGCTTGTATAATTGAAAGCATGATAATGCCATTAACTAAATTAGGGAGAGGAAAAGATTTGGGAGGTACTACTGAATTCTGCTTTTAGCTGACTAATATGAAACATCTGTGTTATCTCTGGGGCAAAAGATGCAAAGAATTGGAAATGTGGATCTTGAGCTCAACATGAGCTGGGAATAAGGAATAAAGTTGAGCTCAAGGGGTAAGTACAGGGTTGGAAGAGGTAGAAACTAAGGAAAGAAATTCAAGGAATTCCTTGTTTTCAACCTATTTTGAAAACTGGTATTTCTCTCAGTCCTCACCAGTTTGCCAGTTAGACAGCACGTAGAGACAGACGGAAAGAAACTTGAGAGACAGGCCAAAAGAGATGGTAAGACACAGAGGCACCTCTTACAAATCTATGGCACCTGTTCTCGGATTTCAAGCAAAGATATGAGACAAATTTTAAGTAAAAACCAGTATCAAAACCTACCAATCTCTGAACTTCTGGGAGCTTACTAACTACTATTCCTTTCCATTTCCCCCTCAAATAACTGCCTCTATTTTGTGATAATACTTTTTCAAAAGCTAGTTAGTCCTGGCCAGATGGCTCAGTTAGTTGGAACATCATTCTGAACACCAAAAGGTTGTGGGTTCGATCCCCAGTCAGAGCACACAACTAGGTTGCATGTTTGATCCCCAGTTGGGGTGTATACAAGAAGGCAATCAATTGATGTTTTTCTCTCACATCACTGTCTCTTTCCCCCTTCTTCTCTCCCTAAAATCAATAAAAACATATCCTAAGGTGATGATTAAAAAAAAAATTCTCCCTCTCTCATCAGAAAGCTGAACTTTTGCTATGATAATTACTCACATCTGAATACTTCCTACTCTGGTTTTTATTTTACCCAGATTCATTCGATCTCCCTCATAGTTCTAAAATTGATTTAAAAAAACATCTAAAAAAAAGTCTTTAGACTTTAGAAACCTTGTTTCTACCTCTTATTCCAATTCTCTGTAGGTAACTGACGTTATCCTACCCTCAACAACAACCCAACGTGGATCCTTCCATAATTTCATTAAACATTCTTAGCAAGGATTCATTTTACTGTCCTTTGCAGTACTGTCTAAGTGTGGTCTGTGGGCTCCTGAAAACATTCAAGACCCTTTCAAAACTATTTAAATAATAATAATAATAATAATAATAATAATAAGTAAGAGGAGGGAAGTAAGGAGAAGTAGTGAATCGCCCTTCTCACTGTGTGGACATTTGCACTAATAGTGCAGAAGCAATGCTGGGTAAAAGTGCTGCAGCCTGCACACAATCAAGGCGGGACCTTCAACGATTCCAGGGATCACTGTGTTCTTCACGGCCACACACTCACAGGTCAAAACAGACAAAGCCAGTTCTGACTTCACAGACCCCCAAAGGGGCTCAAAGATGACCTCCTTCCCAGGGGTCCAGGAATCACCCTTTGAGATTCATCGCTCTAGTGCACAGGTGGCAAACACAAGGCCCGTGGGCCGAATCCAGCCCTCCACCTTGTTTTATCTGGCCTGGCTCCTTGTTTCCACCTGCAGCAGCGCTGAGCTCCTTGCCCCTAGTTAAGGAGTAGTTACATTTATACAGTCCTAAAATTACATTCAGCCCTTTGAAGGCCACCGCAAGGTGATGTGGCCCCCGGTGAACCTGAGTTTGACACCCCTGCTCTAGGGGGTGTACAATGGCACAAGTGAAAGCAGCTCCTGTAGAAAACTAAGAGCACAGCAATAGTTTGGCCTATTCCTTTGACCTGTTTAGATACCATTCAAACGTAATAATGAATTATAATTATTCACTGAACTATCTTCTGCATTCAGAGTACAGCACATGATCAGCAGCCAGCCTCCAAGATGGCCTCCAATGATCCTCACTTCCTGGTATCTATTCCTTCGGTCATCCGCGGTGTGACCAATAGAATACCGCAGAAAAGATGGTATTTACCTGAGTGATTAGGGTGTAAAAGACACACAGCTTCTGTCCTGGTGTCTGTCTCTCAGATCATTCATTCTGAGGGGCTCCAGCTGCCGGGCTGTGAGCAGCTCTGTGAAGCCCATGTTGGTGGGGGCTCCTCCTCCAGTCCGCAGTTCCCTGGGCGAGCTCAGAAGCTGGTCCCCCACACCCCCGCAAGCCTTCAGGGGACTAGAGCTCTGGCTGTCAGACTGACTGCAACCTCAGGGGAGACCCAGAGCCAGAACCTCCCAGCTAGGCCACTCCCAGTTTCCTGACCTTCAGGTACTCCATGAGATAAAAAATGTTTCAGACTGCTAAGTTTTGGGGTATTTTTCATGTAACATGGATAACTAATATTCTTTCCTTCCCTTCAAGAGTTCAAAATATAGTTTTTTTAAAAAGACACATACATGTAAGCTAACAGTAAAAGACACAGTGAATTAAGTGCCAAATTAGAATTTTAGGCAACAACATAAGCTCAGAACAGAGAAATATTTTCAATGGGCTAGAAAGTTGAGAAAAGGTTTTTATGAAGGAGCCAGAACTTCAACTGAGTCTTTAAGGAGAAGCAAGCTTCTGCTAAGTGGATAGGAATACTCCACGGAGGAAGAAACAAGTACGGCAAAGAGATAGCTTGAAAGAAGAGCTCTTGGCAAACACTGGAAGATGAAGTGATTAAATGTAGACACAGATCAAATTAAAGAGGGCTCTGAATATAAGACTAAGTTTAGCTTTCATCCTGTAGGCAATGAACAGGCACTGAAGGTTTCTGAACAGGGAAGTAATAAAATTAAAGCAGTGCCCTGGCTGGTACAGCTCAGTTGACTGAGTGCCGGCCTGCAAACAAACCTAAGGGTCGCCAGTCAGGGTTAGATTCCCAGTTAGATTCCCAGTTGGGGCACATGCCCGGGTTGCGGGCCAGGTCCGCCGTAGGAGGTGCACAAGGGGCAACCACATATTGATGTTTCTCTCCCTCTCTTTCTCCCTCACTTCCCCTCTCTCTAGAAATAAATAATCTTTAAAAAATTTAAAAAATTTAAAAATAGGTTTGTCAAAAAAAATGTTTTAAAAAAGCAGTAATTATGAGAACTAAGAGGCAATCCTCCCCTCAGTGAGCTCTCTTCTTGCAGAACCATTAATAAATACACCTTTATTGGCCTAAGATATACTACACCTCAATTTCACTTTGATGAGGGATATATGAATCACAATAGAATATAATGTGTCTATAAAAGTCAATTAAAATGAAGAGTTAATTCCAGAATAATTTTAAAACTCTAAATTATGTCTATTTGCCAGGACATTTTATTTATAATTTTACTATTTAAATTTGTATTTTATAATCAATAACTTTCACACTCAGAAATTTTGTGTGACTCTAGTCAAATTCAGTGTTTGCTGAGCATACACTATGTTAAAATAAAGAGTTATTACAAAACAGTGCTAAACTCTGGCTACTCCCTAAGCAAAATCTCAGTAATACCCTTGTGTACGCCATTCCTTTGTTTCTCTTACATGATGTCAGATGTTTAAAAGTCTAAATAAGCGTGACCCTGACCAGTGTGGCTCAGGTGGTTGGGCGTCGTCCCGCAAAGCATTTTGTGGTTCAATTCCCTGTCAGGGCACACGCCTGGGTTGCGGGCGTGGTCCTGGGTCAGAGTTTCTCTCCCTCTTTTTCTCCTTTCCTTCCCCTCTCTCTAAAAATTAATAAATAAAATATCTTTTAAAAACTAAAAATAAAAGTCTAAGCATAACCTTGACCTCTTTGGAGTACAGATACCACAAAAGCTCAATGAAAAGCAGAACATAAATTTATGCCAAAGCACCTACAATGTACTCAGACTCATGTGCTTCCCTCATTCTGAATGTAAAATTAATATAAATCCTCATTTTACATTCTCTTCATAAAAAAGTCAAACAAACGTACCTCCAAAGCAGTTTTTGGAAACACAGGCAGGGTGGGATGTGCTTTCACAGTGAATACTTACTGTGTGAGAACCGCTGAGTGATCGGGGTTCCAGGATAAGGGTAAGTCCGACTCTCCCACTGAATGTTTCCTTCCTGAACAGCCTTTATGAAACCATGGTAACACTGGTGGGCTACACCTAAAGACAAAAACAACAAGGGCCTCAGCCTAGGCATTTCACTTTTTTAAAAAATATATTTTATTGATTATGCTATTACAGTTGTCCCATTCCCCCCCCCTTCACTCCACTCCATCCTGCACACCCCCTCCCTCCCACATTCCCCCACTATAGTTCATGTCCATGTGCCATACATATAAGTTCTTTGGCTTCTACATTTCCTATACTATTCTTACCCTCCCCCTGCCTATTTTCTACCTACCATTTATGCTACTGATTTCTCTGTACCTTTCCCCCCTCTCCCCCTCCCACTCCTCTGTTGATAACCCTCCATGTGATCTCCATTTCTGTGGTTCTGTTCCTGTTCTAGTTGTTTGCTTATTTGCTTTTGTTTTTGTTTTAGGTGTGGTTGTTAATAACTGTGAGTTTGCTGTCATTTTTACTGTTCACATTTTTTATCTTCTTTTTCTTAGATAAATCCCTTTAACATTTCATATAATAAGGGCTTGGTGACGATGAACTCCTTTAACTTGACCTTATCTGAGAAGCACTTTGTCTTCCCTTCCATTCTAAATGAAAGCTTTGCTGGAGAGAGCAATCTTGGATATAGGTCCTTGCCTCTCATGACTTGGAATACTTCTTTCCAGTACCTTCTTGCCTGGAAGGTCTCTTTTGAGAAATCAGCTGACAGTCTTATGGGAACTCCTTTGTAGGTAACTGTGTCCTTTTCTCTTGCTGCTTCTAAGATTCTCTCCTTATTTTTAATCTTGGCTAATGTAATTATGATGTGCCTTGGTGTGTTCCTCCTTGGGTCCAGCTTCTTTGGGACTCTCTGAGCTTCCTGGACTTCCTGGAAGTCTATTTCCTTGGCCAGACTGGGGAAGTTCTCCTTCATTATTTGTTCAAATAAGTTTTCAATTTTTTTGTTCTTCCTCTTCTCCTTCTGGTACCCCTATAATTCAGATGTTGGAACGTTTAAAGATGTCCTGGAGGTTCCTAAGCCTCTCCTCATTTTTTTGAATTCTTGTTTCCTCACTCTTTTCTGGTTGGATGTTTCTTTCTTCCTTCTGGTCCACACTGTTGATTTGAGTCCCAGTTTCCTTCCCATCACTATTGGTTCCCTGTACGTTTTCCTTTGTTTCTCTTAGCATAGCCTGCATTTTTTCATCTAATTTTTGACCAAATTCAACCAATTCTGTGAGCTCTTGATTACCAGTGTTTTGAACTGTGCATCTGATAGGCTGGCTATCTCTTCATGGCTTAGTTGTATTTTTTCTGGAGCTTTGATCTGTTCTTACATTTGGGCCATTTTTTTTTTTGTCTTGGCATGCCTGTTACATAAAGGGGTGGAGCCTTGGGTGTTCACCAGGTCGGGGTAACGCTAGTCACTGCACTGTGACTTGTGACACTGTACATGGGGGAGGGACCGAGAGGGAACAACAGCACTTGCTCTACTCTCTGCTGATTTTCAGTCACTCCCTCCGCTACCCACAATCAAATTGGGCTCTTCTAGCGCTGCTTCCCGAGCGGGTGGGCTTGTGCATGCTCTAGGCCCCTGTGGGTCTCTCCAACGACCTCTCCTGTGAGGCTGGGAGTTTCTCCTACTGCTGCCTCAACCCCCACAGGTGTTTTGAATCAGAGGTTTGAGGCTTTATTTCCCTGCGCTGGAGCCCTGGGTTGCGAGGTCTGTCACCTGGTCCACCAGCTGCTGCCTCTCCGGCCAGCTGCAGCTTTGCCCACCCTGCTCCACAATCCACCACTTCGCTGGGTCTGACAGCCACCGCCTTGCTGCAAGTCCTCTCCCCCCTGGCTGCCTGTCTCTGCCCCACCTACCAGTCTAGATGAATGTTTCTTCTTTATCTCCTTGGTTGTCAGACTTCCATACAGTTCGCTTTTCTGTCAGTTCTGGTTGTTTTTTGTTTTTAAATTGTTGTTGTCCTTCTTTTGGTTGTGTGAGGAGGCAGGGTGTCTACCTATGCCTTCATCTGGGCCGGAAGTCCAGCACTTCACTTATAAATCGGATTATTAAAACTGCATCTATTAAATGTCTTATCACTTTTATAAGACATAAATTTCTTTGAAATACTTCAAATTTCTTTGATTTTTTCATTCAGGAAAAGAAAACAGAATCATATATTTTTACAACTGGAAGATCCAATCCTTTCATTCACCAGGTTCAGGAAGGTTAAGTGCCTTGCTCAAGATTACAAAATGAGCCCATACTGTAACTCCGCTCCCTTTTGTCATATCATGGTGCAACCCGTCCAGTAACTGGTATTAGTTACTACAAAGCGAAGGGGCGGGGGGCAATGTAGCTTCGTGGTTAAGAGTATGGTAAAACAGTACCCGGAATATAATAGGTATTCAGTAAGTCTCTATCATTAGAACATGACAACTAAACGTTCTCCATCTTAAACAAGGAGATACAATTTAGTTTACAATGGATTATTATTTATAACTAAGTTATTATTTATAATTAAGAAAATCTGTTTTAAAAAATGAGAACTTGGGAGTATTTGAGATTTTGCTCCCCAGCATATGTCAGTTTGCTCAAATAAACTCACAAAAATTTTTTAAAATGAGAACTTTTACTATAATGGCAGATACATGTCATTATACTTTTGTCCAAAGTCAGAATGTTCACCAAGTACGAACCCTAATACCACCTATGGACTTTGGGTCCTGATGCTGTATCAATGTAGGTTCATCAGTTGTAACAAGGGCACCTCTCCGGTGGGGCATGCTGACATAGGGGAGGCTGCGCACGTGTTGGGGCAGGGGTATATGGGATATCTCTGAACTTGCTCAATTTTGCTGTGAGCCTAAAACCACTTTAAAAAATAAAGCCTGTTTTTAGCCCTGGCTGGTGTAGCTCAATGGATTGAGCACAGGCTGAGAACCAAGGGGTCGATGGCTTGATTCTTTTTTTTTTTTTAATTGTTATTCAATTACAGTTGTATGCCTTTTCTCCCCATCCCTCCACCCCACCCAGCTGAACCCACCTCCCTCCCCCACCTCCACCCTCCCCCTTGATTTTGTCCATGTGTCCTTTATAGTAGTTCCTAAAAAATATGGAACGCTTCACGAATTTGTGTGTCATCCTTGCGCAGGGGCCATGCTAATCTTCTCTGTATCGTTCCAATTTTGGTATATGTGCTGCCGAAGCAAGCACGATGGCTTGATTCTTGATCAGGGCCCATACCTGGGTTGCGGGCCAGGTCCCCAGTGGGAGGGTGCGCGAGAGGCAACCACACATTGGTTCCCACCCCCTTCCTTCCCCTCTCTAAAAAATAAATAAATCTTTAAAAACAAAAAACAAAAAAAGCCACAAGGTGATACAAATGCTAAATAAAGCCTAAGAATAAATTCATATATTGATAAGAATCACAGCCCCTCATCTATGATTCCTCCCCCTGTTTTACTAGTGAAACTGTCTATTTCCACAGTGTAGGGGCCAATCTGTCCTGAAGAGTCCACTCACTCTGCCAACAGAAGTAGGCTGTGCACACCAGTATTACCAGTTATAAGCAGATGAGTTCAGGACCTGACAAGCAGTTTCAACACAGGTGATCCTTAGACCTCCAGGGTGGACTTGGATAATTGACAAAGACCACACTCCTCTGAGAACCAACCTGATGCAAGGAAAAGATTTTACAACTGATTCTTATCTGAAAGTTTTTCTCTTTCATATTTCTGCTGCCTTGCTCCCACCAGGAAAGAACAAACTGATACCAATCCTTGCTTCCAACAAAGATTATTGAACTGGTCTGGTCATCTTCATTTAAAAAAGGAGGGGGGAGGGTCATTTTCACCTAAAATGGAATAACGCCAAATAACTTCTATCTGTAAATTAAAAATACAGCCCTGGCTGGTGTGGCTGAGTGGACTGAGCACCGGCCTGTGAACCAAAGGGTCGCTGGTTCCATTCCCAGTCAGGGCACATGCCTGGGTTGTGCTTCCTGGACTTTGTACTCCCCATTTGGGGGTGCACGAGAGGTAACCACACATTGATGTTTCTCTCCCTCTCTTTTTCCCTCCCTTCCCCTCTATCCAAAAATAAATAAAAGAAATCTTGAAAAAAAAAATACAGAATAGCTAGTAACCTCAACATTTAGCTAAAGTTGAACTCTTGATTAGAAAATGAAGGGGAAAAGGGAAGAAACTCAGTTTAAAAAGCAACAAGTATCCAGAAGGACTGTGCTGTTTAGAGATAAAAAGCAAGGGGTAAATGCTGTCACAAATCCACATCTGCCACAATTAGCCACTCTTTAAAAAGGTATATTTTATTGATTATGCTATTACAGTTGTCCCATTTTTTTTCTCCCCTTTACTCCCCATCACCCTGAACCCCCCTCCCATCAGCATTTTCCCACCTTAGTTCATGTCCATGGGTCGTACATATAAGTTCTTTGGCTTCTCCATTTCCCACACTATTCCTAACCTCCCCCTGTCTATTTTGTACCTACCATTTATGCTTCTCCCTGTACCTTTCCCCCCATTCTCCTCCCTCCCTGCTGATAACCCTCCATGTGATCTCTGTTTCTGTGATTCTGTTCCTGTTCTATTGTTTGCTTAGTTTGTTTTTTAGGGGTTTTTTTTCAGGTTCAGTTGTTGACGATTGTGAGTTTGTTGTCATTTTACTGTTCATTTTTTTATCATCTTTTTTTTCTTAAAAAATAAAGAATGCTTCACGAATTTGTGTATCATCCTTGCGCAGGGCCATGCTAATGTTCTCCGTATTGTTCTAATTTTAGTATATTTGCTGCCAAAGGGAGCACACGATTAGCCACTTTAAGAGGCAATATGGTATCCTCACAAAGAACAAGGACTTTAACGACAGACTGCCTGACTATGAACCTTTGATCCTTCTTTTACTACCTGTGTGACCATGGATAAGTTACTCAGCTGTGCCTCACTTAGTTTCTGCATCTATCATAGTATGCCGAGAGGGCCGTAGAGCAGTTACAATAGTGCCTGACGATGGTAAGAGCCATATTAATGTTAGCTGTTACTGTTATCCCATATCTATCCCCTCTTCGCCTATTCAAGAGCAATGTAATTTACCACATCAACTCTAAGAATATGCAGAAAACGATCCTCATTTTAAAACTTCAAATTGATTAAATATTATAGTATTCAAGCTGCTCATAAAACTAACCAGGATAAAGAGAAAAGGGAAATGCACAATGTTAACTAACACTAAATTTTAGAACCACAGTAAATTTAAGGAAGAAAATAAAATTGAGAGTTTAAAAATAAACCATTCAAACAAATTCTAAATAAATGCATAAACCTCTCCAGTTTCCACAGTACCTTTGATGAGTCGATACCACTGTTTGCAGACAAGGGCTGCAGTTTTGTGTTCTTGGTACGGTGACAGAAAGGACAGGATGTATTCCAAAACCTCTTCTGGCAGCTCGGACATGGACCTATTATGTCTAGTCTCCTCAACCTCTAACACTGGTTGAGGCTCCTCATCTTGCTCCATCGTCCCTTCCAGCACAGTTTCTTCTTGGTCCACCGCCATGAAACTGTCATCTTCACTGTCCGAGGAGCTGGCCATGACATTCCACTCGACAGCTACAGTGGGAAAGAAACAAACATCAGTGTACACTGCTGGAAGCTCTGAAATAGCACTGGCACGCGCGTAACCTGTTCAGGATTTGTTTGAGACCCTCAATATGAAATCTGTTCTTCAGCACTGGTCGGGAGCCACCTTAATTTGATAGGTACAGCTCAAGTACCAAGCCCATCCCAAGTTATCTAACAACCCCTACAGGCTTGTTATTTTTTTTACTCCACTGAAAACTATGATAGCCAAGTTCTGGTATAACCGGAAAACCAGAAAACTGGTTCTCTAACAATTCCCCTGACTTAAGGATCTGACTGGAAGACAGCAAAGGGAATAACAATTTGCTTCTCTTGGCCAGTAACACAACTTCAGACCTCAAACTTAGAAGGAAAAAAATAAGTGGGTGCTACAAAGAGTAGTAAGAATATTCTGAGGATGTGGTTTTAAAAATAACAGTTTTTCTAGCTTTTACACAAGACAATTCACTTAAGAGGATAATAAATGTTCCAAGAATAGGCCTAACTAGCTAAAATATCAAATACAAGGCACTATTTATACTAGAAAACATCATAATAAATCCAGGAAGTAAAAAACTGGAAATAATACAAATGCCCCTCAACAACAGAACACTCAGTTCTATTGCGGTACACTCAGAGAGAATACTGTACAACAAGGAGCCACAGATAAACACACAGATAAGTCTCAATATAATACTGACAAAAGAAATCAGAAGAGCACATACACATGACCATGCTTATATCAAATTCAAAACCAGGCTAAATTAATGTATGCTGTTCCAAGTAAGGACAGTGGTTAGCTTTGGCAACTACTGGGAGGCTCCTGGGCTGCTGGTAGAGTTGTTTCCTGCTGGTGTAATGGTTACACAGATGGGTTCAGCTTGTGAAAAATTCACCAAACTGAATACTTCACGCTTAATGCACTTCTCTAAATTTTACCAAATTAAGCCATGGTCAAGTTACCTCTAGTGAAGGTAATTAATTAAAAAAAATTATTTTGGGTGACTTTAAAACTTCTTTGTGCTATCTGTATTCTCTAAATTTTCTGGAAAGAGCACACAGTAAGCATCCGCACAGAAGCAACGCCTTTACACCGCTGCCCTGATGTTTCACGCAATGCCCAAGGTGAAAAGAGGAAAATGAAGGGAAGGATGATTATGCAGGAAGTGCGCCGCACGTTAGATTCTCCAGGAAGCAGACGCTAAAATACACTTAGGAATGAAAAAGGTTTAAAGGAGAGAACTCTGAAGAAGAAAAACAATGAGCAGAAGGAGCCATCAGACCACGACTCAGATCAGGCAGCACTCGCCCAGTGGAAGCTCAGGAGCGAGGACGGTCAGGGAGAGGACCGTGGTGCTGGGTGAGGCCACACTGCGCTCTTGTCACTGCTCTGCCCAGCCGCTGGCTGGGGGCTGCTCTGAGAAGAGGGTGGCCCTGGCTCCAAAGCTGAGGCAGTCACTGAAGGGACTTAACAGTTTTATTTAGCTACACTCCTTATATTTAGGAAACAAGTCCTTTCTTGAAGGGGCATCTAAGTTCGTTTTATTATTTTATTAATACATCTAGTACCTTTGATCATACATACCTGCCCAGACCACTCACTCACTGTGCCATCCTTTATAAATTTCCAGCATTTTTTCTGGCACTGATGAAAATAGTAAGAGATAACAGGAAGAGAAGAGTGGTTTTGAAATATACTTTGGGGCTTAAAGAAAAATCTGAAGTATTCCAAAAGGTAAGGGGGTTGGGGAGAGCAAAAACTACAAACCTCCCACCTCATCTCTACTACTCCTGTAATTCATATACTAATTATGTACGACACCTTAAAAACTGGAAGAACGATCACATTCAGAAAAATGAAGACATAAATC
This sequence comes from Desmodus rotundus, assembly GCF_022682495.2. NCBI lineage: Eukaryota > Metazoa > Chordata > Mammalia > Chiroptera > Phyllostomidae > Desmodus > Desmodus rotundus. Next base: position 9,303,489 of record NC_071389.1, read on the forward strand.
AAAACTCAAGTGGCTGCCAGAACCCTGACGATGAACAAATGGCTAACTGGAAGAAGTGGAGCAGCCCACATCTCCTAGTCAGGGGAGGAGGCGGCAGTGGTAAAGGAAGGACAGCAGCATTTCCCTCCATTCCCCCCAAGTAAAGCATCGCCATGGGTTCACTATAAGCCGTGTTAGATAAAGGGTCCGAGATCGTTGTCAGCCACCCCTTGCCCTACCTTGGGCGAGCTGTTCTTCCCATGCTTAACTTGCTACAGGGAAGGCCTTTCCATTTCCAGTCCTAACTCTTATCCAAAAGTCATGTAAATATAAAATAAAAATTAAATTTTTTTCTGGCAAAAAAAGCTGCCTTTTTCTACTGGAAAAAAAAAAATCACTTCCCATAGTCCCGCTTATTCTTCCCTGCAAGTTACCATTTCTCATCTCCCACTGGCTATCTTCCCTAATTTATTGACTTTCTCATATTTTTAACCCCTACTCAGGCCTGAAATTCACCAAAGAAGAGTACAAAAAACCAATACCTTGAATTTGGCTGTGTTTTTCACATTTGAATTAAATATAGCATCTCAAATACAGTTGTTCCCTATACACCTTAACAGACTGTGAACCTAGGGTCTGTTTTAGCACAAACTGAATAATAAAGGCTGCAAAACATTATTTATATTACTATTTTTTCCCCAGGCAAAATAAATCTGTGTGGTTCAATAAAACAATTTGCTTCCTTTCCAAATTTTCTCAAAGTATAATTAGCAAGCCCAAAGAAAGGGACTCACACTTTTGTAATACCCAGTTTTAAGCAATCCTCACCATTCAACCATTTCACTGTCCATAAAAGCATCAAACCCCATGACTCTGAGGGCATGTCTGCTAACTTGGCCCCTGAACACAGATGCCAATGAGAACACACAGGGATGAGCTCGGATGCAATTCCTCTGTGATTACATGCCCAGCACTAATTTGCCCAACCCTTCATTTTCACTTCCTTGATTAGGTAATGAAATCATCACTCATATTCCCAGAGCACATACAGGTATTTTGAAAGTTTTTCATTTTTTCATGCCAAAAAAAGCCTTATAAAACATTTCACATATAAATGTATTAACTTAATTAATGAATGTGGTTTTCATGAAAGTCTTGAAATCTTCCTCACCCTTCACATTTGAGTTAGGCCTCTCAGTTTCCCCAAAGTGAGAAACCACAATTTGAAGTCAATTTACTGGACTATTTCAGGGCAGAGACCATCTGCCTATGTACCTTGTCTTCCTAGCACTGGACATTCAAGTGAGCCAAGGTGTATGGACATTTCTACTCACAAAACCTTTGTGCTGACTTCACGTTATTTTATAATAGAAATTACATCATTAGTACATCTAGGAAATAGCAGATCCTACCCTTATATGTCACTAGATATTGTCAAGATATTTTATTGGTCAGAATGAATATACTTCTCTGGTTCCTTGAATTTTGACCTTTTAAGGTGCACACTGGCCTGAGTCTGCTGCCAGAGGCCCGACCCATACCCAAAGAGAGGAACGGCACTGAAGAAACCATTTATTAGACCCAATGGTATCTTTTCCTCTTACAAACTACTATACTACAACCAACTAAATTCAAACACGTTTTGAAAATCCTTTTGAAGTATAAATTAAAGTTAAGATTTTGAGACCAGGAGATCTGGCTACTGTTTCTAGATGTAGTGCTGTGTGACCCAAAGTAAGTAACACAGAATTAGATAGGAAAACCTCTCTATCCCTAAGAAATCTAAGTTCCCTACCTACTTCACCAAGATTTTGTAAAAACAGCAGATATCAACAAACTACTCTGAATTCAAGGGAAATCAATTAAGTTGTGAAGAGTTTAAATTGATTCAAAAAGCCCTAGTTGGTATGGCTCAGTGGATTGAGTGCCAGCCTGCAAACCAAGGAGTCACTGGTTCGCTTCCCAGTCAGGCCACATGCCTGGGTTGTAGGCCAGGTCCCCAGTACGGGACACATGAGGGGCAACCACACATCGATGTTTGTCTCCCTCTTTTTCTCCCTCCCTTCTCCTCTCTCTAAAAATAAATAATTAAAGTCTTTAAAAAAACTGATTCAAAGAAATTCAAGATAGAGATGAAACTCCTTTGTATTTCACTTAGAAGTAACTGCTAGTCCTAGTATAACATTTGATTAATTGTGCCTGTGATTGTGTACAACTAGACATCTGACAATCCTCTTGGAGTAAACACATCTTTATGAAAATCAGAATACATTTCACTTACCTAAAAGGAAGCTGAAGATTTAAAATGCAACCAAGCTTATTCACAATTTCAAAAGGTTAAAAAAAAATGCAATTAAGGGATCTACTCCCTGATGGGTGTTTTACCAAATGCACATACTACTTAATATTTTATCTACATTAACAGAAGCTCATAATACGGAGGCTCCTTAGTTCCTGACAGTCAATGTTTTGACAAAAAGCCTGGAAATAGAATAACCTGACATAACTACTATTGCTATTAGCAAACTGTGAGCTATTTTGACAAGCAAATTCAGAGAGCTGTTTCTATAAAGCATTCCAAATTTTGTAACAGCTGCTGTAAGTTTTTTTAAAATGAATAACTCATCAGTGTGTTATGCAATTAAAATTCCCTTTAAAAAAATAGAAAAAAAAAGTATTTCCCCAAACTACCCAGCAGTATACTTTACCATTCTTTACAATGGTTGATATTAAATGAAACCACTTTAAGACTATTACAGAGTAGTAGTAGAAATGGACCAGTTGTGAGCCATTCTCTATATTCATATGTAGCAGCCAAAGAATTTGTTATTACTAAACATAAGTGGTCAAGAAAAATGTACTGGTTTCAATCATCAATAAAAATACTCTAGGTTCTGCAAATGCTATATGGAAAATCATACATTCTAGGTCCAGCAAAATGTTTCAATTGGTAGAAAAAGTAATATCCAAATTTAGATTTAACAGAAGCTTGAATTGTCAGATTTTAAGAGACGATAGTAATAATACACAAAGTATAGGATAATTCTTTTAAGATTTTATTTATTTATTTATTTTTTAGAGAGAGGGGAAGGGAGGGAGAAACAGAGGGAGAGCAATATCGATGTGTGGTTGCCCCTCACGTGCGGAACCTGGTCCGCAACCCAGACACGTGCCCTGACTGGGAATAGAACTAGTGACCCTTTGGTTCGCAGGCCCACGCTCAATCCACTGAGCTACACCAGTCAGGGCCTGACTGTAATAATTTAACATAGCAATGATTTAAAACAAAAGGCTTTCACTTGAAGTACAGTATCAATCAGAAGGGAGTTAAATGGGAAAAAGGTGCATTAAGATACATTTTTCTGGGCTTGGAAATTTTTTTCCTCTCAAAAATTATTTCAGAAAATAAGAAAAATACAAAAGGAGCAAATAACTATACTGTAACAATAAAAAAACTGTATTAACTCAAAATGGACTGCACCAGGCTGCAGAAATGCTCAAAGCACACCGACCTCTCCCTCTAAGCCCCCACAATACTCGTGCCTGCCTGCAGACCAGCAATTACTACGCAGTAGTCGCCCCTCCTCTGCTGGAAATGGATTCCAAGACCCCCCGTGAATGCCTGAAACCTCAGAGGGTATCAAACCCTACATATACTATATTTTTTCCTATGCGTACATACATATACACATATATACCTATGATAAACTTTAATCTATAAATTAGGCATAGTAAGATATAAACAAAACTAATAATAAAACAGATTATGACTATATCCTGTAATAAAAATTATGTGAATGTGGTCTGTCTCTCAAAATGTCTTACTGGCCTTGGCTGGTGTGGCTCAATGGATTGAGCACCGGCCTGCAAACCAAAGGGTCACTGGTTCGATTCCCAGACTAGGGCACATGCCTGGGTTGTGGACCAGGTCCCCAGTAGGGGGCATGCGAGAGGCAAGCACACATTGATGTTTCTTTCCCTCTTTCTCCTTCCCTTCCCCTCTCTCTAAAAATAACTAAATAAAATCTTTAAAAAATATATCTTACTGTGCTATACTCACCTTTTTCACTTAAAAGACACACTTTAGAGCTTCTCTTTGTCATATCTGAATTGTCAGCATTATTACTCTTGCACTTTGGGGTCATTATTAAGTAAAATAAGGGTAACGTGAACACAAGCATAGATACCACGATAGCTGATCTGATAGTGTAGGTGGCCATTAAGTGACTAGTGGGGCAGGGAGCATTTACAGAGTGGATACGCTGGACAAAGGGATGATTCACATCCCAGGCAGGATGGAGTGCGATGGGTAGAGATTTCATCATGCTACTCAGAATGATGTGCAATTTCATTTTTTTAAAAAAGACTTTATGTATTTATTTTAGAGAAGGGAAGAGAGAGAGGGAGAGAAACATCAATGTGTGGTTGCCTCTTGCACACCTCCCCCTGGGGACCTGGCCCACAACCCAGGCATGTGGTCTGACCAGGAGTTGAGCCTGCAACCTTTCATTTCAAATGACACGGAACCAACTGAGCCACACTGGTCAGGGCACAATGAACTTCAAACTTATGAATTGTTTATTTCTGGAATTTTCCATTTCATATTTTTGAACTATGGTTAACTGCAGGAAAGTGAAACCGTGGATAAGGAGGGCCAATTGTACTTCAGTTGTCTGTGTCTCTTTCTCTCCCCTTAGAACACAATAGAAAATAATTTTATTTCCTGCATCCATGCAAGCTCTCAGCAAAAGGCTACCTGACAAATAAGCAAACACAGCTTTACAAATTCATTTTAGAGTCAACAACAAAACCTAAATGTTAATTCATAGATATTCTGATGAAAAAAAAAATAACCCAGGAACTTCCTATCAAAAATTAAAATAAAAAAATAAAATCACAGAGTTCAGGTGGCTAAAGACAAAACTAAAAGAGGGAGAGTAAAACCAGGGCATGAAGAAGAGGAATTTCTATTCTTAAATTTAAAACACACAGTGTGTAGGCAAGTCATTACTGTTTTTAAGATATTCAGATGTTTCTGCCATTACGCAGCCTTCCTCTGACAAGGACAGCGTGTGCAAAAACCACTGCATGCTGGGATTCTCTTAACCTTTTGGGAAAAGGTTCTATTACCAAAATGGTTCCCAGACTTCTGAATTTCACAGGTCAGCAATTTTTCTGGACTGACATAGGGTCAAAAACTTCATTTTCCCAAATAAGGACCCCCAAAACCACAAAACTCAAAACATATATACACACACACACTACTAAAGTTAGATATTTCATTTTTCTAGTTATTTGCTTTGTGAAAAAATACCCACAGACATTTAAAACAAGTTATATAGTCTAAATTTTGTTTTTACCAAGTGTGTGTCTTTTCTTTAAGCCAATTTAAGTTAAAACTAGCTGTCTCCAGTATGCTGGGAAACCACTTCCTAATACTAGAAAAAGAGACGATGACTGCTGGCAAGCGCTCGTAAAGATGAGCGCAACCTGATTTCTGTTAGAAACAGCTCAGCTGCTCTTTACTTCGGCTGGCTCGTGAATTCATACTGCTTTTTTACTTATGTGTTTCCCCTGCTGAATTAAGGTCTATATTTTTAAAAGATTTCACTTTTTTCTTTTAAATTGCATTGAGTAGTGTATCAGTTAAATTTTATTATTGTTTTTCGGGGTATTAGAGTCAAGCCATGGAGTTTCAAAACTTTCCACAGAAGCTAAATTTTTAAACACCAGGTTCTCACAGAAGATGCTATTTTACACTACTTTCCAAAATTATCTAAGTTAGAAAACTTTTCAGGACCCAGGAAAAAAGCCCATGAAATAAGTAAGAACAACAAGTCTCCTCTGGGCTAAGAATGCCTAAAGCAATCATCACCTCACAGCATCAATTTTAAGAAGGGCTAACACACCTTTCTAGTTCATTCATCTACTGCAAATCTATTTCAATGGAAGAAATATTTTTTAAATCAAATTTATTGTTTTGCACATTTAGTTCTCTATCATTAAATATTTTCCCTGTAATTAAAAAAATTAAAGAACACTTCTACTTTGATTTACAATTTCTTTTAAATACATCTGTTATCTTATACACGTACCTCTGCTATTGAACAAAAATATTTGGGTATTTCCTTCTTCAGAAGGAAAAGTTCATACAGAAACAGGAAAAGTTCAAGAATGTATTGGGTTTGGCAGTATTTATCAATTTAAAATGTGTAACCCTTTTGATTCAGCAAATTAACTTTCAGGTGTCTTTCTAACACAAACATCCAGACATGTGCACAGAGATGTATGAACACATGGAGGTTTGTTGCATCTTCTTTGTAAATGACAAAAACTTCTAACTATATGTATGTCCATTAATAAGAGAATGGCTATATAAATATGCTATATCTAAACTATAGAATTTAAAGCACTAGTTTTTAAAATGTGGATATTTTGTCATATGTTGACATGAAGAGATCTCCAAGACAAACTATTATGTAAAAATGCAAAATAATATGATTAATAGCATTTATGTTAAAGAATAAATCAATGGCTGACCATCAGAATCATCTGAGAACTACCAGAACTCAGATTCCCAAACGCACAAATCAGTGCCACCTCAGGGGATGGGGTAGGCTGGAGCCCATCCCTCTTACTTTTAATGAAGCACTCACGCCCTGGCTGGTATGGCTCAGTGGATTGAGTGCTGGCCTTCGAACCAAAAGATCACCAGTTCGATTCCCAGTCAGGGCACATGCCTGGGTTGTGGGCCAGGTCCCCAGTAGGGGGCACACAAGAGGCAACCACACATTGATGTTTCTCTCCCTCTCTTTCTCCCTCCCTTCCCCTCTCTCTAAAAATAAACAAAATCTTAAAAAAAAAAAAAAAAAAAAAAGCAGCACTCACACAATGCTCTCACACTGGGTCAGTAACAATGACAAGAGAGTAAACCAAAATTACAAACCCAGAGCAGTGAAAACACGTGGAAAGTGATCTGAAGGACACGCATGAACTTAAGAGCATCATATCTGAGGAGGGAAAGGAGCTTGTTGCCTTTTAAAATTAATTTTAACAGCCAAGTATGTCACAGATACAAAACTGTATAGAGGTGCACATACTGAAAAACATATGACAGTTCCTCAAAAATTAACCAGAACTGCCACGTGATCCAGCAGCAAGTCTACTTCTGTACAAACCCAAAAGAACTGAAAGCAGCGACTCAAACAGATATTTATATGCCCATGTTCACAGCAACATCGTTCACAATAGCAAAAAGGTAGAAACAACCCAAGTGTCAATCAGTGGATAAACAGACAAAACGCAGCTTATAATCACAGGCTGTTATTCAGCCTTAAGCAGGAATGAAATTCTGACATGTTAAATGGAAGAAGCCTGAAGAAATTATGCTAAGTGGAACAAGCCATACATAAAAGGCTAAGTACTGTATGACTCCATTTATATGAGGTACTAGAGTAGTCAATTCACTCAGGGAGAAGGAAGAATGGTGGTTGCCAGGGGCTGGAGGGAGAGAACAGGCAGTTACTGTTTCATGGGTTCAGAGTTTCAGCTGGGGGAGATATAAACATTCTGGGGTGAATAACGGTGAAGATTGGACAACTACATGAATGTACTCAATGCTATTTACCTGTACACTTAAAAATGGTTACAATGGCCCCGGCAGGTATGGCTCAGCTGGTTTGAGCGTCGTTCTGTAAACTGAAAGGTCATGGGTTTGATTCCTAGTCAGGACACATGTCTAGGCTATATGAAATCAGAATTATCTGTTCCTTGAATATTTGACAGAAATTGCTTGTAAATCTATTTAGATCTGGGCTTTTCTTTGTGAGATTTTTCCGTCTACTGATTCCATTTCTTTGTAATGGGTCTACTTGAGTTTTTGGTTTCTTTTTGAGTTTTTGATTATATTCCATTTTTCATAAAAACGTGAGAGGAGTTACACAGATGTCAACTAAATAATGGGAAAATGCCTTTAAACAAGGCACATCTACTCTGAAAACTTTCAATTTACGACAGGCCATTTAACCTCTTAAAATCTCCAACAGATGTCACCCAAAAGTCTGTTCAATTACACAGCACCCATCTCTATTACCGGCTTCTAAATTTCAGTTGAACTTCCTTTCTTCACCACTACATTGTACACCACTTGAGGGCAGAGACTAAGTCATGTTCATCTTTGTATATCTGGCACATACAATTTAGGTGCCATGTTACTATTAATACTTTTTCTAATGAATGAAGATCACAAGATCTCAAACTGAGGCTGATGTTACTGACTCACTTCCGGTTGCCAAGTGTATGCTTGCTTGCTTGCTTTCTTCTTCTTCTTCTTCTTCCTTTTTTTTTTTTTTTTGAGATTTTATTTAATTTTTAGAGCAAGAGGAAGGGAGAGAGGGAGAGAACCATCTATCTGTTACACCCCAAACTGGGGACCTGACCTGCAACCCAGGCCCCAGGCATGTACCCTGACTAGGAATTGAACCAGCAACCTTTTGGGTCATAGGCCGACACTTGATCCACTGAACCACACCAGCCAGGGTGCCAAGTGTACTCTTGAGATGTTTAATGTTGAAGGACTCCTATCTGACCATACTTGCACACAACCCTCCTTGTGACCAAAGGCACAAAGCCATTTACAAGACAGCTTACCTTAGTTGGGAGTAAAACATAAAATAGGTCTTCCTTCATGCTGAAGTTACTGAAATAAAACTGAATCTTGAACTATTTGCTGCACCTGCACTCCTTGCTAACTAAATGAGTCAACCATCTAAGTATAAAACTGTAAAATGAACAACAGAAATAACACACAAAAATTATCAGGGAGAAAAAAATGCCAGTATACTACTCTATACCAGATTATGAATAAATGTCATCATTCAGTTGTAGATTTTATGGCACCTGGATTGTTTGAGGACATAACTATTCTTTTACTGAAATCTCTATGTTGCCAGGGGCCTAGCTAAAAACACAAAACCACCAACTTTTTATTCTGTAGTTTACATCCCCACAGCTATTCTGTAACTACCCATTTGTACTTCTCAATCCCCTCACCTCTTCATCCCTTGGCCCACACACCTCCTCCCATCTGGCAACCATCAAAATGCTCCTGTATCCATGATTCTGTCTCTGTTCTTCTTGTTTGCTTAGTTTGTTTTCTTAGATTCAATTGTTGATAGATTTGTATTTTTTGCCATTTTATTGTTCGCAGTTTTGATCTTCTTTCTCTTAAATAAGTCCCTTTAACATTTCATATAATAATGATTGGTGTTGATGAACTCCTTTAGTTTTTTCTTTGTCTGGGTAGCTCTTTATCTGCCCTTCAATGCTAAATGATATCTTCGCTGGGTAGAGCAGTCCTGGCTGTAGGTCCTGCTTTTCATGACTTTGAATATTTCTTGCCCATCCACTCTAGCCTGCAAAGTTTCCTTAGAGAAATCAGCTGTTGTCTTATGGGAACTCCCCTGTAGGTAACTAACTGCTTTTCTCTTGCTGCTTTTAAGATTCTTTCTTCATCTGTAACCTTTGGAATTTTAATTAGGTTGTGTCTTGGAGCGGGCTTCTTTGCATCCATCTTGTTACGGACTCTCTGTGCTTCCCCGACTTGCAAGTCTACTTCCTTCACTAATTAGGGAAGTTTTCTTTCATTATTTTTTCAAATAGGTTTCTAATATCTTGCTCTTTCTTTTCTCCTTCTGGTACCACTATGATGCAAATGTTGAACCTACTGAAGTTGTCCCAAGGCTGCTTATATTACCCTCATTTCTTTTTGGATTCTTTTTTCTTCTTGTTCTGATTGGTGGTTTTTTGCTTTTCATTTTGGTTGTAATTTTGATGTTGTATGAAGAGGCAAGCCATGTCTGCCTATGCCTCCATCTTGACTGGAAATTCCCAGCATTTAATAATGATAAATTCCAGAAGAAAAACATTAAAGGGAGGCCAAAATGAGAAAGATTAATATTAGCTAGATTCATAGCACTTTAGAGTTAAAAGTAGGACTGAAAGTTATTTTGGCCAAGCCACTTTTTAAAGCATAAAACTCAAGTAAAACTTACTATTCCAATCCACATTTGTTAAAAGCCACAGAACTTTACAGCACAGAGAGAAACTTAATGCAAATTTCAAAACAACTTACTGGGAAGGAATGAAACTGTGACAAAAGAATCTATCTGTATTATAAATATATAAAACAGCCATGGGTAGAGGTAACGGTGCTGATCTAAGTAATTTTAGAGATGAGTGGCATCTACAATACTAAATGCAAAAGGAACTGCGCAAAGCACTAGACTTTACTTAAAGTTGTTTCCCACAGGAGCATAGTTATGTCATTCTCATAGCTATACATGTGCATTGGAATTGAACAATTAGATAAATAAACAGCGGATGGCTGGAGCCAAGGTTCTCACAGCTGCAGTGGGAATTTACAGATAAGCAAGGGAGAAAGCATAGAATGATCATGTGATAGTAGATTAGAATGAGTGGCATTAATATGAACTCATGTTTAGCTTAATATACAGGGTCTGGCACAAATAACACCCCTTTTTTATTACAAAATCTTAAGTATGTAATTTGGTAATCCAACAATATTACTCTTAGGCACACCACATGACATTTTAGGTGAAATGTTCAAATTAAAACTATAAATATTACACCCATAGTTACCCTACCAACCACACTCAAGCAGGCATTACTTCTGCCAGACCCTGTAAATAGTTACATATAGAAATATTTATAGATAATGTATATACACTGGTTAGTACACACACATATTCTTCCTTGCTATATAGCTGAGAGGGCCTAGAAGCAACAACATTCCAGTAGCAATGAGCATAGCACTCACACCTTGACTTCTAATCCCATTCTCCACAAAAGGAACTGGGGTCCATTGGTGAAACTGCAGAACCTACAACTGGCACAGGAACTATACAAGATAAACCTGGATCATCTTGTAGGGCCAGAAAGAAAGAATGTGATCCAAAAACAAAACATTTATAGAATGATGTCAAAATGACACAGGAGACAAAGGAAAGAGCCAATGCTGAAACAATTTGAGCACAAAATAAATATCCATGAGTTCACATAAGATAAGTGATTGAATTTTAAAGAGGAAGGCTCCCTTGCTGATTTCCAAACAATTCACGTAGATTATCTCCCTTCTAGTAGGTGGGGCTTAATTTCACTCATACTCATATTCCTAATTTGCCTCCACCCTGGTAAAATTCTTATTAGCATTCAATGTAGATAGGTACTAAGTTAGTTTTACGATGCAAGAAAATTGGTTCCACCAGAAGACAGTTGCATAACTTCATTCCTTGGGCAAATAAAACTTCTGTGTATACCTATGCCAGGAAATTCATAATGGGAAAATTAAGCATAAAAATAAATGAAAACTGACAAATACTTCCCACGAAAAAACATCACCAAGGTCCCTAAGACCTCATTTCCAACTGTCATATGATTTTCAAGTTGTGTTTACCCCCCAAGCATTCCTTTACATTTGCACACCTAGAACTAGACCCTTAGTTTGAGTAGATGACTTAATAATTAAGTAAGTATACCAAAGAACTATGGCTTACAAACTATTCTTCCTTTTTGCTGAACTATCACTAGTTATTAATATATATTCTCAGCTTCTTTGCAAATAAAAAATCAAAATAGAGATGATAAAAGAGTTGTGTGACAGAGCATATCAACGTTAAGGAGGCAAGGTCTCAATCAACCCCCATGTGAGGATTTTCTGAAACCCAGTTGTGATCACATTATTAAGCAACTCTTAAGATCTATTCATTTCCTTCAGGTATTTTATGGAAATGACAAACATAAAATACTGATGAGTAACTCTCATTACCCTCTGTTCTGGACTGAATGTTTGTGTTCCCCTCAAATTCATATTTTGAAACCCTAACCTGCAATGTGATGGTATTTGGAGATGGAGCATTTGAAAGGTAATTGGGGTTAGGTGAAGTCATAAGGCAGAGGCCCTTATAATGAGATTAGTACCCTTTAAGACACCACAGAGCGCGGGCGCGCGCTCGCTCGCTTGCGCTCGCTCTCGCTCTCTCTCTCTCTCTCTCTCTCTGCCTCTCTGCCAAGATCATGGAGACAGGGCAGCCACCCACAAGCCAAGACAAGAGGCCTTAGAATGAAAACTATCTGCCAGCACACCTTGATCTTAGACATCCCAGTCTCCAGAAATGTCAAAAGTAAATTTCTGTTGTTTAAGCCACCTAGCCTACAGTACCTTGTTGTGGGAGCACAGAGAATGTCACTAAGAGTACACAGGAAGTAAGCTACCGTGGATTTACAGCATAATAAACAAACTAACATCTTAGAGAACTTACATAAAGTATGTAGTATCAGTTCCTGGTTATGTCTCATTATCTTTAATACTTAGCCACTTCTGATACAGATTTTTTCCTTACTGAAGATCCACTGATTCAGAGATGCCTTTTATATGTGTAACTTTGTTTCCCTACCCCAAAACTAGTGATAACTTGACTGATTCTGAGGTAACAAACAGATATGCAGAGAGGGAAGCAAGTGAAATTAAAATGCAGTGGTTCCTTTGCCATCTTCAGTAAATTTAACCATATACGTTGAGAGATTTGCTTACACTTAAAAATGATGTAAGGTTAAATCATTTGTAAGTTAAAAAATTTTAACTTCTCCAATACAGTAGGAAAGCAGATTGCTATTACTATTAAGGAAGATCAAACCTATTTCCCTCCAAAAAAAGAACATTTATGGAGTAGATCAAAAGATTTAATGGATGGAACTTTGATATGTCATCTGAACAGAAGGTAAATAAAGTTATACTTCTGGTTCCTAGAAAATATCTTATTTGGTTTAATTCTTCCTATAAACAATATAAATGCTTTGGTAAAATAAACAAAATTACCAAGCAATAGCTACCAAAGCATGCCAGAGATTTAAGAATGAGAAGATTAATGCCCCTTTCGAAGAGATTTCAATGCAGTCATTTTGCTCTACTTGCTCCTGAAATACCCTAAGCTCTTTTTTCATCTCTGGTCTTTGCTCTTACTGGCTACCCCCTCTTCCCAAAATACTCTTCTCTTGCTTGCCAGGATAGCAAATTCCAACTTTTTAAAATTTTTTTATTTATTTATTTTTAGACAGAGGGGAAAGGAGGAAGAAGGAGAGAAACATCAATGTGAGAAATATGGAACTGTTGCCTCTCATATGCACCCCAGCTGGGGACCGAACCTGCAATCCACGCATGTGCCCTGACTGGGAATCAAACTGGCAACCTTTCACTTTGTAGGGCAATGCCCAACCAACTGAGGCATCTCTTCTGTGAGATTCTCCCATTCCCTCCAGCCAATTCAGTGTTTCTCTGGCTTTCTATTGATTTTGTACAGTATCTTTATTATTTAAGAGTTGTTGGGGAGAAAAGGCACACAACTGTAATTGAATAACAATAAAAAATTAAAAAAAAAAAGAAAGAGTTGTAAAAATATTTGTTAAGTTAGGTGGCCTATAAGACCTAAGCAAACATTAGATAAATAACACATATAATTTCTACTTTTCATCACTTCACAAGTCACAATTCTGTTCATTAACAAACTTGGCTAATTGAAAACCATACTTTACTTCTTATTGCTTTGGTTTCCAATAAAGTCTACACAAAGACAACACATGGCAACCAAGATGCAACATGTACAGCTAGAGCTTTGCTTTAAGGCAGACAATGCGCCCTAAGGTAGGGTACCCAAGAGCACGTGAAAATTGCCAATGCCAACTGTCCTTTCATGTGTGTTGCACCACGCTGCACTTCTCAGATGGGCAGTGTGAAGGCTGAAAATCTTTAACATCCTAATTCAAATTTAAGAGTCTACATTTAAAAGGATGTAACCAGGAAAAATAACTTCATCTCTGACTTTCCTTAAATTTGCTGTAAACTCAAGGAAACTGATTTTGCATACTTATCATTTGTCTGGTAAAAAAAAAATTACCAGAAATTAAAAATATATATGTTATTTATTTATATTTAGAGTGGGGGAAGGGAGGGAGAGAAGGACAGAAGCATGAATGTGTGGTTGCCTCTTGCACACCCCCTACTGGGGACCTGGCCTGCAACCCTGGCATGTGCCCTGACTGGGAATCGAATCAGCGACCCTTTGGTTCACAGGCCATCACTCAATCAACTAAGCCATACCAGCCAGGAAAAATTACCAGAAATTAAACTGCAGTATTTTGTACCATTTCTATAAAAATAAGAGAAGCGCTAGGCAGGTGCCTCAATTGGTTGAAGCATCTTCCTGTACACCAAAAGGTTGCAGGTTCAATCCCCAGTCAGGGCGAGTTTGATACCGGGTCAGAGCATGTACAGAAGGCAACCAATTGATGTCTCTCTCTCTCTCTCTCTCTTTAAAATCAGTAAAAACACAAATTTTAAATCCTCAGGTGAGGATTAAAAAAAAAAACCACAACAACGCATAGGACCCAACTCGAAGGCATTCCCACAGATCTTAAGAGGAAACAATTTGAGCATCAAAACCACACACATACACAAAACTACTATGAATTCAAACATTGTGTGTAGGTTTATAATAAAATTAAAGAAAATTCATTAGTCAGCCCTGGCTGGGTAGTTTCAGTTGGTTAGAGCATTGCCACAATACATCAAGGTTGCAGGTTTGATTCCTGGTCAGGGTACATACAAGAATAAAAGAATCAACCAATATCCTGGCTGGTGTGGCTCAGTGGATTGAGTGCCGGCCTATGAACCAAAGGGTTGCCGGTTGAATTCCCAGTCAGGGCACATGCCTGGTTTGCAGGCCAGGTCCCCAGTAGGGGACATGTGAGAGGCAACCACACATTGATGTTTCTCTGCTTCTCTTTCTCCCTCCCTTCCCCTCTCTAAAAATAAATAAATAAGGATCTTTTTTTAAAAATCAATGTGTGTGCCTCTCTCTTCCTTTTTCCCTCCCTCTCTCCTCCTCCCCCTCCCCTCCTTCCTCTCTCCCCCGCTAAAATCAGTATTTTAAAAAATTTCACTGGTTACCAGGAGGGGCTGCTAAGAGACTAGTTCATGATTACTCTAAAACTTGATAAATAAAGGGAAAGCATCAAGTACTTTCTCAAGAGAGTAATCAAATAATTAATGTGGGGAAGTTCTTTATGAGGAATCCATTTAGATGAAGAAGGAATGACAAAATAAGAAAACTATTATTTTTGCAAATCCTGATAATTTATAATCAACAAAGGGTGTTAAAACCATGACATGAATGGTTGATGGAAAACATTCTAAAGGACAGATTAGGCTGATATCATCTGAACCCAGAGGTCAATCTGAGCACAGCTAAAAAGCAAGACCACCAGGAAGTACGCCTCCTGAGTGATACAATGAGAAGTACGAAACACTGCCTATGAAGAATTCTTGCTCTAAATTTTTAATTTAATCATGCTTCTAGATAAGCTAATTCCCAGAGGAAGCAATTAGACAATTCCAGACTATGGAACATTCTGCAGTTGTGCCTGAAGGCAATGTTGGATTTCAATGAAGTGAGGGGGAACTAAAAATGCCCATCAACCTCTCTGAGTTGTGGAGACGATTTCCAGAAAGAAAAGAAGCCACACTGAAAACGAACTCCAGAAATATGCATAGTATCCTCTTGAGTCTTTCCTAAGAACTGGGCAACACATACTGAAACTCCACAAAGTCAGGCAAAGAATGACAGGGAGATTCAAAGTTGAGATCAATTCCCACAGCTCACAAGCAGGAAGAAATTCAAGCTCCAGCAAGTAAGAGTAGAGAGCTCTTGGCAATCTCCTGGGATTTTCAGTGGAGACCCCAGAGAATTCAGCCCTTAGTACAGAGCTAAATTGTCCCTGAAATGAAGACTACACTAAATCTACCCTAGTGAGACTTAAAAAAACAGACCTCAAAAAGATGAAGAACTGATCAGCAGGCAACTTAACTGTCTGCCAAAACACTCTTTAAAGAACGACAACAAAAGCCAGAAGCTCATCCAATAACCAACCAAAAATTACTAGATGTGCCAAGAGACCAAAAAAAAAAAAAAAGAAAAGAAAGAAAAAGAAAGAAAGAAAGAAAAGGCTCACCCTAAGAGAAAAGTTACTCAATAAGAACAAACCCAGAAATGATGGAACTAGAGGACAATGATTTTGAAACAGCTGAAAGAAGTGGCCCTGGCCACATAGCTCAGTTGATTAGAGGGTCGTCCCCACATACACCAAAGATGCAGGTTTGATCCCCAGTCACAGCACATACAAGAATCAACCAATGAATGCATAAATAAGTGGAACAACAAAAATTTATGTTTCTCTGTCTAATATCAATAAATAAAAATAATATAAAACAGTGATACGAAGTATACCATTATTATGCTCAAGGATTTAAAGGTTAACTATTACAGAGAAATGGAAGATATTTAAAAGAAAATAAGGAACTTCCAGAGATTAAAAATATATGAAATGAAAATATCACTGTATCTAATTAACAGCAGGTTAGAGTATACAGAAGAAAAGAATCAGGTGAAATTTAAGACATATCAACATAAACTATCCAGAATGAAACAGAGAGAAAGATTTTAAAAAAGTAACAAAGACTCAGTAACAACAGGGACAATATCAGGTCTAACGTACATTTAATCAGAGTCCTGGTGGAAAGAGGAAAGGGGCCAAATAAAGATTTTAAGAAATAATCATGAAAATTTTTCCAAATTTGATACAAACTATAAACCCAGAAATCCAAGAATCTGAACAAACCAAGCAGGATAAAACACAAAGACAAAACTATACCAAGGTACATCATAATCACATTGCTGAAAACCAATGATAGAGAATGACTGTCAGAAACTGAAAGCCAGAAGACAATGGAATGACATCTTTAAAGCGCTGGAAGAAATAAAAATCAACTTGGAGCACTGGCTGGTGTGGCTCAGTGCACTGAGCACTGGCTTGTGACCTGAAAGGTCGCCAGTGCCAGTTCAATCCCCAGTCAGGTCACATGCCTGGGTTGAGGGCCACATCCCCAGTGGGGGGTGCTTGAAAGGCAACCACACACTGATGTTTCCCTCTCTTTTTCCCTCCCTTCCTCTCTTTAAAAATAAGTTAATTTTAAAAATAAAATAAATAAATAAAATCTTAAAACAAAGCAAAAAAAGATGCGGGTAATAATAATACTGTACCAATCTCATGGAGGTTTGTGAAGATTAAATGCGTTAATACATGTATACTCTTGGAAAAGTGTAAGGCATAGGATAAATACTCAAATGGTTTTTGTACTTTCCTTTACATTTCCATTTGCAGAACTTAAGGTTAAAGTAAAACATTTTAAACAAGCCAGTAGTGAAAGTAAATTTGTTTTATCATATATACCAATTTTATACCAGATGATGTATTAACTAATCAGTTTCCTCTGAGGAAAGCTGTTGTATATTCTAAGCAAATTAGATGAACCAATGTTTTTAATCAGCACAAAAAATGTAAACATACTCAGTTTTTTTCAAACTAGTTAGCAAAATAGTATGCCCTATATTATTACAAAGGGAGGCAACAATTATTCAAAGAAAAATTTGCACTTTATAACCACTCATACCAAGAGTTCTAAGCCTAGCAAAGAAATTTCCATTGAAAGCAGTGCCACATACAAGTCCAAAGGGAGATAAAAAGTCTGTTGCAGGACCTGTTTCACCTGATCTCAGTTTCCAATGAACAAAACTCTTGTGTGTCTTTATACATATAAGGCATACACAAAGAAATAATATATGTATGTATATGCTATATCTTTTTAATGTCAAGTAATCATTCCACAATTAATCTCACGCTGTTATCTCTAAAAGTTCCTGAAACTATTCTTCATCATGTAAAAAATATATATTTCTTGATTTCCAAATGATTTTAAAATTTCTAATTGCATTTTAATAGCTTATTAGTTACTTCATACAAATATGAAATATTCCTATTTCTGCCTTCTGAGTAGAGTAGAACACTCTGTATATAAATAACTATTTTCTTTAAGTGTCCAAAAGCAAACAATTTTCTAATTCTAGTCCTTCACAAAGAATTATGGAAACTGTATCTGCCGATAAAGCAACTACTCCTAGGCACTTTATTTGTGCTAATGCTCATCTTCTTATATGACACTAGAAGAGAAAAAAATATTCTCCCTTATTTTGCTCCAAAATGACTCATAGTATGGTTAAAGTATAACACTTTAAACAATCCAATTCAAAAAATATTCCAAATCAAAAAGCCTAATACAAAGGAAACTTTAAAAATCAGCTTAGCCACAAGTTCTGTTTACATCCATTTTTATAAAATGCAACGGTACCTGAGGGAAGCCTAGAGTTACATTTCTAAGTATTTATTTTAATTTTATAAAGAAAAGCCTACTTAACTAAAACAGCGGGTTAGCATAATTGCTTCCTATTTATATAGCATTGTGGCCAGAACAAGGAGTTATCTGTAAACTTAAAGAATTGAAGGAAAAATTATTTTTCAGATTCCAGACAACACAACTGCATCAAGTGTTTGCTGCCTACCAGAAGGTGATTTAGAAAGAAATGTAAGATGACATATATGTATGGGGGGGTGGGGGACTTATGATTTAGATGTTCCAAAAGAATTTTATTATTAACATTCACTTTCAGTAGGGATATCAAATTTATGATAATCAAGATGTAGTCAATTACATGCAAAGATAGAATCACTAAGACTTTTCTATTTCTATTCTGAAGCAAATTTTCGAGTTTTCCAACCAGAATTGACATTGGCAGCTTTTTACATTGCTTAGCCCCCTCTGCTGGTTTAGTAGCAGTAGGTATCGAAAAATTAGTTGCAGTACAAATGAATACGCTTTCATTAAGTTAATAAATTCATGTGTATTTCATTAAATATACACTTCATAAAATGCATACTTTCAGCTCAAAGCTGGCCACATTAACGTTAGACTTTAAAAATAAGGGAACTCGTTAATAAAAAAGTTATGTATGTTAGTAAAGATGTGCTTCACCAACTCATCTTTTACATTCACAAAAATGACTTCATAAAACAGAATCTAATTTGGACAATATTGCTCACTTTTTAAAAATTGATCGTCATATTAAGAAAACACCTACATAACAACACTATTACCATATAGTGTTATGAATACACGAATATACAGTATAGTAAAATATACAAACGTGCCTGGAATGATAAACACCAAATCCATCTAGGTTATTTTAGAGAGAGATAAAGGCAATTGAGATCAGAAGGGGAACACACAGGCCCTGGCTGGTGTGACTCGGTGGACTGAGTGATAGCCTGTGAACCAAAGGGTCGTTGGTTCGATTCCCAGTCAGGGCACATGCCTGGGTTGCAGGCCAGGTAGGGGACATGTGAGAGGCAACCACACACTGATGTTTCCCTGCTTCTCTTTCTCCCTCTCTTCCCCTCTCTAAAAAAATAAGAATCTTAAAAAAAAAAAAAAAAAAAAGGAAGGGAACACATAGGATTTCAACTGCTATCTGTGTCTTATATTTCCCTTTAAAAATAAATCTGAAACAAATATGGCAAAAGAACAAACTTGATACAGCTAGTTGAAATGTTAAAAAATGTTATTGCCCCCAAAATACTTTTTGTAAAATAAAATATAAAACATTATATTTCTTTAATATTTTTTTATTTTTCAATTACAATTGACATACATTATTAGTTTTAGGTATACCGTATTTCTTTTTTTAAAAAAAGTACAAAACTGAAGTATCATTCTTGAATCACTCTTCTGGGTACTTCAAAATTAAATAAGTTAAATATTATAGTAAAATTAAATAATTTTATATGTGGGAAAGATGAAACAATTGCTAGGAAGGAAGTTTGTTTTCAAATTAGCAGTAGGAATTTTATTTATATTTTTTAAATATTTTATTTATTTAGTTTAAGAGAGGGAACAGGGAGGGAGAAAGAGAGGGAGAGAAACACCAATGTGCAAGAGATACATCGATCTGTTGCCTCTCTCTCACCCCGAACTGGGGACCTGGCCTGCAACCCAGGCATGTGCCCTGACTGAGAACCAAAATCGGAAACCTTTCGGTTCTCAGGCCAGTATTTCCACTTACATTTTTTTTGCTGGTGGTCAAAGCAAAGAAGTTCATGAGAAATAAATAATATCTGGGGTACTCCCTGTCTCCAGGACACCCAAAGGAAAGTAGTGGCCTATGCGCATGAATTAAATCTTTGTTTCACAAGCTTAATTGATCATAAAAAAAATCACCTAGTCAGTAAATTTCCTGGATGTTGTTTCTGAAGATAGGGATGGGTCCAGGAATCTTCCATTTTTTTTAACAAGCACCACAGCAGACACAAGTTCAGAAAACCCTCAGTAGTACTTCTAAAACTTAAGCTTATGTTCTCATTTATAGTTTTCCTATGCCTTACATATTTCACTGAATAATAGGTTTAAAATATAGCCAATAAAACTTCCAGAAAAATATAAAATATTATAGCAAAAGGCCTTTAATATTATGAAACAGTTGAACCCTGATTTTATTGAGGAAACTGAGGTCAGAAAACTTAAGTCACTTCCTTAAAGTCATAAAGCTAATTAGTGGCAAAATAGAACCTCTATCTTTTGTCTTCCAGCCTACTGCTCATTCTAACATATGATACCAATATCTACTTTTGAAAGATTCATAGTAAAGCATTATTTACTGATGTCCACCAAAAAGTGACTAGCCCTGGCTGGTGTGGCTCAGCTGGTTGGCGCGTCCTCTGGGAACCAAATGGTTGCAGGTTCTGTTCCCGACCGGGGCACAACATACCTAGGTTGCAGATTCAGTCCTGGGAGCGTACTATCCCTAGTCCATGCAATCCTAGGTCTGTGTGATCCCTGGTCCAGGCGTGTAACAGGGGCAACCAATCGATGTTTCTCTCTCCATTCCACTCTCTAAAAAGCAATGAAAAAAATGTGCCGGGGGGGGGGGGTAATTAAAAAAGAAAAAAGTGACTAGCTGACAGCTAGCATATCCACAAAACAAAGCTACGAAAATAAATGATTAAGGGTTGCCTCTGTTCGAATATGGCATGATCTCCAAATACATTATGTGAAAAGAGAGGTGGTGAACAGTGTAAATAATATGGCAGCCTTTTGTATTAAGAAGGAGAAAAATAGGCCTGGCTGGTGTGGCTTAGTGGATTGAAAACCTGTGACCACCTGTGAAGCAGGTTCAATTCCCGGTCAGACACAGGCCTGGGTTGCAGGCAAGGTCCCCAATTTGGGGGTGTGTGAGAGGCAACAGATCCATGATGCTTCTCTCACACGTTTCTCTCCCTCTCTTCCTCTATCGCCTCCCTTCCCTCTAAAAATAAACAAACAAAATTTTCAAAAAAAGGAGAAAAATATATGTAGATCTTTGCTTATTTTTGCAAAAAGAAACACTGAAAGGATAAACCAGAAACTAATAAAAATTAGGAGAAGGAAGATGGCTCAAGCTCCAGCCATGTGGTTCTTAGCAATCCCTCCTCATGGCCCCAGCCCTGAAAGTGAGGGCCGTGCCTAAGGTGATGATCCCTCCTCCATATTCTTTAAAAGTTCTACTCCTTCTGTTCCCCCAACTTTTGAGACAATAGTTTCATCCTACAGTTATTAATCTCTAAGCTACCCTACCCTTTTCAGCTCTCAGTCTTACAACACACATGTAACCAATTCCCTACATTAAATCTTCTCTATTTGAAATATCTAGTATGTTTTCCATTTTTTCACTGGATCCTGGCAGACAGAATATCCTGGCATAAAAAGAATCACAGCCCTGACTGGTGTGCCTCAGTGGGTTGAGCGCCGGCCTGTAAACCAAAAGGTTGCTGGTTCAATTCCCAGTCAGGGCACATGCCTGGGTTGCGGACCCAGTCCCCAATAGGGGACCAGTGAGAGGCAACCTATTGGTTTTTCTCTCCCTCTCTTTCTCCCACCCTTCCCCTCTCTAAAACTAAATAAATAAAATCTTTTTTAAAAATCACAGAGAAAACTTAAATTTGCTTCAGTAATTTTGTTAGTGGTAATACAGGTAACTATATTTTTTAAAACTTCTTATATATACTGTAGGATAAAGCAAATAAATGTGAACAGTACTAAAAACCAAGATTTTCAGTTTAAGAAAGGAGAGACATCTAAAATCTAAGCAAAAACCTGTAATACGTTAAAATTAAACTGGAAATATCAATGTAAAGCTTTATTTTTTTTAATTTAATTAATTTATTTTTTTTTAAGAGAGAGGGGAAGAGAGGGAGGGGGAGAAAACATCAATGTGTGGTTGCCTCTCGCACACCCCCCACTGGGGACCTGGCCTGCAACCCAGGCATGTGCCCAGACTGGGAACTGAACTAGTGACCCTTTGGTTCCCAGGCCAGCACTCAATCCACTGAACCACACCAGCCAGGGCTAAAGTTTTGATTTCTAAAAAAACATATTTTCTAGCTGTGCCTGTTCAAAGGACCTATAAATAATGAAGACCTAGCAGCAATGAGCTTGGTTTCTAATGGGTTCCCTATAAAAAAAAAAAAACCAACAACCAGGTCTTCCTAGAAAAATGACTGATTTCAGGTCAAGGATGGGGAGAGTACAAAGTTAACCTGAGCTAATCTTGTTGTGACAGAAAACAGCCCAAACACCAATGGGGGCATGTCAAAAGGACGTATCACCAGCTTGAAGAAGAGACTTATACTGGCCAAAGGTCAGCGTCAAAAAAACTAATGGCTGTAACTATGTGTAAAATAATAAATAAATAAAAATTCATGTGCCTATAGTGAAACAGAAAATAGCAAAGAAACTTATTTGCCATCACTGCAGAGATCAATTCTTTACTAAGAAAACTGACAATGAAAAGCAGAATTAGCCCTGACCAGAGTGTGGCTCCGTTGGTTGGGCGTTGTCCCACAAAGAGAAAACTCACAGGTTGGACTCATGATAAGGGAAGGGCACAGGCCTACGTTGCAGGTTTGGTTCCCAGTCAGGGGAGAAACAACACTCTCCCCTGCTTTCTCTCCCTTGCTTTCTCCCTCCTTTCCTCCTCTCTAAAAATAAATAAAATCTTAAGAGAAAGAAAAGCAGAATTAAACACCCTGACATATTAGGAAAGACTGTTAATAGCTCATTCTCAGCTGATAATATCTTGCCAGCTAATAAACATGGAAGGATTAACACCATTCTTCTGCAACTTCCAATGAAACAACTGTTTCAGGCAAGGATCATTAACGGATGCTAAAACCAACAGGTGAAATATGGTGGAGAAATAAGAGTAATTGCATTGTGTCACACTGCCACCCCACAAATTATTTGATCATTGGAAAGGGAAACCTTTAAAATGGAAAGATCTAGGACTTTCAAGTTAACCGAATTATCAAATTAATGGGAAAAGGTGACATCAAATGATAGGAGTCCACAGTGTCACAAAGGATCGCAAATCTCAATACAATCAAGCCTGCAGTTTTGTCTTAAAAGGGAGGAAGGAGTTAAATAACACAAGGAAGCACCGAGAAGAATCATGAACGTCAAAAAGACTACCAGAGAACCAGACTGGGCTCTTCAAAAAGTCAACGCCATTGAGGGAAAGAAAAAGAGGGGGAGGAGGTCTGTTAGATTAAGAAGCAAAATCTAAATAACAACCAAATGCAATTTGGAAATCTGAATGAATCCTGGTTCCTACTTTTTAGTCCTTTGCACTTGCTGCCCCTTCTGTCCCCAAAACTTAGCATTACACACCCTGCCCTGTGTCTTCCAGCCCAAACATCACCTTCGCACCCAGGCCTTCTCTAAGCCAGTAATCTCAGTTAGTCATGCGCTGCAAAATGACCTTTCCGTCAAGGACAGACAGCATACACGACACAACAGTATTCCAGAGAGCCTCAGTGTGCAGTAGGCTACACCACACCCAGATCTGTGTGAGCATACTCTACAATGTTCACACAACAAAATCACCTAATGAAGCATTTCTCAGAACGTATCCCCATTGTTAAACTGTGTGTGATTGTAATTAGTCTCCCCTTCCTGCCCGTCATTATCACACCCTGTTTCATTTTCTTTGTAGTACTTATTATTATCTGAAAGTTTTTTCATTCATTAACTGCTTTCTCTGATCTCAAACTGAGATCCAGGAAATTAGAGACCTTGCCTGTTTTCGTCCACTGTATTCCTAACACCTTAGACCATGCGTGACTAGCACATAGTGGCAACATTCAATAAATGTTTGTTGAATGAATGGCCCAATGAACCACAAAGGCAAGAAAAATTCAACAGCTGGGGTCAAGTAATATTTCAGAAAATTCATGAGGAACATCACCCTGTAAGAATCAAAAGTATAGTAAGTCCTCAGTTAATGTCCTCAATAGGTTCTGTGACTTTAAGCAAAACATGTAATAAAACCAATCTTACCATAAGGATAATTGATATAAGCAAAAGTTAAGTTCTTATAGCATCTCATGCAACAATGTAAGGAAATGACATTGGGCAAAATGTCAAGGATCTGCTATATGTGCTGCATGAATGTTTGAGTGCCTAGTATAGAAGCACTAAATGTGCCTATAAGGCACTAAAATATTACATATGAATTACACTGTATAATACATCATTTTAAAGCTATTTGGCAGGAATTAATTGGCACAATACTTTTCTTTTAGGATGCAAACTTTAACCTAATTGTACAAACACAACAGTGGTTAAATGATAGAGCGTACAGCAATACTCTACAGAACTAGATAGAGTAGTTAAATGAAAAAAAAGTTGCCTCCTACCTAGGAAGATAAATGTTCCAGTCGTGCAAGTGAACATGATACATGAAAGGCAGTGAGACTATCCTGGCTGGAACAGACTGCGTGACGGGTGTCATGGAAAATAAGGCTGGAAATGTACAATGAGGGCCATATGGAAACCTTCAAAGATAAGCAGGGGAGATAGGCAATAATGAGTTACCATAAGTTCTTAATCAGAGGAGAAACCATTCAAATAGCTGTCCTTTAAGACTGGTCTGTCATAAACTGTCACCTCAATCTTAAATAACAGTAATGACTGTTAATTGAGTGTTTATCATGTGTTAGGCCTTTAGTTAAATATTTTACACATATGTCATGAGATAAGAATTGTAATTCCCATTTTGAAGATGGAGACAACTAGCAAATGGCAGAGCACGGGGAAAAAGACCAGCTAAGAATTATAACACTAATTTAGTTTGCCTTCAGCTCATAAAAGCCTGGTCTAGAGTCAGGGTAGTGAATATAATAAGGAACAAGGGAACATGACGGATACCGAGGAAGACAATACAGAACTACATGGCAGGATACAGCGATGAAAAGGTATAAAAAGTGATTTCCGGTTTTATGGTCTATCAGACCAGAATAAAATTATTCTAGCTACAGAAATGGGAATATTAAGAAGGGGACTTTGTTGATGTAGGTTTTTAATCTTAAGGGAAGAGAGATGAAATAATGGACTCAGCTGTGAATACTTGTGCAGCCAAATTAGAGGATATGCTCTATTAACATCCCTGGAAAACCAAGAAGCATAAAAGATCACATTAGATGGATTTAAGAAACATCAGAGCAATGACGTCAAAGGAAGCCACGAATACGCCCAATTCTCCAGTCAAGGGCAGACAGAGAAGCATGGGGAGAAAAGAAAACAGGTACTCCTGATGCAGGACAGGTGTGCCACTGGGACTACACCATAAAGAAGCTAGGACATAAGTTCCCCTTGTCCCAGTTTTAATGTTCCATAAAACAATATAATAATGTTTAAGACTTGAGTGTTTACTATGGAGTAGGCAATGTGCTAAGAAGTTCACACGAACTCCCACATTTAATTTTCCCACAATATAGACACCATATTCCTTATTTAATAGATTAAAAAACTGAAACTTAGCCCTGGCTGGTGTGGCTTGGTGGACTGAGTGCTAGCCTGTGAACCCGAAGGTTGCAGGTTCGATTCCCAGTCAGGGCACATGGCTGGGTTGCAGGCCGGGTCCCCAGTTGGGGACGTGCGAAAGGTAACCTCTTGCACACCGATGTCCCTCTCCCTCTCCCTCTCCCTCCCCCCTCTCTAAAAATAAATAAAGTCTTTTAAAAAATAAAAACCTGAAACTTATAGAAGCTAAGGACCATAACCAAGGAAAGTAGCTAAACTAGGGTACAAGCCTTAGTCTACCTGGGGCCAAAGCCTATCTTAATTACTACATTAAAATAAATGGTCATCAAGCCAGCTGAAAGAGAATATGTAAACCCTTAAGTTATATTTATTAAAAACTGTGGTAAAATATAAATAAAATTTGCCATTTTAATCATTTTTTGCATATGCAGTTCAGTGCCATTAAGTACATTCACGTGTCTGTGCAACCATCACTACCAACCAACTCCAGAACTTGTCCATCGTCCCAAACTGAAACGCCATACTCACTAAACACTAACTCCTTCCCCTCCTATCCCCTGGATAGTACCATTCCACTCTCTCTTTCTATGAACTGGACTACTCCATATATATCATGTAAGTGTAATCATACAATATTTGCTCTTTTGTGTCTGGCTTATTTCACCTAGCGTGTCTTCAAGATTTCATTACTACTCAGTTACTTTTAAGTTAAATAAAATGTGAAATTTTAACCTACCTGTCATTATGCAGCTCTATGGGATATTATATTCCCAAATTCCATTATGATTTATGAAACACACTTTTGGAAAAAAGACATGCATTTACTAAGAAAAAGGGTAGAAATAAGGAAGATAAATCAAAATTTGAAGAACCCACTTAAATTTTTATTGATTTGAAAGAGAGCAAAAAAACACATTGAAATAAAAATAAATTTACAAAAACATGCTGATTTGTTGTTCCACTTATTTATGCACTCATTGGTTGATTCTTGTATGTGCCCTGACCGGGGATCAAACCTGCAACCTTGGAGTAGCAGGACATTGCTCTAACCAACTGAGCAGGCCAGCAAGAGCAGGAATATAAAACTTTAGATTCATTAACAAGGAAGAAAGCAGCTTACTTGATCTTGAATAGACCCAAAGATCTATTTAGAAAGATGTTATTAAATATCTCAAAGCAAAAGCTAAGAACAGCAGTCCTGCCCTGGCTGGTGTAGCTCGGTGGATTGAGTTCGGGCTGAGAACCAAAGGGTCGCCAGTTTGATTCCCAGTCAGGGCACATGCCTGGGTTGCAGTACAGGTCACCAGTGGGGGCACACAAGAGGCAACCACACATTGATGTTTCTCTCCCTCTCTTTCTCCCTCCCTTCCCCTCTCTCTAAATAAATAAATAAAATCTTAAAAAAAAAAAAAAGAAGAAGAAGAAGAACAGCAGTCCTGCAAACACAATACTGCTTGATCCCAAGACAAGACAATGTTGTTTTTTGGTTAACAGACAGCAAGACTACTAGAAAAAGAGAATAAGAAATACTGAAATAAAATGATAAGTTCCATTTTCCTTTGACTTCCATCTGACAACATTTAGTAAAATTACACTGATGAATTAAAAATTAACATCAATCTCTCTTCAAACAATGAGCCAAGAGGTTCATTCTGGAAAAAATTCCCTGTTCTCCAAATCCCAATGCAACTTAAACATTTAAAATGAAAATAATAAAGGAAACATAAATTTGGAGAAGCACGTATGTCATACTAGTGGATTCCTTAAAGTAGTTGAAATAAAAAGTATCCTAAATATCACATATTCTAAGGGAATATTATTAGCTAAAATTAAAACTGGTTTGCCCTTGTAGAATTAAATGAACTACCTCAAATCTATGTGTTACCAAAAAAACAGAAAATAAGTTACTGTCCAGAGTAATAAATTTATTTTTTATTTTCAGCCCTGGCTGGTGTCGCTCAGTGGATTGAGTGCCAGCCTATGAATCAGAGTTGCCAGTTCAATTCCCAGTCAGGGCACATGCCTGGGTTGCAGGCCAGGCGTGGGGCACGCATGAGAGGCAACCACACATTGATGTGTCTCTCTCTCTTTTTCCCTCCCTTCCCCTTCCCTAAAAATAAATAAAATATTTTTAAAATTATTTTTATTTTTATTTATTGATTTGAGAGAGAGACAGACACATTGATTTGTTGTTCCACTTAGTTATGTATTTAATTGGTTGATTCTTGTTTGTGCGCTGACCAGGTATCAAACCGCAACGCTGGTGTATTCGGACAACACTCTAACCAACTGAGCACCTGGCCAGGGCCAGAGTAACAGAATTTTTCAATTAACTATTGCTTTGTATAATATCTACACATTTATCGGACTTATGTAAATAAACAGGAATCAAAGCACCACAAGACTCTTCCACCTTTGAAGCAAAATACAGACCAGCAACACTGGAAAAATAAATAAATAAAAACTTGGAAGAAAACTTTGTAAATTAAAAAATAGAAATTTAAAACAGGAAAGCCAGAATTCAAGGCAAATGTGCTTTCCAATAGATGCATGAGTAAGGAAAGGCAAAATTATACTATAGTTATAATTTTACAAGAGATTTAGCAGAATATCATAAAAAAACATTTTATAAGTAGGATGTATCATGAGCATGATACTGGGCAATTTTTCTGTAGATCACATCCTTCTACACGTTAACAATTTATCATACTTTAGGAAATGAACACATCATCTTCACTCTTCTGTGAACCACAACCTTGAAGCATTCATTCTCAGTTAAGACATAGACTGTACATGTTCAACCAATACTGCACCCTTAAAGATTCCATTCAATCCAAAAACTCATAAAACTTTAGCAATGTAGGCAACAACATGGAAATTAGTTATAAAACTACCACTGCACTAAGATGAACTTGCAATGGGACATTATCAGCAATACTAAGTAATCTCAATTCACATAAATAGATTCCATAAAGTAGTTTACTACAGTTTTGGCTTAAAAGTCAGTTTTACCGAAAGAGGAAAAGGACTTTCTCATTTTATTTATTATCGGGAGAAAAGAGACAGTGCTAATCACCACTTACAGTCAACATTCTGAGTGACAACTAAAAATTTATTAACGAAATGTGATCAGGTTAAAATCACACAGTGCTGCCTTGACTGGTGTGGCTCAGCGGATTGGGTATTGTCCCGCAAACCGAAGGGTCACTGGTTCCCTTTCTGGTCAGGCCATATGCCTGGGTTGCAGGTTCAATTCCCAGTTGGGGGCATACAAGAGGCAACCAATCAATGTTTCT
Organism: Desmodus rotundus; assembly: GCF_022682495.2. Classification (NCBI taxonomy): domain Eukaryota; kingdom Metazoa; phylum Chordata; class Mammalia; order Chiroptera; family Phyllostomidae; genus Desmodus; species Desmodus rotundus. The sequence goes on from NC_071389.1 coordinate 9,332,640, forward strand.
CTCCCTTTCTTTCTCCCTCCATTCCCCTCTAAAAATAAGTAAAATCTTTTTTTAAAAATAAGACAAAACAAAACAAAAACAAAAGCATCATCACTGTAAGTTAACACCACTCAGTAACCTGAGATATTTTAATTGCAGCTGCAATGTTTGTGTTAGTTGCCAGTGCCTATGACTCATTCTCAAAAAGGTTCTCCCAAGACTCTTGGATTTTTGAGAATGCAGGAACCATAACTGGGGCATACTGTGTGGGAAGTGTCTTGACAGTGAATGAATAAAAGAAGAAAATAACTCATGACAGAATTTTTAAAAAGTTTTTATAAAAAGCAATTCACTCACAAAAGGCAGATTTTTCTGCAGAACAGGAAAGGTTGGGGAAGCTATCCTGGCACTGAGAACCCCTGGTTGGTTGGATTCAGGCACTTCTTACACTGCAACATACAGTATTCAAATGGTTTCCTTGTCTGACTCCCCACCCAGACTGTAGGCAATTTGAGACCAAAAGCTGTCTTGTCCTAGAATCATTAGTACCTACTTTCCAAAGTGCCCAGCACAAAGAGGGCCCTAGACAGGTGTTTTCATAACAGTGATTTATTGAATAATCAATCTTACATTTACTCTTTATTTTACAAAGTAGTTTTACAAACATTACCTCCTTTGATCCACAAAAGAATCTTGTGAAGTGGGAAGGGCACTGTCCCGCAAACCCAGAGGGTCACCCAGTTTGAGGCACATACATGCCTGGGTTGCAGGCCTGGTCCCTGGTTCTAGGTGTGTGAGAGGCAACCCACCACAGTACCCCTCACACATCGATGTTTCTCTCCCTCTCCTTTCTCCCTTCCCCACTCTCTAAAAATAAATAAAAATTAAAAAAAAAGTTGTTAATTCACAGACCTAAACAACCCTGAAATTATAAAGATAATCACATATTTGTTCATCGTTGTGATAACATCTCCTTGGGACCTCAATATGCTTGTAAAATCCAGAGGTTTTGCTAGCATTTTCTGTGCTTGCTCTTCATAATAGGTAGGAATCACACAGCTCTCAATTTTACAGAATGATTTTAACTGCACAAAGTAGTGTTAAATGAAGGCTCTTCTAGAAATCAGACATTGAGAAGCATCCTAAGCTACTTTTCCTGGCCCTGTTCTTTTTGCAAAGACTCTTGAGAAGGTAAGGAATTGCAAAAGGCAAAATGCTGGAGAGTGAATGATGTCATGGACATCACGAAGTTGCATCAATACCTGACGATGATTTAGCACAACAACGCCACACATTATGCCAAGAAGCATGGTGTTGAACCACCAGGATGTTTCACTGCATTAATTTTGTGACCTTTATTATTAGCAAATTGAAAGACAGAGTGGCTTTCCAATTTTCCACAACAGAGAAGTTGTTGGTTCAGGTTTATATCCTTAGCAAAGGCACTAAAAAATAATCTACAAATCTCTATGGTGATGGCTTTAAGAAAAGGTAAAATGGTAAAAATGTAAGATGATATTAAACTAAATAATTGTCATTTTAACAATTAAAAGATTTTTTTTTTTTTGGAAATAGACAAAACGTCCGTGGGTCAATGTAGAGTGATAACACATTTATACTGGGCTTGTCAAAAGCAAACAATTACACGGTATAAAATGACAACATACAAATGAAAGGCCATCCAGTCAAATTATACAGATGAATATGCTCAAAGTCAGGATTTGACAGAGCATCACCATTCACTATAATAGTGATGCTCTATAGTAAAAGCTATGGAGTGAATTTTCAATGTTCAAATTTAACGATGGCATTTCCTCCCAAATTTTCCTTGTCCCCTTCCAACCCACATAACGTCATCATTCTTAAGCACTGCAAAACAAATTTAACTTTACAAAAGGTATTTGAAGTGTCCAATCCAAAGCCATCACCTCCACAAATCCCCACAGCACAACTCCAACTGAAGCCATCAATTCTTAAGAAAAAAACCCGCGGGACTTCGAACCGACTTCCCTAGTTACAGAAACTAAATCAGCCTCTACATTAGCATTTGAACAACAAAAAAGTTATTCTCAAAACAGAACGACCATAGTACAACGTCCCTGCCAGCAAGTGAGAACTGGTAATGTGTCTGAATTTTCATCCAGAGCAATCAGAACCCTACCATACAGAAGTCCAAAAGCTTGGCAAATAAGAAACGAAGCTTTTATTTTCCTAATAAAATTCGGGAGACTGTACAGTCAAAAGCAATGGGCTATTTCAAATCTTAACAACTCAAAGGTTTCAAACGAAGGAGGACTTCATTAGCACCGAAGTTACTCTGCAGAGACTATCAAGACCTTTTTTTTTCTTCGTTTACAAATTCATTCCCACCCTCTCACCGTTCCGTTTACACAATTCTCACCTGAAGGCTTCCACAGTCACAACGTGGATTGCTGTCTCAACCAAAGAGATCCACGGTTCCCACTTCGCTGGCGAACACTCAAAAAGCTAAGGGGTAGGAAAGGCTGCTTGTGTTTTATTTTTTAGGTCAAGTCCAAAATCTTCCCGTTGCAGCTGCAGCTTCAGAGATGCTAGCCCCTCGCCGCAGCCCCAATTTTGTAGGGCACCGGCCTCCGGCTTCTCTCGCAAGACGCTAAACATTCGGGGGCGGGGAAAGACTACCTGACATCCCTACAGCCATCCTTGCCCACGTCACACACCCATTCGTGGCCCCGGGGAGGGGATAAGAATCGCCCTGCTTGAAGAGAGGGGCCAGGTTCACTCCCACCCCAATGGCTGGCTGGAGAAGGGCTCTCCTCCTCCTCGCCTAACCTGGGGAGGCCGAGAATGACGACGGCAAGGTCTCCAGTCCAGCCGGCACTGACAACCGCGCGGGGTGCAGGGCCTGCGCAGAACCCGGGGCGCCCACTGCCCGCTGCGGGCCCGGGGCATAAAGGGCAGGAGGCTCCAGCTCCCCGCCGCGGCCCCGGGATGGGGAGAGACCTCACCTGGCCCAGCCCGCGCCACGCTCTCCGGTTAGGTCCGCTGACGACAGCGGTGAGGGAGCCGGGACAGGGCCAGTGCAGAGGCGGTCCGCCTCAGGCAGCGCTTGCCACACTCGGGGCTCCTCACAGCTGGCCGGACCCTAAACCGCCAGGAGCCGCCATCTTCCTCCACTCAAACGCCGCCGCCAGGGCTGCTCTGGCCTGGAGAAGACAGCGCGGAGCACGCATGCGCCGGGCCCGGCGTGGAGGACGCGCGCGCGCACTCACACACGTCAGTTCGGCGGGCCCGCGCGGAGCGGCCTGGGGGCGTTGCCCTTTTGGGAAGGGGCGTGGTCCCAGGCTGAGGTTCACCCCGGATGGAACCCGCCCCCTGAAGTGCTGTAAAGCCCTGCTTCTTCGCCTTTCTTCCTTTGGTCTCTAGACCATACCCCAGGTCTGCACCCACCCTCCTTCTCAGTGCCTGGGGCAACTGGCTTGAGACCTTGATGGAAGTTCGACCAGAAGTAAACTCTTTTGTACCTCTTGGGGCCAAAGAGCGCAGGAGTGGAATGTGGAAGTTGGAAATGGATGATGCTCTTGGATGTTAACTGAAGGAGTGAAGCCTCCCTTAACTATAACGACTACTGTGTGACTTGTTACTAGCTCCATTTTTCAGATGAGGAAACAGGCACAGAGAAGTATCAGACATTTTCCCAAGGCCACACACCTTAGGGGAGAGGAGGCAGGGTAGAATTTGAACTCTGGCTTATCTGGTTCTCAAGCTCCTATACTTTCTGCTGTCACTATCCCCAGGCCAGACAGTGGGGTGCAGCAAAATCCCCCTTCCAAGGAAGCAATCTGGTGTGTAGATGAGAACCTGGAACCCAATGGGACAGCGTGTGGTCTAAAGAAAAGGACATGCCAGAGATACAGAAACCAAGGGCTTCAGTTCTTATTTCTTGCACAGAAAACCAAAGGAACCTTGGGGTGCCAGTCCACCACCCTGGGATAAAATGGACTTTCTGGGATATCTCTTGGGATACCCAGCTGGATCAGAACCCAAGTCCCCTCTCAAATTGGGAGGGCACTATTGAGCAGACTTGAGTCATCCTCACTCTAGAAATCACTAGATCTGTGTTCCTGAAACATGAATAATGATGAGACCTCTGGAAATACACTCATGGAATTCCAGTATGAGAGACACTGATTTAAGAAACTCAGGTCTAGCCCTGGCTGGTGTAGTGCAGTGGATTGAGTGCCGGGCTGCCAACCGTTGGTCACCAGTTTGATTCCCGGTCAGGGCATGTGCCTGGATTGCAGGTGAGCTCTGCAGTAGGGGGCACGGGAGAGGCAAACCGCACATTGATGTTTCCCTCTCTCCTTCCCTTCCCATGTCTAAAAATAAATAAAATATTTTTTAAAAATTCTTTCTGTTCGGAAATGACACTGCAAAAGCAATTAAACTGATAAAAATATTAAATCATGTCATTGTCACAGAAGTTGTAACTAATCCCCCCACCCCACCATGTAGAGGTCAATGTTAGAAACGTATTGGGCCTGCTTCCAGGGCCCAGTTAGGTTTCAGACTGCTGGATCATGTTAGAACAGTTTCAAATACAGAACCCTTCACCCCGAATCTCCTAGATCAGACAGTGGGGATTTTTGTCTGCTTTGTTCACTACTTTATCACCTAATCTAGAGACTGGCATGCAGTAGGGACTCACTAAAGATTTGCTGAATGAATGCATGAGCAGAGAATTATTTTTAAAGATTTTTTTATGTTTAGACACAGGGGAAGGGAGGGAGAAAGAGAGGGAGAGAAACATCAATCAGTTGCTTCTCCTATGGCTGGAACCCACAACCCAGGCATGTGGCCTGAGGGGAAATCCAACCAGCCACCTTTCCCTTTGCAGGATGACACCCAACCAACTGAGCCACACCAGTGAGGGCTGAACTGGGAATCTGACAACTAAGAAGGAAGTGAGTCAAATATTTAGCAAGCACCTAGTATGTGCCAAACCATGTGATATGTATAGTATCACATATGACATGTGATAAATAAAACTAACAAAATCCCTGCCCTCACGAAGGGCCCCTACAGTCTACTGGGAGAGGTAGACGATAAACAACTAAATAAACCATATAAAATTATAAGTTGTGATAAGCATAAAGGTACTATTATTAAAGCAAAAGTAATAATAGTCACTGTTGGCGTGTATTATGTACTCTTATGTGCCAAACACTGCTAAGTGGGTGCCATTATTGTGCTTATTTTGCAGGTGCTAAAACTGAAGCGCACAGGGATTAACTGACTCAACCCAGAGTCACAAGTAGAGTTTCAACCCAGGTGTTCTCACTCTGAAGACTTTGCTCTTGAACCCACCATAGCGCGGTTTCTAGCAAACAGGAGGAGATAAGATTGATGTCAGTATATTTATGGTCTGGAACATCAGGAGGAAAACTGGATATTACCTCCTAGGTAGTGGAAATTTGGGGGCAGGAAAGATATATGATGTGTTAATATAATGTTTTATAACAGTCTCTCTACCATAGGCCGAAGGCCTTTTGGGACATAATCAGAGAGGAGACAACGGATAAGGCTAGGATGAAAGAGGTGGCTGTCACTTCTCTCATGTGTGTAAACAAAAAGTTTTCCTCCAGAGTCCATCCCAGTTAATTGGGATTTCAATCCCAATCAATTATTGAAATTCATTTATTTATGTACTTATTTAGAATAAGTAAGCTATGTACATAGAACAACACTCAACAAGTACAAAAGGACGTATAATAAAGTCCATCCTACCAGTCCCCTGGCTACCTGGTAAACTATTTTCCTCAGCCAGTTATAAGTTCCTGACATCTTCCCAGACGTTAATATAAGAACAGTTTGTGCGACATGGATGTAACCTGGAGCCAAGGAGAGTGGACTGGAATGCACATGTGTGAGCAACGATGACTTCACTGAACCGGTCAGCGGGGGTGGTAGAGGCCATTGAGTGACCATGTGTACTGTGTCACAGTCACATTCAAAATGACTGAGCCAGTAGAGCAACGGATCTGCACCAAATTTTGTGTTGAGTTTGAACATCCCTCCACAGAAACTGTTCAGATGACTCAGAAGGCTTTCAGGGACGATGCAATGAGTGCAGCGCAGATAAAAGTGAGGCACAAGTGCTTCAAAGATGGTCGAGAACTTGTTGGAAGTGATCTGTGCTCTGGAAGGCCTGCAACAAGCAGAACACCTGAGAATGTTGAACATGCACGGCCTGCAATAACAAAGATCGGTGCCTGGCCATGTGAGAACTAGAAGCTGATCTGGGGATTCCAAAAACTCCTGTGTCTGAGGCTTTGACTCACAATTTTGGCATGAAATGTATTGTGGCCAAATTCATTCTGTGGCTTCTGCTACCAGAGCAGAAGGAACATCGTGCTGCCATTGCTAATGACTTGATTCAAACTGCTACCAATGAACCAGATTTCCCCAAGAAGGTCATAACTAAAGGTGAATCGTGGGTCTGCACCCAAGTGTATGATCCAGAAACAAAGACCCAGTCGTCCCAGTGGAAGTTGCCTGACTCTCCAAGCCCAAAGAAGGTGCAGCAAAGTGTTTTTTTGATTGGGAAGGTGTTGTCCATCATGAGTACACCCCTCCAGGCCAAACAATTAATAAGGAATACTACCTCAATGTTCTTCGTAGGTTGAGAGATGCAATACAATGAAAACAGCCGAAGCTATGGACAACTGGTGATTGGCAGCTTCATCACAACAACAAGTCAGCTCATGCATCACGTCTGGTGCAGATTTTTTGAGGAAACATCAAAATCACCTAGATGACTCAGCCATCCTCACAGCCCAGATTTGGAGCCCTGCAACTGCTGGCTTTTGTCAAAGCTAAAATCACCTCTGTTTTTTTAAAGATTTTACTTATTTATTTTTAGAGAGAGGGGAAGGGAAGGAGAAAGAGAAGGAGAGAAACATCAATGTGTGGTTGCATCTCATGCGCCCTCTACTGTAGACCTGTACTGCAACCCAGGCATGTGCCCTACACTGGGAATCGAACCAGCGACCCTTTGGTTTACAGACCTGCACTCAATCCACTGAGCTACACCAGCCAGGATAAGATTACCTTTGAAAGGCAAGAGATTTCAGACCACCAGTGAAATTCAGGAAAATACCACAGGGCAGCTGATGGCGATTGCAACAAAGGATTTTCCAGAGTGTTTTGAACAGTGGAAGAGATGCTGGGAGAACTGTGTGAGGTCCCAAAGTGCCTACTTTAAAGGGGACTGAGGTGTCATTGTCCTATGTGCAATGTTTCTTCTATTTTCTTCAATAAATGTCTCTATTTTTTCATAGTACATGGCTGGCTACTTTCTGGACCTTGTACACATATAAAGAAATAAAACTAAAATAAGAGCAAAGTATATGCACTGCTCTGTACCTTGCTTTTTTTTTAAACTATAGTCCTTCAAGGTCATTTGATGTCAGCATATTTAGAACCTTCTAAATTTTGTGAACAAATTGTATTCTAGTCTTTTGTATGGAGATATATATGCTTTTACACAAATCTTCCAGTGATGGACATTTGTTTCCATTCTTTTATGATTATAAACAAAGTAGCAATGAATATCCTTGTATTTTTGTTATGCGTATTAACAAACCTATCTACAGGGAAATTTACTAGAAATACAATAGCTGGATCAAATGACACTTCATTTAAAAACATGTTTTTATTTGTTGATGAGATAGAGCGGGAGAAACCTGGATTCATTGCTGCAACCCTTTATGCATCCATTGGTTGATTCCTGTAGGTGCCCTGATGGGGGATCACACCTGCAGCCCTGGCTCGGCAGGAGCACACTCCAACCAACTCAGCTACCTGGCCAGGGCGACATGTGCATTTTAAATATCAGCAAGTTGCCTGCTCTTTCTTTCTCTCTTTTAAATTTATTGATTGTGTTTAGCAGGAGGGGGTGGGAAGGAGAGACAGAGAAACTTTGACTTGGTCAACTTATTTATGCATTCATTGGTTGGTGGTTGTATGTGCCCTAACCTGACTGGAGATCGAACCCCAGCAACCTTGGCATATCAGGACGATGCCCTAACCAACGGAGCTACCTGGGCAGAGCACCATTTATTTCTAAACACAACTGTCGTCTATGGTCATGCCACCCTGAACGCGCCCGATCTCGTCTAAGCACTACTGTCCACATAGCCTCAGCGTACACATTGGATGAAAACTTTTCATTACGGGCTTTGCTCTTATATTCCCATCACATATTAGTGTTTTATATGTTGTATCAAAGATGCCTGCTGTTTTGAGTGCAAATCCTTAAGTTCCAAACATAAATAATGTCTCAAACATATTTCACAAGAAAAAGAAGCTCATGCTTTAGAGTCTCTACCACTGCATCAATTTGGGGAGCTTTCCCCCTTAGGAAGAAACCTCTACCACTTCCTCAATTTTGAAGCTCATTTAGTCCCATCCTCTCATTCTACAGATGAGGAAGGGACTTGCCCATGGTCACAAGGGGCCTATATGATTAACGAGGGCTGGCCTCCAGATTGCTTATTTGGGGCAACAAAAACTACTTCCTTTGTAGCATCCTCTGATGATCTCCACGATCTCTATCTTTCTCGTTTCCTAGAAAATGTAGTCTGAGGAATGTCATAGGAATTCCTATGTTAAGGCTCATTGCCAAATATAACAAAATTGTAAGAAACTATCTCCCTCTGCTGGTAACACACTATAAAGACAAAGCCTAAAACTATTGAGGGTCAGTTGCATTTATGAAAAAGTAATTGCACCAGAATGAGAATTAGGTGATGTCTGAGACAGTCCCCACCAGCTTGTCTTCACCAAGCCTCAACCAGGATGATTCACCTAAAATAATAGTTCACACCCTGGCTGGTGTGGCTCAGTGGATTGAGTGCCGGCCTGCGAACTGAAAGGTCATCAGTTCGATTCCCAGTCAGGGCACATGCCTGGGTTGTGGGCCAGGCCTCCAGTTGGGGGCGTGCAAGAGGCAACTGATCAACTCTTGCACATGGATGTTTTTCTCCCTCTCTCCCTCCCTGCCCCTTTCTCTAAAAATAAATAAATAAAATATTTTTTAAAAATAATGGTTTATAGGAGAATGCATTCAAAGTAAACATAGTTCCAGAAAGTGAACAAGATGAAGTCCTTTATCTTTGAAGTTGCTCAGGCTGTTCACAGTGTTATTTGCATTTTAGACACAGAGAATTTGAGCTGCTAATGAAATATCCATGTGGAAATGCCAATAAGAAGTCTATCTATATGAATCAGAAACACCTGGTCAGTTTAGGGCTGGAAATCAAATTTGGGAGTCTTCAGCATGCAGTGGGTGGCTTACATCATGCCTGTTTAGATAAGAACAGTGGACTGAGGACAGACCCAAAAATGAACAATATTTCAGAGACAAGAAATTGTGAAACCAGAGGATTAGTGAGCATGTCACTTTAACTTCTAAAGACTGGTAACATTTAACACACGATTGCAATTTATAATAATAATTATTAAGAATACAAACTGCAGAATTTCACAACAGGAAGTTGTTCCTTCAGAAAGATGTATAACATGCTAAAAACACATCCCAATTTAAAAAATAACATCCCAGTTCAGATAACTTGATAGTAGCAGCCAAATGCAACCTCACTGAATGGCATGTTTTTAACATTGAGGGGCCTATGTAAACATGTCAGTTGGAATAAAAACACATGGTGCTTGCTTTCCCCCTGCTTTTATGATTTGAGAAAGAGATGTGAGAATTACAAACCTTGCAGCCCGGCAAGACGTCCCCATAATAATAACAGGCAACCCTCAGAATTCTTACCACGGGTCAAGCACTGTTCTAAGCATTTCAGCGTACTAACTCATTACTCCTCACAATCTACTTTTGAAGAAGCTCTACTATTATTAACTCTTTTTTTACACTTGGGGAAACTGAGGCACGGAATCCTTAAGTAACTTGTATAAGATCACACAGCTGTTCAAGTTGAAAGTGTTCGAAGTTGAACTTTAAAGGCCAAGGTCTGCACTTCTATTCTGGAGAAAAACAGAACACTGTTTAGAAAGACGCATAAATACATTTTAAGGTAATTCTAACGTATGTATCTGTCGTGAAAGACTCAGGAGAACTTTAGTAGTTCTGGTTGTCTAGCTCAAGCGCAATATCACCAACTAACAGTAATGTTTTTTCCTCACGGTAGAAGACATAATTGTTAACAAATGTTTGGAATACTGCTTTATGAACAGGAAATACTGTAATAATTTTCACCCTATCAAATAGAAATAATAAAATGTTTTATGCATCAGCAAATATTTTTCATTATTTGTTAAGGTATACAGTGTTTTCAGAAATTTGAAATATAAACATAATCTACACTTCCTGAAAACTATGACTCAAACTTCCCCCCCCCCCCCCAACTATTTGCTTGCCCTTAGGAAAGATGGGTCCAAAGATTACGCTTCCGGTACTCAGGGCGGCGATTCACATGGACTCCCATTCAGTGTAACATCGTTGCCCTTAAGAAAAATGGCAACATTCTAATTTCTCTGCCATCTTCCAAGATGGCTTCCTCGACAATCATGGTCCTTGGTGTGGCGCCTTTTCCGTGCTTGACAGGGGGCGGGGTCCATTGAGTAAAGCCTTGCGTGCTGGCGCCCGCGACGAAGGCGCGTATCAAGGCGCAGGCGCGGAGAGGGGGTTGGGGGAGGAGGGAAAGCGGCGAGTAAGATGGAAGATGAGGAGGTCGCTGAGAGCTGGGAGGAGGCGGCAGACAGCGGGGTAAGGAGGAGCCGCCGCCCCGGGGCAGGGCCGGGCGGGACCTGGCGTGAGGGAAGCCTCGGAGGAGCGGGCCTGAGTATGGTTATCCCCAAGGAAGGGCCCCGCACGGCGGGCCGGGGGTGGTGGAGAGTCCCCCGCTCTCTGAGTGCTGTGAAGGCCTCTTAAAGGGGCCTCGTTCCATTTCTCCCTCCACCTTTGCTCGGTGCGCCTCCTTCCATCCCCGCGATGTGCGCGTCACCCGAGGTGCCCCACCCGTCACCCAAGTCCTCTTTTCCTAGCCCCCGCGCCGGCTCTCTCGCCCGCCCCGGACCGGCTTGACCCTTTCTTTCCGGGACCTCCCGCCCGAGGAGCGATACAACGTGTGTCGTGGGAGGAGGGGTGGTGCGGGTTGGTGCGCGGAGTGGGGCGCCATGCGGGGCTCCGGAGAAGGGCTGGAAGGGAAGCAGTTGTCTCTGGGCCCCTCAACTCTCTACTGAAATCCCCCACGGCTTGCGCCGTCCGCCACGGTGGGCGAGTGTGGGTTTTTTTTCTCTTTCAGTTTTACTCTAAGAGCCCGTTGCTGGCGGGTCTCATGGGGACCCCGCCAGCAAGACCGTAAGCCCAGCGGGCAGCCCTTCTCCCTGGGGACCCACCCAGCGATCTGAGCCCAGAGGGAGGGTCTCGGAGTGTGCTCGCCGGGGTGGAGAGGGGAGGGCTGCGGTATACAGTATAAAGTAGCCGCTTTCCAAGGAGAGGAGTGGGAAATGGACCGTTCGGCTTGCTTTTGGAATTTTTATTTGCTTCCAGAAACTGTAGGAAAATAGTACATCCCAAGCCGGAATAGCCAAATCTGTTAGGTCCGTGATTAATGTGGTCTTTTCAGGATTTGTGGTTTCAGTGGTGACCTTTGTGAAAAGATGAGGAGAGGTCTCTTTGGCCTTCCTATGTTTGTGTCCAGTGCTGGCTCGAGTGGCATCTGCCGTAAAGGTTTAGTTGTTGGGAGTCGGTCGCGGAGAGCCGAGTGTGCGAGGGTAAAACAGGAGCTGGGTTTTCCTCCCCGAGCGCCTTTCGGAGTGTCTTGGGGAGAGGCCGAGAAATTGACTCGCAGCAGTGGGTGTTTCTCTTTGGGAATGTTGAGACTTGGCTTCGAAGTTTTTTTTTTTCTGGTGGTTCAGTATTTCTCTCACGGTGTTAGTTTTTCCATTTAGCACGATTGAAAATCTGAAGAATTAATTCGTTCCAAAGGTATTTGGTACAGATCTTAATGTGCCGAGCATCTTTCTTGGGTTTTTGTCTTGAGTAAGGAGAGCAGTTGAAAGATTTTATAGGGAGCAACAGGTGTCACGTTGATATTTATTAAATGAACAAGCATTTTGAGCGTCTGCTATGTGCTGGGCAGTGTGTGTGCTGAGCAGTGACTTTGTGCCAGAGAATGCGAAATTTCCCGTAGAGGCGTCAATTGCCTCCTACTAATACCAGTGAATCATTCAGACACCCCTATGTCTGCCCGCCCTCTGCAAAAAAGCTTGGCCTACATTTTGCATGTGACTCAAATGATAAATTTCTTGAGCATCTTAGCCTTTCTTTGTTTTTCTCACCTATTTCTAAGGGACGTGAATTTCTCATGTTAAAGGTGTAAGAAAATGAAAAACAGAAATGAGTGTAGGATTCAGAAATTGGGACTTATATTAGCTTTTCAGAATGGGTAAGTTGCTCAGAGATCAGTACTGCATTTTACAGCTAAATAAACCCCAGAGATGTAAGGTTTAATTTAGGTCTTTTTGATGCCTGTCCAGTATTCTTTCTACTATCCTTTACTTTAGTAAAACCCTCTAAAAGTTCTAGGTAGAGTGATGGAACCCAAATCTTGCATCATTGACCTAATGAGCAGTAACTGCCAAAATGCAAGATCCCTTATATTATCTTTTATTTAACTGAAGCATTGAAATATCTGTAGAGGCATCTCCTTTTATAAACAAGGAACCTGAGTTTAGGGTGTAACCTGTCTTGTTCAGGGTCACACAGATAGTGGAGAAGCTGGGATTTGACCTCCAGCCTGTCTGACTCCAAAGCTGGTTTCCTTCTCCAATATTTTGCTGCCTCCCTTACCGTGGGGCTGGTGGAAGACCTGGGAGTTGGGCACTAACTGTCATTTTTAATAAGTTTAACTCAAGTTTATATTTGAAGGCTCTCTTGAATTTGATTCCCACTTCCAAATTTGCAAAGGATCTTGTAAATGTGCACGTTTGAAGGGAGACAGGATGAAGCACTATGTCCACGTCACTGGGAAACCAACCAACTGCACTTGTCTTTCAGAATTTTTAGCTCCCCGTTACCCTGCCTCCCAACTGGTATATAGTAATGGGCATTAAGTTACTTCCCCCTTGCAGAACAAACAAGACAAACCAAAAACCCAAACCTGAGTGGCAAGAGGACTAGCAAATGGGGGTTGTTTACTAATTCTAAAAGTGAACATTCAAACTTTATGTAATCTGAAGGCAATTCTAACCCCTGAAAGTAGAGGTTTTTGGTGATCCTTGTCCTCCACAAAAAAAATTTGACATCATGTTAAAATCTCTCTCTTATTTGTCAGTACATCTGAGGTCATTGTTCCCTGTATATCTTCAGAATACTCAGGATAGTTCTGTTGTGTCATTCCAGAAAGACTGACTTTGAGAAACACCTCAAGTATTCTGTAAATAGGTAGCTTTTTGCTTTTAGTTAATATGGTGAACGCTTATTTAATATAAAATTGTCTCTTTACCTGTCTCATCCCAAGGGTTTACATCCCAGTCAAAGGACAATTCAATAAATATAACTTAAATTTCACCAAGGAAATGCATCTTTTCTTTTTGTTTAGATTTTTATTTATTTATTTTTAGAGACAGGGGAAGGGAGGGAGAAAGAGAGGGAGGGAGAGAAATATCAATGTGTGGTTGCCTCTCAAGTACCCCACACTGGGGTCCTGGCTGGAAACCCAGGCATGTGCCCTGACGGAGAATCAAACCGGTGACCATTTTATTCGCAGACCGGCACTCAAAAATATACTGAGCCACACCAGCCAGGGCAGGAAATGCTTCTTTAAAAATAATACTGCCACCCAGGCTGGTGAGGCTCAGTGGATTGAGCACTGGACTGCAAAGCAAAGGGTTGCCTGTTTGATTCCCATTCAGGGCACATGCCTGGGTTGCAGGTGAGGTCCCTGGTGGGGGGCACGTGGGAGACAACCACACATTGATGTTTCTCTCCCTCTCTTACTCCTTCCCTTGCACTCTCTCTAAAAATAAATAAATAAAATCTTTAAAAATAACAATAACACTGCCTTTAGGAGAATAATACTGGCACTGGGAGAAATGAAAATATAAAATTGAGTTATTGTTGATTCAGATTTTAAATTGTGTCCTTCTTAAGCACATCTCAAGGGACAAATAGAGCATTTTGTAATTGGAAGACATCTTTGTGCTACCCCCAAAATCATATCAGCAGTTTGCTCAGTTTCTGATGGGTTGAAGCTTTATATTCACTTGTTTTTCCTAGTCCATCTTTTTGGTAATGAGCTAACCCAGTCCTAGGGGAAGGCAGATGGTACACAAATTAAATTGGACTGATAGTCATTATAAAGCATTGGCAATCTTTCTAATTTCCTTGCATCTCAAAAGTTGCCTTTTATTCTTTCTCACAAGGGCAAGTCATGTAGCAGTTGGGAGATAATGCATCTTAAGTAAGTTAGAGGTTGACCAGTCTTTTGGACTGAGAATTCAAATTTACTTTCTACCTTCATTGAGCTACCATCAGCGGTTATGGGTGGTGTATAAGGCTATAGAAAGGAGTCAGTGAACACTGAATACCTGCTGTGTACCAGGCACGGGGAACATACCAGTGGAGGAGTCAGACATGTGAGGCAGCGCTTTCCTGGAAGAGGCATAGATGGGGTACATGGCTGGGATCAGAGATAGTCTTGTAGAAAAGGTGATGCCTAAATTAAGATTCAAAGGACCAGTTGAATTAAGCAGTAGTGAGTTTAGGAGGGGCAGGTAGAGTATAGGGCCATTGCTCATATAGGCAAGGAAACAGCAGGAAAAGAGAGTCCAGCATTGGGAGAGCTACAGTATTTTCTTCTGGCTGGAGGGTAGGGGGTTGGCAGGGCTGAGTGGAAAGAGATGAGGCCGGAGAGGTATGCAGGGGCTGGATTGGGAAGGGCCTCCTTGTACATAGTTCTGGGGAGCTTGGACTGTTTCCTGTCCGCAAAGGAGAGCTTTGAAGCCTTTTTTTTTTTTTTCTTTTTTTAAAGCAGAATAGTAATACAGTTGGGTTTTAATTTAAGAGATAAGAACTTTGATCTGCTTCTCTTTCTTTAGCGTAGGGGCCATTCTCCCTGAAGCACGGCTGCAGCCCCACGTAGGAGTCTTCAGTGCTGCCTGTCGCTGCTGTCATTATGGAATGTGTATGGTGGCTGCGGGTAGTGGGCAAGTGACAGTTATTTCAGGGCTACCTGGTACTGATTTCTTTATGTCTGCCTTTATAATAAAGAAGGCATTTAAGATTTGTGGCATCAGAAAGAACAAATCCAGGTGTACCGCGCCTACAGGAGCCATTTCTAAGCTAGTCCTGGTCTGTTCGGGAAGATTGGGTGCTTAGGGACTGTGGGGTCCTCAGAGTGGGCTGCATTTCTAGAAAGCAGCTGGCCAGTTGAGACGTGATTGTGCTAAGAGTCTGTCCCCGGACTCTGGAAAAAGATCTGTGTTACTGTGAAAGAGGCCAATGAGCTTTCTACTAGTAATTGCTTAGCTCTTTTCATTGAGGCTGCATGGGGGGGGGTGGCGGCCGCTCCCAGCATGCCCTGACAGTCCGAGGGAGCTGGTGGTAGAAATTTGGGCGCTCACAGGCCTTCTTGCTTTCCCTCCTACAATAGGAGAGAACTTAGTGTTCCGTTCTGACGCTTTTGAGAGAACCCTGCAGGAGGGAAGTCACTGTCGTTCAGGTCTGACGAGTCTACACACTCCTGAGTCCACCTCTTTCTTTCCAGGCCCCACCTCTACACTGGGGCGGCCACCCTCCAGGTAGCTATCAGGTAGCTAGCCTTCATGAGGTGTAGCGTGTTCTTCCCTGCACACTTGTCCCATGGGAATAGAAAATGTTCCTGTCAGGACAACTACTGACTTGTTGGTTTCCTAGGAGAAGATTGAGTTTAGCTACTTACATCTGTGGCCAAAATACAGAATGAAATGAAAAATTTTTTAAAGTAGTAACCATAGAGATTTCTCCTCCCAAGTGCTTTTAACTCTGTTAGCCTCTGCCAAGCATGCTTCCCTTTAACCTCAAGTTCTATGCAGGACGTTGATGGGAATATAAAGGTTAAAACCAACTACCGCAAATACTGCTAATTGCCACAGTTAACAACAAATCCCAACAGGGGTCTATCTGTATGTAGATAAAGAATTTTATCCCTGAGGGTAGGACATTTCAAAAAGTCCCTCACAGTAGGTGATCCCCTCCCCACACCAAAACTCTTTCCCTTGCAAAGTGAACACAGGAAATAAGTCATTCTTTTCTAAAAGGAATAATATATACACACAGTTGAAATTGCATTCTCCAGGGACACAATCCTTAGACGGGCTTGTACCGGGCAGCTGTGACTAGTTTCTGGAAAGGGCAGGACTGTCACCGCTCTGCATTGACCTAGAGAGCCATACTCCCATCCTTCACGCTCTGGCCTTCTGGGCTTATAAAAGCATTTGTGACCCTCCTGCTGTCATTTGCTTCTGCTACCTAGTTGCACATGAGCTGGTGAATGGACACTGCCCATAAGCCCATTCAGTCTCAGTGGCCTAGTGGGGTGTAGATTCTATCTATTATTCCTAGGTCCAGGAGAGGAAATCACATGATGTATTCCAGCCCTGGGGGTTGGCTTCACTCTTTGGGACCTTTTTGAACCCTTTGTTGACCTTTGCTTCTCAGCAGATAATTAACTAGTTAAGTGTTTTAGAATGCCTAGTTTCTACTTCCTTTGAAGTATTGTTACTTGTTTCTGCTGGGATTGTCCCCTTGCTTTAAGAGCCTGGTTGATGAGCTGATAAATTTTGTCTTTCTTAAGAAACTTGAACTTGAGAGCCAAAAGGTTGATGCTGCTGTCAGTTGTAATACTAAGAACAGTGACTGCATGTGAGATGCTGGTTGAAATCTTGATCGTAGTTGGGAAATAACTTGGCATTTGGCCAGTGGAAAGAGATAATATAATAGAAATAATTTTTGCTTAGACTCCTTGAGAAGATTTAACAACTCTGCTGTCTTAGGATTCTATATCAGTAGTTGCAGCCCTTGGATATTCAGCCGAGGATATGTTCATTGATTTTAGAGGGAAACATCGATGTGAGAGAGAAACATTGATCGGTTGCCTTCCATATGTGCCCTGACTCGACGGGGGACCAAACCCTCAACCTAGGCATGTGCCCTGACCAGGAATCACACCTACAACCTTTTGGTGTATGGGACAATGCTCCAACCAACTGACCCACTCGGCCAGGTTTTTAACATATTGAATACCTTTACCTAGGTCTTGGTTGCTCTCTTCTCCTCTGTAGCCGCTCCCCCCCCCCCCCCAAATGCTACTATCTGTTACTAGTGTTCTGCCCTGTTGGCTTTAGCCATTTACTTTATTGGCTTGGCCCTGGAGTCGTCCTTTGTTGCCCCTGCTGAGTGCCTTTGATGACTAATTTGCCCTTGGGTGTTTGAATAACACCTGGTACTGGGGAGGAGGATTGGTGGCTTTGTTTCATCCCCCCAAGTCTGTATGCCTCTTTCCTGTGGCAGAGGAGCCTGTCATTATATAAAAGGTAGCAAGAAAGGGTAAGTCACCTCTGCCGGTTAGTAATCTGCTTTCTCCATCCATGGCAATAGAAGTCAGAAGACCAGGCTCAGGGTTCAAGTGTCAGGTCTGATTTATGGACAAATCACTGCCTACCTTTCTCTGTTTCATTTTCTCATTTGTAAAATTGGATTACTCTGCGTGGCCTGGTGTTTAGTGTCATTCAAAGGCAGACATTGGAGCAGTGAGTGCTGTTGCCCTGCGTGTGAAAGACATTGTTCCTTTGCTCTCCAGCCGCTGACAGTGTGGCCTCTGTCCAGTTCAGGTGTGAAGTTCCTAAGACTGGGTGTCATTCTTGCTCTGCTGAGGACTAATATGAACAGTTTTCTCTAAGAGTTGTATTACTTAGTGTTGTATGACAACCGAAAGGGAAAAGGCAGAAATAAACTCGAAGAAGGGGGAGCCCCATTAGATTTTCCCCCTATTTTATTCCAAGGGGAGGCCTCACCATTACTCCCACCCCCTGCCTGCCGCACTTCCTTAAGGTGAAGGGCCGAGTGGAGGTCCTCCCCCGTGGAGACCCTCTGCAGAGGCGCTCAGAGCAGAACAGCACATGTCTGACGGCAGCTACCCAGTTTCTGAGGCCTCCAGCCTGGGGGGCGTCTGAGTTGCTGCTTCTGTTCTTGTGTGTGCTTCTTCATAGATTTAAGATTTTTTAAATTGATTTTATTGTTTAAGTACAGTTGTCTGCCTTAACTCCCACCACTTCCCCCTACCCCAGCCATCACCTCCTCCCGCCCCTGCTTCCACTCCCCCTTGGTTTTGTCCATGTGTCCTTTATAGTTGTTCCCAGATTTAAGATCTCGACTTCAGGTTTCAGCTCAGCTGTGGCCTGCTGCTGTAGTCCTT
Source organism: Desmodus rotundus (assembly GCF_022682495.2). Taxonomy (NCBI): domain Eukaryota; kingdom Metazoa; phylum Chordata; class Mammalia; order Chiroptera; family Phyllostomidae; genus Desmodus; species Desmodus rotundus. The sequence continues at coordinate 9,351,083 of NC_071389.1, forward strand.
CCCTGGGAGCCTTGGCCTGGATTGAGGGCAGGCTGATGTTACTTGTCAGACTTTGTCCTACCTCGTTAGTTCCTGCGGCCACCCACCGGCCACTGTCCTGAATCTTTTTGCTTTCTCCTTTTGAGGTTTAGGGTTCAGTTCTGTCCTTTACAGTTGAGTGGCTTTAGGCAAGTCACTTAACTCAGAAGCATGTTGCAAGGCTGCTGTGTATCTCCTGGGTTGGGGTGAGGATTAGTGGTGGTGAAGGGAGACACAGTGTCCTTTACACACACCTCTGGCAGGCTTGGAGATTGCTGCTGCCACCACCACTGCTGAGAAATGCCTTAGGCAGCCTTAACTCTTATTTGGAATATGGTTAGTGCCTCTGGTTTCAGACCCAGATAGGCCCCATTCATATTCTGGCTCCACAAAGATTACTTTCTAGTGAAGAAAGATGGACAGTAATGTTTTATACACACACAATGAAGAAAAATAAAACAGATCAAGGGTATAGAAAATGACTGGCAAGGGTACCATTTTGTTTAAAAAAAAAAAGGGGGGGTAGCCTCTCAAATGAAGATAGGCGGAGAGACCTGAAAGAAGTGAGAGAGCAAGCTGCGCAGAAGCTGGTGGAAGTGCATTCCAGGCAGAGGGGACCTCCAGTGCAAAGGCCCTGGGTCTGGAGCCTGCTTGTTTTATCTGAGGAACAATGGGGGCCAATGTAATGGGAGTGGGTGAAGGGGAAAGTGGTGGGAGGTGAGGTCAGAGGTAGCAAGGAGCCAAATCCAGTAGAGAAGAGGCTGTGGTGGCCATCACCTTGAAATGGGAAGCCGTGTGAGGGCGTTGAGCAGAAGCTAATTTAGTTTTTAAAAGAATCATTCTGGTTGTTATGTATAAAATAAACTGTTGGGGCAAGGGTGGAATAACAAAGAGTGAATAGGATGCTATTGTAACTGCCTGTTCAAGGGCTTTTGGTAATTTGGACCAGGGTGGTCACAGCAGCAGAAAGTGCTGAGGACATTCAGGCTATATTTTGAAAGCAGAACCAACGAGATCTGCTGATGTGGGGTGTGAAAGAGGCATCAGAGACGATGGACTCAGTCCAGAGGCTTTGAACTGAGCTTCTGGGAGACTGGAACTACTGAGATGGGGGGGGGGGTGGCACGTAGTGGAATGTGGGAGGAGCAGGCATGGGTGAGTGATGAAATCAAGAGTTTGGTTTCGGATGTGATAGGTTGATCTACCTTTTGAAATCCGATTGGAACTGTCGAGTTGGCAGTTGTATATCAGTGTTTATAAAGCTGTGGAACTGGATGAGATCACTTACCATATTTTGCTGTGTGTAATGTGCACTTTTTTTTGCCCAAATTTTTGAGGGAAAAATAAGGATGTGCATTATGCCTGGGTAGTACTAATTCTGTATCTGTATAAATGGTTTTAATTCTTTTATTTATGCTTGTGTGTTAAAAGTGTAACTCTAGAAAGTAGTAATGATATCTGTATGCAAAATATTACCCTGGAATATGATCATCAGTTTTGTTTCTAAATATAAATAAATAAATAATTGAACTAAAAAATTAAGACTAAAGCTTTTTCCTGAAAGTTTGGTCCCAAAATGTGGGTGCGTGTCATACATGGGAGCGCATTATGCACAGCAAAATACAGTAGTAAGTCAGCATAGCTATGGAAGAGAAGAGGTGCGAGCTCTCCAACCTCAAGGGATCTGGAGAGGGAAAGGAGCCTGTCCTGCTATAGGAGAAACCAGGTGCGGAGTGTGAGAAGGAACTACCGGGAAGTGGAAGGAGACCAGCAGAGTGGTGTCCGGGAGGCCAAGTGAAGACATGCTTTAAGGGAGGGGCGTGGAGCAATGCTGGATGCTGCTGAGAGACTGGGCGAAATGAAGATTGGGAATTTACTGTTGAATTCGGCAGCAGTGGATGTCATTGGCGACTTTGACAAGAATAGTTTCAGTGGAATGGTGGGGCTTAGAGAGCTGGATTGGGGGGGGGGGTGAATGTAGGGCCGGAGCCAAACACCTAGCAGTGGGTTGTTGCTTTTGTTGGTTGGCTAGTTGCTGTCAGGCCAACGTGACAAATAGGACTCATCAGAGTAGGTTTTTCACATCAATAAACAACATGCCCTTGGGTCCTTAAGGTGCTCAGTTGCTAGTTACTGAAAGATGAAACGCACAGCAGATGGATCTTTACATGGCTTATTTATTTCATCTGAGGTTAGACCTAAAGCAGTGTTGGCCAACAGAAGTCCCATGTGAACATATATCTAATTTAAAATTTCCTAGAGGCCACGCTTAAAAAGTGTAAAGAAACAGGAGAAATTAAATTTGAAAAATTTTTTCAATAGTTGACATTCAGTATGGCTTTATAATCGTTTCAGGTATACAGTGGTCAGACGTTTATACAACGTATGAAGTGATCCCTCTGATAAGTCTAGCACCCACCTAGCACCATAGTCATTAGAATATCATCGACTAATTCCCTGTGCTGTACTTTGCATCCCCATGACTGTTTGTAATTAACCAATTTGTACTTCTAAATCCCTTCACTTTTTTCACCTAGCCCCCGGCCTCCCTAATTTTAGTGTTTTTAATTTAACCTAGTATATCCAGAGTAGTATGTCAACATGTAATCAATATTGAAAATCTCTTCATTGAAAAATGAACTATTTTACACTCTTCTGTACTAAGTCAGAGAAGTCCGTGCATTTGGCGCTTACAGCACGTCTCATTTTAGACTGGCCACCTGTCAAGTGCTTGCCAGCTCCACATGCTGTTGCCACTGTACGGGGTGGCGCAGCTGGAGAGGGTGCCCAAAGGATTGCTTCTCCCTGGGCAGGCACAGAGAGGTCCTGAAAGCTGTAGTGAACTCGGGAAGGAAAGCATACCCCCCCAAAGCCCATCGTGATTTTCTGGTGCCTCAGATTTCTTCAGATTTGTGTCTTGCTGGCCACAGGAATGAAAACTAATTTTCTGCAGCAGCTTTTTGAATAGTATCAGTGCCTACTAGTAAAGATCATTGCGGACAGCAGCTAAAGTAATCTCAGGTGGTTTTCCAGACCTAGATTGAGAGATGGGTTCACTGTAGAATACCTTTCTAGATTTGAATCTCTTGGTTTAGAAACTATCTTTTTTTTTTTTAAGATTTTATTTTTATTTATTTTAGAGAGGGAAGGGAAGGAGGAAGAGAGGAGAGAAACGTCAATGTGTGGCACACTGTCAACTGGGGACCTGGCCAGCAACCCAGGCATGTGCCCTTACTAGGAATAGAACCAGCGACTCTTTGGTTCGCAGGCTGGCACTCAGTCCACTGAGCTAAAACTGCCCGGGCAGAAACTACCTTATTTTAAGTCCTTTTTTTTTTTCCTCCTTCTTTTCCTTCTATTCATGTTTTCATCTTTCTCCCCAACTTTTTTTTATGCCCCTTTCTTTTCTCCTTGAAATTCTCGTCCTTTAAGTCCCTGCAGGTTTCCCCGACTTGTCATAGCAGGATTGCTGCCTCCATTTTTCTGTCCAAAACAGTGTTCGCGCAACTAGTACAGCAACGGTGGTTCATTTCTATTTCCTCATCCGCAAGGATTGTCGTACTCATCTGTGTATCTGGCATCTGGCAGTTCCACTTTCTAGTAGGTTTTCCATAAATGCTTGTCTCCAACTTTTTTTTGTCACAGTGAAGCAAAAGGAAAATGGCCTTTGAGATACTTAACCAAGTGTAGACTGCCTTAGAGAATTTTAAAACTATATCTGGTGTCCTACAGTAACCCACTTAATTACAGAGGAGTGTTTTTCCTTGTTGTGGGAGTAACAGAGGAAGGAAGAATGTGTTGTGGGAAATGGGACCTTCAAACAGACTAACCGGAGTCTATATTACGACTCATAAAAAAGCAACTGATAAATTCATGACCTAGATGTGCCCCCATAGAACTGCTTGTCTCTCAGCCCATGAATTCTACTTTTGACTTACCCAATTATGTTTGCTCAGGAGTTGAGTTAATTCTTTGAACCTGACTGTGATTTTGAAGCATCACTGTAGAATCAGACCTGGGGTGATGTGACTTTGGGTGCTTCCCTCTTTGGAGGAAGCCAGGGGAGGTAGAGTAAGCAGGAGCACTGGAGATGGCCAGCCCTGCCAGGCAGGACACTGCCACGCCACTGACGTAGAGAAACAAGGCAGGGATGGAACACAGAATTAAACTAATCAACATAGAAGCTGTTTGAAAAAGTCTCTATGGATTGCACGTCTGGACTTGAAAATAGCCATTGATGTACTTTAAAGGTGCAGAGACCTTTCCAGCTGATAGTTTTAGACCAAATTTTGCTGGTCCTGTGAATTCTTTTGCTTTATTCCTAAGTGAATTTGGGGCCTCACAGAAGGAGGCAGAATCTCATCCAGATGCTCGGCATAGGAGACAGGCGCCTTGCTGGGGAGACCGCTCTCCCAGTAGACCCCGCCACAGGCAGCCCTGCCCCTGGTGTCCTTCCCAAGGCGTGAAGCGAGGAGGACCAGCATGGGCACTGCCTGCTGTGGGGGAGTTAGGGGCCAGACCGTGCCAGAACTTATTCCCACCTTCTTCCTCTGCTTCGCAGGATCTTCCCTTTGCTTTTTCCTAAAATGGTGGCAGTGTGTTCATTGGGACCTGTCAGGTGCTGCTTCTGTGAGGAAACCTTGTTCTACTGTCAGGGTTCCTGTCTCTCCTTCAGATCCCCCCACCCAGTGTCTGTCTTAGATATGTGTTCCTGATTCGGGACAGGTGGACAAGGCCAGAGGAGCCTGTGGGACACAGTGGTTCAAAGAGCACCAGGCCATTCGCTGTTCCTTGAGTTTGAGGGGCAATGAGAAAATGTCATCTTCTGAAATGCAGACTGACAGAAGAGGGGTAAATTATCTGAGAAAGGTCATGTAGTAACTGTTTCTGATAAAAAGAGGGTGTTTTCTAACTCAGTCAGGAACCAAGGGTGCCTTTTAGACTTCCATTCACTACAAGACGACTTGGATTCTTAAGGGTTTGTAAGTTGCATTGGTGGCCAGAGGATTCTGGTTTTCAGAGGGAGGGATGCAGTGTAGTGGAGCAGGCATTTTGCTCCTTCGCTCTGGGCGGGAGGCCCTGGGGTGCAGGCAGCACCCTCTTCCACCCCCATAGCTAACAGGTGCAGATTTGGGTTTGTTCACTGTCTCACGGGAGTTTGGCTGGTTTGAATCTCTCTCCCAGGGCTTCACCGCCCCTGGGTGACCTGATAAAATCTGTTTGTTGAACGTTCGGGTCTGGACAGAACAGCTGTGATGGTGCCGTACTTGCTGTACTTAGGCCTGTCTGCTTCCCCCCTTTGCCTTTCTCAGTCGCCTCTCCCATTTTCCTTCCTCACTCATCTCTTGCTGTTACAGGAATGACCCTGTCATTGTAATCTGCCTGCCCTTGCAGGTACATTCCTACCAGCTCTTCGTTCTTTCTGAAGATTGTGACTGTGTTACAAATTAGGCCAGTTGAGGTGTGTCCCCTGCCCTGCCTTTCCCTCATGCGCTTCCATCCCCCAACTTTCTGCCAGAGTCTCACAAGCATCATCACTGCAAGGCTAAGGGCATGAGTAGCCCAAGGACCTGTGCTTTCTTCCTCACATGAGTTGAATTTGCACTTGACATCTGATTTCATTCATCTTGTGGCTGTGGCTTCTCCCTTACCTCCCGCAAAGGACCGGTCCTGGCCAGAGTCGCCTTGCTCCCCCACTGTGGTTCTTCTTGACATACCGCCTCTACTCTTTCCTCCTGGTTTCACTTTTTCTCTCATATCAAGAAGTGTGTACCTCATTTCTGTAGAGGTAGAGTCCCACAGAGCAAGTGATACCTGTGTTTGGCAACAACAGGTCTTTTGTTTAGGGTTTGGCCCAAAGCAAGGAGGCCACTCCAGTTATTAGAGCGCAGAGTGTCATCTTCAGGAGTCTGCTTCAGGAGTCAGTGCTACCTAGCAAAAAAAGGAAGAGCCTTCCCGGGAGAAGCCATAGGAAATCAGGCTCATTTAGCACCTTGCATCTGAGTGCTTGTGCCCTGACACTTGCCTGTGCCCTGTGACCCTCCCTCAGAGCAGCGTGGAAGAGTGCTGAGCTTATGGGTTTCTTTCACTAGCCACGGAGGTTGGGCTTCTAACACAGGAAGAGCCTTGACCTTGGTCTGGGACTCTGTGTATCCTTGTAAAAAGGGAAGGTGACCTTCGGTGATAAGATTCCTTGCTGGGGCCCACATCTAGATGCTTCCTCACAAAACACCGAGGACTCTTTAATTCCAGTGCACTGTTGCATCTCTGGAGGAGAGGGATTTTCTTCTTATAGTATGCCCTGTAGGGAAGTTTTGGCTTGGTCCAGCTCTTCAGAGCACAAGTCCGAGAGCAGATTGATTGCAAGGCCTGTCCAAGGAGAGAATGGACTGACTCATGATGCCTGGGTAGACTCCAGAGGGAGATGCAGTGCCCTCTGCAGCCGCTGGCAGAGCGCACTCCTGCTTGGACAGCTCTGAGCGTGCTGGTGTCCAGTGGCCATCTGGAGAGGGCCAGGATCAGCTTTCCTCCGAAGCTGTTGGAGTTCCGTCCCACTCTCTGATCTCACGGAAGAATTCCTCCTCAGCTCTGATAAGCTGTCCTGCCTGCTGTGATGGAGTTTGACGGGAGTACAAGGGGGCAAGGTGGAATTCAGGGATGATGAGGAGGAGACGATGAATGATGGCTTTACCAGCATTTCCGCGGGGTTGAGCATTGTCAGTGTGCGGCAGCATGGGCAGGGCCTCCAGAGGCTTTAGTTCTAGGGCTGCCTCTGTGATGTACTAATTTGTGACCTTGGGGAAGTTCCTGTTCTTCCCTGAGTCAACTTACCCTCATCTGATGGAGAAGAATAATAGCTGCTTTGCCTACCAAACAGGGTTGGTGTGAGCGAAAATGAATGTTTGGGAAAGTGTATGATAGCCATAAAGCATTGTATTGACATAAGGCATTATTTTTATTTTTAAAATAAAAAAATTTTTATTTATTGATTTTTAGAGAGAGAGAAACATTGATTTGTTGTTCCACTTATTTATGCAGTCTGGTTGATTCTTTAAAAAGTTTTTTTTAATTTATTGATTTGAGAGAGAGACATCAATTTGTTGTCCCATTTATTGATGCATTCATTGGTTGCTTCCTGTATGTGCTCTGACTAGAGATCGAACCTGCAACCTTGGCGAATCAGGATGATGCTCTAACCAACTGATACACCCGTCCAGGGCCGATGGTTGATTCTGTACATGCCCAGACCAGAGATCAAGCCCACAACCTTGGTATATATCCGGACAACGCTCTAACCAACCGACCTACCCGACCAGGGCATTATTTTTAAAGCCAGTAGTTTTATATTACATGCCAAGTATGCTGGTCATGTCCTAGTTTGGGGACAGAGGCACGTTTGCTCAGACACAGTCCATGTGTCCTCTTGAAAGGCTTTTCTTCAGTCAGCTTCCATTTCCTGGGTCTGGACAGATTCCCTATTGTCTGCAAGGCCCTGGACAGAAAGATGGAAGCAATTTGCTCTCCTGAGAGAAATCCCAATGAGACCCCTCAAATTCAGCTAATGTAATGTATATTAAAGTTTTTTAATAGGTTTTTGATTTTAGAGAGAGAATGGGGGGTGGGATGGGTAGACATTGTTCAGTTGCCTTCAATACATTCTCTGGCCAGAGATCGAACCTGCAACCTAGGTGTGCGCCCTGACCAGGAATCGTTCCCCCAGACTTTTGGTGTACGAGACAATGCTCCAACCAGCTGAGCCATAGCAGCCAGGGCTGTGATGTATATTTTACCACAATTTGTTAAAAATCAGCTGATGTGTTGGGCCCATTTGTCTACATGTCTTACTGGCCCTCACAGTGATATGAAAGCAAGAGTTCATGTAATATAGTTTAAAGGGGGGAGGGTTTTCTAAAAATAAATAATAATAATAATAAAGTTTAAAAGTATAGAGCTTTCCCATAACAGTCTTGAATTAGGTTTCTCCTAAAATAATGTGGCAAGTGCGTTTGGGTGCCTTTGTAGCCCCTTCACTTCCCCACTGTGCTCCCCACATGTGGAGTTTGGGTGCTTGGCCTGTGGCGGCATTTGGTGTTGACCCCTTTTGGAAGTATCTGAATCCCACGAGGGTAGGTAGATTTTGCATTAATGGTGGAGGAACATGAATAGGCGGGCTCATTTTTGTTATTATTATTATTAAATATTTTATTTATTTTAGAGGGGAAGAGAGGGAGAGAAACATTGACCAGTTGCCTCTCATGCCCCAGCTGGGGACTGAACCCACAACCCTGGCATGCACCCCGGCTGGGAAATGAACCTTTTGCTTTGCAGGCCTACTCTCAACCAACTGAGCCATGCTGGTCAGGGCAGCAGTCTCTGTTTTAGATTGGCGCAAAATGATACACTGGGAACTTTAAAACCATAAGTTATTTGTGGAAAGCCTTGAAAAGCCCTTAAACGGTAATGGACGTGAGACTGACGTGAGAGGTAGTGTTTACTCAGTCAGTGACACTGGTATTAACTTTAAAAACTGAGGAGAATCACAGATCTGACAGCCGATGCTATGGGATAGGTTTTCTCTGAGTGTCCATCAGTTCACAGAAAACACCCAGGGCACTCCTTACTCTCATTCCCTTTACACTCTGTCCTTACAGCAAGCAGTCACTGGGCACCAACTCATGTTACCAGTTGGAGTGACAGGTTTTCATTCTAGAGGTTTCCTAGCCAGAGCGTTCGCCGTACCCTCAGAGTATAGTCTGTTGTGCTTGCCTAAGTATATTTTGGGTCTTTCGTGAAGCAAAGCATTTTAAACATAACTCAGCACCAATCAGAATGAGTATCATGTCAGACTGGATTTAAGTCTAGGTTCATATTGTTCATAGGAGACAAAAATAAGGACAGTGGAAGGATGAAAAGTAAAAGAAAAACACATGTTCCAGGGGATACTAACCAAAGAAAACTGGCACAGCTCTATTAGTGCTGAACAGTAGATTTTCAGGGTCACTTCATAATGATAAACTGTTTAATTTACTGGAAAGAATAATTATTGATTCTTCCCATAGTCAATAGATCAAACAAATTAGCAAGAATTTAGAAGATTTGAACAAGTTAACCAGCTTGAATCAGACCCGTAACTGTACAATACAGTCATTTTCAGGACATACAGAACATTTGTGAAAACTGGCCACTCATCAGGCCCTGAAGGGGATGTCAGCAAAGCTCAGAGACTTTGTGCTAAGGCAGTGATTCTTACCATTTTGCAAGCAATAGACTCCTCTGAAAATCTTACGTGTTTTATAAGTCAGGGTTTCTCAACCTCAGCACTACTGACATTTGGGACCAGATAATTCCCCCCCCACCCCTGCTGTCTAACTTGTTGATTTGAGAGAGAGGACAGGAGGGAAGCAGGGAGAGAGAGACGGGCGTGTTTGTTGCCCCACTTATTTACACACTCATCGTGTGGCCATGTCTGTGCCCTGACTGGGGATGGTGCCTGCACCATTGGTGTACAGGGCAGTGCTCTAACCAGCCAGCTACCTCGCCAGGGCTGGGACCAGGTAATCCTCAGGTGTGGATTATCCTTAGCTATTCTGTATTGTAGGTTTTTAACAGCATCCCTGGCCTCTAGATGCCAGTAGTGCCTCCCTTCCAGTATTGACAACCAAAAGTGTCTCCAGACATTGCCCAGTGTCCCCTGGTGGGCAGCATCAACCCTAGGTGAGAACCACTGTGACAGGTCTCTTCAGAGGAATACATGATTTTGCAGACAATCTCTCCCCTCCAATGTTTAGGTGGTCTTGCCCTCACTGAGGACAGTTGAGTGGAGCATTTTGTAGGAAAAAGCAGTGGGACAGCCACGGAGTGTGGACGTGTGGTCCATGTTCTATCTAAGGCTTCCCCTTGTCTAGTGCACGGACTGGTGTGTGAGTGTGTGGAGGCTTCATGGACTTCCTGGTGCTGAGGGCCTGAGGCCTGAGACTGCACTCACTTCCATAGACTTTAGCCTTCTGTTTTCTTCTAAGCCTCTTACTAGGTGATGATTACAGAGACTTCAAATCCATGATGGGGGGGGGGGGAGTTATAAGCTGTGATTTGTGTGACCAGGAAGGAACAGGAAGCAATGTAAAAGAGAGAGCTTACCCTGAGGAGCAGGTGATTAACATACACGATCAGAGAAGACTTCACAAAGGAGAGGTGGCCAGCCAAGCTGGGTTCTGTAGAATAAAAATGGGAGTGTGCAAGGGAGAGGACATTGCAGGCAGGCGGGCCAGCACCCTGGACTCTGGGGGTCAGTCAGAGCTTGGGTTTGCTGTGGTGTGAAACAGGAACAGAAGACAAAGGAAGGTATGGGCGAGGCTTAGGAGCTTGGACTTGACCGGGCTAGTAGTTGAAGCATTTTAAGTGGGGAAGCAACACAATCAGATTTGTGTTTAGAAAGTTGATTTGAGTGGCTCTGGGAAGGACAGCTGGGAGGCCAGGAGACGAGTTGGAGGCTATGCAAAGAACCCAGCTGGATGGTGAGGGTCTGGAGCTATCACTGCGGCTGTGGGGATGGAGGGAGATGAGCCTGCAGGGAGTCAGGTCCCCAGGCCCCAGAGTGTATTTAGTAAAGGGAGGTCCGCATCTGTTACCTCAAAGGACACAGTCACTGGCCAGAGAGGACATTGCCCTTAGCTCTAAAAATAAGGACATAAGTTTTTATTTGAGAGAGATTTTTTTCCTCTTTTTATATACATTTTTTTCCTCTAGGAAATAGACAGACGGTTGGAAAAAAAACTGAAGATCACACAAAAGGAGAGGTAAGGCTGCTGTCTGGTCTGAGGGCTCGTGCCCTCTGCCGTGTGAGAGCTGGGCAGTCAGTGCTGCTCTGCAGCTGGTTGTTAGGGTCAGCAGGTCAGGCTCCTGAACCCTGTCCTCTTGCCTCAGTGGGCACCCTGTGTGAGGTGGTTTGACGGAAAGTGGGGAGGTGACAAATCAGAAGACAGGTTTTAGGCCTGGCTGTGTTCCCAGTTGCTCTGATGTTTGGGACAGGTTGTCTCCCCAGTCGGGACGTCAGTTTCTTTCTCTGTGACATTAGGAGGTTGGACAGATGATGTTTCTGGTCTTCCTATGACTTGGTGGCTTAGGGTATTATGGGGGTATCCTGGAAGAAAAGATTCTCAGAAATTCTTAGACCTTGAAGGATAGCTTCGTTCCCCATGCACAAAGCAGAGGAGGTGGGTTTCCAAAGCACGCGAAAGGTGACTTCAGTTTGTCTTTGGGCTTAGGTACATGTCAGCTTCCCACAGGGACAAGTGACAGGGAGGAGGAGAGGGCCTCTCTGGACTTGCCTAATGGGCTACAGAGACATTCCCCAGGGAACCCTGGGGTGTCCTGCCTGCCCACTGGTGTTCCTGGCTCCCTGTCTGCTCGTCTCGGCCACCATACCAGCAGCTGCTTACAGTCCCCTTGCCGTGCCATTCCTGTCCCACCCAGGACTTGTTTTGGTTCCCGACAGCAGCTGCATTCCTCTAGTCCCTACCCCTCCCGACAACCAAGGCTCTGAAAACAGTCCCCCGTGGGCTCATTGGTTCGGAAAAAAAAGCTAGTTGACTGCTCTGGGGAGGGTCTTTGTTGCTGTTGAGGGGTGGACATTCCTGCTTGGACCCCTTTCCTCTAGTGGCTTTCATTTCTTTTCCTTCCTGTGTCGTCCACTCTCCTGTGGATGCGTCGCCTGTTGTGCGCGTCCACCAGCCTTGGACATTGCTTCTCCTTGGAGCACTGCCAAACGCTGCTTCCAGGATCGTCCCTCCCCGCAAGCCTGCTGCGTGCAGCACACCAGCGAGCCCTGGTGAGGGAGGTGTCTCTGCACAGAAGCCCTTCTGAGGAGTTGATCCAGCTGTTTGGTGTAGTTTGTCTCAGCAAGGCACAGGCCACACACCAGAAGGCTGAGGCCGTTTGGTAAACCCTGTCTCGGTGCCAAGCAAGGACGGCAGAGCAGGCTCCTTGGTAGAGTTTGGTGTGAGCACGCGTGTGGGAGGACTTCGCTGGGAGCGAACACTGGGACCCCCAGCTAAGGGGCTCCCGGTGTGCTAGCCTGTTAGCACTGGCCTGTGTAGGGAAGCCGGGGTTTTCACAGAAGTCATTGGATTCTGGACGTGAAGTGTTTTGCTACAGGGGCCAAACAGTGGTTGATTAACGTGATGAACATGGGAATAGAAGTCCCAGAAAATGAGATGGCGTTCCTGTCCCCATTGCCTGTGGTCAGGTCTGAGGAGCAGACCTGTGGCTGTGTGAGCTTATGCAAGGTTGCTCTTTTGCGATACCCCTCCTCAGGAGTGAGAATTCTGATGTCTGGTCAGAGACCAACGAACTCTGAATAGAAATAGGTGGGGCAGGAGGAGGAAAGTGAGGAGGGCTGGGTGTGGGGCATGGATGGGGCCTCTTCAGTCAAGGGTAGGACTTGTGAAGCTGTGTTTGCTCTTTGTCAGCAGGAAATCCAAATCTCCTCCCAAAGTGCCCATTGTGATTCAGGACGATAGCCTTCCCACGGGCCCCCCCCCACAGATCCGCATCCTCAAGAGGCCCACCAGCAACGGAGTGGTCAGCAGCCCCAACTCCACCAGCAGGCCAGCCCTTCCGGTCAAGTCCCTAGCACAGCGGGAGGCAGAGTACGCTGAAGCCCGTAAGCGAATCCTAGGCAGCGCCAGCCCCGAGGAGGAGCAAGAGAAACCTATCCTCGACAGGTGAGTGTAGCTGGCAGGGCTGACTTGTTGGCCACCCCACCAGGCCACCTTGAGGAGGAGGAGGAGGAGAAGGAGGATGACAAGGAGGATGATGGTAGCCTGGCTGCATGCAGTGAGAAGCAGGCCGAACCAGGGCTGGAACCACCGCAACTCCAGCTGTCCACCCGGCCTCCTGGGCCAGTTCACTGGGCGCCACTGGCTCCCAGACTGCTCTGAAAGATGAGGTTGTGCTTCGCTAGCACACTACCTCTGCAGACACCAGGGGGCAGGGTGGCATAGAAGTTAAAGGTGTGGATTTTGAGTCAAAATCTGCTAGACGGAGTTGGAGCCCATCTCTGCCACTTACTTCAGCTCTCTGTCTCTCCATAGACTAATCTGAAAAATGGGATAATGATAGTACTTATCTCATCAAATTGTGCAATTAGATGAGTGCGGGGTTCTGGGAACCCTCTCTGGCACGATGGAAAGTGCTTAGATGTTATCTGCTGGTTCTCATCATAGCCCGCTGTGATGTTTTTCTGAGCTCCCTTTTATTCCTGGTATTTTTTTTTCTGCGGTCCTAGAGGTTGTATTTAAGTTTGTCCCCCCTGCTAATGCAATGTTTGTTCAGACAGCTTCTTTCCGAGAGGCCTCTTTGGGCCTTGATGTTCTGGCACTTGAACTGATCTGTGTACTTTCATTTTATCCCTTCCTTAGTTTGTTAGGCTTCCGTTATCTCTCCTCTAAGTGTTGACCTGGCAGAGCAGAAAAAGTCCATTTCCTTCAGTCTTCCGTAGTAATAGGAGCCAACCATTAACCACATGATTGGGAGAGAAGCAGGAGGGCAGCGGCGGTGGGTGCTCGGTCCCTGCTGAGCTCCAGCTTAGGAGCCCCGCATTCTGGAGAGTCTGTGCTCATGCTTCTGTGGCGGGTATGCTGCCCAAGGTCCTGGCCTCTGGGCGGCTTGGGCCCTGGAGCCCTCCCCCCCCCCGCCTTCAGGTGAACTATGGTGAGCCACACTGGGGAAGAGTGCTGCAGGTGCTAGAGGTAGACAGGGGCCACCCGCCCCGTACAGGAGCTTCCCAACCTGGAGGTGCCCTGAGTCTGCCTGCCAAAGAAGCAGGCTCAGGGAGCCAGAGTTGGCTGATAGCCACTGTGACTTCTGCCACAGCTGCAGGGGTAGTTGGTTTTAAGATCTGGGGACTTCTTTTAAATCCTTTTTCAGGCCTTCCTCTGATCTTTTCCCTTCAGGCCAACCAGGATCTCCCAACCAGAAGACAGCAGGCAGCCCAATAATGTGATCAGACAGCCTTTGGGTCCTGATGGGTCACAAGGCTTCAAACAGCGCCGATAAATGCGAGCAAGAAAGGATGCCAACGCTGCCACCGTTATCGCCTCCTGGGTCGTCCGCCATGGGTTGCACTCCCATGGCAGACAGCTGGACTTGAGCAGAGGGAAGGACCTGATTTACTTGCACTGTGATCCCCTTTGCTCCGCCCACTGTGACCTTGAACCCCATGCACTGTGACCTCCCTCTTTCCCCCCCTTCCCACTGTGATTGGCGTGTCTATAAGGGCTGTCCCAAGTCAATGGAAAGGGAAAGGATCGGGGTTAGGGGACTTAAGAGTAGAGAGTCAGACAGTGCCACTTGGCCACTTGGGGTAAAGCCAGTGCCAGCAATAACAGTTTATCATGCTCATTAATTTGGGATTTCAAAACAAATGAGAACTCCCGTCCACCCACCCCCAAGTGCATGTCTTCATCACTTAAAAGCAAGTTCCATTTGAAAAACATCCTTTCTTTTTTTTCCTTCCTATTTTTGTTTATACAAATACCTGATTTGCAAGAAAAAGTGCATGGGAGGGGTTTTAGCAGTTTAATGAATTTTTAATTAAGAAAGGGTAGTTTGGTAGTCTACTTAAAAATGTTTCTGGGAAATTCACTAGAAACATTAACCAGTAGGTTTTTGGTGAGCTTAGCTTCTGTATTCCTACTGCCGCCCAGAAAAGGGGCAGGGCTCTGTAGCCCCCAGGACAGATGAACACCCCATGCCTATACCTCCCTCCCCCCAGCTGAGTCCCAGGGCATCATGGCCCTGCCTGGAGACTGGGCTAGTTCTATAGGCTCAGAGAGCCTGGGGAGGGTGCCAACCCCACCTCTAGTATTTTGGGAGATGGGGAAAGTAAACAGACTTTCCCTTCCCATTCCCCTCAGGGTGGTTCCCTACCAGCCAGGCTTGCTACTTCTAGAAGAGACTGGGGAGTGAGACCGCACTCCTGAGATTAGAAGAAGGGATGTGAGACTTGCTCACTATGTTGCTGTCAGCACAAGGAAGCCAGGAGAGAGTCCGACTCCAGGACTCAGCTTCCTGCCGAGTGTGTCAGGCAGGCGTCAGAAGGGGTCTGTGGAAGGCCATCTCTGTTGATGACATCAGCTGGGTAACCACAGCTGGTACATCTCCTTTGTGAAATCACTATCGTGGGAGCAGACTGTTGTGAATACATATGAGAAAGGACAAGCTGTGCATTGCAAAGATTGGTGATGACAGACTGGTTCCTCACAGACCTAGGTTACCCTTCACTCTTTTTCCAGAGCGAGGGCCTGGAATGAAGGCAGTTTCCCCTCTGTCCCTGGAGCCTAAAGATTTGCCTTGGCTCCTTGAGGAGGAAGAGTCTATGAGGGCAGCTGCCCAGAGCAGCTGTGGGTGTGCAATCTGGCTCCTCTCAGGCTTTCTCTGCTCTCTTCCGTTGCACTGCGCCTTATCCCTCAGCCAGCCAGATAGCCTCCCCACTCAGTGGATGAGTTTGGAGTGGTTGGTGTGACGTTTTTGTGATTAGGGCAGCCTGTAGTGCCCACGGGACAAACTAGGTTTCGGGGGCTCACTCTACCTTTGGTTCACCTGGCTCTCGGCCTTGCCCTGTGGGAAGGTAGGCCAGGCCCAGCAAGCCATGTCCCACCACACCTTCCCCTTAGAAGGGCCAGCTGCCAGTTGAATCAGCAGCTAGTCCATAGTGCAGTCTTACAACTGTGTGAAGCCAGGAAATTGTCTATGAGTAGGGCTGGAACAGGGCTTCAGTCAGTAAGAACCTGCAGAGTGTTGAGTTATGCCCAGAGACCAGGGGAATTGCCCCCAGGAGTGGGCGAGGGAGAAGGTTGGCTGCTGTTTATAGTTCCACTGCCCTGACCAAGTTTCCTCATTCTAAATGTACAGTGTCCATCCCTCATGTAATAGTGGTTTCTGGCCCAAAGTGAGACTGTCCTTTCAGCTGGAGAAGGGTACAGAGGTAGGCCAGGTGGAAAGGCCAGAAGTGCTGATTGCCCAGACACTGGGGCAACGTGTTCTTGCCCCCCTCACCCTCCCCTAATGGAGCCAGAGGGAAGACTGGCTGATGGGTGTTTGTGGATTGAGGATGTAGTAGGGACTGGTGTTCCCACCTCCCTCTGGCCAAAGATGGGGCTCTGCCCGCTGTGTGCCTGTCACCACCCACTAGCAGTCATATCCTTGGCTTCCCAGACAGAGAGATAGCAGGCAAATTTTTCATTTTTAAAGAAATGAAAACAGGAAACTATTGGGGGAGGTGGGAGGGGAAATGGGAAAACGGTTTGGATTTTGTGTGTGTGTGTGTGTGTGTGTGTTGTTTTTTTCTTTTTTTGGTAGTTGTCTGTAACTTTCCTTAAGTGCTTTTTTTAAATTTTTTTTTTTTTTTTTTTAAAGTAAGCTGCAGGCTTTGGCTTGGAAAACCCCAGGAGGGTGGGGGGCAGAAACTTGAGGCTGCTGCCCCTTTATCTGCCTTCATGGTTCTGTCCCCTTCCCCCGGCTCTTCCCTAACCCCATGAGCCAGGCCTCAGACCTCCCAGCTAACTGCTTCCCATGAGCCACTACTCTGTTGTCAGCCTATAACCAAAGGAGCTGGGGGTCCGGGCCTGGTGACCAACCCTTCTCAGCCCACTCAATCAGGGTGCTCCCCCCCTGCAGGCAGGAGGCAACACCCTATCTGCTACCATCAGCCCCTTCCAGAGCCCACTGCCCCGCCCTGCCCTGTCCAGCCCAGCCATACCCTGCTCCACCCCATCTGGGGATGCTCTGCTCAGGGATGGGCCGGTAGGGCTGCCCCAGCCTCCCTGATAAGCAGAGACTCTGGAAACCTCTGGGGTCCTGTTTCCTGGCCATGTGATCCCGAGGGTGCACACGAACCCCTTGGGTGTCTGAACAGAAGGGCATGGGAGGGAGGGCCGCACCCCTGCAGTCCTGCTCTGCTGGTCTAGCGGGCAGCTGCCCACCGCACCCCGCATTGCGGGCTCCTGAGTTGGCAGATTAAGCATTTTATAAATTGTATTTTAAATACATGTTTTAAACTTGTCAGAGCCTTGTCCTCATTTCAGTCCTTGGCCTCCTAATTTCTTGCTGCGGCTGCTTATTTAATCACTGGGAGCTGTCTGCTCAGTCCCAGGGAGGGGCACTCTCTCTGTTAGAGAAATAGGCCTGGGGTGGTCTGTGTGTTGAGGGACAAGGAGCCACACCCTTAGGCTCCAAGGGAAGGGGCCTCCAGGTCCTGGGGCTCCGTTGGTGAGAGCGAGAGTGAGGCGCTTCCTGACCTTCCATGGGGTCTGTCCCTCTTAAGGATCAGGGTCTTTCCCAGGCACTTCTATGTTCACCACTCCGAGCGGAGAGAGTTCCTGCCCTTGTGGGGCTCCTAGTCCAGAAGGAAAACCTCATCTGAGGAGAACCCCAGCTCTGTCCTTTGGGAGTGCACAGAAGATTAAGTATTTGCTCACAGGCTCACCTCTAGCTAGAGCCCTGACCCTGGGCAGGGTTTTGAGGTGCCTCTTGCTTCAGGGGTTCTCAAGCCTGAGGGAGGCTGGGGCCCTGTGCCCTGAGAGCCTTAGTGGAGGAGTGAGAACCTGGGGGGGGGGGGGTCTTCCTTGGCACCAGAATCACAAGGAAGCAGGTGAGCGCCCAGAGGGCAGGGGCCCCTGGACCACCCACAAAGGCTGAGGTTCTTGGTGTTTATTGGCTTACCAGGCCACAAAAGCAAAATCCAGCAGCGGTCCCTGCGTAATGACATATCTATCTGCAGGCTTTCAGCATCTGTCCAACATCAGGACTCTGCAGGGTCAGTGGGTTCGAGCCGGCCCAGAGCTATGGTCCCTAGGGAGCGGTGGGAGGAAGTGAGCCGCCCCATGTACCCAAGGGGAGAGGAGGCCTTCCCTGGGAAGTGATGAAGCTGTTTGGGCTCAGACGCCTGGTTCCAAGTCCAGTGTTCCTTTTTCCCCAAAGAGCCGGAAGGGGAATGCTGCAAGGGAGGCTTCCCTCTACCCAGATGCTACGTCTGTTTCCCGCTACTCCTAACATGGACCCAGACTTGGCACAGGACTTGAGTGTTAAACCGCTTGATGAGAAAGGCAGGTAGTGCCAGCCTGAGAGAGAGACAGCATGTGCCACTGAGTTCTGGGCACATGAAGGCACACGTAAGTACCCTGACTTCTCAACTGTCTACTTGGGGCACCGGCCCTCAACAAAGCTTCCTTTCTCCCCCTCTCTTTTTTCCTCTCTGTAGCAACAGTGTCCTGGGCATCGTTTCTTAGAAGGATGGATTCTCAGGTTAGGCCAAGGGCCTAGAAGGGAAGGAGGTGGGTGAGCCGGGGCTGGGGCCCCTGGTCTCTGGGCACCTACCTGCTTCCTCGAGATCCTGACTGGAATAAGAGGCTATGGATGTCAGAGCCCAGGCTGATGGGGTTGCACTGGTCCAGCACGTAGTGGCTGCCTTGCTTCCGGCCGACCATCTTGTCCAGCCTCGGGCAGAGTGGGACACAGGGCACCTGGGCATAGGGGCTCTGCAGGTTGGCAGCTGTTGACAGAGGAGAAGGCAGGAGAGGGGAATGCTTGAAAGCACACTCAGCCTCTATATAAGCTGGAGAGAGTGATACCATCTCCCAGTGGATGATGAGGATTGAAGGGATAGTATATGCAAAGCGCTCAGCTAAAAACTGAGCACAGTGTAAGGGCTAATAACAGCTTAAAAAGATGTCTTTTGTGATGGGTCCTGACAAAGCTGGTAGGCACACTCTAGACTCTAGAAGGGTCCTAGCCGATCATTTGGCCCACAGTGGAAGTCTAATAAATAGTAACTACTATTATGGGGAGGCTGCCTTGCCCAGTGAAAAGAGCACAGGTTTTGGAGTCAGACCTGGGTATAAACTCCCTTTTCTAACGTGGGAGCTTGGGCAAGTTGCTTAGATTTACCCAGTTATCTGTAAAACGAGGTAAATATGGGATTACGGTGATTAAATTCTAGCGCGTCTGCAAAGGACCTAGCACAGTGAATGATTCCAGTGGGTGCTCAATAAATGAAGAGCCGGGAGCACTGATCACACTCCCTTCTCAGCCCTGACTCCTAGGACTAACCTGTGGTCAGCACTAAGACACTGGGAGGAGTCTGCTGAAGGCCTTTGTCAGGGGCCTGAGGATGGGGTAGTGATTATCAGCCACACAGTCAGCCCTAAGGGGGAAACCATGTCTCAGCACTTGGTTCTGGCCTTGTGGGGGCCCAGGGAAAGGGGCCAATACACAGGAGAGCAGAGTCCCCACCTTGTCCAGGGCCCTCACCATAGTTCTGCTGCTTCAGCCGGCTCAGGATCCTGAGGACCCTTCTTTCTGGGACTTCCAAGATGTTTGCCTGCTGCGGGTTGTAGGGAAGCTTCTTCCGGGACCGCAGCTGCCTTATGGCCGATTCCATCTCTTGGGCCTTACCCATGCCTTCCTTCAGCTTCTTCTGGTAATATCTGGGGAGGCAGTGCCGCCCGGCTTAGCCTGGCCGTGTTTAATTCACCCTCCTCCTCCCTCCCTCTTCCCTCAGTTCTGTTTGACCAGCTGTGGAGCAGGAACAGACTCAGGAGTTGGGAGACCTGGGTGGTAGTCCCAGCGCTGCCATTAACCTCCTGTGACACGGGCAAGCCAAGGCTCTGCTCTGAGCCTCAGTCACAGTCCTCCCTCTGTAAATGGGGGAGACGGTTCTCTCATTCCTGTCACAGCACGTCACTTGACTTATCTGAGCTTCAGGTGTCCCCGGGATGAAATGAATCGAACAGTTCACGTTTTATAGGGTTAAATAGCAAGGCCTAATACCGTCCTGCAAACCAAAAGTTCGCCAGTTCAATTCCCACTCAGGGCACATGCCTGGGTTGCCAGCTAGATCCCCCATTGGGGGCATGCGAGAGGCAACAGGTTGATGTTCTCTCCTCTCCTCTCTAAAAATAAATAAAATTTAAAAAGAACAAGGATTCTATCAAGCACTCAGCAAAGCATGTGGCCCACGGAAAGAGCTTAGTAAACGTTACGTTTGA
The DNA here is from genome assembly GCF_022682495.2 of Desmodus rotundus. Lineage (NCBI taxonomy): Eukaryota > Metazoa > Chordata > Mammalia > Chiroptera > Phyllostomidae > Desmodus > Desmodus rotundus. The sequence goes on from NC_071389.1 coordinate 9,371,146, forward strand.
TCCCTGTCACTGATGTTTTTATTGTACTTAGATGTGCAAGTGCTGCCTAAGTTAGCTGTGCAGTTAACTCCTGCGGGTCTTCCCGACTTCAGCTTAAGGGCGATCTCCAGAAAGTTCTGGCTCCGCCTGCAGACCAGCTCCACTCCCATTGCCGGGCCCCATACCCTGTACTTACTCCGTTGTAACCCACAGCTCTGCCTTTTCTCGACTAGACTGCGCAACAGTCATTAGTTCAACAAATATTCATGGGTGTTTACTGTGTGCTGTCCACCCATCTAAGTACTTGGGGAAGAGTGGTGCAGGGCGCATACTCATTTAGGATCTCTTATCACAGTCCCTCGGCCCCACCTCTCACTCTAGCCACGGCCGCGAGGGCTCCCACCAACTTTGCTCAGTCACCACCTGACTCGGTCTTGTCTCGGGCCGGAGCCCCTTGCTTCCTGTCCTGGGGCTTCTCTGACCCATGTGCCACCCTGAGGTGCAGGGGAATTAACCCCCTTGTAGGGGGCCACCTTTGGGCAAAGGAGCCAGCAGCTGAAGTATACAGGCTTCTCTTTCTTCCCCTGACTGAGTTCTGAGCCCCAGTCATAGTCTCCTCAGAAGGTGCTGGGAGTGGTTGACTCGCTAGCACCTCCTTGTGTTGGCTCCTGTGCTGTTCACATCCCTTCCCCACTCCCATTCCCTGGAATTGCTTTCTAAATCAACTCCCGAAGCACATCTCTAGTGGGAGAGCCAGACATGAACAAATAAGTAGAACACGATACTATGGCAGTAGTGATGGATGCTCTAAGGGAAAGCCAAAGCAGGGTAGGGGTAGTCAGGAGGGGCTATTTTGAATCCTGGAGGTGGTGGCATTTGAGCAGAATGAGAGGAGGGAGCAAGCCAAATGGAGATCTAGAGGGAGGGGCAGATGAAAAGGCCAGGAGGTTACAGAGAGCTTGGTGCCCTCTAGGAACAGCAAGGAGGCGTGGGAGAGAGTGGGGAGATGTGGGCAGCAAGATGGCAGGGCCAGCCAGCCTGGGGCTTTGTAAGCAGTGGTGTTGGGAAACCATTACGGCTTAAGCTAATGGTTCTGCAAGGGCCTCTGCCTATCCCTGGGGCCTGGGACTTTGGGATTTAATGGGCTTCACACACAGAAAATAGAAAATGAATACTATGGCCCTCACATGGAGATTGGATCTAGACCCCCTGTGCAAAACTGGAACCTGAAATGGCAATGCACTGCATAAAAAGATGGACTAGAAAATGGCCTTGGCTGGTGTGGCTCAGTGGAGTGAGCGCTGGACTGTGAACCAAAGGGTCGCCGGTTCGATTCCCAGTCAGGGCACATGCCTGGGTTGTGGGCCAGGTCCCCAGTAGGGGGCACATGAGAAGCAACCACACATTGATGTTTCTCTCCCTCTCTCCTTCCCATCTCTGTAAAACTAAATCAATAAAATCTTTAAGAAAAAAGAAAATAACTCCACCGCACGGGGCCAGGAGGACATGAGCCATGTGAGCGCAACTCTCACGCTCACGGATTTAAAGGGAATTGCTGCTTTTCACCTCTTTTCCCCGCCCTGCGGGCTTGGCTTCAGGTGTGTGGCTGGTCACTTAGCTTAGGATTGGCCTAGGGAATGGTGGAACGATGAGGTGGAAAGGAACTGGGTGCTTGGGGAGACCTTCCTGCCTGCTTCCTCCAGGTTATCAGTATAAGAGAGGAATAAACTATCTTGTTTGAACATTGGGTCAAGTTCTTAACCGAGACACTTAGAATTCTATGCCCAGTTAACCTATTTAATACGTTTGGGGTAGAATAAACACTTTCGCAGACTTAAAAATTCCATCTCCCACACATCCTTTCTCAAGGAGCTACTAAAGACCACATGTTCTTCCAAAATGAGGGCATAAACCAAAAAAGAAAAGGAAGATATACATACAGAACTCGGGGTCTAACACTGGGAGAGGCAGAAATAAAGGGAGATCCCACAACGGCAGCGTGCCTGCCACCTGGGACAACCAGTTTAGATGCGATCGCTATAGCGTAAACAACAGAAACTAGGGCTGGCAGTGCCGTGCCTGTTGTTGGATTACTACTGCCTTAAAAAAAGATCCTCACCTGAGGGTATGTTTATTGGTTTTAGAGAGAAAGAGAGAAACATCAGTGTGAGAGAGAAACATCAACTGGTTGTGGGCCCCATGTGCACCCCAACCGGGGACTGAACCTGCAACCTAGGAATGTCTCTGACTCAAAGCCCCAACCTTTTGGTGTACAGGGTGATGCTTTTGAAAGAGCCTATATGATCAATCACTTTTTGCTACACTTATATAGTCAAGCCAAGTTTAATGAGACTAGACTTATTTTTACAAACAAATTAGTCTCTGATTAGCTTTGATAAAAATGGGGGTGATTATAGAAAAAATTAGTCCATGTTTCAACAAAAACTAACACACCTCTGTGGCTTGTTGAACAGTGCCAAGTTCACTGACTTTGAGTTTTTTGTCCCATTAATAAACTGACTTCTGCCATTTTGTGCATTTTGTCAGTAATTAGCATTTCCCACTTTTCTCCCACCCTCCAGACTTGGCATCACTAAAGTCTAGAGTGCTCTTTCCTCAAAGCCCTGCAAACTAAAGCTGAATGAGTTAATACAAATGTCCCCCCCAAATCACAACAAATCACGTAAACACAACCTTTGCGCCTGCAACTATATGGGCCATTCCTCAAGTTCACTGGAATATCCTGTGACCCGGTGCCACCACCAAAGACATTCACACTGCAAGCCAGGAAATGGACCAGATGGCCGCTGCCTGTCTGCACCCCGCCATCTAAAGATGCTTTCAGCCCAAGGTGTAAACATCTTCTCGACCTACTGTCCTCTGGACTCAAAAACTGAGCTCATAATTTGTACTAACCTTTAACCTCTGTTTCCCTTTTGTCTCAAAGAAATGGCCCTCATTAAATGCTTGATTGCTCACACCACATGCAGGCCTCACTCTGGGGCAGTGCCCTCCTCCCACCTGCTCCAGCGCCTCTGCAAGTGAGCCACCAGTCTGGACTGGCCTGTTCTCCGGACTAACAAGAGGCTGATCCAATGAAATGCTCGGATGTGCTCTTTTCTGCTTGTTCCAGTCTATGTTTTCCTCCCCTCTTACAGAGCTCTTAGCTCGAATTTCTCTCCACAGCCACCAACTAAGCTTTTAATATGTGAAACTTCTAGGGAAGTTTTGGGGCTGGGGAGTAGGGGAACAAATGAGTTCAGGACATGCCACCCCAAAATAGGCTACTTTGGTGTATTGATTATTTTGAGTTAAAGGCACTTCAAAAACAGCAGATGCCAAAAGGACACCCTGACCTCCCCCTTCCTGAAAGCCGAGAAGACACTCCCACATGAGAGGTGCCTTCCCTGTGCCAGGAGAAAGAAACATTCTTTTCTTTTAAATCCTCACTTGAGGATATGCTTATGGATTTTAGAGAGAAGGGGAGAGAGAGAAAGGGAAATATCAATGTGAGAGAGACAGAAAGATGGGTCCCCACCAGGGATCAAACCTGCAACCTAGGTGTATGCCCTGACCGGGGATTGAACTCACAAACTTTAGGTATAGGGACAAGGCTCCAACCAACCAAGCCACCCAGCCAGGGCACTTAAGTCAGTCTTGTTTGGGTTTCTTTCACTTGAGGCGAAGAGTCCTCTAACCATCAAAAGTCTTCAGCTGCCAAAATGCTACGTGCGGTTTCTGTGTCCCCAACCCTCCCCCTCCCACAGCCAGCCCCACTCACTCGGTGATCTCCTCCAAGGCTGCCTCAGGTAAGGCCAGCATCTCCACCAGCAGGGACAGGATCTCAAAGAGCAGAGTGTGGGGATTCGGGGGAGCCGCGTCCGTCGAGGCGTTCTGTTCTGGGGACATGGGATGGTGGCTGCCATTACCATTTGCTAGCCCTGGGTGCTCCCCACCCTCATCCACCTGCTCCCTCCCCTGGCTTTGATGGCCCTGGGTTCATCCCTGCTCACCCACGGAGCAGAAGAAGCGTTTGGTGTCTGTCATTACGGCCAAGAAGTCTTTGAAGCCCACGTGACCATCTCCTGTGGAAGCCAGAAGAACACGGGGTGGCTAGGGGCCTTCCAGAGTGGGTTCAGGCATTGCAACCCAGGCGTGATTATCAATATTTACTCATTGGGTTTGATGATAAAAGTAGCTCATATTCAATGCAGAAAGCATGGCACCCACAGGAAAGTAGAAGGCAAAACTTAACATTTCCTGGGTTAGAAGCTCCCAGAGCTTGAGTCCTTCAAGGCAGCAGTCTGAGTTCACATCCCAGGTCCACCACTTATATTTTCTTAATACCACTAAGCCTTAGTTTTCCCATCTATAGGGTGAGGACAGCCAGAATACCTATCTCATGGGAGATAAAATGAGGCACAGTACTTAGAACACAGCCGTGCATAGAATGTGTGCTCACTACATAGTAACTTGTTATTATTACCGTGTGCTAGTGACTGCGTGAGAATATATACATACACACAAGGCTCCCAGTTTGGCCTTCAAGGCCCTGCTATACCTGCCTGTTACCTGTCTCCGCCTCACCTGTTGCCAAGTTCCTCCAGCATTGACCCACTTTTCCACCAGGGACCATGTTCTTCCCTGTTTGGGGCCTTTGCACATGCTGCTTCCTCTTCCTAGAATTTTCTCCATCACCCTCCAACTCCTTCACTTAATTAATGCTTCCCCTGGACCATCCCTTCCTCAGATAAGTCAGAGCAGCCCAGGTCAGATCCCCCATCAAACACTCTCATGAAATCCCTGAACTTCAACCACACACTCAGAAGAGCTGGAATATCACGGAGGTTCTGGGGAGGCAGGAACTGGGCCTGTTTTGTTCTGCGCTGTGTCCTCCAGGCTTAAGACAGGTAGGTCTTAGCCACTGTTCTCTGAACTACCTGACAAATGAATGAATAATCTCTAATCTTTCAAACCACCCTCTTGGAGGGGATCAATACTCTTATCCCCATGTCACAGATGAGGCCTGAAGCTAGAGAAAAGAAGCTTGTTGCTAGGGTTGCGTGGGGGCAGAGCTGGGGTCAATTCCTGGCTTGTGTGTGAAGACTCACACTTGTGCAGGGAGGGGGGAGCAGCGGTCAGGGTCCCAGGCTCTCCACAGCCCCGCTGCTGCCCATGCCCTGCACCCTCTTCCCCGCGCCTAGGTTATTCCTTCCACCAGGAATGCCCCCTTTTCTCTCTTCTCTCCTAGCTTAGTGGGTTGGGTGTTGTCCTGTAAACTGAAAGGTCACCGGTTCGATTCCTGGTCAGGGCATGTATCTGGGTTGTGGGCCAGGTCCTAGGTTGGGGTGTGTGAGAGGTACCTGATCGAAGTTTCTCTCTTTTCCCCCTGCCTTCCCCTCTCTAAAAATAAATAAAATATTTTAAAAAGAATTTCTAGACTGCGACAGCAGAGCATTAAACCAAGGGCAGGGCCCTTTACACTCAGAGCCCCGTGCAACTCTATGGGCCTCGCGTTGCCGTGGAGCCTCCCCCACTCACCGTCAACATCGGCGCTTGTCAGGGCCTCCTCCACCTGGGCCGGCGTCAGGGAGATGCCCACGAGGAGCAGGACGCTCTCCAGGCTGCGTGCATCCACCTCACCGTGGCCACTGAAGATCTCAAAGTAACTGTGGAAGGCTGGGGCAGGCGGTGGGGTTATGGGACGTGGGGACATTTCTCGTTTCTACCATTCATCTCATACCCTCCAGCCACCCTCTTGCCCAGTGTCCTCTCCTAGCAGGGCTGGGTGGAGGGACAAAGGAACCGAAAGAGTGAAAGTGGAGGATGTGGTCCCCTCGCCTTACTCCACTCTCTACACAAAGTCAGACCGAGGGCTCAGCTGGTGCGGCAAAAGCTAAGCTACTTAGCAACCTTCACTCTGCACCAGGAGCACCCTCTCCGTGCCAGGCCCTGCGCTAAGCTCTTTATAGCCACCTTCTCATTCAGCGTTCACAAACAGTCTTGTAAGAGCAGGGTGCTTGTTTCTTTTGTAAAGCTGGGGAAACTGAGGCTCAGAAGTTAGGTCACCCACAAGACAGGGCTTTCTGACTCTCAGTCTGCACCCTTGGCTTTGGTGCTCTGTGGTCCCTTGTCTGCGTGAACACGGCTTCTAGGACCGGAGCAGAGGACCCGGAGGGTGCCAAGAAAGCCCTGCGGTAGTGCTGGTGGGTACAAAAGCCGTGTCCTGGTCACGGCCTGGGTAGCTCCTGGTTTCTCAGCCCACAGCAAAATGCGGGTTAGCATCCACAGACCTGGTGAGAAGACTGGCTCGGGGTTGCGGTCATGGGCAGAACTGTGTCCCCCCGAAATTCCTATGTTGAAGCCTTAACTCCCGGTACATTAGAATGTGACTGTGTTTGAAGAGAGGGTCTTTAGAGGTAATTAAGTTAAAGTGAGGCCACAAGGGTGGCCCTTAATCCGATCTAATCGGTGTCCTTGTAAGATGAGGAAATTTGGATGCACAGACACACCAGGGATGTGCTTACACACAGGGCAGGCCGACTGTGTGAGGACACGGGGGGAAGGCGGCCATCTGCTAGCCAAGGAGAGAGGCCACAGGAGGAACCAAACCTGCCAACACCTTGACCATAGGCTTCTAGCCTCCAGAACGGAGAGGAAATAAATTTTAAGCCACCCAGTTTGTGGTACTTTGTTAGGGCGGCCTGAGTAAACTGATCCAGTTGCCATGGTGAGGCCCTGCCCTTCTCTGAGCCTCGACTTTCTCATCTGGAAGATGGACATAGCAGTGCACCATCTGCAAGCAGCTGTGTTAATCGCTGCCTGGCACGTAACAGACTCTGTAAGCCTGTGAACGTCAAGGATGCGGTCATAAGGAGCCAGAGCCTGCATTCAGGACAGGCAGAAGAAGGGGCCACTGTGGCCAAGAGGGTCCCAGGTTCTAGGGAGGAGTGAAGGGCAGAGGAGGGTGCACACCCGCTCTTCCAGGGCCAGGGCGAGGTGTGGCCAGGCTGGCAGTGTGCACAGAGGGCTGAGTAGGCGACCTCTGGGGCCCATGCGAAGCAGCTATCGGGTAGGTGGAGTCCCAGGGCCCAGCCCCAGGAGTGATGGAGAGCAAAGAGCACAGCACCTTGCCCAGGGTGGGTGTTCAGAACTTTTACATTTTCAGGTGGGGGCAGGATGGTGTGGGACATGGGCCCTGCCTCTCACCCAGGCTGCTTCTAAAGAGGACCAGTAGAGTGGGCTCGGGTGGAGAGAGGCCAAAACACCTCCAAAACCTTGGCAGGCTTGCTTTGATTGCTCAGTGAGGTGGCCGTGGACCTGGGAAGCATACTGGACCCCAAATGAGAGGACCCAGCATAAGGCCTGGCCTGGCCCCCCACCCTCCTACCCTGCACTGTCCCCTAGCCAGATAACCCACTGGGTCCACTCACAGGGCTGGGGGGGAGGGGGCACAGGACAGCAGTATGATCTGAACCCACCCTCACCCCAGGTCTAAGAACCCCAAAGGCCTGAGGGTTCTGCCTGCCCCTGTGAGAGCCTTCCCAGGACAGGCCTGCCCTCACCTTCCTCCTGCTTCAGGGTGAGGTGCTCCTCAGCCAGCTCCTCCCAGTTCTGAGACAGCTGCAGGGGGCAGCCTTCCTCCAGCTCCTGCCTGCAGAGGACAGAGCAGGGCTAGGGGGCCACATCCAGCCGCCTGCCCCTGCCCAAGGCTACCACTCAAGGCAAGGAAGGAGAGGGCAAGGGGGAAGCCGGCACAGAGGAGGTCATGGGCAGGGCCCTGGGGGAGGCTTGGAGAGGTCGTGAGAGGCTGAGTGACCCAGGGGAGGAAAGAGACAGAGGCAAGGGAGACAAGAAGAGAGGCTGTTGAGGGGCAACAGAAAGAGAAAAGGGGTCAGGAGACCAAGGTGCACGGACAGAGAGCTGGTGGAGAGGACACAGAAGTGAGGAGAAACAGAGAGGGGGACACACAAGAGGAAATAGGGGCAGTGACAGGAACAAGAGTCTGGGAGAGAGAGGCCAGGGACAAGGGGACACAGGCTCTGGACCTGGACACCCTTTTTGGGGTGGCTCCTACCGTGCCTTGGCGTGGCTCGGGTTCCTCTCGCCGCTCTGGTGCAAGAGTGCTGCCTTTCTCCAGCCCGCCTCCGGGGCGGGCGCTGGCAGGACTGGGACAGGTACAGAGGCTGGGACAGGGGCTCCCACAGGGGCAGGGACTGGCCCAGGGGCTGGCTGCCGGGCCCAGGAAGGGGGCGCAGTGGGGGCCGAGGCCGGGGTCTGAGGCAATGTTAGAGGCAGGCTTGAGGCTGAGCTGGACACAGGGGTCAGGGTCCTGGGGGACTTCCGGTTTGGCAGGGCTCGAGCCTTGGTGGCCCTTCGATGAGTGGCCTCCTCCTCTTCCACCTCCAGCAAGCACTTCATGAAGCTCTGGCAGCTGCTCCCATGGTCCTGGGCACCTGTGGCTGCTGTGGGCTCCTGAGGCTGCTTCTGGGCACCGTCCTGCTCCTTTCTCTCTCCAATGGCCCTCACCTCCTGGGGACAGGACAGGGGGAGAGAATTGGGGAGGCCTTCAGCCAGCCTGACTGTCCCACAAAGTCTCTTTGTGCCCCTACTCTCCAGGGCACCCTCACACTGCCCCTTCCTCTCTGGGGCCCTGGGGGATGCTCTCAAATCTTGCAGGTACCCCACCAGGCTCCCACCCCAGGGGCTCCCTTGCGCTTGACCTGGGCTCTGCCACCTCCCGGCTCTCTGAGCTGTGGTCCCACCATTCGTTCATTCCCTTTGCTGCAATCAGCAAGGCCTGTGGTGGTCTGGCCAGAGGTAAGCTTCTTGAGGGCAGGGACCTCGTCCGCTTTTATCCTTGTCTACCCAGCACTCTTGAGTACGTAGGCACTCAGTAAATTCCCCCTTGTTGGTTCAGCAACCCATCCACCCCCTGCATCTGCCCCTCCCATCACAGGGGTCTCAGCTGTCCCCAACCAGGCCATGCCCTGCAGGCTCTAGCCCAGCCTTTTCTCTCAAAGATGCAGCTCTGTCACACATACACTCTCTCTTCCTCAAACATCAGCTCTGCTTCCCCACCAGACTGCTCCCACGAGTATGCAAGCATCCATATTATCATCCTCCTTTAAAAGATAAAACTCTCCCGATGCTACAAACCCCTCCAGCTGCTATCCCAGTTCTCTGCTCTTTCTTTTTATTCCTTGAAAGACCTGGCTGTCCTCCACCTCCAATCAGTTTCTGCCCACCACTCCCCAGAGCTGCTCTCAAGGCCATGGTCAGGTCTCTGCACTCCTGAGCATCCACCCCTCAGCAGTGATGGCCACAGATGACCATCTGTCCTTCTGCAAACGCTTTCTTCTCTAGACTTTCACTCTCACTGGCTACTCCTCCCTGGCCTCCTCTGCTCTTCCTCGTTCTTCCATTTCTAAATGCTGTAGGTGGCGCGCCAGGGATTTGTCCTCGGGCTCCTTCCTCTGCGGAGTTCACACTCTCCTAGAGGTTATCTCCATTGTTCTGACATTTGCACCTCCAATCCTGACTCCTTTGTCCTGCCTAGCTCCAGATGTTCTCCTTGACATTTCTCCCTGGAGTCTAGAACAGGACCAAAGCAGAACTTCAGGTTCCTCCCATGTGCTCCTTTCCCAGCGCCACCACCTCGGTCGAGGGCACCACCAGCTGCTCAGGCCCCAGACCCGGAGGCCTTTTTGATTTCTGCCCGTCCTCCTTTCCCACCACCCTTCCCACCAGTGAGTCATGCTGCCACATCCCCCACCCCTGCTGCTGCCCCCCAGTCAAGTCATACCATCGTCTCCTGTCCAGGGTGCTGTCACCGCGTCCAACCTTGGCCCCCACCCAAGTTCATTATCCACCCCACTGCTACATCAGTTTCCAGATTACATCAGTTCCTCTCGTTCTCTTGCCTCAAACTCCCCAATGGCTTAGTGTAGAATTAGAATTCACTCCAAACCTTCACCCTGGACTTAAAGGCCCTGGGTGGCCTGCCCCCACCACACCTCTAACTTCATTTCCCATTCTCTCCCACTTGGCTTCCTTTAAAAAAAAAAAAAAGATTTTATTTATTTATTTATTTTGAGAGAGAGAGGAAGGGAGGGAGGAAGAGAGGGAGAGAAGCATGAATGTGTGGTTGCCTCTCCCACACGCCCTGCTGGGACCTGACCCGCAACCCAGGCCTGTGCCCTGACTGGGAATTGAACAGGTAACCCCTTCGTTCACAGCACCCAATCCACTGAGCCACACCACCACCCTGGCTTCCTTCCCCTACTCTGGCCTTCTTGCTGGACTTGGTCTTGACAAACTCATGTCCATCAGGGCCTTGGCACTGCCGCTGGCTCTACACAGAATGTTCTCCCACATCTGTACACGGCTTGGTTCTTTCTGTCATTTGAGACTTAAATGTTGCCTCTGGACTTCAGAGTGCTCCGTCAGAGAATCTATTGTCTCCCTGCGAGTCCCTCCCCTTGTCCAGTTTGACTGGCATTACTGCTGTCTACAGAGACACTAGTTATTGGTTCACGTGTTAACGATCTCCCCCAACTAGATCTTAAGCTCCATTCAACATTAAGTCCCCAATGTCAGGACTGGCGCATTGTCTTCAATAAATTTGTGTTAACCAGTGACTCTGATTGTGTCCTTTTTCTTGGTGACATCTGAGGAGCCAGCTCACGTGAATGAAGCACTTAGTGCAGACTAATGACGGTTGAGCATCCTGCAGCCCAGAGGGAGGCTCTACTTCTCCCCCGCTGGACTCCTTTGACTGTTTTCCTGAATTAAGGGCAAATGCTCAGTTTCTGTCAGGCTTCAGACAAATATCACAAGCAGTTCTGGAACTCCTACTCCATGGTGGTGGGGCAGGGCCCAGGTAGGGACCCCAGGTGGCAGCCATGAGCCCAGTCTGTCGTCACCTCTCCCAAGGCCCTCAGGGCTGCCAAAGTCCAGGGCCTGTGGCCCCCACTCAGATCCAGATTCTGAGCCCCAGGCGGGTAGGGGTCTGTCTCAGAACCTCCTCGATTATTCCAGGACCCAGCACCGAGCTTGGCTCCTTGAAGTCGCTCAGCTCCAGTGAAGAATGATGCCAGGGCCCCAACATCTTTCCTTGACACCTTTTGACACTTGGACACTGGCTCCTCCCTCTTCCCTCCCTGAGCCCCTCCTACCTGGCATCACATGTCTTGCACATGCTGCTGAACTGACCTCAGGTAGCTCCTCTTCTGCCAGTGCCCTGCTACTCCTGAGCCTGCAGTGGCTCCCTCTGACCTTCAGACTCGTCTTCCATCCACCCATACAACTCATACTCACAGTCAGTGACTGGAGGCGGGTGTGGGCCAAGGGAGGTGTTTGTATTTGGTGTCTAATATTGTAGATACTAACCCATGTTTGGATGCTGATGGGACTGATCCTGTAGAGATGGAGAGACTGATCATAAGGGAGAGAGGGAATAGAGGCTGGGATCTAATGAGTAAGTGGGGGACTAGCAGATGATGGGGGCAGGGACCCATTTTCATGGCCTCCGTTGTAACCAGGTGAAGGCAGGGGTGGTGAAGTTGGGGGTGGGGAGATGAGGTCGATGAGAAGCTTCTCGCCTTTCAAAGACACGTGAGGCCGGCTCAACAGCCCAGACACATGGCATGGAGGGTAGTGTTGTGAAATGGCATCCTGGAGCCGAGGGAGAGTGGCATGGCCAGGCAACAGCGGAGGATTGCCAGGAGCTTCTGACACGAGTGGTTATTGCTTGAGAGTGAAATCCATCGACAAGACAGGATTTTTCTCCAAGCACGTTCAACTGTTCATACGTGGGCAGAGGGTAAGTGGGTGGCTGGCTGTAGCCAGGGTTGGAGGTGGCCAGTGAATACAGCAGAAAGAGGCAGGGGCAGGTGACGACTGTGCAGTCACAGGCTGCCCAGTCACGTCAAAGTACTAGGAAGTGGCAGAGCTGGTGGAGGTTGGTGGGGCACAGGCCGGAAGGGGGTTGGGAGCCTCCCAGGTGTTCAGGGAAGCTTTGGGTTCTATCCTGTGATCCAGAGCAAATGGGTGGAAAGAAATCTATGCTGATGTGGAAAAAGCCACTATACGACCTGGGATGAACCCAAGGGCTCAAGAGTGTAAGAGCATCGTTGACCCTCACCCAAAAGGTGTGTGCGCGCACACACATACATATACGTCAACAGACATGTGCATGCATGCACAGGCATGTATACTCACACAAAAACACAGGAACACACCCCTTCCCCAGTTTGACTCCAAATACTGTCCCATTTCTGCCTCTGCTCCCTTCTTCCTCCTGATGCCCTCACTTGTCCCCATCCCCACTCTGGCTCTACTTACTGGTGGAGGAGCAGGCCCCGGTGTTGGCTTGGTCTCTACAGCCTTGACCCTAAACAAGGGAGAAACCCTCCATGGGGGAGGGGCTCAGCTCAGGGCTTGCCCCTTGCACCCACCTCCTTTCAGCCCCCTGGACACTCAGGCCCCCCACCCTGGCCTCAGCACCCTGGCCTTTGACTCTCAGAGGGACTGCTCGCTCCTTCACATCCCCACGTGGGGACATGGCCCGCAGCACAAAGAATTCTGGTATTAGAGCTCTTGTATGGATCGGGAAATTCAAACCCAGAGAGACTTGACTTGCCCAAGGTCCTACATCAGGTCAGAAGCCGTCAGGACAAGAATTCACCTCATCTGTAACCTAGCAGAAGCGTATTCTTGCTGGGGTCAGGGAGTGGGAAGGGGGTGGCACCAGAGGACGGCTTACCAGTTTTTGGGTGTGTTAGGTCCTGGCATGGATGGCAGGAAGGAGTTAACAGTCTTTTCCTCCGGAGTTGTTGAGGCCATGAGGGGCGTTGCCTCCTGGGAACTGTCTTCATCTCCTCGTGGGCCAGGCTGTGGCAGGGGCCCCTGTGGCCTAATGTGCGGGGTGCCCGCCTCCTCGGGGGGCTTGTCTTCCAGTTGCTCTCCACAGCTGTCCAAGGTGCAAGAAAGCTCTGTTGGCTGCACTGTATCCATCCCATTTGCTGCCTGGTGACCTGGGATGGGCTGACACTCCAGCTGCTGCTGAGGACAAGGACACCAAAATGGGGAGCCCCATCCTGGCTCCCAGGTGAACCTCAACACTCATCTGGAGACCAGTTACCACAGGCTTAGTCTGCCCTGATGCTGCAAGTAGCATCTGCACACCTAGCAGGCCTAGAAGGCTGCACAAGTCGGATGCCCCGCTTTGAGGGAGCAGGAAGTTGAGACCCAAAGACGGCATGCGTGGCCGACCCAAAGTCATGATCCCTGCTTCTGTGTAGAGGCAGAAGGGGAGCCTAGAGCAAGTGAGGGGATCCTCTGCAAATGGGGTTCCCCAAGGGTATTTCAAAGGATAAGAATCCCTCATGGAGCACCCTAAAAGGGAGATTTTTACACCAACTGACTTCAAGACTTAGTGTAAAGCTATTATAATTAAGACAGCATGGTGTTGGGAACACAATTGAGGTTGCTACCTGAATCTGTGTCTCCTGGGCTGCAGCTAGCTCCTTTTTGCTCAAATAAATGCCTTTTATACATATTATGAAAGACAGTGTGGGTTGGTATAAGGATGGATAAATATAAGAATGGAACAAAATAGAGAGTCCAGAAATAGTTTCACAATGATGTGGTCAACTGATTTTCGACGGGTGAGAATTCAGCAGAGAGGCCTTCCAGTCAAGGTGGCTGCGTAGATAGACATAGCTTGCCTCTTCGCGTGACCACATCAGAATTACACTAAGATATAGACCAGCCGTCACTCAGAACAGTCAGAAATCGAGCTGAATGGAAGTCTGACAACTATGGAATCAAGCTGAGTGGAGGTCTGACAACTACAGGATTAAAGAAACCGTATCATTCCAGGCTGGTAAGAGGGGTGCAGATGTGGAACGGGCTGGTCCCACAACCACGTGGATATAAATTTGGGAGGCATATCTTGGGAGCAAGGAATCCTAGACCCACACTAGGCCCCCCAGCCCAGGGTTCCAGAACCAGGAAGATAAGTCCCCACAACTTCTGGCTGCAAAAAGCGGCAGGAATTGAGTCGGTGGATGAAATTTCTGGAGCCCCACGCAGTTCTTGTGAAGGAACGCATGCATGGACTCACCTACTCAGACTCACTCTCTCTGAGCTCCGGCACCAGAGTAGCGGCTTGGAAGGCACCAGTGGTATGCAGGGAGAAACTGGAGTGTCTGGCATCAAGGCGAACCTTTGCTAACCGGCCCCCCCCCCCCCTCCCAGAGAGCTGACAAGCTGGTGCCATATCTGAGACTCCATCAACCTGGCTAACACTGTTTGACCCACCTTGGAGATCCCCAGAGGCTCTGCCCCATTCAATTTACAGGCCCACCCAAGAGGCTTTTCTGTAAGAATGTCTGGTCTTGGCTCCTAAATCCTACCAAACAAGCAGCAGCTGTCTTCAGTGAGCCCTAGCAGCAGCCAGATTAGATTCACAGCTTGGCTTCACCTGGGAATCTCCAAGAGTAGCAGCCATCTCAGAGAGCTTTAAGGCTCAGACAAGGTGCCTCGGGCAAAACACAGGTGGGGCTGATCTTGGCCTGCACCACCCTGGAAACCCCAGGGCCAGAGCACCCAGTGGACAGCTACAGACCATGTAGGGGCACCACCGCCCTGCCCCTGCCCAACTGATCCTCCACGGAGGGCGGAGATTGGTGGTCAGTGGTCACAGCCAGTCCTTGCAGCTGACTGGCCTGGGCAAATCCCTCCCATTGACCTGCTGACAGCAACCAAGGTTCAACTACAACAGAAGGGTGTACTCAACCCACACAAAGGGTGCACCTCGAATACCCAGCTTGGGTGATAGGGGAGGCTGTGCTACTGAACCCCACAGGACACCTACTACTAGGACAAAAGTCACTTTCTCAGGCCCTCTTTCCCAAAGCTGGCTGGACCCCATAAAGCATGAGTGACCCTAATTGTTTTATGGGCCTTTATCCTCAGGACTAGAAAATTCCTGGAAGCGCCCTGAAGGTGCAGAGCTCCAGGAACTCACGAAATAGGACATACCAGACCACAGCAACCTGAGACTCAGACCCTGCCAAAGATAACATTGAAACAAGTTACAGCCTAACTGAAACATCCTGCTCTACAACCGCCCCCTCGCCCAATAGAAGCCCAAAGCCCTAGCCCCTCCCGGCTGGTGCGGCTAGTGCCTACCTCCACACCAGCCCTCTCCCTCCCTCAGGAAAGTAAAACCTTCACACTCTGCACTTTCTTCTCTTTGTGAATTCTTTCAGCCCTCATCACTGACCACCCTGACACCTACTACATTAGGCTACACTCCCAAGACACGGGTCAAAGCAGCTCTACCTGATACACAGAAACAAACACAGGGAGGCTGCTGAAATGAGGAGACAAAGAAACACGGCCCAAATGAAAGAACAGAACTAAACTCCAGAAAGAAAGCTAAAGGAAATGGAGCTAAGCAATCTATCAGATGCAGAGTTCAAAACACTGGTTATAAGGATGCTCAAGGAACCTTGTGAGGACCTCAGCAGCATAAAAAAGATCCAGTCAGAAATGAAGGGTTCACTACTTGAATTAAAGTATAGTTTACAGAAAAACAACAGTAGAGTGGATGACACCGAGAATCAAATCAATGATTTGGAACATAAGGAGCAAAAAACAACCGATCAAAACAACAAGAAGAAATGGGTAAAGAGGTGAGGGGATTCAGAAGTACAAATAGGTAGTTACAGAATAGCCATGGGGATGTAAATTACAGTATAGGAAAGGTAGTAGCCAAAGACCTTACTTGCATGACATGTGGACATGAACGAGGGTAGGGGGATTTTTTCCTCTTTGCTCTCCCCTGGGTAGAGGTGAGCAAAGAGGAAAAAATCAGGACAAGTGTAATAGCATAATCAATAAAATGTCATTTAAAATAAAAATAATAAAATAATGGGCAAAGTATTTCAATAGCCATTTCTCTGAAGCAGATATACAAATGGCCTATAAACACACAAAAGGATGCTCATCATCATTAGTCACCAGGGAAATACAAACGAAGACCACAATAAGGTTCCACAATACGCCTGCTAGAACGCTTCGAATTAGAGACGAACCATACCGACTTGGTGGGGAGGGCCTGGGGCAACTGGAATGCTCATACATTGCTGATGGGGATGTAGAATGGTACAACTGCTTTGGAATAGAGTTTGGCAGTTTCTTAATAAGTTAGACATGCACATACCATATGATCATTCCACTCCTAAGCATTTATTTGCCTAAGAGAAATGAGAGCACATGGCCATGAGGACATGAGAGCTGTATTTGCAATTGCCTAAAAGCGGGAGCAAACCAAATGTCCATCCACAGGTGCGGGGGTGAAAAATTGTGATACATCCATACAATAGAATGTTACTCAGCAACAAAAAGTGTTGACCCACACAACGGCACAGACAAATCTCCAAATAATCCCGCTGAGCACTGAGTGAAAGGAGCCAGACAAAAGGAATGAACGCTGAATGTTTCCATTTGTGTACAATTCTAGGAAATACAAACAAATCCATAGCGACAGAATGCAGATCAGTGGTTACCTGGAAAAGCTAGGCTGGGGTGGTGGCGGGGAATGCCACAGCAGCACGAGGAAACTTTCAGGGGTGACGGATTTGGTTATTTCCTTGATTGTGGTGATGGTTTTGTGGGGATATATACATATGTCCAACACCCCAAGCTGTACGCCTGAAGTATATGCAAGTGTATGTCATTACACTTCACTGAAGCTGTTTAAAAACACAAAATCTTGAAAATATGTAGAAAGGTATTTTTGAATAAGTTTGGAAAAGGCGCCATACTATAACCATCACTTGCAAGTCCCACAGGGCTAAGACACAGCTTCTAGGACATCCTGGCGTAAAGCAACCAGTTTGAGCTTTGTTAAACCTAGCACGTCCCAGTTTTAATTGTATGCAGACCTCCGGCCCCCGCACCTGCTCCCTGCCCCCAGCACCCATGGACGTACCACGGGGCCACTCTGGAGGCAAGTCAAAGGCTTGCTGTGGGCAATCGAGACCATCCAGAATTACGTCAGTAACCTACGGTAATCCATACAGACTGTGCACGTGACATCTCCAGGCACAGAGAGGAGCAGACACAATGTACCAGAAGGGCAGCGGGGGTCCTTAATCTCCCTGTGGGTCTGTCACGCTGTGCCTTCCCGCCCAATTGTCACGGACATTACCTGGCACCTCTTGGGGGCCAGACACTCCACTGTCCCTGGGTTCTGCTGTCTCCCCTGCAGGTCCTCCGTCTCCTTCGCTGAACCCTGCTGCTGAAGCTCTTCCGGTGCCGCAGGGACCCTGGAAGGCAGCACCCCCCACTCACTTCCTGGCTTGGTCTGATCCTGGCCTACTTGCAGTTCCTTGGGCTCTTCCTGGGGGACCCAAGATGACAGCTTCTTCCTGGGAGAACAGACAAAGGGACCCTCAGGTCCTGGACTGGGGCATGGTTTTATATTCTCATACATCTCCGTAGTTACCGGGGCACCAGTGCTGAGCTAGGTACACCACAGGTGCATACGTGATGCCTGGGAGAATGAATGAAGGACTGACGCAAATTCCCCAAATCATAAGCACTTTGATGTCAATGTTTAGGGGAGTTAGGATTTAATATTCTTCTTATTTATTATTTTTAAGAAAAATCAGAGAGAACTGGAGTTCAGAGAGGCCGAGAGACCCGAGCCTGGGGGTCAGAAAGCTGAAGCCGACAGCTCAGGGTTTGAATCCGTGAGTCTGTGTTGATGTGTGTCCCTTCAATACCCTGGTAGTTCCTCCAGGCTTCCTCCTATGGATATACATACATATTTGTAACGAGGGTCATTTAATGACCCTCTTCAAGTAATTGCGTAATTTTACATGGTTGAGACTGTATTGCATCTACAATTTTGCAGCCTTTTTCTCATTTAACATTTTCCCCATCATATTAACATCATATTAACACTCCCAAGGCAAGAATCTTTCATAAGCATGTTTTTTAATGACTGCATAAAGCCCTGTATATTATAGATAATTATAATTTACTAAACTGTTCCTCTATCATGGGCATTTTGGGCACACAGGCTCCGATTTTTAGTGTGTAAAATAATGTTACAATGAAGATGTTTCCGCATAAAACTTTGCCTGAATCTCCAATGATTTCCTTTGGGCACATTTCTAGAAATGGACGAACGGAAAGACAGTTTTGAGTCAGTTTGAACAAATGTCAAGCTGTTTAAGCAGGTGTGTTGGCGTGGTTTTCATTTCCAGCAGCGCGGTATGCAGTACCTGTCTCGGGGGACTTGAACCTGGCTTTGACTGCGTCCCCCAACTTTTCATGTAGAAGAGATTGTGTAGAGGTTTCTGGTTGTAATTACACTTAAACAATAAGCTAACCAGGCTTGACTATCCCTGTTTCCCAAATCCTTTACCTTGCCTTTCTCCGGCTCTTGCTTGATTTTCTCATTTTAGAAAGAATACATTCTCACTGCGGAGAAGTTTAATATACATCTATACCTATGTATAGGAAATACTTAGAAAATAATAACAATAATTCCATGTAAAAGTATGTTTCCATGTCTCTCAGCCTGTCTTTTGTTCATTCTTCTATTAGTTCACCGAATATGTATTTATTGAGCATCTACTATGCACCGGGCACAGCCCCAGGCATAAGGAATTTGAGGCTTAACAAGACACAGCAGAAGCCTGTGGTCCAGTGAGGGCTCAGACAGAGGCCGACACAAATAATGGTGTGGTGCGCTTTGTGTGATGAGTGAGAAGTGCAGGTGCTGTGACTGGGAGGGTCCACCTTGGTCGGAAGTACTCCCTCCTCTCTCCCCAGGCTCTAGGTGGGTCACAGGAGGTTCTCTCCTGGATCCGCTCTCTGGGAAGGCCCCCCGCTCACCCTGGGTCTACCAGATGACTCTGCTCTGGGGTCCTGAGCTCCAGAGGCCCCTCTTCTGATGCTTCTCTGTGTCCAGGCCTCTTCTCTGGCATTTCGGGGGCTGATGAGGGCTCCTTCCCACTGTCCATCCCTGCGGCATCTGGAAACACGACCTGGAACGAAAGTGCTCTTGGTGCCGGCTCGAGGGCTGGCTGTGAGTACCCACTCTGGAAGGATACCCCCCACTCCCTGGGCATCATCCCCACCTCAGGGACAGGGAGATTCTGTGCCTAACTGGGGACTGTGTTGGAGAGAGGCAGGGAGGAGACAAGAGGCAGGGAGAGAGAGGCTGTGGTACAGTGCCAAGCCAGCTGAGAGGTTGTGGGTCAGCACTCACGGCTCTGATGTAAACCTGGAGTCCAGAGTAGTACCTGAGCCAAGGGTATCCTGCCAAGCATAGCTTGACAGAGCACCCTGGGGGCTTGAAGACCCTCAGGAGGTCTGAGAGAGACTTCCACAACTTCCACTACTATTTCAGAGCTCAGGCTCAGAAACTGGGTTGTGATGCCCACCTTGGTGTATCACTCTCTAGCTGGGTGACCTTGAACCAGTGACTTAGAGCCAGCTCCAAGCCTCACCTGAGTCAGCAAAATCCAGACAACCTGGCTCAATGCCCTGGCTGGTGTGGCTCAGTGGATTGAGTGCTGGCCTGCGAACCTACAGGTCACCAGTTCAATTCCCAGTCAGGGCACATGCCTGGGTTGTGGCCCAGGTCCCCAGTAGGGGGCACGCGAGAGGCAACCACACATTGATGTTTCTCTTCCTTTCTTTCTCCCTCCCGTCCCCTCTCTCTAAAAATAAATAAATAAAATCTTTTTAAAAATAAATTTAAAAAAAAGATTCTGGTGTGAGCTAACAGTAAGGGCACCTGCCAGGAGGCAGGGCCTGTGCCAGGTGCCTCAGAGATTCCACCCAGTCAGTCCTCACCATGACACACGTGAACACTGAGGCTCAAGGTGGGTGCAGTGTCACGTCCAAGGTCCCACAGCTGGTTGAATGGCAGGGCCAGACCCCATGACTACACTTTGAAAAAATCTGTCCCACGGGACTTCTGAGCTCTTAATATACTAGCATGCATCATAGATGTAAACTCCAAGTTCTTCTGGGGGCTAAGGAACAGGAGCTGGGCACGTCTGTATATGGGGGACTCTAAGGTCTCCGATGGCAATATGTAGTTCACCAAAGCACCCCCACTCTGCCCTGGACACATTCCTTTCTAAAGCCTTTCTGCATGTCTCTCTCCTGCCTCTCCCACCTAAATTCACTCTCTGCCATACCGCCAGCCCCTACACAAACATTCTGCTTTTATCTGCGCAGACTCCTGCAGTCCTAACGCCATAGCCCCCCAGCCTCTGAGCCTGCCCCCACCTCTGTCTCTCCAACACCACCCCCCACCTCATCCTTCAAGCTCCCACTGCTTTTCCAAGCTTCCAACCACCTTAGCCCTCTCTTTAGCCTCTGAATTCTCTTGAGGCAACATTAGCACCATTTCCATGGACACATCATGGACCCCTTTTCACAGTTTCTAGAGGTAAATCCTACCTCTCAGTGAGGGCGTGTGACCTGGAAGCTCTTGATGGGGATTCGTCCACTTGAAATCACTACAGGCCAGCCAACATCCATGGGGGAACCTTCTATTTGCTGGTCACGTTTGCAAATGGTATTCTCCTAACCACTCTGTGAGGTCAGTGGGTCTGGCCCTGTTTTAAAGATAAGGAAGCCGAGGCTCAGAGTAGCCCACTGTCTCGTCCGATACCCCATGGCTGGCCTGCAGAGGAACTGGATGCAAATCCATGCTCGTGTGACTCCGAAGACTGCTTATCTCACCCCAAAATGAGCTCACGCCCGTGCGATCAACAATTGTTTAACAGACACGTGCCCGTGCTAAGCAGTGCCAGGCCTCGGGGACACATGAGGTGTTCTGGCAGCTCGCACGTTTTACAGGGCCACAGGGGAGGAGCCCCTCACAGCTGCTGACCAAAATCCGCCTCCCTCCTCCTTTCCTCCCAGCCCTGTCTGCCCTGCTGTCCTTCCTGCAGTTAGGCTTGCACCCCCACAATGCAAACAAGACCTCTGCTCCCAGGGGACCCCGTGCCCCACGTGGCAGCTCCAGCATCCCAAGGGCCTAGACTCTCACTTCCCACGAAGAAGTCAGCATTGTGACCAAGTCCCTCTCTCTTCCCTTGGAGCTCCTCTCTCCTCCCTTCCTCTCTCCCATGAGGGTTCCCTAAGCATTCCTGCCCCAGGGGTGGATGACCCATCTGGGGGAACCCCCCACCACACCCCTCAAACACGCCCTCCATTGTTCACCCTCTCCACCTCAGAAAGCACAGTCTCAGTCTCAGAATGCTCAGGCCCTAATATTCCACAAGGTGAAGTTTTAAGTGGGATGGGGCTCCAGAGTCGGTGGGAGACCTCACCCCCTTCGTCAGCTTACAAACTGAGAATCTGGACCAGGAGGGGAAGCCCGCAACCCTGGCAAGAAGGCATGGAATCTGAGGACGGAATTGAGGGAGGTGGGTGGCAAATATAGGCTGTGCCCCCCCCTCTCCGGCATTTGGTACCCTTTTTATTTCCACAGCGCTGTGGAGATTTAATTCCCATATCATCCAACTCACTCATTGAAAGCATACAGTTCAATGGCATTCACCATATTCACAGGACTCTGTGATCATCACCCTTGGAACATTTTTGTCACTCCAAAAAGAAAGTCCAAACCCCTCAGCCATCACCTCAATCCTCGCACCACGCCCCCAGCCCCAGGCAGCCACTAATCTGCTCTCTGTCTCCATAGATCGGCCTACTCTCATTCTAGACAGCTCCTACAAATGGAGTCGTGCAGTATGTGATCCCGGGTTACTGGCTTCTTTCACCCAGCATGATGATTTCAAGGTCCATCTATGTTGGGGCAGGTATCAGGACTTCGTTCCTTTTTCTGGCCAATATACCTCGTTTTAAATAGCCATTCATCGGCTGATAGACGTTTGGATAATGCTGCTAGGAACATCCACGTACAGATTTTTGTGTGGACATGTTTTCATTTCTCTTGGGTACATACCTAGAAGTGTAACTGTGGGGTCGTACAGGAACTCTATGTTTAACTTCTTGGTATCGAGTACCCATTCATAAGTGTTTTCCCCATCTGAGAAACGGGGGGATTTCCCTTAGAAATGTCTATGCTACTAGGAAAATACAACAGAGAAAGATGATAAGTGACCTATAATATGTATTTCTGGAGGCCACCAAGGAAAGCTGCTCACATCAGCCCCCCACCTTGGCCCTGTACCTACCAGACAACAGTGAGATTTAAGCTCCTGCTCACCTCCTCACACATGGGATCTGAGCCTATTCTCCACCTAGAGGACAGTGTAGCCTCCCTGGGCTGTCACTGTTTCAGCGGGCTCCGTTACACAATGAGGGTAGCAAATCTTGCTCTGCCTACCTCACAGGGATTATTGGGTCAGGATGACCTCTTCCAGACAGCCTTCCCTGCCTGCGCCCAGGCTGAGTGGGGTCTGTCCTCTCTTGGCTGCCTCAGCCCCCTGGGGGTTTCCTCCATCATGGCACTTTTCACTCTGCACTGCAGCTGAACTTTCCTCTGTCTCCTCCGGTCTGTGAGCTCCAAGAAGGCAAAAGCAGGGCGGGCCTCGTCTCTGTGGCCCCAGCACCGAGCACCTGGCATCTGGTAGGTGCCCAAAGCCCGTCTTTGTTAGAATGAATGGAACTGAAAGTGCTCGGAACACATTGTAAGACCTGGCTGCCGCTGGCATAGAGGGGTAATTCTCTTTGCAGCTCGTGAGAGGAAGGTTTCCTAGCTGTGGCAGCCACAGGACAAGGCCCAAAGCGGTCACCGTGGGCTACCTTCACACTGCTTGGCTTCCAGAGCGGAAGTGACAGGGCTGGGTGCTGATGGTAGACGTTACCCCAAAGTTCAGCTCTCAAGTGCTGGATCTAGATGTTGTCACAGCTGGAAGTTTCTCTGACTCAATGGTCCAGGTGCTTTACTCCCGGGATATCCTATTTTCCCCGGTGTTGTTCGTCACACACCGAGGCAAGGAGTAAGGAGGTAAAGGAGATAACACGGTGGTCCATTTCCAAATTGCCACTTGGCTTTGGGATGCAGCCGATAGATTATACACATGTGCACACACACCCATTCACTCATTCACTCACTGAGCACTTTCTCTATGCCCGGCCCTGGGCTGCTGAATACAGGGGTCTGCAGGTGGCAGGGACAGGGTCCTGCATTCAAGAAGCTCACAGCCTGGTGGAAAAGCAGACGTACACAGGACGATGAGAATGGGAGGGAATAAGATGGTCCATGTGGGAGTGGTCCCTCCCCTGCCCTCTCAATAACTCTCCCCTCCACTTTCCAAGGGGAGTCTGTCTTTGCTGCTCCAGGACATTAGGAAAATGAGAGACAGGACCAAGGAACTGGGAGGAAGAAATTTCTGTTTCTTTGCTGTGGAGAATCAGAGTAATGAGCAAAGTTGCAATTAGAAGTCAATTCATATAAAGAAGGGTTAACTTCACACCCTCCAGGATGGTTATTATCAAAGAAAATGGGAAATAACAAGTATTGGTGAGGATGAGGGAAATTGCAACCATTATTTATTGCTGGTGAGAATGCAAAATGGTGCAGCCACTGTGGAAAACAGTTTGGAGGTGTCTCAAAAAGCTAAATATGGAATTATCATATGGCTAATTAAAAGGCATGAAATTCTGACTTCCGGCCAAGATGGGGGCATAGGTAGACACACTGTGCCTCCTCGCACAACCAAAAGAAGGACAACAATTTAAAAACAAGAAACAGCCAGAACTGACAGAAAAGCGAACTGTATGGAAGTCCGACAACCAAGGAGATAAAGAAGAAACATTCATCCAGACCAGTAGGAGGGACGGAGACGGGCAGCCGGGGCGGAAAGGACTCAGGGCAAGGAGGCGGCTGGTGGACCCAGCGAGGTGGCGGATTGTGGAGCAGGGCGGGCAAAGCTGCAGCTGGCTGGAGAGGCAGCAGCTGGTGGACCAGGTGACAGACCTCGCAATCCAGGGCTCCAGGCGGGGAAATAAAGCCTCAAACCTCTGATTGAAAACACCTGTGGGGGTTGAGGCGGCAGCAGGAGAAACTCCCAGCCTCACAGGAGAGTTCGTTGGAGAGACCCACAGGGGCCTAGAGCATGCACAAGCACACCCACCTGGGAAGCAGCACCAGAAGACCCCAATTTGGTGGTGGGTAGCGGAGGGAGTGACCGAAAACAGGCAGAGAGCAGAGGAAGCGCCATTGCTCCCTCTCGGACCTTCCCCCACGTACAGCGTCACAGCACAGTGACCAGTGTTACCCCGACCTGGTGAACACCTAAGGCTCCGCCCCTTTAAGTAACAGGCGCACCAAGACAAAAAAAATGGCCCAAATGAAAGAACAGATCAAAGTTCCAGAAAAAATACAACTAGGCAGTGAAGAGATAGCCAGCCTATCAGATGCACAGTTCAAAACAGATAATCAAGAAGCTCACAGAATTGGTTGAATTTGGTCAAAAATTAGATGAAAAAATGCAGACTACGCTAAGAGAGAGAAAGGAAAATGTACAGGGAACCAATAGTGATGGGAAGAAAACTGGAACTCAAATCAATGGTGTGGACCAGAAGGAAGAAAGAAACATCCAACCAGAAAAGAATGAAGAAACAAGAATTCAAAAAAATGAGGAGAGGATTAGGAACCTCCAGGACATCTTTAAACATTCCAACATTCGAATTATAGGGGTTCCAAAAGGAGAAGAGGAAGAGCAAAAAATTGAAAACTTATTTGAACAAGTAATGAAGGAGAACTTCCCTGATCTGGCAAAGGAAATAAACTTCCAGGAAGTCCAGGAAGCTCAGAGAGTCCCAAAGAAGCTGGACCCAAGGAGGAACACACCAAGGCACATCACAGTTACATTAGCCAAGATTAAAAATAAGGAGAGAATCTTAGAAGCAGCAAGAGAAAAGGACACAGTTACCTACAAAGGAGTTCCCATAAGACTGTCAGCTGATTTCTCAAAAGAGACCTTCCAGGCAAGAAGGTGCTGGAAAGAAGTATTCCAAGTCATGAGAGGCAAGGACCTATATCCAAGATTGCTCTGTCCAGCAAAGCTTTCATTTAGAATGGAAGGGCAGATAAAGTGCTTCTCAGATAAGGTCAAGTTAAAGGAGTTCATCATCACCAAGCCCTTATTATATGAAATGTTAAAGGGATTTATCTAAGAAAAAGAAGATAAAAAATGTGAACAGTAAAAATGACAGCAAACTCAGTTATTAACGACCACACCTAAAACAAAAACAAGAGTAAACTAGGCAACCAACTAGAACAGGAACAGAACCACAGAAATGGAGATCACATGGAGGGTTATCAACAGGGAAGTGGGAGGGGGAGAGAGGGGGGAAAGGTACAGAGAATCAGTAGCATAAATGGTAGGTAGAAAGTAGACAGGGGGAGGGTAAGAATAATATAGGAAATGTAGAAGCCAAAGAACTTATATATATGACCCATGGACATGAACTATAGGGGGGAATGTGGGAGGGAGGGGGTGTGCAGGATGGAGTGGAGTGAAGGGGGGGGAATGGGACAACTGTAATAGCATAATCAATAAAATATATTTTAAAAAATAAATAAAAGGCATGAAATTCTGATACATGCTATGACATGGATGAACTTTGAAAACATACTAAGTGCAATAAGCCAGACACAAAGGGCAAACACTGTATGATTATATGAGGTATCTAGAATAGGCAAATTCATAGACACAAAGTAGAACAGAGGTATAGCGGTTACCAAGGGCTAGGAGCAGTGGGAAATGGAATGTTACTGTTTGATGGATACGGAGTTTGTGTTTAGGATGACGACAAGTTCTGGAAATAGATAGTTGTGATAGGTATACAATATTGCTGGTGTACTTAATTTCTCTGAATTGTACACTTAAAAATGGTTAAAATGGTAACGTTTATGTTATGTATATTTTACATAACATAAAATATAAAATTTTACAATAAAATTTTAATTTAAGAGGTTAGATCATTCCTATAACAAAGCGTATACAGAGTGAATAAAAGCGATACAGAGAGGTGTGACTAAGATAACTCAAATCACTGGGGAGAAGTAGGGAGGGTCCTCAGGAGGAGTTTGCCGAGGCAATTGTGGGCAGTCTAGGATGGGATTGGCTGAGAAGCTTAACGCCTCTGGAGCCAATGGAAATAAAAAAAAGGAGAGCTCGAGAACCAAGATGGCAGCGTAGGTAGACACACTGCGCCTCCTCGCACAACCAGAACTGACAGAGAATCGAACGGCAAGGGGGTCCGACACCAAGGAAATAAAAAAAATAAACATTCATCCAGACCGGTAGGAGGGGCGGAGACAGGCACCGGGGTGGAGAGGACTCGCTTGGCTGTGGCGGGACCGAGACTGGTGGAGTGTGGGACGAATGGCCCAGGCAGTCTGAGCACTAGCAGACCCTGCGGCCCCACATTCCCGCAGATAAACCGAGAGGGCCGGACTCAAGAGTGGCGGAGAACGGGGCAGGCAGAGCAGTGGGTAGCACCCCGCGGCCCCACATTTGTGCACAGATAAACCGGACGAACGGCGGGGAGCGAAGCAGACCGCTGCGCAACCCAGGGCTCCAGCTCGGGGAAATAAAGCCTCAAACCTCTGATTGAAAACGCCCGTGGGGGTTGGGGCAACAGCAGGAGAGACTCCCAGTCTCACCGGAGAGGTCGTTGGAGAGACCCACAGGGGCCTAGAGTGTGCACAGGCCCACCCACTTGGGAACCAGCACCAGAGGGGCCCAGTTTGGTTGTGGGTATCAGGGTGAAGGATTGAAATCCAGAGGAGAGTGAAGCGGGCACCATTGCTCCCTCCTGGCCCCTCCCCCACGTACAGCGTCACAGCGCAGCTACCAGCATTACCCCGCCCCGGTGAACACCTAAGGCTCCGCCCCTTAAAGTAACAGAAGTGCCAAGACAAAAAAAAAAAAAAAAAAAAAAAGGCCCAAACCACAGAACACTTCAAAGCTCCAGAAAAAATACAACTAAGCCATGAAGAGATAGCCAGCCTATCAGATGCACAGTTCAAAACACTGGTAATCAAGAAGCTCACAGAATTGGTTGAATTTGGTCAAAAATTAGATGAAAAAAATGAAGGCTATGCTAAGAGAAACAAAGGAAAATGTACAGGGAACCAATAGTGATGGGAAGGAAACTGGGACTCAAATCAACAGCGTGGACCAGAAGGAAGAAAGAAACATCCAACCAGAAAAGAATGAAGAAACAAGAATTCAAAAAAATGAGGAGAGGCTTAGGAACCTCCAGGACATCTTTAAACATTCCAACATCTGAATTATAGGGGTACCAGAAGGAGAAGAGGAAGAACAAAAAATTGAAAACTTATTTGAACAAACAATGAAGGAGAAATTCCCTGATCTGGCAAAGGAAATAGACTTCCGGGAAGTCCAGGAAGCTCAGAGAGTCCCAAAGAAGCTGGACCCAAGGAGGAACACACCAAGGCACATCATAATTACATTACCCAAGATTAAACACAAGGACCTACATCCAAGATTACTGTATCCAGCAAAGCTATCATTTAGAATGGAAGGGAAGATAAAGTGCTTCTCAGATAAGGTCAAGTTAAAGGAGTTCATCATCACCAAGCCCTTATTATATGAAATGTTAAAAGGACTTACCTAAGAAAAAGAAGATAAAAAATAGGAACAGTAAAAATGACAGCAAACTCAGTTATTAACGACCACACCTAAAACAAAAACAAGAGTAAACTAGGCAACCAACTAGAACTGGAACAGAACCATAGAGATGGAGATCACATGGAGGGTTGTCAATAGGGGAGTGGGAGGGGGAGAGGGGGGGAACGGTACAGCGAACAAGTAGCATAGATGATAGGTGGAAAATAGGGGGAGGGTAAGAATAGTGTAGGAAATGTAGAAGCCAAAGAACTTATATGTATGACCCATGGACATGAACTATAGGGGGGAATGTGGGAGGGAGGGGGTGGGCAGGATGGAGTGGAGTGTGGGGGGGAAATGGGACAACTGTAATAGCATAATCAATAAATATATTAAAAAAAAAAAAAAGGGAGAGCTCTCTGGTTCCTGAGCTGGCTCACTCTCAGGCTCTTCTTTCTGGAGGATGTCTGGATGATTGCGCTGCAGCCGCCCGCATTTCCCAATGGACAGTATTTTTGGATGGGGAGGAACTCCATACGCAGCCTAGGTTCAGGCTGGCCTGGCAGAGGGTGGCAGGTTTATTCTTTGGGTATCCTAGAGGGAACAGGCTTTGACCCAGAAGCCTGCCATTCCCAAAATTGTGTAGTTTTTGTATATTATGTTGTTTTTAGTTTGTAAACTAACAAGGTAACTAAAAACTAACTGGGAAAAGATAAGAGAGAACCCAGGTGACCTTTTGGCATCTCTGGGCCACACATTAAATACACAAACACTAATGAAAACTGATGAGCAAAAAAAAAGGTTTTAAGCAAATTGATGATTTTGTATTTGGCCGCATTCATAGCCATCCTGGGGCACATGCAGTCTGTAGGCTGTGGGTTGGACACCCCTGTTTAGCATTTAGCTTTGGTTGACAAACTTAATAACTGCTTTTGAATAAAGACTCCTTCCCTTTATCACCAAACTTTTGTCTCTGGAATTTTTCCCTAGAGGGCAGTGGTGGGCAGTAGAATCCCAAGTACTGTTGGGTAACAAAATGAGAGAGAGAGAGGAGAGGGTAGAAGTGGGTGTTGCAAGGAGTCAGGAGGGATCCACTCAGGAGGGAGACTTCAGGGATCCACTGTGCCCACATGGGATCTGGCACATTGTAAGCACTCACTAAATATTTGTGAAATGAATGAGAGAATGGTAGAGGAAGAGGATGGATTTTGAGAATCTGATTATGGCTAGACTTTGCATGCCCTGTAGCATTCTGTGAGAAATCCAAGTTAAGACTGGGAGTCTTTTTAAATCTCTTATGGTGACCTTAAAAATAAAAACAGCCAGTTATTTTTACCAGCCAAAAACAAACAAACAAAAAGAGTTTATTCAGGACAAGCATGCTACTGCAAACAAGTATAGGCAATTACAGAGAAAAAGGAAGTTGAGAAGGGGTACATTGAAGGAAAGTCCTGGAAGGAAAGCGAAAGTTCTGGTTGGTGATGGCTTCTCATTGGATGAATTGCAAGGGTCCCCATTGGCTGGGCTTGTTACTGGGCCAGGAGAAAAATCTTCCTCCTTCTGGGATAGTAGAGACCCTTGCTGCAAATGGAAGGTAGTTGGGGTGCATAATTGAGGTGGAATGGTAGTGCAGGAGAGCTCCTTCTTCTGGCCTCCTGACTCCATTTTAAATGGGGTTTCTTTATTCAGTTTCCCACTTAGGTTAACAAATTTTGCTTCTTTGAATACAACTCTTTGCTGAGTCACAGGAGGCCTTGGGCATGTGGTGAGTTAGGATAAGGGGCCGGGTAGGGGCCTCCCACTGAGCATAGTGGGTCACAGAAGGATTTCTCTTGGAGGAGGCGCCTCAGTCGAGTCTTACTGAGTCAAGAGAAGGAGGTGGCAAAGGCTCCAAGAGAGAGTCTTCAGGGTGAGCTGAGTTACTTCGCTACAGCTCTGAATCTCGGCCAGCCGGGCCCCAGAGGTCGAGGGGATAGGGATGATCCGCAACCAGACAACGGTGGAGTCTGAATTGACGGTTTCTCTGCAGCACGTGAGGCCTCGTGGGCGGGGGAAGTCCCCAGAAAACCCTGGCTCTAATCGAGGGGACTCGTGCGTCCCACCGACTGCGGCGTGCCTTGAGCCAGGGCTCCCAGTAGAGGACGCCCGGGGCGAGGAGGCCTGGAGGTCCGCGAGCCGCCGCTCTAGCCTGACCGGGTCATAGAGCCGCGCTGCTTCCGCCCCCGCGCTGGGAAGGAGCCGGAAGTCTGGTGGGCTGCGGACAGCGAGATGGAGGAGGGCGAGTACGAGTCGGTTCTGTGTGTCAAGCCGGAGGTCCACGTCTACCGCATCCCACCAAGGGCTACCAACCGTGGCTACAGGTGACCGCCCGCCTCCCGGCTCGGCTAACCTCTGCTTAACCCCTTCCCCGCTGCCTGACACGCCCACTCGGAGCAGAGGAGGGCCCTGCCAGCTTAGGGGCGACGGGGACCGGTAAAGCTGCGGCGTCTCCTGGCTTGAGGCCAGAGCAGGGAAGGGAGTCCAAGCTTTCGGCTGTCTCGGTGCGACGCACCGGGCTCCCAGTAGCGGGAAAGGCGATAAAGCCTGTTTAGCGCTTGGGGGCCTGGTTGGCTTCCAGGTACCCTAAAAGTAAGTGGTCGGGAGTCGTGGTGTCGCAAATCTTCTTCTTTCAAGGCCAACTGATAGCCTTGAAGGGATCCTTGAAAAACCTTAAGGGGAAGGGGGCCTCTCATAAGCGGGAAATCCCAGAGGGGAAGGAAGGGCGCTCCAGCTGGGAGCTTTAGGCTGTGGGCGGAAGCCCAGGGACCCCTCCCTGTACAGTTTCCTTGCTTGAACTTCTTATCACAGTTGGGAGGAATCATCCGCACTTCTTTGGTGATGTGTCCCTGAGATGAATAAACATACATACACTTGCAGACTAGTATCTGGAAGGGAACTGCCCCACAGGAGGGGAACGGGGTGCGGATGGGGGGTTTGTACCGTTTGTATTGTATTATATGTGTATGTATTACCTATCAAAAGAAGATGGAAAATATTAAAAGAAAAAAAGAGATACCTGATACAGACCACCTGGCCTATGGCTACTTTGTGCCACTGATGGGTGGGCGAGAGGTGACTCTTGAAGGCCCTGTTTGTTCAAGTTATTGGGAAATTACAGAACACAGGATTGGCCCGCACCACGGGAGTGATGGAGTGTGGACATCTGACTTGTTAATTTCCAGTTGTGTGTTAACATGGGCTCATCGCTGATTCTGTAGTGAACAGATATTTTATTGAATACCTACTACTTCCGTGACATTTTGAAATAGTATGAAAGCAACAATAGTAACAATAACAAAAACACACTTGCTTTCTAACATCAAACTGGAGATGTGCCACCAAACCTGGATGGTCCTTGACCCCCCAACCCCTTCAATAGAATAGGTTTGGCCCCTCTTGGTCTCCCAGAAAGTGAGGATGGCAAGTGTCAGGGCTGGCTGGTTTGGCATAGAGGAAACTCAGTCCCTTGCCCTTCGACTCGAGAGCTCTGCTTAGCCTGAGTCTAAGGCCTGTTGCCCCGGTAAGAGGAACTGAAACTGAGTCTGCTGACTTGTGAATTGAGAGTCTGCATTTCTGTGACCTTCCAAACAACCTGTGTCGACAGTTATGGTGTCTTGGAGTCCTGGCATATGCTGAGGGACTTCCAAGGAGACCCTCATGGAAAGACCCAAGGTTCCTGCCGTTTGGGGATTTTACGGAGCTGCTGCTTAGCACTAAAATGTGAACTTCCCGCTCTGTAAGAGCCCAAAGGAGGCCATTACGATAGGCCCATAGTTTCCTGGTTTTCTCACTGCCTGGGCTGCCTTTGAGAATGTGTTTCCTTCTTTTTCTTTTTTTTTAGACTTTATTTATTTTTAGAGAGAGGGAAGGGAAGGAGAAAGAGGGAGAAACACCAGTGTGTGGTTGCCTCTCATATGCCCCTTACTGGGGACCTGGCCTGCAGCCCACAGATGTGCCCTGACTGGGAATTGAACTGGCAGCTCTTTGGTTCTCAGGCTGGCACTCAATCCACTGAACTAGGCCAGCCAGGGTATATTTCTTAAACACCCATTCACTTTCCCCTTGCTCTCCTTTTCTTTACCAATGGTTGCTCCCCTCTCTACTTTTCCTCCAAGATGGTTTCTGATCCCAAATGGTCACTCTGATCACTGCCGCCTAGCAATGTCTTAAACAAACAGGCCCCAGGAGCCATTCCCTCTACAGAAAGGAAACTGGAAGTCCTACTTCAGAGAAGGTCTCTATAATCTCAAACTGGGGTCAGCAAACTGTGACCCACTGCTTTTTTTTGTATGGCTCACAAGCTAAGGATGGTTTTCACAGTTTTAGATGGCATGGGGAATTTTTTTAAAGACTATTTCATGATGTAAAAGTTATAAGCAGTTCTGATTTCGGTGTTTACAAAGGTTTGCAGAAACACAGCCATGCCCAGACCATTCAGTTACAGTCTTTAAAGCACCAGGACACTCGTGAACTGCGAGTGACTAATCTCACTGTTACAGCAGCACAGTGAGTAGTCATGACAGAGACTGTGTGGCCCTTGGGGAAGGTTCTCCAGCCCCTGGTCTAGAGCAGGCCGCCTATATGCCTTTCCCAGCCCCACCTCCAGCACTGGAGTACTTGGAGCTGGAGCCTCTGGCGGAGACTCCATGGTCTTTGTCCCCTTAGGGCTGCAGAGTGGCAGCTGGACCAGCCATCATGGAGCGGCCGGCTGCGGATCACAGCAAAAGGGCAGGTGGCCTACATCAAGCTGGAGGACAGGACCTCAGGTAAAGGCAAGGGAGGCCTGCGTGGAGCTGGGGTGCCATGCTGCCCACTGTGAAGGGAGAGGCAGCCCTGGCCTGGCTGGGTCACTGTGGGGTTGTGGGAACCTGCCTTGGACATCGAAGACCTGTGTGTACCTCTGAGCCTCCTACATTTCCCCACCTTTAGTTGTGGGGACCATTGTCCACAGGTATTAAAAGTGGTATTTCCTGCCAAGCACTTGTTCTCTTTGGGGGTCCTTAAGAAAATACTACTCTTGGAGCTCAAGGAGAGGAGACCTGCGGGTGGGTCCCAAGTGGGAAGTTGAGTTGCCTCGGGACAGGCTGGAGGAAGATGCACAGCCCTCTGCCGCTGAGCTCTGGTTCTCAGGAATTCTGTTGATTGACTAAATGGTAACTCCCAGGCTGACCCCGCCCCTTAACTGAAGGAGCTGAAACTGTCTCCTGAGCTCCTTCTCTGGGGAGAGGATGATCCAGGCCGAGTGGTGTTGGGGTAGCTGGTAGATGTCACTTTGGGGGACAGCTCTGGAAATCCTGTGCCACCAGTGCCTCTGGGTGCTCTGTGGAGGGCAGCACGCCTGGAATAGCCTGGCCCCCAGAACGGGGACCCGGGCACGGTGCCTGCTCGGTCAGGTGTCTCGGCATCGGCCATCTCTTTTTCTGATATGCAGAAATTGTCCTTGTGGGGTGGAACAAAGTGCAGAGGTTCACAGGCAGATGAATTCTCAGGCCTGCGTCATTGGTGTCTGCGCCGCGGGACCTTGGGCGAGTCGCATGACCTCTGGCGCCTTGGCCTCCTCTGTGTTGAAATGGCGATCACGTTAGTTCCTGCTTCACCAGGTTGCTGGAAACCCATGCAGTTGTTCTGTGCACTGCATGGTGACCCAAAGCATTGATTTGCTCTGGAGCATGGGGTTGGCAGGGTGGCATTGTCTGCAGAGGAGTTAGAAGAGACAGCTGCCGTGCGTAGGCCAGAGGACTCTGGCGGTGAGATTGGCTGGAAGTCCCAGGTGGTGTCACAAGGGAGTGGCAACACCTGTTCTCTGGGGCCCTTGGGAACTGACTGTCAGGTGGCTGTTACCCCTAATGTAACAGCCACTGCTCAGGGCTGAGCCTGGACCAGGATGCTCTTCGCTTGGGGTCATGCCCACTGGGTCATGTCGGACTCTCACTTTCCAGTCACTCCAGGCCACAGATTCCCAGCCCTAGTGACGTGGGGACCAGGTGAGTGGTGTAGGCTGTCAGGTCACATGTAAGATATTTAGCAACATCCCTGGCCTCTTACCATTACTTCCCCCACCCCCGAAGTTGTGACAACACAAAACACCTCCAGATATTGCCAGATGTCCCCTCGGGGGGAGGGGGAGTACAGTCATCCCTGATTGAGACCACTGCTCCTGGTTGAAGGCATCCAGGGCAGTCCCAGATCTCAGTTAAGGGGGACAGAGAAATTAACAAGCTACAGACTCTAGGTCCATGGATTGTGATGCAGCACAGCTTCGACTACAGTCACCTCTAAATCACAGGTCTCAGTAGGAAATACTTGGTTAGATACTTAAAGCACCAGCAAGGATCAGCACTGGGGAAATGATGCCAGTCATAAGTGTCCACAAAAGGCGTGAGCGCTGCACCCTGGAGAGCCCTCGTTACCAAGGGGCTGCACTTCACAAGGGCGCCCTTTTAAAACCATTCCCTCTTGTTCTGCCTCTGAGATTAAATCAGCCGGCTTCCAGGTCTTCTCTGGGTGCAAAAACTTTCTCCCTCCTTTCCACCGGGTTCACCAGCTCCTTCACATTCCTGCCTCAGGCACCAGATCTTTTCTGAAGGTGTGATGTACCTGGGCCAGGCCCACCTGCTGCAGGGCTCTCAGAGAGCAGGCATTGTAAGTGTGGCCGGCGGATGGAATGAGTGGCCAGCAGCTCCGGCCCATCATTCTCATGTGGGGATGGGGGCCCAGCATTGTTACAGCTTTTGATTTTTTTTTAAAGATTTGACTTGATTTTTAGAGAGTGGGAAAGGAGGGTGAGAAACGTCAGTGTGTGAGAGATACGCGGATCGGTTGCCTCTCCCATACCCCCAAACTGGGGACCCGGCCCGCAACCCAGGCATGTGCCCTGACTGGGAGTCCAATTGGCGGCCTTTCACTTTGTGGGACGATGCCTAACCCGTTAAGCCACACTGGTCAGAGCACAGCTTTTAATTTTAAGAGAAGCCAGAAATCATATTATTTTATGTGTAATTTGATTTTAAAGTGTTTGACAGTTAAATGAAAGATAAAGCTAAGCCACCTTGGACTTAAACCTTTGGTTGGTTGTATTCCTCCGGCTTCCCTTCAGCCTGAATGGAGTTGACTTGAACCCCAGATAAGGTTTGCCCGTGTGCCTCACAGGCAGCAGGCCCCAGTAGGATGACGGAAACGTCACGCTGGAGCGGGCTCAGGGCGCACTCTGACTTGGGCTTTCAGGTGAGCTCTTCGCCCAGGCCCCAGTGGACCAGTTTCCTGGAATGGCCGTGGAGAGCGTGACGGATTCCAGCAGGTACTTCGTTGTCCGCATAGAAGACGGAAATGGTACGTGAGGGTCTTGGTGCTCGCTCCTCGTGAGGAGGCTTTCTCTGCCCCGGGAAGTGGGACTGACCGCTTGTTGTCTTCTAGGGCGGCGGGCGTTTATTGGGATTGGCTTTGGGGACCGAGGCGATGCCTTTGACTTCAACGTTGCATTGCAGGACCATTTCAAGTGAGTGAAATGCCTCCTCCCTTTTCCCTGGACAGAATGATCTCCCGGGTTAGGGTACCCAGGGGGTGGTATGTGGTTTGTCTTCCAGCAGAGCCCCCGGAAAACTCACTTCTGTTTTGGGATAGGCTGGCCTCTCTGCATCCTGCCAGGCCTCATCTCTGCTTTGAAGTTACCTCCTTTTCCTGATGCCCATTGCTGCCACCCCAGCTAGCTGGCCCAGACTTTGAGGGGTCACATTTCTTCCCTTTCCAGGCCCCTCAGCAGCCAGAGTCCTTGTTAGGCTCCTGTGGCTTTTTTGGGCCTGCTCCTCTGATATGAAAAGTGGTGCTTGGCTTCCCAGGCCACCCAGCAGGTCTTGGGTGGTCCTTTCTGAAGCCAAAAGGCAGGGCAGGAACAACTGCTCCCCTGTCACCTGCAGGCCTCCACCTCTAGCTTCCAGCAAGTGGGGACCGTGTAGCCGCTCACATGGAGGCCTCTGGCTCTTCCCTGTGCTGGTGCCCCTGCCCCAGGTGGCTCCCAGATGGCTGTTTCATGGAAGATGGGGGGCCTTTGTGTTGCCCTCTCCTTCCTAGCATCTGTCTTGTCTCATCATCTATCGTAAGAGCCCTGGGGTGGGAGGAGTTCTTATCTTAGTTCTTATGCCAAGCGCTTGGGGGTAGAGGGCCAGGTTCTCCGATTTACTGAAGACCAGCATTAGAACCGTCTACGTAAGTGATCTCACTGAACTTTCATCACAGCCTTTAAGACGTACAGACTTGTCCGCCCATTTTGCTGGTGCAGAAACGGACAGGCCTGCAGCTGCTTAGGTGTCACAGGCAGGATTTGAATTCAGGCCTGACTCTAAGCCTGCACTCCACCACCTGCTGCAGTAAAACATCTTAGACGGGCGGCAGGTAGTAGTGAAGTGAGTGTGAATGCAGGGCAGCTGGGCTCTTCCTCAGCTTTGCCTTCTCCTCCCCAGGTGGGTGAAACAGCAGTGTGAATTTGCAAAACAAGCGCAGAACCCAGACCAAGGCCCCAGATTGGACCTAGGCTTCAAGGAGGGCCAGACCATCAAGCTCAACATTGCGGTGAGTCCCACCCGCGCTTGGCTGTGTTGGCCACGATCAGATGACACTTGCGGCCACCACACTGAGCCCACCCAGCACAGAGCCCCTCGCTCTTTCTCACAGCTCAGTTCCATCAGTTCAGCAGGTGTTTACTAAGCAGCTACCTTGTTCCAGGTGCTGCAGGGCAGGTGAATGAGAGGGCTCCGCTGTCCCCTCAGAGTTGAGCTGAGACGGGCAAGTCAGGATGTGATTACAACATGGCAGGAGCCTCTGACCTAGGGATGTTCTCCACCATGTGTTCCTACAGGAAAGGGACCTAGCTCAGAGATAGGTGAACCAAGGAAGGCTTCCTGAAAGAAGCAACCTGTAAAGAAGGGAGGAGGGGTCAGAGGGTGGCTCAAGCAGAGGGAACAGCACGTGCATAGCCTCTGGGTTGAGAAGGAACATCAGTCGCTTGTTGCGAGAGCTGGTGATTTTGTCCTGGCTATTACAGTGGGGGTCAGTGTGCTCCTTCCAAGCTGCATCTTTGTCCTTGCACCTTGAGTGAGGAAGCTTTCGGGGTGCTGTGGGCAGGAAGGCATCAAGATGGGCACGGGGAGTCACGGGCGCCTTCTGCTGGTGGTGGTGTCCTGGCTCCCTGTGTCTTCGTCCTGAGCTGTCCTGCATCTGGCTTCTCCCTTAGCTCCTGCGGAGAAGAGGAAGAGGTTGGAGTGGCTGGGTTGCCAAGACTTGGCCTTGATCTACTGCAGGGGTGGCGTTGGAATGATTTGGGGAAACCAAGGACCAAATGGGTTTGATTTTGAAGAAACTCTGTAACCCTAAAATAATGCTCTTCCTCTTTACTCACTGTCTCTTTCTCCTCTTTTCTGCTTTGTGCTAGTGATGATTTGGGACCTTGAAGTTGGCCAACTGGCCCTTAAGAGAAAATGCAGGTCAAATCCAGTGGACTGGTTGGGATGTGATTCTTTCTCTTGCTGGGAGGAAACTAACACTTACTGAGCAGCTGTGTGCCAGGTAGTGTTTTCAGGCACTTCCTCATACGAATTAACATGCTCCCCTTTCACAGGTGAGGAAATTGAGGCTTGGAGAGGTTACGGGACTTGCCCAGGGTCCTGGAGCTAGGAACACCCGGCACAGCAGGACTCACACAGAGCCCTTTGGGGGCTTTTGACTTGGGGCCATGGTCTGAGCATTTGATTAAGCTGTGTCTTTCCTCACAAGCAGGGGTGCAGGTCGCTTCATCTTTGTGACTGGTGCTGGTTTCTGGTTCGCGCTCGGCGCTCAGAGGGTTTTTTTTTTTAATGTTTTTTTAAAGTATGGTATGCATACAGAAAAGTGCCCAAATTATGAATGCAGAACTCAGTGAATTTATAAAAACCTAAATTACGCATGCCGACTAGCACCCAGAACAAGAAGCAGGTATCGTCAGTATCTCTGCTGCGAGGTCCAGTCGCTGCCGCCCCGAGTAACTGCTGTCCTGACTGATCCCCTAGGTTTTGCTGTCAGCTTTCGTTAGTGGGGTCATCTACGTCGTACTCCTTCCTGTACGGCTCCTTTCTGTCACTGAGGTGGTGGTGGCGAGGGGCTTCGTCCACCGGGTTGCGTGTAGTTTGTTCGTTCTCCTTGTGGGGGCGTATTCCATTGTGACAGCACGTCCAGCGATTTACCCACTTCACTGGTGGGTGCATTTGGGCGGTGTCCGGTTTGGGGCTGTTAAGCAGTGCTGCTGAGAATGTTCTAGCGCATGTCTTTGGGTGCACAGATCTGTGCGCTTCTGTGGGGTCTGTATCGGGGAGGGGAATTGCAGGGCCATCAGTTCTTCGAAGGCGTTTACCCAACCGACACTTCCACCAGCTGTGTACGCAGGTTCCGGTTGCTCCATACCCTTGTCAACACTTGGTGTTCTATGTTTTAGCTCCTCCGGCGGGTACGTAACACTGTATCATAATAGGCTTGATTTGCATTGCCCTAATGATGAATAAATTCGGATGCTGGCTTTTAAAATTACTTGTGTTTTTGATAGCATTAGAATTTTGAGGCATTTAATACCTTTCATAACAATGAGAATGCTAGACAGATCTTGAGCATCTGTTGGTTACATACACGTTTGGAGCCGGGGGGTCACCTGGTGGGGTTTTCTGATAGCAGTGGGGCACCAGCAGGGCTGACTGGTTCACATTCCTCTCCTCTAGAACATGAAGAAGAAGGAAGGAGCAGCTGGGACTCCCCGAGCCCGGCCTGCCAGCACAGGAGGACTGAGCCTGCTTCCCCCTCCCCCAGGGGGGAAGACTTCCACCCTGATCCCTCCCCCTGGGGATCATTTGTCTGTAGGGGGGTCCCTCGTCCAGCCAGAAGTTGCTCCCGGTTCAGGTGAGTGCTTGGAGGTGGCTGTACTTGCTGCTATGTGGGTTCCTCTTCCTGCCAGCAGCTGGGCCCGTGGCTTTCCCTCCTTCTCTCATTGATCTGTCATTTAGTAGCTGTATGTGGCCAACTGGAAGGTGAGCACCAGGGAGCTGACCCTGCCACACTGGGTAAAGGGTCCCTCTGTTCCCCTGCTACCCACCACTGAGCCCTTCAGGGTGTTTCTCCTCCCCGGATGGGCAGGAACATCAACTCATTTGTTCCTGTGAAGTCATCCCATGAGTTCCTGGTTCTCAGAGGCTGCTCCGTGGGTATTAAAAGAGCAGGTGATGGAGACACAGTGTGTGTTCCCAGGGCACACATACCCAGTAGGAGACAGGAGTCACGGGCCCAGAGACTGGAGACCAGACTCACTACCAGCCATCACAATCGGGGGGGGCTTCACGAAAGAGGTGGCGTGCAGCAAAGCCCTGAAGGATAGAGATCGGGGCAGGGAACACTTGGGATTCTGCGCAGAGAGAAGAGCTGCGTAGGGCTCTGACTCCTGAACTTCTGGTGTGTGGAAGGAGGTGGGTGAGGGTAAGAACACCAAGGTGAGTGATGAGAAAGAACGTGGGAGTGCTAGTTTGGAGCGACCACTCGGTCGAGCCGTCAGGGTGCCGAGGAGCCGAGAGGCAGCTCCCCCAGCAGGCTGTGTGGTGCTTGTACCAGGATGTAAGGGGCGCCTCCTAGAGACCCCGGAATTTCAGGAGTTGGTGCCGAGTGCTTGCCTCTGAAAGGGCTGGGATGCCAGCCCCCTCCCTCGACCTCCCCACCCTGCCTTCCCAGCCCCGCTCGAAGCCCCTGGCCCTCCCCGGGCCTGGTGATTGTGTTTCTCTGCACAGCGCTTACCAGTTTCTTGGGGACGAGATCCAGGCAGGCAGGAAGCCTGCTTTCTTTCCATTTAAAACATGTGGACATTGGCTCTCCTATCTGGAGGTCTGGCTTCAAACCTCACCCCTGTGGGGGGCCCCAGCCCAGGGAAGGGGTAGCAGGCAGTGAGCCCCCCGCTCCTGTCCCAGAAATTACGCTTTCAGCCTTGGTTCTCGGTGAGGTTGCAGGACTGCTTGCCTGGGGTGGGGGCGGGAAGCTGTTCGTGTTATTTGTTTGCTCACTAGGGTCTGAGCGCTGCTGTCTTAGGCCTTCCCTCGTTGCTGGTGCATTTTTAACTAATACAGAGAACCTGCCGCGTGCGAGAGAGCATCTTAGGCCCTGGGGATCCTGCGTTCACGTTGCGCACTAATGTGAAAGGCAGGCGGGCAGGCAGCACATCTGCCACTCAGTGGTGCCGGATAAGTAAGAGCCATGACTGGCTGGCAGGTGCTGAGCCCTCACACGGGGGTGTGCAAACGTAGGGTGGTAATAATACAGTAATTAATAACTGATATGGAAGAATAAACTTCAAAAATAGGTTTACTGTGAATATGCTAACAGTTTGTTTATAATTATTAATTATTGTATTATTGCTTATTATTAACCTACCTTTGCCCACCCCTATATATGTTCTAAAACCAGGCTGGCTGAGTTCAAATTCAGGCTTGCCAGTAGTGTGGTTTTCAGAAAATGGCCACTTCTCCGAGCCTCAGCTTTCTCATCTGTGGGATGGGGTGGTAACGATGCCTACAATACAGGTCTCTCGTAGGGACTGGCTAGTCCATGGAGAGCCCTGTGGACGTCGTAAGTGCTCACACTTGTTAGCTCTCGTTTTATTAATATTGCCATTCTCGTCACTCTGTGCTGGGCCTGTTAATCTCAGACAGTCCTGTGACGGTTCTTGTCTCCATTTTAGACACGAGGAAAGCAAGGGCTGAGGGGCCTGCGTAAAGTCACACAGCTGGGGCTGGCATGTCTCCCCCAGGGACTGTGGTGAGGCCCCGCTGAGAGAGCGGATGCGGAGCGCTTGGAGACCTGTAACACCACCGAGGGCCTGCGTTTCATCCGGTCTCCAGCCCAGAGCAGATCAGAAGTAGCAAGTTGGTGGGAAGGCAGAGGGTGGCAGCACAGGGACAATTGGGACTTCAGGAGGGACAGTTGGCAGCACTGAGGAAGGTGCCAGAAAAGTGCAGAAGCAGGCGCTGAGGCCCGGTCATGCCTCCCAGCTTGGGAGCAGGTGTGCAGATACCCGGGTCTGTGGTGCCTTGTGTGGACGGCTGTCCCTGACCCTGGCCGGTTTGGCTGCAGGACTTGGCACATGTCTGACCCGTGGTTTCTCAGCTGCTTGACCCAGACTGGTCTGAGGGCTTTATACGGAGATGACCGTGCAGTCTGAGTGGGCATTTTCCATTCAAGAAGCCAGGGCGGGAGA
Organism: Desmodus rotundus; assembly: GCF_022682495.2. Lineage (NCBI taxonomy): Eukaryota > Metazoa > Chordata > Mammalia > Chiroptera > Phyllostomidae > Desmodus > Desmodus rotundus. The sequence continues at coordinate 9,412,078 of NC_071389.1, forward strand.
TGGTAACTTTCCAACATGAACTGTGAAAAACAGGGTCAGCCTCAGGTCTGTGTGATAGAGGCTGTGTGACCCGCCCTCAGGGGCACCCTCCCTCCACCTTGTATGTGGCTTTCTGCTTTCTCCAGGGGCCCTCAAGGGCCCATGAGAAGACAGTAGAAATGTGGCAGCTTGTTGGTGTTCTGTTGCCCAGAAGCAGGTCTCCGTGTGTCTTTCTCAGCCACCTGGGATTATGAGACTGATTTCAGGGTCGCCGAGACAACCCAAGAGATCTCTGACTCCTGTCTTTTTCACTTCTCTTCCTACCCACCGGACTTGGGGACATCCCTAGGAGGTGCCACTGTGTCCTGGCCACAGCCCAAGCCTGCCACTACTGCCACCGCTGACATCTGGGGCGACTTCACCAAGTCCACAGGGTGAGGAGGCTCGCGTTCCGTGTGGTGGGACGTGGGCCGAGGCTGTCTCTCTGAAAACCTGGGGTCGCTGCGAGTGCCTGCCTTCTGATCTTCAGAGCAGCAGCGCCAGTTCGGACCTTTTCAGGCTCCCCAGAGGACAGGGCCCCACGGCACTTGCTTGGGTGGCACGTTTCTGTTCATGAAGACTTTCTGTCACCGCTCTCCACTGCTAGGTGGCCTGGAGCCAGCGTGTGCAACTCTTTCTGGTCTTTAAACCACCTTGCAAGTGCTTTGGCTTGTCCCCAGTACCTCCTTCTCCCCCCTCCTACCCCCACCCACCCCAGAACACGGGGCTGAGAGTCGGCCTGGGTTCTAGCCTTGGCCCATCCTCGTGGGACCTCTGAGGCCAGGTCTCTTGGCTTCTCTGATTCCATAAAATGTGCAGCCTCTACCTGGGGTTGGGTGAAAAGATGCTGAAATCCTACGGTACCACTGTGTATGTGGCCAGGCTCTGGGACAGGAGTCAGCACACATTTTCTGTGAAGGACCAGAGAGCGAGTAACTTAGACTTCGCAGGCCGTGTGGTCTCTGTTCCTACTACCCAGCTCTGCTCTCCGGGCTCAAGGGTGGCGCAGGCAACACGTAAATGAATGGGCTGTGTACCAGTAAAACTCTATTTGTAACACACAGGGGTTAGATTTGGTCCCTCTGCTGTAGTTTGCTGACGTCTGCTCTGGAACACTCAAGAGCTGACTTCCTGGAGCTCTCTCTGCCCAGAGCAAATGCACCTTTTACGTGCTCTGTAATTTTCAAACATCTAAACTCTGCCACCCCTCCCTGTCTTCCCTCTACAGGGCGACCTCCAGCCAGACCCAGCCAGGCACAGGCTGGGTCCAGTTCTGACCGGAGCCCAACTGTTTCTATTCTCACACAACTCTTGAAGGAGCTGCCTCGTCTGGGCCAGAGGAAGGAGGGCGAAGCACTCCCTGGTAGCCTCTCTCCTCCCCTCCTGCCTGATGCTCTCCGAAGACCGGGAACCTTAGGCCGTCAGTGGTCATCATGTCACACTGTTCCTGGGACTCAAGTATGGAACCAGGACACAGGAGGAGAAACGCTCCAAGACCCTCTCCCTTTCTGTTCTCTTGACTTGCGAGAGACTCTGAGACTACTTCTCCATCACAATGACCTGCAATAAACGCAAGCCCCCAAAGCAAAGAAGGGGTTGAGTGTGCTGCCTGGCCTCCGATCAGCCCCGCTCAGGGATGACGGGTGTCGCAGGGTCACTGTTCGGAGGGGAGCTCCCTGCACTCCAAGTGGCTGCAGCCACTTGTCGTGGAGCTTTCAGAGGATGGCTTCCTTGCTGGTCCCTAACAGGCTTAGAGGCCACAGCTTGAACGGACAGAGGAAAGTTGGGAGTGTTAACCAGTTTTCTGAAATTTTTAATACTTGCTTTGCTCATGTGCTGATCTGCACTAACTTGTTATCTTTGCCAAAGGGACCCTTCCTGCCCTGGGCCCCAGGCAGGGTCTCTGAGAGCCTGTCCTTTTGTCGGCCACAGGCACCACCCTGGGCTCCAGGAAGTGGTGTTCATCTTGGCCTGGTGGCCTGGTTTCCAAGTCTTCCAGGCTGGGTAGGCAGTGCAGGGCCGAGGCAGGCACAGGAAGCCAGGTGGAACAGCCTTGGGGCAGGAAATCGGAAGCTGTTCTTTGGAGGTGGGGGACCCACTGGCAGCCATGTGGGTTTACAGGCCCACTGTGCATTCCTGGGAGACTGGGTGTTCTTGGTGGGTTGTGAAGTGCCTTCTTGGTGGACAGCCGTCTTTCTCCTCCAGGGACTACATGACAGGAGAGCTCTGACTGAGCTCTAGGGGTGCCTGTGTTGCTGATGTATAAGAAGTAATTTTATCTGAACACACCTCTAAACTTGCTTTTATCAGTTTTACCTCTTAAAGATTTCTGAAGGCTCAAGATGATGAACTGACAAAAATATTTGCCTTTTTGTGGGACCAGATTTCTAAGATAAATAAATATTTTTGCTTCTGTCAGTGCATGTCAAAGACAAACATGTTTCTGGTGGCATGGCCCCGGACCTTCCAGGGTGCCACGACTAGGACTCACCCGCTTCTCGCCACTGGTCACACGCACTGAGTTAGAGTCTGGGCCAGGGCGTTGGATTGGCTACCGTGAGAGAACCTGGCCCTATTCCCCTAAGGCAACCGGTTACTTCTCTCCCATGCATCTAGAAGAGTAGTCTTCTTGCCACTCTGGGACATTCTGGTCCCCTGCTTACTACCAAGCCCCCCTGTGGAAGCATCTCCCTGAATACTAAGGGCCTGTGGGCGCACAGAGGCCAAAAAATAGAAAGGGCCATGCACTTCTGCTTGAGTGTTCTGTAACAAGGATGAGGTTCTTCTTTAAATTTTTAATTGTATTTTCATTTTATTTTAAGATTTTATTTAATTTGGAGGGTGGAGAAAGAAGGAGAGAAACATTGATGTGCAAAGGAAACTGATCGGGTGCCTCTCGTACACGCCCGACTGGGACTGAACCCGCAACCCAGGCATGTGCCCTGACCAGGGATTGAACCTGTGACCTCTTGCTTTGTGGTATGGTACCCACCCAACTGAGCACCAGTCAGGGCAAGTAGTTTATATTTTTGATATGGAAATAGCCACTCAGTACAGGGAGGCCAAAGAAAAAGAATTGAGGGTCCTCATGACCATTGGATGAGGGTGAGGAGGTTACATCAGAGGATTCTTAGGGGGAGAAAGCTTTTTTGTCTATTTTCCATTACTTCCCATCTTTCTAAGTGCTCAGAGGCTGAGAATGGGAAAGCTTGGACTTAGAGGAATCCCTTTTTTAGGAGCACATACCATTGAAGAAAGCACTTGGGGTCTAGGCTGTCTCCTGGTGGGATGTGTGACCACAGACTCCTTTTCTTAACCCAGGTGTCACTCGGATGAGATGTATAAAGTGTAGCAGGTGCCCATCCTTATTTGTGCCCATCCTATTGTTTGACCTTAACCGCCTTTATCTAGAATCAGGTAACATACCCAGTGCCACTACTCATGATTATGAGGCAGCTGAGAAACAGCAAGAATCAAACCTGAAGAGAGGAAAAAAGGAAAGAAAAAAATAAAACCTGAAAAGCACCTTGAGGGATGTGTGTGGTGGCAAGGGACAGTTTGGGGCTCTCCATCACCAACTGGACTCCTAAGTGAAAAGAGGTGCTACAGGACCAGGATCCCCAGGAAACACCCCTGCTCACCAAACCCAGCATCTCTAATGATTCCCCCTACGGCAGGTTCCGAGTTGGTGGGGGTAGTTGGCTGAAATGGAGGTGGGAGGTGGGCGTTGGTCTGAGGGCTGTGAGGCCTGAACTGTTCTCTATCCAGTGGGAAGGTTTGGATGCACAGGTGTGGCAGACAGACTAGAGCAGCGCCCAGCACCCTCTCCACCTCCTGCCATTCACACCGTTGTGCCAGTCTCCTTGCAGTGCGGGCTAGACCTGTGACAGCTAACCAGTAGAATACGGCAAAGACGACAGGATGTTGCTTCCATGATTACATTCCAAGAGTTTGCGACGGCTGTCTTGCTGTCTCTGAAGAAGCAAGCCGCCATGCTGGTGAGCCTCCCTAGCTGGAGGGTCAGGGTGAAGCTGGAGCTCTTGGTCCAGCAGTCAGCAAGGAACTGAGTGCTGCCAAAGCCACATGAGCTTGAAACTGATCTTGCCCCAGTTGCTCCTTCAGATGAGCTGCAGCCGTGGCCAAACACCTGGATTGCAGCCGTGCCCAGCATCCTGAGCCATAGGAACAGTAAATGAGCTGTTGGTGGGAGTACTGTTCAGCAATAGATAACTGATAGGAGAAGAGAGTGAAAGGTACTTGGGGTAGAAGTCGGTGTGAGAGAGGAATCTGGCGTATGGCCTTGGGAGTGTGCATAACCTCTCATTTGGGCCTGCCTTTTCCCTTACGTTGATAGTAGCTATTGTTTAATGCTTACTGTGTTAGGCCTGTTCTGTGCACTCCACATAAAACTCATTTTGTCGTCCCGACAGCCCTGTGAGGTAGGTGCTCATCCTAGTCTTACAAAGGATGAGACCGAGGGACAGTGACATTATGTAATTTGCCCAAAGTCACGCAGTTGCTAAGTGGCACGGGGCTGGGGGCTGGGGGTGCGGGACTGGAACCCAGGCAGTCTGGCTCCAGCACCCATGCTGCCAATCAAGTTGGTCCACTTGAGCGGTGCTGCCCGCAGGGGACCTGCTTAGTACGTGGAAGTTCCATTCCCTCCACGTGCATCAAGAAAGCCGTATGTGGCAGGTATTGAATGACAAGCCAAGGGAGGGGCTTTATTCCCTAGGTGAGTGGAGGCCACTGGAGTGATCATGGGCACACAGTAGGTGTTCAATAGCTGCTGACAGCAGGAAGTGACAGGAAGATACAGTGCTCTGTGGACAGACCTATTTCTCCTCACTGCAACTTGAATGCGGACGGATGCTTTGATTTCCTCCTCATTACTGATGGGATGTAGATAGGAAGACAAAACACAAAGAATCTTAACAATTGTGTAATACTTCCATAGCAAAAGATTGGAAATGGGCTGTATGTCCATTGCTGTGTAACAATCACCCCCAAACACAGAAGCTTAAAACAATACACTGTTGTCTTACGGTTTCCGTAGGTCAGGAACCCAGGTGCAGCTCAGCGGGTCCTCTGTCTCCATGTGTCGCACAGGCTGCAGTCCAGGTGTCAGCTGAGGCTGCAGTGTCATCTGAAGGCTCAACAGGGGAGGATCCACTTCTGAGCTCACTGAGGATTCCGTTCCTTGTTGGCTCTTGGACAGAGGTCACTCATTTTCTTGCCATGTGGCCTCTCCATAGTTCACAACTGGGCACTTAGCCTCATCAAAGTCAGCAAGCATCCCTGGCTGGTGTGGCTCAGTGGATTGAGTGCTGGTTTGTGAACCCAAAGGTCGCGGGTTCGATTCCCAGTCAGGGCACATGCCTGGGTTGTGGGCCAGGTTCCTGGTTGGGGGTAGGCGGTGTGCCAGAGACAACTGATCAAATCTCTTGCACATTGGTGGTTCTCTCTCTCTCTTTCTTCTTCCCCTCTTTCTAAAAGGAAATAAATCTGAAAAAAAAGAAAAGAAAAAGTGAGCAAGCAGAAGTGCCTGCAAGACAGCAAGACGGTGAGAAGGAGCATGCCGTCACCTTGGCTAGATTCTACTGGGTAGAAGCAAGTGTCAGGCCCTCCCCTCCCACACTCCATACTCGGAGGGGAGGGGACTACACAAGGGTGCCAATACCAGGAGGCAGGATCATCCAGGGCCGTTTTAGAAGTCTACTTTTGCATTAGTTTCCTAGGGCTCATGTAACATATTACCACAAACTGGGCATCTTAAAACAACAGAAATTTATTCTCTCTCCCAGCTCTGGAGGCTGGAAATCTGTTATCAAGACGTCGGCAGAGCCGTGCTCCTTCCAAAGGTTCTTCAAGCTTCTGGCGGCCCCAAGCATTCCTCGGTTTATTGGAGCATAACGCCAGTCTCTGCCTCTGTCTTCACATGGCCTTCTCTGTGTCTCTGTGTGTGTCCCCTCCTCTTCCTGTAAGACACCCCGTATTGGATTTAGGGCCCACCCCTGAATTCAGGGGGAACCTAAATCCTTAATCACATCGGCAAAGGCCCAGTTTCCAGGTGAGGTCACACCCCCAGGTACTGGGGGCTAGCACTTGAACATACCTTTTTGGGGGACAGAGTAGGACCCACCATGGTCTACCCACTACAGTGTCCATCGGTAAGGGATGAGTTATATAGACTTAGGTACATCCATACAGTGGAAGACTAGGTCCTGGGAGAAAGCAAAGAATGGAAAAGACCTTCATATGTTGATGAGGAGTGGTTGCTGAGCTACATAAGGACAGGCAGCAAGGTACAGAATACAGTGTAGATACACTGTGCTCTCTCTTGCATTAAAAAAATGGGTAGGGAAAATACATACTTTATGTGCACAGATATCTCTGGGTGATCAGGAGACAGGGATGGGAGACATACTTCTGACTTTCTATATTATTTGAATTTGAATCATGTAAATGGACCATCTTTTCAAAGAATGAAAAAAATTTACATTTAAAAGGTCATCTGTCAAACTAACACCCAACAATGTAGAGCATGGCTATAATGTTAGTGTCTTTTTCCTATTATATCCGTAAATAAGAAATATTTCATTTTTCTTTTACAAATAGGAGCTTGTTCTGGCCTACTGTTCTGAAACCTTTCATTTAATATCTGTAACCCTTTCTCCAGTCACTGAATGTTCTTTTGTAATATTTTGAATGACTTCATAGTATTCCATTAAGTGAACCACTCATGACTTATATGTGAAAGTCCCCTGCTGCTGGACATTTCAGTCTTCCTAATGTTCTGCTACTAAAGTCAGGCATTATATGGCCCTGACTGGTGTGGCTCAGTTGGTGGGGTGTTGTCCCACAAAGCAAAAGGCCACCAGTTCGATTCCTGGTCAGGGTACATGACTGGATTGCAGGTTCATTCCCAAGATGGGGCATGTACAAGAGGCAAATCATCGATGTTTCTCACATCAACACTTTTTTCTTTCTCCCTCCCTTCCCCTCTCTCTAAAAATAAAATTTTTTTTAATGCTTAAAAAGTCAGGCATTATAGAAAGACTTTGCAAGTTAGCTTTCAGATATCTATCAAATTCAGTGAACCAGAACACCCAAACTCTAAGTCTCCTGGTTAATGTGGTTTTGCTGATGGTGGGCAGAGTCCAACCCAGCACAGCACCTGGATTAGGCAGGCGCTTGGCCCTGGCAACCAGGGGCAGGTAACTCTGTCACTTGTTTCCCAGTTACCTGAGATGCAGACTTATAACCCTCGGCAGTGAGCAGGTGAGCACCTAGCACAATTCCCTTCTGATGGTTGGTCCTGGGCTTGCTGGACTGGGTGCCACCTGGTTATGGGGCAGGTGATGGGCGGGCAGCAGCCCTGGGGATTCAAATGACCATAGGGCAGGCTGAGCTGAGCCACTGTGTCAGCACAGCAGGGGACCCAGCCTCGTCACAGAGAAGTGAGCCAGAGGCCTCCTAAGGAGGCTGGTGAGAGTACCTGCCTCCCTGCAGGAGGCTTCTCGGGCTCCGTAGGTAAGAGGGTCAAGGACAGAGTTGCTGTGCCTGCTGCCCTCCCAAAATCTCAAGTGACGCTGCATGGTGTATTGGAAAGAACATGGCTTAGGAGCCACTGAACCTCCTGCTGTTGTCCTTGGGCATGTGACTTTACCTCTCTGAGTCTCCATCTCCTCACCTGTAAAATGGAAATAATCCTAGAACCTGCTTTGCAGCCCAGGTCCTGCTTTGCAGAAGTGTTCAGCGGGACTGAGGACAGAACGAGAAAACATAAGAGGAAGCAGCCAGCACAGTGTGGTAGGCAGCCAGTACAGGCTGCCTGTGAGGTGCAGAGTCTGTTCACCAAGGGGGACTTGATGTGGGGAGGGGGGTGGCCCCGGTAGGCCCAGGCATAGGGCAGGTCTCTTGGAGGGAGGGGCAAGGATGGGTTCCTGGTGCTATGAGGAACACTCTGGAATGAAGACTGCAGGGACAGGCAGGATCCAAAGTGGACTGGCGAGGCCATGAGCCCGTCAGGGCCTGGGTAGGGACCCAGATGGGGTGACATAGACCTGGGCCATGCTGAGGCACCTGGAGGCCAATGGGGTTCACTGGCAGACGTCAGTCATCCCTCCCTAGGCTGGGCCAGGAACACCTCAGGGAAACTGTGCCCTTCTCCTCCTAACCTCATACTTCTCTGTACCCCAAGTCCCAGGGATTGACCCAATCTCTCTTGACGAACAGCTCTCAGCCCTGGCCCAGGCCACGGCCTTGCCTGCGCCATCCCCAGGTCACAGAGCCCAAAGGGCACATGGCAGCCCCTAGTGCGGCTTCTCAGATGTGAAAAGCAGGCTCCTCTTTGACAAAGCAAACCCCCACTCCTTCCCCTCCCACCACGGGGAAAGGCAGAACCATCAGCCACAGGCCTGCTGCTGTGCTTCCTGGGTATTTATTGTTTTTCAACTATAAAATTGTAGAATTCAACATGCTTTTTCAAAGCACACCCCTCCCTCAACCCTAGAGATTCAGACCAGCCTATCCCTTTGAAGTGGATGATTTGCTCCAATGCCTTCAAGAACAGAGGGAGGCAGGTGGAGCCTAATTATTACAATAGAAACGACATCACTGTTTAGTCTCTGTGGCATGGTTTCCTCTTTGGTTTTATCCCATCCCAGCGGGGGGAGGCGTATGAGCTTATGAGAAGGAATGGGCAGAGGAGGTTCCACCATTTTACAGATAAACTAAGACCAGAGAACCTCATGTAAGGTTGCTGGACAATTGGGAAAACAAAGACATTCTCCCCACAGTTCGTCTTTGAAGCCTCAGTATTGCTTCACTGGGCCCCGAGGGGGCGGGCGCGAATGCTCCCTCCTGCTGGTTGGGTATTGGGTTGAGGCCAAAGTTTAGGAATTTAAGGTCTTTAAGGCCAGGAAGCCTGAGCCAAGTCCGCAGAGGGACTAAGCAACTGGCTTTGGGTTCGGATTCTACTCTGCCACCTTGCAGGTGCCAGACCTTGCACGACTTGCTTTATCTTCAGTTTCCCGTTTATGCAAAGGAGCTAATAATCCCTGCTTGCTGGATAGTCCGAAGCAGTAAAAGCGATCGATGGAGAGCCGTCAACCAGTGCCTGTCCGAGATAATCGCTGTATATAGTCAGACCTCGGCTACACGCCTACTGTGGCCCCGCCCCGGCCCCAGGGCGCGCCCTTTGCGGGGTGGGGGGGGAGGCGGGCGGGTCGGGAGCGGGCTCCGCCCCCTGGCCGGCCCGGAGGGACCGGCTCGACCTCCGCTGAGGCGGCCGCGAAGCGCGGAGGTAGGAGGCCGGCTGCGCGCGCTCCCGCGGCCCGGAGTCTCGGGCACGAGGGGTGCGCTCCGACCGGAGGGGGCGGCGGGGCGCGCGGGCGGGGCCGCCAGGCTGAGGTTGCGGCGCGCCCAGGGCGGGAAGGCGAGCGCGCGCAGAGGCGGGCTCGAGCTGCATCCCGGAGGCTGGGGGCGCTCAGGGCGCGCTCGCTGCACCCCTGCCGCTGCCTGGCCTGGCTGCCGGGAGCGCGCGCCCACGGGCTCTGCGGACATCCTGCCGTGTCCAGTTCCAGTCCTGCCCGGAGCTCGCGGGCCGGGGTGGGCGGGAGGAGGCGGGGGCCTGCTCGGTCGCGGCGGCCTGCAAGCGCCTAAGGAGCGCACCTCTGCTCCGGGGTTCTCCTCGCTCTACGGGGCTGAGCTGCGTGCGGTAGGAGGCCCTTCCCAACTCTAACCACAAACAGCAGATCCCTTACTGCGGCTTCCTGTGGGTCGGCACCGTGTGGGATGTCATTTCACCTTCAGGGCAACCCTAGGAATCGAAAGCAGCTCCAGTTTAGGGATGAGGAACCTGAGGCCCAGATCGGTCAATTGAGTTGCCTAAGATGGCACAGCCTGTGCAGGGATTTGGGCTCTCCACTCCTTGGGTTTCTCAAAATGGGGCCGCAGGCCCCCATGCCAGTCTCTGTGGTTGGCATTTTGTATGGGCTCCCCTTGGATTTGTATGCAAACCGAAGAGGCTAGTGCTCTGGGCGGATTTCTGACCCTGCGGTGGCCAGTCACCCCAGCTCCCTCTGAAGCCAGGGTACCCTCTGTTGGTTTTCATCTGAGATTTCCTATTCCTTAGCTGAACTCATAACAGTTCCTCAGTAAATAAACCGGTAGCAAACCAGAGGTTAAGGGACCCAGACTGGGCTCCTCAGTCAGGAGAAGACCTCAGAAGTCAGAACCGCTAGGTCTTGGGGGTTTTTCTGACCGGCTCCTCTTCTCCGGTCGTCCTCTCAAGCCCTGGGGATGGCCACCCCTCCTGGAGACTACGCACCCCTTTCACCAGGAGTCCCCTGACCTCCTGGGATGCAGCAGATGCTGGATATGTGTTCAGTGGGAGTCCTTTCCAGACACGCAGGCTGTGGGCATCACCCGTGGCCAGGACTTGCCCAGTATGACCGACCCTGTCAAAGCCCAGGGAGATTGTTTCTTTTTCTTTTTTCCTTTTAGTTTCCTATGCTATTATTTGTCTCTCAGCATTCATTCACTTGCTCAGCAGCTATTCATGGAGCTCTGGCCTTAGGCACTGTGGGGACTGCAGTGAACAGGGCCCGCTTGGTCCCTGCCCCTGGAGGAGACACGCAACACACGTGTTGGCAGAGACAGCGAGTGACCACTGTCAGGAACTGCTTTAGCTGGGAGGTCAGGGTTTGCAGTCTCAGAGGTGCCATTTGTGAGCCAAGGTCTGGTTGACAAGCAGGAGTCAGCCATGGAAGGAAGGGGGAAGAGCATTCTAGGCAGCGACAATGGTAGGTGCAAAGGCCCCAAGGTGGGAGCCTGTCTGGTGTGTTGGAGAATCAAGAAGGCCTGCAGTGCTGGCGTGGGGCAGGTGAGGGGGGAGGGAAGGAGATGGTGTGGGAGAGGCAGGCCCTCTTCTTTGCTGTGGCAGGACCTTGAATTTTATTTTGAGTGGTAGGAGGCAGTTGGAAGGTGGGGGTGGGGTGATATTGAACAGAAGAGGGACGTGATTGTGACTGTGTGAGACTAGACAGGGGTAAGGGCACAAGAGGGCAAGCAGGGCGACCTGTGAGGAGCCGCCTCAGCAGTCCAAGCAAGAGATGGCAGTGGCCAGGGTGGTGATGCCGGGCACACAGCGAGCACTACACACGGTAGCCATCGCTGTTTTTGTTTGCCACCTTGGAACCAGGTGTACCGGGGTCTCACCTGTGGCTTCCACCCTTCCTGGACGGTGACACTGAGCAAGGTATTTAGCTTCACCGAGCCTTGGTGTCGTCATCTGTAAAGCGGGTAGACAGGGCTGCCAGGAAGGTTAAAACAGATAAGGTACAGATGCAAAGTATTGGGCACAGGGCCCGGCTCGTGGCTGGTTCAGTATTTTTGTTATGGTTTCTAGTCAGCAACTGGAGAATAAAGGAGGGGTAAGTGGGCAAGAGCAGCTGGCATGTTTGAAGCTCAGAGTGACCTTTGAGGAACTTTCTGGCTAGCTCCTGCCTCTAGATCTGCAGACAGTGGCCGAGCATCTGTCTACTGTGTGCCAGGCACAAGGCTCTAGACTGGGCACTGGGAAGCCAATAATACTAGTGGTAGGAATGATAACGTGAAGCGTAGCCAACACCTGCCCACGGTTTAACAGTGTATAGTGTGATTAAGACAATATGAGCTGATAGTGAAACCCAGGAACTTCCAAGGCTCAACACAACAGAAGTTTATTTCTTGTTCATGAAAAGTCGTGTTGGGTGTTTGGCAGGTGGCTTTCTACATGATGACCCAGACCCCTTCCAGCTTGTGGCTCTGACCCCAGGACCTCAGCATTATCTCCTTGCAGCTGCTGGACAGGCAAGGAGATCATTCCTCATGGGAGGTTTTTATGGGCCAAGTCTGAAGCGGCACGTGTGCTTTCTGCTCTAATTATACTGGCCAGAACTTGACCACATGGCCGCATCTGACTACAAGGGAGTCTGGGAAATGGCTTCTAGCCATTTTCCTTTAAAAATCGAAAATACGTTTTGATGAACACAAAGCATCTTCTGCTTCACCATATCGAGGCACAGAGTTAAGCACGGACCATCTTACTTAATCCTCATGATAGAATCAGGCCCTGTGTTATCCCATTTTACAGATAAGGAAACTGAGGCTCAGAGAGGCAAAGGCACTGGCTCAGGGTCACACCTCTGGTGGGGAGTCCTAGCCACGTTTGGAGTCCCGGCAGTCAGATGCTGAACGTCTAACATCCAGCCCTTTGGAATTCCTATGAGGAGTTCTATCATTGTTTTGAGAATTGGATGGGAGCTTCAGGCACTGGAGAACTCTACATATGTACAGGGCTTATATAGGATTTCTTGGGACTTAGAGAGCCCAGTAGGGCTCTAGGGCAGAACTTTGTGGGCAGAGCCAAGGGTTGGTGTCAGCCAGTGCCCGGAGTTCTGGCATCCTGCTTCCTTCTCCCCATCTCTAAAGCACTAGCTGGAGAAAGCACAGAATGATTCAGTTCAACTCACTGGGCACATCCTGAGCCCATTGTCTGCCAGGCTGGGCAAGTAGGTGGTGGAGGTCCTGGCATGGGGTGTTGGTGGCCCACCCCTGCTCTGGGTGTGTGCAGCCTGTAGCGGTGTTTCTGGGGGCTGTCAAGAGGTAGAGAACAGGGAGGCCCAGGGTTTTGTAGCGGCAGCGGTCTGCCTCTGGCTGAGTTTAGTTTTGCCTAAATCTGGCCTTGGTTGCCATGGAAACTTGGTGGCACTCATCTTTTCGGCCTGGTGTGCCTTGTTTCCTGGTTTCCATCTGCAGAACGGGTTCCCTAGTTGGAGAATGTGCATTTATGCTGTACCTGCTGCATTCCTCGGTCTGACCTAGACGCAGTGGTAGAGCCTTGAAGTGTAAACACCCTACCTCCCTGAGCCTTGATTTTTCTCGTCTGGAAATGGGTTGAGTTGAGGATCTAATGAGGTTATGCAAATATGCCTCCTGTGGGTGCCCTGAGGCTGAGGTGAGGGCCCAGAGGTAGCAGGAACACGCGCACAATGCGGGGACAGCAGCTGCCATTCACTAACTGCTCACTACATGGCCCGCTGTGGGTCTAATCCCTTACACCTTCCAACCCATTTAATCCTCCCAACTGTGTGGTAGGTAGTATAGGCCCCATTTTAGAGATGAGAAGACTGAGGCTCAGAAGATACGTCGTCCACAATCATACTACCGAGTGGCAGAGCAGACGCGGATGTGGCCCCAGCTGTGACCCACTCCAGAGTGGTGGGCCTGACCCATTGGCTGTATAGCCTCCTTGCCACAGGGAAAGGACAGTGGGAGGCAGTGGGTGGACAGCTGAGCCCCAGAGCCCTGGGTTACAGGGACTGTACATTTTGGGTTTCTTAATGAACAAAATCGGCGTTTATTGAATGTTCACTGTGGACCGGCACTGAGTCACACGCTGTCTATGCCCACACGATATTTTTTGTTGAATCCCCCGACAACTCGCTGAGATGGGTGCCAATATCATCCACATCTAACACGAGGACACTGAGGCTCAGAGAGGCAGAGCTGCTTTCCCTGGGGCACACAGCAGGCGGGGGACGGACTCAGTTCCTCGCCCTGTCTGGGCTGTTCCACAGCCTGTGCTCTTCGCCCTGCACTGGGGTTGGAAAAGTCACCCAACACCCTTAAATACAGGTGGGGCAAAAGTAGGCTTACAGTTGTTTGTATGGAAATAATACAATAATTAATAAATAATAATAGAAGAATAAACTCTCTGCTCTGCCCACTTACAACTGTAAACCTACATTTGCCCGCCCCTGTACATTCTTAACAAACTCTCAAGACTCTGGCCTTTCCTGTCTCCTGGATGCTGACCCCTGACCCTGGCCCCTGAGTTTGGAGGGCTCTAGGACCCAGCAGTTGGGCAGGGTGGGGAGTATGTGTGTTTGTGTGTTTGTGTGTTGGGAGTCCTTTCCTCTTGGTCCCTCCCCCCCTTTCCTCCCCTTCCCCCTCTCCATCCTTCCCTTTCTACTCCACCTCTTCCTCTCTCTACTCCCCTCCCCCTCTATATCCTACGTCTTCCCTCTGTTCCCCTCCGCCTTGATTTTCTCTCCTCCTCTGCTTTCCCACCCCTCCCCCTCCCCAACCCCTCCCCCCGCTGTGGTCACATGGGGGCACCAGATTTAAGCCTAATCTGCCCAGTGCTCAGCACAGCAGTCTGGCAGTGGGGTGAGCCGGTTGGACTGAGCTAGTCTGGGGCCCTGGAGAGGGGTGCCCACAGCCTCCCCCCATGAGCTTGGGGCTGGAAGGGTCGTTGGAGGCCCAGCTGGCGCTGGAGACGGTTATCCAGGTGGGTCCTGAGGGCTGTGCCCACCCCTTCCAGCTGCTCTGGAAGGAGTAGGTGCGTCCTGGGGGCCCAGTGGTGGGAGAGGTGTGGTGGCGAGGTGCACGGGCCCCAGTTTGCAGCTCCCAGCCCAACTGACTCTGGGGGCGCGCAGGGCTCCACTAGTGTGGCTCTCTGGTGCCAGTGCCCTGCAGAGGGTGGGGGTCCCTCCTCCCAGATTTTAGGGTTGGCACAGAGGGATCCTCACCCGTCTAGGTCAGAGGTGGGTTGGAGCCCCAAGAGCTCCTTGCTGCCGCTGTGGGCTTGGTTCGCCCGCCCTCCAGGGGCATCCTTTCACGGCAGGCAGGAGGTTCACCAGAGTGTCTTGCCGTGGGGCGTGTTTTCTTTTATTTTTGTTTTTTGTGACTCAAACACCCAGGCTTTCCTCCGTCTGGGGGATTTCCTGATGGTCTCCTGGGTACCTACATCTTGGGCAGCAGGACTTTGCTCCTTCCCACCCAGTCCGGGAGCCCAGGGTCCCAGGTGCCCCTCAGACCCTCTCTGTTTCCCCACAGACACTGGAGAGCAGCGTCCTGGGCCCAGGCCGGGAGGGGGGCCTGAGTGTGCGGGACCCGGCCCAGGACTGCCAGCCCACCCACCTGCCTGCCCGCCTCAGGGAGATTGTCACCCGGAACCTCTCCCAGCCTGAGAGCCCAGGTACCACCCCTCCCTGCACAGACGCTGCCCTTCCTCAGCCTTAATGGTGGTGACGGTGGTGGCAGCGTCCATGTCTCCTGGCGGGCTGGCAGGTGCAACCCTGTGATGGAAGGACTGATTTACAGATGAGGAAGGGGAGACATCACAGTGTCACTTCCCTAGACGTGTTCCCCAAGCGTTGCTGCTGGAAGGCAGGGCTGAGCGTCCCCTCCTTGCTGCAAAGACTTAAACCCCAAACGCCATATTCACTCCCAGGAAAGGTGTGAGCTGGCTGAACCCCAGATTACAGGGGGAGGGCAGTTCAGCTTAGCTCAGGGCCTTGCGGAAGTCCAAGGGGTGGTACTGCCCACCCCCCTCGTACCGCCCCTCCCCGCTGGACGACTGATGGGCCCTGCGGTGCTCACAACTGAATCTGCGCTTTGAGTGTCTGCCGGGGGGCACACACAGTTGCAGCTGGAGCGTCTGCAGCTCTCCTTGGTGGTGTTTCTGGTGTTTCTGCCACGGTCCTTGTCCAGTCTCAGCCTCCTTGGGAGACCTGGGATGTTGTGACCCCTGGGAGCCACAGACAGGGACTGAGAGAGCCTGCGCCCAGGCCGGAAGGGCCTAGAGGCCCACGGCATGGGTCCAGTTTGACCAGGAGGAAGCGGAGCCCGCAGGATGGGGTTCCTTTTCCCTCTGGCCTTCATTTTCCCTCTTCCTCCTGCTGCTGCTCACGACCCGACCTACGCTACCTTGATCCCTGAAGTTACACAAGGCCCTTCCCTAAGTCAGGCTTTCCCGCTCTCCTGGCAGGTCTGGGTACTGTTCCTCCCGTTTTACAGATCAGCAAAACCGAGGTCCAGAGCAGAGTAGTAATTGGAGAAGGAAGGAGCTAGAACTTGAGGCCTGGTCTCATGGCTGCTACCGAGCCTCCGTCCCATATCTCCCAGGCCGGGTAGGGCCACACTTCAGCTGTAGCCGTGTCCACTCTAAGTCTAGCCCTAGGCCCTTCACTTTGCCCACCTCCCTGTTCTTCAGCTCTGTTTGTGAGGCCTGATGCTACACCCACTCCCACCCAGGCTCCTCCTGGGTCCTGGTCCACCTGCCTACCTCCGAGGATGGGTAGGGCACCTGTAGGGGGTGGATGTCCCCCTGCATCCAGGAGGAAGCCAATCATGTGTCTGCTGTCCCTCTCCAGCCCCACGGTCAGCCACAGAGATGGCATCAGTGCTGTCGCTGCAGGAAGAGAACCAGCTGCTGCAGCAGGAGCTGTCCCGTGTGGAGGACCTGCTGGCCCAGAGCCGCGCTGAGCGCGATGAGCTGGCCATCAAGTACAACGCGGTCAGCGAGAGGGTGGGTGCTGGTGGGGGGCTGAGGGCTGGCCGGGGAGGTCAGGGACACGGCCAGGGCAGGCCTGCACTCCTGGCAAAAGGTGGGCCTGGCCTCAGGCCAGCCTGGGTTCGAATCGTGGCTCTGCCAACCTGAATGGCCTTGAGCAAATCACTCTGCTCTCCGAGTCTGTTTTCAGTAGTGGGGATGGTTGTATGAAGTGGAGTTCGGAGGAATCAATGAGCTAATGGGGTAAAGTGCCTGGCACCGGGAGTATTTCATTCCTGTCTGTCCCAGGCCTGCCTGGGGCTGGAGGAACACAGAGAGTAAGCCCCCTGGAGGTCTCTGTCACCCCTGAGTCTCTGGGCATCTCCCTCTCTCCCATTTACATGGGCCTTGGGGTTCACTCAAGAGCGGCTGCGCTCTGTCAGACTGAGGTAGGCACAGGCAGCCACAGACCTGCTGCCGGGTGGAAGGAGAAGCCAGGCCTGCCTCCAAGTCCAGACGGGATGCCCATTCCTGAGAACCTGCACTGCAGGCTTGTTGGGGTCCCAGGGCCTGGGCTAGGGGGTTGGTGTGGGCCAGGGCCAGGGGCGCAGGTTGTTCTGGGTACTCTGTCATCCTTGGGCCTCCTGGCTCATGGGAGGTGACCCGGGGGAGTTGATGGTGGCTGAAAGCTCCTGGGAGAGTTGCACGGAGGAAGGAGAATATGTGCAGATGGGAGATGTGTGCGTGCTAATTTCAGTCATAATAGTAGGTGCCTTTATCGAGTGTTGGGTGCTTTACATTTAATGCACCAAGGTTGGGACCATTGTGATGCTCAGTTAACAGGCGATACCAGAGGCTCAGAGAGGGAAAGCACCGTGCTTGGGGTCACACAGCCAGTTAAGGCTAGTCTCTCGACCCCCAGCCCGGGGCTGTACACTACAGATTTGTTTCTTGGGTGCAGGAAGAGACAATTGGGCTGGGAGTTCCAGAGGGCAGCTGGCCCCTGGGAAGCTGGAAGGACCTTGGACATGATCCTCCGATGTTGCAAATGGGAGACTGAAGCTGGCCCAGGGTCCCCTGTGTGGTCCTAGGACCCCTGGGCTGACCTGTTCATGCAGGGGATGGCCTACCCCTGTTGGAAGAGGGGTGTGCTTTTCTGAGTGTGCCTGTGGGCTGTGCCTGTGTCCTGGTATCTGCCCGCCCGGACAAACCTCTGACTTGTTGGGACTTGCAGAGGACCAGGGTGGGGGGCCCACTGTGGCCCCCAGCATTGGGGATAGCTCAGAGCTAGTTTTCCCAGGGTTTGCAGGGGGTGTGGAGGGCAAACTGGCCCAGGTTCCACATTGCTGGTGGTGACAGGGCCATGAACCAACCCCCTCCCAGTTTACGCCTCTCAGCTTTTGGCCCCTGGCACAGAGTCCGCTGGAGGCCGGCTGGGGGCTACCTATTAAATGCCAGCTTCTGACTGACAGTGAAGCCAGCACTGACCCCTGGGCTGGCAAGAGAAGGGAAGAAGGACAGAAGTGGGACGTGACAGGTCCTTTTTCTGCTGGGACACAGCTGCGGCGGCTGGGGACACAGCATAGGAGAGGGGAGTCTGCGTTAAGTCTAGAAAATTCCATCCTGTGTCCAGGAGGCTGCTTGTGGAGTGAGCCTGGTGCTTCACTGTCCTCTGCCTGAGATGGTGACAGTGCAGCCCACCTGGAGTCAGGGACTGGATGAGAATGACCCCCAGGCCTTTCCTGGGGGGTGGTCCCCAGAGAACATCGGAGCCTGGAGATCATCCTCTTGCAGATGGGGGAACAGGCCCAGGCATGGGCGTGAGAGGCCCAAGGGCAGCGGTGGAGCTGGGATGAGGCCCCGGTCTGTGGTCTTGTGGCACTGTCCCTGCTGCCCACCTGTCCCTGGGCCGTAGGTGACAGGGCCTGCCCCTGTGGCCATGACTGTTGCATGCAGGCTGGGTTGGGGGGCAGTCAGCGAGGTTGTTCTGCCTCTCCAAGCCCCACAGCATCCCTGGGAAAAGTGGAGGTGAGGTGAGGATCTGTGTCCTGTTGATTGCATATAGGGAAACTGAGGCAGGGGCTTCCAGTGGCCACCTCCAAGTTCAGAAGGAGGCCCTCAGGGTCTCTGTGGAGCCCACCCCCATTCTTCCTGTCCCTGAGGAGCCGGCACTGGGTGAGGGGATGGGAAGGCGGAGTAGCCACGCCCCCTGGGCTCCACAGGGTGTACCCCCTGGGCTCCCAGTGTCCATGGCAACCTGAACAGAGTGACTCGAATAATAACAGTAGTAGGGCAGCTGTTGCTAGGGGAGACTGTAAACTTCTTTCATCCCAGCTTGGTGACGCCTCCCTTTCCTTTCGGATTACAAGTAAAATTGAAAGGCTGTTTTGTGAGGGGTGCAATCGGTATGGCTGGGAGTGGCCCCGGCCCAGCTGGGAGCACTGGGGCAGCAGGTGGAGGGCCCAACGACTGCCCAAACCCCTCCAAGTCACAGAAGCAAACAGCACCTGGTCCTCACAGCTGTCTGAAACCCACACAGCACAGGCCACGGTCAGGCGCTTCGCAGACATACACAGGTGCACAGAAACACAAGCTCCCCACAGCAGAAGCTGCACCCGCAGCCAGACGCCACACTGTCCCACCCAGGTGTGGAACGTGTCACCCAGATGCGGCACAGTCACAGCACTGAGATGTGCCCATTCTGCAGACAACACAGCAATCGTCTCGTGTCTCGTGGACACACAGCCAAAGGTACGCACAGGCGCACAAAGCATAGACACCACCTCTCAGGTCTCCATGAAGGCCCAGTCACAGAGACACACAGGGACAAAACACTCCCCACTCACACCCCTGGGGTACATCCGCTTCGATGCCCGACATACTCAGTGTCTTGGTGTTGCCGCCAGCACGCTCAGAGGCGGACACTGCCCGCCACCTGACTTAGGTGGACTTCTAGCTGGGGCCTGCTGTCCACCTTCCAGGCAGAAACCTCCTGCATACCCCCTCCTCTCGCCCCTTCAGACCTCGTTTTCCTGACTTGAGGTGAAGCCTCCAAGCAGCTCCCAGCAGCTCCTCCCTGTGGGTGGCTCCCATAGCCAGAGTCACTCTGCCCCAGTGCTGTGCCTGGCAGGTGGGTTGGGAGGTGGAGTCGAAGTCATTTTCGGCTTTCTCAGCGGCTCATTGAGCATCTCCCAGGTGTACTGGGTCGATGCAGGGAGCAGCTGGAGGGAACCTGCACCTGCCGCTACCTGGCTCGGCCCTGTTGTTAGCATGGGTGAGGGGAGCTGTCTTTGCCATTGGCTTTCTTAGGAGTGGGCATGGGTGGGTGTGTGGGTACCCTGCCTGGGCTGTAGATGGCGAGTATGGGCCGGTGTTAGAGACCGCTGGGCTGGGCTGTCGTCCCTTGGCTCCCCCTTGGCACTGTCCCTCCTCTGTTAGTCCCACTCACCCTTAGTTGCCTCCCCAACAGGTGGAGGATGCTGAAGGGTCCCGTGGGACCAGCAGGTGCCTAAGGAGGCTGGGGGGCAGTGTTCCAAGGCTAGTAGGGGGCAGCCAGAGCCAGGCAGCGTCCTTCCTCTGCCCACAGGTCTGATGACGAAGGGGCTGCTAGCTGCCTGGGGGGGTGGGTGGAGGAAGGGCGCTGACAGCAGAGGCTGCCTATGAGGTCAGGGAGAGGTGGGGGCTTGCGTCTGGGCTGGGGCTCAGAGTGTTAATAAGTCACATGGTATATGAGACCATCTGCACCCACAAATCTGAGCGCTGTGTGTGTGGGAAGTGGGGGCTGGTGGAGGAGTTGGTGGTGTCATCCCGGGGACGTTTGACACCACCTGTGTGCCATGTGTGTGCGTGTCTCCAAGCTCAACATGCATGCATGCCTCAGTGCCTCCGTTTGAATGTATTTACACACGCTTATGCTGTTAATTCATGGCCTCAACGAACACGCCACTAACACAGTTCTAGACCTAAGATGCAATGGGAAACACAAATCCAGGCTTCCCGGAGCCCACTTGGGTTGGGGGGTGGGGTGGGGAGACACGGGCATGGACCTGGGTCTACTAACCTTCACCCCCAGCAGGGCTGGTTGTTTTGGAAGAGAGGCTGGCAGTGCACCCAGCTGCCTCTTTGTGTTTTGCATGCTCGTGTTTGTGGGCCCGCCTGAATGTGTCCATTCCATGCACGCGCCGTCATTTGTCCACGCATGCCCCGTCTGTGTGTCCATCATGGCTGCATTAGCCTATGTATAGGTGCATTGTAGCCTGGGCTTGCCCAAATGTGCCTGAAAGGCACTGTGGGTCTGGGCCCAGCCTGGTGCCCCCTGCAGAGTCCTGTGCCTACCTTGCAGAGGCCCAGAACACTCACCCAGGGCCCTTCCCTGCAGCTGGAGCAGGCTGTGCGGCTGGAGTCTGGGGAGCTGGAAACGCAGGAGCCCAGGGGGCTGGTACGGCAAAGCGTGGAGCTGCGGAGGCAGCTGCAGGAGGAGCAGGCCTCCTACCGGCGAAAGCTGCAGGCCTACCAGGAGGGCCAGCAGCGGCAGGCCCAGCTTGTGCAGCGGCTGCAGGCCAAGGTCAGGGCTGCCCACTCCTGCTCCTGCCTGCCCTGTGCTCACTTTGCCCTGCCCCCACCCCAGGGCTAACTGTGCGCTCCTCACCCGTCCCCAGATTCTCCAGTACAAGAAGAAGTGCTCAGAGCTGGAGCAGCAGCTGTTGGAGAGGTCCACAGAGCTGGAGCAGCAGCGGCTGAGGGTGGGTGCCTGGGCAGGGCAGGGCTGGCCCTTCCCGCCCCGGGCCCAGCCTGATGCCCACTCCTCCCACCCAGGACACAGAGCACAGCCGAGACCTGGAGAGCACCCTCATCCGCCTGGAGGAGGAGCAACAGAGGTGGGGTGCTGCAGGGAAAGGGCGTGGCGGGCAGCGTGGTCCTCCCCAGCCCCAAGCCCACTGGTCCCTCTTTGTCCTACCCAGGAGCAGCAGCCTGGCCCAGGTGAACGCTATGCTCAGAGAGCAACTGGACCAGGCAAATTCAGCCAATCAGGTTCTGAGTGAGGACATTCGCAAGGTGACCAGTGACTGGACACGCAGTCGCAAGGAGCTGGAACAGCGGGAGGCGGCATGGAGGCGCGAGGAGGAGGTGAGCATGGGGGTACTGGGAGGCCAGCGGGGACCTCGTGGGTCCAGTCTGACCGGAGTGGTGGGGACTCGGACTTCAGGAAAAGGAGCGGGAGGGCCCTGCTGGCCAGATGCACCTTTTAGGAGAGGTCAATAGTTGTCATAATAATAGTCAGCCTTGATGAACAAGTACCACGTGCCAGGTGTTCATTTTCTCCACTATTTCTCACCATAACTGAATGTGGTAGGTGCTGCCATCCTCATTTTAAAAAGAGGTTTAGTAACCTGCCCAGTGATGTGGCTGGGATGCAGACCCAGGTACTAGCACTTGCTGCCCTTTCTCACTGCCTCTTGCAGCTGGTAGAGGCATTGAAACCTATTTCCCGGTGCCAGAGGGAGGCTTGGGAGTTGCGAGGGTGACAGCTTTGACACAGCCCTGTGTGCAGGCCCTGGCCCGGCCCATAGGAAGACCCCCTCCCTGGGCAGCAGTGCCTCCAGGAAGGTCAGAGCTGGGGAGGGAGTGGGGCCCTCCCTCCAGCCCCTCACTCAGCCTGTCTCCCCTCCAGTCCTTCAACGCCTACTTCAGCAACGAGCACAGCCGCCTGCTCCTCCTCTGGAGGCAGGTTGTGGGGGTCCGGCGGCTGGTCAGCGAGGTGAAGCTGTGCACGGAGAGGTGAGGCCCGGCTGGCGGAGGGGGTGCTTGGGGAGGAGCTGCAGCAGCAGCTGGGAGATAACCCTGCTTTTGAAGTTGAATTCAACGCACCTCAGTTGAACCTCAGTTTAACCCAGTGCACCTACTGTGTGGCAGGCCCTTGGAGATGCAGAAGCAACTAGTAATAATGAATTCGTACCACGGTCATGGCAGTCAGCATTTACTAGGCGTTTCCTTTGAGTTAAGCTCTTTGTACATTTCATGCCATCTCATATCCACAGTGCCTCCGTCAGGTGGGAACTGTGATAGTTCCCATTTTACAGATGGGGACACTGAGGCTCAGAGAGGTAGAGTGACCTTCCCAAGGCCACCCAGTGGTTAAGTGGCTGAGTCGGGATTTGCAGCTCCTGCTTTTAATCCTCTGGAATATTCAGCTTCTGCTACCAAGGACCTCACCACCTCTACTGATGAAAAGAAATAGACCCCAAAATTCTAGACCAAGGAAGTGAGTGGTCAGAGACGTGGGAGTGGAACAGAGAATGTCCCGAGGCTCAGAAGGACGGGAGGGAGGGAGGAAGGGACGTAGGTCAGACAAACGCTCTTCATAGTGGAGGTGGAATTCGCAGTGACCTTAAGAGATGGGCAGGATTTTAGCTGGGGGAGCTGGGGCACTCCTGGCCGAGAGTACAGCCTGAGCAAAGGCTTGGCCGAGGGAGAAAATGGCAGCCGGCGAGGGGAGGTGGGGCTGGAAAGGAGAGCCTCAGAGGCTCCCCCCGCAGGGGCTTGGTCCTGTTGGTCTCTGAGCAGGGGAGGCTGTGGGGAGGGTGCAGAGGCAGGGAGACCAATTCGTTTCCTTTTGTACATTAAAAATCTGTTTGATTAATGAGGTTTTGTTAAAATCATCAGCTATTCAATGTGTCCAGATCTCCGGTGGGCCCACCGGCGTCACAGATGGTTTGCCTCACTTTTTGTCGTCACAGTTCGTTTGAGCCCAGATCCATAGATACTCACAGACTGTGACGGGTTGGTGTGTCCTTAAGTCTCTTTCATTTATTTGGGAAACTGGGGCGGTTGTTCCAGGAGATTCCCATAGTCTGGTGCTGTGGTGTCATTTCACGCCCTGCCCGCTGTATTTCCTGTAGAGTGGATGTTGGATTTAAGACTTGATCAGATTCAGGTTCAGGCTTTTGTTTATTTCTTTTGGGTTTTTTTGTTTGTTTGTTTTTACAAGACTCCTTCATAAGTGCTGTGTGCGGTTTCGCGAGCAGGCCCTGAAGGCCTGGGCGTCTCTTTGTGCGCACTGGCGACCTTAGATGCGCCAGGCCAGGGCCCAGATGTTCATCCGAAGCTGCAGGATTGTGACCGTCTCATTCTGTCACTCCCGCATGTCACTCCTGCATGTAGTGATTGGGGTTCTTCCTTAACGCGGCACTTCCTCTCCTTATGTGAGATACCCAGTGGGTACAGTTCATTCAGGAAAGGAGAGGATTTAACCTCCGCGGTATATTTTAAATATGCTCTAGTTTTAATTAGCATTTAAAAATTTAATATTTGCCCTGGCCGATGTGGCTGAGTGGATTGAGCGCCAGCCTGTGAGCCAAAAGGTCGCAGGTTCGATTCCCAGTCAGGGCCCATGCCTGGCTTGTGGGCTGGTTACCCAGTTGGGGACGTGTGAGAGGCAACCGATTGATGTATCTCTCGCACATCGATGTTTCTCTCCCTCTTTTCCTCCCTCCCTTCCCCTCTTTCTAAGAAGTAAATAAATAAAAATCTTTTTAAAAATTTAATATTTGACTGTGGAGTAACTCATATTCGCAAGGTTCAAATTTCAAAAGAGTGTACTGTGTAAAGGCCCCCTCCCACCTCCAACCCCAGACACTCCTGTCAGCTCTGGAGGCAAGCAGTGTGACCTGTCACTTTCCCAAATGACCTTCCAGGATTACTTTATACAAGCAAATACAGCAGATCTCACCCACACACCCTTTTATATACTGTTGGTAGAATTTCATCTTCACAGTTCTCGAAGATGCTTGCTTCACCTCGTGGTACAGCTGAGTTATAACTGCGAGATGGTTCCATTTCAGGCTCTGACAAGCTTCCCCACTCATTTTTCTCGGCTATAGAGTCATCCACAGAATGGACTCACCATGATTTATTTAAGAGCGGTCCCCTTTCGGTGGCCATTTAGGTTGCCGCCAGGGTATTTCTCACCTGAGGAGTGCTGCAGTGGGTCACCTGGTCCACAGGTCATTTCCCAATGTTGGGATGTCTGTAGGATAAATTCTTAGAAGTGGAGTTGGCGGGTGAAAGAGCTGATCTGTTTGTAATTTTCAGACCTCTTTATCACTGCCCTCCCTTGTGGTTGCCCTCCCGCCAGCGGTGTGGCGGCGGGGCTGTTTCCCCACCATCACACCCACACTCACGTGCGTGATGTGACTTTTTTCCCCCAATCTGATAGTGACAAATGGCATTCCAGTGTCGTTTTAATTGACACTAAGGAGCCGATCCCCACCCCATGCATGTCTTGTGTTCTCTCCACCAGAGACCTGCTGCAGCTGGGAGGGGAGCTGGCCCGGACCTCACGAGCCCTCCAGGAAGCCGGCCTGGGGCTGAGTGCGGGCCTGCGTCTGGCCGAGAGCCGGGCCGAGGCAGCCCTGGAGAAGCAGGCGCTGCTGCAGGCCCAGCTAGAGGAGCAGCTGCGGGATAAAGTGCTCCAGGAGGAGGGCCTGGCCCAGCTGCAGATGCAGAGTGACCTGGACAAGGCCGACCTCAATGCCAGGTGGGTGTCTGGTAGGTACCATGTGAGGCAGGGGAGGAGGGGATCTGGTCACTGGGGACGGGCCCTTCCCCTGCGTGAGCTCAGCCAGTCTTCCGAGGCACCCCATTTGGCAGAGTGGAAGCCTGACACCCAGGGGGCTCTTGCCATGGGCACATCACAAGCAGTTCAACCTCTGATGCCAAATTTGCTCCCAGCTCCTGCAACCTAGACAAGTCCCAGAGTGCTTTCCCAGAAGACAAGGAGGCGGCAGCCTCATTCTCATTTACAGATGAGAAGCCTGAGGCCCAGAGACCAGTGACTTGCTCAAGGCCGTACAAGCAGGGAGGCGAATCCTAGGGTCCCTGCCTCAGGGTCCCTGCCTCAGGTTTAGGGAAGCATACAGGACACAGAGCGGGAAATTAGAGGACAAGCTGGGGTGGGTCTCCCAGTCACCTCTGTTGCTCCCCCACTTCCAGAGTGACAGAGCTGGCCCAGACAGTGGAGCACCTCCAGAACCAGAATCTAGAGAAGGATCGGATCAACAAGGCCCTTACCGAGAAGCTTGAGGCCCTGGTGAGATGCAGCTACCCTTGGGATGTCCAGCGTGGGATGGGGCACTGGCCAGGTCCAGGGACATGGGGTGAGGGCCGGGCTGCTTGGGCCGCCCTGGATTATCCACTCAGACTGTTTCACCCCTTATTAATTGAGCACCTAGTGTGTGCCAGGCTTAGTGTGAGCACATCCACCTCCTTTGTCCCATTTCATCCTGTCAGCGGCCATGCAGCCTAGTCCCCACCACACAGATGAGCAACCCCAGGCCCACAGGGAAATCCTTGTTCAGAGTCTCAGAGCCAGTAAGCTGGGGAGTCGAGGCTTGGGTTCTTCATGCCTTACCCTGCTAGCCCAGGGCTCTTTCTCTTGGAACTCAGCTGCCTCCCCACCAGAGGGACACCCCTCAAGGGTGCTGCCTGGGGCCAGGCCAGGTGGTATGTCCAGATCTACCCCAACAGGCCGTGTGACCTGAGGTGGGACCCTGTACTTCTCTTGGCCTAGTCTGCTCAGGGCGCTGGGGCTGCTGTGAGGTCTACCAAGGGGCTGGACTATGGCCATGGCCTTGGGGTTACCTGATGGCGGGGAGGCCAGGGAGGGAGATGAGTGGGTTTCAGATTCGGGCAGAGATGCTGACCACCCTCTCCTTGTCTCTTCGATACCACTCCAGGAATCCCTGCAGCTCCAGGAGCAGGCGGCCCTGGAGGCGGAGGAGGGGGAGGGGCTGCAGCAGACCTTGAGAGACCTGGCACAGGTGTGAGGTGATGGGGAGTCGGGAGAGGCCAGAGGGGTGGGAGCCCTGGGCAGGGCAAGGCCTGGCAGTCCAGGGCCACCACATCCTCTGCTGGCCTTGGGCTGAACTGCAAGTGTTTGGGAAACCTGGGAGACACCCCTCCATCTGTGGGAAAGGCTGAGTGATGTCTTCACAGTACACGGGAGACCTTTCCTGTCGGGCTGAGGGCTGTGATCTAGTGGAAGTAGCATCAGGAAGACTTGTAGGAAGGGAGCTTGGGATGTGCTGCAGACTTTGGGATGAAGCTGGACATGTGGCCCCTGTGGCCCCACTGCCCCACCTGGGCTAATTTGCCCTCCTTCTGCTCCCTACCCCACCCCTCAGGCCGTTCTGTCGGACATGGAGAGCGGCGTCCAGCTAAGCGGCTCTGAGCACACCGCTGATGTGTCGGATGGCAGTCTGCGGGGGCTCTCCGGTCACCGGACCCCATCCCCAGCCCAGCGCTCCTCCCCAGGCCGCGGCCGTTCCCCACGCCGAGGCCCATCCCCAGCCTGCTCTGACTCCTCCGTGCTTACCCTGATCCACTCAGCGCTGCACAAACGCCAACTACAGGTCCAGGTAGGAATGGGCCTGAACATCCTGGGGGAGGGGCTTGAGCAGCCTGGGATGGAACCAAAGCCCTGGGAGGGCCTTGGGGAACTCAGGGGAGGAGCCTGAACATTCCTGAGTGGAGTCAGCTCTGAGAAAGGGCAATGGGAGTCAATGGGGATTTGGGACCCAGAGGCAAGTAAGAACTCAGGGGATAGAATCTGAGCCCAGAGTAGGAGGGGCTTAGGCAGCTGGAGGCGGAGTGTGGAGAGGGCACCACCTGGTATAGTAAAGGAGATGAGGTTCCCTAACAGGACAGATGGAGCTAGGACCTGGGAAAAGGTCTGGGAGGAGAAGTCTGCCTAGGATTAAGGGAGCTTGGGGACTAGGAGCCAACAGGAGCCTGGGGGTAGAGTCAGAACCAGGATGCAAAGGGGAGGAGTCCTAGGGTAGTCAGAACCCAGGAGAGGGAGTGCGCCCAGTGGTTTGCCTGGCACCCTGGGGTCTTAGGTTGGGGTTGCCAGGGAGATGGAGACTCAGGTCTGGTGATGGGCTCAAAGAGGTGGTGGTGAGGGCACAGTGAAGGGAAGTGGAAGCCTAGTCTGGGGGTTGAGCCCCACTGTGTCAGGCTTAGGCCGCAGGGTAGGCTGGTGTCCACCCCCGGAACCGACAGAGAGCAGCAGGTTGCTGTGAGGGCTTCCTGGGGCTCCCCCAGTCTCAGTAGTTCCCATGCCACAGGACATGCGTGGGCGCTACGAGGCCAGCCAGGACCTCCTGGGCACGCTGCGGAAGCAGCTTAGTGACAGCGAGGGTGAGCGCCGTGCCCTGGAGGAGCAGATGCAGCGTCTGCGGGACAAGACCGACGGGGCCACCCAGGCCCAGGAGGATGCCCAGCGCGAGGCCCAGCGTCTGCGGAGTGCCGTGGACCTCCTGAGCAGGTGCCTGGGAGGTCAGAAGTGGGGGCCTGGAGAGCAAACCGGTGTCTGGGCCCAATGCCGGCCCAGGCCTGTCAGCATGTGGATTTGCACCAGTGTGGTCATACTAGCTCTTTCTGTGTGTTTCCTGGCGGTGAGGTAGCAAACGTTTCCTGTACACCTACTGTGTGCCAGGCTCATCGCCAAGCATTTTACGTGCATCATCTGCAATTAGTCTTTCTGCCAGACTCTCACAGTTCAGAACCCTTACCGTCCTGAGGTTGAGAGGCTTGTCCAAGCTCACGCAGCCACGTGGCCAGTGGTAGCGATCGGAACTGAAAGCAAAACCGATGCTTCTCCTGCCTTGGAAGGAGAAGGGCTGTTTATGTTGTTGCAGTCACAGTGAACACCTCATTCTGCCTTCTGCTATTTTTCCTTGATATCACGTTGTACCCACTGCTAGCCTTCGTATTTACGATGCTTAAGGGTTGCTACTTCAAGTGACGAGGTGGGACAGTGAAGGGTATGACAACCATCAGTCCTAAGTCTGAGCTGGAAACGCTAGCTGGCTCAGAAGGAGGCACCCCCCACCTCGCCATTGCTTGTGACTGGTGGAGTTGGGAAAATAGCGGCGCTATGCGCACTGTCAGAGTTCCCAGTTGCTGCCCCCTCTCCCTCGCCCCACCGCATCCTGTCCTGGCTGCCCCGTGCCCCCGGCCTGTACAGCAGGAAGCTGTGAGATCTGGGTAGACCCAGCCCCACTGGGCCTCCCAGAATGGAAGGACGGTGTGGGGAGTGCTGTAGAAGCATCTGCTGGCCATGTAGACTAGCAAGCTGGCAGCAAAATGGCCCACACGTCCCAGGAGCCTAACCTCTTCAGTCTGGTTGGATACTGGAAGATAATGTCACTGCCTACATCCATTCCACTGGGCCCCCAAGTGGGCAGTTTGGGGGAGAAGGAAAGCCAGGTTCCCTCTGCCAGGAAGAGCCAGCTTCGAGGAGATGCAGATGAAATGAGCATGGGTTTGGTCAGGGAAGGCTTCCTGGAACTATGGGCCTTCGAGGATGGCAGATGTGGCTCACATCTAGGACAGCAGCACGGCCGTCTTCTCTGCTGGGAGTGGCCCCAGCATCCCCTTCAGCTCCCTCTTTCCTGGTCCTGCAGGGAGAAGGACAGCCTGGCCCAGAGCCTGCAGGCAGCCCAGAAGCAGGCTGAGGAGCTGCAGCAGGAGCGAGAGAAGCTACAGGCGACCCAGGAGGAGCTGCGGCGCCAGCGGGACCGGCTGGAGGAAGAGCGGGAGGACACAGTGCAGGACAGTGCACGGACACGCAGGGAGCTCGAGCGTAGGTGAGCAGCTCTGGCCTCCCTGCCGGGGCCATTGAATGGGCCTTGGGGCTCCTGACAGTGTCCTTGGTGGCTAGAGAGCACCTACTGTGTCCTGGGCCTCCTTCTGTCTTGAAATCCTCAAGACACCCCTCTGACGCAGGGTCTTCTGATCAGCCCAGCTTTGGTAAACAGAGGCTCAGGGAGGTATAGTGCCTCACCTGGGATCTGAGGACTGGTAGGAGGTAGAGTGTGGACCATAATAACAACAATAATTAAAGTAACAGTAATAATATTAATACTAATATTGCTAAGTGCCAGACATCCTTTTAAGCGATTAGATCATCTTATTTAACCCTCGTGGTAATTCTGTGATGTCGGAGCTGTTATTAGCCCCAGTTTTTGGACTGTGAAACTGGGGCCCAGAGAGGTCGTGTACCTTCCCCAAGGTCACAACTAGTTAGTAGAAGAGCCGGGGTTTGAACCCAAGCATCCTGCCCCTCACTCTGAAGAGTTAACCCCTTAACCTCCACACTCTCTCCTCCTCTGAGACATGAGTCACAATGATGCCCAGGGCATTGTGGTAGTGGGCACTATTCTTGGTTCTGAGGGCCCTTGGGGAGCTCTGTTGTGCGCTATTTCAGTACTTTAGTATCCTTAACTAGGTCCTGCGTCCTTGTAACAGCTTTACAAGGTGGTGTCACTCATTTTGCATATGTGAAAACTGAGGGCCAGAGTCACAGAGCCAAACGGTGGTGGCCCTGGCCATCCTTGTAGTGAGGCTCTTGTCCCCAGGGCACCTGCCTCAGACCTGCCCCCCAGCCTGCTCCGGATTGTCTGGCTGTGGGGGACTCAGGGCGGGGAAGTGACATGCGGCACCCATCCCCCACTCTGTCCCACAGCATCAGACAACTAGAGCAGCTGGAAGCGAAGCGCTCAGGGCTGGCGAAGGAGCTGGTAGAGGTGAGGGAGGCGCTGAGCTGTGCTGAGCTGCAGCGGGACGTGCTGCAGGCCGAGAAGGCTGAGGTGGCCGAGGCGCTGACCAAGGTGTGTCCCCGTGTGCCACACAACCACAAACCTCCTCTCCCCTAAGCCCCAGACCTTCTCCCTCTGGCCACAGACTCACCCCAACTTCAGGCTGGCCTCCAACCCTGGTCACACACAGATCCCTGCCTTCTAGACTCAGGCTAACCTTTGACCCGGGCCACAAACTGACCTCTGATCCCAGACAGGTGAAGTCACCTCTGTTAGTGGCCATATCCCTGCTTTTCCAGATACCTGGGGCAGTGCCTGTAGTTCAGGCCATCTTGTCCCATCTCTGGACACAGGCCTGGGGTGTGTGGGAGCTGGGGCACAGCCCTTGGCAAGTGCCCACCCCACTCCCTGAGCAGTGGCACCCCTAGACCCCATTCTGGGGGACCCTCCGGCTCTGCTCTGCACAGCTCCGGTGCGCAGCCTGTTTCAGGGAGCCTCATAGGCAGCAGGCCTTCTACCGTGATTTTCGGTTTCATCTTGTGTCTCCTTTGTCCACCCCAACCCTGTCCCTGAGGGTCCTGTCTCTCCATGTCTCTTCTCGTTTCGCCCCACTGTCTTGCCTCTCCCCATCTCTCCATGTCTCTGCACATCTTTTCCCGTCTCCCTCCTTATCTCACCAGCTCTCCCCACCTGACTGTCTCTGGCTGCCCTGCAGGCTGAGGCTGGCCGCATGGACCTCGAGCTCTCAATGACCAAGCTGAGGGCAGAGGAGGCCTCTCTGCGGGACTCCTTGTCCAAGCTGAGCGCCCTCAACGAGAGCCTCGCCCAGGACAAGCTGGGTCTGAACCACCTTGTTGCCCAGGTATGCCGTGCACCAGTGGGCCCACCTGCTTTGCCCACCTGTGCCCCCCACTCTTAGACGCCAGTAGGCATCCCAGGCCCAGCCTCGGCCCACATCGTGCCTTGCTGTACATTTCTCCGAACACCTCTGTCCCTGTACCTCTCTGTCTTGCTCCCTGCCTCTTTCTGCCCGCCTCCATCTGTCCATCTATCCTCTTTCATGGTCTGAGTTGAAAAGAAGCTCCATGGGCCCTCCTTTCTTCTCTCATCTCCCCAGTGTCCACACGGCCAAGGGCACTGCCCTATCCCTCCAGCGAGCACCCCCTGGGCTGTCTGTGTTAGGTGGGTGGGTGACCCTTGGTCCTGGGTGGGACCTCCTTCTCTGGGTGGAGGGGCTGGGCTCATCCGCTCACTCACCTCCACCCCCACCGGGACCCACAGCTGGAGGAGGAAAAGGCAGCCCTGCTGGGCCAGCAGCGGCGGGTGGAGCAGGAGGCCACCTCGGCTCGGGAGGAGCAGGAGCGGCTGGAACAGCTGCGGCTGGAGCAGGAAGTGGATCGGCAGGGCCTAGAGGGCTCCCTGCGGGTGGCAGAACAGGCCCGGCAGGCCCTGGAGCACCAGGTCCCGGCACTGCGCCAGGAGCGCTGCCGGCTGCAGGAGCAGCTGGCCCAGGTGGGTGATGTGGGGGAAGCGGAGCAGGTGGGGTGAGAGTTCTAGGCTCCCAGTCTTCTGCACCCTGTCCTGGGGTAACTCACAGGCTCAAGAGCCTGAATATGGGTTTAAGTCCAGTTCCACCTCTGTCAGCTGAGGCCTTGGGCAAGCTCTTCAACCTATTCACGCCTCTGTTGCCCCATCTGTAATATGGGGCTCATCATTCCCATCACAAAGGGCTATTCTAAAGAGGACACCCATGTAAGCACTTGGCAGCCGAATCACCAGTAACTGGGACTGATGTGAGAACAGGTAGAGAATTTTAGAATTGGAATGCTGAATTTGTTGGGACATCATAGCTGGAAGGGACCTTAGGGTTTTAGGGATCCAGGGACCTTTCTGTAGTGTCTGTCCTGGAGGGCCTGGGTTCCTGGGAGGGGCCTCTCTGGGGTGGGGCCACAGGGGCAGGGAGCAGGTTTCCATGTTCCCATTCTTGGGTTGTTTTTTTTTTAAGATTTTACTTATTTATTTTAGAGAAAGGGGAAGGGAGGGAGAAAGAGAGGGAGAGAAACATCAATATGTGGTTGCTTTTTGCACGCCCCCTATTAGGGTACTCGGCCCACAACCCAGGCATGTGCCCGGACTGGGAATTGAACTGGCAACCCTTTGGTTTGTAGGCTGGCACTCAATCCACTGAGCCACACTAGCCAGGGCCATGTTTCCATTCTGAGGCCTACAAAGGAACACTCCTTTGGTTTGTTTTATATATTCAGCTTCTCTGGAAGTTTGGAGGTACAGAAAGTGTTCTGTGAGGACACAAACTGAGTGAGACCCTCATTGTGTGCGTGAGTGTATTGCAGGTTCAGAGGAGTCTATGATTTGTTCAGGTTACAGCACATCAGGACAGAGACTGGGCTCTAACCGGGGCCTCCAGCCTGTTAGGCCAGGGAGCTGGATCAGGCCCAGGGTTGGGGTGCTGAGCAGGCTGGGAGAGTCTGAGCATGGTGCTCACAGTGCCTGGGTGGGTGCCAGCTCTCCCGGCAGCTGAGCGGGCGGGAGCATGAGCTGGAGCAAGCACGGCGGGAGACGCAAAGGCAGGTGGAGGCACTGGAGCGGGTGACCCGGGAGAAGGAGGCGCTGGCCAAGGAGCGGGCCGGCCTGGCTGTGCAGCTGGCGGCAGCTGAGCGTGAAGGCCGGACCCTGTTGGAGGAAGCCACACGCCTTCGGTAAGGCTTTGGGGCTCTGCCCAGCCCACTTTTGGGGGTCTGCCTGGGGCCACTCTGTCACCCGTCGCACTCTGGCATTGGCCCACAGGCATAGTAACTGTGGCGCCAGGCTTGCCAATGAGTCCTAGCTATGGCTCAGGCTTCCCTAGGGAGCGTGAGCCCGGCAGGGCAGGTAGGCTGGCACCCAGCCAATGGCTGGCCCCGCCCTGCGATCCACAGTTTCCTGGGGCCCTGGGAGGCTGAGTCCTAAGGCCTGAGGGATTGTGTGTGCTGCAGCTTGGAGAAAGAAGCCCTGGAGAGCAGCCTGTTTGAGGTGCAGCGGCAGCTGGCCCAGCTCGAGGCCCGCCGGGAGCAGCTGGAAGCGGATGGGCAGGCCCTGCTTCTGGCCAAGGAGACACTGACTGGTATGGGGGGATCCAGGGGGTGGGTAAGGAATACCAGGCTCCAGCCTGGACTGTAACCTCTCATGTTCTGGGGTCTCACGGGAGTTGGGAGCACTGCCTTCGGGGTGTGGCTATCTGGGCTCCAGTCCTGATGCCACCACTGAGATCTGACCTTTCTCCAACAAGCCCCTTCCCTTGCTGGGCTCTGACAGTTAGAGATGATGTTGCCCGCCTTCTGAGGCTGTTGCCAGGATGGGGTGAGGCAAGCTTGTGAAGGCCTTGGCACAGTGCCTGGCTCAGCCCATGGTGCCTGCCGCGTATTGTCCTCAGGGCGCTCAGAGAGTCCTGAGCTCTCCATGGAGCCATCGCGGCTTTTCCGAACGACCCTGTCGAACCCATGGTCCCAGCCCTGCTTCTCCCCACATGTCCCCCCAACCCTGGTCTCTGAACTCAGGGGTTCTTCTCGTTCACAAATATTTACTAAGCCCCTACTTGAACCATGAAAATGAACTTCCCCGTCCATGTCCACCCAAGCCAGATAGAACCAGGAAGGGAAGTGCTGACAGAGTCTCTGGTGGGTTTCCAACCCAGGAGATCATTTATTTATTTATTTATTTTTAAAGATTGTATTTATTTTCAGAGAGAGGGGAATGGAGGGAGAAAGAGAGGGAGAGAAACATGGATGTGTGGTTGCGCGCCCCCTATTGGAGATCTGGCCTATGTGCCACCCAGGCATGTGCCCTGACAGGGAATCGAACCAGCATCCTTTTGGTTCACAGGCTGGTGCTCAGTCCACTGAGCCACACCAGCCAGGGCAAGGGGATGGTTTTTAGATTGTCCACAGTAGCGTGCACCCTCCCCGTGGTCACCTCCATTAGTGCCGACAGCTAATGGCCCACCAGGTGTGTCTTTGGCACTTGGTCATTAAAGGAGGTGCCCGTGGAAAGCCGCAGGGCTTTGGGAAGTTACCTGTCTCCTCCGAGCCTCCTCGTCCTCATCTGTAGATTGGGGGTGAGATAAGCTACCCCGGCTTGTTGTGAAGTTCTGAGGAGATTAGCCCTATCATGTGCTCAGACAGGCTCCTGGCCCATAGTGAGCACTCAGCCAGTAAGGGGGGTTGCTGTCCTCCTCATTTGTGGGGGCCTCCTCATCAATCATTTCATCTCTTTGATGCCACTTCCGGTAGGGAGGTGAGGGGGACAGGGCCAGTGGGCTCGGGCAGCAGGTGGGAAAACTGAGGCCCAGAGGATGAGAAGCTTCTCCAAGGGAACCCAGCCTAGGTACCAGGTGCGCCCTTTCTCCTCTGGGATTTTGCCTGCATGGCTCACCTGGCCTGAGTCTGCTGGCCCATGGGAGGTTTCGACCCAAGCCTGTCCCTTTCCCCTGTCCTTCCTGTGCAGGGGAACTGGCAGGCCTACGGCAGCAGATGACAACTGCAGAGGAGAAGGCGGCTCTGGACAAGGAGCTGATGGCCCAGAAGCTGGTGCAGGCTGAGCGGGAGGCCCAGGCCTCTCTGCGGGAGCAGCGGGCAGCCCACGAGGAGGACTTGCAGCGACTCCAGCGAGAGAAGGTCCAGGCGCTGGGTCAGGGTGGGCGGGGCTCTGAGCCACTGTCTCCTCTGTGATCTCAGAGCATCCCCACCCTCACTCGTCCTCCATCTCCACCTCTGTGAAATGGAACTTCATCTCTGTTCAGGGTGGTGGGCCCTGGGGGGGAGCTGGGAGGAAAACATCAGGGACTCTTTATCCAACATACGGATTCCCAGGCCCCAAATCTGGTCCAGCCCTGGTGATCCTGATTCAGGAAAGCACTTTCATTGGCTAAGAATTGCTGTTTGCATATGAGGGATCACTCCAGGACCTGAACACATACTAGGAAAGGTGAGGGGTCAGGTCACTAGAAGACAGAACAGAGCTGTCTGAGAACACTGGCCCTGGACTTAGACGCCTGGCTTTGGGCCTGCTTTAGGCCACACACTGGTTATATTGCCTGTGGTCTTTGTGCCTTCATTTCCCTGTCTGTGACCATGGGATAAGGGTCATATAGGGTGTCGTGAGCACGAGCTGAGATAGCCCACATGGAGGGTTATTGTGGTGACCGGCACTTCGTAAATGCTCCGTAAATGCTGCTTGTTGTTATTGTGGTACTAGGTAGGACAGGCCTCGGGACGGGGGACCTGTGTCACCCATCTTCGACAGGGCTGCCTCTGTCAGAGGCTTAGGCTTTGACTCCAGGGGTGCCATTCACTCTGACCCTCCAGCAGATGGCAGCGAATCATTTGAAGTGTCACCAAGGTGCCAGGCACTGCCCTCAGACCCTCGGT
This sequence comes from Desmodus rotundus, assembly GCF_022682495.2. Taxonomy (NCBI): domain Eukaryota; kingdom Metazoa; phylum Chordata; class Mammalia; order Chiroptera; family Phyllostomidae; genus Desmodus; species Desmodus rotundus. The sequence continues at coordinate 9,447,441 of NC_071389.1, forward strand.
GGGCCATTGGTCCTTTGCCTGTAGGTTCTAGCCGCCTGGTCCCTAGGGAACAAACTCCCATGCTGTCTTTATTCTTCCTGCCCTGCCTGACTTGGCCTCTTAATGTCACCAACTCTGTTCTCTTTCCTGCCACTCTGCCACCCCCTGACTCCAAACCCCGTCCATTTCTCACAGCCAACTCCCCTCAGCCCCGACCTGCAATCCTGGTCCCTTTCCCGCAGTTCCTGAACAACCCCTAGTTTAAAGTTTACATTGTTCCTTGTCACTCTGGCTTAAGGTTTTCTGTTGTCGCCACTGTCTTCAGAGTCGGGCCCGCCCCTCCCTATAGCCCCCAAGTCCTTGCCTGGCCTGGTTGCTCCCTGTGGCTCTGGTCCCATTGCTCACCATGTCCCTTTGTGGCCCAAGCTCCAGTGACCCTTCCACAGTGTGATTTCCCTGTATGTGGTGTTTCCTCCCCACTCCGGGCCATCTCTGGGGCTGTGCTCTGGGCCTGGGGTTCTTTTTCTCCCCCGTTTTTTCCTGGCTGGCTGCTGCTCATCTCTCCTCCAGAAAACATTCTCTGACCCTGAGACCAGCGCTGCTGCTCCTAGGGGCTTGCACAACCCTGGCATGTCCCTGCCACAGCCCCTGTCATCTGCCCGACCTGTAGTTTCCTGGTCACTTGTCTCTCAGGGTCTGGGGTACAGGTGGCCCTCGCCTTGTGGGTCACGTGCGTGGGTCTGGCCCCCAGGAGGTGGCATGGCGGGAGCTGGAGGCCGAACGGGCCCAGCTGCAGAGTCAGCTGCAGCAGGAGCGGGAGGAGCTGCTGGCCCGGCTGGAGGCCGAGAAGGAAGAGCTGAGTGAGGAGATCGCTGCCCTGCAGCAGGAGCGTGACGAGGGCCTCCTCCTGGCCGAGAGTGAGAAGCAGCAGGTGCGTGAGCCCTGGTGTGCGGCCCGGGTTCTGGGGCTGGTTCCCGCTCAGCCACCCAGCAGCTAGGAGCTGGGGGTCCCTAAGCCATGCCTGGTACACAGTGGAGCTCGTTGGGTGGTGTCCCCGTGGCTGCCTTCTGAGCAGTCCCCGCAGTGCCCACGTGTATCAGCTGACTCTCCTCAAAATGAACGGACTCCGGACTCTCCCGTGATGCCATGGAGACAGGGCAGACTGCATCTTTCTCCTCTCTTTCCCAGCTGTGCCACCCTGGGCAGGTTACTTTCTCTCTTTGAGCCTGTTCCCTTATCTGCAGAGTGGGGATAATGACGGGCCCTGCTTCAGGGTTGTCATGGCAACTTAGTGAGGTATAAGTTGTGACCATGCCCAGAGCTACTATTACTCTCGAATCCTTTTCTGGAGCTTCAGGAGGGGTGAGCCCTGGGTGCATCTGTGGTGGCCCAGTCACGCCCTCAAAGTCCCCAGGCGCTGGGGGAAAGGCCTGAGCATGCCCCCAGCACCAACCAACCCCCCGGGCCCCTATCTCCTGGCCTCTGCCAGGCCCTGTCACTGAAGGAGTCTGAGAAGACGGCGCTGTCGGAGAAGTTGATGGGTACCCAGCACAGCCTGACCACCATCTCTCTGGAGATGGAGCGACAGAAGCGAGATGCTCAGAGCCGGCAGGAGCAGGACCGGGTAGGCAGGCTGGGTGGGTGGGCCTCCATCTGAGCCAGGAGACTCAGCCGTGACTGGAGGAGCCCCCTGTCTGAGGGGAGTGGCATGGCTGTGCCCTGGGGAAGCCTCCAGGCTGTGTGGGGAGCTTCAGCCCTTCCCTGGGAGTCCCCCTCTGAGGGAGGTGGCACGGCTCTGCCCTGGTGAGCCCCCTAGTCTGAGGGAGGGAGGAGGTACTTGGACGGCACTCTCCAGGCACCGAGGGATGGCAGAGGGTCTGGCCAGCCAGTGGGAGGGGCAATGCTTGGAGCTGAAAGTAGACAGTTCAGCTGGCCCAGCGGGGAGCACTGAGGCGGTCGGGGATGAGGAAGGGGGCACAGCACTGTCTGAGGAGCCCATCTGCCCTAGAGCGCCATGAACTCCCTAACGTCCGAGCTGCGGGACTTACGGGCCCGGCTTGAGGAGACTGCCACGGCCCACGCTCAGGAGGTGAAGAAGCTGCAAGAGCAGGCCCGAGACCTGGGCAGGCAGCGGGAATACTGCATGCGGGAGGTGAGCCGCCCACCCTGTGCCCTTTTGGGCAGCACCCCGTACATGCTGCTGGGCGCCTGGTTCAGTGGGGACCCAGAGAAATGTAAGGCTCATTCCTGCACTCAAGGATAAATGAATGGCCCCTCGAGAAAGGAGACAGAAAGCATCTCGTAAGTGCTTGTTACGTACACGTGGGACTTGGGGTGCTCAGGAGGGGCTGGTGGTTCCCGCCCTCTTGGTGTTGTCCCTAGGACAATCCTGATCGCTTATTTCACACCGAAACGCCGCTGACTCCAGCTTGCTTTGCTCTGAATCATAACTCGCGCCTGTGGATTGAGTTTGCGCAGAGCGATGGGGCGGCTGCCCCGTGGCCAGGGCTGTGGGGATGGGCTGGTTTCAACGAAGGCCCAGCTTGAGTGGAACTCGACCGCCGTCCTCACAGGCAGAAGAGCTTCGGACTCAACTGCGCCTACTGGAGGATGCCCGTGATGGGTTGCGGCGGGAGCTGCTGGAGGCCCAGCGCAAGGTACGCGAGAGCCAGGACGGCCGCGAGGCCCAGCGGCAGGAGGCCGGTGAGCTGCGGCGCAGCCTGAGTGAAGGCGCCAAGGAGCGCGACGCCCTGCGGCGGTCCAACGAGGAACTGCGGGCTGCCGTGAAGAAGGCTGAGAGCGAGCGGATCAGGTGGGCCGAGGGGAGGGGTCGGCCCCAAGCCCTGTGCTTCGCCCTGAATCTTGTCCCTGGAAGCTAACTTCGCCCCCAAGGGTCAGGGGAAATGGCACAAGTGGGGACTCTCTGCTCTCAAACCACGCCTGGCACTTGGGTCGATTTTGGTGATTTTTCTACCTGAAGGAAGGAGAAAGTGGCAGCAGACAGAGTTGGGTCCAGACTCGGACCCCGCTTGGTGGCATCACCCTGGAGACTAGTGCGTGCCCCACACACTAGTCACTGGTCCACCTCTCCCTGTTGAGGGCCTGGGCCCAGCCCTGAAGGACTCGGCTGAGGACGGGGCCACGTGGGCAAGCAGCACTTGGGTACCTTGAGGCCAAGAGCCAGGCAGACCATTCCAGGAATTACAGGAAGGGACTTCTGTGTAGAGCCACACACTATACTCTTCCTAGGACCTGGGGCTGCCTCTGACCTCTGCCCCCTGACCTTTTTAGCCTGAAGCTTGCCAATGAGGACAAGGAGCAGAAGCTGACGCTCCTTGAAGAGGCTCGGGTGGCCATGGGCAAGGAGGCTGGGGAGCTGCGGGCCGGGCTGCAGGAGGTGGAGCGCTCACGGCTGGAGGCTCGGAGGGAGCTGCAGGAGCTCCGGCGGCAGGTACCCTCCACAGCACTATGCCTTCCCTGGGTACTGGCTGTGTGCCCCTGGGCCAGTAGCACCCCCTTTCTGGAGCCGAGGGCTCTCCATCTGTAAAACCAGCGCTTGAACTAGGCTTCTTTCAAGGCTTGGTATTAGTAACGGGCAAGCTCCCAGTGGATTTGGGGTGGTAGTCAATGTACATGTCCCTAGGGCGATGGGTCCTGAGTGCCCCCTGTGCCAGGCCTGGACTAGGCAGGGTCTAGGGGCAGAGCTGAACAGGATGCTGTGGGAACCTTGGAGCACTCACCTATAATACCCTGGGATAGAGGGGGCTGTGGGTGCTGGGAATGGGTCCTAGGTCCTGCCTATGCCCTCTTTCTCTCACAGATGAAGATGCTGGACAGTGAGAATGCCCGGCTGGGCCGGGAGCTGGGGGAGCTGCAGGGCCGCCTGGCGCTAGGTGAGCGGGCAGAAAAGGAGGGCCGGCGGGAGGCCCTGGGCCTCCGACAGAAGCTGCTGAAGGGTGAGGCCAGCCTGGAGGCCTTGCGACAGGAGGTAACTAGGTGGGTGGGCAGGCTGGAGGGAGAGGGTCCTGGGGACAGTTGCTGCTCTGTGCCTCTCTTCTCCCTCCCTCCTGGGAGAAGCAGGCTGGGACTGCAATGCTGGAGTCATCCTAAGAGACCAGTACCTAGCACTTGTCCCTGTCCCCTATTCCCTGAGAATCTTCCCCAGCTATAATAATAATAACAACAATGGCAAGAACTTTGTAGCAGGAGTGGGGGAGGGGGAGTTCTGTGGGTATAATCTTATTTGATTCTCCCAGAAGCCTCCTGAGATAGGCACAGTTAGCTCCATTTTACAGAGAGACCCAGACACTAAGGCTTGGAGAGATAAGGGATCCGCCCAGGGTCACACAACCACGTAAGTCTCTCTGACTCCAGAGTCTCCACTCCGCCTTTTCTGGCTGTTTCACTACATTGAATCTACTGTGTGACCTTGACTAAGTCACTTAACCTCTCTGTGCTTCAGACCACTCTTTGGATAGGGCCTAGCTCAGCAGGGGAGGTACCTCCACCCGGGTCCTGGTGTGTCCTGGCAGCCAGGTGCTGCTCAGCAGCAGTGAAGCTGGTGACTGGGAGAAGTTGACTCATCCTCCATATCAGAGAGCTATGTCTGTGTGTGAGTGTGAGAGAGATCATGCACTCTGTCAGTAAATATTTTTTTAGTACATTCCCCCGCTGTGTCATTTATTGATAAAGTATGCGCACTGAGAGGCAGTGTGGTCTGGTGGTGAAGAGAGTGGGCCTGGAGCCAGAGTGCTTGGCTCTGTTCCAGCTCCCAGCTTACTAGTTGTTGGCCTTGGGCAAGTTACACGAGGGCTCCGGGCCTCAGTTTCCTCATTTGTAGAATAGAGCGGATTCACAGTGGTGGAGTTGATGTTTTTTGGAAAGTACTCAGTGTGTGGCACTGATGAGTCCTGTCTATGTTACATTATTACTAACAAACCGTGTACGTTAGAAGTCACGGAAGAAAGAGATAAACTTTCTTTTTTAAAAAAAAGATTTTATTTACTTAATTTTAGAGAGAGGGGAAAGGAAGGAGAAAGAGAGGGAGAGAAAGGTCAATGTGTGGTTGCCTCTTGCACACCCCCTACTGGGGATCTGGCTCACAACCCAGGCATGGGCCCTGACTGGGAATCAAACTGTGGACCCTGTGGTTCGCAGGCAGGCACTCAATCCACTGAACCACACCAGCCAGGGTGGAAGAGATAAATTCTAATAGTTTCTTCCCACACCTGTGAATGATTTTCTCCTGCTTGAATGGAGACTACTAAAGGAACAGGTGTTGTGCACGCCACTTTTGGGTGGGTGGGCTCGAGGCAGGGCCTGGGAGATGGGGCGTCAGGTTGGGAGGCGGCCTTGCTGACCCTCTCCTCTGGGCTTCAACCCTACCCCAGCTTCAGGGAGCCCAGCGGAAGCTGCAGGAGCAAGAAGGCGAGTTCCGGGCCCGCGAACGAGGCCTTCTAGGCAACCTGGAGGAGGCGCGCAGCGCGGAGAAGCAGCAGCTGGACAATGCCCGCAGCCTGGAGCTGAAGCTGGAAGTGGCACGAACTGAGGCTGCCGAGCTCGGGCTGCGGCTGAGCGCGGCCGAGGGCCGGGCACAAGGCCTGGAGACTGAGCTGGCCCGCGTGGAGACCCAGCGGCGCGCGGCCGACGCCCAGCTGGGTGGTCTGCGATCAGCCCTGCGCCGGGGCCTGGGTCTGGGTCGCACGCCCAGCCCCGCCCCGCGGCCCGTGGGCTCCCCAGGCCGCACTGCACCTGCAGGAGGTGAGCTAAGCCCTAGAGGCTCACAGGAGGGGAAAGTGGGAAACGGAGACTCCTGGTCTCTGCCCGCAAGACTAGTTCTGTTCTGCTGGGTTCAGCCCTTCTTTGCTTACTAGTCTCCAATCCCGCCCTCTTTGCTTGTTCTGACACCCGGCAGAGAACCGCCCATCTAGGCCCCCACGTCTGATGTCTGACGTCACTTTCCGTCTGTCTGCGGGTCCACGCCCCTTTTTGGAAGTAGTCTCGGCCCCGCCCACTCACCAAGACTCTTTCCCTTTGGGATCCAGGCTCCCTGGGTCACTTCTTGTTAGAGGGGGGTGGAGGTCGCCTCTTCTTGATGTCCCCAACTTCTCTGAGTCTTTGAGCATCCATCCTCCATATTGACCCCCACCCTCTCTTTATCAGAACCCCATCCTCTTCAGGCTTTCATCCCTAGCTCCACACCCCTCCGTGTCAGGCCTGTGACTGCGGCATCTCCCTCAGGCAGATGCACACTCCGCCAAGACCCCTTCCAGGGACTCCTTCAGTAATCCTCCCAGCCCCACCTGCTCCCAAGGCCCAGAAGATGATGCTGGGAAGGTTAGCGCTGTGCTTCAGGGGGTCTGAGCACCCCTTTAGGGAGCATTCATCCTGTGTCAGCCTGGCACAGGCTCACCTGGATTCCTAGGGCCTAGACTAGAACCCGTGGCATCCGAGCACTGCAGGATAGGGACTGTGGGGCAATGAGGCATTGCCTTTTCAAATCTACCGATTTAGGCCCAGGATCTCATTCGTTTGTGCAGCTACTCAGTGTTTACGAAGCACCTACTACGTGCCAGATACAATTGAAGCACTGGGGTTGGAGCAGTAAGCAAAACTGACAAGCATTTCCGTTTGTGGTGTTTGTAGTCTAGGCAAGAGAGTATCAGACAACAAACGTGTTATAGAAACGAACTACAGGATGTACTACTGGGTGAGGGCAAGGGCTGGGAGACAGGTGAGGAAACCTAAGTCAAGGCACATTGCAGGTGAGAATGTAAAATGGTGCAGCCGCTCTGGGGAACAGTTTGGCAATTTCTCAAAAACCTAACCCCAGAATTACTGTAGGACCCAACGATTCCACCCCTAGGTAAGTACCCCAAAGAACTGAAAACAGGGACTCAAATAGATCCTTGTACCCCAGTGTTTGTAGCAGCCAAAAGGTGGGAGCAACCAGTGTCTGCAGACAGGTGAGCAGATAAACGAAAATGTGGCGTACCCATACAAAGGAATAGTGCTCGGCCTTAAAAAGGAAGGACATTGTGACACATGCTACAACATGGACAGACCTTGACAGCGTCCTGCTAAGTGAAATAAGCCAGTCCCAAAGGGCAAATAGAGTATAATGATCCCACTTACATAAAATATCTAGAATAGCCAGAGTCACAGAGACAGAAAGTTGATTAGAGGCTATGAGGGGCTGTGGGGAGTTATGGCTTAGTGAGCAGTCTCTGAGGGTGCGTCAGCTTTCTGGGCTGCTGTAACAACGAGCCATCAACAGTGTCTTAAACAACAGAAATTTATGTCTTGCAGTTCAGGAGGCCGGAAATCTGAGATGAAGGTGTGGGCAGGGCCCTGCTCCCTGTGAAGGTGCTGGGAAGGGGCCTGCCCCGGGCCCCCTGGCTTCCAGCGGTCCTTTGGCTGTGTCAGCATAACTCCCGCCTTCACGTGGCCTTTAGTGTGCGTCCAAATTTACCCTTTTAAAAAAGGTTTCTTATTTATTTTTAGAGAGAGGGGAAAGGAGGGAGAAAGAGATGGAGAGAAACATCAATGTGTGGTTGCCTCTCGTGCGCCCCCTAGTTGGGACCTGGCCTGCAATCCAGGCACATGACTGGAAATCGAAGCAGCAACCCTGTGGTTCACAGGCCGACGCTCAATCCACTGAGCCACACCAGCCAGGGCCAAATGTCCCCTTTTTATAAGAGCACCCATCGTGTTGGAGCGGGCCCCGCACTACTCCAGTAAGATCGCATCTTAACTAACGACATCTGCAACGACCCCATTAGCAAACAAGGTCACGTTCTCGGGTCCCAGCAGTTAGGACCTCAGTATGAATTTTGGGGAGATACAGTTCAACCCATAACAGGAATGATGGAAAGATTTGGAAAGAGTGGTGATGATGCGAATATAATTAATGTCACTAAATAGTACACGTAGAGATGGTTAGAAAGGCATGTTTTATATATGTTTTATCAACAATTCTTTTAAAGGATAAGGCAAGGGAGGGACTAGGGGTGTATGGGAGACAGGGAGAGCCCCACTGAGGAGGTGGTAGGTAAGGGAAGGATGGGAGAAGAGACTCAGAGGACAAGTGGAGGTAGCCTTGTCCTGTGAACACAGCGACAGAGCAGCTGGAGTGTAGGGAGCGAGGTGGGAGCCCTGGGAGGTGAGGACATGGGGACAAGGGACCTGCTCAAGTGGTCCTTGCAGGACACTACGAGAGTGCTGGCTTTTACTCTGAGAGGATGGGGGCCCCTGAGGGCAGTGGGTGAATGTTCCTGCTGTGGGTCCTTCCGGTGCTGACAGAGCTGTGGGGCAAATTGGGTGTCACTTGGCAGAAGCTGGAGGAAGCTGACAGGCTGAATCCCATCCTGCAGTTCTGATGTTGACCTCTAGGTGCCGTCCTGTCTCTGTTCATTCTGCCCCTCCCTCCTCTGTGGCCCGTCATCTCAGCTTTGAGCCGGAGCAGCTGGTGAAGGGGGGATTGGTCCTTATGTTTCAGGGAACTACTATGAGGATAGAAGGAGGTGATGTAAGAAAAGCACTGGCCCAGTGCCAACACTCAGTACAGGACAGTGTCGAGGTGATGGAGTGTCCACCCTTGGAGTGGGCCCTGGGGACGCAGCTCTCATGGTGCTTGTGGCTGGGTGTAGAACGGACATCAGAGCTCCACCAGGGTGGGATGAGGCCACCCCAACACGGTCCAGGGTCAGGGAGGCCTTGGGGACTGCTCTTTACATTTAGATCTAAGGGAATGGACCAGGCAAAGAGAAGTCTTGGGGAGAGAAGGGAACAGTGCATACGAAGGCCCTAGTGCTGGAAAAGGGAATGTTCTAGAACATGGGAGCTGAGGGTGATGGGGCATAGCCAGCTTGTGAGAGGCTCATGCTGGGGTGAGCAATGGGGCCTCTAAGTGATGGCACGGGAGTTAGGCTTGACTCTGAGGGTGGCCGGGGCTGGTGAAGAGTGAAGCAGGAGGGCGAGGGGACCTGACTGGGGCTGCGGGAAGCTCACGTGAGCTGCTGGGATGGGGAAGATGCGTCAAGAGCTTGCAGGCAACATCCTGGCAGGAGAGGCCAATGGCTGCTGCATCCCTGAGCACTTCTCCTCCTCTAGGGAGTGGGGAAGGGCCCCGCAGCCCCAGCCCCTTGGAACGCAGCCCTGGATCTGAGCCACCATCCCCCGGACCTGCTACCTCCCCGGTGTCTCCAGACCTGGACCCGGAGGCTGTTCGGGGGGCCCTCCGGGATTTCCTGCAGGAGCTTCGGAGCACCCAGAGAGAACGGGTGAGGCCAGTGAGAGTGGCTGGCTGGGGAATTGGGTGGCCGAGGGTCTGGCGAGGGGCTGCAGTTTGTCAGAGCAGGGGTCTTCCCTTCCCCCCACCTCGGGACTGCAGGATGAGCTTCGGGCCCAGACAAGTGCCCTGGGTCGCCAGCTGGTTGACATGGAGGCCGAGAGGGACAGTGCTACCTCCCGGGCAAGGCAGCTGCAGAAGGCTGTGGCCCAGAGTGAGGAAGGTGAGTCCTCACCCCATCCCTGGGTCCTTGCCTTGTTCTCTCATGTTCTTGGCAGCGGAGGTGGGATGCTCTGAGCGGATCCTGTTTCCCTGCCCTGGGCACAATGACCTGAGTTGGGGACTGTCACCTCTGGGAGACCATCCCTGGTGAGCCCCACCCCATGTCCAAACTTACCCTCAAGGACTCAGGGGCAGGTCTCGTGGTGGGTGGACAAGCAGGCCGGGCATGTTGTGGCCTAGCTCAGGCCTCCAGGCTGCGCCTGGCCAGGTCTGACCCCCGGGGTGGGGGCTGTAGCCCGGCGCAGTGTGGATGGGCGGCTGAGCGGGGCCCAGGCGGAGCTGGCACTGCAGGAGGAGAGTGCGCGGCGCAGTGAGCGGGAGCGTCGGGTTGCCCTCGACCAGGTGGCCACCCTGGAGAGGAGCCTGCAGGCCACTGAGAGTGAGCTCCGGGCCAGCCAGGTAGGCAGGAGCCCAGGGCGGCGGGGTGAGGGGAGGATCTGGGTGCTGAATGGATATCTGTAAGTCCTTCTGTGGGCATCTCTGTTTCTGTCTGCCTGGGTCTCAGCACCCACTGAAGTGACCAGCCTGTGACCCTGTAAAAGCATAGTCAGGTCTATTGTTCTGTGGTAAGATCACTAGACTGTAGAAGCAAGAGCTGGGCATTTGACCCTGACAGACGTGGGTTCAGGCCTGGCTCTGCGGTTTCTTAGCCTGTCTGAATCCCGTTTTCCTCATCTGCAGAAGGGGGAGACCAATAATTGCCTCACAGAGACCAGCCCATAAGCTCCCCACACATAGGCAGTTCTCAGGGGACCTCTGTTTCCTTCCTCTCTGTATGGCCATGTGGGGGGGCTTCTGGGGGGTGTGTGTGTGTGTTTCATCTGTGTGTACGTGTGTGTGTGTGTGTGTGTGTCTCTGTGTCCGGGGCAGAAAGCACGGGCCCTCGCGGTGAGAGTCCAGGCTGCTGAAGACAGCCTTCTCACAGCCACCGATCGCCTCTCTCCCCTCCTACCCTTTTCTCCCCTGGCCCTCTGCTGCTGCCCCCGCAGCCCACCCCCTGCCTCTGGCTCCAGGCCGAGCTTGAGCAGGGTTGTTGTGTCTGCGGCTCCAGCTTTGGCCTTGGGCCCAGCCGCAGGGGCTGCAGGAGGAGGCCAGGAACAAAGCTGGGCAGCAGCCAGAGTGGAGCTGCCGGGTGCAGATGCGGCAGGGTGGGGGCTCTGAGCAGGGCGGGAGAGGGACCAGGCCTGGGGGTGATTGTAAGAACACCCCCTTGGCCCGCCCTGTCTCCAGGGTGGTGACAAGGGTGGAAGGACCCCGGTCTGTCTTCCTGTCCTGTCCCAACTCCCTAAGCCTCCTTCACCATTTGAACTCATTTGGGGGAAGGAGGGGCATCATCCTCTAAAATCCAGTGGGGCCAGGGCTCCTGCCTGACTCAACTCAGGTCTGGGCCACTCCCCACTTCTTCCACAAGGTCCCGAGGGGTGCGGGAGGTGTGGGGTGGGCTGGACAGCTGGGGTCTGAGCCCTCCCCCACCCATAGGAGAAAATCAGCAAGATGAAGGCTAATGAGGTGAAGCTGGAGAGTGACAAGCGGCGCCTGAAGGAGGTGCTGGATGCCTCTGAGAGCCGCACCATCAAGCTGGAGCTGCAGCGGCGCTCACTGGAGGGGGAGCTGCAGCGCAGCCGCCTGGGCCTGAGCGACCGTGAGGTGCAGGCCCAGGTCCTCCAGGATCGGGTAGACTCCCTGCAGAGACAGGTGGGTCCCCTCCCCGACTTGCAGGCTCCTCAGCTGCAGGCCAAGTGCTTTACACAGATTACGTAAACCTCCCAGCAACGCTGTGAGGTACGATCATGATCCCCATTTCACGGGTGGACGAACAGAGGCTCGGGGGTGATGTCATCCCCCAAGATAACAGCTAATAAGAGGCAGAGCCAAAATTGGAATTTAGGACTCGATGACAGAATCTGCACGCATAGGAAGCATGTTGGATGAGGTAGAGAAATAGATTTCACTCATTTCCTGTTTTGCCTTGGCTGCCAGGAAGCTCATCTCTAACTGGACTGTTCAGTAATTCTGCTAGTCCTGCACAATCACGCACCTAAGCCAAGAGCATGGGGTCTGAGACAACCAGGTTGATGGCACCCTGGATGAGGATAGTTAACCAGCGGTGGGGCGGGGCCTAGGTGGCAGTAGGCTGAGCCAGTAAGATCACATGGGAACAGTGAGTGTCAGTGATGAAGGCCCAGAGGGAGGTGGGAAGGGGTTGGCCTGGGTTGGACCTTTCTTCTGGAAGCCACAGTGAGAACACAGCCACTTTACCACCTTCTCTCTCCTGCCAGGTGGCAGACAGTGAGGCGAAGGCGGGGACTTTGCAGCTGACCGTGGAGCGGCTGAGTGGGGCCCTGGCCAAGATGGAGGAGAGTGAGGGGGTCCTGCGAGACAAGGTGCAGGGTCTGACGGAGACTCTGGCCCAGAACAGTGCCAGCCTCACAAGCACCCAGGACAAGAATCTGCAACTGCAGAAGGCCCTGAAGGCCTGTGAACATGACCGCCAAGTACTCCAGGTATGGGGGAATCCAGGGTCTGGCTGGGGGTGGACCCAGGGAAAGTTAGTTGGCCAATGGGGCAGTCAGTTGGAAACCCTAAGGAGCCAGTCAGTAAGAGGGAGGGGTGGGCTTAATAAGAGCATCAGCCAGTAAGAGGAGGCTCTGGAAGGAGCACTAAGAGAATAGCCTACTAGTAAAGGCCTGGAGGGACTGGGTGCAAGGTTAATGGGGGAAAAACAGTACAGGTCAGAGGGCCAGGCCTGCTGTCTGTCATCTTCAGGTAAGGTGACTACCTGTCTTGTGGGCTTTTAAACTGGCATGAGATAGACAGTAGAGGCTGTGTCCCAGCCTGGCACCATCAACCCCTGTCCCCTAGGAACGGCTGGAGGCCGCTCGGCAGGCACTGTCCGAGGCCCGGAAGCAGAGCAGCTCCCTGAGCGAGCAGGTGCAGACGATGCGGGGCGAGGTGGAGGACCTGGAGCTGCAGCGGGCTGAGGCTGAGGGCCAGCTGCGACAGCTACAAGAGGTGAGGGCCAGGGTGGGACCCTTCTGTCCCCAGGATGCTGACACCCTCAGGATGGGGGTGGCGACCTTTCTACCTCTCACAGCCTCATCCCAAATCCAGGTCCAGCCTCCTGGGAGGAGGAACCCCCCACAACCCATAAGCCCAGGAAATGAAGCATGATACCCCTATTATAGAGATGGAGAAACTGAGGCCCAGGGAAGAGAGCTGTCTGGCCTCAGGTGACAGTTCCCTGGTGCGGGCCTCACAGTTGCCCTGCCGACTGAGTGTGCACAGCAAGCTGGCTTCGCCCTCCCCAAGCTTCAGACACACACACTGAAGCCCAGGGGAACTAGGGACTTGCTGGCTTCTGTGTAGGTGCTTCGGCAGCGTCAAGAGGCTGAGGCCGTGGCCCAGCGCGCAGTCCAGAAGCTGCAGGACGAGCGGCGGCTGCTGCAGGAGCGCCTGGCCAGCCTGCAGCGTGCTCTGGCTCAGCTAGAAACTGAGAAGCGGGAGGTGGAGCGGTCAGCCTTGCGGCTGGAGAAGGACCGGGTGGCTCTCAAGAGGACACTGGACAAGGTGGGCTGCTCCCCAGGGCCCTTCCCTCACTTCATCTAGGTCCTGGCTGTGGTTGGTCCCAGCTGTACATCATTAGGGCCTGGGAGCCTCTGGTACCCCTGGTCCTGCTCCCTTGAATCTTAACACCCTTCCCGGAGCATCCCCCTTCGCAGACCTCCCTCCACCCTGGGCACCCTGCTCCCCTCCTGCTCTCCCCACCTAGGTAGAGCGGGAGAAGCTTCGCAGCCACGAGGACACAGTGCGGCTGAGTGCAGAGAAGGGCCACCTGGACCGAACACTCACAGGGGCCGAGCTGGAGCTGGCCGAGGCCCAGAGGCAGATCCAGCTGCTAGAGGTCCCAGCCCTAACCCACGACCCCACCCTCACCCTAGCCCGAGGGACAGGCTGTCCCAGGAGTTGCTGATAGCTCCGCCAGCCCAGAACCCACAGGCTGTGAGCCCAGGCCCTGGGGTGGGGGTGGGGGGTGTGGGTGGGCAGCTCAGAGTGAGATCCCAGAGTGCAAAGAGATGCTAATGGCGGGTTAGTACCTGAGCCTACGTTCATGTGTGTCGTGGACATGCAGAGGCATGAGTGCACCTTGGAGTATTGTGCATGAACCTTTTGCACAGATGTGGCAAGTCTGAGTATTAAGAATATGGTGTACCTGTGTGTGTGTACAGGTGTCTTCATGTATGTAGGAATATTAGGCTTTTGTGCACATGTATGTGCCCATGTGAATACAAGTATTTACATGCTTGCTTTTGCGCTGTATGTGTATGGGCCTGCGCTTGAGTACATCTATGTGTGTGTGTCTGTCCATCTGAGTAGGGGTCACTAGGTACCCTAATCGCAGGCCAGGAGGGCTGGGGTGGGGGCAGAACAAACGGGATCTCAAAGCTCTCTCTGCATCCCCTGCCTGCACTGGCCTTGCTGCGAGGCCCCCCAGGCTCCCACCCCGGAGAGGTGCCCAATGCTCCTGGCGCACTGGTGTGCACGCACACATGTGGGGCCAGACTCCAGATTAGTGGCCTCTCCTGCAGGCCCAGGTGGTGGTGCTGGAGCAGGACCACAGCCCAGCCCGGCTGGAGGCGGAGGAGCAGCAGCAACAGCTGGAGCTGCAGCAGGAGGTGGAGCGCCTGCGCAGTGCCCAGGTGCAGACAGAACGCACCCTGGAGGCTCGGGAGCGGGCCCACCGGCAGAGGGTGCGTGGGCTGGAGGAGCAGGTACTGAGGCCTGACTGGGCTCCTGCCCCTCCCCTGGGGGCTGCAGAGCCAGCAGGACCCCCCCCACCCCATCCCACCCCGGCCCACCTTGGGCAGCTGGGCCAGGAGGGAAGTGTAAAGCTGGAGAAGGAGGAAGGGGAGGGGGAGAGGCCTGTGTGTGACCTCTTGGGTATAAGCAGTCTGTGGCACCGAAAACTGAAATGGTCAGGTGGTGTCAACTGTGGCTGAACACGGGCTTAAGTGATGTCATTGGAACCCAGTCCCCTTGCCAGGCTCTGCTGTCCTCTGGCTCTAGGCAGGCTCTTTCCCGGGGTGGCACAGGTGGCCTCAGCAGCCCCAGCCTCGGGTTATCCTGACAACCCTTGATCCCAGAGGAAAGGCGGGGAGGCTTTTTTTCTGAGAGCAACAGCAGAAGTCCCAGGGATGCTTCTCATTGAGCAGCTGCAGTCCCATGCCCCTTCCTGGCCCTCCCCGACCTCATCATGTCTACAGGGCAAGGCTGGTTTGGCGAGCCAGGCCTGGGTCGCAGGTCCGTCCGGGAGTCAGGCCCGTCTGAGTGATGAGGGTGGGGATAGGGTGGCCCCTGAAGAGATGCCGTGCAGTCAGAGGACCCCTGACTGTACCGCGGACCAGGATGAGGAGGGACGAAACACCCTGGTTCTTTATGAGACCTGTGTCTGCTGGAAACAGGCAGCACTGGTCCCTCCTGGGGTCCCAGCTGCAGTCACCCCCCTTTCTCTGAAATCAGGCTGAGGACCTGGGCCGGCTCTACTGGTGCTACCTTCTCTTTCTTCTCCAGGTGTCCACACTGAAGGGACAGTTGCAGCAGGAGCTTCGAAGGAGCTCGGCATCCTTCTCCCCCGCCTCTGGGCCCCCAGAAAAATGAGCCCCTTCCCCACTGGTGGCCAGGGCAGGGGAGATGCCTCCTCTCCAGAACAATCCACCCAAGGGCCTGAGCGTGTGAGGGCCCCCAGAGCTCAAATGAGGGTGAGGAGGACCCGGGCTGGCAGTTCTGAGAGGCGGAGACTCCAGTGCCAGGCTAGACCTGGTACCGGCTTCCTAGAATCATCGGAACCCCCCCCCCCCCCCCCGCCCCGCCATCTGTGGGCCCCACCTCAGTCCAGTGTCTCTCCCTGGATGAGTCACTTCAGGTTGTACATGATCCTCGCTGCGTAGCTGAGCCGAAGCCAGGGGTCAGGGAGACCCTGTTGTCTATGGCCGGCCCTGGAACACAGGCTCATGGGAAGGCGGAGGGGTGCCTGGGCCTTGGACAGGGGTCAGAGACCCAGGTCCCGCCCTGGCTTCCCAGAGGTCTCTTTGCCTTAGTTCAGAAGGTTTATCAGGAAATTCCTCAGAGTTCAGAATCCCTGTATTTTTATACCTTTTTATAATGTTAACTGTTCAGAACTGTTTGTGTTTTTTATAACAAGACCCCATTTTCTAGAAATGGTTTTGTACAGGTGTGTCCCTTTACTATCAATGTGCCTCGCCCACCTGGTAGATGGGAGGGGAGACAGGTAGGGCCTGGGGCAAGAGGGATGGGTGCCCCACTGAGGGGCTCAGGGGGTGTGGTGCATAGGGAAGGCCTCCAGGGTCCAGGGCCACCCACCCCCTTTAACAGATGGGGCTTGGAGCCGTGAAAGAACCTGTACTGCTTGACTCTGTCCAGCTGAAGCTTTCTGGTCCCTTCCTCTGGCCCCTCCTCAGGGCGGGGCCCACGGTCTGGAGAGTGACCAGCCTCCCAGGCAGCTGGTGAACAAATGTAGGCCTGGGTGTGAATGTGGGGTCCTGCCCTGGCCCTGCGGGGTGAGCTTGGGCAGAGGCGCTTGGCCTGTCAGAGCCTCGGTGTGCTCATCTGCCAATGGGAACCTGCCCCACTGGCTGGTTAGGAGGGAAGTGCACGTGGACGGCGGTCAGTGTTGCCAGGAGAAACTAACTCCCCTCGTCTGTGGACTCCAGCAGAATCAGGGTCTGTACAGCTCTGCTGTGGATGCTCCCTCGGGTGGGTGACTCCATGCCTCTGGGCTTGGTTTCCCTGCTGGGAAGATGCCCACATGACTTGTACCCACCGCGGACCCCTGTTTGGAGGGTTAAATAGGATGGTGCAGGGCAGTCACGCAGAGCCTGGGCCCACGGGCCAGTCAGAGGTGCCATGTTGACTTGCCCTGTTTCTGCCCTCTGAACTGCACCAGCCCCGCTGCCTCCCGCCCAAGTCCTCGATCTCATCATCCACCTACCTTGACCTTCTGCCTCGTACCCTATATTTACCCTTACGCTTCCATACTGGTGGCCTCCTGCCTTGGCCTGCACCCCTCTGGTGACGGGGGATGGGCCCTGACAACGAGAGAGCTGTAGTCCTGAGCCTTCTGCTTATGATGTAGCCCTGGGGTCAGCTGTCATGGCCAATCTCTTCGGCAGGTCAGAGCTGAAGTCGGTGGGTGGGGAGGCGGGGCTGGGACAGCAGAGGCAAAGAGCAGGTTGCTGGGACAGTCCCTTCCTGAGAGACCAGGAATCTCTGAGAGGACAGGCACTGGTGGAGGCACCTGGCCACCTGCTTTGTAGTCTGAAAAATGACTGAATCTTTTGTAAAAACTTGTTTTTAATTTTGTATAAAACAGAGGTGTTCTATGCCCGGGGGCTGTAGGGAATCCAAGCAGACCAGCTGGGGCGAGGGGCATAGCCTACCTCGGGCTGGGGGGACTGTCCTCAGAGGGACTGAGAAGGCTCGTCGGAGGCCCAGGCCCCACTGAGAGGCCCTGGGGGGCTCCCTCCTGAGGGTGAAGACTGTGCAGTGGGGAGCCCCCACTGTGCCTCAAGGGTGGCCACAGGCTGGGGAGGGGCCTGAGACAACCCCTGGCCACAGTCCACTTTTTACCGAATGAAAGGGATGTCAGGCCGGGAAGGAAAGCACCAGGTCAGGTGGAGCCTGAGGGCCCCGGATCTGAGGAGGGGACAGGGCTCAGGTACCCTAGCAGCCCCCGCAGCTCCTGGCACAGGAGGCCGCCACAGACTGGCACAGGCCACTGCTGGCCATCACACCACATTTGGAGAACTTGTCCCGACACAGGTCAGCTGTTGGGGGTGCAGAAAGGAGATGGGATCAGGGTGGGGCTGGGTGATGGGAACCACTCCCCATTCTGATTTCAGGGTGCCCTGGATGTGGCACCCGCATGTAACCTGTGTCCCATACACGTGGGCAGGCAGATGCACATGGAGTGAGCCGGGGCAGGGAGAGGGCGGCGGCGCAGGCTGCCTACCTCGGAGGAGTTCCTCGTGGGCACAGACTGTGCGGACACAGATCTCCTTATTGACGACGTACATTCGCCGGAGGCTGGGGGGACAAGGCGGGGGGAGGGGTCAGCCCCACCGCCACCCAGCCCTGCCGGGAGAGCCCAGACAGGACTTGGTATTGGAGCCCTGGAGTCCCAACCCCCAGGCCAGGGCTCAACCAGGGTTGAACTCAGCTTCAGGATTCACTCTCTTTCCCCAAACTCCACCTGGGCCGGCTGGAGCTGCCCCCTCGGCCTGCCTGTGCTCACCTGTAGAAGCAGACCTCGTTGAGACACTGTTTGCAGGGCTTGTGTATGGAGTAGAGGCGGGTGCACGGGTACTGCTCCTCACGGCAGTCTGGGTGACAGGCAGGATCAGACTGGGGGGCTGTGGCTTAGGGCCCAGAACTGGGGGGGAGGGTAGCCCGTAACCTTGCCCACCAGAGACTGGCCCATAACACACACCAACACCACAGACACACGCGCAATATATGCATCACACACAGTGCTGCTGGCACTGAGGCTGCCTGGTTTTATACAGTGTATTTCCACACCTACAACTTCACAACCACACTCAGAAGCATGCACTCAAACACACATACATTCAAACACAAATCCACACCCACACACGGTCACAGTCATCCACACCACCCTCACAGACACGCACACTGCCACACTGAGCTCACAAGGGTCAGACGGGATCCCTCATAGCCTTGTTCTCTCAGGCTCTTGGCTGGGGCAGCCTGGGCTTTCTGCTCCCTCCTCACCTGCCTGCCAGCACACTCCCTGCCCCCAGGGTCTGGAAGGGGAGGGCCCCTCCCAAGCCTGCAGCCAACTCAGCCTCCAGCCAGGCCCAGGGGGGCAGGGGGATCTCCCAGAGCTGCCCATGGGGCCCTGGGTTGGCAGCCTTAAAGCAGGGGCACCTCAGCAAGCCCCCCATCCTACCACCCACCTGGGCAAAGGCCCAGGGCCTGGCAGTCTGTCCTACCAGCGTCCCGCCCCACTCCACCCCAACCTCAGGGGCTATGCCTGTTTCTCTGGCTGCCAGGAAATCTCTTACCAAGAGGCCCGGGCTCTGTGGGCTCCGTCTCCACGTTTCCTGGCTCTGGTGTCGGGAGAGGGGCAGGCAGAGGCCACTGAGAGAGGCCAACTCAGGGCAGGGTTTGGTCCCCTCTCCCAGCCCCGGCACAGACCCCGCCACCCCCAGGGCTGACCTTGGGGCTTACCAAAGGTGGGGGCTGGGATGACTTCCTGCTGGACTTGCTGCTGAGACTGGAACTGGAACTGCTCCTCCGAGGGCCGAGGCGTGGCCTCTGCACAGGACGTGGTAAGGGGTCTTCCTGCCCTGCCCCACACGCCACCCATCTGCCCAGGTGTCTGCCCACCCTATGCAGCTCCCGCCCTTTACCTTGGTAATCATAGTAGTCCGGGGTGTCTGCAAACAAAGGTGAATGCGGAGCTGGTGAGGGGCCAGCTGGCTCCCAGCTCCAGGGGCAGAGAAGGTCCCAGCTGAGCCAGGGGGGACCCCCTCCACCCCACCCTGATTCCCATCACCTAACCCCACTGGGTCTCTGGCTGAGCCTTTGCACATTTGGGGAGCCAGGACTTGATGACATGGCAGGGCTGGGAGGGACCAGTGGGGGGACAAGGCCTTACCGATCTGGTCACCGTAATGGGTGTACTGGACGTGGTCTGGGAATGGCGGCAGTGGGTCCAGGTCATATTGCCCCTGAGCCAGCAGGCCTGCTGTGGGGAGACAAAGCAATAGGGGGTGCCCCATAGGGACAGCAGGGGTGGGAGCAGCTCCTGGAGAGGCAGGCCTGTAAAACCCTAAGATCCTACAATGAGATTCTTAGACCCTCAGGATGCAAACGCATCCCTCAACCGTTAAGGCCCTTGTTCTTGGTCCTGTGTCCCCTGGCTGACCTCGTCCTGCCCATTCCGCACCCCTCCCCCCATGCTGGCATCCTGGCCATTCCTGGAACTCGGCACTCTCTTGTCTGTCCCGGGGCCTTGGCACCTGACTCCCTAGGCCTGTAATCCTGGTCACCTTCTTCAGGTCTCAAGATTTCAGCCCTGCTGAGAGGCTCTCGCTGGCCTACCTCCTGCTGTTCTCACCCTCCTGGGATTTCCATCCTAGGGCTCCGCACACTCCAGGTTATCAACACAGCCCTCTGGCGGCACCACGAGGGCGGGGCTTGTCTGCCTGGTTCATCACAGTATCTATCCCCAGGGCCCCGCCAAGGGTAATAGTGGAAAATTGTAACGGTGAAAAATCATGACCCACCCCACTATGTTTTGACATCGTTTCTGTAAGTGCTGACTCTGACTAATACACAGTTTGTAGATGAACAGCATGTTTGTCTAAGAATCCTAGGAACTAACTTTGAAAGGTACAGACCCTGACCTTCAGGCATCCCAGCTCCAGGAGATTTGCTGACCTACAACCATGGAGCCGGGATGATGTGAATCCAGGCTGGTTAAACCAGGTGCTGCACACCGGACCGTCGCTTGCCGTGTCGGAATACACCGTGCTCCTCTGCACAGAGCTTTGCAACCCCCTCCCTTGATCTCTGTCTGTTCCCCTCTCCCTCCTTATAAAAACCTCTGCCTCCACTGAGATGTGGAGCTGCACTTTGAGACACGAGTCCCCCTTCTTCCAGATGCCCAGCATCTGCAAATAAACTGATTTCCTTTACATCAGCACCTGCCTCTCAAGTACTGGCTCTCGCAGCGGCAGGCAGCCGGCCCTGCATTTGGTCACACTGATGCCTGGCACAGAATAGAAGCTCACCAGATAGCTGTTCAGTGATGCACGTTGGACCTGGCAGGGCCTTTTCATCCCCATTGATAACTTCTCACTTGACAACCAGGGACCCCTCTAAGGTCCAGACTGTATAGGGTGGTGGAGCCCCAAATGGGCCTAGACTCCCTGCCTTTGGTACCCTCAACTCCCTACACATCAGCTCCTGGGAGGGTGACTGAGTGAGTGGAAAAGTGTGGCCTTCTGCGCCTGGGTGTGCTCACTCTGCAGAACCCTGCCTGTCTGCTGCCATGGAGGGTGGGGTGAGAGCCCAGGAAGTGCCTCAGACCCTGGGAGGGGCTGGCTAGTCCAGTCTGTGGTCCAGGAGGCAGGAGGCTCTGGGACATGGGGACCTGAGTCCTGGCCATCAGGCACAATGAAGACCCACTGCCGTCTCCCTCCCCCACACCCTCACTCTCACCCACATAAGGGGACCCCCCAAGCCACCTCCATGAGCCACTTACCAGGCAGGAAAAGCAGGAAGAGGTAGGCAGCTCTCATGGCTACTGGGTGAAGCGGGCTGGGCTGATGTCAGACAGCTGGGAGAAGGGAGGGGTCAGACAGTATCCCAGGCCCACTGACCCAGGACTGCTGAGCCCACCTCCGCTCCCCAAATTCAGCCTGGAGAAGGAGTCACTGGAATAGAAGCCGTGCACAGGGAGGGCCCAGAGTCTGGGGAGGGAACTGCTTTGAAGGGACATGTGCTGTCCCTGATGGTTCACTGAGGGTTCAAGCCCTGAGGCACAAGGCCTCCAATGTGGCCCCAGGGCTGATGGAGAGCAGACCCTACCTTCCCAGCTCAGTCAGGGGATATTTCTAACCCCCTCCCAGCCCTGACCTTACTCTTACTCTCCTTTTCCACCACCACACCCAGCTCTGGTTCAGCACCTCCCCAGGTGCCCAATACATACAGCATGTAAATCCCTGACCCTGGGGCCCATCCTTGGGACCCCCAGCCCTGTCCAGCCAACATCACAGCCCACTCAGTGGCATCTGCCAAACCCACCACCTGCTCCCAATTAGCCTCTGGGCCTTGAGCATCTTGCTCAGCAGGAAACCACATGCGTGCATAGGCCCCAGGGCCCCCGAAGGCGGCCAGGCCTGGGCAGGGCTCCCACCCCCAGAAGATTCCTCTCCTGCCAGGCCTCCCAAGACCTGGCCGTGCATCAGACTCATGAGACTGTGGTCTATTTGTCTGCAGCAGCAGGAAACGCTTAGGGTGGAGTCTGAGGAGGGCTTCTCTGGCTCCTAGAAAGGCCGTGCTGGAGGGAACCATGATGTTGCCCTGCCTAGGGGTGCTGAACCCCCCGACATTGTATGAAAAGTGTTGTGTATGTAGTTTGGGGGGACAGAGCAGTGATCCATAGCTCTCACCGGGCTCTGGAAGTTTAAGAACTCCTGGCTGAGTCCAGCGTCCGGCTTCTGGCCCCACAGTGGACTTGGCAGAGTCTCCAGGTCCCCAGGTCCGGGCCCAGCTCAGTGGAGGGCAGCTGCAGACAAGTCAGCCTTCGGCTGGGAGGCCTGGGAAGGGGCCCACGGGCTCACTTACCCAGGAGCGCCCCCTCCCTGCCACAACACAAGGAGTTCTTCCCAACAGCTAACAACACAGGGAGTTCTTCCCAACAGAAACCTAACTTTGATACATTTCCCCTGGGGGGAGTTTAGGGAGAAGGGAAGAAAAGAGGCAGAAGCAGGCATCTTGCCCTCTTTTTCCCCAGTCCTGAGACTTCTGTGACCCCTGCCCATCTCCTGCATTCACATCTCTCTTCCTCCCTGAACCCTCAGGGCAGCTGCACGAGGCGGGTGAGGACACTGAGGTGGGTGTGGGAGGTGAGACTCAGGACTCAAGCTGCCCCTCAGGCTGGGGACATCTGGCTCCCCACAGCCCCATTCTGAACCCCCTTGGCCTCCCTCTGTTAAGGGAGGCTGAAAGACCTGGACCTCCTTCCTTGCAGCTCCCTGCAGGGCCACACTCTCCCATCCCCGTCCCCCCAGGGCTGGTAGCAGCCAGGCTCAGTGGGGCTGTCTGCACCAGGAGGAGGCCCTGAGTCGGGGCGGGCCTAAGGGGTGTATGAGTGGGCACCTCTGTCTGTCTCCAAAGCCCCTCCTTGGCCTCTCAGCCCCCTGCACGGAGTCTAGTCTTTTCCTCCCCAGAAGGTCTGGCACCCAGGCCCACGCTTCTTGGGCAAAGGGTCCTCTAGGGCAAGGGTAGTGATCGTAAAGAGGAGAGTCCCGTGGGAGTAATGAATTGACCCAGGGAACAGCTGCGAGCACTTCTAGCCTACGGATTTCAGGGGTGTAGGGGAGACCTAGGACCTGCCGCAGCCGCAGCTCGCTCCCCTCTGCGTTCCTCGTGGGATGGGGACAAGCGGGGCCTTCCCAGAGCCTCCTGCCAACCCTCCCTCGGAGGGAGGCGCTGCGGAGGCCGGGCTGGGGTCCGGCGGGAGGAAACCAGATGTTGCGGCCCGCACAGCTGGGAACAATCAGTCGCGGCGGGCGCGCTCTCCGGGTCTCTGATCTTCCTTTGTCTCTCCGCGACTCGGGGCTCCCGCCGCACACCCCCACCCCACCCGCCACATTCCAACCTCCCAGGGAGAACAAAAGCCGCCCCCAGCCTCGACGCCCCCACTTCTGGCTCCCCCCAAACTCAGGCTCCTCTCCCTTCCCGGCTTGCGTCCTCCCTCAGAGCGATCCCAAACTTTCCAAGTGGCCTCTTAGCATCTGCTCAGACGGCCAGGGTTCGGGGACACTGGCAGTCGTCCCCACGGCCGGGGACACGCGGAGACACGCAGAGCCCCGCACCGCCCCCTGCCCGCGGCCCGGGTCCCGCGAGCGCTGCCCGCGGAGTCCCGCAGCCAGGCTCTCGCCTACCTGGCCGGGTCACTCAGCTCCGAGTCCGCCCGCCGGAGCCGCCCCTTTGCCCGCTGCGAGCCCCGCTCCGGGCCCCCGACGGGCCGGCGCCCGCCCTCCAGCCCTGGATCCGCTGGGTCCTAACGCGAGAGCCACCGTTAGGGCCGCCGCACCGGCTCCTGGGGGCGGACCTGGGGTGGGGGGCGCCCGCGGAGCCATCGTCGAGTCTGCCCAGCACTCCTACTGTGCAGAACGTCTGCTCCTCGTCTCCGCATCGCTTCTGGCCGGCAGTCTGTGATGAGGTGGGTGAGACAGACGAGTTGCCCCATTGTACGGAGGGAGGAAACCAAGGCTCATAAAGGGCTTCACCCAGGGCCGCTCAGCTGGAAGTAAGCCTTGCGTTCCCCTCTGGCTTCTCCCAGCTTCAAGGACACCCTCTCTGGCCTGATTTTCCTCCTGCCTGTCTGGCTGCACCTTCTAGGTCTTCTTAGTCATCTCTGGGCTGCTACTGGCTTCCATAACCAGCATTTCTTTCAGGCCTCGGGCTCCAGCCTACAGGGCCTGGCCCACAAATGTCCCCAAGACATACCATAGTCATCAAGGATCCAAGTCCAAATTCAGGACCTGGTGACCCTCCCCCAGGCCTGGCCCCAGAAGGTGTTCCCATTCGGTGGCCTCATAGTCCTTCCAGGACTCAGGTTTCTCCTGCCATCAGCCCCTGCATCCAACCCAGCACCCAGCCCCTCATTCTGCCTCCAAAGTATCTTTTGAGTCTGTCCATTGCCCCTATGGTGGTGTAAGCCACCACCATCTCTTTAAATTAAAAAAAAAAATTATTGATTTTGAGAGAGAGAGAGATCAGTTTGTTATTCCACTTATTGATGCATTCATTGGTTGATTCTTGTTCGTGCCCTGACCAGGGATCAAACCCTCAACCTTAGTGTATCCGTACAATGCTCTAACCAATGACATACCCTGCCAGGGCTGCTATTACCATCTATTGCCTGGATTCTGTGACAACCTCCAATCTGGGCCTTCCCAAGTGGGTCCTGCCCTTCCCGGCCCGCTTCAGACACTGGCCCCCTTCTACTTAAAGCCTCCACTCCTTTTCCCTGTACCTAGGCTCAAGGTTTAGCTTCCTGGTGGCCCCCAAGAGCCCTACCCTTCATCCTGGTCTGGCTTTGCCTCTTCATTCCCTCCAGCCACGTGACCTTTTGGCATTCTTTCACTAAAGTCTTTTCTCTGCGGCCACAGGGCCTTTGCTCAAGGGTTTCTTCCTCCTGGAACATTGGTGAGGTCCACGTCCTTCTGGTTATAGCTCGAACCCTCCCTTCCTCAGAGGAGCCTTCCCTTTCTCCCTCCAAAGTCATGCTCCAAAGCATCTTCTGCTTTGCTGCTCACAGCTGGCATGCTGGCACACTCTCCTAGGTCTGTGGGATCATTTGATCAGCCTGTCAACCACATGAAGACAGGGACAAGGTCTGTTTTTGCTCATCCTCACATTTTGCTCATTAGGCACAGTGCCTCGCTCAGCAGCTCTTCCGTGAACATTTGTGGAATGAATGAATGAATGTACACTGGATTCTTCTCAGAGACTGGCCGGGTGGCGGGATGCAGGTGCCCCGCCTCTGGGGCAGTCCTCAGCCCTGCCTGGTCCTGGGAGCCCGGGTCTGCGGCAGGGGGCTCCAGCTGGTGGGGCGGGGGGGATTGGCATGCCCCCTTGATTCAGGCCCTCACCATCAGGTCTCCTCGCCAGGCCCTGCTCCCCACAACTGCCTATCTCTTGGACTTTGAATCCTATTAGGCAGGAAGTAAATACAGCAGTCACCCCTTATCTGTGGTTTTGCTTTCCGCAGTTTCAGTTACCCACGGAACTCTGAGGCCTGAAAATATTTAATAGAAAATTCCAGAAGTAAACAATTTATACGTTTTCAGTTGCACACCGTTCCAAGTAGCGTGATGAAATCTCAAATCATCTCCGTCCGGCCGGACGTGAGTCACCCCTTTGTCCAGAGTATCCACGCTGCACGTGCTCTGAGCCCGTTAGTCACTTGGTAGCCATCTCTGTCACCTGGGAGTTATCTGTCACGGTACCGCAGTACTTGCGTTCAAGTAACCCTTATTTTACTTCCTAATGCCACATTCACATAACTCTTACTATGGCATGTCAATCGTTCTAGTTTGTTATCGTTAATTTCTGACTGTGCCCGATTTATAATTAAACTTTGTCACATGTATGTCGAGGAAAAAACAGTGTATATAGGGCCTGGTGCTGTCCGCGGTTCCAGGACCCGCTGGCAGTATTGGAGTGTGTCCCCTGTGTGTACACGGGGACTGCTGTACATCCCAGCGTCATCCGTTCCCCAGTGCTGGTCTGTGAAATGAATATCTGCCACTTGCCTCCCCAGTGTCGATCACAGATCAGCAGGGGCTCTTGTCACCTATAGTGCTACAGGCCCCATGGGCCAGCCCCGCCCCCTGTGCCCTCCCTTATCGCTTCACTGCTACCAGGCACAATACCACTAGGGTAGGAGAGGAAACAGCCTGGCAGGAGTCCTGCCCCCTACTCTTGACAAAAGGGGGAAACTGAGGCCCCAAAGCTGCATACTCTAGTGTCCTGGCTTCCAGATCCTCTTTGCTGCTCCTACCCATGCCCCAGGCCCTAAGGACCCAAGCAGAGGGGTGGTTATTTGGGGAGGGGTAGTGGGTGTGAGTGCTCTTTAGAGATCTGCCCCTCCCCCGACTGTCCTGTCTCTGTCCCAGGCTACAAGCTGCACACAGGCAAAGGCCATCTTTCGTTCGCTGCCGCAGGCCCTCTGCCTGGCATATGACCACCCAATGAATGCATGAATCATTGGATAAGGGTGAAGGAGGGATTTGAACCCAGGCCTCTCACGGTGTCCTCTGACTCCCCTCGAACAGCAACCATCACCCCAAACTGTTACTGGCTTAGGGCTGAGAACCCAGCGCAGCTCCGTGGATGCACCTGATAGAGTTGCCTTCTCACAGCCACGTCCCTTGTCTTCAGTGTGATTCTACATCTACTGAGCTCTTACGGGGTCAGGGCTGGGGGTGACGCCGGGGCTTCCAGGAACGAGCTTGGTGGGGCCCTTGGGGGGCAGGAATCGGCCTTGTTTCCTGGTCTCCCCTGCCCAGCACAGAGGGGCCAGATGAGCATGCAGGGCTTCGCCACCGCGCACGGACGGGGACCGTGCGCAGGGCAGAGTGCGCGCCGAGCATGGATTTCCGAGCGTGGATTTCCGTCTGCGGGAGGAAGCGAGTGGACCACAAACTCAACCCCGGAGGGGCAGGAGGGGAGAGAAGGGAGCTACCCCAGTCAAATGCCTCTTAGGGGCTAGCACTTGTCTGAGTCTGAGACGAGTCCTTTGCCTTTCTGCCCCCCACCGCAGGAGGGTAGGAAGGTAAGAGAGCGGGTACTGGAGTCAAAGCAATCTGGCCCCGCCTCTGACCACTCATGGCACCTCTAAGCCTCAGTTTCTGTGTCTGTCAAATGGGGACAGTAGTCCACAGTGGCTGTGAGGACTAAATGACAACGCCCTAAAATGCTTAGCAGAGCACCAGGCACAAGCTCACCCCAGAAATATTACTATCGGATGGGGGGTGGGTGCCAGCAGCCCCACGACAGGTTCTGCCGGGCATCTGGCTCAGCAGTACCAGGCAGGAAACAGGCACAACCAAGCCAGTAAAATAGTGATTTTATTTGCTACGCTGACAGCGGCTCTGAGTGGGGTTGGTGGCTGCTGTCTCTACGTGGGGTCTCTGAAAAGGGGACAAGAGTGTGACAACCGCCAAGCTCAGGGCTGGCGGTGGTGTCTCTGGAGACGGAGCCCAGTCTGTGGCTCAGAGGAAAGGAGATCCAGGGTCCAGTGCGCTGGACAGGGTGCACGCACTACCTCCTGGGCCCGGTGGGTGGCAGCCAGGGCTGCTCAGCCAGCTCCTGCTCCAGCTGCTTGAAACGCTTCTTGGAGGCCCCCTTGGGCCGCAGCCACCGCAGGCAGTCTGGGAGGCAGTGGTCCAGCATACTCTGCAGAGAAGAGGAACAGCTCAGAGGGGAGGGGGTGGCTGGGGCCCAGCCCCAGCCCCTCCAGCCCCTCCAGCCCTGAGCCGCAGCGGGCCCCACCTCCAGCATGAAGGCCCCCACGAAGTTGAAGGCGACCAAGCCCAGCAGCAGCAGCTTGAAGCAAGTGTCACTGATGTTCCTCAGTGTCAGTGGCCCCCGCAGGAGGCCGGGGGCCAGGAGGAGGCCCACCAGGATGGAGCCCAAGAGCACCAGGGCCACCAGGAAGGGCACTGAGGAGGAGAGTCTGTCAGGCCAGGGCAGCCCTGCACACACACACCAGCCCACGGGGACCCCCCAGCCCCGCCCCTCCTGGCACCCTGCCTCCCCACCCCCCCACGCAGCAGCACCATTGGTGTACAGCGGCTGGCGGAAGGGCGCCCCCTTGGACATGGCTGCGGCCAGGATGAGGTACTGGAAGCTGGACAGCGAGAAGACCACTGTGTTCTCGTAGTTGGGCAGGTTGTCTGGTGCGGGCACCGTCTTGTTCAGAGGCTGGAACCTGAGGGCATGGGGACCAGGGGTCAGGGAATGCGCCCATGGAGGACAGGGCAGGGGGGATTTGGGGGTGGGCCCCCAACTTACCAGGGCTGGGCCAGCGTCAGGAAGTAGCCCCCCAGCTGCACGCCGGCCACCAGGGCCACCTGCAGCAGCAGGCTGCTCAGCACAGGCACGCTGAGCAGGGCCCCTGGTGGCCGCGCTTGCCCCAGCACCAGCGCCGGCCCGGTGCGGCTCATGAGCACAGCCACGGTGGCGGTGATGACCAGGTCGATGACCAAGAACTGCACGTCGCCCAGATTGGTGTTGATCTGCCGGCAGCGGGGGGAGGGCAGAAGGAACCATAGCCCCTAGTCTGATGGGGGAGCCCCAGGCCTGGCCTTCGGGGGGCCCCTCTCCCAGTCTGAGGGAGCGGCAGCCCAGATGGCCTTGGGGGGGCCTGAGGCTCTGCCTTGTGGAGCCGCTGGGTTAATGGAGGGAGGGCACAGTTCCTGCCCACAGGAAGCCCCAGGCTCCAGGCAGACATAGGAATAGGCTCTAGTATAAGATCAGCATGGCCACATAGTGTCCCCTGCTTTCTGTGGGGGCCAGGGACACGTGTTCAGAGAGGTTGAGATGCCACTCCTCTCAGGGAAACAGGTGGACCCATGAGAAAGGGGCAAGGGCCTTGGCTATGCCCCACTCCTACCTCTGTCTCCTCCCCCCTGCCTGGGCCATGCCTCAGTGTCCCCTGCAGATGGGGAGCTCTGCAGGACAGGGATGTGTTAGCACAGAACCCCCCCCCCCATTTCTGAGGACCCACAGGCTCTGTGCTTTCATCCTCTTATACCAGCCTGGCCCTGGAGGCCCACGAGTCACCCGAGCCACAGCTAGAAAGGGGCAGAGCGGGATTTGAGGCCACACCATCTATGCCAGAAGCTGCCGGGCTCCTAACCCTACCACAGAGCATCCTCACGCTGGCCTGATGCGGGCACCCACCGTGTACAGGATCAGGACGGAGATGAACTGGGTCAGGCTGTACAGGGCCATGTACTTGAAGACGCTGAAGGACATGTCGAGGGAGCAGCGGCCTTCCCTGAGGAGCAGATGTGGATATTAGGGCCCCAGGCTGCCTGACGGGCCAGCCCCCGCCTATGGCCCCCACCGCCTCACCTGATGACCATGGGCACACACTCGATGCTGGCCACGCTCGAGGTGAAGGGCGAGACCACGGAGGCCTCGGCCTGGGATAGTGAGATGCCCACATCGGCCGCCTTGAGGGCCCCGCAGTCATTGGCGCCGTCCCCGCACATGCCCACACAGTACCTGGCAGAGGGGGCAGGTGTAGCCGGATTCACAGCAGGCTCAGCCTGTGAGGTGCCTCCTCATCTGTGAAGGAGCCCCGCCCACCTCCCAGGCTTGCTGGCAGAACACAAGGCAGGCAGGATGCCTGGTGCACGGTAGGTGCTCAGTAAGTGGGTGCAGGTACTACTTTGGCGTGAGAACCCCAGGAGAGCCCACGTGGCTTCCCTCTGAGGGCCGTGGCTCTCTAATGCCTGAGGTCGGAGGCAGGGGTTCATGGACTGGCCTGTCCCTCCGAGACCCCTCCCCCGCGCGCACTCACTGAAGCTTCTGCAGCTCACACACCAGCTCCGTCTTCTGCTCAGGAGCCATGCGGGCAAAAATGGTGCCCTGGACCAGGACCTAGGGGCACAGGGAGAGGGGCGAGGTGCTGAGGCAGCCACAGAATAGGGATGCGGCAGCCAAGAGGAGGGAGCAGAGCAGAGGGAGGTGCGGGGAGGCCAGGGAGGCTGGGCAGCCCTACCTTGGGCAGTAGCTTGGGGAAATGCTTCATAAGGACACCAAAGGTGGACCCGCTGAGGGCCAGGTGGCTGGATCGGGGGTCTGGCTCCACAGCGTAGCTTGAGACCTGGTCAGGCTCCTGCAGGCCAGGGAAGCCCAGCTCAGTGCCCCTGCCCACCCCCGATTGCTGGGGCCCGGATCACGTGACACAGGGACACAGGGGCAGGGGCGCCAGTGGGGTGCATGGCGGGAACTCTGGGTCAGCCTCACCCTTGCCCCGTTCACAGCCGCAGAGGACTCCACTGGCAGGAGCTCGAGGGAGGCGGGCTGGCCCTGCTCAGGGGGAGTGGCACGCAGAATGACCAGACGCTCCTGGGGGCCCACCATGCTGCAACTCTGGGCCACAGTGACTGCTGTCTGCAGGTTGTCCCCTGGAGCGCATGGGTCAAGGTCAGGGTCCAGCTGCCATCCAGGGGGGCCAACCTCACCCAGACACGTGTTGAAGGGAAAATCGAGACCGGACAGAATCTATCTGCCGTGACCGGCTGAACGGGCTCAGGCATGTTACCAACGTCCCTGAACCCGTTTTCTTGTCTATGAACTTAGGCCTCAAAGGTCTCACAAACTGGGGGCCTGGGTTCAAGTCCCACATATACTCCTTAGTGCTGTGGGGCTTTGCTGGAAAGTGTGCGTGGGGGGCAGGTAGGGAGGACAAGGAGGAAACAGACCTACTGAGCTCCTCTGTGTCACCCTGTGGAAACTAGACCCTGGAGGGGCCACCTAGAAGATGAGTAGTCTGGTCGGAGCCAGGCTGCCCGACCCCACCCTGGGCTGCTCCTCTGAGCCCCACCTTCCTCATCCATCAGATGGGCGACAGTGACTGCTTGGGGGGATATTGTGAAGATCTGTGACATGTCTGACAAGGACCTGGCCTGAAGCAGGGCCCTAGGAGATGCCCCGGGCAGTGCCGCTGGGTCCCTTCTCTCTGCCCAGGAGGTGGCACTGTGCCCTGAGCAGGCCTAGGGTACCTGTCACCATGACGGTACGGATGCGGGTCCTCCGCAGAGCCTGGATGACTGGCGTTGTCTGTGGCTTCAGCAGGTTCCTCATGACCAACAGCCCCAGGAGGCTCAGCTGCTGCTCCACGGTGTCCCTGCAGGGTGGGTCAGAGGTCATGGAGTGAGCAAGGCCCCTCCCCCAGCTCTGGGCCCTGCCTGCTCGCAGGACTCCCTTTGCCCACACCTGAGGCTTGGTTCCCAAGGCCCACCTGGTCAGTTGCTGAGCTGCCTCCAGACTGGCCGTGATGGGCAGCGACTTGCCAGCCAGGGCCACGACGCGGTAGCCAGCAGCGGTGTAACTCTGCAGTACCTGGGCGAAGTTGGTGGGCACTGCCAGGCAGACACAGATGTCACCGGGACAGGAAGGTTGGTGCAGGGACAGAGACTGAGTGCCCACCCATTCTGTGTCAAGGCCGACCAGTGGACCTGGGGCCCGCCCCCTTCACCTGTTTCGGGGCTGCAGAGGCCAGCCACCAGCTCAGGGGAGCCCTTGACATAGGCCTCCGGCTGAGCGGCACCTGGCCATGCCACCACCACATTCATGCGCTGCAGGGCTGATGAGAAGGGGAAGCGGCCGAGGATGCTGACTGGCACCAAGGGCTCCTCCTGCAGGGTGGGAGGGCAGCTGAGGAGCTGACTCATGGAGCCCTCCCCTCCAACCCCACAGGGCCCTAGGAGATGCCCCGGGCAGTCCCGCTCAGCTCACCATGCCCTGGTGCGGGGGCTCCTGAACTGGAGGTCTCATCACTGCCAAGACCTGGGTCCCAAGTGCCCCGTCGGCAGCCAGTCCCTCTTCCAAGACCTGGGAGGCAGGCAGAAAAGGTTAGCATCACAGGGCCTGGGCGCTGGCTTAGCCTGGGGCAGCCAATCCTTGGCCCACGGAAAGGCAGCAGGAGAGAATCAAGTGAAACTTATTAAAGACTTCCTTAATGGGAGACTGGACAGAACAGAAGAATGTGGGCTTTGGGGTCGGGCGGACCCAAGTTCAAACTCTGGCTTTGCTGCTGGGTGACCTTGGACAAGTTATTACAAATCCCCCTAACCTCAGTTTCCTCCCTGTGAAGGAGGCATTAAGCTTCCTTCCTAGGGCTTAAGGAGTACACGAAACAGATGTGCAACAGAGTGCTGGCACATAGTAGGTGCTGCACACGTGGCCTTGGCCACTGTAACTACTGGCGGCGGGCATAACAGAGACCACCCTGGAAGTCCTAGAATGAAGACCAGGTGGGCTTAGTTAGGGCCCAGCTGCCCAGAGGCAGGGGGCTGACCTGCTTGGCCTCCTCACCCAGCCAGTAGATTCCACCATCTTGAGGTCCATAGGGTCGCCCACCGGGGTGTCCTGGAGCCGGCTGAGGGCGTGGCAGGTGGCCAGTGCTCGGAGCAGGGGCCCCATGGGCAGGCGGCGGGGCTCTGGGACCAGTGGCAGGAAGGCCTGCCCCTGCAGGGGCACCACACCCATCACATCCAAGCCATCCTCAGTGAGGGTGCCTGTCTGCAGGGGGCAAGCGGGCAGGCCAGGGATGAGGCCCAGGATGAGCCGTGCCCTGCTGGGCTGGGCGCCCACACCCCAGGCCAGGCAGGTCCCACGGGAGCCCCAGGACCCAGCGCTAGAACCAGAGGAGGTCTTCTCGTATCTAGGCTTTTGCACATTCGGTTCCTCTGTCAATTGGCCCCCCCAATCCCTGCTGTTTCTTTGTCTGGCATCACTTCTTCCGGGAAGTCTTCCATAACCCTATGGTTGGGCCAGGTGGTCCTGGCTGTGGGCTCCCACCCACGGCCTCTTTGCTGCCCCGTCATTTGTTCACTGTGGTACCAGGGGGAACACCTGGTCGCGCACCGCGCCTAACTGAATTGTTGAATGAATGAATGACTGAGTGAATGAATGAAAGAATGCCTGCATTGCCCACACGTCCATCTGTTACATGTCTGGCTCCTTTGCTAGCCTGGGGACTCTGGGAATATGATCATCCACCAACCTTTCTATTCGAAACCCTCCGCAGTCCCCTCTGCCCTCAGAATAACATCTAATCTCCTCCCCACTGCTCCTCAGGCCTCAAGCACACGGTCTATTCCTCCAAGGAGCCACACTGGCCCCTTCCCGAACCTCCCTGGCCTGGGGCCTGCCACGTGTCCATGTGGTTCAACCCTCACTGAGGTCAGCCAGGGTTCTGCGCATAGGAGCCCCCCTTGACTGCTCTCCCTCTAAGGGAGGGACCCTTATGTATCACCCACCAGGTATCTGATTCGCTTCCTTCCTAAAACCCATCAGCGCCTGAGGCTCTCTGTGCTTTCGGGTTCACTTGTTCTGCTGGGGGCGGGCACACACATCCATGTCTGGGTGAGAGCTGTGTGGGTCATGGATGGATCCCCAGGAGCACTGGGCGCACAGTAGGCTCTCATCGATTCTCCAACAAATGAGTTAATAATTTCAGACATTTTATCTGAGCCTGATGTGGGTGGTGGCTGGGGGAGGGGCCGTTCCTCTGAGTATTTCTGCCCCGGGACAGTGCCTGGCATCCAGCAGGCCCTTGGTCAGTGTTGCTGAGTGAAGAATGCAGGTGTGGAGGCCTGGCCGTGGCACCTGTGCCCCCGCCCCGTGCCAGCCCCGCCCACGGCCCCTACCTTGTCGAAGCACACCAGCTGGAGCTTGCCCCCCAGGTTGATGCGAAGCGGGTGGATGCAGAAGATGCCCTGGCTCCGCAGCCGGCTCTGGGCGTAGAGCGTGCACACGGTCATGGCGGCTGGCAGGGCGGGCGGCACCACCACCGTCACCAGGTCCAGAGCCCGGACCACAATTTCATTCACTGGCACCTGGCAGGGCAGGGGGCACCATGAATGCCAGGGGCCATGCTATGGGCCCTGGCCTCCTACTGGCCGCCCCCACCTGGCCCCCGGGCTTACATACCCGGTTTCGGTGGAGGATGAAGATGCTGTAGATGGTGCCAAAGAGAGCTGGGGAGACAGCAAGGGACTCAGTGGGACTTGGGATGGAGCCTTGGGTACCAAGGCAGGGTGGGATACAGGGTACACTCACCCAGGACAGAAAGGGCAGCCACGAACTTCATGCTGTGTTTGTAGAACTTGAAGTTGATAGGCCGGGGATGCAAGATGGAGCTCACCAGCCCCCCTTTAGCTGTGCAGAACCCTGTGAAGAGAAGGAAGCTGAGGCAGGGGACACTGAAGGTCAAGATGGGTCTTCCCACCCTGACCGGTGTGGCTGTTTGTTGGACATAATCAGGAAAAGCGAAAGGTCGCCAGTTCAATTCCTGGTCAGGGTACCTGCCTGGGTTGCGGGTTCGGTCCCTGATCGAGAAAACTGATGGATGTTTCTCTCTCACATCAGTGTCTCTCTCCCTCTCTTTCCCCCTCCCATCCCCCCTCTCTAAAAATAAGTAAATAAAATCTTTTAAAAAAGGGTCTTCCAACCCCTACCCAGCCCACTCGCACCTCTGGGGTGTAAGACATAACGCTCTAGGGTTAAACTTCACCGGTCTGGGGTCACACGTGACAGCCCACAGGACTTGTCCAGCCCAGAGAATTTATTAAAAACTCAATGAGTAAGTCAGATCTGGTGACACTGGGTCCCCTTCCCATGTGGCAAGAACCTGTGAAGTTGTACAGCAGTCCCCCCTTCTCCGAGGGGACAGGTTCCAAGACCTGCCCTGCGAGCCTGAAATCGTGGGTAGTGCCAAACCCTATACATGCCGGTTTTCGCTATAGGCTCGAGCCTCTTCACTTAAGGGAAGCACTTCTCGGCTCCTCTTTGGCGTGTCCGAACCGCCAGCATTACTGCTCTTGTGCTTTGGGGCCATGACTAAGTAAAACGAGGGGACTTGCACACAAACACTGCGACGTCTCGACAGTCCTCCTGATAACTGAGTCACTACTAAAGCGACTCACGGGCGGGCGGAATGCAAGGCACGAATGTGCTGGGTAAGGGATGAGTCACGTCTCCAGGGGGACAACGTGGGATGGCATTGAGATTTTACCACGCTACTCAGAACAGCGTGCCATTTAAAACGGTTTATTTCTGGAATTTTCCATTTAATATTTTTAGGCTGCAGCTCACTGCAGGTAACTGAAACCAGGGTAAGGGGGCCTCCTGCACAGCACGGCTCCCTTCCTAGGGGATGCGCTCTTTCCTCCTTGCCATGTCCCTGCCCACTTCAGCCAACCCCAAGCAGGGAAGTGGCAAAAATGAGTCCCACCTGTCCCATGTCACCTCTCTTCTAGGTGCTGGGCCCGGCCATCCCTCCCTGCTTCCCTGACTCCTACCTGTTCGGGTCACCACTGCCAGGACGTGGGGTCCTATGAAGGCCCGGGACTGCAAGACGAGGGTCCCGCAGAAGAGTGTGTGCCGCCGGTGGGTCTCTGGGCAGTAGGGCACCGGCCCCTCCGGCAGGGCCGTCTTCAGCACCGGAACGCTCTCCCCTGGCAGGGATGTGGTGTGAGGCCCATGAGGACCTGCATGCCCCTCCGTCCCACCAACAAGACCACCAGTCACGCACAGAATTGTTTCATCAGCCCTAGGTCTCATTTAAAGAAAAAAAAATTATGGGGTGGGGTGGAGGGATGGGGAGAAAATGCAGACAACTGTAATTGAATAACAATAAAAAATTTTTTAAAATAATTTATTTCTTAGAGGGAAAAGGAGGGAGAAAAAGAGGGAGCGGAACATCGATGTGCAAAATATCGATCGGTTGCCTTTCACACACCCCCAACCAGGGACCCGGCCCACAACCCAGGCATGTGCCCTGACTGGGTATCGAACCAGCAACCTTTTGGTTTGCAGACCAGCATTCAACCCACTGGGCCATACCAGCCAGGTCGGCCCTAGGTCTCATTAACTTTCATAATCATGTGTGAAAAAAATCACCGCCCCCAACTTACAATGAGGGACACTGAGGTTCAGGGAGGGCAAAGACCTAAGACCCAGCGACACAGTCCTGGAGGGGTGTGTGCCAGCCGGCCAGCCTGCAGGAGTTGTCTCTCAGGAGAGCGGAGTGTGTGCACGCACGCACGCACACACACACACACACACACACACACAGGGGGGCGGAGGTGGGGGGAGGCTCTCCTTCTGCTGGGACTGTTTTGCAACAAGCTGCATTATTTTTATAATTCAAACCAATAAAGATATGGACACGAGGGGGCTGAAGCACTGTAAAGCCCCGGGCCGCTGCCGGGCGGAGTGGCGATCTCTTACTGAGGGCCCGAGAGGCGCAGAATGAGTGAGTGCTGAAGCCAGGGTTGTGAGCTGAGAGCAAGGGGCAGAGGAGACTCAGGCTACAAGTTCCGATGCAAGCGAGGGGCTTGGTGCAGGGCAGCACACGAAGGAGACTCCGGGCCAGGGGCGTGGGCTGACCTGTCAGAGCACTCTCGTTGACCGTGCACTCGCCGGCCACCAGGGTGGCGTCACAGGGCATCAGCCCACCCTCTTTGGGCAGCACCAGGCAGTCTCCGGGCACCAGCTCGCTGGAGTCCACCCATTCCTCCTCTGCGGGAGGGTGGAAGACTCAGCATGGCCTAGGCCCTGCGCCTATCCCACCCCACCCCCAACCCCCTCTCTTCCCCAGCTCTCACCTCCCCCAGGCCGGCACACGCACACCCGCACGGAGAGCTTGACCATGTCCCTCAGGGTCTGGCTTTGCTGTGAGCAGAGGGATGGGCAGGGAGTCAGCGGGCGGAGGCCCCATGGGGACCCATCTGCCCTGCCCCACCCACCTCACACCACCCACCTTTCTGGTCTTGTACAGCGACAGGCAGATGGAGATGGAGGAGATGAGGAAGATACACAGAGCGTACCAGTAGTACTGGTCAGCCAGCCACAGTCCGATGCTGAAGGCCTGGAACCCATAGTAGGGGTTCAGTGCCTGAGGGAGGGGTGGGAGGTGTGTCAGGGCCCTTGGTCTCCAGGGCAGCCCAGCCACAGGGAGCAGAGAACCCTGCAGCAGCCGCAGGACTGCAGCCAAGCCCTTCTCCCAGTCAGTCCCATCCAAGGGCCCTTTGAGCCCCCAGCTTCTGCACTCTAAAGAGGACATGGGCATTTGCACGCCAGGCCCCGGAGAAGTACTTCCCTAAGTGCCATACGACGGTGATGACAATTCCACCAGGTGGGTGCTGCCATAAGCTCCATCCACAGATAAGGAGACTCAAACACAGGAGGGTTAAGTCACTTGCCTAAACCCCCAGAGTTTCCAAGTAGCTGACTAGGGTTTACATCAGACCAGCCTGACTCCCCAGGTGTCTTCTGCTCCAGGCTCAGAGGGCTGGGATGGGGACAGTGTCCTCTCGATGTGTCAGGGTCACTGGTTCCCTTTGTCCCTGTGTGACCTCAGTCATGCCACGTCCCCTCCCTGAAGCTCAGGTTCCTCACATGTGAACAGTGCCCCCTACCCCGCTCCCCACTTGTGGGGTTATAG
Source organism: Desmodus rotundus (assembly GCF_022682495.2). Classification (NCBI taxonomy): domain Eukaryota; kingdom Metazoa; phylum Chordata; class Mammalia; order Chiroptera; family Phyllostomidae; genus Desmodus; species Desmodus rotundus. The sequence continues at coordinate 9,484,520 of NC_071389.1, forward strand.
AGAATGAAGAGGATAATGCATGGGAAGGCTCTTGGCAGAGAGCAGAAGCCCAGGCTGTGGCTTCACCTCGGCCTCTAGTCTCCAGCCTGGACTGGAAGCCCCAGATCCTCGCCCTGGGCTGACAGGGACTGGGTCTGAGATGAATCTACTGTGGAGAAGGGGACAGCGAGCCAGGCCTGCCACTGGGTAGTGGTCCAGAGAAGGCTTGCGGACAGCCCTACCTCATCCACCAGCAGCTGGGGATAGGACCTGACCGGCACACTGATCACGTTGGGGCCGTAGACGGTCTTCCTGCAGGAAGAGAAGGGCGAAGTGTCAGACGAAGGGGGCTGTGCCAGCCGGCCCCTCTGGGGGTGCCCGAAGCTCCTCACTTTACAGCTGGGGAAACCGAGGCCCAGGGGAGGTAGGTGACTGGACAAAGGCAACAGCTGGGGTTGGGGGGCGAGACAGGCACCCCCAGTTCTCAGGGCCCCTCTGGTCCAGGGCGGCACACACCTCACGGCGTGGTCATGGAGGCCGAGGCCGGAGCGGGAATGGTGGATGTCGTCACACGTGCGGCCCTGGTCCAGCAGGCTGGGAAGGAGGGGCACTTGTGCAGGTGACAGGGCCTGAGCTCTGCACCCGCACCCGTGGCCCGCTTCTGCCACACTGTGCACCCAGGACAGAGCGGGTCCCTCACTAGCTCTGGGTTACTTTCTCCTCTGGTTCCTCTGATGAGGCCCAAACTACCCAAACCCTCTCGGCAAGGAAAGAGAACAGAGACACATGATCCCACGTGACAGCGACAACAGCAGTGACCATGCCTTGGGTAAGTTACTTAAGCGCTCCGTGCCTCAGGTTCCTCCTCTACCACATGGGCACAGTGATGGCGCCCACCCCACAGGGCCGGGGGGCAGGGGCACGCAGAGTGCTTGGACAGTGCCTGCTCAGACTGAGTGACAGACTCGTCGGCCACTTTTGCTGTCCTTCTTAGGCAGCAGGGGCTCTGGTGCCACCGCCACTTCCACTTGGCGTTCACCTCTCTGCACGATGACACAGAAGCTTACTGCCAACACCGGCCTTTCCCTGAGGGCTGCACCTGGCGGCGGGAGCTCACTCCGCCCGCAAAGTGCAGAACTCATGTCCCTAGGAGCAGCCCTCAACCGACAATGGCAGGTGATGGGTAGGGACGGACCCGGGCCTCCTCACTCTGTGGGTGGTGGCACCCCAAGGTATGGGCTCTACACGGGATCAAAGAGATCCCCAGGGGACTGAGATCCAGGTGCCCGTGATAACCAGTCCCCTGGCAGCCTGCCCCTCCCACCTCACTTCCCCCAGGGTTCCCAGGATCACCTTCGGGCCAGCTCACGGCACTAAATCCCTGTCTCAGGGTCTGCTTCCTGGGGCTCAAGTTCAGACGTGTTGGGAGCTCACATTTATCAAGCACTTAGTAGGTGGCAGAGCTGGGACCAGACCCCAGACAGACGCCCTGAGTCCAGTGTTCCCACCTCAGCCAGAGGCTGTGCCGAGCTTCACAGACGCTGATGTACTTCACCCTCGAAATACGCCCAGGAGGCAGGGATTCTCTTCCTGCCCTGTTTATAGACACCTCGGGGCCTGGACAGGCTCAGTGACATGCCCATGATTACAGGAGGCCAAGGCCCAGGGCTGGGAGGGAACCCAGGCCGGCCACTCCTTGCCACCTCCTCCGCTCAGTGCGGCACCCAGCACTGCGGTGGGAGCCGAGTGAGCCACGGCCCCGCCCCTTACCTGACTTGGCAGAAGGCCTGCTGGGCCTCTATCCAGATGTAGCGCTGGCCCCGGAAGAGGTAGTACCGCAGCACCTGCTGCTGGGTAGGAGAGAGGAGAGGCTGGGCTCGCGTGGGGTGGGGGCAGCAACCAATGTCACAGGAGAGCGGTGTGAGAGGGGTGTAAAGGTGGTCAGTCTGCACCCCGGACATTTGGGACAACAGAACCAAAGGTCCCTGGGCAATGGGGACCCTCCCACCCCTCGCCACTACACAGAGTGGGAAAGTAAGGCTCAGACAGGGGCAAGGGCCTATCCAGAACCCACCTGTCCGCTCGCTGCCTCTTCACCGCTGTGGAGCAGGGTGGTGTCCTTCCACGCACCCTCCGGTACCACCCCCACAGCAACCTGGCTCCGGCCATCCTCCGCCTGGGTCTGTGGGGGCAGCTCCAGGCTGGGGAGGGGCGTGGGGGTTACTGTAGAGCCCTGGGAGCCACCCTAGCACCTCTCCATGCCCTCAGAGGCACCCTCCATCCGGGGATGGGAGGCACCGGGGTCAGAGCCTGTGTAGGTGGGGGACCGGGGAACAGGGCCTTCTGGAAAGGGGTGGTGGGGCTGCCTTACCGGCCATCGCCGAAGGCCTCAGTCTGCACCTGGACAATGCAGAGCTGCCAGGAACTATCCTGGAACAAGGAGGTGTGCACTCAGTCCCAGAAGAGACCCCTCACTGCTCAAGCCCCCCCCTCAGAGTCCGGTGGCCCCTGTGGGAGGAGCAGGGGTCAAGAACACAGATGATGCGCTGGCTGGTGAGGCTCAGTGGATTGAGTCCCTGACTGTGAACCAAAGGGTTGCCGGTTCGATTCCCAGTTAGGGCACATGCCTAGGTTGCGGGCCAGGTCCCCAGAGGCAACCACACATTGATGTTTCTCTCCCTCTCTTTCTCCCTCCCTTCCCCTCTGTTTGAAAATAAAATATTTAAAAAAAGGAAAAAGAATATGGATGACCTCCTCAGGAACCACCCAAACTGCTCCTTGCTCCCACTGCTCAGGTGGGAAAGCAGAGGTCCAGAGAGGACGAGCTGCACAGGTCCCAGATACTTAGTGGCCAGGTTAGGCTGAGAACCCGAGTATCCCCATGCCCAACCCTAACCCAACGCCACCTTTCTCCATCCCCAGGCTGCTACCGCTCAGCCTCTCACCTCTTTGTCTCTTATTTCGATGACGAGTGTTTCGGCGCGGGCCAGGCTGCAGGGCTGGAATCGCAGGCGCACCCCCCACACCGGCTTCCACCGGAAGAGCAGCAAAGGGACCCCTGCCATCATCCAGACCACGGCGTGATAGCCTATAACCCTCCATGCACTCCCACAGTAGCCGCTGAGCCTCTGTGGATGCAGGGCGAGAAGGCCCGGGTCGGTGTGTGGGGGGAAGGAGGGGGCTGGAGGAGGAAGACAGGGTCTGGGCGCCCCGGTGCTGGTCCCACCTGCCCCTCCCTTGCCCACGTACCACGGATGAAACTGAGGAGCTGAGGGGATCTAGAGGCATCCCTATTGTCAGGGTCCCGTAACTGGAGGCCATGCTGCCCACGAGAGGGCTGCTGTCTGTGGACAGAAAAAAAAAAAAGAGAAGGTCATCTGGGGACAGCGGACTCCTTTCTCTGATTCTTTACACACTAAGCATTGCCATGTCATAAGCTGGTGTGATGGGGCCCACAGCGCCAGCCTTCCCGGGCCTGTGATCTGTCTGTTGGTTCACACTTGCAGCGTCTTTGCTTCCTCCGTGTCTGGTGATTTCTGACTGGGTGTGGGCCCAGAATCAGGGGACGGGGGCTGGAGAGCACCTGGAGCTTTCACGGCACGCACACACCCAGCTGTTAGCCTCCTGGGCATTCTGTGCCCCACTTTTCCATCTGGTCCCCACCTGCAGGGCAGGATTGGTTGCTTGCCCTTGCTCACGCCCAGCACAGGCCTGGCAGCAAGGAGACGCTGGCAAGTCCAGTCTGGACTGGTGAAATGTCAGGCCTGCCTTTGAGGGCAGCCCCACTCCAAAGGCGGGATAGGTGGCGGGAGGAGGAACCCGGCCACTGGGGGTGGGCTGAGCAAGCCCCCAGGTCTGTGGAGAGAAGCTACCATGTGCCAGGGCCCCGCTGAACAGCTCCCAGGGTTCCTTCTGTGAGGAAGGCCCTGCTATCAACCCCACTCTACAGATGGGTACACTGAGGTTCTGGGAAAAGCACTAAGCTGTTGCAGAAATTCTTTCTCCTGCTTCCCCTCTTGTGGAGCTGTGGTCCTAGCAGGGTAGGCAGACAGACAGTGGGTGTCCAGGGGCCCTGAAGGGGGTGGGCAGCCTCTGATGGGGTTCCTCTGATGGTGGCCCCGGACCACATGAGCAGCTGTCAGGCATAAAGGCACCCAGGCCCCTTCCCAGACCAGCCGGAGCAATGGCGGAGGTGAGGCATGCTTCACGGGAGCCTCTGAAAAGGTCACTAAGCAGGGTGGGGAAGCTGGGCAGCCTGCTGATTTCCTGGGTTCCCTCCCCAAAAAGAGGCCTGCAGAGGCCTGACCTAAAAGTCCCCACCCCACAAGCCCAGGCAACTACCACTGGCACAGCATCCCAGTCCCGTGGCTGCTCTGCCCCACACACGGGGCCTCTGCAGCTGGGCCCAGCAGCAACCCGCAGGAGTCAACCTTCCCTGCGCCAACACAGCTCCTGGCTCTTTTTAGGTGGCTGACACAACAACCCTGACAGGTAAGCACAATTACTCTCCCCTTTTATGGAAGAAAACGAAGCAGGGAGAGGTTAAGTCACCTGCCTGAGGCCACACAGAACAAGTGCAGGACAGTGCAGGGACACACGCCCGGCAGGCAGACTGCAGGGTGGCTTTGAACCCCTCTGCTCTACCTCCCGGGAATACCCTGAGGCTTGGGGCCATGTGTCCCCATCAGACCAGGCGGTCTGTCTCCCGTCCCAGCCCCCCAAATCTCCTCGCTCTTGATGGTGGTAATAATCACTATGGTAATGACAATAATTAGAGCAGCCAACATCCATTAAGCACTTCCCAGATGACGAGAGTGCTCTAAGCCTCCATACAAATTGACTCGTTTAACCCTCCAGCCACATGATGAGGGGACACAAAAGAGGAAGCTGAGGCTCAGAGGTGCAGACCCCCAAGTAAATGGTGGAGCCAGGAACTCGGAGCCCAGGTCCTCTGGTTTTGGGGCCCGTGTGGGCACTTCAGAGAAGCACCTCCCAAAGCCTCTTCCACCTCGATGACTCAAAAACCAAATTAGCTCAAGCCCCGCCCACAGCCAGTCACTCTTCCTTCGCTCAGGTGACTCAGAAAACAAATGGAGCCACCAGCCCCAGGAAGTTGGACACACACTCCCAGGCAAGCACGTGAAGCCAGCAGCCTGCAGCTCTCAACCACAGGGCCTCTGGCCAGGAGTCTACTCAAGGCCAGAGGGGCAGAGACCCCGGCCTGGGTCCCTTGGGGTCGGGGGGTCGTCATTTTCACTCTAGGCCTGGCCACGTCCAGCTTGCCAGGGAAGCTTGTGGAGGCTTCACTGCCTTCCTTTCCTGGGGCCCCTCTGCTCGCTGGTGTGGCCCGGGAAAAACTCAGGCTGGCTCCTGCCCTGGGGGCAGAGGAGCCGACATTCACGACAACTGACAGTCTGCCTGGCAACACTGGGTTCTGGGGTCCTTGGCCACCAACAAGCCACAGCCCTTTTCTTAACCCCACTTCAAAAGGCCGCAGTCCCAGTCGCTCCTGGAGTCCTTTCTGCCTTTTGTGCCCGAGTCCCTCACCCGCCCTGGGGACCATCTCTCGGAGCGGGGCAGGTGGGTTGTTTCTCCTGCCTTACAGCTGTTCTCTGGGTGTTGCTGTGGCCTAAGGGGAAAGAGCACCTCAGGTTATAAGGGGCTGGCACAGCCCAGGTCCTGCTCCAAGGGCCTTACCTCTGTGGATTCATTATTCCCATGGAGCAGGTACTAACTTTATCCCTATTTTACAAATTAGGAAATGAGGCCCAGAGAGTGGCAGGAAGTGGCCCAAAGGCCATGCAGCCAGCGAGGGGTGGGACGTGGATCTAGGCAGTGTGACTCTAGGGTCCACACTCTCCCCCAGGGCCCCTCCGCCACTGTCATCACCTCCATAGTAACTGTGCTCCTGACTCTCTTATAAGCAAGCTGTGTTTGTTTATTTATATTTTTCAAGGCAAGCGCCCTAGGCTCTCTGGGCTTCCACTTCCAAAGTCTAGAATCATAACCCTGAAGCAGCTGGCAGAGGAGGAAGTGTGAGCCACCCGGGGTGTCTGAGGTTCCAGAAGCACAGGCTTGCACAGGCCGGTGGCTGCCGGCTTCCCTGCCAGGGAGGTGTGGCTCTGCTCTGACCCATTTCTCAGGCTCCCCTCCACTTTCTTGGCACCCAGCCTGAAACTTCACAGCTGTGCCACTTTTCCCACATGCGCACCAGACAGCTTCTCTCGGTGCCTTAAAACCCTCAGGCGGACAGCTCACAGGGGATGGGAAAGAAGCCTGCAGCATGCTGGGCTGACCCCAGCCAGCACTTCGTCAGTGCTGACCTGATCTAATCCTGCAACAATCCTGCGCCTTCTCCCCTTTTACAACTGAGAGAACCAAGCCTCGGAGAGGCGTGCAGACTTGGCTGGCAGTTGGAAAGGGCCTGTCTTACTCCAAAGTCCTCTCTGCGCATTTCACCCTGACCCACCAACACCCATCACATCAGGCTTGCATGCGTGTCATCGGCCATCCTGCTCACAGTTCCTGGCACGAGGCTGGGGCTCAGGAGCCGCTTACTGGATGGATGGGTAAATGTCTGCACACCTCACATGGGAGTGAAGGTGCCGGGCGTCACTCTGCCCACCTGCCGCTCCTGGGTCAGTCAGCCATGCGGTGCAGAGGTGCGGGACCCTTCCGAAGGGCCCTGCCAGTGACCATCTTGTGCCACCCTCACTTCATTACTTTCCCCAGGATCTATCACACACCAGTCATTGTCATTTTACGGGGATGCTCTCCCAGTCCACCTCAGGAAGAAGGAAGGGAGAGGAGCTTGTAGGAGGAAGTCACAACTGTGGAAAACCCTGGTCTCCAGGCAAGGTCAAGCCCAGGGCACTCTGTCCCGTAGGACACAAACACTGTTGTGCTTCTTTATCTCTATTCACATCTCAGTCTCCCCAGGGATGTCATAGGAAGGGCAGGGGGGTGTTTGACCTCTCCGGTCCCACCAGCTCAGGCTGCCCAGGGCAGGCACAGGCAGGCTGCATGGGGCCAGGTAACTTTCATGGTAACTATATCGCTCTTCTGAATAAAAGCGGCTGATCTTCATGCATAACCCTCTGAGGGAGGGACTATTATCCCCATCTTACAACTCAGGAAACTGAGGAACAAAGCTTCGAAGTCCCTTGTCCAGGGTCATACAGCTTGAAAGCGAAGACACTGGAAATAAGTGGGTCTGAATGAACACATTCCTCACAGCCACTGCAGGAAAAGCATGGATTAGGATCCCGATTTAAAAGGAGACACAGACAGGTTGATGACCACGGCCAAAGCCACCCAGTCTGACTCTGCAGCCCTGGGGCAATGCTACAGGCACTGCAAACAGCGGGGCTGGAGTCAAAGCCATCTGGGAACCTCTGGTTTCCTGCGGAAGCCCCCAGCTTCCTGCTGGTGACCTGGCAGCTGCCCAGGGAGGCAGGGCTGCCTCCCCCTTTGCTGTGGTTCTCCTGTGGCCAGAGGCTCCTGTCCTCTGCCAGGCTGGGGTGGCGAGGGACAGTCTGCTAACAGCACCCTAATCCTTTTACCTGTAGTCTAGGGGCCATCTTTCTCCAGCCTTTCCCCTCCCTTACTGTGGGTGCACTCTAGACTTTGGGGGTGGGGCTTGAGGGGGCAGATGGGGAAGGAGAGACCTGAACCCAGGGGTCTCAGCTGCAGAGAGGAGGCTCAAGCCCAGGTGGACCCTTGGCTGAGGTCTGGGGTCTGAGTGACTCACGTGGTGATGAGACCCTCCTGAATAAGAAAGGTCTACTGGCCCCATTCTCAGCAGGGGGGATTTAAATTAGACTCTGGGCAGGACAGGCCTGGAATGCCTGTGATGAGTAACTCAGAAGGTATGGGCGGTTCTTGGACCTGGGTGCTGATGGGCTTCAACCGGAGCCTGAGGCTGGGGATGGGAGCGGCGTTTTGTGCCTCAGGACAGTTTCAGGTATGCATGAGCCCGAGCCCTGAGGAAAGACTGTCCAGAGGCCCCGGATGCTGCGGCCTCCGCGCCTCTTTCCCCCCCACCCCCCGCCTGCCTGGACATCCATCACACTCGCGGAAGCAAGTCCAGTGGGAGCGGGGGCATTTCCCTGCCCCCCGCCACCGCAGGCCCCCAATGACCTCTTGCACGGGCACCGGGAGCTTCCTCTCCCAGGGCTGTAGGAAGGCGGGGAGGGAACGGCTCTGTGCGGCGCCATCCCCCGGCTCCCGGCGTCTCTGTGAAGAGCCCCAGGGATGACTCCCAGGTGACGGGGGAGGGGCCAGGACCGAGACGTCGCCGGGGTCGTTCTCCTGGCTCGCGACCCCGCAGTGGGGTGTCGCTTCATACCTGCTGTGTTGACTGGTGGCCCGGGGACCACGCCCGGTTCCTGGGCGGCCCTTGCCGCACACTCACCTGCGCTCATACTGGTCCTTTGCGCTCATCGCCAGCCCCGGCGCTGCAGCCCTTGGCCTGGGCCCTGGCGTCGCGAGGTCCCGCGGCGGGGGCACAAGGCGGAGAGCGAGGGAGCGACGGATCGGCCTCGGAACCTGCAGCAGCTGCTAGCTGGGAAGGTGCTGCAGTCGAGTTCTGAGCGCCTCCAAGCCCCGCCCCGCCCACTGCGGCCGCACGTCCGCGCACCGCGCCGCGGGGTCTGCTGGGACTTGTAGTCTGAGACGCCTCCAACGCACGCGCAAAGACAGACGCGACAGTCCTCAGTCACACCCCCCCCCGCGCGCGCGCGCAGAAGGGGAACACTCAGGGAATCCAACAGGACCACCCTCAGACAGAGAGACAGAGAGGGGATCTCTCAGGGAATCAGATAGGACAGCCCTCAGACACATGAACACACACACACACACACACACACACGCAGAGAAAGCCTCAGTCACGCAAACACAAGTGCAGCGCAACTCTCCCACCAACTCACACACAGCAGAGGCAGGACACTTAAGAGATACCCGCACAATAACCTCAGACACACACACAGATAGACTCCCAGGACACAGACGCAACACACAGATGCACACAGGTGACGCCGACATACACAGTGGTGTGACACTTAGGCACACAGACAGAGCAGCCCTCTCCCACCCCCCACGCACTGCCCACTCAGACGGAGTCAGCCCCAGCTGCACGTCACTGTGGTTGTGGACTATGCATGCGGGCTCAGGGTGGCCTCAGTCTCTTCCAGGCGGTGGGACCTTGGGCAAGACCGTTAACCTCTCTGGGCCTCATTTCTTTTTCCTTTTTGTTGGGTGGGGGGGCTCGTTTCTTCACCCGTATGGTGTTGATGACGTGAGTAATGCCTGCTTCACAGAGTCGTTGGGAGGGTCACATGAGGAAAAGCACGCAGAGCACTTGGGACCGCGCCTGGCACTGTTCAGTGCACATCGGAGAGGAAGACACACCTGCCCAGAGCGCGTGGTCAGACCAGCCTCAGGGACGTGTGGGCGAACACAGGGAGGCTCTACGGTGATGCGCAGTGGGCCTCTAAAATGCCAGGAAATAGCAGTGGCATAAACCAGACCCCAGAAGCCTCATTTCACAGTGTGACCCACAGACACGTGCACATGAGGGGTGCGTGGAGGCCCCCGAGAGGCACCAGAGGCCTCATCCTTATATGCAGCAGTCACCCCATAGTGACAGGCACAGACACAGTGTTCTGACCCCAGGGCCAGTGGCCTCTGGACTAAGAACCTCCAAAGGTGGAGGGTGAGTCAGAGACCCCAGGCTCTGGGGCAAACCAGGGAAGGATCAGGTTAAGGGCCAAGGACAGGGCTGGGCCTGACCCATCCAGTAGGAACTTCCGGAGGGCTGGGCACCGTTCTAGGAGCTGGAACAGGAGGGTGAACGAAACACCTGGGAGCAGCCGAAGGCAAGCAGCGGAAAACTCCCACGGCAACCTATTGCGGAAAGAGCTGGCAGGAGACAGAACTGTGCTGGAGAGTAAGGGTGGGAGACAGACCGCAGGAAGGGAAGCAGGGAAGTCCATGGCTGTACCCGATACATACCAAGGGCTCAGTAAACACAGCTGGTGAAGGAAAAGTGTTGGCAGGACTTGCTGACAGATGGGGTGGGGTGGTACAGGGATGTATGGGATCAAAGATAGCACCCAGGGTTTTGGTCTGAGCAGCCTGGGGACGGTGGAGCCATTTGCTGAGCTGGGACAGGCTGCTGGCGGGGAGTTGGTTGACCAGCAGCAGGGGATGGCTGCACTGGCCTCACTCAGTTCAGGTGAGAAGACCTGTTTCATCTGCAGATGACATTTCCAGTGGGGGCAGACTACTTATACCTTCTCAGAGTCCCCATTTTCTCCCCCAGGGCTTAGCTCAATCCCCGGCAGACTGCTTAGTTAACCAGGGGAACTCGAACCCCCCACGGCAGGCAGGATGGCTGGATTTAGAAAGCTGACTCGCTCAGGTGGCCTTGCCAAGAGGCAGGATGGTCCAGTGGCAAGGGCCTGGGCCCTGGCGCCAGGGAGACCTGCGTCTGGATGTGCATCTGTTGCTTTCCGGCTATGTGAGCCGCACTCCTCATTGGTAAAATGAAAGCTGTTGTGAGGATGAAATGACATGGCAGGTGTGTCATAGAGCCAGTTACTTTCTTTAGATCCTGGCGCTGACTAGAAGCTTCATAAAAGAGGGGGCTCGGGGGCTGCACCCAAGACTTGTCCTCTCATTCTTTGTATTGTTAACGCCGCTTAGTATTGAAGAGGCTGCCTCCTCTGAGCCGTCTGGGAAGGACCTGCCCCTCAGCCCATCACGTCGACGGGGCAAGAGGCCAAAGGAAGCTTCCCTCCAAACCACAGAGGATGTGGGAGGCCCTGCTATCCACCCAAGTTTTACCTTTGGGGAAGTGGCTCTCGCTGTGTGGTCACCGAGCCGTCTGCGGGCTGGGCTCCTGTCACCTGCGGGCCAGGATCGCTGGAGGAGCTTTCCTTCTGGGGTTGCTGCTCTCTTGGGGTCCACAGGAAGGACATCGTATGCCTGGCAAAGGCTTGACAAGTCACTCGTTGGGACTGGTTTATTCTGGACTCTAGAGCATTGCCTCACTTCTCTATTTTTCAAGATTTTACTAGATTTTTGCAATGAAAGGGATTTTCTCACCTAGTGACAAACCCCGTGATAAGAGTTTGGCTGTCTGTACACACAAAGTGGGGTTTCAGCAGTTCGTCTTGGAGTTCCCTGGGTGAAGAGGAGAAGGCGCTGGAAGAGAATTGGGGGTCAGTGGGCAGCACTTCCTCCCTGTGCCGAGCAGCCCGTGTGAAGGCATCACGGGAGCTGAAACACGAGCATCACTAGCCTTGCATAGGAAAGCCATCCTCGGAACAGGCTGGCTCTACCTGTGGCCAGTCATGCCAGAAACATCCCGGCATGTCCAGAGGGCTGGGAACGAACCCCCTTTGTAGCCTCTGCAGCCTTCCCCACAAGGCCTTTCACACAATAGGTATTAGACACAAATCAGTTAAACTGAGTTCATGGGGCATTTGCTCAACTGCAAGTTAGATGCTTTTCACCTATTTTTTGATGATTAATATATGTTAAGTATTTATTCACTAGAACATGTTCAGCTTTACTGAGGTAGAACTGACAAAATTGTAAGCTATTTAAAGTGTATGAGATGATGACTTGATAGACCTGCACATTGTAACCCCCATCGATCCGTCCATCGCCTCACATGTTCAGTTTCTTTCCATTCTTTTCTGTTCTGTGAGAACTTACATTTATTTTAATTTAGATACAGCCACAGTTCTGAGAGGTGAACACTGTTAATTCCCATCTTATGGGAACGGGCACCGAGGTTCAGTAACGTGCCCAAAGGCCGGTTAAGAAGAGATGTGTGGCCCTGGCTGATGTAGCTTAGTGGATTGAGTTTGGGCCTGTGAACCAAAAGGTCACCAGTTCGATTCCCAGTCAGGGCACACTCCTGGATTGTGGGCCAGGTCCCCAGTGTGGGGTGCTTGAGAGGCAACCACACATTGATGTTTCTCTCCTTCTTTTTCTCTCTCCCTTCCCTTCTCTCTAAAAATAAATAAATAAAATCTTTAAAAAATAACAAAATAACAACAACAAAAAAACCCAAGGTGACTTGCAAATTAAAAAAATAAAAAGAAGAGATGTGTGGCTTCAGTCTGAGGAGAATGTGAAGCATCCTACAGTATTAATTTTGTGAATGAAGGTAGACCGTCTGGACATAGTTAGGACACAGAAGGAGCACACAGGATAAAATACCACCCTGGCTGGTATAGCTCAGTGGGTTGAGTGCAAGCCCATGAACCAAAGGGTTGCTGGTTCGGTTCCCAGTTGGGGCACGTGCCTGGGTTGCAGGCCAGACCCTTGGTATAGGGTGTGCCAGAGGCAACCACACATCAATGTGTCTCTCCCTCTCTTTCTCTTTCCCTTCCCCTCTCTCTAAAAATAAATTTAAAAAGTATTAAAAAAAAAAAAGATAAAATACCACCTTACTCGGGCCAGGCCCGCAGTTTTCCTAGGAGAGCCCTTGTGACTGCTGAAACAAAACAGCCTGCAGTGCAAGCAAAGATGAAATGAGTGGTAAATTAAACTCTCAGTTGGTAACATATTCCAATTTAGCTGGAGTTTAAATAGAGCCAGAGTGAATGACAGTTGCAAACCTGAAACTGATATGAAGTGTCAACTGCTCACCACCCCCTGCCTCTTATCAGTTGCGGGGGGTGGCAGAACTCCTCTTTACAAGCCATGCAGTTATTTGTGAGAAAAACCCATCTTTCCCTACAGATCTAGATTAGAAGCGAAGTCACATTTCCCTGAATCCGAGGAATGTGACCTTCCTGAGGCTTATCGAAATCAGTGGGGTGTGGCTTTTGTCCCACTGCCCTCCCTGCATGTGGCCTGAGGTTTTTTTCAGTTCTTGTTTGAATTTTGAGCTGAAGCACGGGAGGACTGTGTACCGCTTAGTGAGGTGGTCAAGAATTCTGAGATGCTATTCTTAAGGGCAAAGGCCCTGTTCTCTAAAATTCTAACTCAATGCTTGTTCCTTTCTTCTTAGCAACCTTGGTTCCTGGGTGGCAGGGAACAAATCTTGTTCATCTTTATACCAGCATTTCCTCTGGGGGTGCTGGGGAGTAGTGCTTTTGAATCTCCCCTTTAAAAAGCCAGAAATGCAGCCGTCACTAGCCTGGTAGGCCATACCACCACGAAGGCGTCTGCTTTGCAAAGCTAAAAGCCAGAATCGCTCATTAGGCTCATTCTCAGTGAGTCAGACCTTTTTCTTAGCCGCCTGCCTCCTGACTCAAGCAGCCTTTGTTCCCCGGATGACTTCACTGCTACCACTTAAAAAGCAGCTTTGGGACATCCCTAAGAGTGAAAATAGGGTCTATCCCCACGAGAAATAGCAGGGGGAAATGGTCAAATAAGTTCCGGTGCATCTACACCCTCGAGCAGGTAACCAGGGGTTAAAAAGACTAAGGCAGAAAATACATTTTATACACACAAACACACACACATCCATCAAGGGACCAATGGATAAATAAAACATGGTATGTACATGCAACGGAATATTCTTCAGCCTTAAAAAGACAGGTGTCCACCTAACATTGTCCAAACCTGTAGAGGATTTTTATGAAAATTTGACTCAAACAAAAGTTACCCTGGAAGCAAGATCTCAACAGATTGAGATAAATGCTTTGGAGTGTCTTTTATGCAAAGTGGGAGAGTAAGTTGGGCAGCCAATTACAGGATAGTTCAGATTCTGTGCTCTGTAGCGGGTGGTCATGCTTTAGAAGGAGGGAGGGGTCTGAAAGGGGGCATTTCAAAGGCTTGTTAACCTGGTTGCAGAGGAACAATGGTCAGGGCTGGCTTAAGGCAGGGAAAGTTACAGGCCCGGGGCCTGACTCCCCACCATGACCTGCCCAGGTAGGAATCAATGATCTGATTGCCCTGTGAGGTGACTTTCCATAGAACCCCTTTTTGTCCGAAAAGGGAATTCTGACACACGCTGCAACACGGATGAATCGCGAGAACCTCACGCTAACTGAAAATAAGTCACAAAAAGACAAATACTGTGTGAGTCTCCTCGTGTGAGGTAGTCAGTCCCAGAAACGGAAAGTATTACCGGCCGGTGGCTGCCGGGGCTGGGGAAGGGCTTGGGGAGCCAGGGTTTAACGGCGATGGAGTTTCAGTTTCGCAAGATGAGTTCTGGAGCCGGGTGGCGGCGATGTTGCACAATAGCGTAAATGTGCTCGATACCACTGACCTGCACACTTACAATGGCTAACATCGTAAAGTTCTGGTTTTACACAGAAATGGAAAAACAGAAAGCTACTAATGGACTGTATCATGCTCTATTTTTGAAAAGACAAATTTTATGTCTGTCACACGTTTGTAATGACAGAAAGGTCTAGAAGGAAATTTTAAACCGCCAACAGGGGACGCGGGACTTGGGGGCTCCCACTGTTTACGTGCCCTACTTTGGCAGTTTGTGGTGTCAGGGAGTGTCACAGCCTTTGTATTCTGTGTCAGAGCCAAGGCAGCGATGGCAGGAACTCACGCTTGTGGTACGAGGTCCCTTGAGGTCACCTGTGGGACTTACTCGATTCACAGCTGGTCTGGGTCAGTGCTCCAGGCTGGAGGAAGCTCAAACCTTGCCTCCATGAGATAAAAGATGTACCAAGATTTGGTTTTAAACAGTTCTAACACTGACGGTTGTTCTAACTCTGAGCACTCAGGATAAGTACTGGGAGGGTGGAATGGTCTTGACCCGTTTTACAAATGGGTAACGGAAGTAGCAGAGAAACTTGCCCACTGTTGTCCAGCTGGGGAATGGCAGAGCTGGGAGGGAGCCCCAGGCCCTGCCTGACATCGGCTCCATGCTTGGACACCTGTACCCCACTCCACTGTAACCCCAGCGGCTCAGTTCTGGAGTCCTGGACCCTCTTCAAGGAGAAGGACCCCTCCTTCTGCACCTTCTCGTTCTTCTGCAGCAAGTAAAAGGAGCAGGCACGGTTTTTTGTTAATAAAGTAAAATAACATTTATTATTTTTAAAATTTTTATTATACATGCTGTAGTCATGGAAAATCAAGACCTTGAAGGAACTCAAATTAGATATAAATTATGTTCAGCTGAGCTGGTTACAAGCCACGTTCAGCATCAGAACGGTTAAGCTGAAGCTTTCTTTTCCTTGTAGGTTGCCATCATTTTCTTGATTTCAGCAATAGCTTTCCCTGGATTCAGCCCCTTGAAAAAGAGAAACAAATTAATACCCAGTGACAGTGAAACTGAATGTAAAAAGTCCACGACCTTGGGCAGGCCTCCTCCCCAAGCTGGCACAGTGTCAAAGCCAAGTGGATGCAAAGCAGGCCCTTTAAAACCCAGGGGCCTGGGCTAGGAGCTCTCTCCGGTCTCTACTTTCAGACAATTACGATGGCTCTCTCTCTGGCAAGGGGCCAGTCTGGCTTTATCCCTGCTGGTGGGGCTCACTGCAGCAGGACAACGAGCCCAGGGCAGAGCCGTGCTCTCCGAGGGCTCGATGTTGTCTAGGAGAGAACACCTCTCCTGCAAGTACAGCTGGTGCCAACACTAGCCAGACATCTCTGAAGGTTTTACCCGCTGCCACGATCTCTAACTTATCGGAAATCAGCCTGTGTAAGCTCTCAAAGGTTGTTTGGAACAAGCTCTGGTCCTGCTCCTGCTTGACTGATCAAGTGTGCTCTCTGCCAACTGCCTCTTCACGAGCAGGCCACAGCCGCCATCGCGGTTCCCGGGCAGAGCTGAGGGCATGAGCTCCGCGTACCTTGGGACAGGTCCTCGTGCAGTTCATGATGGTGTGGCAGCGATACAGAGAGAAGGGGTCCTGCAGCTTGGCCAGGCGCTCCTCCGTGAAGTCGTCTCTGGAGTCGATCATCCAGCGATAGGCCTGGGAACCAGGGACTGATTAGCTGTGCGGTCAGCTTCAAGGGCCAGAGCTGCCCTCTGGTTCAGCTCAAAGCTCCAGGAGCGCAGGAGAAAGGGGATTCTCTCGCCTCGATGCCCTTTCTCTACACTCTTTAATTCTTGCTGTATTTCAAGGAAAGGCTCCCAACTCTTTTGAACTCTTCCTGATTAATGATCCCACAAACCTCTGAACCACTGTGCACCTGGTACCCTGGTGCTTAATTATATGGATTCAGGCATCGTCCTCTAATTATTAAGTTGCTCATTAGCTTCCTGTCAAGATTATGAATTAGTGAAGACAGGGGCTGTGTCACATGACTCTTCACCTGTCTTCACTGCACCTACTCACTGTCTCTGAGTAAACTGATGACTTCCCAGACCTGTCTAGAGATAATACTTGCTTCATTGACTGATTCTTTTAATTAGCATATCCACCCCGGGGGCCTGAGGCCAGCTGGAAACGGAGCTCTGGCAGTGTCCTGGGAGAGCTGCTCCACCTCCCCACAACTCGGGGTCCCTGGCGCAAGGGCCAAGTATGACCGTGCCTCATCATCAACCTCCACCGCAGCTGGGAATCAATACTGCGAAACGGACACACAGCCACGCAACTTCTCTTTCTGTGGGAAAATGAGACACGAGGGGCTGTTTTCTGAGTTGCTTAAGAGTCTGTGGAAAGCACTGACCACAAATCTAAGGTATAAACTTTCTGGGAACAAAGACAGTGACTTTCTTTGCAGGGAACCATTCATATAGTGAAAGGCAATGAAAAGTGATACCACGTTATTTTCTAAGCAACCCCCAAACCCAGCAGTCCGCACTTCCGTCAACCTGGAAACAGTTTCCAACCTGACAGCTGGGCAGTGGCCCCTCAACACCACTACTCTCCCGCCTGCTTGCACGTTAAAAATCCCACGAGTGGGAGGTGGGGAGCCACGACAGATGCAGTCTGGGGAAAATGGGCAAGTGGCTAGGTAAGAGCCAGCGGCACAGGAAACACATTTCAAGTATGTACAAGCGATGGTCTGCCAGGCAGCACTGGCCACCCCAGGTGGGGCCCTCCCCACACAGAAACAAAGGCATTTTGCAGATAAAGCCTTAGACTTACTGAAACAAGTGAAGACAATGTAATCTATGATCTTGTTTGTAATGGATGCAAATGAAGGAAGCCATCCTCCCTTAGAATGCCTGGCTTCTAACGAGATAGTGTGTGCTTGGATTTCTGGATGCTTGAAGTTCCAATTTTTCTTAAAGCAATTACGGAGCACGTTACCTGCATAAGAACCGCAGGTCCCAAATACTTGTCTCCATTCCACCAGTAGCTAGGGCAGCTGGTGCTGCAGCAGGCACAGAGGATGCACTCGTACAGCCCATCCTGTGTGGCGAGAGGAGGAAGGGCAGTCAGGAACATGGGACTCAAGCGCCTTGTCCACCCTTAGCTGACAAATGTGATGTTTGGGGTCAGAGCAAGAACAAAATGCCCACTCGCATGTGAATTTTTTTGGCAATATCCTTGGAGTGATTTGCAGAGACCTACTAGAGTCATAAAAAAGATCTTGGAATTGGGATGTAAACATTTGCTGGTTTAGAGCCTAGTATTGAAGTCCATGTACAATGTACTTGTCTTTTAATCAATAACCCTTCTCTGATCTAAAGAAAAAAAAAAATGAACATAAACATGAAAAACAAACCCAAAACGTACCACCTAGAATGCAGTCTCGGAGAGATGGAAAAGGCCCCGGGTGCCGAGGTGCCTGGTAGTCCACACCAGCCTCTGCCCCGGCTCAGCAGAGGAGACGGCAGGTTTTCAGTGGGAACCAACCTCATCCTAAGTAACAGCCACTCGCACTGAGCACCGTGTGCTTTGATTATCACAACAATTCCATCGGAGCCCCACTTCACAGGGAAGGCACCGGGGCTCCGAGAGGTTGGGCCATTTGCCCACGGTCACACTGCTGTGTAGCCGAGCTGGGGTGCGGCCTAGGCAGCCTGCCTCTGGAGTCCCTACTCCTTACCACCTGCCACGCTGACTTTATCTGCCCAAACAGCTCTACCACACTGGACTTCCAGATTTTAGGGACAGAAACATATTACAGGCAGGAAAACCGAGGGGCACACTGACATCTGAACTGATAGATGACACAGAGCTGATGTCCTGATTGTAACCGTGAAACTTCAATAAAATCTATGTTCTATGTTCAGGCAGCTGGTAAGAGTGTAAACTGGCCCCACGGGTTTGGAAGGCATAAGGTAGCAGGGTTAAGAGTCTTACTTATAGTCATATTCTTTAGTCTACGTGTAGAAGAAAATCTAACAAGAAATTAGAATTTCTGGGATAGAACTTGAAAGATAAAGATGTTTGTCTAGCCTTATTTGTGTAGGAAAACATAAAAGGAAACACTCTCACTGTTCAACAGTAGTGGGGACGGTTGAGGAGTACAGGACGCACACCCCTGAAGCAACGGAAAGCAAAGTGTAAGCTGATGCTCCCGAGGTGCTTTTAAGAACAGGGAGAGTGCTCACAATAGCAAAAGGGAGGAAAGCGAATACAAAAGCATATTTACGTTTTGACGCCAGCTACATAAAATGTGACGTAATGTAAAAAAGAACCAAGGTGGTTGTCAACAGAAGTTATCTTTGGGTGCTGGAATCACAGATTACTTAAAAATCAGTTCTCTGTGTTTTCCGGGTTATCTATAATGAGCGTGATGGCTTTTAAAGGCATGAAATAAGTTACTTCAGCATTTGGATTTAAGGATGGGAAAAATCTAAGTAAATGAGTGGATTTTTATTATCCGGAACCCTCGCTCAGGGGAACCCTTCGTTCCCTAATGACGTCTACCAGCCACAAGCTCCCAGGGGCGAGAGAGGTGACCAGGTGGGCCAGAGTGGCCAGCTCAGGCTTGGGCGCTGAGTCAGACTCCCTGGGAGTTAGAAGCGGGGGGCGGAGCTATGTGCTGAGAACAAGAGACTCCTGGAAGAGGACTCAGCTACTCTGACTCACCTCACTGGGCTGACCCTGGTGGGCTCCCTGTCACAGCCCGGCAGCCTTAGCAGGGCTCTCCTTTTAAATGTTTTATGGGGAAGAGGAGAGGGGCTAAATATTCCCCAAGACCCAGAAGGCAGAATTTACTTATTCATTCACACAACTAGTGTTTATTGATGAAATAACATGCGCCAGGGTCTTGGGGCCCAGGAAGGGTAAGACACGGTCCCTGCAGTGTAGGGCCTGTGCTGTGCTCAGTCTGCTGACAGAGGGCGTGTGAAGGGCTCTCCCAGGAACAGGGCTGCACCCGGGAGCACACGAGGTGGTGACCATCACGCGGCACATGTCCTTGGCCCCACGCAGATACACTGTGGGGACCGATCTCCGCTGGCAACCCTCCCGCTTCTCTTTCTCACAAGTGTTCGGGGGTGCGCACGCAATCAGACCCGCCGAGAGGAGGCAGAAGTGATACAAGACAAGGAGACCGAGAACTTGATAGTAACCCCTCACTTTCAAGGTCTCCCGAGCCTGTGCACAAGAAGGCAACTCTGAGAGAGTGAGAAGGCAATGCAACCACCACCAGACGCTGGTGCCAAAGAACATCCAGGTCCCAGTCCCAGTTTACCCATTAACTATTTCATTCCCACCTATAAAACAGGGAGGTGGCAGACTGCAAGCTACAGTGTGTTTTATTTGCCCACGGTGTTAAGGTGCAACACTGACTCAGGTACCAATTTTTACAGATGGGCAATTCCCATGCTGGTTTCGTTAGGCAAAGACCACGTGGCAACATGGTGAAACAGCTTGCTCCTCAGGCCACAGGCACCCAGCTCCCAGTCTGCTCTAGGCCTGGCATGCGCCCACACTACCCACTGGCCCAGAGAGGATGGGTGTCCGATCCTGGATGGATGCTTCTGAAGTTCCTTCCCGAGTTACACAAAATTGTCTGCATTACCTCAGGCTGCTACCCACCCCACCCCTGTATGACACACTCCCTGGAAAACAGTTTTGCAATGAAATCCCGCAAACCAAGACAATAAATGGGGGTAATGACCAGTTTCTCCCGATCTTCTATGGACTGCAGGTACTGCTGTTTGCCTTCCTGGGACTCATCCTTCTTCTTCAAATAGGGCTCGATGGATTTGTACTGGGCATAGAAGTTGCTCAGGTCCTGAGGGGAAGAGGAAGAGGGTCAGATGCCACCCTCACCTTAGCTTTCTCCTTTACCCCATTTCTCAGCCTAGTTTCCTGCCCTATGGTGGATAAAAGTCAGACTCTCTTCCTTTGGTGGGGATACAAAAAAGATTCAGAAAGCAGACATGGCTGCAATACTAAGTGTGGTTAGGGAATCTCTGCTTCGCCCCCTTGGGAAACCTTCCGGTCAAGTACAGGGAGGTAGAAATGAAAGTAAAATGTGTAACAACTGTTGCTTTCCCAGTTGGTCTCTTCCACATGAATTCTTTGTAGTTATGGCCAAATTCTTCGTTTCTGGGACTGTTCCAATTCTGTGCCCTGTTATTCCCTAACAACCTTCACCAAACGAGCTGCTGGAAGATCTTCCAGGCGTATTTATCTTCCAATATTCAAACTGCTTAAATTCAAACAGAAAAACAGCCTGCCCTGGCTGGTGTGGCTCTGTGGATCGAGTGCCGGCCGGTGCACCGAAAGGGTGCCGGTTTGATTCCCAGTCAGGGCACATGCCTGGGTTGTGGGATGGGTCCCCAGGTGGGAGCATGTAAGAGGCAATTGATGGATGTTTCTCTCACACATTGATGTTTCTCCCCCTCTCTTTATCCCTTCATTCCCCTTGAATTGAAAGAAAAAAAAAAAGAACAGCATAACTTGAACACCCCTCCCCCCTCCCCCGGCAGATGACATGGTGGGAAGCAGGGAGGGAGGGAGGGAGGGACAGAGGGAGGAAGCGGTGCAGAAACTCACAGGAACGAGATCCTTTATCACATACATATGTGGAAGAGGGTAGATTTTGGAGACTTTGTTGAGGTTGGTGTCGATCCTTCGGGTGCAAGCTAGAGTGTTGCCTCCATTGATGTTCATGGCACAAGAGCCGCAGATGCCTGGGAGACAAAACCATCGACCGCGTCCTCACCCGGGTGCAGAGCCTCTCATCCAGCCGCGCACGCTTTCCTGTGGACTGCCGTCGGTCACTCCGCCCTCTGGAGCGGCGCTGGCAGGCAACACACCGGTGGCAGAGGGGCCGGTTGCCTTTCTTTCTTTTCCTCATCCTTCTTGCCTAGAATGCAGATCTAACGGCTGCAGTTCCAAAGCCCATTCTGTGACTGTGAGGCAACCTGAGGCTGGATGGTACTGGAGAAGGACAGAGGAGCCTGGGACCCAGCTGGTATCATGGAATTCCCAACACCAGTCCTAGCTCTATGCTTTATGTATTTTGAGAAAAATCAGCCTCTGTTCTTTAAAAAAGCCACTGCCTCTGGCCATGGGCCCCCATCTCTGACCTTGGAAGCCACTGTCATCTGAACTCAAACTCTAAGACATACAGCACCCCAAAACAAATCGACGTTGTCTCGGCCATCCGCAGGCTGAGGCCTGGGTAAAGATCGCCCAGAGGCAGCTCTTGTTTCATCGTCTCCACAAAACGAGCAGCGCGGTGCTGGCCCTGGCGGCAGGAAACCCACAAGCTGCCTGAGCACCGACTTTCCAAGGAGAATGATGAACTGACGTGAGACCAAAGCAAAGCAAACCCAGCAAAAATGAGGTGCTGACCGAGGGAGGGGCCCTGAAACGAGAATTTCCTTAGCCTGGACTCACTTCCCGTGCATGGCAATTTCCTGGGTATTTTAGAGTTTAAAAACGATTGTGCAATGTAAACCCGGAGTACCACTTCTCTGAAGCTGCATTTTGATCACCAGGCCAGAGAAATGTGACTTCTGGTGAAACACGCACTGCGTCGCCACTCTGTAGGAAGACTCCCCCTCTCCAGTAAGCCCTCCAGGAGTGAGAGGACACTCAGACCTCTTCTGCTCTTCAGGTCGTAGGCAGGTACTCAAGAGACTGAATATTATCAATATATTTATGTATGCCTGGCACTCAACTGGATCAGTACGTTTTTGTAAGAAGTGGTATACAATTAAAAAAATAAATCCAGTGAATCTTCTTGTAAAAAGGCTCCCTTGGGAATTCTCTTAATAAGCAGTAAGGGAATAAAAAGGAGTGGCAATCAGTATCATTCTGCCCCATATATTTTAGTCCGGATGGGCCACACCTTATGTTCTTGGCTCTGAAAGGGTCTTATGGGGAAAGGTTACTGAAAAGCACCCATATTCCCTGTGTTGTCAGGATTTATGTGGGGAAGGCTGGTGTTTAATCACAGCAGAATGTTCCCTGAACAGCAGGGCTCAGACAAGCTGTGGTAATAACTGTCAGCATTTGCTACATTAAATCCAGTCCTGGAAGATGAGCTGACTCAAAACAGATGTCTTAAAAATAGGACTTTAAATGCTTGAAATGCACAGCAGAATAAACACAAAAAGCGATGGGCCAATATCTATGGTGACTTTTCCCTTTTGAAAGGTTATTTTAGGAAGAAAGTTCAATCCCAGCCCTTGGTCCTGGCCCACGCTACGCTGCTTTGGTTTTATCCCAGGTTTTCTAAGCCGGAGCGGACTGTACTGCTTAAACTTGCAGTTCTGGCATCTGACAACTCTGGCTGACTTTCAGCTTCCCAACTCACTACCTATGTGCCCCTTTGGAAGTCCCCTAGCTTCCCTGGGCCTCAGTCTGTCTGTACCCGGGGGTGAATACTCAGAGCCCCGTCTCTCTCAGAGGGGGCCTGGCCCACAGACTGTGCTCCACGGCCATCGTGGCAGACGGCCTTCATGGCATCCCTGCGTGATTTCAGCCACGTCTGAGTGCTCCTTGAACGATTGTTTAGGAGTTTTATTTAAATCAGATCATTTTTACTTAAATTCATACTGAAAAACCAGTTACACCTCCGCTACTCTCGATAGTAATCACATTTTTCTAGTGTGTGAATAAATACATAGCTATTAAAGTAAGATGTGTAGGTGAGCACACTGCCTGAAATCAGCTCCCTTGGCACGAGCAGCACACTTTGGACATGCTGCTCCCTTCCAGAACATTCCTACTGAGCACCTGCTCTTTGCACAGGTAACGCTGGGAGCTGGAGGTGGGCACACACGCCTCCCCTGTGGGATGAATGTTAACTGTGCATAAGCCCCCGCTAGCTGCTCTGCACTGCCCCCTGATAACCGGCCAGCTAGTGTACCTGAGCTAGTCCGCGCAGGTCGCAGCAGCTCTCGGGGACCGCCAAGTGCAGCAACCACGTGACAGAAACCTCCCAAAGGAAACCAGAACTTGTACCACAGTTAAAATTTCTGACATTTACCTAAAAAAAGGAAGTGCACTGAACAGCAAGGTCCCCTGGCAGAGCCCTGCAGCTGTTCTCTAGGTATTTCTGTCAGTTCTGGCCAGCCCAGGCCTCTTGGGAACCAGAGTGTCAGTGCGCAGGACTTAACAGGGAAGGAAGTGCTTACCTTCTCTGCATGATCTTCGGAAGGTCAAGGTAGAATCAATTTCATTCTTAATCTTGATTAAAGCATCCAACACCATAGGACCGCATCTGACCAACAAAAGACCCAGATGTATTTATGTGAAGTTCACTCTCTCTACACTTTTACCATAATCTGATGGATGAGACATCTGCTTATATCAGCTGCTTTTATTATCCGTTGGGCCTTCACACTTTCCCCCAGAGTTTTATTTTTGCGCATTCTTACACATTGAGTCCTGCAGAGTTCTCTTTTGGAGATCGCACTGAATGTACACTTCCAGGAAATAGAAAGCTAAAGGAAAAGTATTTAGGTTAAGAAACAACTTCCATGTAGTGGCAGTTCCTGTTTTCCCCTTCTAAAGCTCCCTGCAAAGCTTTCCCAAATAGTTTACTTCAAATTAAAAAAATTTTAGAATCCAGACAGTAAGTGGCTTTCAATGGCTCATTAATAATAATAATAATGCATAACCATAACAGAAAACACAGTACAGAGAGTAACAGAACATAAACCACCCACGGTCCCCTAACCCAAAGCACCGGGTGTCCCATGCACGCGGGGGGCAGCGACAAGGTGAAAGGGCAGCAGCCCTGGCCTGGAGCCCAGAGTGTAGGCCTGATGTCTGAGAGCCTGGCCTGAACCTGGATGGGGTGCTTCCTGGGCTACAGGCCAATCACTCAACCAGCTTCCCATCTATAGAGCACAGAGAGCGGCACCCGCACCTCACAGGACTGCTGCAGGCGAGTGCACACGCGGGGGAACGGACAGGAGAGGACTGGCCACCGCCTGCATTTACTTTGACAATGACTGTCCTCACGGAGAGACTTGATTCTATGAGAGTGGCTTCCTGTCTCTGAGCCTCCGTTTTTTAAATCTGTAAAATGGAGTTAATACTGTATCACAGGGTTATAATGAAGATTAAATAAAAACATGCAATTTTTATGTTGAGCACACAGAAGTGCTCAAAAAAACTTATTTCCTGGTTGCACTCGATTTCTCTCAGGATTTTTCTACGCCTGAGATTTAAAAAATATGCCCCCTCCTCAAATATCCATTAGCATTGTCTGTATTTCTTTTCCCCTGGCTTTATAGAGATAAAATCGACAAATAACACTGTGTAAATTTAAGGTGTATGACATGATAACTTGATATATGTGTAAACTGTGAAATGATGAGCACAATAAGGTTAGTTAACACATTTGCATTGTCTATATTCCTATCAGCAACATGCAACACCCTTTTCACTGTACCTCTGCCAACAATGGAGACTGTAACCTTTAAAACCTCTGCGGTCCTGAGAATGGAGGTGTTATTATCATCAGTGTTTGGAAATCTTCGAATACTAACTACAGCGGTTGAGTATTTGTCATGAATTCATTACTTTTTCTTCACTCACCAGTTACTCATTGCAAATCTTCTCTAGCCAGGTTCCCTTCTAGGTGCTGGAGACACACCAGAGAACAAAACAGATGGGACTTCCGGTCCCCTAGAGGGTCCCTCCTAGTGGACTAATTCCAGTGGACTCATTCTAGTGGACTCAGTCTGTGAATGTTCTTTGACTCTGTTTACTGAGGTCCTGAGACATTTCTTTTTTTAAAGATCTGAGCTTATTGTCCTGGCTGGGTAGTTCACTTGGTTGGAGCACTGTCCCACACACCAAAACGCAGGTTCGATCCCCGGCAGGGTGCGTACGGGGGGCAATAACAGATGGATGTTCCTCTCTCACAGTGATGCATCTCTCTCTCTCTCTCTCTCCAATCAATAAACATATCCTTGGGTGAGGATTAAACAAAAAAAAAAAAAAAAGAGCTTATCATCTTATAAAGGGAAAACTCTTCTGTTTCCTTCTATCTCTACTACTTGCTCCAAATACTTCACTTCTGGTCACCAAACATGTGGGTATTTTTCCCCATACTAAGAAATTCCGCAACACCAGCTGGGTGTCCCACACGTACCTCAGTTCTGACACTATGTACCTGGAGAGAAGCATCAGATCCCAGAGGCTGAGGACTGTCCCACAAGACTACCCTCCCTCCCCACCCCTCCCCCTCAGATGCCAACAGCAAGTTCAGGCTGTCATCTGTGCTTCTGACAAAATGGCTATAACTTGGAGATTCTCATGACCCTGTCCTTGGGCTTGATAATTTGCTACAGCAGTTCACAGAAATCAGAAACAACACTTTACTTACCAGACCGCTGGCTTATTATAAATGGATACAACTCTGGAAGAGCCAATGAAAGAGCTGCGCAGGACAAGGTGGGCGGGAACGGAGCAGCACTTCCACGCCTCTCTGGGTAGGCCACCCCTCCAGCCCTCCGCGAGTGGACCAACCCAAACTCTCTGAGAAATCCTGCACTTCGGGGATTTTTATGGAGGCTTCATTACACAGTCACGACTGACTGCATCATTGGGCACTGGTGACGGAGTCCACCTCTAGCCCCTCTTCCCTCCCAGGTCGGGGTGGGGCTGAAAGCGCCACCCCTCTAATGACAAGGCTGGTTCCCCTAGCAACCAGCCCCTATCCTGGGGCTGGAAAGGGGCTTGTCAGGAATAACAAAAGACACTCATTTCACTACTGTTATTTTTCTGGAGCTATTTCAGTATCTGGGAACAAAATAATATGTTCTTTATAACAAAAGATGACCCTATAGGCCTTATCCCCTTTGGCTGCCTACAAAGATCCTGAAAAGAGGGAAATGATGGGAAAAGAGTGGCTCAGAGAGAAGTGGTGTGAAGGACTCAACCGCCGCTGCTGGCTGTGAAGATGGGCACGAGGAGCCACAGGCAGCTTCCGAAAGCGGGAATGGCCCTCAGCCCCTAGCTGACACGGCAATTAGGGACCTGGGTCTCACGGCCAGGAGGAGCAGTATGAAGAACAGAAAATGGATGCTCTCTCGGTCTTCAGAAAGGAACACAGCCTACTGCTGCCTCTATTTTAGTCTGATAAGCCCATTACTGACTTCAAACCTATGAACTGTAAGGTATCTATGTTGTTTTAAGCTACTAAGTTTGTGGTGATTTGTTATGACAGAAAACTGATACATCGGTATGGATAGTGTTCAGTGTTTTAACTATAGTCTTGTCTTGTCCTACCACCATTCCAGCCAGGTTTCTGGTGCTTACGGTTCATTACTCTACAGCACACAGGTCCACACACATAAGACTACCGTGAAAACATCCAGTACTCTCCACTTGATGCTGCGTTAAATGACTTCACACACTATGCACAGAGCCACCGCTGCCATGATTCCTGGAAATTGGTCATGCTTTGATTTGGGGGAAGAAAAAGAATTCTGTAAAAGTTATTTTTCTTGCTACTATCTTTATGAATCAGGCAACCACCTCATTCCTGTTTCAAAAAGAGGATACATTCCAGAGCCACCGATGATGGTAGTTTTAAACTTTCCAGGACGTGAAAAGCACGTCCCTGAGTCAGAAGAGCTCACCTTCGCTTATCAAATGCCCAGCTTGCAGCGATACTCACTTATTCAAGTCAATCTCGTACGTCTGCATACGAGGCTTATCTCCCGTTTTGTCTGGGTCCCATCGGTAGATGGCAAACTTCTTGATGCGGGGAGCTGCGGCTGCAGCTGTCTGCGCCCCTCGGCAGGCCTAACATTCACAAAGTTCACAAGAAGGAAAAAAATATTAAAAATGCAAGACAAGGCCTCGTACTTCGCTGCACCATAAACTGCAATACTGGGTACAAACCCACACATCACCGACACAGTCTTCTTGGAAAAGGCAGTCATCCAACATTCAACAAATACTAAGCATCTATCATATGCCAGATGTGCTAATTCATACTAACTTTTAAAGCCACCATTTATTACTGCCAGGTACTACATTGAGTGTTTTATATGAAGTACTCTACTGAATCTGCATTTTAATACTGTTGTTTTTATGGCTCACCTGAGGATATGTTTATTGATTTGAGAGAGAGGAAGGAGGGGAGAGAGAGCGAAATACCGATGTGAGACAGAAACATCGACCGGTTAACTCTCGCACATGCCCCCACACAGGATCGATCCCGCAACCCAGGTATGTGCCCTGACCGGAAGTCAAACGTGCAACCCTTTGGTGTATGGGACAATGTTTCAAGCAACTGTGCCACCCGGCCAGGGCTCGATCTGCATTTTAAAGATGAGAAAAATGAGGCTCAGAGGTCGAGCTATGGGCCCACGGTTACAGAGCTGAGGAGTGGAGACAGGCCTGGAATCCAGGTCTGTCTGACCCCAGAACGCATGTTCCTAAGGCACTGTACTACCCTAGCCAGCCGGGAATATGCTCAGGCCTCTTCTTGGTGCTGTCTTCTCCGTACGTCCTAAACTCCTTGAGGGCGTGCACCTCGGTGTTCTCCGGAGAGAGAGAACCACCAGTGCATTAGTATACACGCATACATACGAATGTATGTACACATGCATAGATGAAAAACAGGTTTGTAGTAAGGAATTGGCTCATGTCATTATGCAGGACAACACACCCCAAGACCCCAGGAGAGCCAACGGTGTAGAGCCAGTCCAAGCCTGGAGGCCTGGGGGCCAAGAGGGCGGACGACACCGTTCCAGCCTGAGTCTAAAGGCAGGAGCAGACGGGACGCCACAGTTTGACAGCTGTGGGACAGGAGGGACTCCCTCTCGTTTGAAGGGAATAAAAGGGAGTTTGTTCCAGTCAGCCCTTCCCCTAACTGGGTAAGGGCAGGCTCTCTGCATCCCTGTTTTTCGATGTGAATGTTAAGCTCAGCCACAAGCACCCTCACAGAAACGCCCAGAATGATCGGACCCACTCTGAGCACGCCACGGCCCAGTCAGGCTGACGCAAAGAAGGGGCCTTCAGAGCCCCTTACACTTCAGATCTCCCAGCGCGCCTGGTCCAGGCTTTTGCTTATAGCAACGCAATCCATGGTTAGGAAATATAGAAGAAAAGAGCAAAAATTGAGCGTTATTCTAGTGTAAAAATGTGGTTTAGTTTAAACGTACCTTAAAAGGCTGCACAGTGCAACCTATATCAAGCCATTAAAAATAAAACAGAGACACCCCCGAGTCAGGAGCCCCGCTGTCCCCACCCCATAGCGCCTGCAGCCCTTTCCCACTTGGCAGAGACCACACCAGGTCCTCTAAGTTTCTGCTGAGGTGGAGGGAGGGGAGGGTCCTGTCAGTCCAAAGAGCACGAACAAGCCAACCCCCATGTTTACATAGAAAAATTCAGGCTAGCTAATTCCTTTATAAACTGTTAAAGAAAGCAAAATCTCTGACGGTTAATTGCTATTACAAGAAAGTAGCCCTGGCTGGTGTGGCTCAGTGGATTGACTGCCACTGGTTCGATTCCCAGTCAAGGCGCGTGCCTGGGTTGTGGGCCAGGTCCCCAGCAGGGGGTGCACAAGAGGCACCCACACACTGATGTTTGTCTTCCTCTCTTTCTCCCTCCCTTCCTCTCTCTAAAAATAAAGAAATAAAATCTTTAAAAAAATTTAAAAAATCTGTTAAAAAAAAGAGAAAATAATGCTGTTTGTTACTTGCTGGCCCAGAGTGCCCCAAATTAAGTGAAGCTGAAACTATAAATACCAGCCCTCAGTATGAAAGAAAATGAGAGTGAAGGTGAAGACGAAAGCTGTATTCTACCTCATCACCAAGCTGGCTAAGATCATTAGTAAAAGGAAAGTCATTTTTACAAACAAACTTTTTCCCCGAGGGACTCCATTTTAAAAACCGACAGGAACACTTGGCTAATGCCACCTTGTGGCATTTAAGAGAAAGTGGAGGAAGTGAAAAGAAAAGACTCCCCAAGACAGCTAACAGCAACCTTTTGCTTGCTTAGTGCCCCCCAATCTTTTGGGTTCTGGTGAGATTTAACGAGAAATAGTTATTTCAGACAGTCACGTGCCACTTAACGATGGGGGTAGGTTCTGGGAAATGCATCGTTAGGCTACTGTGTCCCCGAGCGAACACCACAGAGGCGCTCACACAGGCCCAGGTGGTGCGGCTCACCGCACACCCGGCTCTATGCTGCAGCTGCTGCTGCCAGGCTACAAGCCTGTACAACATGTTACTGCGCTGAATACTGCAGGCAATTGTAACACGGTATTTGTGTGTCCCAACATTGAAAAGGTACAATAAAAATACAGTATAGAAGATAAAAAATGCCCTGGCTGGTGTGGCTCAGTGGATTGAGTGCTGGCCTGTGAACCAAAGGGTCACCAGTTTGATTCCCAGTCGGGGCACATGCCTGGGTTGTGGGCCAGGTCCCCAGGTGGGGGTGTGCGAGAGGCAACCACACATTGATGTTTCTCTCCCTTTCTTTCTCCCTCCCTTCCCCACTCTCTAAAAATTAAAAAAAAAAAAAAAGAAAAAGAAATAATGCTGAGACCCCACTTACTCTTTACTCAATTTCCCTCAGTAGTTAACACTGTACAAAAAGTACAGCGTATCACAACCGGAACGTTAAGATTGAAACAGTCAAGGTGAGGAATGTTTCCATCACCACAAAGATCCCTAGTGTTGCTCTTTTATAGCCACGCCTCCCTAGCAATGAGAATCTGTTTCTATTTCCACAATTTTGTCATCTCAAGTCTGTTACAGAAATGCATCATCTAGTATGTAACCTTTTGGGACTGGCTTTTTCCCCATTCCCAAATTTTCCCAAATTTTTTCCCATTGGGGGGCATGATTCTCTGGAGATACAGCCACGCTGTCGTGTGCCTCAACAGTTGTTTCTTTTCACCACTGAGCAGTGTTCCGTGTTACAACGTGCCACGGTTTGCCATTCATCCGCTGGAGCACATCTCAGCTGTTTCCGGTTTTTGTCCATTATGCATCAGGCTGCAATGAACACTGTGGACAGGTTTCTGTGTGTTCCCTGGGACAAATGCCTAGGAGTGTAACTGCTGGGTTATACAGAGGCTGCACGTTTAGTTTGTTTAAAGAAACCACCACACTCTTTCTAGGGTGGGTGGTCACGGTGCTGAGGGAGGGGGAGGGGGAGGGGGGAGAGCGACAAAATGCCTTTTAAAAATACCTGTATAACTCCTTCAAATTTCTCACCTGGGGTTTTGGGGTTGTCGGCTCTGGTTCAAAGCCTGATTTAATAGTATCATCGGTGGGACACAGGCGTCTGGCTGGATCAAGCTCAGGTCACTCTCACAAAGCCTGTCGAAGAGGACCACGGTTCCCTGCCGTGCACCCTCACTCTAACACCTCTTTCTAACACTTAAATGCCCGCTCCACAGCCATGCTGCAGAGACAAACAGACCCTGACCAGACCACGCAGACCTTCCCAAACAGCGTTACGTTTATTTAGAAACCATTAGAGCAGCCTTATGAATGACGCAAGACAGAACCAATATAGAGTATCATAGGCAATCAATCCCAACATAAATTTTAGGGTACCCAAAGAATCACTATTTTTTGGAACAATTAATTTAAATTCATTCTGAGTTAAAAGTATAGTTTATACAACACTTGGAGAAGTTAAAGGGAGTAAGGAGAGAACACATGGAAATCAAAACGACCGGAGGAGGTTGTGGGTCTCCAAGTGATGGGGCTTTGCGCATCGTGAGGCCACACCAAAGTCGACCCACGGGGTTACGGCAGCTGTGATTTACAGAAAATCCCATGAATAGAGAAACCTGAAGGTTTGTTCCGCAGGTGTTCATAGCAGACACGACAGCAGCTTTCACTCACTGAGCTCTCGTCATGTGCCAGACGTTGTACTAAGTCGTCTCTATTCTCCACCACATCGCTGCAAGGACATGTTTATTATTCCCTAAGATCCCGCAGCAAAGAGCCCGGAGTCCCACACAGGTCACTGGACTCCAAGCCCAACCTGTTCGCTGCGATACCAGTGGTGAAAATGCCAATCCAAAATAGAACGACGCAAAGAGAGAATTTCTTTTCCCAAACAGACCCCAAAACAATGGAAGTTGTCACTCTCCCCCTACAACCAGCGAGACCCGAGTGGTAGATGTCCCGAACACACTCATTCCCTTATTTGTTCAATAAATAACTAAGGAGTGGCTACTATGTCTCAGGGATGATTCTAGACCTTGGGGGTCACGGACAGAACAGACATACATTCCCACCCTGGTGGAGCTTCCCCAGTGAGCAGGGGGTGGGGTACACACAACATCTCTAGTATGTCCAGCGGTGACACGTGCTTTGGAAGGGAGGAAAAGAAGGGGGATGGGGATTCTGGCTAAATTCTACAATTCGTAACGGGGTGGCCAGGGAAGACCTCGCTGAAAAGGTGACAGGTGAGCAAAGACCTGAAGGAGGTGAGTAAGCAAGACACACGCGTGCTCAGGGGAAAAGCCGAGCAGGCAGAGGGGCACGGAGCACGACGACCTTGCTTGAGGACTGAACAGGGCAGCTGGCGCGGCTGAGCGTGGAGTGAGGGGGACAGGAAAGGGACAGGAAGCGCGAAGTCAGTGGGAGAGCTGGATCAGGCAGGACCTCGTGAGGGTTTTAGCTTTTGCCCGGAGTAAGATGGGAAATCACCGAAAGGTTTTGAGCAGAGGAGTGACAAAGTCGGACAAGTTTTGAAAGAATCGTCTTGGCTGCTTCTGTTTTAAGAGTCAACTGTAGAGGCGTGAAGATGCAAGAAAAAACCGGGTTGAGAAAAAAATTGCAATAATCAGCCGAGAGACGATGAGAGCTCGGAGCAGGCTGGCAGCCATGGAAATGGTGAGAGGCGGTGAGTTTCTGAATGCACTTTGAGAAGGAACGCACCGGATTTGCTCACAGACTGAATGGAAGAATGAAGCAAAGGGCAAGGGTGGCGACCCCAGAGCTTTTGGCCCACGGCACAGGGAGGATGGAGTTGCCATCAACTGAGACGGGAGGAGCAAGTCTCTGTGCGTGGTGAGGGAGTGTGCGCGCCAGGATGTCGGCTTTGCTGTGTGACTAGCCAGCCATGCGGAGGTTCCCAGAACGTAACGGGTGGACAACTGCATCTGGAGACCTGGGGGGAGGTCTGGGCCGGGGACGTGAACTGAAGAGCCACCAGCACGGACAGGTCAATGGTATCGAAAGCCCGAGGACTGCATATAAAGAAACGGACTGAGAACGAAGCCCCAGCGTTAGATTCTGGGGCGATGAGGAGAAATCACTAAAGGGAAAAATGGCCGATGTACGAGGAGGAGCACCTGGAGGCTGGGATGTTCTGGAAGCCAGGTGGAAGAAGGGTTTTGAGGAAGGAGTGAATAGTGATGGATGCTTCAGAGAGAAAAAGCCTTACGAGAATTGAGAAGTGGCCACGGAAGGGACAAAGCCCAGGTCACTGGTGACCGGGACAGGAGCAACTTCAGTGAGGTGGTGAGGGTGGAAGCCTGGCTGGAACAGGTTCAAGAGAAAGCAGGAGATGAATTTTGGACAGCGAGCTGAGACATCTCATGAGTTTTTCTATAAAGATGAGTAGAGAAATTTTTTTTTTTTTTTTAAGCATGCTTGAGTGCTCCTGCTGTGACCTGAGAAGGAAAAACTGGTAACGCAGAGGAGAGGGGAGAGCTGCTGGACAGCGAGTGATCTCCGAATAAGAGACAGGATGCAGGAGCTGAGAGAAGGGCTAGCCACAGGGGTGCCACTGATCCCCCCACAGTATCACGGAGAAAAGGGGAGCACACAGGCAAAAGCAGGGAGGTGGACAAAATGTTGAGGCTTTTTTCTCTTGTTGCCTGTCTAGCAAGTTACTGTAAACCCACGACAGACGAGCATTCTTTAAAAGCATTTCGACTTCAATCTACAAAACTAATGAGCACTCAAGGCTGAGTGTACCTTTCTGGAAAACTTGGAAAAGATGAACTTCATAGTTTATAATTTAAGGAAGGAAGCAAGATAATCAACAACTGGACTGTACTGAGGAGGATGAGGGTGATTTATGCTGAACGTTGCTTGTCGTTCCTTTAGGAAAGATTCCTGAAGGAGCAGGATTGGGGCTAGAAAGAGCGGATCCCGATTCGGAGGCAGGAGAGAAAGGCGTGGAAACAGGAAGAAGGAGTGCAAGGAAGTCTGCGTACACCTGAGTAGAATAGAAGGTGCGGCCTCATTTCTGAAATGTGTGTGGCAAAGTTCAAATCCAAGCTCTACCACTTAGTAGCTGTGTGTCCTTTGGCAAATTAGTTAACCTCTCTGATCCCATTTCCTCTTTTGTAAAAGGGTAGGGATTATTAAAATCTACCTCATAGGACTAACTGGAGGGGTCAAGCTTCTAGTGTAGCCCAGAAAATAATTTCTGCTTTTCAACACGGGCCACACTACCAGTTTTTGCGTGACTCTGACCGGCAGGTGCGTGTCCTGAGCCCTGTCACTGCTAGGGGCACTGAGAGCCACAACGGAAAGTGGGCGGTACCTGCCCTAAAGTTCATAGTCTAGATGAAGAAATAAGGCAACGCAACCACCAGTTAATCACTTACGCGCAGAGCTGCGGCTCAGTGGTGCAGACTAATGCATAAGAGAAATTCCGGAGAGACATCCTACTGTGTCCTAGAGTCCTAGGAACCCGAGTGTCACCCACAGGTAACACACAAACTCATTACTGAATCTTTTCGCAGCGGTCCTTGTGGATGAGAAGGAACATTCCTACAAGGGGGTGGGGGGGAGGGACTCTTCTATTTTTCTGCCCTCAAGACGCCCTCCAATGGCCTCACCTGGAACTGCAACACTGACCTACGGAAACAGCCTCCACAACTCGTTCTGGGAAGAGGGACCTGCACTTTAGAACTCGCTCTCATTGGTGGGGCTCTCGAAACTTAGCGGCTTGCTCAGCAACTGTAAGGTCAATGACTATAAGGTAAACAAGGTCATGATCAGTCACCAATTCAATGCTCAGAACACATTATCCTGAGTCCCTGGTAGGCAGTCTGCTTCCTCTATTTCCCCTTTTCAGAAAGACTATAAAACGAACTTGTCCAAGTTCACACACAGCACTACAAGCACAGAGCTGGCATTCCAAGACAGGCCATGTGCATTGTGTTGTGCCGCTGGGGCAGGCGCTTAAAATGAAGGTTATTCTCGTGTGAGTGCAAGAAAGGCAGAGGAACAGATTCTTTTCGTGCGCCTTCCATGGGCCCAGATCTGTGCTAGGAGTTTCTCACGTGCTATGTTTAAAAACACTAGGTTTAGATCCTGGATCTACCAGTTCTTGGCCATGACACTCTCAGCAGGTAAAAAGTTCTTTCTGAAGCCTTGGTTTTCAAGTCTCTCAAAAGGAGGTATGAAGTTCTGCTTGCCCACCTTACCGCGGTGGTTGAGGAGCCCCGGGGAGGACACACTTGAAAACGGCTTGTAAATTCGCAGTCCCTTATATATGCAATGGCGATTCCCTGTCCTCTTCTAAACATTCCCACTCAGAATGCAGATCAGAAGGCTGTAGTTTCCTGACGACACACGAGGCGTGGGAAACCCATCACTGCACACGGAATAAAATACGATAGGGCAGTGCCACGCTCCCTACCTGTGTGATCCGTACCCAAACTCTGAGGTCGCTACTGTTACATGCCCTTTACAGGCGGGGACACCGAGAGGAGGACACTGCTTTAAGGAACCGAGTCTTTCCCGCAGCATCCCTAGCAGGAAAGGGTTCGGACCCTTCAGGGGACTGGACGTCCCTCATTTCTCCCTTCCCCTGCTCTGTCCTAAAAAATTCACGCCCTTTCCTTTCCAGTTCCGGTCCAGCCCCTCTTTACTGAGCCCCCAACCTTGCACCCTCTGAAAGAGTGACTCGCGTCCGGGTTCCCGTCCCTCTTCACACTCCCGCAGAGGCGGCAGTTTGGTGACAAAAAAAGGGCTTGGAGCCCAAATGTTTAGATTCGAGTTCTGCTGCCACCTGTCACTCACTTGCTATGTGACCTTGGACAATTCCAGTCCTTCTCTGAACTTCTTTTTTTCTTATTTCTAAAAATCGTCTTTGCCTCACAGGCTGCGACAAGGCTCAGGAGGATGACAGGGATGCTCCAGGCCAACCAAGAACACTGCGCAGGTGGGAGCGGTCTCCCCCTCTCTGAGGCCTTGCCCTGCGCTCCCTCCCCCTCCTCCGCGGCACCCTCGGTTCTAGGCCATCTCCTCGACCTCCGTGCCTAACCTCTCCTGGCGACCCCGGGGCTCACCTGCAGGCAGGATCCGCCAAGGGCTGTGGCCGGGAACCGGCGACTCAAGGACACTCTGGCCACCGCCGCCATCTTAGCTCCTGACGTTGAGCCCCACCCCTTAACCCCGAGGTCGCTCTCTGTCGGCGTCCCGCTGAGCTCAGAGGGGCCGAGCCAACGTCCACCCAAGATCCGCTAGTCGCGTAGACCTACAGAGAGGGAGACGGCTTCCGGCTTCCCGGGCGGGAGGACAGAAAGCAAAAAGTCAGTGAAAGCATGCGCAGTGGCGGTTGCTCCAGCGCATGCCCAGTTGGCCCTCCGCGTTTCCAAGGTGACCTTCCCAGGAGGGGGCGGAGTTAGAGCGGGAGGGCGGTAGAAGGGGTGGGACTAAGACTAAGGGGGCGGAGCCATCCGATCCGAAGCTTGTCTTGATTTTAAGCCCCCTCTGAAAATGTCAGTCGTATCACTCATTCTCTGTCTCTTAGTGGCTTTAGTAGGACACAGTACGATTTGCCCGAGACTGTCCAGGATTCAGCACTGAGAGTCCCGAGTCCCTTGTTCAGAAAAACCCCTCATTCCCAGACAAATTGGGAGGGTTGGTGAATGAACCAGGAGATTTTGAAGATGACAATAAAGGTGTCATTCATTCATTAAAACATGTGTATAGAATACTGCTATGTGCCAGGTGCTGGGATATTACAGTAAGTGAGTGGGTAAATCAGGCGCAGTTACTGCCCCCATTGGATTTACTAATACACAAGTAACAATTACAATACACTAAGCTCCTTTCTGTAAAATAGGGGTGAGAAGGAAACTCAGTCCTTTGTGGCTTAGTTAGCCATTTAGTGTCAGAAACCATGTCTTAAATACCTACTGTATGTAAAACATTACAACCTACCATCTTAACCCCACAACAGCCTGTGAGACAGAGTTGTGTGAGTGTTTTGTCTCCATCCTAGGTATCTGAGCTGCTTTTTTTCAGACCTAAGGGTCGCCTTGGAGTGTGCCTTGCTCTTTGGGTTTGATTACCTTGGGCAGGGTGTGGCCTCAGTCCTCCAAGTCCCTTGGTCTCATCAGTGTCCTCAGGAACTTAGGTACGTAGGTAGTTAACTTTGCAGGTACCTGTGTTTCTCAGGTATCTCATGATGTTTTTCCTTCTCTTCCCACTTGTTTTTGACATACGAAGTGCTCCTTATTATATTCTTTGGTTTCTACTCTCATTGCTCATTTAGATGCTACTGGAGAAATTAAAGTGGCCAGACAAATTGGTTGGATGGGGCTAAATTTCCAAAGTCTTGGGCTGGAACTCAGCTACATTGCCATATGGCCTCATGAAGGAGCTGTGTAGTGAGGCCAGGAGAAATAGCCTGGTGCCCTGGATTTAGCCTTGAACCTTCCCCTCAAGGCTGGTGACCTTGGACAAGTCTCTTCCCATCTCTGAACATATTGTTTCCCTGCCTGTACCATCAGGCTGTTGGGCCAGCTGACTTAAGATTCTGTGATTCACATGGCAGTCTTGGGGGGCTGTCTTGGGGGTGACTGGTGACAAGGCTGAGGTCACCTTGACTTTTCGCTGGAGCTGATCCCGCTCTGGAATAGGGCTCCTCTGAGTCTCCCAAAGGGGCCTCTTGGGCCACTCAAACTGGCTGAAATCATGGGAACACTGTCACTCTCCCTCTAACTTCTCCTGGCTAGATTGTCTTCTGAGAAGAAGGAAGGGTGTCCTCTTTCTCCAAGGGACATGTTTCTAGAGAATTGATCTGAGAGAGGCCAGTAAGCCAGGACAAGTGGAATAAGAGACAGACAGATAGCTAAACAAACTGGCCATGCAATTAATAGCCAGATACGGAAGGTTGCCTCCCTCCAGATAACATCTAGGTCTCAGCTGTATTTCAACCCCAGGCCCAGAAAAGCAGAAAAACCAGGTGGGTAACACCGGGACCAGCTGCAATGACTAATGATCCCCTGCCCTGGCACTGACCAATCAGTGGGGACCACGGCCCTGAACCCACACACCTGCTCCTGGCCAGTCCCCTTTCCAGCAACAGGTCCTCTTGGCATTTTCAGGGTTCTTTCATCTCCAAGTCAGATGCCACTCCTAGATAAGGGACTACCCTTTTACTTTGCCTAGGTCACCTTGGAAAAAAACAGTCTGAGGCCAACAGAATCGAGACCTTGATTTATGAAGGAGCTCTTGGTGCCAAAGGGCCCACGTAACCTGCAGTTATGTCATCCCTGGGCTTCGTGGGGATTTGGGGAGCTCAAAGTGATGGAGGAATAAATTCCTGGGCGGCTGCACCTCCGCCATGAACTTTAGGATTCCAGAAAGGCACAGCTGCAGAAAGGCTTAGGGGTTTTCGTGGCCAGCTCCTGACATATGTTCCCGAAGTGTCCTGTGGTAAGACCAAGGTTTTTTTGTTTGCTTCCACTTGTCTAGCAATTGAAGTATTGCATTTCATGAGTCTGCTAGATGCTTTAAGTTTATGCTGAAACTCATCGTTTACGAATGTGTTTGTATAAACAGTCTCCTTTAGTCCTCATAGTGACCCTCTGGGTTGGAATAACTGTCCCCACTTTACAGACTTCCTTGGTCTTTGGATAATGAGAAAGCTGAGCAATCCTGGGTGGGAATCTTGCTTCAGGAGCTCTTTCTTCCCTAAGGGCTGGGAATCACGTGCAGAATTAAAAATTAAAACCAAAAGCATCACTGTTTATACAATCAACTCTACTTCTAGTGTCTTGTGATTTAGGGTAAACTGGTTGGATTCCACGCAGCCAGAGGGCTAAGGAGGGCTGGATTTAAGGGGGGATATCAGATGATTTTGTTGCCTGGGTGATTTATTTGCCTCTGAGAAAAACCCACCTCCCTCTAATTAATCCCTCTGGTGGGACTCAGGGGCCTTTTCATTCAAAATTCAGGATATCATTTGCCTTCGCTGTCACTCTGTTCCATCTCCCTGGCTGACCCTTCCCCTTTGTCCAGCTGCCTCCTGAGCATCTCCACCTGCGTGTCCCAATGACCTCTAAAACTCAAACACCCCGCCCCTGCACCTACCACCCAAGGAGCTTGCAGCTTCCCTCGTATTGGCACCACCACCTCTCCTGTCTCCAAGCCAGGAGCCTGGTGTGGTCCTTGACTCTTCCCCTGCCACGTGCCATCACCCCCCAACTCCCAGCACAGCTTCCCAGGTTTCCAGGACGGGCCCACCTACTGGCCCTTCCAGTGTCATCTTTCCTTGTGATAAAGCCCATTCTGTTTCCCTCCTCGTTCCTCACCTCCATGCCTTGGCTCGTTTCCATGCTTTGGATCTGAAGTGCCCGTTAAAGTTCTTTTCCACATGGCCAGTTCCTTATCACTTAGGTTTCAGCTTCAGATTTCTCTTCCTTTGAGATATCACCGGTTCGCCACCCTCATCAGTTCTCTGTATCCGCCATCAATGCACATACACCCAGTTTGACAATTACCCATGTATATGTCTGTCTTCCCAGACTGGGGGCATTTTGAGGGCATGGCCCATTCGCTTAATTTTCTTTTAAAAAGATATTATTTATTTATTTTTAGAGAGGGGAAGTGAGGGAGAAAGAGAGGGAGAGAAACATCCCTGTGCGGTTGCCTCTTGCGCGCCCCGTACCGGGGACCTGGTCCGCAACCCAGGCATGTGCCCTGACTGGGAATCGAACTGGTGACCCTTTGGTTCGCAGTCCAGCACTCAGTCCACTGAGTCACACCAGCCAGGGCCCATTCAGTTAATTTTCTTCATAGAATGTGTTGCTATCTGCAAGTTTAATTTTAGTCCCTTATGAATGTATTTTTGTCCTCATCTCCCACCCCAGAGGTCAAGAATTATGTCTATCTTGTTTACTGTTGTGTTCCTGGAGCCTGGCACATAGCAGGTGACCAATGAATGCTCAGTGAGTGAACAAATTCACGTTTGTTTCCAAAGAGGGCTTGGGACTTAGCACATAGTAGCTGGGCACTGATGGTCGTTGGCTGAATGAAGGAGTAAATAAAAACAGGATGCGCTGTCCCTGTTCCTTGCAGAAGGTGAAGGGAGAGACTGGGGATGGGGTGGTTGGTTAGGGGGGCAGGGAGCTCAGTGGAGAGTCAGGCAATTTTAATATCTGGGTCAGGACTAGCACAAGACAAGTGCACAAAATGTAAGAGGGTCAAACAAATCGGTCATCAAGACAAACAATATTTTAATGCACTATTAAAAAAGTAAAACCACAAATATCCAGGATAAATGTCAAAGTCTGAAGTAAAGACTGTTCTCCAAGAAAACCCAGAGGACTGAGTCAAGGGAGCTGGGAGCGATCATCCTGGTTCCTCTTTGCCCTGGTAAAGGCATTTGGTGGTCGTCTTTGCCATTATCGTCCAATGTGCCAGTGGCAGTGATGCCAGGGCTGCGGTGGCTGCTGTTGCTTGTAGCTGCAACCTTTGGAGGCCTTAGTGCCTACCAGCCCCTCCGCAGAGCCGTTTGGGTCCATTTTCC
Organism: Desmodus rotundus; assembly: GCF_022682495.2. Taxonomy (NCBI): domain Eukaryota; kingdom Metazoa; phylum Chordata; class Mammalia; order Chiroptera; family Phyllostomidae; genus Desmodus; species Desmodus rotundus. The sequence continues at coordinate 9,524,509 of NC_071389.1, forward strand.
CTCTCTAATCATTACAACCCCCACGAGGTAGGGATTGTTGTCCTTCATTTACAGTTGAGGCAGCTGAGCCTCAGGAGGGTCAACAACTCCCCCAACTAAGTCACAGAGCTAGGAGATCCGCATTTTCAGTTAGGGCACGTGCCCGAGGCTAATAGGAACGCAGCGGCTGCAGTTACCATGCTCCACCTGCAGAGGGTGCCCTCACCCCATGGAAATGCCAGGGCTCCAGAACAGCCCTTTCCCACCTGCTGCTAGAACCCTCTTCCCTCTAAACCCCACCATATAATTAGACTGCTCAAAATATTCTCCCCGAGTGTGACGGGGACAATCATATGCTACAGGCTTCTCTAATTTCATGAGCAGACTCTATGGAACTCCCGGAGCGAAAGCCACGAGCCACCCCCACTCCAGATGGGGCTGCGTTTCACACAGCTGAAGTCAGCTCAGCTGTTGGGACTTAGCAAGTGGCCCAAGGCCTTCTGGGGACTGTCACGTTGCTGTCCTTATAGCAACACACACTCACACACATACACGAGCTCAGCGACCCTGCTAACCTCAGGGTCGCTCCCAATCTGCTTGCCACATCACCAGCATATTCTCAAATTAGCGGTTAACTTTGTCCTCTGGATGTGTATGGGTGTGTGCTTTGTAAACACAGTACGTGATACGACTCCCTTTCCAGCTGAGTCTGAATTTTGAGCACCCCTTTCTACCGGAGACAGAACCATGTAATGAAACGCAGAAAAGGAACAGTGGTAAACATTCATCTGTAGTGGGGGCACATCAGCTGACAGGCAACAGAATGAATCAGAGGGATGCAGAGCGTTAAATGCAAGTTGACCTTCTAGAGAGGCAGGAGGTGGAGTGGTAAAGTGTGGAGGCCTGCAGGACTTCAAATCCTGTTTTACCAGTTATTTACTGTGCGGCCTTGACTTAAACTCTCTGTGCATTATTTTCTTTAAAAAAAAAGATTTTTAAAAATTTATTTTAAAGAAGGGAAGGGAGAGAGAAAGGAGAGAAACCTCAGTGTGTGGTTGCCTCTCTTGCGCCTCCCACTGGGGACCTGGCCCACAACCCAGGCATGTGCCCTGACTGGGAATGGAACTGATGACCCTTTGGTTTGCAGGCCGACGCTCAGTCCATTGAGCCACACCAATCAGGGTAGCATTAGTTTCCTATTGTGTAAAGGGGGGGAAAAGACCATAGTCACCTCACTGGGAAGGGAGTGAATGAATTAGTATCTGTGAGGAGCTATCAATCTTAAACTGGTGGAAGGAAGCCCAGCTGGGGGAAGAAAAGAGGTTAGAAGAACTGTGACTTATTAGGGGGAGGAGATTATGCTAACCACAATGGGGAGACTCCAGCACAAATAAGATGCCAAGGGATTCAGACAGCTTTAAACAATTATTTAAAAATACATATGTAATTAAATTCTCACTGTGTAAAAATTCCAAACAACATAGATAAATTTAGCTTAAATCCCCTTAGTCATCTTCCTTTCCCAGACGTGATTATGACTGTCAGTTTCAAGGGATTGGTTCCATATCTTTCTTTGCACGTATACACGAAGTTCTGTCGGGAAAAAGTCCAGCCATTGTTAATATAACGAGAACAGTTTGTGCGACATCCATGCAACCTGGCAGCCAAGGAGAGTGGACTGGAATGCGCATGCATGAACAATGATGATTTCACTGTACCAGGCAGAGGGGGCAGTAGAGGCCACTGAGTGAGCTTGTGTACTGTGTGGCCATTGCATTCAAAATCACTGAGCAAGTAGAGCAACAAATCTGTATCAGATTAAGCTTGAACATTCCTCTGTGGAAACAATTTGGATGATTCAGAAGCCCACAGCTATGGGCAACTGGTGGTTGGCAGCTTCATGACAACAACGTGCCCACTAATGTATCACATCTCATGCAGTTTTTTTGCAAAACATCAAATCACCCAGGTGACTCAGCTCTCCTACAGTCCAGAGTTGGTGCCCTATGACTTCTGGCTTTTCCCCAAACTAAAATCACCTCGAAAAGGGAAGAGATTTCAGACTGTTGATGCGACTCAGGAAAATACGATGGGGCAGCTAATGGTGACTGGGAGAACTGGGTGAGGTCCCAAGGTGCCTACTTTCAAGGGGACCGAGGCATCATTGTCCTATGTACAATGTTTCTTGTATCTTGTATCTTCTTCAATAAATGTCTCTATTTTTCATCACATGGCTGGATACCTTCTGGACAGACCTTGTACACATGTATGTTTCTACAGAAATCCATGGCTTTGCTTGAGGTTCTTTTTTTTTCTGCTTCTTTTTCAAAAATACCGCCACCGAGTGCTCTGCCTTGGAGCCCTTCCCTTGTCAGTACACACAGATCTATTTCATGTTCTGTGCCTCAAAATATTTAAATACAGGGATATACCATGGTTTGATCATTCCTCAGGTACATTAAAAATGTGTTTTCTATCAGCTTAACAGCAATACAGAAATACAAGTTACTGTCCTCTTTCTAAAATCCAGGATTGGTCGTGTGCCTGCAGTTGCTCTAAACCTTTACGGGTTCCTGTTGCTCAAACCTAGTGTTTCCAGCGTGACTTCAGTCCATATCTTAGCCACTGCATGGTCACCGTTTCCCAAACATGCGGCACACACCCCTTTGGATCTGTACTCAGCGTGGCAGCCCGTTCTCCCCGCTCTCCCCAGTCATCTGTCCGAACATGCATTCAACAGTCCCTCATCCTAGCCCAAATGGACACTCTCTCCCAGCTGGAAACAACTGTGTGTGTGTGTGTGTGTGTGTGTGTGCGCGCGCGTGCGCGAACCCACAGCTTTTTGTACCCTAGTTATTTCTCCAGTCAGCAAATATTTATCAAGTGCCTACTCCATCGGTCTGCCTCTTTGCTCTCCTGTCTGTCTCCCTGGCTCAGCTGTCTGTTTCTTCAGGGCTGAGATCGTGCCTCATTCCAGGGACAACAGGAGTCCTGGTTTGCCCAGTGTGGTTCTGGTTTTCACCTGCTATCCTGGTGGGGTTGTTTGTAGTCCCCCTTTCACTGTGGTTTAGATGAACAATAATATGACGTCTAGTTTTACCTACAATAGATGCTTATAGTAAGTGTTAATGGAAAAAAGAATGAGTGGGTAAAAGAACAAATATTACTTGGTTTTTGTGATTTAGAGATGTCATCTTTCTCTGAGCTAAGTCCTCCGGGGCACCTGCTGAGCTACGTAGAGGCCATTTCTCTCTGGGCTGTGTTGCCTTTGAGGGGTTCATAGGAACCCTGTGATCTCGACATCTTGCTTGTAGGTAGCAGGGTTTTCTTACTGTAAGATTCTAATAGGACATCTACTATGTTAAACAATGACTGGTGTAATGGCAACATTTATGACATTGAACTTGGGTTAGGAAGTTATTTCTAAGATGAGGCCGTCAAGAGCAGGGGTTTAGCAGGTGGGTTCTGGAGTCAGACCACCTGGGTGTGAATCTGTACTCCCTGCTGTGTAAGCTCGAGCAAGTCAGGTCCTGTCTGAGCTTCCGTTTCCACACCTGTGAAGCTTTGCTGTGAGAATTGCATGAGATGATGAGTGTAAAATATTAGACTGAACCCTATGAAATCCCCTCGAGGTGACCATTTGACCTTCCAAATGGCATTTTCTATAGTTCAACCTGGCAGGTGGCTGGCATGTAGCCAGAGTTTAAAAAACAGAGGTTTATCATTACCTTACATCTGGTGGGGCTGATATTTCTGCTTCTATTGCCTGGCTGAACAAATAGCTCATCCTTTCAGCCAAAATCTATTTGCTGAGTGCCAGTGATGCCCCAGGAGGAACACAAAACACTCCTCTTAAGGGTTCAGCGTGTTTCTTCAACACATCAGCAGCCCAGTGGCATGTGAATAGGGCCTGGACCTGGTCGGGGACTATTCTTAGAGAGTCATCTTGGGGTATGCCCATGACTGTGATAAAGTGGGCCTCAGCTTGCAGAGAGTGAGGGGCTGAGGCAAAGCAGGCTTGACCTGAACCTGGCTCTTTGCTGCGTGACTAGAGAAGATCAGCCCTGTGCTCATAGGTCAGGGCTGAAAAGGAGCCCAGCTGGCGGGGGGCTGGCGGGGGGTGACTGCTCCCATCGGCCAGGCTGGGGGTGAGGCTGCAGAGCTTAGCTCTCTGCCTGAGCATGTCGTCCTTCTGGTTGTCCAGCTGGAGAAGAGATCCTAGCTGTCCTTTGGTGTCACTCACTATATTTAGTTACAAATAACATTGTCATTATGTAACAGGGTACAGCCAAGGGGGGGCCCAAATAGGGATTTGTAATGGGGTCCAGAACTCACGGTGTCCAGGAAATATTAGGAAAAAAATACATAGGATGTCCATACCCCCACATGTCTGAGCTGGGGGATGGGACTCATGGGGCAGGGCCATTCAGAGTTGTTTTGCACCAGTTTTGCAGATAACCTCTAGAATGGTGTAACATCTATAACCTTTAACTGGTTTCATAGGTATGTTAAATAGCTGTGGCCATACTTTGAGCCAGGGGGATGGGAGTGACTTCAGTCCATGATGTAACTGGGAGGCAACTCTCCCTAGCTACAGAGCCTTTGTAAGAGCTTGGAGATGATTGGCTCCATACCACAGGGCCACACCTGCCTGGACTTACTGTGGCAGCCCAGTAGAGCTGGAAAAATATGGGAATGCTGGCAGCTGTGGCCAATTGTGGGAGGAGTTGGAAATGGTGCGGCAGAGCAAGATCTGCGCTGGGATTTAAACCCAGGCGTGGCAGCCATGCAGGGGCTTTTCGAGAACACGTGGCTTGGGCAGAGAAGAACCACAAACTTCTATTTCTTTTCTGAGATACGGTACCCCGGACTGGGCAGAGGGGAAGGAAGGACTGTGCATTTGTGGGTATTCTAAAGAACTTTGGGATCTCAATGAAGACATTAAGTCATTACTCTTAAGTTTGTATAACTCTTTAAATAAATAATCCCTTTCCTTTTCAACAATCTCTGGCATTGAGAGATGTCTTTCTCTAGTGGTGGGCAGGGTGAACCTAGTATGGGGTGGGGGACCCCTGGAGCACAAGGGTGGGTCCATTTGGCAATAGTATATCATTCGCACCTCCTGGGTCTGTTCTGTAACAATTAGTCTCCTGGACCTAATGTCACTGGGGTGAAGATCCTGGATAAGTCCTTCCTGGGAGGCGGAATTCATCCCTAGTTGTTCTTTTGTTGGGGGTGGAGAGAACCCCACTTCCACAGGCTTTTGGTTATGCCCTGGTGTGGCTCAGATCTGGAATGAAGGGGCCTGGGGTAATGAGGACTCACCTGGGGCCTCAGGATAACATCTGACATTAAAATGCAGAATCAAGTCGTGTCCCAGGAAGTGGTGAAGGGGAGGAGGCTAGAGGTAAGGGTGTTATGTTTTCCCTTTCCACAGGCTGGTGGGGTTCCCATTTTGACTTGGCCAAAGGCATGCCCCTCGCTGAGAAGGAAGCCAGACCAGGTGACATGGTGGCAACTGTGGTTCAGGCAGGAGGACCCTCTAGAGGGGCAAAGCTCTGCATGCCAGGGCAGAGAGGACCAGTGTTTACTTTATCCTTCTCTTTTTGGTATTATAATGACAAACTTTTGTTGGTCACTGCAGCCAGACTAGTTGGACTCTGGGGCTTTAAGAAATGTGTTTACTTCTACAATTGGGGCTCAGCTTGGCAGAGAGGCTTCCAGAACTACACCTTCTAGTGTGGTAGCCACCTGTGGCGATTGAGCATTTAAAATCAGACTAGTCCGAATAGAGACGTGATGTGTGTAAAACATACAACAGCTTTCAAAGGCTTACTACCAAAAAATATGTAAAATATTTTATTAATACTTAAAAGTTTGTCCTGGCTGGGTGGCTCAATTGGTTGGAGCATTGTCCCATACACCAAAAGTTTGCGGGTTCGATCCCTGGTCAGGGCACATACCTAGCTTGCAGGCTTGATCCCTGATTGGGGCGTGTATAGAAATCAACCAATTGATGTTTCTCTCTTACATCAATGCTTCTGTCTCTTTCTCTCACCCCCTTCCTCTTGCTCTAAAATCACTAAACATATCCTCAGGTGAGGATTAAAACATATTTAAAAAGTTTTATTACATGTTGAAATGACAATAATCTGGATATATTAGTTTAAATAAAACAGGTTATTAAAATTAACTTCACTAGCTTTTTACTTTTTAAAATGTGGCTACTACAAAATGTAAAATGACCTATGTGTCTTGCATTATGTTTCCAGCGGGAACTACTATTCTAGAAGTCTCTGGGTGGCTTTCACCTATCCTGAGATGAGTGGCCAAATGTGAAAACACCACCAATATGGATTTCACACACCAGCACCCTTTGGGGATTCTCAGAAACAGGTGGGTCAGGAAACCCCATTGGAGGTTGGCCTTGCTGTGGGTTGGGCCACATTAGTTGGGTATAAAAGAGAAGAGTGACCTCAGAGGGCTGGACCCATGAATTCAGCCTGGGAGTAAGAGAACTAGTGAGTTTTGTTTTGCAGCGGCCCCTTAATATGGCTGCAGGAGAACATCAATCCAGAAGCCCAAGATGGGTCTAAGGGGTAAGAAGCCGCCAGGTGCATCCCAAAGGGCTTGGAAGTGGCTTCTAGGCCTAGCAAGCAAACGGGTGACTCTATTTTAGGGCCCAGGAGTTTGTTCACAAAGATCCTGTTACACTATGGCTATGTTGTGTGGATTTGTATGCCATGAGTCAAATCACAAACACCTCCGAGTGATGGCTCCATAGTGTGAGCACATGGTATTACCCAGAGCAGTGGACACGTTCTCGGCACTGCCCAGATCCTCTTCTGGTTTTGTGAGCTCATGCTCAGCTCCTGCGACTTTGCTGCCAGTCACTACAGCTGCGATCCTCTTTAGATGATTACCTGTGGGTTTCGAGTGCGCCCGTGCCCATTCAGAGCCAAGTTTTCAGAGCCCGTGGTCGACTAGTTCAGGTGCACAAAGCTCCATCTGCAGGTGCCAGAACGCTGAGCTGCCTCAGAGCTCTCCAGTGAGCAGGCGGAGGCTGCAGCTGAAATCACACTCTTGTTTGGCTTCCTCTCTTTTTCCACCTTGCTCCCTTCACTCCCTTCCTGGTTTCTTCTAGACATACTTCCTGAATAAATCCCTGGTCTCAAATGCTCATCTCAGGGTCTTCTTCTGGGGAATTCCACAAAGACACAGTCAGACCTTAGTGTGGGTGTTGGTCTCGACTTTGGGTGGTGGCCATGTGATCCACATCCCCTGAGTGTATGGGGGATTTCCAATCCTTGAGGTACCCTTGCCGAGAGCCCTGACCCTGTGCCCAGGAGAGCAGGGGTCGTAGAGCCAGAAGAAGGCCCGGTGTGGTCTGCATCCCTCTAGGCTGTGCCCCGAAGCGGCGGTGAACATCGCATCCACAGCCACGTGCCTTCCCCTCCGGCCGTTCATTTTATTGCTGTTGTATCAGGCTCTCTCCCCCCATCTTTGATCTGTATCGCGGCCTCTTGTCCAGAAGGCTGAAACTGTCCCATCTTCATGCCAGCCCTGCCCTCTTCTGTGAAGTATTTCAAAATAAAGATTGAAACAGGAACTTTGCTGAGTTTTGCAACACAGAGTATATTCTAGGCCTACATTTATAGGAAGTGGTGGGGGGTGGTGAGGAAGAGCAGCGGGTCCACGGAGCTGGGGGTGAGGGGGTGTCCACACGGCGGGTAGTCACACAGGTGGGTGAAGAAATGGGAGCAGGTGTCTGAGCCCTAACAGTTCCAGAGTCATCAGGAATTACTGATTTATTGATGGGGAGAGTGTTAGGAAAATCTATAAATACACACCATCTCCACATGGGAGGGACTCACTTCCCCTTAAGATAAACTAGAAAAAAATGAAAGCAAGCCTGAAAACCCACATTAACCAAATACACACACACACACACACACACACACACACCAAACTCAAAGTCTCCAGAAAAACACCCTCAAATAGGCACTTGGTGTCTCCAGCTCTGGGGTTGGAGAGAAGTTCTGGGGCTTTGTCCCCCTAAGCAGGGGCTACTGTTCCCATGGGGGGCACAACAGCTCCTGAAGGCTCTGGGGTCTGATCTGTGGGGTGGTCCTGGCCCAGCTGGATGGGAAGGAGGTCTGTTTAATGAAGACCCACTGCCTGCCATTTCACTGAGGCTGCCTGCAGAAGGTGCTGTGACCTGTGCATTTTCTGAATATACCAGCCTGGCCCTCCCAAAGGGCACTTTGTGAAAGGGTAAATGCTGGCCATTTAAGTGTGGGCGTGGCATGTAAGTGTTGGGAACTGAGGGGCTCCATGAGACAGGGACCGCGTGTCCAGTGTGGTGCTAACCACGGAATCCTCAGAACCCAGCACTGTGCCTGGCACTTAGTAGGCACGCAGCAAATGTTTATTCAATGACTGAACGAAATACCCTGGGAAGAAAATCCCTTTCTCCTGAGAATACAACTTTATCATCTTGTCACTAGTTATAAATTGGTTTGTTTTGACCTTCAATGTGGAATTGGAATTCATTTACTCTCCTGACATCAGCTGGCCCTGAAGGAGCTTTTGTTAGTTGGAGTTGAGGCTTTTCCGTTGGTTAGGTCCCAGTGAGAGTGGACTCACTGGTGAGCTTCCATGGGATGATCAGTCCATCCCTAAGGCCAGTGGCTAGCCCAGAATCGCCTGTTCTGGCTGGAGGCTAGGCCAGGTCCTTCTGGGCTGGGTCTGATGCCTGGGGAGGAGGCCTTTAATTATAACCTGGGGGAGGGTCTGAGTGATGAAGTCCTGGTTTAGCTGCCCGAGGGGCTTGTATCAGGAATAGGAAGCAGAGGCACTGTGAGAGGAAGGACTGGCCCTAGAATTGAGAACCAGGCAAGAGAAGATGGGTATGGCTGACCCCAGGGCCTTTTTGTGCACTAAACTCTCAGGCCACAAGGGTGCTGGTCCGGGGAGAAAGCCCCAAGCATCTGGGAGAGCCTGTGTCCATGAGAAAGACGAGGCATTACGAGCAGCTCAAAAATGGAGAAGGCTGCTCTGATAAAATCTGCTGCCAGGGGAGGCTCTAAGTGACATTATTGGACCCTCAGGGAATGGGGAGGCAACCATGGCATCAACGCTGCAGGGGAAAGCCAAGGGGGCGGGGCTGGGAGAGGCTGGTAAGCAGTGAATGATTGGGGCAACCACCTGGAACCCCAAAGGAGGTGAGTTGGAAATGATGATGGCAGGTCAAGGTATGTCAGGGTCCCAGGGCGCCTTTCCATGTGATCTACCTTGACCTTCGGGGCATGGCTGCCAGGAGAACTGGTGAGCCCAGAACCTCCTTCCCTTTGCCTTCATTCAGTTTTGGCCAGGAGACCAAGGCTTCTTCGGGGAATGATTCGGGTGTGTGAGGTTTTGTTTTGCTTTTTATGTCAGGGCTACACCACTACTGACCAAATGCCCCGCTACTTTTCAGGACGGACAGAGCTGAGGCTCATTGGGGGTGACTTCAGTGGATGCTGAGGGTCTTTGAGGAAAGGCAAGGCACAGACATCCCAAATCCCTCAATTCCTGAAGGTCTCCCAGTGTGTCCGGTCAGGCAGGCGGAAGCCCCGGGAGAGAGCTCAGGAAGGGAGGGAAGTGCCAAGTCCCCTATAATGCAGCCCTGAGAGCTGGGTTTTCTTTTTTTTATAATGCATGTACCTGGCAGAAGCATCCACTCCCAAGACGGCTATCTCACTGCCAGCCACACACCTGACCCCTTCCCCGCAGGCTCCCTTGTGGTAGAGATCTTGGTTGAGTTTGACAGCTATCCATTTGGGGAGCCTGTTTTTCCTCTTCTATGCTTTAACATTCCCCTCTTATGTTTTAAATTTGCCCATAAAGGGTAACCCCGGGAAACTAGGCCCCCACCCTCCACCCCAATAAAAGCAGAACCCCAGGCCCAGGCATTCTCTCTCTCCCCACGACCTCGCCGTGTGGCCCCTGTGTGCTTTGTAATGTCCAGGTCCTGTGAGTGATAAACTTTCTTGTTTTTGTTTTTTGCAGTTTCTCAATGGTTATTGCGTAAGGGCTTCTCGCAATCATAAGAACTCAGGGCTGGCCTAGCCACAGCGCTGGCATCGGCAGGCTGAGACCGGCTCGCAGCAGCCCCGCAGGTCAGGGCACCATGTGCCACCATTTGAAGGGGAAGGGCTTCCTGCGGACGTTGGTGCCACAGTGCACTTCTCCCAGAAACTTGTGGTAAGCGGAAATGTCATCGATGAAGGTACAGCAGAGGCCCAGGGGCTCCAGCAGCGAGCGCACGTGCGTCTCCAGGCAGCACACCTCCTCTACCTGCGGCCCGAACGGCTTAGGGATGCCCAGGTCCTTGTCGAGCACGATCATGTTCACCTGTGATGGAGGGCAGGGCGCCAGCCCCTGTTTGGTGAGCACCTACTATGCTCCTGGCCCCGTTCTAAGCCCAGTGGACTCTCCCAATACCTCTAGGAAGCAGGTATCGTGATTTATCCCCACTTCACAGATGAGAAAACTGAGGCACAGAGGGGGCTAAGCAGTTATACGTGGCAGAGCTGAAGTGGAAAAGCAGACAGCCTGCTTCTGTATGTATGTGCATGTGCATGCCTGTGCACATGACTAGATATGTACATGTCAGCACACACGTGTGCGTGCACACACATATGTGTACATATATGTGCATGTATCTACATGTGTGTTCTAATCTCTTTCTATTTCATAGAGGACTCTCCTCTCTAACAAGAATCCCCCTGTCCATCCCTGTCCATAAAGGTCTTTTTAACTTACATAGCCCTTTCTATCTCTTTAAGGTAAAAGTTCCCAGGAGCCCAGTAAGGCAGCTGAGACAAGCACGTCTCCCCTCAGAGGGAATGAAGCCCAGAGAGGGCAAGTGCTTGGGATGGGTGGGGAAGGCCATACAGCATCTCAGCCAGGACAGGGACCCGGGCCTTGCGATTGGATGGCGTCAGCCTAGGGGGCCTTCTGGGCCTGGCTGCCCTGTGGTGGGCGTGGATGGGGTTTGGGGTCCCGAGCGCCTCACCATGTTTGGGAAGTAGGCCCTGGCCTGGCGGTCCTCATCCATCTTGAACAGAGCGGGCAGATCGATGATGTCCTGCTCCGTCAGCCCCAGCTCCTTCTTGAGGATGTCGCGGTTCCAGTCCAGGCAGCGCTAGGACAAGTGAGAGGACGTCCCTGTCACCTTTGTCAACTCCACTCCTGTCGGCAGTGTCAGACCCAGGACCCTGGCCCTCCCCAGGGCCCCTCTCTCCGGTGCTCAGTAACAGCGGTGACAAAGAGAGCGAGGGAGAAGACCCAGCAATAATACTAGTAGGTGCTCAGCAAACAAATCATACCCGGTGCTAAGTGCTGGCCACACAGTATCTCATGGACTCTTCAGTGCCCCCCACGAGGTGAGAGTTCAGGTGACCATGTTTTGGCTTAATAATAATGAAAGCCCCATCCTCACCTGGAAGTACTGGTTCTCCTGCACGAGGCTCTCATTGGATAGAATCTTATTGATGGTGATCCGCTTGCTGCTCATCCCGCCCAAGCCTGTGGGGGTCAGAGGACAGGGATGGTTTGGCCTTAGGCATGCCGGCTTCTGGGCTAACTGCCAGGAGGTGGCAGATGGGGCCGGGAACAGGCGGGGCCCAGGAGGGCTCTCCCAGGGGACACGAGGTACCCTGTGACTGGGGAAGGTAGCCGACATTCCTTTCCCCAGGGCTGGCCATGTCGCCTGGGCCAAGGAAGGATTGCGGCTGCCTTGCTCTCTCTCTGGCTAGAGGGCGGGGTGGCACAGTTAGCCACCTGGAGCCTGCTTCTGAGGATGAGCAGCCCTCCAGGGTGCATATGGCAGAAGCAGGATGCCCAGAGGTGCACCTTCTGGCTTTCCAGAACTGCCTCATGCTTGGCCCCCACCCTGGTCTGTGCCAGCATCTGCCTCCTGGTCCACTGTGAGGGCCCAGGCGACATCTGCCCTGATGCATAACACCGAACGCTCATGGAGCACCTACTATGTGGCAGGCACTCTTCCAGATGTTTAACATGGATGAGCTCAGTCACCTTCCCCACGTTTCTATGAGGTAGCTGCTAGAATTAAAGATGGGGAAAAGGAGGCACAGAGAAGTTACATGACTTGTCCAAGGTCATAACACTATTGGCACATCCTGCTCTGGGAGGAATCTCTGGCCCATTGTACTTCCCAGTTTTGTAGCTTGCCAGTGGCAGAGAGATGGGGGCTCGCACCCTGTCCCTGAGCTGTCTCCACATCACCACTTGGACCTATTTGAACAAAGATGATGGTTCCTCGATCCTATGGGTAGCTTTGGAGGTATGTTTAGTCTAGCCAGTAGCCTCCAGAAAGTCAAGACTTATGCCTGCCAGTCCAAGAAATACAATTCCTGTCGGTGAAGAATTAAAAAAGGACAGTGGCTTCAGACTGGTCTTGTCTGTCCTGGACACCGCTGCCTTTGGACGTGGAGGGCAGTGATGTGTGTAAGTATCAACCGGCCTTAGGGGCGCAGACTTTTGGAAGTGGGCCAACTGGAGAAACCAACTGAAAGTGACGAAAAGTAACTTAAGAAAAACTGAAGAAACTGGCATGGCCTGTCTGACCTGGCTCACTGTGTCAGCCTGATCAGCTTTCCCTCTTTCCATGATTAATTGAAGAGCAAGCCTCGACCATTATGCACATTTCTCTCTTTGTCCCTTTGTAACACACAACCTCCTCGAGAGCAGATTGTACAGCAGTTTTGAACCATTTAACCCTCCTCTGGGTCTGGAGCCATTTAAAATATACTCCAGCTTCTGAAGAAGCACGTGGCCACTGTTGACGATAATCAGGAGCAGTGGCAGCTGTGTGGTCCAGCTGGCCACTGCATGGGTCACCAGAGGCCAGGGCTGCTTCCCCCCTTGGTGACAGCCCTAGAGCAGACCAGCAGGCTTTAGAGGTGGAGCTGGGTGCTTAGGGACAAAGAGGTCATAGGCCCATCCTCCTGAGGGTCTCTCTGGGGGCTCAGCTCCCCACTCCCTGCCAGGTCCCTGTGGGCACTCACCTTTGAACAAGATGGCCTCGCCATGGCCTTCCTTCTGCTTTTCTCGGAAGAGCTTGTAGCAGGCCGAGGTGCTGGCCATGAGCATCCGAAATTGCTGTGAGAGAGCATCCAGAGGGGCAGTATCAACAGAGGGGAAGTGGCCAAGGAGCACGAGGGGGCCCCTGCCCCAAGGGCCCAGAGCCCTGCCTGCCTGGGTCTCAGCCTCCCCATGCAGAGGCTCCGGGCAGGGTTCTCCCCTTTCTGAGGACTACTTCTCGCCCTTCCTGCTTTGGGAATTGCTCCACCTCCAGAGCCTCTGAGTCAAAGCTGGCCTTGGATGGAGGGTTGTAGGGGGTGGGGAGGAGCTTCTTCACGTTGCCGAGAGGACAGACCACGTGCACAAAATTTCCAGGGTAGGAAGTTGCAGCCATTCCTTTCACTTCAGAAAACGGAAGAACCTCTTTCGGAGGCCCAGACCCACACCCCACGCTGCCTACAGCCTCACGGCCCACCCAGTAGCCTCTGGCCCCGTGTGGTCATTGGACATGTGGACTGTGTCTCGTCCGAACTGACATGTGCTATTAGGAGGAAAATACATACCAGATTTTAAAGACTTACAAAAAAAAAGGAGGCAAAATCTGTCACTGATAACTTTTATATTGGTTACATGTTGAAATGCTAATAATATTTTGGGTATATTGGGTTAAACATTGACCTGCTTCAACCTCCCTCCTTCTTCCACTTCCTCTACATCCCACTTTCTGCTGACAAAGTGGGCAGGGGTTCTCCACTATCCTGGTCACACCAACCTAGGAGCCAGCTCACCTTTGTGCCCGGGATAGGGATGAAGGTCATGAACTCATCCACGTGGCCCACGGTCAGCCAGTCCGAGTAGAGCTCTATGGGCGCCTGCACCTGCTGCGCCTGCAGGAACTCCCGCACCACCTTGGTCATCCTCCGACCACCGGACCTGGGGCGGGGTTGGGGAGGAGGCAGCTTTTCAGAAGGCTGCCCACATGTCTGTCTCACCAGAAGCCTGCAGCTTCTGGAACCCAGCCTAAACCCAGGGTGGCATCAGCACAGGAGTCATGGGAAAGGAGGCTGAGCTGCAGGTCTGAGAGACCCTGGCGCAGGCAGGCAGGGGAAAGAAGGAAGCATTGGCTGCAGCCAGGGCCTGTGCAAAGGGCCTGGGGCACCGCTTAGTTTCTGATGGTGTCAGTGGGTGTGAGGAGGGCAGCTTCTGTGCTCAAGGGTCCTGCTTGGACTGCTGGAGGGGGCTAGGGCACAGGCATGGCCCCTAAATCTGCCCTAACCCTTGTGTCTCTTTGCTGCATTAACTTCCACTTAATTCATTTTTAGTCAAGTGATGACTCCTCCAGGAAGCCCTTCCTGACTTCTAGACTCCCTGAGGTCTTCAATCTCCCCATTACTGCCCTGACCAAGGAAATCTCTGCCTTTTCATTGATTGGTGGGTCCTCTGGGGATGGAACGAGAGCCTTGTGGACAGTCAATGGAGCCAGAGACTCACGCTTGGGGCAGGGCCATGTCTTCTCATGACTTTTGTGTATGGGCCCCCTCAAGGGTTGCTGGTATGCTCCCGCTCATTCTCATCCTCTTTCAGTATTCCTTCTCTGGACTCCTTCATCGCTTCCCTGCCTGGTCTAGAATCTCATCAGATACCCTCCCATGTGGAGAAGAGAGGTTTTTATTTAGTTTTATATTTGATGCTAATTTATGCTGATATGTACAGGCTAACTTGGTTTTCTTTCCATGCATGTCTGTATGCTCTCAGAGAGCCATGGGAGGGGTTAATGTTCCCAGCCATGCACTCCCTCCACGTGTTAGCAACCCAGGCCACTCCTAGAGACCCAGGAACCTCCCACCTGGCTCCCGCCCCCCTGCCCCCCCACCTCCCCTGGCTTCTCTTACAGTGGAAAGCTGCTCCCGATGAGGATCCGGCCCAACGGGTATGTCTTGCCATTCACGGTCACAGGGGGACTGACTTCCAGGTTCCCAAAGGAATCAAGGCTGGTGACAGGCTCAAAGAGGGGTTCTCGGGTCACGTAGCCGAAATCTGGGCCCTAAGCAGGGGCACACACCCATCGTTAGTGTCCTGCAGCCAGGCGTCCTCAGCCCCAATGTAGTCACCTTCTGATGACCACTCCGACCACATTTGGTCTGGCACTGTGGGCACTTAGCCATGGGGGGCGGGAGGTCGTCTGTGGTGTTCTCATTTCCACCAAAGAGCAGGGCCTGGGAGAGAGAGGCTGAGTCTGTGAGCACGTTGTGTGAGTCGGGTATGCACGGGAGTGTGTAAGTGCGTGTGTGCATGTGTGCATCTGAACTTTTGCACGTGCCTCTATTCCCCGAACATGAAGATGTATCGGTGATTTCAGGACTTGTCCTCATGTTGCGCTATGGATGCCCCTGCTGATCTCTTCATTGCTCTGACCCTCAGGGCCCCCATCTGCCCAAGAGGTGTTGGGTTAGATGACTTGAGACAAGGATGTAGATTGTATTATTGTTCCCAGAAACTTGCTTCCCCCTTCTTAGTAAGAGGATTTAGCATTCTGAGCTATTGCTGTGTGACTTCTGGTATCTCCCTGTAGAAGGAATATACTTTCCTGCTCAGTATCAGACTTTTAAAAAAATATATTTTATTGATTATGCTATTACAGTTGTCTCATTTCCCCCCCTTCACTCCCCTCCGCCCCGCACACCCCCTCCCACCCACATTCCCCCCCTTTAGTTCATGTCCATGGGTCCTACATGTGAGTTCTTTGGCTTCTACATTTCCTGTACTATTCTTACCCTCTCCCTGTCTATTTTCTACCTACCATTTATGCTACTGATTCTCTGTACCTCTTCCCCCTCTCCCCCTCCCACTCCCCTGTTGATAACCCTCCATGTGATCTCCATTTCTGTGGTTCTGTTCCTGTTCTAGTTGTTTGCTTAGTTTGCTTTTGTTTTTGTTTTAGGTGTGGTTGTTAATAACTGTGACTGCTGTCATTTTACTGTTCATATTTTTTATCTTCTTTTCCTTAGATAAGTCCTTTTAACATTTCATGTAATAAGGGCTTTGTGATGATGAACTTCTTGAACTTGACCTTATCTGAGAAGCACTTTATCTGCCCTTCCATTCTAAATGAAAGCTTTGCTGGATAGAGCAATCTTGGATATAGGCCCTTGCCTCTCATGACTTGGAATACTTCTTTCCAGCCCCTTCTTGCCTGTAAGGTCTCTTTTGAAAAATCAGCTGACAGTCTTATGGGAACTCCTTTGTAGGTAACTGTGTCCTTTTCTCTTGCTGCTTCTAAGATTCTCTCCTTATTTTTAATCTTGGGTGATGTAACTGTGATGTGCCTTGGTGTGTTCCTCCTTGGGTCCAGCTTGTTTGGGACTCTCTGAGTTTCCTGGACTTCCTGGAAGTCTATTTTCTTTGCCAGATCGGGGAAGTTCTCCTTCATTACTTGTTCAAATAAGTTTTCAATTTGTTGCTCTTCCTCTTCTCCTTCTGGTACCCCTATAATTCAGATGTTGGAACGTTTAAAGATGTCCTGGAGGTTCCTAAGCCTCTCCTCATTTTTTTGAATTCTTGTTTCTTTATTCTTTTCTGGTTGGATGTTTCTTTCTTCCTTCTGGTCCACACCATTGATTTGAGTTCCAGTTTTCTTCCCATCACTATTGGTTCCCTGTACATTTTCCTTTGTTTCTCTTAGTATAGCCTTCATTTTTTCATCTAATTTGTGACCAAATTCAACCAGTTCTGTGAGCATCCTGATTACCAGTGTTTTGAACTGTGTATCTGATAGGTTGGCTATCTCTTTATGGCTTAGTTGTATTTTTTCTGGAGCTTTGATCTGTTTTTTCATTTGGGCCATTTCTTTTTTGTCTCAATGCACCTGTTACGTAGTAAGGGGTGGAGCCTTAAGCTGCTTTGTGACGCTATATGTGGGGGAGGGTCCAAAAGGGAGCAATGGCGCTTGCTCCACTCTCTGCCGGTTTTCAGCCACTCCCTCTGCTACCCACAGTCAAATTGGGCCCTTCTGGTGCTGCTTCCCGAGTGGGTGGGTTTGTGTGCATTCTAGGACCCTGTGGGTCTCTCCAACGGACTCTCCTGTGAGGCTGGGAGTTTCTCTCACTGCTGCCTCAACCCCCACAGGTGTTTTCAATCAGTGGTTTGAGGCTTTATTTCCCCGAGCTGGAGCCCTGGGTTGTGTGGTCTGCCTTGCTCCCCCGTTGTTCCTTCCAGTTTTTCCACAATGGAATGTGGGACTGCCCACTCTGCCAGCTGCAGCTCTGCCCACCCTGCTCCACAATCCACCACCTTGCTGGGTCTGCCAGCTGCCACCTTGCTGGGAGTCCTCTCCACCCGGCTGCCCATCTCCACCCCTCCTACCAGTCTGGATGAATGTTTCTTCTTTATCTCCTTGGTCGTCGGACTTCCATACAGTTCAATTTTCTGTCAGTTTTGGTTGTTTTTTGTTTTTAACTTGTTGTTGTCCTTCTTTTGGTTGTGCGAGGAGGCACAGTATGTCTACCTAAGCCTCCATCTTCTATTAGCATCTCTGTATTAGACTTGATCATATGACTTGCTTTGGCCAATGAAATGTGAGCAGAAGTGATGTATGCCAGCTCGGAGCAGAAGCCACAAGTTTTATTGTGTATGCCTGCCCACTCTCTCTCTCCTCTCCTTGTGCCAGGAGAATGGCATTTCCCAGAATGGGGCTGCTCCTGCCACCTGGGCTGTAGAAGGAGGAGGAAATGAGGAAGCAGAGCTGCAGGCAACCACCCAGCAGCCGACACGAGTGCAAGCAAGAAACGGTCCTTTGTTGTTGTCAGGCATTGAGATGTGGGGGTTGTTTGTCACTGCAGCGTTACCTGGTGAAAGCTGACTGATACATGCAGGAAGGGCAGGTATGTAACCTATGTGACATTTCAACCTCTTCCCAAACAATCATACTTGTCACTGAGCCCAGATGTAGCCTCAGAATCCTTCTTAGCACAGAGCCTCCAACAGACTGAAGTTGGCATAACCCCAGGGGTCCCCAGTTGAGATAACCTTGGTGACCCCCTGAATTTTAAGGTTCCTTTTATGATTTTTTTTTGTAAAAAGAAAAAAGAGTAGGGGCCTTGCTTGGGAATCTGCACTGGGGCTGGGACTAAGCTTGTCTGACAAGAATTTCTGTAAAAAAAATGTGGAGTGGAAAGGTATATGGCTTATCCTGGCTCAGCTGAGAGTCTCCAAGGACAGCTGTGGCAGGTGGGGTGGATGGATGCAGCTTAGCACGTTCTCGCCTGGGAGCCCCAGATGGCACGGTGTGATTTGCCGGAGGCTGGGGCAGCTGGGGCTTCACGGCATCATGCACGCAGGCAGGCAGGCAGGCAGGCACGCGGCACAAAGCTGGGCTTGGCACGGCCTCCAGGAGTAGTGCAGCCCAGGGCTTCGGAAGCAGGCCAGCCTACTGGGACAGTTAGCACAGGGCCTGGGAGGCCTCAATTCTTCTGCCTGCGGCAGGCCAGTTTCACTCTGCAGTGTTGGAGGAAGTGGACAGTCCCCACCAAGGGCAGTACCAGGGCTGTGGAATGACACCGTAACAACAGCTAGTGGTGGGCATTGTGTCGGGCGTAGCACGGATGCCCTAGAGAATGCCCTCAGTCTTTACACCGATCCTGTGAGATGGGCACCGTTTCCATCCCCACTTCACAGAGGAGCAAGCAGAGGCTTCAGGGGTTGAGTTGCTTGCTCAAGGTCACACTGCTGCTAAGGTCAGAAGGGGGACTCAAGGCCGGGTCTGCCTGACATTCCAGAGCTTTGTGCTCACACCAAGGGCTTTGCCCCGTCCCCGTGATGAGGCGGATAGGTTAGCGAAGGTCCTCAAGAAGCAGGTGTGAACCTGGCAAGGGGTCGCCTCTAAGGGGAGTGGAAATGGCCTCTAGAATTGGGGGGGGGTCAGATTGCTTTAAAAAACCACATGCACTGGAAACCACAGCTTTAATGAGCTTTGAAGTTGGAACCATGGTTTTGACAATTGCTTAACTATAATTTTCCTCTTTGAAACCTATTTCGCTGCAAGTGGGGCGTGGGGCAGTGGCAGAAGTCATGGCCCCTGCCCTGCCTTCGTCTCCCACAGGTCCCATTTCTCATTTAACAGAAACTCTCCATTTTTCGGAAAAGCATCCATTACCTGAGCAGGGAAGGACCTTAGAGGTCACTATTCCAATGGACCCATGTTGAGAGTGTGAAACGAAGGCCCTGGGCAACACGCTAATTTGTCAAGGGTGCCCAGGGTCTCCTGACCATTCTGTCCTGTAAGAGTCCCCAAGACTGCGCCCCACCCCTGTACCGAGGCAGCCCTCAGCATCTCACCAGCAGCTGCTTCACTGGGAAGTCCTTCAGGTTTCCATCTCGGGGGGAGTCCAGCACCACGGGGAAGCCTTTGTGGGGGGCCTCGATGTAGCCAAACTCGATTTCGTCCTGCGGGGACACCAAGGAGAGCCGTCAGATGAGTGCAGAGCGCCACCAGTGAACACCAGCCAGCCTCTCCATCCTCTTCCTACCAGCTGACAGCTGGCGATGGGGGCGTATCCTTCCGCAGACGGCCTCTGCACATCCCAAGCATGCGAGCGTTCATACCAACACCGTTTTATAAAACATAACTGGTAACATCCCGTGTACATTTTCCTGCAAGTAACACTGTGCCTTGAAGCCCATTCTGTATTTATAGGTTGGCTCCTTTTTAGCCGCTGTATAGTGCTCCACAGCAAGGCCGTCGTAGCATATGCATGCGTACCCCGTGCCCGGTGGATGGACATTTGGGGTGTTTTACAGTCTTTGCTACTTGGGCTGCAGTTAGCTGACTTATTCATGTATGCCTCTGAGCACACGGGCATGTATGAGCTGCAGCATGATTCCCACACTTGGAGCTGCTGGGTGCTGGGGTGTTGATGTTAAGCCAACTGTTCTGGCCTGAGCCCTGGCCCAGGTCCTTCCCAGCCTGGGATTCCTCACCTGGATCCAGCGGTCCCCTCGGTTTATGTACTGGAAGCAGACCTTCAGGTCGCAGTTGGTTTTCTCCACCAGGTTCTTCACCTCTTTCAGGAACAGGTAATTGTCCTTCATGCTGAGACGTTTAGGGAAGAGGGGAAGGCCAGGAGAAAGGGTGAGAAGGGACGAGGGCCAGTCCACTGAGGTGGCAACAGCAGCTGGCACCTCTAGGCTGCGCTAGGCAGGTGAGGCCACATCTGGGTTCACAGTCACCTTTGCAAAGGCCAGCAGACTCAAGGGCGAAGCAAACACCCACATGTGTGGTGTTTGCCAAGGTCATGAACAAATACAATGAGGAGGGGAACTCTCACCCCCACCTGTCCCAAAGCTGTCTCTGATTCCCTAATTTCCAAAGAGGAGCTCTTCTTAGCAAGGAGACAGGGGATGGGCCAGCACCTCAGGGTCCTTTGAGCGGAGCCAGCATTCACCTGCAGGTGCTTCTTTCCCCTGCTTCTCATCTTGCTGCGGCTATCTAGCACATAATAGATGCTCAATAAAAAAAACTTCTGAGTGAACGAGATGAGTATCTGTTGCATAGGAGGCTCCTGACTCCACAGTACAGACCAAGAATAAGAAAAGAAATAAATGGTAACTACTATTTTCAGAGTGTGCGAGCTTTGTGCCAGGCCCTTGGATGAGCATTTTGCCTGTTTCGTCTCCTTTAATCCTCCCAGTGACTCTGTGATGTTAGCATGTCAGAGAAATGGAGGCACAGAGAGGCCAGGTGAGTCGCTCAAGGTCACATACCTAGGGAGTGGCAGAGCCAGGGTCTGAGTGCAGGTCTGCCTGTCCCTGAAGCCCCAGTGTTAGCCGTGTGGCCACACGGCCCCTCCTCACTGTGGCCACTGCTTACCAGCACACATACACGGACACGGGAGGCAGGATGTTGGGGGTCATGATCCACGGAGCAATCCGGAAGATCACGGAGTCCGTGAAGATGGGCGTCAGGGGAATCTCCTGGGCGTGGGAGAGAAGGGGCGGGGCATCAAAAAGTCTTGTCAAGGTGCTTTTCACTCCTCCCTCCCAAAGAGGGTGAAACCGATAACAATAGCGCATTCATCGGGCACTTACTGTGGGCCAGGCCCTGTGGTGGTTTTACACGAGCCAATGCACTCTGCCTTACCCCAGGGGGTAGATACACTGCAACCCTTGTTTCACAGATGGGGAAACCGAGCCACAGAACTCTTCTGTAGCTGCCCAAGGTCACATGGTTAGCAAGTGGTAGAGCCCACATTTAAACCCAGGTTGCCTGGCAGCTGAGCACACTCTCGACCACTTTCTGATCTTGCCCCGTCAGGGCTTTGTTCCCGAGGTCAGCCCAGGGAGGGCTGAGCCAGCCACGGGCCTGTTTCTGTTTTGGCTCTGAGCACCTTGCCCTTTTCCGTGTGTGTGCGTCTTAATGTTGATTGGGGAAATTTTGCTGTGTCCAGATTGTTCTTTGTTTTCAGGAAAGACTCAGGAAACTTGCCTGGCTCCTGAGGGAAAATGAGAGGTGATCCCAGGTTCCTCGGCAGGAGTGGCTTTGAAAAGTTACAGAAAACTGGACCCTACCCTTGATGGGCAGGGCGGAGGCAGGGCTGTGGGGTGCTGGCATTCCTGCCCAGGCCTGCCTTAGTGTCTCTGCGGTGTTCGCTGGAGCGCCACTGGGAAAAGCCCCCTCTCTACCCATGCTGTTCGCTGTGTCTCTTCTGCCTCTCCCTTTTCCCACAGACTTGAGGGTGCTTGTGAATGAGTTCTTACAAGTTCCAATGCTCATAACCATCCCAGGAAGTAGGAGCTTTTGTCAGAAACCAAAGCACAGGGAATTAATTCACTTGCCCAGTGACTCATGGCCTTGAACGTGGGCAGTCTGACTCCAGAGCCCACGCTCATCAATCGAAGACAGATCCAGCCTCACCTGAATGTGAATGGTGAGGGGCATCTAGGTCTCCAGGCCTGGACTTTCCCTTGGTGCTTTGAGGGGAGTAGAGCATAGTGGGGGGTCCTGGGTGTGGCCCTTTGGAAAGAGCCCCACATGGTGCTCAGGGGCAGCCCCTCACGGAGGTGGCCTGGAGCCCTCACCTGGGCCATATACTCCAGCAAGCTGACATGGATGGAGACCAGGCCTGGGAAGCCCTCGTCGGGGAAACGCAGGCCTTCCACGAAGAACAGCAGCTCCGCAGAGCCGCCTGTGTACTTGACCACATGGTAGAGCTTCTGCCGGCCCAGGATGTGGATGTAACGCTGGCCAAAGAACGGATCTGGGGGTACAGGGACCAATGTCAGACTGTGGACACACCAAGAAGAGGTCAGTGGGGCAGGGTCACCGATGGGGGACAAGATGGCAGAGTAACTTGTCCTCCAGGTGAAGAGAGAAAAGCACAAGCAGAAAATGCCACCAGAGGGGCCGTGGCCTGGTCATCATGCCAGCATTACCGTGTGCTACCCACATGGCACTGAAGCCACTCACGTGCCTTCCTCGTCTATAAAAGGAGCCAGCTGTCCCAGGAACGGCACGCATGGAATGAGGGCAGAGGATAATCGAGCAGCTAGTGATGCTGAGGAAAGAGATTATTGCTCCTATTTTACAGAGGAGGAAACCGAGTCTCAGAAAGGAGAAATGGCTTGTCCGAGGTCGCATAGCCAGTAAGTGGCTGAGCTGGGACTCAAAATCATGTCCAATTCTGAACCCCAAGCTCCCCTCCCCGTTATATAAATAAAACACCAATGTGCCCACTTGCATCAAAATTCCCCTTCGCATAATAGAAGTCATAGTGGCGTGAAGTCCCACGCGCGGGTCTCTGGCTGCACATTTTCATGGCTGGGAGGACAGGCGGGTTTGTCCAGCACTCCTGTGCCTCTGACGTCCCCAGTGCTCGCAGTGCCATTCCCTGTCCTTCCTCTTTCAGGCCTTGACTTGTGTCACTGCAGAGAATCGGGCCCAGACCCCTCAGAGACCAAGCCAGGGGTTCTGTGCGGAGCTCCCACAGCCCCACCCTCCGCCTCCCAGCCTTTCTAAAACAGGCATGATCTCAGTGTTTACTTGTGGGCTCGGAGAGGCTGTCACCTTTGTGGGGGCAGAAATGGGCCCAGCCGGTCTGGCACACGGTCGTGTGTCATAAATGTCCACTGAACCAGTAAGCCAACGGCCCCCACACCGCTCCCCAGGGGAGAATTTTCAGGCCAACGCAGAGCCCGCGTATTGAATTATTACTCTGTGACCAGCACGGGCTAGGACCGTGGGGGAGACAGGGTCACAGCATTACCGTTTGAGAGCAGCGGATGGTAAGTAGAGCAGAGATGGGAGGCGTCATAGCAGAGCTACGGGGCGAGAGATCCCAGGGGCTCCTGGGGCGGGGAGGGCAGGGCAAGGAGGCAGGGCGGGAAGCATTTGTGCAGAGGAGGGCGGCCTTTGAGATGTCCTTTGGGCTGGCAGAGGTGGGGTGCGGACAGGAGAGAAGATACTTGCACTGGCCAAGGCATGGAGGTAGGGCCCTACGCAGTCCCGGGAGGAGTTTCTTTATGCCCTGCAGAGCTGGAAGGGCAGAGTCAGGCTCAGCCTAGTGCTCTTATTGTCAACAATAATGGTGATGATTAATGACCGGCCATCCCAGGGCCCGAGCGGGCCGCCAGGATGGGCCTGGCACAAAGAGGGTGGCTGGTTAAAGCTTGCAGAAGGAATGGAGGAACCGCTGGAGCCCGGGTTTAGGATGGCTCCTCGCATAGGACCACGTGCTCCGCTAGACCCTGGTCACACAGGATGGGGCAAGAGCAAGTTTACAGTTGCTTGTATGGATAATAATACAACAATTAATAAGCAATAATACAAGAATACAGTCTGTGTTTCGCGAATATGCACAACTGTCAACCTACTCTCGCCTCACCCTGTACCGCTCATGGAGGGCGCTCACCTCAGTGGTTACGGCCCAGAGTCACAGAGGCCTGGGCTCAAATACCACGCTAGCTGTATAAGCTGGAAAACCTCAGGGAATTCACTTATCCTCCCCTAGCCTCAGTTTACTCATCTGTTAAATGGGGGATAATAGTACCCATGTCACATGGTCATTGCAAGGTAAAATGACACAGCACCAGTACCTTCGGTGAACTTGGTAACCACGGGTGACCGTTGGTAACACAGCTGGGACCCGCTGCCATTACCCGTGAATGAGTCAGCACACCCCTGACTGCAAACCTCATGACCTTTTTATCACATGGCCCATGAACAGAAGGCAAAGGAATGATACCTCACGTCACCTGCCCTTGAAGGGGCCCAAGAAACGAGGCCTATAGACTCAGGCACCGAATGTTCCGAGGAACTCAACCAGAAGGTGAAGTCCTTCTCATTGAGAAATGGCTGCATGTGTCCTGTGTCTCAATCACGGAGCAGATCCAGATGGATCTGCATAATTTAAAAGGGGCCCCCCAGGCACTGTGGCTCTTCCAGGCCCACACACGCGGGCTGTACTTGAACTGATGCCCGGGGAGAGATGTCATCTGACAGCTGACTTGTCTTTGCAGAAAGCTCCAAAGATGGTGGGGGAGGGGCTCCACCAGGGCCTGGGGAGGGGAGGGGCCTGGCCAGGAAAGTTTGGTCAGGTGGATGGACATGATCTTGCCCATCTGCATGCAGTTTTCTCCCTCCCCTGGCCTGCAATTTATGGGTCTCTCTTTCTGGCGGCCTGAGCCAGCTCCAGGCAGATGGATTCCTTGGTGGGAACAATCCAGCCACTGTCCCGAGGAGTCTCCTTGCCCTGTCCCCTGTCCCCAGCTGGGTGTGGGCCCGCCTGCGCAAGGCTAGCTCTCCCTGCAGGAACCGACAATGCCCCTTTATTAAGCGACCCACATGCCTCTCGCTGGGCCCGCTGGCCACCCTGCTCTCTCCTTAGCCCTAGGCATTGGTCCCGCTAGGCGTGGGGTACACTTTGGCACAGCCCTTCCGGTCACTTCAGAGACATTCCACCTTCAGGTAGTGTGATCGACTGTCCTGGTTTGCCTGGGACTGAGCAGATTCCTGGGATGAGGGATTTTCAGGGCTAAACCCAGGAAGGTCCCGGGCAAATGGACAAGCTGGTCCCTACATCCTTGTAGGAAGCGGTCAGACCTCAATTCCGGATCCTGGGGCAGAAGCTGAGGCTGGAGCGCAGACACCTGGGCCTTCCTAATAGTGCTGGAGACTTCTAATGATTATAATTAATAGTCATAATAGCTATCCCAACAAAAGCAGCAAGTGCCATCCAGGGAGAGCGTGGCACGGACTGGCTGCGGCACCGAGTGCCTGGCCCACGCTCCTCGGTAGTTCCCATCACCAGTGCCTGGCCCACGCTCCTCGTTAGTTCCCATCACCGGCAGGACAGGCAGGCCTCTTGTTGCCCCCAGGTCACGTCCCGTATGCGGAACACAAGGCGTGGCCTGGTGAGACTTGCTTAGATCGGGGGTGTGAATCTCCTGGCTTCAGGGCTCCCTCTCCGGGTCCCTCAGCCTGCAGCCCAGCCCTCTACCCTTTGGTGACACAGGTGACATGTGACATTCCTGCAACACAACACATTCTCAGGTGTACCTGGATTTTGACAAAACCCCAAAGTGTATGCAGAGAAGAAAAGGAAGAAAAGAACACTGCCACTGATGGGTTGTTTTCCTCCTGTTCTTACTGGGACAGCAAGCATTCGCCCAGGGCTCAACACGCCATGGGAAACCGAGTATTCTGGGGCCATTGCTGCATCAGGAAGGCCACCCCTGTGGGACAGCGGCCCAGATAACACAGACTGGGGACCGGCGTTCAAAGCGCTTGCAGTGGTGATCCCTCTTTTTCTCCTCTGCTCAGGACCCAACTCAGATGGCAAGTGAGGGGGGAGGGATGTGATTACGGGGCCAGACCGCAATCCACTCCCATCAATTAAAAGAACCCTTTGGATAACATCCAGGTGTTGCTATTAGCAATGGGTCACTCATCGCAATTCAATGTCATGGTCAAGAAGTCCAGGTGAAGGTCTTGCCTGATGCTCCAGTCCCCGCAGGCAGCCTCATGCCCTGCGGCAACCCTGGTCTGGTCAGGGTAAATATCAACGTCTCCAGCCCCCTGGGGCATGGAGCTGGTCTGACTCTAGGGACGTTCCAACCTGGGCGAGGTCACTGCAGGGGCCCAGGGTGGATCTGAAGGAGGACTGGCTTCAGGTGGCTGCTGCCCATTGCTGTCCTGACAAAACCACTCTCTGAGATGAGGGTCCAGGGTCCCCGTGACTGACTGCCCTGGCTGGGGTGGGCCTCCAGAGTTGGGCCAGAGATCCTGGGTCCTCAGACAGTGGGGCACGCAGGGGAAGTCCCACCCTGCACCCGGGGCAAACTGCAAAGCTAACGGTTTTGCTTAGAGAACATTCTAACACATAAATCAGATCTCGACAGTCTCTTGCTTAAAACCCCCTAATGGCTTTCCACTGTCCTAGGAATCAAAGCTAGGCCTTCTCTGCAAGCTCTGGCTGCTGCCCCGTTTGCTGCCCTTGATTCCACACGTCCCCTCGTTCTGGTCTTCTTTCTGCTCCTCCAAGCAGGTTCCCTCCCCTGTGCTTTGTCCGTGCTGTTCCCTGTGCTTGGGACACCATTCCGTCAGCGCACAAGTACGTGGCTGCTTCTCGTTGCTGGCGTGGGTCTCAGCTCAGAAGTCACCTGCTCAGGCTAGTGGTACCTTACCTCTGCCTGTGCTACCCTCGCTATGTGGTCTGTGTCTTTTTCTCCAGTCGTGCTACATACCACATCTCACTCACTAGGCAGTCACCTCCCCAGGGCAGGGTGTGATTGCAGAGCTCAGCTCGGGGACCCCAGTGCTGAGAACAGCCCCTGGCACCGAGGGGGCTCAACACACACTACTAGAAAGAATGAGTCAGAGTGAGTAGCTTTGTGGTGGAAGCGTGTTCCCTACACAATGGGGACCCGGGATGTCCTGTCCCCATCAAGAGCAACAAGGGGTCAGCTCCCCCAGGGTGCCCACAACATCGTCAGGGGCTCTTGAAAAGTCCAAGGCAGTTCTTAGCTCCCGGAAGTCTGAGATGGGCAAACCCCCGCTGAGGGGCACCTGCTTCAGGTATCGTGAAGGAGACATGATTTCTGGAAAGATGGACCTCAAAGCCCTCCCTCCCTTGGTTCGTGGGGAAGACGGGCCTCCAGGTTGTACAAAAACCTGCATCACTGTTGCCTCCTTTGAGAAAGGAGAGATCTGCCCTGTGGGGCTTCCTGACATCCCAGGACAACTATTACTATTACTAGTAATGTAACTAGTAATTGTTACTATTACTAGTAATGTAACTAGTAATTGTTACTATTACTGAGGCCTAGTTGCTTACTAAGAGGCCGGTCCTGGGTCTCTCCAGCACCCAGAGGGGCCACGACTGCTGAGGGGAGGGGCCTGGGGAGCCTCAGAGGCGGAGCTAGGCCCCAGCCCGGGCAGCTCAGTGAGCGGTGGGTGGGTGGAACGGCCAGAGGGCTGGGCTGCAGTCACTCACTGTCCACGTAGAACACGCCCACTTTGTCCGAGTCTGCCATGGAAATGTAGAGGACGATCTCGTATCCCACGGGGAGGCGGTCCGGGCCTTTGGTCCGTAGGACCATCTGGGACATGTCCTTGAGGTCTGCAGGGTGAACGCATGAGGAGGTTAGAATTAAGAGACTGCGGCTGGAGTGCTGGCTTACAAAGGACTGATGTCACTTTTACAATCAGGGAAAGAAAACCCCACACATGCGTATTATGGAAACGGTAGAAAAGCATAAAAACTGGCTGGCATCTTTAGTACTACAGACACCAATAACCTTTTGGGAATTTCCTTCCAGTCCTTTTTCTATTCAGGGGTGTCCAACCCATGGCCCAGGATGGCTATGAACACGGCCTAACACAAAATCGTAAATTTACTTAAAACGTTATGAGATTTTTTGTATCGCAATGTATTTAACTTGTGGCCCAAGACAACTCTTCTTCCAGGGTGGCCCAGAGACGCCAAAAGGTTGGACACCCCTGATTATATGTGTCTCCTTTTAAAACATGGTTCCAGTTGAACTACATTAGTAGTTCTGTCTTCTCTTTTTTAGCAGGAGTGGATATTCGAGTCCACCAGCCCCAGGAGATCTAAGGCCACTCCTGCCGCACGCTCAGCCCAGCCCAGCACTTGGCCGAGTGTTTCCATTGCCCCTCCCTGCCCCAGCCCCGGAGGTGGTCCTGCTGGTACCTTCTTTGCTGTAGACCTTCTCATCCCTGAAGTCTTCCTTGGGCAGCCAGGGTGTTTCTCGGTCACAGTTCACCAGCAGGATGGCCCCCTGGCCTTCGGGGCCCCAAGTCCAGGATGCCTGCGTTGGCAGGGACAGAGGTCAGTCCCTTCTTCTCTACGTTCTGGCAGATATTCCCAGCCCCAGCCCTCGCTGGGCACGGGGGAGATGGCCCCAGGAGGAGGATAAAGAACAGCCATCACCCGCTGGGGCAGCTGTGACCTGGCAAACGTGAGTCCCACGTCTGAAGCCCAGAGATGGTCAGTGCAAGCAACAAAGGCAAGTTCAGGAGGGGGACGGGTGGTGGCAGAGAGAGACGCGGAGACTGCATGAGGCACTCGTGAGCCTCATGTCTGGTGTGCCTGTGACCGGAGAGGGGTGGAGACAGGAGGTGGAGGGCGGCCGGAGACACGTGCAGACAGACATTCTACGGCAGGCTCTGCAGTCCCCAGAGGGGATCAGGCGAAGACCCCTGGATGGACAGACGGAGCTGTTTCCAGACACCCTCCGAGTGCTCCAAACAGGGCCTGCAGGGCGATCCGTTTGCTGCGCTGCAGCCAGAGTGGTTTAGAATGAACCCAAACAGATCAGGTTGCTTTCCTGCTTTCATCCCGGTCAGGGGCTCCCTGCTGACTTAGGATAAAGTCACCTTGGCCTGCAAGACCTGGGGAGACTGGCCTCCCTCTCCATCTGTTCTCCCCCCCTTCCTTCTAGTTCACTCTGCTCCCCCCACACTGGCTGCCTATCTGCTCCCCAACAATGCCAAGCCCTCAGGCCTTCGCCTGCACTGGCCTTTCCGTCTGGCATGCCGTCTTGTCTCCCTTCACCTGGCCAGTACCACTCCTTCTGGTCACAGCAAAACTGTCCCATTTCCCCCCGAATGACTTTATGATCCTCCCGAGCAGAGCAGCCTCCCTGGGTTCACACTTATGACACTGAACATGTTCTTTCTGGGGTGGATTTAGGACAACTGTGATGAAAAGGCCACCCATGACATTCTTTATTTCATGTGGGCCCCCTGAGGGCAAGAGCTATGTCCCCAGGCCTGACCCAGTCCTGGAATACAAAAGATGCTCAACAAATATTTATGAAATGATAAATACGGTGTAAAATGTCACTGGCTCACATGGAGAAAGCCTGGCTGAGTTCAGGCCCAGGGGGACTATGCGACTTCACCAAGGCTGCAGAGCTCCTCAGGCGGGGCTGTTGTCTCAGAGGCCTGTGTGGAATCTACTGTCACATCTTGGGGCCACTGACACAGAGAATGTATGTGTGAGGCTGGCTCAGCTGCCTGGGGAAGGCAGGGCCAGGGCGGAGCCCCCTGAGGAGCCTGGGACAAAGGGCTTCCCGAGGCCCCCTTAGCAACAGGCAGGGAGTCTGGGGCCAGCGGCTAGTAAGTACCCAGGCTCCTCACTGGCGTATTTATTTAACTTTAAAAGTATCCATCTATGCGTAACTTAAACCAGGCTTTAGATTGTTATGGGAAACAATTAGAGGATGTAACAGAGCAAAGCCAATGGAGCTTAAACACCGGGTTTGAGGCAAAACGTCAAGAACACAGTGCTATTTGTGTGAGTTAGAAATACCTGCACACCAACCAGACCGGTTGCAAGAACCAGAAGAACAGAAAGAGACACATTAAACCCATTAGAATGGTCCTTTGTGGGGGAGCAGGATAGGAATGGGGAATGCAGGAGAAGAGAAGGAATGAGTGAATGAACTGATGGGTGAATGACGAATGAATGAATAAATAAGTAGCAGGAGAGGGGTTGTGCACGCACCATTCAAGATCACACGCCTTGAATTGCGGCTGATGAATGCAGCCTCTGCCCCTAGCGGTCTCTCCCACTCAGA
Organism: Desmodus rotundus; assembly: GCF_022682495.2. Lineage (NCBI taxonomy): Eukaryota > Metazoa > Chordata > Mammalia > Chiroptera > Phyllostomidae > Desmodus > Desmodus rotundus. The sequence continues at coordinate 9,554,668 of NC_071389.1, forward strand.
TTTAAATGTCTTTTTTTAAAAGGCAAAATAATAAGAGCAAATACCTTGGCAGCACTTCCTCTGTGGCAGGTCATTAATTTTTTCCAACAACTCTATGAACCGGGGGTCCCCCACCCTGTGGGGTGGGGCTGAGACTTGGGGCAGATGTGGTTGTTCCCACAGGGAGCTCCGTCTCTCCCTCTGAGACTGAGAGTCACCGTTGCTTGCTGGGAGGATCATGGCTGCTTGTGGGATCCAGCCTGGGGCTCTGTTCTCAATTCCCCCCTACCCCTGCCTGTTTCTCTGCCCCGGTAGCTAGGTACCTTTTTTGGGTTGTTCTTCTCGACCACGCCGTCCCGGTCTGCGTCCACATCCAGCGAGATCTCTGGGGACAGACACATGGGTGAGTTGCTGAGCCTGCCAGACAGGGTGGGGCAGGGATGGGAGGAAGACCTGTGGGATTAGGGTATGGCTCGCCACTTGCTGGGCCCCTGGAAGGAAAGAGCCTGGCTGAGGTCATCTTGTCCAACCCCCTGCCTCAACGCCCCACTGCCTGGTGGAGAACACGGGGGACGCTGCTGACTTCGCCGTTATGGCTTCGAGAGGTGCTGCCCATTAGGTCTGGATCTCCCATGGCTTCCTGGTTCCTCGGGCAGTTCTGGGTGGTGAGTGGGATGAGCCTCACTGTGCAGATCTGGGAGCCTCGGGTCAGAGAGGCCCAGAATCACTCAGGTGGCCTCAGCGGACCTGAGACACACACTGTGGTTGGTCTGATTCAAAGGTTTTCTTTGGGAACTGTCGGAGGATTCCTGAACCGCGGCCTTTCCCAGCCTGTCCAGGGCACGTGTGTACCTGTGCGTCTGAGCACGTGTATCTCTTCCAGAATTCTCGGTGGCCCACATCCCACCGCCAAGGACTGAGGCTTTACTTTGGGCGGGAAACTGGGTCTCCAACCTCTCTTGATCTGAGGGTACCTGGGAGGCCAGGCTGTCAGAGAGAGGGTCCAGGGTATGGTCCTTACTTATCCTTCCTCCTGGGGAAGGGACCGTTGGTGTCCTCGCTGAACTAGGCCTACTGTGGGAACAGGCTTCATGGAAACTGTGTGGTGAAATGAACCCAAGACTCAGCATCAGGCAGTGCTGGGTTCGAACCCTGGTTCTCTACTTATAAGCTGTGTGACTTTGGGCAGGTTAGATGGCATCTCTGAGCCCCAGTTTCTTTGCCTGCAAAATGGGGCCCTTTCCCATTTGAGGAGATGCACCAACCACAACAGTCAGCACTACAGACAGCTTGTGTCGGACGTTTCTGTGTGGAGGCAGTCGCCCTGAGCACCATCGCGGGGTGTTTAGCAGTACGCCCTGGATGCCAGTAACATCCCCCAGCTGTGACAGCAACTGAGATGTCTCCAGATATTGCTAAATGTCCCTGGGAGGTGACATGACCCCTTGACTAACAGGGTGGGGCAGGCAGGGGGGTTGTTGGGGAGGTGACGGGAGCATCACACAGACGTAGAGGAGCTGAGTCCAGGCCTGGGAACTCAGCCGCACGCTGGGCATGACTTGGACTGAGATGGGAGTTGGGTGGGAATGAATGAATTCCTGGTAAGTCCCTTTGGCAGGCATGCCCTCTCCCTGGGTTGGGGGGGGAGAGGATCCTGGCTCAGGGAGGGCACTGATGTCACCCCTCCTCGGGCCGCTCACCCTCACTCTGGGAATTATGTTCAAGTCCTCTCTTTGTGCACAGCCTGATTCCCTCCCACCCTTGAATGTGGCTTTTCTGGGTCTGGAAGGAGGCAGGAGAGGGGAGGCTTTAAGGACACCTGGTCCTTGGGACAGGCGGCACTCCAGTGTCCCCACGTCTGCAGCCCCACTGACTGTTAGATACTGTAAGGCGTAATTATGTACACTCCTCCCATTGGTCCTGCCCACTCAGCAAGTCACTGGTGAGCCTCTGCTGAATCGCAGGCACCCTACTGGGTGCAGAGACCTAGTGGTGGGACATTGGGGCGCACAGCCTGCTCTCAAGGAATCCCCAGTCCTGTGAGATAAATAGTATTGTTCCCATTTTTGAGGTGGGCAAACCCAGACTCACAGATGTCCCCTGTCAGAAAATGGGGCTGGTCATTGGGAGGCTGGGGCCTGCTAAGGCTTTCAGGGAGAAAGCGGAGAGGCGGAGCCACCAGCCACCATTAAAGAGGCTGGAGGCTCAGATGGTGGAACTGTGTTGGTTTTGGCTCCCAGACCTTCACGAAATTTGCAGGTGGACAGTCCCCACTGAAGGTCCTCCCTGGGTACCAGCCATGGACCCAGCCTCCTTAAGGAACCGCTGCCTTTGCTCTTTAAGACAGTAACGTCTCCTGTGTGCACAGTTCCCTCTGCCAGAGGCAGGCGCTTCCCTTGCACGCCCTCTTTCCCTCACACGAGGAGGAAGGCATTCTCCCCCACCCAGCCACCCCCTCCATGAAGATGAGGAAACCAAGGCACCCAGCAGGGAAATGAGCAGGAAGTCCCCAGAAAGTGCAAAGCCAGGCATTCCACGGGGGGCCTGACTCTAGACCCCTGCCCAGCTGTTCCCTCCACAGACTCAGGCTGACCTCTACCCTGGGCTGCTTCCAAAAGCCAAGCCCACCTTCAGAGGCCTAAGGCTGGCTTCCCTAAACATCATCCCCAGAGGAGTTGGCCACAGACCACCTCGCCCCCACCCCCAGCAGCCCTGTGACCTTTGTCTCTGGGCTGCAAGGTGGGCACCACTTTGTGGCTCCTGTGGTGTGTCCCTGAGAGCAGTGGGTCACAGGAGATCAATGACAGGCCCTTTATTGGGCTTTCCTTCATTATGATTTCTTAAATTTAAACATTTTAGGAATGCTTGTACATGGTGCACAAGAAATCCCTTAGTACCAGACAGCTTCTAAAGAAACTGTTTGATACTAAGTTCCCTGTCCCCTTACCTGCCTGAAAGCAGCCTCTGTAACACTGAGTAATACGCTTATTGCTCTTTCTTGATTTATGAAACGTGGGTAGGTTTCACTGACTTCCTGTTACACAACCCGGGCGTTACGTAATTGGGCGCCTATCACCCACCTTCCGACCTCCCCCAGGGCTGCACATTTTCTGTCTTATGACTCATGAGCCGTCTCCAAAGCCAACTGAAATGGCCTTTTCTCCCCTCCTCCCTCCCGCGGGATTCCCCTTTCCCAGCAGGGGTCCCCTCTTCCCCAAACTATGAGCCATCCCTTGATGACTGCTCCCCTTCAAAGTTTCTCCCAATGTCCAATCTAACTAGATTCTAACGCGATGCTCTCGTTGGGTCGGAGAGGAGGGCGGTGTGACCCGGCCAGAGCTCTGCCCTGCTGGGACGCCTTTCTGGAGAGAAGGGAGGAGACACTTGTTTTAGGGCTGCTGGGCTCTACATTTCCCAGAGGCTCTGAGTCCTACCTCAGCTCCTGGGAATAGCCCCAAGGTGTCGGGTGGCACCTGGGGTGTGGGGCAGATTAACGGGAAATGTCAAATTGGGCTCAAGGCAGCCTGCCCTAAGTGAGAACCGGGACACCGAGGCCTTGGCTTTTGACACAGAGCCGCAGGCATATTGGTGGGCTGCCAGCCCCTGTGGACAGTTGACAGCGTGCCTGGCCTTCTTGACTCACCGGGCTGCCTGGGGTGAGGTGGGGAAGGTCTCTGTCCCCCACGGCCATCCTAGGTGCTGGCAAGGCCCCCAGGTTGATGCTGAAACTCCTCAAGGCTTGTGTGGGTGTACTGCTCCCATTGCCAGGTCTGCAGCAAAGAGGCTGAGACTCTGGGCCTCCCTCCTCCCCCATCCTCACTTTCTCCCTTAACAGGAGAATTGTGCAAGTCAGCCCCAATTGGAGTCTGGAAGGCCCTCAGGGGCCAATGAGCTCAAACCCCTAATTTCATAGCTGGGAAAATGTGCAGAGGGTGGGCTACTTGTCAAGGTCAAACAGCAAGTCCTTGGCAGGACTGAGACCCAGACCTAGAACCTGATTTGGCCAAGGGCACTATGGGTTTGTTCCCAAATACCAAGAAGAAGCCTGAAGGCAGTAGAGTTCTTCAACTCTACTCCAGGCAGAGAGAGGAGGTAGCCACCGAGGGGGGAGAAAAGAGAGCATTGCCTGAGCATCCAGTCCACGCCAGGCTCTTTGCACACCGAGTCCCACCAAATCCTTGCAAGCACGGTACCAGAGTGCACTGCGAGCCCATTTTGCAGATGAGAAAACTGAGGCCCAGGGGGGTGACAGTCACAATGTGGCTGCAGGGGGTAGAGTCGGTACTTAGACTTAGTTCTGTCTACTCTGAAGCCAGCGTTCTTTCTGCTCTGTGTGGGCTCAGGACAGAGCTAGGGTGAGACAGACTCACAGAGATGTCCTCAGGGGACAGCCCCACCATCTTGGGATGTTCGGGTGTTCCTGCCTCCGAGGTGCTGCCGTGAGGGGTTATTCAGGATGTAGGCCTCAAGCACTCCTGGGGTAGATGCTTGAGAAAAGGTAAGACCCGGGAAAGTTGGATAGGCCAGTGGGTCCCATGGGAAATCAAATTTTCGCCAGGGTCCCCAGTGGGACAGGAAACGAAAGTCCGGTGAGGTGAGTTTTCTGTGAAGTTCTATCTCTACGGTGTGAACAGCCGTCTTCTACTCTGAGGTTACGCCCTGCCTACTTTGCAGGTGTGTGAGTATTGAAAGATGGTGATAATCGATGAGAAACTATTAATGTCTGTTTGGGGCCAAGCATCAAAGATGTTAGTTTTATTATTTTTATCTTTTTTTGGTGGGGGCGGGGGTGGACATTTTAGTGGTCCATGGAACCTAAATATCTGGACTGTGTAGCAGTTCACTAAATAATTCTCCAGTGAAAGCACAATGGCAGAGCCTTGGAGGGAGGAGCCTGGCCATTCACCATGGCCCATTTGGTGTCTTCTGGGGACTTAGCACAAGCTTTGCAGCCTTCTCGGTCTGGTCTTGCCGCCTTACGGTGCGGTATTTGCCATCTACCCTAAGGCTGCCTTGCTTCCGCGGGATTCCCCGTATGTGGTACAGTCAGCCCTCGGGGATCACCCTCACTTCACAGGCCCCTGGCCGCTGCCCTTCCTGCTCAAGTGCTCAGGTGTCCCATCTCTGTGGGATTGGGTTTCCTCAGGGACGGTCACCAGAGATGACCTGGGGGCTCTGTGTGCACGTGAGGTCTACCCCGTGCCAGCCCTCAGCTGCAGCTCAGGAGGCTTTGGTGTCCTCTCTGAAGGTCCCCTGAGGTTGTCCTGGGGACCCTGCCCCAGGCTGGGCACCCCCTCATGTAGAAGGAGGGGCGGGGGACCAGCAACCAAGCCCTTTGGGAATAAGCCGAGAAGCGGAAGAGCGTTGCTGTTGATTGGCAGCTGCAAGCACAGGGCTGGAGAAAGAGGGGCTGGCTTGGGAACTGGCTGGGTTTTTGGGGGGAGGATATTTCCAAGACCCCCAGAGAATATGAGAAGACTGGAATGACTTGGCATCTCACAAAACACTTTCCAGGTGTGTGGCCTCTGGCAAGGTTTTGTTTTACTTTTTTTTCCCTCCTCACCTGAGGACATGATTCTTGATTTTAGAGAGAGGGGAAGGGAAGGAGAGAGAGAAAAAAAAAACCCAAAACATTGGCTGCCTCCTGACCAAGGATCAAACCTGCAACCCATGCATGTGCCCTGACTGGGAATCGAACCTGTGACCTCTTGGGATACGGGGACGATGCCCAACTAACTGAGCCACACCAGCCAGGGCCATTTTACTTTGTCTGAGCCTTGGCTTTCTCATCTGTAAAATGGGGACAGTAGTAGTGTCTACCCTTGAAACTATGGTAAGAACAGACTGAGATCTGACAGGAAGACACCTAAGAGCACCCAGCACAATCTGACCACTGAGTAGGTGTTCAATAAAGGGGAGACATCAGTATCATTTTTAAAGCATTCAGCAAGTAGTCAACACTCAGTAAAGGGGAGTTCCCTCCCCCCACCATGTAGCAACTGTCAATGTTAGACTAAGGCTGGATGGACAAATCAACCTCTGAAATACAACCACATTCTATGATTCAACACTCAAAGAAACCATATATACAATTAACACCTTAACTACAGAAACGCGGAATGACCGCAGGTTCAGGAAACCACATCTCTGGGCCTCGCTGAGCCAGGCCGGCTCCACCAGGGCAGGGAACTGCTGTGTGATGGAGAGCCTCGGGTCCGGGGTAAATCATCCTGAGTTCTGCTGTGCGGCTATGAACCAGTTCCCTAACCTCTCTGGGCCTCACTGCCCTCACGAGTTAAATGAAGGGCTTGCATGAGGTGAGTTAAGGACCCAGGCTGCATCTCTGGGCCCAGGGAGGCGAAGGGCGCAGCTAGGACTATGGAGGGCAGCACAGGCTTTCCCCTCACTCTGAGAGGCAAGCTCTTCTCCCGGCTGCAGGGAACACGTAGGCGAGGAGCAGACTTGGCTCCTTCTTCTCTGTAATCCACGGAGCCTGTGACAGGGACCCTAACATTGGGGTGAGTTGCTCGCAGACCAGGGCACGCCTCCCCCTGTACGACATCCCCCACCCTAGTAGAGAAGGGCCCGGGCACCTGTGGCATCACTCCGTGGTCCTGCATTATTCAGAGGAAGCTCTGAGTGCCAGGCCTGCAACATTGAAAATAGCCCAAGTGCTACCGAGAAGGGTGGGGAGGCCAAGCCCTGGGGATGAAGGCTACGGCCTTGTCAACTCACCAATGGCTGTCAGGAGGAGCCCAGCCCGGTTGATGGGGGCATTCCCCTCCTGCTCATAGTAGTTGACGGTGACCTTGGTAAGGAGGGAAAGAAGAGCAGAGGTCACGTATCACAGGCAGGAAGATCTGCGGTGATGACCTTCCCTGTCTTTCACCTCACAGCCTGTCAGGCCAGCTTTCTCCTGCTATCTGAACCCTCTCCTGCAGGAAGCACTCCTGGGTTGGTGGGCCACTTCCCCCAGATGATCAGACTAGACAGGGGACTCCCATCCTCACAGAGTGCATCCAGGATGGCAACTGCCTGCTTGTTCCCCTGGCGTACTCTGCCACCTGTGGGGCCCCCATACCAGCCGTAGTGTGTGTCTAGCTCCCACCGAGCAGCCAGGGAGCAGGGCTGAGGTTGTTTCCTCTGGATAAAGCCCTGAGGCAGTGGTGGGGCACCTGAGGTTCGTAGTTAGGGAGGTTCCCAGTGAGGAGAGTCTGGCCTTGCCTTTACCACCTGGGCAAATCACTTTGCTGCATGGGTACCCAGTACCCCGTTTTATACATGATAAAAACAAGGGCACCAGTGGCTGTAACTTCCAGCGATTCTGATATTCATGCATTCAGCAGCCCACGATTTAACCTTCCACGAAGCCATCATTCCACGGTCTAACACTGAGCTGCCTTACGCAGTAGCCACAGCCACAGGTGGCCACTGACCCCTGAAACGTGGGGAGATGTGCTGTAAGTGTGAAACGCACACCAGATTTAGACTCGGTATAACAAAAGAGTAAGCCATCTCATTAGTAGTTTTTATGCTGATACCATGTCTAAGTGACAATATTTTGATATGTGTAGTTAAGTAAAAGACATTATTAAAATTAAGTCCACCTGGTTTTTTTTTTCTCTTTTAATGTGGCTACTAGAAAGCTGAAAATGATACACGTGGCTTGCATTCTGTTTCCACGGGACAGCTCTGGTCTAGCCTGCCTCGATTCAGGCATGGCCCCTGGCCTCCGTGGCCCGCGGGGTGGACTTCCCCAGCCGTGGTACCTTGTCGCTGCTGGCCTCGCTGCTCGCCTGGCTCATGGTGACCTGAAGTGTGGTGCTGGGCGAGAGAGGCCAGCGCTGTTTGCCATTGATGGCCACCTCCTCGGCTTGCCCATCACACACCACCTCCACCTGCACGTGCTCCGAGTGCTTCAGGCTGAAGGTTTGGGCCCCGGCTGGGGCGGCACTGTAGGGAGAGAGGAGAGCAGGTTATGGGGACCCCTGGGGCAGGTGGGACAAGGAGATTCAGGAGGAGACTCCTGAAAACTGCAAGGCCCCTCCTAGGTTGTCTGGCCTAGGGGGACTCCAAAGGACCTAGCTATACTGCAATCACCTGGTAGTAAAGATGGTGCCTTGTAAAAATACAGATTCCTGGGCCAATCGTGTACCTACTGAGTCAGACTGTTTGAGGGAAGGGCCTGGGAATCAGAATTCTTAACAAGCTTTCTGGAGTTTCTGCTGGGCAACCAGCTTTCAAGGCTATGTGGTACCGTAGGGGTGGATGACTGAGGCCCAGGCAGAGGGACAAATTCACTTCCAAGGCGGCACTCAGCATAGACCCTGTCTCCCATCTCCCTTCTGGTGTCTGTGCCAGAGGGCAGGAGAACCCACCCGGCTGGAGGTCAGGAGGCAGTCATCCCAGGGCTGGGTTTGCACGGGGATGGAGGCTGGTCCTAGAGGGGCAGGGTGGGCCGGTTCTCCCACAGATACCCCTCCTTCCTGCCACAGCTGTCACAGCCTGGACTCCCCTCCTCTGACAGTCATTCCTTGGGTTCCAGAGTGGTTTTCTTTGGAAAGGCAAACACTTTTGGAATTCTTGAAAAGCCCTCAAGATTTCGGGGCACGAAAAAAACAGATTTGATCCAGGTGACGTGGACTGAATGTTTGTATTTCCCCAAATTAACATATTGAAGTCCTAATGCCCAATGTGATTATATTTGAAGATAGGGCATTTAGAAGACACTTAAGGTTAAATGAAGTCATGAGAGTGAGGTCCTAATCCGATAGGATTTGTTGCCTTATAAAACAAGGAAGACAGAGAGATCTTTCCACTGCACCGAGGAAGGCCGCGTGAGAAGGCAGCTGGCTGCAAGCCGGAGAGAGAGTCCTCACCGGAACCTGACCGTGCTGGCACCCTGACCGCAGACTTCCAGCATCCAGCACTGAGACACAAGTGTCTGCATTTAAGCCACCCGGCCAAGATACTTTTTTATAGCAGCTCAAGCTGCCTAAGACACTGGCTTAAGGGGAGGCAACACACAGGAAGGACAAAGAGACTAGGGGAGAAAGCGGCCCAAGGCTCATGGTTTTGCTAAATCCAGGCTAGGGCCTGAAGGTTCCCAAAGGCCAAAGAGGGACTGAGGAGGGATTCCAAGGGCTTTGGGACTAAGACAGGCACAAGTGTCTGCCTCAAGGGCATGTCGGCTATTTTGATGGCCTGGTGCTCCTGGGTTCCAGAACAGTTCTCCACCATGGCTGGGCATCCAAATCATTGGGGTGCTGTTTAAACCTTCAGGGCTTATTTTAAGGCTACAGATTTGTTGATCCTGTCCCAGAGGGTGTGCCTTGCAGGACTGAGGTGTGGCCGGGGCAGCTGAAGGTATGGATAGGAGCCAGGGTGGAATGAGAGCGTTAGACCAATGGCTCTCCAAGTTCAGCAGCGGCAGCAGCAGCATTACCTAGAGGGCTTGTTAAGACACCGATTGCTGGGCCCCTCTTCAGAGTTTCAGATGTGGTAGGTCTGGGGTGGGGCCTGAGAATTGGCATTCCTACCATGTTTCCAGGAATTGGTGAAGCTGCTGGCCCAGAGGCTACAGTGTGAGAACCCCCAGTCCAGACATTCAGCAATGCTCCCTGGTGGTTAGAGCCCTGGGGTGGCCAAGGCTGTGAGTGTGAAGCCGTAGAGGCCACCATGCAGGGTCTCTCTGACCCAGGCCACAGACCCACTGGCTTTGCGCCCTTGCAGGGAGAGTGGGTGGGCAGGGACCTAGCAGTGTGTGCTCACTGCTGGGAAAGGAGCTCCATAGAGACGCTCCAGCACCATGCAAGTTCTCGTCCATCTGCCCCCTTCTAAATGCCTCAGCCTGCAGGGGGAACACTGGGCTGATCTGAGGCTGCATACCTGTTGGCGTGGCCTGTTGCCCTGTGTCCACATCCGTCACCAGGAGTCTAAGCAAAAACCCTGTATTGGGGGCACATATGCAGATGTGGGCTCAAGCCCAGTTTGCTATTGACCTACCAAGGGGGCTATCAGCGTAGAGCTGAGCCTTTTAGAAGCACCAGGCAGCAGTTCCCAAAGGCAGGTGTGGGTACACACGTAAGATGCTTTTAAGTGGCATGCGGATGAACAATTTAAAAGATGTATGTATTTATTAAATGCATTATCTTTTTATGGCAATTGTAAAGACTTGCCATTTATGGCAATGATGTAAGATCTCCATTTCAAACCAAGTTAGAGGGAACACGTGAGTTGGTTTAAGGAAAAGTGTTAATAGTACTGTAGGTGAAATAAGGTGTGGGTAAAAATCACAAGAGCTCGGACAATTGTGGGCTCCGTATTAGCAAACATTCCTCTAGTGTAAGTCCTGGCTTTGACCATCAGCTTGCTGGGTGGCCTTGAGCAAGATACTTCTGCTCTGTCTGTTTCATCAAGTGCCACATGGGAGGCTGGGACCAGGTCAGAGGTGGCTGGAGTCCGGAGAGAGCAGAGGGGGCAGGTCCTGGGCCTGGGGGTGGGGTGGGGAGGAGGTGCTGAAAAACCGTATCCCCCACTTCAGCTAGAGCCACTGTTATTTCATCTGGTTTTATAGACTGGGTTTCTGCATACAATTTTATTTAGAAAAAAGTGCTTTACAAACCCCCAGTGTGGGATGATCGCTTACGACCCAGGTTCTGACAATAGTGCTGGAAGGGATGCTTCCTGCCACCCTCCTTCCTCCCGCCAGTGAGAAACTGCAGGAGGCCTCCGAGGCTCAGGGGTTTAATGCCTGGGCCACACAAGAGCTCCAGGGCCCCGCACCCTCCTACGACCCAGCACCAGCCCGGCTTGGAGCTGAGCTAACAGCTATTCTTGGAGCAGCCCTGGCAGGAGCAACAAAGTCGCCCATTGTCTCAGGAGGATCCTCCCTCCCCTGGAAGAACCTCTCAGAAGCCAGGGGCTGTGGGCACCTCTGTTGTCCCTGGAGGCTGCAGGGAGGGGCCCAGGACAGTATCGAGGGCAAGAGAGTGGGGGTGTTGGAGGTGACTGTGATCTCCTTCTTATGGGAAAGAGGCAAAGATGAAGACAGTGTGGACGGAAGGACAGGCTGCAGGTCCTGGGGCCACGTCTGCTCTGCCCACCGCTGTGTCCCAGCACCCAGCACATGGCCATGCTCGATATATACTTGGCAGATAAATGAACTAACAAAGCCACTCTTCTTGGCTTCCCACACTCTGTTGCTGGGATGATTAAAAAAAAAAAGATATCAGTTCACTTGCCTGATTGAAATGATTCATGGCTCCTCAGTGCTTACCCATACAATAAAATCCAAACACTTAAACCTAGTATTCACTCAGTGGCATTTAACCACTGCATCTCAACTTGACTCTCCAGCCTCATTTTCTGCAACTCCTTCCAACCTCTCAACTCCCTGCATTGTTCTAACTCACCGTGCATTTTGCACATGCTGTTCCTTCTATCTGTGATACTTTTCCCGGACTTCTCTGCCTGGTGACTGCCCATCTCTGCTTGAAGACAACTCAGTTGATTTGTCTCTGTGTTTATTTTCCATTGTGGCAGGTAGCTCCTTGGAGGTAGGGGCTGTCTTTCTTTTTGTTTCAGCACCTGGCCCAGAACAGGCACGTGGCAAATATAAATATTTGCTGCAGGACAGGCTGGAAGAGGAGGGCTTGCTTCTGCTGTTAGTCACTCGCTTTGTGCCAGGCACAGTTCTAGGTGCTGGGAGTAGATCAGCGAAAAACTTATTTCCTGGGCACGTGGAGCATACGTTCTGGTGGAAGAGGAAGACTTTTGATGTATGACACAATGAACTCTGTGCGGACAGCTGTGCATGGCTGTAAAGGAGGGGCATGGCGTGCCATGAGGTCCTGGTCAGGGAGTCAAGGGAAGGTCCCCGGAGGAAGGGGCACTTGAGCTAAGATCTCAACTTTCCACTCTGAGGGACAGACAAGAGTTAATGAGATCGGTGTTTCTTAAATTTGCACGTGTATCAGCATCACCTGGAGATGCTGACGTTGCTGGTCTGGGGGCCACAGTTAGAGAAGCACAGTTAGAGAGGAAGCAGAACGGAGATTTCCAAGCAGCAAGGACAGCTGGGGAGATGACCCGAGGTGGACGTTTGCCTAGCACATTGGAGACATTGGGAAGGGGTCTGTGTGGCTGGAGTTTGTGGGCAAGGCGGAGGGGCCAGTGGGAGGAGAGGGCCAGGTCAAGGTGAGGAGCTGGCCTCGTCCTGAGAACATGAAAGCTTCAAAGCAGGGGCGGCATGGTCGTTTCTATGCTGTAGACAGATGACCCAGGGTGCAGGGTGGGGAATAGATTTCAGGAGAGCAAAGCTGGGAGCAGGGGAACCAGTGAGCAGGTGATTGCAGCTGTCCAGGTGAGTGATGGCAGTGCCCTGGGACCTGGTGGTGGCCGTGGAGACGGAGAGAAATGGCTGTGAGGTTGGAGTCAAAGGGTCTTTGAGCAAGAGTGCCAAGCAGCCTCAGATGTAGAAGAGGGACGTTCACTGAGCCCAACCCCAGGGAGTCTTGGGCTTTGTGACTTCATATCTGCCTGGCCTCACCAGTGCTGGGGAGCTATCCAGTCTCGGTGGCTTTCACTCAGTCAGTGGGGAGCGTCCCCAGAGTGGCCCTACAGAGCTGGGGCAGCTGACTCTGCCCCAGACCAGAGGGCATGACAGGCCTGCTCCTCGCTGGCATCTGGCCCTCTCAGCTTGTCCACCTGCTCTAAGCCTCATTAACACCAGGCGGGCTCCGCTGCACAGCTCTGACCCCAGCTCCAGCGCCCAAGCATGACGTCCCATCCTTGGATCTTTGCAGGAATCCGAGGGGGCGGGGCACTGTGGGTGCTGGCCTGGCATGCAACCTCAGGTGAGCACTGTAACAGTGAGGAACAGGGGAGGGAGGCCAGGCCTCACTATTGGCATGGTGGTGGCTGCGTTTGTGAGGTGGGTGGCTGCTTCTAGACATGGGTTGGTGCGGGCAACTGTGGCGTCTGCCTTCAGCCAGCCTCTCTCCCTGCTTGGTAACCCCAGCAGCCTCTCTCACTGGGCACTGGCACCTCCAGCTGCCCACGGCCCTCTGCTAAGGAAGAAACAATGTAACCTATGGGCACTCTCTCCCCAGACACCTTCGGTGACTCCCCATTGCCTGGAGACCAAAGTCCATTGCCTGAGCCTGGCATTCAAAGCCCTGGTCTGAGCTTATTGACTCTCTAGCCTTACCTTTCAGGACACTGAAGCTGTGCCCTTTCAGCCCCCACATGTCCCAGCTTTCTTGCTGGGTACACTTGCTCCTGCATTGCATATTCTGGTCACACTGTGAACCCCTGTCCACTCTTCAGCTTGGCTGCCACCTCTTCCAGGAAGTCTCCCCTGATTCCATTAGTCAGGACTCACCTTTCCCTCCCTTTGCTGGTGCCTCAAACAACACTAAAAAATTGTTCAACATTTTTCTCCCATGAGCATTATGAACTCTTTGAGGCCATATCTCATTATTATTTGTTTTAATAACATATAACGAACCCAATACTAACTCATGATAACTACTTATGAGTATTTCTTAGGTGCCAGGCCCTGAGCCAAGCCTGTGGTCCACATGATCTCAGTCCATCCTTTTGACAACCCCGTGAGGCCTGCATTAATGTTGTCCCATTCACAGATGAGCATGTTGAGGGCAAACACTCCTCGTCTGGGGGGACAGTGAGGGCAGAGCTTCGGGCCTGGCTGCTCCCTTCCTGGGAGAGGATCTGTGGGTTACAGTGCTCTCTCAAGGTTCTCCGGGAAGGGACACCTGGTGACGGAGTGGCAAGCCTGGCTCAGGAGAGGATCAAATGAGAAGCTCCTAGGAACCTCGAGAGCCCTCTACTTATTTCTCAGGTGGGGTCAGGTGGGGCCGGGAAGAGGACAGCAAAGGCGGGCTTCCGGCTCTGGGCTCTTGGGTGAACGACTGAGGTTTGCACTAGTCAAAATTCCTGGGCACAGGGTCAGGCATGGCTGGGCAGGAGGGAGCTGTGTCTGAAAACCGGCCTCCCCCGAAGTCTAACAGGTGTGCCTGTCCAGCTGGGGGGTGTGCATGGGGGTGGTCCCCTGCCACTGAGCTCCCATCACAGCTCAGGGCCCTGAGGGTAGGAAGGAAGGGCGCTCGAGGGCCCCAGCTGTGCAGGAAGGAGGCTGTGGGCTGGAACCGCAGGGGGCCTGGGCCTCCTTTGAGCCTCACTGCTCTCTGAGAATTGGCTTGGAACCCGAGCAGCTCCTGGCAGGGACTCCTTTTCATGGGCGAGGGCTCTAGGTGCTATTTTAATTTATGGGACCACCTGACCTGGCTTGATTCCTTCTATCATTCTCTCAGGAGCAAGTGCTGCTCTGGCCAAGTTTGGCCACATGCCCTTGACCTTCTACTGGCTAGCTCATCCAATGGTGCATGTCCCTGAGGCTGGGGGCAGAGAGCTCAGTCTAATGATATACCACTCCACACGTCATTCATTCATTCACTCAACCAAGAAGCTCTTCATCGACCTGAGGGCTGACAGGCACGGGAACAGGAAGGCAGTGACACAGAGGAGGACACCCCTACAGCACAAGTCCCCAAAAGCAGCCCGCTGGTAGTACAGTCGGGGGCCTGGGCTCTGCGCAGCCACCATTTGCCAGCTGTGTCATCTTGGACAAGCATTCCTTACCTCAGTTTCCCCAACTGCAAAAGGGGGCCAGGAATAGTGCCTAACTCATTAAGTTGTTGTGAGGTTAAACACATGGAAATCTTTAAATACACATGCGATGAATATGCAAAGTGCTGACAAGGCGACCTGGTACAAAAGAGGTATTAAATAAATGTTAGGTAGAAAAAACCCCAGTAATGAAGGAGAGAGTGCCTGGAGCTCAGGAGGGGGCACCATGAAATGTTGGTGGAGGTGACATTTGAGCTGAGACTTGGTGAGTGAATGTCAGGCTCGTGAAGTCTGGGGGTCAGTGCTCCAGGCGGAGGGGACTGCACCTGCAAAGGCACCGAGGTGGGAATGAGCGTGGTGCACTCAAGGGCCAGCAGCACCCCAAAGCCGATGGGCCGGAGTGGAATTTGTACAGGGGAGCTGGCAGGAGAAACTTCAGTGAGGCCGGGCCTGGCCCTTGATGGGAAGGGGAGGCCACAGTGCTCCAAGTCCCCATTGCTTCAGACTGGATCGTGGACCCTCCCTGGCCTTTGTCCTAAGCATGCTTTCTAAAACACTCACACCAACCAAGAGACAGAGGGGGAAAGCCTGGGAGTGGGTCTAGGGAGTGAGACGGGGCACGAGACATGTCTGCCCCATGTCCCCTACCCCACTCCTAGCTTCCCCAGGGTTTTACTGGGCCAGCGTCTAGCAACTTCTGCCCTGGTCCCCTCTCCTATCACTGCCAGAGAGTGAGGGGCAAGACCCTGCTGAGAAAATGACCAGTCAGCCCTGTCTTGGAGTTTCTTGGGGAAGTGGGTGGGGATCACCCCCACCTCCTGCCTCACGGGTTCAACATGGGGTAGAATGTAGCCAGAACACTGCTCTGCAGAGACAAGGGACCACTGTTAGTATCGCCTCTGCCCTGACGCTCCTGCAGGCCTCAGGATACAGATCCCGGCTTCTCTCCGCCAGGGTCAGGGGGGTACCAGCCCCATCAGGAGCTCTCACCTGCCCGGACAGATGGAGTAGCTGTCTCCGCGGCTGGCTGGTGTGTGGGTCAGTGGGAAAGTCGGCCAGTGGGTGATCCCCCGTCACTTTACTCCAAGACTGCCCTTTCTCCAGTCTCTCCCGACTCTATGGGGGTCCCTGGCTCCAGGGCGGGGACAACATCCCTCACCAGAGGGGAGGTGAAAGCAACCTTGGACACCACTCACTTCGTGCCTCCTCTCTGACTTCCAGCCAGAATCAGATGGGGACCCGGACCAGTCCCAGTGGAGAGGCGACTGCCAGGAAGAGACCACAGCAGAGATTGTGTGGACAGGGCATACATGTGCCAGACCGAGATAAATACACACGAGAGTAGAAGGGAACCGCTTGTATCTTGAGCAACTATCTCAACGTAAATCTCCAGAACGAACCCGTACTTCCCCTTCTGTGCATCTCCCCATAGCTTGCAGGAAACTGGCGCTGAGCACGTGGCTGGGTCAGGGCATCCGTCATCCCCAAAGGGCCAGTCCTGCTGGGAATAGGTGGTTGGACCCTGTATAGGGTCTGCTGGGGATGAGGAAGGCGAGGCCTCTTCTGTGTCTGGAGGGGAGGGAAGCCATGTATGCATCGCAGGAGAGGGGGGTCAGGGCCCTTGGGAAAGGGAGTGGGTGCTGAGTGAAGCCTGTTCCATCACCTCTGTGACTCAGAAGGAGTGAGGGGACAGGATACCAGTCCCTAACTAACTGGATCCAGGGTCTGCCAGGCCTTGTCCCTTGGTGTCTCTTTGGAGACCCTGGGGGGCATGACATGGGGTCTTGAGTAAGGGATGGATACAGTGGGAGGTGGAGGGTCAAAGGGAGGTGAGTGAAGTCTCTGGGCGCAGTGGGTCATGGCCCAGGTAGAGGGTGGAAGAGACACAGGCTGAGGGTCATCCAGTTCAACCTGCTGGTTTTAGGGTGGCACAGGATAGAGTGCAGGTTGGACCTGAGTCCTGGGTGAGGTAGGGCAAGTGGCTTCCTCTCTGAGCTTGGCTCTCCTCACCTATGAAATGGTCGATCCCAGCAGGACCTCCAGGTCCATGGAGACGAGATAGGTAGGAGATGACACAGAGCCCAGCCTCCTGTGTTCCGGAAGGGGCTTCCTTTGACTAGACCAGTGGTTCTCAACTAGAGGTGGTTTTTTTCCTCCTGCCCAGGACTGTTGTCATTATCTGGAGACATTTCTGGTTGTCACAACTGGGACCGCTACCAGCATCTTGGGGTTAAAGCCAGGGATGCTGCTAAACATCCTGCGAAGCCCAGGACAGCCCCTGCGACGGAGAGTCATCTGGCCCATGATGCGATGGCGCCAAGGACGAGAAGCCCTGCACGAGGCCTGTGTGGTTCAGTACAGGGGCCACCAGCCGCAGGGGCCATGGAGCATCTGAAACACGGTCACCCCACGCCGAGACTGGCTGTGAGTATAAAGTGCCCACCGAATTTCAAAGCCTTAATAGGAAAGCGAGGGTGTAGACTGCCCAATGAAAATGGTTATGATGATTCCACATTGAGATGCTCGTAATCTGGATATATTGGGTTAAATAAAATATAGCATGAAAATTAATTGCACCTGTTTATTTTAACCTTAAAAACATGGCGGCTGGAAACTTGCAGATGACATGTGGCTCTGATGGCGGCTCGAGTTCTGTTACCGTTGGACGGTGATGGGCTAGACCGCGCCCCTCCTCTCGGGGGTGGTGGGGAGTCTTAAGTGAAGTGCAAGTGGGGGGTGTCGGTCAGTGTGGCTGGGACTGGTTTCTTGAGAAAGGACAAATGGGATTGCCACACCTCTGCCACCTGCTAGACAGAAGGTGAGTCCACATCTCCTACGCTCCCTGCCCCTAGTCGGGCTGGGCCTCTCTGCCAGGGCACAGGGAAGGCCGGGGGCCTGGGGGTGCCCCCCTTCTTTACTCCCCACCCCCCACGGGAGGTACCCTGCCAGCCATTCAGGCTGCGCCCAGTGAATAAACAGGCGGGTATGGTGACAGCAGAGGCTTAGAGACTTGAGCGCCGTGGCTCCTGGCCAGCTCCCTAGCAGTGCCCAGTTTACGACGGGAGAAGGGGGTGGGTGGGGAAGAAGGGAAGCTCTCCCAGGCCTCCGAGGACTGGAGCACACGCCACTGCTGTGTTATGACCCTAAGAAACCACCCCTGAGGTTTACATGGTGGGAAAACTGAGGCCAGGGGCAGATGAGTGGAGAGGTTCCCGGTCTGCTATGACCCTGCTGGCCGGCCCTTTGCCCTCGGGGAAGGAGCCTGGTGCTTGATGGTATCCTGGTGGTGGCCAGTGCCTGCTGAGGAGGTGGCAGGAGAATGGCTGGGCAGTGTGGCCAGGGCCACTGAAGGGGACAGAGAGAACAGGCTGGGGAGGGAGTGTGGGAAGACAGGGATGCAGTTTGGTGGGAGACTGAGTGAGGCAGGGCGCTCCCAGTAACAATGAGTTGGGAGCAACAAGCCGCATTGTCACCTCCAGCACCGCTCAAGGCACAGAGAAGGGTGCCAACCCAAAGCTATCAGCACGGGCCCCTCCTCAGTCCTGCATGCTGCCTCCTCTCAGCACAGACCGCTCCTCTCTGGCAATGGGGAGCATTTCAAGTTCCTGGACTAGAAGGCTGCATGCCCCACCCTGGACTCTCCGCTCCATTCACACCAGCCACACCCCCACAAGGCCCACCCCATGCACCACAGGGAGGTGGGTCTCCAAATTGGACTTGGCTGCCTCCTGGGGATTGGGGGTCGTGGTGGGGCCCTGACCTCAATTCCCCCAACCAGGTTCTCTGCCTCAGAAATCCTGCACCCCACCAAATTCATGGACAGAAGGTGGGGAAACGGTCCTGAATAAGGGACACTCTTCAGACAAAGATCCCAACTCCGCACTGCACCCTCAGCCCTCAGCCAGGTGCTACAAGGTCCCTCCCTGACCCCAGGGTGAAGTCAAGGGAAGGCATTTGGGGACAAGGCGCTCACAGCCAGTGTCTGCAGGCAGGCAACCACCAGCAGCCCCCACAGGGTGAAACTGGAGCCTGAGCAACCCCCAGGGCCAGATTCCACCTCCAGGCGGCTTCCCAGCAAATCCTGGAGGAGCTCAGCTGATCTGGGAGTGGGGTGAGGGGCTGGGCGAAGGTGGGTGGGGGGCGAACTGGAGGGGCTGAGGGAAAGGGGAGAGCATAAGGGAGGGTGGCGGGTCTGAGGGCAGGGTGGGGAAGTGAAAGGGGAGAGGATGGCGGGCAAGAGGAGGGGTGCTGAGGTTGCCCTGGGAGCTGGAGAGGGTTAGGCGGTTGGAAGACTGGGGTGCAGGGGAGGGGGTCTGGGAAAGAGGTGGTGAGGGAGCTGGGGCTGTGTTAGGGTGTCTGGGAGCGTCTCAGGATTTTGGGAAGGCTGACACAATGTTTGGAGCTGACAGGTTTCTGGGTGAGGTTCTTTGATTTCTGGGAGCGGGATGAAGGGCAACTCGGGCTGGAGCAAGGCTGTCCGCGTCCCCGAGTCCCAGGAGGGTCTCAGGACGTCTGGGGCTGAGATCTCCAGCCAGCCTCACTTCCGGGGTGGGTGTGGGTTCGACGCGGTGGTCCTGCTCACCTGTGGACGTCGATCCGGAGGTGCGTGCCCAGCACGTACACCGCCTCGACACGGCTCCCGTACAGTAGCCGCACCGTCCGCTCGCGCAGCATCTTTCCCGCAGCGGCAAGGCTTGCTCGTCCAGGTCTGCCTGAAGCACCTGCGGCAGGTGAGTCCGCTGCAGCCCCAGCTGGCCAGTGCCTGACGCACCCTTATTCGGGATCCGGTGGGCGGGGTGTGGGCGGGGCTGCCTGCCCAGCCCATCGCAGTAGGCTGAAGGCCTGTCTTTTAAATATGACCACGCCCTCAACTCTTCAGCGCCCCCCTCTGGTTGCGTTGTGATTCAGCAGAGGCCTTTGGTTGACTTGTTCATTCATTCATTCGACATACTTTCAGTGGGCTCCCAGCTGTGGGGAGCTAGGACGCAGGACCAGTATCTCCTAGCGGCACCACCCCCCAGCCTTGCGGGGTAGATAATGCAAACGAGCACGGTTTCAGAACAGGTGGTGGTGGGAGCCCAGAGGGAGCGGGAGCTCTAACCTAGCCTGGGGCCTGGGACATGAGCCTTGTTAAAGGAGGTGTTTGCAAACTAGGGAAGGGGAGAGAGGGAGCTCCCTGAGCAGAGGCAGGAAGCCAGATACAGCTTGACACCCCTCTCCACCCCCAATTAGATCGGTGTTACCAAAGGGAGAATGGGGAGTGGGAACCCAGCAGCCTACAGGGTAACAATGCCAAGCCAAGGCATGAGGCGGTGGTGATGGGAACCTTGGCTTGGCTTCCTCAGAGAGGAGTGGTCAGGGGTGGAAGTGAAAGGGGCCATTCTGGCTGCTGTGGATAGAGGTGCCCCTGGAGGGGGTCAATGAAGACCCCAGCTGGGGCTTTGTGAGAGGCTGGGGAGGGAGGGATGGGTCAGGCCAATGTTTATGGGCTGAAATATTGACGTTCCAGGGGAGGGACAGCGAGGGGGCACCGTTCTGGCCTGGGTCGCTGGGCGAAGGAGGTGCCAGAGGGTGCCACTGCAGACATCAGTTGGTGTCTTCTAGCAGCTGAGGTGCAGGACGACATCCAGCTGGGGCCTGAGCCAGCCCCCACCCCTATCCCTGACCATTCCCACTCTGAAGCCAAGCCAGGGCCTGTTCAGATAATTCAGCCATGTGTGAGTAAGTAGTCCCTGCTGAGGACAGGAACTGGGGTGGGGGTTTGAATGGGCAGAGACTATAAGAGGGAAGGAGCAGGTTGGAAATGATGAATGTTTGAGGTCTGCTGGGGGGATGGGAGCCCTAAAGGGTGAGGCTCAGAAGTGCACAGAGCTGAGACATATCCCTGACCCCAGTGGCCTCCTCCAGGGGCCCAAGTTAGGGGATGGTGAAGAGCCCAGCTGCTCCTGGGTGGCCAGGATCTGGGAGGAATGTGGGTGGGGAAAGGGGAAAGCTGAGTCGAGCTAGGGGGGCATCTGCCCCAAAAGGCATACAGACCCAGGGAGGTGTTGGTAACTTCTGACTGGCTCCTGGTTGCGATGGAGTGCATCATCCAATGAGGAGACAGCCAGCCAGTGGCCACCCGTCAAAGAGGAAAAAGACTGGTACAGCTCAGAGCCGACTTTGAGGCCCTTGCGGTGGCCACTGCTCTGCCAGGAATTACTTTTGAGCCCCTACTATGTGGCAGACACTGGGTATGTGCCGGGGTTCCCACTTTCCTGAGGATCGCAGAGTACAGCACTTTTATTCCACCCTCTGGGAAAGTGGGGCCCAGAGTGGGGGCGGAACATTGCACCCACCCACCCACCTGGGCGGGTCACAGCAGGCGCGGGGGAGTGATAAGGACAGGTGATTGCCAGGAGGGACGGGGTCAAAGTAAGCCTTACTGCATTCTTTCTATGTGCTGCGCACTCTTCTGGGAGAGGTTTTCACATATCAGAATGAGATCATTATCCCCCCAATAACCCCGCCACATTACAGATGAAGGGGAGCTGCAGAAAGGTTAGAGAATGATCCCAGTCCCATAGCTCCTAAGAGTGGCAGAGCCAGGGTCGGAACTTGCATGGCCTTGGGGTGGGCTGGGCTGGAGGGAGGGGGGCAAAGTGGGTAAGAACAGAGGAGGAATGTTGTCTCTTGATGGGTAGATGAGGAAGTTCTAGTCCCAGCCCTGCCTTTGGGGAGCCTTTGGACAATTCACCCTGCCATTCGCAGCACCCCCCATGGATGAATGAACCACTAACCTCTCAGCGTGGATGTGAGGATGACCTTAAAGGACATGACGTGCGGAAACCACGAGTGCAGTGTCTGGCACAAAGCGAGAGCTCAAAAAATGAAATTCCCTCTCTTTTACAATCCAGCCCGGACCTGCTGCCCCACACTCAGGGCTCCCGCCCCGGCCGGGGGCCGCAATGTCGGGCTGCAGGGCGTTGTGGGTATGGTGGGTGCCTCCTGGGGCCAAGGGTTTAAAATAGCTGAAGTGGGCACAGCTGTCAGTGGATTCAGGGCCGGAGGTCTCAGGCAGCACAGCCACTCCCGCCGCCACTCCACTCCCCACCCCCAACCCCGCTCCCCTGGGGCCCGGAAGGGACCCGAGGCATCTCCTGTGCCTTTTGGGAAATGCCAGCGAAGGGCAGGCTTATCTCGGGCAGGTTCCTGGCACTGACCTGCACCCCGAGCCCCCAGCTCTGGCTCTGGCCAAGCACGTGACTAGAGGGCCTGGGCTGGGAGGGGCTCTTTGGAGCTGTCCCCTGCTCTGATCCTTTCCGGGGGGTCTCTCTGGGCCAGGCCTTGGGGGAACCTGGAGAGTGACTCCGAAACCCCACAGGCCTGCCTGGCGGAGCATGACAGCTCACTGAGGGTGTCACGTGAGCAAGAATTTAATGACAAAGAAATACACAAGAAATACCTGATCTTTGTAGAAAGATTTTAAAAATCTCATCACCCGTGACCCCAGGACCAGCGATGACCACTGTTAACATTGTTGAGTGTGACCTGGCAGCGGCTGCCCAGAGACCGTCGGGTGACTGCGCCTCCTGAGCCCTGAGGCTGCGCCAGGGGCTGCTCTCAGGGCTTCACACCTCTCAGCTCACTCAATCCTCCCGACTCGCCTGTGAGGTGGGAGCTATTATTATCCCCAATCTGTGCAGAGGCATCCACCAGCCTGGTGGTAAAGAGCTTGCATGGCCTTTGGACTTGGCAAACCTGGGGTCAAGTCTAGCTCTGCCCCTCACTGGCTGGGGGCCCTCGACTTTTTCCTCCATATGGAGACACAGTAGTCCCCCCTTATCCACGGCAGACATGTTCCATGGCCCCCAGTGGACGTCTGAAAACACGGAGAGTACCAAACCCTATATATACACTATAATTTTTCCTAGACATATGTACTTAGGACAAAGTTTAATTTATAAATTAGGCACAGTAAAGATGAACAACAATAATCAAATGGGACAATTATAACAATATACTGTAATAAAAGTCACGTGAAAGGGGCATTAAGTAAAACGTGGGTTACTTAAACAAAAGCATTGTGATACTGTGACAGTCGATCTGATAGCAGGGGTGGCTAATAAGTGACTAATGGGCAGGCAGTGGGCACAGTGGGAGTACCACGGACAAAGGGATGGGAGTACCACGGACAAAGGGATGGGAGTACCACGGACAAAGGGATGGGGGTACCATGGACAAAGGGATGGGGGTACCACGGACAAAGGGAAGGGAGTACCACGGACAAAGGGATGGGGGTACCATGGACGAAGGAAAGGGAGTACCACGGACAAAGGGATGGGGGTACCACGGACAAAGGGATGGGGGTACCATGGACAAAGGGATGGGGGTACCATGGACAAAGGGAAGGGGAGTACCACAGACAAAGGGATGGGAGTACTACGGACAAAGGGAAGGGGAGTACCACAGACAAAGGGATGGGAGTACTACGGACAAAGGGATGGAGGTACTATGGGCAAAGGGAAGGGGAGTACCACAGACAAATGGAGGGTTCCCGTCCCAGGCGAGACAGAGCAGGCTGGTGTGAGATTCTATTACACTGCTGGGGGGCGGGGGTAAATTTCCCCTCTTTGCCCTCTTAGTTTCTGACGGGGCTGATGATCAAATATACATGAGACACTAACAGGAGAAAAGAACCAAATTTAATTACGTGTGTACAGACGGAGGTTCCATAAGACTATGGGGCAATGGAAGCTTAGATGCCACCTTAACCTAGGGAGAAAGAGAGGGTAGTGCTTTGGGACTTCAAAGGGCAGGAAGGCAATTTGCACGCAGATAAGAGAAGCAGGTGCTTGGCATACCAGCGTTTTCAGGGCCTCTTTAACAAAGGGACAGAGAGGACTTGGATCAAATGGGCCTTCCTGGGTTCCTCCCTATGACACCTAGTTCATATTAAACTACAATTATCTATAATTATAACCCCCTTCCTGAAGCAGGTTCTCTATCTAGATTCTTTTAGGCAGTGATGGAGAAGGTCAAAGTTTTTTCCTGAGTCTCTTTTTTCTTAAAAGTAACCAGCAAAAATAATCAACACCCTCAACAAGTCATATTTGGGGATGGCTAACCCTGCCTCCTGTACTACCCAGAACAGTGCACAATATAAAAATTATGAGTTGTTTATTTCTGGAAATTTCAATTTAATAGTTTTGGACTGTGGCTGACCATGGTTAACTGAAACTGTGGAAAGTGAAACCGCAGATAAGGTACCAGCAGCACCAGCCCACAGGTGGAAAGGAATAACGGGCTGATGCAAGTGTGATGCTTAGCAAAACAGGGTCCGCCATAGACTCAAGTCCCAGTAGATGGTAATTCTTTTCTACGTGTATACACAGTTATTTAAATTTTTTTGTAAAAATAGGCTTCTGGTTGTACATGCTATTTTATCTTATTTTATTTTATTTTTAAAAGATTTTAATTATTTTTAGACAGAGGAGAAGGGAGGGAGAAAGAAAGGGGGAGAAACATCAATGTGTGGTTGCCTCTAGCATGGCCCCAACTGGGGACCTGGCCCACAACCCAGGCATGTGCACTGATTGGAAATTGAACCGGTGACCCTTTGGTTTGCCAGCTGGCACTCAGTCCACTGAGCCACACCAGCCAAGGACATACATGCTATTTTGTAACACATTTAAGAAACCTCTGCGATGCGTCCTGAGCATGCGTGCCTAGGGTGCCATCATCATCCCCTTCATATTATCCAGAACTTCAGAGTTTGCAAACCCAAGCAAGGTCCTAATTAGCCAAGGAGACTCAGAAAGGGGAAGGGATTGTGCAAGGTCGCCCAGCCAGAGAGCACAGGAAGGAGCCCAGGACAGGAAAGGATGATATTCAGTGAGTATCACGGTGTGCCAGTCTTTACTGTTAAGCCTTCAACTGATTGGACAAGGCCCACCCATGGTATGGCCAGCCGGCCATCAGCTTTACTCAGTCTGCTGATTCAAATGTTAATTACACCTAAAAAATCTCTTCACAGCAACATCCAGTCTGGTGTTTGGCTAAACAATTCAGTGCCATAGCCTAGACAAGTTGATACGTAAAAATAACCATCACAGTGCCAAAAAGCGGGTTAAGGCTTTGGTTCAGTAGGCCACCATTTATGCAGCAAGGACTTCTTGCTACAACTCTGGAGGTAGGTACTTTTATTATCCTCTTTACATTTCAGAGAGTAAAATGACTCGACCAGCTTCTTATCCCTAGTCACTGAGATTCACACCCAGCTCATAGGAGGATGAAACTTGGATTCTTAACTACTCCACGTGCCAAAGCAAAGCTTCAAAGGTGGATCTCGAAGATGTGATGGGCCAAATCTCTGAAGGGCTGTCAAGGGGCCCAGGAGTACGCTGACAGGCCAGTCTACAGCTGGGCTCTCCATCAAGGTAGCTGCTGCCACGCGGGGCTCCTGAGCACTTGGAATAGGGCTGGTTCTAACTGGGATGTGTGGGAAGTATAGAATACATTCAGATTTTGAAGACTTAGTATGCAAAAAAAAAGGTCTTTAAAAATATTGATTATAGGTTGAAATGATAATACTTTGGAGTTATTGGGTTGAATTAAAATTTATTGAATTTTACCTATTTATTTTAATTAAAAAATGTGTCCACGGGAAAATTTGAGAGTAGACGTGGGATGTGCGTTTGTGGCTTGCATTGTATTTCTATTGGGAGTGCTGGTCCAGACTCCGCAAACTGTTAGGCAGGGACCTTGGCCACCTTGCTCACAATAGTCTCCCCCGGGCTGAGCCTTGGTGCCTGGCCATTGTAGCTACTGTATTTTTCAGACCATAAGACACATATAGGTTTTAGAGGAGGAAAATAGAAAAAAAAAAATTTGAAGCAAAAAATGTGGTAAAATATTTAATAACATAAATAACATAATATCTCACCGATGTAAATGTAAGCTACATTCGGACTATAAGATGCACCCCCATTTCCCCCCCAAATTTGGGGTGTAAGTGTGTCTTATAGTTTGAAAAATTCGGTAAATATTTGGTGAAGAGAGTGGAATTGCGCTGGAAGAGGTGGTGACCACAAGGTGGCGCCAGATACCCATTTCAGAAGCCGTGAGGCTGGAGGTTTTCTCACCTGAGAGAAGGTACTTGCCTGCATGATCCTGAGAGATCAAGGATGCCTCCTGTCTCTGTCCAACCTCCCTTAGCACCTTCCTTTAGCTATTAGGACCTCTTCTCCCTCCCCAAGGTAGTTGGGGTAGGGGTTCAGGGACTCGATTTCTGTGAGGTCAAGTGCCTTAAACTGGAATCCTCTCCCTGGACAAAGGGGCAGTTGAGGCCCAGAGAAGGGGAAGTGAGGTTGAGAAAGGGGCAGTGACCTGCCCAAGAACACACAGCCAGTTGGTAGCAGAGCCAGGTTCTTTGAGTCTCTTCCTTTATGCCTGTCCTGTTACCTTAACGCCTTGGTCCCGTGAGCCTGAGTTGTTGATTTGTTCTAAGGAGCACCCAGCCACTGAGCACGTGCCAGGTACTCAGCTGGGCAGGGGGAGGGGCGAAGATCCATGAGACATGGGCTATCCTTAGCAGCGACCTAGCAGGGGTGACACACATGTGCGTGCCTGTGTATACACACACACACGGGACCCCTTTTCTAAGAATGCCTCACAGGCATTTACAACTACCTGAGAGGCAGGTGCTATGATTATTCCTGCTACACCCACAAAAAGGTTACATTTTCCATCGCCACAATCGGTCTTCTCCGCTCTAAACCCCAGCCCTGACACTTGCTGGCCTTGGAGACCTTGGGTAACTCATTTCACTTGAGTCTTGGTTTTCTTACCTGTGGAATGAGGGCGTCTACAGCTCCTTCTTCCCAGGTTGTCATGAGATTTAAGTGGGATATAAATATAAAGGGCCAGGAATGCAGAAAATGCTCGACTTACCTTCCCCCTGCTTTATGGCCATCACTCAAGGCCTCTGCTGACCAGTGCTACAGCAAGAGCATCAGCGAGACGCCACAGAGGGAATGCACGGGCTGAAGGTGGCCCCCCTGGAAGCGGACCCTGTGACAGGAACTCAGTGAGAGGCAGTCCCGGGAGACACCGGCAGGGGAGTGAGGAGCTGACGCGGTGACGGTCAGGGCGTTCAGAAGGACAGCCCTAGGGGACACCTTGAGACCTAGTATCTAGTTATTCACTGCTGCGCGCAGCTGCGGCCGAGCCCTCTGGGAGGCAGCGTGGAGCACGAGCCCAGACAGCCCAGCGCAGGGGCGAGAGAGCTGGGCATGCTTCCTCCACCTGGCAATTGAATCATGAGTTGAGGGTTGTGCCTGGGTGGAAATGGGGGTAATTCTCCAGTCCCCCTGTTCTATTGCCTTCAGCAAAGAGATACAGGTGCTGTTGGAAGTCTGGCAGCTTTGCACATCCTCTGCTTCAACAGAGGAGGGAAAAGTTAATTAAAGCTAAGGAAAGAAGGGGAGGCTTCATGGAAGAGGTGGCCTTTGGGTTTACCTTTGAAAGGAGGGGTAGAAGTTTGACAAACAGAGGTGGGGAGGGCATTCCTGGCAGGAGGCAGAACATAGCCAAGGAAAGGGAATGTGGAAGCGAAGGGAGTGTGGGTAAATGGTGGGGGGATATTTGGGGAATAGGGCCCAGAAAATGGGGCTAAGCCAGGAAACCTAGAGTGCCAGGCCAGAGAGTGTTGTGGCTGATTTGGGGGGCAGTAGGGTGCCATTTGGACGGTGGAAGGGAGGGAAGGGATTCCTGAGAGCAGGTGGGAGTTTGTACTTTAGGTGGCAAGTGATGAGGGCCCAGAAGGGACAGTGGGACTTACCTTAGAGAAAGTCGAAGTGGAGGTTAAGTGACTTTTTTGGGTGGGTCCTAGAAATCCTGGAGCTTGAAGCCCTTTCTAACCCTCCCCTGGGAAGACCTCCGGTGAGCGCCTGAGATGGCTGTGCAATGTGCTCATATTCCAGCAGGTGGCGCCACGGACACAAAGAATGCTCACAGCCTCTTCACGCTCGAAGGAGGAGGAAAGAAGGGGCTGGCTCTGCGCGAGGAAATTGGATGGGTTCCATTCTCTGGGGGACAACTTGAGACCTAGCATGACATAGCCAGGAGAAGAACGAGCCCTACCGTTGGGCGCCACCTCGATTGGGAACCTAGCGCTGCCTTTACCTTTCTGTCTCTTTACCTTTTGATTTTCCCACCTGTAAAATGTGGGATTGTTGTAAGAATGAAATGAGGTAAAGCCTGCAGAGGCCCCGGTACCATACAGGTGCTCAGAAAACGGTAGGTAGGCGGTGGCGTTGTTGCTGGTGGGGAGGGTCGGACACGGCTACTGCCCGTTAGGGCTGAGGCCAAGAGGGGGACCAAGAGGCCTGGCGGTCCGGAGAAGGTGACAGGAGCAGGCCGGAGACCCAGTGACTTGCCCGAGGTTGCTCAGACCGTCGGCCAGTCCAGGGACTCCGGGGAGACCGCAAGTCACTGGGAAGGCTGGAGCGGGTGACCTGAGTTTAAGTTCCCCAGCTGTGGTTACGTGAGTGTCAGCGTGAGATTTTGGTGCCTGGGAGAGGAGCTTTTCTGCCTAGAGAAGATTATTATTATTATATTATTAAAAATTTTATTTGTTTATTTATTTAGAGAGAGGGGAAGGGAGGGAGAGAAACATCATACATGTCCCAACTGGACCCAACCTGTGACCCAGGCATGTGCCCTGACTGGGAATCGAACTGGCGACCTTTGTGGGATGATGCCCAACCAACTGAGCCAGGGCTTAGGGCCTAGAGAGAATTAGTAAGAGTCTTCTTCGGTTTTGAAAAATTAACATTCAATTTATTATAATTATAAATTCAATAATCCACTTCAGCCTTTGCTTTCAGGTCAAAAATATTTTTTTATGAATATAGAAACTTTTAAAATAATTTTAAGGGAGTTGGATGAATGTCTGTTTACAATCTTGACTACTTAAACGGGTTGAAACATTTTAAACTGCATTGATACATTTAATATGTCATAACACTTTAAGTTTCTTTTAAAAATACTTCACTTGCCTTAATGACAAACATAACGTTCTAAAGCACTCGAGTAGTTCTTAGAACCCTAACGGCTGGCACTTACAGATATGGTGAATTTAAGTTCTCATAACTGTTCTAACACTGTTGACAAACTCAGTAAGATTTCAACTTAAAAATCACAAGTCTACATCAATGATTCATTTGTGCATTGAAAATTAGAAGCTGAAGGCTGGCCTGTTATCCCATAGACCATACTCTCTTAGATATCACAAATACTTAAAATTCCAACCATGCATAATTTTTCTAACACAAATATGTAACTACTGAAGGTTTGATTCTCTTAAACATTTTTTAAAATTCTTATGAAGTTTAAAAGACGTGGGCCCACTAGGGCAATGATCTTGTCACCCCAGGCAAATTTGGGGGGTTACACTCCCAAGCCATTTTTGGGCTTATTATCTGCTCTGATATTTCTTAGTGTTCACAGAGACTTCAGGCTTGGATGTAGGTTTTTGCCCATGACTTTGATGGGACATGAGTCCTATTTATAGTTATTTGAACAAGACTTCCTGTCACCTAAAAGCGTGTGGTTATGTAGCCTGTCTCCTGTGGGTTCAGCTTAGGTATCTCTGATTTTTCAAGTCAGATTTGAGGCTAAGTGTTTGGGTTCAGCTGATGGATTTACTGCTTGACTCCATTCTGAACTCTGTTCAAACACTTCCTGTTGTGGCCTCCCTGTTGCAGATATTCAAATAACACCCAGCTGAGTCAGCTTTTGCCTGACTCCTGGGGATAATTCTAAGGTTTCTGTAGTGACAGTGACTTGGGGGTGAGTGGGGGTAGAGGTGGAGTCTGGAGTGGGGTCTTCCTCCTCATTCAGGTCTCAGCTTCCCTGCTCCCAGCCCCCCTGTTACACCGATCACCCTCACTTCTTTCCCTCCCATTGTCACCAGCCGAAAATATCTTATGTAGGCAGACAGAAACAAAGGACCAATTACATCTGAATTTCAGATAGGCAGCAAATCGTGATCCCGGGTCCTACATACTGCTCAGGACGTAGAAAATTACTCATTGTTTATCTGAACTTCACATTTAACTGGGTGTCCTGTACTTAATAGGACCAACCTACTTATTTGGTTGGTAGTCACCTGTCCTTCACCCTCCCCCCAACTGTGCTGTGAGCCTGTGGGGTTCAGGCCCTCTGCCTGGCTCACTGCTGTATCCCAGGTGCCCAGCACACACCCCGACTCATGGGAGGTGCTGAGTGAATGAATGAATGGATGAGCGCAGATTGGTGTCTGCTCAGGCTGTCAGGCAGCAGGGCCAGGCCAAAGGGGGTGAGTGTTGAGGGTAGGTGGCCTTTCCCAAGGGGAGTGTTCTGCTGGGGGGTGGAGGAGCCAGCTGCCTCTGGAGGCTGGGCAGCTGCCTGGACTCAGGCTAGGCCCTTTCTTTCCTGCAGAGGTGGCCTTGGATGAGCTCTTAAGAAATCAGAATGAGCCCCTCAGGCTGAGCCTAACACTGAGTGTTCTTCTTGGGCCCACCTAGGCCCCGGCTGGGTGTGACCCCAAAAGGTGCATCCTAGACAAATTTTTGGTGCTGGTTGCTCCAGTGTATTGAGATGGAATTCAGGATTTGGAGTATTGGTTTTTCTGATGCTCCTCATGGTTGGGACCAGTGGCAGATGCTGGCCCAGGAGCCTCTGCGTCCTGACATCCTGAGGCCAGGAGACGGCCACTCAGACAGAGCAGGGCTGAGTGCGTCCCCAGTCTGTGGGAGGGGACCGGCCACCCTCCAGTCCCGCCTGGGGCTTTCCCAGACCCTCACTGCCATTCGGAGTGGGGTATACCCTCCGAGAAGCGTGCTGGGTCCTGGGGGAAGGGGCACAAGTAGGCTTCCGGAGGGCCGACATGGAGTTCATGGGCTTGAACCTGTGTGGGAGGGAAAGAGAGATTGTGTGTGTGTGTATGTGTCTGTCCCCTCCCTGACAGTGAGCTCCTCGTGCTCAGGGACCTCTGAGTCATCTCTGTCCCCAGCGCCTGGCATGGGGCTTGGAAGTGCTCAGTAACCATTGACGGAAGGGAAAGATCAGAGATCTTGCCCCCACGTAGCAACGAAGTGAAGGGCTAAGCACCTACTTTGTGCCAGGCACTGCCGTGAGCTCTGTACAGGTGTGAACTCCCTGAGCGCTCTCAGTAAACTTAGAGGTGGGTACTACTATTGCCCTCCCGTTACTGAAGAGGAAACTGAGGCACAGAGAGGATAGTGGCGAATTTACCTGAGCCCCGGGAGCCTGGCAGTGAAGGTTGAGAGACCCCCCACCCTGGTGAGCTGAGACTCACGGACGCCCCGCAGTTTCCTATGACAAGGCCAGACACAGATGCTTCAAACTCCCATTTGCTGCCTGGTGAATGATTCGCTGAACAGCTGTCCCCACTGGCCAATCAGAACAAAATGCTTGTTCACCCATCTTTACCTCTTCCCTTCCTCCAGGGCCCTGAGCTCCAGGGTCCCCTTAGCCAGATCCGGCCAGCAGGCAGCACCTCCTGAAAACAGGAGTGCCTCAGGGTAGAATGGTTCACGCCGGCCTTTCCATCACTCGCCCTTTCAGCCCACTTCCCCATGCCTCATTTTCCTAGCCTTGTTTACTATTCTCTGTAACAGAAAACCCATTTTTGCCCACTCTTTTGACGCTTGCAGAATTCCTGGCCTGAGAGGTCTCCCCAGCGCCTTGGCCCCCGCCCACACCCCCACTGCACACGCCCCTTCCCTCCCCTGCAATGGTGCTTTTGAGACTGGCTCTCCTTCCCACGTTTGCATGGGGGGGGGAGCGGTTTATTTGACAGTGACTTGCTCAAGGTCACAAGGCTGGCAAGGGGCAGAGTCAGAGTTCAGACCCAGGCCTTCTGCTCCATGTCTTCCATTGTAGCCCCAGATACACGCCCTCCGTACCTCCACAACTACACACAAACACACACACGAACTCGCAGGAGAGATGCACAGCTCACACACAGGTTCCTGTGGACGCCACACCCCACTCACCCAGTCCCCCTCCACAAGACAATGTTCAGGCCCTGCACACACCCACGCATGCATATGCATGCTCATGCACTCTCCCAGACGCCCACGTGCTGCAGGGTCATGTTCTTTGTGCCAGGAAAGGAAGCTGAGTCCAGAAGAGTCGGCTCTGGCCTTGACCCCACTGTCCCTTCACCCCTGCCTGCTGAGATCTCCTGATTCCCCCATCCCCACCCCCATGCTCTTCCAGGGCACCTCTGGGCTGGGCTGGGGTTGTCACCTGCTTCTCAGCCTCAGTCAGCTGCCTGTGATTCAGGTCCCCAAGGGGAGGCAGCTGGAGGGGGTGCAGGACCCAGTAGGTGGTTACTGTCACTGGAGAACACGGACCCCAGCCCCCAGGGTTCAGCTGGAAGATGAGCACAGAAGACTTGGGCACTGCTCCCTGTCCCACCTGCTGCAGAGAGGAGCGGATTTGCACCTGGGTTGGGTCTGCTCTGCTGTCTGCCAGCTGGGGGGCCTCGGACAAGTTACTTAACCTCTCTGAGTCTTGGTGTTGTCATCTTGAAATGAGAGGTCAACCGAGTCCGGGGCTCATACTGCCTGTCACCACCCAGTCAAAAGGCAGAGACCAGAACTGGGTTATAAGTGAGCATTTAATGATATCAGATGCCAGAGATCTGAGAAGGTGGCAGATAAAAACCCTAATGCCCACCGTCCCCCGAGCGTGTGGGGGGTAAGTTTCTCTAGGGGAAGCGTGGGAAGGGAATAGGGGAAGTGTGGGAAGGGAATGGGGAAAGGAGCACAGAGGGGGTCCTGGTGATGCGCAGGCTTCGGCATTTGAGTCCCTGTGTGGGTTGAGACCTTGATGGACATCTTGGCTACTCAGTGCTGACACAGAATGGCCCACGTTCTGATAAGGATCTCAGAGCCAGGCAGCGGCGGGCAGGTGGGTGTCATCCCGCTGTTCCGGGGTGTGGCCGGCCAGTCTCCGTACTCCTGGTGACTGGACATGTAGGTTCAGGGCCGGGTTAAAAGGGCCTTTGTTCTTTCCTGGCACACTGTTAACTGCAACTAAATCTCAGCCAGAACATGAGGTTAAGCATATGTTTGAATAATTGGTTACACATGCTACTAGTGATCATCTAAGGCTATAATGGAGGAAGAAGAAAAGAAAGAGAAAAAAAAGATCTTGTTTTCTGTGCTACCCCTTACACCCCTGTCAATCTGTTACAGGAGAGCAAGGGGACAATTGAATAAGATGAGCTACTGTTTTTCGAGCACGTTCTAGGTGCCAGACACTGGGCCAAGGAAATTCGCTGGATTAATTTATTTAATCTTGCCAATAACTTGCCAGGATAGATTTTAGGTCAAACTATGTGAAATTGCCCTTTTTATAGGCCAAAAATTGTCAAATGTTGATAAGTTTATTTGGTTGAGCTTAATGTTATTATCCCTGGGTTCCAAATGAGGAAACTGAGGCTCAGAGAGGGGCTGTGACCTGCTCAAGGTCACACAGCATGGAATAGCAGAGCTGGATTTGGATCCACCTGGCTCGTCTGTCACACTTTTCATCTTTTAAAAAAGATTTTATTTATTTATTTTTAGAGAGAGGGGAAGGGAAGGAGAAAGAGAGGGAGAGAAACATTAATGTGTGGTTGCCTCTCATGCACCCCCTACTGGGTACCTGGCCTGAAACCCAGGCATGTGCCCTGACTGGGAATTGAACCAGCGACCCTTTGGTTTGCAGGCTGGCGCTCAATCCACTGAGCCACACCAGCCAGGGCCCACGTGAAGTCTCACACAGCACCAGGCACACAGTGAGTGCTCAATCCATGCACTGTTCTTCCCTTGCTTCAGTGACCTCTGTCAGAGCTAAAATCTTAACACCCCACCAGGTTAGAGGGCTGACCCTGAAGGTCAGTCAGGGTTTTCTCGTTTCTGTGAGGTGAGTACCCGGCTGAAGCTTTGGAGGCTGAGGAGCCCCCTTCACAGACCGCCATCTGGATTAAACACAGGGCCCGCCTCACCCCTAGACAGAGAGCCGGGTGCCTCCCTGCATTGAGATTGCTTTGTTTCAGAAATCTTGGTGGGTTTCAACCACTGGCCATTGGAGCTACTTGTTTCTCTTTCTGCACTTAAAATCCCCACTCTCATGTTTTATTTTATTTAGAATTTTTTATCGTATTTTTCTCCATCACCATTAGTCCCCTTTCACCCCGCTGTCCCCCAGTTGCCACACTGCTGTCCGTGTCCACGAGTCCTTTCCCAGTCTTATGATTTACATTCACCAGTAGTGAGCCTGTGAAACCCTAGGCCCCCGCCCTCGACCTCCACCCCAGTGAAAGCAGACCCCACAGGCCCGTGCGCCCTCTCTGTACCTGTGACCTCGCTGCGTGGCCCCAGGCATGCCCTGTAACTTCCAGGTCCTGTAAGTAATACAGCTTTTCTCCCCCCAGTTTCCCGATGGTTACTGCTGAAGGGTGGGTGTCCTGTAATTGCAGTAAGAACCACAAGGGCTGGTCCACCAGTAACACTGGTTGAGAGAGGGGAGATGTCTGTGGAAGCTCACATGGAGCAGGTGGGCATCCTCAGATGTTTCTATTTAGACCAGCTCAAAGCACTCCCCCATCCCTGCCCCCACCCCTCCCTCTAACTTGTCACTCATCCAATGCTGGGGTGAAATCACATGCTAGCCTCACCCCACACTTGACCTTCATCTTTCACCACCATCTAAGTAGTTCCTGGCAAAGGCAAGCCATCCTCTGTCAGAAAGTCTTCCTGGATGGGCACTTCCTGCCCGGCACACACTCCCCTTCTTCCTGGGGTCAGGTTCAACACCGTGTTCAAGTGGTTCTGTATTTGCCCCCAGAGGCTGGGTGTCGGGAGCACCCAGCAAGGGCTCTGAAGCCAGAGTGCCCCGCTGGGACCTTCAGCTAATGTTGGGTGCCGGGTACTGAGCTAAGTGTTTCCCGTGTCCTCTATTTTCATTCCCACAACATCCCTTTGAGAGTGGTACTTTCATTCTTGCCATTTTGCACATGCGGAGACTGAGGCTCTGAGAATTAAAGTGACTTGGAGGCTTGAGTTGAACCTGGGGATAGAGGCGGGCCATGACCTCTGCCTAGGGGAATGAAAAGGCACATCCTGGTGGAGGTATGTTTGAGGAGACCCTTGATGGGAGGCTGTCTGTCAAGAGGGAGAGGTGAGGAGGTAAGGAGAGAGGGGAAGGGGAGCCAGGCAGCGGGGATGGAGTGATTGCATGACTGTGGGTGTCTTCACGGATCACACGGAGGGTGGGCGACGAGCAGGGCTGATTGTGGCCACTCACTGTGAGACCACACAGTGAGACCATACCACCAAAGTCAGGCAGGGACAGGAAGGCTGCTGGGGTTGGGGAGGGGCTCCTGCCCCAAGTAAGAAGTGGGCCCCTGACCATAGGTTCTAGAAGGTCTCTTCCACCAGAACACTCTGGTATTCCATTGTCCTAAGAACCTCAGCCACAACATGCCCAGGTTAAACAAGTTCACCATTTTAACATTTTAATGTCTCTTTTATTTTTACTTTTTGATCCTCACCTGAGGACATTTGCTTTTGTTGGTTTGAGAGAGAGAGGAAGAGAGGGTGAGAGAAAGAGAAGGAGAGAGAGAGAGAAGCATGGACGAGAGAGAAACCCTCCCTGGTTTCTTGCGTGTGCCCTGACCGGGGACTGAATGCACAACCTGGGCATGTGCCCTGACTGGAAATCAAACCCGTGAACTTTCGGTCTATGGGGTCACGCTCTAACCAAGTGAGCCACACCAGCTGGTTATTTTTTTAAAAAAACAATTTAGCAATTAAGATTCCCTAATCCTAACATTTTAATGGTTCAGTGTCCTGCATTTCTTCCCTTCTGAGACTCTACTAACCCAGGAGCTTAAAAGCTCTGGAAGTTCTGTAATTCACGCCTGCTGAGGAGCCTTTGGTTTTGGGCCCTGTAATTTGCAGATTCTATGATTAATGTCAGGAAGGTGCTAAGCATGCAGACAGGGAAGGCAGGGGCAGGTCTGGCGCACAAGCATTACCCCCACGCCCCCCTCAAATGTCAACTTCCCGAAGGCTGGGCACAGAAGAGGAATCAGGAAGTGTTTACAGAATGACTGACTATTTGGGCAAGAAAGGACAGGGTTGGCTTGGGGGTGGGGTTTGGGGCCAGGGGTGGCTCTGGGCCAGGTGCAGGGCTTGCGCTGGCAGGGTTAAGAGGAAGGAGTGAAGTGCATTAAGGGAAGCCCACGCAAAGCTGCAGATAAAATGTTCAGCATTGGAGCTTGTATTTGAAATGGAAACCATGCCAGCATGGGTCAGGCCTGCAGTCCAGGTCACGGCTGCGGTGAAGCCGGGATGAACCAACACCGGGGGGCAGCCGGCCTGTTCTGTAGAGTAAATATCTTAGGTGCCGTGGACCAACATATACGCTGTATTCTTTTAGCACAGAATAGTGTCACTGCGTAGTAAGCACGATGCTTTGCCATCAGATTCGAAAACAAGGTAGTACACACTCCACTGCACCGTAAAAGCGCAACATTTGACCACCAATGGATGAACTGATTATTCAGCCTCAGAAGGGAAGGAAATTCCGACACGCGCTACGACGTGGGTGACGTTGAGGACGTTATGCTCAGTGAAACAAGCGAGTCACAAAAGGCCAAATACACGGTTCCAGTTACACGAGGCACCTAGAGTAGTCAGAGTCATAGAGACAGAGAGTTGAGTGGTGGCTGCGGGGGGCTGAGGGAGGGGAATGGGGGGTTGTTGTTTCAAGGGGACAGAGTTTCTAGAAGGAGACGGTGGCGATGGTCGCACAACAGTGTGACGACTGTATTCCTTGAAAATGGTGCAGATGGCACCTGTGACGCTGTGTGTTTCACGCTGACCACAGTCAGAACGGCAGCATCTGAAGTCCAGGTTTCTCGTGGGACACGATGGACGTGCTGTGGCAATGAACAATGAGAGAAGAGGTGGCACTACGGTGCTGTACATGCCGTCAACGTGTGCCACCGTGGCCTGTGCGAAGTGACCAGAGTGATGAAGGGCAAAACTAGTCCACTCTGCCATCGAAGGGTGAGAGCCCGTGGCCGGCCGCTGAACATGGGTGGGTTATGTTGCAACCCACCCATGATTTATGAAACTTGATTTATGAACATGAAAACTGAATTTCACTTAATTTGCATGTGTCATGGTATATTCTTCTTTTGATTCCCACCTCCCCCCAACCCCCGCCCTTCCCGCAACCACTTAAACATGTTAAAACCATTCTTAGCTCTGGGCTGCAGAAAAACAAGCCGTGGGCCAGATTTGGCCCGCATGCTGTAGTTTCCCAGTCTCTGATCTAAAACATCACACTTCTCCATGATCTGGTTCACGGCTTCCTCGCAGAACCGGTTGTCGGGTGAGCTGACTTCTAGTTGGTTTGTTCTGGGTCAGTTGGTCTGCCTCCCGGTGAGCAGGGAAGAACTTGGGCCACCTCAGGGCCCATGTTGCCTGACGACTCTCTCAGGGGAGAGAAGCTTCGGGAGGCTTTCAGTGTCCAGCCAGGATGTGGTGGCCCAGATCAGCTTCCCGGGCGGGGGGCAGGGGGAACTTAGGGGCAAGGCGTGGCTCAGGACTGTGTTCTAAAGATCAGCCCTTCACCTTGGATGCTGGGGGCAGAAGTTCATGGGTGCCCCTCACCAGTGTGGTGGTTTTGGGTCTCCCAGTCCAATCCCAGCTGCCTCAGCTGTGAAATGATCAGAGCCAGACACCCAAGAGTAAATGATTTTGTTTGTTCCTTTACAGTGAGAGCCAGTTGGCTGAAGGGAGGGGACAGACGGGTTGTCAGCGGAGCAGTTGAGGTGAGGAACCCTTGGGGCGGGTAGGAGGGCTGGAGAGGGGGCCCGAGAGGAAGTGGGAGGGGCACATGCTTCAGTGGACAAACCCTGAGTCTGAGGGACCCACTGCTTTTACAGCGGGCGGAAGCAAGCCTGCTCACGTGACCTCGTCCTCCCAGGTTGCTTGCCTCAAACCCAGCCCTGAGAAATGGCGTGGGTGAAGAGCAGCCAGGACTTTGCACTTTAGGAAACCCTGCAAGAAGGCACGGAGACATGTAGACCCATGGCACATGGCCTCTCCTAAGAGTGACGTGATTGCACGCAGGTGCAGGCCTCCTTGGGAAGGGAAGAAGGGGACAGGCATTCTCCATCTTGTTCTTGAGCTACGAGAGAATTTCAAGTCTGCTTTCTCAGAGTGACTCCCACTCCCCCTCCCTGGGAGGTACAGCTGATGATCACTATCAAAGCACACTTGTTCATTCAGTGAACGCTCTGATGGGCTCTGGGCCAAACCCTGGGGATGCACCTGCTCTGTGCTGGGTCCTGCGCTGGCCATTGTGTGCACCCTGTGAAGGGTCGGAGATCTTTCCCTACCTTGAAGCTAAGATACTACCTGTCATAGTTTCATGGATGCTGGCAGAAGATCCGAGGCCCTGAGGGGTTGAACCCCGTGATCCAGAAATAAAGGCAGGCAGCTTATGGCTGCAAGGAGCTCCAGCTGCGGATGTGGCACAGGCTCCAACTAGTACCTGCTAGAGAGGGGAGGAGTGCCAAGGAAGGGACAATAGGTGGGAGTTTGGGAAGGCTGCCCGGAGGAGGTGGTGTTTGAACTGGGTCCTCAAGGGCGAGCAGGAGTTTGCCAGACAGAAGATAGAGAAGGGTGTTGCTGGTGGAGGGGTGTGCAGTCGGGACATGTGAGCAGTCCAGAAGATTCTGAAGAATGGGTGTGGCAGGGTAGCCCTGCTCATTTAGCCATGCACGTATTTAGTATCTTCGGAGAGCAGGGCAGGAGAGGACCCAGGAGGGCGGGGTGGCCTTGAGGATGCACAGGTTCTGCCCAACGTGGCATGAACCACCCCCCAGGGAGGGACCGGAAGGAGAATGGATGGGGGACCACTTCCCAGAGGGAGGGCATTGTTTTATTTTCAGAAACATTTACAAATTATTATCGCAAAGATAATACTCATTTGCTTTAAAACATCAAACAGTATAGAACTTTACAAGGTAAAAAAGTGAAAGCTCACCCTCCTCCATGATCTTTTTCCCCAAGGGTGACCATTTTTAGCCTTTTCATGTGAATATTTCTAGAACGTCCCTGAAATATGCATAATTCTAAATGAATTTTCCCAACAAAACGGTATCATGCTAATAGCATATGTATTATTCTACAACTTGCTTTTATTCACTATCACTATTTATTTGTTCAGCAAATATTTATTGAGAACTTACTGTATGCCGAGCACAGCATCAGGCTCTGGAATAAAGCAAGGGACCGGGTGGGCAAGACCTTTGTTCAGATAGAGCTACTTTATTGCAAAGAGACAGATTAGATAAGCGAACAAATGCGTAAATAAAAATAATTACGGGTTACTGGAAGTGCTGGTCAGGAAATACACAGGATGCTGTCATAGAGAAAAGATAAGAGACCTATTTACAAGGGGTGACCAGGGAAGGCTCCTTGGAGGAGGTGACGTTTGAAGTGAGACTCAAAGGAGGAGGAGAAGAAAGCAGCTGAAACGCCAGATAACAGCATTGTAGGCAGAGGGAAGAGAAACAGAAACGTGTTTTTACCAAAGTGCGTCACCCGAGCCTAATTATGAGGCAGCACCGGACAGACCCACACGAGGGACATTCTATGAAAAAACTTCAAAAATGTCAGAGTCAAGAAACACGAAGGAAGTCTGTGGAACCATTCCCGATTAGAGGAAACTAAAGAGACACGGTGACGGGATGCCACCTGTGACCTTGACTTTTCCGTGGCTGTCACTGCCGTTATTTTGACAGTTGGTGAAGCCTCAGTACGATCTGTTGGTTAGATTGTACTGTGGGCGTGTCAGAGAGTTCCATACTCGTGGGAAATACGTGCGTGCTGAAGGATTTATGGTAAAGGACGTCATGGCTGCAACTTACCCCTGAGTGGTTTGGGGAAAATATATAAAATAGCGAGTAATATAAAAATATAAATATATACAAATACCGAGAGAGGAGGAGGAGAGAGAACACAAAGGTAGTCAGATAATATTTGGGGAATCTAGGGATCTAGATGGTGGGTATCTTGGAATTTTTCGTATTATTCTTGCGATTTTCCTATTAATCTGGAATTAGGTCAATTAAAAGAGCTTAGGTCTAACAATAGGACTGACCGTTCTATCCTATTTTATCTGTGAGTAGATACGGAGAAGTCACCTTCCGAAGGCAGACAACACCATTCACCCTTCTCATGAAGAGCGAATGGAAGCGCTGCTCCCCCTGTATCTACACTGAGTATTAGTAATCTTTCGAATTTTCAACATTGTGGCAAATTAAAAATTTGTCTTGCCCTGACTGGTGCGGCTCAGTTGGTTGAGGGTCAGCCCATAAAGCTAAAGGTCACCAGTTCGATTCCCAGTCGGGATACATGCCTGGGTTGTGGACCAGGTCCCCAGTCGGGGGTGTGCGGGAAGCCCCCGATTGATGTTTCTCTTACACATTGGTGTTTCTCTCCTTTCTCTCTCCCTTCCCCTCTCTCTAAAAATAAATAAATAAATTCTTAAAAAATATATTTCATCTGTTTTATTGGGCATTTCTTATCTTAGAACTGGGCCTGAGCACTTTTTCTTTGTGTTAGACCATCTCTGTTTTTTCTTCTGTGTACATAGGGAAGCTCGGGTCCTCAGAGCAGGCCCCTTCCACACTTGGAGGAGGAGGAGAGAAGCCAAGGCAGGCCGAGGGAGCGTGGCACGGTGATGCCGAGGAAAGATGGTGCTTCAAGGAGGAGGAAGGCTGATTGTGTCCAAGGCTGCTGAGAGGGCCAGGAAGAGAAGGACAGAGGAGTGACCCTGGGTTTGGTGGCATGAAGGAGACAGTCTCAGTGGCATGTTGGGATGGAAGCCTAATCACAGTGGGTGGAGGGGAGAGTGCGAAGTGATGCGTTGGAGAGACCATACCCCCATTTTCAGGAATGTTGCTATGAAGTGGAGCAGAGAAATGGGACGGGGCTGGAGGGGCAGGTGGAGCCAGGAGCGGGACACTCCCTGTGTTTGCTTATGGGGATAATTCAGAAAAGGGAGAGAAATGGATGATGCAGAAGACGGCAGAGGTAACAGGAGTGAAGTCCTGCAAAACAAGAGGGGGTCCATTACATTCTCCTTGGTCCCACAGTGCAAATCCCGTCTGAAGAGCAATGACTCCCGATGGCAGGCTCTTTCTTCACCCTAAGTGCCCTCCGAACCCCAGGCTCAGCCCTCCACCTGCTGCTCGGTATCTCTCCGTGGATGACCAATGGGTATTCAAGTCCAGCTCGGCCAAAAAAGAACTCATGACTTTGGATAAGTTACTGAACTACTTTGAACCTCAGTTTTCTTATCTGTAAAGTGGGGATGATAACCAGACAGACCTCCTAAGGTGCTTGTGAGGATGGTATGGGGGAATCCATGCAGAGAAACGCCCTCAACCGGAGCGACTTTCCCCCAGGGGCCATTGGGCAATGTCTGGAGACGTGTGTGGTTGTTCAACTGTGTGTGTGTGTGTGTGTGTGTGTATGTGCATGCGCGGGCACATGCCCACTGGTTTCTAGTGGGCACCAGTCAGGAATGTCACGAAACATCTTACAACACACAGGACAGCCCCACGACAAAGAATCACCTGACTCCAAATATCAAAGTGCCGAGAGTGGGAACCCCTGATGTAAAGCATGCCAGGCACAGGGGAAAGGATCAATACAAGGTAGCTGTTGTTATTATTTTAAACTTCTGTTCCAGGCCAGCCTCTGCCCCCCTCCCTGACCTTTTTTCCTGTCTAAGAAAAAGTACCACCATCTACCCAGTGTTCAAGCAAAATACAGACAGTATCCTCAACTCTTTTTTCCTTCTCCCCTAAACCCAGTGCCTTATTTGTAAATCTTTGTCAGTTACTCCTCAAACATCCTGAATCCTTACACTCTGCTCCCTCCCCCGACCAAGTGCATCCACTTAATTCAAAGTCCTCATCATTTCTGCCCGGTACGGAAGCAGCGCCTCCTAACCGGGCTCCCTGCTTCTGCTCTGGCCGACCCATGCTCCCCTCTCCTGCCCGCTTTTGTCAACTCTGCTGCTTAAAACCTTCCAGGGACCTCCCACCTCACTCTGATCTCAACTCTCCCCTGGGCTTACAGAAGCCCGAACGGTCTGGCCTGTCCACACTCTGTACTTTCTTCCTCGCCCACTTCTCTCCAGCCACACTGGCCTTCGTTTGGCTTCTTGAACAATCGAGCTCATTCCTACTTGGAGAGCCTGAGCTGCTACCTCACTGGTCCCTCCCCTGCAGTGCCTACCCCCCCCCCCCCCCCCCCCCCCCGCCCCCGGACCCGCTGCTGACCATTTCATGGCTGGTCTGTTGTTGTCATTGAGACACCGGCACCTCTTTGAGAGACCTTTCCCTACCGCCCCACCCAGAGTAGCGCTGCCACCTTTATCACATCACCCCGTTTTACTTTGCTGAGTAGTACTCATCACTGCATGCCGTAAGAGCTACATATTTGCCTGTTTCTTTGTTATTGCCCGTGTCCCTTTGCTACGTTGTTCCATGAGTGCAGGGACCTTGTCTTGCTCACCACGAACCTCCAATGTCTAGAATGGTGCCTGACCTATAGTAGTTGTTCAATGCATAATGGCTGAGTGGATTTTAAATGATGTGACTTGCCTCTTCATGACTTTTTTCATTTTTTTCTACTGACTTATTACTCTTATTTATTTGTAAGAGCTCTTTGTTTATTAAGGATATTATTAATTTGTCTTTTGGTTTCTTTAGAGGTGTTTGCTGAAACAAATGGTACAAACTTTTGACTATGGTAGTGTGAGTGGCTCTAACCACTTGGATAAATTGCTCCAGCATCAGAATATAAACTGAAAAAATACTGATGGACATTTAAGGTTGACCAACTCGTAGGCAGAATCAAAAGGAGGAAGCACTTCCCCTCCTTGGAATGCTGAGGAGCTCAGACTCCCAGATCCTTGAACTGACTCAGCTAGTGGCATGAGCAGGTGGCTTTTTGGCATGTCTCTTTGCCTGAGCTGAGTCACTTGCAAATTGGAGATAATGTTGTTAGCGCCTGGCTCAAAAGCTTAGGGTGTTTTAAACTTTTCGGGTGGTAATTTGGGGTTGGATCAACAGGCCCACAAGTATTTGGTGAGATCCCTTTCTGTGCCAAGGCCCTGATGGAATAAGACATAGTTCTGCCTTCAAGGGAGTTTGTAGCCCAGAGAGGGAGAGAGATAAGTGTGCAGATCACTTTAGTAGTTATGGGAAACGGTAAGTGTGTGCACAAAGCGCAGACATCGTACCCAAGAGGCGGTGGCTGCCGAGAGGGAGGGCAAGACAGGCTTCCCGAAGGAGATGACATCTGTGTAGGGTCTGAAGGGATGAACGGGAAGGAGTCTGTTGGGCAGAGCAGTCATAGCAGAGGCAAGTGCCTAAGCAAAAGTGTGGAGGGAGGCGACAGGATGCTGGGTGTGGGAAAATTACAGTTCAGGGGACCCTTCTCTGCCTGACCTCAACACTTCCCTTACTTCTTTCCTTTCCCAGCTCGAGCCTGAGCCAGTGTGGTCTTGCTGGGGAGGCAGCTGACCTGAGCCTCCTTGGGGAGGGCTGGGACACAGCCCTCCTAGGAGGCCCTGCCTGGGGGAGCAGGCCTTTAGGGGGCTTGCCAAGTCTCTTTCCTCTGCACCACATGGAAAGAGGCAAGAGGTTCTGTTCTGTGGCTCTCTGGCTTGCCCCAAAATTATCCCCTGTCATGGGATTTTTCTCTGGCTGACCCTCTTGCTAGGAGCAGAGAAACCACGGGTTGGGGGCCCTTGGGGGGGACCGAAAGATACTGAGCTGAATAGCGGAGCTGGCAGAAACTGACCTACCTTAGTCCAGGGAGAGCAAAATTTTGCATCTTCCCTGGCACCTCCATCCTTGGTTTGTGGTGGCTGCTGGGAGTTATATATTTGAGGCTGAGATATGTTTCGGCAGGAAAGTGCATTGTGATCAATTAGCAACGTCTGCCCTGAGTGCTGGAAGGGGAACAGGGGCCTGCATGCTATGCATCTGGCTGTCTCTAACTTAGTCATTTTACAGACAGGGACACTGAGGAACAGAGAGAGGGAGTGTCTTATTTGTTGTTCAATCTCCAGTCTCAAGGCAGTACCTGGCACTCAGTGTCAGGAAAAGTCTATGGAATTGAGTTGCATGAAACTCACAGGCTAGTTCTCCCAAGTCTCAGTTTCGCATTCTCTCTATTAAAATGGGAAGAGTGGCTATTTGGTGCATGAAATCCTCATGTTTCCTGGGAACTTTTCTGGAAAGGAACAGCCCCTAAAGGGGGTTGGGGAGCCAGAGTGGTACGTCCTCCTGGCTGCTGCAGGCTGACCTGGGCAGAGAAGCTGGGGACAGACTCAGGCATCAGGATGCAGGAGAGCTGATCCCGCATTTTAAAAAAGACCAATTCAAAAATATTACATATAACAGCAGAGACACAGAACTTCAAGTCAGAAAGTCCTCGACAGACTTTTAGTTCAGTTCAGCTGGAAAAAATGCACAGACCTGGGTTCAAATATCAGCTCTACCTCTTTCTAGTTCTGTGACTTCAGGCAAGTGACAGAACCTGTCTGATT
Organism: Desmodus rotundus; assembly: GCF_022682495.2. Classification (NCBI taxonomy): domain Eukaryota; kingdom Metazoa; phylum Chordata; class Mammalia; order Chiroptera; family Phyllostomidae; genus Desmodus; species Desmodus rotundus. The sequence continues at coordinate 9,598,993 of NC_071389.1, forward strand.
CGATTCAGCTTCCTCATCTGTAAACCAAGGATAATAGAATCTCCAGCTCAAAGGGTGAATGAACTATGCAAGCAAACTGCCAGCCCAGTACTTGACACTGAAAATAGAAGCTTCCATTTTACAAAATAAAAGCAAAATGGACAAATTGTCGTTCCAAAGGCACTAGCACCCATATTTCTAGCAGGTATTCATGTAAGACAGGCACCGTTTCCTGGTCTATTTCACACCTCCCAGAATATTCCATCCCCTCACACTTCCCACTACGTCTTTAGGGCACAGTCTTGCCTTATCAGTTCAACGTGGAGTTCACTCAACATCTACTATGTGCCAAGCCCCAGCCTAAGTCTAGACAGGAACAGTCGATGACAGTTGGGTGACCAGCGCTTCCACAGGGAAGTCCAGCTCTGCTAAGTTCCTTCCTGCTGGGCCTCAGTTTCCCCATCTGTGACTCGGGTGTCCGCCTGGACCAGAGCTGCGGTGGCTCTTCTGGCTTTGGGGTGGAGTGGGGCCGGGGTTGGCTGCGGCTATTGGGGGGCTGCGGATGGGAAAGGGAGAACCACGTGGCGTGAGCTGGGCGAGAGAGGCGCGCCCAGCCGGGTCCTGACCCAGGATGGACCGACCTGGTGCGGGAGTGAGCCGTGCAGCCGGGGCTTAGCGAAGCTTGAACCCGGGATTTGGAGAAGCTCGGAGCGAATTAGTGTCTAAGCGACCGGTTCACAGCCGGTGCTGAGGGCCCCAGGCGCCGGAGCTCCAATCTTAGGTCGTGTCTCACCCGGCCGCAGGGGCGGTGAAGAAACGCCAAAGCCCATTGGCTGGTGGTGTCACGGCGCGGAGTTTGCGAAGAGGCCCCGCCCCCTCCCTGGCCTCAGCGGATGGGGGGCGTGCGTGGCCCTTCCCCACACCCCTGGCCCTCCCCTTCGAGGTAATCTGCGCCTCCCAAAGCATGTGAGTGGGAGCTGTTTTTACAACTCGTCTTTCCCATTCCCAGGTGGGGTGACTGAGAATCCCACACCGGAAGCTGATGGCTTGTTTAAATCCTTCAACACAGCGTGCTGCACCTGGTATCTGGGCGAGGATCTGGGCCCTGCCCCAGAGTCTTGCGGCCCCTCCCAAGACTCTCCCTTAATCCTGACTGCTTTGGCCAGGGCAGGTGAGATGGCTGAGATCAAAGGAACGAAAGTATTGGGGTGGTGGTAGGCCAATATGCCTAATCGAGGTGGGGAGCATGCTCCTCAGGGGGCAAGCAGAGGCTGAGCCCCTGCGGGCCTGGCAAGAGAGGAGCGGGCCCCCCATGGGAGTCTGCGTTTGATCCTGGACTTCTTGATTTCAGGGCTGGGCTCCCAACTTCTAGTTCTCCCAGGATGCTGTGGTGGTCGGTTGCCCAACAGGGAAACTGAGCATCATCGTCTGGGTTCATTTCCTGTGGCCGTTGTATCAAATTGCCATACAGTTGGTGGCTGAATAATACAAGTTTATTAATTTCTGGTTCTGGGGGTTGTAATTCCCACCTAAGTCTCCCTGGACAAAAATCGACGTGTCAGCAGGGCTGCTGCCCTCCTTCCGGGAGGCTGTGGGGGTGAATCCACGGCCTCAACTTTTCCAGTCGCTAGAGGCACCCATAGTTGTTGGCTTACAGCCTCCACCCTTCTGCTGTAGTCAGCAGTGTGGCATCTTCCTGACCCTTCTCCTGGGGTTGAGTCTCCCTCCCACCCCAGCTGGGAAAGATTTCTACTTTTAAGGAGTCATGTGATTGATTGGGCCCACCTGGATAATCCAGGATACTCTCCCTACCTCAAGACCCCTAATTTAATCACATCTGCAACATCCCTTTTGCTCTGGTCACAGGTTGTGGAAGTTAGGATGTCTTTAGGGGACCATTATTTTGCTTAGTGCAGAGGCATTAAGTGATCTGTCCAAAATCACACAACCGAGAAATAGCCGGACCAGGACGTGAACCTAAACCCCAGGCCTCTTATTCCAGTGACCTCTCCCACCCTGCCCTTCCGCCTCTCTGGTTGTAACCCCTATGGACTGGGTGAGGTTCATGAGGAGGTTTCAGGAGCCTTTTAAATTAATAAAACATTTTATAAACTAAGACGTCTCAGGAGGTAGGTGCTCAGCAGACATGATGAGTTGGAGGGCGGAAATGCCAAAGGTGGGATGAAGGAGTTGGACTTCTGAAGTGTCACTTCTGTCCATAGAAAGTCAGTCTTTCTGCCAATGCTGCTGAGATGGGAATTTGTTTGTGGGATGTGGCTCCTTTAAGGTGGAACTGGGAAGACTGGCCTGGTCCTGGCCAATTTCCTCGTCTGCCTCCACACTTACCCAGCAGCCTCCAGGGCTTCATCCCAGATTTGCATTTGGGGTATAACCTTGAGGCCGCGATTTAGCAAACTCCGTGGAGAGAAGCGGCAGTGTGGGTGGAGCTGGAGCTTGAGTAGCAGCTCCCGTGCTTCTTGCTTCCCTACAATCTACCTCAATAACAACTGGGGTAATGAGAACCCTATAAACAGTCCTGTGTTTGTCATGGGGATAGTTTTGAAACTGTTTACACTTGACAGGCTATTTTTCAACATGTGCAAGTTGTAGAAAACCCAGCTCAAGTAATAAAGGGGATCTGTTGGCTCATGGGATTGAAAAGCCAGAGGTAGGTTAACCTTTAGGTACAACCTGACCCAGCAGCTCATTACCGCTCAGTTCTATAGCCTTACTTTTAGTTCCATTCTCAGTCAGTCTTTACCCTTGGATTCCTAAGGTGGCTCAAGAAGTTTTTGGGACTCTGTTTCTAGCTACAGATGCAGTAGAGAAGAGAACGTTTGTCACCAGTGTATGTTCGCGATACAGTCTTTCCTATAAACCAGTGTTCGGTCCCTGCTTGGATCGTCTGACCTGGGCCTTAAGAACTGAAAGCGCCGAGCTGTCTGTATGACCACCTGTCTGTACAAGTGACGCTGGCACCGAGAAATAACAGGGAGCCAACACAGGTGACTATGCTCTTTACTTGGATTTCGTTAATGCAGGTTTGCTCAGCTTTTACTAATACAGATTTAATCCAGATCTGTACTAACCTGGTAACAATACTAATCACTCAGAAACGATCAGTAATAACATTACATGAGAGAATTGGGGGATAATGAACCCGAGTCCTAGAGTCTCAGTTTGCGGGTCCGGGAGACAGCATGGTCTTTGTGAGCAAGGGAGGCATCAGCGTCTTAAAAGGAAGGATCTCCGGAGCCAGGTGGGCAGCAGGGCAGACGAAGTCCTCTGTCCAGAGCAGGGCAGAGCCTCCGGCCCATGACAAGGGAGATCAGTGTGGTGCGGAGCAGCCCTCTGGGGCGTGGGGCTCGGCTGTCTCAGCAGTGGTCTGGAGCCTGCCTCAGTTATAGTTGAAAGTGGTGTGCTCCACCCTTCTGAGTCTCTTGATAAATGTCTTGGCACCCTGATGGCAACTGGGGACTTTCCCCAGGAGCCTATCTGTGGGTGGCCCTGCCCTGCACACGGGGCTGTTCTGGTCATGTGTGCAGATATCTTAGCTGTGTCTCCTTGTCAGATGTGTCTAGTGTAACTAGGTAGTTTCCTTCTTGAACCAAAGTGTCATGCTTGACTGGCATGTTGGTTGCCATGAGTGACTCCATTTTGTTTTATATACTTTATGCTACCTTGACCGGATCAATGCCATTTTATTGGTCTTGCTGTCCACAACATTCACTTCTCTGGTGGCTCAAAGAAACTCTGGAATGGAGTTTGTTGGCCCCAATGGGCCTGGTTGGGTCATCTGTCCATCTCCCAATCAATAACTGTGGTCAGAAGGAGGACATGTTGAATGACATGTTGGAGGACAATTGGCACCTGCCTCTGAAGCTGGGGGCGGGGTCAATTCCTCCCAAAGTACAGGCTGGCAAATTCGAGGTCCTGTTAGGAAGGGAGGATGGATGCTGGGGTATAGTCCTTCCAGGCATCACCCTGTGTCCTTTGTGGGACACATAGCTTTGCTCTTTCAGAGCGATGGGCATGTTGGTACCTTTGGATACCATGACACTTATATGTGTGTGTACACTTATGTGTGTGGGGGCTTTATATGAAAAAGAAATTAGGGAGAAAAGAAAATAAAGGTCAGACAAGGAGAATTGGCACACAGAAATTAATGTCACAACCTCATATTTTGTCCCAGCCTCTCTGAGTCTTAGTTTCCTTGCCTATGAAATGGGGACACTAATCTGTATAGTATCTAATGATGGGGATCTAATGATGGACAAGACAAATGTGATCCTCGAGTTTTTCAAGTGTAAGAAGTTGTTATTTTTATTATTAAAAGATACTAACGTCAGAGGGGCTTCCCCCGCTAGTTGTGGGTGGGTAGCGGCATTTCCAAGGCCACACAGTGACAGAGCTGGAGCTTGAAGCTGGAGCTTGAAGTTGGAGGCTTCAGCTCTCTTTACTGCCGTCCACACCTCTGCCCCTTCCCACACGGTGATCACCTCCCGGTTAATGGTCTGGACTTCCACCTGGTGCACTTCAGAGCCGTGTTTGATGTTGCTCTTCCTGGTTCTAGGAGAGGACAGGCCTTCCCGAAATTAATGCTGGTAATTGTGGTGGAGAGTTAATGATGGCTTCACAGCTTTGCACTTCCACTTTTCCCTCCGGCAGCCTGGCAGTGCTGCCCAGGGAGGGAAGCAGAGTGTGAGTGCCAGGTAATGATTTTGTGTTCTGGGACGAAGCCACGGGCAGGAGGTCAGGCCAACTCTGCTCTGTGTACGTGATTCTGGGTGCTTATGCATGGTGGGGCGTGCATGTGTGTGTGATGTGTCGCTGGGCAGAGTCGGGCGCCCTCCCACAGGAGGCCTGGGTCTAGACCTTGTTTCCTTGTTCCCTAGCTTGGTCACTAGGGCCAAGTCACCTCTCCCCTCTGGGCCTCAGTTTCTTTAACTGTAAAATGGGCGTAATTCTTACCTTGGTCCTTGTTTTCCTTAGAAGATGTTTGTGAACAACAAATAGACCACGAGTACAAAACTGGATGGCGAAGGGAAGGGAGGGACCCCTCACAGGCAGAACGACCTGGTGCTTAGGGTGCAGTCTGCTCTGTTCAAGTCCCTCCTCCTCCGTTTGCCTCGGGTCCTGGGCTCCTTCGGTCTTGTTGCTCTGCCCTCCTCAGTACTTGGTTTCTACTGCATGATCTAATCTGGCTGCCCCAGCTCCCTCCATTACATCTGTATTCCATCTAGTGAGAAGGGAGGAAGGGGAAAATGAGGGCAGATTTTTCCCTTCCTTTTGTTTTTTAAGGGCACAATCTAAAAGTTGCATTTGTCACTTCCTAAGCTGCAAGGGATGCTGGGAGATAGAGTCTTAAGCTGTGTGGCCATGTGCTCAGCTAAAGCGTTTACTATTGAAGAAGGGGAGAGTGGATCCGGGGGAGGGGCATCTAACAGCCTGCCACGTGGAAGGTGGATGGGCTTCAGTATTCCTTTTTATACTTGCACGGTTAGTGAAGTCATCCTGCCTGGTAATTGCTGATTCCATTTTTATGTGTTTTTTCCTTCCCTGTCTGAGGGGAGGCAGTGTGATGTAGAAGGAAGAATGAGGCTCTGAAGTGGGGGTGAATTCTGGATTTGCCATTTTCTAGCTGGGAGACGTGGGGCAAGTCACTTATGAGACTCTCTGTGGTGGATATGTGCTGCCTAGATGCCCCCCACCCCTACCCCCACCAAAACCAAAACCAAAACCAAAAACTCGTGAGCACGTTTTCCAGCTTGGGGGAATGTTGATGGCGGATGGCTCTCAGTGAGTCCCTCCCCCTGGACTTGCCCTCAGCCAAAGACAGCTCTGCCTGGCCCAAGGCCATGCCCCGTTGCCCACAGGGCAGTGCATGTCCAGGGTCTGGTGACGCCTCACCTCAGTGGGACGTCTCTCAATGCAGGGCACTCTAAGCCAGTTAGTTCCCTCCTTCTGTAAAGTTGAAACAATATGGTTATGACGATTACACGTGATATTTTAAGTACAGAGTAGGCGCTCAGTAAATAATGACATGAACAAACACTTAAATAGACAGTGCTGACTCTTCACAACAAGTCTACGAGAGAGGTACAATTATTATCCCCATTTTATAGATGAGGAAACTGAGGCCCAGCGAGGTTAAGTAATGTGCTCCAGGCGCCAGCTTGTAAGTGCTCAGATGGAGCACAGATGCCTGGCAACTGGTGGATCAGGGTGATGCAGGTAGAGCCAGGAGGACGGGCTCGGTGTCTCCAGGCAAGGAGCCTGGACTTTGGAGCCACTGCTGAGAACCCCACCCATATCACCTCCCAGGGGCCCCCGTGAGACCATGGATAGCAGTGCTTTGTCAACTGTTGCTGCGCTGGGCACCTCTGAGCTGTGGTCATCGCTGGTGATTCTCTTTATAACAATGATAATTGTGCGCATTGGTGACACACTCACCACGTGCCGGGCCCCGAAGTAAACGCTTGGCCAACATGATGTCATTCACTTCTCATCAACCCCACGGGCTGGTGGCTGTTCTTGCGTTTTACGGATGAGGAGATAGAGAGAGGCTTGGTGAGGTTAAGTAAATGGCCTTGGGTCCCATGGCTGGGAGGTGGCCATGCGGAACACAAACCCAGGTCAGTGTGAGTCTAGAGGTTGTTCCTTGGCCCGAGGCCTTGGGCAGGATGAGGCACTGAAGTGCTGCCTTCGAACAGAGCCCCGACAGAGAGGGTAAGTTCACCAGGGCTGGCCAGTCTCCCAGAGCCAGGGGTCCAGAAAGTTCCCAGGGCATGGGGAGACACAGGTGTACCCTGGAGAAGCCCCCAGTTAGATGGGCAGGCTCAGAGGCCCCAGGAAAGATGAAACAGTGGTGAGAAGGGGCCAAGGAAGGGGAGAAGCTGGAGCAGGAAGCTGGCCAGAGGCCAAGGCCAAGGCCAATCTCTCCTGCTTTACTCATCCTCCTGTAACAACCTTGTAAATGCCTGGTGCCTGGGAGTCAGTCATGAGGACATGATGGGGTCTCATGAGGAAGCCACACGGCCAGTGTGTGGGACCTGCTGACTCAGGAGCTGCCCCGGAGGGTCGTACGTGGGCCAGCTCCGCCATCTCCCCTGGCTGCTCCCCACCCCCACTTGCTGTGTGGCACTCAGTTTCCCTACCTGCCAGTGGAGGTGAATGGCCCTGGACATCTCTGTCCTTCCATGGCTCAGTCATCCCAGGCCATGGACTGGCCAGGAGCCTTCAGTCAGGTAATGTGGTTCTGAAGACCCCTCCTCAGGTCCTGTCCCGGCTGGCTCCATTCCTTACACCTTCTTGGCTCTCAGCGCCCCCCAAAGAGCCCCTCCGGAGGGGCCTTTCTGTTAAAGCTAAAGGTCAGTCTTTGACCACACAGTGGCTTTGACTTTATGACCTCCTCCCTCCACGGGTTGGGGGGCAGGGCAGCTTCCCAGTTCCCATCCTTCTTGCTCTGACTGTCACCTCCTTTCCTGAGCCCTTGGCAGGGTACTGTGGGTGGGGGACACTCAGCCAGACTCAGCTGTCCCTCTGTAAGAGCAACTCACAGGTGCATGTCCAGTTGCTCATGGGACTGTCCGTCTGGGGTGTCCCCAGTGCGACCCGGCAGGGTGAGTGATTGCGACGCCCACTGCAGTCCCCATGCTCTGTTCTGGATGTGCTGTGTTGCCATTCCCTCCCCACGCCCAGTGACTACTGAGGCCTCTGTGGTCCCCCGCCCCGGGGGTTGGGTCTGGGGCCCAAAGCCAGGCACCCCTCAGATGGGTGCTCTGAGAGGGGGGGTTGTGTATATGTTGCACATCTTATACCCCATTTCTGGACTCCAGACCTGGCGTGTGGCAGCTGTTCAGTACATTTTTGTTTAAATAAATATGGGTGGTGGGTGGAGGAACAAATGCACGACGGTGTCCTCACCGGGACCATGGGGCTGGTCACGGTACCGACTTGTGAAGGTTGTTGGGAGGAGACACGAGAGATGCCTGTGCAGGCCCAGCACGCAGCAAGTGCCGGTGCACGCTGACTGTGCTTGTTACTGTCTGTCTCCAGGGCGGCGGGGCAACGGGAGGTGAACGTGCACACGCACCTGCTGGTTCCTTCTGGGCCTCCATCCGGATTCCTGCCCGTGGCCTTTTGGAGTGAGTCCAGGCCAGCCACTGATGGACAAACTCAGAACTTTGGCGTCTCAGCCTCCTGCTCCGGGGGTGGTGGGCCACCCAGACCACAGTGCTGTTGCCGGCCAGTGCCCAGGGCAGTACCTGGGAGGGCAGCCAGCGACCCTTCCGGAGGACCCATCTGAGGGAACAGAGGCGAGGCAGGACCCCACACAGAGGGTGACTGTGGGTTGGACCAGCCTTTGGGTCAGTCTCCGATGCTGTGCCAAGCACCTGCTGGGCGCGTCCACAGGAGGAGCATAGGGTCTGGGTGAGATGTGAGAGGGAGAGGGAGCTGCTTATATGGAGCTTAGAGTCAGGCAGGCTTGGGCAAATCCTAATGGGGTGACCATGGAGGAACCCCTTCACCTCTCTGACACTGTGTCCTCAAGTCACAAGTGGCTGAGTGGGCACAGAACACAGGCTCACACAGACATGCTGCCACAGTGTTCAAAAAACAGCAGCACACAGTGTTCAAAAAACAGCACCTACTTATTACACTTGCTGTTAGGATATGGGCTTAGCCCTTAAGGATCTTACATTCCAGGTGAGGTGACAGGACAGGTAAAAAGCAAGCTGGGAGTCCATAATTCCAGCCATGATGTGGGTCTCAAGTGCTATACAATTGGGAAGAATTAAGATGGAAACTCACCTGGGTTAGAGTGATCTGGGAGGACTTCCTGAAGGAGGGGGTCCCCGAGCCATTCCCAGGGGAAGGACAGGCCGTGGACAGGTGCACAGGAGAAAAGAGGGCATTTGGTTTGGGGAACAAGGTACAGGTGGCATGGCGGTGGGGTGGAACCCATACACTGACCTGGGTACAGTGTTGGGGGTGGCAGGGGTGTGGTCTGAGGGCTGCTAAGTGCACTTTTGCAGGTAACAAGAAGGGCTTGGGAGGCAGGGCCCACCGTCTTCTGGGAGCAGGTAGAGTTTGCTGAGAGGGCCTGGGTTAAGGGAGGTTTATTTATTCTGCACTCCCAGGGTTGAGAGTTAGTTTAGCAGCTGAGGGAAGAGATGAGGGGAATGCAGCCTCCTGCTGCCTTCAGGATCGGCTCAAGCCCCTCAGTGTACCCCCAATGACCTTTGTGACCTGGCCTCTTCCTACCCCTCTGACCTGAACATCCCCACCTGACCCTCTAGCCATGCTGAACGACACCCTGTCCCTAAATGTGCTTTGGGGCCTTTGCTCCACTCTCCTCATGCCCACCTGGCAAAGCGCTACTAATTCCTTAAGACCTGGCTCAAATATCACCTCCTCTGTGAAGCCTTCCTTGACCTGCCCAGGAGGCATGGCCTCTTTTCTTGTTTGGGTCGCACAGCACCTCCTGTCTTCATCCGTTGTAGCAAATGCATTTTGCTCTGCCAGTTAGTGGCTGTGTGACCTTGCGTAAGTTGTTAAATGTCTCCATACCTCAGTTTCCTCACCCGTAAAAAATGGGGGCAGTAATGGTAGCCACCTCGAATGGGTTAAACTTGTACGGCTTTTAGGGCAGTGCCTGGCACTTAGGAAGTAGTAAGTGTTGCTCATTATTAAAATAATTTCTGTTACCTCATCGGGCTGCGATGAAGATTATGAGTTACTGAGTGTTAAGTGCTTAGCACGGTGCTGGGCACTCAGCGAGCCCTCGACACTGAACCTGCCATCCCCATGGCCGCCACTGTCAGCGCAGCATCGCTATCCGTTTGCCCATCGGCCTTTCCCAGACCGAACCCCTGAGGCACAGCTGTATCTGGGCCGACTTTGAGCCCTGTGTCCAGCTCAGAACCGAGCACACAGCAGGTGCCGTTTCCTGAGAGAATGAAGGAAGCAGGGCTCTGGCCTGTGGGTGCCGAGGAGGGGAAAGATGGGAGCGAGGTTTCTGGGGGGAGAGTTGTCAGGACCGGCTCCAGTGGTGGGGGTGGGCTGGCATCACTGTGGGAGCAGCCAGGACCAGGAGGTTGTGTCATCTGCAAAGCCATGCCCAAACCTTTGGATCCAGAGCTGCAGCCCATGGTGGAGGGCACTAAGAGGAATTGCGGGGAAAACAGGTCTCCTCTGAAGCCAGCTGCCCTAAGCCTCTGGTCTCAGGGAGCACAGGCCCTGGAACCCACTGACCGCTGACCCGGACTGAGCCAGGCCCATCCTCAGGGTCCTGCACTTCGCTGCCCGCCCTGGAGAGGCGATGTCCTGGAGCCCAGGCAGGCCGCCAACCCCTCTAGCTGCCCCGCTGTTACCAGCAGCAGGGCGGTGAGTCATACAGCACCGCCTCTCTGGCTGCAAGCCCAGCCAGCTGCCTACTGTGCACCGCATTTTATGCCAGTTAATTACAGCCATTATTGTCATTGTGAAAAAGTTATGTGGTGTCTCTGGCCTTGAAGCCCCAAAACGCCCCAGGGAAGCTGCCACCCCTGGATGCTTGGGAGGAGGTGCTTCATGGCTGGCCTGTTCTGTCTTCCTCTGTTGGGCTAGGGGCCCTTTGAGGATAAAGATGGTGTCTCCCTTGTTAGGCTTGGGGCAACAGAGCTAAAAGAATGTTTTCAAATGCATGATTGAGCTGGCAAGAAAGTAGACAAAGCACTCAGAAGCAAAGCAGTGATAATAACAAGAAAAAATGAAGACAAATGTGTACATGTATCAAGAGAGGCAAGTGAGCCCTGAACTGGCAACTCCCCTGAAAGATTCCTGGAAAGTGGAGCTCCCTGTTGGTCCTTAAATTGAGGCCAAGTTCACAGAGAGGGAAACTTACCCTGTTAGTGTGAAGTTCCTCAGTCACTACCCTGCCTTCTGTCCTAACCTAGTTTTGCCCTTTCCAGAAGGCTGTGCAAACGGAATCATGTAGTATGTCACCTGTCGTGTCTGGCTCTTTTAACTCAGCAGAATGCATTTGGGGTTCATGGGTGCCATGGAGCGTGTCGGCAGTTCACGCCACAGCATGGGTGCTCCGTGGTCTGCTTATCTGTTCACCTGTTGAAGGCCAGCTGGGTTGGTGGCAGTTTTTAGCGGTTGTGTATAAAGCTGTTCCAAACATTTCCATTTTGCTTGGGTAAATAGCTGGGAGTGAGCTTGTCAGGATGCCTGATTTGAGAAGAAACTGCCAAACTGTTTTCCAAAGAGGCTGCACCCCTTTGCATCCCCCTGAGGACCAGCAAGGTGGAGCTAAGCTTCTCACAGGTGTATGTGAGACCAGATAGCCCAAGGCCGACCAGGGAGAGAATGGGATTCTGCCGTGGATGCAGAGCCTCTGCAGGCAGTGCCTGTAGTAAGAGGGTAAACTTGGAACATATCTGCCTTCTAAAAGGAGACGGCAAGAAAGGTGGTTGGTCTCGGCTCTGACTCAGGATGGAGGGGAAATAAACTCTTACCTGAGCCCAGATTCCTACTTCTTGCTCGGTCCAGAAACATTAAGCTGAGAATTTAGTTTAAAGTAGCTCTTGGTGAGTAATGCTCCCAGGTGTCCAGCATAGAAAAAGCTAAAATCCTTTCTGGAGAAAAACAGCCACCAGAGCCTTGTGACAGTCCCATAGACAGAGTCCCAGTGACCATGACCTAATGTCATGATCCCATTGGGTCATGTCCCAGTGACCTAATTTTTTGGTCCATGAGCTTATAATAAATAATTAAAAAAACACAGAAACCAAGATTCCATGAACAAGTTTTAATAGGACAAGGAGCAGCAGAATCAGGCCTGCGGACACTTCCAGTATTAGAATTAGAACATTCGTATTAGGAAATAAGGGTGCTCAACAATGTAAAGAAATAAAAAAAGTATTGGAAGTATGAACACGGAACAAGGGGCTATTAAAAATGACCAGGCACAGTTTCTTACAAAATTAAACACGTATTGTGTTTGCCATATGAGCCAGCGATTCCATGCCTCGGTATTTACCAAAGAGAAAGGCGCGTGTCTAGAAAAGACTTATATATGAATGTCCATACCGTTTATAAGCCCAACACTGGGAAGAACACAAATGTCCACCACCAGGTGGCTGAGGGAACAAATGGTATATAATGAATATTACTCAGCAATAAGAAGCGGTGTATTACAGATATTTTCAACTCCCTGAATTAGTCTCAGAAACGTGGAGAGAGAGAAGCTAGACACAAGAGTGGAAACTGCATGATTGAATTTGCATGAAACCTTTGAACAGGCCCAAGCGAATCGGTAGTTACAGAACGCAGGTGATAGAGGTCGGGGATCTCATCCAGTCTCCTGCTTCTGACGACTCCCCCATTGCATCTCCAGCCCAGACCTTGCCCCTGAACCCCAGCGGGATTATCCAGGCCCCCACCACGCACCACCTCAGTCTCATCACCTGCCGGGCCATCCTCCTGGTTTCCTGCCATCACACCTGCTCCTCCCCCAGACTCCCCGTTAGTGGCCGCTCCAGGATTTGGGTCGCTTACACCCCAAACCCGAGTCATCTTTGGCTCCTCTTTTTCTCTCACACCTTGCATTTGATCCGTCAGTGAGCCCTGTTGGACCTGCCTTCAAAGTAAAGTTTTAATCTGACCACTTTTTACCTGTTCCACTGCTTACTTCTTGCCAGGATCGTTACGATTATTATCGCTGTCTCTAACTGGTCTCTCGGCTCCCAACCTTGCCTCCCTCTAGTCTGTGGTCACAAGGCAGCCAGAGGGATTCTGTTAAATGTGTCCAGTGCCTCCTCTCACTCGGATGCCTAGGATCCTTCCTTTGACTTTCAGGGCCGGCACGATTCTTTACCTTTCACCTTTCTGACTTCCTCTCCTAGGACCTTGCCCTACTTCCCCCACCTCCTGGCCACCATGCTCCTGTCTTGGGGCTTTGCACATTCTGTTCCCCTCCCAGGTACTTGGATTCCCCAGATACCCCACTGCTGTTCTCTCACTTCCTTCAGGTCCTTACTCAGATGTCACCCTACTAGAGAAGCTTCTTGACCCCTGTGTAAAGCAGTGGCCTTGCCTGCGCTGTTGAATTAATCACCACATCTTACCACTATTGGTGTTAACCTTGGTTGCCTGGCTAAAGGTGTGTTGGTAGTTTTCTCCCCTTGTGATGGGCTGAATTATGTCCCCTGCTCCAAATTCATATATTGAAGTCCTAACTCCCAGGACCTCAGAAGGCAGCCTTATCTACAGAGGGGGTCTTTGCAGAGATAATCAAATTAAAATGAGGTCATTAGGGTGGGCCTTAATCCAATATGACGAATGCCCATATAGTAAAAGGGGCAATTTGGAAACAGGCATGCATACGGGGAGAATTCCCTGTGAGCACGAAGACAGCCACGTACCAGCCGGGTAAGAGGCCTGGGAGAGATCTGTTCCTCACAGCCCGCAGGAGGAACCGGCCCTGCCCATATCTCAAGTTTCGGCTTCTGGCTTCTAGAACTTGAGACAATAAATTTCTCTTGTTAAAGCCACTTGGTTTGTGGCACGTTGTGGCAAGTTAATACACCACTGTGAAGTCACTCTTTTCTCCTTTTCCGTCTCCTGCTCATTGGGAAGCAGTCTCTGTGTGCGGCCCACACTGTGCTCTGTCCCCCTCCCGAGGAGAGAGCATCGGCGGAAATGGTCTGGAGCTCTCATCCACGGGCAATACATGTCCGGTCATTTGTTTGTCATCTGTCCCCTCCAGTCAGACTTAACTCCCAAGGGCATGGAGTTTTGGCTCCTTGGTGTCCTGCCATACCCCAGCACCTGGAACAGCACCTGGCACGTAGTGGGCATTGTAATATCTGAACGAACAAGACTAATGAGTCAGCAATGGCCATCATCGGAAATGGATTACCCATGATTTAAAGACATATATTGTCAGAATGGAAGATAAAAGTGTAACCTGGTACCAATGAAACTCTTGAAATATTAAATCACAGGAAGTTTGAAAAGTAAAAGCATAGAAAAAGATGTACCAGAAGAACCACCAACCCAAAGGAAGCTGGCATGGCTTCAACAGTCATGGATAAAAATTATTAGGAAATAATAATGTCATTTATAAAAATAATTGTATATAATTATATATTATTAACACACAATTATATGTAAGTGTACATAAGTGGATACAAGATATATTATTAATATATAATAATAAAGGGGCTACCACATAATGTTAATGTATTCAATACATCAGAAAGTTGAGACAATTCTTTTTTTTTTTTTTAATTTTCAAGGTACTTTATTTTTAAAGCAGTTCACGACAGGAAGCTTCTGGCCCATTCTGCCAAAGTACAAGCTACATATGTTTGCTTTGCAGCTGAGGGGTGCTCTTTAGTAGCATTTGAAAACTGAGTAAAAATCCCTATAAAACAAATATTCATATAGTTTCCGTGAGAACACACATAAACATGGCCCCATCTCCTAGCCTTCCCTAGTGTTCCATTGGTGCCAACCCTACTCACAAAGATGTTGCAAAACGAGCAACAGTTAAGCGGTTCCTCCAATCCCTTAATTCAAGCTGCCCTTGCTGAAACAGCTACACGCAGGGCATCTACGCATCACTACAAACTGAAGTGCCGGCTGCTGGGTGGCGCTCCACCCCACTCTCCCAGGAGCAGGACACTGGCAGAGTGCTGACGTCCTGCTCCTCCACGGCGGGCAGAAAGTTGTGGTTCTGGACTGGCTGATGCTGGCCCTGGCATTACATAGTAGACAGTCAGCCTCTGGAATCCACTGGAAGTAGAAGCAGCAGCAACAGTGTAAGCACCCATGTTTTCAAAGAGCGTCCGGTCCCCCACATGCATCTCGGGCAAGGCATAGCGCTCTGCAAGGCGATCGAGGCCGTCACACGTTGGTCCCCATGTGCTGGATGAATAGCACTTCTCATCTGGCTTGGGCCTCTTCTGCAGAAGTAGCTTCGTGTGTGCATGATCACAGAGGATGCAGTCAAATGGTCCATGTGCCCCATCATTCATGTAACACGGGAAGGTTTTTTCACTCAACTCATCTTCATCATCAGAGCATGTTTGTTCCTTTAATGTGAGGTTTTTGGCAAAGATGTTAACTGTAGGCGTGAAAGCTGATGCAACATAGTATCTGCCTGGCTCCACTATGAGGGTCAGTCCCCAGTCGGATGGAAAATACTCGGCCAGGGCTAGGTTGATGACACTGGTGATTTCCTCAAATTTAAGCTTTACATCCTCAGATCCAGGAGAGCCACCACCGATATCCAGCAGATACATGTTGAAACCAACCTCAGCTCCCACGTTGAGGACACAGTGGGCATCAGAGGTGGCCTGAAGGCAGGTCTCAGGGTGAATGCAGCTGCATCCCACGTAGAAGCTAACACCAATGATGTCAACATTTCGCTCTTTTGCCGGTTCCACAAGGAGCCTGCTGGTTCTGTGAGTGGCACCACATTTAACACTGAGACGACAGACCGCTCTGGAACCATCTGCGGTGATCCGCAAAACCAGCCTGGCCTTTGGATGTGCCCTGGCAGCTTTCACCAATATGGCTGCGCCATCGCACGTCATCACCTGGACTCCACTACGGGCAGCATGTTTACTCTAAGACACTTGTCTGCGAGGATTTGCATAGGTACACCTCTCTGGAGGCACCCCAAGACTCTGCACCGATTGTATTTCAGTCCTGGGGGCACAGTCAAATCCTGTCCCGATGGCAGCAAGGGTCTTCACTATGGTTCTGCTGTCGTTGCATTTGACTACATAAAAGGGGGTGACCGGATGGAGAGCTTTTAACCATTTCATGTTTCTTTAAACCGTCTCCCAGGTCCGCAACATAAAAGGCATCCTTATCACTGGAAGAAGAAACTTCACTGATTTTTTGGTCCAGAATGTCCTTGGCAGTAAAGCCTTCATGGAGGAAGTGGCAGCCAAACTCTTCATCACTAAAGCTGTTCATGGTTTCTGGATGTTCGCCTGAGACTCCACATAAGGAAAACTAAGGTGGAATTTAAAGAAATTATTGCGAGCTCTTCCCAGGCAGATCTCCAGGAATTCCAAGTCCTGCGAGAGATGGAGTTCACTGCGTGCAGCAGTGGCAATATCCTCGGAGCAGAGGGGGCCTCAAACCAACCCTGTGGAGATGCCAGGGCAACTGGCAGGTACACAGGACCACCTCGCGTCCCCTGCAGTGCCCGCCTAGCAGCCCGCCCTCCGCCTCCCTCCCTCCCTGCCTTGATCCCTCCTGCTGGGGACCCAGGCCTGCTGGTGCCAGAGAGCTGAGAGGTGACCAAGCTGAGACAATTCTTAACCTGTGTGATCTAATGACGTAAGTTCAAAATACGTAAAGCTGAGCTTCCTGGGTTTTCTTTTCGCCTTGTGTCTCCCAGACAGGGTCCTGGAGAAACCAGCAGTGTGGACTCCATTGGGCACAGACAGAAGCCCAAGAGCCTGTTGGGTCACCGGTGGGGGCGGGGGCAGGAAAGGCGCCACTGAGTGAGACAGGAGTCTTAAAAGATTTTAAAAAACATCGAGACAAAATCTGAAAAGACAATAACCACTCTACTCCATCCAAACACCACAGAAAAAACTGTGACCCTGTGTCACCTCGCCAGTAAAAGCTGACCTGGGAAGCTGGAGTCTACCTTTGGAGGCGGGGAGTCTGGTCTTCTAGCACCCTGCTGGTGTAAGGGGCTTCTCCTCACAGGTGCTATCAGAGGAGGCCTAGAAGGAAGTGAGGACTTTCGTGACCATCCAGGGGAATGAGGCCAACCCCCCCACCCTGCAGTATCAGGAGAGGCCACACAGACAGCAGTAATAAGCCCAAGGTCCCCCTCACACTCTGGACATCAGGAAGCCCTCCTGGATAGGTGTCAACAAAAGCTGAATGGGGAACCTGTATTTACATTCCCTCCTGGAAGAAGAAAAGTGGCATCTGTCTTCCCCCACTGAGCGGCCTCAGAGGAGGCCTGCTCTAACATAGTATTTAAATAAGATGCAGAGTTTCATAACATGATGCCCCCAGTGTCCAGGTTTCAACAAAAAGTTATTTGTCGTACTAAGACCTAGGAAAACCCCAACTTGAATGAGAAAAGACAACACACACCAACACTCAGATGGTAAAGATGTTAGAATTATTCAACAAAAATTTCAAACACTTATCATAAAAATGCCTCAAAGAACAGTTGTGAACACCCCTGAAATAATAAAAAATAGAGTCAGCAAAAAAAAAAAAGAAAGAAAGAAGAAAGCTATAAAGAACCAAATGGAAATCTCAGGACTTAAAAATACAATAACTGAAATAAAAATTCAGTGGCTGGAGATAACAGCAGACCTAACCCTGATATATCAACATTTGCATTGAATGTACATGGTCTGCAGAAACCAATGAAAAGACAGAGACTGGCAGAGCGGATAGAAAACACGACCCGGCTATATACCATGTAAAACTCACTTCAAATATGAGTCAGTTGAGAGTAAGAGGGAGAAGAAAGAGATACCATGTCAAGTTCAATCACAAGAAAGCGGAGGTGCCTGTGTCAACATCAGATGACAAAGACTTCAAGGCAAAGAAATTACCAGGGACGGAAAGGGACATTACATAATGATAAAAATTCATAGGTTTCTATGATTTCTGTAGCTTCTTTGACATAGAAATCCTAGTTGCGTAGGCACCAAACAACAGAACCACAAAATATATGAGATAAAAACTGAAAAAAAGGAAACAGAAACAGAAGAGAAATAAATCCACAATTATAACTGGAGACTTTAACATCCTCTCGAAAATTGATAGAACAACTAGACATAAATCAACAGTTATAGCAGAACTCAACAATACTATCAACCAATAGTATTTAATTAACATTTTAGAGCACCCGACCCCCAAGCAGCACAATCCACGTTCTTTTCAGGCCTGTGGAACATATACCACGACAGACCATATCCTGGGTCACAAGACACATTTCAAAAAATTTGAAAGAATTGAAATCCTATGGAATGTACTTTCTGATCATAATGGAATTAAAATAAAAATCAATGACAGAAAGATAACAGGATAATCCCTAAACACCTGGAAACTAAACAATACAGTTCCAAGCAATGCACTGGCACAAAGGAATTCTCAAGGGAAATAAAAAAATACATTGAATTGAATACAAATCGAAACACATTATATCAAAATTAATGGTACACCATAAAGGCAGTTCGGAGAGGGAAATCTACAAGATAGCAAGTGCTTACTTTAGAAAACAGAAAAAGTCTCATATTGATATAATATACTTGCACGTTAAGAAATTAGAGAATTTTGATTTGCATATTCCTAACTGGCTGGTGATGTGCTTATTGACCATTCATGTATCTTCTTTGGAGAAATCTGTCTCCAGATCCTTTGTGCATTTTGTAATTTTTATATCGTTGAGTGGTAAGCATTCTTTTTTCTTTTTAAAAAATTTTTATTGTTATTCAATTACAGTTATATGCCTTTTCTCCCCATCCCTCCACCCCACCCCAGCTGAACCCACCTCCCTCCCCCACTCCCTCCCCCTTGATTTTGTCCATGTGTCCTTTACAGTAGTTCCTGTAATCCCCTCTCCTCACTGTCCCCTCCCCACTCCCCCCTGGCTATTGTTAGATTGTTCTTAACTTCAATGTCTCTGGTTATATTTTGTTTGCTTTTTTCTTCTGTTGATTATGTTCCAGTTAAAGGTGAGATCATATGGTATTTGTCCCTCACCGTCTGGCTTATTTCACTTAGCATAATGCTCTCCAGTTCCATCCATGCTGTTGCAAAGGGTATAAGCTCCTTCTTTCTCTCTGCTGCGTAGAATTCCATTGTGTAAATATACCATAGTTTTTGGATCCATTCGTTTGCTGATGGGCACTTAGGTTGCTTCTAGTACTTGGCTATTGTAAATTGTGCTGCTATGAACATTGGGGTGCATAGGTTCTTTTGGATTGGTGTTTCAGGGTTCTTAGGGTATAATCCCAGCAGTGGAATTGCTGGGTCAAAGGGCAGTTCCATTTTTAGTTTTCTGAGGAAACTCCATACTGTTTTCCACAGTGGCCTCACCAGTCTGCATTCCCACCAATAGTGCACGAGGGTTCCCTTTTCTCCGCATCCTCTCCAACATTTGTTTGTGGATTTGTTTATGCTGGCCACTCTGACTGGTGTGAGATGGTACCTCATTGTGGCTTTAATTTGCGTCTCTCTGATGGCTAGTGATGCTGAGCATCTTTTCATATGTCTCTGGGCCCTCTGTATGTCTTCCTTGGAGAAGTGTCTGTTTAAGTCCTTTGCCCGTTTTTTAATTGGGTTGTTTGTCTTCCTGGAGTGGAGTTGTGTGAGTTCTTTATATATTTTGGAGATCAGGCCCTTGTCTGAGGTATCATTGGCAAATATGTTTTCCCATACTGTTGGTTCTCTTTGTATTTTAATGCTGTTTTCTTTAGCCCTGCAGAAGCTTTTTATTTTGATGAGGTCCCATTTGTTTATTCTTTCCTTTATGTCCCTTGCTTTAGGGGACGTGTCTGTGAGGATGTTGCTGCGTGGAATGTCTGAGAATTTCCTGCCAATGTTTTCCTCTAGGACTTTTATGGTGTTACGACTTATATTTAAGTCTTTTATCCACCTTGAGTAAGCATTCTTTATAGATTCTGAATCTTAGATCCTTATTAGACGATTTGCAAGTAATTTCTCCCATTTTTGTCAATTGCCTTCTCACTTCCTTGATATTTTTCTTTGAAGCAGCAAATTTTTAATTTTTATAAACTCCAGTTTGTTTTTTTTTTTAGTTGCTTAAATTAAATTTAAATGAAAAGAAATTATAGGCCAATAAATGTGAAAAGTTAGATGAAATGGACAAATTTCTAGAAAAATATAACATCCCTACAACCAGTGGTGTGCTGGTCACTGCTTAACAATGGGTTTCCCATGCCAACCACACACACACACACACACACACACACACACACATACCCCTCGTGTGTAGCATTTACTGAGTTCCATGGTGGGAGTAGTCCCTCTATGGCCAGTTCCAAGCTACCAAGGCGCCATCACTGCGTGCGGGGGTGGGGCAGATGGACGCGCTTGACTCGGCAGAGCCAGCCTCCAGCACGCCCCTGAGTTGCAGCACAAGGAGTAGAAACCTGCCCCGTCTTCCTGCAGACGCGGCCCCGCCAGGCCACACTCCACCTTGGTGCAATTGCTGGTGCTGCAGCTAGTGGGGAATGCCATCAGCACTGTCCCACCAGAGTGACAGCCGGGAACTCACACCTGCTCCTTGCCTGGCTATCCTCTGAGGACCATTACTGAGCAGTGGCCCTGCCTGAACCTTGGAACCTAACCAGGCATGTGCAGACTCATTGTCAAAGAATGTTGGTGACCAGCTTCTAGGAAGTGAGGCTCAGAGTTGGCCAGCAACGTGTCCAAGGTCACACAGCAGGATGTGGCAGAGTTTGATTGGAATCCAAGCCTCTGAACTCTCATCCCAGCCTTGGAGCTGTGCAAACTTGATTCTTGCCCATGAACTCTCTTCACCTGGGCTCCTGGACCCCTCCTGCAGCCCTGCACTGGTGTGGGAATCAATGGGCTGGAGGGTACCCCAAGGCCAGGTCTGCTGTGCCTGCCCAGTTGCTCAGGAAGCCCCACACGCTACAGCTGGGGGGAGGGGGTGGCAAGGTTGGCTTTGAGCCATGAGCAGAGGCCAACCCCCACAGGACCAAGGCAGTGGGGTGAGGTTGATAGGAGGCCCTGGGCACTCCCCGGTGGAGGTGGGCATCCCCTGGGGCTGTTCCGGAGGCTGCGGTTACAATGGAGAAATAAAGTGTGGGCTTCGGAAGCAGACAGGGCCAGCTGGCATTCCAGCTCCCCACGTAGGTGCTGTGTGGCATTGCGCAAGGTGTCTCAACATCTTTGAACCTCTATTTCCTCTTAGCAAGAAGCCCAGTCTCCCAATGGCTGTGAGACTCCTGAGGTGCTCAGTAACAGGAAGTGCCTCTCCTCCTGGCTGACTCAGCTTTCTTTCCCCTGCTCAGGGGATCCTGGTGGCTGACAGGGTACAGGTGGTGCACAGGGGTCATGTGACCTTTCATGTCCCCCATTGCCCATCTCAGGAAATTCCTACCATGGCCAGGACCTGGGTCGGTCTCCTTAGGGGATGCTCTGGAGGAGAAAGGGTGCAGAGCCAGGAGTGGGGGATCCAGCCCCAAGAAAAATCCCCAAATATTGCAAGTACAGATCTTTCTGACATCCTGACTTGCCCCCACAAGGAGTGAGGTGAAAAGCTGCTCCATCCAGCCCAGTGCCGGTGAGAGCCGTGGCCAAATGTCAGGGAGCCAGTGGCAGGTCCAAGCTCTGCTGTGTGATCTTGGGCAAGTCACTGCCCTTCTCTGGTCCTCACTATTCCCTTCTGTAAAAGGCAGGGGTTGGCCAGCTCAGCCCTGGGTCCCTCTGGCTCTGGCCTTTGGAGATTTCCAGTCTCCACCCAGCCGTGGCTTTCAGAGAAGTGGCCTGGACCAGGGCTGTGGCGCAGTGGGCACTTCTGTTGGCTCATGCTAAAGATGTGCCGCAGGCTCCCAGGGCCAGAGCCATAAACTGGGCTCATAAATGCCTGGCAGGGCGGCAGGCCTCCCTCAAATCAAAAGTGGTTTCCAAACCGGGTTGAGAATGGCCCTTTCGGGGCAGCAGGCAATGGGGCAGAGGGTGCCCGGCTGCCCAGCCTTCCTGGGCCGAGCCCCTAACTTAGTCATCTACCCCTCTTCTCTGTTTCCCTCCTTCCCCTCTTCCTGCCTTCCCTCCTTCCCTCTGGAGATAAACTTGGGCTCTAGTCCTGCCTTGCTGTTTGGCCTCACCCCTGCCACTTCTCTTTTTGGGCCTCGGTTTCTCCGATTGTCAAACAGAGAGGCCAGTCCCTGGCTTGCCTTGCTCCTGGCTGGTGATGAGACTCCAGGGAGACAGCGTGTGAAAGCTCTTTGCCAGCAGTGAGCAAGTGTGCATTTGAGAGAGAGCGGGTCCCTGCTGCTGACAGGAAGACAGCTGCGTGAGCGTTCTTCCGTCGAACTGGAGATTCCTCCAGGACAGGCTGTGCCTCCGCCCTCAGATCAGAAGACCTCCAAAAGGGAGAGAGGGGCTTTGCCTAACCCTGAACTCTTATGAGGCAGGAGCTGTGTCTGCCCCATCAGACTGGGTGATCTGTGTGCGCAAGGGCTGTCTCCTGGTCAGGCAGGAAGCTTCCGCGGGCAGGGGCTGTGCCTCCCCCACCAGGCAGGAAGCTTCCGGAGGGCAGGGATGTGCCTCCCCCACCCCCCAGGCAGGAAGCTTCTGAGGCACAGGCAGTTGTGTCCGCACTTAGTCTGGGGACCCCACAGAGCGGGGGCTCTGGCTCCCACCCCTCCCGTCCTCCTCTGCCTTCCTCCTTCACAGCCAACACCCAGGAGGCAGGTGTTGTGTGTGGCTGGCACTTGGGGACCAGTGTTGGACGTCAGGGAGGATGGAGGCTGCACGTGGACTCAGGGGAAGTGGAGCAGGAAGGCAGCATTAGGAGAAGCAGTGGTTCACAACTAGGTGCCCGCCCTGCCTGGTCACGCTGACAACTGCGAGCTCCCAGGGCAGGCAGCCAGGGTCAGGCCTGGTGATTCAGGCTGGCACTGGGGCTGGTTGGCTCTCAGACTCGGCCCGACCCTGACTGGCCTCACCTTGGGTCCCCTGGGGGGTGGGTGTCACTGAGGTTGGGGTCACGGGGCTGATGCTGGGGAGGAGCTGGAGGAGGGGAGTATGAGGTGAATGCTTCGCCTAGCCTCCCTGAGTCAGGGCTGGACAGCTCTCTGAGGGTCAGCTCCCCAGTCCTCTCCTTGTACAGATGCGAAGGCTGAGGTCACAGAGAGGGTGCCTAAGGTCTCCCAGCCAGTCTGCTGGGTGTTAGGGCTGGAACCCAGGGCTCCAGACTCCTGGCTCAGTGCCCTGTGCATTCTGCTTGGCTACATTTTGGGGGGACCCAGCTTGTGCTGGTAGGGAGCCTCCCCTCCCCTCCAAGGGTGGATAGTAGCCCTATTCCCACCCCTGAGCCCAGATCACTGGGGGAGAGTCCAGGGCCCGTCTGAAAAGATTTCCTGCGCTTCTCATCCTTCATCCAGTGTCATCGTTCATCCACCTTCCCTTTGCCATTCTCTCCGCGCTTATGTGAGACCTTCCAAGATGCACCCCAGGAAAGGCACTAGCGGGCGCACATGCCTTGGAGGAGCCTGGGGTCACAGCCGGGGAAGCTCCGAGCACAGAACCTCCCTGAAGGTCTTGCTTAACATCTGCAAATGTTTAGTTCCACTCTACGTACAGGGCTGGTGGTTTGCCTTTCACGTGGACGTGTAGGTATTTCTTATGACACGTTGGGTGTCAGTCCGTCATCGATATAAGAATGACACCAATCTCCTCCAGGGGGACATTTAACTCATTCAGTCATCAGCTCACTCCAGGAGCATCAGTAATGAACGGGCCAGGCCCTGTTTGTGCTGGGCGCTGGGTGCCGAAGTACACGGACAGGGCTCCTGCCTTCCAAGAGAACTCACCTCTGCTGGAGGAGACAGGCATTTCAAATGAGAAGGAAATAAAGGCTATTGGACAGGGGCCAGTTCCACCCACCAAGCGAACATGATTTTCTTTACACAAGGTCTGTTAAGAAGTATTTTCTCAGAAGCCAGGTAGGATGAAAAGAAAGTTTTCCCCATGTTTGTTTTCTGGGCTGCGCCTTTAAATCCTTTGCAGTGAGTGTAGCTTTTACATGTTTCCTTGACTCCATGAGCCCCACTGGCTGACTGTGTGTTCACCTGCTGACCTCTCTCCTGCTTCCGCTCTGGTCTGAGTGTTACATCTAGACCCGCCAGGTGATTGTCAAAATCTTGGCCCTGGAACCTGGGGCCCAGTGCTCACTCAGTGGGGGTGATTCATATGGCTGGGGGCAGGTGAGGCCTTGGTGGGGAGCAGAGGGGCCAGACTTCCCTTCCCACCCCACGGGCTTCCAACCCCTAAGGGGACTTCAGAGGCTCTGAGCAGGACGGGAACGGAGGCCCACCGTTGGAGCGAAGGGACCAGGCAGAGGCCAGGTTGGATGGGCCTGGCTTGGGTGCGGGGCCCAGGCCACAGGAAGTTCACGGCTGGTCAGCGCATGGATGACAGGGCCTCGTAGGCTTGGGGCAGTGTGTGCAGGAGAGTGGCAGTAGGCAGAGGCAAAGTGTGCTGGCCCAGGAGGGACTGTGACTTGTCTGAGGTCCTGTAGTCAGGGAATGCCCTCCTCTTCCCACCCAGTGTACCCTAGGGCACAGGGTGTGTGTGCGTAGGGAGGGGGCGCAGGGCTTGGCGGGGAGGGTGCAGAGCACTTGAGAGTGGCAGCCTTGGGAGGCTGGGTAACATCTGGAGCGTGGGCTCAGGGCCAGATGACTGTCCCGAACGGCCTGCGTGACCCTGGGTGGCATCAGCCCTCTGAGCCGTGCTTCGCGCACCTGTGCCTGCCTTGCTGGGATGCGAGAGACCACAGGAGCCCCCAGGAGTGCTCAGAGCAGGTGCTCAGTGTGTGTCTTGCCTCCTTCCTTTGGGGGCAGAGCCTGAGGACCCACTTGGCTGATGTCAGCAAAATTAAGGGTGTAGCCACAGCTACCCTGCCTCTTGCCAGTTCTGCGTGGGAGTCTGGGTTGGATGGCAGGGGGTGGGGAGGTGGAGATGCCACCTGTGGGGGCCTGAGTCCTAGATGGGGACAAGTGTGGATGGTAACAGAGCTGCCCTTCCCAGACAAGGCAGCGGGAGAGGGCAGGAAAGGGTGGGGCTGGGGCTGTTGACGGCTTCTAGGGTGTTGGCCGCAGCCCCTCTGGTAAGACGTGGAGCCTCGCAGCCAAACACTTAATGAGATTTACTTTGTTTTCTCTGGAGCCAGCCTCCGCTGGGCAGCTGACTACTGTGTGACCGGGAGCCAGGCCCGCTCCTCTCTGGGCCTCAGTCTACCGGTCCCTGACCTTCCTGCCTGCACTCTAGCAGTGCCGGGTCCAGTTGAAAGCGCTGAGTCACCAGATGGCTCCCAGACTTAGTTTCTTGTCTGCACAGTGGTCATAAACACAGCCACCGCCTGGGAGGTGTCCATGGGGTGTGTCCCCAGCACCCAGGCTAGGCGAAAAGTAGGTGATCGTGCATGTCTGAGTGCAGGAAGCAGGAGGCTGGGGGAAAGGGAGACGCTGGGGGAAGCAGGAAGTGGAGAGGGGACCATGTTGGCTCTGGGGACTCAGGGTGCTGCCTGTGGCTCCCTCACAGTGTGTCTGTCTTTTTCCCGATCTTGCTGCTGGCATCTCTCTGCCTCAGTCTCCCTGTGCCTGCGTTTCTCTGTGTCTCTCTTCCTTTCTCACTCTCTCCCTTCGTTCTCTGTTCTGGCCTTTCTTTGTCTCTGTCTCTCTCTGCTTTTCAGTCTGCTTCTTCCTCATTCTGTTTCTCTGTCCCCTCTGTTCTCTCTCCTCTCCCGAGGCCCCTCTGGCTGCCTGGAACCGCAGGGCCAGGCGAGGGTGGGGAGAAAGCCTGAGTCTGCTCCCTGATGTCACCGGGCTCTCCGAAGCGGCCTAGCCAAGTGCCGGGGTCAGGAGACGGAAGCTGGAGAGCCCACGAGCTCTCCAGGGGGTGAGAGCTGGGCCCTCTGACTGGGGAACATGGTGGAAGCTGCTGTCGGGCCACGGGGAGGGTGCTCAGCAGACACGGGCTCCCACTTTTACCATCCCTTCCTCCGTGCCTGAGACCCCAGTCCTCCGCACAATGGGACCCTTGTACCATTGTGAGCATATGTTTTCATGGGCTGGGTGGCCTGGGCCCATGTCTTGAGAGGCTGTAGGGCTTGAAGCGGTGTCAGAGTGACTGGTGTGAGGTGGCTTGGAGTGGGTGTCTCGTGAGTCCTCCTGCCACCAGGCCTCTGTGTGGGGCCAGCAGGCCAGTCACCGGACGGTTTTGCCCTTCCCAGGGTGGAAGTTGGGGTGTGTGATGCAATAGGAGGGGCTGAAGCCAAGCAGCCCATAAGCACCAGCAACCCGTGAGGTAAGAGCTACCCTGGCTCCACCGTCCTCGGAGGCAGTAGAATGTAGCGATTAACACACGATTCCTGTGGATGGGGTTGCAGCTCTGCTTCCATCGTCGTTAGCAGGAGACCTTGGATATGTTGCTTAACCCTCTGAGACTGGAATGCCTCCTCTTCAAAGCAGAAATACTAGCAGAGCTCACCTCCTAGGTTTGATGCTGATGGGGGCCTGGCCCAGAGCCGGTGCCATGGATGCGTTCAGTGAACACCGGCCTCCAGTTTACTGTCCCTGCCCCTCAAGCCTGCATCTTCAGTCCTCAGCATATCCCTATATTGTGCTCTCACCGAGCTTCCTCGTAACAACCTGTTCTCATGTCCACATTCTCCTACCGTCTGGGCGCAGGTATCATTTGTCCACTCCCGGCCTGGCCCATCGTAGTGCCCGGGAAATGTTTGTTGAATAAAATGAGGGAGTGGTTTTGGGAAGGGCGCCGGACCCTTCTGTACAATGCTCTCTCCACTGGGGGTCTTGGCCGATGACATCTTGTCAGCCGCCCAGATGGTGAGAACAGCAGCTGGACAGGCCGGACCTGGACGGAGTGTCTCCGCTGGACAGAACTGCGCTGGTGGAAAGAAAGAGGACTTTTTCCAGGAACCGTGTCAGGTGGCCTGAGAATCCAAATGTCTAACTCTGGAGCAGCTTTTCTGTCCTTTATCCCACTTTGCCTCTCAGAGGCTGTGTGTTCTGAGGCAAGTCTCTCTCCCTCTCTGGACCTCTTTGTCTCTGGGTGTTCGATGAGGCAGGTGATCCAAGTTTTCTGGAAGGACCTGCTGAGATCCGAAGCCCTGTGTTAGGCAATGCCCCGCAGGGGTACTGTCCTCACCCCCTCTGCGGGAACGGTTCCCCAGCTCTGAGTGAGCCGGTAGAAGGTGCTGGACCCGGACTGATCCCCAGAGGGATTTCAACCACATCCGGGTTGGCCGATATTGGAAAATACTGGATCTCTCCTCTAGCAGCTGCAAGAAAGAGCCAACATCAGAGAGGGAACCCCCAAGCCTCCTGCCACTCCCTATCTAATCCAAGGTTTGGCTACAATAGAGGATGCTCATGGAGGAGGGTCTGAAGGATGCCCAGCAGACAGTCCTGTGGACACCCCGCCCCCAGTGTATCTGTGGGCCGAGCCAGGCTCAGTCATAAGGATGCTGGGAATCACCTGGTTCAACACCCCACACTCGCCCCATTTCCTGAAGCCCACCCAGGAGTGGGGGGACTTCCTTCGGTTTTCAGGGCCTGGAAGAGCTCAGCTTCTCTTCCTCAACTGGGTTAGTTTTACCTTGCGAGCCCCATGATTCATGGAATTGACTATATTTCCCTTTTTTCCCTGGGCCACCAGGGAACTCAGAGCGAAATCTACCACCCAGACAGCATGTCTGCCCCGTCTTTGTCTCCCCACCCCCCACCCTTTGACTTAATTTTCTCACTGAAAATAAATCGTATCCAGGGTGTGTTTTGGAAGCAGTCTGAAATCCTTTTTACTTGGATGTGGGATATAAATTCAAGAAGGAAGTGAAGTGTTGTGTCTTCCTGTGGAGTGGGTGCTGGAAGAAGAGGGGTACACAGAAGAAAGGGAAGAGGGGTCCCAGAAGACGAGATGGGCAGAGGTTTCCTGGGGGAGCCCCAAATGAGGGCAGTAGGGGCAAGCAGAAGAATATGATCAGGACAAGGGTCTGGGCACTGAGTGAACAGGGGGGTGTCATCAGGGGTCTGGTCTGGGGGGCCTTGGGTACCAGGCTAAATGTCCATTTGTTGAGGATCAGCAATATCCCAGGCGCTTCGCATACATCATTTACAGCTTCTCCACTACTCCGGATTCTATAAATTAGGGGACCGAGCCTCAGAGAAGTTAAACCATTTGCCCAGGGTCTTGAAGTCTAAGACATGGCTGAGCACAGACTGGGCCCCCAGACAGTAGGCCCCCAAAGTCTAGGCTTTGTGCACTCCCACGCTCCTGTATCCTGGGGGCTGTGGGGCGCTGCAGACAGAAGGTGATTTCAGGGTAACAGTGTTATCTATCAGTCACATAGTTCCGACAGACCACTGCTGCCTGTGGCGTGGAGTACAGCGAACCTGGGGGCTGGGAGGCTGCTCAGGTCTCAGCGGAAAGATGGCTGGCGTGGCTGGGACGAGGTCGGTGCTTGGGGTGAGGGAGGGAGTGGAGGGGAAGGGATGGGGCTCAGAGGGATTTGGAAGGCAGAGCTGGCAGGCCAGGTGGGGTGACTGTTTGGATGTTGGGGTTGAGGGATGGGGAAAATCAAAGAGGTTGCCTGGGTTTCTGGCTTGGGCACCTGGGTGGAGGCTGCACCGTTTGCTGAGATGGAAACAGGCTGGCTGGGGGCAGGCAAGGAGGTGAGGTGCTTGGTAGGCTACTCAGTCTCATACTTTTGAGGGTGAAGCTGTCTGCACCAACCTCAAGCTTCCCGGGCCTGTTTCGTGTCCAGCCATCCCCACGCACGGAGTCCTTAGTGCTGAGGCTGCCACATGGGCCTTGACGTTCCAGAGCCCAGGAGGGAGTTGGTGATTCCAGAAGGTCTCTGGCACCCAGTGGAGACCTGGACCTGGGTTTCGGGCTCTGAGGGGACCGGGCGGATTGAGTTGGGTGACTCACGACCCTCACCACTTCCTGCTATTAGAGTCACTGGCCTGAGGCTTTCTGGCCCTGCAGGAAGCACTGAGCACCCTGCTTTCTCACGATGGCTGAGCCAGAGCCTCTGAGGTCCCTTCTCCATCCACCCAGGGGTCCAGGGGTGCAGGACAGGGTTGGGTGATCCAGAGGGGTGAGTCAATGTAAGAAGCTGGGAGGGTCCAACAGGTGGCGAGAACTCTGACTTCTAGAGTAGCACATGTATACAAAAGGTATCCAGGAGATGTTTTGTCAGTAAGGGAATGAGTGAAAGCCTTGGATCCAGACTTGGCTTCCTGTGACTTTATGGGGTCATCACAAATATGTCATTGTTCTTCTCTGATCCTCGGTTTACCTAGCTGGAAAACCAGGGGCCCTGCCAGCTGGGAGGCGGGCCTTCTGAAGGGCGCTGTGTCTGTGGTGCTCAGGGTGCTGACAGGGGAGAGGGGCCGGAGGGCTGGCTCTGCTGATCCTCCCCCGCTCCATGGCTGTCTCAAGCAAGCTCAGAGACAGACTCTGTGTGTGTGTGTGTGTGTGTTGGGGACAGGGTCCCCGGAGTGGAAGAGCTGGTGTCAGCGATCACGGGAGCAGCCCAGACCCACTCTGACAGGTTCCATGCTCAACGGTGGCCAAGCTCACTGGGTCCAGGTGACAGATCCCATCAGTGTCAAATGATGTCCCAACCAGAGCAATTTCCTCCTTCACCTTCCTGACCCACCACTGGTCCCTAAACAGTCGAAGCTGGGATCTGAAGCTAACTACCCACAGGTCAGGTCTGACTTACAAATGGGTTTTCTTGACCCATAGTGCTCTGTTTTTAAGAAATGTTGAATTTTAGTACTTGGCCAAAGCAGGCTCTATTCCCTTTGCCACAGTTGCCACTCCTCCCTATTGTATTGCACTTGGCAGCTTCCCACATTTATGGTGTCTGCCTGACCCCTGAAGGCATTTGAGTTTGAACACTGGTCTAGCTGACATCCCCATCTCGTGAATAGGAAGCCCGAAGAGGGTGGGTACTCCTGGATTAAAGGAATTCTAGATTATCTGAGGTTAGAAGAGCCCTTGAATGCCAAGTACTTGTTTTCTGATCTCTGTTCCGCTATCATTTGCCCAGATAAGCCTACTGGGATCAGCCCACTCAGAACACACTCATCCAGTCTGCCCTTCACCCAGCTTCCTTGTGTCTTGTCCCTCCTGACACCCTGGTCTCTACCCTGCAGTTTATCCCGTCTCTCTTGCTACCCTGCATGCACCCTGAGGGCAGGCACTTGGTTTGTCTAATTCACTACTGTGTCCCCAACACTGAGAGTAATGCCTGGCACATGAAAGGTGCTGAAAAAAAAATTCTTGAAAAATGGGGAAAATGAGGCCTTAGACATGGTAGCACGGGCATCAGATACCCTCCCTGCTGTGGGTTCCCTGGGTTGATCCAGGGACATCTTGGAATCATGCTAGAGTCCCATGGTCACCCAGCGGCTGGAAGACCATCCCCCCTGCATGGGGCTGCGTTTGAGGCTGTCCCAGGCAGCCCCTCCCCGCAGTATGTTCTACCCAGAGGGGAGAGGTGGTGATTATGTCCTTCTCCCCTGCCCCCAGTCCTCCTAGGTCTGACCTATTAAGTCTGGAATCCCAAGTTCAAATAGACCACAGCATGGGTGTGCAGGAGGTGACTTTTGGGGACTCAGAGCAGGGCAGGGACCCAGGAAGGTCTTTGTGTCTTAACAGAAATGTTCTCAGAGCTGGAGGAAAGAGAGAGGAAGGCAGGGAGCAAATAGCCCAGGGCGGGTAGGGAAGCCAGAACAGGAAACTCTTCTTATTTTTTCCTCAAAGGGAGATTATTTTCTTCCATTAGCAAAAATATTTGCTCACCAAAGCTTTTCAAACAATGTATAAAAGCATGCGGAAGAAGGTGAAAGGACCCGATGTTCTACCTCCCAGGGATCAAGCCAAAAATTACGAACCCATCTGGGCTCAGATGGCCTGTGCTCCAACCCTGGTTCGCCACTTTCTGGCTTCGGGTCTAGAAAGGGTCCCTTAACGTCTCTGTGCTTGGGGTTCTTGTTTGTAACATGGGGGTGCACTGTCGTTCTTCTCAGCCTCTCTGCCTGCTCTGCTCTTTCCCCTGCTTCCTCCAGTTCTGAGAACATTTCTTTTAAGTCACCGCGACCTGCTCTGGCCCTTGAACTGCCCCCACACTGCGAAAGGCACCTCCTGCACACCCATGATGTAGTCGGTTTGAACTTGGGACTCCAGGTGTAATTGGTACCTGCCACCTAGTGCTGTCGTGAGGATTAGATATATTAGTACATGGAAGGGACTTAGAACACTGCCTGGCATGTGGTGAGGGCTATACATGTGTACACTAGTGTTTTGTCATCATAATCATCGTCATTGTTGTCATCACCATCACCATTACTATCATTGTTGCAGACAGTTCTTTATGCACCGACCTACCTTCCTCTGTCTTTTCCATCTGTCCATCCATCCACCTATCCACTCCATCCACCCATTCACTCACCCATCCACTCCATCCACTACATCTACCCATCCACCTATCCATCCACTCCATCCACTCATCCACCCATCCACTCCATCACCCACCTACCCATCCACACCATCTACCCACCCATCCATTCCATCCACCCATCCACCCCATCCACACATTCACTCACCCATCCACTCCATCCACCTATCCACATATCCACCCATCCACTCTATCTACCCATCCACCTACCCGTCCACTTCATCCACTCATCCACCCATCCACTCATCCACACATCCACCCATCCACACATTCACTCCATCCAGCCACCCATCCATCCATCCATCCACCTACTCACCCGTCTACCCATACACCCATCCATCATCCTTCTCTAATGGGAATATGCCCATGTGCTCTTAGGGAAACTGCATTTTACACTCCACTTTACATTACATTTGAACAAAATGGCTCTGGTCTGGTTAATAGGGGTGGGGTGGGTGGAAACCTAACATCCCTGAAGTGCTGTTTTACTGGGTTCTGTATCCATGGGCAAACCAGACTTTGTCTAGGTGCCTTTGGGTATAATAAACATTGTAGATGAAGAACATTTGTAATCAGATATGTTGGCAGTAAGAAAGATCATTCCAGGAAGATCTTCAAAATCAAAAGTAACCAGATAAATGTTTATGCCATTTTTATGTTTCTCATCTCCCTCATCAGGCTGTGGGTTCCTGGAGGCAGAGACTGTGTCCCCCTCTTGTCTCATCAGACTGGTGTTTCCCTAGACAGGGGGTGGTCTTCCTTTCTCCATCTCTCTCTCTTTGCCATGTCCCACCCCAGACCAGTGAGCCGGGGGAGTTCTGGTTGTGCATCCTTTATTCCATTCTGTGCGATGGCTGCACAGAATGAGCGGACCCCATGGCTGCGGAGGGCTGTCCTGTGATCCCTGAGGGAACTTTCCCCTTCACCACCTGCCATGCCCCCCGTGGAGGGAGCGTGCCACCTGTAATTCATCATCTCCACTCAGAAGTCTAACAGACATTTCCCGTCTAACAATTCCAACACGCAACAGCCAAGCCACCACCCAGCTTGCCCACCCCCAGTCTTCCCCATCTCTCTGGTGATGATGCGATCCTTCTCCCTGGGGCCCCAACACTCCAGTCATCTGTGCCTCCTCTCTTTCTCTCACGCCGGCATCCAACCCATCAGCAAAGCTTCTCGGTTCCATCGTCAAGATTCATTCAGAATCCAACCACTTCTCACCACCCTCACTGTTACTCCCCAGGACCAAGCAACTGTCGTGTCTTGCTTGGATGATGGGGAAGAGTGTCCCCACACCATCTGCTGTTACCCACAGTTTCCTCTTGTAACTTATTGTCTGTCTCCCCAGAATACCAATGCCGTCAGAGCAGGGGTCGCGATGAATGTCTGGCAAATGAATGAATGAAAGTCCTTAAACACCCCAGGAATAGGTGGGAGCCAGCACGTCCCAGAGCCCTGCAAGTGCCGGCTCCCACCTAATCTTAAAGAGGGGATTTTCAGAAACAAATCAGCCTCCCTCAGCCCATTGCCCTGAGCCCCTTCTTGAGTGCCCTCCCCACTGGCCGGCCAAGGATGTTTAGCCAAGGTGGCTTCTGCCACCTCTGGAGTTGAGGTATAAGGGCATAACCTCACCTTTTGGGGGGGGGTATAGGGCCGTGAGTCAGGTAGACACTTCCTATCGGTGTGACCTGCAGCCCTGGTTCTCTTCTATAAGGTGGAGATACTAGAGATAATCACTAGAATTGCTTCTAGTGAATGCTGGGTGCCAGGTACAGCACTGTGCCTCTCACACTTAGCTCATGTAATCCTCACATCAACACGAAGAAACAAGTACTGTTGTTACGATTTGCATCTTACATGGGAAATGGAGCAGAGACAAGAACTGCCCAGCGCATAGGCTGAGCCAGATTGGAGCCCAGGCAGGCTGACTGCGTTGGGCTTTATATGCTGCCTGATCTCCTAGCATATGAGATAAGATCTGTAAACTGCTTAGCCTGAACCTGGTACCCAGTCAACCCTCGGAGGTCGCTGACATCATTAACAGTGTTGGGTCAGGCACCAAGTCTGAGGATAGAGGCGGAGCCAGGGAAGGGGGATGGGGGCTGATGGGGAGCTCCCCACCAGGGGCACCAGCTGAAACCTTCTCCATTCTCCAGAGAAACCTCGGCACCTCCTTCCCTGACCTCCCGGACTGACAGGCCTGAGTGAGAAGGGCTGGGCGTGGAGCCAGGAGGTGGGGACTTAGCTCAGGCAGGCTAATCAGGTCTCGGAGTGAAATTAAAAGGGAGGAGGAAAGCACCAATCCATCAGAATTCACACTCCTTCCTGGCTAAGAGGTGCCCAGGAGAGGAGCTGGGGAGACAGGGCGCAAGGAGGCCAGCAGCCGGGGCATAGGATGGCCTCACAGAAAGCTGTTCGGCTGTCCCTGAAGAAGCCCACCTATGCAGTGTGTGTGGTGGGCGTCAAGACGTATGTGGATGTTCGCAGGTGAGACCTGAGAGGCGCTCAGCTGGTGCAGAGGGCTGGTCTAGAAGGAAGGACCTCGAGGCAATGGGGTGCATGCCTGGTACCAGTTCTTAGAGCAGAGCAGGTGAAGTTGGCTGCAGAGCCTGGGAGGAGAGACCAGGGTTCACCTCGGGGCGCTGGCTTTTGGGCCCAGGGTCAGGACCCTGGCCTTGAGCCCTGGTAAGAGTTCTGGCTCTGAGCCCTGGGGCCAGACTCTGAGGTCGGGGCTGTGCATTCTGGTGCCCAAGTGGCAATTGCATGGAGCATCAGGATGAACTGTTGGGGAGCAGGCCTGGGCATCCCTCAGTTTCTTGCCAACAACTCGTCTCTCTGAAGTGGAGGGGTGGGTTGTGTGGCAACTTGATCCTTGGAGGCTAACCAGAGTGATAGGCATCAGGAGGAAGTGGTTAGAGGATGATTCAATGAGTTAAAAAAATGAAAAGAACTTGCGACGAGATCTGGGGTTTGTGCTGGCCATGAGGATGGTGACGGTGGCGGTGGTGGTGGTAATGGTGGCCATGATGACATCTGATGGGCAGCAGAAGCATCAGCTTCTCCTCTTGACCCAGATCCTCCCTGTCCTGGCTCTGCCCAGATCAGGGCAGGCGCAGGGATCTGGCCCAGGCTCAGTTTCCCCCACCTGGCCACTGGTGGAGTTATACCTGAGGATCTCTGGGGACCTTTCCAGCTCTGACAGACTAGCTATGGATTCCATAGCTTTGCTGGATCAGATAGGGTGGGAGCCCCTGCAGATGGGGGGCTCAGGGCATGAGCCCATCCCAGAGGGGTCTGAGGTGTGAGCTCCTATCCCCATTGGGTCTCAGTACCCGTGTTCTCCCAGTCTGGTCAGTGAATGCTGGGCCAGGCTTCCCAGCTGGTCCAGGGGAGCCTCCGCCCCAGAAACACTCCCAGCCCCGTCTCCAACCATGGAGCCCAGTGACAGGGCTTGGGAAGGAGAGCTGGGAGCACTGGAGATCGGACTTCAGCTCTAGGTCACACTGGGGACCCTGCTGTGGGGGTGGTTCTCTCAGAACTAAGTGGCCAGCAGAGATTCCATTCTCTCCCGCCCTCTTTTTTTAGAGTATATTTTTCAGTTACAGTTGGCATGAATGTTATATTCGTTTCAGGTGTGCAGTTTAGTGACTAGACATTCATATAATATGTGAAGCGACCACCCGATGCATCTAGACCCATCTGGCCCCGTGCATAGTTATGACAACACTATTGACTGTGGCCCCTGTGCTGTACTTGGCACCCCTGCCTCTTGCCCTTTTGACCCAGGGCTGCCAGGCTTGGCAATGAAAACCCAGGATGCCCGGTTAGGTTTGCACTTCAGACAAACAGCAACTTTCTGTTTCAGTGCAGTGGTCCTGTCCGCTGTTTTGCCTTCTACGGCTTCAGTTACCTGTGCTCAACCGAAAACATTAAATGGAAAGTTCCAGACATAAACAATTCATAGATTTTCAATTGTGCACCATCCTCAGTAGTGTGACGAAATCTCGCATTGTCCCCTTCCATCCCGCCTGGGACGTGAATCATCCCTTTGTTCAGCGTATCCACCTCACTTAGCCTCAGCACGTGGGCTCTGCCTCAGCTCACGTCATCACAAGAAGTAGAAGGGTGAGTCCCGGACAGTAAGATATTTTGACAGAGAGAGAGGCCACAGTCACATAACTTTTATTACAGTACCTTGTTATAATTGTTCTATTTTATTATTGTTGTTGTTAATCTCTTGCTGTGCTTAATTTATAAACTGAACTTTATCATAGGCCCGTGTGTATGAGAAAAGAACATGGTGTGTATGTATATCAGCGCCACCCATGGTTTCAGGCACCCACTGGGAGTCTCGGAATGTACCCCCTGCAGATAAAGGATGACCGATATATTGCACGGAACATACTTGTGTTTTAAAAATCTGCTGTTTCGCTGAAATTCAGATTTAGCTAGGCCTCCTGTACTTGACCTGGCAACCCTGTTTCAACACCAGGAGAAGGGAAGCGGTCTCTAGGGGCCCTCCTCCTCCTGATTGCTGACCCCTGTGCTTGCCCCCCGGGGTGGCTGTCTCTGGAGGGCAATTTCCAAACCACTGGCCCTGCTAGGTGCTCTTGACTAGGGCCAGAAGCATTTGACCAGGAGCTGGGAAGTCTCTGGTGGGGAGCTCTGGGGGGCGTTCCCTCTGCTGCCGACATGCTGTCTGGCCTGGGCCACACCACTGGCCCTTTCTCAGCCCCGACAAGACGAGCTGCGTCCCCTCTGTGGTTCAGCATGGAGGAGAAGGGCACAGACTCCGGAGCTGGACAGACCTGGGCTCTCATCCTAGCTGCCTCTATTCATGCAGTGTGACCCCGGGAAAGCCGCTGCACTTTTCTGAGCCTCAGTTTCCTCATCTGACAAATGGAGAATTAATAGTATGCATGGTAATGGGTCAGGAGGAGGATTTAGGAGACGTGCGTGTGTAGGGCCCCTTGCGTGCTGGGTGTCCTGGGAGTGGGAGGTGCTCACAGCCATGAGGCCCCGTGGACTCCCTTTTCTCCAGGGCCTGCTCTTCCCATCATGCCTCAGAGGGCGGGAGGAGCAGAGGATACACCAGGGTGCACACAGTGGGACCACAGGACGATGTTGACTGTAAATCTCCTTTGGGGTCACCAAGCGCCTTAGGGTCCTCATGTGTGGCCTCTGCCCAGCTGAAGGGCGTGAGGACGTTGTCTGCCGTGTTTGTAGCTGCTGTGCTCTGCTTGACTCTGGAGGGGCTGCCGCTCCGGGGTCCTGAGTGAGCACTTGGAATCCCTCAGGAAACTCCTCCCCCGGTGTTGGTAGTGACTAGGGTCATAGCCACTGAGACTCTCTAAACTAGAAAACGGAAGTTTATTCTGCAACAGATTGGTTTAAAAGTAAACCTTAAGAGTTCCTGCCTCTGAGGTCTGCCGTAGGTGCAGAAAGGAGAGCGTGCAATTGTCAGGAAAGGTGGGAGAAGTGGGGATGGTATTGTCAACCTAGAAAAGTTTTAAGAGGAGCCTGCAGCTCATTCCCAAGAAAGAGGCTACACTTGATAATGAGCTTGGGGCTCCCCTTCCCCCATTGCTAGGTGCCTTGCCAGCTGGGGTCAAGTAAGGGGTTTCTATTTAGCCTTCCTGGGAGCAGGGGGAAGGCCCCCAGAAGAGGACGTGTGCCAGTCACCTGAGTCTGGAGTCTGAACCCTCTGGGGCAGCCTGTAGAGGTGGGTGTGTGGCGTGACGTCACAGGAAGTGATTAATTCCCTAGGTGCTGAGTGGACTGGTGATTTGGAGAAACATTTGTGTTTGGGGTAATTGTGTGCCCCAGGGTGTCTCAGCCCAAGGAGCCCTTAGAAATCCCCTGCGTTAGCATGTGCTGCAGATCCTAGCCCCCGCCCCCACTGCAGCCGGCCAGCTCACCACGCTGCCGCCCACCCCAGTGGGCCAGCTTACCCCCCTCACCTCTTCACTGCCGTGGGCTGCTCACCACTCTGACCCCTTGGGTCTGGCCGGACTGCCCCAGGTGTCTCTGTCTTTGCTTGGAGGTGGTCCCCAGAGGGCTCATGCCAAAAATAGAGGGGCTGGGCATTGTGGGGAGCCCATTAGTGGCCCAGCCTGGTGCTCCTTATCTGCCCAGAGGCCGGAATCAGAGCTCTGGGCCAGAGGCCATAATGAACATTTATTCTTAGGGATGGAGGAGAAGGCTGGCTGGGGGTGCGGGGCAGGGACATTCTCCTGGATTTTTCCAGCCTCCCTCAGCCCTGCAAAAGCATCAAAGCCAAAGGGATCCTTTGGATCAGAGGTTGCTAGACTGCGGTGGGCATGGCGGTGGGCGGGGTGGGGGAGGTCTCTGTGGGACCTCTCAGAGAGCCAGAGAGAGGACCTAGACCATTTCGTTTTGGGGGGGCTCCCTGTACAGAGTTATAAAGCTTGTGGTGAATATGTTCTCAATGTTTACAGGAGTAAATTAGTGCTTTTACCGTGCACAGGAGCACAACGAGGCATAATTGTGCTCCTCATGTGGTGATGGTTGTACAAGATTGATGCCTCGCCAGTCACGGTGACTGACAGTTTCCGAAGGCCAGGCTGGGGCACAGGTTTAACGCCCGTGAGGGTCTTCTCTCCTCCTCGCTCTGTCCTATTGCTGCGTCACATTCCTTCACTGCAAGTGATGTTGAAGTTTAAATTTGTGGGTTCTTGGAGCATAGGAGGCCGGGGTTCCCCGTAAGTCCCATGGGGCCATGAGAGGCCCGTGGGCCGTGGACTCTGGACATAGAAAGGTGTGTGTGTTCTTGAAATACAAAATACTCACCAGGGAGGGCCTCAGAAGCCGGACCCCTGTTCAGGCGTTCCTGTTGCCACCTGCCCTTTCAGACCAGCTGGGAAAGCTCTGCGGTCAGCCACTTTCTCCCGCCCTCCTGGGCTCCACCACCCCTCCCCCCGTGCCTTCTCCCCTTCTGATCATTCCCAGTCTTGGCATTACCTTCTCCTTTTCCCTTCCCACTTCCCTTCACTTCCAACCTCCAGTTTTCTCTCCTCTTCCCGAGACCCTGTTCCCCGTGGGCTGGGGCCACAGGGCTGGAGTGCCTGAGATAAGTCCGCTCTCCTGAGCTGGTGCCCCCCGAGAGAAGACTATTCCAGATGTAAGGAATGGGGGTGTCGCTCCCTCACGATGGAGACGACTCCTTGATCTCAGAACGCTTTCCCTGTGACGTGCTGTCCTCTGCTCTGTCCAAAGAAGCTTTCAATCCTCCCTCTGTGACTTCTAAGCACCCAGTCCGCTTTGCCAAGTGGTCCTGATGCTCAGAGAAGGGGGTGGGGCGTGGGGCTGGATGAGGGACATGACAGCCAACTCGATGATGATGGCTGGAAACAGGGCAGCTCTTCGTCATAACCACAGCCCCGGGGTCAGGCTGGTCCTTGCAGACCTCGTGAACTTGGCCATCACTCAGCTTCTCTGAGCCTGTTTTTTCCATGGTGGATACCTGTTGGTGATACCTGTTGTCTATACCTGCGAATTTGGCCCCCACTTGAAAGATGCAGAATCTCATCACCCACAGAGCCCAGGCACACTCGTCTTCATCTGGCAGATGGGGAACTGGGGCTGAGAGGGGGGCGGGGACTGATAACTCCCCCTCTCCATTCGGGCTCTCTCTAAGACGTTCTGGTCCCCAGCCCCTGTCGGCCTCTGCTGGGACCACCCCTGGGTGAAGCTGCGCCCTCCTCTCTAGCCGCTATTCCTGGCAGGCAGTGGTCCACTGAAGAGAAGGCCTGGCCAACCTGGGCCCTCCTTCCAGGCCCTGGGCGAGCCCCTCCCTGAGCAATGACAGGGAGAAGGCACTGAAATTGTTCTCTCTGGGAAGTAGAGGGAGAGGGAGGGGACCCGGCCACAACCTCTGGGATTCTGGGCTTTGGAGAAAATGGCTGCCCGTGATGTGGGGTCTGCGGGGCGTCAGCCACAGCCCTCCCCTGCCCCCCATCAGCCACAGCCAGCACCCGGCTGGAAGCCACAGCAGGCCGGGGTCTGAGCCTCTGTGGCCTGTACCCGACTGTGGTCATTTAACAAACGTTAGCAGCCACTTGCTCTGGAACCAGCTCCGTGCCGGGCTCTGGCACCGGGAGATGATACAGCTCACGGGGGGGGGGGGGGGGGGGGGTTCCCCTCTTAGTCTGGAGCCAAAAAACTGCAGGACGTGGATGTGAACCACCACGTGGCTAATGCATTTCTTGGTCAGGTCGGAGGGTGAAGGGAGGGGCAAGAATCCTCTTCCCCAGGCTCTGCCCGCTGTCCCACGCCCTTTATGACAGTCAAGACACTGATGGCAGCACTGTCTTAGTGTTCACAGTGCTCACTGAATGGTCTCAACTCAGTGTCACGCCAAGCCCATGAGGTCAGGACTGCTATGATTCCCATCCCGCAGACAAAGAAACTGAGGCACAGAGTGGCTGAGAGACTGGTCTGGGAATCTTCTATGTTGCTGGGTCTCTGCGAGGGCAGAGTGTGGGGCAGGGCAGAGGGTGGCCTTTGGGGTCAGACCCAAGTGGCATCAAATCCCTGTTCTGCCACAGTCACCCTGTGTGTGACCCCCTCTGAATATGTGATGTACTGCCGGTCCTTGTCACTCTGGGGCGACTCATCCCTCCTTTCTGGGGCTCGGGA
The DNA here is from genome assembly GCF_022682495.2 of Desmodus rotundus. Lineage (NCBI taxonomy): Eukaryota > Metazoa > Chordata > Mammalia > Chiroptera > Phyllostomidae > Desmodus > Desmodus rotundus. The sequence continues at coordinate 9,638,885 of NC_071389.1, forward strand.
CATGAGTGTTGAGGCAGAGCAGCTGGCAGCTCTAACAGGAGCCCTGTGTGCCCCTGTTAGAAGGGGAACTGCCATCCTTCAGGGTGGGGGGACTGACCGGCTCTGTGGGACTGTCGGCCACAGTGGGTCTCAGCTCCAGGCAGCAGGCTCCACAGAGCTGGCCGCACCAGTGAGGCCTTGCTGGGTCCTGCTGGCTGGTCCCCTGATATCTCCTGTGCCTTCAGTTCAGGGATCTTCAATCCAGAACACCTAGGAGGTGGCACCTCGGGGGCTGGCCAGGGGTCAAGGGGAGCCCTGGCTGCCCACCGGCTTGCTCCTCAGCCTTTCTATTCAATTCTGCGTTGTTCTCCCCTCCTGCCCTTGCTTTTCTCCTCATGGTGCCCTGGGCAACTCCCCAAGCACACTGGTCCTTTGCTACCTGCCCCCCTTATCTGCCCACTCATCCGGAGGCCGGATCAGTGCCATTCTGCCCTCCCTGCGCAGACCCCAGTTCAGGAAGGACCCTGGGGCCCTTCCAGCTCTTGAGCTCTGTCACCGAGGACTGGGGAAGTCCCAGCGGCAGGTAAGATGGGTGGCATGGGAGCAGCTTCATCGTGATGGCTGTTTCTCCTCCCCCTAGAAACCAGATGGGAAACTTGACATAGGTGTGGCCTGCGCAGCCTCAGTGGGTGGGAGCTTCTGGGAGGCAGGTTCCAGCCAAACAAAAGGAAAAGCTTTCTAATTACCTGAGCCCAAAGCACAGAGAGGTGTGAGGTGGCAAGCTGTCTGCAATGGGAAGGTTCGGCCGTGGAGTCCTGTGCTGGGACAGGGCTGACCAGGACGACCTCTGAGACGCCTGTCTGAGCCAAGGCCTCTGTAGATCCCCTGGCAGGGGCGTCCAAGCTTTTGGTGTCTCTGCGCCACACTGGAAGAAGAAGAGTTGTCTTGGGCCACACATTAAATGCCCTGTGACACGTCATCACAAAAAAGTCTCATAATGTTTTAAGTAAATTTACAATTTTGTGTTGGGCCGCATTCACAGCCATCCTGGGCTGCATGTGGCCCATGGGCCTTGGGTTGGACACCCCACTGTACAACAGTCTCATTGCCTTCGGCCAGGCAGAGGCTGGGAGGTCACGGGCACCGTTTTCTTGGCCTGCCCTGCCTCACCCCTGCGAGGTTCAGGTGCGTGCATGTGGAGGAAGGAACATGGCTTTTCTGCCCCGGTGCCCTCTATCCTGCCTAGGCCTTCCCTACCAGCTCCCAAGGAACCATATGGAGAAATGTGCTCTGCAAAGTCTCAGCCTTTCCCTTCTTCCTTCCTGGTCCGGGCACACAACACTCACTTTAACGTCAGCAGGGCAGCACGCAATAGAAGACAATCCTCCTCCCTTTGCCAGTTGTGTGACCCCAGGAAGTCACCTAACGTCCCTGAGATATCTTCATCTGCCAGATGAGGACGATAGCACACACCTGGGAGGGCTGGTGAGCGGTGCGGGCGAGATCACAGGTGTCGGAAACAGAGCACGTGCCTGGCATGTCCTGTAGGTGCTTGAAAGCGCCACCCAGTAGACTCACCCCAATGTCACCCGGGAAACGTGCTGTCCCTATGCTTTCACGGGTGGGCGGGCACCTACCTTGCCTAAGCAGGTGGACGTGGTTGCGGATTACCTGTTGATTTGCAATTCCCTACCCCGCCCCCCACCCCCGCACCTCCTCTTTGAGACTCTGAGAATTGACTCCATTCTCCTTGCACCTCTTTCCTGACCTGGAGCTCCAGGCCTGCTTTGCGCCTGCGCTGCGGGATGCAGCAGGGTGGGTCAGGCAGGACGCTGCTGTGGCTGGCACAGAGGGACTGTGCAGGGGCCCCATGGGAGGTCTGGGCATGTGCTGTGGGGACAGGGGAGAGGACACAGGGCTCTGGCTCAAGGTGCACGGAGGAAGAGTAAGGAACGGTGGTGATGGCACCTAACACTTATTAAGCACCTACTGTGTGCTGAACACTTTATTTTTTTATTTATGTTTTTTTTTAACACCTGGGTTTTTTTGTTGTTTTTTAAAAGATTTTATTTAGTTATTTTTAGAGAGAAGGGAAGGGAGGGAGTAAGAGAGGGAGAGAAACATCAATGTGTGGTTGCTTCTCACGTGGCCCCCACTGGGTACCTGGCCCGCAACCCAGGCATGTGCCCTGACTGGGAATCGAACCAGTGACCCCTGGCTTTGAAGTCCGTGCTCAACCCGCTGAGCTATACCGGCTAGGACTGAGCACTTTAAACATATCAGTTCATGGAATTCCCCAGCAGCCCTAGCAAGTAGCTCTTTGGATTCTATCCATGTGACAGAGGAGGGAAACCAAGGCTTAGGGCAGTCAGGTGACAGGATTTGAGGCCACACCCCACACAGAGTCTATACCCTGCCCCACAGAGAAGGTGTCATTGGAAGTGGGTCTTCAAGAATGCAAAAGATGGCCCCTGCCACCCCCCACCCTCACTGGCACCACCTGCAGAGACGGGGGAAGGGCCCTGGGGGCAGAAGGCGAGTAAGGGCACAGCTCGTCAGCATGACCCTGGAAATGATGATAAAGATCAAGACAGTCACACCACCAGGGCGTCTCCCGTGTGGTCACGACTGTAGTTGCTCTCATTTAAAGGGCTACTTCAAATTCATCACTTCGCCTGTGAGTCTGGGGACACGCCAGGGCCGCACTCGGGGACTTGGCCGGGTCCGGGGGGCTGTGCCAAAGCGAAGCAGTGGGGCAGGCGTGGATCAGGAAAGTCCTGCAGGGCAGATTGGAGAGCTGGTGAGGCAACCCCACTGGGGGGCACCCTGGGGCTCACCCAAACTCCCATGCCTTCCTGTTCCACCCCTGAGAGCAGCCTTTAATCCACTCCGGGAGCCTGAGAGGAGGAAAGGCAGCGTAATCCCTGAGCCTGCCTGGCACAGGACCACACCGCAGAGTGTGAACACCAGTGTGAGCGCCAGTGGGAAACCCAATCCCCTTCCTTGCAGTTTGTGAAGCTCCCGCTGGGGTGGCCTCAGCTCTCTTGCATCTTTTTACTCTGAGAGGCTGCCACCTGGATGGAGGTGACAGGGGCCTGGAAGGCAGTGGGGCGGGGACTCAGGCCTCTCTTAGAGGGCAGGTGACTCCTGAGCCTCAGCCCCACCCATCACGTGCCTCCTGAAGGAAGCCACCTTTCCCCAAGGCCCGTTTGGATCTTGTAGGGACCTGGCACCTGCAGGGGAGAAAGAAGCCGAGACCAGGATTCCAGCACCCCAGACAGGGGTGAGCTGAGGTGTGAGCTGCTGAGCTAGATGAGGGGGCGGGAGGTCAGGCCAGGCTCGGAAGCCCCTGAGACGCCCAGAGGAGTGCTATCGGTTCTTTTCCCCTCTTCTTCATCATCATCATTGTTATTGTTGTTATTACTATTTTCTACCAAGACTCCAAATAAGGGGTTGTGTGGCCAGGGCTGTGACTTGGAAATGTCAACTTTTGCCCAAAGCTGGGGATTGGCTCCCCCAAACCCCCACCCCTCAAAAGGGCTGTGCCTGGCGATGGCATCCCGGGGTGGGGTGGGGCAGGGGTCTCTCACAAGCTGGCAACCCTGCTGCCACCAGCTGGTTGCCCCGGCTCATGTCTACTTGCTCTGAGAATGTGCAGGCAAGGGCTCTGGGGCCAGGCAGGTTGGAGTCCAATCCCAGCTCTGCCACCTCTGAGCTCGGCTGTCCTGGGAAAGCCAGTCCACGTTTCTGGGTTGCTCTGGCCTCACGCATAAAACTAGGGTTTGCAGTGCCCTGGTCCACGCCAGACACCGAGCTGGGCACGGGCAATGGAAACTGCACCCAGTAAACGTGTTGGGTGACAAGTCCATGGTTAAAATGAATCTGGGTCACAGCGTTAGGGAGCATGGGGTTCCGGGGTCATTCATGTTGCCCTGTCTTACTAGGCAGCTGCGGGTGCCTAGTAAGGAACTGAGGAGTGGCAGTCAGAGGGTGTTTGTTGGGTGGAAGAGAACTACAAATGGCAAAGGCCTAAGGTGGAGCCAGCTGGGAAGCCGAAGGGGTAGCAAGGGGCAGGGTGTGTGGGAATGAAGGGGGAGAGGGACCACGAAGTCAGTCAGCCAGCTTGGGGCAGATGAGAGAGGCTCTGTCGAAAGGTCATGAGCAAGAGGGACATTCTGTGACTTGTGTTTAAGATGCACTGTGAGCAGTAGCAGAGGGAGCAGGAGGAAGCAGCCTATTGCAAAATTCCGCATGGAGCAGGGTGTTAGCCATGGAGGAGGTGAGGGTGTCATCTTCTGGAGCCGCGGGGGAGGTTGGGAAGGTTTGCGAGAGGCTGGATGTGAGAGAGAGGGAAGGACAGAGGACCAGGATGAGTCTGAGGGAGGAGTGGCCCTAGGCTATCCGGGCAGGTCTGGGCGGGGCAGGAACAAGGAAGTAGGGGTTTGATTTTGGACACATTGAATTTAAAATGCCTGTGAGGCACCCAAGGGAGATGTTCAAAAAGACAGGTATGACTCTGGAGGTAAAAAATGGGAGTTCCAAGTATATCCATGCAGCAGGTAGCCATCCTCAAAGGGGTGAATTTTGGCAGAGAGAAGAGGACCGAGCCCTGAGCCCCGGGGCCAGACAGGCTGGACACGCTCATGAGAGTGCCAGTGTGGGGTCTGGTACCGGTGAGTGTGTCTATTGCAAATACATACTAGTGTGACAGGGCCCACTGTTTTTGAGCAAAAAGGTACGACACACTATGACTTACCATGTGCGGTGTGCGGAACAGAACGGAGGGGCTGGGAGGCCCAGGGAGACCAGAGAGGAGGCTGCCCAGCTGCCCACGGGGGTGCGGACACTGCTGGAGGGGTCGGCCAAGTTGATTCCCGCTGGCAGCATGAGGATGGGAAGCCTTGGGGTGGAGGCGGTTTGCTGTCTCGGCTCGCTGGAGTCTCAGGGTCACTGTGAAGCTGAAGGGTTGAACGCCAGCTCCGTGGTTCGGCCCCATTCCCAGCTCCCTTTTGTCTGTCTCTTACGTCTTGGGCCCCATGGGAGGGCTGCTCTACTACTCAAACAAAGCTCAACATCGCTGCTCTGCTCCGACCCCCCATATGTTACAGATGGGGAGACTTAGGCCGGGGGTGATGTGCCCAGGGTGGGTCCCATGAGGGCCAGTGGATAGCTGGATGGTGCCTAGGCTGCCCCGTGCCCAGCCAGGTGGGACTTCCTGCCAGAGGCACGCCCCCACCGGTCCCCAACCCAGCTGTAGGGGGTGCTCTTTGGGTGGCCTGGCTGCCCAGCCACTACCCCGCTGTGGTCACCCTCCTAAACTCTGGACCTTTGCCCCTCTCCTTTCTCTGTCAGCGATGTGCCCAAGGGTGCCAAGACATTCGGGATCTCTGGGAGCTCCGGGGTAAAGATCTCTATGGTCTACGACCCGGCACGGGTGACAGAGCCTACAGGCAAGTCCCATTGGCCTCTGGACGCCAGCGTGGATGTGACTGTATCCGTGGACACGGCCAGTAAGGACTTAAATGATCTCAAGGTGAGAGGTCCTTACCTATGGTAAGGGGCTGCGTCTCCCCCCTCCCCTGCACCCAAGGTAAGAGCTTCCCAAAGCACATCTCACTCACATATCTCCCCACTCAGCCGAACCCCACAAGGCTTTTGACACCTGCATCCACACAATACACCCTGGTACAACTCTGTAGACACCCCAAACACGCCAACCCCCCTCAACACCCAGCAAGACATATATGCACACGAATAAATCCTATAAAAATACAGCCTGCCTCCTCTCCCCTCAGATTCACAAACAACCCCTCATTACTCCTGTGTTCAGCCTATGCACAGACCCCTGAGCCAGCCCCCCACTCTCGTGTAGGCTGGACCCCTGCACACACGCCGTGCAGACACAGGTACACACCTGGGTGTGGGTGTCTCCCACACCTGAAGCTTTAGGAAGGCTTCTCTTGCACAGATGATGCCTCCTCATTTGCCCCCAGCCACCTACCACATACACAGTGACTCACAGATGGGACAGGACAAAGCAGGCACTGTGCGGCTTTTGAGAGCAGAGGCCCTGGAGCCCACCTTGGGTTCAAATCTTACCTCCTCTGCTTACTAGCTACATACCTGTAGGTGGGGCTCTGAGTGGTCTCATTATGAATGGGCCCTGTCTGCTGGGGCCATTCTGGGGGACCATGGAAATGGCCTGGGTAGAGCACTGGGCATGGGATCTGGACCATTGGAATAGCTCATGACCACTAGCTGTTGTTATGGGGTGGAGGCCATTGTTCCCATTTTACAGGTAAAGAAACAGAGGCCTTGAGTAATTTGCCTAAGTCAATGGCAACAGCTGTTCTTTCTCTCTGACATCCCCCATGAATCCCAGGGGGTCCAGCTGTTCCCTCCGGGATCTGCCCCACCCTGCCCAGCTCTCCTTACTCCTAAGCACAGCCTGGGAAGCCAGGGAGATACCCACAGCCTCTCTAGCTGGAGAAGGCAGCTTGGAACCCAAGCCTGGGGCCTGCGAGACATGGGCCTTCAGCCACAGGGAGGGCCTGGGGACCCCTATGCCTGCCCAGCCACTAAGCAGGGCTTTTGGTAGGTGTGAGTCACCCCCATTCCCTGACCACTGTCATCTTAGAAGGGGCAGCCATGCTGGCTTAGAGCTGACCATGTCCCCACAGGTGAAGGTCTCCTACTTCGGGCAGGGCGAGGACGGAGCCCTGGGCCACAGTGTGCTCTACCTCACGGGCGTCGGTACGTACCACCTCCTGGCCCTCTGTAAATCCCCGCTCTCCTCTGTGTTGGCTGGCGAAGGTCTTAGGGGAGCCGAGTGCGAGCCCACGGCCAGCTTCCTCCACCATGGAGGAGGGTGGCATCCTCAGAGAAGAGGACCCAGCAATACTTAGGGCTGCAGAAATCTAGAAACTTCACTGCCCACATGTCAACACCTAGACCCACAATGGGCCCCTTTCATCTGGAGTCCCACCTGTTACACCCACTGGAACCCTAAGATCCAGCACTAAACTTTGGATAGCCACGTGCCCCTTCAGCCTGAGCCCTAGGCAGCTGGCTCCGAGAGCTGCGAAGCCATCACCCAGAATCTCAGGCCTAGTCCCCAACCACCAGAGTCAGGGCCACCAAGAGCTAGCAATTGAGCAAGTAGAGGTGAGCAAGAAATTCAGGATCCAAAGACGAGGGTCCCTCCAACTCCCGGAACCCCATGGGGCTGCCACAAGGGCCTCCCAGAACAGGGCTCCCTGGTTCTCATGGGCTTGGGCAGGGGGCAAAGCTTTGCTCGACCCAGAGGTAGTGGCTGTGAAGATGGGCCTGGGTGAGCCCCGGGCAATGCCTCCCCATCCCGTTCCAGACATCTCCCTGGATGTGGACACAGGCCGCAAGGGCCAAGTAAAGAGGAGCCGAGGTGACAAGGTAAGACTTTCCTGGCTACCCCAAGACAGCGGGGTTGACAGGCACGCTTGGGGATGGGCCTGGGGTGGGGTGGCCCTCCTTCCAGAAGGATTCTGAGCGTCTGTGGTGTCCAGCAGGGTGGGAAGCCCATCTGAGTACTGGCAGACTAGCACAGGCGGGAGTTAATGGCACCGGGGGTTGAACCTGCTGTGCGACTTCTGGAAAACAGATTCCCCTCTCTGAGTCTCTCTTATGCCACCTTAGAACTGGGACTGGTCCTTTTGCTTGATGCGTTTTCTATTTCTTAGGCTGTATCTGGAGCCCCAAACATGACAGGTGCTTCATAAAAGGGTGTGGAGTGACTGAATGAAGGCAAAGGAAGAGGAGGCTTCTAGTACAGGAGGCGGGTGGGCAGCCCCTGTTAGGCCCTAAAGAGGGAGGAGAAGAGTGGGGTGAGCTCCAGACATTACCCCACAGGGAGTACGTGGAAGATGTAGTTTGAAAGACCCCAGCGAGGAAGGCTGGGTCCCAGGGCTCTGTGGACCAGGTGGGGCTGGGCTGCACAGGTGGCCGAGTGGGTTGCTCACTGCACATGGCACTTGGACGAGGTGGTGAGGGGGGGTGTGGTACGAGTCACTTCTGGGGCTGGTGCAGGGCAGCATCTGCCCAGAGGGCGGACAAGAGGGCCACAGAGGCTAGCAGTGGCCCTGAACGGTCCCCCAGACCTGCATTTGAATCCCATCTACGTGACCTGGGGCTCACTTCCCACAGCCTCCTTCCCCTCTTCTGTGAAATGGGAAAGTGAGCCCTGCATTGCAGGGTCCGGTAGGAGTGAAGTTAGAGGCACATCAAGAAGAGCTTCGACTGCAGGGGCCAGCCTTCAGCCATCAGTCCTGCCTCAGCTCAGACCTCCTGGCAGGGCCTGCGGGACTGTGGGGGTCAGATCCCAGGAGAGTGCTGGGATGAGCAGGGTCTTCCGGGGTTCTCCAGTCCCGTCAAGGTCAGAGCCAAAGCTCAGCAGACTGGTGAAGGCCATTTCTAAGTATGACAACTGGCTGGGTGGGGCTGCTGTGTCCGTAGTGCAGTTGTTCGCTGTGCCAGGGCCCAGTGGCTTTGCGTCCAGACCTGGAGCTCAGTCCCCAAATCTATGAGCCCTCCGTAAATCTTCAAGCAAATCTCGGATCCAAAAGTCTCCAAGCAAACAAAGCAACCAGGTTTAGCCTCGCCCAGAGCCCCTTCCCAGAGCCCCCTGGGTGCCATTGACCCCAAAGTCTCTTATTTTACCCCAGAAAACCTGGCGCTGGGGTCCCGAGGGCTATGGGGCTATCCTGCTGGTAAATTGTGACAGGGATACTCCCAGGTCCAGGGGGCTTGACCTCGCCAGCAGCCAGCTGATGTCACTGGATGGTGAGTGACGGAGGGGCGTCTGGTGTTGTCCAAGGTGATGGTGTGGGGTGGTGAAGGGCTGGGGGTGGGGGAGCTTGTTAGGGGGGCAGATGGAGGGTTGTCTCAAGGGTGCCACTCTCTTCAGACCTGAAGGACATGTCCCCAATGGTGCTGACCTGCGACGGCCCTGACAAGCTCTTCGACAACCACAAGCTGGTCATGAATGTGCCGTTTTCTGATTCCAGAAGAGTGGGGGTCTTCTGTGCTCGGGGTGAGTGGCCTGGTGGGGCCTCTTCCTGCCCCGCTCCAGCCTCTGCTTCCCAAAGTCTTCTTTCTCCTCTCGTCCACACCTTTCCCTTCCAGCACCGCTCGTAACTCTCACTACAGCGTACAAGCAGCCACTCCATCTGGACACAGCAAACTGCCCGAGAAGGAGGTTCAATAAGTAGTCCCCTTCTTATTGAGTAGTCCCCTTCTTGAGGGATAAACTGAGGCTCAGATGCTTGAACTCACTGTCATGAGGCCACACAACCCTTTGCGGGTAGAGCAGGCATTCAAACCAGGTCTCTTGAGGGACAAGCCTCTCCTTTGTCCCCTGCGCCAGTCTCCTCCTCTCCTCCCTCCTCTGGCCACTCAGTGTGCAGTGAGCCCGAGACACCCAGCAGCACGAGGTGCGGCAGGAACTAGCAAAGCTGAGGCCCAGGCCCGCCCAGAGAACTCTGCTCTACCAGAGATCTAATTAATCAAAGTCTGCGGCTTAAAGAAAATACCAATCCTTAACCCTGAGGTGTCCTTACTCATGTTTATTAACAACAAAACACCTCTCCTCCCCTTCCTTCTTCCTCTTCACTCATCTCTGTTCGCATGGACCCAGAACTTGTTGTTCTGGCCAAGTGAGCCTGGCAGGAACCGGAGCGTTCCTCCGGATGCATCCGTGGTGGAAGCTCAGGCAGGGACCTGGCCTGGGAACCCTGTGACACCAGAACAGAAGCAAAGTCTCCGTGACTGAACTGACAACCTTTCCTGCTGTGAACAGACCTCGCCACGGCGACATCTCCCAGCCCAGCCATCCGTCATCAGGGGAGGAGGAAAGGAGGCAGGCCCAACTACTACATTTTTTAAACGCAATTTTACTATTCATTTTTTTAAATTGAGGCGAAATTCACATAACATAAACTTAGCCATTTTAAAGGGAACAATTCGGTGGAATTTAACATGTTCTCAATGTCGTACAACCACCACCTTTCCCTAGTGCCAGCACATTTTCCTGGCTCCCCAAAATAAAACCCTGTACTCAGCGCCAGTCCCTCCCTCCTCCCCTCGTCCCGGCAACCACTGGTCTGCTTTCTGTACCTGTGGATTTGCTTACTCTAAACCGCTCATATGCATGGAATCAAACAATATGTGGCCTTTTGTGTCTGGCTTCTGTCACTTAGCATACGCGATGTTTCAAGGGTCTTCCGTGTAGCATCTATCAGTTCTTCTTCCCTTTTTATGGATGAGTAACAGTCCACTGTGCGGTGTTGTTGCAATTTGTTTATCTGTCCATCTGCTGATGGACATTTGCATTGTTTTCACCTGTTGTACCAGCTGCTTTTATCTCCTTCCCTGGTTTAAAGCTCATACTGACCTCCTGAGACAAATAATGTTAGCCTGTTTTACAGATGAGGAACTGGGGCTCAGAGAGGCTGAGTCACTGAGCCAAGGTCACAAGGCTTGTGTGTAGCAGAGCTGGAGAGGAGACCAAGTAGATCTAGCGCAGAGGAGGCTCTGCCCCCGGTTCCTCTCCTCTGGCACTCACAGCCCCACGCCTCCGTCCCAGCACTGGCCCCCCAGTGCTGACTCTGGTTCCTTTAGGTGGGAATTCCCTCTCAAACTACAAGCAGGTGCTGGGCCCCCAGCATCTGTCCTACGAAGCTGAGCGGCAGCCAGGGGAGCAGAAGATCAGCTTCTATGTGGAGGGGCTTGCCTTCCCTGATGCTGATTTCTCAGGGCTGGTCTCTCTCAGCGTCAGCCTGGTGGACAAGGCGGTATGTGCAGTGCTGGGGGCTGGGGTAGGGGCTGTGGGGCTTGGAGGACCGGTTTGGAGGCCCCATGACGGCCCACTGGGGGTAGGGGGATCTTGAGGTCTGATGGGGCTCCCTGCAGGGCCTACTGAGTCCTGTTCCCCCTCCCCCCAGACCCTGCTTGAGGTGACCATCTTCACAGACACGGTGGCCTTCCGTGTGGCCCCTTGGATCATGACCCCCAACACCCAGCCCCCCCTGGAACTGTACGTGTGCAGGTGAGGCCTCGCCCCTCCTGCAGCTCTCCCACCATCTCTGGAATCACAGAGGTGGGACCAGAATGCTGTTCTGCGGTTGGCCCCTCACTCAGACTGGGTGGGTTCATTGAGGGCACCTGTGGGCGCAAGCTGGGTATAGGACAGCAGTGGGCGGCTTGGGCCTGTCAGCCCCACCTTCCCTGGGCAGCAGCTGAGGCCCTGGCTGAGGTCTCCAATTCACTCTCTAGTGCCCCTGATCCTGCTCTGTCCTGCCTGCAGTATCCCCGGAACATTTTGGGTTCAGTCGAGGCAACGATCCCAGCCCTTGTTCAGGTTTCCGATGGCTGCAGGAGCCCTAGCCTTGCCCTGATGTGGGTGTGCTTCTGGGCCTGCAGAAAAACATGGGAACCCAGACTCAGGGTCCACTGAGAGCCCTGGCCCATCCCAGGTCCCCAGGCCTTCTGCCATCTCCCAGAATCCCTGTCAGGCCCCTTGATGGCCAGGTGAGCCTCGACTGGCCAGGCTGCTCCAGGCCCCTATTGGAGGTCAGATCAGGGGAAAGGGCTGCAGTTGACTGGGGACACAAGGCAAAAAGCAGGAAAGGGTGTGGCCAACCAGGTTTCTGCACTTCCTGGGGTCCCGCTGTGTGCCGGTGTTCAAGAGGGAATTCTTTCTTCCCCCGTGCTCACCCACCCCATGCTGACCCACCCCATGCTGACCCCTTTGTTTAGGTCAGTCATGTGGAACAGGTGCAGAAGGCTGCCTGCCCCTCACTTTCACCCTAACCAGTGAGGCCCAGTCCTTGGGTCACTTCCTCCATGGCTGCATCTGCTGACTTCCGTGCCCCACCTCTGGGCTCAGCAGCCCTGGGCTTGCCCCCCGCCTTGCACCTCCCACCTGATGTGATCTGGGGACATTATTTGTCTCTGTCATAGCCTGTGAGACTCTCTAAGGCATGGACTGTGCTTGAACCCCTGCTTCCGGGGGTCACATGGCCCGGCACAGACTAGGTCAAGGCCACCCCATCCATCCCCCACCTCCTGGCCCCATGGTCAGAGGCTGTGCTCACCCTTTCCACTCCCTGGGTTTTGCAGCGTGATCGACGCTTACGGCTCAAATGAGAAATTTCTGAGGGACTTGTCTGACCTCGTGTTGAAAGCCAACTGCAAGATGATCACCTGCCCTCGGATTGAAAATCGAAATGACCGCTGGATCCAGGTGGGCGCCGGAGCGGATGCTGGGAGAGAGTGTGGCAGCCCCGAAGGCCCGAGCCCTGTCTCTCATCTGGCTGTGGGAAAGGGGCCTGCAGAGCTTCCTAACCACCTTTAGGGAAGCCAGGACACCTGGGCTCCAGGACTCAGGGTGGGGGGCGGGTATCAGGTTAGGGGATGCTCCCCCACTGCCTGCATCACCCCAGTCTCTCCTGCTGCCCTCCAAGTGCCCTGGTCCCAGAGTACTTTCCTGACCGGGGTCCCAAGAGGCCTCACCTCCACCTCAGTCCCCCGCATCCTCTAGATCCTGGGGGAAATCTGCCCCCGCCCTGCCCCAGGCCTGGGGGGGGTCACCTCATTCTGAAAATCCACACGGAGGAGGACACTGTAGGCTTTTCGTCTCCCTTCCCAGGATGAGATAGAATTTGGCTACGTGGAGGCGCCTCACAAGTCCTTCCCAGTGGTCTTCGACTCCCCCCGAGACAGAGGGCTGAAGGACTTCGCCTATAAGAGGATCTTGGTATGTGGCCAAGGGCAGAGTGGGAAAGCTTTGGGTGGCTTCTCCTATAGGACCCCAGTCAGTTTTGCCTGGTCCTGGTCCTTTAGGGGCAGAAGAACACAGGTGGCGGGCTGTGGCAAAAGGGGTGTCAGTGGGAAGTTTGGGCAAATATGCAAATGACATGCAAATTTCCACGTTCTGGGAGGGGCTGGCTAGCAAAGTCCACCTTGGGGGACTTTCTCCCCCAAGGGGGAACCAACAGAGGGGTCAGCCCTGGGGAGGTCCCCAAGGTTCTTGCTGTTATGAGCCAGGGTAACAAAGGTTTTCTGAACACCTACTGTGTGCTGGGCATGTGATCTTTCCTCACACTACAGCAGCTCTCGCGACTGTGTGCTGAGTTCCAGGTGCTGCCCCAGCTTTACAAGGTTACTCATTTAATCCATGAAACAACTAAAGTCCCTCTTTACTGAGGCTCAGAGAGGTTAAGTTACTTGTCCAAGGCCACACAGCTAGTTAGTGGAGGCAGCAAGATGAAAAACCAGTGAGGCTGCTTCGGTAGCCCCTGCGCTTATCCGCTGGGCTGAGCTAGGCCAGTCCTAAAGCTCAGGGTCTCTGCCTGTTTACCGACCCCCATGTTCCTATGGCCCAGATAACCCCAACGAAGGGACAATGAGCCCTGCAGGCTGAGCCTGGGTCAAGGGGTTGACCAGGCCGGGGCATTTTTCATTGATTCCCCCTCTTATCTTTATCATTTCCTATCTTCTACTTTCTTTGGGTTTAATTTGCTGGGTTTTTTGTTTTTGTTTTTTGCTAGCTGGAAACAGAAGCTAAGAGTTTTCAGTCTTTTCTCTCCCGATATATGTGTTGAGAGCTAAGCAATCCCTATAAGTATGGCTTCACTAGCCGCACGCGAGTTTCACTGTGTTGTATTTTCACTGCCTCTCAGTTCAAAGTATTGTCTAATTTCCACTTTGATTTGTCTGTGACCTGTGGGTTCTCCAGAAGGGTGTTGCCTACTTCCCAAACACTTGGGGGTTTTCTTGTTATTGTTCTGCTGTTGGGGGGGTCTGTGAAAAGTGGACAGAGGTTGTTTTTCTCTCTTCCTATTCTAATTGACCCCTCCTTTTGGGGGGCGCGGTCTTGTTGGTCCTCCCCTAGGGTCCTGACTTTGGATATGTAACCAAGGAAATCCCATTTGCTGGTGCCTCTGGCCTTGACTCTTTCGGCAACCTGGATGTCAGCCCACCGGTGAAGGTGGGAGGCAAGGAGTATCCCCTGGGCCGGATCCTCATTGGCAGCAGCTTCCCCAAGTGAGAGGCCAGGGTGGGAGGGTGGCAGAGGGCACAGGGCACGGATTGCAGCATCCAGCCTCCCATTCCCTCACAATTCTCTAGTCTGAGAGGTGGCTTAGCATCCTGAGTGCAATCTTAGAATCAAAGACTTGGAGTCCTAGAGTCGTCGATTTGGAAGGTCACAGAATCTTAGGAGAAAACTCACAAACTGCTGTTCATGGTCTTTTGGCTTGCCTAGTATTCTATGAGCTTAATTAAATATGTATTTGTGTGTATTAGGAGGCCCCACATAAAAAGCCAGATCCCAGCCTCTTTTGAAAAATCGGAAGAGCAGGGGAGGAGGTATGCGATCCGCTGCAGAGGCAGGAGATAGCTCTGTTGCCTCTCCCCGTAGGAGATCAACACATCTACTGTCCTAGCAAAGCTTGAAAGGGCCAGAGGTCGGCATGGGCCGCAGGTGAGCGAGTGGCTGGTTGGGACACCAAGACAGGAGGGCCTTGGGGCCTTCAGGCAGTCATTCTACTTCGGGGAGGAACCTGGAAAGAAGAAAGCACAGGCTTTGGGATCAGATGGACCTGGGTTCGAGTCCAGGCCCTCCCACTTATTAGTGATGTGATTTTGGGTACATCACCTAACCCATGTTTACCACAGTGCCTGCCACATAGTAGGTGCTTGATCAATTCATTCAAAACTATTTGATGCACACCTACTATGTGCTAGGCACTGTTGAAGGTACCTGGGATATATTAGTGCACAAAACAGATACATGATTCAATTAATGAGTTATTTTTTTTAATACTCCATGCCTCAGTTACCTCAACTGTAACAGGCCTATTAAAAATCCCAGTCCCAGCTATGTAACTGGCATTACCAGGGATAAAGGATTCCCGTTAACCACTTCCGAATACTTAGGCATTGTTTAGCCGCCCCCACCAGCAGTGGGTCTGCTTGGGAGGAGGTTGGAACTCACTGGACTAAAGTTATTGATCACTGACCTGCTGTGAACATAACACTTTACCCAGGTCTCCTCATTTAATTCTGACAACACCCCCATGTAGATGGGAGGATTATTATCCCCATTTTACAGATGAGGAAGTTGAGGCTCAGACAAGTGAATGAATGTGCTCACTCATGCATTCATTGACCACTTTGATAAACAGTCGTTGAGACTTCTGACGTGCCAAGTCTGGGACCCAGTGCTGGGGACGAAAGACATGTCCCGGATGCTTGCAGGCTCAGAGTGAGGACCCCAGCTAGGAAGGTGTGGGGTCTCCAGGGCAGCTGTGCCCCCACTCTAGTCAGTGGTCCCATCAGGATCCAGGTCTCCTCTTTGGGCCCCAAACTAAAATGTAATACCAGGCTTCTGTCCTGCGTTCTTGTCTTGGCTTCTGGCCTCAGCAGGGAACAGAACAGACAATCCACATACATTCCAGCAGGGAGGGACAGACAATAAGCGAACGTAATAAGTAAGAAAATAATCTAGCATGTTAGGTAAAGAAAGCCTTGGCGAGAAGTTGACATGCAAACAAAGCCCTGAATGAAATGAGGGAGTTACAGATGTGGCTCTTTGGGGTGGCTGGGGGGCGGGGCGGAGAATGTACAAGGCAGTGGGAACAGCCAGTGCAAAGGCCCTGAGGCAGGAGTGTGTTGGAGACAGAGGACAGCAGCGAGGCCTGTGGGGCTGGAGCAGAATGAGCAAGGAGTGGACTGGGGGTTGAGGTCCAAGAGGTTGGCAGGGCAGAGTTCAGATCATGGCTGGAGCCTGTTATTTGTGTGTATATCATAGGTTTTCATGAGAATTAGACAGGATAGTTAGTGTGAGGAGCCTCAGGCAGGCACACGGTGCTCTCAGCAAATGCCCCATCCATCCTCTGTATCTTAGGTTCTCCAAGCTCTGCGCTCACATTTAAAACGATCTTTGGGCAATTCTGCCTCCTGGTGGCGGCTTTGATGTAACGCACAGACCCGGGCTGATGCCTCCCGGGGTTGAAGTCGTCTGGTCCCTGGTGGAGCCTGAGAGCAGAGGGCTTCAGAGCATCCGGAGAAGCACTCTGCCCCTCCTCAACCTCGTTTGTCTCTGATTTCTGCCACTTTCTGCTCCTGAACAATTTCTAAAGTCTAACTCTCCTCCACCATCTCACTGTGTTTTAAGAAATCTTTAAAAAGTACCAGTACTGTATTAAAATAACAGAAATACAAAAAAAAATATTTTCCACTATCCCAGCCCCCAAAACAAAGCAGTATTGTTATGTGTCTTCACTTGTTGGGTCTTCCTTCTAGTCTATGACATATTCGAGTTATATAGACCCTGGCCTCTCACACAGCTGTTCAAAAGAATTAATATCATGCACTAATATTGTTTTGAGTATCTATTACATAAGAAGTATTGAGTGGGTATAGACAAAAGTCCTAGACATCTTGGGGCTTGCATCCTAGTGAGATGCCAGACAATAAACAAAATATCAAGTGTGCCAAATAGTACCATATGGTGTAGACAAAAATAAAGCTGGTAAGGCGGTTGAGGGATTGTTGCAATTTCAAATACCTCATAGTGGAAGAAGGTGACATTTGAGTTGAACTTGAAAAAAAGTGAGGGAATGAGCCATGGGGACACACACAACAACTCTTAGTTACAAGAACAGCATGTGCAAAGGCCCTGAGGCAGAAATGTACCTGGTATGTTTGAGGGATAGCAGGAGGCTTGCATGGCTAGAACTGAGTGAAGGAAGAGGAGAGTGGCAGGGGTGAGGGGGTGGTGGTCATCGGGCTCGGTGGGGCCATTCAAGTCCTTGTGAAGACTTTACAGTTGACATGGCCCTTGCCTGGGGCCACACCAGAGTCCCTGCATGCACAGATGGCTTTGGGCAATGTCTCCTTCCTCATAGCTCTGGGACTCCAGCTTCTGCTCCCCTGTCCCCTGTCCCGTCCCCTGCCCTAGGCCACCTCACTCCTCCCTCCTCCACTCTCCTTGCTAACAAAGGGTGGTTTGAACTTGCTCTGACTTCATTTCGAGACCCACAAACTGAACGGGGCAGTGGTTCTCTTGCACACGAATCAGCTAAGATGCTTGTCAAAATGCAGATGCTGTACCCTCAGAGTTGCTACACCCTCAAAAACTCTGAGATGTGGAAGACTTCAGGGCCCTGAGTCTGACCCCCATGCCCACAGGTCACAGTGAGGTGACAGCCACTCTCTCCCTCCCCCGACAGGTCAGGTGGGCGGCGAATGGCCAAGGTGGTGCGTGACTTCCTGAAGGCGCAGCAGGTGCAGGCACCCGTGGAGCTCTACTCGGACTGGCTTTCCGTGGGCCACGTGGATGAGTTCCTGAGCTTTGTGCCCACCTCCGACCAAAAGGTGTGTCCCCCTCCTGCCTGAGCCACCTCTGCCCTTGCCCGACCCAATGGGATCAAACAGGGCAAAGCTACTTGGAACCAATTCGACACCTGTATCCACAGTGAGCTCAGAGTCAGCTCTGAGCACCTTGGGGCCAGCGGGCGTTCATCTTGGAGGGCTTCTTGAAGGAGGTCAGGGCTCAGGTCAGGAGGGTATTTATTCACTCATTCTCGTACTTACTGGGTGTTTCCTCTGATCCATACCTCCGGACCAAGACCCTGGTGAAATGTCACTGATACTGATTAGTAACATTTACTGAGCACCTACTATGTGTACATGCTTTAATTCATTCATCCACATGAGGTGGGTACTATTATCATTGTCTCCATTTTGTAGGTGAGGAAGGAAACCAGGCTCAGAAAGGCAATTAACTGTTAGGGTTAAGATTCAAACTGAGGGCTCTGGGCCGATATGTCACCCATGCAGCTCACTGCCTTGCAGATGTGGGCAGGGAGGGCACAGCCCCCAGGAAGCAAGCAGCCTGGGAGGGGAGGCAAAGTTCCAGGGGAATGAAGTGGGGAGGGACCTCCAGGCAGGGAGGGAGCCATGGACAAAGGCCTGGAGGCGTGGACCAGCATGGAGGGCTGATGGTTCTTTGTGGCTGGTTGGCGAGAGTGACATGCAGAGAGGTGCCCCATGTGCGGTGGCCCCCTGAACCCTGGCCCCTCCTGAGTTTGGGGTTTTCTGTGTTTAGGGGGCACCTGCGCACTGAGCTACTCTCCTTTCCTCTGTGCCAGGGCTTCCGGCTGCTCCTGGCGAGCCCCAGCGTTTGCCTTAAACTGTTCCAAGAGAAGAAGGAGGAGGGCCATGGGGAGGCAGCCCAGTTTGACGGTGAGTGCCAACGACTCAGTCCCCTGTGGGGACACTGCTCTGTCATTGCCAGCCCTGCACACGGCTGATGCCTTTCCTGACTGTGCCCTGCTCATGGGCCCTTGGTCAGCAGATCTCTGAGCTCAGAGCCCAAAGTCACGAATTCTCCCAACTCCCCAACATGGGAGCTAAGGATGAGGGCTCTCCTTTTCTTCGGCCAGGGAAGGAAAGCCCAGAGGATGGTGATCTGCCCCAGGCACATGCAAGGGAGTGACCTCCTCCATCCAGTGGGCAGTTCCTGGCCACACCCCAGGAGAGGAAAAAAACAGGAAGCAGTGAGCACGCCCATGTGCCAGTCTGTGCCGGGCACTTTCTTGTTCTCGCCCCTTCGAATCTCCTATACCCCTCACCTTGTCCCTCTTCACAATGGAAGAGACTGAGACGCAGAGAGAATTGGCTTTCCCGGGCTATGTGGAGGGGGCAGCAGGGCTAGGGACTCAGGGGAAGAGGGCCCAGAAGCCAGCTGGGTGGTCAGGGCCCCTCTGTGGCCCCTCCTGTGGGAATTGACAGACCCTCCTGGTTGGCCCCCTTGAGCACCTTCCCCTCCCCCATCACAGACCTCAGTGCTCTCACCTGGGGGATGAGCACTGGAAGGGATGTGGGGTAGCCTGAAGCCTGGATAGACCTGGGTTCAAATCCTGGTCTTGCCATTTGCTGGTTGTGACATGATGGGTGGGTTCTGAACTTCTTGGGGCCTCAGTTTCTTCTCGGAATTGGGGGGTTATAATTAACCCTACCTGGCATTGGTTTAAAAGTTAATAATAAATTTAGTGGGGGCCCTGGAGCATGGTGGGTGTCCAATGATGGTAGCTGTACTGAAATTATCAGGTTCTGTGCCCAATCCTTTCCCAAGGGGTCTATAATCCATTCCCATGATTTACCTGCAGCCAGAGTCTGATTCCTTCAGGGTTTCCAATCTCTGGCTTTCTCCAGCCTTGCTTCAGACCCTGGCACTGAGGTGCAGAGAAATCCTGGTCCGGATTATGCAGTCCCAGGCCGGAGGTGGCCCCAGGCAGTACTCCCTGAGCCATGTACTGTGTCTCTTTCTCTCACAGGGGTAAAGCACCAGGTGAAGAGAAGCATTAATGAAATGCTGGCAGACAGACGCCTCCAGAGAGACAGTCTCCATGTACAGGTGAGGCTTAGGCCTGCTGCCTGCTCTTGGGGGTCCCCCACCCTCCAGGGTGAACAGCTGAGGTGGGGGTGAGCCTAGGCCACTCTGTGGCTGGACGGTATGGTGTAGTAGCATGGACTTGTGCAGCCAGAACTGCCGGTCCAAACCCCAGCTCCACCACTTCCTAGCTCTGTGTCCTCAGGCAGGTCACTTGAGCCTCAGTTTCCCCGTCTGGCGGTAGCAGTGGCACAAAGGGCGCAGAGGCTGCGCACAGTAGACACTCAGCAAGCCTTGGGTCCTCACTCACTCCCCAGATGGAGTCAGACGGGCAAGGATTTGATCAGGGACCCTGGGGAGAGGGGCAGGGGCCAGAGGGGATGGGAGCGCCGACCTGAGTGAAGGAGAAGGCAGGCAGGCTGGGAGGTAGAAACTGGGGAGCCGTCAGAGTCCAGATGGTGTTCAAACCATGAGACCGAAAGAGATTCCCTAAGGAGGGAAGGATGCAGAGAAGGGGAGAGGGTCAAGGATGGAACACTCTGGAACACTGTCATTTTGAGCCCCGCTAGTGGGATAGGACTGTGAGGAGTGGCACATAGGTCAGGTATATTTTGATGAAGGGGTACAAAGATAAGGTTGGTGTAGAGAGCTGGGCAGCCCATGCCTCCTTACCCAGACATGACCCCATGGGGCCCCCGATACACACTGGCAAGGGTCCCCAATTCTACCTCCTCTTTTCCCAGAGCTGCATCGACTGGAACCGGGAGGTGCTGAAGCGGGAGCTGGGCCTGACGGAGCGGGACATCGTGGACATCCCCCAGCTCTTCTACCGGCAGGGCCCTTACGCAGAAGCCTTCTTCCCCAACATGGTGAGAGCGTGGGCGTTCTTTCCAGTTCCCGGCCTCGCAGGGTCCTGGTGGGGTGTTGGCTGGGCGTCCAGAGAAGAAGCGCTCCCTGTACAGTGTACAAGGACAGAGGCACAGAGGCTAGGGCGGCCTGCACACCTCCTCAGTGTTTGTGGGCTTTCTGTGCAAACACCGGCCGTCTCCATCAGTGGTTCTCAACCTCGGGCCATTTTGTCCCCTGGGGCATCTGGATCGCCGCCAGGAGGGGAGTGCTCCCAGCATGCCGTGGGTGGAGTGCAGGGATGCTGCTAAACACCCGCAGGGCGCAGGGCAGCCCTCACCACTAAGGGCATTGCTTTCTCCCAAATGGAAAGGAAAGTGTGGTTTGTTCCAAGTGTTTTGGGCTTCTGTTTCTGGGGCTCCTGTATCAGGCAGGCAGGGCAGGCAGCGGCCACCTCTGTGGCTGTCATGAACCCAGGCAGCTGACAAGCAGATGAGCAGATTGTGAGCTCACCGGCGTGGCCCCTGGGAGGGGCCTGAGCGAAGCTCTTGGCACAGTCCTGGCCAAAGTGCCCATTATTCCCTTGGGAAAGGATGTAAGGATCCCTGTCCCCTCCCCACTCGATGCCAGCAGCACCCGCCTCGCTGTGACAGCCAGGGGCAAAATGGCCCCTCGTTGAGAACCACTCTTCTGCGGCAGTGCTGCTGGGACTTTCTGGGACGACAGAAATGTTCTGTGTTTGCACAGTATGACATGGGAGCCCCTGAGCCACATGTGGCTGCTGACACTTGCAATGTGGCTGGTGTGGCTGGCTGACGAACAGAATTTTTACTTTTCTTTAATGTTACCAGTCACATGTGGCTAGCGGCTGCTGTATTGGACAGTGGAGTTCTAAGGGGTGACCAGCTGCGGCTGGGGATTGCTGGCAAGGCCTGGGCAGGAGTCCATGACCTCGGTCAGCCCTCCTTTGCCTGTGGCCTTGCGTACACCTGCCGGAAGCCTGTTCCCCAACCCACCTCCCTCTGTGGGAACCTCCCAGTCTCAGTCCAGGCCCTGCTGGAGAATCCCAGTCTGTCCACACTGGGAGGGCCCTTAGGAAATGCTCATTTGACCCCCTCATTTGTCAGATGGGGGAACTGAGGCTCTTAGAAGAGAGCCGGTGACTAGACTGCGATCCCCAGCGAGCCAGTGGGCCAGCCTCTGGTCTCCTGAGTCCTCATCCAAGAGGAAGCCCACCTGGGGAGGCCCTGGCCCTGCACCCGGCTCCTGGCTCTTCTCCCTACCCTCAGACTTTCTGTTGTCCCATCATACCCCAGCATGTTCTGGCCCATTGATGAGCAACTGAGTAGTTCAGGGCCAAGGCCACGGGACTGACCTCATGAGACCCTGCAGCCTCATGTTGGTTCCAGCCTAGATGGCTCTGCAGGGCGGACTGTGCAGGGCGGAATGTGAAGTCACAGAGGCCCGGGCAGCCCCCCATCATGCTGAGATGACCCAGCGCTACCCTCCAGACAGCGGGTCCAGGATGTACCCTTTAAACACCAAGGGCAGGTCCTCTGGCCGTCAATCTGGGGCTGAGCTTTCCCCTGAGAAACCTCCATGCCCTACCCTGGGGAGACCTCCCCTCCCTGGCTCTAGGGACCCCAGCCATGGCCTCCAGAGAAGGAAGCAGAGATGCCACTGGAAATAAACCTGGGTACCCCCAAGGATCCCTGGCCCCTTTCCCAACCCCTGAGCCCCAGGCTGCCAAAGTGCCATATTCTGGCAGAGGATAAAGAGCACGAATTTTTATATGAGTCAGACCCAAACCAGGTTTTAGTCTCTGCTTTCTGACTGTGTGGCCTTGATCATGTTACCTAACCCATCCACATCACAGCCCCGGAGGAAGGCTGCGAGGTTCAGTGGTGATACGTCTGGCACATAGTCCTCACTCAATAAACAAACGGTGATGATTCTTAGGTCTTCACCTAAGGGACAGTTGAGCAAGCCAAGTGCACCACCCCAACAAGGGCAGTCACACGTAGACCGTGTACACCGTGTGTGTTTGTCCTACAGATTTCTGACAGATGATGGTAAAATCTTGTTCTAACCAAGTTGTTATGACAACTTTCTGATAGATGGAAGAAAGTGTTAGAGGAAGGAATGTCTTTAATTAATATAAATTTCCCCTGTGTGTTTCGGATAGCCCTGCTGGCTGTTAACCCTCTCTTCCAATCATGAATGTATTTCTTCTTTGCTGTCATAGACCTTTGTTCTTGAGTGAGCCCCGGTCCTGGTGGCCCGGGGTTGTGGGCCAGGGAGGGACAGGCTCTGGGGATGGGCCTGCCCGAGTCACAGGCCAGAAGGAGCCCCCGTGCATAGAGTGTCCTCAGCCAGCCAGGTCTCCCTCTTGCCTTCTCTGTCCCACAGGTCAACATGGTGGTCTTAGGCAAGCACCTGGGCATCCCCAAGCCCTTCGGACCCATCATCCATGGCCGCTGCTGCCTGGAGGAGAAGGTGCGGGCCCTGCTGGAGCCGCTGGGCCTCCACTGCACCTTCATCGACGACTTCTTTTCCTACCACAAGCTGCTTGGGGATGTCCACTGCGGGACCAACGTGCGCAGGCAGCCCTTCTCCTCCAAGTGGTGGCACATGTTGCCCTGAGCCTGTCCCCCGCCCCCTCCAGCATCCTCTCTGCCCACCTGTCGGGAACCCCGCCAGAGTGAGAGCATGGAAACTCTGCCTGGCCTCCATCCTCTTGGGGGAGCCTTGGGCACCTCCCCCCAAGTGCTTGCAAACGTGCTGGCCACTGTGGGCACCGGGACACAGGAATGGACACCACACAGCTTCACCTCTGGAGTGGCCTACGCAGCCCAAGAAGGTCCAGCCTCATTCTTCCCTTTCCTCCCCTCCACCCACAACTCCCAGAGGCTCTGGAGAAGATCAACAGCTCTAGCATGTTCAAGGACGGTGATGTGTGGCCTCTTGGAATGGCTCCCCCTCTGTCCTGGCAGGTCGTTTGTGTTTGCACCAGGGATGGGGCCCAGGGAGCCTGGGCTCTGGTGTGAGGGCCCTGGGTCCTTCACACCAGAGCCACCTGTGGCTCCTGTAAGACCAGGGACGGGGCCCTGGGGTTCTTTCTTTCCTCGGCTGGCCACCTTCTTCTGCGGGGCACCCCCAGGCCGTGACGTCCCAGCACCCTCAGCCATGTTTACGTGGGTAAATAAGGACAGGAAAACCCAGCTTCAGAGGACTGCTTTGAAAAGAAAAAAAAAGCAACAAAAACCCTTTAATACCTGACTCTGTCCTTAGAAGGGTGCTTGTTATCTGTTTGGAAAGCCTTTAATTATGAGTGCTGACTACTTCCGGCTCCAAAAGGCTACAAAGCCAAAGCGAGGCCTGGGAGGGCACCATAGAAAGGAGGGCCTGGCAGAAGCAGGGACGCCAGGATGGAAGAGGAGGCTGAGGCACAAGGATGGAACCCAGGGCCCGGCCTCTGCGTCTTAGGGCTCCTGGGCCTTGGATTCTGGACTCTGGATGAGAAAGAAGCTGGCTGTTCCAGATGTGGCAGGGAGTGGGGGCCCAGATGTTAGAAGAGGGTGGAGGGTCATTAGGTTATCTCTGCAGGTGGGGCTTAATTTCTTTTAATAGTCTGTAATTATTCCCCTTCCTTCTGCAGGCAGTGGGAGGGGAAGGCTCACCTGGTCTCTCTCAGCAACCCGAGAGACCTGGAGTATAGCTTCTGTTTCACCTGTGAGCAAAGCCCCGTGACAGCCTTGTGTCCCCTCCTGCAGAAGGGAAGATGGAGCTGCCACAGGGGTTAGTAGTCCAGCCCAGGGCGAGGTTGCTGGGATGTGCACAGGCAGGCAGGCTGGCCAGTGCAGGATGAGAGGTGGCCCTTGCCCCAGACAGGTGCGGGCATCAGGGAGCAGGCCTGTTCTTTCTCCCATTGCCTGTGGGCCCATCTCAGGGGCCCTCAGCCCCGGGGCCTTCACCTCCTGGGTTTTCAGTGGCCCCTGGTGAGACCAGATTGAGCCAGCGGCTGTTCTGCTCTACTGGCCGTGGAACACTTAGTAATCAGACGCTTATGTGTAAATCCAACGTAGGAAATCAATCAAAATGGAACTGCTCTGGTGTAAGGTGACGAAGGCAGTGTCCCTGAATCCTCTCCTTCCAGAAAGCTCTGTGGAACCCCATTTACAAGCCCCTGGTCTAACTGCTCACTCCCTGGTCATAATCAGGAGGAAACCTAGACTGAGCCAAGAGGAGGAGGAAGATCTTCGGGGGCTGAGGGTGTGCAGCTGGGGTCGGGACTCTCCAGGAACAGGGTGGAGAGGGGAGGAGGCATTGCAGAGTGATGGGGAGGGTGGGACGCAAGTCTTCTCAAGTGGCACTGAGTGTGGGAAGTGCTGGAATTGCTGCTGGGGCTGTTGGGGGACCCTGATGTCCCCTCTGACAATGTCCCGGGTGACTGGTCACCTCCTTTCTGATGAATATAAAAGTCAACATGCATTTCTTCAAGTGGCTGCCTCCTTCCCTTCTGTTTGTTGGGCTGTGGGGGGGAGGGAAGAAAGCATCACCTACCATACCACCAGGTCCTCGGCTCGACTTCCGCTGGCCCTGAGGAGCTCCCCCCCGGCTGGTGGGTGGCTGATTCACTGGCATGGCTGGCACAGGCCCAGGGCCCTGCAGTGAGCGCCCTGCTGAGATGGCTATCAGGGAGGGTGGGCCCTGCATCTTCCCTTCTTCTCCCAGAAGGGCTCTCTCCTTCGTTTCTCAAGAGGGCAGGTTGACAGGGCCTTTTGGCAGAGGTGGGAGAGTCCCCAGCAGGACTGGTGCCCAAGGCCACATGCCACTACAATTCCCTCTCATTTCTGCCTCTAAAGTCACTAAGTTACTCAGTGGTCTGACTTTGGGAGTCTGAAATGATCTCCCCTGGCATCCTACACACTGGCTGCTGGCTCAGACGGCAGCCCTTGACATCTACTCGTTCATTCACTTTATTTTAGTTTTTGCTGTGGACTAAGGGGCAGAGACTTTTCACCATCATTCATTGACACTTTAGTCTGAATAAACCACAGATCTGTTTCTAAAAGCTGGTATCAATTGGGAAGATGTAAAGGCGTGGGTGTGCTGCCAAAGGGAGATTTGGGGTTCTGAGCAGGAGGCTGGTCCTGTCCCCAGCACAGCAGGCCAGGTCCCCGGGGAAGGCCACCAGTTTTCATGTCTGTTTCCCAACTGTGCTCACAGTGGGCTGGCGAGACTGTCTGGGGCTTCTTCCTGAGCCCCAACTCTTACCCAGAGCTGAATCAGCTGCCAAGCCATTTTACAGGCTCCCCCCTCCCCGCAAAAGATGAAGGTGTCCCTGGACCTAGCTGCCCAGTTGAAAAGAACACCTCCCCTCTCTCCCCGAAATTGGGATATAGGAGCTCCAGTCTTAGTCCTGCTGAGGTCCTTGAACTGGGCAAGTGCTTTAGCTGGAGACCTGGAAGCGGGTCCTGGTCCCCACCCTGCCTCAGACTGTCAGCCCCACCAGGGAGGAAGGAGGAAACCTCTCTTCAGCACCTTCTGAGCCTCTGTGGGCAGGGCGTGTCCCCGTCATTACCTCTGCCAGGGCTAGTGATTAGCCACATTTTCTACACATGAGCAAACCAAGACCCTGAGAGAGGGGACAGAACCCTCAAGGCCACGTAGCTGTTCATGGTGGAGTCTGGATCTGAACCCAAGACTCCTCGCCCCAGAGCCCTTGCTCCTGCTGTTCCAGGTGCCTAAACGTCCCCTCTGACCTCAGCTTCCCCACTGAAAAGTGAGTCTTCCTACTCTGACATTCTAAGCTCCCCTTGGTCAGAGAGGGTTTTCACCCTCATTTCTTATTCCTTCCAAAGACTGTTGCATTGATAATAATAACAACACCCAGAATAAAATAATGCCAAGCTCTGCACAGCTCTACCCACGTTGTCTCATTTAGCTGCACAACCAGCCTTTATCAGATGTGAAAAGTGAGGAACATAGCAAATAAGTGACTTGCCCCAGGCCACTCAGCCAGGATGTGACTAAGGCAGGGTTGACATCCAGGCCTGTTCATAAGATTCCCCACTCTTAGGAACAACACTGGTATGTCTCAAAGTGCGTCACAATTCTTTGGGGTGCTTGTAATAAAAACCCAGATACCAGGCTGTATCCCTAACCCACCGCATCAGACTGGGGGTGGGCCCAGGAATCTGCATTTCACCGACTCCCCCACCATGGTAGAGAAGCTCCCCACTAAAGTGTATCATCTCTGAAAATGCAGGAAAAAAGGGTGAGAATGAATGTGGGAAGTGAGGTAGGGACCTGGATCAATACCGCACATCTCTGTACCCCACCCAAGGTCCTGGTGCCCTGGCTGAGTAACCTGTATGGACTTGCTGCCCTTTAAAGTCAGAAATTAACTCCCTCAATGCTAGAGTGGGAGCAACAGGTTTATATGCAAATATCAGGTTTCTTCCAGCCAATCCTGAGCTCCTGGCTCTGGGAAGGGGCTTGGCTTCTAGAACTACAGCCAATCAGCTAGCACACCAGGCTGAAGGGGCAGGGCCAGAATCTTTTAAACCATGTTCCAAAGGGCCTGTGTGTAGGCAGTGTTGAGTTTTGTGACCCCAGCCCAGTCCAAGGCCAGCATGTCCCTGCAGAGGATCGTGCGTGTGTCCCTGGAACATCCCACCAGTGCTGTGTGCGTGGCTGGCGTGGAGACACTTGTGGATATTTATGGGTAAGAGCCAGAGCCCTGGGGTGCAGACCCTCCTGGGCTCTGCTGGGTAGGGCTTCCTCAGGGCTTGGGCCTGCCTTGGCTGCCTTCTCCTGAGCCTTGGACTTGGGACACCAGCCAATCACAGAAGCTTGGGTCCTCGCCTTTTGCAGCTGGGTTTCCTGAAGACTCTAGCCAGGCTTGAAATGTGGGAGACTAAAGGCGGGTACAGAGGCTTGTAATGGCTGAGCTCTGGCCAGGGCCTTGGAGGGTGCTGGTACCCGGGACTTGAGCGTGTGTCTCTGTCCAGAGGCCCTGCAGGTTGGGCTGAGGGTCTGGCTGAGCACACAAGAATAGGAAGAGACACACCGCCCCTCCCCACCCCCTACCCCAGCCTATGAGCCCGAAAATAGAGCATCAATTATTTTTTTAAAGAATTACATGTACTTGGATAGCACTTAGTGCTAGGCGTGTTGTAAGAGCTTAACAAGCCTCTTGGATTTAACTTTTATAACAACCTTGGGAGCTAAGTTTATTATTAGCTTCACTTTGTTTGACAGATAAGAAAATGAGGCACAGAGAGGGCAAGCCATTTGCTCAGGTCACTCAGTTACTAAGTGGCCAGCCAGGATTTAAACCCCTTCATGGCCAGGAGTCCTATGAATGTAGCTGTCTGTGACTGGAGGAGGAGTGGTCTGGTTTCCTCCAGCCACTCAGTGCCCAGCATGATGCTGCCCCTACTGTCTGCCCGTGTCCTTAAGGACGTTGGCTGGAGATGAGACCCGCCTTCTCCCTCTCCCAGGAAGAAAAGGAGAGTTTGGGCAGGATCTCAGGAGCTGGGCTCTAGGAACCACCAAGAAGCTGGCCGCTTAGCTTTTTGGGGAGTCTTCAGGGGCCCCAGCTCCTGAGGATGAGCTGGGGGCACAGGTAATCCAGGACCTGGGAGGAAGGAAGGCAGAGCGGCGTCACTGTTGCGTCTTACAGACCAGTTTCTCCGCCCCCGCACGGCAGACATGATATTTCCACAGGGGGATTGGGTGGGGGTCTGTGGGGCCATCCTGTGCACTGAGATGCTGAGCAGCGTCCCTGACCTGTACCTGCTAGATGCCAGGGGCACGCCTTCCACTGTGGCAACCACAAATGTCTCCAGACATTGCTGGATGTGCCTGGGGTGGGGGGATCACTCCTGCTGAGAACCAGTGTCCTAGATTAAAACTTAACAATTGGAGTTAATTTAGTCGGAAGCAGAGAGGAGGTGAGGAGCTGGTCATGGGAGGGAACCAAGTCTGAACAGGCCCAGCCCAGCTAGGTGCTGGGAACTAAAGTCTGGTTGAGGTTGGGTATGTGGTGAGCAGTGGGAAGGGGATTTGGTGGCAGCCACAGAGGCTGCTCCGGAGACGGGATGAGTAAGGAGGGTTACCCGTGGGGCCAGGTTTCACTGCCTTTTCCACCACCGTGTGCCCGTGGGGTGACTCACCTGTCCCAGCTGGCTCCTGCCCATACAGCAGTTTGACCTGCCCCAGGAAGCCTGGGGCTCACTCCTCACTCTCAGGAAGAGCTCCCTGAAAGGTTGGAGGACAGATTGGGATCACGAGGGGCAACGGTATTCTTGGGGGAATGGAATGAGTGGGCCCTGTTGGGGTTTGCAGAGGAAGCCGCAGGTGGGACAGTCATAAGGTGGTGGGCTGGAGCCTGCCACACCTGCAAACTAGGGATTCTTGGGTCTTGATGACCGAACCACCGTGGTCTTTCTTTTGGATCTAGTGTGTGCCCGGCACGGGAAGCCCAGCCTGCAGGTGCAGCAGGAGGTGGATCACCCCCTCACAGGGGTGCTGTGGAAGGGATGCCCATCTTACGAGTGGAGTGGGACTGGGTTAGCGCCAAGGTCTCTTCCAGCTTGGAGACACCTTGATCTAGCCATGCTGGTGCTCAGATTGTGGGCCAACAAGAGAAGGGGCAGCGGCTGGGGGCTCCGGCCTGGCTTTGCATTCTAGAGGCTGTCTTGCCCAGGGAAAGTCACGTAACCTCTCCAAGTCTGTGTTCATCTGTAGGATGGAGATGATAATAATAATAATAATATCAGCGATGATACTTAGAACCTGCTCCATCCAGTCACTGCCTTGGCAATTTACATATGTTAACTAATTCTCACAACAATTCTATGAGGTGGGCATTGTTGTCCTCCCTGTTTTATAGGTGAGAAAACCGAGGCACAGAGAGGCTAAGTAACTTGCCCCATGTTGCACAGCCAGTGAGGGGTGCAGAACCAGGATGCAACCCAAACAATTTGGCCTTTACTTCAAAGGGCTATTGGGGAGATTAAATGAGATGGTGCATGCAGAGCATGTAGGCGATGCCTGGCATGTGAGGAACATTCAGTTACGGTGACTGTCATCATTATTATCATTGTCACTGTTTTAAGGCTTTTGTCTTGACCCTATGGACAGCCTTAAGTGTCCCTGAACCTGTCATACACAAGATGACTGGGGAACAACCTCTGAACCATACTGAGAGAAGGAGGAGATGAGAGAAGAGAAATTAGTGCAGGCTGAGCAGTCAGGGCAGGCTTCCTGGAGGAAGGATACCAACCAGAAGGATGAAGCACAGACAAGACCACTGGGCCTCTCTGTCTAAAAGAGTGGACTAAATCCTGTCTCCCTGCCTTCTGCTGAGCTGGAGATGGCCCTGACTTGGTGAGGGGGCTCTGTTTTCCTGAGCAGGGATTCCCGTGCTGAGCCACGCCCTGGGGATGCACGTGCAGCCAGGGTTGAGAGCCGCTGCCCTAGGTGGAAGAGCAAACAGCCCACCTCACCCTTTGCTCAGCAGAGATGGTCTAATGGGATGAAAAGACTTGGGTACCTTTGGGCCAGTGACCCTCTGTTTGGTCTGAGCTCTGTCACCATTCACTGTGTCCTTTGGAACAACTTTCTGCTTCTTTCCGGGCCTTGGTTTGCCCATACCCTGAAGAGGTTGGCACAGAGCTGTGGGTTTCCAGCTGTGCTCACAGAGGCCTCTGAGCCCCTCCCTGCCACCCACCCGTAGTGGGCGTGAGGGCTCTGACTGCGTGTGGGTAGCGGGGCCCTGGGAGGCAGGCACACCTCCAGCTCTTAACCGTTTAGGCTTTAGGATCCATGTGTGGCTGCATTTTCCTGGGGCAGGAAAAACGGGGGGTTAAGGAGGGCACTGATTCCATGACCCCAGTTCTCCTGGAGAGGCCAGGATCTGGGAGCCTCGCTGAGCAGGAGGAGCAGCTGGTACTGCCCCTCAAGCCAGAGCCGCCTGGGCCTTGGTCTCCCTGACCCTGGGGACCACATGGTGGAGACCTTGTCAACCTTTGTATTCTCAGCTACAGGGACCTTGCCTGTCAGTTTCTTGGCTCTGAAAGTCTGCTTTTGTCTTGCCAGGGGTCGATGGGTTTGGGTTCGCCAGGCAGTGGGAACAGGGCTGGCCATGAGTCCTGGCCATGGGTCACTCACCAGCTGTGTGACTTGGGCAAGTCACCTGTCTTCTATGAACCTCGGTTTCCTCATCTGTAAAGTGGGGATAATCTGGCAATGGGAGTGACCTTCATCACCATTGTCACCATCCTCTTCCTCTCCATTGGAGGGAAGACCCGAGACACAAGGGAAGACCTGACTTGTCTTGGTTCCCCGGATGAGGTGGGCTCACACTCAGTCAGCCCCGTGCACCCTGGGGGCCCCAGGCTCCAGTGTTTCTGAGATGGCCCACCCTTAGCTGTGGTTCTGACTTCACTGGGCTTCAGGATGGTTTTAAATGCAGGTTCCAGGGCCTTGCCTGCAGCACTTCTGGTTCTGGAATCCGTTTTCACCAGGTGGGTCTGAAATTGGCCGAGGTGAGGGGGACCCGCTGTCCTGGTTTGCCCAAGACCTTCTCAGTCTTGGCACTGAAAGTCCTGCAGCCCAGGAAGTGCCGCTGCCCCTGGCAAACCCGAGCTGTGGGTCACCCTGCCGCAGATCGCCCTCCGCTCACCACCGCCTAGGCTGGCTAGGAGGGCGTGGTGCAGGGGAGGGGCTTGTCTTCTGTGAGGATAGCCTCCTCTGCAGAGAACGGGAGGCTCCTAGCCACAGGAGCTCCCAGGGCTGGGCTGGGCTGGGGGGCGCCGTCTAGAGCAGCATGCTGGCAGCTCGAGGTGGCCTCGCCCGAGGAAGAACTTCGTCCAGGTGAGCCTCTGGCCACTTCTGCTGTCTTTCAGCAAATGGGAAATCCAGACCCTCCCCTCAGCCACCCCTTTGATCTTCCCAACACACAGCTTCCACGATGGGGCGCAAGCACTGGACTGGGAGTCTGGAGCCCCAGCGTCTAGTCTCTTTTCTTGGAAGCCTCGGTTTTCCTGGCAGTGAAATGAGGGCGTGGGTTCAGGTGCCTCTGACTTTCTCTCATGTCCAGCGTTTACACACATCTAGTCCTTTGATCTTCTCATGACCCCCACTTTATGGACGCTGACCCTGAGGCTGAGGGAGGCCGCATCACTCCCCCAAGGTCTCACACTTAGCGGGGCTGGGATTTGGACCCAGGCGGCCTGGCCCTGGAGCCCACAGGCTCAACTACCTCACCGTGGCTCCACGTGCTGCCCCTCCTAATCAAGACTGACCGCTGGCTCCCCATTGCAGGGGGGTGAAATAAAACAAGCTTGTTATAGCCTGACTTTCAACTTGCCCTCCTAAGGCTGCGTGGTAAAAATGTCTTCCTCTCAGACGTATCTCTTCCTAGTCCTTGTTCACCTGCCTTCCTCAGGGAAGCCTTCCCCAGACACCCTAGCCCACCCTTTCAAACTGCCTCCAGCTTCCTCTGCCTTAATTTATGTTAATCAGCTCTCCCCCCACCGGGGCAGGTAGATTTCCAAGCCTTTCCTATCAATTATCACATATGAGCCTCGTGGTAGTCAGTGAGTTTGGCCAAGCGGGGGTCATTATCCCACTTTTTTAGGTGAGGTTACTGAGCCAGGGAGGCTAGGTGATGTATCCAAGGTCACCTGGCGGATGTGCGACCCAGCCTGTCCAGTATCTGACTCCTGATTCTGGTCCAGCCACCACTCGAGCTCTTTGCTTTTGTGGGTCCCCGGGGAAGGGGCTCTTCCCTGCACACCTTACACAGGGCTTGGCCCAGGGAGGTCCAGGGAGCTGGGCCAAAATACCCCGAATCCAGGGGTTGGGGTGTGGGAACAGGGGGGTGGGGGGACTTTTATACCAGGACAGTTAAGGGTGCTCAGCTCTAGCTCCTGGATGCATTGGGGTTCTAGGGGCAGCTTGGGGTTGGGGGGATTCTGCAGAAAGCTTACAGGTTTCCTGGGGAGCTGGAGGCCAGGGGCCTAGGGCAGTGGCTGAGGGAGGAGCTGAGGGTGCCCCTGACTATGAGGGGGACCCTTCATGCCTGGATCTGTCTGCATGTGCCTCTGTCTTTCCGGCTCTCCGTCTCTCTAGGTCTCTCCCTGTCTCTTTGTCTCTCTGTGTCTCTGTGTCCCAATGCCTCTCTATCCAGGTTCTCTGTGTCCCTTAATGGGAGCTGGCCCACACACCCAGGACACAACAGAACAGAGGGCACTGCCAGCCCTGGGGATGACAGGCTGAGGGAGCGGGGCTGCCAGGTAAAATCTAGGGTGCCTAGTGAAACCTGCCATCCAGATGAGCAATTAACAATATTTTTGTATACGTGTGGCCCAAATATGGCAGAGGACATACTTATATGAAAGCTATGATTCGTTGTCTATCTGAAATTCAAGTCCAGCGGGGCATTCCGTATTTTTATTTGCTTAATCTGGCAAGAGAAACAGGTGTGTCGGCCCCTTGTACCTGGTGAGACCTCCCAGTGGAACAGAGCTTGGGCTTGGGCTTGGGCTTGGTTGATTTCTCTCTCTCTTTTTTTTTTTAAAAAAAGAAAAAGCTACTATCAGAAGTATCAGAATCATGCTGGGGGCGGGGGAAAGGGGCGGGGAGTGGAGAGGGCGCTTTGAAGGAGCTCAGGTCCCCTCCAGGCAGGGGAAGCAAATGGAAAGGGCCTGGGGTGGAGTGACCAGCTGGGAAACACTGGGGAAGTCTCTTGCCCACCTGAGCCTCAGTTTCCCCATGTGTGAATGGGAGTAGCAATCCCCTCCTGCTGGGGCTGTGCTGAGGGTCAGCTGAGCTGATGTGGGGGGAGGCTCAGCCAGGACTGCCAGGCCAAGTGTGTAGGGGTGCGGGGCCTCGGGCCTCGGGGGTTGTGATTAGTGTCATTGTCACCCTTGGGGAGGGAGTAAGATGTGGACTCGGGGACCAGAAGGCCTGGGTTTGGATCCCAGTTCTGTCACGTACTAGCTCCATGACCTTGGACATGACTTACCCTCAGTATCCCTGTCTGTAAAATGGGGACAATGACAGCAGCTACCTCCTGGGTTATTGAGAGGATTACGTGACATAATGAACACGAAGAAATTCAAATAGGGCAGGCAAATAGCAGACCCCGTAAGTGGTGGCTACTATCATCTCTCAGGTGCATGTGTGTGCGGCTTCCTCCAGGAAGCCTGCTGGTCCCTTCGGCTCACAGTGCCCCTCTCTACATGGGCTCCCACTGACCCCTGACTCCTTGGACCTGAGCCCCATCTGGCTGCCCTCGCTCTGAGTGGGATTGAAGGCTCTGGGGAAAGCAGTGGGTATACCTGCCTCAACCTGGCAGTGCCTGCGTACACGGCAGGCACCCCTCAGACAATAAGATGAACAGACTGGTTTCAACCAGAACTCCCAGACAAACTGGAGTCGGGGAGGCTCTGTCCCAGGGCCAGGTGACAACACAGACTTCTTAACCCTATAGTTAATGCCCGGGAAACTCACAAGGGAAATGTGAATGAACATAGAGCCTTGGAAGGCAAGACTGTGTATACATTTGTGTGGGGTCCAGGCTTGAGGACCAGGAGCTTACTCTGAGCATCTGAGAGGCCTGGGTGGTCAGGGAAGGTTTCCTGGAGGAAGCAAGGGTTTAAGCCAAAGCTCAAGCATCTGAACAGGGCTGCCCCTCTAGTACTTCCCATGACTCCCTGTTCTTCCCAGGTCAGTACCAGAAGGCACAGAGATGTTCGAGGTCTACGGGACCCCTGGTGTGGACATCTACATCTCTCCGAGCCTGGAGAGGGGCCGGGAGCGTGCGGATGCCAGGCGGTGGCGCTGTGACACAGGGTTGGAGATCATCGTGGTCGTGAACTCTCCCAGCAATGACCTCAACGACAGCCATGTGAGTGGGTTCCCTGGTCTGGGAGCAGAGCTGGGAGGTAGGGATGTAGTTTCTTAAGGGCCCAGCGCCCTCTCTCTCCCCAGAGAGCAGGGCAGAATGGTGGGTAAGTGCCCGGCCCTGGAGCCAGCCAGCTCTGCAGCTTAAAAATACCAAGTTTGTGTCCTCTGGCAAGTAGACCTCCGTTTCCCCGCCTGTCAGCAGAGGGGTGACTAGGGTATCTCTGCCACTCCGAATGGAGGAGAGAAAGCAGGGATGGGGCACAGGAAGGGGATGTTGCTTTCTGGGGAAAGCCCCTTCCCCAAGGTGACATTTCCCCCAGTTACCTCTCCTTCCTCTAACCCACTCCCTTCCTGTCCCCATTCCCTTCTCAGAGGCATAATGACTTCCCTTGCTCTCCTCTCTCTGCTCACTCAGCTAACAGGAGCGAGTTTAACAAGCCCCAGCTGTAGGCCATATTCTGGCTCCAGGGCAAGAGACATTAAAAAATGGGAGATATGGTGGGGGGGGGCTTGAACTTTGCACACGTGATGCCACGTTAAATGGCTGATGGAACTGGGACGTGGCATGTGGGAGTGGTGGGTTTACACTCCATGTCAGGAACAGTGTTTTGGAACACTGGCCCTTTAAGAGCACTGACCATGAGCCAGGCATGGATGACCCGTTCAGCCCTCACAACAGCCCTGGAAGGTAGGGGCTGATCCCTATTTCACC
Source organism: Desmodus rotundus (assembly GCF_022682495.2). NCBI lineage: Eukaryota > Metazoa > Chordata > Mammalia > Chiroptera > Phyllostomidae > Desmodus > Desmodus rotundus. The sequence continues at coordinate 9,673,780 of NC_071389.1, forward strand.
GATGGGGCTACCAAGGTCCAGAGTAACTGTCCTGGGGCCACATGGCTACTCAGGAGGAGAGCTAGCATTCAGTGCGGACCTGCCTGAAAACTGGGGCGGGCTCCCTCCACCACTCCCACCTCTGCTCCCATCCGTCACTTGAACTGTGACACTGGGCTCTGGGAGGCAGGTGGGCAGGACTCAAGGCAAACACTTTACGGACAAGGAGACTGAGACCAAGAAGGGGCGTGGCTCACCTGAAACCACGCAGTCAGGGGAGTAGCAGAGTAGGTGATGGTCAGGACGGAGTCCCCAGGGCAGAACAAGAGGACCAGCAGCCCGTGAGCTGCCCCACTAAGCCGGGGGCTGTGGGAAAGCTCCCCTCCCTGACTTCCTTGGCTCCAAGGACCTCAGGGATTGAGGAGGGTCAGAGTGCACTCCCTTCCCCTCCCCCTGCCTTTGGCCAGGATCCAGGTAATTGTATGTCTGAGGCCAGCATCATTGCTGGGGCCTGACACTCGGGGGTCAGTAATCACAGGATTTAGGGGCTCCCAGGACTGAGGGGTGAGTGGCCTGGGTAAGATCCTAAACCCTCTGGTGAGGCCATCAGAGCCAGACAGTCAAGGGACCCATATCACGAGGGAATGTCCCAGCGTAGGGCTGGGCCTCCACTGGCTTTATCGTCCTCACCATCTTCAGCTCCACCTTTGACAGTTACGGGTGCTTGCCTCGGGCCAGGCACCGTGCTCAGCCTGTCACCTGCGTTCCTCCCTTACTCCTCACAGCCTGTCATCAACCCTACTGGTAGGAGCTGTTATTATCTCCGACTTTACAGCTGAGGAAATTGAGGCCCAGAGCAGGTAGTAACTTTCCCAGGATATTTCCATGTGTTGCCTCCAGAATCTGAGCTCTTACTCAATGCCACCTGCCCACCAAATTACAGTCGCTGATGTTTCTTGGGCACTTTCCATGAGATCCGTCTTTTACACATGCAGTTTCTAAGATGCACCATCGTCCTCTGAGGTAGGAACCTGTATGGCCCCCTTTTTGCAGATGAGGAAACTGAGGAGGCTGAAAAAGGTAAAGGTCACAGAACCCAGAGGTGCTGGGCATAAGTCCAGGCCTGCCGGAGTCCCAGAGATAAGAACATCGGCTTGGAGAGCGTCCCTAAACCCTGCCCAGTCGGAACTCCTCATGTTACAAACGGTGGGACAGAGACTCACCCTGGGGCTGGGGCCTGCCAAAGTCACAAGGTAGTCATCGGCAGCCTGGGGCCCAGGCCTCCATGGCCTCCCTCTGTGTGCCAATGACAGCCCCATTTTACAGAAGGGCCCACTGAGGCATGGAGAAATACATGGCACAGAGAAGGCCGAAGGAAGAGCCATGCCGGTAAACAAGTCTGGTGCGCAGCAGTTCTGAGATCTCCTCCCCTTTTGGGGGTGGAGGCTCTTGGCTTTAACCCATACGACCCTGGCCCATCTCTCCACAGGTTCAGATTTCCTACTACTCCAGCCATAAGCCCCTGCCTCTGGCATACACGGTGCTCTACCTCACCTGTGTTGGTAAGTTGGGGGTCATGCCAAGGGTGTGGCCAAGGGGCCTTGGCCCAGGGCAGGATGGGGAGCAGTCGGGAATGACCCTGGGCAAGGATCTTTTTACCAAAGTCCATCAGTTTTATTTTTTAACTTGAAGTAAAAAATGCACATTAAAAAAATTCCAATAGCACAAAAGAGTATATAGTGGACCCTTAAACAACAGGGGTCTGAACTCGTGGGCCCATGCACACACGGGTTGTTTCCGATCGATCCGTTCAGTTCAATGGACTCACGCGGTTCAAACTTGTGTTGTTCAACGGTCAGTCCATAGTTGGGAACCGAGTCTGCAGGCGGCCGACCGTCGTTAATGTACAAGGTTGGCGCCCTTCACCTCCAAGTTGTTCACGTGCCAACTGTAAATTGAAAAGTAAACCTCCCTCCCTCTAGTCCAAGACTCGCAGTGCCCCAGGCCCCGCCTCCTGCTAGAAACATGCTTGCTTCTAGAGGGAGACTCACACAGACCTGTCTATTCCCCCCTTTTGTAAGCAAATGGAAGCATACAGACGTGGTCCGAGATTTCCATAGAGATTATGGAAAACTTCAATCAATAAGAAAAAAAGGACAAATAACTAGAAATCGGCAAAAAATATGAACAAGTAATTCACAGAAGAGAAAGCCCCAGTGATCAGAACCCAGATGAAAAGATGCTTAACTTAGCGTTGCTGAGGGTGTGGAACGGGGGTGCTCCTTGCATTGTGGGTGGGAGGTCGCATTGGTGCAAGCACGTGGAGAGCAATTGGCGAGAGAGTTGAAAATTCTCCCTCTTCCGGAGGCGTTTTTAGAAGCAGAACTGCTGACTTATAGGAAACGTACATTGTAAGTTTTGACAGATATTGCCAAATGTTGCAATCCGAAAGGATGACGCCACTTCACACACCGGCCGACAGCACGCAGGAGTGCCTCGCCAGCCCTGCGCACTACTACCCTTCTCCCATTTTGCCCATCAGAGAGGTTGTGTCTTGTTGCTTCAACTCGCCTTCCTTTGATGAGGACTGAGGTTGGGTATCTCCCTGCCTTCCCCTCCCTGAACACACACACACCCTTACTCATTGGAAAATACACAAAAGTGCGTACAGCTCTATGTTCTACACATACACATTAATGAATAGTTACAAAGCAAACACTTGAACAGCCCTCGCCCAGGTCAAGGAACAGAACAGGACAGGCACCCCAAAGCCTCCCCCAACTCTACCCTCTCTGATCTCTGGCCTCCTGCCTCGAGAGGTAAGCACTAGCTTGTGTAAATGTTTTCTTGCTTTTCCCTGTGGTTTAATCACCTGAATGTGCATACCCAAGTGATACAGTCTATGTCTGCCTTTCTTTGGATGTGCGGTGCATGGAATCATGTTGTACACGTTCCTTCCGGTTGGACTTCTCTTGCCCACATTCTTTTTGTGAGATACGTTCATTTGTTGCATGGTGTCTGAGTATCTTTTCACATGTTTAAAAATTATTTCAAATTCTTCCTCCTTCTCCCTCCCCCTACCTCTCTCTCATGGATGCTCCTCCATTTGCCTTACAAAATCTCCTTCAGTTCTAGGGAGACACATTAAGAAGGTGGGATGGAGGCTGAGATTTTAAGATTTTGAGATGAAGGTGAGGCTCAGACAGGTAGTAGGTGATGGAGCTCAGATTCACATCCACCTCTGTCTGACACCAAAGCCCAGGCTCCCTCTCTCATCCCAAGGGGATGAGGCAGCTTCACACAGACCAAGAATGTCTAGGGCAACCTGAGTTCAGTGCAGGGCGTGCCCCAACAGTGGGCGCTGTAGGGATGCAGAAGAGGGAGAGATCAGGGAAGGCTTCCTGGAGGGGGCAGCATTTCATATGGGCCTTTGCTCTGACCCTGCTTCCTCTCCCAGGCCTCTTTCTTTCCCAAGCTCAGAGAGAGAGACTCCAGATACCCCTACCTCTGGACAGGGTCTTCTTGGAAATGATTTCTGTTTGTCCAGCCCCAGGTAGGCCCTGAGTGTGAAGGTAAGAGGTGAGGTCATAGGCTTGTGCTGACCTCCTGGGAACCCTGTGGTGACTTACCCTCTGCCCTCCTCTTGCAGACATCGCTCTGGATTGCGACCTGAACTGTGAGGGCAGGCAGAACAGGAGCTTTGTGGACAAGGTAGGGCATCTCAGCCTGGGCCCAGAAAGGGCTGTGGAGTTTGGAGCTGCTCTAGGCTGGGTTAATGGAGGAGAGGCTATTACAATACCCCCCTGCCTCCCGGCAGATGCCGCGGTCAGGGGAGCCCAGGGATACTGCGGTCAGGTTCCCCAGTGGGAACCAGGCACAGCTGGGGATCTTCTTTACCAGGAAAAGTGTCATCAGCAAGAATTCTGAAGCACGCATGTGCCCAGCCCTGGGCTAGGCCTCACTTTGTGGGGAAAAGTCCTTCTGGACTTTCAATCTAGGTTGGGGGTCGGCAAACTTTTTCTGTGAAAACAAGATAGTAAATATTTTAGGCTTCACAAGCCATACAGTCTCCGTTGCAACTACTCTATTCTCCTATTGAGGTGTAGAAGAACTATAGTCCATATGTAAACAAATGATTCCCACCGTATTCTAGTAAAACTTAATTTACAAAAGCTGGCCCAGGGCCGGTTGGCCAGTGGGCTATAGTGGGCTAACTCCTTGATCGAGGTGAAAAGGGAAACCTACCAACTATGAAACTGTTAAAGAACTTTGGGCTGAAGTGTGGTGGCACTTTATGCAGTAGGAGTGCAGAGGAGACGGTCAAGGTGGGCTGGGGGAGCAAGGAAGATTTCCTGGAAGAAAGTCCCCTTGAGCTGGGCTCTAAAGGGGTGTGAAAGGGAGGGCATGCCAGGTGGCGGGAAGAGCAGGAGCCAAGGCCAGGAGGGAGGGATTTAGAATCAGGAAGTTGCCTGTTGAGACAGGGGACATTGGCTGGAGACACATCACAGACAGCCACGAAAGACGGCTGTTAGTTTGGACTTGGTGATGTGGGCAGGAGGGAGCCTTTGAGGTTTCTGGAGCTGGAGGTGCTCCCGTACGAGTGGACCAGCCCTCAAGGGTGGGGTGAACGGGCAGGGAAGGGTCAGGAGGCCAGCCAGGAGGTGGCTGCGGAAGGGGGTGCAGGTCTGGTCTGAGCTGCCGGCACCAGCTCTACTTTGTCACCGACAGCGCCAGTGGGTCTGGGGGCCCGAGGGGTACGGAGCGATCCTGCTGGTGAACTGTGACAGGGATGATGTGAACTGCGGTGACCAGGACAACTGTGACCAGCACATACGCTGCCTGCAAGGTGAGGGGGGCCAGGGTAGCCCATGTCCCAGGGTGTCCAGGGTCATTGCTCAGTTAGCTTACAGGAACTCCAACCCCCAGGAATGGCTCTGAAGGCGGGGCTCGGGGCCAGAGTCCCAGCTCCCAGACACACCTTGCTGATCCTCAAACCCTGCCTTGGGCTGGCAGCTTTCTCTCACCTTCCTCTCCCTCCAGGGGAGCAGAGGATGCTAACATTAGTTGAGCACCTACTGTGTGCCAGGCCCTTTCCCCAAATTCTCTGTCTGGCTCCACAGACCTGGAAGACATGTCCGTCATAGTTCTGCGGACCCAGGGCCCTGCTGCCCTCTTCGATGACCACAGACTTGTCCTGCACACCTCCAGCCAAGACGCTAAGCGGGCACGGGTCTTCCACGCCTGTGGTGAGTTCACACCCATCCCCCGCTGCCAGGTGCCCTCGTTTCCCCGCCTTGGGCCAGTGGGCGGGCTCTGCACAGGCTCTGCCCTGGCTCCCAGGCTTCCTCTGGGGCAGAGGAACAGATGTGTGAGCTCTGGAGCTGGTCAGCTGGCATCTCCACCACAGCTGGAGCCCGGATTGTTTTATGGGATGAATGAATTTTTAAAATATATTTCAAGCACATTTAGGAAATTTTGCTCCCCCAAATTTCAAACACACAAAAGTAGAGAGAATGGTGTAACAATCCCTCCAGAGTCCATCCACTCCGATTCAACAATGATCACTCTTCGCCTCTCTCGCTTCATCTGTTCCTCTCTGCTTCCTGAAGTACTTCTGAGCCAGTCCCAGGCTCTGTGGGTATTGACCTTACAGAATTCAGCATCTCCTGAAAGAAAATATGACCACCACTGCTTCACATAGCCACAATGCCATCTATCGCAAGTCTAAGCAAGGGTACACACGACCTTTTAAAAATACAAATGTATACAAGTAATAAGATGCTCACTTTTTACAAAAAGACCAAACAATATATCAGCATATAGAGTGAAAAATGAGTCCTTTATCCATAACCCTAAACCTGACTCTTAAAACAAGTTCACAGTTAAGGGTTTGGCGTGTGTTCCAACCAACTTGTTTCTAGATGCACTGTGTGTGCCTGCGTGTGCCTGCGTGTGTCTGCGTGTGCCTGCATGTGTGTGCTGTGTACATAGTCTGCCTCCCAAGCTATTTTCTTTTTACTTAATATTTATTGTATCTTTTTCCATGACCAAACGGTTTCTTCCACTGAACTTTACATTCGACCCCTCCCTCTGTGTATTTACTTGGTTCTGCTCCACTCTTTTCCCAGCTGCATAGTATTCCAAAGCGTGGAGGTGCTGTAACCTATCTGAGACATATGGTTGTTTACAGGGTTTTGATTTTACAATATAAGTTCCTTAAGGCCAGGAACCTCACTCATGGCTGTATCCATGTGCAGAGCCATGACTCATAGGTACATAGTAGGTGCTCAGTAAACATTTGCTCAATGAACAAGGAAACAACCTGTGAAGACCCTCACCTAGAAGTGGTGCTGTAGACACATACCTGGAAGTGGCATTGCTGGTAGGGGTTCATGTTACTTTGTCAGATGCGGCCAACTTGCCCCCACCCCCGCCTTGCCCACATTGTGTGGTAAGCAGCTTTCTCCCCTCTGCCCATGGGAGGTGAGACGCAGGTGTCGTCTGGCCTGGGGTCCTGGTGAGGTTGCATGGGTCTCCTGCTCTCATGCTCCCCGGGTCCTCCAGGGAGTCACAGCGGCTACTTCCGTCCCCTCCCAGGTCCCGAGGACTCGTGCGAGTCCTACAGGCATGTGCTGGGCCAGCACAAGGTATCCTACGTGGTGCCCCGCTCCCACGGGGACGAGGAGCGCTTCTTCGTGGAAGGCCTCTGCTTCCCTGACGCCGGCTTCACGGGGCTCGTCTCCTTCCACGTCACCCTGCTGGACGACTCCAATGAGGTAGGGGGTGGCTGGGCGGAGCAGGGGACAGAACGCTGGCTCTGTTCCCTGCTGGTGTGAAAAACTGCAGACCCCTCACCACCTCGCCAGTTCTCTCCCTAGAGACTGAGGTGGAGCAGCTCACTCAGGATCACCGGCCCTCGGGTCACTGGGCCTCTGGACCCAAGGCCAGGGCTCTGTCCTCTCTGCTCTTCCCCTGCAGGATTTCTCTGAGTCCCCCATCTTCACTGACACTGTTGTGTTCCGCGTGGCTCCCTGGATTATGACGCCCAGCACCCTGCCGCCCCTGGAGGTGTACGTGTGCCGGTGAGTCTGGGGCATACTGCGGGTCCTTCTGACCCTGGCGGCCCCTCTGGCCTGGGTCTGTCCTGAGTCACTCTCCCTGGGCTCGTCTACAGTGTGAGGAACAACACACATTTTGTGGATGCCGTGGCAGAGCTGGCCAGGGAGGCCGGCTGCAAGCTGACCGTCTGCCCACAGGCCGAGAACCGAAATGACCGCTGGATCCAGGTACCACGGCCACCAGGCAGTGCGCAGCCAGGACACCACCCTGGAAGGGGAGGCTGGCCTGCCCCAACCGGGTGCGGCAGGGGGGCTACTGGGGAATATCCAGGAGGACCTGGGCGCTGTGATCTCCCACCCCAGGACACTGCTTTTTCTAATTCTAGACCTAGAGCTTGCCCCCTCTCTCCAGAACTTTCTGGACACCCAGGAACACACTGACACTGGATTCAACCCCATTCACCCCAGGCTCTGGCTGAATAATGGGTTGGGCACATGCTCCCTGCCCTTAGCAACCTGGACCAGTGGTTCTCCGAGGAGGGCGGTGTTGTCCCCGAGGGATACCCAGCAGTCTCAGGCATTTTGATTGTCACACTGAGGGTGGCGATGCTGCTGGCTTTTGGCCCCCGAGACAAAAAATGATCTGGCCCCAAATGTCCACAGTGCCGAGGCCGAGAAGCCCCAATGTGGTGAACTATTGCAGTACAAGTCCTAGCTCTTAGCATCTAAGATGTGGCAGCGGTGCCAGCAAAGCGCTAGCTGGGTTTGGAGGAAGGTGGCATCAGCTCTGTCCTGGGGCTCCGTGATGGCCTCTTGTCCATCTGCGCTGGACCAGATCTGGCAAGTGGATGGGTAATGACTTCTGCCATTCGGCGAGCCCTTATGGCCTGCCATGTGTTCTTACCATAGTGTCGTTCCTCCTTCTTGACAACTCCGTTATTGCCACCGGAGGAGCTCTCAGGGCTGCCAAGGCCCAGGGAGCTGGTAAGGGCCCTGCTGGCACTCAGCAGATGGGGGTCCTGGCAGAGGAGCAGCATGTGCAAAGGCCCAGAGGTGGGAGGCGTGAGAAAGAATGCTCACTCTGGCCAGGGCCGAGGTTCTCTGAAGGGTGAGAATTGAGGTAGGAGACCTTGAATGCCAAGCTAAGGACATGTTATGGCTGGAGGCTCATCCAATGAGGCAGGTAAGGGCAGGACTCCGGAGTGAGACCAGTTGGATTTGGATTCTGCCTGTGCTGCTGACTAGCTGTGCACCTTTGGACAAATAACTAGACCTCTCTGCTCCTCACTTTCCTCATCTGTAACGTGGGGTGATAGTAGTGCCTCCGCATAGGCGTGTCCTGAGGATGAATGGAGTTAATATCCACGAAGAGCCGAGGGCAGGGCACGTAACTGCGAGCTTCTCATTGGGTATGTAGTTTGTCTGGGTGGGGCCACCTTTGCCTCCAGGACCAGAGGGCTCAGGATTGACCCGGGCACATTTGTGGGTCTGAGAAGGAGACAGATCAGTACCTCCTCAGACCCCGTCAGTCCTGCCCAACTGTCAACCCTGCATGACCACACGTGGGGGCCAGAGGTTCTGGCTAATGCCCAGCAGCTTGCTTGTCCAAGTCAGGCCACCCCAAGTCCTTCTCTGTGTCCACTCTGCCCTGACCCAGCATGGCGACAGCCCCAAGGTCATGTCCATGTTGTTATTCATTCCCGGCCTGTCTTGCTTGTGACTGTAGGCAAGCGCACCCCTTCTCTGAGCCTCCAGCACCTCTTCAACCAGCAGGCATCATGGCCCCTGCCCTCTTCATGCCCAAGAGCTATGTTCCCTGAGGCAGAGACCTCCTGGGAGCAGTCTCCCCCAAAGTGCTCACTGTCAAGCAAGTGTGGGAAGTTGTTGACGGTCCACAGCCGGGCGTGTCTGTCTTTCGTAGGATGAGATGGAGCTGGGCTACGTTCAGGCGCCGCACAAGACCTTCCCGGTGGTCTTTGACTCCCCCAGGAATGGGGAGCTGCAGGACTTCCCTTACAAACGAATCCTGGTGAGTGGTCCGGGGTGCAGCCCAGCGCTGAGGGTGGGGGCACACTATCTCGAGGGCCACATTGGGATGTGGAGAACGGGGGGGGGGGGGGGTGGCCCTGGGAACCACGATCTTTAAGAACAGGAACAGAGTTGCCAGGTTAGACACAGGTTAAATTTCAGATAGGCGATGAGTGTCGTTTGGGTATAAGTATGTCCCAAACATTGCATGAGACATACTTATACTAAAATATATTTGTTGTAAAAAAATAAAATACATTGTATATCTGGAATTCAAATTTAACGGGGCATCCTCTATTTTTATCTGTTAAATCTGGCAGCCCTAGACAGGGCAGGCAGGACAGCGTAGCTGTTCAGAGCACAGGTTTTGGAGTCAGAGCAGCTCGGCTCTGTCACGCACATGCTGTGTGGACTTGCATGAGTCACTTTCCCTCTCTGAACCTCCGTTTCCTCATCAGTAAAAACGTCATCACAGCCCTGGCCCCATATGTGTCCGTGAGGCTGCTCTGTGTCGGCACAGAGGGAGCACACTGGTACTATTGGTGACGAGGCTAACTGGGCAGATGGCTGACCAGGGCCCTCTCTAGGAAGGAGGGGAGATTCCATTGGTGCCTAGAGAATGGGAGGCCCCACCCCACCCCCCAAACACACAGCTGGTAGGGGCTCTCACCTCTAAAGGTCCTTCTAAAAGGTGGCCCTGGGAAGTCCTCTCCTCTTCCAGAGTGGAAAGACTGAGGCCCAGAAGGCCTCTTGGTTCCCAGGGACAGGCCACTCTAGAGAAGCCAGATGACTGTCCTTGGGCTGGACTTGGCAGAAGGCCTGTGTAGAGAGAAAGGGATGGCCATGGCCTCAGGCTCTGTGTCTAATGGGGGGTTCAGGGGCAACCAGCACCCTCTCTGCTGCCTCGCTGTGACTGTGGGGGATAACCTGCTCTAACATGGTAGCAGGGCCAGCGGGCCTGTGTGTTTCCCAATGTTGGCCCTCGTGCACACGTGAAATAAATAGTTCAGATCCCAGCCTTTGACTCAGTATTTGCATATGAAGAATGGGCAGCCACTCCCGCCCCATCTTTAAGGAATTCAGAACCTGGAAAGTTGCTTTAAGCTCCTATTGGTGAGCTGTCTACCCTCACCCCAGCCAGCCTGACTCAGTTTCCCTTACCAGGGTCCAGATTTCGGCTACGTGACCCGGGAACCACAAGGCAGCTCTGTGTGTGGCCTGGACTCCTTCGGGAACCTGGAGGTCAGCCCCCCAGTGGTGGCCAACGGGAAGGAGTACCCCCTGGGGAGGATCCTCATTGGGGGCAACCTGCCTGGGTGAGAGAGGATCTGGGAGAGATATTGCTGGGATGGAGGCTAGGGCAGGGGTGATGGTGGCTGAAGGGTGAGGGGCTATTGCACCCCTCAAAGAGAACCAGAAAGAAGGAGCGATAAAATTGTAGTCCTAGATGTGGTGGGTAGGGAGGGCAGTGGGCTCCTCACCAGACATTGTCCACTTACCTTGGGAGTTTGAGAAGGCCAGAGTGAGCAGGGACCCAAGGCGCCACTCAACCCTTTTGTTTTATAAAAGTGGGCCCAGAGAGGGCAAACGACCTGGAAAGGTAACACCAAAAGCAAAGTTATTACTAGACTTAGGTCTTCCGATTCAGAAAATAAGCAGATGTTGCTACCAATTAACACTTACAGAAGAAAAAACTCTCAGTCTCGATAGTCCTGGAAGAAACTGCATTTAAGCCAGAGCTTGTTTCTACTATGATGTAAATGACTACTATCCGGTCTTTTCCTGAGAGCAGGAAAAGGGAGATATGGGATGTGAAAAGTGAGATGGCAGTCACACACACACACACACAGTAACAGCTTATGTCATATTCAACATGTAACCACAGGGTACCAATGGAAAAGAAAAGGAATTGTATGGTAATGGTTGTTTGCTGTATGATAGGCCAACACATAGAGCTAACCAAATTCAGCAAAGCAGTTAGAACAGACTTGGAATCAAATGGCAGGTGACTCAAGAAGCTTTGGAGGGGACTAACTGATCCCACAGAAAGAGGAAGTTTGGGTAAGGCCACTAGATCCTTTTCCAGAAGGCAAAGAAAAATGGGATTGAAATTCACTACTACAAAATGCTGGGGCTTTGGCGCCCCTTGGGGGTGATCTTGTCCACCTCTCTCCCCACTTGTGTGCAGGAGGGTGAAGCTGCAGTGAGAGAAATGTAAGATAGACTCGAGGAAGGACCACCTGCCGTGGGGGTGGCATTCAGGGGTAAAATTGGTCTCCTGGGGAACGTGAGGATGGGTCTGAGGACTTGCCTGGATGACAAAATAGATATAGTCTTTCCTGCTTACAAAGGCAATGCAGAAATCTTGAACTCTTGTCTTTCCATTACTGCATATCTTTTTTTGTTTGTTCAGTTAAGCAACTTTTTTCAACTCTTTGGGCCCCAGGTCAAGTGGCCGCAGGGTCACCCAGGTGGTGCGGGACTTCCTCCACGCGCAGAGAGTGCAGCCCCCTGTGGAGCTCTTTGTGGACTGGTTGGCCGTGGGCCACGTGGATGAGTTTCTGAGCTTCGTCCCTGCCTCCGATAGAAAGGTCAGGACTTGGGAGACAGAGCTGTTCCTGGCAGCTGGGTCAGGGGGTGAGCTCCCGGGAGCTATGCTGAGTCGAGGGAGCTCAGCCGTTCTGCTCTCTCCACACAGGGCTTCCGGATGCTCCTGGCCAGCCCAGGTGCCTGCTTCAAGCTCTTCCAGGAAAAGCGGAAGTGGGGCCACGGCAGGGCCCTCCTGTTTGAAGGGCTGGTTGGTGGGTACCAGTGTCCCCCATCACAGCTCTCAACCCCCTTCACCTAAAGCAAGACACATGGTGACTTGAGAGAGGGATGGCAAATTTTAAAGCAGGCTGTCTCCCCAAAATCAGGAGCCCTCACTCCTGTGACCACTCGCCTTGCTCCACCAGCCCCCATGGGCCGAGGCCGGGGCAGAGCTGGCAGAGAGCGCCGTGATGGATGATGGGCATAGGGAGGGCAGAGGCAGGCTGGAGATGTAGCCAGCTTCATGCCTGGGACCAGTGTGGTCCCACAGGGCCCTCTGCTCAGAAGAGCCCCTCGCCTGAGGTTTGATGCCCAGCTGTCACTGTCTTGAAATTCGCAATAGTCTGCGCTTTGTGAGAGAAATCTGATTGGACAATGGACCGTCTATCAGGGGCTTGGACCCTGGGCTCATGGATGTTCCCGTGAACAGTCCTGTCTCCCGCTGCCTCCCAGGACTGAGTCCCCCCTCCTAGCACAACCCCAGGACCCCAGATGGAAAGTGTCAGGAATATAGATCTCTCCCACCCCGATGATCCCCGAGGGACCATGACTAGCCACCTTTGAACCCAGATTAAACCTTAAAAATCCTCCTCTCCAAATTTTATGTACTAGGCAGGGAAGCCATCATCGTCTTTCCCTGAAGCACCAGGTTTGCAGTGAACAAGGCCCGGGAAGAGGTTGAGCAGTTTTTCCAAATGCCAAGCTGGGAAGGAGAGTTGGGGGGACTCACAGCTGTCAGGCCACACACAGCCACCATGCAGCCCTGCCGAGCTGACGGCCACGGCTGTGACCAGGGAAGCCCAACACCGCTAAATAACAACCTACTTTGTGCCCAGCCGCAGGCCTGTGCTGCACCCCAATTGTCCTGTTTGACCTCATGAAGGCCTGGGGGGATCCCTGTCACCCCCTTCATACCTGAGAATGCCTGGAAATCGGTCCCTGGCCCAGAGTCGAGGATGCAGCAGAGCTGGGTCTGAACCCCAGCCATCCGACTCCAGCTGGGGTGGAGGGGATGCCCAGCTGGCAGATGTGTCCAGGAAGCCACTTCCTTTCCCATGGTCAAGGCTTGAGGCCCTTCTCGAGCACTGGCTTGATTATAAGCTCCCCGTTTCCTAGCTGTTAGACCTTGGGCAAGACTTTTATGTCTCTGAGCCTCAATTTTCAGATTTGTGAGGGGATAATAATGCATATACGGTGGGGCTGCAGTGAGGGTTAAGTGAGGTGCTAAATGTGGAGCTCCGATCTCAGGGCCTGGCATGGTAGGAACTGAATAGAGACAGCAGCTGTGAGGATGGCGAGCCGTTGCCTCTAACCTCCCCTTCCCTGTCCAGCCCCGTCTCCTCGGACATCCCAGGCATCCGCACACTCCGTGCTTCACCTCGTGGAGTGCAGGGCCAGGGCCAGTGGTGTCCACCACAGCTGGCACTGGTGGGCAGGTGGTGGTCCAGCCCCACCCTCACTACACAGAAGAAGAGGAATCATCACCCAGTGCCCTGGGGGGAGGGGCTTGTCATTTCCCAATGGAAGGCATACCCCTTCCAATGAACTCAAATGCTTACGGCACTGTGGTCCTCTTCCCGCTCACTTCTCACACAGCCAAGCTTGCATGGTGGCCAAGTTGAGCTCTGCTGGGTGGGGCCTACCAGCGTCCAGAAAGGCCAGAGAGCTGCTGACTTAGCAAGACCAGGAGCTGTGAACTTGGCCCCTGCCTGGCTGCTCCCCAGAGCAGGTGGCCCTCACTGCCGGTACTGTTGCTGCCCTCCCTTCAGGTCTGTCTCTCCCCTTCTCAGGGAGTGTGCAGGTCAACACCATCTCCATCAACCAGGTCCTTTCCGATGAGAACCTCATCAGCTACAACAAGTTTGTGCAGGTACAGGGCACGGGCTATGAGTAGAGGTGGGGATGACTGGGGACAGAGATGGGGACGGATGTCTAAGGCTCACGGTTCCTGAAAGCTCAGGCTGGAACAGGCCCAGACAGAGGGGCTCTAAGCCTCTCCTCTGACCCAAGAAAAATGAGTGGGTAAGCCATGTGCCCATGAGGAGGACAAGCATTGCAGGCAGAGGGAACAGCACAGCAAATGGCCCTGAGTAGAGTGTATGGGGCTCAGAGTGTATGAGGGCAAGCAGGGGTCCGTAGGGTCACATGAGACCTTGTAGGGCATTGCTAGGATGTTGGCTATGGCTCTGAGTGAGACTGGAGGTCACCGAGCAGGGGGAGCGGGTAGTGAGCAGAGGAGGAGCCTGATCTGACTTCGGCTTTGAAAGGGTCTCTCTGCTGCTATGTCGAGACTGTACCATCACATTGCGGGGCAGGGGCAGACGGCGGGTCCCAGCAGCAAATGCGTGGCACCTCAAGCTGTCTAAGTTTGATTGAAGGAATATTTATAAAGGCACAGGCAGCATTTGGGGAAACACCAACAAGGTCTGTGCAGTGTCCCAGACTAGAAAGAGGGGAGCTGTCCCCACCCCTAGGCCTGAAGGAACTAGGGAGGAGAGCTGCTGCTGGAACCCGGAGGGGTCACTCTGAACAGAAGGGTGTGAGACAGGAGCTGTGACCTTCACGACCAACGCACAGTGACCTGGCAGGGAGGGAGTGGGAGGACCCATAACCCCCGCACTCTCCTACCGGCCCCCACCTCCTGCCTGTGTCCCCACTGGCTGAAGCCCATCAGAAGCCAGTGGCATGGGGACACCTGGTTCTCAAGGGCCAGCCTCCTGGGGCACTGAGTGGAGACGGTGTGCAGCATGTCTGGAAGGGTCCTGCAGACACAAGTGCCCAGATGGAGTCAGACGGGCAAGGATTTGATCAGGGACCCTGGGGAGAGGGGCAGGGGCCGGAGGGGATGGGAGCGCCGACCTGAGTGAAGGAGAAGGCAGGCAGGCTGGGAGGTAGAAACTGGGGAGCCGTCAGAACCCAGATGGTGTTCAAACCATGAGACCGAAAGAGATTCCCTAAGGAGGGAAGGATGCAGAGAAGGGGAGAGGGTCAAGGATGGAACACTCTGGAACACTGTCATTTTGAGCCCCGCTAGTGGGATAGGACTGTGAGGAGTGGCACATAGGTCAGGTATATTTTGATGAAGGGGTACAAAGATAAGGTTGGTGTAGAGAGCTGGGCAGCCCATGCCTCCTTACCCAGACATGACCCCATGGGGCCCCCGATACACACTGGCAAGGGTCCCCAATTCTACCTCCTCTTTTCCCAGAGCTGCATCGACTGGAACCGGGAGGTGCTGAAGCGGGAGCTGGGCCTGACGGAGCGGGACATTGTGGACATCCCCCAGCTCTTCAAGACCGAGAAGAAAAAGGCTATGGCCTTCTTCCCTGACTTGGTGAGGCCACCATCTGGGACTTGAGGTTTCCTCAAATTAGGCTCCAAGCCTCCACTCTCCAGAGGGGCACAATGTTTGGTGGCTGCCACGTTTGGGATTGTGGTGGCCGGTGGGGGTGGCAGAGAGAAACAGGGGTTCCATGGTGGCCAGCAGGAGGGCTTCTGGTTGGCTGATCACCGTGGTCCCTACAGATGCTCACTGACCAAGCCCCTTGCTCAAGGACCATCAGGAAAGGGCCCCTCCCCCTCCCAGGGACCCACTTGACATGTGTGGAGTGAACAGATTGTTACGTGAGGTGCTATGTGAAGGCCACAGTGTCAGCTGGGAGCTGACATGTCCATTCTGCTCCCTTCCTCCTGGCTGACAGCTATTCATCCATCCTACATACATTAGGGTGCCCTGAGGGAGATTCAGAGATGATGCAGGCTGCTCCCTGCTCTCAAGTAGCTTCGGATCTAACCCGGAGGGAGGGAAACGCCTCCCTTCTCTGAGGACTTGTCCTAATGATCAATTTTGTATAATGATGTGGCGGTTCAAAGGTCAGAGAATCCAAGAATGCTTCATGGAAGAAGCAGCCTTTGCTTGAGCCCCGAGGGCTCAAAATTTGAACTTACATCTGAAACACCTGGATGCAAGCAGGTCTGAGTCAGCAGGTCCAGGTAGGGCCTGAGACACTGCTTCCTTTCTAACCAGGGCCCAAGTCACACAGATGCTGCTATCTGAGGGCCACGCTTTGAACAGCACTGCTGGAGAGCACCCAGTTTCCCTCCCCACGCCCCCTTCCCCTCCCTGCCTCCACCCCCTCCCACCTCCAACCCCAGCCCCCATCCATCCTCCGGAGGAACTCAACTCACCCATCACCAGACCCTTGCAAGGAGCCTGTCCGCACCGCCATTGCTTCACTCCCCCACCCCCTTTTTCCTTCCCTCTCTGACTTTTTGGCCCTCCTGGATTTCCCCACCAGCAAAGCCTCTCATCACTTCACTTCCTTCCTGCATGTTTAAGGTGGCCTTGCAATTACCTGTTTGTCCCCAGAAGCTTATGCGTGGGTTCAGATTCTTGTGTTTGCAGAAAACAGAGGCCTCCCAGGCCAGCTTCAGCTAGAGAGGGAGATTTAATATAAGTACACCATGAAGCCGAGCACAGGGATGGCTGCAGCGGGGGCTTCAGGGGGGCCTGGAACCATCTCTTACCTCTGCGTCTATTTACGTTATTCATCCCCTCCTTCCTCTACCTCTCCCTCCTCCAGCTTGGCTTCCTTTGCTTCTCTGTCCCTGAGGATGGACATGAACATGGCCATGTACTATAGATACAGACGCAGAGACTGACTTGACTGTCCTGCCATGTCAGCCTCAGATACTCGAGCCAGAGGATCTGATTGGTCTGGCTTGGCTCGGATGTCTACCCTGGTCCATAGGCTAAAGCACAGATATGGCATCCACCACAATCCCTCAATAAGGAGAGCAGTCACCAGAGAAATGAGTTGTCATCGTGAGCTCTGCGCACGCTCCTGGGAAGGCACAGCTGGCTAGAGTTCTTAACAGCCCAGGTGCCTTTCCCGCTGCATGGAAGGGTGAATAGCTATTTTCAAGGCTGCCCAAAAGACAAACTCACGTCCTACCAGGTGGAATGAAGGTGTTGGGGTGGGAGCTGAGGATGAAGTGCTGCCCCTGACCTGGGATCTCACCTTCGCAGGTGAACATGCTGGTGCTGGGCAAGCACCTGGGCATCCCCAAGCCCTTCGGGCCCATCATCCATGGCCGCTGCTGCCTGGAGGAGAAGGTGCGGGCCCTGCTGGAGCCGCTGGGCCTCCACTGCACCTTCATTGACGACTTCACCCCGTACCACATGCTGCATGGGGAGGTCCACTGCGGGACCAACGTGCGCAGGCAGCCCTTCTCCTTCAAGTGGTGGCACATGGTGCCCTGAGCCTGTCCCTACCGCCATCCTTTCCCCCTGGGGTGGGGCATTGCCCCAGGTGATGGAGATTGAGACAGGCCCCTAAATAATATGTGTCAGGAGACCCCAAGTGTCCAGACGGAATGCCAAGGGTGACTCCTCCCTCTCCAGAGCCTGTTTCCTAGAAGTGTTCACGCCTCATCTGCAACCCATTTGCTCCTTGGGCTTAATTCCACTTGGCCTTCCGTGAAGGAGGACCTCATTTCTTGTGGCCTCTCCTGCAGATCAACATGCCCCGTGGGGCCTCCTCCAGACAGCCCCACCCTCAAATCCTCCATTTGCAGCCAAATTCACTTTGGGATCTGGAAACATCCATGTACCTCATCCACCCTGTCAGCCTGTGTGTCCTTATGGAGGAAGGAGCCATGATTCTGCTGTGGTCTGATTGCCTCTCTCTCTGCAGGGGAACAGCCCCAGAGTCAGATCCCTCCGCACAGGAGAGATTCAGGCCATTGCCCCACCCACAGGGAAGGAGCTAAGGTCCACTTACCTCAGTGCGGGACCATCACTCCAACTGCCAAGTTCCTGACCAGATCTTGAACTCTACCTACCCTGCCCAAAGCCTAGTACGAGCCTTCACGTAGGAGGTGCTTCTAGGTGCATGTGGAAGAAGAGATAGTTGTCCCTCAGCCTTATAAATCCCCCATCATCTGACATTCAGAGATCTGGCTTTGTACCTCCTGGAATGTCTTGCAGATGCAAGTATCTGGGGAATTCCTGGCGATGGAGAAGTCTGTGGGTGCAGGGGTAAAAACATCCACATAGGGTGCTTGGGTGGCCCGGGGGCCTCCCTCTGCTGGAGGGGACACCCCTGGCAGGAGGTAGTCCTGTTGGGCCACAGAAGGGACCTACAGGGGCCAAACCCACCGAGACTGGTGACAGTGGGACAGCTCTGGGAATAAACTGTTCCGTATGCTGGGAGAGAGGGAGAGGGAGAGGGGGCGAGTGGTGTTCTCCAGATGTGCTCAGTTACTTGTGTTCTGTACGGGTCCAGCTGAGTTCTTCCATCACTGGCTAATAAATCTACAGAAGCACAAATGGTTTGAATATGACTTCAGCCCTTCTTTGGGATTAGAACATGATAGTAAGAGAGAACAGAATTTCTTGAAGCTGAAGCCTTTGCTTGCCCAGCCCCTGAAGGATTTGGGGATGATAAGCCAGATTTTGGTAAGACTGAGGTTGCTCTGTCTTGGACACAGGACGAGTTAGGGCTGGCGGGGATGTACAAATGCAAGCTTGTGGTCAGATGCTGGGCAGCCAGGCCCAAGTGAGCGTGACAGGGCAAGGGGCTGGGCTGCAGCCGGAAGGTTGCGTTGTGAGTGTGGCAATGGGGGAAGCCAGAGCGTGTGGAGCACGGGGCGGCCTGCTGTGAACCCTTAGCAGCATCCTCTTCCTGCCTATGGGGAGGCCTCCGGAGCCCCATAAGAGGCCAGGCAGGCTTGTTACGGGGCCCTGGGAAATCACTCCCTCTGCCAATCACCCTGCCAACCCTCCCATTGTCGCCGGATGTGCAAAACAGCAGCAGACCCAGGCTGGCCCCAGCACTGGGCTGCTGCTGGGTGGGTAGAAGAGAGCTCAAGGTGTCTCCAATGCCCCCTCCTCAGTGCCGTTTGCTTAGGTTCTCGGGAGTGGACTCCCAATGCCCTGCCATGGCCAGATTTTATCAGAATAAGGCCACCTCCATAGGAAGTTGAAACACATGAGGATGTTGAGAAAATCCAGTTTTTGAAAGAGTTTGGTTAACCAATGTCACCCCAATAAATTGAATAATAAAGAAAATGAAAGGGTTTGGGGTAGGGAGTGTGACTTTCTAGGAAGCAAGTTCTTAAAACTGGGAGAATAGGGTTGAGCTTCCAAGCTGGCTTTTTTGGCCCCCAGGTGCCCTCGGGCTGGCCGCAGGGCTCTGGGAGGACCTAGCAGAAAGCCCTGGTCACTTCTCTCTTCCCCAATTGGCCTCCTGGGCTCTAGGCTGGTGTGGGTGAGGTAATGGGGCAGCCCCAGGAACCTGAGCCCGATGCAGAGAGGAAGCAAAATAAATCCTCGTTTGGGCTGCGGAAGCTGGCCTTCGCCCGTCCCCGCAGCGGGTTTAGTCAGTGTGTTTGTTTCCTCGGGCTGCTGTAACAAATGACCACAAGCTCAGCGGCTCAAAACAATACAGTTTATTACGGTACAGTTTGGGAGGTCAGAAGTCTGAAATGGGTCCAGTATCGGAAGGGCTGGGTCCCTTCTGGAGCCTTCAGTGGAGAATCTGGGTCCTTGACTTTTCCAGATCCGAGAGGCTGCCTGCCATCCTTGGCCTGTGCCCCTTCCTTCCTCCCTCTTCAAAGCCAGCAGTGTGGCCTCTTAAAAGTGTCTCGGACCCTCTACCACCTCTTCCACTTATAAGGACCCTTGGTTACATTGGGCCCACCTGGACGAGCCAGGAGACTCTACCATCTCGGGTCAGCGGATTCACAACCTCCGTTCCTTCCATGACCTTGACTCCCCGGGGGCCACGTACAGTCGCATATTCGCAGGTTCTGGGGATGAGGTGTTGGCCATCTTTGGAGGGCCATTATTCTGCCAGCCTCAGGCAGCGAGGCCCCAACTGCGCTTTCTGGCCTCCATGACCTGGGCCACACATGTCCCCTCTGAAATCCAGCCTGGCCACCTGACAAGTGTTGTGGAGTCAACAGGAGAAAGATGCCATCAATGGGCACTCCCTCCAGGGCTGGTGCTCTCAGTCCTGGACCCTCAGCGATGCTGGGCTGAGACCTAGGACCCTGTGGGTGCAGACTGGTGACTCCTAGAAGCACTGGGGGCTGCTTCATCAAGCCTGAGGATAAGGGTCACCTCTCCTGGCCACTGGCTTCGCAGGTGACTGCCCTTGCTGAGCTGTCTGGTTCTTGACCCTGGAACCCCCCCACCCCAAGAAACCAGGATGAGGCCTGGGTTCTTGTGGGGGATCTCCCTCTCCCCGCTAATACACTACTGTTGCTCCAACACCAAGGTCAGCCTTGACCCTGGGAAGGTCAGGATCAGGGTCCTGAGAGAGCCTGAAGGCTGCAGGGCTGGGCCAGTTACACCCCAGCAGAAGCTTGTTCCACACCCTCTATTTATTCCTCCTTTGTTTGTTCAAAAAATACTCAATGAGTGTGTATTGGCTGGGAAGCAAATCTCTAGCCTCAGAAGTCTGCATTGAGGGAGGTAGCCAGTGAAGAAACAAATAACCAAAACTCATGGAAGTGCCATGAAGCGGAGAAAGGGAGGAGCAGGGAATGAAGGGGGTGGGGACCTGTTTCAGCAGAGTGATTCAGAGGGGGTACGCTTGGGCCGAGACCGTAGGACGACACCGAGCCGTGGGCAAGCAGGGGAACACGATTCCAGGCGTTGGGAACTACTGTACAAAGGCCAGGGGACGGGAGGGTGCTTGCAGCTTAGGCAGAGTGAGAGGAAGACCTGGGGTGGGCAGGCTGGGCCGGGTGTCCAACCTTTCGGTGTCTCTGGGCCACACTGGAAGAAGAGGAGTAGTCCTGGGCCACACATTGAATACTCAAACAGTAACGAAAACTGATGAGCAAAAAAAGGTTTTAAGTAAATTTACGACTTTGTGTTGGGCCGCACTCATAGCCATCCTGGGCTGCGGGTGGGACGCCCCCGTCTAGACCACGGCTGGGCACCCTGCCTGCACACGGCAGCCTCTGGGCAAAGCAGCACGGCATGATGCGAAGGCCATGTGCCTCGGAGTCAGACGATGCGATGCAGAACTGGAACTTGGCTGTGCACTCGTCTTCTCTGAGCCTCAGTTTTCTCCTCTGCACAGTGGACAATACAGTTGTGCCTGCCTCATGGAGCTCGCATGGGTTTAAGTGACGTGATTAGCAGCAGTGACTGGCATAGTAAGTGCTCAATAATCGATGACTATTGTTATGCGATATCCCCCAGACCCTCCTCTAGCCACTGCGCTTTAGATAAATTCCTAATTTCTGCATTCTAATAGGGGACCAGGACCCTGTGTGACCAGAGGTCAGATTTGGGAGGAGGGGAAGGGGAGGCTGTCCCAGGGAACTCTCAGATTGCATCCTGCTGGTCTTGGCTTCAAGGGGTGGATCCCAGAGGAGGCTCAGGCCCAGACAGGAAGCACAGGCCTGTCTTTCTTACGGGGATTTACAGCTCTGGGTGGCACTGGGCCCGCCTGACTCACCCTGTGCTCAGAATGAGGAATCAGTAACTGCAGGGCCTTGGCAGGAGGCCCCCAACTCTGTGGTCTCCAGCACCCTGGCCGGCAGCTCCGGAGGGCGGGAGTGTCAGGCCGGGGCTCCTGGGGCTCTGGGGAAGAGGGTGGGAAAGGAACTGTGGGTGACTGCGCAGAGTCTGTGAAAACGGTCATTTCCTACGAAGTCCATGTTGTCCCGCATCCTCTGCAGCATGATGATGGTGAGTGTGAGCCGTGTGCCGGGCACATGCAGGCACGTGATGGACTCGAGACACATATCCTGTCACTGGCTCTGCACGACGGGCTAGCCAGCGGTTACTACTACTGCCCTCACCGCACAGACGTGGAGACCGAGGCACAGCGGAACGGACTTGCCTGCGTCACCGAGTTCAGTGGGGAGACAGGCGTGAGCTTCGACAGGGGACCGCCATAGCCTGGGCTCTTAACCAGCCACTGTAATGGTTCTCAGCCTGTCTGCATGTTAGGATCACCTGCAAGGCTTTAAAAACCGAGCAGGCTGAGGGCCCCGCCCTCGGAGATTCTGTCCGGATATGACTGCCCGGTGATTCTGACGCACAGTCCAGTCGGGGTACAGCATCAGTGACCCAGGCTGCATTGTCCTCCTAGCACCTCTGCCCCTCCCCCTCCCAGGATCAGCAATCACGAGAACCCAGGGGCCACGTGGGCGCAAGGCACTCTGGGAAATGGGGTCCTCTGCAGGGCAGCAGCCCCCCGGGGTTGAGTCCCCATGATAGACAAAGGAATTCTTTGCTGACACTAGCCACCTCAGACCAGAGGAGAAAGACAGAAGGCCAAAAAAAAAAAAAAAGCTCTCTTTCACGGAGGAGGCATCCCAGGCCCCAGACTTCAGTTTTCAGCTCAAGTTGCATTTCTATTCATTTCATGTTGTCCCATCTCGGGGATTTAGAGTCTGTCTTCTTCTCATAGCTGCAATCACCCAGCGCCGGGCCCAACCCTGCAGGCTCCTCCCTGTCTGCTCTTTGACCTGTTCCCAGGCCCCCTCAGGCTGCAGGGCTGGGGCTCCCTGGCGGACGGAGAGCCAAGGTAAGTAGAGTTTCCTGGAGAGAGATTAGTGAGCCCAGAGCCTCCTCAGTGGGAGCAGACAAGGCCCTCCTCAAGGACCTGGTGGCTGACAAAGGCGTGTGGGAAGCGTCCGTTTTTCCCTCCCCCCTTCCCTCTTCGGGGCGATGAAGCAGCTCACTGATGTGCTCACCTGGACCTGCCTATCACTCATGCGTAAGAGCTCTGCAGGTGGGAGAGGAACTGGAGCCAACCCGCAAGCACACCTGCATTTAGTTCATTAGCTGTTTACTGAGCACGTCCTATGCACCCAGGTGTTCGGCGGTAACGGCTGTGGCCCAGGTCAGAGCACGGGCCCTGGGGCCGGGCGGCCAGCGTGAGCTTCCTGCCTTGGCCACTTGGCCGATATGTGACTTTGGGGAGGTTACTTAACCTTCCTGAACGTTACGTAACTTTCCTCATTGGTGAGATGGGGACACTAATAGCACCTGTCTCGGGGTGGTGTTGGGAGGTCTGTAGCAGCGTGTCGGGTAGGTGCTTGGCACAGTGGCTGGTTGCCTGTAAACTGCAGCCACATGATGGGGGAGGATGCAACTTGAGCTGACTTGCCCCTGGAAGCTCAAAGACAGGTGTGCTTGGCTCAGAAGCCCCGATTTTCTGCGCTGCCACCCACAGAGTCTTTTACACGCCTTTTCCTGGTCATAAGCGTGTTTAAGTTAAAGTTTCTTACAAACGTTTTATGAACATGTAGGAAGTCTGGCTCCAGCAAAGCCTTGATTAACACAGCAGGTTCGAGCACTTTCTACCCACTGGGAGGAGGGCCGTGGTGTCTCCCGTCGGTCCGCCACGATGCGCTCCAACGAGACGTGGGCAAACTCGCACCAGGCCCAGGGGACGGCAGGGGCTGGGCTCCCTGGTCCCCAGAGGGCATCACCCCTGTCCCGGGCACCTTGATCTCCTGGTTCCCCACATTTTCTTGTGACAGTGGCAAGGATTAGAAACGCATGCTTGTAGGATGCCAGGGGGCAGGAGTCACCTTGGAATTCCTAGACATGAGGGCACACGGGGGACACCCACAGCGAGCGTGGCCACGGTGTGCGCTTGACAGGAGTGGCTGTTCTGAACCAGCGGATGAAATGAAACCACCGCTAAGCCTCTCTCTGAAGCAGTTCCGTCTTTGAAGAAGTGAAGGCCAAGGTTAAACTTACTTCCATGGTTTGTTCTTTGAACCCTTCTTGGGTCTTTAAATGAGTCTCAGCATCCTGAGAAACTGCATCTCAGTGTTAATTATATTAATCCGAAACATCTCACTCGTAGAAATTACAGCCGCCCCAGGCAGTTCCCAGGGCTCCGGCAAGCAGGGACCTGAGAAGGGCTGGGCCATGCCTCATTCTGAAATGCATCTTACGTGAGTAACGCTGCCCAGGAAGGTCCTAGACAGCTCAGTCAGTATGTTTACTTATTTTTTTTTTTTTTTTTACTCCATTGATGCAATCCTCAAGGGATTTGAGGCCACTTATAAGAAGGATGTAGTCAGCAAGCTGGTGATTTAAAAATAGAGGGAAGGAAAACACCAAAGTAGGAAAGAAAGTAGGAAAGACAGGCAGGGGGAAAGGGCAAACATACTCACATATGACCAGGAGGGTCAAACCAGTGAGTGTGGTCAAGGTCAGGGTTAGGGTCTGAGCTTCCCAGCCGTCCATTCGAAGAAAGGAATCAGAATCAGCCACCCAACTCTCGTTATCCGGAGGGAGGCAGCCCGCCGAACGACTCCCACCACACGGGCACCTACCTTCATAGAAGGACATGGAGTGGTCAGTGCCCGCAGCCCCGTCATAGCACCAAATTAGAGAGGGATTCCGTGGGGCCGAGCCTCTGTTGCTCATCTGCAACATGCGAGGGATGCTTACCCTCCCGGGCGGTTTGAGAACTAGACCAGTGCCCAGCAGACAGTAAGCGCCCAGCAAATGTTCATTTCTCGCTTTCTCCCCTCCCCCATCTCCACAGCATTAGTGCCTCATTCACTGTGTCCAAGACAGCTTTGTCATCCTCACCCCTATTGTATATGGGCGCAATTACTCTGACTCTGTGTCTCCCTCGGCGGTACAGCCTGGGGATGCGGCAGTGACTGAGCAGATGAGGACCCTGACCTTAGGGAGCTCACAGATCAGTTGAGAAGCAAGGCTGGCAAACAGACGAGGCAACATAGTGCGACCAGGTGATACAATGTCCATTTATGGCTTTAAAATGAAACGTAAGCTAAGACTAGAAAGGACCTCCTTTAACCTGATGGAGAAAACCTGCAACAGCGGCTCTGCAGACAGCAGCTTCCACGTGGCCGGGGAACCTGCCTGAAGTGAAGCCCCTGGGGCCGCACTCAGGTTTACTGAATCAGAAACCGGGGCCGGGGGAGCTGAAGAGGGCAGCAGCCTTCTGTGCTTGAGTAAGGCCTCTGGTGCTGCGGTTGCTGCTGGAGCCCACGAAGGCTGGCCCGCAGGAAACCCGCCCCACACACGTGCCTGACATGGGAGGTTGAGACTGCCCTCCTAGGACCAGAACAGGGCGCACGCCCCTGCCATCCCTTCTACTGAGCAGAAAGTTCTTGCCGTGCAGTGAGGCAAGAAAAGGAAAGAAAAGTTGTGAGGACTGGAGAGGCACAGTCCTACATGTAGGAAATCCAAACGAATCTCTAATCTATAAAAATTAATAATAAGATGGTTTAGCAAGGCTATCGCTGTAAAACCAACATGCAGAAACCCATTGTGTTCCTACATGCCAACAGCAAATAGAAAATGTAAACTTTAAATATACCACTTACAGGAGCATCGGAAAAGTGAATAAAAACGAAGAGCAAACCTAACAAAAGGTGTGCAAGACCTTTATGGAGTAGACTATACGACTGTGCTGGAAACATTCGAGACACTCTAGACTGATGGGGAGAGAGACCATGTTCGCACAATGGTGAGGCGGTGTCGATTCTCCGGTGAATGAATGCAAACCCAGTTAGAATCGCTATAGGGTGTGTGTGTGTAGGACTTGTAAGCTAATTTTAGATTTTATGTAGAACAGTTAAGAGCCAAGAACCATTAAGTCATTCTCCAAGATGAAACCGTGAGCTAACTTGCTCTACCAGATAGTAAGACTTATTGTAGCCCTGGCTGGTGTGGCTCAGTGGATTCAGCACCGACCTGCAAAGTCACCAGTTCGATTCCCAGTCAGGGCACAAGCCTGGGTTGTGGGCCAGGTCCCCAGTGGGGGGCGTGCAAAAGGCAACGGATCCATGTGTCTCTCACACACTGATGTTTCTCTCCCTCTCTTTCTCCTTCCCGCCCCCTTTCTCTAAAAGTTAATAAATAAAATCTTTCTTTTTAAGAAAGACTTACTATAAAACCATGATAACTAAGACAACGAAGAACATAAGCAGAGACAGACGAACAGACCGATTTCATAGACCGGAGGGCCAGGCATTTCTTTATGGAGCAGTTGGAGTTGATCAGCCTGTGTGCTGCTCTGTCGCCGCTTACATGTGTTATTTTCTCCCAGAGGCTTATCTTTTTACCCTCTGAATCGGTTTTTAATAAACAGTTCTCAATTTTGATATAAAGCTTATCATTCCTCCCCCCCCCTTTTTTTTTTGTTCTTTGTGGGCCTGGCAAGAGGCAGGCAACTGTGTGCAGGAAACACCGGCTTCCCACCCTGCCCCACAAGAGCTGTGGCACCTTGGGAAAGGCACCGTTCTTCGCTGAGCCTCTATTTTCCCCTCTATAAAGTGGGTAGTAATAATAAGCTCCTCTATGCCTCGTATTGTAGGAAGAAGTAGATGGTATAAAATCGGAAAAGCATGTGGCAGGCAGCTAATGCATCTCATGCTCAGGGGCAGGATGCCTAGGGTTCAAATCCTGGCTTTCCCGCTTTCTCGCTGTGTATCCCATCCGAGCCTGTTTCTTCTGCTGTAAAACGGGAATAACAGTGGAGCTGACATCGGAGAGCTGCTGCTGCTGGAATGGAACGAGGGAGTAATAACAGCCCTCCTTCACAGGCCGCCTCAGTGAGTTATTCCATGTGAAGTGCAGGGAATGGTGCCCAGCACACAGAAACACCCTGCGGGCCACCCAGCCTGGGGGACTTGTCCCAAGCCGGGCTAGTCTTTGCATGGGCTACCTGGGCTGTGACCTCTTGCCTAAGATCGTGAAACTTCCCCGTGTTTCCTGCCTTACCCACTCTGACAGCCCTGATTGGCACAGCCAGGCAAGGCTGGCTGGATGCAGGTGGCCATGGCCCCAGGCAGGGACCGGTCTATGGCCAGGAGGGCCCAGACCTGCAGTGCCACCCCTGGGCTACGCGAGCCCTCCGCCCTTCATGGGAAACTGACAGAGCCAGCCTGCCACTGATTCTGGCACCAACACCCATGGGGTCAGGGGCAGATCTGGGGCAGAGGAGGAGCTGAGAGCACAGGCATTGGACCTGAGTAGGGAGGGGCTGGCCACTGAGCCACAAACCACAGGTGCTGCTGACTCATGGCCTCAGCTGGGCCGTATAAAGGAACTGCCCGGGGCTCCCTTCAGCCGCAGGGACCAGCTGGTGAACTATGGCCCAGGGGACAGTGGTCCATGTGGCCCCAGAGCAGCCCACTTATGCCGTATGTGTGCTGGGCACCGAGATGCAGCTAGATGTCTACGGGTGAGCAGGGGGCATCCTGGGGGCGGGAGCAGGTCTGGTGATGCTGGGCGAACAGGCTCAGCCGACACAGGACGTGGGCTGGGTCAGGCTGCAGGCTCCAGCCTCTGTAGCTGCTGCTGGGAGACAGGCTGGAAAGAGAACACCTGAGTGGCCCTGGGTCGTGCTGCTCAGGGCAACAGGTTCTTTGCCATGTACAAGAGGGAGTTCCCTGGGGGCCTCACCGCAATTAAAGTGTTGCCACTGAGGCCGTGGGAGCTCAGAGAGGGTCTGTGACTTGCCTAAGATCGCACAGCAAGTGCGCCCTGGAAGCAAGGCCAGACCCTGGACTCCATGGCCCATGCATAGCTGGTTCCTGGTGCAGTCAGTTACGTCCCACCCCTCCACCAAGCCTCCCGCCATGGGTGTGTAACAGCGCGGGTGTGATGAGATGGGCTCTGCTGTGGTCGAGGCTGAGGTGGGAGCCCTGGCCCCGCGGTTGGCTAGCTGGGCGGCCTTGGGCAACTGAGCCTCTGTTCTCTCCCTAAAACACAGCTGGGTCGGCACCCCCTCCTCAGCAGCTCGGCCAGCTTGACCTCCCCCCACCCCACCCCCAGCACACACATGCCTCCTCACCTTTGCTCAGGCTGTGCCTTCTGTCACCGGGCTTGGAGCCCCGAGAGTGACAGACACGGAGGCAGGGACAGACCACACGTGTGCGGGCGCCTGTTCCAGAGCTGTGGTTACAACTCTGCTAGTGTGTTTCACTCTCTGGAAAGTGCCCTCCCTGGACCGGGATCTGCATTGATTACATTCAAACAAACTCCTGCTGGCCTGAGGTGAACGTGGAAGCCTGTGGAGGGCTCTCTGTGACGCTGAGGCTGGGGCTGGGGCAGGACCACACACCAGGCCCCTCGTCGTGACTTCTGATGCTCACAGAAACCCCTCACGCTCAGCACAGTCATCGTGCCCATGTTAGAGATGAGCAGCCTGAGGCTTTGAGAAGTGAAAGCATCCACCCGAGGCCACACAAATTAAAGTTGTCAAAGCCAGGAGATCGGCAGCCAGGACTGTCTGACCCTAACCTCGCCTGCCTCCCCAGCACACACTGCCTCCGGGTGCTGTGGGGCTGGCCTTGCTGGGCACGGCTGCCTGCTTGGTGGAGTTCATGCAGCTTCCACGGGGCGTGGGGAAGGCCCAGAGTTGGTGGTGGGTGCAGGAGGTGCCACCCACGGAAGATGGGGGCTGTTCCAAAGCTGCCAGCCATGGGCTTCTCGTCCTCCCAGGCTCTCCTGCTCAATAGGAGACCACTCAGGGTGGCAGTGAGGAGCACGAACAAGTCTGTTAGTGTGTCTGAGCCTCAGTTTACACATCTGTAAAATGGGAAAATCAACAGCCACCCTGCTGGATTGTGGTGAGGATTAAATGATAAAATGCAGGCCAGCCATCCTGCAGAGTGGTCCTCCTTTCCCAGGAGGGTTGCATGTGCCCCTGAACGTGAGGGTGTTGCAGACTCATGGGTGGTCATGGGTAAGGGAATGTTGGGTGCAGGAGTGGGAGAGATGATGTCACTCGTGTGGGGCACAGGTTCTTGGTGCTACCTCCAGAGGCTACTGGAAGTTACAAGGAGAGTCTGCTCTGGCCCTGGCCGTGTGGCTCAGTTGGCTGGAGCACTGTCTGTACACCAAAAGGTTGTGGGTTCATTCCCCAGTGGGGGTGCATACGGGAGGCAACCATTCAATGTTTCTCTCTCTTTCTCCCTCCTTTTCCCTGTCTCTAAAATCAATAGGCACGTCCTCTGGTGAGGATAAAAACAAGGATATGTACTTTTATTCCTTTTTATTGGATTTACTGGGGTGACACTGGTTAACAAAACCATACAGGTTTCAGGTGCACATTCTACAACACGTCGTCTGTGTACTGTGTTGTGTGTTCACCGCCCCAAGTCGCGTCTCCTTCCTTCCCCATTTATCCCTCCTACACTCTCCTCCGCCTCCCTCCACCCCTCCCCCACAACCACCATGCTGCTGTCCATGTCCATTAGTTTTTCTCTTTTTTGTACCATCCCTCCCCTCCCTGACCCCGCAGCTGCCAGCCGGCACCACCTGTGTTGACCAGACCCAGCAGTTTTGTGGGAGACGGTCCTGCAGCGTACTGGGCTGCTGCTGCTCCAGCAGCAGGGGTCTGTGCAGTCCCTGAACAGGCACAGCCCTGAGTGTGTGCGTGTGTGTGCACACACGTGTGTATGTGCCTGTGTGCAGGAAGCCTCCAGGGGTGCACACCGTTCTGTGCACACATCGTGTGTTTGTCTTTGGTGTGCACATCCCTCTGCCCGTTCCCTAGGTCCAGCGCAAGCCCTCTAGGTCAGGGGCTATTTTCCGTTTCTCACAGCCTCCCAACAACCCTCCATGGTCTGGGTCGGACTGAAGCTATCTGGTGGTGACACTTGGGGGGGAAGGAACAATGCTGGGACAGCAATGGCGGGCCAGGCTCTGCCTCACCCTGCCTCCCTGTGCTCCCCATCTCTGTCTTCCAGCTCTGCCCCCGAGGGCTGCACGACCTTCGGCATCCGAGCCTCCCCAGGAGTGGTCGTGGACGTCGTCCCCAGCCCTCCAGCCAAGAGGAATCCCACAGGTTCCTCCAAGTGGCCGCTGGCCCCTGGGCTGGAGGTGAGCGTGACGGTGAGGGCCGCCAGCAGCAGCACAGGTGACCAGAAGGTGAGTGTGGCAGCCGTGGGGTGGTGGCTCTCAGGGAGGAGGCCAGTGGTCTCAGCAGCTCAGCTCCCCACGGTCTGCCCTGCACTGACCCAGGGCCCCACCCTGGCAGGGCCTGCGTCTCCCTGAGGAAGTTCATGATGGCCCATCCCAGTCATAGCGTCCCCGCAGACAATATAGGGAAGCCAGGGGGTTACTGGGCTAGGGTTTTGATGAAATTCATCCACTCAGCAAATGTTTGACAATCAGCTACCACATGCTGAGCACTGCCAGGCACTGGAGGTACAGAAGTAAACAAGACAGGTGAGGGTGCAGCCTTTAGGGGGCTTCGAACCCATGGGTGAGGTCATCGGCTACTCTTCAGGTGAGTGGTTACAGATGCTGGTGCTGTGGAGCTGCAGCCAGGCAGCCCCGGGGACTCGGGTCCATGCCACCTGCCGGACTTGGTTTCCTGTGGCTGCTGTCACAAACGACCACAACTGTCAGCTTAGCGCAGCAGAGCTGCCCTCTCCGGCAGTTCTGGAGGCCCGAAGTCTGACATCCAGGGGTCGGCAGGGCCGTGCTCCCTCCGGAGGATCAGGGAGGAGCAGGTTTTTGCATCTTCCAGCGTCTGGTGGCTGTTGGCGTTCCTAGACAAGGGACCTCATCACTCCCATCTCGACCTTCATGGTCACACTGCTTCCTGCTCTGCCTGTCCAGTCTCCCTGGGCCTTGCTCTCATCATTGCGTCCAAGGGCTGCTTTTGTGATCCATGATGATCTCATCTCAAGACCCTTATTTGCATCTGTAAGGATTTTTTCCAAATAAGGTCACACTTACAGATTCCTGAGATTAGGAATATCTTTTGGGGCACCACCATTTACCACTGCACCCTCATTGTCTGTAGATGCCAATAGGAACCTCTGGGGTTTCCACGGACAACTGGGCCAATGACCCCTTGTTCCTAGCAGGACAGGCCAAGCAGGCTGCCCCCTGGGGCAGAAAACTGTTGCCTGCTCCAGGAGCACAGAGATTGGGTATCACAGCAAGTTGGGGGAGGTGCAATCAGGGAAAACTTCCTGGGAGAAGTGGCAAGTTGAAGGATGGTATGAATGACCCACCCAAGAAGAGTGGGAGCTCTGCATAGCAGATGTGACCTGCGTGCTCACTCTGGGTGAGGAGAGGGTGAGACACATGTTGTGGAAACTGGGGAAGACCTGTATGGCAAGAAAGGAGAGTGGAGAGGGAGGTGGGTGGGAGAGAAAGCTGATATTAAAGGGCTTGGCATCAGGGACCTCATTTTGTGAAGGCAACAGGAAGCCAATGAAACCATTTTGTCCCGGGAGTAACGAGGCTGCACTTGTGTGTTAGAACAACCCCGCTGGCTGCAGTGCAGGGAGCAGATTGGGTGCAGGCACTGGACTAGAGGCTTGGTCCAGGCACAGGATGACGGTGGCTGTGACATTTCTCTGGATCCCCACTATCTCTAGAGCAGATCCAACATCGCAGTATGTCCCCTCAGGAGCCCCTGGTCTTCCCTTGGCTGCTCCTTGGATTTGCTTTGGGGCACTTCCCTCTGCTATTTTGCTTAGAATTGTCAATCCTGATGCTCCGCCCTCCTCTGGCCAGGCTGGGCCAATCAGATGCATCTTTTCTGGAATTTTTGTTGTTGTTGAACTTTGGGCAATGGCGGCTGGTGTTTCTTACTCAGGACAGCACCTGCCCTGAAGGGACCACCACCCACCCAAATATCCTGCTCCCCAGATCTTCAGAGAGCTCAGGCTCCAGCCTTTCCAAGGTTCACTTGCCTCTTCTGCTTGGCTGGAGCCAGTAGCTGTGGCTTATCACCACCAGCACCGTCCCTCTAATGCCTCTTCCGCCACGTCCCCAGCTGCTCCTCTTACAAGATGTGCCTCAGAGTGTAGCTTCCTATCACACTCAGGCAGTGTGAGCCCCCCATTTCTGGGCTCCCATAGAACCCTCATCCATGCATACCCCTCTGCTCCCACAGGCGGGGTGCTTCTTAGCAGTTGAGACTTCTTGTCCTTCCCTTGTCTCCTCAGCATCAGGTCTCAATCTGGCACATAGTAGGGGCCAGTTAGTGTTTGTTGAATGACTAAGAGAAGTCATTAGTGGTTTGTTCTATAGGTTCAGATTTCATACTACGGACCCAAGACCGACCCAGTCCAAGCCCTGCTCTACGTCACCGGGGTGGGTAAGTGGCCAGGATCCTGGAGCACCACCCCTCGTCCCCTCACACACAGCCTTTCTCCAGGAGAAACCACACTCTGGCGCTTACTCAGACGAGCAGAGGAAAAGGACAATTTCTGGCCAGCCACACCTGGTAGTTCATGGTCCCAGTCAGTGCTGGGGAGAGGGGATTATTGCAGGGAGCTTCGATTTCGTTCTAATATTTTGTTTCTCGGCTTAGGAAGTGGTACATGGATTTTTGGGTATGTGAGCCTCTATGGCTTTCTGACCAACTACTCATAAGAAAAAAGTAGACGATGACACCGCCTTATGCAGTACTAGGCCGGTGCCCCCAGGTTCCCTCATTCATATCCCAGAGTCACCGGTTTTGCCTTATCAGTGATCAGCCTGGACTCCTACTGACTTAATAGTCTTCTTTAAATGGGTATATTTTTAACTTGACCTCATCCTGAACAATAATATAATGACATTATGATTATTATTTAAATGTGCATTAAATACATGAACGGCCTGTGAAAGCTTTAGCTTTCATTTCATTAATGATTTTCATTTATTAATATACATTTACATCATCAATGCACATTTTAATGATAATAATGATAATAATAAAGCAGTAACTCTATACCAGGCACTGTGCTAAGAGTACTTGTAAACCTTACAACAATCCAACGAAATTGGTACTATTATCCCATTTTACGGATGAGAAAACGGAGGCACCAGAGGTACGTGGACTTGCCCAAGGTCCCTCAGCCAGTTAGTTAAAGAGCAGGGAAGTCCTGGCCACTGAGCACGACACTGCCCTGGCCCCTCGCTAACCCGTGGCTGTGGATGTGGTTAAAAGGGCGAGGCTGGGCCGGCCTCACACTGTGAGCCCCAAGGGCCCTAAGTCACAGCTCTCTGTCACTGGGAGGACCGTGCAGCCATGTTTCTGGTGAGGGAGGCAGAATTGGAAGTACGTGTGCTTCCTCGGCCATGCCACTCGGATAGCGGGGGCATGCAGGGGAACCTGATCTGTGTCCAGGGCAGTCACGGTACACATCATAAAGCGCCAGATGGGGCTGACGTAACCACTGCACCCCCCACCCCAAGGTTGCTGGGGCCAGAGGCCTTTGACAGCCCGGGGAGGCGTCCCTGCAGGGGCTTCACACCAAACATCTCGGGGGGCTGTGGCCGGGAATTCTTCCTGAAATCCCGAAGGTGGCCGGACACGCAGGGTCCGGCTGGTGCCACAGCTGTGGCGTGGCCCTCCTCCAAGGGCAGTAAGTGTGGTCAGAAGCCCCACTCTATCTGCTGTCTGAATTGCAGTCAGACTTCTTCTTGGGGGGAGGGGAGGACCAAAGGGTGTCTTTGAGCCTCTGTCTCCTCTGAAGGGGAGAAAGGGGGGCCTTGGTGTAGACAGTGTCCTGGGGAAAGGGTTGTCCTTTGGGACCAGGCTGAGTGCCCCAACCCTGTACCCTTACCAACCCTCTCCTCTTACTTGGTGGGATTTCAGAAATCTCCTTGAGCGCGGACATCACCCGCACTGGCAAAATGAAGCCGACCAAAGCCAAGAAAAACCAGGTATGCTCAACCTTGACGGACACCCAGAAAAGAATGTCCCGTAACACAGCTGGATTATCTGCTGGGTTATCCTCTGGCGCCCCCTGGTGGTAATGAGATGGATGGCGCTCTGTTTTACACATCCCGTGTTAACTGAAAGACGCAATTTAGGAAGAACGTGAAAAAGAAGGATGTTAAAATCACCATTACCATTTTCGTTCACATATTTCCCAATTCTTTTATAAAACCAGATTTTCACTGGTTGTGAGTTCAGAGAACGTGTTGCTCTACAAACTGGAAACTACAATCACCCAGCTAATGCACAACAGAGAAAATTTGCAGGCGGGTCTCCACTCTGGCACAAAAGTCCCCTACCCCGGGCTTTAAGGACTAGTGGGAGAGATTCCCTCAGTGCTGCCCGTGTGGTGTGAATAATGGAGAAAGGAAGAAAGGGCAGAGGGTGGTGGGGGAGGAAGGAGCCAGGTGGGGGCAAGGGATGCGCGTTACAGAAAGAGGAGGTGGTGTCTGTGGGTGAGGAGTAGGCTGAGCCGTGGTCCATGGATAAACCTCAGGGCGTCCCTGAAGCCTCAAAGCCGCCTGCACAATCCTGTGCTGAGTGCCCCTTAGGGAGCTATGACTTGCCGCAGAATGAAGATGCCTTTGTTAGGTCTGTCCAAAGTGGGGGAAGAATTCCAACTCTGGGAGTGGAGTTTGTCTTCCCTAAGTCCCACCCCAAACGCAGTCATTCCCCGGGAGGCAGACACTCCCCTACCAACAGGAGGCGTCATCGCTGTTAGGAGGGGCTGCTTAATTTGCTGTAATTGTCAGACAGGCAGTATCTGGCTGCTAAGAATAGTGCCCGTACTTTGGTGAGTAATTAAGAGTTCACATAAGAGTAACTATTTAGATTAGAATCTTTGTACAAGTATTTAGTGCAGTTTGGTTTGCCAATCCAACACTTTTTAAAAGCTGCTAAAAGTCTTTTTACTGTCGTGGGCTCCTTGTGTTACATGGATGAATTGGATTTTTGGTGGATTTGCTTATGACTTGAAGGGAAGGCAAAAATCCACCCTTGGGGACCAAAGAATTTCAAGATGTACAAACTGTTTGAGGCCCCTGAGATGCTGGGAACAGGTGGCTGTGCTTCCCCAGGGGGTCAGAGGGACATGCGTAGGTTCTTATATGTACCCCATCTCTGCTGGGCATCCACAGAGGACCTGGACCTGGGGCCCCCGCGGACAAGGCGCCATCCTGCTGGTGAACTGTGACAAAGACAACCCGAAATCTTCCTCCAGGGACTGCATGGATGACCGGGTGCGTGATAGAGAAGGTAAAGACCCCGAGAGCTAAGGGAATAGAGCTCCATCTTTTTATAAAGGCCTTTGTCCTGAGCCTTGGAAGCGCCCTCAGCAATTGGGGGTTTTGGAAGCGTGTTCTTGTGAGCGTGTCCATCATACAGGAGAAGGAATGGACAAGGGTCCCGAGAGGGCAATTCACCTGCCCAAGGACACAAGCAGCCAGAGAAGAATTAGGACCAACATCGAGTGAGCCTGGCGCCTCCTCCAGGCCCCAGTTTCCACACCTCAGACTGCTGCCCAACCCGAACTTCTGCTCTTGGGTCAAACCTGGTCCTGAACCAATTCAAAATGAAAGTCTGATGACCGCTTCCCTGAGGCCCGGCTGTATGCCGGGCACTGCTCTGACCACTTCAGAATTATTAATTCATTCGACCCTTTGACACGAGGCTAGGAAGCATGTACTCTCCCCTTTACAGAAGGGGAGACCGAGGCATGGGGAAGTTAAGCAATTTACTCAAGGTCACACAGCTAGTAAGCCACAGGTTCAGGATTTGAACCTGGGCATCCTGACACCAGGCCCGGTTTAGGGGCATGTGGATGGTGGTGCGGGCAGGACCTCCGCTGGCACACCTCTAAAGTGTGGCCAGGGTGGAAGGCACATTGCCACCTGCTGTGGAGAAGGGCACTAAGGGGTGAGGTCGGCCAGGTAGGGGGGCAGCTGCGGCCCTCCTGAAAAGCATAGGAACAGACGCATGCAGCCGGCCTGGCCCGAAGTCAGGGGGCAGCCTCGGCACGGTGCCCGGCACACAGTGACAATCACACGGCTGGCAGCCTTTGTGGGCACTCCCAAGACGCCGGCGCTGTAATAAGTACTCTGTGTGGATGACCTCACTCTCCCCTCTGCGTGGGCACTGCTCTTAGCCCTGTTTACTGATGACGAAACAGGCTCCGAGAGCTGAAATAACTCCCCTAAACCTGCCCAGATCCAGGGTTCGAACCCCACCAACCCCAGCACCCTTAGCCCCGTGGCTACTGTCCAGACTGCGGCTACTGTCCAGCTTGGCTCTACCCACACCTTTGTCAGCCATTATTCTAGTTGGTTCGCAAACTTCATTCACTTCCTGCTCAGGCCCAGGGGAGAAACCTTTCCACTTATTCATTCCACAAATAACATCAGGCACCTGCCATGTGCTGATCATTCTAGGTGCTTCTAGGTTTTCTAGGTTCTGAGCACCTGGGCCAGAGCTGTGAATAAGATAAACAGGGTCCCAAGCTTACATCCTAAGCTCGTCCTAGTGGGAGAAAACCACACACCTGATTGGCTTTCACTCCAAAATGAGAAACATCATGTAAATACTGGAAAGAGCATAAAGAAAACAAAACCAGGCGACATGGTGAGGGGTGGTCTGGAGCTGGGGAGCGCAGGGTCTCAGGCCTGCGTCTCAGGCCACGCCTTCTCGTCCCAGACCTGCAGGACATGTCCCTGGTGACTCTGAGCACAAAGACACCCAGGGACTTCTTCGCCAAGCATCAGCTGGTGCTCCACGTGGCCAAGTCCGAGATGGACAAAGTCCGAGTGTTTCAAGCCAGTCGTGAGTTGACCTTGGCCATGATTTTGATGTTTCCTCTCTGCCCCCCCGCCATAGGCACAACCCCTGCACACCCAATTTGGGGAATAATTCCTGAGCACCTACTATGTGCCAGGTTCTAGGAACTGAGGATAGAGCAGTGAGCAAGATGGAATGTCTCTGTGCCCTCCTCCTAGAAAGGACAGAGACAGAATGCAGACTCACAAGACGGCACCTGGAACCAGTGGGCTCTGAGAAGGAAATGACTTCCCTCCCAGGAATAGTTGTCATCTGTAACCGTTTGTGTGTGTGTGTGTGTGTGTGTCTATCTGTCTCTCTCTCTCACACACACACTCTCACACACACGGCTCTTATTTAAGGAGATTCTTGAATCCAAGCCGGCTGCGTGTGTTAGGTTATCACTGTTCTCCCACATCCTGCTGATCAAAGCCTCCAGCGACTTCTCAGCGGCTCACCAGCACCTGTTGCTAAGGGAGCGCCAGGCTCAGTTCTAGGTGTGAGGCCGCGTGCAGAGCCCACACCAAAGTCCCCGTCCTGGTGTTGCCTTTGTCTCAGAGGGTTGGGAGAGATGATGTGTAAAACACTTAGTGTATCAGATGGCGTTGAATGTTACGTGGAAGAATGGTACAGGGAAGGGGATGTGGGTGAGGGGTGGAGCCAGGGGTCGGGGGAGAGGACGGTCAGGGCCAGTGTCCCCCATAAGGTGTCATTTGAGCAGAAGGAGGTGTGTGGGGACAGCCATGGAGACACCTGGGGAAGGACATTCCAGGCAGAGGGTGCTGCAAGTACAAAGGTCTGGAGGCAGGACAGCGCCCGTGGGCTGAGGGACGCAGGAGCCCGACGCATCTGGAGCGCAGTGTGCATGGTTTACGGCGGCAGGTGGGGGTGGAGAGGAAAGGGTGGAGGGGCAGGGCCAGATCTGGAAGGCACGGAATGACTTTGGCCTCTCGGTGGAGGGACTGGGGAGAAGCTATCTGAGAGTTTTGTGTGGAGACATGGCTTGATCTGACTTACATTCTAAACGTTAGTTTGGTGACATGCCAACTCCTTCCCTGGCCCTCTGGGCTTCCCTCCATCACAACACTTATTACCACCTGGGATTTTGACTGTCTGCACCTTCCTACTCACCCAGGAGACTGTGCACTGCCTGGGGACCGAGACAGTGACTGTCTTCTTGGTCTTCCCAGGTGT
Organism: Desmodus rotundus; assembly: GCF_022682495.2. Lineage (NCBI taxonomy): Eukaryota > Metazoa > Chordata > Mammalia > Chiroptera > Phyllostomidae > Desmodus > Desmodus rotundus. Next base: position 9,711,359 of record NC_071389.1, read on the forward strand.
CAGCTGTGAGCAGGTGCTCAGGAATGAATGAATGAATGAATGAACAATGTGTATTAGACTTCCTATCAAGTTGGAAGTGGCTCAGGCACTCCCCTCACTCCATTCCTGGACCCCCAGGCCGGGTTGGGGGTGGGGTGATATGTCCCAGGTGAGGCTTCAGTCCCTTTCGCCTAAGGGGAGGCTCCAGCCAGGTTTAGCTGTGAGGGGCCCTCAGGGGTGATGTGTGGGGGCCCTGAGAAGGCATCACAGGCCCAGGAGAAGACAGGGTCTTAAGATGTTAGGATGCACACCTGAGCCTCCCCTGTTCTCTCCAAGGGGGCAAACAGCCCTCCGGGTACAGGGCTATCCTGGGGCCCCAGCAGCCCTCTCACCCCCTGGAGCTCCCGGGCGGCCAGCACAGCACAGACTTCTACGTGGAGGGCCTTGCATTCCCGGACGCCAACTTCCCGGGCCTCATTTCCCTCACCATCTCCCTGCTGGACACGTCCAACCCGGTAGGCTGAGGTGGCAGCAGTAGGATGGTGCCCGGGATTCCTAGCAGTGGCCCAGCGGGGAGGGGGCAAAGCCCAGCAGGGGAGGGGTGGTAGGAGTTGGGCCCTGGCTTCTGTGACAGCCCCTTCCCTGCCCCTCTTCCTGCAGTATCTCCCCAACGCCCTGGTGTTCCAAGATAGTGTGGCCTTCCGTGTGGCCCCCTGGATTATGACACCCAACACTCAGCCCCCAAAGGAGGTGTACGTGTGCAGGTGAGGGGCTGGGGAGTGCGGGGGCAGGGTGCAGACACAACAGGCGAAGCCCTGGCCCAGGAGCCGGAGCCTGGGGTTCTGGCCGCAGGCCCACCAGGCACTTGCTGTGTGAATGGGGAAAACAGCAATCCCTGCTGCTGCTCGCGGAGGGCCTGTGACTCCTCGGGAACCAGTCCCAGGCAGGGCTCGTTGCTATGGCTGCTTCTGTCCTGTCCTGTCCCGAGGGCTGCTTTTATCCCCTGGGGGCCTGGAGAGTTGGCTAGACCTGTAAGATGGAACCCTCAGAGCCTGGCTCCTGGACCTTCTGCCCCAGAAACTCCTGGGACTCATTTAAAATGCACATTTGCCCATGCTGGTGTGGCTCAGTGGGTGGGGCGTCGTTCCGCAAACTGAAGGGTCACCGGTTCGATTCCCAGTCAGGGCACGTGCCCAGGTTGCAGGCCAGTCCCTGTTGGGGCACATGCGGGCGGCAACCAATCAATGTTTCCTTCACACAACAATGCTTCTTTCCCTCTCTTTCTCCCTCCCTCCCCCTCTCTCTAACAATAAATAAATAAAATCTTTAAAAATAAAATAAAACTACAATGCACACTTCTGGCCAACCTCGTACTGTTGGGTCACGTACCTGGGGATGGACCATGCACATGGAGTGGGCTGTTCTGGGAGCATCGGCATCCAGCCTGTGGTCTGAGGCCCCTATTAAGTATGCTGGGCTCTCAGGGATCCCTCCCTTCTCCTCTCCCAGTTGCGTCAGGGGAGGAGGAGGTGAGAGTGTAACCTGGTAGTCAGGGCACAGCTGGAAGCCAGAGAGGCCTGGGTTTGAGTTCCAGCGCTGGCCCCAAGGGGGAATGATTTTGAGCACCGGCCTCCCCACTTGGTGCGTTGTCATCTCAAGGGTTTAACGATATAACGTTGGTAAAGAGCAGAGAGACAGGCCAAGCCAGGCGTCTCCCTTTGGGCAGCAAGCCTCTGCTGAGCACCCACTGTGCGCCTCCCCACCTCTGGCCAGGCCCGAGCTCTTGCTCCTCCCCTAGGGACCCTGTAGGGGTCCAGCTTGCCCACTCAGATCTGGGCTGAGGCCACTGGCTGCTGCATTCAGAACACTGAAGAATTTCTTCTCTGCTCTTTCTAGAATATTTGACAATGAGGACTTTGTGAAGTCATTGACTGCTCTGGCCAAGAAAGCCAAGTGCAAGCTGACTGTGTGCTCCATGGAGGAGAGCATGGAGGACCAGTGGATGCAGGTTCGTGGCCCTGTTTGGGGAGCAGATCCCCGTGCAGGCCCTAGGCTCCAGGTAGCCCAGCTAGCGCCTTGCGGCCACCCTTCCTCAGATGGGCAGGGAGCTAGGAGCCTGTCACAGTCCTTGCGTAAGGGGACGCAGGCAAGAGATTCAACTGACGTTTATGGGGGGCCACTGCATGCCCACCATGGTCACCAGGGTGAAAGCCACCTTCTTGTTTAAAACCTCTCTGACGACCTCCGGACAGGAGTCAAAGCTTAGAGACTGGAGCTCAATGGCTCCATCCAGTGGCCCTTCCTCCAAACCGGTCTTCTGGGCTTGGCCACGAGACAGGGCCACACCCCTGCTCCAGCACCTTCTGTGGCTCCCATTTCCTCCTCCTCAGCCTGCGTCCAGGGCCCTCCCACTCTGGCTGCCCCTGGCCCCCACCCCCCGAGCCAGCCTGCCACCACACAGGTCACTTGGCACCAACCATCCTGTTTCCATGCCAGGCACCCCCACTGAGCCACGAGTTCCTTGAGGGCAGAGCCTGAGTCTCACTCATCTCTGCACCCCAGCGCCTGGCACTGGGCTGAGCCATTGGTGGTGGGCTGCACTGAACTTCCTCCCGACGCCCTTGCCTTGCCTCGGGACTCTGCCCCTCCAAGCCTTTCACCCGGCTCCCCCCCACACACACACCTCTGCCCATGCTGTCCCTCCTCTCCAACCACCTCCCCATTCTCATCCCCATGTCCAAAGCAGGCCTGTCCACTCCCAGGTTGAAAGCCCCCCCCCCCCCCCCCCCCCCCCGCTTAGTAAATTTCCCAAATCCCTGCAGCGGGAATTCATCCCTCTTTCTTCTAAGCCATGCACTGCCCCCCCCCCCCCCGCCAATACACACATAAATAAGGCCCTCCCTTCCTTTCTCATCATTCCCTCTATGCTCAATCAGGCTGAACCACATGAAATGGCGGATATGCCACCATTCTTGACCTACCAGGATGGCAATTTCATATGGTTCAGCCTAATAGTGATTTATGCCCAACATCGCATCTGTCTGCTAGAATACAGTGGGATCTGGACCCAATTCCTTTCTGATCCTTCCCCTAACCTGTCCCCCTTTACAGGAGGGCCACTCCTCCCTGCCCTCCAGTCTTCAGCTCAGCAATGCTCCCTTCCCTGGCTTGTCCCAGCCTCCCAGCCACCGAGGCAGCCCCTCCTCTGTATTCCTGCAGGCCCCCTTCCCTCCCATCTCCTCCTAACATGGGGTGGTAAGTCCCCAGCTCCCTGGGTCTCTCACCTCAAGGGCAGTGCCCACGCTTGCTCACCACGGGTCCCCAGGACCTGGCCCGGGGCAGTCACCAGGCCTGGGAGTGAAGGACACTCCAGGGTTGCACAACATGTTTGCCAGTAAGCTCTGCTTCCTCCGCCCCCCTGGGGTCCAGCCTCCCACATGAATTTGCCCTTGGCCACAAGCGGGAGAAAGTGTGGGTGGTTTCGTGCCCCCCACCCCCACACTGGGTGTCAAGACCCAGGCAGCTTGCACACGGGCCTCGCTTCCACTCGCTCTGCGCAGGACGAGATAGAGATTGGCTACATCCAAGCCCCGCACAAGACGCTGCCTGTCGTCTTCGACTCTCCGAGGAACAGGGGCCTGAAGGAGTTCCCCATCAAGTGCCTGCTGGTAGGTAGGGGCGGGGCCCCGGCAACTGAGACCCCCTTGTCCTGGGGCCTCCTTCTTCGTGGCCCGCCTCCCTGCACCCCCTCTACGGCCAAGTGTCCCAGCTTCCACAGGTGCAGTTCCTGCGGGAGCAGCGATCGTGCAGGTGGGCTGGGCACTTCGTTATAACCGTGGTGAGAGCCGGCTCTTCGTTTCCCAAAGCCCTTTCCAGCCATGAGCTCACCTCAAGGTAGTCCTGCTGAGGACGCAGCTGAGCCTTGGGCGTCTTTGTTCCACTGAAGATGCTCGGGCCGCAAGGTGGGGGTGGGGCCAGGACGAGAACCTTCCCCAGCATCCAGTGAGAGGCTGTGTATTTTGGATGGGGTCTGGCCTTTGGGGGTTCCATCTGGGATGGGGGGGTTCAAGATCAGAGTGGTAATTTCCTAGGTGTGACTTCATTAGCCAAAGACTTTATGAGCATTTGGGGGTTGGGGTGGGGTGACCCACCCTTGACTAGCCTGGCAAGTCTGTGCAAACTCAGCTTAGAATTTAAGTTGCATTTACCGAGCACACACTGACTTATTTCGTTCATCTGACAAGCTTTAATGCAGGTGCTGTCACTAGGCCCATTTTATCGATGAAAAAACTGAGGCTCAGAGGGGTAAAGCAGCTTTCTGAAGGTCACTCTCTGAAGGTCACCAGAAAGAGAAGGGAGAAGTTGGGATTCAAACCAGGCCAGCCTGCCTCTGTGAGCGCACTCTTAACCCCCCCACCTCTGCGCTTGTCCAGGAACACCCAGGTCTGCACTCTGAGCCCCACAGCCCTTGACTCCGGGTGCTCAGGGCAAGTGGAGGAGAGAGTGTGGGGGTGCAAGGGTGGCTGTGATGAATGGCTTGCTAAGGAGCTCTCTGCACCCCAAGGGAAGGGGAGGGGCCCTGCCCACACTGGAGGCTTTGGAAGGAAGCCTAACTGTAACAGCAACTTGTCCAAGTCTCGCTTCCCGTCCTGTGCTGAGTGGGGCCAGAGCAGAGACTTTGCCAAGTTCACGGTGTCTGTCTGTGATGGACCAGGTTGATCCGTGTGCAGAGCAGCAGGACAAGTCCGCCAGCTGCGCCGAGGCTTAGGCCCTTCTCCTGTTTCAGTCCTACTTATTCTGTTCCATGGCCTCCTCTGCTACTTTGACATTCCAAGTGTGGCAAAGACCAGATTCTCTGACATCACCAGTTGAACCTCCAGAGCCCTGCCAGCCAGACAGACAGACACCTCAGCATAGGTGGTGGCCTCTTAGCCAAGTACGTCTGTGGTATTCCCACTCAAATCGCTCAGGAAGAGAATTGGAATAAAACTGAAACTTATCAACAGGCAACAGCCCCACCTCCTTCTCTAGCCTCATGGAGGGTCACCTTCCCTGCCCCTCCCCTGACCCCCTTCCTGGTTTTGCATGTGCCATTCCCTCTGCCTACAATGCTCTTGGCTGCCTCTCATCCTTCAGGTCCCTGCTTCCATGCCCTCCCAGTGAGGTCGTCCTGACTGCTCTGAGGGAGAGGGCAAAGGTGACCTCTGGCTTTGACCTTAGGGACAGGCAGGCACCGTCCCCTGAGATGGGGAGAACCGTGGGAGGAATGGTGGTGGGGGTGGGGTCAGAATAGGGGTCAGCAGTTCTGTCTGGGACAAGTGCGAGCTATTTATCAACACTGGAGTAGGAAGTCAGACGACCCACGGATGCATGTCTGCGGTTGGCAGAGCAGTGGCTGCTGGGGAGAGATCTCGGGGCTGTCAGCACGTGGACAGCATTTTCCGGGACTGGGCGAGGTCACCAAAGGAGGGGGCAGAACTAGAGAACAAAAGGAGACAGGGACTGGGCCTGGGCACCACCCCCCCCCACCCCCCCGCCAACCCCCTGCACAGGGGGCCGTGAGGGAGCAGTGAATAGGGCCCGAGAGTACACAGGATCCTGAAGGCCAAGTGCAGGAAGACTGCGTGGGTGTGACTGGCTGGCTCCACACTGCTGGTGGGCAAGGAAGACGAGGCCTGGGCCTCGCCGGTCGGGTTTAGCTGTGTGATCGTGAAGAGCAGCTTCAACGACACAGCGAGGGTGGAAGTCAGGTTGGCATGGGTTTTAGAGAGAAAGGAAGGACAGGACTTGGAAATGGTGGGTTTTAAATCAGTAGAACCACAGACCTCCTTGAGATGATTTATCTTGTCAGAAAAAGGCACAATTTGGAACCTGATCTCAGGAAGTCCCCAGCCCCCATGAAGCCCCAGGGTACAGACCGAAGATGGTCTAAAATGCTAGAGCTAGTGCCGGAGACTGAACGATGGCCCCTCAAACACGCCCACGTCCTGGTCCCCACACGCTGATGCTGACGGGGCTTTGCGGTGTGGTTAAATTAGGGGTCTGGAGATGGGGAGATTATCTTGGATGATCTGGGCGGGCCCTGTGTATTCATAATGCTCCTTTAAGAGGGAGGAAGGAGGGCCAGGGTGGGCAAAGACCGGGGGTGATGGAAACAGGTCGGAGATGGAGGAAGAGGCCACCAGCCAAGGGGGCTACAAGAAGCTGTAAAAGGCCAGGAAATGGATTCTCCTCTCAGAACCTCCAGAAGGAACCAGCCTGGCCACACCTTGATTTAGCTCCGGGAAACAGGTTTCAGACTTCTGACCTCCAGCACTGAGAGAAAATAAATGTGGTGTTGTAAGGCACTAGATTTGATATGGCAGCAGTAGAAAACTCATGTGGGGGCGAGAGACGTGTCGCCCACCTGCCTTCTCAGGCAGATCCATGTGGAGATGTCACAGCTGTTCGTGGAAGCTCATTCCGGCCCCAGGTGAGGGTGTGGACCAAGAGAGCTCGCTGTGCAGACAGCTCAAACCCTGGTCCTTCCTCCCACTGGCCGCGGGACCCGCGGAAGCCACACGCCACCCCAAGCTTAGTATCGTCTCTGCAAAATGAAGGTGGAAGTGGTATTCTGCCGGTTTGTTATCATGCCTGAGTTAATAACTAGGTTTACGAAGCAGCTGGCAGGTGTGAGGGACCCCACAAATGCTCGTGCCTCTTCTCACCCACCCCACTCAGGTCCCCTTCAACACCCCGCAGTCATGGTACCTGCTACGGACCAGCTGCTGTCGGTGACTGAGTCAGTCGACCAAGTCAGTCTCTAAACTCAGACCCCACCCTCTCTTCGCCCAGGGACTAAGTTCTCTAACCCTTGGCACGTGCTTCTCCCATCTCAGGGTCCAGATTTTGGCTACGTGACTCGAGGCCCCCAAACGGGGGGCGTTAGTGACCTCGACTCCTTTGGGAACCTGGAAGTGAGCCCCCCAGTCACAGTGGGAAAGAAGAGATACCCACTGGGCCGGATTCTCATTGGGGACAGCAGTTACCCCAGGTGAGGAAGGGAGGGACCATGGGGTGGCCAGGATCCAGGGATGCTGTGGAAAAGCAGAGGCCAGAGCAAAAGCCTTTCCTACCTACCCCCAACCCAACAGGGCTCAACAAACGGTAGGGCATGCAAGAGGAGTCAAAGTACAGAGCAGGAAACAGGGGCCTAGGATCCCAACAGATCCAAGTTCAACTTCTAGCACTGCCACTTACACCCTTTTGGTCAGTGAACATTTACGGAGCACTCTGCTCGGTGGTGGGAAGGAATGCAGCCATGACCGTGACAGACAAGTCCCTGCACTATGGTAGTGGGGAGCAGTGGGGGAGGAACAGGAAAGTAAGCACATGAGATCATTTCAAACAGTGAAGAGAACAGGACGGGAGAGGCAGAGGAGAAGGCGGAATTATGTTAGGGTGACCGGGGAGGGCCTTTCTGGGGAGGAGGCTATGGGACTGAGCCCTGATGACAAGGAGGGTGTGGGTGTGAAAGGTCCGGGGTGGAGGGTTCCTGGCAGAAGAAACAGCATGTGCAAAGGCCCTGAGGCAGGGATGCTCTTAGTGTATTCCAGAAGGCCAGAGTGGCTAAAGCAGATTGAGCAAGAGGAAGAGCAAAGGGCTAGATCGCAAAGGACTTTGGAGGCCAGAGCAAAGAGAAACTGAAACTCGAAAAGACGCAGGAATGTCCCCAAGGCACACGGCTAACAGATCACTAGCTCAGGAGGGGTCAGCTCCAAACCCCATATTTATTCCCGCCCTCGTCTAGGCTGCGTCAACAGGCAGCACTTTCTGAGGCTAAATTCTGGTCCTGTTTGCCTTACTGACTCCATGCCTCAGTTTCCCCAATAGAACTGGGATGAAAATTCCTAAATTCCTCTATTGTTAGGGGACATAATAGAGGCAGCCCAGGCTCCCGAGTCCCTTTCCTGACCCCTTTGCCAAGCCTCCAGTTCCCCAGACCACCATGCTGAGCCCCCCCCCGACCCTTCATAACACTCCTCTACTCCTGTGTGGGCAGTGCCAAGAGCCAGGAGATGCACCAGGCCCTGCAGGACTTCCTCGCTGCCCAGCGGGTGCAGGCCCCTGTGAAACTCTACTCCGACTGGCTGTTTGTGGGCCACGTGGACGAGTTCCTGAGTTTCGTTCCAGCACACAAGAAGGTACAGTCTGGGGGGCTGCCTGGAGGAAGCCATACGCCTCCATCCTGGGTTCCCAAGCACGGCTCTGCACTCATCCTGGGAGGCCTGACCTCACATGCCCGACTCTATTTCACCTCCTCCAAGGGGAACGGGCATGGAGGAGGTGGCCTGCCTGGATCTGAGCCCACACTCCCTGCACCCTCCGCAGAGCCCTCTTCCTTGGGAGCCCTATGGCCAAGCTGACTTCTGACCCCAGTGTTTCTGCCTCCAGGGCTTCCGGCTGCTCCTGGCCAGTCCCAGGTCCTGCTACAAACTGTTCCAGGAACAGCTAAAGGAGGGTCACGGCGAGGCTCTGCTGTTTAAGGGCATCACGGGTAAGTTGGCCCTGCCTCGTTCTTCCATTTGGGCACCTTCCTCTGCCTTCACGTGGTCGCCTATTGCCAGATGGAATCACTCAGGTGTGAGATGTCTTCTGATCACCTACTGTGTACCAGGCACTGTGCTGAGCGCTGGGGCTTCTGTGTGAACAGGGCCCTTGGAGCTCACCATCCAGGGGAAGTGAGCCAAGGAAACAACTGTAGCACAGGGGCTTTAGGGGATGTCTGGGAGGAGCTCAAGGAAGGCTTCCTGGAGGAGGCAATGACCAAGCAAGAGCATGAGAGATGAGCAGGAGCTGGCCAGGCAATTAGGGTGGTGGGATGAGAGGAAGAGAGATATCCCAGATAGAGAGAATAGTGAATGCAAAGGCTCAGAGGCAGGAGGAAGCGAGATGTGTTCGCGGACCTGAATAAAAGTTCAGTCCGGCCAGAGCACAGAATGAAATGTTATTTTGTTCAGTAAAGTCCACAGACACAGACCGGGGTCTGAGGCTGACAAGTCTCTGAGGCTGAGAGTCTTCATCCAATATCTGTAGTATGCTGTGTGGCACCAGGCAATGCCCTGGCCTCTGTTGCCCCTCGGTGAACAAGATCCCTTTGGAGATAAGAGAGTTTAAAGGAGTAGAGCTGCACTTTCAATGAGAACTTACCCTGATAAAGCATTTTATTACTGGCACTTGCCTCCTAGATCTTCACAACAAAGCTGTGTGTTAGGAATTAGTGCTGCTCCATTTTACAGGTGGGAAAACCGAGTCCCCACTGCTTGCCTGGCAGAGGGAAGCGGACCTCTGACTTCATCTGCATTTTTTTTCTTTTTCTCCACGACAGGAAAAAAACAGCAGACACTGAAAGACATTCTGTCAAACAAGAAGTTGAGAGAACATAACTCCTACGTGGAGGTACCAGCCCTGGGTGCCCCGGAGGCCCACAGCCCAGGCAGAGCTGACACCCCCACCCCAGCCCCCTGCCCACGAGGCAGGGCCTTGCTCGGGCTGCATGCCGGCTCCGTGGGGAGTGGCCCTGGAGTGTGGGGGAATGTGTGCGTGTGAGGAAGAGTGTGGAAAGCAGTCACCACTACAGGAATACACAAGGTGACACGTGGAAAAGAGAGACAGTAAGGAAAGACAGGTGACTGCTCCAAAGAAGAGGGACAGAGGCAGGAGAGAGGCCAAGTGCTGGAGTGACAGAGTGGCTGGAAAGACAGGGACAGAGGCAGGGAAGAAGGAAGAACAGGTGTCCATCACTCCTTCCTGACCCTGTCCCTGGTCCTCCCCCAGCAGTCCCCACCCCGCCTAGGCTGGCCCAGACCATGCTCACCGCACCCCCCCTTGCCCCTCCCCTAGAGCTGCATCGACTGGAACCGGGAGGTGCTGAAGCGGGAGCTGGGCCTGACGGAGCGGGACATCGTGGACATCCCCCAGCTCTTCAAGCTCCGTGCGGACATCACAGGGACCTTCAAGGCTGAAGCCTTTTTCCCAAACATGGTGAGGAAGTGGCCCCCAGAGGCGGCCCGCCTTTGCCAGTGGCCTTGGGTGAGCGAGGCCAGCTGGGCTCTGGGTGCAGGGACTCAGTCGTCTGCTCATCCGCTGGGGATGGTCACAGACCGACCGGCTTACAGAGCCCCCGTGGGCATCTCACGGGCAGAGACCATCATCACCCCCACTTGACAGATGAGGCGCAGAGAAGGGAGGTCTCTGGCACCAGCATGCACAGCTGGCAAGAGGGGGGATCCAGAGCCAGGGGTCCAGCTGCAGAGCCCACGCTCTGTTTGCAGTACTTCCCGCGTGGGACTCCCCTGAAATAGCAGTGAGGTGGGGGAGTGGGGTGGGGACCAGTGGGGTGGGGGAGACAGGCACCAACCAAAAGCCTCTCAGGCAGAGCCAAGCGCCAGGAAGTGCCACTGGGTGGTCCAGGAAGGCCTCCCTGAGGAGGAGAGGTTGGCACTGCCGAGGCTGGCACTCACCTATCTGAAGGGCGGGCTTGAGGGCGATCCCACCTTTGTCAAGAACTTTTAACTGCGACCCCAAGCACCATTCTACGCCATTGACTGTGTTTCTACCATTTCTCTGCCCTGTCACTCTGCCCCTTCAAAGAATACCAGCAACTTCACCCAGTTCTACTGGGGCCCTCAGCCTCCTCTTCCTGCCGGAGCTGGGGTTACAGTTCCGTGGGGAGCACAGTGGTCTGCAAACAGGGTTCCCAGGGCTCGGGGGTTCCAAGGCAGTGCCTCTGATCCAGCAGTTCAGATTTTTCCTGTTCTGTGCACGGAAGCTCTGCAAAGGATTTCATTTGGAATAAAGGGTTCCTTGGCCAAAGCAAGGCAGGAAGGGGCACCCTCCTCTCGCCCCCCCGAACAAAAGTCCTTGGCCCTGAGCATTTCTTTCTCCTCCTGCGTAGCCCTGCCAGATCTCCCAGCTCCGGGTGGAAAGCCGATCCCGAGAGCCCGGGGGCCAAGGCGTCCCGAATGCAGTCATCAGCTGTGCCGAGGGCTGACTCTGAGCCTTCACTGCGTGAGGCCCTGGGCAGCAGGCCCCGCACGAGCCACGGCTCTCCCAGGATGCTGCAGCGGGGGTTAGGGGGGGCGTGGGGGAGGCCCAGGCAGAAAAATGAAGAGTGCAGGGCACTCCGTGCGGGTTGTGTCTGAGCCGTGACAGAGTGAGAAGCCCCTTCAATGACTCAGGAGCCCTGAGACTGAATCTGTACCCATTACGTGCCGGCACAGGGTCCTTATCTAATTGTCACAGCAATGGAAACGTGTAGGGCTCATTTTGCCGATGAGGCTCACAGGGGTGAAGAGATTGCCTAAGGACACACAGCTGCTGAGTGGCACCCGCTTTGGTCTGGAGCCAAAACCCTGGTCTTTCGATCTCACTAGCTCACCTCCCAATATAACGGAGGAAACGGTCATTTGCATAAGTTATCATAAATGGAAAGTGCTACAAAAGAGGTGTCGCATTCATCCATTCAACAGATATGTATTAAGTGCCTACTATGTGCCAGGCACTGTGCTTGCAGCTATGGGAACATACAAGAGTTTGGGATTCACGGGCACCTTCACGCAGGGAGTGGCAGTTAAGCTGAACTCAACTGAGTAACAGAGTTGGCCAGAAAGCAGTGGGTGGGGAAGGAGCCCGCCCCCAGAGTCTGACAGACTTGGGTGTAAAGTCCTGGACGGGCAGGTGGTCTGAGGTAGCCCACTTCACCCGGGTGGGCCTCCGTTTCCTCATCTGGGAAGTGGGGCTGCTATTTCCTGAGGTCAGAAGAGGGAGGGGGTGCTGGGATAGTGACGCAGGGGGCACGCTGCCATCCCTGACCTGGCATCTCACCTTCGCAGGTGAACATGCTGGTGCTGGGCCAGCACCTGGGCATCCCCAAGCCCTTTGGGCCCATCATCAACGGCCGATGCTGCCTGGAGGAGAAGGTGCGGGCCCTGCTGGAGCCGCTGGGCCTCCACTGCACCTTCATCGATGACTTCCACGCCTACCACCTCCGGCACGGGGAGGTCCACTGCGGGACCAACGTGCGCAGGCAGCCCTTCTCCTCCAAGTGGTGGCACATGGTGCCCTGAGCCTGGCCCCACCGCGCCCCAGCATCTGCTCCCTTCGGAAGCTCCTGGCCAGAGGCTCTGCCCCCTACAGTGTGGCATAGCAAGAGTTCTTGGGGACATTTTGGCCCCCCAGGGGTGACCACCTTCCAGACAGAGGCTCGCTTGCTTCCCCTGTGTCCCCTCTGAAGATCCCTAGATGGTCCCGGCATTGCAAAGCCAGTTCTGCTGTGAGAAGCAGCAATAAAGTTTTGTATCCCATGTACGGGAGGTCAAGCTGTCCTTCCTTCCTTCACTCATTCACTCATTGTCGAATTGGACAGCACACACCTGACGGAGCTCTCAGGATTTTTCCAAGGCCAATGTTCCTGTGTGTGCCCACGAATTGGATCCCCGATCATGTTGTCCTTTGAGAAAAAGGCAACAGAGAGGTGACGCTGGAGCCCGAAGGGGACATAGGGGCTTGACTGCTGCGTCAGTACACCCAGAGGTTCACGAACCCTCCTTCTCCCTCTGTTGATCGTTTCCAGTCCACCAGCTGGAAAGCCCCATAAAGCCGGCTCCTGGCTCTCCGCTCACGGCTGAGTCCTGGCCTACCTACCTTAGCGGGGCGGGGCGGGCGCGTAGTAGGAGCCATGGGTTTCTGTGGAATGAAATCATGAGTCCCCTCTGTCCTTTTCACTTGTTTTCTCTCACGGCCCTGACACAGGGACTTAGATTCCCAGATAGAAAATAAAACGTAATGGCTCGAGAGCTTTGAGACTGAGCCTAGGTCTTGGCCCCACAGAGCCTGAGATAGTGAGAAATGCCCAGACAAGGCACAGTTTTCCCGTGGGTCGCAGAGAATGATGAGGTGGAAAAGATGGACATACAAAGCCTCTGCCCACACACTGAGGAGAAAGGGACCCATAAACCTGGTGAGAACATGTCTTGCTGAAGAGAATCAGCTGCTTCCTCCCACCCCCAGATTGCTGGGGCAAAATGTGTACTGTATTCCTTGTGGACTAGAAAAGGCGGCTTGTACAGAGGAAGCTGAGTGAGGTCCTCCCCAAACCTTACTGACAGGGCTGCTTGGAACAGCAACGGCCCCCTGAGGCTGCAAAGGATCCAGAGATGAGCTGGTGGCTGAGGCAGCCCTTGTATCAGGGCAAATGCAGGTGAGCATCCCCAGCCATCCATGGGGTGTGGGGGGCATCTGTCATGGAGCCAGGGAAGCCCCTGTGGATGAAGTACCAGGTGTGAGTTCTGCCAGCCCCACAGAGCATCCTGTGACAGTGCCCCCAGCAGGAACCGTGCTGCTCCCTGCCCTCCCTAGCCCCCTGGCTCCCCTCCTTCCCCCAGGGATCAAGAATGGGGTGGCTAAAATCAATAGAAATTCACTCTTGCACAGTTCTGGAGGCCAGAAGGCCCAAATCAGTTTCACTGGGCTGAAACCAAGGTGTCAGCAGGGCCGTCCCCTCCGGGGGCTCCAGGGGAGAATCTGGTCCCTGGCTCTTCCACCCTCTGGTGGCTGCCAGCTGGCCTTGGCTGGTGGCTGTGTCACTCCAGTCTCCACCCATGTGGTCGCAGCACCTTCTCCTGTGAGTGGGTCAAATCTCTCCCTGTTTCTCTCTTACGAGGACACGAGGACACGTGTGATGCATTTAGGGCCCACCCAGATAATTCAGGATAATCCCCTACTTCCAAAGACTCCATCACACCTGCAAATTGAGTCCCATCTGCAAAGGCTCTTTCTACTGATGAGATAGGACAGGTTCTAGCGATTAGGGGTTAGTAGATTTGGGGGTTATTCAATCTCCTCCAGGTCTGGAGCCACTCTCTGCCAGCTGGAGCAGGCAGAAAGGAAAGAAAGAAGCTGAGTGTCCCCTTTCCCCAGCCTTAAGCTGTGTCCCTCCATTAAACCCTAATGGGAAAGACTGAACTTCACAAAACTGAGTTTGGAGGTTTTCTTTTGTGTGGGTCTGGACTTTTGAACTTCTGAGTGGAGATTGGCGACTGTTTTATGCTTGATTCTGAGAGGGAGGTTGCCTGCAGGAGGTCTCTGTGGTGGGGGCTCTCAGGATCCACACCTGGCAGGGGGTGCGGGGTCTGCTGGGAGGCGGTGAGCTGGAAGAGGGGCCACAGAAGTGTCAGGTAATCTCATGGGCAGTTCTAGGGCTGGGACAGGCCCTGGAGTTGTCCTGAATTAAGATGCGAAGTCTGGCCTTTGTCCCCCACATTGTATGTAGCTGTCCCAGAGGAGGGGGTGTAGCCTTGGGAAGTGGCAGAGGACAATTCCAGAAGGACTTGCTGTGAGCCACCAGAAGCCAACTCAAACTATCTGGGGGTGGGGGGTGGGGTTAGTGACTACTGAAGAGGGAGCGGACGACCTCCTACACCACACAAGCACCCCGAGGAGCTGTGGGTCTGCCTCTGTAATATTGCTCTGTGGTTATAAAACTCTTGTCTTGGTTGGAGAGCCTCGTGGATGCCTACTGGGTTACCTTTGGAGGGGGGGGGGAGGTGGGGGTGGGGATCGTTTAGTCATTTGCTGCACAAGAATTTATTGAGCATCTACTACGTCCAGGACTTTTGTGGGAGCTGGGGATTCGATGGTGAACAGGAAGCCCCCTGGAGTGGGAGCAGGACACCCTCTAGACCTCACCAAGTCCCTTTCATGCCCAGAGAAACCAAGGGTGCCCCACACCACTCTGCTCAGACAGAGCCCTGGCACCGAGCAGGGCTCTCCGAGGGTTACAGGGACAGAGCTTCCCTGCAGGCCCCCTCTGGCTGCCTGTGTGAGCAAGTGGGCAGGCAGGTGTGGGTGAGCCCTTTGTGGGGCAAGCATCCACGTGTGGGACACCTTCCGCCTGATCAATTTTGCCACTTTTGACCCAACCAGAGGGGTTTGAGGGTCTCTTTGCCAACCCTTTGCTCCAAGACCCCCCAAAACAAAGCCACCCTGATAGTGATGCTGTGTGCTTAAACCCTCCAAAGAGGCATATTTTTACTTTTAGTCCCAAATTTAAGAAGCCTGGCTAACTGAGCAGTCTTCATTCAGTACCCAGCTCACACCCACCACGCTGTTACACACAGATCACTCATCACAGGGTTGCGTGTCAGGGCCCAAAACTGAAAACAAATGCTAACACTTATCTATGACAGTACAGCCCTGTGTGGAATACTATACAGCTGCAAAAAGGATAAGGCTTCTTTCTACATACC
The DNA here is from genome assembly GCF_022682495.2 of Desmodus rotundus. NCBI lineage: Eukaryota > Metazoa > Chordata > Mammalia > Chiroptera > Phyllostomidae > Desmodus > Desmodus rotundus. Next base: position 9,726,625 of record NC_071389.1, read on the forward strand.
GATACAAAGACTTCCTGTCTGAGTCATGCTATGAAGAGAACAAAGCAAGGTAAGGAATACTATGTAGCATATACCACCCTTTATGTAAAATAAGAAGGAGGGGCGGATATACACACGTTTCCTTGGTCACACACAACATTTATTTGGAAAGACATAGGAAAAACTGAAGCCACTGACTGCCTCCAAGTAAGGGAACTGAGTGGGTGAGCGACAGAAGGAGGGAGACTTTGTTGCAAGCCGCTTTTGAACTTGGAACCACGTGAATATGGCACCTATTCAAGCATAACCATAACCCTCACTTAAACATGAAATGAACACCGTTTTCAAGGCAGCTGGTGAGTCCCTGGGGCTGGAGCAGGAGCTCAAATTGCTTTGCTCAGTGGAGATGAGGAGCAGCTGGTGAACGCGGCTCCGCACGGGCTCCCCCATTCGTTCTACCAATGCTTGCTGAGCCCTGCAGGGAGCTGGTGACTCAGCGTGGACAAGGAGCTCCCCCTAACCAGGATGTGGCTTCCCCGGGCCACACCCCACAGTTGCCAGGCCCAGGATCTGTAACTTTAACAAGACTCCCTGGTCATTTTTGCAACCGCTATAGCCTTGAGAACCACTTTGCTGGGCTCACCTCGTCAATTTCCAGGAAGCACACCCCTAGAGCTGAGGTCCCAGAGCCTGGTGTGGCTACCATGCACTGCTACCCTGAACACGGCCCCACACACCTCAGCAGACTTGTCGCTGACCGCTTCCAGCACTGTGACCAGGTTGACCAGTCCCAGAGCCCCCTTGCTCCCAGCTGAAGGCCAGAGACCTAAGCAGCCAGCCCCGTACAGGCCATGGGCCACGGGCCTCCACGGGCCGCCACGGGCTGCCACGGGCCTCCATGGGCCTCCATGGGCCTCCACGGGCCTCCATGGGCCTCCATGGGCCTCCTCGGGCCTCCACGGGCCTCCTCGGGCCTCGGGCCTGCAGGCACAAGCTGCCTAATAAATTGTGATGAAGGGGCTCTGTGCCCCGCCTGCTCCTCTGCAGCCTCCATGGGGAAAATCAGTTACACCTGGGCAGCTGCTGAAGGCTTCTTAACAAGGGGGCGGGCTGGAGAGCCCCTGAGTGCATAAGAGGGAGGGCAGCAGGGAACCCTGGGGTGGGCTGAGGTGGCTGTGTTGGGAGACGGTGGTTAGTTTGGAGGGCTGTGCCATGTCCTTCCAGAGCATTGTCCGCCTGTCCCTGGACAGCCCCGTCCATGCCGTTTCTGTGCTGGGCACGGAGTTCTGCTTGGACCTCTGCGGGTGAGGAGCTGGGGGCTCTACGGGGGCTCCCTTCTTGGAGCTGCCCCTGGGTTATGTGGGGGTGCAGGTTTTCTCCTTTCTCTGAATCTTATCTTGTTGTCCTGCCTTAGTTCAAGTTGCCAAGTTTGGGTCCCTAAGGGCTTTCCTGTCTTGACGCTACAGAATTCTGACTGAATCCTATCTCTGCTCCTTGTGGGTGGGGAGCCTTGGGAGCAAATGCTTAGCCCTCTCTGTCCCCTTACCTCCAGCATGGGGGTGAGGCTGGCTCTCGAGGGAGACACCTGTGAACTGGGAGAGGTGACACTCCAAGAGGCCAGGCCTTTCCTGGGGTCATAGCACAGGGGAGCCTGGCCCAGGACATGTCTCTTCTGCTCCAGGGATCCCTTGTGGTTCCTTTCTCCCTGGGAGTTGGGGGTTTATAAGTCAGACGTAGCTTTGGTAGTTTCTAGAGCGTGGGTGGGAGGTGGGGGCCTGGGCTGGAGCTTGTCGGAGAGAGGACACGGGTCCGTGGGGTAGGGGAGGGTAAGAGTAAGGCTGGAGTTGTATAAGGACCCCCCCAAACTGCCCTGACCATAAATGAGGGGGTCTCTGCATCCTAAGGAGAGAGGGGATGGGAGTTCCCGACTATAGCAGCTGCACTCCCAGCTGAGAGGCTGAGACACCTGTGCCCTGAAGTCTGTCCCCGTTTTGGGCAAACCAGGTGTGCCCCGCAGGAGTGCGAGTCCTTCACCATTAGTGGCTCCCCGGGGGTTTTGGTGGACATCCGCAACACGGTCCCGGTCATAACCAACGACGGGGTGGCCACCACCCAGCTGTCTCTGTCTGATCCCATGGATGTGCTGGTGAAGATGACGTCCCCCACCCTTGCCATCGACGGGGACAAGGTAGGTCAGGTTGGGGGCAGGGGGCGGACTAAAGCTAACACAACCCCGGGGTCTCCCTCTTCACAACTGGCATTTCCTGAGCTTCTGAAAAATTTGGTGCCCAGGGTTTTGCATGGCTGACCTCCTTTCATGCCTGTATTGCACCTGTGAGGTGGGCACTCCGTGACCACATTTTACAGGTAAAGAAACAGGGGCACTGAGAGGAAGGGCCCTGCCCAAGTCCATAATTAGCAGAACCAGGATTCAAGCTCAGACATGTCTGCCCCGTGTGTGCTTATGACCACGACGCTGGGCTAGCTTCCAAACCAGCGGCTGGGAAAGGCTGCCTTAAGAGGTTTCAGCAGCAGAACTCAAATGAGCTTTTTGGCTGAGGCTGGTCTCCTGGAGGTGGAAATCCTAATGAAGCTGAAGAGCTAATGTGTAGTAAACGCACGCGCGTACCTAGGTATCTTGTACACAGAGGTCGGCTTTACTGTTTTACGTCTGCCAAGTGAATTGGTGTAACTAGAGTGGGGGAAGACCTAGGTTTTGAGCCCACGTCTGTGCCCTTGCTCCTGGGCAAGCTGTCTCCCTACTGGGGCACCTATGGCAGGTGGTGGTTGACTTCCCCTGGTGGTAGAACAGGCCAACAGGCTCGTGGTGGGCTAGGCATCGGTGGTGGTTCTGTGGTGGAAACATCACTCATACAGAGAAATTAGAAGCACCAGGGTCTCTAACACTCAACACTTGGGCCCGTCACCCTCGGGGCGGGGTCCTGACATTAGTTCACAGGCCCCAGGTGACTCCACTGGGAGGCTGAGGGTGAGACTCACAGGTGAGGCCCATTCAGGACCCAGGGCGTCTATTAGCAGAACCTGCTGGCATGGTCTGCTGGGAGGCGGTAGGGGGTTCACCTGGGATGGCAGGTGCGTGGTACACACCCAGTCTATGCCGTGTGCCCTGGGCAGATGATACCCTAGAGGCAGGCAGCACCCTTAGACAAGAACTGCGAGTCCCCCAGCTGAGCTCAGACGGCCTGAGAAGCACTGTGCCCAGGGCTCAGCCTCCAGCCCTGCCAGGAGTGGCCTACAGAGTGAGATGCTTGACCTTGGAGGACAGGAGCTTCCCTTTAGGAACAGGTGGTGGTCGCATGCATGTAAGTGTGGCCCTAGCTAATGTTTGGTTCTCTGGTTCGTGACAAAGGCCTTGTGGTCAAGGCCAATGGCTGAAGGACAAGTCTTGTCTGGAAGCAGAGGCTGGCTTGGGACAGAGGAAAGACTGAGTTCCAATTCCAGGTCCCGCCTCAGGTGTCCCACTTCCTATTGAGTGTGTGGCTTAACCGATTGGGGGGCCCCACTTCTCCCCTGCCCTCCTCATGGGGTGACAGGTGAATCTCAGGAGGGCAGGTATAGTGAGGGGGAAGTAGGGCATAATTTAAGTAAAGCTTGACCTCTAGAGCCAGGGAGCCTGGATCTTCAATCCCGTGCTACCCCTTCCTGGATGAATGACGTAGGCAAGTCCCTGGATTGCTCTGCCCTTGGAGATAGAGCCCACCTGGATGGGTCGTTATGAGCCTGAGTGTGGAAGTCTTTGGAGTGGCGATGGCATGTTAAATGGGTTCTTCACCTAGTCTGAGTCACAGCGCAGGGCCCTGTACCAGCTCCCAGCGAGATGTCAGGGGCTGGGCTTGGGTTCGTGGCCCAGGCCCTGCTCCTGCCCTTCACTGCTCCCATGGGTTCTGGGTGCTGTCTCCACAGGTCATGGTCTCATACTATCAGCCTGATGAAGAGGTCCCCATGGCCACAGCTGAGCTCTACCTCACTGGCATTGGTGAGTGCTGTTCCCACCCCTGGAGAGGAAGGGTGGGTTGGCAGCGGCCAGGGGAAGGGGCTCTCCCTATAATGAGATGCCTTCCATGGGTCCTAAGGGATTCACTCGACACACCACACACCCTGCTCAAAGCTCGGCCACCTCTCCTACCACCGACCTCGCTCTCTGAGAACAGAGGCCATCGAACGTCCGTGCGTTCCGGTCATCTGCCCACCCGCCCGAGTCCGGTGCCAGTGGATGAAGAGTCTGGTTCAAACTTTATCACTGAGTCCTTTTTCCTCATACACATTTCAGAACATCCCTTCAGTAATTCTTACTGATGTAGGACAGCACTACGCCTCCTCCCCTCTTCTGGATCAGTCCAGAACAAGCGATAATGCCTGATCTCTTAAATAAGCTGTACCATTTATTCCCTTAAACCTAATTCTATATTATCTTCAAACTCACTCCCACCTTTCTGCTCCTTTTCAGCCATCTGAGTCCTCAATTTCTCCTCCCTTCCCCTTCAACCTGCTCAAATCAGATCCCCACCACCAACACCGACCTTATCGAGGATCCTAGCAACCCCTACCTTGTCCAGTGGCCAACTCTCTTCCTCTACCTTCATCAGCGTTGAATGCAAAGTGTTTTTTTTTTTTCCTTAATGTGTTTCACTTGGAATACTCCAGGAACCCTGCACTCATTTCCCCCTACCTACCTGTTCCTTCTCAGATCCCTTTGCTGGATCCTTCCTGGAGCCCTGAAGTGGCTCAGGTGGCCCATCACGTGGCTCTAGACAGATGGCTCCCATAACTCTCTAGCCAGGTGTCTCCCATGAACTTGGCTTGGCTATCTGCTGACCCAATGCAACTTTGAATGTCTAACCAATGTCTCAAGCTTAACATCCCAAATTGGACTAAGTGTCTCTTCACCAATCACCTGTTTTTAATTACCTTCCCCATCACCATAGATAGTAGCCGATCCTTCTAGCCAACCAGGTGTCACCCTTATTCTTTTGGCCGGTGTTGATCTGTGAGTCTTGATGGTGCTACCTTCAGTTTAGCTGGAATCCAGCTACTCTCCACTTGCAAGGCCCTCAGTCTGGTCTGAGCCATTGTCCTCTAACCTGTGTCACTGCGCAGGTCCCCCAGTGGGGTCCCCTGCTCCATCCTTACCCTTCTACACGTCCAGTCTTAATTTGGTCCCCGGAGTGGCACACCTGGAAAAGGATATTGGATTATGTCTCTTCAGATTAAAGCCAGGGTCACGGTTATCCACAGAACCTACCTGAGCTAGCACACACGACCTCTAACCTGTGCCCTATTTCTCTTTCCCTTGCTGCTCCTGCTCTTGGCATGCTAGTGTCTTTGACCCTTGAACTTGCCACTTTGCAATTCCTGTTTGATTTGCTCTTAACTCCAGATGTTAACATGGGTCAATTTCTGGCCGCCTCCCAGTCTCTGTTCACATTTCAACTTTTGGAAGACTTCTCTGATTCCTTAAAACTGAAGCAACCTGCTCCGTCCCTTCCTTGTTTCCACAGCACTTTTACTGTCAGACATGTGTGTATTACTCTCTCCATCTCCTGCCGTGTGTGTGCAAGCACACGCTCCTTTACACTTGAAGGTAGGGCCTGCCTTGCATGCGGCTGTACCCCTAGGGCCTGGAATGGTGCCTGGCCTGTAGCAGGCAACAGGTCACGAGCATCCATGGCGGGTGCTGAGTATTCAGCAGCAACCAAGGCCTGTTCCCTTGGCCTTGACATTCCAGTTGAGAAACAGCATGTCAGCCACCCAGTGGACGTTATGTGGTGGGGGGTAGAAAGTGAAATGTGTAAACAAGAGCCTCCATGGTGGTCCCCGGATAGAGCCTGGGTCTGTAACCTCTAAAGGGGCTTGCAATGGCTAGATGTTGAGCCCTCCCTGTGTCTTAGCATGCCAGGAGCTCTCCAGAAGGCTGGGGAGCTGCACCATTTCCAGGTAAGAATCAGTATCAGGCACAAAGTAGTATCGTGGCCGCAGTGGACTTGTTTTGTGAGTTCCCAAGAGGCTGGCGGAGACATGTAAATACTTGGGCCTCTCCAGGCTTGCTCACAAGCAGCTGTCTGCCTCTGATGAACTTTTCCAGCTAAGCCGACAGCGCGTCTGAAAGGCTGGAAGGCCCAATTCCAGCTTTGGGCGGCCCTGGGGGTATTAGCTAGTGCCAGCTTCTAGGCTCCATCCAGCAGGCCCAGGGGACTGAAACCTCTTCCTCCTGTTGCAGCGGTCTCCCTGGATGTGGATATCTACCGCAGTGGGCAAATCGAGATGTCAAGTGACAAGTGGCCTAAGGTGAGGCTGCCAGGGGGAGGGTGCTGACCTGGGGGCCCTGAGCCAGACCTGGCCAACAATCTCTCTACTTGACCCTTCATAGTGTCATTGCTGCAACATGAATCAGAGCCGATGGGGTCAACTCTAGTTTCAAAAAAAAAAAAAAAAAAAACCCCCCAAAAATAGCCTTGACTGGTATAGCTGTGGTTTGGGCATCGTCCTGCAAACAAAGTTCGCCGGTTCGATTCCTGGTAGGCACATTCCTGGGTTGTGGGCAAGGTCCCCAGCTTGGGGGCATTGGAGAGGCAACTGATCAATGTTTCTCGCACATCCGTGTTTTCTCCATCTTTCTCCCTCTTCCCTTCATAAAAATCTTAAAAAGCTAGAATGTCTGGAAATGCTAGGTTCACACCCTAGCCTGGTGGTATAGTCAACCAGAGCAGGGGGCTGGGGTAGCGGCCCCTTCAGATGGAACATATCTCCTCCACTTGGCCTCAGTCCCTACTTCCTCTGACACCAGGTGGAAAGCTGGTGGCCCATCCCCAGGTTTCTTCCCCCTTCTTCTTGGCCCATTTTCCTGTTGTCACCTTCCTGTTCCTGTAAGGCACCTGGGCTGGCAGACTGACCTCGAGGCTCCTATCACCCTGAAGAGGAGGTTCGGCTCTGCCCCGATGGGGGCTGGGTAGCAGCATCTGGGAAACAGAGCATTTATCCGACATCTTGCAGAACCACCGTTCCTGTCCTCTTTGCAGAAAAACTGGGTCTGGGGCCCCAGTGGTTGGGGCGCCATCCTGCTTGTGAACTGCAGCCCTCCTGACATGGGTCAGGTCGCAGACAAGACCAAGAAGGTGTTCTCTGAAGAGGGTAAGAAAGAGATGGCAGTGCCTGGGACCATCGCCGCCTGTCCTCCTTGGGCTCTGCCTTACCCTGCGGCTTCACCACCCTACCCCTCAGCAAACAGCTTCCGGGCTGATGTCTCCAGTCTGGGCCAATCGAGTCTCATTGACTTGAGGCTTTGTTAAGTAGGAAGAGGCCACATGGCCAGGGGAAGAATGTGGAATCTGATGTCAGGTAACTGTTACTTCCTGGCTATGAACTTGAGCGTGTTAGCTTAGCCTTGCTGCTCTTGTTTTGCCCTCTGTAAAATTGGCCTGATACAGTTGGTCTCACAGGGTGTAGGTGAGAAGAATAAATGGAGACACAAAGGGATACGTGGAGACCCTCCCCCCCCCCAAAAAAAAAACCCTCTGTAGTCTGGCACGGAACTCTGAGTGACCCAGGCAAAAGCAGTCTTGGATCTGGTCCTGAGATGTGGTCGGGACCTCGGTTCTAGGTCTCAGCAGCAGGATAGATGTCCCTACTCACACCGAGGCTGGAGGGAGACTCTCTGCACTGACCTCACTGGGCCCTATTTAGGTGTTTGTGGGCTACTATGAGGGGGGCGGTCAGTGCCACCTTCACTCAAAACGGGCCCCAGGATTGCAAGTTGCCTGTGGCTGGCTGGGTAGGGAGCAAAACGTGACGCAAGCCTGGGCAGCCTGTGCAGAGCAGGAGGCAGAAGGTCCAGCATGCAGGCCCCCCACCCCTGGAGTGCTTGGCCTCCAGAAGCCCTGAACCTTGGCCTTGTCTGTTAACTAGAAATAAAGAATCTGTCCCAGATGGTACTGACCATGCAGGGGCCCAGCCGCATTTTGAGGAAGCACCGCCTGCTGCTCCACACCTCCAAGGAAGAGGCAAAGAAGGCGAGGGTCTATCGGCCTCAAGGTGAGTGTTCCTGCACCAGCTCCCCTTTGTCTCCTGGGGTGAGGTGTGGCCACACTCACACCTGGCAGGGTCCCCTCAGCCGCTGGGGACCTAGAGAATGCTGGTCAGGGTCTGTTGTGTCTGGGCTCGTATCCCTAGGATTGTCTGGCTGCCGCCATCACCAAAAACTGTCTGCACACATGTGAGTCCTTCCTCCAGAGCACCTTCCCCGGGGGAGGCAATGAGGGTGCGTATCCTGCGGGACTCCCATACCTGGAAGAGGAGACATGCGCAGTAGCTAAAACAATAGCTCCTGCCTTACACAGATTAGGTAACGTCTCCTCCCAATTCTCCTGCTGGAAGAATCCACCTTCATTTCTGAACCAGGACACCACTCTGTTAAGTTTCCAGAGTTCAGAGGCCGAGGAGCCAGTAGCAGCGATGCCGGGGTGTCCACCTCAGGCACCACGCCACACACTGCCACCTTCAGTCCTTATTGACCTGGCAGGCAGGTAGCATGTCCCTATTCTGTAAAGGTGTAAGGGCTGTTGGGCTAGAAAATGGGCTTGTTCAACTCCAGCGAAATACCCTTGAACGAACAAGTCTTCTGACTTCCCAGAACAGGCCTGGTACCCAGGGCCTCTGCAGTCCCGACACTGAGACTTAACTCTTTCCTTCCGGAGGCACATCAACATGCCACCTTGTCCTAAAAGCCATGTTTAGCTTCAGCTGGGCATTTGGTGAAGCCTGTGGTTTATGCCGGACCAGCTCTACATCCAGCAGGGGAGCACATGCCTCTTGCTGCTTTCTTGGCTATGCTGTCTCCCACTCCCATCTCCTTCTGCAGACCAGAGGTCGCAGCTGGACTTGGCAGTGACTTGGGACTAGCCAGAAAAGGCAGCACAGGTGGTATGTGGCTCTTCTACTTATGGGCTAGGAGGGAGCCTTAGAAACCTTTGGGTCAAGGCCTGGGTCAGGCCGTGAGGGCTGCTCTGGCCCCTGAGGTCCATTGAGTATAGACAACTGGGCTAAGCCGGGAAGTCCTTGGAGTCTGCTTGGGAGGCCAGTAAGTCCCATGGCCTGCTAAAGATGCTCCGCTTTGTTACATGTGTATCAAGCTACCACCTTTGTTTTTTGGCTTTGTTTTGTTCTCACCTGAGGACATTTTCATTGATTTTTAGAGAGTGGGGGAGGGAGGGAGAGGAAAATATCAATGTGAGAGAGAAACATTGATCAATTGCATCTCGTACACATCCCAGCTGAGGACCGAACCTTCAACCCAGTCATGTTCCCTCACCAGGAATCGAACCTGCAACCTTTCAGTTTATGGGATGATGCTCCAACCAACTGAGCCACACTGGCCAGGGCTTTTATTTTTTTTAACTTAAATTTTTAAGGCAGGGATACATAGACCAATATGTTTTAACGAGCCCTCCAAGGGATTTTGAATAAGCTAAAGTTTGAGAACCACTAGTCTATATGATATTAGTAAAGGAGGCTGAGAAGAAGCTTCTGGAGAAATAGGCATCCGGAGCATAAGGGTCCAGACACAATGGGAAAAGGAAGCCTTCACAAAGGCCGCAGTGGTCACCCATGGCGGATGCTGTTGGCAGACGAATCAGACCAGTGGTCACGTCTTGTTTTCAAAGCAAGTCATTAGTGAGTTTGGCAAGAACAGTGGGGATGAAAGCCAGGCTGAGGTGGGCGGGTGCAGTGAATACAGACTGTGGAAGGAACCGTCCACAGAGGGAGATGTGTGGAGGGTGAGGGGGGCCATATCCGAAGGTGGTAGAACACAGCACATCTGTGTGCAGAGGGGGACCCACTGGGGAGGTGGGGAAAGATCTCGGAGCAAACTGTGGGAAGGAGCGCACACGCTCAGGTGAGAACACTGGAAGTGGGAGTTAATAAGCACGAATGAAATGATAGCGTCAGCGGGAAGGGTCCCCCAGAGGGTCGAGTGCAGAAGAACTGAGATGGCTGGTAAGGGGCTTTTAGCAGGCGAACTTGGGACCCCCTCACCCCCAATACTCCCTGGTGAATCAGCTGAGGGTGGAGCGCCTACGGGCAGCCCAGGGCCTTGGCACAATTGAAGGTGCTGGGTCTGCAGCATCTCTAGGGGGCCGAGTGGCAGTCAGCCGTGATTGTCTGGAGTTGGGAACCCACAGGTCACCAAGCAAGCAGCTGCAACCTCAGCAGTGAGTCAAAAGGGCGGTGTCTCTGGGCTGGGGATCTACAGGGGTCCTGGTGGGAGGCTCATCTTGTCCAGTCTGACCCCCTCGAGGCCTGGCCCAGGGCCAGCGGAGAAGCCTCTAGGGACATCCCCAACTGGCCCAGCCTCTACACAGCCAGTAGAGCAGAAGCAAGAGGACTGAGGCCAAGCCTGCGGCAGTACCCCTGTACCTTTAAGAAGGCTTTTCTGCATAATTGCTAGTAGGTAGAATCTCTCCAGAGGGACAAGCCCCCACCCAGGCCATTGCGGAACTGCAGACCAGAGCAAGAGGCCAGTGAACCAGAGCCTGTGCCCTGGGGACAGCTGTTGACCTCAGCAGCCGCCTGCTGGCATGTTGAGGAAACTGGAGACCAAGGCAGCAGGCACCTGCTACACATGATGTATGAGAATAGCATGCGGTGCCCAGGGCCTCGGTGACCAAGGTCAACCTACAGTGAGATTTCCTAAAACTGGAATCCGTCCAGAGGCTTTAAGCTGTCATCAGGGCTCTGGCTGCCACACTAGGGGTAGGTGAGAAGGATGGGGGGACAGGGTAGGAAGGTCAGGTAGGGAGAAGTGGTCCAGGTGTAGGGAAGGCTGGTGGCCCTGGGCCACGGTGATCTTCAGAGATGGAGAACAGACGGATACGGAGTCGAATTAACCAGACACAACTGCATGTGGTCAACTTCCTTCCACTGGCTTCTGTGCGTGTGGTTGTATATTTCACGATCTAAAGCTGCAACAATGTGGGCTTGACCACGTGCTAGGAAGCGTCTCACCTTCAGAAACCCTGAAGGGAGACTGTTCCATCCAGGAGACAGCTGTTGTTGACGTTTCCCAGTGCTCAGTGAGGCAGCGTCGCACTTCTCGGGTGAGGCTGCCAGGTCCCCTTTTGCGCATCGTTCCTCACCTTCAAGGCTTTTCATGAAGTTCTGCTCAAAAGGGGGTCAATGCGTAGCCCACCTGCGAGTCTTCACCCTAGATGGCATGCTTGGAGGGCAGCCGCTTGTATCTGAGCCCCAAGTCCTGATGTGTAACAGGCCTTTGTCCTGAACACTAGAAACGGCCAGAAAAGCCGGCTGGGCTCCTGCTCTCCTGGAACTCCCAGCTAGGCTTCCGATGTGAGGAAGGAGCTGGTAGCCTGGGCCATCAGCTGTGGTGATCGCTGGCCTGCCCATCCTCTCCTTCCTAGAAAATGGCTCCGGCATCTTTGAGCTGGTACTGGGGCCAGGCCAGCACACCCACAGCTTCTCCCCACGGGAGAGCGGCATGCAGGAGACCTTCTACGTGGAGGCTATAGAGTTCCCATCTGCTAGCTTCTCTGGCTTGATCTCCTACTCTCTCTCCCTGGTGGAAGAGTCTCAAGACCCTGTAAGTCCCTGAGAAGACACACCCCTCTTGGAGCAGGGGCTATGTGGGGAGGGACACCCCTCTCAGCTAGGAGGGGGAGGGGGAGGACATGGCTTGGTGGGTGGAGCTGGGGTTTCATGTCACCTTTGGAGGAAAGAGGACAAGTGAGCACCCGGAGGCGGCCTGGACCAAGCAGCTGGAGTCCTGTGGGGGGACCAGGGGAAAGAGGGTAGATGTGGAACCAGGTCACCAACAGGACTGTTTTCTTTTGCAGTCAATTCCAGAGACCCTGGTATACAAGGACATGGTAGTGTTCCGGGTGGCTCCTTGCATCTTTGTCCCGAGCACCCAGATGCCTCTAGAGGTCTACCTGTGCAGGTAAGAACCCTGCAGGCTGCCTGCGCCAGGCTGCTCGCACACCTAGTACCCCCTTCCCTCCGTCTGCGGGTGCTTGAGTAAAGAGGACTAGACTTCTCACCAGGAAAGTGAAACCCTTCCACCTGAGCTGCCTGGCCCCCAAGATGGTCATCAGTATGAGTCAGGACACTTACAACGAGAGAGGGACAGAGCCATGAATGCGAGGTCCCTCCCCTGGTCTTACGGAGGGATGGACAAGTAAACAGTGTGCCCTCAGGTAGTATCAGGTGCCAGAGAGCAAAAGGTAGAAGGAAGAAATGGCAAGGACAAGTGTGGCCTGGGGGACAGTAAGGAGACCTGTAGAACTAGAACAAAGCAGATGACAGGGGAGAGGGGAAGGGGAGACAAGGACGGCGCCAAGGCCAGCAGGGCCTCGTGGACCCCTGTGTGCCAGGGCACGGCCTTGGGGCTGCAACAGACCCCACTACTGCGGTTTAAAGTTAACCAGTGCTAAGGATCTGTTTAAGTTGACGACTTGGAGAAAAGCCCATGGTGACTGGCCTCTATTTCCAGCAACTTGAGTTCTAGGGAAGCATTAATGCAGAACCAGGTCTAACCAGGATTGGAGGTTTGCCAGGCAAAAGTAAACCCAGGTCCACGCTGGACACGGATATACTGATTATTGTGCCTCGTAGACTCAAAGCCAGGTAAGAAGAAAGGCAAAGAAGCAGCGGGGTGGGAGTGAGAGCAGTCGAGAGCCAGAGGCCCCTGTGAGGTCAAGCTGCTAGCGCAGCGACTAGACGGGGTGAGCAGGGAAGGTGGAGTTGATGGAGCCGGATGTTAGATCGAGACCTTGGAGGTGGTGTGACTGGTGGGAGAGGAGGCTGAGGCAGGGTAGATAATAAGGTCAAGTCAAAGACAGAAGAGGCTATGATGACCTGGATGCAGCAACACATGGCAAGGAGGAACCCCCCAGGCCTGTGGGGTATCAAAGAAAAAGAGCCCTTCCATGCGAAGGCTGCTAGGGAGGAGGTCCTCAGGAATGCCAGGTTTCAGAATGAGACCGTCAAGGGAAGGTGCTCGAGGAATTCTGCCGATAACACACATGCAGATACCAGGTATTACTACTTTGTCTTTTGTACCTGACGACAAGTTGTTCACAGGAGGCACCTGGGGGCACCTCAGTCTTCTGGGAGCCTCCCACAGTGGTGGTATGTAGGCATGGCTTGACCCAGCTTAGCCACAGAAGGCCAAGATGCCCAGCACACATCCCCAAGACTGTTCTAGGGCTTGTTGGGCTGATCAGCTCCCTGTAGGCTTGCAGACCCGAAAAACAGTGTGCTTGGAATGGGAGCATAGACTGACCACACAAGTTCTGTACCAGGAACGGGATTAGAATACCTGTTTTGACACTTCCATGGTGTAGCCTTGCCGGTATGCAACTCATGAGGATCTGTTTGTAAAACCGGGTGGTCGTCTTAAACAGCCTCCCCCACTGCTGTTTATCTCTAACAAAGGACAGAGGCATGGCGCAGACCAGCAGGACTGCCCAGATCCCCGGGTGCTGTGCACCCTGGCGCTGAGATCCCAGGCCTCAAGCCCCACCTCCTGCTACTCATACAAACATGACCGCCGTGGTGGCCAGCTCACAAGGGGGACGCCTAAGGTCCTGACTTCTCTGAAGGAAAATGTAGCACCCTCAGGGAGAGAAGAGCTGAGCCTGGGGTGGCCCCCAAACTGCCTGGGGCAGGGGTAGAAGGTACTTGTAGAGTGTGACTCTGCCGTGAGCTAAGCCGAGTGATGCTGGGCAAGGCGTGCCGAGCTGCCAGCTTATGCTCTGTGAGGTGGGGGGACAGCTGCTCTGCTTATCTCGTGGGTGGGGACATAATCTCTCTTGACCAGAAAGAGGTGCCCCCTTCCCCTGGGACAGCAAGGGCATGACCCGGGTGGGGGGGGTAGCCTTGAAGGCCTTCCCAGAGCTGGCTTATCTCCTGTGGCAGAGAGCTGCAGGTCCAAGGTTTTGTGAACGCGGTGACGGAGCTCAGCGAGAAGAGTAACTGCCAGGTGGCATCTGTCTACGAGGATCCTAACCGCCTGGGCAGGTGGCTCCAGGTAACACCCCACCTGGGGAAACCTGCCAGTGGGGGGAGGCGCAGGGGAGATTCCAATGGCAGCCCGTACGACAGACATCTCAGGCTTTCGTGCGACCTTCCCAGCAAAGCTGAGCCTACCCAGAGGCATCTTTGTCTTTACAACCTCAGCAGAGGCTCAGATGAAACAACCTGCCTGAGTCGCAGCCACTAAGGAATAGAGAGCTTAGAGTCCCAACTTCCTCCTAACTCAGGGTGCATGTGCGGTCAAGACCACAGAACATCTACCCTTAACCCCCAGTCACCTGAAGGGTCTGGAGCCTTCAGTCGCAGGCTGTCGGAGCTGGCGCATAGCTCCAGGGTCTGGTCTGAGCCTGGCAGACCAGGAACTCCTCCTGGTGCGCTGTGCTCCACAAGGAGCTGAGTGATCGTCACGTGCCTGGCAGCATTCTATCAGGAAAACGGGACCGCACAGCCCCCGCTCTAGCACAGAGCTCTAAGTGCTGTGCAAGAGACATGGCAGAATGACTGGGCCCAACTAGGGGGTTTGGAAGACCAGGAAAATCTTCAAACGCAGGAAACCAAGAGTTAGCCTTGTAAAGGTTGGGCTTGGGGGGCGGATTAGAAGCAGGAGCCCTCTGGGCAGAGGAACAGCTGACCGAAGACCATCACAGGGGCTGCACATAGGAGATTGAAGAAATGGGGCTGGGCGGCCGGGTCAGAGGCAGGTAAGGCTGGGTCATGTGCCAGGGCCCTCTCAAGCCAAGGTGAGGAGCAGAAACACCCAGAGCAGGGTGGATGACGTTGGGCGGCACAAATCAGGGCTGTGAGTTCTGACTCAGGGCTGAGAAGACCCCTCCAGCTGAGAAAAGAAATCAGGTCTTAGGACAAGAATAGGAGAGAGCGGCCAGAGGGTGTGGTGTAGTGACTTGGGGAAGAGACCATGGTGTCTCCCCCAAATGGCATCTAGGTGAGACCACTCATAATGTGTTTTAGCAACGAAGCCAAGGAGGCTTGTTCATGGATTTGGGGGTAAAAGACGAGAGAAGGAAGAATGTAAGTGGCTCACAGTTTAAACCCAAACAGGAGAATGGGTTGAGAAAAAGCCCCCAAGAAGGGGGGCGTTCCTGAGCTGAGTTCTGAGGGCTGAGCAGGAGTTGGAAGGAAGAAGGGTTCTTATTGCTCCTCCAACCCCTGCCCCCCTCTGGAGGTGGCCTGGGTACAGGGAGCACTGTACCTGGCCAGCCAGATGGACGCAGGCAGGAAAGCAGCTGCAGTAAGCAGACATCACAACTTGTTTTCCTGTCCCCTCCAGGATGAGATGGCCTTCTGCTACACCCAAGCCCCCCACAAGACGGTTTCCTTGGTTCTCGACACCCCACGGCTCGCCAAGCTCGAAGATTTCCCCATGAAATACTCACTGGTGTGGGGCTCAGTTTGGCTGATCTGAACTTGGTCCAACCTCTCAGGCCTGGTGCCTGTCCTGAAGTGATGGGGTACCGAGGGGGAGGGCCCAGGTGGCCCCGGGGAGTAGGAGGTGTGGGAGTCTGAGAGTCTGCATTAGGGGTGAGACTGTGGCTTAAATCCCATCCCTCCTAACACCCCCACCCCGGCTGGGTCTCCTTCCAGAGCCCAAGGGTTGGCTACGTGATCCGATACACCAAGGACCACAGGGTGGCCAGTGTGGACTCCATTGGGAACCTGATGGTGTCCCCACCTGTCAAGTTCAAAGGGAAAGAGTATCCTCTAGGCAGGATCCTCATTGGCAGCAGCTTTTACCCCAGGTGAGGCAAGAGGTCAGATGGCGGCCAGATGTCTTAAAACTAAAGGAAGGGACCCTGATAGGTCACCCAGTTCTACCTGACTCCCACGTGACTCGAAAGGTCACCTGCCTGGACCATTCCTTAAACTCTCAAGGATGCTTGGGCCTGCGATTCACATAGGAAACTAAGGGGAGAAGACGACGTTCATTCTCTGAGTGGTGATTCCAGGGTTTAAACTGAAGCATGCCAAGCTCGGCTGGCCTGTTGACCCAATAGGATGTCACTTCTTCCACAAGATGTGGACTTCCGGGTGGCCTCCCTCCAAGCTATACTACTTTTTGGTGGCCATTAATCTAAAGCCAGGAAACACTGAGGCCCGAGGTCCAGTCTTTGTTCTAGAATCTCTTGGCTCAGTGCTGAATTGGACCCGAGGAAGGGATTTTTTTTTAAAGACTTTTAACTTATTTTCAGAGGGGAAGGGAGGGAGAAAGAGGGAGAGAAATATCAATACCTAGTTGCCCCTTGCGTGTGCCATGACTGGGGACTTAACTTGCAACCCAGGCATGTGCCCTAACTGGGAGTTGAACCAGTGATTTTCGCTTTGTGGGACAATGCTCCAACCAATTGAGCCTCACCAGCTGGGGTGCATAAAGGATTTTTATTAACCACCCCACCCCTGTGGACGGTCATGACCCCAGGGGGTGGTTAGAGCAGCCAGTTTTACCTGAAGGTAGCCTGACACTCAGCAAGGAGTCGGCGGCTAACCAGGGCTATGCTGGCTCAAGGGCTGTTCCTTCCCTCTCTCCCCTTTAGCAGGGAGGGCCGGGACATGAGTAAGGACCTGCGTGACTTCCTCTACGCCCAGCAAGTCCAGGCCCCGGTGGAGCTCTTCTCAGACTGGCTGATGACCGGCCACGTGGACGAGTTCATGTGCTTCCTCCCTGCACTGGTCAAGAGTGGGGATGAAAAGGTCTCTGTTGGGGACTGCAGAGGGTGTCTCCGCTGCGTTTTAGAGACCCTTAGAGGTTTCCAGAGGGGAAGCTAGCGTCTGATCCTAGCTCCCTGTCTCCCAGGGCTTCTGGCTGCTCCTGGCCAGCCCCAGCTCCTGCTACAGACTCTTCCGGGAGAAGCAGAAGGAGGGCTATGGAGACATGCCTCTGTTTGAAGAAGTCAGGGAGGATCAGCTCCTTTCTAACGGTAAGGGGACTACTCTGCTACAGAGCGGAAGCCCGTCTCTTCCTCCCCACGCATCCGTTCTAGAGTCATTTTACTGTCTTTCCTGGAAGAAAGGATCCTAGGGAGATGTAAAAGCATAACGTGTACCCTGTTAGAACATCTTATTCCAGTTCCGGGCTATTCTGGGGGTGCTGGGACAGCACAGGCAGATCAGAAGTTCTTGGATGGCTGAGGCTGCCAGAACGTGTGAAGGGGACTCAGCCAGCACATGGATGGCTCCGTGGGGTGTGAGGGGTGAGGGCCAGAAGCTAGCATTAGTCTCCAGGACTACCTAGGGAATGTTGGGTTAAGCACCTGGGTATTGGGGCTTCAGGGGTCTCCAGTCACCCTTAGGGAGAACAGAGCAGACTGGCAGAGGTTGTGTAGCTGGCGCCGTAGTTCTAGACGTGTGGGAGCCCCAGGAGTGGGTGTCAGGTGTCAGGAAGTTCTATAGACCCTCACTGAACAGCGTGTGGTCTGAGGGCCACCCGGGAGCCTGTTAGAAAGGCAGAATTTCTGTCCCACCCTAGACCTCCTCAAGCAACTTCTGGGGTGGGGTCCAGAAATCTCCTGGTCCCCAGAGCACTGTGGAAAGTGACATTTACTGAGCATGAACTACATGCCACGTGCTACACTATGTGTTACCTCAGCTGAACTGTTCGAAAGACAAGGCAGCTGAGAAGCAAAGTTAAGTAACTTGGTCAAGGTCACAGGTAGAAGGTAGCCCGGTTGTACAGGTCAGAGAATGCACGGAGGTATGCAGGTACGAGGTGAGTGGGGCTGATGTCACCTGCTAAACCTGCTCTAGGCTGCCTCCTCCAAAGCAGGGACTCTCCATCCTACCAGGGACACGGTGGGTGGTGCCAGGAAAAGTCCTGCCTGAGCTTTCATGGCCCCTGTTCAGTCCCTAGAGGTGACGTTTGACCTAGGTGGGTCCCTGGAGACTAGCCAGGCCACCTACCTCGTCACTGGCCCAAGAATACACCCAGTTGGCCACGCTTGGGGCTCGAATCTGGCCAGCCCTGGACAATGCTGCCCGCTCCCTGGCCTATAAGCCTGCCTGCCTTCTCCTCCTTCCTCCAGGGAGAGAGTCCAGCACCATCAATCAACTTCTGGCTGATAAAAACCTGAGAAAGCAGAACGACTATGTGGAGGTAGGGGTCGAGGATGCGGGGGACCTTCTCCAGAAAGGGGGACAGGCCCTGACAATCTAGTTGAGTTCCTAACTGAGCAACTACTGTAGCCCAAGCAGCATGCAAGATGCATTTCTGTCGTCCTCGAAATCACCCTGAGGTCAAATCTACCTGTGAGTGATAGGCAGGCTCGGAGTCAAGTCACTAGCCTAAGCAGATAACTTGGAGTACTGGGTTTGAACCTGTGGGACTGCCAAGTTCATGCTTCATTCACTGCGTTACTCTGACCAGAACAGTGCTGGAGCTCAGCAGCCACCGGGTGGGGGACCCCACCCCTGACTTGTCCAAGAAGCTAAGTACCTGAGAGTTAGGAACAGACCAGGGCCTTCTCGATGCTCAGGCCCATTGGCTTGGTGTCTAGAATTGGCCAGCACCTCAGATGTCTGCAAATGTGGGTCACGGGCTGTGGGAAGCACAGGAGCTCCCCGAAGAGCTTACCTGACTTCTGGAAGGGGGAGGCCAAGGCCCGGAGGAGGGCGGAGTTGCCTGGGGTCACACAGTTGGCATGAAACTGCTTTGTCCTCTGGATCTTTACGGCTCCTGGCTAAGGCGCGTCTAGTGCTACAGCACACTGGTGCCCTGACCTTTGCCAAAGCAGGGAAGGCCTCCTGGCACGGCAGGGTGGGTACTGGCCTGGTCTGGTATCAGAACAGCCCTGGACAGTATCCTGGGTGAAGGGGTCGCGCCCTGTGTCAAACCAGGGAGATGCTCGGGTGCTGGGCATCACCTGGCCTGAGCAGGGAAGTGCCCAAGTGGGAACCACTCCTGTCCTTCAGGAGGGAAGCAGAGTGCCTTGGTATGAGGACTTATTCATGCCCTTTCCTGTCCCTGTCAAGGTCCCTCACCCCGGCTAGGATTGAGGGCCAAAGGGGGGACCTAAGCTACAATAGAATGAGGACTAGTAGCTGTCTCAGCGCCGACTGGCTGTGAGATCCTGGCCCCTTGAGGCCAGGCCTTTACGCTGAGCCCCCACTTGCTCTCAGAAAAAGGAAACCACCCACTTTATCAGAGGGGCTGGCATACCATGTGAGGCTCTGCCACACGGGGGGCGATGGAAGGGTGGAAGCTGCTGCAGGCCACTGCCCTCCATGCCCTGACCTCACTGCTGTCCCGGCCCACCTGCCCCACAGAAGTGCATTAACCTGAACCGACAAATCCTGAAGCGGGAGCTGGGCCTGCAGGACAGGGACATCATTGACATCCCCCAGCTCTTCTGCTTGGAGCAGCTGATGAATGTCCCCTCAATCCAGCAGACTGAGAGACTCTACGCCAGGCCCTACTTCCCCAACCTGGTGAGAGGCTCAGGGGCGGGCTGGCTGGGCCCTCAAGGGAGGTGGGGGTGGGAAGCCGTTCAGGCAACGGGCTGGTCCCGACATCCACGGTGCTGGACTTCGGGTGGGGGGTGCAGAGCAGGCAATGGCCTCTGAGAGGAAGTAAGGTGGAGGGAGGAGCCCTTCCTCCGTGGAGCAGAGTGCAGGGCCCAGGCTGAGGGACTTGCCAAGCAGTGACCGTCGGCTGGGCCCTGGGGTAGTCACCATGCAGCCCAGCTCAGAGACCGGGATGCAGTGGGCAAGCTCCCCAAGATAGGACTTTCCTGTCTGCGTAGCCTGGGACCAGGGTGGCATCCGGAACAGGAAATGTTTATGCTCATGGGAGCAGTTTCTGTGTAGACTGTGTGAGGAAGTGGGGGGAGGGGTGCGTGTGCACGAGACCCTGCTGTGCCGAGCCTATGCTAACTCTGGCCTATGCCTGACCTTTCTCATGCAACTGTGACCCACCATGCAGCCACTCAGCATGCATTCTGACTCTTGCGCTCATCAGTTCTTCAAACACTGGCAGACCTCTTATCTGAGGCCCAGGGACACAGGTCCTGTGTTCATCAACCACATGTGGGTATCTGCTAACTTTACAAGACTGATGTGGCCCTCTGGGCACAAAACAGCCTGCCGTAGGCCCTGGGAGCAGGTTGGATGGGGCGGTGGCGGGGTAGGGGCATGGTGGGAATTGCTTTAAGGGAAGAGATGCTAGAATTGAGATGTAAAAAAATAGGCTAGGTCAGCTGGCAAAGCTAGGGGCAGGGGGAACATTCCAGTAGAGGTAAGCAAGGTCAGGAAGAAACAGGACTTAAGGCCAGAAATGAGAAATGCCGTGGAGGAAAAGAGGCCTTGGCCAGGCAGGATTTTAGCTTTGCTGTTGAATCACGTGGGGGGGGTGAGGCTATCATAGGCTTAAGCAGGAGTGAGTGGGATTTGCCAAGAACTGACTAGTGATGTCTGCATGAACGCAGACCTGGGGAAGTGCTGGTGTGCGCGGGCTCCTCCTGGTCTAGTCCAACCAGAGGCAGCTGGGTTCTCCTTTGGATTGCATGAGCCCAATGGGACTTCTAACCCAGATGGACAGGGGCTTTCTTCCGTGGCTCCAGCCTGGCCAGGCCTTGCCCACCCTGTCTCTCCGACAGCTGCGGGTGATGGTGATGAACAAGAACCTGGGCATCCCCAAGCCTTTTGGGCCCCAGATCAAGGGCACCTGCTGCCTGGAAGAGAAGATCTGCCAGTTGCTGGAGCCCCTGGGCTTCCAATGCACCTTCATTAATGACTTTGACTGCTACCTGACTGAAATCGGAGACTTCTGTGCCTGTGCCAACATCCGCCGGGTGCCCTTTGCCTACAAATGGTGGAGGATGGTGCCTTAGATCCAGGCCTAGCACAAGTGGCTGTCACTGTCACCATGCCCTTGCCCTGCTTGGGGGAGGGGGGGCTGGAGAGTTGAGACACTATACCCCTTCCTTATCCTGTTCCCGTCCCTCAGAATCCAGTGGGGTGGCAAAGGCTGCCAGACTGAACCCCTTGGAGAGATGGAAACTGCCTTCGGCTGAGAAGTGGTCATTAAAGCTTTAGCTGTTCTGAATGCATTTCGGCAGTGGCCGCCTTGTTTGGGGGAGGATGGAAAGCTGAGCAGGTGGGAGACCAGTGGTCAAGCTGTCCCACTTTGAGGGGGCAGGGGACTGCGCTTACAGTAAGTTGCTGTCTACCTCGTCCTTCGTGGCTGTCTGGAGTGAGAAGCGGGAGGAACCAGACTGCTTGAATTTCTCTAGGAAAAACCTCCGAGACAGGCCAGGTCCAGCAGCTTGAGCAGAGTGGGACAGATCAGGCTGGGGAAAGGGAGAAGGCTGCTGTGTGGGCCTGCTGCAGCCGTGGGAGGCCTGGCCAAGAAAGGTGGTACCCTTCAGGCCTCATGAGCAGCTGGCTTTGTCAGAGGCTGTGATCTCCTTGAGGTCTGCAGGTGCAGCCTCTGGGAGACAGGGGACATCAGGGGTGAGCCTGGGTCGACTCCCATTACACCTAAGTGTCCAGGAAATGCTCACTCTAGGGCCTGAAGCCATCTATTCCCACCTGCCCACCCACCCACCTGCCCACATGTTTAATGGCACAAAAACGCCACTACAGCAAGTGAGTGATTCTGGCTGTCCTCACCCTGCCTCTCCTCCCACGATGTGGTGCTCCAAGCAGCCCAGGTGCTTGGCGTGGGGGCAATGCCGGCTGGGAGGGCGGGCCTGCTGGCGTAAGCAGCCGGGTCCCAGGCCCCACTGAAGAGTGAGCAGAGTTGAAACGGTGGCGGCTGCAGGGGCCTGGTGGCTGGTGCTGTGTAGCTCAGCCAAGTAGGCCTGGAGGAGCAGCTGGGGCAGCAGAGAAAGGCTGGGGCCTCTGAACACACAGCTTGCCTCCTGGTACTCCCGGGGGGCAGCTCACCATGCTGCAGGTAGGGGGCCAGTGTGGGTGGAAAAGGCACATTTGTGACCGTGCTTCACTGACAATAAGGCTCCCTTTTAGTAGCAACCGACACTGGATGTTTCTGGACAGAAAACATACCCCCCGTTCTGGTGCTTTCCATGCCCTGTCTCATCCTCCCCCAGTGTGGTGTATATAAAAGTCCACTTGGGCAAGAGAGGTGCTGACCCTCCCCAAGTGACCTCCCAACTCCAGGATGGTTTAAGCCAAGACGCTTAAAAGCACCCGTCACCCTGGGCGGCTCTTGTGGCAGCCCCTTGGCGGGAGCTCCAGCCTGGGCAGCAGGACGGGGGTGCGTGTGCAGGGAGGGAGCCGAGGAAAGAGAGTCGGTAGCGTCCTTACCTCCATGCCACTGAAAAAGAAGCACAAAAGCCAAAACAGAGTAAACAATGACGCTGTTTATTTAAAATGTTTACTCCAAGAAATATATATAAAAAAAATAAGACAATTACAGCACTAAACCAGGCACCTTCGACCAAATCACAACCTCCTCTTAGATTCCCCTTCACCCTAAGCCGCCTCTCCCAAATTCCTCCTGAGCTGGAAGACACGGCCAATGCCACTCTCAGCTCTGGTCACTCTGTCCCTTTCTCTTGGAGTGCAGGACCCACCCACCCCACCTCCTTGTTCTACAGGAGTTCCCCCAGTAGGAAGTTCATTTTAAAACTCTAAGCCAAAAGGGAGTGATTGTGGGAGAGAGAAAGGGCAACTTCACTTGGAAGGTGCATCCCTTTCCTGCTCCAGTCCCTGGCGAGGGGTTCCAGCATCGGCTGGCGGTGGGCTGCAGACTGTCAGTCCGCTGGGAGACCAAAGCCCTGCTTAGCCAAGGGCGGATCCTGCAGCAGCAGGGCCCAGGCTGCTGCTCCCAGCACTTGCTTGGAGACCGCATGGCCCAGGAGGCTGTGCGGGGACAGGGAGCACAGGCACCTAACCCCATTCCAGGAAAGAGACTTGTCGGGGGAAACGGGTTCCACGTGCGGAAGCTTGAGTTAGAGACGGTGGCTTAGGGGTGATTTGGACAAACCAGGTTAGTTTAGCAGAAGCTTCTCCCCTGGACTATTGACTGAATGCAGGACAGCGGAGATGAGCATGAAGTCAGACTGTCTGAGATACAGGCCAGTCCCCTCACACGAGGCCTCACGACCGGCCAGAACAGAGACCATTACTACAAGCCCTGCCCAGGCAGAAGCCACTGTGAGGAAGAACGGGGACGAGTAGGAAAAAAAGCAACAACTAGATCATTTTTGGCATTTTAACATCAAGACAATGACAAGTGGTAACAATAGCAAAGCAAAAAAGTAATAAAAAAGACCAATATTTAACTTTCCCATCCACCCAAGTCTCACACTGAAGTTCTACCCCCGTCTCCCCAGAAGCACCACTGACTAAAACACCTATTTAAAGCACCCAAACCGGTCCAGACCATCTCGGAACCAAGAGCCCCGGCCAGAGCTGTCGCTTCTCTCGGGTCCAAGTGTGAGGAGCGTTCCGGGAAAGGCACCTCGTAACTCACGCAGAGCAGCGGGACGCTGGGGACCAGCTCGGGCAGAGGGCACTCGGCGGGGAGCCGGGTGGCAGTCACAGCATCTGTGCTGACACGCGGGGAAGGGGGACTTCCTCATCCCAACTGTTTGGTACCACAGCCAAGCAAATGTGACTACAGAGCTGGGAGAGCAGGCCTGGACCCGAGTCTCAGCAACAGACCGGGCTGTTCCAAGCTGGATCCAGCGGTGGGGGTGGGGGGCAAAAACAGAAGCACAAGGCGATAAAGGCTGGTACGTAAGGGCTGGTCCTTCTTTGCAAGGACTCCAGAATGCACTTTCTACTGCTGGCTAATCAATCTCTAATGGCGAGTGCTGGCGAGGTGGCCCCGGCTCCTCAGAGGAACCTTAAAGCCGGTTCTTGAGCCAGATACAATGTCCCCCGACTGCGCCCCCCGTCCCCCACTGGTTCCATGATCACCTGATTTTCACTTGGACTTCCTTAACAGATAAGATAGATATAAATGGCTAAACACATACCCACAGCCCCCACCAGGGGGGAAATGGTAGATTCTATTAACGGTGCAGCCACAAGGCAGTGGGCGGGGCTTACAAGCAGCCACGGGGAGAAGAGAACCAAGGCTGGCCTCAGCTGGTCTACAGGAAAAGGCGGCGAGGAAGTGACCCAGATGCTTCCGAAGCACGTGGGCATGATTTTGGATAGAGTTGGACCACCAGGGACCCTCTTTGCCAGTAATGCTGCCAGTTCCCAAAAGGGACGTTTTTTTCTGAGTAAATGGTGACTCCTGTCCCAGGTCACACCCACTCGGACCACAATGCTGATTACAATCGGAAAGGGGAGTTTTGAGAAGTCTATTTGGGAAGCAGGGGGAAAGAAACTTAAAAAAAAACCCTAGATTGCTCAAAGTTTTTGCCTCTTGTAGGAATGGTAAGTCACCTATGAGCAAATATTTTAATTAAACATGAAGAGGGGAAAAACTTTGGAAAGTGTACAGAAAAGGTAGTTGACGTTGGATCACTTATAAAACGGAACCTCAGGGGGTCTAACAGAAATGCACCTTCAGTCAACTTCTGCTTGTTTCAATCCCTTGTCTGACTTCTCGCCCCAGTGCACGTGGAAATGACAGCTGCCGCGGGTGTGGAGTGGGAGACTCCGGGGCAATCAGAGGGTGCGGGGGTTATACTCTGGCAGTTTCTTGATCTTCTCCTTCTCGGTCTCACTTTCATCTCTCGCTATCACCAAGGAGTGTGAGTAGCCCATGGCAACCTGGAGGGACAAATCAGGGTTGGGCGTGACACTGTGGCACTCAGGTGTGTCACACTGAGTTGGGAGCAGACAGGACACTAGCCAGCTGGGCGGGCAAACTGGGTCAGCATGGGGAAAAATGGAGGACGCCTGAAATGCATAAAAACCCTTTACTAAAGGCGACTAGTCTCATGCCTGTCACCAACCCCCTGCCACCAGGGCTTCCACACCAACTGTCAATGGGACACATGGGTCCCACTCTGTTCCCTCAGCCTCTCTGGACCACAACCCTGCCTCGTGAGAGGACACACACCGCCTGCATCTCGGCAGACAGAGCTGGTGGCCTGGCAGACCTAGCGGCTGAGAAGGGGACTCACCCTGCCACCTGCCCCCGGCCTAAGGGTGTGTAGTCTCAGGGGCAGCTACCAGGCAGCCGTGAGAGAGGGAGTCACCCTGGAGCAAATCCACCTGGGGGCTGAGCGGGGGCCAGCGTCGTCCAGGGTGAGGAGGGCGATGACGTCTGGCCAGCGTGCCTCTGTGCGTCCCTCGGACGGCTGCTACGCATCGGGAAACTAACACAGGTGCCCGCAGAGACCAGAAACAAGGACGGTGAGGTGTGAACGGGCACATGCTCTCCCTGGCAGCAGAGGTCCCGGCTCACCTGCTCTGTGAAGATGCCGTCCAGAGTCTTCACCTCTTGAGCTGCAGTGGAAGACTTGGGCTTGTGGTCCCCGTAGCCCTGGCGAAGTAAGCGGAGAAGGCGCTCACAGATCTGGGGTCACTGTGGCACGGGCCGGAAGGGGAACAAAGGCCACCTGCTAACTGGAGCCAGAGTCTGGCGCTTCTCTGTGACCGAGCCCTGCTGCACCCAGACACGAGGGGCCAGGCTGAGTGAGCAATATTGCCCCCAAAATGTGTTGCCAACACGTAACTATTTCTTAACTTGAGGAGGATAGAGGCCCACCTGTAACCCCTGGGGATTTCTGTGTTAACAGGTACCTCTGGGGACATCTCACTGATGAGAAAACACCATCGTGAGCCCAAGAAGAAATGGCCACTACTGCACTTCAGGGCTACAAGGTCACACGGAACACTGGCCGTCTACCCGCCCACCATCCATTATCAGTGATGACGCCACCATCGCCCTACCAGGGACAAAAGGTACCGGTCAAGGACTGCTGGGGGGAGGGGCCGGGGCAGGTCACAGGTGAGGAGGTGGGTGATTTCAATGCCAGCAGACCCCTCAGCTCGGCTCTAACAGAGGGACTACACACTGGGGACCTCCCGCCCCACTTCCATGTGCCACCAGGCCCCACCCCCTGCCTCCCCTACAGTGAGTGGCTCCTCAAAGTGCTGTGCCTGAGAGGCTGCCCTGAAAGTCCCTGTCATTCCTCTCCAGTTCTAAAATTGATCCTCGGCCTGTATTTCTGAGAGGCCCCTTCCTGAAACAATCCATCAAAACTGGGCTGGTTCTCAGGCCCAATGGGACCCCTCCAGAGCCGCCGGGCTGAAAGTGGGTGCACAGCGCCCAGGAAAAGGCACGTTTTCCTGGAGACGGCTCAAGGGATCAAGCCCGTCTTCCCTCATCTCCACGGTGCCACCAGCCCCGTCCGCAACAGGCGGAGACAGGAGGGAAGACAGACGGACTACGTTCCCAGCAGGAAACACAAGAGCCGAGCCGAGGGCCAAAGCACAGGGGGCGGACGGTCAGGGCGAGCCCCAGCCCCGCTGTCCTTCTGGAGGAGGACCAGTTAAGGGCTGCCCCGAGAAGCAGAGGCGTGTGGTCGGGGAAGGCCAAGTACGTGTGAGAAATCGAGAGCACCACTTCTAACCGCTCAAGTAACTGAGAAAAAGCAGGGAACACACTTAAAACTTACTCAGGAGAAAAGAGGGAAGATGTCCCCAGAGACCTAAGAGGCTGGCTGGATGGCACACAGCTCCATGAACGGCGAGGGCCGCTTATGGAGCTCCAACGGCCCAGAAGACCCAGGCGGAGGTAGCAGACTCCATGCACGCCCACCTCGTGGTTTAAAAGGTCCTGCTGCTCCTCTCACTCAGCCCCTCCCGGAGAGGGGAGAGGCGGCCCTGGCCCTTCCTATCACCCTCGCGCCACACCTACGGTTTACAAAACGCAGGGTGAAGGGGACCCAATCCCTCCCGATTCCCGTGTCACAACGTGGACAGAAAGGAGTTTCGCAGTTACAGCTGGCCCTTGAACAGTGTGGGGGCTGGTTAGGGACCAGCCTACGCCAAAGTCGACAATCTACGGGTCACTACGGTCAGCCCTCCACACGTGCACATAACACTACGTGCCTATGGTAACGCCCCTGAATGCAGGTCTGAGCGGTGAGGCTCAGCTGACCCGCAGCCGACTGGAAAAACTCCGCGTGCAAGTGGACCTGTGCCGTCCAAGGGTCAACTGTGTTTGACGGGCACAATGCTGAAGTGCTCAAAGATTAGGGAATAATAGTGCAGGCCTTCACCCAACAAGGAAAAGGGACATTTTCTCCAGTCTACATATTTTTAGGACTCGGTCTCTGCGAGCCCACACTGGGCTCTGCCTCCCGCGGCGCAGGGCCAGCTTACCAGCTCCCCGAAGGTCGGTGATGGGCCCCAGCTGATCGTGCTTTCGTCCGCAGCCACGATGATGCTGCTCTTCCTGCAAGTAGGCAGAGGCAGTCACCAGACAGCCAGCAGCCCAGGCCCCGTACCTGACCCAGCCACCACGGTGCATCTGGTGGGCCATCGGCTCAAGAATATGGTGTGACATACTAGCTTTAAAATCAAGTGCGTCTGTTAAAACTCCACAGTGCTCTCACTTCCTGGTAATGCACAGTAGGAAGGCTAACAGGGTTCTCTGGAACCCTTGTGGGCCCAAACTGCAGAGCCTCACACTGGACCCCAACCCGCCTGCCTTACCTCTGCCTCACTTCTACACAGGGTTCTAGGGCTCTTGGGAGGTGGGGGTGGGGTAGTCACCTTTGAGTGAACACACTGGCAAAAGGAGACCAAATCGGGATGACATGGAGCTCCTTCCAAAGGGGGTGGAACCTCACAAGTAATTTGGGCAGGATTAGAGGTTCCGACAGATTAAAGTCACCCCCCACCGGTGTCCCTTCTACAGTCTGGCCGGGGGCTCGGCAGCAAGAACTTCGGGGCAGCTCGACAGGGGTCTCAAACTGACGTGACCATCACTGACTCGGATTTCTTCTCACCAGTGTGTCAGAGCTGCTAAAACCCCACCGTGTTTCCCTAAATGTGACCTTGAACTGTAGTATAGGCAGATCACACCAAACGTCCGAAGAAGAAACACCTTCAAAGCGACTTTCCATGGAGGCAGTGAAACAAGTCATCTGCTTCAGGACCTGCCGCCCCATGACAAGCACAGTCCCTCCCCTCCTGGACTTGGGGTTCAGTCCACCCGACCCCTCTCAAGGGCAGGCCTTTGTGTGCATGTCCAACACACCCAGGAGGGGACGGACATCCTGCTCCCCAGGAGCCGCTGCCACATACCCACAAGCCAGACTCCGGATTCTCCAGCCACAGAGGTCCTGCACGGCCTTCGGGTACATGGTGGACTCACGGGATGTGTTGGTGGCCCCCCAGAAAAACAGACCACCTGGGGAAAGACAATCACGGGCTCCTGTGAGCAGAAAGAGCCGAGTTCTCACCTTTGACAACACCAACGAGACAGGCTACAGGGTGGGGACCACCACTCGAGACGCCAGACACCAGTGACAAAGCAGTGTTGTGCTCGAAAGGACACTGGGAAGCAGTCAATGAAATCAAGGCCCCGGGAGCTGGACCGTGGCTGTGGTTCCCACAGGGCACCGGGGCGCACCTCTGCTGGGGAGGGAAACCACGGCATCACTCACCCACTTCGCTGACGGCGAAGGAGCAGGTGTAGCCGGCGTAGATCTGGGATGCCCCACGCCCGGGGAAGTCGAACAGCTTCACCAGGCGGGGGACCATCTCGTCCTTCTGTTCGGCATGGCCCAGCCGGCCATAGCCACCGAAGCCCCAGGAGAAGACGCGTTTCTGGGAGTCGAGGACCAGCTGCGGGAGAGACGACACAGGGTCGGGGACAGGCCTGCCAGCAGGAGGGGTGGCAGGGGTCCTCATTTCTGTTCCAGAGAACCTGGTCCATCGGCTAAGGGCAAAGGGCCCGAAACACTGAAGAGACTCTGTCCTGCCACCTGCCTCCGCAGGTGGGGGGGAGGCAACAGGAGCGGGAGCAGCAGCAGCAACACGAGGACTGTGCCAGGGATACCGTGTTTGCTCTTATTTAAGTCCCAGGTCTTTCCGGTCCCTCACCAGAAGAGGGACACGTCCATTTCCCCACCGACTGAGCTGCAGAAAGGACCAAGCAGGCCTCCCGCCACGCTTTTCTTTAGACTCCCCCCTCCCCCACCCCGTCCCTGGTGCAACAAGCACATGGACGTTCCAACAATTCAAAATGTTTTTGTCTTCACACTGTCTTTGGTGTTTAACGTTTGAATCACGTGAAATACAACCTATTAGGACAATCTGACGACTTCTGCTGACTAGGCTGTTTCTAGACTTTAAATGACGGAAACCTAACTCCAAGCCCCTGCGCAGCAGACTGGGAGGCAGACACCAGGGACGGAGCTGCGCCCCAGGTCACCCAGACGGACGGCAGCCCCCAGGACACCAGCTTGGTCTCTGGACTCCCAGCCTCATGCTCTTTCAACAGAGAAAAGGGCCGTGTGCGACTCATGGACGTTCTCAGCAAAGCAGCCGCGAGGAGCTGAGGTAAAGAGAATTTGTACACAAAGTGCATTGCCATTCACCTCGAGTGACCTCAAGGAAACCACTTTGGTCGCTAAAAAACGATCTATGAAAACTAGACAGCATCTCCCTACAGGACTCTGTCCATCCACCCAGAGGGACGCCCGTGACGTTGTGTTGGACAGAAGCAAAGCAGAGAACGGCGTGTGTGGCCCCCGCCCAAATGTCTGCGTGCTCAGCTACGTCTGCAGGAGTTGGGAAGAAAGCTGCAGAGCCAGCTGCTGGGACGCTGGAGCGTTCGCTGCCTCCCTGTGGAGGGGACTCTCGGGAAGCAGGAGGAAAACGTCAGGAACACTCAGGACTTACTGTGTGGTTAGCGCCACAGGCCACGTCTCGGACGACCACGTTGGGGACTGGCAGAATCTGCCCATCCTTCGTCTTCTCGATGAAGATGGCCACTCGCCGGGGCACCAGCTCGCAGTCATACTCTATCCGCTGCGCCCGGGCGATGAACTTCCCGTCCGAGTTGTGTCCTGTGGTAGCCAGAGCCAGATGTCAGCAGTGGCCACAGCCCAGGGCCCCGTTTGCCACAGCGGCTGACCGAGCACCTGCCCTAAGCTGGCCGGCTGGCACCTTTGTCAACAAGGCAGCATTCTCCAATCTGAGGCACAGCCCAGTCCGTGGCTGTGACACCTGGTTTGTGGGTTGAAACTAGTTATTCAGGTATTTTAAAAAATGAACTGAAACACCAAAGGACGTGGTCTACAGTAAGGGCATCGCTTTGTTTCTACGTTCCGATCGGGCTGCAATGGTGAGTGTACTCACCGGGGGCTGTGGGCTGCAAAGCTGGAAGGTACTGGTCTGTGTCCTGCTTGGGGGCCTCAAGGAGCCCCTGAACAGGGCTGCGATGGACCAAAGAGTCCACCACGCCGCCAGACCTGTCTTTTTATGCCTTACCAGTAACCCATATGGATCGTTATGGTTGGTAAAATAGTTAACTGGCACACCCTCATCTTTGTCCTGCCTGACCTGGTAAGTGTACTGTGATGCAGGATGCGGGGAGGGGGGTGGGAGCTGGTAATACACTTCTCCAAGGTCACATTCAGTTCCAGTTCCATAAGGGATAGCTCTGGGTTTGGACAATGAGATTGAAAACAGGTTTGCAAGCTGGCAAGTAAAGAATAATTGATCCTGTAGGTATAAAAGCTGATTCTATGGATATAAATAAGCCGATTTCTCAATACCTCTAAACGAGTGTCGACTAAGCAGATGAGATCTGTATAAAGTGCTTAAATGGTGACTGGTACACAGTAACTGTGTGTTAGCCATTTTCACCAACTTCGCTGGATTCTCCCTGAAGGAAAATCAACTGGCTGTGATAAGCCACATCTCTGCAGATCTGGGGCAGCCACAGGCAGCAGGGGAGCCACACTCGGTTCCGGAAGTAGACCAGAACGCCCTTCTGGTGTTTAGCTCGGGGCTGGGGACCGCATGAGGGCCTGTGGCTATGGAAACGCTTTCTCTAAGTCTCTGGCAACTCCCTGGCAACCAGCACTGAATGTACGTAAGGGGCTGTTCTTTCTTATTCATGTCTGTCTTGAGGTATATTTAGTTTCACAAAGTCACTGTTCCCTAAAGTCTAAGGCCAGAGAGACGCTCCTCCTTCTATTTATGCAGCCTTCCATCTGCCCGCTGTAATGACGTGGAGCCCCAGCAACCCAGATCCGGGGGCGAGGACCCTGAGCGGCATGCAGCAGGGAGCCAGCAGAGGGCGCCCACGCCCCACCTCCCACGCAGAAGGGGCTGGGGGTAGGGGGGATGGGGTGGAGTGGGGAAGGCACCAGGAAGGGGAAAAACATTTCAGTGTCAGATGGGAAAAGAAAATGGAGGCCTGTGAAATCCGGATGGAGAGACGTCCTGAGAAGTGGCGAGAACTGCTTCCTGAGTTTTCTGTTTTCACTCAATGAGCTGCAAGTACGTGTTTTTACATGTGCACATGCTGCACGGCCCAAACAAGACAGTCTGTTTAGGGATGAAGACGGGAAGGGCTCCCACCCGCTCTCACACGTGGCTCCTCAGGTATGTCCCGGAAGCGATCGCCCAGGCCGGGGATTCCAGAACAGCCTTAACCTTGCGTCACTTACTCGTTTTCCATAAAGGCGCATCTTTCAATACGAAACTGAATGAAAGGGGTTTGGTCCCCTTTGAAATCCTGCATATATCAGTGAACTCCCAAATCAGAATAAAGCACCTTTTGTCAGGCCGGGGCCCTTCTTCTTTAAGGCAAGTCATTGTAACTGACACTCCCCAGCCTGTGAGTTAGGACGTGCTGTTCCACTAAGCGGGAGATCCACTTAAGGGACCAGGGCTATTATCTGCGATCAATTACCCACATTCCTGACACGTGTGCAGCCCCCCGCTGAATTCTGGTTCTAAATATACAGTTATACCACAGAGCTTTTAAAAAGTGTACTTCCATACCCAGCTGACCATATTCAGGGCACCCAAAGGAGTAGAGGTTTCCTTTGCAATCCATTATCATACTGAACTCAGCCCCACAGGCCATTTTGGTAATTGGCTGGCCGTTGTACATTATCTGAAAAGAAAAGACAGGAGACTTTCAGACACAGTTTCTAAAGGTTGATTAAAAAGTCTCTACCTCTCTGGCTGGTGCTGAAACAATTACTGGGCTACAAAAGAAATGTAATGGACTCAACCATTCTGAAGGCAAAAGCTTAGAATATGCGTAAAGAACACCCTGGGACCCCTACATTCCCACTAGAGTCAAGTTCAAAGGCAGGTGCCCTGGGAATGCTGAATTCTGCTGACCGGAGTGGGACTGAGCGTGGGAGACAAGGGAAGCTCACCATCACAACCCTCAAATCTCTCTAGTCACTAGCTCAGCCCCAGCGTTTCAAAAAAAAGCTTTTCTAAGTGTTACTGCCAACCAGTGAAATAATCGCCTGGACTTTCTCCTTTACCTCTGCAGAGATACTTGGCCACCGGTCTGAACTGAAGGTGTGAACAAGACACAGACTGGTCCAAAATTAGAAGTCAGAAGCCAGCGAAGGCCCCGGGTAACTGAACGTGGGATTTGAAAACAGATCTCAGAGAGCTCTTAGAAAACGTGCTATTCACTGCACTCTAGTCGCATCTGGGAAAGACCGTGACAAGTGGGGGGAACAAAGTAACAGCGCTGCGGGAGAGCCACAGCAGACTGGGGACGGGGTGGGGACAGATCCTCACTGGAACTGGGGACAGGGTGGGGACTCCGGGCCCCGTCCCCTGCTGCTCGCATCTCTGGAAACCCTACCCTACTGTCCTGCTGAAGAGCACGTGGCTGACACAACAGGAATGCTTCAGAAATCCTCCAAACCACAGACCGGGGTGGCCTGTGTCTCTTTTTAAGGCCCAGAAATCTGAGTCCCTCCATCATTAAACCACTTGTCAGACGCTTGTTAGCATTCTGCTGCCTTGTATAGTTCATGTTTTAGGCGTAAGTCCCACCCCTCCAACTCATTCCTATTTGCGTTCTAGGCACCTGGAAGGCAACTATTGGCAGATAAAGACGAATCACACCCATATAACATTTCCTCCTTTTTTGGGGACAGAACAGGCTTCACACAAGGCCTCTGTAACATTATTTCATTCAGAAGGAAACTCCGCTTTCTGGGTAGTTTTTCAACGGCAGACGTACATCAAACCTGCTCTAGAGACTACGGCATGTAATTCCACTCAAAGCATGTACACTCTGAACGAGGAATCAAAGAGAAATCCCCGCTCTCATCCCAGAAAGTCAAGCACAAAAGGCTGTCAGGGCTGAGGAGGGCGAGGTACCTGTGCGGGGCTCGGGACGGCGTCCGTCTGGTTGCCCAGGCCCAGCTGCCCCATCTTGTTCTCTCCAAATGCAAACACGGAGCCCGTTTCTGGAAGGAAAGAACGATACCACGAAAGGGAAAATAACGCTGAGGGCCCTGAACTAGATCTGGAGTCAAAGGCTCCCAAATCATAAAAACAGCTCCTTTGCCAGTGAATGCAAGTGAGACGGTGTTTATGCCAAAAGGCGGTGGGTGGAGCGGGTGCTCAAGCAAAACCTTTTCACAGCACGCCGCTCTGGCCTCTGCCACAGGGGGCAAGGCCCTACGCCTCCCAGGAGCTCCCACCCAGGCTCTCCGGGGCATCTTTCCCATGCTGACCAAGGGTCACAGGGGCAACTCTACTCCCCCCTCCCCCACCCAAAGAGGACCATTTGACCTCTTGCCACAGTAACTACTACAGAAACCAACCATCCCTTACCGGTCAAGGCCAGGGTGTGGTTCCGCCCACAGGCTGCAGACACAATCACCTCGTGGCTGAGACCCTCGATGAGTCTGGGGGCTTCCACTCTCTTGGTGTCCCCATGTCCCAGCTGCCCCTTCTCATTTCGACCTGTGGAGCGAGAGCAAGATGAAGTGGGAAGGACAGAGGACAGCCAGAGCGGCTGCACGGGGCACGCAGGAACACCCAATGGACACAGGCCTGGTCTCCCAGGTGCCCTCCCAACGAGACATCCACGGAGGGGGAAGGGAGCTCCAGGGTCTTCGTCAGTGGCTGGCCTTCTGGGGCCTGCCTGAGTGGGACTGGGTGACCAGGGTGAGACACTCCCCAGGGATGTCTCCACCGTAGCCACCTGCGGCCTAAGTCAACTCCCCGGACCCTCTTTGCTGGGGCGGCAGTGAGGACCATGTGAGCACTTCCCTTCGCTCTCTGCTCCCATGGAAAATGGGGGGACGCTCTGTTTGGCCTGATGTCACACACAAGCGGAAGTGCTCATGGAAACGCAGGTCTAACGCCTCACGGCCCTGCCAGACAGCTGTCCCCTCATTCCCTTCAATACAAGATGTGGTTTAAGACGGAGCCATTTCGATACCTGCCATCCAAGTTTGACGACCTCAGTGCTCTGGGTATCTACTGGGGCCCGTCTGGCTTCTGCTTGTCACTTCTCTTCCTTTTACCTGCCCTGTAAACGGAGCTCACCCACCATGGCCAACCCCACCTCCTTGGTACCACCATTCACAGGACTCCCGGCTGTGTGGGCCCCAGTGATGGACAAAAGCCAGGCCCATGTTGAACACAAGCCTTCCCTCTGGAGCTGCGCTGGCTGTGGGGTCCACTGGCAGGGAGGCCTGAGGAGGCGACCCCGGCCGCCAAGCCCCACACAACACACAGGCCCCCTGGCAGAGGCCCTCAGCTCCACAGCGGACATGGCGAGTTGTGTGGGCCAGGAGGAGCCTGGACACCCCTGAACCTTCTCCCGTTTTCCACACCGGCTCCAAACAAAACAACCCAATGAGCCAACAGCAGGTTGAGGAGGAAAACCCCACCCACTACTCAACAATTCTGGAGCTCTGGGGAGGTTTTACAGGGCCACAAAGTCAGAGCAATTCGGGGAAGGGTGGCGGTGGCTCATACCCGTCCTCAACAATGAACTTGACCTTTATTTAGGTCACAGGAAATGGGAGCAGAGCCGCAAAGACAGCGCCACTCATCCTGGAGCACGCTTGAGGAAGAAGTTACTGGCCTCAGGTTACCTCAGGAAATCCACTTTGGCCATGAACTTTAACTTCGGCTCTCTAGCAGGACAGGCAGACTCCAGCTTCTGACGGAGCTGCCCAAGCTCCCTGCAAAACGCACTTCAAACACAGGACAAGTGCTGGGTGGGGCTTGGGGGGTGACTGGCTGGCGGTGCCGACCCCTGGTGAGTGACGTGCAGTATTGCGTCAATGCTTCTGGGCGTGCACAAGGCCTCTCACCTTAGGGTGACCGACAGCGGCCCCGTGACACCCCACTTGCACATCGTCCCTAGCTGCTGGCACCACGTCTGCTCACAGGGACACGTCTCTGCCCAGGGCCAGGGTAGGTGGACAGGGTACAGAATCATTCCCTGCCCACAGGGTCAGCAGAGGGGACGTTTTTAGAAGCACCACGTAAGGGCAACTCAGTAAAGAGACCAGGAAGGAGGTATTTAAAGTCGCAGACCGACACAGACCGCGCGCTCAGCGCTGGAACACGAGGTGGGAGGGGTGCCGAGGAGGCGGGACACACCTCCGTGCCAACGGGGCGAAGATGAAAACCGAGGCGATGTCAGCATGCATCAGGAGACTATGAAGCACAAATGTGGGCCAGACTTGTTAGCTTTTTTTCAACTGAATGACGAAATTAGCAGTGGAGGGAGAACAGATGTTAACATATTTGAACATCGTTACAGCAGCTCATGAAAGGGCAAAAAACCGGTCCAAACAGACCCAGATGAAAATGCAGCCATGTGAACTAAAAGCTGGCCACAGGACAGAAACAAGGGGCAGGGACGAGGGCCGGCACACCGGGGGAAGAGACCGGGAGCTGCCAGAAGGGCGCGGGGATAAACGGGGCCTCGTCAGCGGCTGGATCGGTGGCCTGGAAGGGGCAACGGGCAGCAAGGCGTGTGAGCCCTCGCCGGGGACTCTGAAGTGGAGCAGAGCGGCAAGGCAAGGCTCAGGGAAGCACCGAGTCCCCAGGCGGGAAAATCCAGCAGCAGGGAAAGCCAACCAACCCGGAAAAACAGAGTGAGAAGAGGACAAAAGGGGCCGTCAGCTATGCAGACCAGCGTGGCCCCCAGAGGCAGAGGCCGACTGCAGGGCCTCGGGGCCCATGTCACGATGTGGCTGCTGTAAACGCGGGTGGCATTTAACGTGGCAAGAACAGGGGTCTAATGTCACGGTGTTGAAAAACAAGAAGGGAGGGGGACCGACCGTCTGTTGCGGGGACAGCAGGCCTGAAACAGGAATTCAGCTGCAGGCACCCCGGTATCAGAGACATGCAGATTCAGTCAGAATGGTCAGGAAAAGGCTGCCCGAAGGAGGAGCATCCAGAGAATTAGGGGCCGCGCAGCGAGGTGGAGGGTGCCACGCAGCCATAGGTGCAGGCAAGACCGATCAGGACTCGGGAAGAGGAAATGGAGCCCTGCC
This sequence comes from Desmodus rotundus, assembly GCF_022682495.2. Lineage (NCBI taxonomy): Eukaryota > Metazoa > Chordata > Mammalia > Chiroptera > Phyllostomidae > Desmodus > Desmodus rotundus. The sequence goes on from NC_071389.1 coordinate 9,763,083, forward strand.
GTGGAGAACGCAGAAGGGATGACAGCACCGCGGGCGCCCGGCTGCATGAGTCACCGCAGTGCTCAGCCGGCTCGTACTCACCCCAGCTCCACAGCTTCCCTTCCGTGGTGATGAGGAGGCTGTGGGCAGCGCACGAACCCGAAACCACTGTCCGCACCCGGACCCCCGACAGGCACCCATATCTGTGGGGTCCCCACAGATTCTGACCAAGATTGCGGTAGGCAGCTGCAAAGAGAAGAATGCAAATCTAACACCTGCAGTGACAAGCAAGTGAAGAGCACCCCCAAAAATGTCACCAGGCCCCTAGGGTCCACTCTCCTGGGGTACAACTGCAGGGGCCCTTGGGGTGCCACCTGAGAAGTGAGCACCTCCAGCACACTGCCCCTTGCTCCTGAGCTGGTGCAGACCTAGCCTGTGGCCACTGAGCATGCCCTCCTGCAGAGCTATGGGGTGGGGGCCAACCCAGGAGAGCCGACAGTGGACCTGGTGTCTCCCACCGCCCCACCAGCAATGTTGCAGCCGGGAGGCTCTCAGTGCAACGCTGAGCATCCCATCCTCCACCACAACCTGCACTCCTTGCAGTCTACCAGGCCCTCTGCTCCCTGCCAAACCAACCCCCTCACCATTGGTTTGCTCCCTTCTCAGGGGTCCCTTTGCGTTCACTTCCCATGTATTCACTTCCCTGGAGAACCCTTCCCTGCCACCTGCTTATTCTGCAAACCTCAGGTCAAGCACCCCCTCCTATGGGGAAGCCCTCCCCGTCACATCCCCTTGAACTTGTCACTCCCCACACACCAGTGCCCCGTGAGTCCTGCCACAGCACTTACCCCACTGAACTCATGTGCCTTCCCACTCTGCACCGGCCACTGGGGCCTCACCAGCGCCTGGCACACGGGAAGCACTGTCAGTAACGTTAGCGGGTGTGTGGGAGGGACGAAGAAATAGCCACCTCCTTCAAAATCCCCGCTTCGCCCTGTTAGTGGATGGGGCGTGGCCACTGTTTTGTTCAGTATGTTCACCCTGGGACTCTCGAGGACAGAAACTTGAACGCGTCTGTGGGCCTCTGGTGACTGTTACGAAATGCTGGCCCCTGCCAAGTCTACTGTGTCAGGTTGGTCGGGACATGGGGATGGAGTGAAAGGCTGACTTCTCCATCAGGCTCCTGGCGCCACGGAAAAGTATCTGTACTGATTGTTCAGTGTCAGGCCCCACCCTGCCTGCGCCCCACCAGCAGAGGGCGCCACTCGTGCCTTCTGTCTTGGTAGCAAGAACTCCAAGTCACAGTGTCACATAGTGACAGCCTTGAGCTTCACCTGACCTCACTCCTACTACTAAAAGGTGGAAAGAAAACCCCACAACGCCTCGGGGCTAGAGCAAACCAGAGAGGACAGCCTTCGCAGTTACCGTAGGACTCTTTCAGAGAACCCCATGGCCTGTTTACCATGAAGGCAAAACAGGGGTGGCATCGGACCGAAACCAAAGTGCACACGCCATGTGTCATCTGTGCCAAGAACACGGCAGCAGGGGACCACCGCGGAGGTACCGGTGCCACAGCCGACCTAGCCTGGCTGAGGAACCCTGGCTGGTAGTGACCCAAGTCCCAGGAAATGGCCAACAGCTGTCCTGGGCCCCTCGGCTGGGCCAGCGGTCATGAACTCCCTAAGATCACCAGGCCAGGCCCTAAGCAGAGAGGGGGCAGGCATCCCTGTGTGACCTTGAAAATGAGCTCTGCTCTGGGCTGCTGCTTTTACAAGATTCACGGTGCTGTGCCCCTGGGGCTCTCCCTGTCCTCACGGAGGGCAGGCACGCTTCAGGGACAGCAGGAAACGGGGGAAGACTGGGCCGAGGGGCAAAGCCATCCTTCCCTTCATGCCTGGCACCAGCGGGAAAACAAGTCCTACCTCCCTTCCCTTTCTGTCTACTAGCAAGGTCGCGGAGGACTGAAAAATATCTTAAAATACTTTTTAAATTTTTTAAAAAATTATATAAAACTTCATTCAGAGGGAAGAAAACCAAGAAAGCAGAGTTGGGAAACAGAGAAGAGAGAAGGCGCTCTTCAATGAGCCCAATGAAGGCAGAATTCCCTCGTCGAGAGTGTGGGAGTGGTTTTCAACCCACAAGGCGGTTTCCCGACCTTCCTCGCCTCATCCTGCACCCGCAGGTGACAACCCAGGCCGTGCCGCCTGCTTCCCACTGGAACTTACTCCTCCTCTCTGGGCCAAGTATCTGGAACTGGGAGTGGGGCGCTCATGTGAAGAGCCTGAGAAAAGATGCCGCATGTGCCCAGGGCTGGCAGACTTCGGTCACCCCACACCAGGATGGATTTCCTGGGGACACCAATAGCTAGGGGGACTTGGGCCCCAAGTCTGGGCACTTTCCACAGCAGGAGAAAATGGCTCGGACCCACTGCTGGTTCGGCTAGACCCTGAGCAAGCGCTCCTGCGTCTTCAGGGAATGAGGTGATCTCCATGTCCCGAGGCATCGGAGCTGTCAGGGTGCAAATATCTGCTCACTGGGCAAGGCTATCAAGTACTCCGGGACTCTTTCCAAATGAAATCAAGAAGCCATAAAATGTGGCACCACGCCAGCCTCGCCTCTCTGGGCTGGGCTGGCATTCCCCCCGGGGAGAGGCCCATTTTCTAAAAGAAGCGTTTAGGGACTGAAGTTCCTTCTCAGGGCTTCTCCGCTCCCTCCACTCTAGACTGTCACTCGCCCTGTCAACCCAGCTACCGCAACAATTTGGCAGCTCGCAAAGAAATGTGGACTCTTCCGAAAGATCTAACAGTTTGACTTGTGACAAATGTCTAGGACATTTTGACATCCCACAGGAGCAGCTTCATTTTAATAAAAACAAGTGACGGGAGAAGGAAGATGGGGAAAGGTGTCAATGTTTTATGTGAAGCTACTATTCATATTTTTCTGTATAATCTTAAGGGAATTTGTTTTTTAAAAGCAGAATTGTGAGACAAGACTCACAGAAGACCAGGGTTCAGATCCAGTGCCACCCCTAGAGTGGCTGTGTTGCCTCAGGAAAGTTACTTGGCCTCTCTGAACATTCTTGTAAACGAAGAGACTACTTACCTGGCAGATGGTCACCAAATTACAGCAAACACCTAGGAAGCATGCAAGAAATAGTAGCTTCTTACAGCTTTAGAACTGTTTCTCTTACCTTGTTGTTTAGGCACTTCTTTCCGACCAATCAAGTCCCAGTTGGTTGCCCCAAAAATCAAAAGCTGCCCTTTGCATTTAGACCCTTCAAGTTTCTGCAGAGACAGAGAGAGGGGGAAGAGGAATTAGCCTGCAATGCTGCTTCCAGCTTCCTAAGTCTGTCCAACAACGGCAGGAAACAAAAATACACTATCGACACTTCCGCCAGCGGATGGAGGCCCGGGGGGCTCACCACCTGGCCAGCCCACGTCAGCGTGCCAACCCCAGCGCTGCCCCAGTTACACCCAGGCTCCTTGTCATCCTTTCACTTCTGTTTAAAATGTCTTTTGCAAAACTTAGACACACACACAAAGCCAAGTGACATCCCTCTCCTCCTCTACGTGGTGGCTACCCTGGCGGGACGTTTTGGCATCATGCTGTGTCCTCTGTAAGGTGAACACATCTTCACTTCCCTATCAGGGATTCCATCTCTTGGGGACCTCCGTGTGACCCAAACCTGGCGTCGCAGGCATCCTGCAGTACAGGTCCTGTCGTGCTCGCCTGCTTGGCCACGTTTCCATGGCTGGAAGCTGGGCTGTCCACAGGACACCGCTGGCAGTCAGCGTGCGAAGGGGGGACACACAGCCAGGGATAGAGAGGGACTTGGCTGCACTTAAATAATTGAAAGGACGGCCTTTGTCGGAGGCCAGTCCATCCCTCCAGAACCCAGACTCGGGTTACTTGATCGGGAGCCTAGTTTCCCCTGGTTATCTATCTCCCCTTCTTTGTTTTACTGGCGGGCCTGGCTGGCACTCCCTACAGGTCTACTGCAGATGAATGGCAGCCAGTGGGTTCTGTCCAGCTCCCCGTGGGAGGAGCGGCCCCGAGGCTCTGCCATGTCACTGACTTGCTCTCTACTGTTCCTCGGGTCCGCATGGAGGGGGCAGAAGACATGGGGGGGAACTAAGGCACCATGGGATGAGCCATCAGGCCAGAGAACGGCGGAAAAGGGTCCCCGGAAGGACAGCACTGCAGGCCCGGCGGTCCCCCCTCCGGCCCCCCCACCCCAGGCGGGCAGAAGGCTCCCGGGTGCCATGTGCCGCACTCACTGTTAACCACTCGACACCGAGATGCCGTCACCGCATCAACAGTTCGCCAGCGCGGTCGGCCACCGCAGGACCAGCAGCTCCACCACTGCCAGAACTTGCTGCAAGCGCCCTGGGCAGGAACAGGGTCTCCTCTGTGACCTGGAGATGCCACATCTGCATCAGTGGTCAAGGGCTCGTGGACACCATCAAGCCAGCTAAGCATTTACACAAAAACCCAAACTTTCTGACACAAGGTGTTCTGAGAAACCTCGGGAACCTGAGTCTACAGCAGTGACAGTGGTCGAGTCCTGGGGAGGGCGTGACGTGTTACCTTGTTCAGCTCCTCGCTTCGGGCAGAGGGCAATGACCCTTTCAGCGCTATTACCTATATATCTGTTTGCTGCAGACAGCTTACTCTCACTTCTCCGAAATTTAATTCTTCCCTCTATCTCTACGAAATATAAGACTAAAGGAGAACCCCTAACGCCCCTTAAATCAAAGCCCATGTCCCTCTCTGTCAGAGCTGCCCCGGCCTTTACTCGATGCACCAAGAGGTTCTTTCTGGATAAACTCGAATGTCTATGGCACTGCACGTGCCCAAAGGCGAGAGAAGCTGGAAGAAGTCTCCCCAGCAGGACGAATAAGGGTTGCCTCACCTTGCTGCCTTCCCGACAACCCCAGTCATGGAAGCTGGGCAGAGATGAACCAGCCCAGCAGGAGAATGCACTCACTTCTTCAGTCAACAAAACGGGGTTTCTGGGCCAAAGCAAAACTTCTGAATCATTGCCCAAGTGTAAGGAGCCTGTTTATGAGCCTGAACCTTTAGCTTACATCCACTTGCAAGGCTGCTGCTCTCGGCATAAGAGAGACCACTCAGGGAAATGCCAGCAACAACAGACTCCCTAGTGGGCTTTCTACTCAAACGGACTTTAAGCTCGGCAGTTATTTGGCCCTTTCAGATGGGAGATTTGTCTCAGGGTCCACAAAACGTCAGCCACCCAACACTGGGAAAACTACGAAGATGTGGACAGCTGGTGCACTCGCCCGTTTTCCAGGACTGAGCACAGGCTGCTTGCTTGCTTGCTTGATCTACAAGGTTATTAAGTTCAGAGGAAACTGGGGCTGCGTCAAACCCAGGCCACCAGAGCGTGCTCATCTGACATAGCCACTGTGAACCCCAGGACCTTGGAGAGGGCATTTTCTGAGACTGAAGCAAGTGCGTTTTATGGAAGTGCACATGGTTTACTGAAAGCAGCTCTGCTCCTCAACCATCCAAGAACCTGGGGCTCCCCTCTCCCAAGTGCAGTGCCTGCAGCTGAGCCTAACTAAAGGCAACTGTGCCCTCACAAACCTCCTTCGCGCAGCCCTGAACGGTGGCGAGGCTTGCGAATGTCTCAGTAAAAGCCTCTTTCTGAGACAGGCCAGGGGCTGCTGTCAGCCTGGGGCAGCACATAGGGTCTCCAGGGCCCCTGAAGAGGCAGAGACCTTGTGTTTCCTTTGGAGTCCAGGAAGCTGCAGCCAGGGATTCTGGGCAGAAGGGTCATACAGGACCAGGGCAGCGCTGACCCAGACTTGTGGAAGGGCAATGAAGCAGCACGGGCCCGGCCTTGACCCTGGACAAAACTCAATGGATGCTAATAAAAACTTAAAACTTGGGGTATGCACTTCCATGGGGCATAAAAAAAGCGCTTGTTCAACCTTCAGTCTCCTGAGCCTAGGACAGCGTGCTGACCAGTGCAAAGGAAATCGCCTAACAGCCCCTTTGTTTTTTAAGGGGGTTTGGGAAGGGTTGTATATATATGGATGTATACATATGTATACATCTCTCGGAACTTAAAAGATACGAAAAGTAAATGTAAAACCACCTTAAGCTGCATTGGACAGCTGTGCCTCCCAGTTAGACTAATAACAGCCCCACTCCCATCAGACCAGCAGCTGTGCACCTGCTGGGGGGGCCTGGAGTCCCTTTGCACTCTCCGTGTGTGACTACCTTCTTGGGTGAATCCCAGCATTGGGTGAGTCTCACTTCCTGATAACAAAGCTCACTGCTCTCCTAGGGTGACTGTCCACTCCCAGGAGAGAGAGCGAAGCAGAGGCAGAGCCCACCTGCCCTTTCTGTTTGGTGCTCTCCCACCACACAGGGACAGCAGGGCACATGTCTGGAGACCCACACTGCGTATCATGCTGGTCCAAATAAACAGTTCCTGTGGTCAGTTTCTCAAGACACTGGCCATTTCCCTAGCGCAGGTCTAGTCCCCACCCCAGATAAGACATTTCAGTGACATGGGCTCCCCTTCCATCCTGCTCCATCCTCTAGGGTGGCGACCCTTTGACTGCAAGAGGAGTTAGTGAGCATTTTCACAGGAGCCAAGTGCAGGGGCGTGAGGACGGCATCAGAAAACACCTGGGGCCCATGTGGAAACCCAGCCCCATGTGATCTCGGGCTGGGCTCTTAAAACTCTGTGCCCCAGTTTCCTCATCTATAAAGCGGATGGAGAAATGCATGACTTTCAACCATTTAAACATTGCCAGCGTTCCGCTGGAGGAAAGCACTCTGATGCTGTTAACCCTTCCACACCCTTCGGGGAGAGAACTGGACCTCTCCAGAGGTCCGATTCTAGAACCTAAGTGGAAGTTCTTACTCTCTTGGGATTACATGAGAAGCTGGTGAAAGCTCTGACCCTCTCCTAAACACTCATCCCACACTGAACTTGTAGCTTTGGAGGATCACAGAATCCAGGTTAAGAGTTCTGGCTCTGCAGGGGTTTGAGGCACATAAGTTGAGATGGTCACGATCTTAAGACCCAACTCTAATGAGCAAATTCAAGTCCACTTAGAACATGGGAGATGCTTCTTGCCTGGGGCTGCGGCGGGGGGTGTAGGGTGCTACACAGAGCTCTCACCTAGCCCCAGCGCCTTCGGACCCTAAGCGGTGAACACAGCTCAAAACCCTCTCACCCGGGGGCTTCCCGACCTCCAGGGGGAGGACTCTCTGGAGCATGCGCCCTCGCACCCCGCGCCAGCGCCGGCCGCCCCCGTCTCCCGGGCGGCGCGAGACAGTGAGGGCTGTAAGGGGCATGCGCAGCAGCCGCCAGGCCCCGCCTCCCCGGAGCTCCGGAGCCGAGGCGGCGGGAACCTCAAAGCCGAGGCGCAAACCGCCGCTCCCCGCAGTGCGCGGGAGACCCCTTCCCCTGCGGCACCGGGGCGGACCGCCGGCGCAGGAGGCCAGGGGAGGCTGGAGGCACAGAGTGTTACACCCCGTGCGTGCATCCCCTGCTCTGGCCCAAGACAACTTGCACAAGTCTCCCTTCCCGGAGCGGGAGGGGGAGGGGAAGAGGAGGCAGTAGGCTCGAGCGGCGCCGGGGGCGGGGCCATGACCCCCAAGCGCGGGCGGGCGCGGGCTCCGGACGCCCCTCCCCCCGCCGGGGGCCGGGGGGAGCGCGCCCCAAGGATCAACTGCCGCGCGGGCGGGCGACGCGGGGTCAGATAGGCCGCCGACCGCGCCTGTCTCTGGCCCGCGCCCACCCTGCGCCCTTTTGTTGTGCGGCGGCGGCGATGATGATTCAGCCCGCGGCCTGTGCCGGCCCCGCCACCCCCCAGGCCAGGACGCGCGCAGTGGCGCGCTACGGGCCTCAACCCCCTGCTCTCTGGCCCCGCACTCACGACGCGCTCCTTGGTGTGCTCTGGCTCGGTGATGACCACCGCCGCACCGCCCGCTTTGGTCGCCGCCGGCCGCGCAGCGCGCTTGCCCCCACCAGGTGCCCCGTCGAGATCTAGGCCGTCCTCGTCGCCACTGCTGCCACCACCGCTGCTGCTGCTGCACCGCTCCGGCCGTTCGCGCTTCCTGCCGGCTGGGCCGCCGCGCTTCCTGGGCCCAGCGCGAGCTGTGCCGTTGCCCGAGCTCGGCTCCTCCCAAGCCGCCGCCGCCTTCTTCCTGGGCATGGTCGCGCTGGAGGAGACACGGGGCAGCGGCGCACAATGGACGGGTTATAAACTGCGCGGGGGGAGGGGAGCGCAGCAGAGCCACCGGCCTCCACTTCCTCCCCTGCCCTCCCCAAAGTGGCGGCCGCGGGGTGGGCGGAGAGGGGGTGAGCCAGGAGGAAATCGCGCCCCTCCCGGGCCCGGCGCGCCTCCTCCGGGGAATCCCGCACGGTGGCCCAGGTCCCCAAATGCAATCCGGTTGGAGAAAGGAAAAAAAAAATGGAGACCCCGGCCCATCCTCAAGTTAGGTTTGCCTACATCGCATCACAATTGCAGCCTGGCCCTCAAAAAAGTAAAGGGAAAGAAAAAGAAGCCTCCGACCCTGTATGTTCTAATTAGAGGAGGCTTCAGGACACTTTAAAGATCCTTCTTTGGCAGCTCCGATGGTGAATGGACTCCCCTCTCCCCAGTCACCCCACCTGCTGCTTTTGTCTCCGCGCCCCCTCCCCTAGCTCGCTCAATTAAACGCTATTCTCTACGCGCCACCGACCCCCACCCCGAGTCCCCAATTCCGCCCCAGCCTTGGGGTTCCGACCTCGGGCTCTAATTATCTGAATCCTTCTGGGTGGGCTGCCCCCGACGAGCTGGGGTCGGGGGGCAAATGAAGCAGGCCCCCGACCCCAAACACCTGCTCGCACAGACACGAAAAATAAAAACTTTAATGGTGCCCAACTCTCCTGGTTTTTCCCCGAAGGTGAGGCCGAGCCGATCACTCGGATCCCGGCTACAAAGTGCCCTGCTCCGCGGCTACTTTCCCCCAGCGTCCCTGCGCTTTCGTCCTGTCTTTTTTTTTTTTTTTTTTTTATTGATTTTGAACAATGGGATCTCTGTCTGTCTCGGATTAAACCACGTGGATCCGCCTTCCTTCCCCTTTTTTATTCATTCAGTCCCCCAACCCCCCTTCCTCAGGTTGTTTGGGTTGTTTTTTTTTTTTTACCTTTTCTCCTTTAAAAAAAAGGAAAAAAAAACTTTCCCAGATCCCGCAAACTGATCATTGCCTATTTTGATTTTCAGTCCCTACCTGGTTGGAGTGATGAGAATCCGGAAAGAAAAAGGAAGAGGAGAAACTAAAAGACGAACCCGAGGGCTTCTCCCCGCACCCCGCCCCCCAAGCCCAGATGAGGGCTCCAACCCACTCACCAGATACACTTAAAATGTAAATACAGGCTCCCAGAACAAACGCTACAATACAAAACAGAAACACTTGTGCGGCCGAGTGGCAAGCGATCGCTGGCTGGACGGGCGGCGCGGCTCCCGGGGCGCGTGCGCCCCCTGCCGGCCGGCGGACCCCCACGGCGGCCCGGCCCGCGCCCGAGGGACGTCTCTGCCCACGCGAACCTGGCCCGAGCCAGGCCACCAGACTTCACTCCCGCTTCCTGCGCGTTCCACAGGCCCCGCGCAGTGCGTCTTGGGCCTTCTACGCACAGCGTCCTGAGCGTCAGAAATTTCTTTGGGGTTTAGAAGAATGTTAGATTGTTTTTCCCCCCACCGGACACGTCTAGACAGGTCACCTGAGGACACTAGCTGGAAAATACTTTGCTCACGCCTCCGCCAACGAGGGACGTGCCCTAATTGAGTGATTGGAATGAAGCACGAGTACAGTTTAAATAATTTTGTTCTGTACAGAGAGAAGACATTGTATATATTTGGTCTGTGGAAGGGTCCCCAGTATGTAGTAAGGTGGTGTTACGTGATAAGAGTTACAAAAAGGTTTGCTAATTAATATAATCAACTTGGAGGCCTAGGATGCTTTGAAAGCTAGTTTTGATGGAAATTTCCCACTTTTGACAAATATTTAGTGAGCCTCTGGTACACGCAAGGCACACAGTGCTGAGTGCTGGGGATACAGACCTAGAGGACAAGATTTATGTCCTAGTGGAATGCAGGTCTAATGGGAAAGGTAGGCACTTAAGTAATTACATGTGTGATGGGTGATGGTTTCAGGGCTACCCCAAAATATGGCACCTTGGCATATTGAATATTTTAAGCTGAAGGAGTTTTGAGAAAATGACCACCCACCCCCACACCCAGCCCTTCTTCTCTGAAATAGGCCATAAAACACTCAGGTGACAGGTTTCCTGCTGGTACCAGGAGGAAAGGAGCATCCTTATCTCCAGAGACCAAGGGACACAGTGAAGAACCCTAATACGCAGGCCTCGATAAGTTTGCTCCATGTAGACACTTTCCCCTACTCCTTAACCTCCCCTAGTCCTCCACTCTGTCCACTCTTCAGCAGAAAAACACACAGGTATGTTTCTTTGGGTCTTCATATCCTTACAAAGGCTCCTCTGTCACATAACACTTACATTAAAATACATTTGCAGCCCTGGCTGGTGTGGCTCAGTGGATTGAGTGCCGGGACTGTGAGGCAAAGGGTCGCTGGTTCAATTCCCAGTCAGGGCACATGCCTGGGTTGCAGGCCTGGTCCCCAGGGGGGGAGCACTGGAGAGGCAACCACACATTGATGTTTCTCTCCCCCCCTAAAAATAAATAAGTAAAATCTTTTAAAAAAATAAAATACATGTGTACCCTTTTCTCCTGTGAATTTGCCTTTGTCAGTATAATTTTCAGACTCAGGTAGAGACTCTAAGATGGTCGAGGAAAGCTGTTTCCTCCCCTACATAAGCATTGCAAAGTGGTACTTTCATAGGACCATCATGGCAAGGGAACTCTCTCTATTCTGGGGTCAGGGAAGGCGTCCCTGTGGAAAGTTGAGCTGACTTACAGGATGGGTAAAACCCACCAGATGAACTGGGGTAGGAAGACTATTCCAGGGCAGTTGAAAGGAGAGGATACAGAGCCCAGGGGTCTTGAGAGACGTGCCTTCAGGGAGGAAAAGTAGCCTTCGGGGCTGGGTAAGAAGAGGCATATAGCTAGAACCGAAGAAGTAGGCAAGGGCTAACTCACAGAGAGCCTTGTAAGATGTGCTAAGGATTGTTTTTTGCTAGGAGATCCTTGTGTCTCTGCCTCTTGGGAGGGGTTTGAGCTACTGGTCTCCCCTCCTATATTGGGATCTCAATATCACTTGGTCTCCTACCAAAGATTTTTTTAAAAGATTTTATTCATTTATTTTTAGACAGAGGCAAAGGGAGAAGAACATAAATGTGTGGTTGCCTCACATGTATCCCCCTACTGGGGAGCTGGCCTGCAACCCACGCATGTGCCCTGACTGGAAATCGAACCAGTGACCCTTTGGTTCGAAGGCCAGTGCTGAATCCACTGAGCCACACCAGCCAGGGCTCCTGCCAAAGATTTTTATATGCTTCCATTTTTTTTAGCCATTCTGTACAAGGAAGTTCCTTCTTTCGGCAACTTTCTGAGGATGGAGAGAGTTCTAGGATTTTTGCAATTCATTCCTTAATCATTATAGCAAGAAACAAAATTGAGGAGGCAACAAATGTCTAAAGGAAGACAGCGAAACCACAAGGTGCAAATCTAAAGTATTTGAACACAGTCAAAAGTCTCTGCATCAGGGAGCCAAGAGCACTTATGTATCGAATAAAAGAACTTTAGACATGAGATGTTGAGAAAGGCTGAGACATGGAGAAGCACTCTTTGAAAGCCTCTTCTTAATAGGCTTGCATTAAAAGAGGTTTAGGAGCCCTGGCCGGGTAGCTTAGTTGGTTAGAGCATTATCCCAATACATCAAGGTTGTGTGTTTGATCCCTGGTCAGGGCACATACAAGAATCCACCAGTGAATGCTTGAATGGGAACAATGGATCGATGTTTCTCTTTGTCCCTTCCTCTCTTTCAAATCAGTCATTAAAGAAAACCTTTTAATTATTAAAAAAAGAGATTTAGGAGATTAAACCTTGATGCTTTGATATAAAACACAAATGGAACCAACCAGAAAAGAATTTTGCCTAAATATGCCATCCAGGCCCCTTCAGGAGGTGGCATGCTGATACTTGCCAGGCCGCAGTGCTTGGTCGGGTGTTTACCCTCCAAACACCCTGTGTGGCCAATTAGGAACAGTACCTACGGTGCCTTTAGATTTCAGCCAGCAAGTCTTTCTTTTATTTTTTTCTCCTCCCCCATTATAAACCTTTTTGCCAGCGTAAAAACACATGCGTCAGAAACACTGATGCAATGAGACGCTAATATCAGATTGCATCACGTGGTCCTAGGTGTGGTGCTCCTAAAACTGGTTTTTCTTGAGGTGGTGCGGCAGCAGAAAAGCACTTCGGGGATAACGCCCGAGAACTGGCCCTACCCGTCAGATGATAGAAGTGAATTTTGCAACTCCGTGCCTCAGTTCCACACCACTGTTCTCCTAGGGAAAGCCGGAGCGGCTTTCCGAGCTGACACAGGTGTGCTGCAGACATTCATCGGTTAGGTGTGTCCGTGCTGCAGCTTATGTAACAAATGCTACCTGGGGAGGCGCACCTACCAGGCAAACTGGAAGTAACACTTCCTCCCCTGAAATGCGCTCTGCGTTGGACCTTACCTTAATCCATGAGCTTCTCTGGGGACAGACCACTTTGGTGCAAAACCGGAAAAGGAGGAGGGAAAGAAGGTGGAGGGGATTTCTCAGGCACTTTCTAGTGGCTGGCACTGTGTTACATGCACTTCACGTTCAGCACTGCGGAAATGTGGGTTCCAGCTGCCAGCCTGCCATCACCGGGACCTGCAGCAGGCTATTTGGCTTCTTCTGGTATTCAGTAAAAGGCCATGTATTAAGTTAGATTAGGCCACTTTTCAGGTCCCTCCCAGAAATGGAATGCTATTCAACTTGGCCACAGAAAGCTCCACCTCCAGTTGGAAGATTAATTTTCTGGCCCAATGTCTGTAAAAGAAAAAAAGAACAGACCACTGATTGTGGGAATGATGCTGCTGACCAGCGGAAGATGGACCCTAATGGTCTGTGCGTACAGTTGGGTTAGGATAGTATGAGGCAGCTTAGATCCTCACTGTCCATCACGGTCGTCACCAGCCACATGCGGCTCCTGAACACTGGAAATGTGGCCAGTGCCACTTGAGACGTGCTGGGCGTGTGCTTACGCTGAATTTCAAAATCTTAGCACAATAAAAAAGAATATGAAATATCTCATTAACCATTTGTTATCTTGACCACAGGTCAAAATAATATTTTGACTTGTGAATTTACTGTAGTATTAAAATAAATATCACCAGTTTCTTTTTACTCTTTTCAATGTGGCTACCACAAAATTTAAAATTCCATATTTAAAAATTTTGTGGTTCACATTTTATTTCTATCAGACAGCACTACTTTTTTTTATCCTCAGCAAGGACTTTTTTTTTTCCATTGCTCTTAGAGAGAGAGGGAGGGGTAGGGGAGAGAGAGAGAGAGAGAGAGAGAAACATCAATGTGAGAGAGAATCATCAATCAGTTGCCTTTGTAAGTGCCCCAACCGCAGATCGAACCCACAACCTGGGTCTGTGCTCCGACCAGGAATCAAACTCCAGCCCTCAGTCCATAGGATGTACAACGCTCCAACCAATTGAGCCACACTGGCCTGGGCGGACAGCACTACTTTTGAAAGCATAGCTGGAAAAACAATATTTGCTCTGGACCCAACACTTTCTGCCTCTGTTCTCTCGTTTCCCCATCTGTTAAATGGCAAGATAGGGTTTGGGCTAAATTTCTCTTGGGGTTACTTCTGGGTTGAATGTTCCTTTGTTTTGAGAACAGTAGTAGGTGGGGGATCCTTGTCAGCGTTTGGAAAGATGTTTGGGAGAAGATCTTTATAACCGTAGTGAGCCGTGAACTTTTAGACTCGAAGCATCTTTAAATATTATTGCTGAACCTTAGCAGTCCCCGCCCCGAGTCTGCAGCCCCTCCCGGGCTTGTGGTTTTTCCAGCAAGCACTCAGGGCAAACTAACAACGTTGTAAGCTGTCAACATACAAGGGTGGGCAAAAGTAGGTGTACAGTTATGAGTAGGAAAAACAGAGTTTACTCTGTATTAAAATTTGTTAATTATTGCATTATAACTGTAAACCTACTTTTGCCCACCCCTGTATGTTTGTTGATCTATATGTTATCCAGGTGAAGAATGGAAGCCCAGAGAGGCTCTGAGACCACCTGAGGCCACACAGCTGGCTGGTAGGAAATCCAGGAAGGATACAGGTCAGTTCAAGAAACTCGTGGTGTGGTCCAAGGACCAGCAGACAGTACATCATTTGGATGATGGTTAGAAACACAGAATCTCAGGCTGGCCCGGATCTACCAAACCCGAGGCTGCGTTTTTGTCAAGCCCACCCCAGGTGATTTTTATGTCTCTCAAAGTGTGGGAAGTGCTACTCAAAGTCAAACCACTTTTCTCAAGGAAAACCTCGATGTCTGTGTCGTGGGGAAGCTCTTCATAGTCTAGTTGCGGGGTGAGGAGGAATAGGATGCGACACTGAGACTCCCGTGCTGGCTAACAGTAAGTAAGAGTTAAGGAAGTTCAACAAGTGTTTTCTGAGCCTCTACTCTGCCCAGTACCTGCAGCCAATGCACCCCTTCTCTTCTTGAGGGCTTGAGGGGCTTATACTTTCGCAGCCCCAGCCACTTGCGCCTCAAGAAACAAACAACCCGCCCTGGCTGGTTAGCTCAGTGGGTTAGAACATCGTCCCCATACACCAAGGTTGTGGGTTTGATCCCTGGTCAGGGCACATACAAGAGTCAACCAAGGAATACATAATTAAGTGGAACAACAAATCCATGTTGCTCATCTCTCTCTCGGCCCCTTCCTCTCTCTCTCTCAAATCCATAAATAAAAGTTAAAAAAAAATAAGCAGCCCCTTCACAACCTCCCCCTTCCCTGCTGCTGGTCCCTCTATTGCTACTTTAATACTAGAGAGTCCAGGAGAAATTTGAAATGAAAACAGCCACACCTTGGGAGTTAAGTCTAATTCAGTCCTGTTTTTCAGACCCAGAAAAACAGGACTGAAATCGATTTCAGCAACGTCTGCGTGTCAGTTTGTAATCACCGGACCCTCCCAATTCTGTACGGGGGTTGGCATTTGTGTCGTGCTCCTGGTCTACGATAGGACCACAGTTTGTAGAATTGGTCTCTAGTCAACAGCTCTCAGGTCGTTTTTTAAGATTATCCCTCATCCAAGCTTGCACAGAAAAGCCACACGCTGCAGAGATTCCGATTTTCCCTGGCAGCCAGCAGTGCGGCTATGCGGTTGTTGAGACCAGAGAGAGAGATGGGTCCAGCACCGATGATGTGAGGGAGCTGAGGAGCCAGGGGACTGCTCTGGCAAGGGGCAGGCACGGAATTTGAATGCACAAGGGAAAAAGCAAGGCTTCAGGCTCAGCTGCGGAAGTGGGTCATTTGTCTGGAAGGTTCGATGACACCGAGAGGAGGACAGCCTATCTGATGCATCAGGTGGCCCTGGCGGCTGTGAACGAGCCATTGCATTTCGGGCTGCATCATGTCATGTAAAACTATGACAACCCTTTGGAGATTAAACAAACCAAACCAATGTGAGCCCCCACAGTGCCGAATACCTGGACTGTCTGACTCCCACCTTCGCTAAACGGACTGAGTCAGCCAGATGAAGAGAAGTGCTGGCATTTATTGAGCACTTACTGTGTGCCAGGTATTGGGCCATGGGCCCTACCCAGAAAAGCCTATTTAATCTTTATCACACCCATACAACATGGGTACTGCTGTTGGGGCCTGTATTAGCCTGCTTGGGCCGCCAGGCCTAAGAACCACAGACTGGGGGCTTCAACATTTATTTTCTCACAGTTCTAAAGGCCACGTATCCGAGATGAAATGGCCAGCAAGGTTGTTTCTTGTAAGGTCTCTCTCCTTGGCTTGTAGATGGCAGTCTTCTCCCTGTTGGTCACGTGCGTTTATCTCTGTACCCGTCTGTGTCTCAATCTCCTCTTCTCACGTGTAAGGACACCAGTCGCATTGGATTGGGGCCCGCCCTAGGGACCTCATGTTAACTTTATCTCCTTAAAGACCCTGTCTCCAAATACAGTCACATTCTGCGGTAGCTGGGGTTTAAGAATTCAACATGTGAATTCGGGCGTGGGGTGGGGAGCACAAGTCATCCCATAATAGTCCCATTTCACATATAAAACTGAGACACGAAGGAGGTAATGGGGCCAAGGAGGCAACTGGCAGGTGGAAGTGATGAAGACAAGATTTCAACCTACGTGTTCCAATCTGCCTCATTCTCTCTTGTATATCAGACAGACCCAGCTGCGGGACTGGGCAGGGCGACCTCTGTGCACCTCAGGTCCCAGGTACGGAAAGTGGAGAGGGAACGGCCACCTTGCCGAAGGGGAGAGGGTCCCACTCAAGGCTGCAGGCCCAGCAGGCAGCCTGCTTGCCAGCACGCAGAGGCTGTGCGGTGGAGTACATTCCACCTCCTTCCCGCCGACCTCTCTGGGGTGTGGGCTTCTCTGCTCTCTCGTGGGGTCAGCAGTTCCAGTCCCACCTGCTCCCAGGGTGGCATGTTAAAGGGGCTCTAAAAAGCTTCCCAAACTGCAAGGTGCTGTTCCTATGTAACAGGGGACAGTGTGGCTTTAGGTCAATTCAGTGCCCTTCTGTACCTTTTCTCCAGCCCCCTACTTGGCGAGGAAGTTGTCTGCTGAGCCTGGCAGATGCTGCCTTTCACATGTGCAAAGACCACGGGGTGGGAATGCATTCTGCTCCTTTGGGCAGAGTGGAGAAGGAGACAGAGGATGACTGTGGCCAGGTGCCCTCAGGTGCCCGCCAGCCCGTGAGGCGCTGCGCGAGCAGAGCAGTCAATCTTCATAACAAGCGTGAGGAGACTGGGAAGTTCCATGGTGGTGACTGACTGGGACTCTGGGATTCTGCAACCCACACTCCTTGGCTGCACCTCGCTGCCCCCCAGTTCTGAGACCTGAGCCTCTTCTCAGGACATGCACTGGCGCTGCTTGGCTTAGGCTGGGGACAACCCTCCTGGAGCTCGGGTGCCCTCACTGGAAAATGAAGGGACCGGGTATACCCGGTGGGTGTGCTTTGTGAATGTCCACTGTGGATGCGCCCTGGACGTGCTCCACGGACACACTGTGGACGTGCTCTCTGTGTGCCCGCCATGGACACGCACCATGAGCCCGCTTCATGAGCACGCTCCATGACAGGCTCCGGGGACACGCTCTCTCGTGTGTTCGGTAGCCACACCCTAGACGCACACCATGCTACGCTTGGCGGCTGTGCACCTGGAGGGAGCTTTGGCTGGTGCACACGGCCAACGTCCTGAAAATCCAAACTGCCACCTATTTACAGCGGTGCATATTAGAAATACACGTACGTTGGCATAAATAGCAATCAATCCGTGCTTTCTGTAATGAATGATAGTTTCCTTTTTAAAGTGATCCACTTCAGTTAAAAATGGGTGTTTATTTAAAGCAAGATGCTCGATCAGGTGTCACATGGATCTTGGGAAAATGAGGAAGGTGATTCACAAACAAGCTTGGCTGAGGGACCAGCATGCGCTGCATTCGACACCTCTCCCCTCTCTGACGTGCTTTGGTCTGTGGCGGACCACGTACCTGGACAATCCAGAAACCCCCCCTGAGCAGAGAAGTCAGGGAGTGGACAAGAAAGCAAGCCTGTCTGCGTGTTCACAAGGAATCGCACAGGTCTGGACCCGATCCAGGGAACCCTCTTGGCTTCGAATGTGTGACCGAGTTCGCAACCTGTCATCCAACACCAGCTCGAGGATGGGGCCGGGGAGGCCAGAAGCTGGCAGCAGACAAGGAGGAGCCTCGCAGCTGGGAACCTGCTCTCCGCCCTTCGTGTCCAGTGTGTATGTGTGACATATGGTCGTTTCTGTGTCCGTGAGGTTGCTCGGAAAGTACCGTTTGCTGGCTAGAAGCCAGTCACCTCCTTTAAGGAACGAGACAAGGAAGACTCGGAGAAGGTGAGCTGTCTCCGAGGAGGGGGGCAACTGTGCGCTGACTCCCTGCTCCTCTGCCTGGGAGCCGCCCTGACAACGAAGCCCCTCATTACTTTTTATCTGCTGCGCAGTTTCAATCATAATTACTACACACACATTTTTCAAAAGAGCGCGTTTATGACCAAATCTCAGTAAATTGTCCGAGTCTTGGGCTGGTTTCCCTTCCTTGCCCTGGAGGGAAGGAAGGCATCTGGCTGGCTGTGGAAGCACTCTCCCACACCATCATTACCTACAGCTCTGTTTCCAAAACAGGGTGCTAGGGGCCTCTGGGCAACCAGTCTGACTGGGAGAGGGTTTCCAGATGACTCACAGGGCAGCGGTGAGCACAGGTAGCTCTAAGGACTCACTCAGGGCCCTTCGGAGGAGACCGGAATGAGTAGACTGGCGTGAGAGACAGTGTGGGAGGGAGATGGAAAGAGCAAACTTTGGAAGGAGCCTGCCTGGGTGCAAGTCCCAGCTCTGCCCCTTGCTGTGTGATCCTGGACAAGTTAAACAGCTCCTCTGAGCCTCACTTCCCACCTCTGTAAGTGCTAATGGCAATAGAATCTACCAGGGAGCCTCACTCTGTGGCCTAAGTGAGCTAGTCTTCGAATGGTGCGTGAAGTAAGTGCTGTTGGGTGGTGGCTGCTATCCTAGATCTTAGGGGGCAGCCCGTGAACCCACAGACCCAGCCGGAACCACAGCTCCCACTGACTCACACCACGACCTTGGCCCTCCTACTGCACTCCTCTGGACCTCGGTTATCTCCCCTAGAATCAGGGCAGGATGGAGCTCACCTCCAAGGAGTCTTGTGAGGAGTCGTGAGCTTGAACCCAAAGTCTGGCACAGAAAGAGCCCTTGGGAAAGAAGAACTTGCGTTAGCTACAACACTTGTCTTTGTGTTGTTGTTGGAATCTCGTTGGGAGCGCTCAGGACAGACCTTAGCAGGGAATGTCTCTGACACCAGGGATGGGGAGGGAGCAGCAGATGAGTAAGCGGAAAAGACCCAGGGTGAGGAGCCAGGGTCTGAGTCTCTGGATGACCCCGGGCAAGGTCCCTCCCACTTCTGAGGCCTCATCAGCACCAAAGGTACAAAGAGGATCAGGATCTCATCAGGGGTCTTATCAGGAGGTTTCTTTGGAGGTGGCTGGGCCTGGGCTCCCCCATCCCAATTCAGTCAAAGCATATGGTTTAAAAAAAACAATAACAAACATCCGTTGGGTCCTTACCACGGACCAGATAATTGACAACCCTGCGCATGTAGCAGTATTTGGTTCCTTTGTATTGAGTTGTATTCCACGGTATCGATGTCCCTCGGCTTCTTCCACATTCACCCAGTTAAGGGACATGCTGGTGGTTTCCCGTTTGTGGCTGGCACAGATAACGCTGCTGCGAACACTGGTACACAGGTTTCTGCGTGGACATGTTTTTGTTTCTCTTGGCTAAATGCCCAGGAGCGTAATTACACTCCTCATAAGGTAAGTGTACATTTAGTTTTTTAAAAAGAAACAACCAAACTCTGACATCCCCATCGGCCGTGTAGAGAGGTCAGGTTCCCCACACCCTCGCCAGCATTGCTGTTTATCTTTCTGCTGTTCTAACAGGGATAGTGGGATGTCTCCTAAGGGTCTCCATCCGCCTTTCTCCAGGGGTGCCGAACACCTTTTCATCTGCTCATTTGCCACCATATGTAATTCCTCATCAGTGAAGTTTCTTCAAGTCTTTCTTTGGCCTGTTTTCTAATTGGACTTTTTTTTTTTTTTTTTTTTTTGCTGTTGAGTTTTGAGAGTTCTTTGTCTATTTTAGATAGGAGTCCTTTGTAAGCTATGTGGTTCACAAATATTCTCTCCCAATCCGTAGCTTATCTTTTCATCCTCTTAGAGAGCTTCTTCATAGGGTAAAATTTTCCAATATTGATCAAGTCCAATTTATCAACTTTTTTCTTCTATGGATTATGCTTTGGTTCCCTAGGAGCTACCCCTGGGTTCTGAAGACATTCTACTGTTTTCTCCTAAAAGTTTTAGAGTTTTACTTTTAGGTCTGAGATCCATTCCGAGCTCATTTCTATAGGAGGTGTGAGGTTTAGGTCAAGGCCATTGTTTTGGCCTGTGGGTATCCAATTGCTCCAGTGCCACTTGTTGAAGACTGTCCTAACTCTGTCGGTCATGGGCTTAATAACCACGACACTGTGCCCCCTCTATGCTTTATGAATTTGTGATCTCTGCAGGATTTTGTCTGAAGAAAGAATTCCACTGTTAAAAATCCCGCTGGAAGATGCAGACGTTCTCCCAGACTCGAATCTCTTAGTTCTAAGCCCTTGGGCAATGCATGAGGTTCAGCAGCCGCCTTGAAAGTCTCCCAGAGAGGGAACTTTGGAGTACCTGCCTCAGCACCCGCCAGGCCTCCCACCCCTGCCACCCAGTACCCGGGGCCCCTCACCTCCCCATCAGGGGCCTCCTCCCCCGATGGGGCCTCTAACCACAGAAGGAACAGGTCCTCATTAGCGGGACAAATGACATTCCTGGCCAGGAGCAAGGTCCCATAGGGAGGGAGGCAGCCTCCTAGGGAGGAGCAATTATGAGCTAGCAACTAGGAAGAGGGGGTGGGAATCAAGGGGAGAACTGGCCAGGACTTGGAAGGGTGCTTCACAATGCCACAGTTTAAATATTGCCTTCACCTACCAGCTCTTTGATGCTGGGACAGAATGCCAGCCACTTAGTGCCCCTCCTACCCACCCCACCCTTGATGAAGTACATCAAGGCTTCCCTGAGAAGTCCCAGAAGATCAAAGAGGTGTGGGAACACTCCCTGCCCCCCGCCCCCCAAACACTGTAGATGTACCAGGATTAATCTCGGGCCAGAAATGGCGCAGATTCCTCCATTAGGGAAAGTCCCCCTCCCTCCACTTTCTGCTAGCCGTACCAACTACAATGAGACCTGAAGGTCGGTTGCAAAATTTTGTTTTGTTTTAGACAGAAAAGGCAGCTGAAAACTACACCTGTGGATGGTCATGGCTCACATCACTACGATGATAATTGGGCCTCACAGCTCTCTGGTGAGGAAATGGGTCACAGATCACTGTGCCCATTTTATAGGAGGGGAACTGAGGCTCAGAAGGTCAAGCGGCTGCCTTTCCGCTTTTCTGGCTCCCTCCACTAGGTCAGAAGTGCCCGAGATGATAAAGCAGAGTTTCCTTATTTTTCTTTACTCTTTTAATTTATTGATTTTTAGAGATTGAAGAAGGAAGAGAGAGAAACACTGTAAGTCACATATTGAGTAAGGGGCAGAGCAGCTTCACCCCAGTCATGCAGCAGCCCAGAGCCTGCGTCCTTTCTGCACGCACGCAGCCAGCCTCCCCTGCAGACTCTGTGTAAGCCGCCATGGAGAATTCCCTGGGTGTGGTGAGCTCCCTGGAGTCCTCTGCTACCCAATGATAGGGTCCAGGTTGCTACCTCCTCTGCAGTCCATCATCTTCCCTGGAGCCACGGCCTTTCTCTTGCCCCACTCCGCCCAGGATACTCTGGGTCCTGGCACCCTAGAGTTGTGTGGGTGCTGGTGTGAGAGTAAAGGGGAAGGGCCTTTGGAGAGGCACCAAGCCCCAACCTGCTTTGCCTGGCGTGGCCCTCAACCAGGCAGCCTTGGCTCTCTAGCTGCCAGCCTGGCTGTGCCAGAGGTCAAGGAGGTTGCTTCAGGCGACACCCCCGCCGCTCCCTTGTATTCAAGAGCCCAGCTTCCCAGGCTCCTTCAGATGGATTGTGAAAGGCATGCAACAGGGGGTGGGGACATTGGAGCTCTTCTGACCTGCAGCTCTGCCCAGAGAAGGCTGAAAAATCTTTCCATCCTTCGGAACTCCCTGAACCTCAACCTGAAACGCAGGCCTCCCTCAACCTGGCCATGAGGCCTTACTGCACCTTGCATTGGAGAATGGCTCCTTCCCAAACCAGAAATGATGGTGATGTTCAAAACAATTCAGGAACGTGTCCAAAACACTTTCTTTCTTTTTAAGATTTAATTAATTAATTAATTAATTTAGAGAGAGAGAGAAAGGAAGGGAGAAAGAGAGGGAGAGAACTATCAATGCGAGACAGAAACATCAATCGGTTGCCTCTTATATGGGCCCTGGCTGACTGAGGACCAGACCTGCAGCCCAGGCATGTGCCCTGGTTGGGAATCAAACGGGCAACCTGCTGGTTCTGGGACAACACTTCAACCAACTGGGCCATGCTGGCCAGGGCAGACATTTTTGTATTCAGGAATGTTTTGTTCAGGTAGATTCCCGGAAGTAGAATGACTGGGGCAGAGGGCGGGAGTCTTTTCAAGGCCCTCGGCACGCATCGCATCGCGCACCCGGGGACTAGAGGTGCTGTGTGTCCTGCCGTGAGCAGCCCGTGACAGGACCCTGCACGGCTGCCGGTGTCATTGGTGGGTGCACTTTACATTCCTAGCCCCAGATGCCCCACGTATAACCACTGCACTCAATCTTCACTGAGCACATGACGGGAAGGCGATGTGTGGCCCTTAGCATGCGCCACACAAAGGTTCTGACACTTTTGCATACTTCACTTAAGCCTCACAACCATCCTATGAAGGGAGCATGGTTGTTATCCCCATTTTACAGACGAGGAGACTGAGGCACAAAGGGTCAGAGGCTTGGCCAAGGGGAGTGCCTCTCGGGCACCCTGCCCCACCGTGTCCAGCCATCTCGGCTCCCCCCACAGCCGATCTCTGCTCAGCGGGACTCCTGGGCTCCACCTGGATTCCAGCTGCTGTGCAGTGTCTGGGGAACCATCCCCAGGAAGCAGGTGGCGGGTGGGGCCGAGGGCTGGGCTCACTTGTGAGTTTCCTTCCTCTGGGTCTCAGGGACCGCAGGCTTGCACTGCCTGTGGTTTGGTGCCTGAAAACCGTCCCTCCCTCCGGGTACTTTGTCCAGTTTTGTGGCTCAGGGTGGGGCCAGTTACTCCCACCTAAGTGGGAGCTTCACAGCTACCAATGAAGCTTCCATTCCTTGCTAGGGTGGTGTTTCTTTGGTTTCAGCAACAATTTTAAATTGCGGTAAAATACACATAACCTAGAAGTTGCCATCTGAATCCCTTTGAAGTGTCCTGCGTGGGGCAGTAAGTGCACTCCCACGGATGTGCAACCGGCCCCACCACCGTCTCCAGAGCTGCTTCATCTTCCTGAACTGGAGCCGCGCCAGCCCCTCCCCCTCCCCGGCCCCCACTCTCCTTTCTGTCTCTGTGAATTTGAGGGCTGAAAGGACCCTGTCTAAGTGGGAATGATGATGTTTCTTGAGAGCCTGTTTTAGAATATGAAAACGACACAGAGGCCCACTGAAGGAAAAGTAGAAAGATTCAGGAAAGTGGGGAGAAGGCTCGTCCCATGAACGGCCCATCACGTGGGAGAGCCTTTTCCCCTTTGACAGCCCTGACTTTCTGGGAGCCATCAAAGTCAACTCCGGTGTTTCAGACTCCAGCGAGCCGAAACTGATCCAAATCATGAACTTGGGGTGGCCGGGACCCAGCCTCTTACTGGACCTAACCGAAGACCCCTTTGGACGGGAACACAACGACAACCGTGTAGAGAGTAGAGACCTGGGGACCCACGCAGCGCCCTCCAAAGCACTGGTCTCCCAGGCTTCCTGCTCGCCGGCAGCCTCGCCCCGCGATGGAGTAACTCAGCCAAGGTACTGTCTTCCTACATTTTTTGAAACCTAAACACAACCAGTTACCCTTTTGGCTGACTTTGTTTTGGTGGCCACCTTTATGTGCAGATCAAGGACAATTACTAACCCTCCCTTTCCCTTCGCACTGGGCCCGGAAACAATCGAGTGCCCGCCCCCGAGGTATGGGAATGCTAACCACAGCCTTTGGGGGAAAGGAAGCTGGCACGCAAAGCCTGCTGTTTTGAGACATCATAGCCAGAGCTACCGTTTCTTGTGCTTTTTCTAGGGTCAGTTGGGCACTTAAGACCCATTATTTTATTCTTTCCTGCGATTTGACATTATTTCTAGCACAGGGAAGCTCAGAGAGGTGAATTGATTAGTTTTAGCTTACACAGTTGGTATGTGGTGTAGCCTATTTTAATAATAATAATAATAATTATTATTATTATTATTATAGCAGATAGTTTGTATAGAGCACTTACTAGGCGCTGGCAAAGCTTTACTTTTTGAAAGGATCCCCTCTGATCTGGGGTGGGCGGGGCCAGGGCGGGCACATTGGAGTTTGTCATCCATTCTCTGTGGTCTGAAGGGCACAGGCCCCAGCAATTCCAGCGATCAGACCGTGGACTGGTCTCCTCCCCCTCCCATGGCCGAACTGTTACCTTGCGGCAAAATCTGAGGGGTTGTGTGCTCTTGCTCCCTCACAGCTACAGGGGTACCTCGGCACTCATCGTTAATTCGTTCCGGACTCGGGACGAGCGCGGACCCCGAAGCGTGGCTAACGATGAAGCATTTTCTCTTGCTGGGCGGCCTCGTGACTCATACAAGTTCTAGCAAGTGCAACGAGTACCGAGCCCGTGCCAAGTGCCCAAACATTTTTTCTCATCACAGTGCCTTGGGGACAAGGTCTGCCTTGGGGACAAGGTCTGATGAGTTCCGAAGCGGACTAGCACCAAGGTGTGACTGTTTGCAAGTTTCAACAGTCTGAGCTCAGGACTAGGGAAGGAAAACGGGCTCCAAGTGGCAATTTGATGTCTGCTGTCTCATTAAGAGAAGTTCCACTCTTTTTGCAAACAGCTTTCTCCACCTTCCAGATCCTTCAGGCTAGCTGAGAAGTAAACCCTTTGTTCTCAGGTCCCAATCTTAAAGGCATTCTTTCACTTCCCTCCCCGCCTGTGCTTGTTCAGACTCTTTTCATCAGGTGTAATTTACATACTGGGAAACGCACTCTTTTCCACTCTTTTCCACCTGCAGGACCCCCTTCCATTAACCGGCCACACCCCGGTCAGGATGTTGAACTTTCCTGTCGCTCCAGAAAGTGCCCTCAGCCCTTTCCCTCCCTCACGCTCCCTGGCTGCGGGCACCCACCAGATGCCAAGCCAAATCACCGGGCAGCTCAGTGCCCGCCCTGGGCTGGGTGGTAGCTCCCCAGGGTCCGGGGCAGAGGGGCACCCAATCTTAGCCCCCACAGAGCTGACCCACTGGGGCTGAGCAGGAGGGGAGAGGTGATTCCACTGGGTGGGGACCCAGGTAGTGAGAGAGGCCAATGTGAGGTGCAGAAGAGAACCCGGCCGAGGCCTTTCCACCTGTGGCGAGATGAGGCACGAGAGCAGCAGTCTAGGCCCGGCCGCGTAGGTCTGTTGGTTAGAACATCGTCCAGATACACCAAGGTTGTGGGTTCAATCCCTGGTCAGGGCACATACAAGAATCAACCAATGAATGCATAAGTAAGAGGAACAACAAAATCGATGTTTCTCTCTCTCTCTTCCTCTCCCCCTTCCTCTCTCAAAACAATAAATTTTTAAAAGGAGCATCAGTCTCGCTAATGCGGGGTGTGTGCGGTGTGTGTAAAACCCAACGATGACAAAGGGTGCAGTCAGAGAACAAAAAGCTGCACTGGTGGCAACTGCAGGTTTGCTGAAGTAACAGGAGAGACTGTTGTCAGTGGTGGAGAGATTGAACTCCACTCCGCACACATCACAGGCAGCTGGGGATTCATAGCCAAGGAGCAGTGTTAGGGGTAAAGTTTTCTTTACCAGCGCCCTGCCAGGAGGGGGAGGCTCACTTGATTTATTTGGGACATTTATTTTCCCAAGGCCCGGACAACGGAGACACACCTAAGCACGTTTTTCACAAATGGGGGGGGGAGGGGGCGCGGCCCCATTTGTAAATTATTTTTTGGGGAGGAAGCTGGGATGTGGAGAGGAGAAAGGGTAGAGTGGAAGGGCAAAATGGAAAGGTAAGCGCTGAGCAGAGTTAAGGTGACGACCTTGGCCTTGCTTTCCTTCAGATACCCGCCCTAGTGCTGCATTCATTCCATGAGCTTCCTTTTGGGTGGATCCCTCTTACAAGTATTTGCTGACTGAATCCAAAGCTGCTCCTGGCCGCTGGGGATAGAGCAGGGGCCAATCAGGACAAAGATCCTGCTCTCCTGGGGCTTCCATTCATTCCCTGGTGTAAAACCTAGGGTGTGGAGGGGAGACAGACTTTGAGCAAGATAAAGAAATGAATTGTGGGGACTCTGCAAGGGAAGGGGAGAAAGGACGCCAGCCACACTGGCAGGTTTACAGTAGCAAACGGGGTGGGCTTGGAAGATTCCGTTGGAAAGGAGACATTCTGGCTAGGGAGCTAGCTAGGAGACGGAAGGATACCTGGAGAAAACCACTGGGCAGAGGAAGAAGCAGGTACAAAGGCCCTGAGGCAGGCTCATGGGCGGGGCAGGGAGGAACGGGGGAAACTTCCCCTTTTCCCTCTTAGTTCTTCTGGCTGGCTGAATAATTCAAATGACGTACTGCAGATTAACTGGAGAAAATCAAGTTTTAATACCTGCTCATGGGAACTCCAAAGACAGTGAGGTAAAAGGAGGGGCGTGCGCCGTTCAGAACTCTGGAGGGGGCATGCATGCATGCATATTGCGCCATCCCGAAACAATGGAATTCAGAGGGAACTTCAGCCAAATCTTGCTAGGTTCCTCCCTCTCAAGGTGTCATTGATAGGGAGGAACCTAGCAAGTCATCTCTGATGGCAGCTCCCTTCCTGGAGCAAGTTCTTCGTCTAAATTCTTTTTGGCTGTAAGGGCGAAGGTCAAAGGTCCTTCCAGAGCCTTTTGGACTTTGATTGTTTTCAGCTGGAAGTAACCCGCCTTCGAGGCCAGGGTGGTGGGTGTTGGGGTCTTGCCCTGAACCCCTACGCTAGGGTGCTGAGGACCTACAGGCAAGGAGCCTGGTGTGGCTGGGGCAGAGGGGGGAGTGGTCAGGGTGTGGGGCAGTCACAGGGCTTGGCCTGGAACCCGAGGGCACTGAGTAGAGGAGCAATGGGATCCTCTTACCTTTTAAAAATGGGTCACTTCATTTGCGATGCTGAGAAGGCGGCAAGGGAGGCAGCAGGGAGATTACTTAGGGCACCAACGTGCGTATTTGAGGTGTATTTCGAAGAGGGACCACTGGGACTCGTTGATTGTGGGTCTGGGAGGAAAACAAGACGACTCTACCATTTCAGCCGAAGCAACTGGAAGCCCTGAAAAGAGAGGGGAAGACCCACTGAGAAGCAAGCTGGAGTGGGGGTGGGGTGGAGCGGAGACTGAAGAGGGGGACCACTTGGAGTTCAGTGTGGGGACGCTGACATAGGTGCCACTGGACGTGTGCTGCCGAACAGCGTTCAACTGAGGACATTTGGAGATCACACTGGCTTTATTAACGAATTCATGCACCGGGTGGGCAGCACCCCATCTGGCAGCTAGAAGGGTCCCAAGGGGTTGAGCAAAATGGAGGGTTTCTATAGGCAGAGGGCGGGCAGTGTTCGGCCAGGTTACCTCCTTTTAGGGGGTGGGGGTTTTATCATGCAGATGCCTCCTTAGGATTGACTGGGAGTTTATAGACTGATGGTTTAAAATTCCCCCTCCTGGGAGAGGCTGAAACTGCAAATACTGTTGGTTATTCAGTTCTGGTTTGGTTAAGTGGCTTAGCAAAAGTGACTCCATTTTTGGCCTTTCCTCCCTCCCTCCCTTCTTCATTCCTTCCTTCGTTCCTCATATCTGAGTGAGGACGTTGAGCAGGCAGTCGGCCCTGAGTCTGGAGTCAGGGAGAGGTCTGCTGGGGGGACGTACACACGTGAGTCACCTGCGTGAGGGCAGGCATACTGTTCAAAGCCTGGAAACTACACAGGCTCTTCGGAGGAGTAGAACCTTGGGGAGTAGCGCTGGAAGGCCCCTCACAGCTCCCCCAGCCCAATGCTCCCATTTCACACAGAAGGAATGAGGCCCCGAGCGGGGAGATTACTGGTCCACACAGTCAGCTGATGGCAAAGTTAGGACTAAGACCTCGCTATCAGATCGGCCCGGGGATCTGATCGGGTTTCTCACCCCCCACCCTGTGTCTGATCACCCTGGCCGGCCTGCAGCAGGAATCCTGGGAGAGAGGGTTAGCCAGAGTCCTGCCTTATCTCTGGCTTTCCTCTTAGTACTTTCACAGCCACTGATCCTTGGCTGTCAATCCCACTTTCTCCCTGTCATCTCTGGAGTTGAGCCCGATCTCTCCTACTGAAGAACCCCATTGTAGGGGGCCTTAGACCTGTCACAGTCATCCCCTCGATGAAAGTCTGCCTTATTGTTCTTTAATGAGGGCTGTGACTCGTTTTCCTTTTGCAGTAGAAGCCAGGTTGTGGGAGGCCGTGTGTGACCATCTTCTTGTAGGAGTAACCTGGTGCTTTGCCACATCTGTGAACTGTACCAGGGACACACAGGTGACTCAGAGATGAGGTGGAAGGCGGTGGGCCGGTGGTGCCACCCTCCTGCCTTAGAGATGACACACCTGTACCCAGTGGTAGGGAGATGTCCCCTGGCTTCCCCAAGGCTTGGGTGAGAGGGGAGCGATTTCTGCCTTTCGTCGTGGGTGAACTTGCTTCCCCTCACGGCCATTCTCTTTGCTAAAGAGTTTTCTTCCCCACTTGGCTCCTGCAACGTCATCTTTCCTGGGTCTGCCAAAGCCCTGGCTCGTGGGCATGTGCTGAGGCAGGTTTTCAGGCATGGAGGACCCTGGGGGCCAGGTAAGTCAGCTGGGGGGCCGTCCCACACCTGCGGGAGGTTTGGCGGCACCTGGCCTCCACACACTAGATGCCAGGAGCACCCCTCTCCCGGTTAGGACAACCAAAACGCTCTGCAGACATTGCCGGATGTTCCCTGGGAGCACAATTGCCCACCCCCACCGCCAAGTGGAAAAGCACTGAGTTACCGGAAAGATTGTTCTCAGCTGTGGCAGCAGGCGAGCGGGGCTGAGGGGGGCCCCTACGGGGCAAAGTGACCAGAACCAGATGGACGCCTTTGATCACGACACTGAAGCCCACTTTACGGCCACATGTTTCATATCTAGTGGGGGCCTCAGAGTCCGCTTTTTTCACTGTTATAAATCCCTGGGGGTGGGGAGGGTTCAGACAGGATTACCAGGCTCCCTCGGCACAGTGCAAGTGATGACAGGTAAGTGATGTCTTGGTTAATGAAGGAATACCCAAGTCTGGGAAGGGGAGGGGATGGGGGTGGGGGAGTGGGGTTTGGTCCTGGCCCAGCTCTAGATGGCTGTGTGACCTCAGGCTCATCACTTAACCTCTCTGGGTGGGGAGGACCCAATGTGCCCAGGGATGGGAGGCGCCCAGGAGAGTGTGTGGCCTGCCGTGGGCCTGCGCCATAAATGCAAATTCTCCATTTGAACTCTGAAGGATGACGCGGGGCATGGTTGCAGCAAAGGCTTCCTAATAGCCTCCCGATGTTGGCCTCTGGAAAAACAAAGCCAAATGTAACGATCATCCACCCAGGGGTAGATGTGAGGGCAAGTTAATGTTAGTAATTCTGCAGCGTGAGCAGCGTGAGCAGCACCGAGAGCCCAGCCGGGACGTGCCTATTTCTAGAAAGAAGGCTCAAAGGGGTAGGAGGAAGCCTGGGGGGTTGTTTAATGACTTCTTGTTTCACGCTGATCTGGCTCAAATATTCTTGGAAAGTTTGATGTTCTCTTAAAGATGTCTGGGGAGAGAAAACACACACAAGCAGTAGCTTTTATAAGGAGTCTTAAGCCCTGGCTGGTGTAGCTCAGGGGATTGAGTGTGGGCTGTGAACCAGAGGGTCGCTAGTTCGATTCCCGGTCAGGGAACATGCCTGGGTTGCAGGCCAGGCCCCCAGTAGGGGGTGTGTGAGAGGCAACCACACATAGATGTTTCTTTCCCTCTTTCTCCCTCCCTTCCCCTCTCTCTAAAAATAAATAAATAGTGTCTTTAACAAAATAAAAAAAGAAATAAAGGAGTCTTGACTGCTAAATTCCGTGTACTTTTATTCAGTGCCAGTATATACGCCAGCCCAGTCCCCTGCAAACTCCTAATAAATCTACATAATAATGTCAGAACAGGGTGGGGGGAGAATCGCCCAGATTTGCAGCTGGTACAAGGACCACAGAAAGAGTAGACGTTGCTCTGAACAAGTACTAAAGAGAAAAATCACAAATCAGGTCTCTCTTAACTTGACGAATATTGACTGAGAGAAGTGAGCCTGACCCACCAACCAATTAGCTGCCCAGGGCTGATCTATTTGAGTCCTTTTTCTTCTTTGAGTTCTGATTGGCTGGTCCTATGTCTTGTTTGTTCTGGGAAGTCCTGGGTTTGAAGATCTGAATGAGCCCGATCCTTTTCTTCCCCTACTCCTCCCTTCCTCCCTTCCTCCCTTCCTCCTTCCTTCCTCCTTCCCTCCGTTCCATCCATCCAATCCCTGACTCTAGTTGAATTCGGCCCCAGTTGCTCTCACCTGTCAATCTCCATGCGGGTGAACCTTTAGGTCAATTTCATGCCCAGGACACAATTGACGTGTCAATGTGAGAATTATCTGCATCACTCTCAGTTTTCTACAATTTACAGAGTGTAAGTTAATGTAAAGACTGAAAGGTGAAGATGGGCAAGCTGGTCAGGACACCCACCGCATCTCAGAGTCTTCCGCTACTCTCTTGCCCTCTGCCTTTCCCTTGCCCCTGCTCACTCTGTTCCAGCCACCAGGCCTCCTTGCTGTCCCTCAAGCAAGCTAAACTCCTGTCTTCAGAGCTTTTGCCCCTGCTGTCCCGTCTGCCTGGAATGTGCTGTCCCCAGCTAACCCTGCCTCTTCAGCGCCCTTTGCTCAGGTCTCTGCTCAGAGGTCACCTTCTCAGGGAGGCCCAGACAAAACAACCGCCGCCACCTGTCCCCTGCACGGCTGGGTCCCAGGCAAGGGAATTATATTATTTTTAGAACTGGAAGTGGGCTTGAGATCTTTTTGACACACTGTTATTTTAAGGACAAGGAAACCAGGAGCAGGAGAGGGAAGAGCTTGCAAAGATCACGCAGTGGGTCTAGTTTGAGGCCAGGCAGTGGGGTGCAGTGGTGAGGCCTGTGCTCCTGAAACCTGCTGCTGGGCTCAGCTCTCACTACGTGACCCTAGGCCAAGTTCCTTCACCTCGCTGAACCGCAGGGTCCTCACCAGTGGAAAGGAGATGCTGCTAGCACTTGTCGAAAGGATGTAGGCGAACTTCTGAGCACCCTGATGCTGTGCAGCACAGGTCGGCATGTTCCAGGGGCCCCCACAACCGTGAAAGAAGCCATATGGAATCTCAGAACTTGGACCAGCCGGTTCTCTGGAGCCCACATGGTTTATGAAGGGAGTTAGAGGCGCACCCGGGAACTGAAGTCTGAATCAGAGAGCAGGGCCCTCAGGAATTGCTTAGATAGTGGCACTCAGATTTTAGCCTCACCTGGAGGGACTTGTTCGATACTGGGCTCATCTAATGTGTCCCCAGGTGACCAGATCCCACCCGCTGTCCTGGCTCCAGCCCAGCACTACGTCTGTCTCCTTCTCCACCTTCGCTGAGTCTACTGCGAAGCTGCAGCTCCAGTTCCTTTGGCTCAGCCTAGCTCCCTGCCCTTCCTCCACCCTCTCCCACCTGACCTGGGACTTCCTCTTCTCTCCTTATGATGCACCTGTACCCCGGTGGGTCTTCTTGCCTTTCCGGCCCCCACTGATGCCTTCTCGTTCTTTAAGGTGCCGTCTGACAACATTCTCGGCTTTCTCAGGGTGGCCCATGACAATTCCCCCTGCCAATTCAACCTAAATTGTTTTAGCCTCGGGGAATTGAATGTCTGAATCAGAATACCCACTACATTTCACCTCCAGGAAGCCTCCAGGTGAGGGGAGTGTGAGCAATCAATACAGGGAGGATGCCTTACCCTCCTCAGCATCCCTAGTTCTCTTGGTGTTAGTTTTTACTGCAGCCAGCAGAGGGCGCCTCAGCACCACGATTCTGCCTGGCTGGGTTCTTTCAACTTGGGGGTGAGCAGCCCAGAATTGCCTGTTCTCGGGAGGCTTGGGGCAAAGGTGAGGCTTCCCTAGTTCTTTGAGAACCAGGTCACCTGTGGTTAAAAGCCTGGGACTTGGGCCCACCCAGACATTCCTAACTGCATGATTTTTGGGCTTTGGGACTTGATTTTTCTCTTCTACAAATCGGCTATAATAACGTCTCTTAGAGTTTGTATTTTTTAAAAAAATACTTTATTTATTTATTTTAGAGAGACAGGAAGGGAGGCATGTGCCCTGACCGGGAACTGAACACGTGACCTTTCAGTCCACAGGCGCTGCTCAATCCACTGAGCTACACTAACCAGGGCTCAGAGTCTGTACGTATTTAATAGAAGGATCAAATGAAGTGCTTGGCCCAGCCAGGCTCAGGAGGGACATGTCCGTTACTCACTGGCCGGGTGACCATGGACTGGAGACTTCACCTCCCTGGGCCTCAGCTTCCTCTTCTGTAAAGTGGAGATAACTTGAACTCCTCACAGGTGTGGACGCAAAAGGGGCTACATACTGAAGCTGACAAGGTCAGGGGAGGCCCGTGTGGCGGCCTTACAAACTCAGAGACCAAAGTAGCCACCAGGATGGTCTGAAATGAACACTTTCTAACTGAAAGCAGGTCATGGCCAGCAGTCATGTCCCAGGCCAGTATTTTTCCCTGACAGAGGTCGGTATTTACCTTAACTGAGCCTGTCACACTAATTGTTGACTCTCCTGTACCCTCCTCTGTAAAAGAAGTATGTGTCTATTTGTTTAACTTTTTATCCAATCCCAGAGATTTCTCCCTCTTTGCTTTCTCCCGCCTTCCTAATCTATCACCAATGAATTTCATGTAACTCCCTTGTTCTGATGTATAAAATAAGCTGTAAAACTGCCATTTTTCTGGAGCATTTTTTCAGTCCCTTGAGATTTGCTTCCTGGCAATTGTCATCAGTTTGGCTCAAATAAACTCATAAAAATTCTTACAGGTTTGAAGGTTTCTTCCGTTGACACAGCGCTGTTGAGAAAATTAAGTGAGTTAATATGTACGAAACACGGAGAACTGGCAGACACACAGTCTGTGCTACGCTATCATGTCCTTTTACTCTCATTCCTTGATGAGATGACAGTGACCCAGCTCTGAGTGTCACCTGTCACATCCTGACTGATTACAGCCCAGAGTCAAGGCTGCTTCACCCTGCATTCCTGGGCCCCCCTGCTCCCCCAGAACTATTGCTCCTGGTGGGGACAGGGTCTGTGTCCCAGCTTTTCTTGAGAAGAGTTGGTGGAGACTTTTGCCCTGAGCTGGGGTGCCAGGAGGCATTTGGAAGCCTGGCTTCCTTGAACCTGGCTGCAGCTCAGGGCGAGAGAGTCTGGGGTGCCCCCAGGATGCCCCCGTGCCCACCCCACAGAAACCGAGACTGCTTTCTGAGGCGCGGAAGAGGCAGTAGGCAGCATCAGGGCTGGTGGCTGGGTCAACCTATAGTCAAAGCCAGGGTCAGGGGTCAGGGGTCAGAGAATGAAGCTTGGACTGCCAGTTTCTCGGTTTCTCCATCTACATACCGGGGGAAAAAAACCTGTCTCCCCTCTTCCCTCAGGCAGGCTGGTAGAGCCCCTCCGTCCAGTGCAGTCAGATGAGGGGACAGGCCCACATTTTGGAGCCTGATGATCCAGCTTTGAACCCTGAGTCTACTTCCCACCAGCAGTGTGACATTGGGCAAGTGTCTGAACCTCTCTGAACCTCGGTGTCCTCGTAGCGATGCTGGGAGCACTGAGTGCGTTGCATGCATGTCGTGTGTTATTGCTGGTTCACTCTTGCCGTGGTACTAATGTTAGAAGCCGAGTGTGTTTCTGTGTAATTTTCAACGATGTAAGATTCTATTCTCTGGGCCAGTGCCTTGGCACTAGCGGTGGGCTTGACCCTGAGCTTCCTGCCACCTGATGTTCATGCTCCCGGGTCTGAGTGAAGAGGTGGAGCTGCTGGCCTCGCTCCTGGAACACCCACGAGGCACCAGCCCTTTGTGGATG
Organism: Desmodus rotundus; assembly: GCF_022682495.2. Classification (NCBI taxonomy): domain Eukaryota; kingdom Metazoa; phylum Chordata; class Mammalia; order Chiroptera; family Phyllostomidae; genus Desmodus; species Desmodus rotundus. Next base: position 9,797,187 of record NC_071389.1, read on the forward strand.
TGACTTCACTGATTCCTCATAGCTATGGTGAGAGGTCATCGCCCCACTTGACAGGTACAAAAATGGGGCTCCAGGAGGTGGAGCAACTTGTTTAAGATCCACATCTGCAAGGCCAGGTGACTCAGAGGCTTCCACTGGGGTGGAGGAGAGGGCCTGAGAACCTGGGTGCAGTACCCTCCTTGAAACCTCTGCTGACAGAAGTGGTCAATGCGCCCACCAGGGGGCGCCATGCACCACACAGACCCTTCCCTGAGATCCACCCCATCCCCCACCCCATCCCCTTGCGGTCCGTCTGAGCTGCCGCTAAGGCTGACTACTGATTTCAGCAAAGACGTTTCTGTGAGGACAGCACTGTAGCTGTTAATGACCGATTATGCCCATCACTGGCCTCTCGGAAACTGGGCCCCCTCCAAGCCATTGGCTTCAGTGCCTCCCCCAACTTGCTTTTTGTTTCTGCAGTGTCTTTTTTTTTTTTTTTAGCTTTTATACATTTATTTATTTATTTATTTATTCGAGAGGGGAAGGGAGGGAAAAAGAGAAACATCAATGTGTGGTTGCCTCTTCTGCGCCCCACACTGGAGACCTGGCCTGCAACCCAGGCATGTGCCCTGACTGGGAACCAAACTGGCGACCCTTTGGTTCGCAGGCCAGCACTCAAGCCACTGAGCCACGCCAGCCAGGGCTGTTTCTGCATTGTCTTGAGTGTGCGCCAGCTGTTTGTGCTGCCGATTAAATTCCCACGATGGCCCTGAGCTGGCAGAATAGACACAATAGGAATCCGATACGTATGTGGGCTGCCAGGCAAATGGATGTAGGTAAGTTGTGCCTCGGACCCTCTCTGTGGGGTAATGTCAGAGTGCTGTTTAAAGGCCTGAGCTGGAGAGGGAAGAGGCCCGAGTTCAATACCAAACAGGAGAGAACGGGCGACTCGAGCTGTAACTGGAGACAGCATGCCATAAGAGCGACAGGCCTGTGCTCAAACCCTGGCCCCAGCACTGTGTAAGTGACAAGTGACGGAAATGGCCTCCCTGATGTGTGTCTCCCATCGTGGAGAGCTCTTCCATTCTTTGACCAATGGAATGTGGTGGAAGCGAGGACTTGTGACCGACTGCCAAGCCAGGGTCTTCGAGGCCTTACCCGCGAATACATTCTGCCCCATGGACCTTCGCAACCATCATGTGACATGAGCTTGCGCAGCAGTGCTGGGGGGTGAGGGACCACGTGGAGGAAAGGGTTCCAAGCAAGGCCATCCTAGACCAGCCGACTGAGGAGCAAGCCAAGCCCAAGTGAGATCAACTTAGTTTGGTCCCAGCCAGAAGAACAGGTGACTATGAACTATATTAGATGCTTATTGTTTTAAGCCACTAAGTTTGGGTTTGTTTATTATGCAGAAACAGTTTATCAATACAGCCACTTAAGTTAAATGATCATGGTCAAATTGCTTACCCTCTCTGAGCCTCAGTTTCTTTGTCTGTGGTAATAGTTTATGCCCCCAGAGGATCGGCTGTGGAGAGACTTCAAGACTCCCTGGGGCGGGGATCTGGCTGGGCGTGGCAAGGCTGAGGTTGTGAGGGGGACGTTTAGATGAGTGTGTCTCTCTGGATGGCTTCCCAGGGTCCTAGGGGCACAAGCGTCCCCTTCAAGGCTTTTCTCCTATGCTAGCTTATCTGCACCCATGGAAATTCCTTCCTCCCATTTGTGTTTGCCTTCCCCTTCTCACAGATCCGCCTGCTTTCACCTGTGGTCAGTACACTCCCTGGTTTCTGCCTGAATCAGCGTTTCCAGGTACAGCTATTATTTTGGATCTCACGTGAACGCTTAGTCGCCGCTTTGGCCTTTTATTTGTAGGTTAACACCCTCTCTCAGAACAGTTGGTGGAGCCAGGGCAGCTGAAATCCTGAACTTGGGGAAAGTTTAATCTCTTGTACACATTTTCCATGCAAGGACTTGGCCTGGTAGAGGTTTTGGTGGGTCTGTTTAAATGACAGATAAGAATCATTTGCCGTTAGCCTAGCCATTATGGATGTAAACGGGGTGTCCACAGAACTCGCTTCTGCTTTCTTACATTTTTCTTTCTTTTTTTTTTACTTTATAGTTTTATTTTTTTTAAGTATATTTTATTGATTAGGCTATTACAGTCATCCCATTTTTTTTCTCTCCTTTATTCCCCTCCGTCCTGCACCTCCCCCTCTCCAGCATCCCTTCCCCTTAGTTCATGTCCATGGGTCGTACATATAAGTTCTTTGGCTTCTCCATTTCCTATACTATTCTTAGCCTCCCCCTGTCTATTTTGTACCTACCAATTATGCTTCTTGTTCCCTGTACCTTTTCCCCTACTCTTCGCTCTCCCCCTCCAGGCTGATAACCCTCCATGTGATCTCCATTTCTGTGATTCTGTTCCTGTTCTAGTTGTTTGCTTAGTTTGTTTTTGTTTTTGTTTTGTTTAGGTTCAGTTGTTGATAGTTGTGAGTTTGTTGTCATTTTACTGTTCATAGTTTTGATCTTTTTCTTAGATAAGACCCTTTAACATTTCATATAATAATGGCTTGGTGATGATGAACTCCTTTAGCCTGACCTTATCTGGGAAGCACTTTATCTGTCCTTCCATTCTAAATGAAAGCTTTGCTGGATAAAGTAATCTTGGATGTAGGTCCTTGCTTTTTATCACTTTGAATACTTTTTTCCAGCCCCTTCATGCCCGAAAGGTTTCTTTTGAGAAATCCGCTGATAGTCTTATGGGAACTCCTTTGTAAGTAACTGTCTCCTTTCCTCTTGCTGCTTTTAAGATTCTCTCGTTATCTTTAATCTTGGGTAATGTAACTATGATATGTCTTGGTGTGTTCCTCCTTGGGTGCAACTTCTTTGGGACTCTCTGAGCTTCCTGGACTTGTCTATTCCTTCCTGCATGACTATTTCCTTCACCAGTTGGGGAAGTTTTCCTTCATTATTTGTTCAAATAAGTTTTCAATTTCTTGGTCTTCCTCTTATCTTTCTGGCACTCCTATGATTCGGATGTTGGAATGTTTAAAGTTGTCCCAGAGGTTTCTAAGCCTCTCCTCATTTTTTTTGAATTCTTGTTTCTTCATTCTGTTCCAGTTGAATGTTTATTTCTTCCTTCTGTTCCAAATCGTTGATTTGAGTCCCAGTTTCCTTCCCTTCACCGTTGGTTCCCTGTACATTTTCCTTTGTTTCACTTGATATAACCTTCACCTCTGCCTTTTTTTTTTTGCGGCTGTACTCAATCCTGATCACCAGTGTTTTGAACTCTGCATCTGATAGGTTGGCTTCCTCCTCGTTGCTTAGTTCTTTTTGTGGAGTTTTGATCTGTTCTTTCATTTGGGCCATATTTCTTTGTCTCAGCACACCTGTTACGTTGAAAGGGGTGGAGGCATAGGTGTTCACCAGGGCAGGGCAACCCACATCACTACATTGTGGTACCGTATGTGGGGGAGGGGTCAGAGAGGGAACAGTGCTGCTTGCCCAGCTCTTGCCCCACTTTCAGTCTCTTCCCCCCACTACCCATGAGCGAATTACGTCCTTTCAGGTGCTGCCCTGATTCCTGGGTCAGTGGGTTTGTGTACATTCTAGGACTCATTCACTCCTTGCAACAGCCCTCAGAGTTGAGTGCCATTATCCCCACTTTACAGATGCCCATACTGAGCTCAAGGGGTCAAGCGACTTGACTGAGGTCACATGCATGCTAAGGAAGCTGGATCCAAACTCCGGTCTGTTGGATCCGTCCCTGCTGTAATCACAGACCCTGCCCGTGCAGAGCTGGCTGGGCTCACGCTGCACTGTGTGTCTTGTCTGTGTTGTTGAGCTCTGGCAGGGAGCTCTTAAAGCCGCCTGGCTGGAGGGCCGGGAGAAAGCAGTAGAAGTGACGAGTGGGGAACGTCGTCGCGCCTGGGGTTGAGGCTTCCCATCGGAGCCGGCAGAGGTGACAGGGGTTCTGTGAGACAGAGGCTGGCAGTTGCTAGTGTCAAGGTCTAGTCCAGAAGCTTGTCTCAGGACAAATGAGAATAAATGGTCTCTGTCTCCAAGAGGCACTGGCAGGCACACCTGGAAAAGGGCCTCTGGCCTCAACCTTGGGTGTAAAAGCTGCATGAGGATGCTGGGTTGCGGGGAGAGCCCCAGCTCTGCATTCATATTGGCCAGTGTGTCCCTCGTGGGGACACACTGTTCGTACTCTCCAGGCTGTAGCCCGTGGCTTAGGAGGTTGGAGCCAGTTTAGAGGCCTCCAAACTCAAGACCCTGGCCTCTTTGCTTCCGGTTCCATTTGCCATTGGCAGTCGTTGTATGGGAAGCACAAGCGCCCCTAACCTCTCGAGTGACCAATAGTTTGGGGAAAAAAAAGTGGAAGTGGGTTTGTTTTTTTATTTTTTCTGGCTCCTTCTCAATGAATATTCAGCCCCTCCACTGCCCTCTGATCTTGAGGGTGGGGGGGGTGGGGGAGAGAAGGGGCAAGAGAAGACCCCCAGAGAGCAGGAGAGGAAGTTCCAGAGGCCTTTATACCCTTCGGGAAGATGGCAGTCTGGCTCAGGTGTCCCAAGGAAAAGACCAAGGCTGACTGGCCCCTCCCATGCTCCTGCCATGACCTTTGCTGCTGCTGCTTCTGGGAGTGGAAGGCTCAGGCCGGTCCCTTCGAGTTGGTGACATGGGTGAAGCAGTGGCCTTTTGGCATGGGACTCTGGGAACAAGGGTGCGACCTCCCAACAGTGGCAGCCTCTCCCCTGGCCAGGGTTAAGGGACAATGCTGGGGTGAAGGTGGGAGGCAGTCGTGGAAACATCTCTCCTTTCAAGGCTCCTGAACCGGAACCAGGAAGCATCCCTCCCAGCTTGGGCCAGGCCCTCTTAAAGGGAGAGCTCACCCCACTCTTACTGCTGCAGGTGGAGGAGCTACTTCTCCACCTCTCTGCTTCTTTGCTCACCCTTCATGCTTTAATAACAATGACAAGGCAGCTTTAGCAATGACAGAGGCCTCCTGCCCTTGACACTGACCTAGGTGCTTTACATGCATGATCTCATTTCATTCTCCTGCACTCTTGGTGTCCCCACCTTACAGCTGGCTTGTGGTGGAGCCGGGACTCTGACTGAGGCAGCCTCTCAGGAGGGAAGGGGGGGCGGGGGGCAGGGACAGGTGCAGGCTGACTCTCTCCCACCGTGCTTAACTGCCATTCCTACTACAGCTGGCTAAACCCTGCCTGCCCCAGGCCTGCGAGCTCACTTGGTAACTCCTGGAACCAGAGGCTTTGGTTTCTTTCCATCAGCCCTTCATTCAAAATATTCATCTGCTACAGAGTCTCCGTGTGACCTCAGGCAAGTGTCTTCTCTCTCAGTAGCCTCCGTTTCCCGCTCAGCAGAAAGGGGACACCTCATTGTGAGGCTTACGTCGTACACAGTTATGCAGGGAGAGGTTTCTGGTGGTGAAAACGTGTGAGATAAAACAAAACCCAAGGTTATCATCCTCCCCGTCATCATCCTCATTATAGTCACGTCGCCAGAGATCAGCATACTTTCTCCGTAAGGCCGGACAGCAAAGAATTTTGTCTTTGCGGACCCTACAGCCTCCGTCCCTACTCTATTCTGCTCTTGTCTCTCCACAGCAGCCACGGGCAACAAGCAAATGGATGTGGCTGCATTTCAATAAAACTTTATTTACAAAAACAGGCGCTGGGCTGGATTTGGCCCGAGGGCTGTGGTATGCCAACCCCTGGACCTTGGCTCGATTGCCAGTTTCCTGCAGCAGAAAGCAGAGCTGGAATGCAGGCCAGGCTTGGTGTGAAGTCCAGGCATCCCGCTGTTTGTGGGGGTTTGGAGGGCAGGGGCCGATCTGCCTTACCACGTGCCCCATCGTGGGTTCTCAGGGGCACGTGGTAAGTGCAGAGTTGGTGGTTAAATGACTGAATCCTAAAGTCCAGATACTTGTGCTCTTAATCAGTGCGGCAGATGTTTGGCTAACATTGGGGGGTCATGAACACTGATAAAAAGTGTGCCACCAGGGCGCTGGCCAGCCGGCTAGAACACTGGCCCGACACACCAAGCTGCGGTTCCATCCCTGGCCAGGGCACAGACAAGAAGCAACCAATGAATGCCAGTAAGTGGAACAACAATTGATGTTTCTCTCTCTTTTTCTCATCAATTAAAAAAAGATTCAAATTGCCCTGTCCCGAGTGCGCCGTTCTGCCTTCCTGAGCAGGTGTCATTGCGACCAGAGTGAGGGCGATTGTCCCCCCGGGGAGCTGGGCCACCAGCACCACCCCCACCCCCCTGCCACACCATGTCCGTGATTCCCCTGAGGACCTCGCCCCAGTGGGACTGCTCCAGTGGACCAAGAGGGCACCAGGCTCGGAGGGCAGGGGTTCAAACCTGAAACTTTCTGAGGCCAGTGTGCTTTCCCACCTTCTCATGGTCCTGTCCACGGGCGGACTTCCAACCCTCCCTTGTGCCCAGACCCTGTGGCCATTCCTGGGCCAGCGGGCAGCTCCAGTGCTAAGCCTTTCTGTGTGTCCCCCCTTATACATCCCCCCCTTTATTTTTCCTTCCTTCCTTCCTTTTCCATCCTATGAACTTCCTGGTCCGAGAGCCCAGCCCCATTCTCGTCAAGCCCTATTCAGTTGACTTATTTCTTAAGGGCTTTTGGAAAAACTCCTGCTGCCTAGCAGGTCTGGCAGGTGTGTGAGTCAGCGGGTAGGTGCAGAACAGTGTCCGACCGACCCCTGGACTCCTTGCTGCCCTGCCAGCTGCTGCGACAGCTGGGACCCTTCCCTGCCAGTGGGGCCCGCCACAGCGCCCGTACTCCTGTCCCCGAGGGCTGGAATTGGATCACACAGAATCCAGGTCAGGCTTTGGTATTTAAACATCTCGCTGAGCTGGAGGAGGATCCTTTGGAGCTCACTGGGGGTGTGGGTGGATCTCTCCTTTGTCGACAACCTTGGGTTTGGGCCCAGGGACAACCTGTCCCCTCCCAGGTGTCGGTGGGGCTTGGCGAGGGGAACTCTGCTGGGTGGGTTACAGCCTCAGTGGGTAGGACGCTGGCCCTCATGGCCACCTTGTGGGGCAGGTCAAGGCAAAGGGGGGCTGGGGAATGCAGAGGGAGCCTCACAGGGGCCAGTGGGGGGGGGGGAAACTTCCCCCCACTCCCTTCTTAGGTCGCAGAGTTTGACAATTGCACTTGATATGATCTCAAAGAACACCTAGTTCCACGGCATCGTGTCACAGCTGGGAAAAGTGAGGCTTGGAGCATGGGGAGTAACTCCAGGTCACCCCGTCGATGGGTGACCGAGCAGGGTCTGCAAGCAGAGCTGGCTGCTGCTTCTACCTTCTCTGTGCCCACGCCTCCGCTCCTGCCCACAGACCACCCAGGTAGCCCTCTCCCATCTCCTCCCATCCCGGCCACGTTAGGAGGGAGGAGTGCAAAGTGCACAATTCCACCGGCGTGATTCCGTGGGCTCATAGTTGGAAGCACTGTGAAGATCACCTGGGCAGCTCCCTTCCCCGGCTCCCCGACAGGCAGCCGTTTAGCCACAGCTTGCCTTTCTCCGGTGAGCGCGAGCACACTGCTCTTCGAGGCCGTCTCTTTCCTTTGGGTGGCTGATGTCTGGCGCATATCACGCTTGCTGGATACTTACGTTGTGCCAGGCACTTTGCTCGCAGAGCACGTTACATGTACTCACTCACTTAACCCTCTCAGCACCCCTAGGAGGTGTCATTATCATTCTCATTTATAGCGGAGGAAACAGGCCCAGAGAGGTTAAGTAACTTACTCAGGAGTTCACAGCTTGAAGAGGGGAGCTGAGGCTTGATGCCAGACAGGTCTGGTTCTGGAGCCCGACGGCACCCTTACTCCTCACTGGACAGCTGTCATTTGCCCACGAGGCTCACCAGGGTGGGGGTCTGCCTGGGCACGGCAAGGCTGGGTTGTAAGGAGGACTTAAGATGAGTGTGTGTCCCTCTGGCTGACCTCCCAAGGTCCTGGGGGCACAAATGTCACCTTTGAAGCTTTTCTCCTTTCTGCCACGCCCACTCCAAGCCAGCAAAGGAGGCAGGAGGTGTGGGTGGGCGTGGCAGAGGGAGCAGGAGGGGCCTGGTCCTGGGGCTCTTTACTTCTTCCCATCACCACCTTCAGGAGCGGCCTCTGCTACGCTGCCCTTGCATTGCTGGGCGAGGCAGGGTCCCTTGGTGATGAATGAGGGCTGTGCCCCAGCAGAGCGTGGCTGCCATCCTGATGAGTCTCCCACCCGCCTGGGGAGCTGGGAGGGGCAGGAGGTGTGACCCCCACAGTGACGATCCTGTCATTAACTGACCGAGGCTCAGAGGGGTGAGGTGACCTACTTGAGGTCACACGGCTAAGAGACAGCAGAGAGTCGGGTCCTCCCTCCTGGTTCCTAACAGAGTGTGCTCCTCGGTGGGCTGGTCCCTCTTTTTTGGTGACTTTTCCTCCACAGATCCTGATACATCTGGGACAGGAGTGTCCGAGGTGATGATTCTTTCCCAGCTTTTGGTCCCTGAATCCGTAGGGTTTCCTGAGGCACAGCTGGGGGCCACCACCTATCTTCTGCCCCCCCCACCCCCACCCCAGGGTGGTGGTCCTCTGGGAGTACGCCAGCAGTCCTCCTGGCTGGGTCTCCTCAGTCACTGAGACTTTGGGGCCTTCCCCGGGGTGACTGGTCTGATCCCATCCCTGTCCCCGCCACCTAGACTGTGAGAAGGGTCCCTGGGTCTCCTTCCGGGGCCTGGTTATACTCTGTCTTCTCCCTCTCACAAGAGCGATTGCTCCACGGCACTGTCTCTCACTATCACTGCCACCCAACGTTCCCACCCATCGGGCCCTCGCTGTGTGCTGAGCTCTGTGCGGGCCTCCTGCTTGGCCATAGCTCCTTTGGTCCTCCTGGCAATCCCCACTCTCAGACGAGGAAGCGGAGGAAGCTGGGGCTCAGAGCGGTGCAGTCACCTGTCCTCTGGGCCGGGCTGGGCCGGGCTGGGTCACCATGGCACTCGCGAACCACGGGTTCTGGTTGTGTTCTGACTTGGGCAAGGCACTCAGACTCTTAGGCACTGAGGTGTGACAAGGGTGATGCATTGTCCCAGGCACAGCCCCTGGCCTGGCGCAGAGTAAGTGCTCAGGAAAAGCAAGGGCGCGTCGGTTTTGGACCCGGCACCATCCTGATGTCTCACGACTGGCAAATAGATGAGGCTGCAGGATGACAGGGCGCCTCGCCCTGCTGTCGGGGACCTCAATGCCACGTCCATGCAGACAAGCGGACGTCCCCGGGTGGAAGGGATGATACTGAGCTTTATAGTTTCCCCTTCCTCTTCCTGAAAACCACAAAACTGGCCCTACGCTGCATTGTGCGCTTCCTGGGACTACTGAGTTTCTTCTCTGCATCTTGCTGGAAGCCCAGGGCTCTGCAGGGATGAGTGGGGAGGAGGAGAGCCTGCTTCACACTGATCTGACCCCAAATCTGGCTGGTTGGCTCAGGCTGATGATCAAAACTCATGAGGTCCAAGAATTTGAAGGGCAGCATGAAAGCTTTTAAATTATCAACTAGAGAACAAGCCCCCTAAAGCTCAAGGCTCCTGGTAGGGGCTCCAGAATTCTGAGATGGTGCCCAGGGGATGGGCTGGGGCTGACTCCCTGGTGTCTGGCCCCGCTCTGTTCCGGACCCAGGTCTGGAGCCACTGGGCAGGGAGATGTGGTTTGGGATGGAGCAGATAAAATTCCCCGTGGAGTTTCTGGGAAAGGGGCAACGTGCTCTATCATGCTACTGCTTACTTTCAGCTCTCTCAAAGCCGGCACCCACACATCACTCTCGTTTTCCCTCCCTGGTAATCAGCACACCCCTCTCTGCTCTCCCTGGAGTCTTGGCCAGGGGATTTTCCAATTAGCAGAGCGACTGCCTCCAGCTTCTCTTGCTTCACTGAGGGGGTGGGTGGCTGGCTGGGAGTGCGAGAGGTATGTATTGTTTTCTAGTTCCTTTTCTCTTGTTTTTTGATTGTATTTATCCACCTGTCCATCTATCCACCTATGTGTCCACCCATCCACCCACCTATCCATCCACCCAACCATCCATCCATCCACCCATCCATCCACCCATCCACCCACCCATCCACCCATCCATCCATCCATCCACTCATCCATCCACCCATCCATCCACCCATCCACCCACCCATCCACCCATCCATCCATCCATCCACCCATCCATCCATCCACCTATCCATCCATCCACCCACCCATCCACCCATCCACCCATCCATCCGTCTATTCATCTGTCTATTCATCCCTTCATCATCATGTATCTATCTATCCATCACTCATCCATCTACGTGTCCATCCATCCATCCATCCATCTGTTTGTCCATCCACTCTTCCATCTGTACGTCCAGTCATCCATCTAAAGACTGTTAATTGAGTGTCTACTCCATGCCTGGCACTGTGGTCAAGAGATACAAGTCTGTGTCATACAGACATGGTCCTGTCCTCGGGGATATGACATGCAGCAGGGATGACAGACAATTCAGCAAGTGGTGCAGTGCTTCGTGCTGTTGTCTCTGCGCATCGGATTCCTTATCTATTGCATGGGGCGATAACAGTGCCTACCTCATGGGGGTGTTGTGAAGAGCTGCTGAGATAAAACAGGGAGAGGGTTGGCCCAGTGACTGGCATGTAGTAAGTGCTCAGTAAACGTTAGCTATGATGGTGATGATCCTGATGAAGACGATGATGATGGTAGGGATCACCTAAATGAGTGTCTGATGCTAACTGAGCAACCATATGTTTCCATGAATTGTCCTGAGCAGGCTGTTTTTCCTCGGTAGCAACCGAGGGTAACAGGGGAACAGTGGAAAAGGGCAGGCCGCAAGCCAGCTTCTCAGGGTGGGGAAGTCCAGAAGGACATTATTTCAACAAAGGGTGCTGGCCATGACCTCTGGTGGGGGAGTATGTGTGTCTGAGGGCTTCCTGGGGAGCCTGAGACAACACAGCCACCTCCTCCGTTTGCCCAGTTCAGAATGGGTGGTGAAGCATCTTAGGGCAAAATGAGCCCAGAAACCAGGAGCAGCAGGTTGCCTTGGCGGGGCCTGGTGCAAGCTATCTGGTAAGCTCCCGGAAGCTGAGGGGAGGCTGGGTGGCCTGGGGAGGCAGAGGTGGGAAAGAGCCCTGTACTGGGGGCTCGGGGGAAGTGGCTGCAGTTGGAGCTCCAGGGGAAGCAGCAGTCCCTGGTGGTCCACCATGGGGTTGGTGGGGGCTGGGGCATGTCAGCCTTGTTTACCCCTTGTGGGAATGGCACCAGGCACACAGTAGGTGCTTCTTTGAGGACTGTGGGGAGGTTTGTTGAATGCACACCAAGACAATCAGCGTCCCAATTTGGTTTCGTTATTGTGTGGACTTACTTGGATAAAGCAGCAGTTCTTCTTACCAGACAGAAGTGGGTTTAAATCCTGATACTCCCACGTACCAGCTCTGTGGAACTCTGTGGACCCTTCCCCTTTCTCAGCCTCAGTTTCCTCACCTGCCAACCGGGAACTGCAACATCGACATTGCAAATTGTGTACGTGGGAGGTGGTGAAAGTGTTTAGAAGCCACCCAGTAGAGGTGACCGCTTTTGTCATTATCCACGCATCTGGGTGACACCCGGGGTGGTGAGCCAGGACAGTGGGATTGGGCCTATGGGAATAGAGTGCCTGCTGAACCCCGCACTGTGAAGTTTGGGAGAGACCTGGGATCTGTTGCTTTCTTGCTGTGTGACCTTAGGTAGGCTACTTACCTCTCTGTGCCTTAGCTCCCCCTGTGAAAAAGGGGATCTTGAAGGCAGCCATTCTATAGGGTTCTTGCCAGAGCACACGGGCTCAAGTACGTAAATGCTCACTAAAAGGGGCCGCCATCCTCCACGCGGCCTCCAGCGGAGGAGTGGGTGACCCTGCCGGGGGGTGTGGATGTGAGATGTGGGGAAGCACTCCGATTTCACCTGAGGGAAGGGGCCTGATGAGCTGTCCCTTCCAAAGTGGCCTGCCCCGCTCTGTCTCTGCTGACATGGGGGTAGGTCAACAGGACCGTGCTGTGTGAAGGCATGGAGGCCTCAGAAGATACTTACTTAGTTCCAGAAATAAACCCGAGAAAATCATTCGGCTTAACCTCTTGGATTCCACCGGGCAGGGCTTGAGTGGTTATAACCAGAAGCCATGTGGTGTGGGGGAGGGAGCCCAGAGTCTGGGTTTCAACCCCGACTCCTCCACTCTCCCGCTGTGGGATCCTGTGCAAGTCACCCAACCTCTCTGGGCCTGCTTCCTTACTCACGCCCTGGGACAAAGGCCCCTTCCTCGCAGGGCTGCCTGTAGGCCGAGCACACTGTAGGCCTCTGTAATCAGGAGCGATTTTGCAGGCTCCATGGCGAGCGAGGGAGTAGATGTTAATGAACACTGGGGCTGGTCCAGAAATCCAGTCTATAAAACTCCTGCCTGCAGCTTCTGGTGCATTGCTAATGGGAGCTTATGTGAAGGACACAGCAGGATAAGGGCCCATTGTTCGGAGCTGGGACGGTTTTATGACTCTTAGAAAGCGTCTTTCATCTGAGAAGCCAGGGAGCTTATGGAACCTTCCAGCCTTGGGCAGTGAAACTGGGGGACGCTGAAGGTTTTTGGGGCTGGTGCCAGGCTGCGGCCTTGGTCAGCCCCCCCATCCCCCCAAACAGCCTGGGTGGGCAAGTCAGGGTGGGGGCAGCTAAGACTCCCCTCTAGTGTCATTGCAGTCCCAGGGATGGCAGCTGTAGACCTCCCTTCTCCAGGCCCAGGTCCTTTCCTCCTGGAGACCTTCTGTTGGACCTCAGGCCCCAGCCTGCTCCCCATCCTCAGCAATCAACACCACATTCTCCTCATCCTAGGGCAGCTTCTAGAACTGGCCTTGGGCCCTGTCCGCTGTCAGCTGACCAGCAGCTCTCACGCCTGGGAGCCTCTCCTGGCACACTGAGCCTGGCTATGGGCAGTAATATGATGCCAGGAAGCGAAGACCTTGCTTTTCTTGTCCTTCCTGGCTCCTTGGCCAGGCCTCAAGCAGAGAAATCCAGCCTCTCTTGGCTCACAGACAGCTGCAAGCCCTCTGCCTGCTTATCCTCAGCGGAGCCTGCAGCCGCCCAGGGATGGGGTTGGCGTCCTCGTGTGGACTGGGCTGGCACATGGGGCCTGTGGGGTCTGTGTCTGCAGCTGCCTTTGATGCTCCAGGCTGTGAGACTTCCCCTTTATCCCCTCAATTTTCCTTTCGGGGAGATACAGGAAGGCTGGAGCAGGATGTCTGGGGATACCTTTACTGGGCCCAGAATCCCCCCTCACCCTGCAGCGACAGTAGCCATGGGCAGGGGGCACTACCTGAATAGTAATTAACTCCTCCTCTCCATCCCAGGAATAAAAATCCATGCAGGTGAGTACAAGTAAAGGGTGGGGGGCTCTCAGTAAGGACACAACAGGACACGCTGCTGGACATTCACAGCTAGGACGGAATGCCTTTGTGCCTCAGTTTTTTCATCTGTGAAACATGATAAAACTGCCTACCGTCTAGGTTTGCTGTGAGGATTAAATGAGTTAATACATGTACAGTGCTTAAACAGAGCCTAGTATAGAGAGTGCTTTGGAAGAGTTTGCTATTGTGTTGCTGTGAATGCCTTCTAGGGCTATATGGTCCCTGCTTCACTGTCTTTTTCCTCCACTTTACTCTGCACTCCTGGTTTTTATTATTTTTTTTTCCTCCTCCGGAGATTCTGATCTCCCAGAACCTCAGCTTGAACTTGGCTGTGGTTTCTTGCAGCATGAATGCTGGCCCCAGCTCTGCACGATCTTTCAGGCTCAGTGTCCATTGTCATTTGACCAACTCAGCCTCTCAGCTCTCCAGTTCCAAGTTCCTGGAAGAAGCGAGCTGATTGGCTCTGTGTCAGTGAGATTTGTCCTGTCAGCCGTGCCGGGGAGGGGTGGGCTGCCACGGCCCCCGGGCTACTTGTGCACACCCTGGCATGGTCACCCCGGCGGCATCAGGAACTCCACTGGAGCAGCGACAGAACCGTGGACTGTGGTTTGGGGCCTTTCCTGACAACCCACAGGGGCGTTCCCGTGTTTCTAAGTGTTCAGGACCCGCTTTCAGAGCTCTTCCCGGTGCTGGCGTTTGGAGCTGGATTGGCTCCCACGTTAATGACTAGCCCACTGAAACTTTGAAATGGTGGCCCTGGCGGGTTAGCGTGTTGTCCCGATATGACAAGGTTGCGCGTTTGATCTCTGGTCAGGGCGCACACAAGAAGCAATCGAAGAATGCACGGATGGATGGGATGACAAGTCGACATGTCCCTTTCTCCCTGTCCCTTCCTCCCTCTCTCTCCACCTAAAAGAATTAAAAAACTTGAAATAGTTGCCAATATTAAACACCAGGGGATCTCATATTGCAATTGGATGTCTGGTGTCTTTGGGAGAAAATAAAGAGAGCCCTGGAGACACTGGGCTGCATCTATTAGCACAGGGTGGTGGCTGCCCCGTTCTCCAGGGGCATGTGTTTTCCAGGCCTCCGGGGGTGTCCCCTCTCCCTGTGGTGTCCCTGCTCTTGAAACCGAGTGTCAGTTGTCACACACACTCATCCTGCTTCTCATCCCCTACCAGGTCCCTTTGGCACAGGCGTGTGCCACCTGATTCTATAGCCTGGTACTCTCCCTGGGAATGGGAACGGCATGAAGAAAAAGAAAAATGACGTAGCTTTTCAAAATTTTGGAATATGTGTATGTATCTAGTTCTGTGCCAAATATTATTTCATTTAATTCTCCAAACAACCCCTGCGAAGCCGGTATTATTACTTCCATCCATACTATACAGGTGATAACACTGAAGATCAGAGAATTCGGCAACTTGTTCTAGATTAGCACAGGCCCCTGGCTTTAGAAATAACTTCAAATTTATGGAAAAGCTGCAAGTACAGCTATTCTCCTCTGAGGCATTTGAGAGGAAGCCGCTGATGACGTTTTTTAACTCTGGACGCTTTGGTGTGTATTTCCTATAAACAAGGACACGCCGCTACACAGCCACGAGATGCCCATCAACACCAGGAAATTACATGAGCCATTTCTGCCCCTGGACTTCAGGCCCTATTTAAGTTGTGCCGTTGTCCCAATAGTGCTTTTTATAGGAAAAGGATGGTGTTCAGAACCACACGCGACATTCGGTTGTTGAGTGTCTTCAGTCTCCTTCACTCTGGAAAAGTTCCTCAGTCTTTGCTTGACTTTTATGACCTTGACATTTCCAAAGACTTTAGAGGAACGTCGCTCAGTTTGATGTTTGCTCGTGACTACGTGAGTTCTGCCTCTCTGGCAGGAGGACCACGGAGTGAAGTCGTGCGTTACTCGGCGCATCCCATCAAGGAGACTCGGGATGCTCGAACATCCATCGCGCCGCTGGTCAAACCCAGTTTGATCGCTTGCGTGAGGATGTGTCTGCTAAGTTTCTCTACTGTAGAGTTGCCCTGCCCCGCTCGTGGTTAGTATTTTGTGGGCAAGTACTTTGAATTTATGTAAACAGCCATTCCTAACTTTCAATTTCTTCATTTATTGATTGACATCAGTGTGGACTCTTGGTTTTCTATTGTATTCAATGGAATATAAATCCTTGCAATTATTATTTATTTTGATGCTCAAGTTGCCGTCAGCTTGGCTATTTGGAACCTCTTTACTCTGGTTTCTATGTCCCTTTGCTATGTCCCCATTGCTTCTTGAGCAATTTATTATTTCTGGCACAATGCGTTTTAGGCTCAACTTGTTTTTTCCCATGGAATCAGCCATTTCTCCAAGGAGATCTGGTTCTTTTTAGTAGAGAATGGTATTTAGAACCCATGGTCTAGCTGCTAAATATGCGCATCGCTATTGGGATGTTCCTGCTCCCAGGTCCTCTTGGTGGGCAGCCCTATGAGCTCACACCGATACGTCCAACACCACAGGTTCATCCTACTCTCCTCCCTCTCCACATTTATAATCCCTTCTCTAACAGTGCGAATCCCAAGAGTTTGAACTCTCGACCACTACTATACTAGTTTGCCTCTCATCGACAATAGTGACAACTGTTTATGATAACGTAGTATTATTTAATTATTTGAGAGAGGGGAAGGGAGGGAGAAAGAGAGGGAGAGAAACATCTGTGTGAGAGAGAAACATTGATTGAATGCCTCTCATACCTGCCCCGACCAGGGGACCCAACCCAGGCACGCGCCCCGACCAGGAATCGAGCCAGTAAACCTTTTGCTTTGCAGGATGAGGCCCAACGAACTAAGCCGCACCAGTCACGGTGATAACATAGTATTAAGTAGCGTATTTATTTAATTTTGTCGGTGAGAAGTTGAAAAGTCTCTGTTAGGCTATACTAGATGGACCCTCCAAGACCTTGTGAGATAGAAGAGGGCAAAAAGGTTGTTGTTCCCACTTCACAGGCAGCGGGACCGAGTGGAAGAGGGTGAGGGCTGGTCTCTAGGTCTATAGAGGTCTCAGGGTGGAATCAGGCCCAGCACCCTGTACTGTGTCCGTGTCCAGCCCACTCAACATGAGCTGTCCACCCAGCCCCTGGTTGTCTTGGGAGAACTTGGGGACACTACACCCTCAAGAGAATAAACTGCTCAGACTGGCCTCTTCCTGATACCAAGGCCCATAAAGTGGTAGCTCGGAGAAGTCAAGTTTCCCACCCCACCTGAGCCCCTGGAAACACCTCCACCTGTGGCTGTGCCTTTGCAAAGGCTTCCCACAAATGCAGGTCCTGGGTTGTGAGGAATCTGAGCGGCTTGGAGGGTTGCTCAATGCATCCCAGCCCCCTTCAGAATGCCCAGCCTGTGGAACAGGGGCAGCAGTGTGTGGGAAGAGGGTTTCATCTCGGTTAGACAGACTCTGTCATCCTCATTTGTAATCAAAATGTGATCCAGCCTCTCTTAGATAAGAGCCCGTCCATGAGTGGTGTGATGGATGATACAGTAAGTGTTGAGGACTGACAGTTTCCTGCACGCTCTTCATTGTTCTGCCGGTGCGAGGGTTGTACCTGGGCTTGGGAAGTCCACTGTCTCATCCACCCACTTCCTTTTTGACCCCCTGTGGGCCTGGGCTGGTGGAAGGGGATCCAGGCTGGGAGGCTGAGGCAAGAGCCCTGGGTTTCCGTCTTGACTTTGCCACCTGTTTGCTAGGCAACCTGGGGCAAGTCACCTAGCCTCTCTGGCCAATAGAAAGCTCCCCCCCTGCACTCCCTCCCTGTTTCCTGGGCCAGTGGTGGAGACAAGGGAGGGCAGAGCCCCAGCCCCATTCGCATGCATGGTTAGTGATTGTGCTCACACAGGAAATCCCGTCCTCGCCAGAGTGCAGTGAGTGGGAAATTCTGGTTAACTGAATGCTCTGGGACATGGAAATGTTCCCAGAAAATCTTTCTGTTCATTTTGTGGCTCAGGAAACCCATTCATTTAACTATTAGCAAACATTTGTCTCCTGCCTATGCCCTGCCAGCCTCTGTCCCAGGTGTTGGGGATTCCAGCATGAATGACACAACTGGGTCCCAGCTCCCAGGGACTCACGGTCTGGGGGGAGACATGGGGCAAATACACCACACAACACGGCGGGATGGGCTCGCTGATGTGTGGAGCTTGGGACCCCGTGTGAGCCCTGGGGTTGAACCCGGGGGCATCCTTGAGAAGACGTTATTTATGTTGAGGGCATCAAGGGGCAGTTAGCTTCTGAGTCTGGGGGATGGAGGCAGAGGGAACAGCAGGGGCAAAGGCCGAGTGAAACACCTTGAACATTCAGGTGTGCTGTGGAGCAAAGGACATGAAGCTGGGGTGGCGAGAGAGAGGGAGGCTGGGGAAGTGTACGTCAGCAGAGGGAAATGGCAGAGAGATCAAGAATGTAGAACAGCTCTGGCTGGCATGGCTCAGTGGATTGAGCGCCGGCCTGCGAACCAAAGGGTCACTGGTTCGATTCCCTGTCAGGGCACGTGCTTGGGTTGTGGGTGGGGTCCCCAGTAGGGGCACGTGAGAGGCAACCACACACTGATGTTTCTGTCCTTCTCCTTCTCCCTCCCTTCCCCTCTCTGAAATGGCTGGCCTGGAAGGTGAGGGCTGCAGGCTCATTTACTCAAATGTATGTTGCTTTCTCATCAAAGTACAATGTAGAGAGGGAAATGAAATGAAAACACTAATTCCCAAGGCAGAGGCCTCCAAGTCAGATGGGCAGAGGCCTCCAAGTCAAGTCAGATGGGTTACACAGGCCTGGGCGGACGGAGGCAAGTGGAGGACACAGCTGTGGTAAGGAGCCATGGCTCTTTGGGGATGGCAGAGTGTGACCCCGGGACGGGGGCCTGGCAATATCAACTCTTCAGATTTGTTACGAGAAGCCAGCAATCTGGCTTTTTACGGGACATCTTCCGATTGTTAGATGTTGGTAACTGATTAACAACAATTTGTTGGCAACAACAAAACCACTATGGGTGGGCGGGTGAAGCAAAATGCTTCCCCGGGCTCCATTTGTTCTATGAGCTGGTGGATCGCAGCCCTGGACCCAGAGAGCTCTGCTGATAAGGGTTTGAGAGTGTCCACGGAAATTTACTATGATCGTCTCATGGTCCCAACCCGTGCTGGGCTCTGGGGCACGGTGGGGGCCTGGGGTATGGCCCCTGCCCTCAAGGCTGGACCATAGCTGCCCTCAAACTGGAGACAGTTCAAATCAGGCCCTACCCCGAGCCAACTTCACAAAACAACAAAAGCAACTAACCGAAGGTTGGAGCTCTGTGGAGCTCAGAGGAGAGGGGTAGTCAGGGAACAAAGGCCAAGTGGGGAGGTTTCCTGGGCATTCTGGGTCTTCTGGGGGTTCTGGGAGGGAGGGTAAGCCCAGTGCAATGAAGAGGGGAAGACATTAAGCCCGGAGGGGTCAGGAGGGCTCAGGCGCAGAAGGAAAACTAGAGCCAGCGTTAGGGGTCGGTACAGATCCAAAAGGCTTCGAGTGCAGGCTCAGAACATCTAAATTCTGGTCCGAGGCTTACTGCTGTGAGCCCTGGGTCACTCGCTGGACATCTGGAGATGTTCCTGCTGCTTTGCTAGCGCTCCAGAAACTTTCCTCTCTGTGGTCATGGCCGCCGTTTATTCACCCTAGAATGGAAGCTCCGGCAGCTCTGGCAGCTCCAGCAGGGTGAGGACCACACCTGTTTTGTTCACTGATGTGTCCTGAGTGCCTAGAAGGATGTCTGGAACACAGTGAGTGCTCAACAAACATCTACTGGCTGATTGGGATGAGCCAGGTGCTGCTGTAGGCCTGAGGCTTCGGGCAACTCTGTGCACAAGTCTCAGGACAGGCTCCATGGCGCCTGTGCTCCCGTGTGGACCTGGGCAGTAAACAAACCAACCCGCCAACGAGTGAGATGAGTTCAGAGAGTGCGGCCCCAGTGCGGCTTGTCTCAGTTCACCGTAGTGCCCTGTGCGTTTGGGTCTCCTCTGGGCCTCTGAGATCCGAGGGGGCAGGGCCGGGGTCTGTCTGGTCCCTCCTTTCATTCCTAGCCCCCGAGGGAGGCGCCTGACGAACAGGGAGTAGTTAAGAAAAAGGTTTCTGCTGAACAAACGGTGTGACAGAGATTCCAGCCTGCATACACCTGTGCCCTTTGGAGTCCACAGAACTCATTATCATCAACCCAGGAGTAATTGCTGATAAGCCTGAGTGTGACTTTCACTGCAAATTGAGGGGTAGCAGGGCAGTGTTTAATAACTACAGGGATAATCTTAATTAATGACCTGATAACTGTAACTAATTGCATCATATCCGGAGGCCCTCTTTGGAATTCTGGGAGGGAGTAACTAGTGCTTGGCAGCTCTGGGGGCTGAAGGAAGGAGGTGCTAGGATCTCCTTTCCACCGCTTTGCTGGGTGAGCCTTGGCAGGTTGCTCACGGCTCCGAACCTCAGTTTCCTCATCAGGAAGATGGGGCTTCGTGGCAGGGCCGTTGCCAGTTCAGTGGGATGTTCTCACTCAGCATAGCAAACGCTTCATGCCTGCAGCTGCTAGGGTCACAGTTACTGAGGTCGTTGACAGAGGCCAAGGTCGGCCACTGCCACCAGGGCCTCGAGGGCTCTCTGCCATCTGAGGCTGGGTGGGAAGTGTCACACTTCTGGGTTTTCCCTTGGAGCCATCCCAGGAATCTGTCACCTTCTGGGAAACACCTGGGCAAACTCCTGAACCTGAGGACAGAGAAGCAAGCAGCCAGCGAGCGTGGGATAGTTGATTAACGGGATGGTGTGTGGGAGCTTCTGGTGGGAGAAACGGGGAAGTGGGAGGGGACACTGGGAGTGGAGGGAGGGTCCCTGTGGGGCCTGGGGCAAGGCCCCACCCCCTGCAAGCCTCAGTTTCCCCAACTGTGTTGTGAGAGGTTGGGTCAGGTTGATCGGAGCAGGGCCAGCGGGAAGGCCGAAGCCCTCCTGCCATCGGTCGTTGGGGCTCCCCTCTTCCCTATCCCGCGTCCTCCGGGGGCGCCCGCGCAGGCAGGGGAGCGGCGGCGGCCGGCCATCAGGGGTTAAGCGGTGACTTCAGCGGCAGCAGGCCGGGCGAGCGGGGGCGGTGCCGCGTCTCCGCGCTCGGCGGCTGGACCAGGCCGCTGCGAGGCGGGCGCACTCCCGGCGGGGCCGCGACCTCGCGGACGGCGCGCTGCGCGGCCATTGGTTCGGTGGCGGCGGCGGCGGGCCGGGCGGCGGGGCGCGGGGTTCGGCCGGCCCGGCCATGGGCGCCCGCGGCGGCCGGGCGGCTGAGGCGCGGAGCCGGCCGCCGGCGCCTTTGTGAGCGGCACGGACAACAAAGGCGCGGCCGGGCGGCCGGAGCGGGTGAGTGCGGCCCGCGGGAGGGGGCCGGGCGGGGGGCCGCGGGCGCCGGCGGCCCGGGGCTCCGCGAGGGGGTGCGTGGCTCCGGGTGACTCCGGGGCGGGGGTAGGGGACCGTCTCCGTGTCAGGGTCGCGGAGAGCCCATCGGCGCCGTTGCCCGGATCGTCCCGGCCCCTCTGCGTCTGTCTGCTTCTGCGGGACCTTTGTGTGTCCCTGCTTCACGCAGTGGGAGCCTGGCGTCTTCTCCGCGTGTCCCTGGGTGTGTCTGAGAGTGTGCATCTCTGTGCCTCCGCGTGTGAGAGCCCAAGCCTGGATCTTCCCTGTGCCCCTGGTGTGCGTGTGTTTCCAGGAGCTGGCGACTTCTCTCTCTGTCCGTGTGTCCCGGGAGCCTGTGTACTGTGGACATGTCTCTGGGTCTGCGGTCTGTGTGGGGGTGTCTCCTTGGGTCATTTGGTTGTGAGTGTGTGTGTGTACCTCTTGCGTGTGAGTATGTGAACCCCCGCCCCCATGGGAGGCCCTGTGTCCCTTAGGTGTCCTGTGTCTCTGCATGACTTCTGTTTTTCCTGCATCAGTGTGTGTGTGTGACTCTGTGCCTCACTTTCCTGTCAATTGATGGGACCTTGGGTTCTGCTGTCACTGTTGCTCACCTTCCCCCACACTGACCTTGGGGGTCTCTGGGATTACATGAAGTCAGGGAATGCTCCTGGCGCCTCGGCGCTGGGCGAGCCTCTCCAGCCTGGGCGCCCGCCCAGAGATGGAACAGGGGCGGCTTCACGGAGGAGGGGCTGGTGGAAGGGAAGGGTGCCCTGCCCAGCGGGAAGGCCGTGGCCGCAGAACTGGGTCAGGCCTGGACACTCCTTGAGGCAGGAAGTGTATCGGGGTGGGCCCCACTGAGAATGAAGACCAGTGCCCGGCCTCCAGGGATGGTCTCTGAGAGGGGAGCCCGGGCCTGAGGGAGTAGAATGTGGGGAGAGTTTCTCCACCCTCTCCCAGGGTGGGGGCCTGGGGCAGGGTCAGGAATCTTCTTTTAGCCTGGAGAGCCCAGGAGCCTGAGGACCCCAGCTCAGGCCACAGGCAGGGGGGTGCTGCTGGATGGGTGGCACTTCTCCCCACTTTGGAGCTGAGACCTTGGTTTGCCTCAAAGTCCTTGGTCTTCCTGAGGGATTCAATCAAGGGAAGCCCCGCCCTGCCTGCCCACGCACCATCTGCTCCTCCTCAGATGCTGGGGAGAGGAGGCAGGTTGTGCACGCTCATTAAGACGCTCAGCCCTTCCCCGCAGCCCTGTCTGCATGGCCATCAGCTGCAGCATCCATCTGTCTATCCGGCCATCCATTCTTCTACCCAGCACTGTACCCCCGTGTCCAGTCCTCCGACACATAGACTAGGAAGGAGGGCCCCGTCTGGAAATCTCCAGCCTCCCCATGACAGTGGGTGGTGGCTGTCCTGCCCCTTCCTCAGGCTCCAGGGTAACGCTCAGAGCCCTCCTCGTGGCCAGTGAGGCCTAAGGTTGTGCCCGGGTCTGACTCTCACCCTGCTCCCTCGTGCTGGCCTTCCTGCGGTCCCTGCCCCTCCTCTCCCACCAAAGACCTGTCACCCTTGCTGTTCCCTCCAAAAGCTGGTCCCTCCCTTCACCTCTTCACTTCTCACCTGGGGCCTCTTCTCTCTGCCAGCCGAGCAGGCTCACGAATCCGTGTTCAGGATGCTGTTCTAGCCTTCACTGTAATGGGGGCAGCTTATTCATACCCCCGGGGGACTGTAAGCCTTCCAGAGTGGGGACCGGTCTGGAACCCTGCTCGATAAATAGTTGCTGATTAAGTGATGTCCAGTTATCAATGGTTCTAAAATCTGCTCTTTCAAGTTTTAACTTGGGAGGAGGCTGGTGGGATGGGTATAGCTGGTAGGTTCCTCGGGGCTCAGGTACCAGTTAGTGTATGAGAAAAGCCTACTGTTTATTAGATAACTAACTAGTAAGTGAATTAACACATATATATAGTGTCCGGTTAAGTGCCAGACGCTGGGCCAGCTGCTTCACGTACGGGGGAAGGAGCAGAGTAGAAAGCGTATCATCTTCTCAGGTAAGTTTAGAAAAAGATCAAGTGGCTGATGTGTGTATATAATAATAGTAACTTAGATTCATATCGCATTATCTCTTTGTTTCTGCAGCAGCCCTGATAATTCAGCAGGAGAGATGGGTTCATACCCATTTAACAGATGAGGAAAATGAACCACAGCCTTAAGTGACCTCCTGAGGTCATGGTTAGTCAGCGAAGGCCTCCGGCCTGGGTCTCCCTGCCCGCCCAGTCCTTGTTTTTGGCGAAGGCTTGTCTTCACTGATTTTGGATTTGTGAGTGGGCCACTGCCCTTGTCCTCAAGGGGTCTGAAGTTCAGGAAGGAGAATCATTCATAAACAGCAGAGTGGCCGAAAGTCCTCTTTCCACTCCACTGTGCCGCCTGGGCCACAGCTCAGCTCCTTCTGGTCACATGTCCCTGGAGAGTGCCTTGGTCTCTCTCTGCCTCGCTGGACAGCCGCAGAGCCACCTTCCTTTGGGGTCCTGGTCTGATAGAGCTCCCAAGGGTGGCCGTCCTTGTGTTGGGGCCAGTGTGTGCCAAAGCATGAGAGCTGATCACTCATTTTTAGGAATTCTGTGAGCTGGCTGGTAAACACAGCCTTTATACAAAAAATTATAAGTATGTGAGTTTACAATTAAATCAATTATATTAGAAGCAAGGGTAATACATACTCAAAATACAGTCCTTCCTAGTTATTTCACTGTATTTCACTATTACCTGTGTGCTTGTGGTTATTTGTATCCTTTATGTGTGTGTATGTGTATACTGTATATGAGGGGAGACCCCCCCAGAAACGGAATTAACTTCTGAAGGGCGGGCCCTTTGTAATATAGGCTTCCCCCGCTAGGTGAGTGTTCTAGGAGCCCATCTGTATCAGTGCCCCAGCTGGTGTTGTTGCGAGAGGTTGCGTTTGGCTTCAGTGAATTGTTTTGACTCTTTCAACACGTTTGCCCATTTCGCGATGGGTGATTTATGGGCACCCCTGCCCACAGTGCACTGAGTGTTCTGCAGATTTTGGTCCAAAACGGCATCACCCCCAAGCCCCACCCTCCTTAGTCACCTCATCTTGCCCCCAAGCGATTTTTTTTGTTTCCTTGGATGAAAAACATCCTCAAAGGGAAACGTTTTGCTGATGTGGAAGAGGTGAAACAAAAAATGGCAGAAGCACTAAAAGGCATCAAAATTGATCACTTCACAAACTGCTTTGAGCAGTGGAAAAAACATTTTTTTTTTGGAAGAAATATCTTTGATAGGCGTATTGCGTCAAATGGCTGCTATTGAGGGTGACTGAAGTTTAAACACGTAAGAATAAGTACACAGTTTTTTATGAATGAATTCCAGGTTTTGGGGTCCTCCTTGTATGTATATACAGGCATGTGCCACGTAACAAGCTTTCCGTCAATGACACACCGCGTGCACGGCGGCGGTCCCATGAGATGAGAACGGACCTGAATGTCCTGTAGGACACAGAAGGATTCGTGGCCCGGGAGGATTCTTTCTCTCTGACGAGGGTGGTGTCTGTGGGGCTGGGCAGGAGACCCCCTCTCGCTCACAGCACCTCCATTCAGAGGGCGCAGTCACAGGGTCCTGCCCAGGCTGCCAGGTGCCGACCTGCTAGGCACAGAGGTGCCCGTCCCCCAGCGCTGCGTGTGCAGAGGGCGCTCCAGGCCCCCAGCCCTGGCCGGTGGTCCTCAGCGACCATGGCTCTAAGTGCTCTACTGAGGACCTGAGACCCTGTACAAGGACACAGGTCCCCGGGCGCCACTGCCGCTTGAGTAAAAGCTTCCTGTGGCCGTGTGGCGCCAGCCTGTCCCTGCACTTAGGAAATATTTTGGTTGTAATGGTGTAACGCATAGATACGTTTTATTTCTTCCATCAGTTCAACACCAGAGAGAGCCTTTTATGCCAGAAAGGGTTGATGGAGCCAAAACCAAATTCCAAGGTCAAAATAGCGAGTCCTCAGTTCCACACTCTCTCCGCGTTAAATCCCCGGTTTTCCTGAATACACACGAAGTTCCTTGATCTGACCGCTGCTCCGACAGGCAGTGGCCAAACCCCAGGGACACGACAGTCCCCTCTGTTCCTCTCCCTCCATCTTAGTTTCCTATTTCCGCTGACCCTCAGGCCACCCCTCGCTCCCTCCCGACAGCCACTGATACGGTCTCTACGTCTTACCAGCCAGTCTCTCCTCGGTGTTCCCAGTCAGACCAGCCCACATCCCTGTTCGAGGCGCAGCTTCGAGGTTCTGTCTCTGACCCTGTCAGAGGGAAGCGGGGGGGCGGGCTTGGGGGGCAGTGGTACAGAGTGCCCAGAGGTGTCCAGTGACGTCGGGGGCTTCACACTCACGCACCACTCACCCCCCGACTCCCCGGAGCAGCTCCCAGGCCTGCAGGCTCCACTCCCGGTCAGTGTCCTGTCCAGGTGCCCCATTTAAAAAATCATCTATGCCACATTTTACTGGACCTCTTCTGTGTTGGGATATGTTCGGATACACAGATAGCATCATATTATGATCACCTACGGTAGCTGGTACAGTACCGTGCTGCATGCAGCGTAGAGCCAGGTGTGCGGTGGGCCGTAGCACCTGGGTCTGTGTGAGCGCCTCTGTGGTGTTCGCTCAGGGACGCAGTAGCCTAACGATGCATTTCCCAGAACCTACCCCCATAGTTAAACAACACATGACTGTATAATCGTGGCTACTACACTTTCTTCCCAACTGTGTGTTTGGTGGTGTCACCTTGGTAGCTTGAAATTGGCCGTAGTGAGAGTATTTACACCACAGAAATTGGCAGACACTGCAAACCAGCTCCCTCCCCCCAACCCCGACCCCAGCCAGTTGTTAAACATTTATCAGCTCATCCTGGGGATCCAGGTGCAGAGCGAGGGGGCCTGCTGTGGGGTGGGGGCTGTAAATCGCCTTCCCATGACCTCTCCCTTTGGAATTTGGGTTATTGGATTGCCATGCACCACGAAGAGGGGAAATGGGATGAGGATGAGACCCAGTTAATTGAGAGCCTGCTTTGCCGTTGATTGAATAACCACACTCAGGGGACTGGGGCATCTGGGCAGCAAAGTGGCGCTGGTGTCCGAGGACTGACTGTGGACAAGCCAGATCACTCAGGGCTGGTGGAGGTGTGATGTCTGGGGCCCGGGTTGGGAGCGCTATCTGTGGGAGGCTTAGGCCACAGAGGGCGTGGCCTGTCCGTAGGGGTTCAGGGACAGCATTGGAGAGTAGAGCTGGACTGTGGAGTGGACATCTGTTTCCAAGAGCCAGTTCTTGTTCTGTGTGTGAGCTCTGTGTGGGAGATGGACGTGTGTGCAGGTACGTACAGGGGAGGTGTGAGAGCAGGAGAATGGGGTGGGGAGAAGGGAAGGGTCTGGATCCAGGGAACAGCATGTGTGAGTGCGAAGGCTCAGAGGCAGAGCTGTGGGGAGTTCAGCCTGGCTTGGGTGTCAGGGCAGGTGCTGAACCTTCCTCAAGTCAGAGGGTACAGCATCATCTGGGTACCAGCAAAGGGTTCTTGCCAGACCTCACCTGCTAGAAGCGTTGTATTGTGTGGGTCACCCCCCCCTGCACATCTTTACGATTTCTTGGTAATTTCATGTATTCCCCCAAGCTTTCTGCTATTTCAGCCCTGCATCTGTGGCTGGTGGACTCTCAAAAAAGATTTCCATTTTAATACCAGACCAAACAAAACAGAATTGGAAAGGTGGGTCTGCTGCCCTCCACACCCCCTGCCCCCCACCCTGCCAGTTATATCAAAAAAGCCAAAGATAAAAGTAACTGGTATTAAGGTTATCTAGTGTTTTCGGTTACTTCTGCTAAGTCTGCCTTTCATTTACTAATTGGGAGCTTCTTTCTTTTTCTTTTTCTTTAAATTTATATTTGGAGAGAGGGGAAGGGAGGGAGAAAGAGAGGGAGAGAAACTTCAATGTGTGGTAGCCTCTCGAGTACCCCCCACTGGGGACCTGGTCCGCAACCCAGACATGTTATGCCCTGACCTGACTGGGAATCGAACCAGGGACGCTTTGGTTTGCAGGCTGGTGCTCAATCCACTGAGCCACCCCAGCCAGGGCTGGGAGCTTTTTTTCTTTAAAGATGACTCATGTTCACTTTATGCCTGGACACGCCAGACAGTTTTCATGCATCAGTCATTTTGTTCCCATACTGTCCCTACAGGTAGGCACTGTTATCCCGTCTTACAGATGAGGAAACTGAGTCTTAGAGAGGTTGGGTGATTTCTTCGAGGTCACCGTGTTTGTACGTGGCAGGATTCAAACTAGGTTTGAATCTTTCTGAATTCCTATTTTCCTTCCTTTATTCCATTTCCCCCTTTTCCCTTTGAGGAGGTGGGGGAGGGAAGATCCACCACTGGTCTGTAATCTCAACACACTTTGCCATTCTTTGTTTGAAATTGACCTGTGTTTTTTTTACCCACTTAGCTGGGTTCATTGCCCTGGGGTTTAGAGTCAAGGCCTAGAATAGAACCCCATGCCCCAATGGGCCCCGGGCGTGCTGTCAGGAAAGCGCTAATAATAATGGTCATATTTACGGAGAGGGCTGTGCATAATGATGGCTCATACTTAGGAAGCACAGGCACGCTGGCGGGCGCCTGTTCAGTCCTCAGCCACCCCGACAGGTGGGTTGTGTCATCACCTCCAGTTTGCTCCCTTGAGGCGGAGGCCCAGGTCAGCCACCTTGCTTGTCCAGGTCACGCACCTGTGAGGGGTGGAGGCAGCACGGGTTAACCTCATTCTGTTTGCCCCAGCCCGCAGCCCTGCCTCCTAGGGCAGTGCCATCCTTTCCAGGACCTGGCCTGGCTGTGCCTTTGATGTCCCCTGGCAGCAGTGGCCGCATGGGGTGGGAAGCAGGGAAGGACAGTTGACCATTTGGCCAGAAGTACAGGATGGGCCCCCTTCTTGGTGAGAGCCGGGCACTGAGCCCCCTGCCTAGGCCCAGAGGTTTGTCTGCCGGCCCGCCTGTTGGTCGAGAGGGTCTTGGCCCAGGCCTCACCACCACGTTCTTTGCAGGGGCACTCTCAGTCCAGGGCAGTGCAGGAGATTTGGGGGGCCCCTGCCCACATCAGTTGGCATACGGGGCCCTAGGCAAGGCAGCATTTGTGGCTCTGGGCCCCTCCTCCCCTTGGAGAGCCTGGCCTCCTGGCCTCTATAGAAATCCCCCGTCCAGTCCAGCGGCTGCCTGATTGGCATGCATCCTGCCTCCCAGCCCTGAGCACTCGGGGAACTGCCCTCCTTACCCGCCCTCTCCATTGTTTGAAGTGGACAGACTTGGAGAGAGCTTTAAAGATGCAGGCTTGTTATTCAATTTTGCTAGAAAAACAATGGTTTAAATTAAGTACAGGAATGACAGTCCCTGAAAATTGAAGAGAAATATCCCTGGACCAAGACATTACCCCAAACCTCTGAATTACTTTTAAAAATAAAGATTTTATTGTTCTTTAAATTATGTATGCGCTACACGGCCTTTGAAGAAAACTTGGAAAATATGGAGAGAAGAAAATGAAGATTGCCCTCTATTCCTCCACACTTTCAATATTGAGGGGCATATCATTCACTGAGTTGGTGATTGATTTGCCCATTTGGCAAGTGCCTATTTAGGGTCCATAAGGGGCCAGGCCTGTGTTGGGCTTGGGGGGTAGATGAGTCCCTGCTCCTTGCTAGGCTTCTTTCTGTGTGGGGCCTTGGGCAACTCACTTGGCCCCTCTGTACCTCAGTTTCCTCATCTGTCAAGTGGGGATAGTACCAGCTCTGTGTCAGGTCTTATGTGGATTTGGCGAGGGAGTGCCAGGGGGCCGCTCCGGACAGTGTGTGGCCCCTGGAAGGGTGCAGCGTCACCAGCCACGTGATGTCGGCAAGCTGGCCGCCTGGCCTGCGGGCCCCATGGGATGGCGGGGGAGACAAAACTGAACAGATCACTCAAGATTGTAAAGTAACTGCATGTTATTGATGACAGAATTGCAACCTATAGGAAAGTTTTTGTAAGAGTTTGAGCCAAGATTTTGAGGACATAGGCTCTCAGCGGACTGAGAAAGTGTCCGGGAGAACGGCTCGGTAGCTCTCTCTGAGCGTTTGGGGTCAAAGGCGAGAAGTAGCGAAGGTCACATGGAATCTGCGGGTGGTCGATTGGGGGGCGGAAGAAGGCAAGGCCGGGCAACCTCTAGGACTGGATTAAGCGGGAAATGGAGAAACCCATTAAAGTGTTACCTTTACACTGGTGGGTGCAGGAGAGTGGGCATTTGACATCTGCAGTGCGCACAGGTGGTGTGCAGGCAACAAGGTAACCAGGAGGAGTCTGGTGGTCTGTGCCCTGGTGCCTTGCGGCTGTGCCCCCCCAGGGTCTGGAAAGGAAAATCGCTCTAACGTTTCACCTGTATGTTATCCTAGATGCGTAAGAACCATGGACAGTGTTCGCTTCAGGTAAAGGTAGACCCCTTGCTGAGGAGGCTGCGGGCCTGAGATTGACCTCCTGCTTTGTACCCGCCCAGTTAGGGATTTACGACCAGACCATCTTGTGTGGTTACTTTCGTTTGCTGAGCGAGCCAGCCCTGCCATGTGGCCCCCAAGCCTGTCGGGTCTACTGTGTCATCCCTTTGCATTCACAATGTCACGCAATAAGTCCTGTGAAGGAAACAGCCTGATGTGATGTGACGGGAATAACTGGGGGCCTCTGGGCCGAGATTCAATCTTGGGCGTGGTTAGCACGGAGATGGGGCAGGCGAACCGCCCAGAGGTCAGGTGGAGAAGGAGGGGCAGTGGGAGGGGAGCAGCCATGGGAGGGGGGGTGAAAAGGGGGCCCTGGGAAGCCCACACGGGATTCTGCTTCAGAAAAGAGCTAGTGGTCAGCAGGGCTGCAGGCCCGTGAGAGGCCAAGTCAGCCGAGATGGAAAAGGTGTAGGCACCACGGAGGCGGTCTGGGCCTTTTGGTAAGGGCGGTTTTGGAGGGGTGACGGGGCTCCAGTCCAAAGTGGGAGAGGGTCACGGGGATGGGAGGCGAGGAAGGAGAAGACAGTGTGTGTGGACCGCTTCTGAGACTCTGGGCAGTGAAGGGGGGTTGAGAAAAGATGTCTCAGCCGGAGGGGAAGTGGGGGGACCCAGGAGAAAGGTTTGTGCTGGTGGCCAAGACTGTTCCGAAGGGGCAGCTACAGGAGCCAGGTGTTTAGGCAGAGGGGAGAGGAGGAAGTGCCCAGCATGGTGGTGCAGGGTGGTAGGTTAGGGGAGCAACAAACAGTGCTTCTTGGGAAGTGGGAGAGATTGGGGTAGATTTGGAGTACATGTGAGGGGAGGTTGGGGACAGTCCCATTGGATAGCCTCGTGGTTCTCAGTGACATCTTGACGGGGGATGGGGGAAGTGTGGGGTACAGTACAACCAAGGCTGCCCACCCCGGGAGAGGTCATGTGCAGCCATTACGAGAATGAGCAGAGATTTCCGGGGCCCCCAAATGACAGAAACAGGTGCTTCATAGCCCTCCATCTAGAGAGGAGGGAACGGGCTGGGTGAGGTCAGCGGCGGGTCTGGGTTGGCGTGGGGCGGTCTCCAGGGCACTGGGCTGCTGGGGTGTGGGGCCGGGGCTGGCGGATGTGATGGGCACTCGATCCAGCTGGGAGCTTGGTGTCGGGAGAACTCAGTTCCCTGCAGCAGAAGCCACTTTAGCAGGGCCAGGTCAGAGACCACTTCTCTTCCTTGACCGTGAAGTGCAAGGCAATGACCTTCATGTGCTAGGCACTGTGCCAAGCACTCGGTGGTGGGGGGGCACTCGCTCACTGCATCCTCACAACAGGTGCAGGTGCTGCTGCTGTCCTCACCTTCCAGAGGGGAGAGGCCACCCAGCCGGCATGCCGGCTACAGAAGGGGGGCGCGGGTCCCCACCCAGCTGTCCAGCTACTTCTCCCACAACATTCCTGGTTGGCAGGGAGGAAACCAAAGCTCGCGGAGTAATTTGTTTTTGTTTGTCTGTCCTTGCATTCCTCTCTTCCCAACACATATTTGTCCAGCACAGATTTCTTTATGGAGCCGGGGCTGGGGGAGGAGCTAGAGACGAGTAAAAGGTGCTTCTCCTCTTTCTGCTGGGGGAGGCAGATGGGTAGCCATGCAAAGCGCCTGACCTGGGCACAGAGGGGGAAAGGGAAGCTCCCTGGGGGAGTGTCTGAGCAAAGCAGCCAAGAGGCAGTCAGTTCAGGGAGAGGGGAGCATTGCACTCGGTGCCAAGGCTGCGGGTGAGTGAGTCCCAGGGCTCTGCTCTGTGTGGAGGATGCTGCTGAAGGGCTCTGAACATCTCATTAGGAGCTCTTACTTTATCTTGAGGACCACAGAAAGCCCATCAAGTGTTTGCAGATAGGGAGAGGCAAGATCAGAACTTTTTGTCCATGGTGGAGATAGGGTTGGATGGGACAGGAAACCTCAGGGAGACCTTTAAAGCTCTGATTCCTAGATCATTCTGCATACTCTGCTGCTTCCTTAGTCTTCCTAAACTCTGCTCATTTCTCTTTTCTAAAAAGGTTCCTGAGACTCAGCGAGGTTAAGCAGCTTGCCTGAGGCCACAGAGCATAACAGGGCATCCGGGCTGGGACTGGTCCCCTGAGTGAAGCAGCCAAAGTCTCGAGGGCAGAAGCAGGTGGTGAGTAACCCCAGGGAGGGGCTCACTGGAGGGAGGCTCCAGGTGACCGTCAGCATCCCACCATCCGAGGTCCAAGGTCCTCTTGTGGTCTTAGCTGCTGCCCTCTGGCAGTCCTGGGGGACGGGCAGCGCCTCTGGGCTGCAGCTGGGAAGTGGGAGTGGGCCCTTCCCGGAGCCAGAGCCGGTGGGTTGTGTGAGCGTTTTCCTGGGCCTCGGCTGCCTCCCCAGGGAGCGATTAGAAAACTTCCTGGGGCCTGGCCGGGATTTGATCCTGGGCCTGTGTCATGTGAGGCCAGTGAGGGAGGCGGTCTTTGCTGGGCACTGTGGCTGTGTTTTGAAGATACCAGGCAGAGGCCTCATTTTCGGGGCCAGAAGAGAGGGACAGCAGTTCCCAGAGACCTGCCCCTGACGAGCCCCTTCACTTCGGGCAGCTCTCTTGCCTCTTTGCAGTGTCGGTTGTCTCCTCTGTGAAGTATGGCTGACATGAAATGTGATCCCAAAGGACTGAAAAAACAATCGTGTTTACTGAGGGCCTAGAATGTACTGCACAGCATGCACTATCTTCTTTGAATTCTTTGTGGAGATCTTGTGAGGTATATATGGTTATTGTCTTCATTGAACAGACATGGCAGCTGAGGAACAGAGAGGGTGAGTAACTTGCCCGAAGTCACACAGCTAGTAAATGACAGAACCAGAAGCCTAATCTATCTGACTCGGGAGACTTTTCTGGAAACCGTTTGTTCCATTGAGCCTTTCCTTGGCAAATTACCTGATAGAATCTTGCGGGGTCCCAGCACTCAGCCCTCCCTACTTGGGAGCATCTGATTTAGTCCCACCCCTTCACTTCTGTTGTGAGCCTTGGAGCTCCAGCGGGCCTGAAGCCCTTTGCTCATCATCTCACGGCCACTTGGGGCAGACTTGGGACAAGATTTCCAGCATCCTGGACCCCTGGCCTCTGTTCTTTCCACTCCCCTAGGACTGCGGGAAGAGCGCTGGATTGTGAACCAGGCACTGGGTTCCAGTGAGGATGGTGAAGGGACAGTGGCTGGAGTGCAGGCCTCAGCTGCTGACAGGGAAGGATACTCAGGACCCGATGTGACTGATGGGGAGATAAATAGAAGCTGAGGATGGGACGATGGAGTCAGAGACTCATTTAGCGCTGGAAGGGCCTTCTGGGAACATCTAATTTTGATCCCAAAGTCCTAATTTTATGTATGGAGACACCTTCTTCTGGAGAGGGGTGGTGACTGGTTCCAGGTCACAAATCTCCTTCTGTTCCTGGTTCTGCTGCCAGTCCAGGCACAGAAGATTTGAGAAACGGGATCCTCAGCCTCACCTCTCGGCCACTCTCCCTGCCACCAGAACAGAAGAGCAACAATGGAAATTAGGGGAAGGAATCGTCTCACTGAGTACTGAGCACATTGGCCTCCAGGACAGACTCCAGGCACGGCGTCTCGCCCAAGTCCCACTGTCCCCACTTCCTGGTCTGTGACTATGACCCCTCTCAGTCTCCACCTTTCTTCCTGAAATCGTACCGTATTTTGCTGTGTGTAATGCGCGCCCACGTGTTTGTGCGCATCACACACGGGATTATTATACCCATGGTGTGCAATCATCATACCTATGCATAATGTGCATCCTTATTTTTCCCTCAAAATTCGGGCAAAATTGCACGTTATACACAGCAAAATACAGGGTAAGCAGGTTCTGAAGTCACAGGCCTTTGCAGGACCTTGGAGCTGCCCACTGCCATTCGTCTCTGGGAAGGAGGTCTCTCCCCTGATCTCCCAGAGTCTTTGAGCTCTGAACACGCTTTCCTCAGTGGGCACCTGTTTCAGCACACAGGTGTCCCCCAAAGAGGTGGGCTAAGAAGCATGCGTGTTGTGGTTCCTCCGGACTGTTTAAACTCTTGTTAAATGTAGACACTGGACTGATTGTGGAGTTCTCTTTTTCTTTAATTTAAGATTTTATTTATTTAGTTTTGGAGAGAGGAGATGGGAGGAAGAGACGGAGAGAAACATCAATGTGTGGTTGTCTCTCACTCACTCCCTACTGGGCACTTGACTTGCAACCCAGCCATGTGCCCCGACTGGGAATCGAACCAGCGACCCTTTGGTTTGCAGGCCAGCACTCAGTCCACGGAACCACACAAGCCAGGGCTGACTATGGAGATTTGGGAAGGCATTCTCTACTGAGTTTTGACTATCAGACCCCCTCCCCGCCCCATCTCTGGGGTCCATAGAACCATAACTGCCCAGACTTTACACACACTCCATTCTTCGATGCCCACGCTTCCCTGGACTCTGAGTTGCGTCTGTGGTGGAGCCAGCCTGGGCCTTCCATGATCAGAGCCACCGTGACTTCCTGGGGCAGCAAGACTGGCTGAGACTCCTGGGCTGACAGCTGCTGCCCTGCTGGAGGCTCTCCCCAGGGACCCTGACTCACCTGGGAGCAGGTTCGGAGAACATGAGGTTGGGGAGAGCCTCCCCTGCTGGCCAGGCAGCCCGGGCCCGTGGGGTGAACCTGGCTGTAGTGTAGGTGATGTAATATCCACCTGGCTTCGAGCTTGGCTCTGGAACTCACTCTTTTATGATTTTGGGCAGGACACAGGCCCCTCTGGGCCTCGGTTTCCTCATCTGTAACATGAGAGGCTGGGCCTCATGACTTGCTGATTCCCTTCAAGGCCCAGGTTCCAAGAAGTGGGCACATTTGCTGCCTTTTGGCCTCTCACCTAGGTTGCTGGGTTTCTTGGAGTCCCATCAGGAACTTTTCTGTGTCAGAAGGTGAGGTGTGCGAGAAGGTGCCAGACCCACCAGGTGGTCTGAGCACCCCAGGGAACCCACAAGCCAGTCATTCTCGTCCACTCATGTGTGCCAGGGTGGCCCAGCCTGCCTGCTAAGGATGCAGATTCTGGTAGCCGCCCCGCAAGAGACTCTAAGTTTGTAGGCTGGGGTGGGACCTTCGAATCTGCTGTTTAAAAAAGGCTTCCTTTCACCCAGGCGGTTCTGAAGTCAATAGGTCAAGGACCACACTGCAAAAACTGCTGTTAGACTCTCCTTTAAGCCAAAAGTTCCTGGCACAGTGGCGACTGGACAGAGTTGGTGATGGTCTGTAAGACCCTGTTCTGAGATGCCCTCATCCGCGGTCACAGCCTTCAGTGGCTGGGGCCTCCTCCCCCCCACAAGCTAGCGTTTCCCACACCAGGCCAATTACCGGAATTGCCAGGAAGCTTTTGAACAAAATACGTATTCTTGAGTTTCACCCTTAGAGACTCGGAACCGGCAGGTCTCGGCCAGGACCTGGAAATGTCTGTTTAAGAAGCTCCCTAGGCCTTTTGTGCATTTGTTTCTCGCTTCCTTGACAAGTGTTCATCGAGCCTCCAATGGCCTAAGCCCAGGGAAAGGCGTCGAGGACGTGATTGTCAGGCCAGACGCGGAGTTGGATACCATGTCACCTACGCTACAGCCTGGCGAAGGACACAGACAGCGATTCCGTAGGGGTTCTCGGCCAAGCTGGGGAAACGTGTCTAGAAGATGGTTGGGTCTGACTAGATACCTGGGGCGAAGCTGGGGTTCCTAGGTGGCTGAGCTCCAGGAAACTCCAGATTGAAGTAGAGCCCTGAGCCCAGTGCCTCTGGTCATTACCCATGGGATCCTATTGTTTGTTCATTTATTTAGTCATTTTTTATCCACCCACCCAGCATTCCATCTTCTCTCGAGTCTGTTCCCCGTGCTGAGGACTGCACTGGGTACCGGAGAGACAGAAATGAGAGGCATTGTCCCTGTCCTCAAGGAACTCACCGTCTAGTGAGGGAGTCAGAGAACAAAGCAAACGATTCCAGTCCAGAGCGTTAGGTGCTCAGAGGGGCGGGTGGCTGGCTCTCCTGGTGGGCAGCACAGTTTCCAAGCCACACTGAGGAGCTTCTGGCTCTGCGGGGCCCTGGACAGGGCACAGGCAGGGAATGACACCGTCACCCAGGCTCCCTCAGCCTGGGGGGAGACTGGGAAGGGCGGACGAAGGGGCCTTCCCAGCCCTCACCTTCCTGGGCCTCCTGGGCCTTTCGCTCTTTGCTTGTGGGGACCCTAGCCATTGCGTTCACAAATCGTGGCCAGCCCGTGGCTCCTCCCCAAGGGTGGGTCTGTCCTGCAATTCCAGGGCTCTGCCTGTGCCTGTGGGGGGGAGGGGACAGCATCATGTGGGGGTGGAGTCTATGCAGTGGTGGCCCCTGGAGTCAGACTGCCTGGTCCTGATTCTCGCTCTGCCTCTTGTCCGCTGTGTGTCCTGGGACAAGCATCTCAGCCACCCTGTGTTTCATTTCGGTTTTTCAGCTCGTCAGGTAATAGCAGCCTCTCCCTCACCTGGATCTTGGGCTGAGGAAGGCAGTTGTCGTGTGTAAAGCTCGCAGAGCCAGGCCTGGTCCTCGGTGAACACCCTATAAACAGTAGCTGAAATGGGGAGCTTTGGAGGCAGGGTGTGTATCAGTGGTGGAGCCGGGAGACCCAGTTTGAATCCCCGCTGTGCCTCCGGCTAATGAGAGAGAGGCCTTGGCCGGTTTCTCCTCTGTGAAAAGGGGATCGATGCCCCAGACAGTTGCTGGGAGGGGTTCTGGTGTTCCTTCTCTGGGCTGGGCTTCTTACTGAAGTCAGAAAACTTGGGTATAAACAGCTAGAGGGAAAGCTCCAGTTGATGAGGGTGGTGTGGCTGCCACCTCCACTGCCCACAGACACGGGGGCTCTGCCTTATGTCTGTGGGACCTCAGCCCTCACCCTCCTGTGTTCTCAGTGGTTTCTGGGATCCTATGGGAATGGGTCATCAGGTGACGCCCAGAATCCAGAGCAAGTGCTGCGGGATGGAGGGTGACACTTCGTCTGCAGGGACATGGGCAAGGGACTGTCCTCTCCTGGCCAGCCTGGGTCTGGGTGCCCTGGAGAGACCAGGGTTTCTACACCTGTTCCAGGGTCAGTACCCCTTCCACCTCATGTCCCTGCTTGGTTTGAGTTCTCAAGGCTGAGTGAGTCAGGCATACCTGATGCCCCAGAAGATGTGGGTCACAAGCAGGTAAATATTAACTCCACAAGTCTAGCTCTGAATGCAAACCTGTTTGGGCTGGCTGTCTGGGGCACTGCCAGGCTCTGAGCCCCTGCCCAGCTGATGGCCAGGATAAGCAGGCTCCCTCTTGCTTGGGGAAAAAAGTGTACCTGCCTTATGCTGGGGGACGGCATTTACTCACTGTCCCTGTCGGGTGGTCCAGGCCAGTGTATCTGTTTTTTTAGGGGAGGAGGAGGCTGAGATGTAGAGAGGGCGGGAGGCCTGTTCAGGTTTACACAGCTAATGGGGCGGACCTGGGGTTGGAGCCGGGAGGGTCATCCTGCAAAGCCCCTGCTCCCTGCCACCTGGACCCCCAGTGGTGTCCTTGCTGCTGTTTGGGCCACACCAGGATGCTCCGCGTGTCACAGGTGCTGGGGTTTGCTTTCTGGCTCCTCTGACCCTTGGTCACCGATTCTTCTTTTGCAAAGTGGATATAGGCTGCTTTGGGGTCCTGGCAGGCAGGACCGGGGACAGGACACTGGAGGGCAGTGAGGCGGGAACATGGGGAGCTGGACCCGCTCGTGATGTGCGAGGCTCTCCTGGGGCCTGAGCCGGGGTTGGGGAGTAACCCCCTGGCCAGCCAAGCAAGCCTCTGCTTAGAGACCACGCACAAGGCACCACGGGGACACCTGGGGCCCAGCCATGGTTTCTGTCCTCTGGGAGCTGACACAGGAGCAGGAATGAGAACACAGGTTTGGGGACTTCAGGATCTGGGTTTGAGTCCGGGTCTTATTAGCTGTGTGAGCTTGGCCAGGCGCCTTTGACTCCGCCCAAGCGGCCTCTTCCATGAGAGGAGTCATCACCCCATGTCATAGGGTCAGTGTGGGGTGACGTGGCACGGCGCTCACAGAGCCCCTGGCATGTAGCAGGCGCTCAGTAAGGTGACTTCCCTTCTCGGGCTCTCAGATGACAGTCTTCTAAGGCCAAACGGGACCAGCAGGTCTGAAAGATGAGCGAAGGCTGCTTCCTGGTGACACCGGCAGCCCAGCAGTAGCCTGGGGTGACTCCACAGGCAGCTGGAGATGGGGCACAAGGGGGTGTCAGCTCCACACCTGGTGGGGGGGCACAAATGGGATGTAGACTCAGTTTGGCTGGGGGGAGAGGGAGATGTTGGCTTTCACTTGATCTTGCCCTGCCCACCCTCATCCCTCACCCCATCCCCAAGTCCCATAGGTAATGGCAACCTCAACAAGGCACGGCCATTTTTGTGGGCAAGGAACATCAGAACCTGAGAGAGGAAGTGATTGCCCACCATTGGTAGGAGTTGGCGGCAGAGCCAGGCTGACCAGCCCGAGGCCAACCAGACCTTGACCCTGCACCTCCAGCTGCCTGGGGTGGGCCCCTGGGGTTGTCAGCCCGTCTGGCCGCTGAGGCCTGCCTGGAGCCAGCTGTGAACAGAATATTCTAAGGCCCATGACTCACAGGCTGGTCTTTCCTCCACCAGAGAGCACTTCTTGTTTTTTTCCTTTTAGTCCCTATGAGGTCTCATGTGGCACTCACCTCTCCTTTCTTGGGCCCTGGGTGGGGCTGGTGCCTTTTGCCCCAGAAGCCTGTCCTGGGAGAGCTGCTGTTAGACAGCTCCCGGAAGCCAGTGCTCACACGTGGAGAAGGTCAGAGAGAGGCCGAGCGGAGGCGCTGGAGTTGTGTAGACCTGGTCCGTAGCTCGGCTGGCCCAGTCTAGCTGTGACCTTGGGCAAGTCACTTTACTGCTCTGAGCCTCCGTTTTCTTACGTCAGTCCAGCCAGCATTTATTGAAGGCCCGTTAGATGCCAGGTAGGGAACTAGGCATTTTGGGAAGACGCAGCCACTTTTCTCTGGGAGCCTTCAGATTGAGCAGGGAGACAGGTGGGAACCTGGATCTCCACCTTGAAGTGCCGAGAGCCTGTGAAACACCATGAGAAACACCTCTGTGCCAGGCCTGGGGCGAGGCTCAGTGAGCCTGTTGGGGCAGGGAGCCTTTCCCCGTTGTTCATGGATGCAGCCCAGACGCCCGGAATGGTGCTTGGCTCAAGGGGCTGCTGATTCCCTACGGGCTGAATAAGTGAGTGAGTGTATTACTTAATTGGGTTTCAGGAGAGTCGTTGCGCCCAGTCTGCAGATGAGTAAACTGAGGCATCTGTTCAGTTGTGGGACTGGGATTTGGAGCCAGGACTGCCTGACTTCAAAGCTCAAGCTCTGACGCACCCATCCTCTAGGATTAAGGAGCTCTCGCTCTGGCGGACAGGCTGGATTTCAGCCTCTCAAGCATCCCTCCCTTCCGAGAGTGACTGCATGCAGGAAAAGATTGCAGGACTCAGAAATAACGGCGGGGTCAGCGCTGAGGAACGCAGGCAATACCCTAGCCATTAGCTCCTGCTCGGATCTGGGGGTGCCCTGTTGAGGGGCCAGGTTAGAGGGCATTGATGCTGCTAGCAGTGAAGGGGGTCCTTCCGGGTGTGGCTGGACACCATGGTCATCCTCAGCCATAGCAGGGGGAGGGTGCTGGCTCAGGCCATGGCTGGCACACAGCCATGCCTGCTCAGGTTGGCACAGTGGGGCTCGAACCTCAGTCTGTGCCTGCCCAGGTGCCTTTTCTGTGGTGGTGGCTGGATGGACCTGGTGGATCCCGGTTCACAGGACCATGCGCCTGTCCCAATCCCCCAGCTGGGTCCAGACCTGAATGCCCTGTGAGACTTAATGTGTTTACCTTTGGCTGCTTCTGGAGCCCAGGGCTGGGACCAGGGCTGGGGGCGCTGTTTGTTGAGGCTCCCTTTGGGGCAGTGCAGCTAGAACTGTCCCCAGGTAGCACAGGGCCCGGGGAGTACTTTGCTAGTCCCCCACACTCTCTTCCTGATGTGCCTCCCCACGGGGGTCCTGATCCGCCAGCTCCCCCTGAGTGGGGTCTGTGTGGTCCCATCTGCTCACCAGAGCGGTTCCCAGACAGCGCAGCTGACTGGTGGCGGGCTGGTGCCTCACTGAAAACCCAGATCCTCGTGGGGTTTAGCCTTGCAGCCAGATGGCCTGGGTTTAAACCCCCGCTCTCCCTCTATTGCCTATGTGACCTTGAGCAATTTTCTTAACCTCTCTGTGCCTCTGTTTCCTAATCTGTAAAGTGGGGATGACAATAATTCTCTCGCAAGGTTGGTGCAATGATTAAGGTAATTGTAGGAGGAAAGGCTTGGAATAGCTCTGGGCACTGAGAGGCAATTAGCCAGTGTTAGCTGTTGTGATGCTGACTTTGGCACTCCGTCCTTGGTGGCGTTAGGCACCCTAAGGAGCTGCTGCCTTTTTATGTGCGCAGCGCCTGGGCTCCGGGCTCCGCCCACTCCATACTGTTTGTCACCAGGGAGGAGTACCTGGGCTGGCTCGCTGGGGAGAGGGGGGCAGTGGCAGCCTATGGGCCCCTGACCCCTACTGCAAGTCCCTTTCTACCTCTCCCCCCTGTGCTGCTCACGTATTCTCACTGCTGCCGTGTCCCAGGCCTGCAGAGATGAACTATTCATGTCGTGTGCATTGTTTCCAGGAGTATTAACTGAGGGACAGACCCCCGCCACCCCATCTCGGTTCAGGGCCCCTCCCAGGAGTGCCTGCGGCCGCCGCTTCTCCCCCACAGAAGCACTGGCTGTCATTTGTTGTCGGCACCTGTTCAGTTCTCCTTTCTCCGCTGGACTGTGAGGTCCGAGGGGTAGGGACCGACGAACGAGTGTGCATGGTTGAGCCCAGCGCTGGGCTAGGATTGGGGACACGAGAGGACCTGGCCTCTGAGAGCTCGCAGTCTGGTTGTTTGTTCAGGAATGCAAAACCAGCCGCTGCTCAGGGACAGAAATGGCGCTGGTGCTGGAACAGGAGGCGTGTGACACGTGACCCCTGCCTCGAAAGGCTGCCATTTGCCGCCCCCCTCCCCCCCCCCACCTTCTGTATTCCAGATGCTGGGCCAGGTGCTGGGGAGCACGGAGGAGTGGGTCGTGGTCTCTGCCCTCAGTCTAGTGCGGTGGTCCGCAGAAACCAGCAACTGTGGTAGAATGACCTGTAGGCTGGTATTTATCTGCTATGGAAACCAGCGGTCGTGACTTTGGTCTTTGTATCCCTGTGACTAATGGCAGTAATGTTACCCCGAGCTAACACGCCAGTATCTGCTGTCGATCTCAAAGGACTTGACCTGATGCCCTTGGAGTAAGGGTCCTCCACCTTGGCACTGTTGGTACGCGATCCAGACCGTTCTCTGGTGTGGGGCTGTCCTGTGTGCTGTGGTGGGTTTAGCAGCATCCTTGGCCTCTACCCCCTGGATGCCACTAGCATTCCCCACCCTTCCAGTTGTGACACCCAAAGATCTCCAGGCATTGCCAAATGTCCCCGGAGGGACAAAATCTCCCTCAGTTGAGATCTGCTGCCTTGGATGGACCAGTAAGACTCTGCCTAAACCAAGGTGGGATGGACATTTTGAAATTCACACTGCCTCCCCCTAAAAAAGGCAAGAGCAGGACAAAGAGCCCAGGCCGTATTCCATGGGTGCACACATGGCCTTGTTTGGCATAAAATGCAGACATCTGTAGGGCAGTGGGAGGGCCCTTGGAGGCTGAGCTGAGTGTGTCTTGGCCCGGGCCACGCGGAGGCAGAGCTCCTGGCAGAATTAACCAGGCCGTCACCAGGTTTTTGTGTCCCCTGGCTTTGTGTAGTTGTGATGCAGGGCAGGCCACCAGATGACCGCATGAGGTACACGGGACCAGTGTCTGTCCTGGGAGAGCTGAGTCAGTGTTCAGTCGTCCGCCTAAATGTCAGTGGAGCTGGGGTTTTCTTCCTCGCCTCACAGTGCCCATCCTGTTTGTGACGACATGTGGATTGGTGTAATCATTTAGCACCTGCCTCCCCTGGGACTGGAATCCAGGAGGGCAGAAACCAAGGTGTCTTGCTTACCAGCAAACCGCAGCCCTTGCCTGGTGCCCGGCATACAGAAGTGCTCATTGTGTACTTGTGGAATGACTGAGGGGTGCCGCTGGATGGCAGAAGGATCTAGAGGGTGAAGACTAGCTCTTCTGCTCTCCGCTCGAATGCTGTTGAGCTTCAGGGTTCCCAGAGTGAGGGATTGGGGTCTGGAGACCTCAGTTCTAACCCAGATGGAATGTGGTGGGAAATGTGACCTCTATCACTCACTTCCTGGTTTGCACCCTAATGGGGAAAGAGATGGTGCCCCGTTTTCTGACCAAGATGCTAGCTACAGGACAGACCTTGCTTGGACCAGGCAAAGGCTCCGTCCTGGTGGGGAGTGCAGGTGTCCGCACCTGTGCTCGCCCTTCCTTCTAGCACTGAGCGCCTGCGAGGTGTGCCGGCTGCAAGCAGGGAAGAGAGCCCTGAATCCCGCCTGCCCGGGCTTGCACTCTCTCCACAGGTCCCCCAGGATGCTCCTGATGTTGTTGAGTGACAGCCCTGGGCATGTGGGTGGTCACTGTAACTTTGCTGCCTGGAGGAGGGTTGTCCCTGAATTTAGCTGAATATATTGGAGCTTGACCAAGGTAATGGAAGCATCCTGGCTGTTGCAGCTCTCCCAGGCCGATTCTCCAGCCAGCGTGCTTTACATAAGGGGGCACATCTGCAGCCAGCTCCAAGGCCCCCCTCTGCCTGACCACACGGGTTCAGGGGATTGGAATGCCTCCCTGGCACCGCACACTGAACTTCGGTCATCGCTGTGTTTCACACCAATTAAAGGAACTCTCTGTCTCTTTTTGGGGCCCTTCCCTTTCCTGCCTGTAATCCTTTTCCCTGGAATCTTGACTTTAAAAGGGATGGGAGGTGGGTGGAGGCTTTGGGGTGGGAAGCTAACAGCTGAGTGTTAGCTTCCAGGCCAGGTGAAGCTGGCGGCTGTCCCAGAGCACATCGGTGGGCTCCCCTTGCCCTCAGAGGGGGTGCTGCATGGTCAGATGCTGCTTGAGAGGCTGCTGCCCTCTAAGCTTGCCCTTACTTGGAGAGCAGTGAGGGGGAGGGCTCGAGGATCCCTCAGCTCTACCTAGGACAGCACCCTTCTTGTGGGCCAGGGCTGCCGTTCAGTTAGAAGGAGGTGGTTGTCCATTTATTCATTCATTCATTCATTCAACAAGCATTTATTGAGCACCTACTGTGTTGCAGGCTCTCAGCGAGGCACTTTTGTGAACTATCTCATCTCATCCTGGTAACAGCCCTAGGTGGTGGGGATTCTGACAGTTCCTGTGCAGGGAGGGAGGGAGCCGGGGTCAGAACGGTGAAGTAACGGCTTCAAGTCACAGTAAGTGGAGAGCCAGGACCTGACCCGGTCTGATCGCAGAGCTTGCCTTCCTAAAAACCATCCCCAGGGCATGGTGGTGACAAAAAGGGGCTCCCCCAGGGCCCCCCATGGGACCAGAGCCTGCTGCAGAGCAGGAGTCACCCAGAGTGCCATGATGGGCCCCTCCATTTTCCACCGAGTGAGTGACCGCATCTCTGTCAGCGGGACGTAGGCAGGGGTTGGCGCACAGCTCATGGCACCCAGCACGGTTTCGGAGCCACGTGCGGAAGGAAGATGAGGGAGTTTGGGAATTCTTTCTAGGACCAGCGTGTGGGCGGCCCCTGAGCTATCCAGTTCCACACGGGTCCCATTTACAGGTTCTTGTTAAGGCTGAGTGTGAAAGAGGGCCAGTGTGTGGGGCTGGCTCCCTGTGGGGGTCGTGGTCCTGGGTTCGACTCCCACGCCAGCCCAGCAGGATTCAGGTGGAAACCACCCCTCCACTCTCTCGCCCCTCTGCCCCCTCGCACCTCCCGCCCAGGCTCCTCATCCTGTCCGCCCCGCCCCCCTGGACGCACCCTCTCAGAGCTGGGAAGTTAAGAGCCAGGGAGGGAGAGGCATGGATTTATTGGGGAGGGAGGGGCACCCCTACAGGGCAAAGATGCGGACAGACCTTGATCTAATCAGGGATCTGCATCTGATGAACTTGACTTTGGATACTGTATTTTGCCATGTATAATGCGCTCCCAGGTTTTTGGCCCAAACTTTCAGGAAAAAATCATTTGTTTTAATTTTTCGATTCAATTATTTATGTATTTATATTAAGGTGCTTGTTTTTTATATTATAAAGGAATTTTAGCCTTTGGTTTTGAACATAGTATGATACAAGAGATTTTATGTAACAAACAATTACAAAACACAAGAGCAGATACAAAGTATTTGGGGCACTGCCTGTGTATAATGCGCACCCTTATTTTTCCCTCACAAAGTGCACATTATACACGCAAAATGCAGGTAATCTACCTCTCTGAGCCTCAACTTCCTCCTCTGTAACACGGGGTTGACCCTGCCCACTTGTGGGATGGGCCGCCTGCTCCCCTGGCTGGCAGGTAGACGCACAGTTCTGTGCCTCCCTCCCAGGTCTGGAGGACAGAGAGCAGCTAGGATGACACTCCAGTCCTTCTTGGGCACTGGTTTGAACGTAAGTGCTGGCTGCTCTGAGAGTTCAGCCAGAGCTGTCCTGGGCCCTGTGTCTGGGGCCTCGGGTCCCCTGGGGCTTGCCTTTCGGGAGACCGCAGATGCTGCCTGGCCACAGCTCGCTGGGCTCTGGTTGGGTGGGCTGAGTTATTTTTAGCCCTGAGTTTTGCACAGGTTGCTTCTTCCTGCTCAGAGCTCTCCTGTGGGACAAAGGAGACGGCCCCTTCCCTGAGAGAGGCAGAGGGTGGGTCTGAACAAGGAGATCAGAGCCACATTGG
This sequence comes from Desmodus rotundus, assembly GCF_022682495.2. NCBI lineage: Eukaryota > Metazoa > Chordata > Mammalia > Chiroptera > Phyllostomidae > Desmodus > Desmodus rotundus. The sequence goes on from NC_071389.1 coordinate 9,841,500, forward strand.
ACCTTTGTGGGCTTTGAAAGGGAGGCCTTTTCTGCTTTCTGTGGTCTGCCAGCCAGGGCCCCCATCACCCAGCCTTGCCTGTGCTCCTCTGCCCCATCCCTGGGCCGCTGGATGGATGGCAGGTGCCTCACCTGTCTGGGTGGGGAAGACTGCTGTGCACATGTCCTGCCGGAGCGGCTGTGGGTGGCAGCCGCTGGAGCCGTGGGGTCCTGCTCCCTCTCCCAGCCACATGCTTCTGACTCACCAGAGCAAGAATGTGCACTTTTTGGGAGCAAGTTCTTAAAAATAGTCCAAGTCCTTCCTCCTACCCTGCCTCTCTGTCCCCTCTTCTTCTGACCACACCCTGCCTTTGGCCCCAGACCTGGTTTTGGGGAACCGCCCCTTGCACAGATTGCCAGAGAATCTGTTTACGATGCTCGCCTAGGAGGAGCGGTCCTGGCTGCAGGCTGACTGGGGATGGAAGGAGGCACAGTTCCCAGAAGTGGGTACCCCTCGGGCCTTGGCTGCCATATCCCCTCCCCCGATGGTGGTGGTGGGACTGACCCAGACCAAGGGGTTCCTTCGTCATTAGCAGGTGTGCATGAGGCCTAGTGTTTGCCCGGCACTGATCCAGGGCTGTGGGGAGAGCGACGGACAAAAACCGAAACACCAAACAGTAACACCGTGGCCTCTGTTGAGCGGGTCCGCCTTCTCGTGGGAGGGGGCTGTTGCAAGCAACTGACACGAGATGCCCGGAGGTGTCAAACACTACGGTGACAGGGAGGCCGAGTCAGGGGCCGAGCATGGTGGGGAGGTGCGTGAGCTGTGTTAAAGAGGGTGACGGCACAGCTTCTCTCATACGGGGACCTTGCAGCAGAGCCCTGAGGCGGCAAGGGGGTGTCCGCGTGTGTGTCCAGGCAGAGGGAGCCAGTGCAAAGGGCCGTGGCTGGAGCCTGTGTGGGATGTTTCAGGAACTGCATGGTGGCTAATGTGACTGGGGCAGAGTGAGCTGTGGGGGGAGAGGCAGGGTCTGAAGCCAGGCAGGTCGTGGGGGGCGGGCACATCATGGAGGGCCTTGTCGGCCAAGGTGAGGGCCCTGGCTCTGGCTTCCACTCTGGATGAGGCAGGACAGCATTTCAGGGTTTGAGCAGAGGACAGACTTGGCTGCTGTACTGCAAAACGGAAGCAGGAGACCAGCAAAGGGGTTATTTTAATGGTCCCAGTGAGGGAGGATGGCAGTGTGGACCAGGTGGTAGCAGGGTGAGGGAGGGGAGTGGCAAGATGTGGTCAGATTCTGGACCTGTTTGGAAGGTAGGGCCCACAAGGTGTGCTGATGAGTAGGACGTGGGTGTGGGAGGAAGAGGGAGACAAGGGTGAGTCTGAGGTTTTTAGTCTGAGTCCCTGGCGGTCCGGAGCTGCTGTCAGGTGCGCCGGGAAGACCGGGAGGAGCAGGGGTGATGCTCAGGGGTTTGGATGGATGTAAAGTTCCAGGTGCTTCGTTGGCCACAGACATGCTGAGCAGGCTTGTTTCCAGGGAGGATTCTGGAGTTCATGGGAAAGTCAGTGTGGAGGCATCATCGTGGACCATGAAATGAGTGAGGTCACCTGGGGGGCACAGGTGGGATGCGGCCATGAGCCTGGGAGCAGCCCAGCAGTTGGATGGCCAAGGAGGTGGTGGAGGAAAGGGGGCAGAGTGGAAGCTGAGCAGGAAGGAGAGCAGAGGGAGCATTTGGGGAAGAGGGCAGCTGAGTGGTGGAGGGTTGGGGTGGGCCTAAGGCATGTCCACTGCATTTGGGGTTGTGGGGGTTGCTGGTGGGCCCAGTGAGCTGGATGACAGACCGCTGGGGAGAGCACCCACCCTTGGAGGCACCTTCCCTGGAAACCCCGGCTCCCTCCAGCCTCTCTGCTGTGGTCTGGGCCATTTCTGCAGCCTAGACTGTCCATCCTGCCCCTGCATCCGCTCTGTCACATTGCGGGGAGTCAGGCCCCCTCGGTCTCCCGGTCCCACCTCATTCAAGCCGCAGCTTCCCCATCTGTGCAAGGAGGGAGTGAAGCCTCCTTCTCGGGTTCAGTTCCCGCATGGAAATGCTCTACTGCTAGAGTGAGCGTCCTAGAGCCACGCTGGCACTGGATTGCCTGGCAGGTGGCTTCGGATGGGGAAACCGAGGCTCAGAAAGGTGAAGGGGTAGCACGAAGCCCATGCTGTTCCCTTCCAGCCTCCAGGAGTGTGTCCTGGGGGGCCTGTCACATGGGCCACCCAGGACCTGGGACCCTCTGCTGATGAGCTCAGAAGATGAAGTCAGGATAGTTCAGTCCATAAAGGAGTCTTTTCACCTGGCCCTTCAGCCTGGCGCCTCCTGTCTGGACTGGCTAGCTGGGGACAAAGGGGTAAATGTGCCGGGGGTTGTGAGGAGGAGGAAGGGCTGCAGACCAGTCTGGCAGCAGCCCTTCCTACCCCCCACCCCCCTCTGCCCCTCTTCTTCTCTCTCATCTCATACGCTTGGTGTTGTAGCCTCTGACTGGCTCTGGTTTCCTAGGCAACCGCCCTTAGGGATCCCCTCTGGAGGGGCGTGGGGTACAGTGGGTGGACTCTTCTCCCCAGAGGCCCCTTTCTGGGGCTGCTCCCCCTTGTCCTGCCTGGGGATCATTGATGGGGGTGGGGAGGGGGGGCCCTAGCCAAGGAAGTCAATGGAAGAAGGAGGGTGGGGCTAGGGACGCCTACTCTGGCAGGGACAGAGCCCCCATTGTCTGAGGCTTCAGCCATTGACCAAACCTCACCCCTGCCCACGGCCAGCAGGGTGCCCCTTTCAGAGTGCCCCCACCCCCACCCCCAGGAAGCCCATTGAGTGGCCTGGCGTCTGGCGGCGGAGGGCAGGAGTTGGCTCTGTTGTCCCTCTGGCATCTGGAGGCTCCTGCCACAGGCTGGGGAGGACCTGGAGGATGCTCCCCCAGTCTCTCGGCTTCCTTTTCCTTATCTGCTATGGGAATTAAGTTGGACAAAGATTGAAAAGTGTTCGGCATGAGGCCTGGTACACAGCAGTGCTTGGATGGCAGCTATTCTCACTTTGAAGCCAATTGTTTTGTGGTCTGGAAGGTGGTGAGAGTCATGGAGGGCAGGGCTCAGCCCTCTGGTCACTAGGCGGCCTGGACTCAGTTGGCAATCTGCAGAATGGGACAGCGTGAGTGTCCTCAGGGAGCGGCAGGGACTCTGGGAAGGGAGCCAACGTTTATATAGATCCTCCCAGCCTGTCAGACGCCCTTTCATTGATGTTTGCCTCTGACCAGCATGGACAGGAGACACAGGGAGGGTGACCACCTTCCCGGGGTTTTTCCAGTGTCTGAAGCAGGCTCTCTTGGACCCCAGCCTGTGCCCTCTCATGCCTCTCTTTCTAGGCTCTGAGTTCTGGTCCTGTTCCTCTTGCTGTAGCTCCTCTGGTGTTTTCTGGGATCAGGCACCTCGTCGTCTCTCTAGAGCCCCCGGGAGCCCCCGGGAGCCTCCAGGCTCGGTAGCAGATGGCCATTTGCTCTGGGGCCTCCGAGGGCAGAGCACTGGGTGTCCTGCTGTTACAGAGCAAGCCGGGGGGGGGGTGGTTCCTTCACGATAAATTATTACAGAAAGGATTCCGCCTTTCTGTCTCTGGAGGTTCCTTCCCCCCACGCCCACCTGCTAGGTTCGAAATGCCCACCTGCTAGGTTCGAAATGCCCGCCGCCAGAGGAAAGACGTCTCTCAATGCCAGAGACTGGTGAAAAGGAAAGGAATTGTTTATTTGAAAGTTACACAAACTTAGAATAATGACCTAATGTCTTCAATAAGATACTAAAGTCCTCTAGAATACCCACAGATGCACAGTCCTTCCCTCTCCCTGTGCCCAGTCCGGGGTACCGTGTCTCAGGGAAAGAAGTAGAAGTCCGTGATTCAGGCTCCCGGCACCATCAGCTGTGTGGCTGCTGCAATCTCCAGTTAATCCAAAGCCATGCGGCACCTTCTCATGGCCCACCAGCAAGAGTCCTTCCTCCCCTTTCTTCCTGGCAAAGTCTCTCCTGCTGCCTAAGCCGCGTGGCAAAAAGCAGCACTCCAAAACCACATGGTCCTCTCTACTCTCCTTCAGAACTGCGTGGTCCTCTCCTTACTTCACCAAAGCTGCCTGATCCTGGCCCTCTTTCTTTCCCCTCAGAACCTCATGGTACTCTCCTCTTTTACTTCAGAACCACATGGACCTCTATCTATCTACTTGCTCCAGAACCTCGTGGTTCCCCCATTTACTTCAGAACTGCGTGGTCTTCCCTTTCTATGGCTGCTGGGCCTAGGTTTAAATCCCAGCGCCCAGCTTCCTTTGCAGCCCCATTTCTGACTCCTCCTACAGTCAGCTACACCTGCCAGCATCCCCATATTCTTCCAGCTTTTCTGAGCTGCCATAGTAAGTCTGGGCAGGTGTGGCCCCATGGCATGGAGCCAATCATCTCCATGCTCTCACGCAGGCCCTGTAACCAGGGGGAGTTGCTTCCCAGTCCCATCTTGGGTGGAATTTGGTCCCATCCCCCTGGCTCAAAGCAGGGCCACAGCTACTTAACACATCCATGAAACCAGTTAAAGGTTATAGATATGTTAAATGACTGTGCCAGGGGTTAGCTGCAAAGCTCTTGCTACCCAAAACAGCTCTGAATGGCCCTGTTCCATGTGTCCCATCCCCCTTGGCTCAGGCCTGTGGGGGTGAGGACATCCTACATACATTTTTCTAATATTTCCTGGACACCCTGAGTCCTGGACCCCATTACAAATCCCTTCTTGGGGCCCTCCTCTTGGCTGCACCCTGCTTCACTGCCACCCTGCCTACATGGCTGTGGGTCCCTCTTCCACTGTCCAGCTGGACCCCTACCTTATCCTCCTGTCCCTGGTCTTTCTGGGCGGAGCAGAGGACACCTGGGGGGCTGAAGCTCTCACCTGGACCTGTGTTTCTCCTCCCACTGGGCAGGAAGTCCCACACCTGCAGCCACCCCTGCCCAGGGGCTCCACAGCGAGTAGGTCCCAAGCAGGGCAAGGTCTTCAGGCTCTTTGGTTCTCAGCCTCTGGGCCCCACTCAGTGCAGCCCAGCGGCTGCTGTCTAGGACATGGCCTGGTGCTCCAGACACCGAGATGAACAGAAGAGGCCACAGTCTAGCGAGGGAGACGGTTATAATCGGGACTCCGCGTGTCCCAGAGTCACCTGTACTTTTGGTAGTAGACTTTCCCTGGCCACACCTCTGAGCTAGGAATCCTGGGCCTGGGGCACGTGTTTTTTTTAAAGCTCCACAACCAGGCATGGGAACCACTGCATGAGGTGGGCTTGGGGAGGCCTCACAGAGGAGAAACTGGGTCTGGGTTTTGAAGGTTGAGCAGGAGTTTGCTTGCTGTTTGCAAAAGAGAATTGTACGTGGAGGGGGGAAATGGCTGAGCAAAAGGCCCAGAGAGGTGAAACAGGTCGGCATGCTCGGGGCGGACAGCTCTTCGTGGGGGCGGAGCAGGGTTTCCTTTCAGCCAGGGGTAGGAGCTGCTGAGGCCAGTGGGGTCAGTGGGGAGGGGGTGGGGCGTGTCACCTCGGGCCTGGATTTCATTCCAAAGGCGGTGAGGAAGGGTCAGAGCGGAGGGTGTGTGTTGTGGGACAGTCACATGTATGTTGGCCAAGGGCGTGTGTGAAAAGGACTAAGAGCCAGAGAGGCCTTTTGAGGGTACCGTGGAGCAGCTCTGGTCCCAACGAGCCCAAGCACTGGGTCCTGTCCCTGTCACACCCTTTTGTCCTGGGGCCTGGGAGAGAGACATGGGTGCTGGGCCAGAACTTATTCCTTGTCTCCCTCTGTGCGAGGCTAGGTGACAGCCACCTTTCTCTGGCGAGGCCACTGGGCTTGGAGGTGCCTCCTCTGCGGCTTTCCCAGCTTCTAGGACTGACATCTGACCACCTGGACCCCAGCCCACTCCTTCCTCCTCAACTGGGTCCTGTCTGCACAGGCCAGTCATTCCTGTCCCCAAATTCCCAGATGGCTTCCGTAGCCTCCCTGTCTTCGGGGTGCACTCCAGGTGAATTTCTCCAGGTCCCCTGCAGGAGGAAGAGGGATGGGGCCACTCAGCTGAGTGCAGCTGGGAGCTGGCCCAGGATGGGGTGGGCCTCCTGGTCAGCAAGGTGGGGTGGCAGGTGCAGGCTGGAGGGGCTGTTTCCTAATGGGTCTTTGGGCTGGATGGACCTTGATCTCTGAGAAGCACTTTGGTTAGATTAGAGCCAGGAAGAAACCTGCCCTGGTGTGCAGGGCCGCTAAAGGCAGAGGGAGGTGCTTGTGTGGGCTGCTCTTGGGTGGTCTGGGTCACTGAGCCTGACCTGCTGAGGCACATACCCAGCAGCGTGGAGCTGGGGGCTTCCTCCCTGGCTCCTCTGCCTCCCACCCTGGCTGAAGGTGGCCATTCTGCATTAGTGGGGCAGGGCACCGTTCAGGGGTTCTGCCTGCCCGGCAGTCATTTTTAATGTGATGACCCCCTGCAAGAGAAGAAACTCTCCCCTACCATCCAAGTGTAACACTGTTACCATCATCATGGTAACAGTGTCCAGTGTGTATGGAGCGCTTACTCTGTGCGAAATACCTTGCACACCCCACTCAGTCCGCATTCCATCCCCACGGGACTCTGCACGGCAGAGACTAGGGAGAAAGGTGTTCACTGTACTGCCGGCAAGGGTGGACCAGGACATGAACTCAGATCTAGCGACAAAGCGCATCTTTCTAACCGCCGCACCTGCACGGATACGTCTCTGCCCTCGTCTCCTTTGGAATCAGTTTCCACATCTGTAAAGGGAGAACTGTGACGTCTCGTAGCTGCTTTCTGGTTCTGACCTGCTCTGATGTTTCTGTGCTGGTCTTTTTAAAAATGAGAATGGTTATTTGTATTTTCTCTTTCAATGCTCGCTGTGGAATATCTGGGAATTTTAGAAAAGTAGAAAGTAAACAGGAAACTCATAACCCTGAGCATAATAGCACTGTGTGTTTGTTATCTCTGTGAATTTCCTTCCAGTTCCTTTCCTCTGTGCACTTTTTTTCAAACTATAAGAAAAAGTTGATTTAGAAAGTTACAGAGGCAAAAGAAGGGTTCTGGGAGCTTAGGAAAGAGAGAGGTAAATGTAAAGCGCCTGGGGGGAAGAATGGGCGGGAAAGGCTCAGGCCCAGGAGGGGAAGGGAGAGCGGAGAGTGCCCTGGGTCTTTGGTCCTGAGGGGTTTAAAGGCTGAGAGTTCAGGGGAGGTCTTAGGGGAGGATCGCAATAGAATATTCATCAGCTGTATGATTGCACGCCCAAATGCGATTTATTCCCTCGACTTCACCACGGGTCCTTGGGTGTGGTCCTCTGTGTGCTTTTGTTTTCTAACCCTCACCTGAGGACATGCTCATTGATTTTAGAGAGGGGAAAGGAGGGAGAGAGAGGGAGAGAAACATCTGTGTGAGAGAGAAACACTGATTGGTGGCGTCTCGCATGTGACCCCAGTGGGGACTGAACTTGCAGTCTAGTCCTGTGCCCTGACTGGGAATCGAACCTGCGACCTTTTGGTCCACGTGGCGATGCTGCAGCCAACTGAGCACACTGGCCAGGGCTGTGCACTTTTAAAACAGAGTCAGAGAAAACCGCTTCATGCCGGAGCCCAGTGAGGGAAGCATCTTGGTCAGATCCGGCTGCACGGCAGGACTCTGAGCAAAACCTGCCACCAGGTAGATGCCATCGGTCACCGTGGGTAAAGGAGACCCCAACAAGCTGAGGGCAGGGTGTCCTCGTAGGCCTTCTGTGTGCCAGCCTGCTGGGAAGCACACACGAAGAAACACCCTGACTCTTCTGCCAGTTTTCCCGAATTCTCCAAGAAACGCTCGGTGCGATGGAAGACCGCGTCCGCAAAGGAAATGTCAACGTTTGAAGACATGGCGAAAAAGTGCCAGAGCTCGCGTGACAGGGAGAGGAGAGGCTGTGTTCCTCCCAGAGGTGGTAAGACCGGAAAGAGAAAAGACCCCGTTGCTCCTAAAAATCCCCGTCTGCCTGCCGCTCTGCTTTGAACATGGCCCGAAGATTGAAAGTGAGCACCCTGGTTTATCCCTGAGAGACACTGCAGAAAAAACTGGGTCTGAACAGTCAGCCAAAGGTAAGCGAGCGCAGGAACAGGGAGCAGCCGTGCCGAGGGAGAACTGCGGGGAGGACACTGGCGAGCACCGTGCCTGGGGGCCAGGGTGAAGCAGGGAGAAGGGCCCTGGCCGGCCCGTGGGCTTCAAAGGAGGCCGGGCCCGAGGGCGGAGGTGGAGCCCCAACGGCCGTCCTGCCAGGGTGTGTGATGGGGGGCGTGAGCGTAGGCGGTTGTTTGGCTAAGAATGTGACTTCCAGTGCAGCTCGATACCAGCTTTGGGATAAAAACTGCAGATTTTTGTATGGCTGATAAGATCATTTGTAGAGAAAAATACTTCTTTAAAAGTGCAGGTTGTAGCTTTTTGAGGGGCTGCTACATACAGGTAGATTTTAAGGCTTCTGACATTAAATGTTTCTAAATATGTAACGATTTCTTTAATTCCCCTGACGCGTGTGTGGTAGGTAGCACAGCGAAGTCATAAGAATTTGTATCAGTAGTAAATTTTGGGTTTCTTGGAATGTTGCTTTTAAAAAAATTTTGTAATGAAATGATGTATATTAAAAAATAAATAAAATATTGTTAGATTGTTCTTAACTTCTATGTCTCTGGTTATAGCCAGAGGGGAGGGGGGAAGGGATAGTGGGGAGAAGGGTTTGCAGGAACTACTATAAATGACACATGGACAAAACTAAGGGGGAGGGTGGAAGCAGGGGAGGGAGGTGGGTTTGGCTGGGGTGGGGTAGAAAGGTGGGGAGAAAATGCAGATGATGTAATTGAACAACAATAAAATAATTAAAAATTGAAAAATAAATAACATAGAGTCAGAAACCCCGTTTGCTGGGTCACTTTTGGCTTTCAGCTGGCTGCTGCTTTTGCCAGAGGTGGTCATGGCTGGAAGGTTCTGGATTGTTTTTCTGAGAAAGGCTCATTTCAGGGGCTTCACAACACATTCTTGGGGCTCAGGCTCCCACCTCAAAAGCTTCTAGACCGTGCATAGCTCAAGGAAGATGTAAAATAGAAAAAGAAACAGCCTCCTGTTCTCTTAGCGCTTCCTCACCCATGACCTGGCTCTTTGCAGGTAACAGCCCCTGGCATCGTCTGGGCAGGTGCTGCCTCTGCTTTACAGAGACAAGACCCAGGGCACCTGAGAGGCTGAGGAGAGGTCAAGTTCACTGAGAGGATGAGGCAGAGCCCAGCCTGCAGGTGGACCCAGCTCCCCCCAGCTTGAAACTGGGATCTCAGGGTCCCTCTGTGAGCCACTGGTAGGGCCCTTTATACTCTTGGGGTATAGAGTCCAGACACAGAGTCCCATTTGCTGTCCCGCATTTTGAGGGACATCAAGGATGGGCACTTGGCGTTGACTGAGCCTGCCCGGGACTCAGTGGTTGACCTCAGGTATGCTGCTGGGAGTCCTGGGGGGCAGGGAGTAGGTCCCCCATTTTACGGATGAGGACTCTGAGTCTCAGCCCCCCTTCCAGTGGACCGGAGACTCCAGCCAAAGTCGCTGAGCCCCAAGGGAGAGCTGTGGTGAATACATGTCTCAGTGTCAACAACAGCCACAGACTAGCGTGTCCCAGGGACCCTGCCAAGATTTTTACACATTTTTACTCTTCCATAATAACCCTCTGAGGTGGATACTTTGTAATCTCCATATGCCAGTGAGTAAACTGAAGCCCGGAGATGGGGGTTAAGCAGCTCATCCAAGGTGCGTGGCTACTGTGTGGTGGGATGCAGGTGGGGTCAGGTACCCTGAACTATCTCCAAACAGTTGCACCATGAGGGTCTCTAGTGGGGACAGTGCTCTGCCCTGAGCCATCCCCACTCCCTTGCCCACGTCTGGTGAGACTAAGGGTGGGTGTGTGCAAGATGGTGGCCACAGGCCTGTGGACATGCGTGGGGCCTGCAGATCTGGGTCCTTGTCCGGAGACCTCGCTGGCCCAGATTACTAATAACACCCCCGCACCCCCCCCCCCCCCCCAGCTTCCAGCCCCAAAGTCCAGGGAGGTGGTGTGATCAAAGGAGAGACTGAGGTTTGGGGTCAGCGCCCCCCAGTTCATTCCTGGTGTTTTCACCCCCTTCCCTTGCCTCGGTGACCTGGGGCAAAGCCTTACTCTCCCTAGCCCTGGTTTCCTCATCTGTAAATCGAGTAATGCAAATAAAGCTCAGGCTTTAGAAAGGTTGGTGTCTCTCTTCTTTCCTGGGGAAAGCCTTGGGCTTGGAGCAGAGGGTGGGAATCAGCCCTGAAGGGGGAGGAGAAAGGGGAGGAGAGCAGACTCTCTGGCCTGGAGGGAAGATCCTGAGCTTCTGCATCGTCAGAAAATTGCACTTATGGAACAGTTTGCACACGAGCCTGGGAGAGGTGCCTCCCTCCTTGCTCCTGGAAAATGGGTCTGCCTCTCCCTGCACCTCCCTGAGTGGTTCTGAAGGAGCCCAGAGGGAGGGGGACAGCCTGCAGAAGGGCTGCTGGGCAGCCAGCATTTTAGTTTGCTTCCCCAAACCCTTTGCTGGAGAGAAAATTTGAGTCCTGAGAGTTTCCAGTGTGGGGCTAAAAGGCACAGTCACATGCTCGGTGGAGAGCAATTTGCGCTCAACCAGAACTGACCCTGGCAGATCCATTTCTAGGAATGTGCCCTAGGTTCGCCCATCCCTTCACCCTATTACGGAGGGTGTTAGTTGCTACATTTTTTATAAAACATCAAAACAACCAGCCATTGGTAGAGACATTAAAAGAAATTGTGGTACATTAAAAAAAAATGTGCAGCTGTTAAAAAAAAGTGAGACTCATTTCTATGTACTGTTCTGGAATGATTGATGAGATCCTTCAGCAGAAACAGTGGTTGCAGCACAGCGGGGTGGTGTGCTTCGTCCTGTACACACAAGCCATTGATTGACCCAGGCACGCAAGCTGGGTACCTGGAGAGTTCTGCAGGCGTCATAGGGAAACCGGAACCACGGTCTCTTTTGGGGACTAGGGTGACCGGGGTCGGGGGTGAGAGGTTTACTTTTCATTGTACACCCTTTGCCTTGTTTGGATTTTGAGAGGCACTAGAGCGTGGTGGTTACTTCAGGAGCACAGACTTTGATGCCCATGGCCTGGGTTCAAACCCTGGCTCTGCCACTTGCCAGCTGTGTGATCTTGGGCAACTTACTGAACTGCTCTGGGCCTCATGTTCTTATTTATAATGTGCAGTCCTGTATGTTAACATTATTTGTAAAGTGCTTAGTGTTTGAGATAAAGCAGGCACTACGTGAATGTTTGCTGTTATTAATTGCTTGCCATTTACATGCGCTCTGTCTTTGTTTAGGAAGCCAGTTCACAAGCACAGGCTTTAGGAGCGGAAAGGAAAGCTGGCACACAGCCAGTTTGCAGCAGGGGCTGATTAGACGGGAGGGCTGGGGGCTGTCCCTCCGGGATGCTCCCCTCCTCCCCGGGGCTGTCTAGAAGGACAGCCCCTAGTTCCAAATTAGGGGTGCCAATAGGGAGTGGGGAGAACTCTTTCCCTCACTGCTCAGCAGGGGACGCCTGGCAAGGTTGGCTCCAGGGCCCAGGAAGCCCACCAGATTCTTGGTTGCGTGAGTTCCCAAGGCCAGGCCAGCTCCCTGCAGTTGAGATTCTGCCTCTATCTTGTGCCGTCTGCCGCTCTGCAGCCCTTTACTTTCCTTATACCCATATGCCATGGCTGGGCGGCCCCTTGCCAGCTGGTCAACCCCATGGGGCAGGACAGGGAGAGCCAGAGAGTACCTGGTCTTCAGCGGGACTCTGAGCAGGGGCCGGTGAGAGAGGCTGGGCTCAAGGGAGCCTGTGGCTATTGGGCACCCGGGAGGAGGAAGTGCCTGGCCAGCTCCATGCTAGGTCAGGCGTGATACGACTTCTAGAACCGGGGGCTGAGCGTGACCCTGGTCTCTGGGGCTGCGGCTTCAGCTGCCAGTCAGAAGGGACGGGGCAGAGGGGTAGTCTAGCTGGACCCTTAGGACTCCTGAGGGTCCTTGGCACTGGGCAGAAGGAAGGTCAGTGGTGGCAGGGGCTCCCTGGAAAGATGGGGTTACTGCTCCGCAGTTGTTGGGTTTTCTGGGTTAATGATTTATGAGGGCTGGGGGCTGGGCGCTTTCTGCCGTCCTGTGCTCCTGGAGCTGCTGGGGAAGCAGTGTGGGAGTTGCAGGCTGGAATGCACAGGTCGTGAGCCGTGACCCACCCCTCTCTGCTGCTGAAGCTTTGGCCTTGGATGTCATCTAATTAGATTTCTGGCCTTCTTTTCACAGGCGAGCTGCTGGGTTGGTGCTGGTCTGAGCTGGACTTTGTCTGATGGCTTCCTCCGACCCTCCTCCACAGGCTGCCTCAGGTACCGCCACAGGGCCCTGGGCTTCCTGCTCATCCCTCTGCTGAGCAGGACTGCGGGGGCCAGCGAAGGGCCCCTGGCTTGGGAGCAAGCTGACTGGCGGGGGTGGGGACGGAAAACGGCTCTGCTGGCATTAGCTGTATGTCCTTAGGCAAGTGACTCCACTCGGTTTCCTTGTCTGCAACAGGGAAACGATCATGTCCTTCTCACAGAGCAGGCTCCGGGCAAGGGTTGATTCTTCACCTGTGTCCCCAAGATCTCCTGGAGAGACAGGCAGAGCCCATCTGGGGACTGAAGTGTGCTGGGAGGTGAAGTTTATGAACTGAGGGTGGGGACCCGAGGATTGAGGGGAAGGGGCATAGGCGAAGGTGCTAAGGTCAGGCCACCTGCTTCCAGAGTTGGCAACAAAAACCAAAAATACTTGTGTTAAAAAAAAATGACTTCTTGTTCATCTGAAATTCAATTTGACATCCTGTATTTTATCTGGCAACCCCAAGCGGTGGGGCCTCAGACAGTGTGGGCAGAATCCAGGCCGTACCCTGGACGGGCGGGTCACAGGCTGTTTCACCCACTGGGCCTGGCTTCCTGTCCTCTTGCCTGCACTGGGAGAGGCAGATAGCAGAGTGGTAATGAGAGAGGGCTTTTTTATCAGCCTGACCCTGCCACTGACACCTGAGTGACTGGGTGTTTATGTGGCCCTGCCTCGTCACCCGCTAACATGGGCATAATAACGCCAACCTCCCTTGTGTTGCTGCAAGGAGTAAATACAGGTAAGGCGCAGGCGTGGGGTGAGCGACCACTCAGTGAATGGGAGCTGTTAGCGCTGGGGGGTGTTGGCAGGATGCTATGTGTGCCGCGTGTGCTCTGCCCCGAGCCGTGCTCCCCTGAAAAGGGTGGAGGTCAGCACAGTGGACCTGCCTTCTCTGCAACAGGGGTGGCTTCCTGGGTCCGGGCCTCCTGCACTCACTGGGGTTGGCTGTCCCGACGACGGGGCGTGTCCCGGAACTGCAAGGGTATGTGCAGCCCGCGCTGGCTGTGCCACCTGTCCAGGTGGGTGGGAAGGGCTCTGTTTAGCTCTCAATTACCCAGGGACTGGCCTGCTGGTTTTTCCTTCTGATAAGGAGTAATGTCTGATTGCCTGAGTCTTAGGAGCCTGGGAGCAGCACTAGGGACATGGGCAACTCCTGGGGTATGACTGTGACTTTGGGTCCCAGGATGCCCCCTCTCTGGCCCCTGCTGCCATGGTCACCTTGCATCCTTTCTTCTGCCTACCCAGGGGCCAGACATGGAAAGTGAGAACAAAATCATTTTATGATTAAATCCAGTCAGTTCTATTCAAGCAACATTTGATGGCTACCTCTTGTTCCAGCCCTGTCTGATGTTGCTGGCGGGTATCATCTGGTTGGGCCAGGCTCTGGGCCATTTTCTTATTCTTTTAGAGCTTCAGATTCCCCGAAACACCTCTCCAGTTGTCTTTCAGCCCCTTCATTCTTGCCCACCTGCTCCACTGGGCGCCTCGGTGTTTGCTCTCCACACCTGTTGCGACCCCAGCCTGGAACACCTCTCCCCACCCTGTCCTGTCCAACCTTTGCTCATCCTTCAAGGCTCTCTGCAGGGCAGCCTGGTGCCCAAGGCCCCGGCTGGCATGACCCCCCTCCTCTCTTTCAGCCCCGGCTCAGTCTCCGCGGTTTGATGTTTTCCTCTTGCCGTATCTGCCGGCCTCACCCCGCAGTGAGCTCCTTGACATCGAGGGTCATGTCTTGCTTCTCTGTGAATCTCCTGACCTGGGGACTGCCGGGAACAGTCCATTGGATGCAGGCATGCTTGTGTTGATGGGTGGGCCGACTGAGGCCTTCAATCAGGAGAAGGTGCAGAAATGACTGGAGTCCCCGGACACGGTCTGGGCTGGGCCTGCGAGGCGGGAAGGCCTGCCCACCCCACCCAGGGTCAAGCACTGGGCTATGACTCAGGGCAGCAGTAAAAATCATGGGGATGATAATGATGATGATGGTGATGATGATGGTGGTGATGATGATGCAATGACAGTGACGATAAACTGAGTCATCGTTGTAAGAATAGCTAATATTCAGCGAGCACACGCCTCGCCGACAGCCCCAGGTTATCTCATTCCGTCCTCCCGACCACGCTGCAGGGTAGTTGCGATCATTGCCCTCGCTGTTCGGACGAGGAGACTGCAGCTCGGAGGGCAAACTAAGTTGACACTCACACAGCCGGTGTGTGGGCGAGCCGAGTCTGCACCAGCTGTGGTCTGGCTGGGAAACTGCGGTCAGTGCTGTGATACCGGCCACGCGTGCAGGGAAGCGCCCCCCCCCCCCCCCCCCCCGCCCCGCCCAGCAGGTTCCAGTGGACAGGGACCCAGGGCACTGAAGCCCCCTCCCCAGTCAGGAGGGGCCTGTATCCGGTAGCCCAGAAGTGGTGGGCAGGGACTTTGCGGTCATTTGTTTCAGTGTTTTTGAAACTTTTAAAACCATAACTCATAGATGTGACACCAGGAGTGTGCGTGTGTGTGTGTGCGTGTGCGCGCACATGCGTTCAACAGATACTTTGTGTGTGCCTACCACATGCTGGGCATACAGCAGCAAGTGACACAGACAAGCATACCTGCTCTCAAGAAACTCTTTTCTCACAGGGGGACCGGCAGTAAAAGAAAGGAAACTTAGAGCGTGTCACGTACTCATCAGAGCCACAGAGAAAAACACAGCGGGCAGGCGCGTAGGGAGCCCCGGTGCCTCCGTGGGCCGTTTTGGTTGGCACAGCCTCGCTGGGGGCTGGTGTGGAGTAAAGACCCGAAGGAGGTGAGAGTGGGAGGAGAGACCCGGGGAGACCGTTCGGGACCCCGGGGCGGCAGCACCACCCTGTGTGGCGCATTCCTGGTGCAGCGCGGAGACCAGCGTGGCTGGAGCGGAGCGAGCGCAGTAGAAGGCTCTACGCATATGCACACACACGCCAACCCATGCACACACGTGCACCCCCCACCACACATACATGCGCACAGAAATAGGGATGCAAACACACATTAAATGAAACTGAAAGTTTTCTATATTAACTGAAACAAGTATAAAAGCAATACTAAATATGACTGTATGACTATCACAGTATTTAAAAATACCTCCGATCAGCAGTTCATAAACACAGACCGCTGCCTGGGAACCCCTAATTGATTGGATGGCCCACCAGTGGGTGGGGAACCGTCACTTGAAAACCACTCAGCCCCTGCATTTCCTCTGTTAACGCATCATCACGGGGCCAGGTGGCCACAGGCTCATGCCATGTCCAGGAGGCAGTGGGGCTTAGTGGAAAGAGTGTGGGGCGTGAGCAAAGCCAGATCTGGGTCGACATGCGGCTCCCCACTTACTAGCTGTGTGGCAGAGGGCATGCCACTTGAGCTCTGGATGGCTCTGTGGCCTCGCTGTATGAAATGGGGGTGGTCGTGAGGCTTACACAGGGAGCTCCACTGGGTACATTTCAGGCTCTGCTCCGTGTTCATTCCCCCCTCCCGGGGAAGGCACTCAATGTCAGGTGCAGCGCTGCCCGGAGGAGTCTGCCTGCTGATGCTGACCCGTGGGCTCCCCAGAGCTCCCAGGAGGGGCTGGGCTCCCACCTCAACGGCCTCCGTCCGGTCATCCCCCCGCAGGGGAAGTCAGGGAGGGAGGGTGAGCTCTGGGTTTCTGTTGCAGTCCAGCAGCGGAGGAAGGGGTTTCTTGAATTTGACACATTCATACCTAAAATGTTCTGCTCTGGAGGCTCCAGGTCACTGTCGGGAAGGGACTGGGTTTTTCTGGTCAGAGAGACTGCTGGAATCGGATCTGTCCATCTGTCCATCTGCTGGTCCATCCACCCATCTCTCTGCTCCATCCACCTCCCCGCCTATTCACTCAGCATCCACCTGTGGGCACACCTGGACCAGACAGGCCTGTCTCTCAAGGATTGCAGGCTGGGAGGGGCAGTTGTTGCAACACCAGGTGATATTATGTAACACAAATACCAGGCACTATGCCAAGCCTTCTGTCTATCTGGCAGTTCTCAAGTAGGGGCGGTTTTGTCCCCCAGGGGACACTTGCCAGTATCTGGAGACATTTTTGGTTGTCAGAGCGGGAGGGTACTGCTGGCTTCTCGTGGGCAGAGGCCAGGAGTGTTACCATGAAACCCGCCGTGTCTTCCCAGCAAAGACCGTGCAGCCTCCACGTCGACGGTGGCGAGGCTGAGAAACTGACCCCCATCTCGGTGCATGTGCACAGCGGCCGCACGGGGCAGGGACTGCTTTTATTCTCCAGCGTACAGAGGGGGAAATCAAGGTTCAGAGAGGCAAAGCGACTTGTTCAGAACACACAGCTGGAAGGGGGCCCAGACAGGGCGGGCTGAGCCCAAAGCTCACGCCCTCAGCTGTGTGGCCTGAGCTGCAGCAGGACCGCCCAGGGCAGCCCCAGGATGGGGGTCAGCCTTGGGGACCTGTACAGCCAGACCACACTGCCCTTTGGTGTGGGAGCAGGTTTACAGGAGGTAGGGGGAAGGGCTTAGTGGATGCTTGAGGTTCTGTCCTGCTCCAGATTCTGGGGAAGAAGATTGGGGACCTCAGCTGGGAGAAACGGCTGGAAAGGCAAGGGCTTGTTAGTTTTCAGGATAGAGGATCTCTCCCTTCACTTGTTCGCGAAAGTTGCAGGGCTCCGGCCCGGGGCCAGGCCAGGACCTGTCCCCAAACAGGCATAAAACACATCCTTACTCGTTCACAGATTAGGAAAACAAGGGATCACGGAGAAGGAAGACAGGACCTCATTTAGTTAGGGCAGTGGCTAGGGGAGGGGGCTGGGAGTGTCTTTGCTTGACTTGAGCTTTGAGGGCCAGCAGGAGACACGGCCATGAAGGGGGTCTCCGAGGAGGGAGGAGCAGGGGTAAGGCCGCAGTGGGCAGAACTCCATGCCTGGGAGCATGCCCACCCCGCCCTGCCCCAGCCAGCCTGTACCCTGGCACCTGAGAGCGGGTACCTTCAGGCTCCAGATACTCCCAAGCAGCTGTGTTTCATGCCGCCGTGCATGCCGAATAAAGTGCTGCGTGCAGAATGAGCCTGCACGTGTTCGTTTGCACACGTGCAAAGCGCACAGCCATGTATGCACACACAGAAACACACATGTGTGTACTTATATGCACACACACAGATGCATTTAAAAAGCCCCCTTGCTTATAAAATAGGAAAATAGGAAACAAGAACATGAAAGACAGGCATTCAAGTACAGATGGGCACCTGTGCACCAGGGAGGCTTGCTCCCTCCTCCTCTCCGTTTGCTGCCCTGCTTAGAGCTCGAACCCAACCACAGGACCCCTCAGGGGCACAGGAGGGCCGTCAGGCCTGGGCGTGGGTTGACCTAGTCTCTGGGAACTGCCCTTGTTCCCTCACTCAGACCTGCAGAGCTGCTCGCTCATTTTCAGCCATCTCTCGCTTGGCCAAACTCTGAGACCCTGCAGCCCTGCTAATAACTCCTCCTACCTTCCAGGAGATCAGCTGGTTCCTGAAGGAGGCCTAGGCCCCTCCTCAGGGGCGGAGGACGACCCTGGAGAGGCCTTTGAGTTTGACGACAGTGACGATGACGAGGACACCAGTGCTGGCCTGGGCATCCCAAGTGTGGCTCCAGAGAAGGACACAGATGACCCACTGATCCATTTGGACTCCGCCCCTGTCACTGGTAAGGTGCTCTGGGAGCCTTGGGTCCTCCTGTTCCCAGGCCTCTGGGCGGGGGTGGAAGCTGCAGGCTCCCAGAGGTGCCTCTGGTCCCTCTGCTGTCCCCAGAAAGCAGGAAGGGAGAAGTCATGGGGAAGAAGCTGCATTCTTTTGCTTCCCCTGGGAACTGGGATTCCTAGCATTCCTGCAGCATCTGGTGTGCTTTGGCACATAGTAAATGGAACCCCCCCACCCCTCCCTGCTGCCCGCCCCCCCACCCGCCCATAGCTTCTTCCAGGGAATCACACTAGCCAGAGAAGCAGCCTTCCAGAGGATTGGAGAGTCCGTGGCCCTGGGGGCGGGAAGGCCATGATAAGGCTGGTGTTAAATGGCAGCTTCTGGGCTTTTGAGCCTGTCATCTGGGAGAGGCTGGGGACCAGACTAGCAGGAACTTCCTGCATGTTTGGGGACAAGGGACTCCTTGACGAGCTGGGGGTGGGGGGCAGGCCCAGAGCAGGCAGGGCTGCTGGTTCTGGTTGGAGTTGGGATGTGGGCCACAGGAGTGGGGGCGGTGCAGGCAGGACAGGTAGGGGAGCATGATGACAGTGAAGAGGCTGGGGGAAGGGAGGCGGGCACTGCGGGCACCCAGGCCTGCTGGGCCCTGTCTCCTGCACCCCAGGGAGTCCACTGGGCCAGCTGCCGGCCTGACGGGCTCTCCTCCTGCTCTTGCCCGCAGACCCAGACCCAGCAGCCGCGCCGCCCCAGACGCAGTAAGTGAACCTCTCTTCCTTGTGTGGTTTTTGGTGGCTGGAAAAAGAGGAGACTGGGCAGGAGGTGTGGGAAAGGGTGGGGCTGCATCCAAATGGCTCACGGCAGGTCTTGGGCTAAGAAGGAATGTGTTTCAAGAGGGAAGAGGTCAATCCTTACAACTCACGTTACTACGTTACTACTTCTTTCTTTTGCCCACAAGCCTGTGAAATAGCAGAAGGCAGAACTAGTTCCCAAACCTGGCTCTGCCCCTTGCTAGCTGCATGGCTTGATGAAGTCATATGAACTCTGCAAAGATAAGTCTGTGCAGAGATATGCGAGATGGAGACAGTGAAGTTCTCGCCCCACCGGGCTGTGGCTGAGAATGAACCGGCTCCCCGGTGTTCAGCGCGGTGCCTGGCCCAGTTGTCTTTGCTGTCACCGTCTGTTCTGCCGATACCGATCCCATTCCCATGACTGCTGTCAGGGATTCTGTCTTTCTCCACCCGGGAGCCTGTCTGGGGCAGGGCTGCCTAATGGTTAAAAGCCTGGATTTGGGGTTGATTGCCTGCATCTGACTCGGGCCCTGGCACTGGCTGTGGGTCCTTGTGTAAGTCACAGTCCTCTGGGCTTTGGTTGTTCTCAACTGTAAGGTGGGCCACTGCTTCCTTCTTAGCAGAGTGCGCTGTTGGTAAGAGGCCCAGCATTGCAGCAGGCCCCAGGTCAAGGCCCTGACCCTTCCCTCTGGGGTCTTTGGCAAGTCAGCCTGGATTGCATGGTGCACCTGGGGGCTGGGGGCCTGCTGCTCACTGCTGGTCTCTGGGGACGTGGGTACTTAGGGAATCCTTGTCCAAGGGGAATGCTAGTGGGGGTCTAGGCCCTGGGGTGTGTGGCCAGGGGCAGCCATCCCGGTGGGGGGGTGTTTGAGACTCCCTTTGTCCTCTAGGTGAGAGGGGCGGTGACTAATTCTCAGGCAGGTGTTGCCCAGCAGGAGGCCTCTGAGAGGCTGATGTGGCCCTGGGCCCCTGGAGCAGGAGGCGGTCCTGGATTCAAATGTGTGTCCCCGCAAGGTTGTAGTGCTTGTTTGTCGCAGGGAGTGGGCGGCCCCTGTGTAATTAAGGCCCCAAGTGGGAGCTAGCTTCTCCTCCCTGATTAGGGACCAGAAATGAATCAGCAGTCCTTCTCTGGGACTGGGGAGTCCCAGAGGTGGCTGTCATCTCCCAGGATTGTAGCCCTCCAGGTGGGCTGGGAGCGAAGGCCCAGAAACTCCCTGTCTCATGGGGGAGGCAGCCACTTCAAAGTGGGACAGGGAAGGGTGCCCAGTGAACTGGGACACCGGCCTGAGGGAAGTCAGGAGGGGCTCTTGGCTGAGCGAATGAGTGTAAATTCACTAGTGGGGACGGGGTGGGGGTTGGGAGGGGCATCCACATGGAGGAGGTGACTGAGGAGTGGCTGTGAGCATCGGCCAAGTGTGCCCCCACCCAGGACCTGGCACTCTTGGTTCTTTCAGGCCACCCTCCCAGACACCCCCATTCCCTACCTTGGGGTCAGGAGCACAGCAGCCTGGCGCCCCCCGCCCCCCGCCCTCCTGCCTCCCCTCCATGTATCCTGGGGACCTGATAAATCTGCAGCCAGATTGTGTGTCTGGTGCTGAGGCCCCACTGAGGCTGTGACCCAGTGGTCCCAGAGCTGCCGCCTAGTGCGTTGTGTTCATCAGCCCACTGGTCAGCGCAGCTCTGGTGGGCCCAGGTGTTTCTGAAGGAGGCCCAGTCCCTCTGCCTGCCTCCCTGCCGCACGGCCTCTAATCCTACAACTTGCCCCGGAGCAACCCTTGGTGTTCCAGTGCCCTTGAACACCATCTCTAGGAGACACCAGGGCCGGAGTCCTGCAGGTTCAAGTCTCCACCCAGCCCCTCACTAGCTGGGTGGCTTTGGGCTGCCTGTGAACCTCTCTGAGTCCCAGTTGTCCCATGAATAAGATGGAAATAATACCATCCACCTCGAAGCACCCCGAGGAGTAAGTGGGACAGACTGTGGGAAGCATGACATACACACACTGTGTTTGCTTCGTCCCCCACCTCCTGTCCAGTTTGGATGATTCCAGTGTGACGGGGCCGGAGGGGCGGAGATGGTGTGCCCACTGCCTTGGGCTGGGCCTGCAGTCTTACCAACACCAGGCATGAATAAAGATCACGCCTAGGTGGGACTGGGTGGGACGGGAGACCTTGCAGAACACTGATCACAGCAGGAGTCTGAAGAGGCTCCATTCCAACCCTCTAATTTTATTCCTGGGGAGGTTGAGGGGTGGGACTTGCCCGAGGTCACACCCTGGGATGTGGTGGCCTCCTAACTCCTTGTCCAGTGCTCTTCACCCGTCTCCCAGCTTCATTCCCTCCCTTCCAGGCCTTCATTTCCCTACGTTCCAGCTCCTTCCCTGGGTGGTGATTTTCCACTCATGAGTCCTCTGGGTGGTGAATCTATCCAGATCAAGTTCCTCCTCCTTTTTACCCAAGAGAGAGGAAAAACATCTTGATTTTTCTTTTTAAACTTCCCTAAAGGGTAGTCACCAAGCACACTCTGCTTTAAAAAACAAAGCTTCCAGTGGAGGGCATCTCGCCTCTCCTGAGTGCACTTCCTCCATGGCCCCTGCCCCAGGTTTTGAAATAGCCTTGAGGCTTTGCCTGGCTGCCTGCCTGGCCTGAGAGGCTCTGGACAATACAGGCAGAGAGTAACTACCCAGATCCGGGCAGAGCTGCCGCTTTGCAGGGACCTCCTGGCTGTCAGGGCTCTCGGAGGGAAGGAGGCAGCGCCAGTTGGAACCCCCACGTCCCAGCTGGTGGCCGGAGCGTGGTGGGTACAGTGAGGGCTGGGGGTCCAGCCTGAGAGGGCCTGGTAGCTCGGGCTCTGAGCCACAGAGCTGGCTTCAGGTCATGCTCTGCTACTCACTAGCCGGGTGTCCCTGGGCAAGTGGCTTCCAGTCCCCAGCCTCACTTTCTTAACTAGTGAAATGGGCTCTGTGGGGCGTGCACAAGTTAGCATTTATCCAGTGCTTAGTCTGGCCGGCACATCCTGGCTGCTCCGAACGCATTTGCTGTTGTTATTCTGAGTCCTGGTTTAGGTTTGGTTTTGGAAGGAGCTGGTTGGGCCCTGCCCCCTGGGAATCAGACAGACCTGGGTTTGCTCTGGCTCTCACCGACTCTGGGAGTCTGCACAGGGAAGAAAATTACACCTGCCAAGTGGGCAGTTATAGGGACAGTTGAGGCTGGTTAGCAGTGAGGTCCAGGGGTGTTGGGTCTGTCTCTGGCTTTCAGGCCCGTGGACTTCCAGTCCCTTTGCCTGCTGGGCTGGGCTGCCCAGAGGAGGAAGCTGGGCTGCTGTGCGGTAGACAGAGCTGCTGGCGTTGCTGGGTGTGCTATGCTGAGGCTGGTGCGGTGAGTCTTAGGGTTGGGCCACCCTGGTCAGCACTCCCAAGGAGTGAGGCTCTGCTGCTGGGTAAAGGCAGCCTTAGAAGCGCTCAGCTAACTGGTGGCCCCTTCTCTTTCCTCGATAGGACACATCTATGATCAGATGATGATGATGATAAAATAGCAGCAAATAATAATAGTGATAATGATGCTGTTTACTGTGTACCAGGCACTGGGCTAAACACTCAGGCCCGTGTACTCCTCCCATCTCTAGGAAGTGGGCACTGTCATTACCTATGATGCAGGTGGGAAACTGAGGCTCAGAGTGGTCAGGTGGCCAAGGTTTCATATAGAGAGCTTGTGTTCATTCAGATCGGAGACTAGACTGGGGTCCTCTCTGACGGGAGACCAGGTGTGGGCTGCTGCGCCCCCCTCCGGGATCACGGGCTCTCGGACTTTGGACTTCGGCTTACGGTGGGGGGTGCAGATGGCTCCCTGTGAAGGATCTGAGTGATTGTTTGTGTGTTTACTTAAGAACTTTGCCTGCCAGGAGATGCTCTCTAGCTTTGGGGACAGTAGTTTCTGAGCAGTTGGGGTGTTCCGTGGACCCCAACTGGGAGCCAAACTGAGTAGCCTCAGTACCCCCTGTGTGTGATTCTGGGGGAGGCCCCTTCTCCTGCAATGGGAGCAGTTAAAAGCAGCCCGTGCTGAGGTCTCGCGATGGTAGAGGGGTGAGGAGGTGTCTCCCCACCTGCAGGCCAGCCCCATGGGGACAGCTTGCAGCTGCATGCTTGTCCCTCTGGCTCAGCCTGGTGCCAGGCACAGGGCGAGTGCTGAGGACACCCCTGTGGAATGAGCGACGGGACTGGTGGACAGAAGGATGGGTGAGTGGGGCCGACAGGGGACTTCCAGTTGTCTCCATGGACGCAAACAGAACAAAGCGGTGTGGAAATGGAATCTCTGAACCTGGTTTCAACTCTGGCAGGCGACAGGGGCCAGTGGGAAGGGAGTGCATGAATGGCCTGAGGTCACACAGCCAGAGTCCCCAATCCTGCTGACGCTGATGGTGTGCACTGCCACTTACTGAGTGCTTCCCACACATTATCTCGTCCCCTAGGCACTGCGGCCCTTGAGACAGGGACTGCTGATGGCTTCCCTTTGGCAGATTAGGAACCGAGGCTGAGCGAGTTGGGGTAGTTTACCCACGAGCTCATAGGGTTGGTAAGTGGCAGGTCTGGAGCTTGGCCCGGCTGACCCCCCAGCCGTCCCTGGGAGCCTGCAGGGTTGGCCTTTCCTGGTGGCCTTTGTGGCCAGTGCACTCACAACCAGCCTGAGCCCTCTGGGGGCGGGGGGCTGTGGCTGGAGGAGCAGCCTCGGCGCCCAGTGGTCGCTGGCTTCCTGTGTTTCCCTGGACCGCAGTCCGCACCTCTCACCCCCACTGGGCGCGTGGGCTGTGCACTCCGGCCTCCTGCGGAGTTGTTTGCTCTTCCTGCCTAGTTTGCTGCCACCCTAGAGGGGCCCCTGCAGTATCAGCATTTCCTGTTGGGTCAGGCCTTTGGCTCCTGGCCTGGCTCACAGGGGCCCCCGGGAGGTACCAGTTTTGCCCTTTCCTGGGCTTATCCAGACAAGATGGACCATGCTGCCCACTGGCCAACATCTCTTAGCTGGACCTGGGCCCTGAGGGAAGCAGGTGGGCAGCTGGATTCCCAGAAGGGCCAAGGAGCCCATTGTCCCTGGATGCATCAGGGGCTGACAGGGTCAGGCCAGGAGGAGGCTAGGCTCGGGAAGCAGCATTTACATGAGTAGAGACAGGCTGGAGGGCCTGCCTGCAGCTTGGCCTTGGCCCTGTGACTCCTGAGGCCTGTGGGAGGGGAGCATGGGGAGCAGCTGGACAAGGCTGGAGTGGCCCCCAGTCCCCGGAGGAAATTCTCCCTGGGGCACTCAGGGTTTTCCGGATTGCTGCAGGCCCAGCCTGGAGTTGTTTGGAACCTGGGGCTTGGCCTTAAACTTGCCATTTTCCCAAATCCCAAGTGCCCATAGCCTTTTTGTGTTTTGTCCTGCAGGGCCAATGTGGGACCTGAGCCCCAGCAGGGGTCAGCTCCCCACAGTGGAGTCCCTCCTGGAGACACTCTGTGGCCCCTTGCCAGTCCCTGAATTGGAAAAGCTGTACTTTTGTTTTTTCTACTTTCCCACCCTGGTTAAGTGGATTTCCACACCAGAGCTGTACAGCCTTTGGATCGCAGGCCCTTTGAGAGCCCAGTATAAAGCCACGCGGTCTCTCCCCGGGAAAAGGTACACCCTGCTCATTTGTGACATCGAGGACCCTCTCAGGAAGCGAGTGAGGCCCATCCCGGATCCCTGGAGCGGTAGGAGGGCTCTGCCTCCTTCAGCTTCCGTGGCCGGCGCCCGGCACAAAGAAGCTGCAGTACCAACAGCTCACACGTGCGCGAACTTCATGGTTTATGTCCTCACACGTCTCATTTTCATTCTCGTGACTGTGGTAGTCACAGTGACATCACCGTCCTCCCCCAGCGATGTCCACGTTCCAATATCTGGAACCTGTGAAATGTTACCCTGTGTGGCAAAGGGACTTTCCAGATGTGATTACTTTAGGGATCTTGAAATGGGGAGGCTGTCCCCGATTGTCCCGGTCACCCCAATGGACTTGCAGGGGTCCCTGTGAGGAGGCCAGAGGGTCAGAGTCAGGAACCACTGAAGGCCTTGCTGTTGGCTTCGAAGATGGAGGAGGGGGCCACAAGCCGAGGGGTATAGGCTGCTTATAGGAGCTGGAGAAAGACAAGGGAGTGGACTCTTCCCCCAGAGCCCCCAGAGGGAGCACAGCCCTGCCAGCGCCCTGCCTTTAGTCTAGTGAAGCCCATTTCAGACATCGGACCTCCACAGCTGCCAGATGATAAATGTGTGTTGTGTAAGTCACCACGCTTGTTGTAGTTTGTCCCAGGAGCGATAGGGGGAGGAGCAATAATTTGACCCAATGGCCCTGGAGAGAGGGAATTATTCTGGGGCCCGTAGTGCAGACCCCGAGAGGTGCAGGCACTGGTCCAGGGGGCTCGGCTGGCACCTGGGCTGACAAGCCGAGGTGAGGGTCTCCTTTTGCTCTTCCTGCACAGACCCCCTGCCCACCCAGGGCAGGGCTGGGGCTGCCCTTCATCAGTGTTCTCCTCCCTGCCCTTGACCTCCATCCTTGGGCCTCTTATCATGCACGTCCTTACTGAGTGCCTGTGAGGGGGCAGGCACTGGAGGCGACGTGGGCGAACGGTCCCTGCCCTCCGATGGTGCTGACATTCAGTGCAGGGTTGAGTTCTTCGCTGTGCCCCGCCGGTGTGTGTACGGGCTCTAGAGCCAGATAATAACGGCCTGTGTGTAATCTGCACTCTTATTCACCGTACCCTGTTCTAAGAGCCTCAGCTGCCTTATTTCATTGGTCCTCTCACGGGGGCCCTGTCACAGTTCCTATGTACATATGCGGAAACAGGTGTCAAGAGGGCCTGTCATCAGCCCGAGGTCAAGGGGCCGAGATGAGATGAGAAAGAGCCCGGTGTGCGTCCAGAACCAGTACTCCAACCCTCTCCCACGGAGCCCCACCTGCCCTGTCTGTCAGCTCTCCTATATATCAGCTCCTGGGCCCAGGACCTTATCTGCTACATTTCCTCTCTGTGAAGTGGAACAATAGACCCACCTGATGAAGCCCTTGGGAGGAGGAAATGAGATGTCAGGACACATGCTTAGTCAGTGACCTGCTCTTCATCACTGTCCCCAAAGGGTGCGGACCTGCCTGGAGCAGGGCTCCAGAGCACAGGGGGCCCACTTTGGCCAATGCATCACTTACCATCACCCTAGATGTGTTTTCTTCCTCTCTCTCTCTCTCTCTTTCTTCTCTCTCTCTCTCTTCTTTTTCCTTAGTAATGGTTATGCATATTTGTTGTAGAAAAGTTGGAACATACAGAAAATGATAGACTAAGAGCAAGCTTCAATTCTACCACCGTGTTTCTGCCCAGCTGCTCCGCTGTGCACATGTACAAGTGTACATATATTTATAGAACTGCGGTTTTATTACACATACTGTTTCATGGCTCACTTTGTGACCTAATTACATAGCGTGAGCATTTTCCCATGGGAACCCGTGTTCTTCAGAACCCCACGTGGTTCTTGATAAGTTATTGCTGAGGGTGCAGGGCCTGTGCACGCTCCAAGTGTTGCGCCCGGCACTCTGGAGATGGCGGGGAGGAAGGCGTGTGCACTGCAGAGCAGAAGGCCAGAGGCGCTGTCTAGTTCAGCCTCTGGGGCTGTGGGGCCAGGCTCCTGGGTTGAGGTGGTTCCTTGGGGGCCCTGGGTGCTCGCTCCCCACGGAGGGCGGGCTGTGGTATGGATGCTGTGTGAGGGGCCCCTTTCCAGATCTCCCCTGGGGGCTCCTCATCACTCCTACTTAATGTAGTAAGTGATGTGTGACTGTGGTGGGGTGGCACAGGACAGGCGCCCTGGGTCCTGGAACCCTTCTGGATGTGAAGGGGTGGCCGGGCCACAGCGTGAGGAGATGGACGCACACAGGGACCCTGTAACTGGAGGAGGGGTGGGGACAGGGTGGGGACGGGAAGTAGCACCCCAGGAGGACTGATTGTGTGCCAGACCCTGTGCTTAGTATTTTATATGCCTTCTTTATTCACCCCTTAGCAGAACCCTAAGAGGAAGGAGGTATTGTTGCCCCATTTCATAGCTGTGGAAACTGAGGCACAGAGAGAGCTAAGTGCTTTACCTGCATTATCTCATTTAATCCTCCCAGTAGGAAGTGAATTGATTATTCACTCCACTCTACAACAGCTCCCAGACATTCAGTGACTGTCCCTGAGTGCAGAGCCAAGTGGCAGAGCTGTGGTTCGATCCAGGTCTGTTTGCTCCAGGGTGTTCCCGTCACACCTCAAACCCATGAGCCCCGGTTCTCAACCCCGGCTGCACATCGAACCCAGTGGGAGCTTTAAAGACACTGTTGCTGGGGCCCCTCTGGACTCACTGGTCAGAATCACCCAGGCAGGGGCCTGGGCAACTGCAATGGGCAGCTGCCTGGAATCATCCGAGCAGGCCCTCTGGCTTTAACCTGTTCCGGGAACTAGAGAGAAGGTGGCTTCCTATGGGCTTAACGTTTTTGCCTTTCTTTTGAGTCTCTTGGACTTGGGGATGGTGGACGGGGTGGTGGTGGGGAATTTCGGTGGTGGGGCGGGGCGCCGCCCTGAGCAGGCTTCCCTGGGCGGGCCCTCTGTCTCGGCCTCTGCCTGCTGCTACAGATTGGGCTCCACTCAGGGCCTTATAAGGCAAAGGTTATTCTGGTCCTCTGTATTCATCAAAGGTGGAATTTTCCCCCCTTCACATTATTCCTACCTTGTCCTGGAAAAGGCCCCGGAATGCCCTGCGTGTGGGGGCCCAGCTAGGAATCCTCAGACCATTCTGGGTTTGGGGGTCTTCTCCTTGACCGCCCTCACTCTGTAGGCTCTGGGAACGGACCCTGTGAGATCTGTTGTCATCGAGACTCACTGAGAACCTGGGGCCTGTACCTGCAGCAGTGGGGCTTCTTGTCTTCCAAATAGGTGGGGGCGGGGGAACATCAGCCACCACTGAGCGTCCACCGTGTGCCAGGGTTGGTGGAACCAGGTGACCAGGGCATGGCAGGTCCTCTCTGTCCTCTCTGTCACAGGGCGCTCACTCCCCTCTTGCCCCGGTTTGTTCCTGGAGACACAGGAGGCGGGCACAGAAAGTGCCCTGAGCGCCGTGGTGGCCTTCTGGGGCACTTGACCGAGGTCTGGTCAGTGAACCCTGTTGCTGGGCGCCTGGGAGAGGTCCTTCTGTCTGTCCCCTACCGCCTCTTTTTCATCGACCTTTTCATTCTCAGTCCCTCTCCGTGGACTCAGCACCTTTCCTTTATATCCGGTGGGCGGTACGTCTGCTGTCATCTCAGTCGCTGGCCTTTCTCTCCTGTGCAAGCCGAGAGGCCTTAGCAGCGCAGGAAGCTCAGATAAGGGTGAGCTAATTGGCCTCTTATTGCTTTTTATGGCTCTTTTATTATCTGGGGAGGCCCCAGACAGAGTGTTTGCTTACAGGGAGAATTAGACTTCTCAGCCCCACAGCAGCTGGGAGAGGCTGCCTGCCCCCACCCCCCACCCCCAGTGAGTGCAGGGTGGGCCAGTAGCCTTGGCTGGATGGGGCAAGGTGGGAGGAGGCATCCCCAGCTCATTTCTTGCCAGGCTCTTTTTCTCCCTAGCTTGGGAGGCCTTTTCCTCCATCCTCATCTGCCTGGGGAACTACAGTCTGGGAGAGTGGAGCTTGTGTCAGAGCAAGCCTTTGCGGGCAAATTGCAGCTCTGTCGCTTGCTGCCAGGTGGCCTGGGGCTGGGGACTTGCCTATTTGTGAAATAGTCATGATAAGACACGCACTTGTCCTCTGGCATTTAACACAGCCTGGGCACAGAGTAGCTACCAGCAAAATGCAGGGTGGGGTGGGTGGTGGTCTCCCGCCACCCTAGGAAGACCTGCCCACCCACAGGCACGGGTCTCTTCCCTCCCTTGGGGCTCCCAGGGTCTCTGTTTGCCTCAGCCACGGAGGCAGTGCAGGTGGGCACGAAGGTGACTTCTCTGTGCTGTGGGACCCCCATTCCTCAGCCCAGGAAGCCGGGACTGGTACCTGGGCTGGCTGCTCAGTGGAAGTGAGCCCAGACTAGCTTCTCCGCCGGCAGGCGGCTTAGCTCTGTGCTGTCTTGTATGACGGCCACGAGCCACACGTGGCTATTTCAAATGAAGGTAGTTACAATCAAGTGCACTGTGTTCTGCTCCTGTGCAGCCAAGAGGCTCCCGTTTGCAGCCCCACCCTGGATTTTGGTATGTCCTGAAGTATTTCCAGGTCCCTGCGAAAGCTGCCTGACCTCATCCCCAAATACCCACCCCTCCCGCTGCCCCTCGATGCCCCTCGATGCCGTCTCCAGAGTTTGCCCAGGGCCGTCTCAGGGATTCTCCGGTTGAACTGCAGCCCAGCAGTGGGGCGTTAGGAGGCCTGTACAATATTTTTGTTGCAGCATCTTTGGCATAGATGTTTTTGCCACAAAACGAATTGGCCGTAAGGCAGTTTTGCCATAAAAGAGATAAAATCGTGACAAATGAAAGGTGGATATGAAAATGAGTCACAGGCCCTGGCCGGGGAGTTCCGTGGTTTAGAGCGTCGTCCCGTCACACCAAAGTTGTGGGATCGATCAGCGGTCAGGGCGCATACAAGAATCAACCAATGCATGCATCACTATGTGGAACACCAAATGTTTCTCCCTTCTTTCTCTCTCAAATCAATAAATAATACAAACATGAATAACAATTAAAAAGGCTACTGAGAAACACAAAAGATTTGAGTCTCTTGAAAGTGTGTGTAGGTTCGCGGCAGTCCCGTGCGAGCACCTGATTGTACTTTGTGGGTCGCATCTGAGCACCTGGGTTCGTCCTGTGGGAAATGTGGGTTCAGCTCTGCGCCCTGCAAGGCGGCTCTCGGTGCTGCTTTCCCTCTCCTCCCGACGCACAGGCGTGTGTCTAATCAGCAGCCGGCTCCTGGGCGGGTCGTCGTCTGGAAGAAGTGCGGACCGCTCGGAGAGCTCGCTCCGCTGTTTCACTATTTCCCCCCCAGTTTGTCAATGGAGAAATGAAGCCAAACTGACAACTGGCGGAAACACATTTTAAGTTTGCCCAAGGCGGTTAATTCGTCAGTGGAGAAAGGGGACCACCACCAACAAACCAACCGTATTTTATCCCTTCTTATGACAGTATTGTCTTAGGGCCAGTTAGTTTTGCCGTGAAAGTGTTCATGGCCAAATGTCCCGCACAAGAGCACCCTAGAGCCATCACGGTTTCTTGTGGACGAAGACCTGGACCTGTGTTTCTGACTCTGTGCTGAGTGCTCTTTCTCTTCTTCCTTAAAAAAAAACACACCAAACCAAAACAGCACAATGCTAAATAGTCTAGCACAGTGCGGCCCCTTGCGTCACGGCGAATCCGTGATCTCAGTGAACATTTAAACGTAAGTTCCCTACTCCTGGTTGCAAGGGCACAAACTTTGTCGGCAGACTGCCTGGGCTTTGGGTCCCAGCTCCCTCTGATGGCACTGAGTGACTCTGGGTAAGTCATTAAATCTCTCTGAGCCCCAGTTTCCCCATCCGTGGCATGAGGCCGATGATGCCTAATATGTCCTGTTGTGAAATGAAATACGCAAATACAGGGGTGGCCAAAAGTAGGTTTACATTTGCGAGTATGCAAAACGGAGTTTATGCTTGTTATTATTAATTAATGATTGTATTATCCGTACAGTATTCCAAC
The DNA here is from genome assembly GCF_022682495.2 of Desmodus rotundus. Lineage (NCBI taxonomy): Eukaryota > Metazoa > Chordata > Mammalia > Chiroptera > Phyllostomidae > Desmodus > Desmodus rotundus. The sequence continues at coordinate 9,872,116 of NC_071389.1, forward strand.
TGTCAACCTGCTTTTGTGCACCCCTGTGTAGGCAAAGCAGAGCAAGCAGCACCTCACAGGTGTGTCGTAATGGTCACCGGTTGTCACAGTTAATGTCTCAAAGCAAACTTTCAGCCAGGCTCTGCCCAACTCTCACGTCGACTCCGGCTGGAACGGTCGGGTTCTGTCTGAGTGTTTCGGAGTGGCGTGTCCAGCACCTTCCCGGTGTCCTGTGTGAGCAGGTGTTGGCTCATGGAAGCTGCTGGTAGAGGCTGGGGCTCAGGGGGCTCCCTTCACCCCAGCAGCCCCTGCTGGTGCAGACCAGCCCCATCCCCTCTTGGCGTTTACTTCCCGTTGGTGGAAAGCCTTCCCCGAGGACTGAGTCCCTCATCCCAGGGTGACACCGCTGACTTCTGGCTGTGTCACTGGAGCAGAGATTAGCTTCTCCAATGGGTGACTTAGACCTGCGTTGTCCTATACAGTGGCCACTAGCCACAGGAGCTATTTAAAGTAAAATTAAGTTCCTTAGTCACATCAGTCCCACCAGCCACATCCCAAGTACCCAGCAGCCACGCGAGGCTCACGGAACAGCACAGACCTAGATGTTTCCACGTTGCCTGGGCTCTGTTACCTGAGATGCAGTTGTAAGAACCCGGCTTCGGGGCCAGGCAAGTGGGCTCCACGATCTGGCTCTGCCCTTCACAGGCAGTGTGATCATGGGCGGATCCCTCTGCTTGCTGCCTGAAGGCCAAGGGCCCACTCACAGGACTGTTGCTCATTCTCCTCCCTCCCTTCTCCCTGCACTGTCCTGGGCTTCATCTCCCCCCACCCCATCCTCCACTAAGGGCTCAGGGCTCAGGTACCAGGAAGTTCAAGTCAATTCTTGACCTCAGTGGCTGCTGTCCTGGGCAGTTGGGCAGGGTACTGGATGGGCAGATGTGGCCCGTGTATTCTGAGTGTGGGCTTTAACACACACACACCTCTTTCAATTGGACTAGTTCCAGATTTACAGAAAAGTTGTAATGGTAGCACATAGAGGTCTACCTACCCCCTCACCTGCTTTCTCGTTGTTAGCATCTTACGTGACCAGGGAACATTTGTCAAAACTGAGAAACCATTCACTGAACTCCAGACTCAAGCTGCTTTCTGCCCATGTTTCTGCTCATGCCCTTTTTCTGTTCCAGGGTCCCATCCAGGGTCCCAGGTTGCCTGTGGGTGTCATTCAGCCTGCTCTGGGCTGCGACGGTTTCTCAGGTTTCTCTTGGTTTTGTGATCTTGGCAGCACCGGGCAGTAGTGGGCAGGTGTTGTGTAGTGCCCCCAGTCTGCGCCTGCGGGCATTTTTCTCCTGGTTGGACTGGGGGTGGGGGCCTGGGTAAGAAAGTGCAGAGGCAGGTGCCCTTCCTGTGTTGCGTCATGTCAGGGGTGCGTGATGCCTGAGTGACGTCACTGGAGACAGTCATGTGATCACCGGGTCTGAGTGGCGTGCTGTTTCCCCACTGTTTCCTTTTGCATGTCCGCTCCTGGGAAGCAAGTGCCTGAGTCCAGCCCATTCTCAGGTGTGTGGGGGTTTAAGCTCTGTCTCCCACGTGTGGTTTTGCAAACCTTTGCAAGTCCTCATTTCTCCCAGGAGGCGGGTCCCCCAGCCCTGGCCTCCAGCTCCTTGTGGGAGAACAAGGGGGTGATGAAGGTTCCCAGTGAGCCTGTGCCAGAGGGGAGACCGGTGCCCATGCCTGGGGAGAACTTGGCCTTGATCGCTGTGACATATGTGATCTTTATGTGGTTAAAGCAGCAGGTCGGCCTGTGGTGCTTTCTAAAGATGAGGAAGGGGCTTATTCAAAGCCTCCACAGCCTCCTGCCCGACGGCCTTGGGGGCCAGAGGCTCCTATCCTCAGCCCGCCCCTGCCCATCACGAGCTCTACTGTTCTGCCGAGGGGGTTGCTGGAGGCTTCAAGAGTAGGCTTTCTCTTTCTCTCCTGCCATCAGAAGCTCTGTCCCCCTCCCTTTGGGCTCACGGGCACTGTGTCTCGGCCTGCAGGGTGCCGGCTGTGGTGAGCAATGGAGATGCTGTGGACACAGCTTTGCCTGGGGTTCGGCGCTCCAGCTGGAAGCGGAAGAGCTCCCGTCGAAGTAAGTCCCCCTCCCCGCCCTAGGCCTTAGCCCCAGGAGGGTGGTGCCAGGGTAACCTCAGAGTCCTTTACTCTAAGCTGCGAGAGCTGACGTGGGCCCATGCAAGCTGAGGGGCAGTCTTCACTGGGTGGGCTGGGTGGCTGTTCAGAGATGGACGGGCCACTGCCCAAGCTTGACAGTTGCCCCCATTTGTCCTGAGAGCCTCAGTCCAGGAGTGGACCACACATTCAGCCGTTTATCGGCTCCCCAAATACTTCTGAAACAGTTGGTGGGTGTCCCCCTGTGACAAAGATGAGTTTCCTCTGGGAGCAGGGCCAGGCACACAGGCAGGCAGTTACTGCGAAGAGGGCAGGTGGCAGAGTGGGGAGAACCCATGAGTCCTGAAGGCAGAGAGCCCGGGAGCTCAGGGAAGGGGTGTCCAGGTAGAGGGGACACCTGGCACTGGGGACCAGTAAGCATCAAAGGCACAACAGGGACAGGTGAGGCTGCCATCTCCCCAGCTCCTCCTGGGCCTCAGGGGTCCTGGTGTTTTGAAGGCAACTGGGAGCCAGGGGAGGCCGATGCTGCAGCCACATTTGCATTTCAATTCAGTCACTGTGGGGTGGGGGGTAGCTAGGAGACAGAGAGGCACGGTGGGGTGGGCTGCATCTCAGTGAGGAGGCTGGCCTGAGAGGAGGCCCGTGGCTGGACAGAGGCGGGCAGGTCTGAAGCCATGTGGGAGGCAGAGTCCGTGCTGGGAGGAAGCGGTTGGAGGACGAGGCTCCGACAGGGCCCTGGGGCCCTGTGACAGCTGGCAGCATTGCAGTTAGAATGGCGGGATTGCAGAGGCCATCAGGTCCCATGCTTTCCTGGAGGGCTGTGGGGTGAGGACAGGCTCCCATCAGGGATGGGGACTGGCTTTGGAAACCCTTGCTCTGCAGGGGCTCTATGCCCCTAAAGAGAGCAGAGAGTGGGCACACAGTTTTGGGAGGTGACCTTAAATTTTGTATCTAGGGGGCTGCTAACCTGGGCTGGGTGCACGCCCTGCCCTGCTGGTTGACCTCCCAGTGAAATGTTTGGGGAGGGCTGTGCTCATTTGCTGACTGTTCACCTATCAGGGCTCTGCTGGCTGAGTTTGTGGGGGCTCTTCTTAATCTCACTCTCCAAATCCAGCCTACTCCCCTTATTTCCACTACCCACTAGGGCTGGTTTGCCCTCCCCTGCTCTTGCTGGGAGGTGGCTCCTTCTAGGGTAGTGCTGGGGGCCTGGGCAACAGAAGATGCTCCCCACCCCAGGTGCTGGGTCTGCCTCATGCTCCAGGCAGGTGCTCTCAGCAGCTGCCTGTCGCCAGATGGACAGGCCTGTGGGCGGCAGGGAGGCAAGTGGGGTCTGCCCCGGTCCCTGGGAGGGTGCCTTGGAGAGGCTGGGGGAGGGGAGAAGGAGCAGAACCAGTGTCCTCCCAGAGCCTCAGGGCAGGCGCTCCCCAGGGCCCGCGCAGCCTGATGCTGGCCCGGGAGCTGCCAGCTGGTGCAGCCTGATGTCAGTCTGGCGGTGGCCTCCGCCTGGGCCGCCGCAGCCTTATTCGTGCTCTTTCCCTCCCCCTTCTTCGCTCCCAGTCGAGCGGTTCACTTTCCCTGCCCTGGAAGAAGATGTGATTTACGACGAGGTCCCGTGTGAGAACCTGGATGCCCTTCAACCCGGTAGGGCCCCTTTCAGGGTTCCTCGCTTCTCTGGGGTTGCAGTGGGAGGGGCGGGAACTGGGGAGGGTCTTCTTCCATTTCCTTCCCTCCCCACCCAGCCCATTGCCCCTCCTCTGGCTTTTAAAAACGTTGTAATCTCTCGGGGAGATACGGGAGATGGCTGGGGGCGGGGCCAGGCGGGGGCGGGGCCAGGCCGGCTGGGGCGGGGTTAGGGCCTCGGGCCTGGGGGCTCTCTGGCTGAGGGCCCCTACCCCTCCAAGTCCTTTCACCTCTCCACACCTGGATTCCTCCCTCAGGGAACTGGGGTAGCAGTCTGGGCTCCCCAGGCCTGCAGGGAAAGGGACAGCTGGTTAAAGCTGAGTGGTGAAGCAGGGATCGCTGGAAAGCCTGTGCCCTGCTCTGGGGTGAGGCCCTCAGTGGGCCAGAAAGGCTCGGAGATGGTGGCCTCAGCGGGGAACTGGGTGGAGGGACTTGAGCCCTGCTGGAGCTGGGCCCTGCTTACTCATCCAGGGGGAGGAGTATTTGTCATCAGTCCATCTTTGCTTGAACACTTTAGGCCAGCGACGCTTATGTTTGCCTCCTGTACTCTGCTTTGAAGCTTTGATTTGGGGTATCTTTGATTTGGGGTATATTACATCCTCATTCTGCAAAGAAATTGCAGAGGCAGGCTTGGGATTTGAACCCGGGTCATTCTGATGTTAAGTCCAGTGCTGTCCCCTACCTTAGGACAACATGGACAATATCTTATGACGGATGAAGCACATTTGCTCCCACTGTTCAATCAACCTTATGAGGTTGGCGGGGCTGGGCTTATGGCTCCAGTTGACAGTCGCATCAGAGAGGTCAAGCTACCAGCTGCAGATCACACAGCTAGGGTTTTATGGATATCTGCCTGACTCTGCTTTTTCTACCACGCTATTCTGCCTGCTCTCAGGGGCTCCCCATGTCAGGGAAACACAGCCCCTGCTTTTGAGGCGCTTCACGATCCTTGGGCCATGCGCAGTCCAATGGGAGAGACGTACAGACATGACAAGACCTGAGGCCCCCAGAGCCACACTCCCGACTCCTGTACCAGCAACAGGGACAAATGGGCCAAGGACAGGTGCATCCCTTTGCAAGCCCAGGAGGTGCTTAACATCCCTGCTTGTAGCTCACTTGAATTTAGGAGAGGTGAGGAAAGGGCGCACTGTATAGGGAGGGAGGGGTCTTGTAGGAATGTCCCAACCCAGGGGATCTGTGGCCCAAGACCAGTCACTTAACCTCTGTGGGCTGTTTTCCCACCGGAATTAAATCAAGCAACTAACTACTTGGTCCTAGCCTGCCCTGAGCACGGTCGCGTCCCCAGGGCACGGGGAGAGGGCATGCTCCTGCCCTCGGCACTTTACCCTGAGGTGGTTAAGAGCAGGTGTCAGACAACCTGCCTTGGCATCCCAGCACTGAGCCTGCAGACTGAGACACCCCCGCCCCAAACAAGGCTGCAGAAGGGCTGAGAGAGACGAGGCTATGGCTGGCCCTCTGTAGGTCTGCTACACAGGGACGCTGCTGTTGTTAGTATTACACCCGTCAGCACAGACCTGTGTAGACTGATGTGGGCTCAGCAGCACCGGGAGAGGAGGTTGTCAGTCGCCACGCACGTCAGTGGACTCTCACAGCCCTGGGTTCAAATCTCGGCTCTGTCACTGATTAGGGCAGAGGAGTCTGTGCTTTTGGGCCTTGTCTTCTTCACATAAAATCAGAATGCCATCCTGACCTCGCAGGACTTTGGGGAGGGTCACACCAGAGCAAGAGGACTTTGATCTTGAGTCCACCAGTGAAGCCCGAGGCCCTAGGAGTAGAGGGCGGGGGCCAGGACCACTGTGAGGCCCCCGATGGCTGGGGCATCTGTGGACACTGTGTCCACCAGAGACAGTCTTTCTAAATGAGCCCAGGGTGGTCCTCAGGATGGAAGGGCTTCGGCAGAAAGCCGTGTGGTGAATGGGTGGAGCCTGGCCTAGGAGTCTGCAGCCCCCTCCCCATTCACTGCCTGACCTTGGGCAAGTCCCAGGCCTTCTTGGGGTCCTGTTTTCTCATCTGTCTTGTAGGAGGGGTGATCATTTGCACCCTGCTGACCCAAGAATTGGTGGGGCCTCCACTGTAGTAATAGGACCATCAACCCAGCCTTGTGAAGGTCACAGCCTAGTCACCAGCTGCTCCACTCCCTGGAGACATTAGTCACTATTATTCTTTTGCTTAAAAATAACCTCAAGCTCCCTCCTGATCCTGGGACCTGAGTTTCTGGCTAAGCCTCAGTGCGTCTCTTTTGTTCTTTGGCTGACAGTCTTCTAGACCCCCACCCCAGCTTTCCTGGGGGTGCTGGTGGTGGTGGTGCAGGTGGGGCCTCGAGGCCAGTGCGAAGACACTGAGCCCACCTAGGGCCCCCACGAGAAAGGATCAGCTGCTCTCTGCTGGAGCTTTACTATGTGTTTTATTTACGCCACCTTTGAGCTTATTATTATCACCCCCATTTGCGGAGAGGTCTTTGGAAACTGAAGCTCCCCACTCTTCAGCACACGTGCTTCCTGAGCAGGTATTTGAAACCCTTTCCGATGTCACGTTTTTTCTGTGTTGACAACGGCATTTTCATCTGTGTGTAGTTTTTGGAGCCTGGTCTCACTTCTGTGAGGTGTGCAGTTCAGTTCTGCAGGTAACAGGCCCAGAAGTGAATCCCAGGCCCTGAAGGTGAAGCCCGAGATCTCCCAGTGGTGGAGCTGGGGCAGGACCGGGACCCCACGTGTTGCCATTGGGGGACAGAAGCTTCGCACCTCAGCCTGGAAGCAGCACTTCACACCCGACTTGACAGAGATCCCAGGAGTGCCCAGGCCCTGGTGGCACCTGTCTGTCTAGGCTAGTGGGCTCTCGGGTCTTTGTCCCCAAGCTTTTGGCTCAAGGCATTTCCTGTGGGGCTTTGGAAGAAAAAGGAACCACTCCTGGATGCTGGACCAGGGGCGCCCCCTACTGGACCCTCCTGGACCCATCTGGGAATCTTGTTTGGGGTCAGGGATCCTGGCTCATTTAATGCCTGCCCATCTCTGTTTTGCCCCCAGCATGCTGAGGCCAGGGCTGAGGGCCTGAGTCAGGACTTGGTCCTAGGCCTTTTCTTTCCTACTGAAAAAGGGCTAGGAGCCCTGGCTGGCGGCTCAGTTGGTTAGAGCATCGTCCCGATGTGCGGAGGTTGTGGGTTTGATCCCAGGGCACGTACAAGAATCAACCAATGAATGTGTAAATAAGTGGAATAACAAATTGATGTTTCTCTCTCTCCCTCCCTCTCTCTCTCTCTCTCTCTCTCCTTTACCCTTCTCTAAAAATCAATCAATAAATTTAGAATATGCCTAGGAGGCCCAGGAGGAGCCCTCAGAGCCCAAAAAAGTAGCGCTGACAATGGGAGGAAGTTACTGAGCCTGGGGTCTGCCTGGCACATGGCTTGTGCTTTTCTACATTTTCTCACATCTTCCTCACTTTACCGGGTAGATGTGTTGCCATTGGCTCTGTTTTGTGGACAAGAGAGCAGAGGTGGAGCTACAGGGACAAGCCACATGCACCCCTACCACCCCCCAGCGGTGTACCAGGGCTCAGACACTGGGTCTAGTGGGCTTGGCCTCAGGAGCCCTGCTCACCAGCCCTGTCCCTTGGCCAACAGGGGCGGAGAGGAACCTGCTCTACGAGGATGTGCACCGGGATGGAGTGCCCCGGGAGGCAGAGGACCTAGGCTGGAGCTCCAGTGAGTTTGAGAGCTACAGCGAGGACTCAGGGGAGGAGGCCAAGCCGGAGGCAGAGCCTGCCAAGCACCGAGTGTCCTTCCAGCCCAAGGTGAGGAGGGGGGGGTGTCCCTCACCCCAGCCAGGGCACTGCCTCATGGAGGGGATAATGTGGGTGGTGAGAGCCAGTGATGCCCAGGAATGTGTGAGAGAGGTGGCCCAGGTGTCCTGAAACGAGAGATAACCTGCCGACATTGCTGTTTGGCTGTGGAGAGCCCTGACCCTGGGATGGGCGCGGTCCATGCCTGGCCCCCCCGTCTATGGCAGATCCCGACATTGACTGCGATGCTCATGCACTCAGATCGGGCTTCAGAATCCCCCTCAACACAGGGCTCCAGGCAGCCCCACCAGCTGGTTAGAGTTGGCACTTGGACCAAATCAGTTTGATCCTCCTGCCCTGCACTGGTCTGTGTTCTCAGGCCAGTCCGAGACCTCTGGTGGACAGGCAGGGGCTGCCGTGGCTGAGGCAGCCCGGAAAGCTTCTTCCCACGGCCTGTCAGAATGCCATCGAGGCTTTGGATTCTTCTGCTGACTTCAGGGAGGGAGCCACAGAGAACGCGAGGAGGCTGGATTGGCTGGGTCCTCATTTCCTGTGCCAGCCTTACTTCTCCCATTTATCCCATAGAAGCCTCCAGAAGGCAGATTCTGTCGTTGCTGAGATTAGGGGTTTAATGGGAGCAGCTTCTTACAGGCAGGCCCTGACTGACCAGAGGTGACTGGGTCCCCCTCAGGCTCCTTTTGAAAAGACACAAACAGGCAGGTGCGCTCCACCTGTTGGCTAGTCCTGCCTGAAGGAGGGGCAGAGACAAGGTGGTGGATCCCAGACTGGACTGGGATTATTGGGGCCTCCTATTCTTTTTAAGTTTGGGGATCCCCTCTGGGAGAGGAGTGCTAGCCAAAGGGTCTTCAGACAGACTTTCCTGAGATCAAGAAGGGCTCCCCAAGTCCTTGGGAAGCCGGGGAGCTGAGCAGATCTGTCCTGGACCCTGGTCTTCTCATGGCTGGGCCTCCATTGGCTGGGCCCCTGCAGATGGCCTTGACGTTTTGCTAGCAAAAATGTTAATATCTGTGACACCTGCTGTGCCCCCAGTCCGTATCTTAGGGTATGGGCTGGGGTACACGGGCACAGAAAGACCCAACCGGGCTTGGGGAGCCTTTGTGGTCTAGGAAGGGATACCGAAAATGAAACAGTTTGTCAAAAATGAAGACACATGCCTTCCTATAAACATGAGCCCCTGTACCTGTGCCCACCTGCCTGACAGGGGTCGGACTGATGGGGTTGGTCAAGGAGAGGTATAAGAGAGCGAAGCTGGGAGCGGGGTTGCAACGCCAGAGGGGATGGAAAGGTGTTTTGGGCTGAAGGAATGGCCCAGGTGGAAGCCCAGGAACAGGCTGTCCCTGCTCTGTCCTCAGAAAGGGGCAGCTTGCACTGCTTTAGGAAAGAAAGGGGGCTTCAGTTATGAAGTCCCCATGTCCCCCAGGCAGCCTCTCTGTAGGAGGGCAGGATGGGTAGGTCTGAGCCCTGTCCTGGGTCATGGAGAAAGCAGATGTGATGCCTGGGCCAGCCCTCATTCCCCACCTCTGGTTGTCCCTCCTAACCCTTCATAGCCGCTTTCCCAGCCACTGTCTTCTTGCTGGGGAGGGCACCACAGGCACCTCTCAGAGGTCAGGAGGCACGGGGACGCTGAGTTGGGGACCTCTAGTGGTGGCCCTCAGATGTGCACAGGCATCGGGTCACGTGGTAGCAGATGCCAGGGGCTCCCTCCCTGCAGGGACACTGGTTCAGGGTTTAGGTGTGGCAGGGCCATCTGCCTGTTAACCAGAGCTCTGCCCGCAGCAGAGGCCAGGGGCCCACGGAGCACTCTGAGAATGCTGGGCTGGCCCCCACCAGGGGCTGGCCCTGGGGGTGTTGCCTCTGGCTGCCACCTTGGAGCTCAGTCCATCACACCCTGAGGCTGGGGCTCTGGACTCTGCTGAGGAATGGCCATTTCTAACCACTGGCCATTTCTCTGGCCATGGGAAAGCCCTCCTGCTCCCTGAACTGCAGGCTCCCAGGGGCCCTTCCTCTGGCACCCACCTGTTCGGGACGCCCGCCCCCCCACCGCCCCACCGTCCTGCACCAAGCTCTGCCTGCGGTGCTCTGCCCTCCTGAGCTTCTTGGGATGCACCTGCTCCTGTGCCTGGCACTGCAGTGGCTGCACGTTTCGGGGCCACCGCCGCTCGGCTCTGTGTTGTGTGGCTGTGAGGCATTGGGTAGCAGAGACCTGGGGAAGTGCTTTGTCCTGTCCTCGGAGACCAAGTGGGGGCCTGGGACCCTGCCCAGCTGCAAGAGAACTAGTGGGTTCCTCCTTCAGGTGTCTTGAGGGGCCAGCTCTCAGGGGGCGGATTTTTGCCATCGAAAGTGACAGAGGGGTCTGTAGAGGGACCTCCTTGGGATCCGCTGACCCAGTCTAAGCAGGAACCCGATCCTCTTGCGTTAGTAAGTACCTGCTGGCTGCCACCCCTGCTCAGTGGCAGTCATTTTTGTCCCAATTGTGGAATGGGCTGCATTCCAAAAGTTCATTGTGGAATGAACTTTTCCACTTTACGATGGTGACATCTTCATAAGCAAGGTCACTGGCATGTAGCTGGTCAGGGCACAGGGCAGAAAAGCCAGCTCTGACCTCAGGCTTGTTCACTGCCCTGCTCTGCTCTGGCCAGTTCTGCAGGGACTTCCGCTCCTGGTTCTTCTGACCTAAGAGAGGCAGAGGGCATCAGATGGCCCTTGTGGGCTTCATCATTTTCCTGTGTCCATCTCATTTACAGATGAAACAGGAGGCAGGAAATATTTCAAACTCCCCAGTCTTTTGGGGACACTGAGTAACTCACAGAAGGATCTCTGTCCTATTACATTTTTGTGTAACAATCACGAACCTCTGCCTAGTGTGACCCAGCTTACAAAGCAGTTTCACTTATTTTTCCTCATACCCTAGAGTGGTTGGTGTTATTGGCGTTAAGGGTCTTGTTTTGTTCATCAGAGAAATGAGCGACAGAAGCTCAGAGAGGTTAGATGATGTGGTTAGGGTCACATAGCCAGTCTGTGGCAGAGCCATACCTCATCACATATAATTTGAAAGAAAATGTCTTATCCATCCACCCATCCACCCATCCACCCAACCACCCATCCATCCACCCATCCACCCACCCATCCACCCATTCATCCATCCATACATCCATCCCTTCAACAGATACCAAGCACTCATTTGCATAAGATACTATGATGATAGCTCTGGGCTTTACATGTATCACCCATTTCATCTTCTCTGTGAAGTAGGTGGCATTATGGCCAGTCCACCAGTGGGGAAGCTGTAACTCAGAGAGGTGAAGAGACTTCTCCAGCTACAAGCAGGGAGTGTTGATCTGAATCCAGTCTCACCTGCCTTCGGAGGTTATACTCTTGATTTCTCTACTCATCTACTTCTCTAGAAGACATACCTGTCTTGGCCTTCTGTATACTTTACCAAATACCACGTGGCTTATACACTTCATGCATTTGAATGCCTCTCTGTTCATCTGTCCATCTACCCATCTTTCTCGGTAGTATGTAAGCCGGTCACCCATCCATCCTTCCATCCAGCTGTCCACCCCGCCTCCCGCCCTCCCTCTGTTTATCCACCCCTTCCTCCAGGGGTGTGCTAGAGCCAGCTTGTCCTAGCTCGCAAGAACCCAAGAACCAGTTGCGTACATCTCTCTCCAACTCCACATTCAGTGATCCAGGTTGGTAGCTTGAAACTGGCTAGGCGGGAGCACTGGAGCCAGGGAAGTGCTACAAAGCAGAGCTCTGTTTCCTGGAGAACTGGTTGTTAAAGATTTATCAGCACAGCGCTGTCTCTCCATTCACCAGTCCACTCATCCTTTTATTTTTTTCATTCATTTGACTGTTGTTCATCCCTCCCTCCATTCGCTCTGTTATACAGCCACATAACTAAATGTATCCATTTGCTCACTTGTCCATTTATCTATCCACCCACTCATCCATGAACCTGTCCATCTACCCATCTGTCTCTGTTTTCTACCCGCCCAACCACCCCTCCACCCATTTGCCCAACTTTCTGTGCATTTTCCTGCTCCTCCATTTATCCTGCGTCCATCCATTCCACTCAGCCATCCACCTGCCATCCACCGTGTCACAGAGTTGCCAAGAACCTCTTGTGTCACAAGCCCCGGGATGGGGAGATGACAAAGACACAGTCCTTGTCCTCCCAGCATTGTTTCCCTTTCCCGAGAGGGGAACTTGGCTGTCCCCCTCCCACCGCTCCTCCCCAGCAGGGGGGTTTCCCTGCCGCAGAGGCTCAACCCCAGCTTCCTGACATGTTGGGGTCAGACGATGCTGGAGCCATGCCAGGCGGGAGCCTGGCTGGACCGCTGCTTGGGCCCTGGTCGTCCCCAGGCCCCAAATCCCACCCGCCCTAATTGTCCATCCGCCACCTTACCTGAGTCTCCTTTTTCCTCTGTTGTCCCTGTTTTGTCTCCTCCCTGTCCTGCCTGCTCTCACCTGCTCTCCTTCTGCTTGGCCGCTTGGGGGCTCCAGCTTTCTCCAGACCTGACTAGGCTAAAGGAGAGATACGCCAGGACTAAGAGAGACATCTTGGCTTTAAGAGTTGGGGGGAGAGACATGCAGGAGCTGAAGCACAAGTACGATTGTAAGGTATTGTTTGTCTGTCCCTCCCAAGTCCCGGGGCCACAGAGGGTGGGCCTGAGTCCTGGGCTGCTCCCAAGACCCGGAACTGGCTGCCTCTGACATCTGTGCTGGAACCGGTCGATGCCTTAGCAGGCTGGTTTCTCTCCACGTTCTCAACTCTCTCTCCCCACCCTCAAGTGAAATCTTAACCATCTACAGGGGTCCCTTGGGTGGGTTTTCAAACTTAGGGCCCTCAGCATCCCCAGGGGTGCTTCGAAACATGCAGATTCCTGAGCTCTACCCCAGAGAGGCGAATTCTGCAGGTCTGGACCAAGGCCCCCCAACCTGTGGACTTAAGAACTGTGGGTGATGGGTTTGGGTTTCCGTTTGAGAAACGTGAGTGGTGGTGACATTGCATGCCCCTCCCCCTCCTAGCTGTTGGGAGAGATTCAGGGCACCCTCTTCTCAGATGGGCCTTGGACTTCTGGACGGTGATGATGCTGACAGTAGTAGCTTCCATTAGTTGAGCACCTACTGTGTGCCATGGGCTTTGAAGGCCCGGAGGCTTGGGTTTGAATCCCCGTCCCACCACTTTCTCTCTGTGTGATCCTCACAGGTCTCTCGGCCTCTCTGACCTCGGTTTCCTTGCCCGTGAAATGGGAGCATTAACAGTACAAGCCCTGAGGGCAGATGTAGGGATTTGATGAGCTCAGATCTGTCAGGCGCTCGGTGCTATGGGGGCACAACCCGAGAGCTCAGTGGATAGTGGCATTAATATTTGTGTGCCTGACTGTTCTGTCTGCAGGGCGGCCTGGGAGGTGCTGCCTTACTGCTGTCATTTAGCATTAGTGGGGACGGCGAGGGTCATGCCAGCTGTCAGCAGCCACGCTGGGCTTCAGACCTGGCCTCGTGCGGGTCAAAGTGAACCCCCAGCCTATAGCATTGACCTTGTCAGCAGAACCCGGGGCCTCCCCAGGAGGAGAAGGAGAAGAGGCCCATCACAGTTTGCGGGGCCCTTTTACAGACACCCCCGGGACGCCTTGGACCTGGGGGCAGGGCAGGTTTAACTTCTCAGGGAGCCGAGGCCCAGAGAGGAGCAGGGAACATGTGAAGGACAAGAGGCCAAACCCAGGGTGCTTTTCCTGACCTTGGCCTCTGCACTGTGAAGAGGGGTGAGGGTGGCAGGTTCACTCAGGGACAGCTTTGGGGCATTCACCTGTTCCTTTTCGGCCCATGAACATGCCAACAGAAGGGCTTCAGGTGTTCCCCCAGAGACCACTTCGGCAGTGTCTAGGACAGCACCCCCAACGGCTCTCTGCCGGGACAGGAACTGGGCCCCAGGACAGAGGTTTCCCATCTGGGGAGGTGCGACCCCCCCTAGAAGACAGTGAGCATCTTTGTGCAGTTTCGGGGTCGGCATCTGTCCCTCTTGTTAGTTCTCAAAGGCTTTTATGACCCCCCCCCCAAAGGGCCAGGAATTGCCCACTCCGGAATTGTCCACGCAGATGTGGGGAGGGGCTGGGGCCTTCCCTTCCCCACTGTTGGTTGTTTCTAGGAAGTTGTTCTCATTCCTGAAAAGCCACCACCCTGCACCCGCCCCGGCCTCAGCACCCACTGGGTTTCAGCAAGACCTCCTCTCCCCGACTTGCATGAAGTTCCCCTACCATTATGCTGGGGACCCAGGGGGTGTTTGCAGGAAGGTGATAGAGCAGCGACTAGGACTCCCCCCCCCCCCCCCCCCCCCCCCCCCCCCCGCCATGAGCTTCCCACGTTCAGCAGAGAGCTTTAAGAAGGAGAGGGTTTTCCTAAAACCACACTGTCATAAACTTAAATGAATTAAAATGAACTGTATTCAGGAATTTAGGTCCTCAGTTGCATCAGCCACTTTTCAGGTGTCCCATAGTTACATTTAGCTAGTGGCTGCCGTGTTGGACAGCCCAGAGAGCTAGCATTTCCGTCCTTGTGGAGACTTCTCTCTGGCAGCACTGGCTGCGTGCTGGGGACGATGCCACAGCTGGGCGGGGTGCTGAGGGGACCGAAGAATGAGTTAGGGGACAGCAGCTCTGTCTACATGCCCGGGGCTCCTCCAGCACCCAGGGTACCCGCTCCCCCTCTCGGGCACGCCTCCTCCCGTGTCCTGAGTTCTGCTTAGCTTGCTGCGCCTATGTCCGTGGGGCCCTCCCCACCCAGGGGAAGCTCTGCCCTACTCTGTGGCAACTTCAGTCTTCTCTCTTTTCCCGGACAGTGGCTCAGTAAGAAACCCGGCTGTTTTGGGGGCAAGGGATGGGCTTCCTCACTTGGGTTCGGCACGTGGGTGGCGGTGTGTGCTCACCTCCTTTTAGTTGTCCCTTAAGTAACCACCGACATTTGTGCAGCTCGTTTTTGTGTTCAGTGGGCCTTCCTGGACCCTGGCTGTTTCATCCTCACAGACCCTGGTGAGTCTCAGTGAGAAACTGAGCCTCCCTGAGGTTAAGACTCGTCCAGAGCCTTGTCACTGGGGAGTGGCGGAGCTGGGATTTGAACCCGGGCTAGGATTCCAGGCCTCGAGCCTCTCCCCTGCGGGGCAACTTTTCCTTAATTTGTTGGGAGTAAGTGCTGTGTAATTTGTTCCAAAGGGAAAGCATCAAGTTAGGACCCCCCCCTTTACCCATGAAGAGGGTCCCCCTGGGCACAGATGCCCCTTCTCACCTGTTCCAGGAGGCCTCAGGGTTGCACCACCCTGCTGTCCTTCTTGGTCTCTGCTGCCACCTCCCTGGGAGGGAATGGGCCGTGGGGGCTTGATGTTTGTGGCCCTGGCCTGGAGGCCTGGGTGGGGCTGGTGGCCCTTGGTGGCAGGTGTCTCAGGGCCTCCCTCAGCTTCTCTGACGAGTCCTTCTGCCTTTGCCCAGATGACCCAGTTCATGAAGGCTGCCAAGAGCGGGACCAAGGATGGGCTGGAGAAGACGAGGATCGCCGTCCTGCGCAAAGTGTCCTTTCTGCATAGGAAAGACGTCCTCGGTGAGGCGCTGTGGCCCGGGCTGGCAGGAGGGTTGGTCCTCAGTCCTGGGACAGAGGGACTGGTGGGCGAGGTCACAGGTGTTGGCTCCTTTGGCTGTGGTGCTTGGGGACTGAGCCCCAAGTGTCCGGCCACTGTCTCAGCCTATTTCCTACTTCTCTTGGAGGCGTAGCCTCTCCCTTCAGCATCCCTACCCTTGCCCCCTGTTGCGGCCTTGCCGCTGGCCTCTGACCTCCCACGCTGGCTGTCTCACCTAGCCTTATCTTTGAATGTTGCTGTTCATTCCTGCCTTTACCTGTCCGCCTGTCTTTCCACCAGCCAGTATTAACTGAACACTTACTAAGTGCTGCACCCCATGCTAGTTGCAGGGACGCCAAGACGCATTGAACAGCATTTCCTCCAGGAGCTCCTGGCCCGGTGGAGGAGATGGGCATGTAGACAGGAAATGTCAATGCAGATGACAGGCGGCATGGTGGCATGATGGCGTGGTGGGGTGCCATGGCGAGAGGTGGAGAAAATGGGTGTGCAGTGCGGGAATGAAAGGCCAGGGGAGGGCAGAAAGCAGGAGAAGGGGGCATGAGTGCTCCGGGCGCAGGAGTGAGCATGTGCAAAGGCGGGGAGGCGGGGACGTAGGAGATGCCAGAAAATGACTCTCAGGGTAGTTCACCGTTACCGAATACTTATCGTGTGCCGGGCACTCCTGAGAGCTTTACAGCTCCTCCCTGGGTGCGCATGAACACCAAACAGCTACAGAGGACTGCCCCGTTCCCCCTTAGGGATGAGGGAACAGGCACAGCGTGGTTCAGTGACCGGCCTGGGGACACACAGGCATGGAAGGGATGGAGGAGGCTCTTCCTCCAGCTGCCGTGAGGGAAGGAGTGAGAGATCGGGGCTGGGTTGTGTGTAAACCAGGGAGAATTTCGAGGCTGTGTGCCCTCTTGAAAAGTTATGTATTTTGCTCTCACTGTGTCCCGGTTTGCTCACCCGGACAGCGGGCTGGTGTGGCTCTGTCTTGGGGCCATGGTGAGGGTGGCTGAGGCCGGCGTTATTCTCCTGGGCTGGCACTAAGTGGGGGTGTCTGGTGCCAGGACTGAATCTTGCTGTCTTGGGTTCAGATCCCAGCTTCACAGCCTCCTGGCTGTGTGACCCTGAGCAGTTAATCCCACCGCTGCACTCACTGGATAGGGGAGCTTTTCAGGGGCCGAACCATGGCCCCTGATGAGGGAGGGAACAGACCCAGGGGTCATTCCAAATGTAGTGGAGTGGCATGGAGAAAGGGCAGGGTGGACAAGCCGGCTGGCTGGGAGCTGTTCCCGGTCGTTCTCCCCACCCCCAGGCTGGCCAGGCCACTAGCGGGCTCTCCCCAGGCCCTCCCCACTCGACCCGTTAGTGCAGATCCTTTCCTAAAGTGACCCTCCCACCAGAGAGGTTATTAATAGCTGTGGCAGGGCTCGAATCACCAGCCAAGAATGTTACCCAGTGGCTCATGGGGGAAGAGGAAGCCGCAGGGTCGGCGGCTGGGGTGGGTGCGGAGTGATGCCCGGGGTACCATGTGGGCCAGGCAGGAGGGCCTTCGCCACTCCCACCCCCATGCTGTCGTTCGCTGTCCCTCTTCCTCCTCCTCTTCTGTCTCCTGTTCAGGTAAGGGCCTGCCTGGGTGTCCCTGTTTCCTCGGCCCCTGGAGTCACTACCACTTCCTCTTTCTTCCCAGCTTCCCCACAGCACCCACTTCCTGCTGCCCATGGCTGCCGCCGTGGGGTTTCAGAGCCATGAGCGGCCGGGGTCCCATCTCTCTGTGCCTGTGTCTCTTGTGGGGGCTGGGACGCCAAGGCCAGCCAGCCAGACCCCTGTGCCCTGCCTGGCCTTCCCCCTTTCTCTCTGCCTGAGCCCCTGGCCCCCCCCTGCCCCCGTCTGAGGCCCGCCCCCACTCGTGCCCGTGTTGCCCTAAGGACACCAGCTGAACTTTCCCCTTTTGCGTGGTTGTATAGTTTTTTAAAAGGTGAAAACACAAAGCCAAACAGCTCGTTCTTTTGAGGGCTTTCTTCCCGTTTTAGGCATCCAGAAGAAAACTATTTTTAGTGCCCAGAGACGGGCACACAGGCGGCCTGGCCTTCGCCGGGCCAGCGTGGGCGGGTCTGGGCAGGGACAGGGACTCTGGCCGAGTGGATCCTGAGAGCCGGGCTGCACCGCATGGTGTTTTGTGTCCCTCCCTCCCTCGCTCACGTTTATTTAGGGACGGACTGCTGTAGCAGAATGTGGCTGTGGACGCAGTGACAGGCTCTGACCCCGTGGGGCCCCAGGCGTTGCTCAGCCCCGGGACCCTGGGCTAGGGCGGTTCCCAGCTTCTGGGGTCTGAGCAGGGTGTGTTGCCCTTGCCCTGCATGTGTCACCAGCCCATCTGACTTTCCAGGTGACTCGGAGGAGGAGGATATGGGGCTCCTGGAGGTCAGCGTTACGGACATCAAGCCCCCAGCCCCGGAGCTGGGCCCCATGCCAGAGGGCCTGAGTCCTCAGCAGGTCTGTGGGAGGAACTGGAGGGTCGGGGTCTGCAGGGGAAGGTCTGGTTCGGGTCCCAGCCTGTTACCTGGGGCCACAAGCTCTGCATCTTGAAGGGGAAGTGATGATTGAGGACTCTTGGCAGAACCCCAGCTGGGGCCTCCTGGGTCCTCCTCTTACCCGGCTGCATAGACTTCCCGAACTGGGTTCCATGGGCTCCACGCTGTTGTCCTGGGCGGTGGGGCCCCAGCCTCTGGAGCTTTGCCTCCCACACCCCTGGCAACCAGAGCAGCTCCGACTTAACAGCTTCAAATGAAGGTGGTGTTTGATGAAAGGGACTGCAGTTAAAAAAGGGCGGAGGAGCACCAAACTAATCAACTCAGAGAGGGCTCTGGAGGCGAGCAAGGTGCCCAGTCCCACCCTCGGTCCACCTGTCATTGAGCTGGGGAATCGGAGCCACCACGGGCTTCTGCTGAGAGCTGGGCCTCCTCAGGCAGTGTCTCCCTTCCCCCAGCATCACACGAGATGGGGTAGCCTTGCTCTGGGACCTTGGCTGGTCACGTTTGATTCCCTCCCAGTCTGGGTTTTCCCAGCCATGAAGCAGGGTGAGACCGCTTTCCTCTGGTTGTGAGGACACTGAGCAAGCCGCGGTAGGGGCACCGAGCTCAGTGAAGGGGTTTGCCACTCTTTTGGGGCGGCAGGAAATCCTGATGTGTGGCCTCCTATAGAAATCAGGGAGCTGTGGCCACACCTCTCATCTTGGGACTCTGCCCGCCCGCTTCCTTCATTCCTGTGCCCTGCCCGGTCCCTGAACAGCATGAGACGTGATGCCCCCACCCTGCCCCACTGCGGCAAGTCACGTCTGAGCAGCTGGAGCTGCGTGGGACCCCAGGCCTGTAGCTCACAGCCCAGGGCTCCGCTTCCGGGCATTGGCCAGTCTCTCCACTCAGGAGCCTTTGCATTTCCTGGGTCAGGCCAGATTAGTTACTCGGGGCCAGTGGCTTTCAACCAAGGTGATTTTGTGTCCCAGGGTACATCTGGCAGTGTTTGGTGACATCTTTAGTGGTCACAACTGAGAGATGCTACCGAAATCTAGGGGATGAGGGCCAAGGATGCTGGGAAACACCTTACAGCGCGCAGGACGGCCCACAGCCCACCGTTGCCTGGCCTCAAATGCCAGCGTGCCGAGGTTGAGGACTCTGCTTGGGGAATAGCGTGGGCAGCAGGGTTCAATGACAGTGCACCCAACTGTGGGACAGCTTGCAGGGCAGCGGCCCGGCCCACCACACAGTCATGGGGCTGTGCGGGCTTCGGTCCGGCCTGGGCTGCAGGCCGGGCAGCGGGAAGAGATGAGAAGGGGTGCCAGAGGCGGGAGGGAGGTGGCAGAGGGAAGCAGGGAAGGTGGTGGTGGGTGCCTGGAACGACGCTCTCAGGATGGCTGTGGGGACACAGTGAGGGTCAGTCACCCTGGACCCAGGTGGACAGGCTCCCCCTGGGCCACCTCTCTGCCCTGGCTTTGCTATATGATAGAATCATCTGGAAAGCTTTGAAAACCCCGATACCCAGGTGGTACCAACTCAATCAGAATGTCTGGAGTGGGGGCCAGGTGACAGTATTGTTGAAAGATGCCCATGTGATGCCAACATGCAGCAACATTTGTGCCCCACTCCCCACCCCCGGTATCTGGGTGAAAGGGGTGCAGGTCACACGTGTCTGAGCTGGTGCTGCTCAGGCCACACAGGCCGCCGATTCGAGGAGCGGAGAGATGGGGATGGTGTGGGGAGAGGGCAGGGGGCTGGGGTGTTTGGCCCGAAGCAGAGCACGCTCAGCGGCATAGGGGGGCAGCCCAAGGACACGTGGGAGGGGGTTGGTTAAGGATTGGATCCACAAGTTGTGGGAGCTGGGATTTCAGTTTTGTCTGAGAAAGACATTTCTCCTAAAGTTGTTCAGAGATGGAGGAGGACACCGTCCCTCCAGGGGAGAGGTAGTGATTCCCCGTCCCTGGAAGCATGTGAGCGGAGGCCAGGACTCGAACCCCAGTGCCCCCTGCCCCATTCTGCAGTGGGGGGAGCATGGGTGTCTCTCTGGGGTGGGCAGGGGCCCTGGAAGGAAATGCCGGCCCTCCAGGCCCCAGGGGTCCCAGGAGTGGGCTCTGTGGGGCATGGGTCCCTTCTGTCCCTCAGTCATTGGCCCCTCTGGGTATTGTGAATCCTCTTCCCATCACCTGGGGTTTGGCGTACCCAGCAGGTGCTGGCTGTGGTTGGCGCAGGCGCTGACTGCGCTCTCTGGCCCGAGCAGGTGGTCCGGAGGCACATCCTGGGCTCCATCGTGCAGAGTGAGGGCAGCTACGTGGAGTCTTTGAAGCGGGTACTCCAGGTATGACCTGGGGCCCCTGGGGAAAGGGCAGGGAGGGCCCTGCAGGGACACTTTGCAAGGAGTGTTTGGGGACTGTGGGCAGTTTTAAGGGAACACAGGGTTTTTGATGTTCGCAGGAGGACTGTGCTTTCTGAAACGAAGTTGGGGTTCTGTGGAATGAGGGTTGTTCTGGAAAGCCCAGGGCAGGAAAGGGGCTGTGTCTTCCTTGCCACTCCGGGAGCTCCCTGGGACAGGGCTGTGTCTTCCTATCATCCCGGAGCATCCTGAGGTGGGGTGTAGGGTGCACCCCCGCTCTCCGTCAGATGCCCAGGGTTGCTAGAGGGTCACGTGACTTGATTAAGCTCTCTCCAGCTGGTCTGTCCTTTGTATTCCTGAAAGGTGAACCCACTGGGATGTTGTGGGCCCGCAGGGAAGGGAATGGCCAGGTTGGGAGCCGCAGAGGGGAGCCCTGACCTCAGGCAGGTGGATGAAAACATCCTATATTTTGGGCAAAGCTGGTTGGTGGTTGGAGCGTGTGGCTCCAGGTCTGGGGGCCGGGGGTCCTGCTGGGGCATCACTGCCACTGTCTGTCAGAGCTCAACTCGGCCAGTCTGGCCCTTCCTCCCAACCCAGCCTCACACATAAGTCACGGGGTGGGTTGTGGGTGGGCACAGAAGGGCCAGGGGGTTACATGCAGGGAGGTCCTCCTAGAAGACAGGTGAGTGAGGATGAGGGACACGTGCCCCCTGTACGAAAGTGCACCCTTGGCCTGTCTAGTTCTCACTGGCCTCGTCCAGGGTGGGTGAGGGGCTGCAGCCCAGCCGTGGGGCGCTCACCCCTGCCTGCCCGGCAGGATTACCGCAACCCCCTGATGGAGATGGAGCCCAAGGTGCTGAGCGTCCGCAAGTGCCAGGCGGTGTTCTTCCGCGTGAAGGAGATCCTGCACTGCCACTCCATGTTCCAGATCGCCCTGTCCTCCCGCGTGGCCGAGTGGGACTCCACCGAGAAGATCGGGGACCTCTTCGTGGCTTCGGTGGGTGTCCCCACACTCTCTTTCCCTGGTCCACCAAGGGAAAAACCACCGCCTGCCGGATCTTGAGGTCATTTGGGCCCGCCTCTGGCCTCTGCCTGCTCACCTTGTCCAAGTCAGGGGATCCAAGGGTGGCAGGGCCTGAATCAGCCCTGTGGTCTAAGCTGGGGGTGGCACCTCCTAGTGCCCAGCATGCCCTTGGAGATGTGTGTAGGCTTGGTGCTGGTGACCTCCAGGAGACCAGCCACCGTGGGCAGCCGCCCGGCGGTCTGAAGCTCCCCTGCCAGGCGCTCCCCGGGTGATCACTGTGTGTGATGCTCAAGCAGACCGTGCCTCGGCCCCCAGAGGGTGCCCAGGGTGCTGGCACCTACGCCGCGCACTGGATCGTGCTCCAGGCAGCCTGGCCTGGCCCCAGCTGTTTTTCCATGTCCAGCAGCTCCGGGGCCCTCTCGGGCCCAGGTCCCCTCTGTGGAATGAGGGGTGCATTGGACTGGTGGTTTTCTGAACTGAAATCTGTGGGCCGCAGAGAGGTCATGGAGCAAAGGAGGGTGACGTCGGCAGACCTCTGCTCTAGTCTGTTTTAGCTGGTCGGGTTCTGCTGGAAGAAAACCTGAGCGCTCAGCAGAGCTGACACCCTGGCTGGCGTGTCCGGTGGGCTTGGGGTCAGGAGCCCTGTCCTTCCTTGACTGAGGAGGGCCAGGGCCATTTCCTTTCCTGGGGGGTGGTGAGGAAATGCAGATAGCACAGGGGTGTCCCGCCTGCACCCCCTTCACCTGTGGGCCAGGGCTGCCACGCTGGGGCAGGGGGAGTGCCCAGCCCTCCTTGTCTCCACTTCTTCCTCCCTGCAACCTCTCTGAGTCCGGTTTCCTCCACTCAGAGGGTGACCAATGTCCCGAACCCAGGCGAGTTGAGATCCCGCAGGGGGTGCCGTGAGAACGGCTGGGGTGCAGTGAGCGAGCGTTGGGGGTGCGGAGCCCCCTCGTGTCGACGTGACCCTCCCTTGCCTATTTCAGTTCTCGAAGTCCATGGTGCTAGACGTGTACAGCGACTACGTGAACAACTTCACCAACGCCATGTCCATTATCAAGAAGGCCTGTCTCACCAAGCCTGCTTTCCTCGAGTTCCTCAAGGTGGGCCTGGCAGTGGGCTGGGGACCCTCTCAGCGGGGTGCAGGCCATGGTGGGGCAGGAGGGCTGCTCAGGAGAGGGGGGGATTTTAGCCCAGTTTCAGGTACCACATCGCTTTGGCCTAGACACCTCCTTTTTCCTTTGTGGCACCCCCAGTCCCATGGGGAGATGGTGGGTTCCTCCTGCCCCCCGACAGGAGAGTGATACGGAGTTACAGGGTCAGTCAGCCTCGTGGGATCCTGGGCTTTGCCAGGTGGAAGGGGAGGCCTGCCATGTCTCGAGGACGGGTGACAGGATGGCGGGCCTGCCGTCGCAGTCCCAGCCGTGCTGGGGCCCGTCTCTCCGATGGGCTGGGCTTGGGTGGGCTTCCAGGTGTAGCTCAGGGTGTCGCTGGGCTGTCCCTTTTCATTATTTGTAAAAGGATGAGAAGAATTTCTCAAAGTGGTATCTTGGGGCTCATGTGGGTGATTAGGGGTGAAAGGACCAAAGGTCTTGTGTAGCTGTGGCCAGGCTCTGCCTGATTTCTTTGGGTACACAATCAGGCATGTCACCTGGAGACCCTACCTTGCAGGGAGCATGCACCTAGTAGAGGGTGCAGGTGGGCCAGGAGCCGGGGCCTCAGCTGAGGAACCCACTGCCCCGATCCAAGAGGGCATCTGACATG
The DNA here is from genome assembly GCF_022682495.2 of Desmodus rotundus. Taxonomy (NCBI): domain Eukaryota; kingdom Metazoa; phylum Chordata; class Mammalia; order Chiroptera; family Phyllostomidae; genus Desmodus; species Desmodus rotundus. Next base: position 9,895,023 of record NC_071389.1, read on the forward strand.
GGTCCTGGGGGTGGATGGTGGCGTCGTAACCGATGGAGATGGGGAAGGGGTATAACAGGTGCAGGGGTGGTGGGGCAAAGGTCAGGGGCAGGAGGATGGGGCCAGGTGAATCCGATTGGACCCTGAGCGCACTGGGTACCTGTTGGGGTGTCCCAGGAGGGAAGACCTAGAGGCAGCTGCGTCCAGTGTGGGTGGCTCTGGACCTGCAGGACGTTGGATTTCAGGCAGTGGGAGCTGCTGCAGAGGTTTGGGCCAGGGCTGGTGGAAGCAGGGGCCAGGGCCAGTAGAAGCAGGGGCCGGGCTGGTGGAAGCGGAGGCCAGTGGAGAGGCTGAGTCACCAGCCGGGCTTGCCGGGATGAGGGCCAGGATCTAGGTGACAAGTGTATGGATGAAGTGGTAGAACCAGATGCAAGAAGCAGGACAGTAAGACCCCTGTGCCCACCCCTCATCCTGGCCTGGGCCCGGCTGCTTTAGTTTAAGTGGAGAGAATGGCTGTCTCAGCTACTTCTAGAGTAGAGCAGACCTCTGTGATAAATTGCTGAATTTCCCAGTTATGCTTTTACTCCAGAGATTCTAACTTGACCACTCTAGATTCCCCAGGGTGAGAGGGGCTGTGTGGGGACACCCGTGGTGGCAGGGAGCCCCGGCAGCAGGACCAGAGACCCTCCCCTGGCTCTTCTCTCAGGCCCGAGGCTGAGCAGAGTCCTGGGCCCGGGGAGAGGAGCCCAGGCCGGGCGGCGTCTGCACCCCTGGCACTGGGGCCTCGCTGCAGAGGGTCAGCGAATGATTCCACCTCGTCTCCAACAGCGGCGGCAGGTGTGTAGCCCCGACCGCGTCACGCTCTACGGGCTGATGGTGAAGCCCATCCAGAGGTTCCCGCAGTTCATCCTCCTGCTTCAGGTACCACCCGGGATTCCCACAGCCACCAGCCTGCAGGGTGCGAACCTTGTGGGGAGGGGTTTCTCATCTCTTATCTGCAACCCTAGCATCTGCTGTGGACTGTGGGTGGGGCCTTGCCTGCACCCCTGCCCGCCTCTTTCTTCACTCCTGGAGTGGAGCCGATCAGATTGGGCTTCGTATTTCCCACCTCCCCGGGGTGGGATTCCGAGTGGCTGGTGGTGGGTGAGCCCAGGATTTGGGAAGGGAATGAAGGCGTGTGGAATCCCAGGGCCTGTGGGCGCTGGGGGTGGGGAGAGGATGCTCAGCGAATGAGCAGACCTGGGCCACTTCAGGCTTCTCAGGGAGCATTAGACCTTCTGCCTCACCACGGGGTCCCCAGAGCTTAGGACACCTCTGTCAGGGGGGAGCCCCACCCCCTCAGCTGGGAAGGAGGGCTGCCAGCCTTAGGAGTGGGCTGTCAGCATGCCATCGATCGGTGACTCAGGGATTGGTCCACACGATTATTTCATTTTTTTCATTCATTAGCTGTTTCTTGAGGCCGTGCTCTATGTCCTGTGCTACCTGTCCAGCTGCAGACGGAGCCTTTCGGACCCAGTCTCCGTAGGGGGTGTGGAGGCTGAGGCTTCCACCCCAGTCAGACAGCGGAGGGCCTGCTAGGGTGGGGGTTCTCAGCTCCGGCTTTCTCTGGGCCCTTCAGGACATGCTGAAGAATACCCCCAGGGGCCACCCCGACAGGCTCTCGCTGCAGCTGGCCCTCACGGAGCTGGAGACGCTGGCCGAGAAGCTCAACGAGCAGAAGCGGCTGGCTGACCAGGTGGCTGAGATCCAGCAGCTGACCAAGAGCGTCAGCGACCGCAGCAGCCTCAACAAGGTGCGTGCCCTTACCCGTTCTGTGGTCTTCCTCACCTGTCTCTCTGCCTCCTGCCTGGTGGCCACCACTAGGGGGCAGTGTTCGCAGAGGGAGGGGCTTGCTTCTGTCTGAGCCCACAAACCTTACCTGGAGGATTATCTCCACGGAACCCCCACATTTATTACTGCTCATGTTACTTTAGTATGAAAGCTCATTTTGTTCATCCATGTAATTGCCAGTGAAGACATCAGAAATGATGGTCTAGAATTGTGCTTATCTGAGTGGGTGGGCCCTGGAGTAAGAGTTAGGGTTAGAATCCAGATTTTGCCACTGGTGTTCACTGTGTGGCCTCGGGGGAATCACGCAACCTTTCTGAACCTCCCTTGCTCCCACTGAAAGGAGAAGTCAAGGGTGCCTGACCCCCAGGGGCAAATGAGGACGTCGGCAAAGCCTTGGGCCCAGAGTCCTTAATATAAGGTGGCCGTTGTCATTGTCCATGTTATTTTTGAAGAAGAAAGATGAAAAATCCATGCTATGTTTTAGGGTTGCAACTAAGGAATATTCTGCCAAAAAAAATCTTGAAAAACTTTCAAACGAACCCATAAAGACTTCTGTTTATGCAACACAGAGCCAGGGCCCTGGCCAGGCGGCTAAGTAGGTTGGAGCGTCATCCCGTGCACCAAAAGGCTGGGGTTTGATCCCCGGGCAGGGCGCACGCAGCTGTACCCAGCTCCACACCCCGGGCTCCGCCTCCTTCCACTCACTAGAGGGTGGTGGTCTGCGCAGGTGGTTCAGGGTGAGGCGACCCTGCCCCAGGCACGTTGGTGAGACACTGGTCGTTCTTCAGGGAAGGGATGTCGTGTGGGGTCATTCAGAACCTTCTGGAGGGAAACCTGCGAGCCTTCTGGCTCTGTGGGCCCGAAAGCAGAACTCAGGCCAGAGACTAAGGCCAGTGAGAGGTCAGCCACGTGGGTGGAATTTTCTAATAGCACAGGAAGGGTGGCCAGGGAGACAGCGGCCCATTTCCGTGTGGACTGCACTTCACAGTATGTGATGCTCTCTGACCCACGTTGCCATTTTTGGTCTTTAGCACAGCCTGCAAAGCCAGGCTGGGACCAGGCAACCTGCAGGGTCCCTTGCAATGCTAAGCTTCAGGGGTCTTACATCTTACGGCTCTCCCTCCTCAGGCCACATCCAGACTGCACGTGTGTTCTGGGGCCCACACAGTAGTTTTTAAGAAAACGGAATAGTTGCCAGCATTTGAAAATGCAGAGATATCATGTAAAATTCAGACCTGTGGATCCTCTTGAAGGATGGGAAGAGCTGGCTTGCTGGCCCACCTGCCTACGAGGGCACCTGAGCAGCAGTTGCCCACCCCTCCTGCCCCCACCCATGTCTTTCCAGCGAGGCTACCTGTGGGCCCCACAGGCATCTGGGTTTGCTCTGTCCATTCCCGGAGGAAAGCGGTGGGAAAAGATGGGGTAGAAGACAGAGCCTCCTCCTGGGGGGATGTCCGCTTCCAGGATTGCTCAAGGTGGGCATGGAGGTTCGGGGTCATCCCTCCCTGCCTTCAGGCAGAATACCCTCGGCTAGTAACACACAAGACTTCTATTTTGAAATATCTCTCAAGAAAAGGACTTGGCCATGGCCATCTCTGTGAGTCCTTAATGGTCTTTGCACTTGGGAGTATCTTCTTCTGTCCTGTCGTTTAGCTCCTTTTCTGTAACCGGGAGGCTTTCTCTTGCCTCTGCTCACACACCTGTGCAGCCGCAGTGGGAAGAGGTGGCTGGGAGAAGGAAGGCCCTTTCCATAGTACTTACTCTGGGCAGAGCCATCTGTCCCCCGTGGGGACCGGGGCGCTAAGGAGTGGTGGTCACTGGCTGGAGGCCGGGAAAAGCTGTTGGTCTTGGGAAGAGAACTGAAGGCTCTGAGCCTGTTTCTCCACCTGTCCAGTGGGGGGCGTGTTCGATGCAGGTGGCTGTGGTGAGGAGTGGCTGGTGGCCACCACTGGGCCTTCCCTCCTGCCAGGGCCCCTTGGGCAGCCTCAGCCAGCTCTGAGACCAGGCTGGTGATTGTCCTTCTGTTGTCCCCCACTCAGGGGACAGCGGAAGTGAAACTGGGTGTGCCCCAAGCAGAACCTTGCAGCTCTTTCAAAATGTGCCTGCTCAGGACCCTCCCTGGGGATGTTTGTGCAATATCTGAGTTTTTTTCTTCTTTTTTAAAAATCTGCCGAAGGAGCAGGGAGATGGTTTCCAGAAGCCCAGGGACTTTCCTCTTCCAAGTTCTGGGTCACGGCACACTTGGCAGTCTTCCATGGGGCCTGATCTTCTGAGTCCCAGTTGTGTGTTCGTGAGCAGGTGGTCAGCTTATTGGCAGAAGCAGTGGGATGGAGAAGCTTGGTGATAGTGGGGGAGCACGGGGAACCCTGAGTCTTCTTGTATTAGGAGCAGTGGGGCCCTCCCCAGACCCTGTGGCCCAGCCAGGAGCTGGGGGGACAGCGCATATGGCCTGGCTTCATCCAAGCTGGGTCTCGACAAGTCACTTCACCTCAGGAATCTCCGTTTCCTCCTCTGGGGATGGGGGTGGCCTTGGGACTGCTGAGCCAGCAAAATGACAAGGGGAATCTGGTGCCGAGCACAGTACCCGGCGCACTGTGGGGGTTCGTACCGCTGGGACTTCTGTGTTGGTGAGACACGCGGTTCTTTCGAGGTTGACAAGGCTTTCTTTCCAGGAGAGGTTTTGGGGTGCTCTGCCTTTTTCCTAGGGAGGAAGAGGAGCATAACACTTGTCCTCAGAGTCACGGGTTTTGGGAATGAATTTTGCTCACAACCATCCCCCCACCCGACCAAATATCCCTGCTAGTAAGAAGATGTTTTCCCAGAGGGACCCTGGGTTGGATGGTGGTCCCTGTGCTGGAAGGGGGTTCTTGGTGTCCAGCCTGAGATTGGCAAATGCCTGTGGGGTTGCCTGAGGCTTGGAGGGCCTTGGCTGCCTCAGAGGGTCACCTCACTGACCAGCAGAGCTGTCCAACCCCATCGGGAGCCCTTCCAAGGGGCGAGACCGGCCGAGGAATTTCAACAGGTCAGGGCACACGAACAGGACCGCCTTCCCCGCCAGGCGTCGGCAGTGGGGACAGCTGTGGTCTGCACAGTGGCCCCCGTGTGCCATGTGCTGGGCCAGCTCCTGGGGTGTGCCACCTGCACTGTCACACAGGGCCAGCGCTCGGAAGGGCCCCGCACTGGGCTTAAAGCTCTGCTGTTGCCGTCTTGAAATTTGTAATAACTTTTGACCGAGGGCTGCGTTTCATCTTGCCCTGGGCGTGGTGAGTTACGAGGCCAGGTCTGCTCCTGCATTCATTACCCTGGTGACCTGAGCCGTGGAAGTTGTCGCCCCACTTGTCAGGTGCAGTGTGGAGGCCTACCAGATGGCGTCACAGCTGGTGCTCAGGGAGCCAGGGTGGGGGCACGTCTGTGACTCGGGAGCCTGCATCCCTGGCAGTGCTAGTCATGCGGGATTGCTGTGGGGACGGGCTGCCAGTGGCTGGCTCACCTGAGAAAGAAGTGATGGCTGCTGGGCAGGGCGGGTGGTCAGGGAGCCCAGCATGTGTGTGGCCCTCCCAGCACCTCCCATCTCCCTGGAGGTGGAGGCCGTGGCCCTGCCTTATCCCGCCTCTGCCAGCCTCGGTCTCCCAGTAGCTGGAAAATTCTGGCTCTTCGGCATGGGGATGTCTGGGTAACAGCCTGCGGGCTTGTTGGTGTTGACCTTGCTCTGTCCTTCTCCTCCAGCTGTTGACCTCGGGCCAGAGGCAGCTGCTCCTCTGTGAGACGCTGACAGAGACCGTCTACGGCGACCGCGGGCAGCTGATCAAGTCCAAGGAGCGCAGGGTCTTCCTGCTCAATGACATGCTGGTCTGTGCCAACATCAACTTCAAGTAAGTGGGCCTGGGCTGTCACCCCTGCTTGGGGACCCATTTCTGTCCTGTCCTCAGTCCCTTGCCTGGCCCCTCTGGGACAGGGTCTCAGTGAACTCTGTGATATACTGGCTTCCTCTCCCGTCCCTCTTGGCCTGCTCTGTCCCAGGTCCCCAGGTTTCCAGGAAGCACCTGGAAAGGTCCTTGGTGGCTACCGCCAGCCCGGGGCAAACAGCTGTCGGCTGTGCAGTGTGATCTGTCTGGAGACTCTGGAGTCTCCTGAGTTTTGACCACTTTGAAATGCTAGAGATTGTTCCTTGTATCTGCCCGAATCGCAGCTGCTTTAGTTCACATAGCTTCTCTCAGGCTACATCTCCGTGTTTCCCAGCAGGAGTCCTCGCCTTTTTTCCCATGGCCCAGAACGTCTTCCTCTGCAGGAGCCTGGTTTGGGTCAGGGGTTGTAGAAGTGCCCAGAGCTGGGCCGCCAGGCTGTGCCTGGAAGAGTTGGAGCCCTGGATGGGGTGGGGGTGATTCTCGACACCGGAGTCTGCAGACTTTCGTCCCATGGGCTGCATCAGGCCTCCAGGAATCCTGTGTTCAACTCACATAGAGAGGTCACACAAAGATAGAGACATTTGACTTGACTTGAAAATGTGAAGAGCCCGTGTTCTGGGCCCACACGGCCCGGGGCCACACAGGCCTGGGGCTGGGCCACATGTCCTCTCTAATGGGGCTTGTGCTGTGCTGTTCTTCACCGTCCCCATCGGTGGGCACACTTCCCTTGCTTGGCCGTGGGCCCTTCCCAGCTGGGCTCTTGCCCACCTGTGCAAGAAGATCTCTGCTCTCAGTCTCTAATTGCACTTCTAAAAACCCCACGGAACAACAGTATGGTCACCATAACCCCGATCCAAGAGGGAAAGCAGTTGCCTGTGGTCGAATGTCCATCCCAGCTGACTCTCCTGCCCTGGCCTGGAACACATGTGGGGTCAGGGCACCTGGAGCCCGACGTAGGCTCCACACCCGGAGTGGGCTGTGCGTTCCTGCCCGCTGCCAGGACCAGGGCGCGGTGCAGAGCTGGGGATTGTCTGTGGTTGTGGGTCCCGGGCTCCAGAAGGGGAGCAAGCAGGGCTGTTTGGAAACTTGGACACTGTTAGTCCGTCATATGTTTATTGGGCCCTTACTTTGTGCCAGTTCACGAGTCTGGGCAAGACCCAGCCTGCTAGGGGCTCCAGCAAGGAAGCCTCTGTCCCAGATCACTCCCTTCCTCCCGCCCTCCTGCCCTCACACACTGATTTTTAGGTCCCATTGGTGTCTGAGGCACCACATGCGACCCACACCCTCTCTGCCTGCCCAGCATGACGTGGAAGCGAGATGGGGATGCTGGTGGCCCATTCGGGGGTCCGTTTGGGTGGTTGGGGGTGAGTTGTGTGACATATCAGAGCAGCAGCGTCCTCATCCAGAATAACACAAGACACAAGCTTCCTAGCAGAGCCGTGGTGGGGATAGGTGACAGAAAGCCCATGCCCAGCCCAGGAAGAAGGCGCTTGGTGTGGTCCCCTCTGTCCACCCCTGGCCCCTCCCAGTGGCCAGCCCCCAGCAGTCTCATCCCCCGTAGAAATGACTCGGTAATAGTGACGGCCTTTCCCTCCTTCTTGTCTTTTTCCTCAGGCCTGCCAACCACAGGTAGGGGCTTGGGGGGCATGTGATTCTGGGGCTGGGGCTGGGCCCTGGGTACCTGGTGCTTCTGCCTCACTGACAACTCCCTGCCCTGCCTGGCTTGGCTTTGGCCTGAGCTGCCGTGCTTGGGCTGTGAGGTGCCTGGCCGGGCTGGTGTTCTGGGAAGCGCGCTCTGGGCTGGCCCTGGGGCTGGGTGCTGCCGGCTCACAGGCCTCGCTGTCTTTGTCCTGGCAGGGGCCAGCTGGAGATCAGCAGCCTGGTGCCCCTGGGGCCCAAGTACGTGGTGAAGTGGAACACGGCGCTGCCGCAGGTGCAGGTGGTGGAGGCGGGCCAGGAGGGCGGCTCCTATGACAAGGACAACGTGCTCATCCAGCATGCTGGCGCCAAGAAGGCCTCTGCCTCAGGCCAGGCCCAGAGTGAGTACCTGCGGGGCTGCTGCCCGGGGAGCGTCTGCCCAGGCTCGAGTGCCCACCTGGGGCCCCCAGGCCAGTGGGCGGCTTGGCCCAGAGGCTCTTGCCGGTTGGCAGCCCCACACTGCGCACGAGTGCACAGCCACAGGTGTGCAGGCACTGGCTGCAGTCACACCGCTGAGCCATCCCAGCCCCGTGCGCCCTCGTGCCCCACCTGTGCACGCACAGGCAGTGACTTTGGAGCCAGAGAGTGTGACTTCCAGTCCCCGCCTGGCCATTGCCTGCCTCCCTGTGTGACATGTACAGGTGTCGCCTCCTCTCTGTGCTTCAGTTCGCCCCTCTGGACAGTGAGGGTCCCCCATGACACTCACCCTGCCCCCTGCATCCTTAGGGACCAGGCTCAGGGCTGCCTGGCCCTGCCTCGCTCCTCCTTCCCCTGTCCTGGCCATCCCCTCAGACTCTGGGACACTAGGAGAGTGACGCTCGGTGGCCTCTCTCTCTGTCATGTGCTTCTCTGCCTCTGTACGATGGCTGAGATCAGTGTGGTCAGTGATTGGGCTGCTGCCCTTTCCTCCACCTTTGTCCCTTTGCTGTCTGTCCTGTACCCGTCCCCAGAGCCAACTCTTCAAAGCGCAGGTCGGGTCTGTGTGTGTCACGGTGACTTCCCTGCGTCTCAGGTTGGAGTTCCCGGTCTCCGCTCCTAACTTGGGCCGTTCGCCCCTCCTGAGGTGCCCCCGTGATCCCCCGACATGGCCACACTGGCCTCTCGGTTCCTGGGTGGGACCGCCCCTGCCCTGCCCCAGGGCCTTCTCCTGCCTCCGCCCTTTCCCACGGCACACCCCTGCCGCCTTGTTCTCGTCCACGAGCCCTTGCTCACCCCAGCTCAGGTGGCCCCTCCCCAGGAAGCCAGGTCCCGCCCCCCTCCCACCCCCACCCATGCTCTCAAGGCCATGTTTGGCCCCTTGGCGTGGCTGTAGCCCTGCCTGGAGCCCGTTTGAGGTGGTGTGAACAATGTTTGCTGAGTGAATGAAGGGTGCTGAAGCACAGGGCCAGCAGAATGGAGTGCTTGGCTAGGAGGTGCTCGGCCGCATCTCCTCTCCCCACCGTCCCGCTCGGCCTCGGGCTCAGACTCGGGGCTCTGTCTGTCACCTGACCCTGGAGATTGCGTCATGGGGCTGTTGGCAGTTCTGGAAATCGAGGGTGATTGCATCACCCTCGCCCTTGGGGGGCTGGGCCAGACAGCTGCGCCCACGTCTGGATGCGGGGTCTTTTCCCCAGGCCTGTGAGGCTGCAAGGGCTGCCTGTCTCCAGAGGCCTCCCTGGGGAGGGCCCTGGCGCCACCTCCCGCCCAGGCTCTCCTCCACTCCCCTCTGCACTCTGCCCTCACTCTGGGACCCTCCCTCAGCTACAGTTTGTCTGTGGCCGCTTTCCTGAAATGAGAGTAATTTCAGGAACCCCTTTCGGGGGAAGATAGAAATTCTTGTTGAACTCCAGTTGGCTGTGAATGATTTTTTTATTATATTGTTATTCAAATGTGTGCAAATATAAGACTAGGTATAATAGACGCCTTATGCTCATACCCCTTGAACAACTATAAAACCAAAACGAAAATCACAAATGGGATAAAAATGAAGCTACAAAACAATAAAATTCAAATGAACAGCATTAATTTCTTGTGGGTGATGTTGTTTTGCTGGGACTAAAGTGCTCACAATGTGGAAGTGGCCTCCTGTGGGGCAGGTTCCCCTGAGTTCTCTGCACCCACGGCACCGGGCGCCTTATGGTGGCCCGTGTTCCCCACCAGCTTACATGTCGGGGTCTCTGCAGAGCCCGTCTTGTCCTGTTTTTGGCATGAGCATCGCTCACTTCCCCTGTCCACTTTGCTCCTTGATCCTTATTGGGGACCAACAAGTCGCCTTGATCAGGACCGAAGTCCATGGAAGCCCTGACTCTCTTCAGTGGAACGTGGCTTTAAAGTCACTATATCCAGGTGACTCAGGGTGCGCATCTGCTTTTTTTAATGATCTCAACGACAACCCAAAATAACTCCCCTCCCTGGGGTTCCATAAGATCTCTGCTTGGGAAACCGTGACCTAGAGAATGCAGCCCAAACCCCCAGCGTGGTGCTCAAGGACTTCCCCATCCGGGCCTGCCGGCCCCTCCTGCCCTGCCTCTCGCTGCCCACTTCCCATGGCCCGACACTCCACCTGAGTCCTCAGCGGAGATCTGGGCTTCCTCACCCCCATCGCTGTCCGGCTGCTCTGATATCATTCTCCTCGGCCCCTGCCACCGTTTGCGGTTGCAGTTGACTGCTCCCCCGGCCCCAGGCCATAAGCTGCGTAAGAGTGGGGACCCTGCCTGTCTTGTTCACAGCCGTCTCTCTAACACCTGGAATAGAACCTGGCACACAGTAGGTCCTCAGGATGTTTCTGAACGACTTGCTGTTCATGGGCTTCCTCAAGCCACAGAGCCTTTGCACATGCTGTTCTACTTCTCGGTGGTGCCCCCCACTCTCCTGGCTCCGTGAGGCTCCCCATGTCTTGCAGGCACAGTTGGTTCTCAGTCTTCCGGTCTCCTATGGCCCTTTGTACAGACTGAGTGCGGCCTGGATCGCAGGTGCTAGGCTTTACCTGTGATTGGATCTGAGCCCCTCAGTAGACACGAGCCTGGTAATGTTTCTCCCCGCATCTCTGGTGCCACACCCCCAGGGCGACAGCTCTCCTGTTTGGCAGTGAGTGGGTGCTCGGGTTCTCGTTAGCGTCTTCCCACTCCCGGGGCTGACTTGGGTCTCCCTCTGCTCAGATAAGGTGTACTTCGGTCCCCCGCGACTCTTCCAGGAGCTGCAGGACCTGCAGAAGGACCTGGCCGTGGTAGAGCAGATCACCCTCCTCATCAGCACGCTTCATGGCACCTACCAGGTACACGGTGCTGGCCTGCCCTTGGGGGCTGAAGGCCCCTCCCTGTGGGCAGTGCCCCGACTCAGCAGGCAGAGTGGGGGCAGTTCTCCTGGCCTCGTCCCCTGATGTGGTGTTGGCTCTGTGTTTTCACCAGCAGCAGGAGTGGTTACGCCCCCTGTGGCTGCCTAGGAGTCTGGGGTGTGGCCCCTGGTTCAGGCTGAAGCTCTGGTTCTGGTCGATGGGGGGCCTGGCTGCTGGACATTTTTTGTTATAGTTTTTTGCACAGTCTTGCAACCCCTTCCTGACTTTGCCCCAGGCTGCAGAGGAAGCCGGCTAGGAGGGGGTGTCCCTCTCAAAGCAGAGGTGCTAAGTGGGGTCTGAACCAAGGGCTGGGCAGCCTGCTGCAGCCCAGAGCTCAGGGGAGTTGGCCCCCGCTGTGGCTGACCGAGCGTCCTGCTGGGCCCTGTGACCTCTCCCCAGTTTCTCTCCCTGGGGCACCCCAACTGCCGTAGGATCTGGGGTGGCTCTTGGGGAGCTAGTGGGCTGTGTGGTGACTTCACTGGCCTTCTCAACCCTAGAACCTGAACATGACTGTGGCTCAAGACTGGTGCCTGGCCCTGCAGAGGCTGATGCGGGTGAAGGAGGAGGAGATCCACTCGGCCAACAAGTGCCGCCTCAGGCTCCTGCTTCCCGGGAAACCCGACAAGTGAGAGACAGAGGGGCCCGTGGTGAAGTGGAGGTGCTCCCTTTGTCAGTGTCGCTGTGATGGGAGTGGGGGTGTGCGCACTGCGGGCCATGCCCAGCACAGCGTTGGGCGGAGCAGGTGCTCGCAGTTGAGTGAGCGGATGAGCGAGCGAATGAACAAGTAAAGGGGCAAGCCCATCCCCTGCTAGGGCACTCGGACACTCTGCTGTTGGCTGGTTCCATTTGTCCCGTGTCCTTTTCACTTACATCAGACGGAGATGTCCCCTGGGACCAGGCCCTGGGTCTCCTCTCACGGGCCCTCCTGCCTCCCCCAGCGCTGCCCCGTTCCCTAATGCCCCCACAGCAGCTTGTGGTCCGTAGACCCGCAGCTGCCGTTTGTGGAATTGATGACAGCCTGGCAGAGGTGGGGAAAGGTACCTGTCCTTCCGCAGCTCGGCGAGGTGGGCATTATTAACCCGTTTTACAGATGAGGAAGGTGAGGCTCAGAGAGTTACGTGCCGGGTCCAAGGCCACATAGTAAGAGGTAGAGCTGGGTTCCAAGGGGTCTGACTGTGAAGCTTAGGATGGCGCAGTGAGGGGCTTGGAGCCCAGGCTTTGACCTTCTGGGTGAGGGGCAGAGTTATAAGCAAAGCGGCTACAGGGAAGGGAAGGTTGGAGCATGGCTGTTGGAGGCAGGGCCGTGAGCCTGAGCCCAGGAGGCAAGGCTCAGGACTGGAGGCGGGGAGGCAGCACCTTGGAGCCCTAACCAGGTCTGTCACCGCCCTGCTGAGTGGCCTCCCTTCCCTTCTCTGCACCCCTTCCTCCCCCTGCACCGCAGAGGGTTAGTGACATTGGTCCAGCTCACCTCCTGGGGGCTGGGATGGCCCCTTGCGGGGGTAGGCCCCACAGAACACTGAGGGGCCCGTGATGCTCCAAGGTGAGAGGACAGTGTGGGGACAGCAGTGACCTCCAGCTGCCCCAAGCCTGTGTGTAACCCCATTCATTCATTTCTTTACTCATTCACGTGTCCCTTTGGCAAACATTTGCCGGCAACTGCGCTGTGCCAGGTGCTGGGCACAGACCCGAGGGAGACTCGTTCCCCTTGCGGAGGTTCCCGGTCAGACACGCACAGGTGTCTGATAAGGCCTGTGGGAAGCTGACCACGTGGAGCCCTGGAGGGGCCTCTTGAGTCACAGCCCACAGAGGGCCAGACACCTCTGGCTTTGCTGGGCACCCAGGCCGAGGCACCTGGGGCTGGGCTGGAGTGTGGCCTGGCCACTCTAGGGGAGGTGCCTTCCTCCTGGAGCCGTGGTGGGTGGAGGGGCTCCTCCCCCAGGGGACTGAGGCTTTGCCTGGTGGGCCACGGGCCTCTCTGGCCTCCCTTGATGCCCCGTGCAGACTCACTCTTTCTCCGGGGCATGTGGGGTGAGGGAAAAGTTGGGTGCTTGCGCTGGGGGAGCCAGACCCTTGTTCCGAGCACTCACACGTCTTCTCACCAAAGGTCCGGCCGCCCCATCAGCTTCATGGTGGTCTTCATCACCCCCAACCCCCTGAGCAAGATCTCCTGGGTCAACAGGTTGCACTTGGCCAAGATTGGACTCCGTGAGTAGAGCCCCAAAGAGAGCACCTCAGGAGGCAGGCTCGGAGGAGGGGAGTTGTGGGGTGTGTATCCGGGTGTGTGTGGGGGGCATCCAGGCTTGTGGGGGAGGAGGCTCCTGAGTTGGGGGGAGGTGGTGGAGAAACAGCTGGAGCAAGGATCCTAGTCCTGAGACCCTGCTAGTGACCTTGGACAAGTCACGTCCCCTCTCCAAGCCTCAGCCTCGCCGTCTGTAAAACAGTGGGAGTTGACACAGGTACATCAGTTGTTGCCAGGGACCGGGGGCGGGGGGCATTGGTGACAGACTGCTAAGGGTGTTTTGTTTTTCTTTGTTTTTTGGTGGGAGTGATAAAGAGGCTCTCAAGTTTGGAATGATGTGCCCAACTCTTAATATACTAGAAACCGGGGGAGTGTACACTTTAAAAAGGCAGCTTCTGTGGCAGCTGAATTATAGCTCAACTAAGCCACTGCCAAAAAACGTTGCTGGTTGGATGAAACTGATTTTCAACCAAGGATCTCTTTGGGGTTTTTTTGTTTGTTTGTTTTCTCCCAGGTACTTCCTAATAAAATAGAGGTAATGATGGCTATCTGTATTCACAGAGCGCTTCCTTGTACACGCGTTTTTCTAAGCACTTCACATACTTCCTTCATTTCCCCATCACGGCGACCCTCCGAGGTAGGGCTGTTGTAAACCCCCTTTGACAGTTGAGCGTCCCGAGGCCCTGAGAGGTGCGGGGACTTGCCTGAGCTCACACAGCAGGAAGGGGTGGACGCGGGGCAGTTGCTCCCTGTGCGTGGCCCACTCTCAATCCCTGTCCATTCTGCTTCCTCAGGTTGGCGAGTGTCTGCCGGTCAAACCACATTCGCTAAGTTATGATTTTACTTGTGCTTTTTGTGAATTGACAGAAGGCCCAGGTCCTTGCCGGGCAGAGCTGTTGTTCCCTGTGATGTCCTGGAATTCTCATTTGCGGATTCCAGCCAATAGCGGCGATTTCTTTTTCCTTCTTGTTTCTGCTGTGATCTTTTTGTAGATAAGTATATATTTCCAATAGTTTTGAGACATTTCTGGAAAGAAGTCGGGACTTTTGTCAGTGGCTTTCATCAATTAAGAAACTGTTTATTGAGTCTCTACAGTAATTTCAGGCTCCGGGAAAGGAGCAGTGGCAAAGGTAGAAAGGTCCCTGCTGTCACGGAATGCACAACGTAGGGGGGGCAGGCAGACTTCACATGAGGAGCAAATTCACAGGGAGGGGTGCGCTGTGAGGGGTACAGCGCTGGGTGACGTGACTGGCACCAAGCCTGGGGGTCGGGCATGCTGTCACGGAGGGCGTCTGAGGCGGTGACATCTGAAACCATGCACAATTGTGGGAAAAATCACCCAGGCTTGAAAACAGTGAGTGCAAAGGTCCTGAGGTGGCCAGAGCTGGTGAACTGGGCAGGTGGAGGCGGGAGCAGGTTTTCCAGAAAGCCAGGGTGAGGTGTATAGAGCTCACTCGGGATGTGACAGGAGCTGTTTGACAGCTGGAGGGCGGCGTGGCCTGGCTTCTGTTTGAGTGAATCATTCTGGCACTGTGTACAGAGGGCACGTGGAGGTCAGGGTGGGGGGGATAGGGAGGAGGCTGTGGCTTCGGAGGAGGCAGGATCAGAGGCTTCTGCTCATCCAGTCCCTTCTTGGATCTGGTGCTGATGTTGCCAGGCCTCCGCTGGCTGTTTCGTGGTGACCAGGAGAGTGGAGGAAGGATTTGAAGCAGAGGCTGTTCCCTGCCCTGGCAGCGGACTCAGAATTCTAGCCGGAGGAAAGGCTAGGTCGGCTCCCCACCTGCCGGGCCGCAGGCCCCTCGCTCCTCTCCCGCCTGTGCAGCGGTCGTGTCCTGGGCAGATGCCTAAGCCCTGATGGTCCACCTGCTCTAAAGGCAGGTGGGTCTCCTGTTGGAACCCCAGGTGCTTTGCTGAGTGGAGCCTGGCGTTGGAGGGAGAGGCATCAACTGATGTGAGCATCTCAGTTCTGGGCAGCCTGTGAAGCTCAGCCACCCTTTTTCTACACAGCAAAAAGTTCTCGCTGCAGCAAAAAGTTTTAATGGAACGACAGTCATTTGAAATCTTATTTGAATGCCTGGGTCCCCCTGGGGCTTGAATAATTTGTTCCTTCTATTTTGCCAGTTTGTTTTTTTATCTTCAGTGCCTGATGGGGAGGGGAAAATAACAGGAGCCTGTTGGAATATATTTAAAAAATTTATTCACAAAGGATATCATGCCTTTAATTTGTTTTTCTGTATCTCACTCTCCCTGACTGCAATGCTGATCATACTCCACTGAAGACTGAGAAAGGAGAGGACTGGCATCTGGGAGGGGGTGTCAGCTCTGCCCTTGGAAGGACAGGGGGCCTGGCGAGTCTGGGGACCCGGTTCACCCCCTGTCACGGCCACTACTGTGCCGTGTGGCCCCGGGGTGGGGAGCAGGCTTCCTTTCCTTGCTGTGTTTTGAGATCTTAGCGCGAAGTGGAGCCGGCCTGCCTGGGTTCAGCTTCCCGCTCTGCCGCTTACCTTACCAGCTCCGTGACCTCGGGCCAGTGACCCAGCTTCTAGATGCCTGGGGCTCGCCGTCAGAAAGTGGGGATGATGCCAGTGCCCCCACCACAGGTCCCCAGTGAGCGTGCGGGCAGACGGTGCGTGGGGGGTGTCTGGGACGGCCAGCAGCTGCACGGGGGAGGAGCTCCTAGCACAGGGGTGTCTGCATCGCACAGCCTAAGGTCACGCGTGATGATTAGTGCAGAGCCGGGCCAGGAAGCCCTCCCACCTCTCTGCCGATTACTTTCCCATGTGTATGGGCCAGAGAAGGGCTGCGGGTGGGAGGTGCTAGGGAAGGAAGGGATTTCTGATGCCCCCTTCCTGTGTCTCCCCCATCCACAGCTGTCAGCTTCCCTGGCTCCTGGGCCCCTGGCCCCTCCCCCCCACGGCCTCCTGTCCCTCACCCCTCGGGCAGGGCAGGCTGTGTGGGGGTTGATCCCATGCTCCCAGGGGCATATTCTCACAGGCACTGCCTGGGGTCCCTCCCTTGCTGCCTGTGACCTGGCTGCTTTTCCAGCCCCCAGCCCTCCCAGCGATGCCGTTGCTCCTCCTGGCCATGGTCCAGTTGCGGAGATCTGATCCGGGGGGGTGTGCACTGTCACCCCCATGTCCTCGGACCCTCAACCAACCCTGAGCCTGGGACCTGGCCAAACCCTCAGCCCGAAGTAGTGGGTCTGCCCTCTGGGTGGGGCAAGACTTGGGTTTTACCCCTGCTGGCTGCCCAGGGCCACTTCCCTGGCCTCCAGTGTCTGTCTGCAGGGGAGGGGTGTTGGGGAAGACTGGTGCTGAGGCCCTGCCGGCCCTGATGTCTGAGCTGGGAGTAGGGGAGGGAAGGTAAAGAAGGGCAGTCGGCTGTCCACGGGGCAGAGTGACAGAAGGCATGACGCTGCGGCTGAACGCGGGAGGCGCATGGGAGGCAGGTCAGGGCTGGAGAAGCAGGGCGGGCCAGCGGTGCTGGTGGGGCAGCCCTGTGGGCATCACCTAATACTGTTGCGTAGTGGTAGGCAGTGCCCTTACCCTCCAGGACGATGGTTGTAGTGGGTACTTTTCTTGGGTGCCAGCGTAGGCCGAGCGTTCTCTCTGTTCTTTCCAGTGCTCCCAACGGCTCCAGTTGGTTGGAATTATCCCTGCATTTTCCAGACGAGACAGCAGTCTCGGCGGGGTCAAGTGCCGAGCTCAGTGCCACACTGAGCGGGGTGGGGGGGGGGGGGGCTGAGCCGGGATCTGCCAGGCCCCCCCCCCCCCCCCCGGCAGGGCCAGCCTCCCGCAGCCTGCAGGGTTGTTCCGTGGGCTCGGAGATGGGGGGCGGAAGGGGACGGGGCCCCCAGCCCTGAGCTGCCCTTGCTGCCCCATGAATAAGCCTGCTTGTGTTCAGTGGGTGCTATAGGGCTGGGCGCTAAATGAGCCCCCACTTAACGTCATTGGAAAATCATAGCTTTGCTGTCGGTGCCAGGCCTTAATGTCACTTATCCCAAGCGGGCCCTCAGTTTTCAGCAGCAACAGCCTTCTAATTTGGTCCCAGCCACTCTGGTTTTGTGATGGGGACAATAGCAGTGGCAGATGGACAGCCACGACTCCATTTTCTTTTAACGTTCCCAGGTGCAGGCAGAGAAGGCACCATCTGGAAGGAGAAGGTCAGGTCATTACAGAAATATATACTAATAAATTGCCAGGACTCGATGGGCTGTGGGTGTGGGGGGAGGAGTGGAGCTCAGCGCGATGCGGTGATGGGGGGAGTTACCTTCCGGGACTGAGCTCCAGGAGGCCGCCTGGTGAGGGGTGGGAGCTGCCTGGTAGAGGTGAGGGGGCTGTGACTGTAAGCTCCTCGAGAGCAGGGACTCACTCAAATCTCGCGCACCTTCATTCCTGCAGAGGAGGCGGGTGCTGCCCACAGGCGGGTGGGCTGTCTCGGCGATCACCCCGCGTGGCGTGTGCTGTGTGAAGTGCTCCTGCGGCTTAGTTCCTCGGCCCCGGGCCCTGCCTTTGACTTCCCTCGGCCTCTGTTTGCTCAGGGTAGAATGGGGTGGAGACACCGAACCCTGGTGGCCGCGAGGATGAAACGAGACAGCACGTGGGACAGCTTTGCAAGCTGTGAAGTGTGGAACGTGTGGTGGTGCCGTCCTGTGCCGTAGTTGTCCTTGTCCTTTCCTCGATGGCCTCTCCTCCTCAGTGGAAGGAACCACGTTTGATGGGACGTTGTCTGCGGGGCCCAGTGGGGCAGAGGGTCCGTTTAGGGAGTGAGCTCACCGCCCAGAGACTCTACTGCTGGTGGGAGTGGGCGCACCAGGTGCAAGAGCCGAATGGGGACAGGTGCGGGAGCCTCCACCGAGGCGGGTTGCCCGAGTGGTAATGGCTGACATTTGCAAAGGTCTTTAACGTCTCAAAGAACATCCATTCCTGCTACCTCATTCCAGCTCCTCTTGCTGTGACTGACATTCAGGTGCTACTTTCCTCTGGTAGCAATGGCATTTTTAAAAAATCCACCTTATTGAGGTGTGATGGACATAGGAAAGCTGTGCATACTGAGTGCATACAGCCCAATGAGTCTGGAGGTTCGTGTGAACCCGTCACCACAGTCTAGGCCATAACAAGGCCCTCCCCTCCACAAATGCCCTCCTGCCTACCTATCTGTTATTTTTTCTGACAAGAACAATGAACAGAACTCGGCCCTCTCGGCCAGTTTTGAGTACATGATATGGAATTGCTGGCTATAGGCGCTGGGCTATGCAGATGGCCTAGGACTTCTTTAGTTGTCTTGTGTAACTCACACTTTGTGCCCTTCATTGACGTCCCCTGGTTTCCCCTCCCGACGGTGGCATTTCTCTGGGGCTTGGTGGGAAGGCTGCTCCCCTTACAGTTCAGTCAATGGCCTCTCCTCCCATTTCCAAAGCTCCCCGCCCCCCCTCAGCTTGTTGTCACTGTGTTAAGTGGCTGCTCTCACTCGAGGTGTCCCAGCGTCTCTGGCTTTTGCCTGCTCGTTGTCCAGCGTCCCCATGTCCAGGGTCAGTCATGCTCATGGCTGTCGGTAGGGGGCGGGGTGCTGGGAGACTTTCTGGTTTAGTACAAAGAACCCAGGCTTTGACTTTCAACAGACCTCGGTTCCCAGCTGGGCTTGGCCGTCAAGATGATGTCCGCCCCATCATCCGTAAAGTGCAATTGTCATCTGACTGCGCTTGGTTACCGTGAAAATGAAGCCAGGGGCCACGTGTCGCACTCAGTGTGGGCCTGATGCGTGGATGCGCAGTAGGTGCGCTTTAGCTGCACCGTGCCCCTGCCGTCTGGGTCCTGGGAAGGCGGTTGTTATGTGGAGTGTAAGGTTGGGCTCCTTAGTGGGGACAACTCTTTGGAGGAGATAGAGGTTTGCTCGCACACTCACTGGCTCACTCCTTTCATTGGTTCTTTTAACCCACGTCCGCTGAGCACTAACTCTGCGCAGGTGGCGTGCTGGGTGCTAGGGAGACAGTGGCGAAGGAGATATCCCAGATCCTTCTGTCCTGAACTGACACTCCAGAGACATATGGAGGTGGGTTATCAACAAGAAAGAATGATTTTAGGTAATGGTGAAGGCTATGGGAGAAACCAGACAGGGTCAAGGCCTTTCCCCCTGAGAGAAGAGGGCCGCTGCAGCCAGGGTGGTCAGGGAGGACTTCCTGGAGTTGGGAGCCCGTGAGGGAGCCCTGACTCGTGTGAAGGAGCTGCTGCAGAGAAGGCGGTTTAGCAGATGATCAGAGGCCTCCAAATGTGAGACCAGGGCCTGGGTTCAGGCCTGGGGGTCTGTGCTTGTAACAGATCCCTGGGGGCTTCTCTACCCAGCTGGATGGGGGGACCTGGAGGTTTCAGGGGAGCTCCAAAGGAAGCAGGAGAAAGAGCCTTCCACTTCACCAGCGCCATCACCATCAGGCAGAAAGGCAGCCTGAACTTGTATCATCATGATCCAAAATTGTGTCTCGTGCTGGCTGGTTTCTGACCTTCACCCCTTTCGAGAAGGTCAGGGCAAGGCAGCCGGGCCTGGGCTGAGTTCAGCCTCTCAACGCCCCTTGAAACCCCTTCCCACCTTTTATTTCATTGGATGCTCACAACAACCGGGGGACAAAGGCATTTTTATTGTCCCTATTTCACAGGTGAAGAAATTGAGGCTCAGGGAGCTGGGTTGATTTGCACAAGGTTGCTAAGCAAAAGGCTGGTCAAGCTGGGACTCAGACCTTAGGTGTCCTCGCTCCTTGCTGGGTACCCACGGCCATGAGCACAGGGTGGGGCTGGATTTCGTCTCAGATGGGCCAGAGTGGGGCTGGGGGGCGTGTGGCCAGGCCCTGGGCCAACGACTCTGACCAGAGTCACCCAGCTCCTTCCTTTTGCTGCAGGAGAGGAGAACCAGCCAGGCTGGCGCTGCCCGGACGAGGACAAGAAGAGTAAAGCCCCGTTCTGGTGCCCGACCCTGGCCTGCTGCACCCCCGCCTTCTCCTCCCGGGGCCTCAGCCTGCAGGTGAGTGGAGCAGGTACTGCTGAGCTCGCCTTCTCCTGGGAGAACCGGCATTTCCATGCTGTGCCCGCAGCAGGAGAGGCCCCAGCTGCAGATCCAGCTCCTCAGCTTCTTCCTGATGGAGTTGGTCCAGCCTTTTTATTGCTGTAGGAGTCAACTTTCTCACCAAAAACATGGGGGTCAGGCAAATGGAAAATTCCATTATTTTGAGCTAACAAATAGCGATGATCTCATCTGTTGATGGCATGGCTCCAGCCCAGAAGATAGGCCGGAATATGCCCAAGTAGCTGAGCCAGACTTTGTGGGTTGGACCCTTTTCGTGTTGGAGCCGGGCAGAAGCCGGCTTTGATGTGGGCGGGGCATGGGGGGCACACATTCCACAGCCATCACACCTCCCGTTCGTCAAGCACCTCCTGTGCTCTCCACTGCTCTGCCATCCCTCTCTCGTTTTAATATTTATGAGAACCCTATACATAGTTGTTTCTAGATATATTTCACAGGTAAGGACCACCTAAGGCTCAGACAGATGACATGACTTTCTAAAAATGACACAGCCAGTCAGGACGGGCCCGGGAATGGTAACCTTGATCTGTCCGATTCCAACACCTGTGATCTGAACCTCCACCCGTCATCCGTCCCTGGCATCCTGGCCAACTTCACTCCTTTATCTGCAGCAACGGCTGCCCATCGTCCTCCCAGGAAGATGAGGCCATCGAAGCTCTGGGGAAGGGAGAGCAAGCTTGACACCTGGGCCCAGATAAATAAATCCCGGGAGATAAGCTGATGGGGCTGTAGGTTGGGGCTCTAGTAGCGGAAAGAACATAGCTGTGAGATGTCAGTTTATTCATTAGTTCATCCATTCCTCCATTCATCTGTCCATCTGCAAATAATTGTTGAGCACCTACTGTGTGCCAGGCCCTGTGCTGAACACTGAGAATATAGTGGTGAGCAAAACATGCAATGTGCCCTCATGTAGCTTTCGATCTAGAGAGAGACAGGAAAGACCCCGGCAAACAAAAGGAATGAGAAGAGGGCCATGTGTGTTATAAAGAAAATAAATCCGATCTAGTAGTTACAGAGATGAGGCCAACATAGTGAGGGGGTCAGAGAGGGCCTTTTGGAGGAGGTGGCATTTAAACTGAGACCCAAATGGCAAGAAGGGTGCAACCCCGTGAGGTCCCAGGGGAAGAATGTTACAAACAGACAAAGCAACAGGTACAGGCAATACCCCCCCCCCACCCCACCCCCTCCCCGCCCCCCAGCCACCCGTTGGTGCAGTCGGGGCAGCCAGCGGGCTGTGGCTCAGTGAGCTAGGAGGAGAGGCTGGGCGGTGAGGTCTGAGGGTGGGTGAGCTGGGCCAGGTTTGGATTTTGTTCTCAGAGCAACCCAAAGCCAAGGACGGCTCCGAGCAGAGGACTGGCATGGTCTGATTTGTATTTTTGGAAGGATCATCTGATCTTTCTGGCGGTTGTGTGAGTGCGAACTGACACGGAGAGACCCACCCAGAGCTTAGCCCGGGGCCGCTGAGCTGAGACAGGGCAGGGGAGGTGCCGGTGGAGGCGGGGGTGAGGCGAGGGAGGCCCTCACCTCGGGCGCCAACAATCCCAATCGTCCAGATAAGTGATGTTTTGATGCAATATTTAAAAAAATTCAAATCAGCAAATGGGGAAGTTGGTCTGGCTGCTTTTTTTTGTAAATAAAGGGCCAGGATTAGGGTGAGGCAGGGTCAGGTCCTGTCTTCATTTAAACTCTTGGTAATTTGTTCATCATGGATAGTTTTTGCATTAATTTTGATTTTTAAAAATGGCATTGAAATATTTTTCTGATGTCTGAGTGTTTTGACCCCCCCCCCCCCCCCCCCGAGGCTTTGCACCTGTGGTGAGTGCCCCCTGTCCTCACCCTGGCCCTGGCGGAGGTTGGGGGTGGGGGACGTGGGGACTGCGCTGGGGCAGGGCTGGCCTGAGGTGAGAGGTTGGATGGGGGCTGAGGGGAAGGAAAGAAAGCCGGTGCCGGGGTCTTCAGCTCGTGCACCTGGAAGGTGGCGTTGGTGGTGGTGTGGTGTTCCGGGTGCCGTGGCCTGATGTAGGGGCTCAGGGAGAGAGAGCCCCAGCACCCAGTCCCCAGCACCGCGCCTGAAAACCATATCCAGTGCTCAGCAAACAGTGGCCATGGCAACCAGAGCAATAGTCCTTCAAGTTCTTCAGTCTCGACAATGTGATGGCAAGCCCTCCCACGGGGTGTCTGTGTGCGAGGCCCTGTCCCGGGTGCTACTTTGCAGGGATTTGCTCTCTAGTCCCCCAGCTGCCTGCAGACGTGGGGCTTTGAGTCCCTGAGGCTGGGAGAGGGGGTTTGGAGCAGGGCGTGCCCCGTCGCTCTGGAAGGAGATTCTTCTAGATTCCTGCTGGATGCTGCTCCTTTCCGCCTCTCACTGGGGCTTAGCTGGTGTGTGCCGTGGTGTGGGTCCCTCCACTAAACACTTCCAGGGGTGGCTGGGATGCTGCTCATTTCTGTGGACTGGGGAAGCCTGCCCTTTGTAGGGCTTCAGTCCTTACTTATTGAGGAACAAAAGGCCTGCTACGTCTTTTGAGCTCCTTCCCAGCAGGCCTTGGGGTCCGAGGAGTGGGGATTGTTCAGGCTCCACCCAGCCTGTGGCTCACCTGGCCTTAGGGCATCTGTGGGGAAAGCTGAGCAGGTGAGGTGGGAATGGTCTCCATCTCCCTTCTGCCCTGGGCCTCTTGGGACTACAGGACTTACTTAGGTGATGCCTTGACAAGTCACCCCCCTGGGGGCAGAGTCACACACAGGCCACACCTCCAGGGCAGAAGAAACCCCCACTCAGGTGTAGAGCCACCTGCTGCTTTGAAGCTGGGGGAAAAGGGCCCCAGAGACTCTTCACTCGGAGCTCTCAGGGCCGGGACGTGCAGGCTGGAAGCACCCCCAACCCCTGGCCCCGTGGAACCCCCCTGTGAGAGCCCAGGGAACCGTGGGTGAATCCTGGGGTAACGCACCTGTGGAGCTCCTGAGGGACCTACCAGAGCCTGCATGTCCCCGTTTGCTGGGCCCCAGGACACCATCACAGTGCCTGCAGCTGCCTCCCAGCCTGGACGGACGGATGGATGGACGGATGGACGGACGTGCCCTGTCATCAGCCCTGTGCTGGCGGCAGGTGCTTAGGGCCTTGGTGCTCTGGCGCCTTGTGCATTACCTCGGGAATGGTGTGAGCGTGCTGGCCACCGCTCGGCCCTCCCTCTCCCACTCCCTCCCTCCCCCCTCCTGCCACCGCTCCCCAGGCCCATAGGCTCTGCGGCTGGCCTCATGGGAGCCAGAGGCTGAGCCTGTCCCCCCAGGAGACTCAGTGCCCCAGCCGGCCCCCAGCGCCGTGATCAGCCAGCTGGGTGAGAGTGCGTATTGGGTTTCCCCTCAAGGGAACGGGGACGTGGGGGCTGAGGAAAGGAGCGTTTCTCTTTTCAGTGCGGAGGGGTGCCTGGTGCCCACGCTGGGCCCCGCCTGGGCCCTCTGACTTGAGGGATCTGGTTGGGGGCGGGGGGAGACCGTCGCTGGCAGCCACCTGCCTGGGTTCGAATCCCAGCTGTCCGACAGGAGGAATGCTGCTGCGGCCCTCGGTGTCACAGCTGTGTGTTCCGTGCGTAAACTGAGGTGGCCATAGAGCCTCCCCGACTGGGTTGTAGTGAGGGTTGAATGACGCGATCCATGTCACACCCGCCTGCTGCCTGGACCACCCTGAGTTCAAGAAGTGAATGTCCGAGGACATTCTGGTCCCCAGGAGGGAAAAGCCACTGGTGTTTGTTTTGGGGCATTTCTGGTGGCCTGACTCCTGAGGAGTTGGGAGGTTCTCATCGGGGACCCCCAGCTCCATCCAAGTGGGGGCCTGTCCCTGGAAGACAAGGGGAGGGCCCATCGCAGACCCATCTCCCTTGGGGGCTAAGGTCCAGCCAAGAGGCCTGCCTGGGGACAGGGGCTTGGGGAAGAGGCCTGCCTGCTCCGGGGCGCTTTACTGTGCAAGCACCTGAGGCATGGGAGGGTGAGCATGGGGGTGGGGTGGGGTTGGGGGGCACTGTGGCTGAAGCCCACAGAGGACCTGAAGCCAGGACTGCTGAGGAGTCAGCAGGCTAGCTGAGTGGCTTCCCGCCTGCCTGTCGCCCTCTGTGAGCGCATGGGGTCCCTGTCTCCTGACTCTGTCACAGTCGCTTGCCCGCAACAGCTGCTCCCCTCATGGTGGTGTTGTGCCCGCTGAGCGAGTCACTGCAGGTAGCATGCTAGGATGTCCCACAGAAGTCTCTGGACAGCAGTGGCTGCCGGGGCGCCCGCCTGTGCCACATGCTGTACACCGTGACCATGTGAGCTGTTTGGTGGGTTCCACCAGCCAGTGGCAGCTGAGTTGCCCCCAGAGCCTGCTCCTTTCTCCAGCCTCAGGCCGCTGCCCTCTCTACTGTGTGGACATGGATTTGGGGGAGTCCGCTCCCTGGCACGGACGGGACTCTGGGTCCAGGAGCCATTTGAGCTTTAGCCATCGTGTTGGACCTGGGCGCTGTTGACATCAGGGCCACTGGAGTTGCCATGGGAACACCAGAGCCAGGGCTGCACTTACCCCTCCCCACCTGAGGGGGCAGGTGCAGCCTGGCAGAAAGGGCTGGGCACCCAGCTGCATATGTCCAGGAAGCAGAATTATGGGGAGCAGGGGCCTGGGGTGCCCAGGAGGCCAGCAGCCAGCTGGGTGGAGGTGGGACCCCGAGGCCTCCAGCGTGGCCTGTGGGCGGAATTCAACCAGAAGAGACATGGCCCTGACTCTGCCACTGACTTACTATGTGACCTGGAGCCAGTCCTGTCCCTTGCCCCCTTTCCCCAAACTTCAAGGTTGCTGACTCCTAATTGGGGGGCTGGAGGCCGGAAGAGGTGACCTCTTTGGGCCCCCTCCCCTTGGCCGTTAGGAATTTTGTTTGAATATTCCAACAGGGCTAGTGCTGGCTGGGGCCTTCAGGACCAGCAGAGGGCAGCACCTGCCCAGCAAAGGGTCCAGTGGTGGCGGGATTCCTCAGTCGGCCCCTCCGAGCAGTGTCCCCTCTGCCTCTGTCCCCTGCCATCTGCCCAGGGTTTCCAGCAAAGCCCGTGAAAGGGCCAGGCCACCTCTTTCCCTTCCGGCCTGGTCAGAGAGACAGATGGGCAGGGTCTAGCTTAGGAAACACCCCAGAAAGCCACGTGGTGTGGATGTTGGGGAAGCAGTTGCAGAAGAGCCAGCAGCCAGTGACTCTTGGTGACACTTGTCACCAGAGCCCCTGGCCTCTGTCGGCAGGCTGCACAAGCCACCCAGCCCTCTGTCCCGGGGGCTTGCCCGCAGAGTGGCATTGGGGTCCCTCCACTGTGTTCTCGGGAGGCCCGCAGGAAGGCCGAGGAGGGAGGCGGGCACAGGCCAGGCCCTGTCACTCGACTTCCCGGTGGCCTTGGGACCACAAATGTGTCCTCATGGCCACATTTTCCCCACCTGTGAAATAAATGAGGGTAGGGTGGGTGTTAGTGGTTTTCAACCAATCTTAACTGGAAGCTGGTCAGTTTGAAAGATCCTTGGGGGTCCCAGAGTACTGTCCAGGCCCCTCCTAGTCAGAAGGTTCTAGGCGAGCAATGGTCCAATTCGAGTGCATAGAAGCTTCCCAGAGATCCTGTGAAACCCGTCACTTTCCCGGCCCCCGTTCAGGGGTTCTCATTTGGGGCCTGAATGGGGCTCAGAAACCTGCAGGTTTGACAACCCCTGACCCCTGAACCTGCAGGTGATACAGCCAGATGTTGGCCTCTTGGGCACCTCGACACGGAACCCTGCATGAATCCTTTCTGTCTCCGCAGCTTGGGGCACTGGTCCACAGTCCTGTCAGCTGTCCCCTGCTGGGCTTCTCGGCGGTCAGCACCTCCCTTCCACAGGGCTACCTCTGGGTGAGTAACCCCTGTCCCCAGCCAGGAGTTTGCCTCAGGACAGGAATGGGGAAAGTGGCACCCGGCAGGGGGGTGCTGGAGAAAGCCACCTGCCTGCCGGCCCCTGTTTTGTACGCTTTACCCGGCAAGGCCTTCCTGGGGACCCCTGCCCCAGGCTCTGTGCTTGGAGTTGGCAGCTGCAGCCTCACCAGGGACAACAGAAAATGGGGGACAGATAAGTGAGCATGACTCTTGCAAACGGCCATAGCACCACCAAGGAAATGAGTGTGCAGTGTGCCTGGGGGGCAGGGCCTGCAGCCAGGGTCGGAAGTCAGGGCTGGTTATTGCCATCTCAGAGATCCCAGCCCACCTTGCTGCCCTCAGGCTTCCTGGCAAAGCTCCACCACCCCTCTGGCCATCCCCTAACTCCCCCTGCTCATTCCGGTCTCCAGGCACTCGGCAGGAGCACTCTGGCTTATCCTTCAGAGTCCAACCCGAATGTCCCTCCTGAGAGTGATTTGTTCTTCACTGTTTCTCCAATGCCTAGCATGTGGTGTAGCCATCCATCCATCCATCCATCCATCCATCCATGTATCCATCCACCCTCCATCCATCCATCCATCCATGTATCCATCCATCCATCCATGTATCCATGTATCCATCCATCCATCCATCCATGTATCCATCCATATATCCATCCCCCATCCATCCATCCACTCACTCATCCATCCATCCATGTATCCATCCATCCATCCATGTATCCATGTATCCATCCATCCATCCATCCATGTATCCATCCATATAGCCATCCCCCATTCATCCATCCACTCCTCCATTTATCCATCTAGTCATCCATCCATCCATATGTCCTTCTTCCTTCCTTCTTACTTCATTTACCCACCCACCCATCCATTTATCCATCTATTCATTCGTCTACCCACCCATATATCCATCCCCCATCCATCCATCCATCCACTCACTCATCCATCCATCCATGTATCCATCCATATAGCCATCCCCCATTCATCCATCCACTCATCCATTTATCCATCTAGTCATCCATCCATCCATATGTCCTTCTTCCTTCCTTCTTACTTCATTTATCCACCCACCCATCCATTTATCCATCTATTCATTCGTCCACCCACCCATCCATCCACCCACCCATCCACGCATCCACTCCTCCACCCATTCAGCCAGTGTATATTAAGTACCTGCCATGTGCCAGACACTGAAGTAAAACAGTGAGCAGGCAGAGAAGGACATTTTATAGGAGCAGAGTGTATGTTCCCTATTTGTTGATTGAAATTTACTCTAAGGACAAGGAAATAGAAAGCTGATTGGGTATCTAGTCTACCTTAGCTCCTCACCTGGTTCCCTATGGGCCCTGAATCTGACTTGCTGCCGTGGACTCTGGGACAAGCGACCTTCAGTGACAGCAGGTTGCATGTGAGCAGGAGGGGCTGCTCCTGTCAGTGATTGGTGGCAAGCAGGAGTTTGGGACAGTTTGCTGGCTGGGGGGTAGGAGTGAAGCTCCGCCTCTGCCCCGCGGGCTCCTCCTGACAGCTTCTGTGGGTCTCTGCCCCAGGTCGGGGGCGGGCAGGAGGGCGCAGGAGGCCAGGTGGAGATCTTTTCCCTGAACCGGCCCTCGCCCCGCACGGTCAAGTCCTTCCCACTGGCGGCCCCTGTGCTCTGCATGGAGTACATTCCGGAGCCGGAGGAGGGGGAGAGTGGAGACAGAGACGGAGATGAGAGCCACACGGCTGCCGAACCCTCGGCAGCAGTGCACCCGACCATCTGCCTGGGGCTCCAGGATGGCAGGTGAGGGGCCAGTGGGGGAGGGCGTGGGGGCAGCCAGCGGCAGGCCTGGGTGGGCAGCGCGGGGGCTGTTTTGGTCAGCTTGTTGCCCACCAACATTCTCCACTCCTGGGTGGGAGAAGGAAGGTGGGGACCAGGGTCACCCAACGTGGGAGTCAGAGTGTCAGGAATCTGGCACTTAGCCGAGACCGCTTAGGGGCTGCTTCCCGCCCGCTGGCTCCTTCCCGGGCAGTGGGGCCACTACCATGGGGGAGTGCTGGCATCAGTGAGACCCTGTACCCACTGAGCAGTCCCCCCGATTTCCTGTGGCTTGCACACCCTGGGAACAGTGGAAAAACTGTCCCACTGCTCCGGAGGAGGATTTTCCCTCCTCTGCTTCCTGTCCCCGTGGACTCGTCTCTGCCACACGTTTCACAGACACGGGATCACACAGCGCATGGCCTTTTCTGCTGGCCTCACACGCAGCGTAGCGTGTGCCTGTGCCGCATTCCTCTCCATGGCTGTGAGGTAGGCGCCTTTGCCCCAGTTTTTGGGAGGACTGAGGCTCAGCAGACCTGGGCCGATCCGGTGGAAGGTGGCTTGGCTGGATTCACACATGGGTCAGCACCTTCATTGTGCTGCTTCTAGAGGCTCCCCCGCCCCCCTCCGAGTCCTCCACAAGACAGAGTCCAGGGAGGCACCGTCCTCACAAGGTCCCCCGCCAGAAAGTCTGAGCCTCCCAAAGGTGGAGCAGAGGCCTGGTCACACCACAGGGGGCCTGGCTGAGCAGGAGGGAGCCTCCACCCCTTCTCTCTGGAGGGCGAGGGGGGCTAAGCGAGCCGCGTGGGTCTCTCGCCACAGCATCCTGCTCTACAGCAGCGTGGACACGGGGACCCAGTGCCTGGCGACCTGCAGGAGCCCCGGCCTGCAGCCCGTGCTCTGCCTGCGGTACAGCCCCTCCCACCTGTTGGCCGGCCTGCAGGATGGGACCCTCGCCGCCTACCCTCGGACCAGCGGTGAGGATGTGGGGCCTGGGGGCGGGGGGTGGCCCTGGGCCCTGACCGGGAACCAGATTCCATACCAGAGTGGTCATGGGAGGCAGGCCAAGGAGGCAGCTCAGAGCTGGGGGGTGTTAGAGATCCCTGATCCCTATTGGGGTCCCTGCAGGAATGGGGTGCTTGCGACCCCACAGGCAGCTCAGCCCATTGGCAGGATGAGAGCAGTGGATTCTGGGCTCTGCCTTGGGGACAGCTGTCACCATATGGTGAGCGGCTTCTCCTCCTTACATCCCATCTCCTTGTCTCTAAAATGGTAGTAATGGTAGAACCCACTGCTTCTGGGTCCCGGAAGGTTAAACAACCCGGTGAGGGCAAAGCACGGGGCCTGGCACAGTGAGTGCCCAGTGGAGCCAAGCGTCTTGGTCTCTGTTATGTTATCGAGCCATTGGTGGCCCAGATGGTGACGTCTGCAAGGCAGGGCGAACAGCGTTGGAGCTGCTGTGTTCTAGAACCCCAGCAAAGGCTTAATGTTTGTGCATTATTTTAATTGTCACCGCAGCCCTGGAGAATTGTCTCCTCGCTACAACCCGACACTGAGACGGGGATGGGGGATGCGGCTTGTCCACAGCCTCACAAGTGCTGTGGTCCCTTGTCCCTTGAGGTTTGTTCAGTTCGGAGATGACAAGGGCTGGGCAGAGAGGGCAGCTGCCCTGGTGCCCCCTGTGCCCCCGGCAGAGAGCTGGTGGGTTGAAGCGCTGTGGCCGCCCGGCGCTCCCCCCCTCCCTCTCCCTCCCACGAGCTTCTAATTGCTGCGTCATCACAGCCTGTTGCAGGGTTATAAACGGATATTCGTACTGAGCTATTTTTTCGCCACTTGGCACTGTGTTGGTATTTTTAATTAGCTTTTGATAAGGCATTTATAGTTTTTAATTAAAGGGGGAAGAGGGAGGGAAAAAAATCCCTCTCACCGTCAGCGTGAGCGTGAATGCAAACATCGGCTCGCATCTTTGGAGATTAGACGAGGGCTTCCAGGGGGGCCTCCACCCCGGGTCCCCACTGCAGAGAATACTGTGAGCCACGCTGTGCCCCACCCTGGCCCCCCTGCTCCCCGGTTGGGGCTGCCTTTGGCCCTTTGCCCCCTGTTCCCTGACTCATCAGTTTGGGTGCCCAGGTTGGGAGAGGGGAGGTGAGTGTGTGTTTGCTGGGGCTGCCCTGATTCATAAAAACGCCGGTGACATTGGATTAGGGGCCTGCCCTGCTCTAGTACGACCTCCTCTTAACTAATTCCATCTGCAGCAACCCTGTCTCCGAATAAGGTCACGTGCGGAGGTACTGGGGGTTAGAACTTCGACATATGAATTTTTAGGGGACACGTTTCAGCCCACGGGGTTTTGGATGTAACCACTGGCTTTCAGTCTGGGGTTGGGCCTGGCAGTGTGTCAGAATAAGAAGTCATTGAGCACCACTGAACTCTACACCCTGGTTTTCCAGGTGGGAAGGGGCTCCCCAAAGTCTCAGGGGTGAGCAGAGACCTGAACCCAGTCTAGTTCGGGGCTAGAGCCCTCTGCAGGCGCAAGGGAGCCTTGGCTTCTCTGAGCACAGCTGGCAGCCGTCTGGCCTGGAGGGGAAGGTTGAGGTGCCATTCCCGCCTCACCAACATTTGTCCAACTGTTTATTGAGGACCTACTATGCACCGTGGATACGGTGGCCAATGAAACAGACATGACCCCGCCCTCAGAGTTTACTGAGGGAGACAGAATTGGTCAAGTGAACAAGCAGGGAGCTTATGGTTATGTCTCGTGCTGGCGGCCCTAAAGGAGGAGCAGGGTGTCAGATGAGAGCCCCACCCTTCTGGGCATGAGGTGGGCTGGTTGGCAAAGACCTCTGCAAGGAGCAGGACCCAGAGCCGAGTCCTGAAGGAGAAGGGGCCGGGCACGTGTGGAGTAGAGGTGAGTGGTGCTCTCGGCGAAGGCCTGGGGGCAGGAGAGGGCTCGTCTGGTGGCGGCAGTGGCCAGGGAGGAGACCGTCTTGCCGGACAGCAACCAGAGGGGGAAGTGGCGTGAGGCAAGGTCTAGGAGCAGATGCTGTGTCCTGTTGACCTTGGGCTTGTCATCTCAGTCCATGGAAGTAGAGGGAGGTGTTGGAAATGGCTGAGGACTGTGCGCCCTCTGGCCAGTGGGCAGGAGTGGAGGCAGGGAGACTGGCTGGGAGGCTGCGGCAGCCATGGACAGCCGGGCATGTGAGCCTGGGTCCCTCTCTCCTTTTGGTTGTCTTTGGCCAGAGAAACCTCTGGGAGAGGCCTTGCCAGGTGCTGCCTCATCCTGTGGTGTCCTGCAGATGTGGCTGGGACGGGAAGGGAGGCTCTCAGAACATAATACATTGGGTGGGGGGTGGGGGTCCTCTCCATCACCTCTCACCTGGGCTGCGTGTGGCTGGGACTGGGGTCATCAGCTGTGCCCATGACTGAGCTGTGGAACTTCCTCCAGACTCTCCAAGGCTGTGGATACCCCTGAGAAACTCCTGCTCCATTCCAGCCCCAGACAGGAGTACAGAGCTCAAGCCTGGTGCCTGCAGAACCCACCTTTGGTGCCCCCTGGTGGCCAGAGGGCCTGGGGATTGTGAATGATCCAGACCCGAATCCTGGGCTTGGAGCTGGTATAGGATGAGAGGTTACCGTCCTGCCTTGGATTGGCTGAGACCAAGACCGGATAAAACTGGCATTCCTGGCCCATGCTCTGGCTCATTGCAAGGGGGCAGGACCAGAAATATTAACCCGGGATTTGCCTGAGTTCCGGAGGACCTGTGGAACCAGCAGCTGACAAGTGACTGAGGAATCCAAGGCCACCAGGTCACTTGGAGTCCTGGACTGTCAGAGCCGGAGGGGCCTCGGAGTGCAACTTCCAGCCGACAGATGGGGAAACTGAGGCCGAGAGCGGTGTGGCTGTGGTGGTCACCCACTCACTCACTCACTCACTCACTCAGAAAATGTGTGTTCAGTGTCCGGAGGTGCCAGGCACTGAGCAGGACACAGGACCCAGAGAGGAGCCAGGCACCTCTGACCCAGTCCTGTGTTCCAGCAGAGCCCCTGGATCCCTCCTGTCTCCCCCATCTCCGAGGAGGCACAGGAGTATGACCAGGCTTGGGGGCATGTGTGGGAATGTCCCTGGTTAGCTGTTGGGGATGTGAGTCAGGGGCACCCCCTGCAGGAGGAGCCAGATGATGGAGTGGCTGAGGGGACAGGCTGGGGAGTCAGGCTGCCTGGGGTTGAGACCCAGCTGTGAGATTGGGTCTGTTGCTTCATCTCTTGTAGCCTCAGTTTTCTTACCTGTAAAATGGAGTGAGGACAGCTACACCACACAGGCTGGGTGCAACGGCCGGGTGTGATCAGCCACACAAGTGTGCAGGGTGGAGCCTGGCATGTAGCCCTGTGCCTGTGACACCCCTCCCCCCCCATCTGCATGGCTGCTACTGTCCTTGTTTCTGACCAGGCACGCTGCCCTTTGGGTTCCTCTCAGTCTCCATGACTTTCACTCTGTGTCCTGCCTTTGGGCTCTGCTGGATCTGGACCCCCGAGGGAAACTCTGGGCTTTCTCCTGGGGGGAGGAGGAGCTCCCATCTCTTGAAGGTGCCTTTGCTGAGACAGGGCCTCCCTCTCCCTTCGCCTGGCAGCGTGAGAGTGGTGACGGGCCCAGACGAATGGGCTGTCATGCAGGCGGCGGGGGTGTGCATGTATAAGAGTGTGTTCTAGAACAGATACATGTGCCCCTAAAACCTGGAGGGCAAGGAGCGGAGTGGAGGGTGGATGCCCCGGGGGGCTGCAGGGGCTTTGCCCTGTACAGAGCTCATGGTGATTATGTTTCAGCCATACAAGTGCGCAGAAATTGTGGCCTGTGAGGGCTGGGAAGAACCTTACAGGTCAGAGTCCTGTCCCCTTGGGGTGCAGACGGGAAAACCGAGTCCCAGCAAAGGGCAGCCTCTTGTTCTGGGTCCAACTGTGGGCTCTTGAGTCGGGGACCACTGCCCAGTGTCCGCTATAACACGTAGGTGTTATCACAGTTTAATCTCTCTTCTGGAGTCAGGACATCTTAGAGGTCCCTGGAGAAGCCTGGCAAGTGGAGGCATACTCAGGGGACATGTGACCCTCGGAAGTATAGCCCCTTGCTCCTACCCCAGGCAGCCAAGGCCATGCTGTTTAAGGAAAGTGCGGGCAAAGTTTGCAGGGGTTCCGGTGGCTGTCACCACTGTGACGGCCCCCACGGGGCAGAGCCCCCATTTCCTAGCTTTCAGGGTGTGGTCCCAGTATCCCCAACTGCTTCCTGGGGAGGAGGTCGTGGTCCCCACCTTAGCCATAGAGGTCACACTTCTGGTCACAAGCACTACTCATATGTGGCCACTGGGGGGCGCTCAAAGCTTTGCATTTTATGGTTCTGGCGTTCTGCTCGAGGTCAGTGTGCCTGCTTCGCGGAGGCTTGGCTGCCTTGTGGTCATTCGCCCCTTCTTGCCCCCAGGTACGGCCTTTTGGAGGCTTGTGGAACCTGAGAAGGCAGCAGCGGTTGGGGAGGATGGCTAGGGCCAGAGTCAGCTGAGTTTCAGTCCTGCTGGGCCTATCACCCCTGGGGTGGCTTTGGGCAAGTTCTCAGCTCTCTGGTCTCCGTTGTCACATTAGTCAAATGGAGTCAACACCTATTTCCACGGACTGTTGTGACAAATGACACCGAACAGTATGAGCTAATGAGCAGCAGGTCCCTCCTAGCTGTGGGGTTTGGGCTGGCTGTTGAAACCGTCTCTGTCTCTGCTTCCTTGGTTGTGAAACAGGGATAAGAATAGAAGGCACAGGCTGGGAGTTAGGAAATAATTCACGA
Organism: Desmodus rotundus; assembly: GCF_022682495.2. NCBI lineage: Eukaryota > Metazoa > Chordata > Mammalia > Chiroptera > Phyllostomidae > Desmodus > Desmodus rotundus. The sequence continues at coordinate 9,928,574 of NC_071389.1, forward strand.
AAACAGTGCCTGGCGTGCAGACACAGAATGGCACGTAGCGGCAGTTGTCAACCCCCTCGCTGTGTGCCCACTCTGTGCTCCATGTTCTCCTTGGTCCCTGCAGCGTCCGGCCAGGTGGAGGCGCCATGTCGCGCCCATTTTACAGATGAGGAGACTGAGGCTCAGAGAGGTGAAGTCCTGGGAAGTTCCCCTGTCCTAGTTCATGCAGAAGTCTAGAGGCCACAGCCAGGATTCTGGCCCAGCCTGATTCCCGCCTGCTCGTGTACATGGGCTGGAAAGACCTAGTTGTGTGTTTGCGGAGGCGGGAGGGGGGTCCCTGTTCCCCGGCTCTTAGGTGAGCTGGGAGTCTGCAATTTTAAGTAGGATGGAAGGATGAGAGGCAAACCTGTTTCGCGGGGGTGGGGGGGGGAGGGTAGGGAGAGAGGGAGAGCCTGGCGGTGTGGTTGTGCTGGGGAGACTGCTCTGTCCTCCAGGGGCTCTTGCTACCACACCTCAAGCAGTGGCTCTGCCATACACCCCAGTGACCCCTCCCGCCCTGCAGACAGCTGCGCCCCATCATGTCACCAGCAGCCGGCTCAGAGGGACGCTCTGTGACGGGCTGCTCTGCCCTCCTTCCAGGGCCCCAGTGGAGGGAGTGTGGGCTGGCCGGGCACTGGCACCCCCTCAGCGGGCTCCGTCCTGCCTCCCAGACCCAGCTGCTGCTGCCTGTCTTCCTGGGGTGTGCCCCCACTTCCCCCTTAACACCCCCTTTCCTACCTGGCACCCTGGCAAGACAGGACAGCCACTGGGGTTCTGTGTGACTTAAGAGAAAAACCAGTCTCATCAAACACTGACCACAGGGGAAATTTCCCGCCTGTTTTGGGGTGAGCTGAGCGTCCCCCGGGGTGGGCAGGGGAGAGCCTTGCTCAGTGCCAGGCCAGGGCCATTGGTTTGTTCCAGCTTCAGGGGTGGTGGATTGGGGACTGATTTCCTCTTGGGACTTCCTCCTTCCACACCTGGGGGCGGTGGCGTCTCCACAGGAGAAAGGTCGGAGATTTTGACAAAGATGACAGAGTGCTTTGTAATGGTGAGCAGATCTGTGAGAAGGCAGGTGTGTGTGGAATGAATGAACAGGAGGGCGAAAGAGAGGAAGAGAAGGGGGGAGTACAGCCCCCAAGGGGTGACACATCAATGAAGGCTGATAGGAATGGCCGACATCCCCCTGGGAGGAGGGAGAGGGGCCACAGAAACAGGCCAGAGGGTCTTGTGGAACCAGGTTGGGCCCGCTGCTGCAGGCCATGGTCCCTGGGGGTTGAGGAGCCCTGGGCTCTGACCTGCTTCCTCCTTCTCTCCCCAGGAGATGTGCCCTGGGACCTGGAGAACCCTCCCGTGTGCCTGACCGTGGGGCCAGGGCCCGTCCGCACCCTGCTGAGCCTGGAGGACGCCGTGTGGGCCAGCTGTGGGCCTCGGGTCACTGTCCTGGATGCCACCAGCTTGCAGACTCAGGTACTGGCCATTCCTCATGGCTGGCGGCCCCTGCCCACAGGGCCATCAGCTGGGCACACCCTTGCTGACCCTTCTTACCTTCTACCTGGCAATGCTGTCGGATCCCTGTGTCTCAGGGATCAGAGTTTGCCAGGAGGCGGACGTCCCTGCTGGGCCTGCCGTCTGCCCCCACCTGCGTCCCAGGGGCTGCCGTGATGGTCCAGGGGTCCCGATGGCACTGGGCTGTGATGTGCACCCTCAGTTGAGTCTGTTGCTGCCAGTGGAGGTGCTTGTCCTTGCACTGGTGCCCGGGACCCAGCTGTGCCGAGGGGACGGCTAGTGTGGACGCAGCCGTCCTAGAGGCTGGGCTCTTCTAAACAGTGTGCAGGTGGAGGCTGCTGGGTTCTGCCTTGGCCCCAAGCGGAGAGCCTGGCCCCAGGGGCTCATCCTGGCCAGCCTGGGCCCCTGCCTGTCACTGGCCAGCAGCATTGCCCAAGCTGCCTCACTGCGCCCCAGGGCCCATCCTGGGGGGCTGGCATGAGACTTGGGCATGGCTCCCTGAGTAGTGATGTCGGCTGTCACTTGATTTGTTTGTATTATCAGTTTGGAATGAGCTGCCATGGGGCCCAGAGTGGGGCTTTGGGTATAGGCTGGCCACCAGAGCAGACAGGTGCCCCAGGTGAGCTTCCCTGTGAGGGCCATCTCTAGTCCCCCCTGTGGTCATCTCTTGGATGGCTATAAATCGGCCACTCAACAGCCACGCAGGAATGCTAATGGAGTCCGGCCATCGTCCGGCAGACCACAGGCGATCAGGGCAGGTCCTGGATCACAGTCCTGTTTGGCAGATGAGGGAAACTGAGGCGCAGGGGGTGGTGGGTGAGCCCCGAGACCCATAGAAGCTCACGGCATGATCTTCGGAGCTGTGCGCACCTGGCTGCGAGTCCCGGGTCTGCCCCTGCCTCCTGGGTGCCAGTGTGGACCTGTTTGTGAACATGAGTCTTTTCCTCTGGGACAGGGTCCTGTCACTCGCTGAGTCAGATGATGCTTGGGGGCCACAGTTCTGACCAGCACTGGGCTTGTTTGCTCAGCGGCTGTCCTGGGTACTGGGGAGGGAGGAGAGGCACATGGCCCAGCCTTGCCGGGTCAGAGGGTTTGGGTTTGAGCTATAATTGTCCTGTGAGGAGAGGTGGGCAGGGGCCTAAAGTGGCTTCTGGGCCCCCCTCAGGGCTGTTTGGGTCTCACCCTCCTCCCAGGCTCCAACAGGGCACTGCTGGGCCAGGTGGGGGGTGTGGGCGGGGACTCTGGGGAGGGTCCTGGGAGGAGCCAACAGAAAGGGAGACCACTGCCCTAGCGGTCCTGCTTTCTTGATCCTCTTTCTTCTGGGTGGAGCCAGATTGGGGCTGAGGAGCCCAGAGCTGCTACAGCCCCCAAGCCCCTTCCCAGCCCCTGGTTTGCTTCGTGGGAGCCTTCCCTGTACCCACATCCCCACCCCATCTCTTCTCTCCAAGGGTTTCTTACCTTCTTGGCCTCCTGAGAGGAAAGTGAGTAGGAAGGCTGGCTCTCCTGGGGCCTTTGGGGTCCTGGACGCACTTGGTCTCAAGCTACTTGGCAGAAATAGGGACTAGGTTTGTCAGCATCTCCTTGGCCTGCCCACCCTGCAGCCCCTCCCTGAGCATCCCCAAACTGTCCTCACCCCAGGCCCAGGTGTCCTCGCTGCTTTCTCTTGCTAGCAGCCTGCACAGGCTCGACCCAGCCCCAGGGGAGAGCCGTGGTGGGCAGGGATGCTCAGCCAGCAGCTGCACACTGGGGCCCGGCTTAGGGCGGGGTGGGCAGGGCAAGGGGTCCCCGTGCCGCCCTCCGGGGGCCACCAGTGAGAGGCAGAGACACATCCTGCCCCTGGGGGGGCCTCCAGTCTAACGAGGGAGACAGACCCTGCCCTTGCCGGTTCCTGGGACTGATGGGGAGACACAGGTGAGCTGGGAACCGAGCAGGGATGGGGTGGGGCAGTGCAGGCTCTCAGGGCCCCCGGTTGGGCAGAGGGCATTCTCGGCACTGCCACTGGGGGAATTAGACACGAGCGGGAGAGGTCCGTGTCCCAGCTGTGCCCACCTCAGGTCCCCTGGGCACCCCTTCCTTGGACGTGTGTGGTTTGCCAGCAGCTGCTTCAGATGGGATCTGGCTTTACCCCTGCCAAGCCATTAGCCCCCTGACAAGGCACTGAGCCTTTGGGGGCCTCAGTTACTTCGTCTGTGAAATGGGATACTCGTGTAGAGCTACCTGGAGGAGTGAAGGAGAATGTTTACGTCAGAGGACTATCTTACACAGTGCCCGACGCAAAGCAGGTGCTCGACAAACAGCAGTTAGCGGTGTAATTATTCGTCTCACTTAAATCCCCGTTGCTGTAGTGTGTGGTTTATTTGGAAAATCAAGCTGCTTCCTTGGAGTCTGCGTTGGTGGGTATGTGTCCACATTGCCTTGCGGGTCTGCCCTCTTCTCCCCTCACTGGCAGGGCTGCTTCCTCCCGCGGCCGCTGTCCTAGGAGCGGGAGACGGATGGACGGAGGGAAGCACCAGGGCCTGGGTGGGGCTCAGCCCACCTCTCATCCCCTTCTGCCCCTTGCCAGCCACAGGGCAGTCGGGCCCAGGCCCAGACCTCAGCTCTGGCCCCTGGGCTGAGCGGCCACCGGGCTCCAGCTCACGGCGGCTGCGGTGCTGTAAGATTAGCTCTGGACCAGCCGCTTTTACAAAGGGGCTCCCCAGGACCTTTCACCCGCTTCACACACCACCGAGGGTGTCGGAAAGTGCTGGGTGGGGGGAGACCAGAGCGGGAAAGGGCGGTGAGGGAGGCTTCGAAGCAGGGCCAGAGGGAGTGCGCACCGGGTCTGCAGCCAAGGAAATGGGAAAGTTTGTGTGGGCAGCTCGCCTTCCGCACTCACAATCCCTGGGCGCAGGAACGAGGCGGTCGCCATGCATGTTTAATGAAGCCTCGCTCCGCTGCTGCAGGGGATAGAGAGGAAGCCTCCCGCCCCAGTGCCTGGGCTCGGCAACAGCTTGGTCCGGCTGCGGCTAATGACCTCCCGGTCCGCCCAGCTGCCCGCCCCACGTTTGTCTAGTCTCGGTGCCTCGCACGCACGGCCAGCCAGGCACTGAGGAGGGGGCCGGAGCTGGGGCTGGTGTCTGGGCTGCGGGGTGCCTCCTGGGCAGGTGTGCTTAGGGCTCAGCACCTGCGGGACTGGGTCATTGTGAGATCTTTGCAGCAGAATGCCTCTCTTCCAAGGGAGGGCATCACCCAGATCCTCCCCCAGGCTCCAGAGAACCCCCTCTGGGGATGTGCGGTGCTTACAGCTGCCCAGGGCTCCAAGCCTGGAGGAGTTACTGCTGACCTAGGGTGTGGCTCCTGTGTCTCTGGCCCAAATCTGAAGACATAGGGGGTTAATCTGAGAATTGTGTTAACTCTGGGAGCTCTCACCCCCAGGAAGTAATAGTAGCCAGTACATATTGAGTACTCGACGTGGACCTGGTATGGGTTTCAGCACTTGCATGAGTTACCTCACTTATCCTCAAACCGTTCTCTGAGATGAGCATTGTTAGTATTCCCACTTTACAGATGAGGGAACAGAGGCACAGAGAGGTTAAGTGACTTGCCCAGGGTCACACAGCTGGAGGGAGGCAGAGCTGGGATCTGGGCACAGCCATCCCACACCCGAGTCTGCTCTTAACCTTTGTGCCGGGTGCTCTGGAGCCTGGAAGCCCAGTCCCCTTTGGGCTGCAGAGTCCCCTTTGGGCTGCAGAGTCCCCTGTAGTTCTGTCCCATCGACTGTTTAGTCTTGGGAACTGTCATTTGTTGATACACCTGCTTTTCCCACCAACGCGTCTTCCGTCCTAGGATTGCACCCCCCCCCACCCCCCGTTCGCATTTCTCTGCCACTGTCTGTCCAGCTCACATAGCTCACCTGGCAGGGGCACTGGCCGAGGAGGATGGACCGGTGGGGTCCTGCTCTGCAGGCCCTTGTGTTGGGTGCTGGAGGGGTGGACCCGAGGAAGACCTGAACTTAATGTCCAGGGTGGGATGGTCAGGGCCAGCCAGAATGAGGAGGCCCACTGGGAGCCCGGGGGAAGTGCAAGGGGCGTCAGACCCAGCTGGAGGAGGGGTGGGAGCTGTGCAGGCTCTTGGAGGGGGGGATCTCCGAGGAGGCTGGGCACTGAGGGGTGAGGGAAGAGAGGAGGTGGGGAGGGTGCTCTGGGCAGAGAAGGCCCCACGAGCCAAGCCCAGGCCAGAGACAAGCTGATGTCTGTGGGCCCCGGGCTGTGTGGTGGCTCTCTGGGGAGGGCCCTCTGAGGTGGGCCCCCGCTGGGCTGTCTCCATGAGGCCCGCGTGGCCGCTGCTGGCTGCCCCTGACCTTGCTGAGCCTGTGTTCCGCGGCGCAGTGGCCGCAGTCCGTCTCTGGGTTTGACGCTTGCCCGCCAACTGCTTGTTCAGCTCCCTGATCCCAGCGGAGGCAGCAGCAGGCTGTTAAATAATCATCTAGCTCACTGGGACCTGTGTCAACACCGCATCCTCCAGGTTCATTATCGAGATCCACGGCCACCTTCAAAGTCTAATCCAGTCGTCTGGAGTTCATTTTAACCGGCCGCCGGAGGGGAAACTGGCTGCGGGATGATTGTTGCATCTTCATTAAAAAAAAAAAAAAAACCTTACTGGAGGCCAGGCTGCGAGGAGGGGCCCTTGCTGTGTGGGGTGCGCTCTGCCAAGCGGGGGTGGTCCAGGCGCTGGGTAGGGCTTGCTCCCTGCTCGTGGGAGGGTGGCCGTGGCGACAGGGATGGGGGTGCAGGCAGGGCTGGGCCGTGAGTGGGCTGTATGTGACTGTGGCCTCCACTGCTCGATGCAGGGACATCAGCTGGGCCCATTTCACAGGGGGGCACGTGGACTGGAAGGCAGGCCTCTTGCTTGTAGCCTGTGGCCTCCACTCCCCCGCCACACCTTTGCTTCTGCTGGTCCCCAGCCTGGAACCCCACTCCCTCCCACAGCTTCCCTTGGGCGGCTCCCTCTCCGGCACACAGGTCTCTGCTGCTTCCTCTTCTGCCCCGAGTCACAGCCTTGACACGTTTCCTGACGTTCTTGTCGCAGAGTGTTGACCAGGGTCTGAAATTGCTTCCTTGACTGTGGGCCATCGACACCTGCTGGGCGGGAAATAAGCAGAAGCAAACAGGACCTGGCCTGTCTTGTTCACTGGCATGTCCTGGGCGTGGGCCCGGCACTGGCCCTCGGCCAGCATTGGCGAGAGGACAGGGGGATGCCCTTCCTCTCTCTGTAGGCAGGGCCCTGGTGGGGCTGGGGGAGTGCACCAAGACTCTGTGCCTGTTCTTTCTGGGCAGAAGGCTGGCAGTCGGGGCAGGTGGAGGCTCAGGGTGCCTGAGCCAGTCGGGGCAGGTGGAGGCTCAGGGTGCCTGAGCCAGTCGTAGAAGTGTCCTGGGAGGAGTCATGCCTTCAAGGAAGCAGGACGGAGAGGGCACCCCTGGAGAAGGCGAGAAGGAATTTGGGAAAGGGCTGGCCAGAGGCTTTCGTGCCCAACAGGGGTGGGTCCTGCTCCAGGGCAGGCACTACCACAGCGCAGGGGGGTTCAGGCAGGTGGGACCTACGTGGTGGGACCTCAGTGCTCCTGGGCGTGCCTGGTGCCCGCGTTCAGGTTCCAGGCCTGGCTCCTGCTGGCAGGGCTGCTGTGCGGGTTCCCTGGGGCAACCCTCTTCCAGAAGACCCCAGCTCCCCCGCCCTGGGAGAAGCCTGTCTGGACCACTACTGCTCCTCCACATGCCCCGGTCACACCCCTGTGACCCGTGCTGCGGTACCAGCTGGTCCCCTTCACAGCATGGGTCACAGCTGCACTTTGACGTTTTGGGGACGATTATCGGGGTAACCGGACTGACAGACACTCTGTAGGGGAGGGAGCGCCTGGTCAGCTCCCATGGCTCCTCTGCATCCCGGCGCTGAGCCCAGGCTGGCGCCTAGTAGGTGCTCAGTGAGGGGCTGTGCAGGGCGGAGGGCTTTAGGGAAATGGGCTCTGCCTGTGCTGGGTCCCATAGGCGTGGGAGGGGGATGCGGGCAGAGCAGTGGACTGAGGGCTTGCTTTTAACCAGTTTCCGCGCTCGTGGAACACGCCTCCCACGGGCTCCTGATGCGCCACCAGCGCTGATGCCTTCTGTCACTAAGCACATCAGATGAGAAACTTCTCTGGGTTCCTGGACACCGAGGGCCCTTCCCCACCCCTAATTTTCACGTTTAGGGCCCAAACGTAGTTTGCATGTATTAGCTGTTGTAAATCTATCATAACAGTGTGGTGCAGCATGAATAATGCATCACTGGGCTGTATTAGTTTTCTGTCTCCTATCTTATTTATGACACAAAACGGGTGGGAATTTGCAAGAGTGAAATCCAGGCGCAGGGCTTCTTGGGTAATGGTATGCAAATTGACGTGAGGGCAGAAAGATCCACCAAGTCCCCCTTGTGTGTGTGGCAGGGAGGGCGGGAGACTGGGGGAGCCGCCAAGCCAGGCCCTGCGTTCAGGCCACCCGAGCCTGCAAGTTGGGGTCACATCACTCCACAGAGTCATATTAGTGCAGCAGTTTTGCCTTAATTTTTTGTGTGTGTCTCATCGTGATTGCTGTCATCCTGTTCTTTTTTTTCTTTTGCCGAATTACAAGTAGGCAGGTGAAACTTGAGAAATCGATTTTTCTAAAGGTTGTGGAGACTTCTCAGGAGGCTCTGAGAGTAACAAGTTCCAGGAGGGTGAGCGTTTAACAGCAGCATGAAGAATTGAGGTTAGATATTGAGAAGAACTTCCTTTCGGGAGGCTTGTGAAAGACAGGGTGTGGGAGTGGGTTTGGGGATCCTGGGGGAGCCTCAGGGGGCTCAGGACCATGGCTGCCGACTTTGCTCCAAAGTCTCAGGGCACCTCTTGTCTTGTGGGGCTGGGGGTGGCTAAGCACAGGGCCCCGGGCCCCTTCTCTCCTCATCTGGAAGAGCACAGATCTTTCTCGTATCCAATATTAGGTCCCCACTCCCCAGTCCCGGAAGACTTACGAGGATGAAAGGATGTTGTAGTTGGGAAAAAAGTGGTTTGAAGCTGTCGGCTCAGGAGCAAGTTCTGTGAAGCTGTCAGAGACAGTAGGGGGAAGGCAGATGGGAGGGGACATTGCAGAGGGAATGGACGGGGCGCTGGAAGTGAGTGGGGGGCAGGTGATGGCAGCAGGACCCAGCGTCCCTGGCTCTCAGTGTCTGTCCGTCCGTCCCCCCACGTGGCTCCTCCACCTCTGCTGGCCTCTGTGTCCACATCGTAGAGCAGCCCCAGGACTGAGCGTGATGCACGAGGCTCAGAGTGAGTGGCAGCAGCTGTTTTGTGGTGACCGCAGGCCTTGGTCAGGGTCCCAGGGGACGCCCAGTGGGTGGTGGAGCCAGGATCGCAGGGCGTTTCTGACTTCCACGCCCCAGCCCAAGGCCCGGGGGCCCCTGTGTCTGGTAGATGTGTGTGTGCCTGTACCTCCCTCGGGATCATGTTACCTGTGAGCTGGGACAGTGTCTCATATCCCCTGGCGTTTTCCTCTGGTGCAAATGCAGGTGTTGAGCTGGCTTCTCTCTTGCTTTCCTTCTCTGTCTCGCAGCCCTCCCCGCTGCCTCCCTCCTACACCAGCCCTTCCCTTCCGCCTGAGCTCTGAGCTGCCCAGGGCTCCCGGCTACCCCAGCTCCCTACCCCTTGGCCTTTGCACGGACACTGTGCTCTGGTGACCAGAGACAAAGGGCTAGGCAGGGGCTGCAGGTGCAACTTGGTCTGCTCCTTGGAGCTGGGAAGCAAACGGTGCAGAGCAGCCATCGGTGGGCACCTGGCATTGTGTTCTGAGGCCTGGCTACTGGGGATCTTTCCAGAGTAAAGCTCCCATCACACCTAACCCTGCTGCAGAACCATCCAGGCTGCCCCTCCCCCGGCTCTTCCAGCCTCCGGCCCAGGGGTGGGCACTGACCAGCACTTCTGTACCTGTACTGGGCACTGGGCTTCAGCCATGGTCCTTGTACATGGCAGGGGCTGCCCCGCCCCCGGTGAGTTAACCCTTATTGAAACTCACTCATCTCGGGCTGTTCCAAGCTCTTGGCAAGTAGCAGCTCACGTGGTCTTTACAACAGCCCTCTGTGGTAGTGTTCCCATTACCCCCACTTTAAAGTTGAGGAAACTGAGGCAGGAAGTGGTAGAGCTGTGACTTGAACCCTGACAGTCTGGCTCTGGGCCCATGGCCTCATTGTCCCTTTCAAGCAGGAAACAAATGACAAGAGAGTCTCAGGCCGCCATGAGTGACATGCGGAAGGTGAGCCAGGCACACTGAGCTCGGCCTGCTACGCCCAGGACAGTTCGCCCTGGCTCTGAGCCTCGCTCCCTCACCTGGTAGAGGCTCAGGGGTCCAACCGCCTTGCGGGGGTTGCGGGGCGCCGCGAGGTGAGCTGAGCTGGGTGACTGTAACCCAGGCACGCACAGGTGCTGGAGATGCAGTTCCCCGATCTCTACTGCTCAGGCTTCACAGGGTCCCCACTGTGGCCGGGCCAGGGTGGGCACCAGGCAGACCCCTGGGTCAGCCCAGGCGCCTGCTGTACAGGGAAAAGCTGGAGCAGCTGCTGGGGCCAAACCACGCGGGTTCTCGGTGGCCCCGGTGGCAGCCAGCCCAGCCTCCGTCTCAGGCGTCCATGAAGAGGGGCCGCTATGCTGACTCCCGTAATTGAAGAAACCAGAAGGAAATTAAATAGTACTGACGAGGAGACTATCAATAGCCCATGTTCTGAGATGCTTTTATTTTCCACTTCCTCCAGAATAGCCAGACGTGCTGGAGGATTTTAGTTTGTTTGTAAAGGCAGAATGTCGGTGTGGCTGCAGGGGGACAGTCCCCCTGTCGAGGTGCGTTCTGTGACTTGGTCTGGGCTGAGGGTGGGGTGGCAAGGGGTCAACCCCAACCTCTGTGCCTGCCTTCTTATATGCTTGTGACAAGTAAAGCATTAACTTAGGAAAGTTTGACTTTTGGGTGGCTGGCTGGCCATCTTTCTAGAAAAATGCACCAAAGATACCAAAGTTTGCACAATCGATTCCAAAAGCGGTTGTTAAAAGTTTGGAACTGGCTCTCAGCCTTTTTTTTTTTTTTTTTTTAATTCCTTACCCGAGGACATTTCCTCATTGCTTTTAGAGAGGAAGGGAGAGAGACAAACATCGAGGGAAGCAGCGATTGGTTGCCTCTCGTGCGCACCCCAACTGGGGGTCAAACCCCCAACCTTTTGGTGTACGGGATGACCCTCCAACTGACCGAGCCACCCAGCCAGGGCTGGCTTTCAGTCTCAAAGCTGACGAGGATGTCTGTTCCCTTCGTCCTTTCCAGGTTTCCGTGGTGGCCCTGAGCTAGAAGAGCCCAGCGTCCGAGGAAGTCTCTTGTTAGTCAGGAATGACCTTACCCCCACTTTATGGATGAGTGAACTGAGACCAGAGATGTTAATCAGCTCCTGGGGAGAGGTGCCAGAAATGCGCCAGGAAGGACAGAGCTGCCCTGGGCACGCAGTCCCGTCCCTTGGCCGTGACTCGGTCAGATTCGGAAGGCAGCGTGTTTAGGCGTCAGATGGAACCCATGGGAAGATATTTGTACGTGTCTCAGAGATTAGGTGTGGTCGCCCGGTAGCGTGACCGACCGTCCCTGTTTGCCTGGGACGGGGAGCTGGGTGTCCAGGGCTACACCTGGGGCCTCCCTGGGCACACCGGGACGAGCCGGTCACCCTAAGCTGGAGTCCTGGCTCTCCCCCATTTGCTAAGCACTGTGGCTTTGTGAATGTGCGCCTTCTCGCTTCTCCCTTTGCTCCCTCAGCTGATTGTCTTTAAAGATGGACCGTGTCCGCCCAGCGTGGCAGCTGGAGTGTGACCCCTGGGCCTCAATCCCCAGCCCATCCCGAGGCTGACCGAGGGATCCCACTCCCCTGATTTCTGGAAGCTTTGGAGTCCTACCCCTTAGAAAAGACGGAATGGAGGCGCTGGGGCTGGAGTGGGGGCGGAGTTGTTGGGGTGCTGGCGAGTGCTCTGTGGCTGACCTCTGGTCCCACTGACCTCTGGGCAGTGCCCCTGGGCCAGCTGGTTTTATGGTGGCTGAGCGGGGAGTGGGAGGCGAGAGCCCCTTCACACCACACACCTGCCAGGGCGCTCCTCCTGAGAGTGTGGGGACAGCATGGGGCTCGAGTTTGGCTGCTCAGGCCCACACCTGGCTCTGCCCCTGCCCAGTGGGCCTCCAGTCCCCTTCCTGGGAGTGTTCCCCTTCTTTCAGAAGGGTCTCAGCAAGGATGGATACTGCGGCCTGGGAATGCTTGGTGCACAGTGGGCGCCCAGCAGGCAGTAGCTGCCAGCCTTCTGCCTTTGCCTCGGCAGCTTCCGGCTCCCCGAAGGCCCAGCGCTCCTTCCCGACTCCTTGGTGTCATCTTAGCCTTAATGACTTTGAATTCGGAGCTGCTCACCTGGGAATTTATAGAAGCCAAGCACAGAAGCGTCACCTGGAGGCACATAAATATTGTACGACTGGAGGTTGGGCTGTGTCAGCACTATTTGGGGCAGCTTCGCTCACCCGAAGTCCTCTGTGTGGACGTTGTGAGGCTGCGGGGAGGGGCGGAGGGCACAGGGCATCCTGAGCGGGTGCAGGACACCTGCTTCTCCCCAGCTCCCTCTACCAGCTCCTGATGCAGCCAGCATGCATGGGGCACCAGCCCGTCCCTGGAGCCTCCGAGCACCGTTGACAGGTGAGAGAGGGGGCCCAGGCCCTCCTCTCTGGCCGCCAGCTGTGCTTTAAAAAATAACTTTTCTCCCCTCCAACTTTTTATTTTAAAACATTTTAGAACTATAGGAACGCTGATAGAATAGTGCAGTGAACACTCATGTATTCTTCACCTGGTAGACCAGCTGTTCCCATTTTGCCATACATCCTCTGCCCTGCCCCACATTACACAAATACACACACCCTTTCCGGGGGAGTGGGCCATTGAAAAGTCCGTTGTAGACACTGTTAGCCTTCATATCAGACACGGCAGCACGGCTGTCCTACGTGACGACTTCAGGAGCCCGTATTGTGCCCGGAAACTTAACATCGGTGTACCGTCCCCGTGCACATGTCCCCAGGTGTCCCCGAAACACCTTTCTCAGCTCCCCCAGCCCCACCCAGGACCCAGTGGAGCCCGAGCTGCATTCGAGTCTCCCTTTGATCTAGAATAATCCCTCTGCTCGTGTGGTGTGTGTGTGTGTGTGTGTGTGTGTGTGTGTCCGTGACATGGACTTCTAAAAAGTCCCGCAATCTGGGATTGCCCGATCGTTCCCTTCTTTTGCGACTTGAGTGTCTGGCCAGGTTCTCAGCCAGAGGGGACTTTCTGTTCCATCACCCGAGGCGAGGCAGCGGGACCTGCGGGCTGGCCCCATCCTTGATCTCTGGGGTAAGGTGGGTCCGCTGGGTCTCCCCATTGTAAAGGTACCAGATTCCCATCCTAATTACTAAGTCACCTGCAGGCAATTCTTGGAGAATTTGTGAATAGCCTGTTCTTCAACAAACCTTTACCCCAAACTTTCATTATCTGAAGAGTTCTCCTTCCCTTCACTCGACCACTTTACCCTGCCTCCCCCTTAACTACGACTACAAATTCATAGGATCTTTTGAAGTCCAGTGTGTTGTAGTCTGACTGTTGCTATTACCCTGGAGGCCCCAATTGTCTCACATTTGGCCAATAGGACCCATTGGTGTCGACTCCTGGTCCTCTGGACACACCCTGCTGTTCTCTGAGCGCTTCCTTGCTTTTCTGCATCGGGGCAAGTTCTAGGCTCAGCTGCTACTGCCCCGGCCCCGATCAGCCATTTCTTCGGAGCGCCCTGGCTGGTTCCCGTCCGTGGGGATGGCATGTGTAAATCAAGATCTGGGGTGCCCACCGCGGCTGGGGTGCCCCTTCTTCCAGACCCTCTCAGCAGACAGAGCCAGGAGGACAATAGGAAGTCCATACTGAGATCGCAGAACTTGATTTCCGTCATTCCACACTCAATTCCTTTCTCCCTGTGTAAACCCTGGTCCCCAGCAACAACCTCAGTGTGCCTCCGTCACCCCACATAGTTTTAGGGGAGCTGTGCCGGTCTCCCCATCCTCCCCACGCCTGCTAGGTCGAGTTCAGGCTTTCTTTGCAGACCCGCTGCCCTTAGACAAGGACCAAGGGTGGACAGTCAGGGTGCTGAGTTCCCAGGCCACTTGAATGGCTTCTTTTCGACGTGGGCGTGACCGTGTTCCAATAAAGCTTGATTCACCAGAACAGGCAGCACGTTGGTGTCGCCTGAGGGTCATTGTTTGCAGGCCCCTGGCCCAGAATGTCAGCGGTTCTTGCTACAGGGTGAGCATGCCAGGACCATAGGGGCCGAGGGCGCAGGAAGCACTGGGCCTTTCAGAGCCCAGAGGAGGGGCGTGATTGGGCTGGTGGCTGGTGGCCCTTTCTCGGGCATAAGCACGTTAGAGGCCCCTTAGAGGGTAAGATGACTCCCCACTCTTGGGCCCCCAAGACCAACCAGCGACTAGGGGGGGCATCTGGGGGTGGGAAACAGGGACCTCTGACCTGGGCTGGGGTGCTGGGTGGGCAGCATCTCCACCGGCCCTGGCTGGGTGGAAAGGAGAGCTGGATGGGCAGCCAGCCTCCATCGGCTATTTCTGAGACCTCCTCTGGGCAAGCAGCCCCCCATTTGGAAAACAAAGTAAGCGGTGTGGCTTGTCAGCACCACGCCCAAGGGCAGCCAGGGCTGGGCCTCTGTGCCACCTGCCTCCACCTGGGATGCTGCACTCAGCTTCCTCAGCCTGCCTCGGGCACCTGTGGAGCCGTGAGTCACTGCTCCTGCCCGGAGTGCCCAGGAGGCCCAGCTGGGACTCCCGAGACCTGGCTCCTGTGAGCAGGCTCCTGGCATGGGGAGGGGTCCTGGGGAGCCCAGAGAGGACTGAGGAACTCGGGGTCAGGGCTGCTGTGCTGTCCTTCCTGTGTACCCTCGCCCTCCCCCCACCCGCCTCACCGCTGGGCCTGGCGGGTTCGAGCAGGCCTTGTGCAAAGCCCTTTGGGCCTGGAGACAGACTTGTTATGCCTCTGGAGAAATGAGTCTGGATCTCCACCGCTGACTTCTCTTTTAATTAGATTCTGACAGCAGCACGCAGGGCTGGCAGGCTGCAAATTCAGGTGCAGCTTTCTGTGGTCCCAGGCCTCTCAGTTTCAGTGCGGTCTGGCTTTTTTGGAGGCAGAAACACTCCTTCTCTGCAGGAGCCTGGCAGGAATCTTGCTGCACACTTGTGATCACGCACCCGCCTTCCTGACGGTGTGTGCACGAGTGTGCGAGCTGCCTTTGGAAAAGTGTGGACGAAGCATGTTGGGCCCCCCTCCACCGTGCTCCCCATTTGCTCGTCCATCTGTTTGTGGAGGGCGGGCACTCTGGGAAGTCAGGCTGGGCCGCAGTGTCCCCTCTGTGATGGGGCTAGTGGTTCCTTGTCGGGCCTTGCCCAGCGAGGCCCCTCGGGAGGTGTCCTGTTTGAACCAGGTGGCCTGCCTGTGTGTGGGCCCTCAGCAAAGCTGTCTCTAGTGCAGGCCGGTTGAGGAAGATAACACCCCCCCCACTCCCACCAGGGTTTCCTTGAGGGACTAGCCTCTCAAGAAAAGAGAACTTTTTGGGGGGGGTGAAAAAAGGGGAAGGGATTAGGAAAAAACCCCTCAGACACAGAGGATACTATGGCAAATGCCAGAGGGGAAGGGGGTGGGGGACGTAAAAGGGGGTAAAGGGGGGTAAATGGTGATGGAAGGAGACTTGACTTGGGGTGGCGAACACACACTACAAAATACAGATGATGTTTTATAGAAACCTGTGTGATTTTATTAACCAGTGGCACCCCAATAAATTCAATGAAAAGGTAAAAAAAAAAGAGAGAGAACTGGGAGCCAGCACTGCCAGGGCTGTGGGCAGCAGATTTGGGGTAAAGGCCAGAAAAATGGAAATTCTGCCCCTCCCCCGGCACTGCATGGACCGGGCCTGGCCTTGTGGAGGCTGTGAGGCGTTCGGCCTCCCCCCAAATTCCAGAGGCTCCCTGGCTGAGCCTCCAGCACCTGAGCCTTCACTGTGGTGGGGGTGGGGTGCTGAGGAAAGAGGGACAGAGACCCCTCTCACCAGGAGCTCCTGGTCTGAGCCCCCAATCTGAGGGAGGAAACAGCTCCCTGCCCTGTGAGTATGCTCAGCCTGGATGTGAGACTCCCTCCTTGCCCCCGGGGAGCCCCCACTTTGATGGAGACCTGTGCCCCTGCCCAGGGTGGACTTCCTGTTTGAGAGGGAGCTACAGCTGCTGCTCTCGGGGTCCCCCCAGCACGAGGCGAGTGGCAGAGCCCTGTCTCCTCAGAGCAGGACACATTTCCTCCTCTCCCCGCCCTCCTCCGGGGTCCTTGGCTTTGCGGCTGCCCTTGCCCTCAGGCCACCCCCACCTGCCCTGGGCCGCGGAGCACAGCCATCAGGGACTGGCTTAGAAAAAGCAACTTCATTGGACATCTCAAAGTCTTGCCCTCCTGGGCCCTGCATTGGGATCAGGAATGAGCTTCGAGTTCATTGGTGTGGCTTCCTGTGGGGGATGCCCTACTGCCACCAGCTTCTTTATCTGTGTGGGAAACCTCTTGGTGACTTGGGTCAGGATGGACTTGGGACTGAGGATCTGGCTGGAGTGACTCTTCAGGGGGTCACGGCCACTTCTGTTCACTAAGCTCACGCGAGGGTCAGAACTCCAGCCTCCTGCCACACACAGCTAATGACTGAGCTTCTTTCAAAGGTGAACCCGATCATGTTGCTTACCCGCTCAGCCCCCTCCAGCACTTACACACAACCAAACTCTTGGCCGTGCGTTGCAAGGTGGCCTGGAGTGGCCTGGCCTCTGCCCACCTCTCCCACCTCTGTCTTACTGCTGTGCCCCCAATGCTGACAGCCGTTCAGTTTCTCAAACACGGCAAGCTCATTCCTGCCCCAGGGCCTTTGTACCTGCTGTGTGCTCTGCCTAGAATGCTCTTCCCTCCCCACCCCACTAT
The DNA here is from genome assembly GCF_022682495.2 of Desmodus rotundus. Taxonomy (NCBI): domain Eukaryota; kingdom Metazoa; phylum Chordata; class Mammalia; order Chiroptera; family Phyllostomidae; genus Desmodus; species Desmodus rotundus. Next base: position 9,945,155 of record NC_071389.1, read on the forward strand.
CCCAGGGCCAATTTCTTCACATTTCTTATTGTCTCTGATTAAATGCTGCCTCCCAGAGAGACCTTCCCTGGCTAAGGTTGCTTAGCGGCCCCCAACGTGTTTTCTGGGCAGGGGTTATCATTGTTCAGAGTGATCTTTATCTGTTTATGCGTTTCAGTTGCCTCTGCCCTGGGAACACACACTTCATGAGAGCGGGCCCCTCGGAATCTCATGCATTACTGTCTTCCCAGCACCCAGACCTGTGCAGGCACAGAGCAGGAGCCCAGGCACCCCTGACGAATGAATGAGACCGTGCCAGGAACCGGGCCTGGGCCAAGCGTACGCTGACCCAGGTCCGCATAATCCTCGCGGCAACTTCCACTTACACACGGGGAACTGAGGCCCAGGCCTGTGAAGTTACAGAGGAAATGAGATCTGATAGCAGGTCCCATATCAAATACTGTCCTGTCCAACTTTGTCCTGCAGCTTTGGGCTGCTGTGCTCTTTACAGACACAATGGTGACGACAGGAAAGGGGAAGGGACACTCACCAGGCACTGCCCCTGGACTGGCCCTCAGCGGTCAGGGTCTTCCTCCCCCACACTTCCCCCCCCCACCATTGTTTTGCACTTACTGCTACAACATTCACATTTTCCCGTGTTCTTCCCACAGTCTCTGCCTATAAATGACTTTGAATGACTTGTAGCCCATTGAGCAGATACATCAGTGACCCGACTGTCCCCTGTGACTGAGCGTTTGGGTTGTTTCCAGTTCGCTGTGCAGGACTTGTTTACATCCGAGTAACAGCTCAGTGTCGCAGATGGGACCCCAGGGTCCATCCGTTCACTCTGCAAGCACGTGCTGCTGTGCTGAGCAGGGGGACGGAGGGGCCTGAGGCTCAGTGTCTATTGTCGGAGTTCTCGGTCCAGGGTGGAAGGTGCTGGGCCGAGCCACAGTGGTGTAGGTGGCACCTGGCGGGGCGGTGGAGGATGGCATGAAGAAGGAAGTCCAGTGCAAGGGTGGTTGCAGTGCCTTGTAGAAGAGGGACATCACCCCGAAGGGGAGTCTTCAGGAACTGAAAGGCTGTTCCCAGGAGGGCACGTAGCACGCAGGCCCTCCTGAGGCTGGAGGAGTGGTCACATGCTTCGTCCTGAGCATCCTTCTGGCACAGGCTTTGGTTGGCCTGCAGTGCGGGGAGCCTGCCAGGAGAGAGTGGAGGCACAGGTGGGCCTGGAATGCCGAATTAAAGAACTTGGACTTTGTTCTGCTGTGGATGGGAGTGCTGACTGTTTGCCTTCTCTCTTTAAAAAAAGACTTTCTTTTTTTTTTTAAGACCAAAATTATATATACACCTACTTAAAAAATCAAATAGCATAGACTGGTTCCTCCCCAGTCCCGCTTCCTGGGAAAAAACACTTTCCACCTGCTTCTGGTTTTAATTCACTGGCACTTTCGTCAGGACTCTAACGAGCCTGCTCGCTGGCTCCTGATTTATCAATTTCGGACGTTCTGGGTTGTCTCCCCGCTGTGAAAGAGGAGGGTTTGGCTCCCCTTCCTTCCCAACAGCTACGTTGGTTGCCTTCATACTTCATGTAACGCATAGGTGGCTACTTCCTCCCCTGACTTCTGGCTCCGTCTCTCCCTCGTGTCACGGAGGCGTGCTAGAGCCCGGTCCTGTCGGCTCCCAAGAGCCGAGAGTGCGTGAATCTCTCTGTGCTCCTTGTTCAGTGCTGTCATGCGGGTGACTTGAGATCAGCCCGTTAGAAGTATTTACACCACAGGAATTGGCAGGCGCCACGCACCAGGACGCCCCTGCCCGTTAAACAATTATCGACACACACTCCTGGGCTTCTGAGGTTTCCTTCTAGCCTCGACTGGTTCCGGTGTGGCCCCCAGCGGCTTGGCAGGCCTGGCCCGGCACCAACACCCCCCACTCTGTGTTGCAGCAAAACTTTGAGGCGCACCAGGAGGAGGCCGTGAGCGTGACGCACATGGTGAAGGCGGGCAGCGGCGTCTGGATGGCCTTCTCCTCCGGCTCCTCCATCCGCCTCTTCCACACGGAGACGCTGGAGCACCTGCAGGAGATCAACATCGCCACCAGGACCACCTCCCTCCTGCCAGGTGAGGCAGCTGCGGGGGTCGTTGTCCTGGCTGTCCTGGGCCTGTGGAGGGAGGGAGGGAGCCGGCATTTGTGGAGCACTTGCCACAGCCGGGCGGAGGTGCGTCCTGTCCCGCCATGTCCTTAACCCTGGTGGCAGCCTTGGGTCGGCCTTGAAAACTGGGCCTCCAAGCGGAAAGCAGCAGGTTTAGAACTCAAACCCAGGCCTGTCATTTTAAAGCCCTTCGTGCTGCCCCGCTCACCCTGCAGCACAGTGGGCGTGGGCTCGCCAGAAGTGAGGCGGGCTCAGCAGGCTTTCCCCAGTCACGCAGCGGATAAAAAGCCACTCTGGGTGGGAACCCAGGCCCGTCTCCACCTGCCACTCCTCAGGATGACGAAAAAAACAGTTCTGCCTTATGGCCTTCAGGATGAGGTGAAGGGAAAGAGAGAAGGCCAAGCAAGGGGCTCTTACTTAGAGGTTTTTCTAAGAAAGACAACTGTCCCTTTTAGGTCATTGGCTGGGATTTGGAGGTGCAGGGAGGTCCAATGGCTTGAATAGCTTCCCCTTGGGGCCCGTGCTCCCTCCTGCATAGCTGTTTGTGAGACGTGGTAGAGAGGATTAGGTCGGAGCTCACCTAACACCCCACCCCTGCCCTGTACCTGTCTGAGGCCTCAGTGGAGTTGGCCCCAGGTATCACCCTTCCCGTCTGCTGCCTATGCTGCTGCCCAGACCCCTGCAGGATGTGCTGGGGGAGCCCAGGCGGACACTTGCTCAGGGCCCACTCCTCCCCCAGCTGGCCTTAGAGCAGTCCACGGAGCCAGCAGGCATCAGCTTGCCTTGCCTCCCTGCTTGGCCCAGCTTCCACCAGACAGACAGATTGACCCACGGCTGGTCTGGGAGGGCAGAGAAGCTCTGTCTTGTGTAGGCACTGCAGGCTGGGCTGGTGTTAGCAGCTGGGAGAGCTGAAGGATCCCAGAGGGCGGGGGACACAGAGCTGGTGTGGTGGGCTGTGGGCCGAGCCAGGGGACTGGCCTCCCTGGGTTGTGTGGCTGGGTCAAGGGCAGGCACACTAGCCAGCACTTCAGGGGCCGTGGGGCCTCTGTCTTACCCCAGAGGCCTGGTCCCTAACTCCAGATAGGGCGCCTGGAAATCACCCTGGCTCCTGCTTCCTCCTGGCTGGTCACGACTGTCCTGGAGTCTGGGCTTGTGGCCACAGGGTCGGGTGGTTACTAACAACAAGGTCAACAACAAGGTCAACAACAAGTGGCGATGCTATAGGATACCTACTGCTCTGCTGGGAGCTCCATGGGGAGCTGGGTCCCAGGTGCTTTGCCTACAGGATCTCATTTCACCTTAACCCCACGAGGTGGGGGCTGGCCCCGTTGTGCAGGTGCAGGCACTGAGGTTTGTTTGGCGGGGTCAGGAGGCTGGTCTGCGGCCATGCAGCCAACCCGAGGCTGGACTGGGAGTCACAGAAGGTCAGACTCACTTCAGAGTCCCACTGTGAGTCATGGGGGGAGAGAGGACTTCACAGGTGGCCAGAGTCCTGGCTGGACCACTGCTGGGTCTTGGGCAGGTCTGTTTGCCTCCCGGAGCCTCTGGTCCCTCTGTGGGACCGGAAGCGGTCCTGGCTCTGGGTAAATGCCACCAGGCGTGGGAAGACACCTTGCCCAGGTGTTGGGTGTGGTAGGTATACCAGGAGAAGAAATACCTCCCTAACATGTCCCCTGGGGAGTGGCAGGGGCCTATGGAACTTGTGTTATGGGTCTTTTCTTGCTTTCTTTTTCTTGTTGCAGCTTTAGTTTTATTGTATTTCATAGGATTTAGCCATTATACAAAGTAAATCCATTTTAACTACGACAAATGTGTCTCTACATCACAAAAATAGTCCCATGTTCATGCTGATAGCTAAATTATTCCAAGTTAGTGGGACCAGGAAAAACATGGGGAATCTCATGGGCCTTTCTGGTCCCTGTCTCATCTGTGGGGGGTGGGGAGGGAGAGGAAGGATCACGGCTGTCCGGCGTCCAGTGACCGGATTTGCGGACAGATCCAGCCGCAGGTGGAGAAACGGCAGCCCCACTGGCCCAGCTCTGACTCGCTGCGTGTGTTCCGCACGTGTCTTCACGCCCACTGACTGCCTGGTTCTGTGCAGCTCCCCTGTCAAAGGAAAGAGTGTTCATCAGCGGGACGAGTGTTTCTGAGCCAGACAAACTGAGGCCCAGGAGGTTGGATGGCCTGGGGTCTCACCACCGTCGAGGCTGGAGCCAGGAGGTGAACCGTAGCTCTTCACACATGTGCCGTGCAGCATCCCCCTTCCTGGGCCTCAGTTTCCCCCTCCCCACAAAAAGGGGCCGAGGTCTGAGTCAGAGCTTGGCTGGGCCGTGTAGGGCAGACCAGGATCTGGAAGGGGCAGCCCCGCTGGGGGCCTGGCTGTGCCGCTGTCTAGCCCTGTGACTGGGAGCGAGTGGGGGACCTGCCTCTCAGGGAGGTGTGGGCCTGAGGCGGAGCTGTCCCTGGCTTGAGTAGGTCTCAGGCCCCGATGGTGCTGAGCACCGCCATCGTCTCCATCACGTCTTCTTGGCCATCCCCGCCCCTCATCACACTGACCACTGTCAGCCCTGCATCTCCGGAGGGGCTCCTTGCTCAGCCCCTACCCTCCGAGTGTGCCTGTCCCACCTCGTCTCCTACATCAGCGCAGACAGAAGCTACCCCCTCTGCTTGCCGGAGCTCTTTGGGGCTGGCCCTGGGCGCGTCTAGGGCAGAGGCCGAGGTTCTGAGTGCAGGGCTTCCCAAAGGTCCCCGGGAGTTACCACCCCAGGCCTGACTGTTCCTAGTCGGCAACACCAGGGAGCTAGGGTCCCCCAAACCCGAGGGGAGCTGGGCCGGAGCTAGCCTCAGGCGGAGGGCGGCTTCAAATCCACCCTACCATGTGCCTCAGCCGAAGAACAGCAGAGCAGGGCCCTTAAATTCTTTATTAGAAATATTTTAAAAAGGCTGTTAAGTATTTTTCTTCCCCCACACCAGCAAATGAAATAATTGCATAATTAGTAATAAATTTGTTCTTCCTTTAAATGTGGGGTCTTTTTTTAAGGGAACGTTAAAAATTTATCACACTTCCTTCCCCCGACCCCTGTCTCCCGCTCATGTACCCCGGCTGGTATTAATGCGTTTTGGAGCCTAAACTCCCTCCTCCTCTTAACTAGACAGGTCATTAATAAAATGTTCGCCGAGAGCCTGAGCTTCTTAAAGTTGTATGTCTCCAGACGGATGGCTTGGGTGAGTTGAACACTGCCGCATTAAGTCTCTGTGATAAAATATTTATCCACCATTAGAATTTTTTTTTCCTCTCGGACTGTTTGTGAAGTGCCTCGCTCCATTCCTCCAAGCGGAGCGGGGAGGAGGACGGGCCCGGGAATGCGGCCTGATGATGAAGTCATTTCTCAGTTCCAGCCTCTCTTCTGGTTTTCTGCTGCCTTCCTTTCACTTGCAGGGTTTCGCCCGTCTGGCAGTGGAGGGGCGGGGGGCGCGAGGATTGCAGGGGCATCAGGAAGTGGTCTCCTCCTGGTCTCCAGGGCCCCTGGGGCTCTGCAAAAGGGGGTGAGGCACTAGAGATGAAATATTTGCTACTGTTCCCTCCCTTGGCTGTATTGTTTTTGTGGGTTTATGGCTCTGGTGGAGCTGGTCTTAAGACATTAGAGTCTAGGTCCTTTTAATAATTACAGCTGTTACCCTAATAGCCTCCATTTATTGATTGTATACGAGCGCTAAGAGCTGGGTTCAACTGCGTATGTATATGTTATGTCTTATATATACTGTATATATTCTAATAATCATAAAACTGAGCAAGGTAGATTTGTAATATTCATTGATCAATGCAAGTGACTTATTAATTCAAACAGTTAGTAAGTGACATCAACACCCATGTCCTTTTTCACTCTCTGCATTCGCTCACTCGCTCGTTGTCCACAGATCCTTTCTGAGTGTCTGCCGTGGGCCAGGGAGCCGGGGCATTGGCTTTGAGCACATGGATGAGTCCCCGCCCTCACGAAGCTTCCATCTGACGGCCAACAGTCGTTAAGCACAGGGAAGGAGGGAGCAGTTGTAGAGCTTGGACAGGGCTGGGAAGGGAGACGGGAGACGAGAGGAAGCTCGCGGCCCCAGCCGCTTGCTGTGGTTTTCTGAGGGTCCGGGAGGACCACTGGGCGCCCAGAGGTGTCCTAGTAGTGGGGAGCCTGCACCGTCCGCCGTGCCGCAGGTGTGTGGCAGAGTCCCGGCTCCACAACCCGCCGCTGCCACTGCTTGTGAAATAGACTGTTTCTGAGTGACGAACCGTCTTTTTTTCCAGTGTGGTTTGCTTTTCTCCATGGAATTCAACACTATGAATATGGCTTTCTGAGTCTGAGTCCTATCTCCAGACTCATACACCCCACTGCCCGCTGACTGCTCCACATGGCTGTCTGCTGTGCCTCTCACACAACACACCTGGTAGAGAACTTGGCTTTCCACCCCAAGCCTGCGCCTCTTGCGTCTCAGTCGATGGCACTGCCACGTCCCCAGTTGCTGGAGACAAAACCCTCGGAGTCGTCCTTGATTCCTCTCCTTTTCTTTCCTCCTGCTCTAGTCTGCAACAGGTCTGTTACTCTCTTTCAAAACAGACCTCGAATCTGCTGACTTCTTGCTTTCCCCTTGCTACCACTGCGTCCTGGCTGCTACCACCTCATCCCCTCCCCTCCCCTCCGCCCCCTCCCCCATCTTGCTGCTAAAATGCTCCTCTAAAACGAGTCTCTCATTCACCGGCTTAGACCTTCTGGTAGCTTCTCGTCACGCTCAGAATGAACAGTCACAGTCCTTACCCTGACCCGTTTGCCCTCCTGGCCTCCCTCCGGTCACCTTGAGCTTACCCTCGTTCCCCAGGCTGCACTGGCTTTGGTCTGCTCCACTGACCCGCTGAGCTCATTCCTGTCACAGGGCCTTTGCGCGTGCTCTCTCCTGGGCTTTTGCTCAGTTCTCAGTGTGGTTGCCTCCTCTTTGTCCTCCTGGAAGCGGACTGAGGCTCTGCAGGGGAGGCCCTCACACCTACACGTGTGGCCCTGAAGCCATCTATACAAGAGCGGAGAGGCAACAGGAGCACCGGGCTGTAATAAGCAGAGGCCTGAGCACAGCTCCCCACACTGCACTCACCAGCTGGGAGGACTCTTTGGGCCTTAACATCCTCCTCTGGAAAATGGATGTGACATCTGTGTCCTGGATGCCTCTCTGTGGTTGCAGGGCTGGCGTCAGACCAGAGCAAGCACGGGGGCGCTGCGGACGCTCCAAAGCAGGATTTTTCTCAAAGTGCGGACCTGGACCGGTCGCATCGGTGCCACCTGGGAAGTTGCTAGAAGTGCAGGTTGGAGGCCTCACCCCTGGGGTTGGCCCCTGGTGGCGAGCCCTCCTGTGGTGCTGGTGCCGCCCAGGGTGGGGCCCACTGCTCTCAGCGTCATTCCACACATCACATGGTGGTGGTGTTGCTGAGGTAGTGGCAGGAGTTGGAATTTCCTTCGAGGGGAGAGTAAGCCCCTCTCAGCGGGGCAGAAGGATCCAGGCAAGAACCCTTCTCTGCAAAGGCAGGAGTCTGCTGCCGGCCTCTCCCTCGCGCCCCCTCTCACTGACCGGAATTGTTAGCCATGGAGCAGCAACGACAGAGGCAGACAGCACCCGCCTGTGCACACCACGTGCCGGTGCTGGCTTAAGTGATTGACACTCATCGACTCGTCTCATCCCCAGGGCAAGGCCACGAATGTCCCCGCTGTCTGCTCTGGCAAGCGAGGAAACCGTGGCACGGGGAGGGTTAGGGACTGGTGCTGGGTCACGTAGCCAGGAAGTGGTAGGTAGAGCTGGGTCTGAACGTGGCATCCGGGCCTGGAGCCCTGCTCTTGGCCAGTGCCGTGCAGCCCACGCTGTTCTTCCTCTCTGTAAAGGGCAGTGCGACCCTCCCTGACGTCGCGTTTTACTGCAACGGAGAGACAGCACCCAGGGGGAGCTGACAAGAGTAACCTGCATCGGCATCAAAACACGCTTGTCCCCCGCACTGAGTTGTCCCTTTCACCCTTGGGCTGGGGACTGCAGGGCATGCTGAGCCCTCCCTGGAGGAAGGGCCCACACGGGAAAATGTCAAGCCCTGGCTGGAAATTTAGGGGCTGTGACAGTTTGCCAATTTCCCCTGCTCCTTGCATCTACCCTGGCCCCTCCCCATGCATCCCGTCTGCACCAACAACCTCCCCACCCTCAAACCTGCACCGGCCCAGGCCTCCCTGGCCTTACTGCCCAGGTGGCTGGTTGTGACCCTGGTGTGGGCCGCCCAGGGTCTGCTCCTTGTGCCAGAGGACCTGGCGCCTATGTGCGGGAGCAGACAGGGGCCAGCACCGTGCCCTACGACATTGCCCCACTGCATCCTTGCAGCAGCCCCAAGTTACATGGGCGGAAACAGAGGCTGGGTGAGGGGAGCGCCCAGCTCGGGGATCTAGGGGCTGGTCCCCAGACCAGTCAGCCTCCCAAGCCCCAGGTGTGAACCGCACCCCATCCGGCTTCTTGCTTGTTGCAGGGACGAGCCTGAACTGTACCATTTCTTCAGAGTGTGGTGGCTCCTGGAGCCACGGCTGTCCCTGGGGCGGTGTGCTGCTCACACGGGCTTTCTCTCTGCAGGCCAGAAGCACCTGTGTGTCACCAGCCTCCTGATCTGCCAGGGTCTGCTCTGGGTGGGCACTGACCAGGGTGTCATCGTCCTGCTGCCTGTGCCTCGGCTGGAAGGCATCCCCAAGATCACAGGTGAGGTTCTGGGAACCAGTGGCATCCGGGCCCAGGAGTCAGCTGCAGGTGGAGGGGTTGGCGGTGGGGCAGTGGGATGGTGAATCAGGCCCAGATGTGTGTGTGTGTGTGTGTGTGTTGTGGGGGGGCATTTCCCACAGTCTCCCACCTTCTTTATGAGTCTCCATTTCCCAGCCCGGCCAATGGCACAGCAGTGCACATTGGCTGGATGGTTTGAGGAAAGTCTGAGACACCTGACTGATGGATGGTAGAGGCCCTGCCAGGCCCCTTCTGCTCCCCTCCCCCACAGCAGCTTCAAACTGTCCAGGCTCCAGAGACAGAAATACCTGCGGGCCCTTGGGGATGGGGGCTGTGTGCAAACATGTGTGCACGGAGGGGGGTGGGCCTGCTCCGACCTGTGCCACGGGGGCCCAGGCGAGCGAGGGCAGGGTTGGGAGGACCCCAGGGCCCTGTGAGTGATGACAAAGTGGCCGGAGAGCAGGCGTGAGTGGGGGGAGGAGCCTTGACAGTAGGCCAGTGCCCACCAGATCTTGCGCTCTCTGCTGAAGAAGTCTCTCTAGATTCTGAGATTTCCTGTTTTCCCCAGATAGGTTGTGTTGTTCTTCCCAGGCTGGGTCCTGGGGTTGCAGGGGTGTGCCAGGCAGAGCCCTGAAGTGAGACAGTCCGCTGAGGACAGCTGTAGTCCAGGGTGGCAGGTGCTAGGTGGGCGGTCTGGAGACCGCGGCTCAGAGGCAGGAGCGATCAGCTCTCCACGGGCGAATTCCAGAAGGGCGTGCTGGGGAGGAGCTGGAGCTGGGCTTCCCAGGATGAGTCCCAGAATCACGTGGGTGGCGAAGGTCCTCTTGGTGGAGACAATGGCTTGGGAAAGGCGGGGAGCTGCAGGCGCTTTCACCCTGAGCTTCCCCCGAGTGGTTGACGAGGCTACTCCTACCCTCTGCTGCACAGGAAGAGGCCCTGGAACGCGGGAGAGCCTGGCCCCAGACCTGTGGCTCTCTGGCAAGGTCCCCACATCGATTGCCGTTACCAAAAACAAGCAAACCAACCAACCCACAGCCGGAAAGTTCTCCCAGAGACACGTGTACATGCCTCACTTAAAGCGCTGGCCCTTTGGGCCCCTTCTCTTTTCCCCATTTCTGCAGGGAAAGGCATGGTCTCCCTCAACGGTCATTGTGGGCCTGTCACCTTCCTGGCTGTGGCTACCAGCATCTTGGCCCTCGACATCCTGCGGAGTGACCAGGAAGACGGCGAGGGCCCGAGGGCCGAGGAGGACAAGCCAGACGGGCAGGCTCCTGAGCCAGCACCCGCACCCCCCAGTCACGTGGGCCGAGAGCTGACCCGCAAGAAGGGCATTCTTCTGCAGTACCGCCTGCGCTCCACAGCCCACCTCCCGGGCCCACTGCTCTCTGTGCGGGAGCCTGTGCCTGCAGACAGCGCAGCCCTGGAGCACAGCGAGGAGGACGGCTCCATCTACGAGATGGCCGATGACCCCGACGTCTGGGTGCGCAGCCGGCCCTGCGTCCGCGATGCCCATCGCAAGGAGATCTGCTCCGTGGCCATCATCTCGGGCGGCCAGGGCTACCGGAACTTCGGCAGCGCCTCGGGTGTTGGTGTTGGTGGGAGGCCGGCCCCGTGCGGGGAGATGGACAGCACCCTCCTCATCTGGCAGGTGCCCTTGACGCTATAGCCCCCACCCAGGGGGCACAGCTGCAGCCACTCCGGGCTCTCGGGCTGTCGGCCTGCCTGGAGCCCTTAGGCCGTCCAGGGTCCCCCAGGGAGTGCCGATGGAATCGCCTTCCAGGGACCTGCACGGGACCACGAGGACGGCCCTGGATCTCTAGTAACTACCCCAGACGGACCGGTCTGGGTCTCTAGTAGCTATCTTGGCAGAGCAGAGAAAAACCTCTTCTTTTTTAGGAAAAAAAAAAAAATTAGAGTGTTTGGGGAAGGGGTCTAGGTTTGTGGAGAGGAAAGACTCCTCTGGAGGAAATGGCCTTTTAAAAAACAAAACACAAAACCTCACAACTGCCTGGCAAGCCCCGCGCCTCTTGCCTGCGGGGCTCAGAGGCAGCCACGCGCCCCTCCTGGAGGAGAGCGTGTGGGCCGGTGTGTGAATATATATAAATACGTATATATGGTGTATATTATCTGTGTATAAATAAAGTCTGTACATATTGGAGCTGTGGGAGATGCTGGAATAAAGGGCGAGGATAACGCAGCTCTTGGATGGAGGGGCTTTTTCTTGGCGAGATGTGATGGGTGGGACAGGGAGCGCCGCTGCCATCAACAGGGGTCACAGGGGTCGTTCTGAGGCAGGAGCGACACTGCCCTCAGCACGAAGGACTGAGGCCAGACACCAGGGGGCCCTGCGACAAGAACGGGCCCCTGCACTGGGCTGTGTGATGTGGTCGTCATTGCTCACAAATGGCTGTTTACTTTTTAAAATTAATGAATTAAAATTAAATTAAATGACAAATTCAGTTTCCCATTCCCATGAGCTGTATTCCCAGGGTGGCTTGAAGAGCCCCACAGGGTGAGGGCCACCGTATTGGGCAACATGGAGGTGACTGGTTCCTACAAAGCTCCCTTCTGCTCGACAAGGGGCTCTGGGGAGCTTGTTTTCTCAATATTTTTGGGACAAAATATTGAGCCCCCCAGCTCCAGAGTGATAAGAAAGCAGGCGGACTTGGCCTTGCCAACCCGGGAGAGCAGGAAGCTGAGGGCTTCACCGTGTGGAAGGTGGGGTCTGGGGCTGTTGCTATGGGCCACAGAGCGAGGCAGGGAGGAGGCTGAGGTCCCCGGGTCTGAGGGAGGGTGGGGTGAGTTCTGGGAGGTGGGAGCAGAGCCCAGGCTGTGGTGGGGATTGGCAGGTGGGGCTGCCCAGGGCCCTGGCTTTCCTCCTCTGGCTCAATCTCTATCCTTATATCTCTAGAGCTGCCTTCATGGAAATTAAAAAAAAAAACCCCAAAAAACAAAAAACCCAAACCCACCACCCAAAAGGGAAGTGTTTTCTCCACCTTCCCACTCATCCACCTCTCTGTCATCTGTCTGCGTGTCTGTCCACCCACCTATCCGTCTGTTCTCCTTCCCACACTCACAAATGGCAGCAGCACTGGGGTGCAGGGAGAAGGAAAGCAGGGCTCCGTGGAGATGGGGGGCAATCCTCTTAACTGGGCCCAGCTGCTAAGTTCAAAGCCGGTCTGGGAACCCAGTGAGAAGAGCCACCGTGGAGAGGACATTTCAGCTGGGTCCTACCTAACCACCTGGTAGGATCACACCCGCTGGTGGTCACTCATTCACATCTTTTGAAACCCCCTCGAACTTCTGCCAGACTCAGGCACTGTGTTCATTGCTGGGGCTTCAGAGGTGAGTCAGGCAGGGGGGTCATCCCTGCCCCCAGGAAGTGCATGGTTAGAGGGTAGGGCAGGCACAGGCATGGGCTTGGTGGAGGGGGAGGATATGCAGAGGAAGGGGGAGGGTGTCTCGGAGGGGGCGGCCTATGCAGAGGTGGGGTGAGTAGTGGTTGGCTTTATTGCCAGAAGGCCAATTGTCCAGTGTGGGTCCCCGGAGGGGGCAGGGAGCCGTGTATGGAGGGACCATGGCCATGGGCACGGACCAGCGATGTTCCGTTCCCGTGGAGCCCATCTGCTCTGGGCCTCAGTTTCCCATTTGATATCAAAGGGAGACTTACTTCCGTCCTGCCACCTCTCATGGGAGAGGAGTGTCCTACCCAAGTACAAGTGGGACGCAGAGCTGTGTGCTCAGGTTCATTACCAAATGCCCTGTCTGGGTGGGGCTCCCAGGGGGTGCCTTTTTCCTGTTCATCAGCTGCCAGTCAAGACTTTTCCTAGAACAAGGATGAGTGAGTAGGGGCCGCTTGGAACAACAAGCAAGTCCAGGACCCGGCAGGCCTGTGTGCAGGTCCAGCTCTATCAAACACTTGACATATGGCTCCCAGACTCGGTTTCCTCATCTCTAAAACAGGGACCACGACACCTTGTACAATTGCTATGGATGAGCTTCGGCCGCTGAACACGGGGGTGGATGTTAACAACACTGACCCTAGCAGTCTGATGCAGAGGCAGAGCCACCGACCTGGAGCATTCCCAGTCCCGTGGGGCAGAGGTCCTTGTTCTCAGGAGGCTCCCAGTCTGACGGAGGACTCATAGCCCCTCTTGCCTAGTTGGCTGTGGAAGCCGCTAGTCTGAGGGGGAGACATGGGTCTGTCCCTAACCACCCGAATCTGATGGGGGAGACCTAGTCTAACTCTAAGGGCCTTTCCAGTTTGATGGGGAAGATACATTTCTGCCTGGAGAAGACTGTAGTCTGATGGGGGAATCTCCAGCCAGATGGTGGAGACATCCGGGCTGAAGCGGGAGATGCATCCTTGGCCTCCGGGTGCTCCCAGTCTTACAGGGAGACAGGACCCTCACCGTGATGAGGCTTAATAATAAGACACTCAGCAGAAACTTTTTAACAATGCGGACCTAATTATAGCACCGCTGAACTGCCTAAGCTCCTCATTTGCACTTTCCCAGAACCGTCAAATAGCAAGAATGTGTAAATTGAGGAAAATTAATATAATTACCTGAGCTATTTCTTGTCATCTTTTCCTATCAACAGAAACCACAAACGTTTCCTGGTGAGAAGGCCGGTTGGGTGAACTCCCTGCTCGAGGCAGGCAGCTGGCTCCCTCTCTGCAGGGAGCAGGTTCTTACAGGTGTCCCAGGCTCGAGCTCTGGAAGCCAGCCTGCCTGACAGATGGGCTGATGGGCTGGGTTGTAGGGTGGAGAGGGCGCCTGAGCCTTGAGTCAGGAGACACGGGTTCGAGGTTTGGCACCGGCGTGAAGGTGATCCACAGGTGTGCGCACCTCTGTGAACCCAAGTCTTGTCCAATACTAGTCCCAAAGTGCTGAGGTCTTGTTGGGTCCAGGGACCGTGTCTAGTGACTTATGCCGCTGACTGCAATGAATTGTCACCACCACCCCTAGAGGAGGTTCTGTTATTATCCCTACCTCACAGATGAGGAAACTGAGGCTCAGGGAGGTGAAATCACTTGCCCAGTGTCACACAGCACAGAGGAAGACCCAGGCTGTGGGTTATAATCCTTTGCCGCATCCTTGGCCTGTTTCCTGGCCCTGCCCCCTCCACTCTGCCACCCAAGGACCCCGTGTGAGGACAGGTGCCCGAACGTCAATACAAACCACAGGATGTTTGCAAACCCTTAGCATTGGTCTCCTCTTCTAGAACATGGGGATATTAACAGCATTGACCACCTAGGAGGTTTTGAGGATGAAACGAGTTAATTTATGTTAAATACTCAGAGCAGGTCCTATAGTGAGCCCTCATTAACTTGATTATCGTCTCACACAGGATCCCTGCCTGGTGTCTGTACTCGAGATGCGCCCCGGCATGCCTCGAAGCCCCCAGCCCCTTCTTTAGAGCGGCAGAGCTCCGCTTCGGCCAGCTTGGAGAACCCAGCAGTTTGTGCAGGCACCTCTAACAGTTCTGCTGGCTTAGGGCCCACCCACAAATGGCGGCATCACTCACCAAGCATTTTGGGAAATAAGGGCAAAGTGCAATAAACACCATAGTGACAGAGAGACATCCCATCGTGGGCCGTTGCTTGGACCCAGAAAATAGATGGTGTAAGTTTGCAGAAAACAGGCTCGTGTTTGAGCAAATGATATTCCCGAGTAGGTTTCATTCATTCATGCATTCATTCATTATTCATTCATCCATTTATTCATTGTCCATTCATTGTTCATTCATTCATTATTCATTCACTCATTCATTCATTCATTTAGCAAGTGTCTGCTGCTGGTTGCTGTGTGCCAGGTTCAGGGTGGGACTCTGGGGCCAGGGCAGCAAATAAGTAGACACTGTCTCTGCCTTCCTGGAGCAGAGCCTCCAGCCTCACGGGCGACACAGGATCGAAAAGAGAAGGTTCATGAGGGCCCCACATGTAGGGAAGAGAACATCGGCTTGGGGGTTCTCACAGAACATCAGATGGGGGGTCTTCCCCTTGCCGGCCTCAGTTTCTGCAGCTGTAAGGTGGTATTGGAGGCTGCAGCCGGGGGTAAAGGACCCCATGCATGTAAAGTGATCAGCACAGGGCCTGCTCACTCAACATTAGTACTTTTTAGTAGTGATGGCGTTAATAAGGGGCCTGCCTGGCAGTGAGCACATGGCTCTAGGGGGGAGGCTGGGGAGCGCCCTCTTCCAGGGCCCCACCTGGAGGGAAGGGAGATCCGCCATGAAGCTGGACTCTCTTGGCAACCCAGAGCTGTGGGCTCCTGGTTCCAGGGACTGGGGGGCTGTGGCCCAGCGAGGCTGGGGATCCCCAGCTCCATTCCAGAAGGCCTGAGTTCTTGTCAGCCTGAACCTAATTCTGACAGACAGACATGATCTTTTCCCCCTGTTATTTTTGCTGAATTAGGTGACCAGGCCTTTTTCTTTGGCAAATCCAGGGGCATGCATTTTCATGCTGTTTTGCATAAATCAGGAACCCATTTGCATCCATTTGCATGTTTCACTGGATGTGAGGTTTAAGAGGCTCAAACTTAATGTGTGTGTGAAGTGAAGTAAGTGTATTGAGTTCACCCCCTCCCAGCTGGCCTGACCTCACAGTGGGGATGAAGGGGTTTGGAGGGGCCGGAGGTCTCCATGGGATGGTTAGATCAGGGAAGGACTCGGGACCAACTCTCCTTAGTGTTGCTCAGGACTGACGGGGAGGAGAGCTTTGGGCAGCTGGCTACAAAGAAGCAAAAGAAACAGATGAAACCACAGGGCAGGGTGTCCTCGATGGTCTATCACAGACTTTGGGACAGGTATGGACAGGAGGAGTGGCGGTGACCCTTCCAATGGTCCTCATGTTCCAGCATCTGCTACGTGCCCTTGATAGTCCATTTTCTCCTGGGAGCCTTACAAGGTGGGTTATTAACTGCACTTCAGAGATGAGGAAACTGAGGTGCAGAGAGCCGCAGTAACCCATCCAAGGCCTTGTGGCTGGTCTTGGGGGGCCCTGGACTCAAACACATGCCAGTTTGGGCCCAGACCTTTCTGCCTGAATCAGGGAGAGAAGAACCCCAACCTTTGGCAACCCTTGGAGTCCCTGAGCGCCTCGTGCCCAGGGGAAGGCCCTCTCTTCTTTTCCTGTGTTTTGCATGGCTACCTCATGAAGAAGGAACCCACGCCTCCAGAATGGCCTAGTCTCCATGACGACAAATACACAGCCCAGTGGCGGGCCAGCCCCAGGGAGGCGTTGGGGGGTGGCTTCCTTGGGGAAGGAACCCTGGCACAAGCCTGGCACTGAGCTGGGCCTCTGTGAGTGCTTCTTGAGCTAACTCATAGACGGATGGGCATCAGGGGGCCCAGCCCTCCCTGGGTGGAGATTCTTGGTCACCTCCCCTCATTGGGAAGTGGTGTTCATTTCCATTCTTTTGCCTCAGAGTTGGTCTTGAAACTACTTTGACAAGAAATATGACTGAAGTGACATGTGCCAGTTCTGGGCCTGGTAGCTTCTGCTTTTATGCTTTTGGGAGCTCTGAGTTGCCACATGAGAAGTCCAGCCCCCCTGATGGAGGGATGACAGGGGTGGAGGCATGGAGACAGAGAGGACCTGGGACAGAGCCTTAGCCGCGGGCACACATGCACCCATTCCCTTGGACACAGCTGCCTGCTCAAGTCCCCAGAGGGCTACAGATCCAGAAGATGTCACATCCAGCAGGAGAACTGCCTGACTGAACCCGGTTACCCCGCAGAATCGTGAGACAGGCTAAGTCTGGGGTGGTTTGTGGCCTTTAACCCCATGCCTCCTCCTCTTCCAGCAGTAAAAGTACCCTCTGCGATGCCCCCTCACGGGCTTACCCAATGGGGGTGCCAATCAGAATAGTGATTAGCCCAGAGATGGCCATGTGACCAAGGTGAACCAGTCAGGGCTCTTCCCTGGGCTCTGTATACTGACACTGGGTGAAAGAAGCTGGGTGGCTAAACGGAAGGATGCAAACCTGGAAGCTGTCTGTGGTCACGTTCCCCACCCTGT
Organism: Desmodus rotundus; assembly: GCF_022682495.2. Taxonomy (NCBI): domain Eukaryota; kingdom Metazoa; phylum Chordata; class Mammalia; order Chiroptera; family Phyllostomidae; genus Desmodus; species Desmodus rotundus. The sequence goes on from NC_071389.1 coordinate 9,962,083, forward strand.
CCCTGTGCCAGCTTGGTATGGAGCCATCCCAGCCACAGTGGCAGAGATGGAGGCCAAGGCAGGGACAGAAGAGGTGGCTCGGTGACCCCTTTGGGTTCTTGGAGTCTCTGGGCCAGCTCTCCCTCTGGATTTCCCAGTTTCATGAGTCAGTAAATGCCCCCCACCCCCCCTAAGCTGGTTGAGTTGATTTCTGTCACTTGAACGGATGGGGCACACATCTTCCTGACTCCATGTCTGTATCATATCAAACTTGGAAATAGCAGGGGCTGCGCTGTTCTGTCTCCGAGGCTCGGCTCTCCGGGGAAAGGAGAGCTACACTGGCGCTGTCTGAGGCCCCTCGGGGAGCCTTCCCCTGTTCTCCCACCGAACCTCACCCCCGCTTTCAAAGGCTGTGGCTCCAGGCCCTTTTGCAGGGAGGGAGCCGGTCCGAGGCCGACTGGCACAGCCACCCATCCCCTCTCAGTGAGGCAGCTCTGCTCTGGGGCAGAGCGGGAGGAGACTGGGCAGGGCAGGACGGGGAGGCAAGGGAATCCCATTAATTTTTCCAGTCCTAAATCAATTTAATGGAGCCTCTGATGACTCTGATCTGATTTTTCATTTTCACTGTTACAGTCAACAGCTGCTGTTAATGGCAGCTCAGGCTTGAAATGGGACAGCACGGTGGAGGCTGTCAGGGAGGGACTAGTCAGATTACACCAATTATCTAATATTTGGCTAATGAGACACCCAATGCCTCTCTCTTGTTTATAGCAAGGGACAAACAAGCTTTATACTGTCAGTTGCTGATTGTCCCGTGGCCAGCTCGGGGAGTTTACCTCCCAAGGAGAACTTCTGTTTTCAGGATCTTTCATCCTCTGGATGTTGCTGGAACCCCTGACGTCCGTCCTCGGTCCTCCTGGCTGCTCTCTGAGGTAACAGTGCAGGCGGCTCCAGTGTGCTCTCAGCCCCTGTGGAGGTCACTCTGTGCGGGGTTGCAGGGTGCACGGTGAGACAGTTCAGGCACCCCCAAGCCAAAGAGCAGGTGGCTCAGAGGGAAATCCGTGGAATGAATTGGGCTGGAAAGGTGTCTATGGTCAGAAACCTTTCTTCCCCCTCGCAGACGGGGAAAGAGGCTCAGAGAGGGGTGTGACTGGGCACCGGTGCCACACGAGCGTTGTGGCAAAGCTGTGCCTCGGCCCCATCTCCCGATTCTTGATTCAATAGCCTTTCCACCCGCCACCCACGGCCAGGGTGAACTCAGGTTGTTTAAGTCTCCCATGCAACCGACTGGATGGGGAGGAGAGTCTGGATCAGAGGGAGAACAGAATCACGGATGGCATGCAGGCCCCGATGCAGTCCACTTGTCTGCAGGCTCAAGTCTGCACAGCTGCCCTTCCTCAGCACCCGGTGTGGTGGGAAGGGCTCTGCTCTTGGGTCAGGAGAACTGGGTTCAAATCCCACATCTACCACTTACTAGCTGCATGACCTTGACCAAATTCTTTAATCCTTTGAGCCTCAGAGGGCACGGGAGGCCCAGAATTGGGGGAGGGCTCGTGAAAATCAGGAGTCAATGGTTCATTCAAAACAGCCATTTTCCGAAAGGACACACAAGGTGAGTGAGGGGAGGGGACTTCCACTATTTTATTTTAGTAATAAAAATAGCTGCTTTACTGAGGACCCACTATAGACTCCAGGCACGCGTCAAATACTTTCCGTGTATTATCTCATTTAATCAGTGCTGGGAGGCCCGCCTGCCACCCCCACGCTACAGCTGTGCAAATGGAGGCTGTCAGAGATCCGATGGCCTGACTCCCACGGCTACGCCGGGATGGAAACCCAGCTTGTTCCCAGAGACCCTTAGAACAAGATGCGTCCCCTGGTTCCTTTGGACTCCAGAGGATGAAATGCTCGGAGGGGCAGGCAGGACAGGGCAGGGACAGTGGGCCCGGGAGGCGCTGTCCACAAGCCTCGCACCCCCTCACCCAGCTCCTAATTGGTAGAGCTCAGGCCTCAGGGCAAGCTGCTCTCGGAAACGTGGTCAGCTTTGCTCTGCTGAACTTCATTAGTTTATCAAATTAATTTACATGAGCCCGTGTGGCCACCTAATTAAGACGTTTCCCAGGGCCCTGTGCTAGCTGCTCGATGAGGCAGGATGGCTGGACTCGGGCTCCGAGTGTTCTGGGGTGAGGAGGGGAGGAGGTGTCGGAGCGTGACCTGACTGTGCCAGGTGCCCGCTCCGCCATGGTCCAGCGCCACGGGTGACCGGCACCCACCGCTTCCTCCATCTGCTCGCCACAGTGCCCACTCGGCCCTCCAGGACTCCTTGGGAAGGAGGTGTGCTACAGCCTGCCGTGCCTGAGTTCCTTGTAATTAATTCCGTAAGTGACCCAGATAAGACTTCCTGTGGTGTCCGATAGTGGCTCAGCCCTGTGGCAGAATGCCCCCAGTTTGGTAAATGAACTTTATTTCTTTCCGCAAATGAGGTTTTGGGGATGGGAGGGGAGGATGGGCAAGGAGGCCAGCTAGGAGGCGGTGGCAGGTGAGCGAGGGGCTGTCTACAGGGGAGGCGAGGTGGGGCTGATGGGAGAGCGGCTCCTCAGGCGTGACGGCGGGCGGGTGAGGGAGGGTCGGGGACGGCATCCTGGCTTCTGGTCTGGGCAACTGCACAGATAGTGAGTGGTCAGTCCTGACAATTCACTTACTCATTCCTTCACTCACTCACTCATCCATCCAACTCCCACACCGTCACCCGTGTACACACCACGCCCTGGGTGCCGGTGACGGGGCAAAACAAGGATGAAACAGACCAATTCCCTGTCCTCGCTGAGCCAACACTCTAGTAAGGTTTAGTCTTAAACTCATAAATACTTAGAATCTTAACATCTTGAGCGTTGGAATCACTGCATCTTAACACGAGAGACCCTTCCCTAGACGTCTGTTAACTTCCCTTAAGTCAGTGGGCTCCACGCGCCGTCTCATTCAGTCCTTGCAGTGACCCTGCGTGGCAGATCCTAAGGTTATCCCCATTTTACAGATGGCGCCGTTGAGGCTTAGGGAGCACCAGGTTCACACGGCTCCTAGGTGGCTGAAGCCAGGGTTTGACCCAGGCCTGTCTGACAACTCTGTTCTCCTCTGCTGCCTCCTCCTTCTTCTAAATTGCTGTAGCTTCGAACAGGAGGGTTCAAGCCCCCTCGGTGCCACTCAGAGCCCCTCTGTGGCATGTCCTGGATGAGGTCGTGTGGCCCCTCCTCGCCTGCCCAGGCCCCTCCCTCAGCACCCCAGCTTCGTCTGCCTCCAGTGGACCGGCTGCTTCTCTTCCTGTCTCAGCCAGATTCTCGCAGCACCCCCGCCTTTGCTTCACCCCCACTCCCACCCTTCTGGGTCTGCTTAGTTGACGGTAGAGCTGTCTCAGTCATAGTAAGGAGGGCGTGGGAATGACAAACAGCAAAAATCAGTGGCCCTGACTGTGGGCTTACTGTATGCCATGCCTGCCTCATCCCATCCTCCCAAGCAGTAAGCGGAAGAGCTCAGATTTGAACCCAGGACTGTGGGTCCAGAGCCCACATTTAACTCGTGTTGTGCAGGGTTGGGAAGCTGGGTGAGAACCCCCTGGGCGAGGTTGCATAAGGAGGATCTGATCTGCAAACAGCTGCCCGGTTTGCAGTGAGGGGAGCTGGGGAAGAAGGCGGGAGTGGCCTGTGATGGAGCCACCAGCCTGTGGTCAGCAGCAAAGCCTGTGGCCAGTGCCACCCTGCTCATGCAGGTATTAACGGGTATCCTCCCATCGTGATGCCCCAATCTAAAGTAGGCTCTGCCTCAATCTTATTTTTATAGAGCTGATCAGTACCTAAACATCGCCATGATTGACTGGTTTCTTCCCCTCCAGAATGCAAGCTCCAGGAGGGCAAAGCCCTCCCTGGTTCACGTAGGGCTGAAGCCCCAACACCTACGACCCTTTGCTCGTCCACATCCTGAGAAGAGATGAAATGCCAACCCCCTCGATGGAGCATGGCCTAGACGTGGGGCTGCTAACTTCCTGTCATTTCAGGTCAAACGGTTGCAGACCAAATAGACAGAAGCAGCCAACACTCAGGCCCGGATCGCCTGTTCTTTCCATGCCACACTTAATGCTGTCCAGAGCCTCCGCCTGCCCCTCCAAGCAAGCCCACTCCAGCTATGACGTCAGTGCGGCTGCCCCGGGATCCCAGCCTGATTTGCCTCGAAATTTTGTGACCTTGTTTGTGGCAGCTTGAGGCCCAGGCACTAAAGACCACATGGTCCACGGAACACTCACAGCTGCAGGTGGTTCTCGGCGTGGGCAGGGGAGGGTCTCTGTGCTGATGGGCGGCAAAGGGCAGCGAGGGTGTCCCTGGACCCTGGCCTGTGTGCAGTGGGGGCCCTGAGCTTCTCCTCAGAAATGAAACCCACATGACTGAGCGCTTCCGAAGTGCTGGGCGCCCTCCTGACACCAGCAACGTTGGGGCAGCTCTCACCACCTGTGGTCTGAGATGTGGAGACCAGAGGCATGAAGGCGCTGCGGGGGTGGCACAGCAGGCTGGGAGCCGAGCCGGCTGAGCAAGCGGGGACGGGTGGAGCGGAGGGGACCGCGGTGGTTTAATAGCTGTGTCGATAGCTCTGTCTGGAGAGCGGAAGGCTGAGGGGAAGGAGGAAATAAAGTTAAACTGCTTTTAGAGGCACGAGGTGTCTGCAGAAATGGTTCCCCGCCGTCCCAAGGTACTTGTAAATTGTTACCTCTGCCTCGTCAGCCAGCCTCTGAGAAGGAGAGAGTGTCCGGTCTCCCCCCTCGGGGCTCCACATCCTGAGAAACTCAGCTGCCTGCGGAAGCTGCGGCCTTTCTGGGCCCGTCAGCTGCTCGGGCCTTGCGGCAGTGGCAGGTCAGGCTCTGGCAGTCACCCAGCGGGAACCAGGGAGGGGGGACAGGCGCTCAGTGGGGGCACGTTGTGGTCCTCTCTGAGTCTCAGCATCCTCGTCCACGCGGTGGGTGCCCCAAGTCCCTCAGGCCTGGAGAAGACTTTAGAGGGGGCAGCGTTTCCTGTCTCAGGCCTGGAGACAGAAGTGGGACCCAGGTGCTGGCTGCGACCCGTGAGGGAGGGGGAAGGAGGAGGGGTACCTACCTGCCCCCGCACTGTCTCCTGGTTCTGACCGGGGACACTGCAGGGGACACCCCTGGCGCTGGCAAACAGCCGAGGCTCTGAATCTAAGGGGCTTTCAAAGCCCAGCTGCAGGGACTGGCATGAGCTGCTCGACCTCTCTGAGCCTCAGGTTCTCCAATGTGCCTACTGTATCGACGCAGCTGTTGTGATGCCTCTTTTGTGGTGTAGGAGGGGAGGGGGCCTCCCCAGTCTCCCATTTAGGTTCTTTCCAGACCCTTTCAGGCCTTTTTAGGCCTGTAGCTGTGGCCCTGTCTGTGTGCTCCCAGCCTGTGTGTGAGTAGGGGGCCCGCCACAACTCCTCACCTGCCTCTCCCCTTCCCAGGAGCCAGACCAGGAAGCCTCTGCCCCAGTCCCTCCCACGTGCCCGGGCACCTCCCCATGAATCCTGTTGGCGGTTTGCTCTTTCCAAGCACAGCGTGGTCCACTCTGGGATCTGGGGTCACCCCACAAAGACCAACTCTGGGCCTGTGCAAAGAGCGTGGGTCTTGGAGCCAGAGCTGAGGGCAGCTGTGGTGTCCACCCTGCCAGTGTGGCCCGGGGGCCTGTGCCCTCCCCGTCGGTATGACAGGCCTCAGGTTCCTCCTCCGTCCAGAGTGGAGCATGGCGAGGGTCTCCTGGCGGGTGATGGGGTTCTGAGACACGGCTTATGACTGATTCCCTTACGCGTCAGCGAGGGATTTGGGACGGGTGGCTCACCCAGCCACCCTCTGCAGGACACAGGGGAGTCCTAGCTCCTGCCCTCAGGGACCTTGCCACCAGGTTCAGGGAGGCAAAATGCAACACAAAATCAACAATTAAGTGGTGATTCAGATTGCAACACAAACTCCTGCTCCCCAGGAGCTCGCTGTGAGGCCTAGGAGAGAGGTAACAATAAAAATGTCTGTAACAAAAAAACAGTTAATAAATAATAACGATAATTTGTTGAGTGTTTATTATGGGCTGGGAACTGTAAAGTACTTTACATGGATTTTATCTTAATTCTCACAAAAACCTGAGAAAGCAGGTGTTATCCTCCTCAGAGAGCTAAAGTGCTTGCTCTGAGGCTTGCGCTACGGAATTCAGAGATGGAGCAGAGGGTTCTGCTCCAGCCACCCCGCACGAGGCTGCGGTCTCCTGAGCGCCCTCTATGTGCCACACCAGGCACTGTCGCTGCAGTAATAATCTTCAGTACTGCGATTAGGGTTGCAGGTGACAGAAGACCCAACTTGAACAAGCTTAATAAAGGGAATTCTGGTTTACATAAATGAAAAAGAGCTGAGTCCTGCTTCAGGCAAGGACTGATCCAGCCTCTTTGCCCTGATGGGTATGGATATATGCATTTTCCCTTTCCCCATCTCTTGGCTCCGTTCCCTCAATGTGGCAACATTCATAGTAGGCCCACCCCACATGCCTCCGGGTTGCCGCCAGCAACTTTCTCCATAACAGCTGTGAGTCAATAGGAGTCCACCTCATCCAACAGCTCAAGCCAAGTCCCAGAATTTGCCCTGTGGTTGGCCAGACTTGGGTCATGTGCCCATTCCTGAACCAATCCCTGTGGCCAGGGCAATGGGAGACACTGATTGGTTTAAGCCTGGCAAGCCCTCCTGTGGCCAAATCACATGGCCAGGAAATTTAGGGCAATGGGAGGGAGAGGGAAGGAAGAAGACGCTAAGGAAGCAAACTACAAACACGTATCCACTACTCTCTTCCCACAAGACAGATGTTATTCTCCCCATTTAATGGCTGAGGCAACTGAGGGTCAGGGCAGCCACCCGACAGGTGCTCTCTGAAGGGGGAGGGGGTGTTCCAAAGAGGACAGACAGCTCACTGTGTGGGTGTCTCACATCAAAGATACTGTGCACAGCCCTGACTGGTGTGGCTCAGCTGTTTGGGCTTCATCCCGCAAAACCAAAGGTCGCTGATTTAGTTTCTGGTCAGGGCACATGCCTGGGTTGCAGGCTTGGTCTCCTGGTTGGGGAGCATGTGAGAAGCAACCGATCAATATTTCTCACATCGATGTTTCTCTTCCTCTCTCTCTCCCTCCCTTCTCCTCTCTCTAAAAATAAATAAAATCTTAAAAAAAATCCTGTGCACACATGTGCTTAACAAGGTTCTTGTAACCCTAACACTTCTGACTTTCCTAAAGCACAGCGTAGCATCTCGCTCTACTAACCAAAGAATGCAGGTGGAAGCTGTGAGAGTCTAGTTTTTTTTCATCAAATTGGCAAAGGTAGGCAGCATGATGTTTCTCGATGCTGGGGAGCGTGGAGTGAGGTTTTCATCCTTGGCTGGTGGAGTAGAAATTGGTGTGAGCTTCCTGGAAGAGAGTGCTTCTATACTGTGTGAAGAGCTTTGAGCGGTCAGGGGCCTTGGACTCCCAGCAATTTTACTTCCCAGAATCCCTCTTACATGATGGGAGGTGGGGACTGTTCAATAAAGCTGTCCACGGGAACCCTGGGAGCACCGTGACCTCGGTTTTTACCTGTGTGTGTCTTTGGCATACATCTCAGTCCACCAGCTACAACAGTGCATGGCTGGGATGTTCTTGGCCTTGTGTGGTTGTTTGTTCTTTTTTTAAACATTTTGTCTATTTATTTTTAGAGAGGGGGGAAACAGAGGGAGAAAGAGAGAAACATCAATGAGTGAGAGATTCACGGACCGGTTGCCTCTCGCATGCCCCCAACTGGGGACCTGGCCCGCAACCTCGTCATGTGCCCTAAGAATCGAACCAGTGACCTTTCGCTTCATGGGAGGACACTCAACCAATGAGCCACGCGGGTCAGGGCTAGTTGTTCGTTCTTGTTCCATTTAGTCCCTGCCTGTGATTCTACAGGCTCCCCGGTCCTGTGTCTCTCTGCGTGTGGAGAATGTTCTGCCTCAGGGATGCGAAAACCTGGCGAACAGCAAGCACAGGCCCTCTGCCTGGACCATGCAGGTGGACATTTCTCCTGCTCTCATTCTGTGTTGATGCAGGAAGCCCAGGGGCTCCTTGCCTCTCTGTCTTCGATCTCCACACCTTGATGGAGGTTCTACCCCATTCTCAGTGCCTTCTGGCCCTCTTTGATACCCTTGTGCTTATCCCGGGCATTCCTTAGCTGGTCTCGGGTAGGGATCCTTGCTTTTAGAGCCTCCTGCTTTCTTCTACATCTTCTACCTTATGTCAGGAGCCAAGGTAGCACAGTCACCTGGATTGGTTGTGGGGTAGGGGTGGGAGCTGGCGTGTGAAGGAAGACTCTGAGGGGACCCTTGCTTAGAACCCCAAATAAGAACTGCTGATGTTTATTGAGACCCTATTCTAACTGATCACCGTGTATTAGCTCACTTATTTGACTTAATGCCTGCTTTGTAGTTGAAACAGGCTCAGGTAGAGGAAGTCATTTACCCAAGGTCACAAGGAGAATGGTTAGGATGGGCTTTGAACCCAGGCAGTCCAATCCCAAAATTCCTGCTCCCAACCATTCCTCCTGTAGCCTGTGGGGACTGGGAGGGGTGTTGGCAGTGAGAGGGGGCTGAGATGGTTGGAGCCCGCAGGGCTAATCAAGGAGAGAAAGAAGTTCAGGTCCGGCCTCCTTCCCCACTTCCTGTTGCCACGAACTACCCTTCACCTGGAAGGGGCTGAGCCCCCACTGGGGTGTGCATGGGACAGTGTCCTCCTGTGGTGACTGAATCTTGGGCCTTTGACCTTGACCTCAGCTTTGCCAGTTGAATCACTATATGAGCCACCTCTTAAGTCTCCCAATAGTGGATGAATTTTGCATGGGAGCCTTGGAGGCTAGATCTTTCCATGGTGGTCCTGGGCAATGCAGCCTTCTCCCACCCTCATACCCAGCCCTTCTGTCTGAGCAGGGGTGGGGTGGTGGGGTGGTGGACTTCTAAGAACCTGCTGTGTGTTCCCTCTGTCCACTGTCTCACTGTGCTTTGCATCAGCCTTGCATTATGAGTCACCTTTTACATTTGAGGAAACTGAGGCTCGGATAGGTGAAGTCACTTACCCCAGGTGACACAGACAGTAAAGGGGCAGCTTGGCTTATTCTTATCCCGCTCCATCAGGGGTGCAAATAGGAGACGTGGTCTCCACCTTTAATGCTAGAGCTGACTGGGCCCTCTAGGGAGCGGGGCCAGGTTTGGTTTGTGGTGTTCGAGATGAGAAGCGGGCAGAGGCTCTGTGAGCTCCAAGCTGCAGAACCTGTGTGCTCTGTTCTCTCTTTCTTTCTGAAAGATTTTATTTATTTACTTTTGGAGAAGCGGGAAAGGAAAAAGACAAAGAGGGAGAGAAACATCAATCAGTTGCCTCTTGCATGCCCCAACTGGGGACCTGGCCAGCATGTGAATTGAACTGGCGACCTTTCGGTTCACAGGCCTGCACTCAGTCCACAGAGCAACACCAGCCAGGGCTGTGTGCTGTTTTCTGATGTGTCTGGGAGAACTTCCTGTGGGGATTCTCTTAAAGGAACCGTGTGAGTGAGAAGGGAAGGGGATGTGGATAAGTCTGACTGGACATTCAGGCGGTGGGCTCTAGGACCGTACAAGCTCTGCCTGTTGCCAGGTGTGTGGTTTGGGACAAGTCCTGCATTCTCTCTGATTCTTGGGCTTTATATGTAGAAAATGGATATAATACTGCCTTTCCTGATCCTTCAGGGATAATAGCATGCACAGTCCACGCATAACCTTAGCCAAGTTCACTGGGCGCTTGCCCTGTCCTGGGCACCCCGTGCACCTGTTCTGTTCCAGGCTCTGTGCTAAGCACTTGAACAACTCATTCGACCCTCACAATCCTCCGGGGGAGGCATTGCTACCCTCCCCATTTTATGGGGGTGGGAATGCAGGCTGAGAGGTGTAGAGGCACAGGGTCCAGGCCGCACAGCTGGGGAGAGTGGGGTTGGGGTTGGCGACCAGACCTTTTTCCTGCTGCCCTCATCCATCCCTGGCTTGTCCTCCCAGCCTCTGCAGCTCAGCCTTCCAGGCCAGCTTGCCTCCCCCTGTCCCCATCCTCCCTGGACTGGGGCCAGGGCAGCCTGTGGGAGGCAGGCGATGGATTTTACAGAGGAGGGAGCTATGGGGGAGGCACTGAGCTGCAGGGAGGTAGAGAAATGGTGGATTTGGGAAGCTCTGCCAGATAAGGGTTGTGTACCTCTTAGTCCTCACACCCCTGCCCCTCACGTAGTCTTCAGCCTTGCCTCCCATCCTCCTGATCCTGGCTCCCTTAGACTCTCAGAGTGGCCTTTATGGCTCATCTATTACAGGCTTTCAACAGATTTCTTGAAAATGGTCAGACCCTTTGGTGGAATGATGTCTAATGCGGACTCCCAGCACATTAAGCAGATGGAAGTGAGTCTGGTCTGGTGGCAGCTTGGATTCAGGGTCAGGGTTCCACTTTCTTGTCCCCCCTTTCAAAATGCCCCAGAGGCCTTCCTGTGGAACCCCACAGTGCCACGGAATACACTTGGAACCCCCCTGATCTTGCCCATACTCTTCCTTGAGCAGACGGGGAGAAGGAAGCCCAGAGAGGCTGCCCAGCTTGCTCAAGGTCACTCAGGGAGTCAGGAGCAGATTCCAGGCCTGGACTGCCTGGAGTCCATGGTGTGTGTCCCCTGTGTCCTTTACACTCTGCGGAGCGTCCCAGAGTGTCCCAGAGCTACACTTTGTAAAATTCCCTATGCAAATGCCCGGTGCCGTTTGCTCGCAGTACGGACACTGACGCTTCCAATTGCTTATCGCTGAAGCGGGGATCATCACTCCTGGCCTCCCCCACCTGCTCTCCGGGCTGAGATAAGGGACATTATCTGTCTCAGAGTCCGGAGCTCCAGGAGCTGGAGACGTAATAAATGGTGTTTGCTGCTCAACACTGTATTGCACTGAATCTCCTTGAAGGAAAGACACAGAAATAGCTCAGCAGGCTCCAAATGTCCCAAGGTCTGAATTCTCCTGGAGATGTGAGGACCAGGCGATGGGAGGCCTTGGCAGGCACCGAACTTGACTGGAGCCCATAGGGAGGTCTCCTACTCCACACAGGATAAGCTGGGTTAGTAGCAGGCTAGAGGATTGCCCAGTGTCTGGTTGTTTGCATCTGGTTGTGTGAGCTTAAGTCTCTGCTCCTCTTTGGGCCTCGGTTTCCCCCATCTGTACCATAGCCCTTGGCCTGGATAATCTCTAGTGCCCTAGTAGCTCCGGCAGTCTCTGTCAGCTCAACCCCTAGACTGCCCCGGGCCCCGCTGATGCAGGCAGAGCTTGCGGGCTACCCCTCAACGGCATGCCCAGGGACCGGCTCCACGCTGCAACCTCCCCTCAGCTCCCGTGGCTCCGACCTGCCCCCACCACCCGGAGGACAGACTCCAAAGGAAGCCTGTCCTTTGTCAGCAGAGCTGCTTCGCTCAGCAAAGGGCCTTTCATCTTCGTGAGCAGCACTTCCCACCACATCAGCAGAAACTTCTGGCTGGGGAAGAACCAGGCTCCTCACGCCAGTGGGAGCCTCCGGTGCCCCCAGCCTCTTGTCCTCTGGAAAGTCAGGCCCCAGCAGCTGTCAGGGAAGTGCGTGTGTTGTTGTCGCTTAGTGCCTAAAGGCGTAGACTTTGGAGTAAAGCAGACCTGGCCTTGAATTCTGGCTCTGCCACTGACTTTCTGCGTGACCTTGGGCTAGTTGCTTAATTGTCATGTGACTCAGTTTCCCTAACTGGATTATGAGGGCAAATAAGAGTAGCTAATTAAATGATAGGAATGGTTCAAGAAATATGAGTAAATGATAATAAGTATAAACCCTCTGGCTCACTGCCTGGCCCACAGGAAAGACTCTACTATGACAAATTGATTGTCTTAACAACCCTAATTTTCAGTCATCCTCATACCTCTGCCCTGTACCAGGAGACCTTGCATTCGCCCTCCCCTGTCCCTGGTCCTGGCCCTGTGACTGACTCTGGCCAAGTAGGAGTGTGCTGGGAACGGTGGTGTGCCAGCTCCAAGTCTAGGCCTTGTGCACCTCCATGTGTTTGTTCTTGCACTTTTGTCTTTGCCACGAGAGCATGCACAGACTGCCCGCTGGCAGCCACGCGGAGCTGAATTCCCCAGTGCATCCGCGACAGCCAGGCTACCTCCCGACACCAGAGCCCAGCCTGAACCAGGGCCACTTAACTGATCCACAGGCCCATGACAGAAGTACATGCTTACTGTTCTAAGCGGCTGAGTTTGGGATGGTTTGTCACACGGCGCTGTCACGCACCGTAACTGGTAGAGACACCTGTGCTGTGAGATGAGCAATACCTGAGGCAGCCATGCATTCTAACTTGCCGTGCGTAGCCTTGGGGAAGTCACATCTTTCTGAACTGTGCATTCCTATTGGCTAAATGGCAGTAATAACACCCAGGGATTTTGTGGTGACAACCGAGGCTTAGAGGCTGTAGCTAGGCTGGGGTCTGAACCCCAGCTCCACCGCTTTCGTCCTGCCTGACCTTGAAATACCACTTGACCTGTCTGAGCCTCCTGTTCTTCACTTGTTGGGTAATAACACCATCTCAGAAGGACTGATGTGAAGATGAGAAGTTCTTCGTTCAAAGGCCAAGCCCAGCTTGGCACATATTAGGGACACGTCTCAGTGATCTATTGCTATGTAACACAAAACCTCCAGTTTAGAGGTTTAAAACAACAGTCGTTTACAATTTCTCTTGACTCTGTGAGTTGGTGGGTTGGTTTTTCTGCTGCATCTGTTCTTGGTAGGGTGATGGCAGTGGGGGACCTGTTCCTGGGGAGTGGGACTTTTCAGTGCCCCAGCTGGGAGAGTCCCACGCACACCGAGGTGGGGTGGTCACTCTTGATATCGGGGCCCCCCAGAAGCTGCGCTGGCTGGGATGCCCACGATGGCTTCACTCACATGGCGGGTGGGTTGGCTGTGTGTTGGGAGCTCAGCTAGGGTTCTCTGCTGTGGCCTCAAGGTTTTTCTCTGTAGCCTGTCCTTCTTTGGGATATTTAAGGTAGCATTCATTCCAAGAGGGGTGTTTCAGGAGAAAAAGCCCCAAGGGCAAGCATCTCCAGAGCTTCTGCTTGCTGGTGTCCCACTGGCCAAAGTGAGCAGCATGGTCTAGCCCAGCGTCAGCGAGGGAGGTGCCTCCACAAGGGCAGAAATACTAGGAGGTGCCTGCCGTCACTGCGGGCCGCAATGCACTGGTCTGCCATGGGCTTCTCAGGTGGTGTGGCTCATTGCCGTGATTCTTATTGATATAACGAAAGGCTTGGATTGATGATCTCTGAGGTCCCTCCCTCCCAGCTCCCCTGTTCTGTGATCCAGGAGGATGAATGACTTGCCCAGGGCCACACACAGAGGTGGGGGCAGCAGAGGCCGATAAATCATGAAACTCACATAGGCAATGCTATTGATAAAACAATCAGTAACCAAGAAACGATAGAAACATAAAACATCATACATCTGAGCAATTGTTAAGGGTTTAAAATGTGGAAGGGCCATGGCAGGGGCCAGCCATTCGGTGTTGGCATTATGCAGACAGTGAAGGGTTGGGAAGAGAGTCAGAGGGGCCTGGGGCCATGGGGGTGATTGTCACACAGACCCGAGACCCCTTCCCAGGACCGTGCAGAGGCTCTGCTGGAGGAGCTGTGTTTTCAAGCCAAAGGTAAAGGTGTGTTTTCCAATTAAGGCTCAGAGTGGTCAAGTAACTTGCCTGAGGCCACACAGCTAGGACATGGCAGAGCAAGGATTAGAACCAGCCTGTCTGCTTGCGAAGTCCAGGGTGTATTTGGGAGCCAAGCTGCCCCACTCGTCACATAGCAGCAGCCCTTCTCCAGGAGGCTGGGTCAGGGCGGGCAGTCCCTGTTCCGACGGGCACCAGCTTCCCGCCACCCTCTCTGGAGGAATGGGGGTGCCAGACTGGAATGAACGGGGGCCACTAGGGACTGCACCTGGGGAGTCTTCAGGTCAGGAAGACACAGCGCCTTGCGCTCTTGACCCTGAAGCCCTTCTGACAGGTAGCCTGGTGGGTGGTCAGACTTGGGGTTGGGATGAGTTGGAGTTTGGGGTGCAGCTGCATGCCTTGCTGGCTCTCGGCCTTTGGATAAGGGCCCTAACATCTCTGGGCCTCAGTTTGCCCAGATAGCGGCAAGGATGAAATGAGAGGATGCAGCACACGGAGCCCCGAGCCCAGTACCTGCTCCCCCGGTCATGCTCGCTGGTACCCTGCTCTCCAGCTCCGCAATCCTGCCTCGCAGGGGTGGCAGTGACAGTATGAAAGGTGACTGCTCTAGGCTTCTTTCAGACTGGATCCTTCCCCAAGGCCCAGTAAAGTGGGTGCAGGCGTGTCTCCCCCACCCCACTAACCCCCACACTGGGGGATGATCAAAAGGAAACAAGCCAAATGTAAGCAAAATGTATCCGTTGGCCGGGCGGCTCCCACTGCTGACTTATTCCTGGGAAGGGCCCCACATCCCCTGGAAGGGTGACCTCTATTAATATTGATGTGTTCAAAAACCCTGTATTGCGATGCAGTGTGCCTCTCCCGTCTCTTTAAAGAAACTGCTGTTAAGTTTCAAAGACCCTGGCTGAGCGTGAGGAGTGTTTGGGAGTGCAGTTCCTGGAGGAGGAATATTCCATCAAACACCCGTGATGAATGGGGCCCCGCACATCCGTGAGCGGCCCAGCGCGGAGACTTCACTCGCCGGGATAAAAGGAGATTCATTCCAAACGGAATGCCTGAGCAAACGCCGGTCCCTGTGTGCATTTCTGCCACCCTCTCCTTTGCTGCAGCCCTGGTCCCGCCTCCTCCTCCCACCAGAGCCAGTCTGGGCTTCAGGAGGGCCAGCTTCTGGCCAAGAACCAATTGCAGGTACTAAGGAGCCTCTGTGTGCCCAGGACGTGTGGGGTGCTTTGCATATGCTGTCTCATTGCACGCCCACCATGTGTGGCCAGGTGGGGGTCATTATCAAATTCTGCAGAAAAATGTGAAGCCCAGAGGGGTTGGTATACTTGCCTAAAGTCACACAGCCCAGTAAGCCAGGAGCCAGGAATTTGACTCTGAAATGGTTTTCTTCGCACTGCCCAGAATGCTGGCACCGAATGGACTCTTAAAGGCAAGCAGTGCCAACCATGGCATTTTATAGTAGGGAAACCAAGGTCCAGGGGTGAGATGTGACTTGTCCGAGGTCACGTAGCCAATTTGGCAGAGAGGAATTTTCTAGTAATCAGTGGAGAAAGGAAGTTCAGCTCCTGGCCTATAGTTGGCGTTTACTAGATTTAAATTCATTTCCTTCTTCCTTCTTTTTTTTTCAGCCACAGCCAAGGAAAGGACAGGGAGTGACAGTGATGAGAACTGCAAATGCGGTGAGGTGGAGTTGAGTCCCGGCTCGTGCAGACACCCGGGTAGGAGCTGGACTGTGCTGTCTCCCTTTCACACACACCATTTCCTTCAACTCCGACCTCAGGCTCAGGCTCGGCTGGGGTGGCGAGGGAGACAGTCCTGAAGGTCAAGGATGGCACTCTGCACTCAGGGCTCCCAGCAGAGCTTATGCAACTTCCAGAGGCCGAGCCCTGGGGAGTCTGGGTGCCCAGGACGACAGCCTCCTCTCCTGTCTCACCTGCTTTCCCATCCATGCCCCGCTCCAGTCAGAAGGGCCAGAACTGACGCTTCCAGTGCCTTTAGTGCTTCCTCATTGCTCACAGGCTAATGAGGGATGCTTCATTCCCCCTTGTCCTTGCCCTTGCCCTCAGCAGGCTGGCTGCTAATCCCTGTGTGCACACCTGCTCTTTCCTGCCTCTGGCCCTTTCTCATGCTGTTCCCTTGGACTGGACCACTTTTCCCTTGCTCCCTGCCTAAAGTCTATGTCTCGGGCTCAGCACAGGGTCCCTCCTCCCTGGCCTTTAGCCTGGGCATGTGCCCCTCTCCTGGGCTCCTGCAGCCCCTGGGCTGGCTTCTCTCAGAGCATTCATCACCTGAGTAGTGATTTCCTATTCCAAGTCTGCTTCCTAGACTAGACTGCACCTACTCACCTCCATGGTTCCAGTGCCTGGCACAGAGTCGGTTCTCTGTAAACACCAGTGTAACTGAGTGGAGTGCGTGACCTGCCATCCCCCAACCTGCAGCTGTCCAGGGGATGCCGGTGTGGCTGTAGGTGTGCATGCGTGCACACATGCATGTGCGGTATGTGTGTGCATGTTCATGCACTTCGGATCCCAGCTGCTGCTTTGGAAAAAGGCTCAGGAGTCAAGACCTGGTTCAGATCTTGGGGTCCCGCAGGTCCCTCCCCTGAGCCCTACTGCAGGAGTCGTCCATGGGGCATGGCCAGGGCTAGGGCCTCGTCCCCACGGCCTCTGTTCATCATACCTCCGAGCTCCCGTCCATCCCGCTCCTCATATGCCCAAGGATTGATGTTCTCCCTTGGCCTGGCTGGGGCCGGATCGATTCCTGTCTTAAGGGCACCGGCCTCCCTTCAGAGCCATCAAACGGGCATGTTGCGGAGGTGGTTGTTTAAGAGCACAGCACTTTCCTCTCGTTCTTGACTCAGAAGTCATTCACTGAGCGTGGGCGCGGGCTGGCTCTGCGCTCTGTGCGCATTTAGTCTCTTGATGGCCATTTGAGATGGGCTATTTGGTCCCCTTTGGATGAAGACACAGAGGCTCGGGCTGGTGTGGTAATGCGCCTGCGGGGCAGGGCTGGGACCAGAGCCTCGTTTACTGGATGCCGGGTCCATGTGCATAAGAGGGACCTAACCCAGCTGGGCTGGAACCCTGCCTGGCAGCCCCTTCCTATGCCCACTAAAAGTCCAGGCTTATCTTGCTGCTGGCTGCATTGAGCAGGCTCAACCCCAGGCCCCAATCCTGGGGGCGGGTCTCTCCCTCCCATCCCTCATGCAGCCTCCTGCCCGCTTGATTGCAATTAAGGCTGAGAACCACTGAATAGGGCTTGACTGGTGAATTAATAACCTTATCTCGCCCCAGCCAGCTCTGGGGCTGCTGCACAGCTGGGCTGGGGGGTGGGGTGGGAGGAGAGGCTTCTTTATCAGTCCGCGGGCAGCACTGAGATTTTCCTTCTTGGACAAGAGGACACAGTGATCTTGCGTCTGCAGCTGCTTCCTGTCCTCCTTCCCAGCTGCGGTTGCTAGCACCCAAACACTGCCAGGGATGTTCCCAAAGCCTGGGACTTCTTGTCCCAAACATCCCCGAGTTGCTGGTCTAAAATCTCAGGGCTGGATTGACTCCAGGGGCCACTGGGTGTCTTCCTCTGCCACAGTGCTGGGAGTGACCAAGATCCCCCAGAAGGGATGGCACTCTGTCCAGCTTGTTGGGGTGGTGGTGGTGAGTTCTTGCATGGGCCACTACCAGGCTGTGAGGTCCCACCTGCAACAGCAGGGACCGGCATCGGGCCTGGCACAGCACACATCGACTGAAGGGTAGAATGGAATCACCCGGCACCCTCTCCGGCGGCTGGTTCATTTTCCTAATCATGGCGGCCATTGAACTCTGCCTTGGGGTGTGGGAACCCGTGTCATTGTGAAGGACACCAGATTTTGCCCATGATGCTGGAGGGAGGGAAGCGTGTAAATCCTGGAACTTGGGCTCAAACCCTGAATGCTCTTTTAGGCGGCGCGATGCGGCAGAGAGAGTGTGGAGGCCGGAATGAGACGGACCTCGTGGAGCCCTGGCTCTGCCACCGGAAGACGGAGTCTTCGAATGTTGGGCTTTGTGGAGCCCATCTCCTCCTCCGTGAGCCACAAACTGCAGCAGCAGCAGCAGCAGCAGCAGCAGCAGTGCGAACGCCGTGGGCTGACGGAGAAGAAGTAAATGAGTCAATCTGTGTAAGTTACTGCAGTGGTGTTTGGCACCAAGCAGGGTTGTATCGTTTTATTTGATCTTCATGGTGGAATCTGCCTCCCCCCACCCCCACCCTGAGAGGTGATGAGGAAACTGAGGATCAGAGAGGGGGAGCAACTTGTCCAGGGTCACAGAGCTGTAAAGAGAGAGCTGGGATTTGAACCTCTAAATTATACCACCCCCTGTGGAGCCATCTCTCTTTAGAGAACTAGGGCCCAGGGCTCTGGCTCTCCCCTTTGTCCCTGACTTATGTCATGGCCTTGGCAAGTCCCTTCGACTCTTTGGGCCCCTGTTGTTCCATCTCTAAAATGGTCATATTACTTTTGCCGAAGGCAGGCAGACAGCTGGGTTGGACAGAATGGATGGACTGGAAGGAGCCTCAGGAGCAATCCCACCTCACTCTGTCCTGTTACAGGTGTGGTCACTGGAGCCCAGACAGGAGCGCAGCATATGGGATGGAGCCAGGGCCAGGGGTGACCTCTGGTGGCCCTCCCTCCTGTGTAGACCTCTGGGTCCTCTGTACCTGGCAGGCGTGACACCCGTATACTGGCTACAGGCTGCCTGCTTCTTGCTTCTCCTTCTTCTGCCTCTTCTGATGGGTCTAGGCAGTTAGGGACTGGGCCCTTCAGTTGAGGGCTGGGGTTCCCATGTCTGAGTCCTCACCATCCCCATCCCCACCCACAGCTGGACTGACTGTGGGACTTGCAATTTCACCAGCTGATCGCCCACTCCTCCTCTGCACTGTTGGGAACCTGTCAGCACCTTGGGGGGCAAAGGAGGAAGCATTTTTGAGCATACAGAACCCCATTGCCCTCTTCCCCAAGTCTCGGGGGCTCGAGGAGAGACCTGTGGAACAGGCCCCATTCGGCAAGTAGAGTGGAAAGACGGGAAGGGATCCCCCAGGAAGTAGAGAGAAATATTCTGGAAATGAATGACATCCTGCCAGACCTAATATTGAAAGGGCATTGGAGTCCTGTCCCAGGAAATTAATGCTCCACTCTGGCTCCACTATTGACATCTCAGAAAGTTAATGCCCCAGGAATCCTGAGATCTGAGGATCCTCGGGACCCCCATTCTCTGGGAGGTGGGATCCTAGGAGTGTTAATCACCCAAGAGTGCTGTTACGTAAGAAGAACTGAGACTCTCATCCCAGGAAGTCAATTCTCCCCGAATATTGATTCCGCTGTGCTGTGGGCTCTCTGGAAATATTCCTCTCTTTCCTCAGGCACTCCGCAGCCTGGCTTCCCTGGGAGCTCAGTCCAGGCCTGATGGGATCCCTGGGAGTGGTTCTTCCCTGGAGGGACTTGGCAGGAATGCTTCTAGAATCTAGAGCATGGCTCTTGCCCTTGACCTATAGCACAATCACCTGGAGACCTTCTTAAAACACATACTGGGCCCACCTCCCCCAAGTACTAGGTTCAGCATGCCTGGGTGGGTGGGGCTGGTGCAAGAATTCACATTTCTGACAAGTGCCCAGTGACGCTGATGTTGCTGGTCCAGGGCCCACCCTTTGAAACCCACTGTTCTAGAATTTACGTGCTAGGGTCTTCGCTCTGCACCGTAGACTCACCTGTGGAGATTGTAAACCACTCCCAAGGCCCTGGGCCCCCTCTGGGAAATCAATTTAATTTGTCTGGGGTGGGGCAGGTAGTTTTCTAGGTGATTCTAGTGTGTGGTTGGGATGGGCACCACTGGCTTCAGCTGAGCTTGGGTTGAGATGAGTAGGCAGCAGATATAACCTGCTAGAGGTTCTGAGATGGGGAGGAAAAGATACCCCCTGGGACTTTGCAGGAAACCTTTGGGCTTAGCTCCCATCAGGGGCCTCCCCCAGACTTGGAGGGCCGTCCCAGGCCCCACCAGGGGTTCTGCTCGCTCACCCACCCGCCTTCAACAGACAGGCGTGGGCACCTGCCGTGAGAACTGTTCCAGACCCTGGGGCGTACAGCTGTGGGCGAATTAGACAGAGGTCCCTGCCGTCATGAAGCTCGCGTCTGAGCTCACAGCACCAAGGCTGCAAAGTGAGGCCTGAAGTCGCCCTGCACCTGTGCATCTGTCCGTTCCTGCCATGGCTGCCGAAGCGACGGAACCCAGAGACTGGGCTGGGCAGTGGGGTCAGGGCTGGGCTCACGGGTGGTGTAGAGGCTCCCGGCCCACCATCTGGGTAGAGTCTCTAAAATGTGGCCAAGGGGGAAGTCAAACTGTCTCCTACATTCCATCTCCTGTTGGCAGACCTTGGTTCAGCTTCTCGGTGACAGGCACCTCAGGGTCACCCAGTCCGTCCCCTTCCTGCAGCAAAGACGATGGCAGGTCTCCCCCAGGGCTGACCCGTGGTGGTGGGTCTGAGAGCCACTTCCGTCTCCCGTCGAGGCCTTGTTCTGCTCCTTCTTTGGTTGGGTGTGTCCCTCTTTGTTTATTCACTGCCTCAGTCCCCTGCTTTTCTCTCCATTCCTCCATTGCTGGCCTGTCCCATCGCTCAGGCACAGGCTGACCCCTGACCGCTTAAGCATGCTGGGAAACATCTCTCTTAGTGGGACCTCTCTTCTCTGGCCTCAGCCCCTTCCTCTCGAAGCACATATTCCCAGCCCGAAGGTCCACGACCACTTGGGCACCTTGGCTTGTCTCCCTCCCTCTGCCCACCGCCCTCCCTGGCCAGGGCTGTGCAGAGCAGATGGTGGCATCCTCGGGACTGGTGGGGCCAGCCACGCCGGTTCATCTTTGATACATTAATTCAGTGAACATTTATTGACTGTCTGTGTTGTCCAGGCACTGAGGCGGAGAGACAAATTAATCGCGTTCCATACCCTAAGGAGTCAAGCGAATACCATTTAAAGCGCCATCCATCTACCCTTCTATTCTCTCATCCTTCATGCATTCCTTCATCTATCCATTCCCTCATTCAATGAATAGTGAGCACCTACGGGTCACAGATGCATGCAGGAGGGAACCTGAGACCGCCCCTGCCCTCAAAGTCACCCCCTGGTGCGAGACACAGACAAGCAAATGGACAACTGAGGGACTCTGAGCTCTGAGTTCTGAGATTCTGGGCCTGGACACCCAGAGAGGATCTGGTGGTGGGCTCTGTGGGCTGTTCTGGGACCGTCACTGCAGCCATTGGCCCAGGCTGGGTTCAGGGCTGGGGAGGGGCTGCCAGGACCCAGCTGGGAGGGGTCCTGACAAGCTACAAAGTCTCCCAGAGCCGGGAAAGGGTTTAGGGCTGCGGGGCCAGAGCCTGCTGTAAAGCATGGCCCTTAACACCGTGATGATGCCGTGCATAAGAAAGCAAGCTGTCTGCCAGGGGAAAGGGGAAGAAATTCATTTCCCAGCTAGGAAATTATTGACTATTTAGGACCCAGAGCAGATCGTTTAGAAGGGAAATGAATTTCTCTGGCTTCCTCTGGGCAAGATAAATCAGCCCAGACGCTAGTGTATTTTCATTTTCCCCGCAGAAGGGTCTGGATGGGTGTTTATGCAGCGCTCACGTAATCGTTCTTCCAGAAGTGGTAACAGTTGCTCCCAGAGCCACAGCTCCCTCTTAATGCTGGCGGGGAGGCCCCACTGGTCAGGCCCTGCCCTGCTCACCCCCTCGCCCTGGGGCCCAGGAAGGGGAGGGCTGGGGCAGCGTTTCCCTCCTGCTGGTTGTTGTTTTGCTGTCTCCATGGGGGGCGGGGGGTGTTGAGCAAGATCTAAGCCTCAGCCAGTAACAATGGGAGACCCAACCAAGAGCTCCAGTTGGGTCAAGGGTCTGAGCTTCGAGGCAAGAGGATTGGGGTGCTGGATTTAGGGTACATTTAAAGAAGGTCCGCCCCTGTCAGAAGGTGATTATGGTATTGCTCTCCCCAGGAGGCTGGTCAGAGTGGAGGAGACCCTGATCGATGGGGAATAGAGGCCGGGGTGGACTGAATGACCAGGAACTGTGAGGCCTAGATCACCAACCTGGTAACATGTGAGAGACTTCCCTCTGACCCTGGGCCTGACTGATTTTTCCTTTGCAAAGTTACATTCTTCCAGACCAGGCCACACATTTCCTGCAAGGGGCCAACTAGTAAATGTTTTCATTTTTGCAGGCCATATACAATTTCCATCACAATCATCGAACCCTAATGTTAGGGCTGAAGGGGCCTTAGGCAATATGTAAATGATGGGTGTGCCTGTGTTCCAATGAAGCTTTATGTATAGAGACAGGTAGAGGGCTGGGTTTGGCCCCTGCCACTGTTTGCTGACCCCTATTCTAGATCTTTAGTTATGAAACTGAGACTGAGCTGTGGGTTTCTGGTTTTGGTCCGCTTTAGAAAGAGCTCTATTTTATTTCTCTGATTAGAAAAGTAATGTTTGCTTATAGTGAACAATTAAAACGGAAGGCGGATGTTTTGGTGCCCCTCTCCCTTCCTAAAGAACTAGCGCGCTCAGCGTGCTGTTTGCACACCTGCTGTCCCGGCTCCGCGCCTTTAGAAGGCCGTCTTGTGCAGACCGAACTTACTGAGGCCATGGGATTCTAAATCCCAAGTGGACTTTGGTTGAAAAGAAGACCAGATGGCCGCTGGGAAGTTAAGCCCGGGGTGGTCAGAAATGGGCATGTGGACTTTTCTTTCCTGGGAATGTCCCTCCCGGGGAGCTGCTGGGTGCCTTTGGCAATGGTGTCTGCTGGGTGTGCAGCCAAGGGGGCGGGAGGGGGCTGGGCAGGATGGGGGAGCAGCTCTTCCTGGCCAGTGGGGGGTCAGAGCTCTGGCGGGGAACTTGCTGAACCCAGCAGGGGCGCAGGGCCCCGACACCCCTGATGCAGGTATTCTTTGCAGCGGAGAGAGGAATCGGAGCCTCCCAGTTTCAGGTTGTTTGGCTGCCCCAAGGGGCTCTCCCAGCTCGGGGCACTGGGACATGGGCTAATTGAGCTTTGGGAGGAGCAGGAAGGTCCTTTCCAGAAAAACCCTAGAGTGCAGGGGGAAGGTGCTCCTTACCCTCTCTCACCTCCCACCTTGAGGTAAAGTACATTAAAATGGTGGGGGAAAAAGTGGGTACAAAGAAGGAGAGAGAATTCCAGTCTTTGTAAAGGTCTCCCACAGTCCCCCTCGTGGTCCCACATTCCCTGGGGGCTGGGGGCTGGGGACCATGACTCCTCTGTGGGACCCGAAAGAGGAGCACAAATCCCCAAACACTAGCTTTTTTTCTGCAGCCTCCATTCCATGGGGGAGAAAACAGCCTTTCCCATCAATGACAGGATCCAGAGGAAGGGAGGGGGACAAAATGCCATCTGGGCGAGCTGTGGGTCCCTATGGCAGAGGTGACAGGGTGGCTGGGCACTGCCCCTGCCAAGGCCAGCCTCACAGTCACCAGTCCTCGGTGCTGCCGACACACGCCTTGGCCCTCACTCACTCTTTTCAGGCCGTTGACATTCTGGGGTCACGCTCAGGTCTGACCTGGGCACGGGAAAGTGCCCAGTGCGCCACGGTTTTCCGTGAAAGGTGAAACAGCCTGGTAGTTTTAAGAACAGGTTTGGCGATCATTCAGGTATAGGTTCAAGTCCCAGCTTTGTCACTTCCTCATCATAGACAAGGTTGGCTCCTTGAACCTTGGTTTTCTCATCTGGAAAATGGGCATCCTATTAGCATCCTAAAGATCTCAGGAGCCGATTCATGTAAAGGGCATGCTCCCATGAGAGCTATAAGAGTCACCTTTTATTCCTCTGGTAAAACGCAGATAGGGACAGTGACTTAGTTTGTACTAAATCTCAGACTGATAGGAAGTCTGGAGAAAACCACTTTATTTTATTTTTTCACCCTAGACTCTTAGGATTCTCAATGACTAAGTTGGACGTGAGCTCCTGGGGCAGGACGCTTGACTGTCTTGTTCGTGGCTGGATTTCTAAGGCCTGGCTGGGGTCTGGCACCCAGTGGGTGACAAAGGAGGGCTTTCTCCCATGGAGAGGGGAAGAGGCAGAAGAGCTGAGCGGTGACCCCCAAACCCCTGCCTTCCCTCTGGACTCTCCTTCCCTGCCAGCCCGTGAGCAGTTGGCCCAGTTTCCCACTCCACTGTATTACTCCACAAATTAATTTCAGGTTGGCTGGATTTAATTTGGTTCCCAAGTTAAAAAAAGAAGGAGGTGTAATTAAAAAACAATAACAACAATGGAACAGAAGCTCAGCTATCAGGGCTGATTTTTCACAGAAGCTGGTGATGGGGAAACTAGAGCAGCCTGCGCGGCTCTGGGAGCTGTGAGGCGGGGAGCAGGCCGCATGGGCCCCGCCTCCCAGACTGTGTGCACCTGCAGGGGGGAGCCTGTGGCTGGGTGTCTCCCCCCCGAGTCCCCGGCATGCCCACCTGGGACAGACCTTGCATCCCTCATGGCCAGGCTGACTTTTGCCCCTCTTTGTGTCCTTCTGTGGCTCCAAATCGCCAGTCACCATTCTCCAGCCTTGTCCTCTGTTCCTCTCTCCAGGACCCACCGCCTTCCTTCCCCCGCAGTCCCTTCTCACTTACGCTCCCACATCCCTAG
The DNA here is from genome assembly GCF_022682495.2 of Desmodus rotundus. Taxonomy (NCBI): domain Eukaryota; kingdom Metazoa; phylum Chordata; class Mammalia; order Chiroptera; family Phyllostomidae; genus Desmodus; species Desmodus rotundus. Next base: position 9,986,504 of record NC_071389.1, read on the forward strand.
GACAGCACAGAGCCAGCAGAGTGGGCTGAAGGGTCTTGAAGAACATGGGCTCCAGCCCCTCATGATAGTTCATGATCACAGCTGGCCATCACCGTGCACCTACTATGTGCCTACATCTCCTCCTTCTCCTCCTGACACTGTGCAGCGGGTACTGTTAGGTCCCCATTTTTTAATAGATGGAGAAACAGCCTTGAGGAGGTGAAGTGCCTTGTCCGAGGATAACAGCCAGGAAGGGGTTAAGTTGGGTAAGACTGTGCTAGACACGGGGCTTCCCACAGTAGGGAACAGGAAACAGTAAGGGAAGCCCCCTGATTTCAAGGAGTTTGCAATCAGGGCAGACCTGGAACCAGGCTGACTGGCTGGCTGAGTGGATAAGTGGGTAAAAGGAGGGGTGGATGGGTGGACAGATGAATAAATGAGTAGTAGATGGATAAATGGGTGAATAAGTGGATGAATGGACAGGTGGATGGGTGGATGGATGGATAAGTGGATGGACAGAGAGAGGGACGAATGGACAGCTACGCAAATTCGAAGACATAGAAAAGAATAGGCAATGAAGAGAGGTAGAGAGAAGAGCCCAAAGACAGCACACCCCTTTGTCTTTGATCTGGTGGGTGACCAGGGGCAGGTCTCGCTGGCCCTGGTCTCGCTCGCTGGGTGACTCAGCGAGCCAGGTAACCTCTGTGAGCGTAGCTATGCCCTTTGTGAAATGAGAGCTTAAATGCAATGGCCTCAAATTCCCGCTGGGCTCCAGTGTTCTCTGATTTTCTAGGTCTATGAACCCCCCAACTGTGAGACCCACACTGATCCTGGAAAGTAGAGGCAGTTGTGTGGATGGTGCTGGTGGTGGACAAAATTTTAATCCTGACTTGCTGAAATTTTCTGAGCAGCCAGTGTAAGCTGGCAGCTGAGAGTTCGACATGGGTGTCTTTTGATTATGCCCATAAATATGATTTTTTCTTAATTAGTAGCCAGCCTTAAAAACCAGGCTACTTTTCAGTTTCCCTTGGCCAACTGAAGGCTGGGCAACACGGCCGCCGCCCCTCACACAGTGGTGGAGAGCCCGGCTGTGCGCCTCACCCGAAGGGGTTCTGTTCTCGCCTGGCATTTTCCACCTGTGAGTCTGGGCGGGGGGGAAGTTACTTAAACTCTTGGGGACTCAGTTTTCTTTCTTTCTTTTTTCTTTTTTTAATAAAGGACGGACTTTTTGTTTTATTTTTTTAAAAGATTTTATTTATTTTTAGAGAGAGGGGAAGGGAAGGAGAAAGAGAGGGAGAGAAATATCAATGTGTGGCTGCCTCTTGCACGCCCCCTACTGGGGACCTGGCCTGCAACCTAGGCATGTGCCCTGACTGGGAATCGAACCGGTGACCCTTTTTTGCAGCCCAGGCTCAATCCACTGAGCTACATCAGCCAGGGGGAGCCTCAGTTTTCTTATCTGTAAAATGGAGATGATAATAGTGCTGACCTCAGAGGGCCATTGTGAGGATTAGATAAATGGTGGAGAGACTCGGAGTAGTTCCTGGAACACAGTGAGGACTGTGTAAGTAGTGTCTTTTGTTACTATTATCGCCACCCCCTCTCCCCCAACTATCCTGCCATGTACGTGAGTCTGCTTAGGGCTATTAAAACAAAATATTGGGTTGCCCCAAAATTCCATTGGTTTTTTTCCATAAAATAAAGGGCACACTTTTCATTTTCACCAGTAACTTTATTGATTTGGATACTTTGAGTATGTTGGCCATCTCCCACATGATATGATGTTGATTATTCTCAGTTAATGTTTCGATTTCATCACCATCAACTTCAACTGGTCTACCAGACCGTGGAGCATCGCCCCGTGAGAAGTCTCCTGCACGAAACTTCACAAACCACATTGGACACATTTGATCAGTCATAGCACCTTCTCCATACACTGCACACATCTTTCGTTTTGCGTCTCAGTTGCGTTTTTACCTTTCCTGAAATAATATAGCACCAAATGCCAAAAACGTTGCTTATTTTCTTCCATCTTTAATATTAAAATGCTATACAAAAATTCACCAATTTTGGTATGCTTTTTTTGAATGCACGCTGATATGACAGCTGTCACAATACAATCTAAGAAAATAGTTTCAAATGAAGTTAAAGACAACTAAGTGCTAGGAGAGCCATCTTACAGAAAAAAATCAAACGAACTCTTTTGCCAACCCGATACCGCAGACTGGGAGGCTTACACAATAGAAACTCACTTGCTTACAGTTCTGGAGCTGAAAGTTCAAGATCAAGATGTCGGCAGGACTGGTTTCCCCTGAGGTCTCTCTCCTTGGCTTGCAAGCGGCCGCTTTCTTACTGTGTTCTCCCGTGGTCTTCTCTCTTTGCACATGCGTCCCTGGTGCCCTTCTCTCTCCTTCTGGGGACACCAGTCCTTATCAGATGAGGGTTCCACCTTATGACCATATTTAATCTTAATTACCTCCTTAAAGCTCTCTCTCCAAAACAGTCACCACGAGGGGCCAGGGTTTCCCCATGTAAGTGGGGGACATGGTTCCGTCCATAACGCCGCATGGTAGCGACCAGCCCGCGGTTACCGATGCCTGCTGTCCCAGAGCAGGATATTTTTTCCCGAGTATGACAGTCCCAATGAGGGTGACCGCCCTTCAGGTTTCCCCAGGACAGAGGGGGTTGCTGGGGTGCCAGATTCCAGTTGGAAAAGGAGGCAAACCAGCATGAGTCTGGCACACTCTAGTCCTAATCACATCTGGCTTCCTTCATCTATTTTCCCTGCCCAGCTCAAACCCCTTTCCTGGGTTTTGACCTTGGGTTGGAGTGACCCCTGGCCCAGGAAGGCTGGTGGGAGGTGGGAAAATATGTACTCCTTGTGCTTCAGAGAAGCGGGTGAGTGTCTCGGCCAAAGGAGGGGGAGCACGGAGCCCGGGCTGCCCAGGGTTAAACCCACCTCGAGAAAAAAAAAAATCCAGCAAACACCCAGGGAGGGAACCAGCCAAAGCATTATTGTGATTAATGTTATTTCCAAGACGTAATTTTTTCCCCTCTTTCAGAAATGTTGGTGTGCCGCTGTGCCGAGTGCTGGCTCTTGATTCTGAGTGTCTTTCCTCTGGAGTAATTTGGAACAAGGTCGCTGTTCACCAGGCGGCCTTCTTTGCCTCTGATCTACCCACAAATAGACCTGTGAGGCTGAGGGGCGTGAGCAGCAGGAGGGAGCATGATGGAGGAGGCGAGGGGACTGGGCCTGATGGAGGTGGTGAGGGAGCCAGGCCTGATGCTTTCAGGGCTGAGCCCTCACTGGCTGCAACCTCACCTCACCCAGGGGCAGACGGGAGCTCCAGCCCAAGGGGTAGGAGAGGGAGGGGACTGGGGTGAAGGTCAAGAAACTTCTCCACGTCTCAGTGTCCTCACTGGCAAAGGCGGGACAAGAATGTTACTTCCCCTTCTGAGTGGTGTGTAATCTCTTGGTTCTGAGAAGTCAGAGCACTTCTGAAACTGGAGGTGCACGCCCACCCCCTGAGTGGGGGAGTGAGACGGACGCTGCACTTGTACCAGGTGCTCCGGTGGTGCCCCTGCTGCGGGCCCAGGGGCCACACTAGGAACGGCAGAGCCTGTGAAGTCAAAATGCAGTGTAAGTTCTTAGCATCATAGGAAGCGCTCAGAGTACGTATTACTTATCATCATCACCACCATCATCATCCTCATCATTTATCACATTGTTGTCATGTTATGGAGAAGATGCACAGTCAAGGGCATAGATGCTGGAGTCGGCCCGTCCTGTACTGAAATCTCTACTCCATCACTTGCTGGTTATGGGACCTCAGGCATGTCACGTCCTCTCTGCATGTCTCAGTTTAGTCATCTGTAAACTGGGGTGTGAGGGCCAGTTTCCAAGCTGGCCCCCTAGTGTTTACACCCTTCACCAGTCTCCTCCCACCCTGTACTTGGCCTGTGTGGTCAGTAGACTAAGGCAGGAGGGATGGTATTCACGTCCTGGCCTAGGAGGCTAGGTTAGAAAAGATGCTGTGGCTTCTGTCTTGGTGTCCCTTTCTCTCTCTCTCTCTCTCTCTCTCTCTCTCTCTCTCTGTCTCATCACTCACTCTAAGGGAAGCCAGCTGCCATGTCTTGAGGCCACTTAGGCAGCCTATGGAGAGTCCCATGTATCAAGGAACTGAGGTCTCTGACCAACAGCCAGTGAGGAACTGAGGCCTATTAACAGCCACATGGATGAACTGGGACGTGGATTCTCCAGCTCCCTCCGGGCCTTGAGTGAGACCACAGCCCTCACCACGGGCTTGACTGCAACCTTGTGGGAAGCCCAGAACCATCCTGCCAGGCCACTCCCAGATTCCTGACCCTCCAAAGCTGAATGAGATAATAATGTAATTTTAAGATGCTAGGGTTTGGCGTGATTTGGTACCCAGGAGCGGGTAAGTAAGATGTGGGGCTAATACATCTACCTTGCCGATCCATTGTGGGGATGAAATTCACACAGGCACTTGCACAGTACACGATGCACTTGAAGGCCCCACGAAATGGAACAAAAAGGTGGCAGCGTAACTGACTGACAGCCCCCAGGGTTACACAGTGCGGGTGGGCCAGGGTGGTGCTCTGTGCTTCCCAGCTGCCCAGTTTTAACCATTAGTGCCTCCCAGCCATCCTGACCTTGGTGGGCACTGAAGGCTTCGCCAGAATGGAAAGCACAGGTCAGAGTGTGGAGGCGGAAGCTGTGATGCCGGTGGTGACAGTCCCTGGGTCCCTGGGACAGGGAGCAGCCAGGGCGTGGAGGGCCGAGGCACAGGATCGGTGTGTATGTGTGTGTATGTGTGTGTGCGTGCATTTGCACATGTGCCTGTAGTTGTTTGAGAGCGTGCACACATACACATATACATGTGAGTGTGCATGCATGTGCACACTTGTGTGTGTGTGTGTGCACATGTGCACGTGTAGGTCACCCCTGAAGACCCTCCCGCACGAGATCGGCTGATTATTTGATTTGCTGCTTGTTTCTGGGCCTGCTCTCTGTGCAAGACTCAGTAAAACCATGGCAACAGAGGGATGATAAGCAGGGACTGAGGAGGCCAGAAACCTGAGTATCCGAGGCCCTGGAGAGAGAAGCTCCAGAGAAGGTCCCCTGGGGCTTGTGTCCCTGCCCGTGAGGGGACCCTTTGGTGAGAGAGGGTGAGTGGGAGGTAAGCCGCTGGACCTCCAGCCCCAGCACCGCAGGCAGCACAGGGCTCGCTGGGCCACCAGACAGCTCCTTCGGGGTCATCTGCTCCCAGGTTCAGGACTGCTGAAATTAGATGCATTGTTCTTGGGAGGCTGTCTGTGGCCTCTACCAGGTTCTCAGATGGGCCTGTGATACAAACCACTGAGGCTTCCGAGATAGTATTCTTCATGGTAGAGACAAGGGAGAGGGAGGCACAGAGAGGTTAAGGGACCTGCCTCAGGTCACACAGCAGGCTATGGCAGAGTCAGGGCTGGAATCCAGGCCTCCTTGTTGAATACTCTGTCCCTGAAGAAGGTGTTCCAGGATGCTGTGGTCCAGAGGGCTTCTGTGCGTATGGGCCCCTCTGGCTGGTAGATGCCCAGCCAGGAGAGCTGGCCCACTCCTGCCCCCTGCCTGGATCAGATGGGCAGCCTTCTCACCCCTGGCTTCTCCACCCCTGACCTTTCACAGGGAATAACTGGGGCAGAAAATTCTGGGGAAGCACACAGCCTGCCAAGTGCAGGTCTGGCACTTGCCCAGGCACCGGGGTGCCAGGCGGGTTGGAAACAGAATTGGTGAAGGGGCTCCCTGGGGGGCTGAATGGCTGGGAGCAACTTGGCAACTGCCTCTCCTGGATCCTGCCAGACCTTCTGTGCCAGCGGTGTCTCCTCCCTGCCGGATCCTTCCTGCCATGTTCCAGGAACATCTGGAAGAGGTTTTTCTGGCTGGTTTGGGGAGCAGCGGTGGGTCACAGGGGTCTGTCATGTACACGATCACAGATATCTGCCGAGGAAAGGGGACGGTGTGTGTCTGGAGTGCCTAGTAATGCAAGGCACTGAGCGAGGGCCCCACACGTCGTCCACTTCACTTCTCACCACTCCTGTTACACCTGAGTCCCTGCCTTGCAGATGGAGAAATCAGGGTGGGGGAACTCTAGACGACTTACGCAAGGTTGCCCAACTTAAGTGGCAGAGCTGAGATTTCAATCCAGGTCTGTCTGATTCCAGAGCCTGCCTTTTCCCATCTCTGAGCACCTCTCTGCATGCCCTCTAAACCCACTATGTCCAGGTATTAATCCAGATACCAAAGACAGAGAGGTTAGTGGGCTATGGGCCTCGCCTCCCAAGTACTCACAGCTTAGCAAGTGTGTTAGCTATTGCTAGTATGTTAATGCTGAGTAACAAATGGCACCCCCCCCAGTGGCTTATAACTGTAAGGAATTATTCCTTTTGCTCATAGTGGGTCAGCTGGGTTGGCTGTGCAGCAGGCCGCGGCTTGGGTCCAGAGAGGCTCCACTTGTCTCCCATTTTCCTTGTCCTGGTGGTTCTACTCAGGCTCCGTTTTTATGGCCAGACAGAAACATACATGTCCCAAGCCTTGGAATTGGTGCACTGTCCGGCTGCTTGTGTGCCAAGACAAGCTACACGGCCAAGCCCAACCGACATTGGTGGGGCGAGCACCCTTTTATCGCCCACTCCCGTGGGAGGCACTGCAAAGTCACATGGAAAAGACACGAATGTCTAACTCTCTAACAGGGAGGCAGGAAGGATAGGGGACAGTAACGCATTTATCTGCAGTGGGGAAGACAGACTCGTGACGATAACATTGTAGTGCATTTTATCAAATCTAAGAAACCATCAACTGTAAGACACACCATCAATCCACGTACCGCTCAGGAAGAAAAGCGGCTGCCAGCTAAAGAATATCCCGGCGCTGTCTTCGCTCATCATATTTTTATTCTCATTGAAAGAGCTATTTGACGCTCGCTTAGACACGGAAGTGACAACCACGTGAACAGTTCTGACCAGGTTTGCTCACACTCGGGCAGTGACATCTGCGTCACGGTGGCCACTGACCAAGGAGACGGTGCGATGCCATTGGCTGGAAGACCCATTCTGATTTCAGAGACATTCAAATGTGTGTATCTTGATAAAATCCATTGTTTACTTATGGTGAGCACTTGTCCTGAGGCGAACCCTGTGCTGAACGTTCTATGTGGATAATAACCTCACTTATCCTTTGTGACAACCCAAGGGGACAATATTATCATCCCCATTTTAGAGACGTGTAGAGCAAGGCTCAGAGTGACTGGTGATCTTGTCCGAGATCTCCAGTTGGCGAGAGGAACCTAGGACAGTCTGATTCCAGAGACAAAGGGGTTAAGAGTGTGGATGCCATGATAGCCCGCGCCTCAGTGCCCTCGTCTGTAAAGTGGGGGACGACAGAAGTAGTTACTGCATAGGTGTTAGGAAAATTAGGGTTTCGGAAACAGTGTCAGACATGGAGTACTCAAGACACGCTGGTCCCCAGACGCTTTGGCCTCTCTGAGGCCAACCTCGGTGTAATCAACGCAGTGACAGAGCTCAGAGCAGAGGGCTATGGGAGCCCAGAAAAGCAGGCCAATAGCTTGGCGATTTTCAGGAACTGTTGTGAGTTGGATGTGAGCAAAGCAAAAAGAGTGTGTGACTCATGCACGCATTTATTTACTCAAAAATATCGACTTGCTTCCCGTGTGTGAGCAGTACACAGTGGCCGGATTTCAACCCAAAACTTACATGGCTAAATTAAAAAATTGAGATACGTATAATCCACCGACAGTGAAATGCACGGATCTTAAATGTTCCACCTGAGGGATTTTCACAAATGTATGCACTTGTGTTACCACCAGCCCACTCACAAGAGAGACTAATTCCATTACCCTGGCTCAAAATTCGCCCTTCTTGCCTGCCAGGTGAAAATGGATCTGGGCCCTTTAATTTTTACCCCCAGGCCGGTCGGCCAGCCACACTTAACCAGCAGAGGGTGCTGTGGAGTCCGTGCAGCAGGAAAGGTCCTGCTTCCTGGTCTCCGTGGACTCTTTACACCTGCAGCCTCTCCAGTGTCCGGCTCCCCGCAGTGCACAGTGGGCAGTAGCACCCAGCGGCCCGCAGCTTCCCCAGCACCCCTTTGCAGGCAGTTCTCTAGTGGGGTGCCCCTGGGAAGACACCTTCTGAGAACAGCTTTTGTGGCATCCTCCAGGGCAGACTTCTGGTAAGTTCCACAGGTTGGATTTCTAGCAGTTTCTACCAGTGTGGGGCCAGGCTAACACTTGCCCAAGCAGTGAGCCACAGGCATGCCTTCAGCAAGGTCTGGATGTCAGCCCTGGAGGGGGTGTGTGGGGGGCGAGGGGGCTTTGCAGGGGGCTATCCCTCCACCCAGGGGCTTTTCCTTGGGGAGTTTATTCCAGTCTCAGAGGGGATCTTACTCAGGGCTCTGGCTGGGAGCTCCTCCTGGGTGGGAGGTCTTGTGTTTGGGGCTCTAGGCTCTATGTCAGTCCTAGCAGGCTTTTCCTTAGCTCTTGGGAGGCTCTCCCCTGGTGGGGGGGCTATCTCCTCCTGGCGGGAGGTCTCTTTTTGGTGGGCTCTGTGCTTCCTATCAGCTCAGGGTAGGGGAGGGGCTTTTGCTTGGGGGAAATAATTTAGCCTGGCTGGGGACCCCTCCTTGGGGACTCTATCTCAGCTTGAGGAGATGCTTTCTTGGGGACTTCACCTCAGCCTGATGTGGGGGTCTCTTCCTGGGAGGCTGTTCTTGGGAGATCTACCTCAGCCCTGGGGACGAGGAGGTTTTTCTTTGGGGTTCTAGCTCAGCCCTTAAGTGGGGTGTACTATTCCTTGGGAACTCTACCTCCTCCCTGGGGGGCTGCTTCTTGGGGTCTTTATTTCACCTCATCCTTGAGGGGTCCTACCAAACCCCCCGGGGCTCTTCCCTGGGGACTCCATCGTCTCCCTGGGGGAGGGGGATTCTTAGGGGCTCTGTCTCTCCTCTGTGGCTGCTCCTTACACCCATTCCCACATTGATTGTAGTTCTGTGTTTTCTTTTTTATTAGCCACTGCATCCTTCATCCAATCCTCTATTGTAAGTTCACAAGTCTTCATACGAAACTCTGTTAAAATCACTGTGTGGTTTCTTTTTGCTGATGGGACCTGAACAGTACAGAACTGCTGCCAGGAGCGGTGCCAGGGGATGGGACTGCAAAGGGGTTCGCAGGCTGGTGTTCTCTTGCCTTTGGGCTGGGGCAGGGCCCTGAGCTCCTTGCCAGTGGGAAACAAGACGCTAGTAACCTAAGACAGGTGGTGGCCTTACAACCTGCTACCTGTGGTTGGTTGGGATGAAGAGCTACCGAGGCCCATACCTTGGGAGCCAGAGTGAGGCTGCACTTGACTGTTAGGGTGGCAATGACAGCACATAAGGACTGTGGGTCGGGATGAATTCTTTCAAGGGCTCTCAGCACTTACTGAGAGGGAGCGGCATACGCCAGTCCATGCGCTCCTCCCTCAGGTGAAGGTCTGAGAGCCAGGAGGGTCCCAGCCTGGCCCTCCGAGATGACATTTCTCAGAGCCGTGGGGCAGATATTGCTGGAAAGTGAGCACAGCCTTTCATTTTGTTTTTATCGCGCTGGTTGCTGAATTACAACCATAATTGAATTTACAGCTTGACAAACTCCTCATGTGAAAATTAGGGCATTGATTGGGAAAGGCAGGGGCCCTGAAATGTGGAATGGGGAACATCTGTTGGACCCAGATGAAACGGATGATCTCAACCCCTAAGGGGCTCTGAGCTTCCCCGTTTGGTGGTGGGAGCTTGCCGTCCAGTGTCTGAGGGGGGCTGTTCTTTCCCTGCCAAAAAGAGACAATCCCCTGACACCCTCGGCTGGGGCAGGTGGCCCGAGAGGGGAGCCCCATTGTTCTCAAGACTCACTGTGCCCACCCTGTCATCGCTGGACCCTAACTAGGGTCAAATCTCAGCATGTTCCACGGCGATGGGGACACACCGTGACCTCAGAGGGGTCACCACACACAGTGTATGACTTTGCTAATATGTGTTGTACCAACCTGGGGAATGTGTGTGGCAGTGGATGCTAAGGGCTTCGGATGGAAGAGGACGGGAGATAGCCCTAGATTGGGCCGAATTGTTGCTATGGGCACCCTTAGCCGGCACTCTGGATTCGGTGCAGCTGGAGGGGCTCTAACAGCTTGCTTCGTCGATTGTCTGAAATTTGGACCCAACTGTGGCCTACGGTTAATGTGGTTGCGATGTCATGATTGGAGGGGGGGGTCCAGACACTCAGGGACACAGGGGCGTTGGACTGGATCGCTACATGCAGTCTGCACACCGCCGTCCCCCCACCTGTGTTCCACAAGAAGGAGCAGAACTTCATGAGCGGGGGGGGGGGGGGCATCACCCTTTAAATGCTCCGTGGCTGCCTTCTTATAGGTGGGGTGTAACAGCAGAGGCTGTCTCCCCTGAGAGTGGCTACATCCGGGCCCTTTAATTTCCCCCCCAGGCCAGCTGGCCAGCCAAGCTTCGTCCACAGAGGGCACTGTGGAGTCTGTGCGGCAGGAAAGGTCCTGCTTCCTGGTCTCCATGGGCTCCTGCACACCTGCAGCCTCTCCAGTGCCCGGCCGCCGCAGTGCGCAGTGGGCAGTAGCAGACACCAAGGGGTGGCACTTCGCTGCCAAGGAGAAACTAGGCACATCCGCACATCTGCTATGAGGCAGCAGGGACGCATAGGCAATCAGAATGCCTTGGCCCGTAGGGATTCAGGGGATGGCGAATGGATCACAGTGTCCCCAGGAATGAAATAAATGGGCAGCCCACTGGAGTATTGCTTGATATATATATAACCCAGTGTAATAACCTCTGGGTCTGGTAGCCAACGCCTGACTTGCATCGCAACTATAGAGAGGCTTGGCCTCTCCTCCAGTTTCCAGACCTAAGCCAGTTCTCAGACCCAGCAGCCCTTGGGGGGCCAGGTCCCCAAGAGGAGGGAGCCTGCATCATTGCTGCAATAATTACTAAAATACTTTGTCCACGCCTCCCCCGAAGGGACCTGTGGCCATTTCCCAGAGTAACTATGCCCTAGGGAAAAGGAAATACACCCAGATGGCTTGGGGGCTACTAGCATGGGCTCTGAATAAGCACAGATTCCTAGGGACCCCCAGTGCCTCCCTCACCCATGTGTCAAAGTGGGGACTTTCGACAGGTGATGGAAAGAGTCTTAGTTTCAGCCTGATTCCCAGCGGCCCAGCTGGCCCACAGACCCTCCCTGACATTATTTCCCCGATTTCGGAGTGAATACTTAGAATACACATACGTCACACCTAACCATTTTTTCTCTCTCCCTCTCTCTTTCCATTTTTATTTTGTATGCGAGTGTTTGAAAGTTAACTTTACAATTTGGCATTTAAATGGCAGAATATTCTGTGGAACTGTGGCTGAATTTGAGGAGTAATAAATACGGTAAGGGATGACTTATGGGACTGTTGGCTTCACTAATGGAAAGGGTGAGAACTTCTTTTGTAGGAACGGTAGCTATGGCTTCTTAGGTAGAAATACGGAATTGTGTTGCTGTGCAGGAGTTCAGTTATGTGACACGGGCTCATAGGGAAGCTGAGTCACCACAGGGAGGGAGTTGCTGGCTATTGATGATTGCCTCTCAGCGGCAAATTCACCCTTCTTGCCTGCCAGGTGAAAATGGATCTGGGCCCTTTAATTTTCCCCAGGCCAGCCTGCCAGCCAAGCTTTGTCCATAGAGGGCGCTGTGGAGTTCATGCGGCAGGAAAGGTCTTGCTTCCTGGTCTCCATGGGCTCCTCACACCTGCAGCCTCTCCAGTACCTGGCCCCCCTGCAGTGCACAGTGGGCAGTAGCAGTGGCCAGTGGCCCGCAGCTTCCCCAGGACCCCTTTTGCAGGCAGTTCTCTAGTGGGGTGCTCCTGGGAAGACACCTTCTGAGAGCAGCTTTTGTGGCATCCTCCAGGGTAAGGTCCACAGGTTGGATTTCTAGCAATTTCCACGGGTGTGGGGCCAGGCTAACACTTGCCCGAGCAGTGAGCCACAGGCATGCCTTCAGCAACGTCTGGATGTCAGCCGTGGAGGGGTGTGTGGGGGACACTTTCTTAGGGGTTCCACCTCAGTCTTGGGAGTGGGGGCTCTTCCTTGGGCATTCTCATAGCCTGGGGCATGAGGGCGGTGCTGCTTTGGGACTCTATTCAGCCCATATTGGGGGCACCTCTAATTCAGGAGCTGTATGTCATCCCCTAGGGGGATTTCTCCCGGATACTCTCCTCTAGAGTGGTGACGTTCACTGGCGTGCTGCAAGAAATTTTAACACGCGCACTACCTGACGATTTAGTCAGGGGCACTGACCTCTTTTCCCTTAGATTGTTGAATAAAAAATGACAACAGCCAAGGCAGCAGTAGCTGTCGGTGCAAATGAATCAAAATTATACCTTTTTTTTTTTTGGTCAGGTCAGCAAAAAATACTGTTTTTTTTTTTGTTTGTTTCTTTTTGGGTTTTTTTTTTGGTGTGCCGCAGCAGTTTAGTGATGGTTTATGGGTGCCACGAGATGGAAAAGGTTGAACGTCGCTGCTCTAGAGTTCTCGACTTCTTTCTAGCCAGTCCCTGGTTAATTCAATCTCCTATTATAGTTAATAATTTTTTGTGTGAAACTTTTCCTTTCAAATTACTGTGTGGTGTCTTCCTCCCGATTGGTTGCAAAGTCGTTCACATTGTTTGTATAGATCATAGTCTGTGTATCAATTTTCACGTCGATATCTCCGGTTTGGGGCTGTTACGAATAATCTGCTATGGTATTTCAAGTGGGGAGCCTTTTCGTTTACCACGTTTTCATTTCTCTCGGATGGATACTTTGCTGGGTTCCTTTGTGAAGGCCTGGCCAAAGGGTTTTCACTTTGTCTAGCCCCTGGGGGGGTCCAACTCGTGGCCCGTGGGCCACATGCAGCCCAGGATGGTTGTGAATGTGGCCCAACACAAAATCCTAAATTTATTTAAAACCTTATGAGATCTTTTTGTGATTATGTGTCACAAGGGCATTTAATGTGTGGCTGAAGACAACTCTTCTTCCAGGGTGGCCCACAGATGCCAGAAGGTTGGACAGCCCTGGCTCTAGAGGATGCTGAGGAGCTCCTGGGAGTTTCGTCGGTCTGTTTTTTATAGCAGTAATGGGACTCGATGTGGGTCTTAGAAGGTTCGCTTGGCCTAGTAACCCAGGACGTGAGACTGTGCTCTGTCATCTATTTCCAAACCTGAGAAATGAGCATGTCCACATGCACCCAAAGGATTGTTGATGGGACCAACAGGGATAATGCCCCAGGGGCGTGTGGCATGGGCTGGCATCGAGTTGGCACACAGCAGGTGGCACCCAGCATGCTGTTAGTATTAGGTGTTTAAGCCAGGGTGCGCCTGTTTCTCCCTGGCACCAGCCCTTATGTGCCTAGACAGGTGGGAAGGGTTTGGTGCCCTGCTGAGACGTAACTCTGGACCCAGAAAAGGTGGGATACAGCTGTCAATTGTTGCCCAGCGCCTGGTGCTTTCCAATGCCTGTAGCTTCCGAGGAGAGGGTCCTCAAGTTGGCTTTGGGTTCTGGGCTCCATGCCTGTCGCCTGGGCCCCCTGACAGTCACCTCAGCCAGCAGCCTGCCAATCTGGGCCCGAGCCATGGCACCCCAGCATGTCAAACAGCTGTGATTAGTCAAATAAAGTTTCCATCTGTTGAGGAACTTATGAGTTATTACTGTAAAACTGGTTGGAGGAGAAGGATGCATCTGAGGGTGTAAGTGCCTCTAATTAGGTACAATAGTGAGTTTCAAATAAGGCTGCAGATGTCTTATTGGAGTGAGCCAGGTCCCCAGCGCTGCCTGGGCCAGAGTGGCTGGGTAGGTGGGGGCGGGCCCTTCACTACGGAGGGAGGAAGGAGAGGGGCTGCTGTACTCCAGCCTTTGGGGGGGGCACTGTGGGATTTGGAAAGATCCTGATGCTCAGGGCCTAGCGCCTGGCACACTGCAGGCGCTTTGTGAATGCATATTTCTGCTTTCCTCCCTCCTTCCCCTCGGGACTGAGCCGGGCTCCTGGACAGAGGTGGCAGTCTCTCCAGGTCACGTTATTGCTGTCACAGACTCTGTGTAACCAGTCCATGTGCACTTTCTGGGCCTGTATAGCTTCATCTTTAAAATGGGACCATTAATTACCAAGTGCCCATCCCCAAAGGACACTGGGAGGGAAGATTTTGGGGCATGTGGGCCCAATCTTGTTCTGCTGTTAATACATGGCTTTGCTCTAGTGCCAGACTCATTTTAACCCCTCAGTATCTGGGGACAGAGGTGACATCATGGTGGGCTCCTCCACATTGGGGATGGGGAGGTTGGGGATGCTGAGGGGCTCATCTCAGGTCACCTGGATCCCAGGTGCTCCTGCTTTGTTGGAGGGACATTACTTTAGACATCTGAGCCTTGATCCTACTTGAGATGCTGAGAGCAGGACCACACTTGGGGGCCAGCTTGGGCTTTTGGTGCCGGGGGAGGGCCAGTGAGGTAGGTGGTCTCGCTGGAAGGGACTCAAACGTAACTGAGTCCCCAGGATTGAGGATGGAAGTGCATTAGCCCGCCCCAGAGAGAGCGGTTCACGGGGTCCAAACCCTCACATGCAGGCCTGGGCCGGAGCGTCTGAAAGCACACAGCATCCTGACTGCTAGCCCAGGGGTCTTTCATGCCCGCTCTCTGTCCCTCCCTGCCTCACCTGCCTTCTCCTTATCAGGCACAAACTAGCCTCCCACCTCTTGGGCCCTTTAAAGGCTCAGGCACAAGCCCAGGCTCTTACTGCTGGTTATACTTTCATTCCTTGGAGTCAGCTGTTAAATAGCTCACACCTGCAGCTGGCAGCCAGGGAACTCGGTCCTCCCAGGCCCTGGCTCACTCTTGGCAGGTAACTCTTGCTCTGGGTCCCCCATTCTCTGCCAGGTGGGTTGAGTGTGACCATTTAGCACTGGTTTGCCCTGTGTCTGGAGTCCGCTGGTGCCAGCCTCTAGAGCCAAAGGTGCTGGGGCTGGCTGAGCAGGAGGCTGGTTGGCAGCTGGGTTACGTGAGGAGCTGAGGCCTCTGGACTGGCTGGGCCTGTGGAGGAGGCCCCGAACTGTGGGTCCCTTCTGAAGACTTGGTCCATTGGGCTGAGGGTGGCTGTGGAGGAGAGGCTTTGGCCCCATGAGGCTCCCAGCCCTGCTGTTGGCTGTGTGATCGAAGCAGGTCTCCTGACCTGGCCAGGACTCAGTTTCCCTGCCTGTGAGTGGGGACGATAAGCCTGCCTTGCAGGGTCCAGGCGACAATGAAATGATAGCGTTTGTATGCCTGGCCAGGAGCAGGTGTCCAATTCCTTGTTTGCATTTCTGGTTGGGCCAGGGGAAGGGGCAGAAGTGTGGGCTTTCCTTCAAGCTGAGGCCTCTGAGGACTGGCACCTCTGTAGTGGGGGAGGCTTTTGGGGCTGGGGTGAGCAGATCGAGTCCCAGGAGTTCTCCCTGGTGCCCAGCACCCGTTAGGGGATGGAAGGCTCTGGAACAACGAGGTTTTGTCTTTGGATGAGCTTATGTCGTGCTGACGATTTCGTTCCCGCCTGAGTATCACGGTGGGTGGTGGGGGTGCAGGGGGTCCATCAGTGCAGCTCCTGGGTGGGTGTGGGCTGGGCCGGGGTCCCTGCTCAGGCTCCTCCCTCCTCTGTTCCCCCCAGCCCTCCTCACAGCCCGCCACCTGTGTGACTTCAAGGTGGAAACAACTCATCACTCCTGGTTCACACATGAGGAAGCAGGCTGGGGGTTGGGCTGGGGTGGGGACAGCTGGTTTCACACCTCAGAGATCAGACTTCCTGTCACTATAAGAAATCCATCACTCATTTACTGAATGTGGCTTCTTATGTCAGAAGCCATACCTGGGGCAGGGGATGCAAGGACAGCCATAAGCCAGCCCTGGTGGCACTTTGGGTCTTGTGGGGACACAGGTGATGAGGGAGCAAACTGGCACTGAAGAGGTTTCAGGTGATGGTCAGCGCTGCGACCTGGATGTGCTAGGTGTGGGTGGGGGCGGGATGGGGTCCTCAGAAAGGCCCTCCTGAGGGCTGATGTCCCTGGGTCCTCATGGTCCCATTTGCATGCCCCCCACCCCAATGGTTCCCCCTTCTCAAACCCAGGGCAGCCTGGATCCTGTGCGCCTGGTCTCCCCTGCATCTGGCAGCATTGGGAGCCCCCCAGGCCTGGAGCCTGCTGCTCTGAGCTCCCCCTGGGGCCCTGCCCTCCCTCCCTTCCCGGTCACTGAACCACAGGCTCAAGGACCCCAGTCCCTCTCCCTGCTGCTCCTGGGGCTCCTGGGGACAGTCTGGTGATATCCGTCCCGCACGATGGCTTGGAGGGCACTACAAATCCCTCTTCTGCTTGGCGGGGCTTTTATAGGGGCCGATTAGGTTTCTCCCTTCTCCCTTCCTCGGTAGTCAGAGCCCTTTTCCATGAGAGGATTCCCAGGACGTCTGGGTCTGTACCCGTGCCTTGGGCGTGGGAAAACTTAGAGCAAACTGTTCCTCAGTCACCCCCACTCCCCCAGAAAGGAAGGGGAGGTAGGGAGTGTCAAAACTGGTGAGGTGTAGTGTGTGTGGGGTGGCAGCTTTGAGATGGAGCTCCGGGCGTCCCCAGCTGATGACCTGGTCAGTCTCAGCCCCACTTTCTCACTTGTACCTGGGGATGGTGACCTCACAGGGCTGTCACCAGGGTTAGATGAAACAACGATTCCTCTGATGCCTTCTATCAGGGCCATCATGATTTCTGATGACATGTCCCAGACCAGAGAGCAAAGGAGCTGAGCAGGGCCCAGGAAGCCGAGGGCAGAGCTCGAGGGCATGTCGGCCCCTGAGGGACCTCTGGGTGTTACCTCCCCTTGGTAGGCCACTGTGGGGCTGGCCTTGGGTGTGACCCTGTGGTCCTCCTTCCTGAAGGTCCTTCTGTCTTTCCCTGAGAACCTGGTCACCTGTCCCTACTGGCTTTGCAGTTGAACAGCATCCCTTCAACTCTAGATTTCCCTTCTTGACCTAAGGAGAGAATTGGTCCCTTTCTAGTAGGAGGCCGAGGCCACCCAATCACGTCAAGTTCCCCGAGGGTGAAGACTGTCTTGAGCAAGCAGGTGACCATGGCATGGCCCTGCCCACAAAGTGCACAGTAAGTGCTATGAGGGAGTTACATGGGAGCACACAGAGTGTGCTACTTACCTGGGGGTGGGGAGCAGCAGGGAAGGCTTCCTGGAGGAGGGTACATCTGAGTGGATTCCTTGAACACAAACAGAGAGAAGCCAGGCAGATAAGGGGTTGAAAGAAGAGCAGGACAGGAGGCAAGAGGGTCCTGAGACAGGGATGACCTGGGCTTTGTTGATGCTGGAGGGTCAAGTATGGGGCGGGGACTGGTGGGCATAGAGATGGAGGAGCCAAGTCAGGTGGCCTTGAATGTCAGGTGGTGGAACTGCTGACATTGCCCAAGGTCATGGGTGCCAGGGAAGGTTTGAGATGGGGAGCAGCAAGTTCAGGCTTGTTCTTTACTTGCTTTAATCTCTCTAGCCCAATGGTTTTGAATGGGGGTGATTTTTGTCCCCCCAGGGCAATTTTGGTTGTCACAACTGGGGTGGTGGGGGACTGCTGCTGCCATGTAGGGGGTAGAGACCAGGGAAGCTACAGTGCACAGGATGGCGCCAATGACAAAGAACGAGCCAGCCTGAATGTCAGTAGTGCTGAAGCAGAGACACCCTCCAGCTCCACGCCTGGCACATAGCTGGCTCTCAGCAGAGGCCGAATGAACGAGATGCTGGGGCAGAGCCAGGGGATGAAGTCGGCCTGAAAATGGGGAGCTGCCTTCCTCTCTGCAGGCTGTGCCTTTCCAACACTGGGTAGCCTTGAACAGGAGTGTTATAAGACTGACAGGCAGGCTCCTGCCTGGGTCCCCTTGGTGGGGGTGGGGCATTGCTGTAAGCACTTGGTCCGGCCTCCTGGGGCCCCTCCCCTCTGTGGAGCCCCTCACCCAGAGGCCAGCATCTGCTCCAGCCACCCCTCCTTGCCTCAGCCGCCCGCTGCTGACGCTGCACCAGCTCCACTTGGTATGCAGGCCCCGTGTGGCCTGAGAGCCTGGGTTTTAATAGCTGAATATTTCTTTATACAAGAATTTGACTTGTCTTGAGGCCCTTATTCCTCCCACCCTGCCCGCCTGGCTCCCGGGGGAGTTCATGCAGAAACTGATGTGTTAATAGGCCCGGCAGCTTCTCCTCGTCTGGCTCTTCACTCAGCCTCCTCGTCCCCATGCCTGCGCCCCTGCCTGCAGCCCGGCATGGTGCTCACCCTTGGGCCCATCCAAGTCCAGGCAGTGGGGGCTGGGTGGACACCCATTGTCAGCCTCCTCCTGGGGAAAACTGCCTCATGGAGGCTGGTGTGGCCACCCCACATCTCTGTGAGAGGAACAGAGGGGGGTCTTATGGCTGTTCTGAGGCCCACCTCACCCCCTTCACCCTGGCTCTCTAGGCCCTGTGTCCCGCCTGCTTCCTATCCTCCACACTAAGCTGACTGCTTAGCACGAGCTGGGTGCTGGCAAACCTTTTATTCAGGCCTGCCAACCACCTCGGGGGAGTGGGTGTGCCCTCATTTCTCCTGTGTTATGGATGAGGAAGCTGAAACTTGGAGGGGCCCCTGGCCCAAGGTCACACCTTTGGTGGGTGGTGTGGCTGGGGCTTGGACTGGGGTCGTCTTTTCAGTCCCAGCAGGTTCCCTGGGACTTTGCTTTGATCAGGTGACACAAGGAGCAGCCTTGTTCGGTGGAGTCACTGGGCAGGATGGGCTTCCACAGTGAAAACGTCCTAGCAAGATGCCAGCCTTCCTCATAGTGCGATGGGCTCTCTAGTGAGGTGGTAAGCCTCCCGTCACTGGGAGCATTCAAGCAGGGGGTCACTGTTCAGATGGGCAACCCTTCTCAGGTGGGAGGGGCTGGGCTGGAAGTTCTCTGAGAGGCCTTCACCTCTACGCATCAAAACCCTCTGAGCTGGCCTTGAGTTCCTCAAACCCCGGAGAAGATGGAGACCTTGCCCCCGTTCTCAGGACGAGGAACTGAGGCTCAGAAGCAGACATTTCTGTGCCTGGATCTCTGGTCCCTCCCACCCTTCATTTACCCCAGGCGGCCAGGTGCAGAGTAGGCCACCCCTTGAGTCTTGTTTGGTGGCAGTACAACGGGATGGCAGGGGGACAACTTTGATGTGGTTATAGTTCTCCATCCATCCTGCTGAGCACCTGCTGTGTGCCAGGCCCTGGGGACACAGGGCTGAGGGGAGGTGACTCTGCCCTCAGTGAGCTGATGGAAGCGGGTCTGCTTATGGTTCCCAAACATCAGACTGGAGCCTTGGCTGTGCTCAGAACCACAGAATGGGCCACCAGCTCCCCAGGGGGTCACGGCTGAGACTCTGATTCAGGAACTGGGATGCACAACCCTCAGTGGGCCACTGTGCACCAGTGGGAGGCTCAGCCTGAGGGGTGGGGGAGGGCTCTCACCGCTGGGATCCAGAGCTGGTGAGAGCCAGTCCAGCTGGAGGCTCTGGATGCTTCCTCCATGAGAAACAGAGGGGGCGGCCTCCTTCCACCTTGGTCCCTGGGGGCTGTGACTTCTGTCCTCCCTAGTTCACTGTCTCCCAGTGACTAGGACTTGCTGGCATGTAGGAGGGGCTCCCCCGCTGTTGGAGCCACCTCAAAAGGTAGCAGGGCCCCACCTCACCTCTGCCAGAGCTGTGGACTTTTCGCTTCAAGTTGCAGAACCTACTAAGTGAGGACTTCTTGTAAGCCCATTAAGTAGGCAGGATAAGTATACCCATTTGACAGATGGAGAAACTGAGGCCCAGGGAGGTGAGGTAACATGTCCAAGCCCCTCTCCATGGCTGGCTCCTCACCATCCTGTGGGTCTCACCTTAAGTGTCGTCTGCTCAGAGGGGCTTCCCTGAGCCCTGGGCCAGTGATGTGACCCATTATCCCTTTGCTTCCTTCGGAGCAGCTTTGAATGTCCAGTTTGCCCGCCTGTTCCTCATCGCCTCCATTCCCTGGAGTGTCAGCCTCTGGGGACAGTCTCTGCCTCCTGGTGGGCGCAGGGAGGGCAGAGCCAGCTGGTCCAGCTTTTGACACCGGTGTTCCCAACCACTGGGCTTTCCTGCCTCCAGGCTTGACAAGAGTTGTGAGTTTATTAAAATAAAACCGGTATCATTTCCTGGGGGCCCTGATGTGAGGGGGCGTTCCTTCTGGATTACCCTCCCACCCCCAGCTGCCAGGGAGTTGAATTGAACCCCAGGTTTTAGATCAGCTCAAGTTCAAGCAGCCAGCCCCCCACGGGTAATTACTATAATTTCCCTGCAAACCCTCGGCGTTTGGGTGACATTGTGACCGAAATGTAAGCAGCCTGCCTTTGTGATAATTGAGGCTTCCAAAGCGAGCTGGTGCTCAGTGCGTATGTCGGAACGTCCCCTTTGAACTCTGGCGTTTTGACTTTGTGGCGGCTCTGCAAATAGTAATGACAAGGGATACACTGGTTTGCTGTCCCCCCCAAGGCTGTGTTCCCATCCCTGGCCCAGTTGGGAACCTCATGGCAGCCCCCCTGGGCTGGGATGGGTGCTGGGCCCTGACTTGATGGGGTGGCAAAGTTGCGTGTTCCCCAAAATCGTGCAGCGTGTGAACGGCATGGCCTGACTCCAACGCAGGTCTCTTGCCCCTGTGTCACGTGCTCTCTCAGTGTCTCTCACCCTTTCCACTCATGGGTCTCGTCAGAGAGGACCTCCTGCTCCTGATGGTGCTACAGCCCAGCTGAGGGCTGTGGCAGAAGGGCAATTGTAGGAGTAAGTAGAAGTAAAAGCCACAGCCTGGCTTTACTCACTGACGGCGCCGTCCTCATCGCCTTGTGCATGGGAAGGTGTTCAGTCCTCCCAGCAGCCCATGGTGGTGGGGCTGCTCCTATCCCCAGTTTACAGAGGATGGAACTGAGGCCCAGGCGGCGTGTGCTGAGCTGATGGCAGGGACCAGGCTGCGACAGAGCGGGGACTGGAACCCAGGCCGTATCCAGGGTCAGGCTTCCGACCTTCCTGCCATGTGAAGTGTTCGGAGTCAGCATTCCTGAAGGTGCCGTAGTTTTTCTTCAGGAATTGATTTGGGAGTTCATTCATCTGTTCATTTGTTCGTTCATTCATCATTCCTCATTCGTTCATTCATCTATTCAAGCAACGCTTGTTTACGGGGACCTGTTACGTGCCAAGCATCATTTCAGCTGTCAGGGATTTAGTTCTTAAGAGAACAGACTGCGTTGCCGCCCCCGTGGAGCTTCCATTCGGGTCGGGAAGATAAACCCCAGCTGACAAACAGTGCAGTCTCAGTTTGGGAGAGCTCTGGAGAAACACGAATGGAAAGGAGACTCGGAGGATAGGAGAGGGGAGACTTTAGCTAGGGGCTCAGGGGCGGGGTTAAACAGACACCTGAGGGAAGCAGAGGCAAGCCATGAGAACAGCATGGGGAGGAGGGTCCAGGTGGAGGGGGCAGCATGTGCAAAGGCCCCGAGGTAGGAGTGTGCCAGGCATGCTTGAGGCCCTGCAAGGAGGGTGGCAGGCGGTGAGGTCAGAGAGGTAAGGGTGGGGAGCTCCCAGGGGGTGGGGCTGGAACTGAGCAGAAGAGTGATATGATCTGACTGCCACTGTCTAGGACAGGCTGTGGGCGGTGCAACAGGCAGAGGCACGGGGACCCATTGGAGAGCTGTTGCAGGGACAGATGATGTTGCTGCTTCGATCAGCAATCAGCGTGGTTCTAAGGAGTCTTTTCTCAGAAACCCCTCCCTTCTGTTCTGGGGACATGACCCTCTGCCACACTGCTCTTGCCTGACAGGTGGCTTGTGTGTGTGAAGAACAGCCCCCTCGGCCGTCGCGCAACAGATGTGTGCCTCAAAATCCCTGCACGAAGCAGAGCTGCACAATGAAACCCCAGGGTTATGGAAAAATGGGGCTGGGGTGCAGCAGTCAAACACTTTGTCAGTGACCCCTAAAAAAAGGTAGGACTTGAATACAATGGTAGCTGAGTTTTAGTCATGGTTAATGGTTAAGAAATACATAAAGTACCTTTGTTTTAGTATTTACCTGGAGAAAACCTAAAGTTTGCTTATGGAAGTGTGTGCCTGCTCTACCTGCTGGCTGCCCTCCCAGTTCCCACACCTGCCACCCTGTGTGCAAAGGAAAAGCACGAGAGAGAGAGAGAGAGAGAGAGAGAGAGAGAGAGAGAGGAGGAAAGAGGAGTAATACAAAGTAGGCCGAGGGTGTGAGTCTGCCCCGCAAAGTGACAGCTATGGGAGATCAGACAGACAGATGGAACCCCCAGTGTGGACGGGCAGGACTCGTTGTCCCTGGGAGGGGGTGTGTCTTGTGTATTCCCTGGTGAGTCGGGAGTGGTGCTCAATTTACCAAGCATTTCTCATGGGTGGAATCTCCCATAGTGCCAAATTCACGCAGTGCTCCGATTGCCCCCTCCTATATTGATTGCATTGGAACGGTTTTGCATTTTCGGAGCAATTGAAAAGTCGCCAGCTGTGAGAGGTGGGAGGTCCTTTTAAATAGGGACTGCCTTGTAAGGTTCACCTCACCCCAGAAGATGGGCATGCACTCTGAAATCCGGGGCCTACAATGAATGGCCCCTAGAACTTGGGGGAGGTTGACCATTCCCTAAAGTTTGTCCCCTCGCTGACCCCAGCAACTGGCCCTTTGAGATCTCAAGGCATCCCACCAGGTCCTCTAATAACCTCAATCCCCCCCATTCTTTGGGAGAGAGCCAGCATGGAGGGGGTCAGGGCTCTGAGCCCACAGGTGGAGCAAAGTTTGGGTGGAATAGTGCTTGACCAGGGAGAGGGGCCACATGGGGTGGGAGGAGAAGGCGGCGGGGGTGGGGGGGGCAGGATTCCTGCTAGAGTGAGAGGAGGGTGGGAGTGGCGGCCACACCACCCCAGCTCCCTGGAGCCTCTGCCACGTGGCCGGAAAGTTCCATGTGCTGGGTGCAGAGCTGGGAGGGCCAAGGGGTCTTTCTGTGGTCAGACCCAGGAGAGCCAAGAATCTGCCTTTCTTTGCAGTAAAGCTCATGTGGGTAATGCAGTCTTGTGACTGGCTCCTTCTTGGAGCAAGAGGGGAAAAAAGGATTGCCTGGAATTTATTAGTCTAATTACATTTTCCTAATGCGGTTGACTCCCGCTCACAGCAGTGTGCTTATCAAAGCCACAATCACACTGGCATTATTGGAGTTTTAATAAGAGTCAATTGGTTATTGTCCTTGCTGTGTCGGACACTGTAGACGTAATCCCCGAAGCCCCTTGGGGAGGCAGGGCACTTTCTTTCTTTGCCGGAATATTATTTACATTAATAACCGGGAGTAGGGACTTGTTTTACGTGTTTAGGAGAAGCAGAGAAATTCTTTGTTCCCGCAGCTCCTGACTGCCAGCTGAGCGCTCACATCCGTGCCCCTCTGCCGTCAGGGGCTCGCTGCCCACCGCATCTTGCCGTGTGAGCTTGGGCAAGCTGGCGCACCTCTCCGGTCCCTCCTGTGTGAAATCAGAAGACATGGGAAGCACTTTCTTAGCACATAACAAGTGCTAGTGACTGCTGGCTGTTTCAGAAATGGTCACATAAAGGGGCAGTGGTGGCTAAGCCCCACCCCATGTAGATATTTATTGTGCTTTGGAGTCCAGCAGCTTCTCTGGAGTGAGTTTGTCTAGAGTGCTAGGTTCTGCCCCAGTTACTTTGCATAATGTGTTGGAAAAGAGATGGGATCTCCAGGGCTCAGATTTCTGCTTTCCCGTTGGCTGTGTGACTCTGGAATCATTCTTGACCTCTCTGTGCCCAAGTTTCACTGTCTGTAAAATGGGGTTCCTAAGGGGAGGTCTCTCATAGGGTTAGTGAGAGAGGATTACATGAGATAATCCACACCGTGTGTAGGACAGTGCTTGGCCAGAAACTGGTCACTGTGAGGACGTCTAAGCTTCCGTTTCCTACTTTGTACAATGGGGGAGCCGCCTCTGCAGCGTCACTGCGAGAATGAGGTGGGATTGAGTTTATGTGAACGCATGGCTCATTGGGGGCAGTCAGAGATGGTGGGCATCATTGTCGTGGTCTTCCGGCTCCTGCAATGACCCTAGAGGTATCTCTTCTCTGGACAGGGAGAATCAGGAGGTGCGTGCTGCTGGCAGCCAAGCAGGAACTAAAGCCTGGGGGTCTCTGAGGCCAAAGTCTGGGCTCCTTTGGCTGCAGTGGGAGTGGCTGGGACCGTGTGACTCTATGAACAAGGGCCCGCCAGCCTTACCAATGATTGCTCCCTGTACTGGGTCTGGTCCTGCATTTCCCCCGTTTTGCCAGTGGGGGAATCTCTGAGCAGCTATGGGTGCCCTGGCTTTCAGCTACGCTAGCCATCTTGGTTTATCAGAGCTGGGGGTGGGGGTTGGGGTGGGTTCTCTAATCTGCTGCTGTGTCCTCAGGGCCAGACACAATGCCTGGCACATAGTAGGTGCTCAGTAAATATCAGACAAACACCCCTGCCCCCATGAAGCTTATAGTATGTCAGATGGTGATACGTATGATGGGGAAAAATAAAGCACAGGATGGGGATACCAGAGGCTGTTTAGGGAGGCTTGCAGTTGAACTCCCCAGGGGTCAGGGAAGGCCCACTGCCAAGGTGCCACCTGAGCGGAGCCTCCAAGGTGGTAAAGGAGCATGCTGTGCAGCTGTGTGGGGGAAGGGTGTTCCCTCAGAAGGAAGAGCAAGTGCAAAGGCCCTGAGGTAGGCACATGCCTGCAGTGTTTCAAGACCAGAAGGGAACTAGGGCTCCTGAGTGCAGTGAGCAAGGGGGATTGAGGGTGAGGGCAGAGCTCTCCCTGCTGCGACAACAGCTGAGGGTGCCAGCATGGGACACGGAAGGGGGTCTTAGAGCAAGAACAGGAAATTCCCAGGACAGTGTGGGGAAGCGCCTTGGTCTACCTGGGGGAGTCAGGGAAGGCTTCCTGGAGGAGGCATCACTCAATAAGAAGCTGCTGGAAAAGAAGCAGTTACCTGGGAACCTAAGGTAGGGTGGAGGGAAGGTATAGCAGGAAGAAAGGCACTGAGATATGAGTGTGGTGTGCTTGAGAGACTGCGGAAAGTTCCATATGACTGCTCTTTATCTCTGAGGGCATGTGGGATAGGAGGCTGAGAAGGAAAATCATGGAGGGTCTTCTACAGACTGATAACAATGAGAGTGACCCATTGAGTATCTATGGGGTGCTCCTCTCGTTACCACTTCTCCTCAAGTCTGGGCGTAGCTGTCATTATCTGCCCTGTGGAGATGCCGAGGCACAGGGGGAGGGGGTCACTGGCCCAGGTCACATGGCCTGGAAATGACAGGCCAGGATTTACACCCCTCAGCCTCTTCTTCCCAACGAAGTGCTGTGACCTGTCCCCGAGGGCCACAGGGAGTCACAGAAAGCATTAGAGCTGTGGACAGAAGCTGTGAGGAGGGAAGTGCAAAGGTCCCCCCCAGCAGCCTTCATTCTGCCCCTTCCGTCGGCCCTGGCGTGCTGTCCCTGCCGAGAGGCACTGCTGGGGCCGAGAAGATGGTGAAGACCACGGGCTTGAACCAGCTCCTGTGCTGGCTCCTCTGGGGCCACCAGGGCCTGGAGCAGGTGGGGAGGACTTCCGTGTGGTGCTGAACTTGCCTCGCTCCGGCCCCGGGCCCTTCTGTTCCCTCCAGGCGCAGGGGCAGCTCCAGGAGCTGGGAAGGAGGTCCCCTGCAAATCTCCCAGGGGCTGGGGTATCTGCTTCCCCACAGTCCCATCCTCCAGACCAGACCCAGCTTCCCTTCCGTGCCGCTCTCTTCCCTCTCCCTGCCACCTGTCCCCAGCGGCCTCATTTTCCCTTGCAGGCTGAGTGACTGCCATCTGTGCACTTGACAGCCTCATGTACATTCTTGCACCCAGCTCCACGGTAGGGGTTTTAGATAAAACCAGTTTTAGCACAGGTCGCTCGGACCACCTCACTTTTTACCTCTTTCCTTCCAGAGGAGACTGTTTGTCCCTGGTCTTTGTTTCTCATTCGTAAGCCAGTAAGTAACCTAACCACAGCACAAGAAACCCGTCTCCGAGACAGTGCAGATAATGTCCACATTGTGCTGGGTCGGAACCTTCAGGAGGCCTAAGGTTCCATGGCCTGGTTTGCAAGGAACCCCTTAGCCTCTCCAGAGTGCTCAATGGTTGTTCACATCCCAGAAACGCCACCTGCCTCCGCCGGTGACTTCCACGTGCCCAGCATCTCTTGATCTGCAGAGTGCCACTTGAAATTCTTTATCCCCGGGCCCCAGGCATTGTCATTCCCACTTCTAAGTGTGTCCCGAGTCTTTCACTCACACCACTTGATGAACGCGTGCCCAGAGGTGGAAAGCAGCCCTTGTATCTGAGATCCTGGGTGGGTGATAGCAGGCGTGGGAAGTGGCATTCATCTGGCGCACTGGCACCGATAGGAGGCCGCTGCGACCTGGAGTGCAGGGCAGAGAGATTCTAGGCCGTTCTTCCACTCAGTGGGAAGGAAGCCGATGATTGATTGGTGATGTCTGCCATGGCCATGAGGGAGCAGAGTGAGGGGTGCATGTGCTAGAATGTGCCATTTGGCTGGAACCCTTTCCTCTTGCCTTTTCCTCCCTTGTCACCCTGTGTGCTCTGGAAGCTGGCCTCGTGGGTTGTGGTTGGCTGCTTTGAGGGCTGAATGGGAGACAAGTTAGTCCCAGCTGGTTTGGGGGAGCAGCTGGAGCTGCTCTCTCCTGAGACACGTGCTTATGCCAGGGCTGGTGCTTTCCCAACAACGAGCCACGGGAGCTCTCTAGGATGAGGTGGGCTGGGCACCTCCGGGAGATCGGGGTGAGCAGGGAGAGCTTATCCAGGCACCAAGCCTTGAACTCTTCTAGCCTCGATGCAGAGGGCTGGCTCTCCCCTCAGAGGAGTCTCACTGGGCAGAGGGGCTGCAAGGCCGCAGCCTCTCCCCGCCATAACTCAGGATCTTTCAGGCCCCTGGGGGTGGGGGTGGGGAGAGGCACAGGACTAGGGTCTCTACCAGAACCCCAGAGGGGCCCGGGTTTTCCTGTTCTCAGGAGCCCCTGGGTCTTCCTCCCCTTCCTCCCTGCATAAACACTCCAGCTGATGCCCAGTCAGCTGAAGGGGTGTTGTCAGGCATGGCCAGTCTCTGGTGGAACAGGTTCCCAAGGACCCGGGGTCCTAAGAAGCGGAGCAGTAAAAGGAAAAACAGCATGCTTGGGGCCCGGTCTGCATCCTAGTCACAAAGCTGTGCCATGCATTTGCTGTGTGGCTTCAGGCAACTTGCTTTCCCACTCGGTGCCCGCCTTTCTTCACTTACAACAAAGGAGCGTGACCAGCGATCTGAGAGTCGTTTCTGCTAACTGTGGAAATGGGCCGTCCTGGGCTCAGCCGTGTGTCCGGGACTTGGGGCCCAGCCTCGGGTCTGCATCCCTACGCAGACCTCGCAAAGCCTCCTTCGTCTTTATGGTTGAAGAACTGAGGTCAGAGAGGGCTGGCTCTTCTCCGAGGGGCCAGTGGCAGGCCCCAGCTCTCCCGGTGTCCGGCACTGTCCTTTCCTCCGTGTCTCTCTGGCCCCAGAGCCTGGAGCCCTGCTGTCTTATCCTGCCGTGTGATGCAGGCAGGGGCAGGGATGGCATCGCTGGGGCTCTGGGGAAATTATTTTAAGACCTTGGAAAGCAAATTAGAATTTCAAACCATCCAGCCCTTTTGAAAGCAGACCGGGGGTGTGTTAGAAGTAATTTAATTTTTACTTTGTTTTATTAATAGGATGTGGGAGGTGAGGGGAGGGTGTGAGCTGTGGCTGAGGGTGCTGGCTTCAGAGCCTGGGCTGAGGAAACCAGTACGGAATCAGGAGCATTGGGGAAGAGCCGGGTGGGGGGTGCCTCTGGCTGACCAGACGGCCTCAGGGAGGGTCCGGGGGCTCTGGCTGAAGACGTTGCTCTGGGAACTATTGGCTCCCACCAAAGTGGGCCTACAGTGGGCCCTCCAGCCCCCCTGGGATTGGGGCCTGCATCAGTGTCCCTGGGCTGCCCACACAGATCCACAAACTCGGTGGCTTGAAAACAGAAAGTTATTCTGTCACAGATCTGGAGTCCCGAAGAGGCTCTGGAGTGGGGGGATCCTTCTCCCCGCTTTTAGCTTCTGGCAGCATCACCCCAGTGTCTGCCTCCTTCCTGTGTGTCCCTGTGTCTTCTTCTCCCCTTATAGGGACCCCAGGAACTTACACGTCCTCGGGTTTAGGGCCCAGCCAAAATCCAGGAGGATTTCATCTTGAGATCCTTAACTAATCACATCTACAAAGGTGCTATTTCCATACAAGGTCATCTTCTGAGGTTCTGGGTGGACATGAATTTTAGGGGATACTATTCAACCCACCACAGAGCCATTTGTGGGTGGGCTTCAGGAGGGTGCACACCACCTAAATCCATCATCGAATTCAGCAGGGACATGTCCCCCCAAGGAAGACACATAACTTCCTTTGACCTGCCCGAGACCCTGAGGTGAGGGACCCCCACTCCTACAGGGTACCTCTCTGGCAGGTGGGACTTCTAGGACAGAGGACAAGTCACAGGAAACACAGAGACAGGGGAATCTGCCAGGAGGAGCCTGGCAGAACAAAGAGGAGACGGGCGGGAGCGTGTTCTGGGGGCCTGGGACCATGGGTCGTACTGCTCAAGTTTTTAAGAATATGAATTTTTCAGATTCTTCCCCAGAAAAATGTACACATGCCTCCCCCACCCCAAAGCGATCCCTGGACCCCCAGAGACCCTGGTTCAGGCCCCGGCCAGACAGCTCAAGTCGGATTTGGCTATGAGCAGGCCAGGGGAGGAGGCTGCTGCATCGAGTCTAGTGTTGAGGGTGGCAAGAGATAATAGGGGTGAACACGCTCCCTGCTTTTAAAAGCAAGATTAGTTACTTTTTTTTTTTTTTAACTGTGCAAAGCAATATCTGTTCGTGGCAGGAAAAATGGAGCAATGCAGATAAGCAGAGGGAAGGAATCCCGTTAATGATATTATCCACAGACACCCGTGGTGACTGCGTGGTCTCTGACCTTCTGAACCTTTTTCTCTGTATTTTATTTGACACAAAAGGGTAATGGTAATGTATCTAATAGCGAAGTGCACATTTCTGCCTAAAATAGCGAATACATTTTCATGTGAAGAAAGGCTCACGAAGCATCTTTACTGACTGTGTGGAATTCTGACCACAACTTGACCAACCTTCTCGTTGGGAACAAACTGCCCGGTTTCCCTCCTTCTTGATAAACAATTCCGTAGGTAACAGCCTTGCAGTTGCTCTTGTATGTCTGCTTCTGGAGGGGGTGTGTGTTAGAAACCTCAGGTGCAGAGCGGCAGTGCGTCCGTTTCAGCCCTTTATCCGACCCTGGCTCTGACTATGGGGCATGGGGAGGCCGGGGGGAGGCAGAGCAGAGGGTGAGGCACCGGCTTTTCCATTCCCCGTGCCCCTAGCTGGGTCCCTGTGTCACCCTGTGCCCGAGGTCTCTCCGTGAGGGTGGCGGTGGTTATTTAGAACAGTCATTGTCTAATGCTGTGTCCTGGACTGAACTGGCCAGGAGGATAGAGAGATGAGGCCCGTTCCCGCTGCCCGACAGCGCTCTGGCCCCTTATGTGTGCAAGGAATGAGTCTCTTGTGAGGTGTGAGGGGTCCCGACTGGCAGGGCTGTGCCACCGAGATGTCGTCTCCAGGCCTCTGCTGCACACAAATGTTCACTGACAGGGGTGAAGCTCTGTTTCCTGGGTGCGGGTCAGGAGGTGCACCTCTTGGGCCCTGCCGGCCTGGAATTCTGAATAGAACTCACTCTCAGCCTGAGCCGGTGCAGACGGGAGGTCCTGGCCCGTTGGCTGAAAGCCTTTGAACTGGTAATACGCTGGAGCTTGGGGTCTTGGAGTTGGCCCCGTCACCCTCTGGGTCTAAACAGAGTGCGTCTTCCATGCTGCCTCTCACCGTGCGACCGGCCAAGGTGCTCAGCCACGTCCGGCCTCAGCGCTCTGGTCTCCGATGTGGGAAGATCCTGTCATCTCCCTTACCAGCCTCACGGGAATGCGAGAAAGCTCGCTTCGTTCATCCCTGTGGGTCGTTCGTGTGCTTGGAAGAATGATGTGTAATAACCATTGTCCCAGGAGTGGTTACCATTCAGAAATGGAACTCATGCTTTTTGCCCCCCTTTTTCTTGTGAGCAGTATGGGACATTAGGAAAGAGGTTCGGTACTTGCTGCCTGCCTGGCACCCCCTAAGTGCTGTCCACGAATGCAGCCATTTTTTCCTCATGGGCTTCTCCCCATTTAACAGATGGAAGAGACTGAGGCCCAGGGAGGCGGCATGGTGTGTTAGGCATGGCTGTGGAGTTAGATGAGATACAGCCCGACCTTGGTGCCCAGCCGTGCGGGTTTGAATGAATGCTGGCTGTGCCGCTTGCCGGCTGTGTGACCTTTGCACCTCTGTCTCTCATCAGTGACAGGAAGTAACAGCTGTGCTAGGTGGGTCTGCCAGTACCGCTCAGCGCCGGGACCTCTGTGCTCCGTGTGTGCTGGCTGACACGTGGCGAGTCGGGTTCCCTGGAAAGGTTTCGTCCTCCAGCGTGCTGTTGATTCCTGATGGGAGGATTTGGACTGTCCCTTTCTGTTCCATGGGACCCCACAGTTGTCGCAGTGAAAGCTGAGGGTTCAGATGTTCGCTGCTCCCTTCCTCTCTGTGCCTCCTTCCTGGTCCCTCAGGGTCTTAGATACCCATGCCCTGCCGTGACAGATGCTTGCAATGTCCTCTGCCCTAACTCACCTTGGCCCCAGATTGTAGCGAGTGAGTTTCTGTCTGTCATTCTCCATCCTAGTGGTCATTCCTAACACTTCTTGGCATGTTTTTCTCAATTCTCCCTTTTAATTCTTAATTGGATGAGTGTGTTAGTTTGTTCTTGCTGCGTAACAAATCACTACAGATTCAGAGGTTGAGGACAACACACATTTGTCATCTTGCATGCAGTGACTGTGGGCCAGGACCCCTGCACGGTGTAGCTGGGCCCTCTGTGTGGGGTCTGACGAGGCTGCCATCACAGCGTGGACGGGGCTGTGTTCTCACTTGGAGGCTCGATTGGGGAAGAACCACTTGTAATCTCCTTCAGATTACCAGCAGAATCCGTGTCCACTGGTTGTGTGACCGTGGGCCCAGGCTCCTTCCTGCTGTTGGCGGGGGCTGCCCTTGGGCCTGCAGGCCAGCCTCAGACCCCTCCATGTGGCCCCACCCCACACCGTTCACAACATGGCACTTGCTCCTTCAAGGCCAGCAGGGGAGTGTTTCTCTCTTTTGCCCGTGAAGACAGAGTTTTGTATAATGAAGCACAATCACCTTTGCAGCATCTTATTGGTTAGAAAATAGCCACAGGCCCCGCCCATGTGCAAGGAGAGGGGATGACGCAGTACTGTGGATCATTAACGGTTCCCTTCAGGCCTGGCTCCCACCGTGGGCTTCAGAAGCTTATTAAAATTGGGTCAAATAAGAATAATTCGCTCAAAGCCCTTTTCCCGGAGTAAGGAACGTGTAATCCTTTTCTGGCTATCAGATCTCTAGTTTGCTTTGCAGTTCTAGGTTGTGTTCTGGAGAGCTAGGGTGCCAGATAAATTAGATGTTCAGCTTCTTATTCAGACTCAACCTGATTTTCTTGTCTGAATTGTTCGGCATGAGGGGTGGAGCGAGGAAAACAGGGATGAAAGTGAGCATGAAGCCAAGTAGGACAAAGGAGGGAGGGGGACTTCCTTTACAAACGTAAAATACAGGAAATTTTATCTAAATGTATAAATGTTACATTATATACTTTGGTGTAATTTTCCCTGGGTTTCTCTATCGCCTGACCCTCCTTTGGTGACGTTGCTCCCCCTAATGCCCACCCTGAAACCGTGTTAAATAATCTGGTGTAGATCTTTTCATGTTTTTTCCTATGCTCATATAACCACAGGCAAATATGTATTAATGTTTTTACACCTGGATCCTCACCCTTCAACAACACCCCACGCAAACCCTTTTACCCCGATAGCTCCAGGCCTAACGCGTTCTTTTTACCGACTGCATACTACTCCCGAGCGTGGAAGTCCTGTCTTTTCACTGACGCTTCCCCTGTGGATGGTCGCTCACTCCCTGTTCGTTTTCACAGCGAGAAGCATGCTGATAAACCTCCGTGCGTGCATGCACACACATCCCTAGGTGCGTCTATAGATTTTTCTCTCTCTGGAGTGTAAATGGCTGGGTCAGAAGATTTGTGTATATTTAATTTTGATAGCCGTTGCCAGCTTGATTTCCCCAGATGCTGTGGCACTTCATAGGCGGCACTTCCTACCCCAGTAATTGGAGAGCCGTCTTTCCCCTGAAGCCCGCCAGCTAGCGTTGTTATCGGTCTTGTTAATTTTGACCAGGTTGAGAGGTGGAAAGTGGTGTCTCACTGTTACTCTTCATTTGCATTTCCCTGCCTGGCAGTGAGTCCGAGCAGCTTTTCATCTGGTTGGACACGCTTGCCTGTGAATTGCCTGTGCGAATGAATCTTTTTGCGCATTCCTCCATAGGGTCGTTTGTCCCCTTCTTGTCAACTTGTCAGCTCTGGATAGTACAGATTTTAACCCTCTTTGGCCTCCACACTCGGTGATTTTGCCGGAGAGATTGAGGTTGTCTGCTAACCTTGTTTATGGGTTGTTTCGTTTAGTGCTGTGCACGTGGCCTGCGGTGTTATGTGGTAGACACCTGCCTTTTCTCCCCTGGCTCCTACATCTCCAGTGTTGGCTGAGAAGGCTTCTCACCCCCAGGCGTTGGCTTTCTTTTCACGTCAACAGTCCAGCGTAACAAATGTTCGCCAAGTGTTTGGTCTGTGCCACGCCCTGGAGGCGGTCCTACCCTCAAGGGGTGCAGTGTCGCATGGGTAATAACAACCAGTGTGATGGAGCGCAGGCGGCCAGGGCTTAGGGGGCTGCTGCCTCAGCTCAGAGACACCCAGTTGGGATGCAGAGTGCAGAGGTGCCAAGGCCTCATGCTCCCAGCACAGACAGCTGGAGCCTAGGGTGGCCCAAGTCCCCAGGAAAGTCACCTCCTGCCATGGGTGGCCTCATCCATTCCCTGACACAGGTTTCTTTTCTCTGTGTCCCATGTCGTGGGGTTGCCTTAGCCAATGCTTTAGGGCTGGTGGCTGAGGTCGCCAGGGGAGGAAGGAGGGTGGTGAGGGGATGTTCTGGAGGAAGGGACAACAGGAGGGGTGGCAGAAGGGCTTGTCCTACCCGAGGAGCCCTGACCAGGGCCGTGGAGGAGGAGGGGCAGTGGGGAGGTGTGCCGCCATCCTGCAGAAGGGTGAGTACAAAACAGAAAGGAGCCTGGGTGGATGCCCCCCGCCAGGGGAGGTGGCGGAGGAGAGAGCTGGGCTGAGGAGAGTCTGTGGCATCTGCCTCGGCTGTAACGCCTGCCAGCAGACCCCCTGGCGTGCCTCGGGCCGTCTTGGGGCTGTGGCTGTGTGGGTCCCAGGAGAGAGTGGAAAGAACCGGAGTGCAGGAGGCAGAATGAGAACTTCATTTCTATTTATGGCCTCATCTCCTCTGAAGGTGTATTTTTATGTATGTTTAATGATGTACATAAAATTAGGGAGGCAGCACCTGTTTATAATCATAAACAAACGCTCGCTGGGGTGTGTGCACAACCCAGTGTGCGGACCATCGATCTTAGTGGGCCGAGCTATTCAGTCCCCAGCCCCCCGCCGCCCCCGACGGGGAGCGGGCCCCTGTCACAGGAGGGAGGGCCCCCGATGGCAGCATGGGAGACCTGGGAGCGTGACTGTGGGAAGGAGATTACTTCTCCCACGCTCCTAGAAGGGCTGGCTCTGCCTCGTACATCGCCTCCTCGGGACAGCCCCCTTCCAATCCCTCTTACGGTTTAGTTTGGCCTCTTTTTTTTCCTTTAGAAAATATCTGGTCATGTGTAGTGACTTTGTTTAATTTTTTGCCTGTGTCTCCCCTGGACTGTAGGCTCCCTGACAGTAAGGACTGAATGTCTCAGCCTTTGGGGTCCCCCCCACCCCGAACTCAGCACAGTGCTGGTGCATAGTTGGTTCTCACATCTCTCCACTGCACAATGAATGGACATGTTAGCACATATTAGGTATCTTTGATGCCTAGGGAGGTAGACACCACTATCTCCATTTTGTAGGGAGAAACTTGGTTTCAGAGAGGCTGAGTCATTTGCCCCAAGTCACACAGCTTGGGTATGGGAATGGGAGGAAGGGAGCTAACATTCCTTGAGTTCCTACTAAATGCCTGGCTCTCACTGTACCTTGATACCATCTTACTGGTTATGAAGAAGCCTGTTCACAGAAGGGTAAACTGAGGCTCAGAGATGGGAAGTGACTTGCCAAGGGCCCCTCAGCTAGGCAAGCAGAAGAGCTGGGATTTGAATCCAGGTCTGCCTGGGTCCCAAGCACATTTTCCTTCCACCAGCTCGACAGTGATTCCTTTATGCTGAGTTTACTCAGGGGCCTGATGATAACTTGAGGTCCAAAGGGGGCACGTGTGGTCACATACTAAATGGCAGGCCCCTTGGCAAACGCCCCTGTGAGCAGGAGGTGAGGAGGTGGCTGGGTGGGGCTGCCCCAATAGGGGGCGCTAGTCCTCACGCCCTGGCCCCGAAGCCTGGCCGACTTGCCTGCCTGACGCGGAGGGTGATGTTTTATGCATGGCACCTAATTTTGCCCCGGCACTCTCTGGCTATATTTAACACCATTAATCATTATTGTTGGCTCCCAGAGGGATGGATCCCTGATTAGTGTCAGAAACACATCACACAGGGATAGACAGGGAGAAAATAAGACCTCTATTCCTCCGAACCCGAGCCGAGGCGCATGTTCACGGCTCCCTTCCCTCTGCCATCTGTGAGGCTAGCGCGGCTGCTTCCTCCGGTGGGATTCCCGCCCCTTGGTTGCTGGGCTGCGGCCAGGGCAAACCGGCTGCAGTGGGCCTCTCTCCGCACCAGAGCCGTGCGCAGCTCAGCTGATGGAGATCAGCTGCTTCAGACTGGGCTCTAGACAGGGCAAACCCAGCACTTATTAGGCTCCTGCTGTAGGCAATTGTCCCCAACTGGTGGCCTACATACCTTATACCCATCACCCTAACTCTGTCCTATAGGGTGTGTTTTTAACCAATGAATGGGGAAGCTGAGGCTCGAGTTAGGTTTCGCAGGCCTGTGGCTGATTAGATCACATAGGCGGAAACACTCACCCACTTACAAGGAACGACTTGGACATTGTGTGAGCATGTGGCTTTGCCTTCAGATACCTGGAAGGGTTTTCTGGCTGCATCAGGCCCAGAACAGAGCCTAGTCTGTCTCATAATCCAGTGTAAACCTGTGCAGGGGCCAGGGATTCATGCCCAACACTGACTCTCGGCTTCCCTTGGGCTGCAGATGGGGGTCTGAAGTCCCTTCTCATCCATCGCCACCCGTTCCTACTCCACATCTTTGTCCTGCCCCCAGGGCCCTGTGCATCCTGCTGTTGCCTTTATGTGGACACTGGGGACAACAGCTTCCTGTCTCATCCCGGTATTCATGGGGGCTCTTTCCTGAGCGGGGTCTGCCCTCTTGCTCATGGCGATGGACTCTCTTGACTTAATTTGGGGGCTTTGCTGAGACCCTTCCCCAGCAGCAGTGAAGGTGGGAGAGGAAAGAGAAGGTGAGGATGGAGGAGCCATCACTAGCCACCCAGGGAGGTGGCTGACTGAGGGTCAAGGAGAATCAGACAGAGGTCCTCAGAGTGCGGTGGGAGATAGACCTAAGGGATGGGTCCCATGAGGGGACTCAGTGTCTTCCAGTGTAGGAATCTTCGAGTCCTGCAGCTCCTCTGGAGAGGGGCTGACCTGTGGGGCCCCCAGTTGGCTGGCAGGGGCCTTCTCACCCTTTCTGTGCCAGGCACAGGCTCTGGGCCAAGGGCTTTATCCACCAGCTGCCATAGGAGTGTTCATGCTTCACGGGTAAAGCGGGAAATGGTTTTGACTTTTCTACTTGTCCCCCTTTACAGAGTCCTCGCAGGTTCTCCTTCCTTGGGCCTTGACGTCCTCGGGCAGGTTTCACTGTGTTCTGGCCCTTTCCGGCTATTAAAACACAGTCCAATCTGTTCTAGAACCTGGGAGCTCATGTCTCATCTAATGCTCTCTAGGCTGTTGCAGGCCCCTCCAGGAGCAGGGGAATGCGGCCTGCTCTTTAATTTACCAGGCAGGTGGTGGGGGCAAGGCCACCCGCCTTGGTTTAGGTCGCTTCCATGCGTTCTGGTGGCCTCTGCCACCCTGATGGCACCTCTGCTCCGTCTCTTTGCCTATGTCTTCCTGTGGCCTTCCTCTTCTGCGCACGGCACGTGTGGGGAGAGCTGGTGTTTGGGGCTGGCGCTGCTGCCTCCTGGTAAATCCCGACAGGGGACAGGAAGAGGTAGTCTGGCCCCAGTGTTGGGCAGCTCCTTGTCCATGATCTCTAGAACCTAAGTGTACTTGCCCCCTCCCTCTCTTATTTTGGCTCTTGCTTTGATTTCCAGGGTCCCAGGAAAAGTCCCCCACCCCTATCCTGTTCCATGTAAATTTTTCTTGCTGGTGTCTCACAAACAGCCTGTTTGGTTTATGGGACTTTTCCCATTGGCAGGTGAGGAAACAGAAGCTCAGAGAGATACAGTCACTTGCCCAAGGCTGCTCAGCAGTGGACAGTGGGTGAGATTTGAACCAGGTATGGCTAACCTGCCATGTTTGGGAATCAAAGGGCAGATGAGGTCATCCCAAGGTCATCAGGCCCATACCCCATTTCTATGCATATCTAACCTCTAGTGATTGATATGGGACCTGGCCCCGCTTTTGGTTTATGGGTCTGGATTATGGAATTTGACTTCCTAAACTGGAATCTCAGCTCTGCCATTTCCAAGCTGTGTGAACTTGGGCAGACCTACTTAACTTCCTTTGCCTTGGTTTCCTCATCTGAAAAATGTGAATGACAATTAACCACACCACCCAGGTGTTGGGAGGACTAAATACATTATACAGCAAGACTCGCGATTGAGTTTGCCACCAGGACTATCTCTGGCATCGCCCACCAGCTGTGCTGTGCCCTCTCAGCCACACAGAAGAACTGGCTTTTAGGCCCAAAAGCCCGGAAAGTATTGATAGATACTGAACAACCAACAGTCAACATGAGTTGATTGTTTCCTTCTTTGCTTTGGCTGCTAGGAAGCTCAGTCGAATTGCTGCAAGTGTATGGGCCTTCCTGGTCTCTTTTTTTTTTTTTTTGTACTTTTTGTGTCTTATTTACTACTGTATGAAATTGTATAACATTTTCTAAACTTGTGCGTGAAGCTCTGCTTGTCACAAATGGATGTCGCCGTTAGAAGGGAAGGTGAGGGCTGGGCAGAGATCCTAGGGAGTTGCTCCTCCAGATGGGGTCTAGTCCTTCCCTCTCAGAGCAAAGCATCTCTGCAAGCTGGCCTGCTCTTGTGGGACCGAGTGAGTTGCCAATACTGGAAATTCTCTCTCACCCCTGGAAGGCTGAGGCGGTAGGACAATTTGCTGATCAAGTCCACAAAAAGGAGGATTAGCTGATAGGTCCCTGAATCAGTGTAGGATTAATGTAGGAAAAATGCAATGTTGGGTGAATGCAGAAAAACCCCAAATAAAAGGCTCAAACAATAGAGGAGTTGATTTCGCTCTCACGTTCAAATAGTTTGGAGGCAGGTCCATCCTGGCGCAGGATGGGGCCCAGGGTTGCGACCCGGTCTCCCTCCTTTCTCTGTGTGTTGTGTAATAGCTGCCGTTCTGAGTCGCTCCT
Organism: Desmodus rotundus; assembly: GCF_022682495.2. NCBI lineage: Eukaryota > Metazoa > Chordata > Mammalia > Chiroptera > Phyllostomidae > Desmodus > Desmodus rotundus. Next base: position 10,024,477 of record NC_071389.1, read on the forward strand.
GTTCCAGATGGTTCCCGGAGCTCACCCTCCTGTCTGTGTTCCAGAAGGGAGGCAGGGCCCAAGAAGGGCACTTTCTCCCAGTAAGGACACTTCCTAGACGTGGCAGATAGAACCCTCCCACCCCCTTTTACTGGCCATTGACCAGGTTCAGGACTAGGCCTAGCTTCGAGGGAGGCAGGGAAAGCAAGCCTTTACCCCGGGCTGACTTGGGCTCCTCTGAGCCTGTCTCTACTGTACATCCTCACTGCCTTGCAGGGTTCCTGTGAGGATTAACTAAGAATGCAGTAAAAGACAACAGGTGTTCCACAGATGTAAGTTTCCTTCTAGTTTTTAGTCTTCCCTTCCCTTCATTTCTTGGGACTAAGAGGGAAGCTTGAGCTAGACCAGGGAAGATTTAGGAGCGATGAAAAAGAATGCTCCTTGAGAGGGAATGTGGGGACCCATGCCAGGGCCCTGGGTGAGAGGACTCCCCTTGGCTCCACCCGGTGAGGTCCTAAAACAGAAACTGGGAAGCAGGGCCCGGTCCCCTATCGATCACTAGAGGTTAGATATGTGTAGAAATGGGGTGTGGGCCCGATGACCTTGGGATGACCTCACCTGCCCCATGATGCCCAAGCATGGCAGGGATGGGCTGGGGTTGCATCTGGCTGTTTTCCAGCTGAACATGAGCTTGGGCAATTCCAAGACTGCACACCAAGAAAACTGGCAAGGGGCGCAGCAGGGTGCAATGGCTCATTCCCCTGACACCCCCTTCCTGCTAGAGCTGAACCCTGCTCTCCCCAAGGAGCCCCCTTGGGGCCTTTAAAAGTTGAGCTAGTGAGTGTGGGAGCCCAGCAGGCGGCTGGCTGTGCTCTGTGGTGGCTGCTGAGGATGATGCTCTCCCCCAGGGTTCTCACCAGGGTGGGGACGGTGAAGTCAGCAGTGGGGCAGCAGGTCTTAAGGACCTCCAGCTGCTCTGGCTACTGAGCATGCCCAGACCGACTCTAGTGGGTATGGTATGGCTCTCTAGAGGGTAGAGGAGGAGAGGAGGAACAGGGGGTGGTATGAATGGGGGTTTAGAAGTTCTTCCCTAAGTCAAGGTCAAAAGGATTCTCTGGCAATTTTTTCCCCTTAGATTTATAGTTGTACTTCGAAGAGCGGGACTTGAGTCCCTTTGGATTTGGTACTGTGCTCTCCGTATGGGAAGCACACAGCTTTATTCTTCTCTGTAGTGCACATCGGTTCTGACCCCTGTCCCCTACCTCCCAGGCCCCTTCCTTTCTCCTCTAGGGTCGGGAACCACCTGTATCACAGTTCAGCTCTCCCGCATAGGAGGTTCTCCACCTGGGCTCTTTTCTCTTCTGTGTGTAGTCTGCTCCTATCCAAGTGCCACACTCTATTACTGTAACTCTGGGGCGTCTCTGAATCCCTCGGGGGCCAAAGGCTTTGCTCTTCTTTTTCAAGATTGGGCGGACCTTTTCTCCTTCCAGATAATTTTAGAACTAGTTGATCAAATTCCTTGATGAAAGCCTTGCTATAATTTCTATTGGAATTTATTAAAATTTCTTTGGGGAGTTAACGGAGGAATGACATTAACATGACATTTAGGTTTTCTTTTTCCGTCACTTATTGATTTAATACTCCCCCCCCTACAAATCTAGGGTATTTAGATCAATTCTGAAATAGTTTATGTATTTTATTTGATGTATGAGTGGTATCTCATTTTCTGTTATATTTCTAGTTGGTTATTGCCAGTGTAGAAGAATGCTAAATTTTTAAGTTGATGGCTCTGAACGTGGTGAGGTTCCTTTGGATTTTTTCCTATACATGCTGACATTGTCTTAAGTGTGGCCACAGATAGTTTCCTCTCCCTTCTTCCAATTATTTTGCATTTCATCTCTTCTTGTCCTGCTGCACGTGCGAGGACCTCCAGAGCGGTGTTGGACGGTGGCAGTGTGGCAGGCTTCCTTGCTGTATCTCCAGTCTCACAGGGGATACGTTTAAGCTTTCCAGCTAAGGATGGCGTCTGCTGGAGGTTTCACTCTGCAGCACTGATCCAGTTTAAGGACATTCCCTTCAGGTTCTTGTTTGAGTTTTAAAAAAATAGATAGTAAATTTTATTAAATGCTCTCGTCAGCCTATTGAAGTGACTGTTGTATGTCTGTGCTGGATCCTACTGTACGTAAGAGTATTTCTCAAGTTTCCCTTGCGTGACAGACTGTTACAGGCGCCTTCTAAACATTAACTTGCTCCGTCCATGCAGCAATTCTGTGAGTGAGGCACTATTGAGTATCCCCTCGTAGGGGAGACGGCGCAGGCAGGGGGAGGCTAAGTGACTTGGCCAAGGTCACGCCGCTAGCCTGGCCCAGTGCTAGCATTCGTAGGGCCAGGGGAAAGATGTAAATGGGTACTCAATACACCAGTATTTAAAGTTATAGAACAAGCTAACCAACTGTTAAATAAGATATATTCTTTTCTCTTATCTGAAAAATATACCTTGATAGGGACTGAATATTGAGATGATCGAATTTAATTATTGTTGCACATTTTGGTATGTTGTTGATAACGCTGGTGAGTAATCAAGTTAAACATAACTCACAAATTACTTCTTTATCCAATTAAAATTTTCTTGTCTCCAGCTCAATGAGATGACTAAATTTTGTTGTAATCAAGGTTTTCACATGTTCTATTAATAGTGATATGAAAGATTAACTAATAAAGCACAATTATGTTCAAAGTATACAAAATTAAACTTTTATCAACTATAAATTAAATTAATATCAAAATAATTTAAGTTATCAAAAAGGTTTTCATTTAAGATGCAAAAATATCTGCTAAAGTTAAAAGGCAAAATATGAGTCAATAAGATTTTTAAATTCAAAATTCTTCAAGGCTTAAATTTATCTGCCCTTTGAAAATACAATTCTAGCATTCACCGTCCATGTAGCTGCCAATAGAAATGATCGGTATCGTGTTCTTACCCTCGTCACGTCCAGATCTGGGCACATGCGAGTGTAAGAGTCACACTAATTGTCCAGTGTTTCAAAGTGTCCTGGAGCTGCCACGTGTGACCTCTGTGATCTCCGTTCTGAGACAGCTCGTTTGTGGGCCCCTCCCCTGCCTTAGGCTGGGGCCTGAAGGGAAGCCAGGAAGTCAGGGCCCACACTTCCAGGAAATGCTGCTTCCTTTTATAGGATCTATTGCATGAGAGCTGAAAGGAAGAGCTGAAGTTTGGTTAGGTTGGCTTTTCTCTTACAAAGTGCTTTTGCTGTCGCTCACGTCCTCCCTGTGACCCAAAGCCATGTCCTTCTGGCGTGTGTGGCATAGACGACGTGCTTCCATGGCATGTGGCCTTGGGGGCCTCCTGTGTCCAGGGCCCGAGCAAGACCTTCTGCGGAGTGTTTCCCGGGAGATGGAACATGTCAGTCACGAGAGTGACGTCGAGTTAGGTGTTGTGTTGCGATGGGTGACAGAGGATGTGAGCATGCTTGTGTGTATACACGTGTGTGTATGTACTTATCGTAAGTGGCCCAGGGCCGGGTCCCCTCTCACCTGGGTGTAGGGAGTCACTACAGTAAGGAGTGGAAGAATTGGGAGTTGGGACTTGGACCCAGGCTGACTCCAGCCCACGCCCTTGATTGTGACACCGTGCTGCCTCTTAAACAGATTATCTTAAAACGAATTCTTACTTGGTGAGACGATCCTCTGTTTCGGGTTTTTGCAAATATGTTCATAAGTAAAATAGGCCTATGATCTCCTTTGTTTATACTCTGCTCTTTAATGGTGGAATCCAGATCATACTGGCCTCACAGAACGAGTTTGGTGCCTTTCCTTTTTCCTATTTGCTATCATCTGGGACTGAACAATTAGGTAGAACTCTTCCTGTACAGCTATCTGGGGACTGGCCCTTTGGGTGGGGTTATCTTTGATTATAATTGTAATTTATTTAATGGTTTGCTCAATTTTTGTGTTTCTTTTTTTTTTTAAACCAATGTTGACATTTTATATTTTTCTGGAAACTTGTTTGTTTTCAAATTTGGTACCTGACTATGGGGTCACATGGGGGAGAAGAAAGATCACAATGCGGTCCTCTGGCTATCCCCTGGGGCGGTGCCTGGTCATCTCCTCCTCTGGCCACTGTTTCCCCACGGGCGGCCCCGCCACCGTCCAATCCGTCTGCTAGTGGCTTCTCCTAGTTTTCAGCGTCCACGTCCCTCTTCCTCTCATGGCCACGGCAGGACGGGGTCTGGGAGAGGGCGGCTCGTGTTGGCCTGGGAGCCGTGGATCAGCAGCCAGAGTTCGTCTCGGTCTTGTCAGGGCCGTGCTTCGTTACTGTGTCATGTGAAAACTGCTGATGGCTGGAAGTGTGAAGAGACTTCACACTGCGTGCGTCCGGGCCCTGCAGAAGGAGTCCTTCAAATGGTCAGTGATGGCTGTTAGCGATGACGTCTGCAAAGGGGTGGGGGGCAGTGTGGGCTGCACCTGTTGTTTCCAAATTAAATTGTCAGCTCAGCTGAAAGTTCCTGTAATTTGAGATGAGATGAGATGAGATGAGATGAGAGAGAGAGAATGTGAGAGTGTAAGTTTAAAGCTTTGCCAAATTCTAGCAATACGCCATATGCCATTGGGCAATTTATTTTTCTGAGCCTCGGTGTTCTTATCTATAAATTGGAAAATTGGATGTAATACTTCAAAGGGTACTTTGAAAGACCTAAGCGAAATAGTATACATAGCCTAAGAATTCTGTGTCATGAAGAATCTAGTCTACCCAGACTGACTTAAACAAAGCAAGGAAACTGACCAACTTGAAGAACGGAAAACTCCAGAGGCAGGACTGACTTCAGGAGCAGTTTGATCCAGCAGTCCACGATGCCAGACCCTAGCCCTGTGTCTCTGGGACATTCTTGGCTCTGCCCTTCTCCATGAGCCTGCTTCTTCCTCAGGCAGTGACCATGTCACAGGAAGGGCTGTGGCCATTTCAGACCTGACATCTGCATGCTAAGTGAGAGAAGAGGGTTCTTGGAAGGGCCTCCTGTGGTAAGGGGAAAAAGATTTTCTTTAAAGATTTTATTTATTTTTTTTAGACAGGGGAAGGGAGGGAGAAAGAAAGGGAGAGAAACATTAATGCGTGGTTGCCTCTTGCACGTCCCCTACTGGGGACCTGGCCCACAACCCAGGCATGTGCCCTGACTGGGAATCGAACCAGCAACTCTTTGATTTGCAGGCTGGCACTTGACCACTGAGCTACACCAACCAGGGCAGAAAAAAGGTTTTTACCAGAAGCCCGGAGTTAATGTCACCTCATCTGCATTGGCTTAAATTGGGTCACATGTTTCTCCTTGAATCAGTCACTATGGTCAGAGAGTGGGGCTAAGGCCACTGAATTAAGCCCATTGGGAGTAACCCCTGAGCTGAGAGTTGAGTAAACCCCCTCCAAGCCATGGGTGGACCCGGGGGAAGGACAAGTCCACAGCAGGGTCTGGGTGCTGCTGCCTGGGAGGGTGATAGGATACAGGGAGGCAACCTAGGGCTGCCCTTGGGGATAACAGCGGTCTCCTAACTGGTCTTCCTGCTCCTGCCATTGCCCCCTCACCTGTCCTCTCCCGGGAGGGACAGACCCTCTCAGAAATGTTCAGTGGCACCATCTTTCTAGGGCGCAGATGCAGAGTCTGCACCCTGTGCTCCCCACTGATGTCCCCCCAAAACCCCACCCCTCCTAGTCACTGGGTATGCCCGCACCTCAGGGCCTTTGCACATGCTGAAGCGTCTGCCTGGAACTCTCTTCCCCAGACATCTGTATGCTTTAAGTGAGCTGTGTCCTGGAAATGAGGGCATCTATCCTCACTTCTTTTCCATTTTAATCAAGTGGCATCTTCTCAGAGAGGTCTTTTCTGTTCAGCCTGACTACTATAGGAAATCTTTCTTCCTCCAGAATTTTTTGAATCCCTGTCCCTTTATTTTTCTTTGCAGCCAAATATGTCTTCTACCCCCCCACCCCCCCACATACACACCAATGACAGCTCCACAGTGATCTTGTTCTTGGCTGCATCTGCAGAGTCTAGCATGTGGCTTGACACATAGTACGTGCTCAATAAATATTTGTTGAAGATTGTAGCTCAAACCCTGCCACCTGTTCCTAACAGCCCAGTGAGGGCTCCTCTGCTCTCACTTGCCTGCCTTCCCTTGTCCCAGGACCCAGATGTCACCTACCCTGATGACCTGTGATGTGTGGCCTGGATATTGGTGTGTCCACTATGATCCTTGGAGACAGCTGGTTACAGGCGTGGCTTTCCCCTTCCTGCTCGTTCACCTTACTCTAGGCTGCCAGGATCTTATTAGCCCTATTTACATGGCCAGGATGTCAAGCGATTAATTTTTAATGGCTTGGTTTATTGCATGTTTGAATGGTTTATTGAGTAATTCCCACATTTAAGTGATTAATTCCCAGAGTTCAGAACGACTGGTTAGTTTTACATTAATCAGGGTTTCCGAATGCCAAGAGACAATCAATCAATCCTTCCTGCCAGGGAGAGTAATGTTAAAATACCTCGAGGTCCAATGAGGGTAAGAAAAGGAGTAATTAAAACCCTGTCTTCCCCTCGCACAGATTTGATGGCTCTCACTCTCACTTCTGCCTGGCAACCCATTCCATAATGAAGGCACTCCCTGAGCCCAGAAGTTCCCTGGAATGACCAACGCCACCTCTCTGCTTGGACCTCCCTGTAATGAGGTTCAGCCTACCTGTCCCTGGGAGGTGAGGTCTCAGGGAGGGGACTCAGGAGTCCGTGGGGCCTGTTGCCCAGTCCCTGGCCACAGTCCTTCCCGGCTTGGTTCCTGATTTGCAGGGAGGCTGGGCCATGTCTGGCTTTGGGATAAAATGTCCAGGTTCACCTGGTAGACAAAACTGTCTCCCCCACAGAGGGTGTGGGGAGGGTGTTTGGGAAGGGGGCCTCTGCGCCGGGGTCTTTGCCTCTGGACCCCACCCCAGAGCTCTTGTGGCCTGGTCGGCTTTGAGCAGGAAGGACACGTGAGCTGCTTTTGTCTTTGGATGGGTTTCCTCCTGTTGCTATGACGAAGGACCACAACCCTGGTGGCTTAAAACAACAGTTGTCTTACAGTCCCGGACCCAGAAGCACAAAACGAGTCTCCCTGGGCTAAAACTGAGCTGCCGTCAGGGCTGGGTTCCTCTGGAGGCTCTAGGGAGGGACCCATTTCTTTGCCTTTTTCCAGCATCTAGAGGCCAACCACATTTCTTGGCTGGTGACCCCTTCCTCCTCCTTCAAAGTCGTCAGTGTTGTTGCATCTTTAGTTTTCATCCGACTCTGACCTTCTGCCTCCTCTTCCACATTTAAAGGAGCCTCGTGATTCCACTGGGCTCACCTGGGTAATCCAGGACACTCCCCCTATCCCAAGGCCAGGGAACCTGACAGGTTCATAGGTTCTGGAATTGGGAAGCAGGCATCTTTATGCTGTACTGTTGGGATGAGAGGCACAACATAAAAGTGGCTGCCTGGTAGAGGCACAGACTCTGGGGCCAGAGAGTCTGTTTAAATCCTAGCCTAGCCCCTCGGGAGCTGTGGGAAGCTGTGCCGCAGTTTGCTTACACACACAGCTGAGGCCAGTCTAAGGCGTGCCTGCCCGAGTGGCTGTGCTGGCGAAAGGCAGACTGGAGAGCCGGCGGGGCACTGGGAGCGTAGGAGGCAGGCTCAGTGTGGTCAGCAGCAAGAAAGGGCCAATATCTGTGAACTGGGGTGAAAGCCAGGATGGCGTGTCCTACCTCATAGGAATTCACTGAGAATGTAGATGAAATGCTGAGTAAGTGGGAAGTTCCTTGCAAAATGTTTACAACCACAGAGCAATTCATAGGGGCCCCAGACGGAGACTCCATGGACAAACCCTGGAGTGTCCCGTGTGGACAAACACTGTGGACTCCGATGGGGAGCGACAGCCCCGAGAGGGAGAGGAGACCCCAGGCAGATGAGTAACGGGAGCAGACAGCAGTGAGGGGCTCCACAGCCTAACAAGAGCTGACACGTTATGGCTCCGCAACCCATTTCCTTCAAACGACATTGCTAGTCCTTTGAGCATCCAGGAAAGGTGGTTATTCTCATCTGAGACTAAGGCTTAGAGAACCGAGTCATTGAAGCCATGGTGGATAATCGTGGTGGTGGTTACAAGCTTGGGCTCTGGAAACCCATAGGCATGGGTTTGAATCCTGACTGCCCTTAGATTGGGTGTCTCCGAGGCCATTCCTTCAGTCTGAAACTTTAATCGCTCCGTCTGTAACCAGGAATGGTACCATGCCCTTGTCCTTGGGCTCTTGTGTAGAGTAAATGAGATAATATGTGGGAAGCACCTCAGTGCCTGGCACATAGTAGGCCCTCAGCAAGTGCTCTGCTTCGTGGTGGCCCGTGGAGGAAGGAGCTCCCATGTGGAAGTTATCTGGCGTTAGAAGCTTTCTGGAGGAATGCTTCATTTGGATCTTAAACACCTGAAAATGCCATAGACGGGAGTTTCTGGCAGCGAAGAGATGCAGATTTCTCAAGAAGCAAATATCCTGCATGTCTCTGGCTTTAGGTGCGTGGAGAGGAGAGACAGGTGAAGCTAGCCAGAGGCCGGAGCCTGGTGCCTTCCCGTGTCCAGCTGAGTTTAGAATTTATTTTGTTGGCAGTGGAGCCAGTGACGGGTTTTGAGCAGGAACGTAACCAGTAGCCTACAGGAGAAACGGATATTTTAGGGATACAGGCATGGAGTCCATATGGAACCATCACGCTGCCAGCAAATCAGTGTGTTTTAAAAAAATTTATTCATTCAACACAAATTGATTGAACAAAAATATGCAGTTATGGGATGGGGATATGGAAGCGGAAGACAAACACCTGCCCACCTCGGAACCCGCATTCAGGTGGCACTTGGAGGGAGACGGCAAGAAGCCAGAAAGCACACGCCACAGTTATGTGTCGGGGTTAGTGCTGTGAAAAGAAGAAAAGTTGCTGAGATACGGGCTGAGAGTTCAGTGGGTGGGCAGGGAGGGCTCCTCTGGGGGGGTGACCCTCACGCTAAGGCTGGAATGATGAGAAGCAGCCGGTGCCTGGCAGAGCAGGGACAGGCACTCCAGACAGAAGGTGAAGCCATGCCAGGCCCCTGGGAAGGAAGGAGCAGGAGGCGGTTCAGAAATGGAAGGGTCAGTTGACCTGGAGCCTCGTGAACTCAGGGGCGGGGGTGGGGGGAGTGGAAGATGATACTGGAGAAGTAAGGAAGGGTAATAGTGTCAGATCTAGATTTAACTGGCGTTTGTTCTGATTTTATTCAACTCTTTTCTCTGCTGGATGATTTCCATCAACACAAAACCTTAACATATTACTTCTCATCTTAAAAAAAAACAACAACGAAAACAAAATCCCACCCCTCCTGGGCGGCCGTATCTCTCCACATCTTCCGCTGTGTTTCTTTGCTGCCTTTCATAGCAGAACTCATCAGGATTTTCTGTACTCGCTGTCTCCAATTTCTCTGCACCCACATTTTCTTTTAAAAACCTTTTAATTTTAAGAACCGTTCATATTTAGAGAAGGCACAAAAACAGTTCAACATATTCTTCTATATGCAGTGTTATTATCTTTCGACCACATTTGCTGTGAGACTTTTTTCCTTATGTACATGCTGTTTTCTTTCTGATCTGCTTGAAAGTAAATTGCATGACACTTTGCCTGTAAATACTCATTCAAGGATGTTCTCTTTCAAATCCAGAATGTAGTGATCAAATGCGGGAAATGTAACGCTGAAAATATAACCCATATTCAAATTTCACCGATAGTTCCCCAAATGTTCTTTTAAAAAATTCACTTACAGTTTTGTATGCAGTACGAGGCACTCTTTTTGATGTGTAGTTCCCAATTTTGACAAATGCACACAGTCGTGTAATCACTATTATAATCTAGACAAAACACTGTCCCATCACGTCCACCACCCCCAAACCCCCCCCACCCCCCGGGTGCCCTCAGCCCTTCCCACCCACCCCAGCCTTGGCAACCAGTGACCTCTGTTCTTTCCTCAGCGTGCTGCCTTTGCCAGAATGCCTTTTAAATGGACGCAGACATATGCAGGCCCGGTGTCTCGGAGTTGGCATGCTGACCTTGGAAGTCATTCATGCTATTGTGCCTCTCAGCAGCTTCCCTCTCACTGCTGAGTAGGGTAATGTCCAATGGACGTGCCACAATTGGTCCACTCACCAGTTGGACGTTGTAGGTCGTTGCCAGTTTGGGGTAATTTACATGGATTTGTACAGGGGTGTAAAGGCTTTTAAGTGTGAACATTAGTTTTTATTTCTCTTAAGAATAGGAGCGCTGGGTCGAATGGTAAGTGTATGTTTAGCTTTATAAGAAACTTCCAAGGTGTTTTCCTGGTTATACCCTTTCCTGTTCCCGCCAGCAGTGCATGAGAGTCCCAGTTCTCCCACCTCCTCCCCAGCTACTGGTGTTGTCCTTTCTCTTGTTTTCACACTAGCCTTTCTAACAGGTGTGTGGCAGTATCTTACTGAGGTTTTACTTGGTATTTTCCTAATGACTAATGCTATTTAGCATCTTTTCATGTGCCATTTCCCATCTGTATAGCTTCTCTGATGAAGTGTCTGAATCTTTTGCTCATTTTTAACAGGTTGGTTTTCTTATTGATTTTTGATAGTTCTTTATATATTCTGAATACAAGCCTATGTCAGAAATGTGATTTGCAAATGTTTTCAACCCACCAGTTCGTGGCTTGTCTTTTTCATTCCCATAATAGTGTCTTTCGAAGAGCAAGAGTTTTTAGTTTTGATGAAGTCCAGTGTATACATTTTTTTCTTTTATGGATTATACTTTTAGTATTCCGTTTTAGTTTATCTCTTTCTGGTAATTTTTTGGTCTGGTCCAGGATCAGAAAACATTGTGTTGGTGGCCATGTCCTGTCCTGTCCTTTTGAAGATTCTTTGACATCGCTGGTGTTGAGGGGCCAGTTTGACCCTGAGCTGCTGGTGACTTCTGGGTTGCCACATCCAACGGATAGTTCCTTGTCTTCCACCTTCATTTCTCCACACATTCTATTTCTCTCTTCTTAAAATACTTTCTCTGCTTGGCCTGAGATACCACGCCCTCTGGTTTCCCGCTGACCTCCCTGGTTGCTCCTTCGCATCCTCTTGATGGGTTCCTTCTCAGGGCCCAGCCTCCAGGCCTTAAAGCACCCTCAGGCATCAGTCGCTAGCTACACTGAGTTGCTTCCTGATCTCCTCCACAGCTCCAAGCACAATACAAAGGTTTGCAAGGCCCATCCGAATCTTCAACACCTTTCCCCTCACCCACCATGGCCTGCTATCCTGGCCTCCGGGCTGTTCCTAGAACACATCTAGTCATTTCTTCCTCAGTGCCTTTGCACTTGCTGTTCCTTTGGCCGGGAATGCTTTTCCAGGTAATCTCGTCCTTATTCTCTCACCTTATTCAGTTCTCTGGTCAAATGTTCCCTTATAGAGAGGCCTTTTCTGACCGCCTTGTTAGACCAGTGCCATGCCTCTGTGCCTCCCATGCTCCCTGCCCCTTGTACCAGACTTTATTTTTCCTCGCTGCACTACTGCCCCCTGGCATGATGCATTTGATCTGGTGCCCACAGACAGTCTTTCTCAGAAGACTGTAAGCCCCAGGAGGGCAGGAGCTGTCTGTCAAGGGTGTCCAGTCTGCGGTGTGCATGCCACATACATCCCAGGATGTCTGTGAATGTGGCCCAACACAAAATCGTAACTTTACTTAAAACATGGGATTTTTTTTTGTGATTATGTTACAATGTATTTAACATGTGGCTCAAGGCAACTCTTCTTTTTCCACTGTTGCTGAGAGACACCAAAAGGTTGGACACCCCTGCTGGATGCTCAGTAGGGATTTGTGGAGTAGATACCTTGATGCAAATGCTTTTCACTATGTAGATTTTATCTCTGTCCTTGGAGCTGGCTCCTTGGGGCCATGCAGACTTCCTTCCTACCGTTGTGGTCCCAGGAAAGTACGGCCCCCAACCTCCTGCCCTCACACTCCCAAGGCGGATCAGCTGATCCACCATCCTGGACTCCCCCTTTGTGAGCATCCTGAGTGACAGCCACGGGGATGTCACCGTCACCCTGCTAGTGTCTCCTGTAGCTCCAAATGGCAGGCCTGAGGAAGTATTGATTAGTCACCCCAGCCCTGTGGGACATGAAGGTGAATGAATGGCCAAGCCCGCTTCCCGGAATGTCATCTGGGCACCTGGTTCTCCCTCCCTCTGCATGACTCAGCATGAGGAATTTATCACTCAGCCTGACAGGCGTCTGGACTCCATCTCTCTCCTCCTGTTTGCTCTCCTCTGTCTGCTATCAGAGCTAATTCAAAGCAGTGCTGGCCAGATCACCGCCCCCAGGCTGGTGACAGGGGAGCCGCAGCCACGGCCAGGCAGTGGCCATCATGCCCCACAGGGATGGGCAGAGGTGACTGCTCTCCAGAAACTGAGGTGGAGCAATTAGCTGGTGGAGTGACAGCCTGGGAAGTGGCCTTCGGGCAGGGCAGCCTCCCCGGACGTCTCTCTTACACGGGACACCCATGTGTATCCTATGCACCGAGTCTGCATGTGGTAGTTTGTATGCTGCCTTTCATTTGTCCCCCACGCCCTGGGTTATTCCTTTAAAACGTCTTAGAGTAAAAGTCACTCTATTTTATATATTTTATTTATTTAATCCTCACCTAAGGATATGTTCACTGATCTGGGGGGGAGAGAGAGAGAGGGAGAAAGAGAGAGAGAGAGAGAAACATTGATGTGAGAGGGAAACATTGATTGGCTGCCTCCTTTACGTGCCCCAACTGGGGAATCAAACCTGCAACCTAGGTATGTGCCCTGACTGGGAATTGAACCCGCAGCCTTTTGGTGCATGGGGCGAGGCTCCAACCAACTGATCCACCTGGCCAGGGCAAAAGTTGCTTTTTATAGTGTATAGTTGTGAGAGTTTTGACAAATGCTTCCAGCTGTGTGTCCACCTCCACAAGCAGAATATAAGCCGAGTTTTGATCCCCTCCCCCCACATTCTGCCATGACCCCAGGGTCAGCTCCTCTCCTCACCTGCTGCTGCTGGGAGCCACTGGTCTGTTTTCTGTCCTTCGTGTTCTGCCTTTTCCAGAACGTCCGATGAATGGAGTCACACAGTCTGGAGCCTTTTGCGTCTGGCTGCTTTCACTCAGCTTAACGTGTTTGAGATTTACTCATGTGACCGGGTTATTCGGCCTTTTTTACAGCCAAGAGTTATTCCACTGAATGGAGATTTGCTTACCCATTAACCAGCTGAAGGATATTTAGGTTGTTTCTGGGTTTTGGTGATTATGAATAAAGCTACTATATATGTGGACATAAAGATTTTTGTGCAGATGTAAGTTCATCTTTCTTGGGTAAATACCTTGGAGTGCAGAAGCGGTTATGTGGTTGGTATATTTAACTTCCCAAGAAGCTGCCACGCTGTTTCCGAAGTGGCTGTGCCCCGTCACAGCCCCCGGTGTCAGAGGGTCCCATGCCTCCACCTGCTAGCGGCGCCTGGTGCTGTCGGCTTTCACTGGAGCCGCTCTTGTAAGTGTATGTTAGTATCTCATGGTGGTTTTAATTTCCGTTTTCCTAACAGCTAATGATGTTGGGCATCTTTTCGTGTATTTGTCATCCTACATCTTCTTTTCCGAAGTGGTTAAATCTTTCTCCCATTTAAAAAACGGCGTTGCTTTTCTTGTTGTTGGGTTTCGTGAGTTCTTTATGTTTTGGGGATACGATGTCTTCATCAGATATGTGATTTGTACATATTTCCCCCTAGTCTATGGCTCATCCTTTTATTCTCTTAACAGTGTCTTTTGAAGAACAAACGTTCTCAAATTTGATGAACACCAATCCATCAGTTTTGCTCGCTCATGTATCAGGCTGTTGATGTTACATCTGGAAAAATTTTACCTTACCTAAGATTATAATGATTTTCTCCTGTTTTGTGAAAAAAGTGTTTTAGTTTTAGGTTTTACAAATGGTCCATTTTGACTTAATTATTTATAAGGTGTGAGGTATTCCGTACCTTAACGTTCATTTTCTTTCTTTCTTTCTTTCTTTCTGTTTTTTTTTTTAGCATGTGGTTATCCAATTGCTCCCTAGTATTGGCTGAAAAGCCTGTTCTTCCTCCATTTCATGGTCTAGCATCTTGTCAAAGATCAGCTCACTGTTTCCGTGTGGGTCGATTTCTCCGTGGTGCTATGTGACTATCTTGTCACATGCACTGCAGTTTGACTGTGAGCCTGAAAATCAGGTAATGACCACGCCTACTTGTTCAGCACGGAGGTATTATCCTTCCCAGTTGCAGGTGAGGAAACTGAGTGCATCATGGTGAGATGCCTCGCTCACAGCCTCCCTTATGTGGTTAGCGGCTCAGCCCACCCTCAAAACCTCCCTCTTCTCATGCCTCACCTGATGCTCAGAGGGGCCTTCGGAGTCAGATTTGCGTTTAACTCTCAGCTCTGTTTTCAGCGTCCGTGTGCCTCAGTTTCCCCATCTGTAAAATGAGTGTAACGAGGCTACCTGCTTTCTAGATTGTGGTGAGGGTTACATGAGCATCAGATCAGAACGTACAGAACTGCTGGCATTTGACAGTGTTTGATGGATACAAATGGTAATTTTACATCGTTCAAGCTAACGTGCAAAGTGTCCCTCCTAGTACTAGAGAGAGGGCGTGGACTTCAGAAATGGTAGCCACAGCTGTCACTGCTGTCATCTTTGCCATTGTCACTGTTATGACTGCTTGTGCTGCTGCAGCTCCTACACTATTACTGTTGAATGTAATCACTGTTGTGTTACTGGTGGCCCCTGAGGCTGACGGGTCGTGTTCCATGTTTCCTCCAACCACCACCAAGTACTTCCTGGGTGACAAACTTCTTGCTGAACCTGCAAAGAGTAAAAGGGCCCATCCTCTGCTGTTGTGAAGCGGAAGTGCCCACCTGGTATCACAGACAAAGGTTCTCAGACGGGCTGGTTAGGTGGCCCTTGTAGGACGATTGGGAGTTTGGGATGGGAAGAACATTCCAGGTGCAAGTGGCAGCTTGTACAAAGGCTTGGAAGGGGGAATGATCAGGCTTTGGGGGATCCCGAGGTTTGATGTGGGGTGGAGAGTGGGAAGCATCCCACAGTGGCCCAGAATGGGTTCACAGAGAACCCCCATCCTTTCTCTCCACAGGTGGCCAAACACCCTTGAGAAGCCGAGTTCAGAAGACCCCTCCCATCTGTTCCCCTACCTCTGCCATGACTGGGAGGATCGTCATCATCGACCACGGGTCTGGCTATCTGAAGTCTGGCTTCCTCGGCTGGAATGAGCCCCAGATGGTCTACCCGAGCATCGTGAACTATAGCCCATGCAGGGAGAACCCTGGCCCCAGCTCTGCCCAGCGGCGCCTGAATCTCGGCGTCGACTTTTTGCATCCTGACACCTTTAGCTACCCCATCCAGCGTGGCCGTGTCCTCAACTGGGAGGGTGTGGAGCACATGTGGTCCTTTATCCTGAAGAAACACAAAAAGGATCATGAGGTCTCCCCTGTATTGTTCACTGAGTCCCCCCTGAGGGAGCGTTTGGACCGAAAGAAGACCCTAGAGGTAAGACCTTCGCGGGGCTGCCATGACCGGGGAGCGGGGAGCAGCCAGCATTTTGAGTTCGGATATGATTGGCTGTCAGCATGTCAGGCTTCTTTCTTAATCATTTGCCCCATGAACGTTTCCTGAGTACCTCCTGTGTGCCAGGACCTGGGCACAAGGGACTCGCGTAGGTTCCCTCTGTAGGTAGGGACGCAGCAGGAAAAATACTCTGTCAAGGGCGTTCCTGGGAGACACTGGACATTTGGTTGTGTTCACAGATCAGATTCTGGCCCTCAAAGAGCTTACCTTCTGGGGAAGACTTGACTGTGAATAAGTTAACAAAAAAGAATTCCACGTAGTGGTCAGTTCTAGAAACAAAATGAAGTGGGATGATAGCTGACTGGTGAAGCTGGATCCCAGAGCAAGAGGGAGACAGAAAGGTGAGGTTGGCAGGGGCCAGATCTGGCAGGCTTGGTAGGCTGTGGAAAGTGCTTAGATTGTACTTTAAATCAGGGGTTGACCAACCACAGCCACTAAGCCAAACGTGGCCCCGCATCTGTTTTTATAGATAAAGTTTTATTGGAACACAGCCATGCCCACTCGTTTACATATCATCTGTAGCTGCTTTTACTACAACAGCAGAGTGCAGTAGTTGCATCAGAGATTGTGGGGCCCACAATGTATTTACTCTTGGAGGGTTGCTGGGTAACATACATGGTGCCTCCTTAGACTGGAAGTTCAGGTGAACAATGGCGAATGTCTTAGTATAATGAAGTACATCCCAGACACTGCAGAAGGCTTAGTTACACTAAATCATTACTTGTTGTCTATTGGAAATTCAAATTTCACTGGGCATTCTACATTTTCATTTGCTATATTGGGCAACCTGGCGCTCCAGCCCTGTACAGAAAATGCTTCCCAACTGCTGCTCTCCATGAGTAGAAAGCTCCTGAACAGTTTTAATGGGGGAGTCACATGTGATTTTCTCTTTGAAAAAGGGGACATTGGCTTCTATTTGGAAAGTGCATGGTTGGTGGGGGGCGGTGATGATATTCTGATCATGGAAATGGAGGGAGCTCTCTCCTATGGAACAGAGAAGATGGGGCTCTGGGTCCCAAAGAGGTGGGTAAGTGGCTACAGGCCACCGAAAAGTGGACTGGGATAGCCTTTCTGCATCTATAGCGTCAGCAACTTGGGGGGTGCACCCAGAGCTGGGCAAGTGGGGAGCCATGTGGGAGCTCGGTAAAGATCAAGGGGTGACGGGCAGGGGGAGAAAATCAGCTGAGGGACTTTGCCAACTGCTGAAGTTTGGGCTTGATGTTTGAAGAGTTTTAATTAAAAGAACAACAACAAACAAGTCTTCACTTCCCAGGAGGTGAGGGCGTTATCTTTACACCCCCACTTTTTGGGAAGCAGTGTCGTGGATATGCTACACTTCTTTCTTTTCTAATCCCTTCTTCCCTCTTCTAAAGAAATAGTTTTGGCTGTGCCTCTGGCCCTTGGCCATGGCCCCCACTTCTTCCTCTAGTGCTCATATAATCCTCAGCACCATTTCTAGCAGCCTGAAGGCAGTTCCCACCCCTCCACTAAAAGTCTTCTGAAAGAACACCATCAACAAGCTCCTGAGGGCAATTCGACTCTAATCCTCTAGAGCCCCTCTATTATCACCTTAGTGGGGAGCTCTGGGGGAGGGGAGGCCTGGGCCCAAAGTTCTAAGGGCAGCCCTCCAGTTCCTTAAGGACCCCCATCGGTTTTGAGAGCTGGTGTTAGGTAAAACAGACACGGATCAGGGCCCTTCTCCACGGAAAACACGCTGTATGTCTGTCTTCTCCCTTCTTGCAGATTATGTTTGAATCACTGCAAGTCCCGTCCCTACTCCTGGCTGACCAGATGGAGATGTCCCTGTACGCCTCTGGCCTCCTGACGGGTGTGGTGGTTGATTCTGGCTACGGCCTGACCCGAATGCAGCCTTTCCACCTGGGCCGCCCCTTACAGGCCGGCTTTAAGATGCTGGAGTTCGCCGGCCAGGATCTCTTCACCTATCTCAGCAAGAGCCTCTTTCTGGAAGATTCCAGTGTATCCAAGGTGTTTCAGCTGCACACGGTGGACGCTATTCAGATGAACCAATGCTACATGCCACAGAATCTCGGGGAGGCGATAGACTTCCTTCAGAGCCTGCCCCCTGGCGCTGATAAGAAAAACACTTATCAGTTCCCTGATGGGAGATACATGGAGCTGACCCCCATGCAGCGCCTGGCCCCTGAGATGTTCTTCAACCCCCAGGTGTTTGACCTGCAAGCGCCCAGCCTCTCTCAGGCTGTCGTGGATTCCATCAGGATGTGTGAGGCCTCCCTGCAGCCCCTGCTCGTCTCCCACGTGATAGCCTGTGGTGGCAACACCATGTACCCTGGCTTTGGCAACCGCCTGTACAAGGAGTTGGTCGCAAATGATTTCTCCATCTCCGATGCTGCGGTGTGGGTAGGTTCCAAAAGAAACTTTAGTGCCTGGCTGGGAGCATCTATTGTGGCTCATATGTCTACTTACCAGTCTGAATGGATCACCAAGGTGGAGTATGATGAGAAATAGAGGCTGTGACCTGTTGGCTTGCGCGGGAGGACCTGGCTCTCACCAGATGGATGTGGGTGGATTAGTTTCAGTGAAAGGGTCTGGGCAAGGGTGGGGTTAGCTGGCATTGGAATTCTGAACTCATGGAGGACTTTTTAAGTGCTGGGGTTTTATCTTGTTTCAAGAATGGGATCCAACCCATGGGAGGACAGGGTGTCATCCCTGGACACCCTCCAGAGGACAGTGTTTCCCAGGGTGGTCTGTTATTGGGATGGGAGTAGCCAGCTGCCATACCTAATAGCCACTTACTGTTCACTGGCATCTCACTTGGGCTGTCCATTCTTTTAGGAGAGTAGGTTTTAATTGGGGAAAGTGGGTTCTTATTGAGTAGGGGAGTGGGAGGGTGAGGCTGGGGAGTCCTCCAGTTTCTAGTCCTGACGTTTCTAGTCCTCCACACTCTGGCCAGGGAGGAGTGCCCTTCTCGAATGGCTGGGGTCTTGTTTTATATATGCAAATAAACTGCTTGTTTGGAGCCAGTGCTGCCTTTTGTGATGAATGGGGATAGTGTAGGCTGTCCCTTGGGGAGACCTAGGGACTGTGAGTACGTGAGAACTAGCGTGGGGCTGGGGCCACTGAGTAGGATGGGTAAGGGCCTGGAGCCTCCTGTTCTTCCTCAGCCATGTTCTTTCTCTCCATTCATCCCAGATGTCCCAAAATTCTGTTCAAGTCTGAGTTCCTATTAGTAATATTGGATAATCTGTTGAGAACATACTGTGTGCCAGATTCTGCACCAGGCATGGGGGACATGGAGGTGAAAAAGCTGCAGGAGATTTCTGGTTTCAAGAGATTACCACCTACTGTGGGGACACAGGCATACAGAAGTCACTGTATTTTTGATGATGAAGGATGAAATAAATCAAATGTATTAAAGTCACGTGATCTGGGGGATTGCAGGGATGCCTAGTTTTGAGGAGGTAGGCTGAGACCACAGGAGACCGTTGGGGACTGTGCCCTGCCCCATTTCTCGGCATGCTGGGAGGTTACACTTCCCACCTCACTGGCAGTAAGGTGAGACCATGTGGCTATACCAGAAGTGCTGCCCAGTTCACTCATGTCCGACCCTTAAAATAGCGCTGTCTGTCTGTGGGATTCAGGGGATCCAATGGGGGAAGGGACAGTAGAGCTGCAGATGGAAGGAGCCTACATGACAGGGTAGGGCAGAGCTCCTTCCCCTACCTACACTGCTCTGGGGCATGAGGAATAGTCTATGATGGTCAGCCACTGAGATGATGTGGGGGTTGCTTGTTACAGCAGCTCTGTTGCTTACTCTGACTAATACAGAGAAAAGAGTCATAATGTACTATTTATTTAACAGGTATTTTTCTGGTAAGTAGCAAAAGTGGGGTTCAAATCTAGACTGGGCCACAACCACTGTTATATCATTGCTTCTGAAAGGAACTCTTGGTTCCAATGTTTGGAACTGGAATAGAGTAACAGGGGATGGAGGATGAATGCCCTAGAAACCCCGATGTTTCAGGGACAGGAAGAGGAAATTGGAGGCTAGAGGCCAGCTCACCTTGTCTTTGATGTGTGAACTGTATTCCCTTGGCCATGAATTTACCTCCAAACTTGAGCCATCAGTGGTCTCCAGGGAAAGAAGTGGGGACCCAGAATGATGCCTCTTTAGCAGAACAGCTCAGAGACAGCCTGGCCCAGGCCCCAGGGACTTGGAACCACACTTTGAGGTAGAGGCTGGCCCCGTCATTAGCTAAGTTGGGCAAGTTGCTTAAACTCTGAGCCTATCAGGTATACATTAAGCAGTAACACTTCCTTTTTGTCAGAGATTTGGGGTTGAGGATGAGCTAAGATGAGGGATGAGAAGTCACTTTGAAAACCAGAAAGTGCTATTGAAATATGAGATGTCACTTTAAATTTTACAATCTTATATTTCTCGTCTGTTAATTAGGAGTATTTATAACAACAGCAGTCACTGTGCCTTGCCAGGCATTGTGGTGAGTTCTTTAAAAATTGAGTTGCATTTAATCCTTACAGGTGCACCATGAAGTGGGTGATATTTTTCTCCATTTGTAAATAGGAAAATTGGAGCTTAGTGGTGATAAGCATTTGCTCAGGCTTGCACCCAAGCTGAAGCTTATTTAATAAGGGATTGTCAAAGTTAGAATGGATTCAGCATCCCTAGAAAACTAGACTAAAAGTGGCTGAAACATATTGGAATTTGTCTCAGGTAACAAGTAGGCAGCCCAGAGGAACAGTTGTATATCTATATCACCGAGAACTCTTTCTATCTTTCCATTTCTAATGTGTTACCTCAAGATCAAAAAATGGCTGCAGCAGCTCCAGGCATCCTGCCTATATGTCCTGCAGGACAAGGGAGGGTGAAAGAAGTGTGCCATCTGAGTCTATCTCCATTTCAGGAAAGCCTCACCTGCAGACTTCTGCTTACGTCTCATTACTTAAAGGTAGCTAAAAGAAATAGGAGGCACATGGACATTACGTGAACTGACCCACCTCATCTGTCCTTTGGAAGAGGAGGAATTTGAACCTAGGTCCATCTATGTTTACGCCCATGTTGTTACCTACAGCGCCAGATCACCTTCCCAGTTTTCTGCACCTTGTTGGACTTCTTGGCCTGAGAGATGAGGATCTTGCTGTGCTTGAATGAAAGCTGCTTTTGGGTGGTGACCAGGTGTTGATATACTGAGAAGGAATCTTTGTGCTCCAAGCCCGTTTAGTTGTGTACTCCTGAGCCTTAAACAGAAGAAGGGGGAGACACAGAAATGAGTATAAGGGAGCACAGGGAGCTGGGCAAAGGGGTATTTTTTTTCCCTTATTTAGCTCTGGGCAACTGTCATCAGAACTCTTTTTCTCATTTTATTCTGAATGTAACATTTAACCTTTCTGTTCAAGCATCAAATCTGGCTTCCTGGTGTATAATTACGAACTTTTCTTTGCTTTCTCTTCCCCCTCCCCACCCTGAAAGCTTTTAAAACTCTCTCACTGGGTATCATCTCTCTCCTCCGACTCTCCAATTAAATTAAAAATAGCAGCTCCATGGGGCTGTGCGGGGCCATCAACCTAACGCAGAACTTCTGGCATGCCAGGCCTGGCAGCTGCTCAGAGTTGGGGGAAGCTTATCCTCCACAAGGGGTCTGGGGCCTCCTTCCAGGGGCAGCCAGGTGCAGGGGGTGGGAAGCAGGGTCTTGGCAGCTGGGGAGGGAGGGCTAGGTGGGGCTGGCAGAGAAGATAAAGGAAAGGACCCTTAGCTGGGCCATTTCCAGCTGTGAGGGTACAGTCCTGCCACTTGATGTTGCCAAGGCTGGGGCTTGGCACCCTGGTATTTGGGTTTGGGTGGGCTTTGGATGCCCAAGTTCCCTGAGATAACCCTGGTAGAAGCTTTAGATTCTGCTGATGCACAAAATAAAGTCAATGTTAACACTAGAACCCTCCTGGCTCTAGAAGAGACTTCCATTGCCTCTCCCACATTTAGGTCCCCTTTCCATAGTGAGGCAGATGGTGGAATGGACAAGGGCTGGGATTGAAGCCAGACTGTCTGGATAAGCATGTTTGCTGTGTAGTTTTCTGGCTCTGTTACCTTGAAGGAAGTTACTTAACCTCCTTTGCCTCAGTTTTCCCATCTGTAAAGTGGGTATAATAAGGGTGCATACCCCACAGTGATTTGATGATTACCACATGGCTTTGATGAGTTTACATAAAACACTCAGCAAGTGCCAGATACACAAGCGTTAGCTGTTATTATTTCTGTATACATCAGCCTCTATTGAACAAGTTCTCTAAAAAAACAACAACCTGGCTCTTCTGTTTATTTTTACTTGCTCACATGCAGAAGGTACCTGATTCAAAATGAATAAAACATCATAGAGTGCTGGCTTACTGTCCAGGAGCAAGCATAGCAGGGTAATTCCTTTCTTTGTCTGAGTGGTGGAGCAGAAGCGTGTTGTGTACACAGAGCTGTCGAGGGGATGGAGAGTGGCTGGCTTCAGGGAGAGGTGGTCAGCCAGAGGGGTCTTCCGTAGGGAGCGATGCCTGAGATGACTCTTGCCAGAGTACCAGGACTTAGCACATGCTGTTCCTTTTGTTTGAAGTGTTTATTCCTGCCACTGGCCCCATAAATAGGGCATTTAGAATGGCTGGAGAATAAGGGTAGTAGGGCGTAGGGACAGATGAAGATGGAGGTAGGTAGGGCCAAGTCTTGAAGGACGTTGAGTGTCATGCTAAGGAGTGAAGACTTCATCCTGAGGGTGATGGGAGGCCTCTGGGAACTGTAAGGAGAGTCATCATTACATCACTTGAAGAACTGGAGCTCTGGTACAGATTGGAGAATGGCCCAGAGAGGGACCAGGCCAGAGCCATAACATAAATCATGAAAACATGCATATCATTAGACTGCAGGTTAAATATTTCTGCATTGTCCATGACCTTGCTCCTCTCTGATGCCTTAGACTGGAAATTTGGTCCTGGTGATACTTGGGGTTGTGGTAGGTTTGAGGGACAAACAGATCATCCTTCCTGTCATCTAGCAGAGGTCTGGTAGTTGTCAGTTTAAGAGAACATTGGCCTGGGTGGTGGCAGGAGAGGCAGCTGGGAATGTGGGACTTGGGGAGCATAGTCATCAAGGTGAGAGAGTGAAATAACAGCACGGTGAGGGCAAGTTGTGTCCTGACCCAGGTGTGAGTCTGTGCCTGGCTCCATGAGCTCTCCCTTTCAGCACTTAAAATCCTGGACAGCTCCCAGGCTTCTCACTTCCTGCTCTGCTCATGATCTTGTGTTCCAAGAGGCCAATCCCTGCTGAGAAAGGAGGAACTGTGGCTGGCAAGAGCGAGCTCTGGTGTCAGAATCAGACATACTGGGCTTGAACCCTGTCCCCAACTTTGTACGCTGTGTAGCATGGGACAAAAAACTGCCCTTTTCTGGTTCTACTGCCTCAGCTGCAAAGAATTGATAATAGCACCTACCTCCCAGGGCGGGTGGATATTATTGGGCACCTACCCTGTGCTGAGTCCTTTTCTAGGCTTTGTGAAAATGAAGAATGTTTATAAAGTTACTCATCATGGTGTCCGGCACATAGTAGGTGCTCGATAAGGGTTATTTTCACCCTAAACCACTGTTCTGCAACAGAAAGCCAGGATTACAAACTCTGGGAGTAATCAACCACACAGAGAGTCACAAAGTCCAGCTCCAAAGCTCCCGCATGCTGCGTGCAAAGACTCCTTTTTACCCTGTTCTTTTGATTAACTTTTCCACTAAGGTCCTAGGCTCTTGATATACAACCACTCTCAGGGATCTTCGGTGTTTCAAACAGGGCCTAAAATCAGAGTGTGAGAGGTGGTTCCAACCCTTTTCTTTAATTAAGATAGAGTTCACTGGACTTGCCCAAATTCAGGCCACTTCTCCTGATGTTCCAGAAAGAGACCGATCTGAACCCAGGAAGGATGACGTTGTGGGGTGAAGACACAGATTCATTCAACAAGCATTCCCGACCCCTGCTGTGGGTGCAGTGTTCAGAGGAAAGACCTGGTCCACACTGCCCAGGTTTGGTGAGGCATGGGCACGACCCCAGGGAGGTGGGGAGCCGCCCGAGCCATCCCCTCTGCAGCTCTGCGTTGTGGGGGTCACCATCTTCTTCCAGCTCTCCAGACCGGCAATCCAGGCTCCTGGAGGGTTCCCAGGGGACCTGGGTATGGTTCCTGCTGGAGACATTCATCTGGGGGAGGGGAGGTTGGCTATAAACCATGTTTAATTTCTCCAGGGCCTCCATTATAAATTCTATAACTCTACCAGTCAAAACATGACTAATTCCTGAGACTGCAGCCCCCACCTGGGAGTACAAAGCCCTGTGCATTTTTGCTGCCTTTTATCACTACTAATAAAGGCTTGGCAGTTGGAATTTAGCTGCTGTGGGTGGTTTTTTTTAGGCATGTGGATTCCCCCTCCACGCCCCCACAGGGTCACTATAGAATAAATGCTTGCTTGCTGGGCTGTTTTTCTACCATATTTGTAATATTCCTGGCCCAAAAAGCTATGTGTTTGGGGGAAGTCTGCAGAGAAGGGGCCACACTATTCAGGGTTAATTGGGCCTTTGATGATTCTGACAAGGGCCTGACTGCTGCGTGATTTACGAAGAAAAGAATAGGTTTGTTGAAAGTAAATAGAGTGAAATTGCAGGTGTGATGTTGAACCTGCTGAGGGGAATGTGATTCAGGGTGCATTCCTCACCCAGCCAGTTCACCCACTGTTGGGAGAGTGGGCTGTGCAGGCAAGGAGTCTAAATCTGCGTGTGAATTGCTGCTTCAGCCCCACCAGCTGGGTGGCCCTAGGCAGTTTACTTAGCCTTCCTGAGCCTCAGTTTCCTGATCTGCACAGTGGTGCTGGGAAGGCATCCATGCTCCAGGGTTTTAGGACAGTGTGCCCTCAGCAAAGTGCCTGGCCTATCAGGAGGCCACCACTGGTTGGAGGAAAAAGCCCCCGTGGCCTCATCATTTTATCTGACATCTCAGTCATGACATATTCCTTGAAATGTTCCCTGAGGGCCTTGCTAAGGTATTAGTTTGTTGTCTTTGCAATAAGCAACCAATTTGTCTTTCATGTCTCTAAAAATAGTGCCTGTTTCTGACTGCCTGGCCCTCTACCTGGAGTTAAGGTGGTCTCACTCCAGGTGAGAAATGATGACCCTATGGCGCCTTTGCTGCAGAGTCAGTGGGGGACATGGCTGGAGGGGGTGGGTGTGGAGGGCTGGCCCCACCTCAGAAGAGAAGGGTGGGCCAGTGGGGTCAGGGGCCAGGGTGGGTGTGATGATGAGGTTCCATGAAGGCAACACTTTGTGGTTTGTTCACTGTTGTATTTCCAGTGCCTGGAACAGTGCCAACACATAGTAGCTGCTCAATCAATGTCTGTTGAATGAATGAATGAATGAATCTCCCTTCCCAGAGAGTACTGTAATTTACACAGGGAATGTCCAGCTAGCTCTTCCTTCTCTCCTGAGGACTAAGCAAAACTGTATGGCTCCAGCATCCAGCAGGATGCATTTAGATTAGCTGCTTGCAGAATTTTCTGGCATTGAGTTCGATATTGGCACGGTGTTGTGAGTGCATTGATTGAACTGGCTTTCTGGGAGATTTGAAAGCTTCGCACCTGCAGGGTTATGTATTAGGTAGCTAGCTGCCTGGTAGAACTTTCTGCCATGGGCAGATGGCTCTGATTAAAGGGATAATGAAGAAGCCCAGAGAGGGGATAGAACACACTCAAGGTTGCCCACTTATCGGGGCAGAACAAGGTCCACATCCAGTCGCCTACTTGACAAGTCGCCTACTTTTGCTTCCATTTACTGAGCACCTACTACATCTCAGGCCGTGCAGACTCACAGGTGGATGGCTCCTGTCTGTGAGGGCTCAGTGTCTAGACCTCTGATCTTACCACCCAGGCATCCCATTGCAAATCCCATTATTTAAGGCCATCACCCTTCCTCCCAAATGCTGGAATGTTCCAAACACACCCTCCATCTAAATCCCACCGCCTTCCCCCACCTCAGATGTCTTCTGTGGGCCCATTTCTCTCCCTTCCTCTTCAGCTTGGCTCAAAACCCTATCACCGGCCCCACTCAGACTCGTTAGGTGCGAAACCCAGGCCCCAAGTCTGGGTTCACTGTGAGCCTCAGTACCCCCACTTCTTGGTGAGGGTGAGAAAACACATCTCGCTGTTACTGGGAAGACGTAGTGAGCAGTGCCCATCACCGCGTCTGGCCGACTGTAAACGGTCAGTGCAAAGCTTGCAGAGAGGTAGGTGAAGGGGTGTTTTCTGGAGTCAGAAAGCCTGGGTTCAAATCCTGACTGGTGCTCTCCAGCGCCATGACCTTGACTAGGTCACCCGATCTTTCTCTGCCTCATCTGCACTCTGGAGCTATGGCTACCTGGTGGGGTCGTGGGAAGCATTCAGCGAGAGCCCGTGGAAAGCCCACAGCACAGGTGCCTACTTGGAGCGAGCCTGTTGCCTCGTGCTTTTTATTGCTAGAAACAAAGGTTGGAATGTTGTAGAAGGAACTAGGAGAGGCAAGTCCCTTCCAGCTCCCTAGTTTACAGGTGGGGAAACTGAGGCCCAGAGAAGTGGAGTGGAGACGTGTGTTGCCGACTCCCAGGCCTGCCCTCTCTCCTCAGTTCACTGTCCCTGTGTCTTTTCTGCCCTCCGGTGCGAGGGCCAAGGTGGGGGCTCTGTGACAGTATCCTGTCTGCCTCGTGGGACACGTCTGAGGTGTGTCTCTTGCTGACACGCTATTATGATCTTGGGAGATTCAGACTCTGGTT
This sequence comes from Desmodus rotundus, assembly GCF_022682495.2. Classification (NCBI taxonomy): domain Eukaryota; kingdom Metazoa; phylum Chordata; class Mammalia; order Chiroptera; family Phyllostomidae; genus Desmodus; species Desmodus rotundus. The sequence continues at coordinate 10,050,984 of NC_071389.1, forward strand.
CCGTGAAGCGCAATTCTTTCCCCCCAATAAGAAAACATGTCTTGGATACGCCTTATGCTGCAGCCCCCCCTAATCTGCAAACCCTGTAATGCTCCAAAAGAGAGAAGAGCGGGAAAAAAATGCCTACGCAGCCTGGCCGACTCCTGGGCTAAGATTTAGTGACGGGAGCTGTAGCAGCGAGGTCTCGCATTACTGAGCCTTCATTACTTTTACAAAATATGTTCAGGTGGGTTCACCCGCAGCTATAAAGCGCCATCGTAAATAATTAAACTCCACTTGTCAAGGGGACCGAGAGGGTGTTGGTGAGAGCACAATACCATGCAAGGAGCACCGGGCTGAGAGATGGGGGTTCTGCGACTCTTTGGGGCTGTCTGATCCCTGTGACCTTGGGCCAGCAGCTTCCCCTCTCCAGGGCTCAGCTTCCCATGTGCAGAGGAGGAGGTTGGAGCAGGTGGCCTCCGAAGTCCCCGTGAGCTCTGACAGTCCACAATGCTCAGCTCCCGTGAGCGTGCGTGTTGGGGAGGACGGATCCAGGGCTCCCAATGTCCCTTCCTTCCATGAATCCTTCCATTTACCTAAGTTCCAAGTGCTCTGTCAGATCCTTGGGACACAGAAGGGCACAGAACAGGTAGCCTCAGCTCTAGAAGCTCACAGTTCAGTAGAGAAAACTATCCAGGAAACTGATCGTGACACTAAGGGAGCCCAGAGCCTTGTGGAAGCTGAGGGCCTAGGAAGGCTTCCCGGAGGAGGTGCTATTGGGCTTAGTTTGTGAGAAAGGGTAGGAATTAGGCAAATCAGGGCATTAAGGCAGAAGAAATGGCCTGTGCAAAGGTGCAGAGAAGAGCCCAGGAGTCAGAAGGCTGTCTGGCAGGTCCACCAAGAGCAAAGGTGACCTAGCAGGTTGGTGAGGAATGGGAGTGAGTCTGGGTCCTTGAGGTAGTAGAACTTCCATTCGGTGCCTCATCCTTTGTGACATACAACCTTGGCAAAGCTGGCTTGGAGTTGAGGAATGTTTGCCCCTCGCCCTGCCCCGCTTTGCCTCTTAGTTTTCCTTCCTCGAACTTGGAGAACTTGGTGGAGTGTCTCAGTCAGCTCAGACCCGGAGGCTTGGATAATGCACATTTATTCTCTCATAGGTCTGGAGGCTGGAAGTCCGAGTTCAAGGTGTGAGCAGGTCCGCTTCCTCTAAGGCCTCTCTGCTTGGCTTGCTGGGGACGCTTCTCCCTGTGTGCTCACGCTGTCTTCCCGATGTGCGCGCCCCCGGTGTCTCTCTGTGTGTCCTAATCTTCTCATAAGGACCCCAGCCAGGTTGGATTGGCCCCCCACCAATGATCTCGTGTTAGTTACATCACCCCCATCTGCAGCTCCCTCAGCTGCCTCGTGGGGTTCTGCATTATCCTCCACCTTGGTCGTTCACCTCTAGCTGCTTTGTGATGAGGTCTCATGTCATGGTTGTGCCCCCACTGCCCAGGTGATGCGTATCTAGCTCTCCAAGTAGTCCTGATGAAACCCCCCTCCCTGGGCTTGATGGAAGGGCAGGCACCCCACCCTTCGTTCTTGGTAGCAGGGACTCTCAGAACTCCAATTCCTCCCAAACTCCCTTCCCTGTCTCTCGCCCCTCTCGGCCTTTCTAACCTCCTTTAAGCTGGAGGTGGGTGATAAGCTAAGGGCTACAATTCTCATCACCTCTTTTGCAAATCCTGCTTGGGAGGTCTCACACCTCATCTTGGAATACAGGTGATGTTGGCATCTCTTGTATTTGAGCCTCATCCAAAATTGAGACCCATATTGTTCCATCTTAGCATCCAGTTACCTTCAAACATACTGGAAGCATTCTCACCTCAGGACCTTTGCACATGCTGCTCCCTCTTCTGCCTAAACAGCTGTCTCCAGATTCCTGCATGGCTGACGCCCCATATAATGACCTCAGATATTTCACCTTGTCATGCACTTGCCACCGCCCAGCTAGTCATGCTATCACATCACCCTGCTCGTTTTCCTTCTACAGAGCACTTATCAAGACCCTAGATGATGATTGTTTCCTTGCCTATTGTCTGTCTCCACTCCCACACCCCCTGCCTCTACTGACCTTAGCACATCAGCTCCTGGACACTTGCTCTGTTTTTCCCACTGTGACCCCAGGGTTGACTGTGGTGCCTGGCACAAAGCTGGTCCTCCGTAAGAATGCCCTGGGTGATCTTCCCAATCCCGCTGATCAAGCAGCACAAAGGGGCCCACAGTGGAGCCTGTAGGGTTTGGTCAGGACATCAGGACGTCTCAAAGGGGCCGAGGTAACAGGGGCTGCAGTGCTCTGTCCACCTGTTTGATGCAGGTGGCAAAGGTGTGGCCCTGGTTAGAAGGGCAGGATCCAGGCTGTTTGACTGCCCCTGGGGCCTCTCCTACATGGATGGACTGAGTGCTGGAGCTTAGATGCTCAGACCCAGCTGGAAACTTAAGGGCCAGAGCCAGGGGGTGGCTGTGTATGTTGAAACAGGAACGAGCAGGGAGGTGACTTGGTCAGGGGCCAGTGAGATGCTGACCTCCCCGCACCCAGGTAGGGACCACACAGGGGGGCTGGCCAGGGGTGGGGAGAAGTGGAGCTGCACCCAGGGGAGAACCAGCTGCCACAGGTTGGACTGCAGGTGAGGCCGATCAGACCAGGGATGGGATAGTGGGGAGGGAGCCAGTCCCCTCCCTTGGGGCTGGTGGGAATGGGGCAGAGGGAGCCAGTCTAGCCACAGGAGAAGGAAATGTAGACATGTTTCCTCAAGGGCCACGGCCCTGGTCTCCATGTCCCTTGGTTGGCTTCAACCCATGGGGAGAATAGTGGCCTAGTGAGTGAGTGGCCTGGGACATACTCAGTACCCAACCTGAAGCTCAGACATTTCCCTTTGCCCTCATCTTAGCGAGACTAAAACTTCAAGGGAGGCCATTTACAGGGTGGGCTATGGAGCCGCTGTGCAGCCGGTCACTGAGCACCTACTATGTGCTGGGTGCTGCACTAGCCACCACCTTGCAGGAAGGTGAGGCAGGTGTGGGTAGAGGTGCCTGCAGACTCTCCCCAGGCGCACTGCAGCTCCACCTGAGCACAGGGACAGCCCGACAGGTTGGGGGGCGGGGCACTGGTGGGCCCGCCTCCGGGATGGCTCTAAATCGGGTTCCACACCGACTCTCAGAGGGCTCTGGGTGGCACCATGCTAACTGCCTGTTGCTCACCTCTGTGGCCTGCCTCCCTTCCCCACTCCCTGGCTGGCACATGGTGTCCTGGGATCCCCTTTGTCATAGTTGACCTTCACCCAAATTCTTGTCTTTGAGGGGAACTAAGAAAGGTAGCTAGGAGGGAGAAGAAGGTGGAGAAGCACAAATTCTCAAGCAGCTTCCCTGTGTCGCCCAGCCGGGAAGGGATGATCCTGGCTCAGGGCCCAGCTCTGTTTGGGCTCCCGAGGCCCATGTAGGAACGTGGGCAGGGAAAGATGAGCTGGGTCTCTGGAGTCAAAGCCTTATTGGGGCCTTGTTTACAGGGCAGCAAAAGGTCCCTAGACTTGACTTTCAGAAGATTCTACAAGAGGCAGGATTTAGAAGAGCCTCAATGACCCCAAATCCAGGGCTGGGGACCCCACAGGGGCTGAGGGGTTGACACAGTGGGCCCAGCATCTGCGGGATCCGAGTGGGAGGGCCGCCCAGCGAGAGCCCTGCAGGCGGGGATGTGGGATGGAACCCCAAGTGCTGGGCAGAGACCGCAAGCCCGGCCCAGCCAGCACAGATGGCGCAATTAGCGGACTGGGCAGCCTCTGTGGAAGATGATGCTGCTTGAGGAAAGGAAACAGTTCTGTGGGGGGCCTTTTCTCCATTTTAAAAGCAGTCAGCAGTGGATAATTCCTTCAGGCAAATTGTATATTTAAGTGCTTAGGGTGGGGATGCAGCCGTGGTGCTGGCTTATATGTGGAAATTAGGAAGATGCTGAGCCCTTGAATCTGAAGCACCTGCTGGGGGTGAAGAGGGGGTCTCAGCCCAAGCTCATGGATGATGGGGGCAGATGGCATTTCCTATACAACCTTCTGAGGCAAGATAGGATCCGCCTCTTGCTATTCTCTGAGATGGCAGGGCCTGACCCCAGTGACCAGGTCACAGAAATGCTTTGTGGCCAGAGGGGGGTGGGTAGACTTGCCCTGGGTTAGGGAAGGGCACAGGGTACCTGCTCTGGGACTTCTCGCACCTCTGAGGTCTCAGTGCCCTGTCTTCTCTTCCCACCGTAAAGCTCTTTGCCAACATCTGCACCACCCCGTGCACCTCCAAAGTGAAGGGGGAGTAAAGCATGAAGAGGCTCCAAGGGAGCACGTTGCTGGCTGAGTAGAGGCAGCTTCGCTCCAGAGTGATGTGGAAGCACTTGAAATGAAGTGTCTCCCCCTGTGCACGTGTTTAATTATCCTATTAGAGGACTCTAACTGGGCATTAGGATTTTCAATAATTATTAACAGAGTATTAAACAATGAATTATCATGAAAAATTAAATTAATTACATTTCTTGGAGTTAATTAAATTATTCCTTCAATGGGGCAAATGGCTAAGCAGACATAAAAATTAAGAACGGGAAAAAAGTGTGCAGGAACAGAGTGTGATAACACAGCGTGCTTTTCTGTCTCTGGCCTGGGGAAGGGCCCAGCGAACAGGTGGGTGGATTTCACGGTTTTCTGAGAGGGGTTGAGCTGACCGGGGTGGACCCAGGCCGCCTTGCTCAGAGTCCTGCCTGAATCCTCACCCTTCAGGCCCAGGTAAGGGCCTGTCTCCCTCCTTCCATCTCCTTTCCTTTCTTTCCTTCCTCCTCCTTAAACATTTTCTTCTCTTCAATGTGGGTCAGGCATGTCCTGGGTGCTTGATGCACAGAGATAAGTCAGTTAAAATTCCATCCCTCTGGGGTTCATGGCCGAGGAGAGAGACCTAGCAGCTTTGGTCTCCCCTGCTTAACAAATACGTGACCTTGGGCAAGTGACTTACTTTCTCTGAGCCTCAGTGTCCTCATCTGTAAAACGGTACCTACCTCATGGAGCAGTTGGGGGATCAATTGAGTTATTACATATAAAGCCTGTAGTATAGTGCCTAGACTACAGTAAGTGCTCAGTAAATGCTAGTTAACACCATTATCCCTGCTGACCATTTATTGCTATGACAGTGTAAGCAAAGGAAAGATACCTAACCTGGCCTAGGAAGGCCAGAGAAGGTTTCCTGGAAATTAAATCATAATCTGAGTCTTTAAACAAGAGTAGACCTTGGCTACGTTGAGATGTGAGGGAAGAGCATTCTAGGCAGGAGAACAGCATGTGCGAATGCACAGAGGCATGCTTGGGTTGCTGGGAACTGTAGAGGTTCTGTGTTTTCTGTGTTCCAGGAGTATTGGCTGAATGTGTGGATGGGGAAAGATGTGGCTTGGAGGGGTGTGGGAGCCAGACTCTAAAAATGGTACAATACCCTTGTATAGGCGCCCTTCACACTGTGTCAGAGTTGGCCTGCGTGACCAATGGAAAATGGCAGAAGGGAGACTATGTTACTCTGAGGCTGGGTCCTAAAAGGCACTATGGCTCCAGGATTGGGTGCTTTGGGGGAAGCAAGCTGCCGTGCCCAGCAGCCCCATGGAGGCCCATGTGGCTCGGGACGGGGGTATCCTGACAATGGCCACTGCTCCTGGTGAGTGGAGGCCAGAGATGCTGCTAAACATCCTGCGGTGCACAGAACGGCCCGCGACAGAGAATGGTCCAGCCCCGAATGTAACAGCCCCGAGGCTGAGAACCCTGGTGAGCCCGAGGTTCTGAACGGGTGTGCGCTTGACAAGCCCCGCTCCCGGGACAGGCCCTGGGGAGTCACGCTGCTCTGATCCGTGGTGACACCTTGAACTTGGGAAAAGACAGACAGGATCCCTCTTTGGCTGGTGTTTCCAGAGCCTCCATGAGGGGCAAGAGGGAGACTGAGTGGGTGAGGGTCTTGGGCCACTCTTTACCCAGCAACTCTTTTTATTATCTTCAAATCCGGGGGCTCTGTATATAATGAATATAAATTTTCAAGCCACGTATGTACTCTAGTGTGTCCAAAACTGTAACTTTACTTTTCTCTCACTGAACTGAATTTCTGTCCCCAGCTCCCTTTCTGCCAGAGGGCAGAAAGTGTCGTCTTAGACAATTCCAGGTAAACGCAGCCATTTTGGGTTTCGGCTCAGTCGATTCAGGACTGTCGGCCCTTCCTGAGCCTCAGGGCACCTCCGGAGTTCGATCCATCGTGGTGGCTCTCATCAGCCTCTGTTGACGTGGGGCTCCGAGGAGGTAGACAGCGTCCAGCCCGGTGCTTAGCAGAGTTGCTCCTCCCAGAAGGTGTCCCTGGGTGCCCACATCGCTCTCTGATCTCCAGGAATTGGGTTTATGCTTTACCTCTGGCTCTCCAGGGAGGGGATGTGGAGGAAGGAGCTTTCCTTTCCCCGCTTCCTCCTCCTCCTCTCCTTTCTCCTCTGTCTCCCTCTTCCATCTTCCTCCTCCTCTTCCTGCTCCCCTTTTCTTTCCCCCTTTTTCTCCTCCTCAGTGGAATCCAGCCAATCTCTAAGCTCCTCCATGCAGAAGGCCAGAATTCCCCTCCGCCCCCCTCCCCCAAGGGTGGCAGCCCGTTGAGGTTGTGTTTGCAAAGCACTTCTGGATTGTTCTGCTGGTTTCAGACATCTCAGGTGAGCTTTGCGGAGCAGGGCTCTGAGCTTGTGTGTAAGAAGCCGTGTTTACTCAAGAGCCCTGCCCTCTCCCTCACTTAACTCACCATCCCGAGCTCCCCTGAGAGGCCGCCCACTCCTGAGTCCTGCCGGCATCCCGTGAAAGCTGGGCGCACAGGCACGTGAGGAGGGCAGCGGGAAACTTCTGCCTTTTCCCAGGTGGGACCACTGGAGCTTGGAGAGGGATAGACGTTTGTGTAGGACATTTGGCAGCAAAAGGATGGAGGCTGGCTCAGCATTCCTTACAGCTGCGAAAGGCAGGGAGGGTGGGTGGAACCTGTGGAGGGGAATGAAGGCAGAATCGTCTCCATATCAAAGCGACTGCCCCAGGGGAGTCAGGTCACTGGACACAGGGGGCTGGCCTCCCCCACCCCCCTTACTCTGTGCCCTGACGTCTTCAATCCACACAGTGAGTCTACAGCCAGACACTGTTATTTCCTTTCTACAGATGAAGAAACCGAGGCTCATCGAAGTGATGGGTCCAAGTCCCACGGTACGTCAGGAACAGAGATAGGGGTCTTAAAAATTGCTGTTCCTTTATTTGATATGTGCTCATTCAAACCATTTAAACAATGGTGAAGTACATAAAATTTGATGAGACTTTCTCATCCTTCTTTCATTTCCTGCCCCCGATATTGCTTCCCACCCCAGGTAACCAATATCGTCACATATCTTTAAATATACACAAATGTATCCACACGTACAGAGAGGCACTGGGGGGACTGTGGGGGGCTCTATCCATGTTACTCCCTAGCGTTTTTCTTTAATATATTGTTTCCTTAGCCATATATTTTTTGCTTGACGATGTATTCTGTACATCGGGTCAATATGACAGACATAAGTTATTTCTTTTATAGTTTCCTAGTAGCCAACAGTGCGGAGCGCGGTGGCGTCTTCGGCCAGTCCACTTTGATGCACTTCCCGGCTGTTCGAGGTTCCTGCTCTAACTACACTGAGAGCCACCCTCGGACGGCCATCCAGCGGTAATGGTGCTTTTATGTCTGAGGATCGATTCCAGGAGCGGGACTGCGGGTCAGGGGTTTTAAACATTTTATGTTTTCATAGATACCAGAGGCAGGAATTGAATCTAAATATGTCTGCCTCCGAAACACAAGAAAGACCCCGGAGAAGAGTGCGACCCCGGGATGCATCCTAGCCTGCCAGGCTCCTGCCCCCGCTGCTGGCCTGGAGCATCTTGCCTGAGGTGCAGAGATGCTGGCCTCCCACCCTGGCAGGTGCCGGTGGGTGTGGGCCGCGCCCATAACCACTTCAAAAGCTCCGCCTGATCCATCCTCGGGAGCAGCCTGTGAGGGGAAGGGAGGGAGGGTAGTCACCCCCATTTCTCAGATGGGGAGCTCATGGAGCGGTAGGGGCAGGGCCAGCCTGGGACAGAAAGGGTCAGGCTGACAGCAGAGGGCAGGCTTTATGGAAGGCTGTGTAGCTGGGAAGGTGGATGCAGGAGAATCTGAAGCAGGGCTATTGGACCAGTATTGGGGACAGGGGGATAATACTCTCTGTGCTCTCTTACGGGTAGAACTGGAGCCAGATACACGTGCCCCTGGCTCTGCGCATGGCCTGGTCCAGGTGTGGGCTCCATGCTGCCTCTCTGCCCCGCCCTCTGGGTACATGTAAGCATGCATGCTGCCGTCTGCTCCAGCTGTCGGAGGGGCTGGGGCTGGCCGCGCATAGCACCCGTTAGTGAGGTGATGGATGTGCTCTCTGCCTCAAAGAGAAGAGGTCCCGAGAGGGGGACCCTGGGAAGGGACAGCGCTGGGGCCATATACTGGGAGGGGAAGTTGGTGCCCAGCTGCCTCCTTCACCTAGTAACTGATGGATGGAGGGCAGAGGAAGGCAGGGTGGTGCTGGGGCAGGGTGGGAAGGGAGAGCCAGAATCCAAGGCTGGCAGAGGAGGCACAATTTGTCCACAAGAGCTGCTGGTCTGATAGGAAAGGCACTGCTTCTGTGCACAAGAAGTCCCCTGTTTAGTGAGGCGGGTAACAGTCCTGGCCCTTGGAGCCTTCCAGTGTTATGGAGATGACAGAAAAATATTAGGAAGCTTTGACAGTTTGCAATCGCTGAGAAACCCTGCTTGGAAACCCTGAAAGTGGCACCTACCTCAAGGAGTGACATGCTGGGCAGTGTGATTCAGGGTGAAGAGCATGGGCTGTGGAGTCACATGGACTAGGTTGGAATTCCTGCCTCACGGGCGACAAGCCATGTGACCTCTCTGAGTCTATTTTCTTGCTAAACAGAGGGATATGCTTTAAGTGAGTCAAAGCACAGTGCTTGACTGTGAGCACCCAGATCATGGTAGCTACTCTAATTAGTCTTATTTGGGCAGGTTTATATCAGGGCGGGCTTCCTGTAGGAGGAGAACCCTGAGGCTGGACTTTGCAGACTTGGCCTCCCTTCTAAGTGCCCGGGAGGCTCTCAGCCGCTGACGGTTTTGCAGACTTCACGGGTCTCCCTGCCTTTCCTTGCTCCTCTCTCAGGCAGCTGAGCCTAGCTGCTCAGGAGTGATGATGCGCTGAAAGCAAGCGGACAGGTTTAAAGCCTGTAACGGAACGGTGTAACGAAGATAAAGGAGAGAGACGACGCCCGTTGGAAGGTCCAACTTACAATGGAAAAGCCATCCAGTTTGTCCTCCCCAGTCATGAATAGTTCCTGTAATTGCCACATCAATCGCTCCCGTTCACCTGCTGTGGCCATGTGCAATGCGGACAAATTGGTAGCTGGAGTCGGGCCAGGTTGGCAGAAGCTGGAGTGTTAGCAAACCCCAGCCACAGGTGATGAGGCAACAAACAGAAACCGAGGAGGGCAGGAAGGCCAAGGGAGCTCCGAAGACTGACGAGAAAGCAAACCCCTAGGCCCTGGCTGGTGTGGCTCAGTGGATTAAGTGCTGGCCTGCAAACTAAAGGGTTGCCAGTTTGATTCTCAGTCAGGGCACATACCTTGGTTCTAAGCCAGGTCCCCAGTGGGGGGTGCACGAGAGGCAACCGCACATTGATGGTTTTTTTTTTTTTTTTTAAAGAGCTAACTGCTGCGATCTCCTTCTTTGTGACTGGGCCATCAGGCAACACTGCCCGCTCTGCCTCCATCAGCTAGCTTCTCTGGCCTTGACCTCCAGACTGCCTGACCCAAGTGACTCAGCATTCCCTCTTGTGTATTTAAACTCCCAGCCCCCACCCTGTGTGGCCTGGGTCCCAAGGTGGAGCTGATGCATGTTGTTGGTACTGGAACAGGTGGAGCTGAGTGGAAACCAATGAGAAGTTGGAGGATCAGAGCCCCAAAGTCTGGGGTGGCAGGAGAGGGGTTTTGGCAGTGACCGGGGCTGGGAGGACACCAGGTGTACTGTTCCTCTCATTCTCACTTGTTGAGCAATTGCTGTGACTGGGCCACTATGCTAATTATGCAATTGTTGCATCTAGCCCTCCTGACCACCCTACTGCTGGGGGTGCCGTTGTATTCTCCGCTGCACAGGTGAGAAAGCGAGGTTCACAGAGGTTAAGTCACTTTCCCCAGATCACACAGCTACTCCACTGTGGTGCAAGCCTGGAAAATTCCAGTTGGTGTTCCGAGCAGGCCAGTCCTAGAGGGAAAGTGCACTGGGAGGCTGGGGCCAAAACCTCCTGGGAAGATACAGGAAGCTGGTGTTCTGTCCTCGGGCAGAGCTTGTCTGCACCTTCACCCCTTCTGTAGGTCTGGGGTAGGCATCTATGATGGAGCTTGTCTGTCTTGAAGGTCCCCAAGAAAGTGTCCCTTTCTGGTCAGGTTCATTCAAGTCACCCCCGCCTTGGCCCTGCGCCTGGCAGTGCTCCAGGTACACACAGCCCTACCAGCTCACAAAGGGGACTGGTGGCACTCGGCCACCACCTCAGCCCCCATCCATCCCACTCTGGGTCCGTCCCCAGCAGGGTCCTCACCTGGGACCTGCCTCCTTGTTCTCGGTCTGGGACCCGATCTTGGCTTTTTTCCTTAGACTGCGCAGCTCTTGCCTTTGGCTGTGCACTCCTTCTCCACCACTGCCCACTCCCAGCCCAGCAGAACCGGTACCCTGCCCAACGCGGTACAAGGGTCTGTGCCAGGGCCCACTGGCTCCGTGTGCCTCCGAGGGTGCCTGGTCCCTGGTCTAGAGGGGTTGTCTGTCCTAGCTTTTGAATTCCACGTGGACTAGTGCAGTTACTGGAAAGGTAAAGGCAGGCATGCTGCGTGGGAGGAGGAGGAGAGAAAAACCACACAGGAGGCTGCTCCGTCCAAATCCCAGCTCCTCCGAGACAGATGCTCACAGATAAGTGGACGAAATAGCGCGAAGGTGCATAATGACACATAGTTATTTCAAAGTGATTATGTGGGATAACAGTAATTATGCCCAAGGACAGAGAAGGTCAAAGCAACTGGTCCCATGGCTCAACTCCAAGGAGCCTCTTGCCAAGGGTACGTTGCTGCATGTGGAAGGAGGGAAGGGAGGGGAGGGGAAGCGGGATTGGGAGGAGGAGAGGTGGAGAAAGGCAGGGTACAGAGCCTAGCTCCTGGCCGGGGACTCAGAGGCAGTTGCCAAAGGCTGAGCTCCTGCAGAAAGCTCAGCTGTCCGTGCACCCAGGAAGCACCAGCTCTGGCTGGTCCTTGGACACGGGGCGAGGGTCCTCTTTCTCTGTGATCCTTAGCCTCTGCTGTGCACACGAGCCCTTCCCTCTCGTCTTTCTGCTCATTTCCTCTCCCCTCCGTCCCTCCCTCTCTCACTGCTTCCATCATTGCCCTATCACATGCCCACACGGTATGCATCTAATCACCTTACCATCTCTCTCCCCAGACACTTCCCGTCTCCTTCACACTCCTACCCGCCCAGTCACCCCTACCCGTCACCCTCTATCCATATGCACTTCTCTGTCGTTCGCCGTCCCATATGCTCAACCCATGTGTCCGTCCATCACCCTTCCACATGCCCACGTTAATACTCGCCCGTGCAGGCAGTTCCACGTGCCCACTTTTTCACTGTCTACTTTTTAAAATATCTATCAACAATTACTTTATTTTTTAAAAGTGTAATCTTTGTTATATTTTTCCATTACCATGTAGTCCTCTCATACCCCCTCCCCCCAGCAATCACCACACTGTTGTCCATGTCTGTTTTTCCTTTTTGCTCAGTCCCTCCACCCATTGTCTACTTTTTACCCGCCCTTTATTATCCGCCCTTTCACCTATCCCCTATCTGACTCCCAGTCACCTGTCTCTCCCTCCTCCCCTCCCCTCCCTTCTCCTCTTCCCTTTCCTTCCCTTCCCTTCTTTCTTCAGCCCATCTATTCATCTACTCATTCTTTTATCCACCCACCTCCGTTCATGGTCCACCCATCACCCTTCCGCCCATCCACCATCCACCACTACCTGTCCACCCCTCCACCTAGCCATACTTCATGTTCACCCTTACACCTAACTACCTATCCACTCACCCATTCTTCCACCCATCCACCCTTCCTTCTTACCGCCTCTCTGCGTACCTCCTTCTGTCCATGCGAATCCATTCTGCTCCTATGCAAACCTTTAGGACGGTCAATATGCTCTGATAGGCCCACCCTCCCCTACTCTCATGAGTTTGTCTGGCTCTCCACCATGCCACCAATCTCCCCTCCTCAACCCTGATGGTTGAGATCCAACCCACTCTTCAAGCTTGATTCGGGGTATCTGTTTCAGACCAGTGTAGCATAGCAGAAAATATGTGAATCTTCATCCAGAGAGATGAGTGTTGCTACTGGCTTAGCCATGCACTCGCTGCTTGACCTTGGGAAGCGTTCTCGACTGCCGCAAGGCTTGATTTCTTCACATGTAAAAGGGGTGGGTGATACCTACTTTGTAAAATAGTGAAGGTGTTAAATGAGATTATCTATAAGGTGCCCAGAAGCATACAAGACACCCAGGGGCTTCTCGACAAATGTCCCACTCCACTGAGGAGGAAATGCAAAACTAATTAAAGACCCTCCTAAACTCTCAAGGTATATAAATGAGATGGCTAGCTGGGACAGACACGATTCCTGAGGCTGACTTCCCCTGCTTCTGTTCTCTGCCTTTCATAATCTCCACTCTAACCATTGATATACCCACCAGCAGTGTTAAAAGCAGAGACAAAGGGTGGGCAGTGTGGACTGCAGGATATGGTTAAATCAACTTCATCTCCGCAGGGGGCCCAGGATGAAACCATGGGCATCAGGCCAGCTGCTCATTAGAGACAGGAGACCAGCTCTGACATGCATAGCAATGACTCCAGACGGCCCAGGGTTGTTATTTCCAAAGGAAGCTGCATGTCTGTGAGAGAGCCCTTGAATGGAACCCATGGTCACGGAGGCCCCCTGCTGAGCTGAGCCGGGCCGCTGGACCCCAGAGGGAACGTGCCCTGAATTTTCCACCTCCTACAGGGATGCTTCCCCAGACAGGCTCAGAAAGCCCAAAGCTGGTGCTGTGTTTTGAAGTGGGATTTTTTTTTTTTTTTTGAGTGAAGATGGCTTTCTCTTAATTATCCGGTGGTGGAGTGGAGAATCATAAAACCATCCTTTTTGATTTGTGACCTCGCCCTAGGTTGTAACCCAGCCACAGTATGCTGGTAAATGTTTTATAACAATCCTTCTGGGTCATTAATAAAAACAGGACCTGGTCCGTAGCATTTGCCAATTTCCATAGTGTAAATACTCCACCGTCACTGATTTCAAGCTGCCAACGTGACATCATTGAATGTAGCGTTGGGAAGAGAGGTGTCGTAGCACATCATCATTGAGCCTTTTCATCATAGAGGTACAAGAGACATAAATAACCTTAGGGGCCTAGATAGTAGGACAACGTAGTGAAATAATTATGCCGTGAGGAAGTTTGAGTATTTATTACCTCTGTTTTTAATGTGATTTATTTAATGGCAAGTTTTATACTTTATTTATTTTTTTTAGTAGTGGCCATAGTCACCACTGGCTCATAAAATTCCTGAAAAATGTAACAATGGCTCTCATGAGCCTTTGTGAGCCGGCTGCACTTACTGTGGTTCAGCTGAATTTGCTTTTCCCCAGCACTCCCAACTCCACGCGGGTGGGGAGAGCACCATGCAAAGTGTGAGCTGGAGAAGTGAAGGAAACCACCTTGGCCTGGAGCTTGTGCCGGGTTCATGAGGGACAGGTGGGGAAATGTGATTTTCTGCATCATTCACTTGAGAGGCAGGTGGTAGAACAGGCTGTGGCCTCCACTAGACCTGGGTTTAAAATCAGGTTTTACCATTTAATAGCAGTGTGTCTTTGGGCAAGTTACTCAACCTCTCTGAGCCTCTTGGGTTGATTAAGTTATTAATTCAGTGAATACTTATTGAGCGCTTGATATACACCAGGTACTAGAAATGAAGCAGTAAACTATCAGACAACCCCCCCCCCCCGGGTGCTTATTGTTTATATTCTTACTGGACAAAGTATCCAATTGTGTGCCGTATAGTAGGTACGTGGGCTTTATTATTTATACATTATTGACATTGTTTAGATTTATTATTTAGATATTATTGTTCCCTTTACCCACAAAGTTTCAATGAGGTGACAGTGGATGGAATTTTTTTCTTCTCAAAACAAGGATATATTGCTACCAAAAGCACAATATTCTCTTTCAAAGGGGTTTGACATTTGTGGCTTTTTAAAACAGAATTTGTCTGCCTGCTCTGGTTTGGTAGGTCTTACCTCGATTTTCTATCATCTGCTCGTTTATCATTCATTTACCCACCTATGCATCTGCCCCTCCACCCGTCCATCCATCCGTCCAGGAGAAACGCATCTCCAATTCCAGAACTTCCTCCCATGTGAAGGCAGCTCAATTAGTGCAACTCTTGTCCTCTCCCCACTCTGTTCCAGGGCTGGTAGAGAGATTCGTCTCATTGGTGAACTTGGCTCATGTGGTGTGGTCCTTTCCCTTTCTTCCCTGGGGAGTGGGAATAAGTCTCATATCCCCCGAGACCTTCACTGTCCGATACGGCGCTGCTGCCTGCGTGGGGCTGTTAGCACTGGAAACGTGGTTAGTCTGAGCTGAGACTATTAGTGTAAAACACACTCTGGACTGTGAAGAGTTGGTATGAAGAGAAAAGAGAGCAAAATATCTCAAAAATTCTTATGCTGACTTTCTATGTTATATTTTGGAGATACTGGGTTGAATAAAATATATTATTAAATTAATTTCACTCTTTTTTTAGCATGGCTACTAAAAAATGTAAAACGACCTTTGCAGTGTGCATTACATCTATTCCTACTGGAGGGGGCTGGCCTGGATTTGGGCTTTGCTCCTGCAGTCGGGGCTGGGAGGTGGGTGGCCCGCCCTCACCCAGAGTTGTCCGTGACAAGGTGGGCTGGTCTGCTTAATTCTGGGGTTCATTGAACAGGCCCATTTACCTTTCACAGAGAGCAACATTCTGTTCTCCAAATTAGCCTTTGTCTTTAGCAAAGGTGACATGTTGGCCTCCATCTGCTGCTCCTTTGTCTTATTTCCCAGTGCGCTCAGAACTTGGGTGGAGAAGAGGAGAACTATTTTGGGTCCTTGTATGGACCCTGTGCCATTCATCCAGACGGTACGTACCAAGCATCACTGAGTGCCGTGCCCCATGCCAGGTGCTGAGCGTGAAACGGTCCGACAATTTAACATCTTGTCTGGCCTCAAAGCTGGGCCGAGACTTAAAATGATTACCATGCTGGGAAAATTCACATGTACACAGAGACCCCAGAATTTGCTTCTGGTCCCAGGGAGTCCCCTGGATTTCTGAATGGACATGCAAGGGCCTTCTGAGGGTCCTCGGACCCTAATGAAAAAGTCTTGTTTAGGGCAGGGTCTTTCTGCCTCAGTATAATTGACATCTGGGGTTGGATGATTCTTTCTTGTGGGGCTGTCCAGTGCCTTATAGGACATTTTAGCAGCATCCCTAGCTTCAGGAGATGCCAGTAGCATGCCCCTGGCAATGTATGACAACCAAAAGTATCTCCAGACAGTGCCAAATGTCCCCTGAGGGATGGAATTGCCTAGCTGAGGACCACTGAGCTGGAGTGAGCTGTGGCTGGCTAGATTCCGACTCCAGCACCATGGGCTTGTCCTCTTTCTAAATAGACGTGGGCTCTGTGGTTGCTAAGGCCGTTTCTTATTCATCCTTAGGCCCCCAGTGCCTGGCCTGGGCCCTCCTTGCCCCCCCCCCCGCCCCCCCCCCCCCCCCGGGGCCCACGACAGTTTTGTTGCATGGACACTGAAGGAAAGTATAGAGGTTTCCCCTTTCCCATTGGCTTGCAAAGCTCACTCCTAGGACCCAGTCCTAAATTTCCTATTAGGTCCTGAAGGGTAAGTTTAAAATAATTAAACTCACCCTGTGTTGAGACATGTCCCTCACCTTCCAAATAGAAGTCACTCCTGAGCAAGTGAAAAAAAACGTTTCTGAAGAGTCTCAATCCAGATATTCCTGGAGGTTCCACTAGCCTCTGTCTCCCTCTCCGGTGGCCAGCCGCTGGCAGTCAGATGGACACATGCGGGCAGCATGCAGACGTCCTGCCCGCACCCCATTGGCCTCTCCTCTTGACCCCTTGAGTGGCTCTGTTTCCTTTATTGCAGACCCAGGATCAGGGACTTTCCAGGACTCCTGAGAGCTCCTCCCCCACATCCACTGGGTCCCAGGAACTGGCTGACTCAGGAGTTGGGCAAGAGCTGGCTGCCTGTTGAATGAATCGAAAAGCAATCAGGCCTCTCCAAGAGCAAGCCTTGGTGTCAGAGCTGGTTCGCATCCCAGACATCACGCTTACCTGTGATGTGATCGTGGCAAAGGGCTTCACCTCGCCAAACCCCACTCTCTCACTTGGAAAGTGGGAATGTGGGTTGATTATCTCTAAGAACCTGCTTGCACTGACATTTGAGGGTTATTTTCAGTCCCCACAGCTGGCGTTGGCTCTCATTTTACTTTGTCCTGGTGAATTTACTTTCTGTGGGACAGGGGTTGGGACAAACATTTCCGGTTCAGCCCTAATGTCTATATTTTGAGGTTTTCAACCCAGGCTGCTTCTACCTCCTGCATCCCCTTTGTTTTAACTTGCAGGCTCAGCCAAGACCTGAGCGATGGTAGTTATTTTGTAATTGAGTATCTTATTTCATCCTCACTTTGCCTCCCCAGGCCTCAGTTTCCCCATCTGCACAATGGACATAGTAGATAGCTCCTACCTAACAGAGTGGTAATACTCATTATTTCCCCTTTGGAGATGAGGGTCCCGAAGCAGAGACAGGCCACATGCCTTGCCCAAGGTTACTCGACAGCAAATGGTTGAGCTGGGATTAAGCCCAGGTTTAATGCAGGGGCCAGAGTCCAGGTTTCACCCTCCTGGGGACATGATCTTGCAAGTGCGGAACTAACTGTGACTTTGCTCTGAGGGCACATATGCATGCAAGCCTGCAGGAGGGTCCGCAGGTAGGTGTGTCAGTGCGCTCCTGTGCACAGAAGCTCGAGGGTCTGCGTGGGCACGCCTGAGTTCACGCCACAGATGTTTGTTGAGCACCTAGGTTGTGTTAGGCACCCTATGGGAACAAAAGCACTGCCTTGTGTTGTTTCCAATCTAGCAGGAGGAGGCAGATTATAATGCCAATAATGCGTGCACTATAGTGCATGCAAGAAGGTGGGCGGTATAAGGGTGGGGGGAGAACGGAGCAGGGTAAAGAAGACCAGGAGTGAGGAAAAGGGAAGACCAATTTTAAATAGGGAAGTCAGGGTAGGTGTAACCGAGAAGGTATTATTTTAGCAAAGACTTGGAGGTCTTTAGCAAAGACCGCGTGGCTCTTTGGGAGAAGAGTATTCCAAGCAGAGGGAACAGTCAATGCAAAGGCCCTGAGGCAGGCATGTGCTTGATGTGTTGAGAACGCAGCAAGGAGATCAGGGGGGCTGCAGTGGAATGAGTGAGTCATAGAGGCCAGAGAAGATCAGAGAAGTGGCGAGGGTGAGATTGTGTGGGGCTCTGTGGGTCCAAGTAGGGACCTGGAGTGACTCAGAGTGAGGTGGGAGCCATTGAGGGCTCTGAGTAGACAGAGTAGCCCACCCGGGGGCCCTGTCTCAGCCAGAAGGAGCTGTGGGGCTCCTCCCTGAGGGTTCCCTTATGGGGAGATCTGGTGCAGGGGTGTGGGACTCCTGCAGTCACCTGTCCAGAAAGCCCCGGAAGCATCTGGAACCCAGCATTCAAGCCCAAGGCTCTGTTTGCAGGGGGTGGAGCCGCCTGGACACAGGAGCTCCAGGAGACTGGGTTTCCCCACCCCCTCCCTCCCACCAGCCTGCAGCTTTTCATCTCCTGCTCTGTCCCCTGGGCAATTATTTATTATTTCCTTCTCCAAAGTGTTTCTGAGACACAGCTCTTATGAAAGATGCTACACTGAATGAAGTGGGATGGCATCATAATTCAACCTGGCACCAGCTGAAGTATTTGAACGACAACACATTACTGTCCAATTTTGCTGCTCCGCACTTCCAGGGAGAGGCAGGAACCCTGCTCGGGGTGCTCTGGAGCTCTTTGCAGAACTGAATGAAATGGGTTTGGCTGCTGCGGTGCTCAGTGGGACACCACCAGGAGCCCCAGGATGAGAGGCAGTCGCTGAACAAGGATAAGGGGGCCTGCGCTGCTGCTGCTGCTGCTGCTGTGCCTCCCCCATCAGACTGGGAGGTCCTGCAGGGCAGGGACCTGACTTGTCCTCCCTCCTTGGCGTTTCACGTGGGGCCTTGTTCAGGATGCTGAGTGAGGTGTTGTGGATGGATGCAGCTCTGGAGTCAGGCTGGCCTGCTTTAAATCCTAGCCCTGCTTCCTGGAAGCTGCATAATCTTGGGCCAGACCCTTGAGCCTCCATCTCTGTACCTCTGTAATGGGGTTACAGATACCTACCCAAAACTTGCCTGGGAGGATCCCCGTGAGATAGCGTGCATGAGTTATTTATGGCTGCATAACAAATGGTCCCAAAGTTAGCACTTAAAAACAACAAACATTTATTGTTTCACACAGTGTCTGAGTACAGGGGGTCTGGGAGCAGCTTAGCTGGCTTGTTCTGTCTCAAGGGCTCTCATGAGGTTTCTTTCAGTCAGGGGACATCCGAAGGCTTGCCTGGGGCTGGAGGGCCCGCTTCCCTGACAGCTCACTCAAATGTAGATCCGTCCAGGAGGCCTCCTGTCCTGAAGACATGAACCTCTTCAGGGGCTCGTGACACAGCAGGGGGCAGCTGATGATCCAAACAGCCACCCAATGGAAGCCATGAAGCTCCTCCTGTGCCCCCGCAATGGTTTAGTGAATTTGCAGAGCTGTGCCGCCATCACCACAATCCAGTTTTAGAACATTCCCACCCCCCCCAAGTTACCTTGTGCCCATTTACAGTGAGTTCCTGTCCCCCTCCCTGCCCGCTCAGCTCTCGGCAACCACACTGCTGCTGTCTGACCACACACATTTGTTTTTCTGTCATTTCATACGAATAGAACCAAGAATGTGTGGTGTTTCCTGTCTGCATTCTTTCACCCGGCAAAATGTCTTCAAGGTTCACCCCTGTTGCCCGTGGATCGAGAGTTCAAGTCCTGTTATGGTGGAGGGAGTTCCGCCGTATGGGCATGCCACCCTTTGTGATCCTTCCATCTGTTCATGGACTGTGTCCGGCGTTTGCCTGTGATGAGTAATTTGTATATACGTCTTTGCGTGGGTGTGGGCGTGTTTTTTTTTCCTCTTGGGTAGATTCCTAGGAGTGGAATTGCTGGGTCATAATATATTTATGTTTATCTTTTTTAAGAACTGCCAAATGGTTTTCCAAGGTGGCTGCGCCATTTTCAGTTCACACCAGTAATACACAAGGGTCCCAGTTCTTCCGCATCCTCATCAACACGGGTATATCTGTCTTTTTGATTAAAGCCACACAAGGAACGGGTAGTGGTATCTCACTGTGCTTTCCATTTGCATTTCCCTCATGATTAACTGTGTTGAGTATCTTCTCATGAGCTTGCTGGCTATTCATATATCTTCTTTGATGAAATGTCTTTCCTAATCTTTTGACTCTTGGGCTTTTCGTCTTATGCTAAGTTGTAAAAGTTCTTTATATATTCAGAATACAAGTCCTCAGATATATTACTTGTAAAAGTTTTCTCTCAGTAGGTGGTTTGTCTAATTATGATAAAATCAAATGGTCAATTTTTGCCTTTTATTGATCTTGCCGTTACTGTCATATACAAAAAGTTTTGGTTTAACCTGGAGTCATGAGGATTCTCTTCTCTATGTTTTTTTTTTTTAAGTTTTATACTTTTGATTCTTGCATTTAGATCTATGATCCGTTTTGAGTCAATTTTTTATATGATGTAAGGTATAAGTACTAACTGATTTTTTTTTTCGGCATGCGGATATCCAACGGTCCTAGCAACAATTGTTGAAAAGATTCTCCTTTCTCCAAAGGCATCTTAGGACCTTTGTTGAAAAGGCCATAGATGTACAGATTCACTTCTGGACTCTTAATTCTGTTCTGCTCATCCATACGTCTCTCCTTGCGCCAAGACCACACTGTCTTGTTAACTGTGGCTTTAAAGTAAGTTTTGAGATCGGGTAGTGTAAGTCCTTCAATTCTGTTCTTCTCGTTCAGAATTGTTTTGGCTCTTCTAGTTCCTTTGCATTTCCGTATAAAACTTTGGGGTCAGTTTGTCAATTTCTACAAAAACTCCTGCTGGGATCAAAGTAGGAATGGCCATTTCTTTCATAGTCCACTTTAGAAGGTGTCATGCCATCAAATTCTGCCATGTTCTCTTGGTCACACCGACCAGCTCTGGCACAGTGTGGGAGGGAACCATGGAGGGGCCTGAATCCCAGGAGGTGAGATTAGTGGGGCCCACCTGGGGCCTGACAACCACCTGATGGACACGAATGTTTGCTGGAAACAGGGGTGGGGCTTGGGCACTCGGGAAGAACTTAACCGCTGACCCTTCAAACCATCTGCCAATGTCCTCAAGTCCTTCTCTCATCTTTCTGGTGGCCTGGACATGAAGGTCGAGGTCCAGGCAGCAGGGTGGGGGTGCACTAGAACTGGAAGGTGACCGAAAGCCACAGAGGGAGGAAGTCGCTTCAGATCCCCTGCTGGGGTTGGAACACAGCCCTGCCTGGTGATGACTTGTGCAGTGGCTCACTAGACTCTCCTGGTCTCCTGCCGGGCGGAGGTTTCATGAAAGTTGATTTGAATGAACTTTGTAAATTGTGGGGCTGTCTGGCAAGGAAATGGTCGTTCTCCTCTCCATCAGGGGGATTGAGCTCCCCACCTCTGGAGGTACTGACATAGAAACTTGATGGTCAGCTTTCAGGGACGCTGGGGAGGAGTTGAGAAACTGAACCAGTTCATACCAGAAATTCCTTCCAGCACTGAGCCCAAGGTCACTTGGTCCGGCAATGTCAGGGCCACAGTGTGAGTCCAGGCCCCCTGCCTCCCAGATTTTATAACCATGGGCTACCTGTCACTTCCAGGAGCCCCTTAGAGGTCATATAGTCCAACCTTTCCATGTTACAGAAGTGAGGAGTGCTGAAGGCCAAAGAGGAAACTGCATAGGGACACCTTCGGACTTAGTGACAAGTTTGGATTTGAACTCTGGTCTTCAGGGGAGCCGCCTGCCACTTGTAAGCCCTCTGCTGTGGGCTGTGGGGACCAGGAGCCTGCCGCCTCACGCAGGCCTGGGCCAGGAGGGAGTTAACAAGACAACTAAGTGGCAGCCACACTCTGCAGCAGCATTTTTGTCTCTTGTTTAGAAATGTAAATGCCTTGCAAGGCCATGCTCAATGCTTCACGTTTTTATGCCACACAAATTACTCTTTTTTTTTCCCCTTCCCTCTAAGACTTGTCTGTGATTGTTTGTACTACAAAAACCAGAGGGAATTGAACTATTTGCTGGAACAATCCTGCTGAAACCAGCCTCTGGGACGAGGCCTGCCTCAGCAATGAGGGCCCTCACCCTTTCCCTCCTTCCTTCCCCTGGCTGGGATGAGGGGTGGGCAGTGGGGATGCAGCCTCCTGCCCTCTCTGTCTTCTTCCTCCAGAGGCCAGATGTGGGTGGCCAAGGCTGGCCCAGGAAGGGCACCCTGCAGGTGTCATTTCCGTTACACAGGTGGGAAGGTGGAGGCAGGGGTCTTCAGGTCTCAATTCTCTCTCCCACGTTAGGAGACCAAGGCAGGTGTCGTGTTTCTAACAGCTGGCTTTGTTTCTGTGCTGTTGGCAAGTCACAGGACGATCACTGACCACCTCGTGTGCTCCGAGGCAGCCCACTTGTGGTGTGTGAAGTCATCAGTTTATCAGTTTAACCCTCGCAATGAGGGTCATTGCCTCTCTTTCATGAAAAAGGAAACGGAGGCTCAGAGAGTCGAAGGATCAGGCTGAACTATATGAAGTTGTCATTTTTTTATATACATTAAAATGTGGTTGTTTATTAGCTATTTCATTTGATTCAACTTAAATCCTTTGCCCTAGGTCATATAACGTACCCTTTGTCTAACGAAAACAAATCCGTCGACCATGTTGTAGTTTGACCCTCTAACTGGTAATTTACTTTCAGCTGAATCATCAGCTTCTGTTTTGATGAGGGACATGAATATTTATATGTCAGCCTCCATTTCCATAAATCTTATACTTCACAGCAGTTACTGAGGCTCAGCCAGCATAGCTCCGTGGGCTCCTGAAGGTCCTCGCAGCAGAAAATGTTACTGTCCCCTCCCCTATTTATCAAAGGACCCTCAAACCTAGTGACTTAAAACAACATTCGGTGCCTCCCAGTATTTTTTTCATGCTCACCCCAGGATATTTTTTTTCCGCTGATTTTTTAGAGAGAGGAGGTGGGTGGAGGGGGGGGGGAGGGGAGAGAGACAGAGAGAGAGACATCAATTGGCTGCTTTCTAAAACCTGCTCCAACTGGGGATTGAACCCACAACCTGGGTATGTGCCCTGACCAGGAATCAAACCCATGACCTTTTGGTGCATGGGACTACACTCCAACCAGCTGAGCCATACAGGCCAGGGCTATCTCTCAGTTTTTATGGGCCAGGGATTCAGGAGCAGCTTGGCTGGGTGGTCCTGGCTCAGCAACTGTCAAGATGTTGGACAGGACTGTAGTCATCGGATGGCTTGACTGGCTTGGGGATCTGCTTCTAAGAACAGGCCTTTCCGTGGCTGTTGGCATGAGGCCTCAGTTCCTCACCACCTGGGTCTTTTCATGGGGCTGCTTGAGCCTCCTTGTAGCATGGCACCTGGCTTCCTCCAGAACCAGGGATCCCAGAGAAAAAGATGGAAACTTCAGTGCCTTTTATAATCTTCCCTTGGAAGTCACACACTGTTGTTCTCTCCGCATTTTGTACATTAGAAGCCAGCCACTAAGTGCAGCCCCCACTCAGGGGTAAAATATTAGGGTCTCTAGAAGGGAAGCATGTTAAAGAATTTGTGGACCTATTTTAATGCTGCCATATTCAGCCCTGGCCTAGAGGCTGATAGTACACGAGATAGAGAAATTTCCTGGTGCTTTTTTCCGGAGTTTTGTTCTTAAACTTTAACATGTCTCTGAGCAACCTTTAACATGTCTCTGAGCAACTGTTCTTTCATTAAAAAAACATAAAGATCTATTGATCCTTCTCCTATGTGGGGACGCAGTAGAGGATATGACAGACGGTCTCTGGTCTCAGCTCCCAGGCAGAAGCCCCTTCTTCCTTGGGGATGACTGTTTTATTAACTGAACCATGGGGCACGTCCTGGTGAGAGGAGGTTGTGAAGTATTGTGGGATGGACACTGGACTGGGCAAAGAAAGGACTGAGTTTTATATTCATCTGTACAAAGAGGCTGCAGGACTCTATGAACTTGTCAGTACTCTCTGGACCCCAATCGCAGAAAATCCAGGCCAAACTGGCTTAAGCAGAAATGGGAAATTTAATAGCATATATCAGTGAAAAAGATCCAGGGCAGACCAGGCCTCAGAAATCACATGATACTGAGGTAGAGGAGGCTAGGTTGTCACCAAAGTTCAACTCCCTCTTTCTTACTGAAGACTTGTTGCTGAGAAGGTTGTTTAGAAAGAAGCGCCCCTAGCCAAGAACTACATTTCCCAGGATCCCTTGCATCCAGGTTTGGCCCCATGACCTGTTCCCACCAATGAAATAGGGTGGAAGTGGTATGTGTAAATTCCAAGCCAAGCTGCTTAAGAAAGATATGCTTCCTCCACTCCAACTTCTCCCAGGGGCTGAGGACAGAGAACTCCAAGGCACAAGGGGAGGATGTGGCAGAAAAGAGAAAAATCCTGAGTCCTGAATCACCAGAAAGACCCACATCAGACTGTTATGGGAGCAAGAAATACATTTTTATTGGGCTAAGCCACTGAGATTTGGGGGTTTATTTGTTACAGATTACCCTAATGAATACAGATATCATCAGGACACCCCCCCTCTCTCTGCTTTTTTCTTTGTTTGCTTCACTCTTGGACTCCATGGGATGGCAATACAGTGCCAGCAATTCTAGACCTCCACATCCCAGGTTCAAGGCCAGCAGAAGAGATTGTGCACTACCCTCTTAATGGTTGAACAAAGTCTCAGATGTTCTATCTCGTTGCACAAATTTGTGAGCTTATCCCAGACTGAATTACCGTGCCCAGGAGGCTGCATGGCTTGGACTGGCAGCCCAGTGCACGTCCATTCCTGTAGTGAATCGCACATGGGCTGAAATTGGGGTGGGGGTCTGGGTTCTAGGCACTTGTTCATCGCCACGAACTTAAGCAGTGCTCATAAACACCCTGGGCTTCAGTGTCCTTTTGTATTCAATGCAGGTGCTGGACATGGGGGTGTTACAGAGGGAGTATCGGAATGAAATGACCTTGGAGAGTTGCCTAGCTTTGAAATTTGTGACTTGAAGATGGTCAAGTTTCCTCCCAGTTGGAACATTGTGGAATTGGCTCATTTGAGTTTTGGGTTGATTGGCTCAGCTGAGTATTTTCTATCTCCTCCATCCTTTTGTTCTTCCTCACATCCATGCGGGGCACTTTCTGGAAGGACATCAATGTCTGGGCCCAAAGTGTGCGGTTTTGAACATCACTCACTTGGTCTAGCCTGCTGCCAGCATTCCAGTTGGTTCTGTTGCCATACCCCGTCCTTTGATCGGAGGGAATTGATCAGAGCCCGTTTCTCCCCATCAGAGGCAGTGGCTTTCAAACCTCGACTCAGTGTTTTAATGTCCTCATCAGCTTTTCTGGCCCTGGCTTGCCTACTGGGAACACGGTCCCTGAGGCGCTTTGTGTGGCAGATAATGAGGTGGATGGCTCTTTTCAAACACCTCCTCCCGGAGGCCCTCCAGACTGCCTAGTCCACACAGAACTCTCTGAACTCCTAGGCGACATCTGCTTCAGCGCCTAATTGTAGTTTGTCCTTTAAATAAGCAGTTTCCTACTCTTCCATCTTGTGTGAAGTCCTTTAGGCCAGGAATATATTTTCTCCTTTTGTGTTCCCCATGGGTCCTTGAGCAGAACTGAGCAGAGTCAAGGAAATGAAAGAAGATTAAGATGACATTTATTTAACATGGGCTAACTGTCAGACACCCCACTGGGCGTGTTTGCATGGGAGCTCTCATTTGCTTTTCACTGACACTCTGTGAACTTGATATTCAGACATATTTTTACACACAAAGAAACCCTTAAGACTGACTGTATCAGATGCCCAAGGTCACATAAAGAGTAAGAGAAAGGATAATGATTCAAATACAGGGGCGCTGTCATTCATTCAGTGTTTATTATGTCTTCTGTGCGACACGCTCCGGGCCAGACTTCTGGGGGGAGACAGCAAGCGGAACAGGATTCACTTTAACTTAGCGGTTAAGGGTGGGGTCTGGGAGCCCAGCTCATGGATGCAAATCCTGTCGTGGATGAAGCATGTCCTCTCCCCAGGTCCAGCTGTCTGTGTGGGGATGATGTAGGATGTCCCTCTGCTCTGTACCACTTCATTTACCAAACCCTTATGCATCTAATAATGCTCATACAGCCCTAGGAGGTAAGTGCCATTGTTATCATTGCTATTTCACAAACGAGAAAACTGAGGCTCGGAGTGTCTCAGTGACTGGTCCAAGCATTAGAGCTGGGATTTAAACCCAGTGTGCCTGGCTCGAGGCCCTGCTCGTGGCCTCTGTGCTCAGCTGTCTGTTTATTTAATAAATAGTGATTAAATTGGATTGAATTAAATCACCAGAATGATTTTTTTGCCAGGCTTGCTTGGGGGTGAGTTTTCACGAGTCCCAGTGGAGCTGAGTCAACCTTACGCATTTTTTTCTTGGATTCTGATTGGGAGAGTAAAATCACATTCCCACAAGAGAGGCCCGGACCATGTTCCAAGCAGATGGGACAGCCAGGATGGCCCAGGAAAGAGACCCGAGACCACTCTGGAGGCTGGACTGAGGCATCTTCCAGGGGCTCCAAAGTGCGATGTTCTACTTAGACCCAGGCTCATAGTTCCAGGTGCTGCCAAGCCCCGTGCAGACTGGGCACCACCCCCCACCCCCTGCACTTCCAGCACCCCATTCCCTCCATCCTCCCAGATTCAGCAAGGAAGATGCTCCCACCTGAGGGCAGCCTGCAGGCTCTCCCTCTGGTGCCCGTACTCCACGGCTTTCCTTGAGCAGAGCAGTTTTGATCTCACGGGTCTCTGTTCCCCTCTATTTGACTGGCAACAATCAGATGCCGCCTCCAACACATCTCAGGGTTAGTGCACAGTCCCTGGCATGGCAGATGCTGGCAGCCCAGGCAAAAGGAGCAGAGATTGGCTGGCTGGCGGCTGGCTGGTGGTGTCAGTGTTGGGGATTGGGGACCGATGCAAGTGCGCCTTCTCCCCTCGGGCCACTTCTTTCCTTTGTGGTTCCGACTGCTTGCTGTTTGTCGGAGCTGCCCTTTGAAGATGGCTCTGCTCCCAAGGGACACTGGTGCCTGAGAACACTAATGCAGCGCAGAACCTCGTCCCCCGGGGCGTCCTCCGCTGCCTCACCCTCTTTCTTTCTCTTCCGGATTGAGTGTGCGATACTCCCACATGCAGAAAGGTGGGAACAATAATATTAAGCAAGCCCGCTTACTAACCCCTGGGTGTCTGTCTCCCATTTCAAAGGTGCAGGTGCGCATGGGCATGCTTGGGTGTGCACACACGTGCCCCCTCCACCCCAGCAAAAGCACTGCCCGTCTTGCAGCCAGACGCCAGTTCACTCCTAAAGTGTTTCCGTATTTCTTACCTAATTGGAAGGAGGCAAGTTGGTATAAGTACCCGCATCTTATAGATGAAGAAACCGAGGTTCAGAGAAGTGGGCTATGACCTGCCTTTGGTCACACAGTCTGGAAGTGACGATGCCAAAAGAACAAGATCTGTTTACGTCCTCTGCCTCTCCCACTCCCCACCAGAAGCCAAAGCAACCAGCATAACCCCACTGCCTTTGCCTGTGTGCGAGGCCCTTGAGTGAGGGGCAGTATCTTTACGTCCTCAGCATGTGGCACCCTCTGACTTTCTATAAATACTTGTGGGACCCTAATTATGAGAGAGATTTGAGAATAATTGCTCTCAGGTTCCATGTTAGGCTCTTGGGCCTGCCACTTAAAGCAGCAGAGTTATTCTCTTGCAATTCTGAAGTCTAGAAGTCCAAACCCAAGTGGTGGCCAGACTGTGCATCCTCGGAAGGCTCTAGAGAAGGATCCTTTCTTCTCTCCTCCTAGGATTCCTCCCAGGTTGCTGGCAGTCCTTGACCTTCTCTGGCTCGTAGATGCATCACTCCCATCTCTGCCTGCGTCCCTGCAGGGCTGCATGTCCCCCAGCAGCTCCTCTCTGTCTCTCTGAGTCCTGTAAGTCTGCCTGTCCTCATGAGAGCTGGTCGTTGGATGGAGGGCCCACCCCAGTCCAGTAAGATCTGATCTTAACTAATCACAAAGACCCTATTAACTTACTGCAAAGACCCTAATAACACAGAGAGCTGCATTCTGAGGTTCTGGCTGGACGTGCATTTTGGGGGACCTGGTACAGGTTTTAATGCATCACTTACCAGCTGTGCGTCCTTGGGATCGCTTACCTTGTTGGAGCCCAAATGTCCTCATTGGCCTATATGGGGCCAACAGGGTGTACCCCTATGGGACTTGTGAAGTGAAGAGGAATGATGGCATCCCTGCCCCTGGCATACTTCAGACACCGAACATAGCAGTGTTTTTTTTCTTATTAGTGTTATTTCTATTCAATGAAATGGGAATGAATGTAGAGAAATGTCAATGTTTATCTTGGGAAGGGAATATATTTAGAAGGCGATGAATTCTCATAGGAATGAACAAAAGCTGTTTATTTATTTATGTGTATATCATTACTGGGGTTTAAGCATGGACAGCAAATAACACTTTGCTCTGTGCTCGAGTTTGGAACCAATTGAGAAACAGATGCCTGAGTCACACAGAAGGTCACACGTCATCCAGATTGCTGATGGAGCTGTCTGGAGGACGTGGCCTGGTCTTCAGCCTGCTTCCTACTGCTCAGCCCATCCGCAGAGTTGCCAGGTCCTGGCAGAGCAAGCAGCTCTGGTCCTATCCCTTTACTGAGGCTCAAGAGTGCCCTCTGCAGGTAGGGTGGAGCATAACCTGCCTGCTCTGTGCCAGACCCACCAATGGAGGGTGGGGAGGCTGGGGAGGGGCAAGTAGGAGGTGGCCACAATGGGGAGGGAGGTATTAAGAGAAGACCTGAAAGCAGAAAAGCGCATTCTCCAACAGTATATAAAAGTAATCCTGGCTCTGCTGCCTTCCAACTGGGAGCCCTGTAGCAAGTGACTCAGCCACTCTGAGCCCCAGTTTCCTCTTCTGCAAAATGGAGATAAGGAGGGATTCTCATTCTTAGGCCCGTGTGTGAATGAAATGATTGAATGCCTGTGGAGCACTTGGAACAGTGCCTCTCAAAGCAAGAGCTTAATTAATATCAGCTCCTACTTCTACTGCCCTCCTCGTCACGTCAGGGCGATGCTCGGGACCAGTGGGAGGGCTGGGAGCCTAAACATTACCCAGGTACGGCTGGAGCACAGTCTGATTTGGAGAGGGGGCGGGGCATAGGGCCCTACCCCCACCCTCAAGATTCTTGAGTAAATGCACCTTATGTCGAGTGATGGATAGCCGAGTGCCCTCTGAAGTCAAGGGGTTTCCGGTGTTATCGTGAAGCTTGAGAGCCGTTGGCAGAGCCCTGCTCTCCTGTCTTGTGCTCACGAAATACTGGAGTAAAGGCCTTTCCCGGGCACTTGAGCTGGGCTTTGGGTAGGGTCATGGGAGGGCAAGCTTGTGGACGTGGAGAAGACAAAGCCGGGGGATTCTAGGACACTGGGCAGGGGGATGATGTCACCTGGAAAGGACTGTCCCTGTCCCTCTCCAGCCCAGAGGATGAGGGAGAGAGACAGAGAAGTAGAAAGTGCCGGCTGGCTGGCTGGCTGGGAGAGACTCCATCACACTGCCAGAGGGACTGGCTCCTGCCCAGCATTGAGCCTCCTGCGGCCGAGTGCCCCATGGTACCCCTGTGCAAGGCCAGCTGTGGGCTCCTCATAAATGGTTCTGCAGGTCAGCTGGCCTGGTGACGCCCCTGAGCCCAGGGGCAGATGGCAACTCAGAGCCCTGTCCCGAAGGTTTGCATCCTGGGATGTGGTGGCCGGGGTTGCACTGGAGTCCACAGAAGTTAGTGGCCCTCTGAGTGGCTGACCTCCCGAGACAGGCCAAAGTCAAACTGGACTAATGTTGTGTTAGGGGGAATTTTGGGTTGTCCAGGCTCCAGGCTCTTTTCCTGGTCAGGAAGGGAGAAGCAGCTTGAATCTGAATCCTTGGGCAAGATACAGGGTCTCTTGGAGACTCAGTCCCTTCATCCCGACAACAGATGAGAATGGAGCGGCCGCTTCTTCCCTGGGGAAGCTGGGAGGGTCAGCGAAGGAGATCACGTGATACCTCGGCACACTGCCTGGGTCCTAGTGAGTGCTTAATGAGTGATAGTGACGGCAGGTGTGGCAGTGGTGACGGCAGCGTTGGGTGGTGACGAGGTGAAGACGGTGGTGGTGGTGGTGATGGTGGTGGTGATAACAGGGTATAGTTCTGGGCCTGGAGTTCTTGATTTTTCTTTTTAAAAAGGTAAGAAAGATAAATGCATAATTGGTAATTACCACACCTTGTGTGACAGGACAATCACAGAGGACTGTCAGACTGAAGTGGGCAACTCTTTAAGAAAATGCTTCTTTAAAATAATCAACTATTTGCCCTGTTTTTAAGAAAGCAAAAGACAGTGCATAGAGGGGAAGTGCCTGTGCAATGGCCTGACAGCAGGAAATGGCAGGGTGTTCCCTGTTGCTGGAGCAGGAAACCTGGGCGGGGGCTGGAGAGGCAGGCGGGGCACTGAGTACCACGCCCAGGAGGCTGGCCTTGTTCTTGCTGGGATGGCAAAGCACCAAGGACAGTCAGATGGTGGGGGTGGGGATGAGAGGTATTCCGGAGACCACTGGTGGTATCAGCTCTTTTGTGTGTGGGGGGGTGGCGGGGGGGGAATGATGAGGGGGTTAGGTGGCCCAGAGACCCAAGAAGAATGGGTATTGTTGATCATCAAGGGCTGGAGGTGTCAGTGAGTTTGAGAGCTGGCAGCCGGTGTAGGACCTGGGACTGGGGAAACCAAGATGGTGGCCCAGTCACCAAGTCGGTCCTTTGGGTCCTGTTCACTTCCTTGGCCTTGATACTTGCTAGAAGCTTCAGCACTCTTTCCAGATGGACTTGTCCCTCGATCTAGGGCCCCAGCTCTACATGAACCCTGAGTTATGTTCATTCACTCATTTGGTATCGATGTATTGAACCCCAGGCATTGCTCTGTGCACTAGGGATTACAGCGGTGAACGGGCATCCCCCATCTGATTGACCCCAACCCTGACCACAGCCTGACCCCCAGTTTTGGGCATAGAGGGGACCTGCAGCCTGATCTCCTGTAGAAGTCTGTCAAACACAGCTGTTTTGTGACCTTGCCTTCACACACTCCACGGGCACCAGCTACAACTGCGATCAGCAGGGGAAGAGGCAGGAGGGGGTCTAAGGGCCCCGGCATAATTCATGCCCACTGCTGGAGCAACTGTCCTGCGCGTCTGTGTCAGCAGCCTCACGCACGAGCTTGCCTATGATCACCTCTTGGTGACCCCGTTGCCTTCTGACCGCCCCAAAGTCCAAGGGGGTAGCCCTGGGTGAGTACATATGTGTGTTGGGAGGGGAAGCCTCCCGGAGACAGCAGGTCCTGAGCCATGTTTTCCAGGCTTAACGTCTAGGTTCTGGACGGGTGGGGTCTAACCTCCCAGTACTCAGCACACGGCGTGGGACATTCCAGGGGCTTTGCTACTGTGCATTGAATGAATAAAGGGAGGAGTGAATGAGCTGAAGTGAGGCTCAGAGCAGACAGTCTGCTTCCACCAATTCTCCCTCCTTGCTTAGAGTCAGCACCTCATTCTCCTGGCTGGTTACTGAAGGCCCAGGCAGCAAACCCTGCGGAAATATAGTGTTATCTAAATGCTAAATAGCAGCAGTAACAGCCGGGATAGGCTCCATGAACAATGTGCAGGCTTAGGGCCATTCCTGCCTCCCTCCTCTCGCTTGGCTGCTGCTGTTCTAGAAGGCCTGTCCGCCCCGTTGGTGCTCAAACTCCATCAGGCCCAGTGAGGCTCTTGAAGGGCCGAGGCTGCACCAGCACAGGGGCTGCAGTCCTGGGGTGGGGAGAGCTGAAGGCTGGCTGAGGCGGCAGGTGGGGGGCTAAGGTTGCCAGTGTCCTGTGGAGTGGGGGGAGCACGGGTCCCTGCTGCCCGTCCACATGTGACCTTGCAGAGGACTAACATCTTAGCACATCCTCAGGCTCCTCATTTGTACATGAAAAGAATTTAATGAGTGTCACTGAAAGCCCCCTACTCACCTGGTGCCTTCCTTACACTGTTTCAGGTTCTCAGAAGCAGCCTGGGGAGTCTGCCGTTTTACAGACCGAGAAACTGGAGCTCAGAGAGGGAAAGAGACCCCCTCCCATCACAGATCTTGAGTTTTATAAATAGGATGTAGCCCGAGGCCACCAGACTGCAAACCTTCGCAGGCTGCAGGAACACGAGGTGCCGGGCTGGATCAGAGGTTTGCAAAATGTGCGCAGTGGAGGATAGCTTTGTTCAAACACAGAATTATGGGGAGAGTCTCTGCGGAGCACAGATGAAAGCAGTGTGGACCTGACTGAAGCTGGAGTGGGGGCGGGTGGGCGGAGTCTGCCCCACTCCTCCCCCTCCCCCCCTGCAGCAGGCAGGGCTCTGTGGGGACTCCACTGGCACCCTGTGGGCTACAACGGTGGCTACCTGGGGGTCACTCGGAGGGGCGTGGTGACCTGAAAGTCCATGAGTCCATCCTCGCCAGGTGGAGGGGACCCAGGCCCCACAGGTTTTCCCAGGCAGGATGGGGATTACGCCATACTTGAGTGTCCCCGCTTGCTTCTCCAAACATAACCTAACCCAGGGCCTGTGGATCACAGAGTCAGGGCTCCCTCCAGCCACCTCTGCTAGAGGGACCATGCAGATGGGAGGTAGAAATGGGATTGTGGGTAGATCTCGATTCCTCACCCTCCCCTGGGGCTTGCCAATCAGAGTCTGCGCTGGCTCACTGACAGTTGGAATGTGCTGGGTGGGGGTGGGGGGTCTGAGACCCCACCTGGAGGGGAACAGGGCTGGGGAACGGGTGTTGTAGGCAAAGCTGGGGATCTGGCCTAGGGAGGGGCTAGCAGCTCCCAGGCCTGGAGGTTTTCAGGACGTGAGTATGTGTCCCCTGGGCTGTCACTGCAATCCCTGTCACTTGGCTCTGCAGATGACAGACAAATTCCAGTATTGAGCCCAAGGACTCAGGGAAGCCCGAGGTCTCTGAGAAGGCAGTGACCTCACTGAGGGGGAGGATCAGAGACTGGGGCTCAGCGAGCGGGTAGGTGGGGGATGAGAGAGGCAGGCACCTCAGGTCGACAGTCTCTTCAGGAGCTCAGATTGCTCTGGGAAAGGTCATTTTGGAGGGCAATTCAAATGCCCCCTGACGTGGGGGGGCAATTGCTCCTTTTTGGGAGCAATTCTCCCTCTTCTGTTAAGTACTTGAGCCCCGAGTTTGTCTGCCTGCTGCGACCCCTCTTTCTGTGGTGTTTCCCTGCCCAGTGGTCTCTGGCTCATCAAAATATCACTGCCTTCACAGGCCCAAGATCTCCCCACACCCAGCCTGAGACCTGGGAATCCTGGATGTTCCTGCAATATCCCTGCCTCAGTTTCCTCACCTGTACATCGAGGGTGTTGGAAGGGAGGGTCCCTGGGGCTGGGAAACCCCAGGAGGCTGTGGCTCCAGGGCTGTGCCTGTGCTCCCTGCCCCCCCCCCACCGCCTCCGCCCCACCCCTGCCTCGGGCTCAGTAGGAAGGAGGCCCGTTGCTGCCAGGATGTCTC
Source organism: Desmodus rotundus (assembly GCF_022682495.2). NCBI lineage: Eukaryota > Metazoa > Chordata > Mammalia > Chiroptera > Phyllostomidae > Desmodus > Desmodus rotundus. The sequence continues at coordinate 10,084,203 of NC_071389.1, forward strand.
GCTGCCTCCGCCATCAGTCACTCCGTGTGGGCTCCGAAAGGTCCATTTGGTTTTATTAACACAAACACTTCTTGGCATGAGCCTGGGAACGACAAATTGGATGGAAGTTCACGGAAGTCAGGGGATGTGTTTATCACCTCCTGCTCCATCACCTGTCCCTGCTGCTGGCAGCCCTGGGACTGGCTGGGACTGGCCAGGACTAGCCTTGGGGGAGGGGCAGGGGTGGTGAAAGAAATCACCTCCAGAAAACCACTCCCCCCTCGCTGTGGGCTGTCCTTGCGGCCCAGCTGTCAAGGACCTGCTCTCTCTGCATGACCTTGGGCAAGGTCCTTCTCCCGCCTTGGCCGGTGTCTCCATCTGTAAATGGGGCAAACCTCCCCCCGCGCCCCCCCCCCCCCCCCCCCGCCCCAAAACCCCTGCAGAAACAGCCTGGACTTTGAGGTCAGACCCTGCTCTGCTGGTGGCTGGTTGAGTGACGGAGACAAATGTCTCTTGTCTGCCACTGCTCTGTCTCACTTTTCTCAACTGTAAAATGGGGAAAATGGTTCATTTCTTTATCCATCAACCTTGGGGACTCAAAGACTGATAACAATAATAACAATAACAATAAGAACCACTGAGTACGCGCCGGCACTTTGCAGATTCTTCGCACCGTGCACAGGAAGTCCTCCAATCCTCACGGCAGCCCAGTGAGGCGGGCGCTGTCCGTGGCCCCATTTCCCAGGTGAGGATGCTGAGGCACGCTCAGGTGTCTGGCTCTCAAGAAAATGAGGGCACAGGTGACAAGATGTGTGAATCCTGGATAGATAAGCTGGTGGGGCCTGTGGGCTGCAAAGTGGGGCGAGGTCAGTTCCAGCTGAAGGACCAGGAGAAGCTCAGGGAGAAGGGGACAGTTGAGTTTTAGTCTTAGGTAGGTGGTCCCCACTGGGACACAGGGAGCAGGGAGGGGGCATTCCAGGCAGAGGGCCCAGTGAGTGCAAGCAAATAGGGGGCCGACTCAGCCCAGCACGTTTGGGAGCGGCAAATAGTTTGATTTGAAGGGACTTTGAGAGGAGACCTGGGCGTGTGTGTGATCACACTATTGTCTGAGGCCCAGAGCCCCACAGACTGGGGGCTTATACCTTAGACATTCGTTCCTCACAGTCCTGGAGGCTGCAAGTCCGAGACTGGGGAGCCGCCAGCAGTTCCTAGTGAGGGCTCTCTCTTGGCTTGCAGACTGGCTTCTTGCTGTGGATCATGTGAGAGAGAGAGAGAGAGAAAGAGAGCGCTGTCTCGTGGGTCTTATAAGGGTGCTAATCCCACCATGGGAACCACGACCTCATCCAACCCTAATCACCAGCCAGGCCCCATCTCCAAAACACCAATGCGTGGGCAGGGAGAGAGCCTCAACAAATGAATTCTGTGGGCATGCAATTCACTTCACAGCCCACCAACTTTGGAGAATTTCTGAAAAGTTTCTAAGAGACAGAGCTGGAGGGGAAGTTGGGGCCATCCATGTCTTCTCCCAGCTCCCAGGACCATCCATGTCTTCTCTCAGGTCCCGGGACCATGCATGATCGAGGAAGTGCAGGGAAGAGGAAAAGACGCTTTGAGCTCGTTGGCAGGGGCACATGGCAGGGGGCTCTGCTCGCTGGGAAGGGCTGGGCCTTTCTGAGCCTTCCAGGGCAGACAGAGGAGGTGGGCTCCCTCACCTGGAAGCAGGGGGTCCCATTGAGCTGGGAGCTATTGCTTTCTCTTGGTCCATTAATCTCTGCAGCAGTGCGTGCCACTCCCACCCGCTGGGCACCAGGAGAGGGGCTGCTCTGAGAGCCAGGTGTTAGGGGGAAGCTGAGGGTACCCGATGTGGTGGAGGGTGTGGCCTTGGATCCCAGCTGGCTCCAGGCCTTTGGCCATCTTTTGATGAAGGAATTGAAGCTTGGTTGGAGTGTTCTTAAAGTGACTGGTCAAGGTCACGCAGCAGCCTCGCTGGAGCAGGAGCTGGCATCCAGGTCTCGGAGGCCCCAGAGCCAGCCTGTTTGTTCCCCTGCTCCAAGAGTTCCTGCAAAGCCAGCTGCTTATCAGCGCAGGCCGAGGGGCCTGCTCTGTGCTCTTCTGTCTCTCTCCTTCCTCTTCCTCCCCCCACTCTTCCTCCTCAGCTTCCTCCCTGTCCCACTGGCAATTCTCTTTCCCTGCCTTGCTCATCACTGCTGCCCCCACACAGAATCCCTAGGCCAGAGGAAGGAGCCGCCCTGGGGCCAAGGTCCTCAGCCTTTGTCTGCAAGGACAAGGGAATGGACGGTGTAGGTCAGGGGGATAAATTGTGCATGGGGGGTGAGTGGGCCAAGGAGAGAGGGAATCACCCCACCCATGCCGGAAGGGGGCACTCTTCCAGGAGTGAGGGAGGGGCAAGGGCTTCCCTCTGAGCCTGCCTGCCCCTTGAGCATCTCCAGCATCCCTCCCCCGCCCCATCACCTCAGCAGCGCTGCTCTGCTCCGGCAAGCGATGACCCCATGAGCTCCTCCTGGACGTGCCTCAGCCACCCTCCTCGATGCAGCCAGAGGGGTCTCTCTAACTCAGACTCTGCCTGTCCCCTGCTCCCACCTACCCTCCCCCCACCAAGCCCCATTGCTCAGAGCTCGGGACATGGTGGTGGTCCTGGGTGCCTTCGGTCTGGGGCAGGAGGCCAGGGTGATGGTGTTAATGGTTTCTGGGAAGGTGGTCTGGGTACTCAGTAACACTGAGTGCCCCCCACCCCCCGCTGGCCCTCCCTGGGAAGGGGGCTCCCAGTGCCTCCCTCTTTCCCCTCTAGATTTGCCTCCTCAACAGAGCCAGGTGTTGTGGGGGGTTGGAGGGTGGGGGGGAGAGGAGGCTGTGAACAGGTGCCAGCCCCTAAACGCTTGCTTTAGCGGATTCCTGAAAGTTCTGGGTGCAGCTTCCAGCCCTGCCACTCACTGGCCGAGCAACTGGGGGCAAGAGGCTGGATGTCTGTAAGCCCTTTATCTGAAGGGAGTATAATAATTCTCTCTCTAGGATCATGTCAGGATTAATGGGGACAACGTGGGAAAAGCACTTGACCTGTGCTCCACAAATGGTATCTGGCATTCCTGAGGTCCTGTTTTCTGCTCTTAAATCATTTTATGCTTTTTTTTTTTGGTCCCTGGCTGGATCATCTGGGATCATTGAAATAGCTCTTTGGGTTCAGGTTCTCCCCCAACACCCCAGAAGCTGATACTGGAAATGCACTTAATGAAACTGAAGTGGACTTATTTTGCCCAAGAAAGAAACGTATCTTTGGTTTCCAGCTCCAGGTTGAAGCTCAACCCAGAGTCGAAGCCAACAAATGTGGTTCCCTTCTTGCCTGGGTGCATCTGCCTGCCCAGCCGCCCTGGGGGTGGTGCTAGGACCCAGAACCCCCAGACAGCCTCAGGTTGCTCCCAGCCCCCGCCTGCTCACCCCCAACTCAGGCGTTATTGGCCTGAACCCCAGGTTTAGGATTAGGGTTAGGGATATCTAGATTCACCTGGCACATCCAGGTGACATCCACCTGAGGCTGATTGAAGTCTGTGTAGAACTGTCACCACAGCGGTGGCTGGAGTAAGAGGTGGGACCAAGCAGATATGCACTGGGTGCCAGACAGGTGCCCGATACACTGAGCGAGTGAGTGGAGCGTGGGTCAGCGCATAAATGAACAACTGCAGGGATGACGGAGTCAGCGAGCGAGGGGGTGTATAGATAGAGGAACAAGTACACGCTGGGGCTGACCACCCACCTGTAGACGATGCAGGAAAAGTCGCCCTCCTCGTCCACTCTGGACAGTTCTGGTGGCCCAGGCACAGACGGGGAGAGAGAGACACTGTGTGTGGGCTGTACTTCCAAGTCCTTGGAGGGTCCTGTCTGAGAGGCCCCTCACTTGGCTCAGCTCTGCCGTCTTATCCCCCCCACAGAAGGAGGCGAGAAAGCATTGAGTGCCATCACTGAGCTCCGGGTACTCTGGGGCAGAGGAGGGGAGAGACAGAGAGAGAAAGGGAGAGAGAAAAAGAGAGGGAACAAGCACCATCAGTGGCACCTCTGGCTGGCCGGCTGGCCCTGGCACATGTCAGTGGGGGCAGAGGGAGAGACCTTGGTACCTTTTTTCCTGGCAGCATCTTGCTAGAGAAATAACCCCATCCTCTGGAGTCTGACAGGAAAATCATACCCCTTGAAGGTGTTTTACCCCCTGGAAACTGGACTGGAGCAACCTTTCCAGGCCGGGTTTCTGAGAAGAGCAGCTTAGATCCGCAACCACGTGACTAAGCATCTCCTCCCTCCCTCCCTCTGCAAAAGAAAAAAGGTCACACGTGTCAACTCTCATACGGTCCTTAGGGCATAAACATGATCATGATCGTCCCCATTTTACAGAGGGACGAAGTGAGACCTGCAGAGATCAATGACTTGCCTGAAGTCGTAGAGCTGCAGGCCCTTCCCCTGCACACCCCGAGCGAGAGGCTCTGAGACGATGAACTCCGTGAGGAAAATGAGCCGCAGCGTGATTTTGAGGCCCTTAATCCGAACCCTGGAGACTGGGTGTGAACCAAGGCTCTGGCCCTGGGCTCCTGGGAAAGTGGTTCCCCACTTGGATTCTCGGCTTTCCCTAAGGAGAAGGGGTGCGGGGTGGGAGGGCGGGGGATGGGCTGCACACTCGCTGCTGCCCTTCTGCAGTGGAGTGACTCCCTCACTGTTGTAAAGCACCTACTACGTACTCTGCACCAGGCAAGCCAAGTGCCACACGTGCTTGGCTGCACCCACGACTCTGTAAGGCTGGCACGGCTAACTCGAATTTACAAATGAAGAATCCGAGGTTCTGAGACACAGAGCTGCTAAGGCATGGAATCAAGATTCGAACCCAGATCCCTCTTCCAGCCCCCAGCCCCCATGGCATCCTAAGGGAAACCATTCCATTTTCTTGCCGTTGCTGCTGTGGATGATAATAAACATCACAACTGCCATTTATTGGGCATCTACTGCTTGTCAAGTATTATTCTAGGAAATTTTAAGTGCAATAAAAGTGTCTGTCTCAGTGAAGACCTTTTTATTTGCAAGTGAAGAAATCCAACTCATACTGGCTTAAGTAAAATGGTTATTTATTGGCTCACATAATAGGCAGGTCCGGGGCGGATGTCTGCACAGCCAGGTCTGGGGGCTAACTGCGGTCTCCTGGTTTCCCCATTCCATTCTGCTCAGCTCCATCCCTCTCCCGGTACAACTGCATTCTCCCCTGCTGGGCTGGGGCTCACACCCTGTGGCTGGCCCTGGATTCCCATTCTCCCGGCTTCCTCACCCCAGGGGAGCAGAGACCTTCTCTCACTCACCCAGGGTGCGTGCAGTCATTCCAGGGCAGACCTTCGACTGGCTTTCCTCTGGCCCACCCCTGGGCAGTACTTCCAGGGTAACGGAATCTGCACAGGCCACATAGTCACCGACTCCCTCCCCCGAGGGCATGGTGGGGGCAGTCCCACTGGAAGTATTAATGCTGTGCAAAGAAAGGACGGTATATACCCCGTGCAGACTATACTCTCACACAACCCTGTGAGAAACGTGCAATGCCACTTTGCATTGTATAGATGAGGACACGAAGGGCCAGAAAACATGGATAACTGTCCAGGTCCCATCGCCCGTAGGGGGCCATGGACAACTCATTTAGACTCACTCTAGTGACTATCGAGAGGACTGGGACTCAGTTAAATTGAATGGATAAAGTACGACGGGTGGCCCCCCCCAAACTGGGATTATCTTCTGGAGAGTGGACCCCTTTAGTACAGGCTTTCCCTACTAGGTGAGTGTTCTAGGAACCCATCTGCATCAGTGTACCAGCTGGTATTGTTGTGAGAGGCTGTGTTTGGCTTCAGTGGATTTTTTCTGAAGACTCTTTCAAGGTGTTCGCCCATTTCACGATGGGTGATTTACGAGCACACCTGCCCACACCGCGCTGAGTGTTCAGCAGTTTTTGACCAAAAACAGCATGACACCTGTGCTCCACCCTCCCTGTTCACCTGATCTCGCCCCAAGTGACTTTTGCTTTGTTTCCCCGGATGAAAAAAAGTCCTCAAAGGGAAACAGTTTGCTGACATGGGAAGAGGTGAAACAAAAAACAGCAGAAGCACTAAAAGGCATCAAAATCAACAAGTCCAAAAGCTGTTTTTGAGCAGTGGAAAAAAAACGTCTCGATAGGTGCATTGCATCAAATGGAGAGTACTTTGAAGGTGACTGAAGTTTGAACATGTAAGAATAAATACACAATTTTTAATAAATAAATTCCAGGTTTTGGGGGGCCCCCCTCGTTTTATTGAGCACCTACTGTGTGCAAGGCTTCTGAGAGAAGCAGGAGACACGGGGCATCTACAGTCTACTAGGGAATCCAGAGTTAAAAACCAACGACGGATTTGAACAATGGGTGCAGGCCACAGGAGAAAGGCTGTCGGAGGCTGGAGGTGATTAATTGCTAAATGAGTGGTACAGACAGTAATTGCTGGAGGAGTTCATAGGAGAGAGCGAACTGTGGGTTGCAGTCAGGAAAGCTTTTCTGAAAGAGAGAGACTCTGAACTTGGCCTGGAAGGACAGGAGACTTTGAAGAGGCAGAGAGGAAAGGGCAGGGACCTCCCGCATGGATCCCAGGGCGCTCGCTGCCCAGGCACTTGGGGCTCTGCAATTCTGTGGCTTAGAAAAGCTCCCCGGGGCCCTGTTTAAAACCTCCCAAGCTCTCCCATAATCTCCAACCCCCAACGCTGCCACTAGTGAGCTGTGTGACCTTGGGCAAGGCGCTTTCCCTCTCTGAACTCAGAGTTTCCATCCATAAACTGGGAGACAGGATTCCTGCTCTGCATACCTCGCCAGATTGTTGTGAAGATGGAATGAAATTATGTGCATGAAAGTGCCTTGGGGAACCATAACGCGCTTTGTACATATGAGCGAGGATTACATGGATGCCTCCGATGCACTTATTCTTAGCCTCGGGGCTCCCGACAATGTGTCAAGGAAGGCTTGTTGCTCTCCCCTCCCCTCTCTTGAGCCCCAAGCTTTATTTCAAGATGGCATAGTGTGTAAAAGGATTTTAAGACAAAAATCACCTGCTTCCCAGACCTGGCACAGCCACTTTCTATTTGTCTTGCCTGAGGAAGCTTATCCCTCTTAAGCCCCAGTGTGAGAGTTAACAGAAGTAACGTGGGTAAGTGCCCAGTCCAGCACCTGGCTCACAGGAGATCAAAGTGCATTTATTCCAAACAACTTCACATCACATTGTTCGGAAGCATCTAGGGCCTGGACAATGGAATGCGCTGATTGGCCAGACTCAGGTCACATGGCCATGGCCCTGGAGGAAGGCGGGGCCACACTCCAGCCTCGCCCAAGAGAGCTGGTGGGAGGTGTGCTGACTTATCATTTATCTCAGGGGTCAGCAGCAATGGCTTGTTTCCGTGCTACCTACAAGCTCAGAATAATTTTTACATTTTGAAGGGTTTAATTAAAAAAAAATAAAAGACTACTCCAGAGATTTATGTGGCCTACAAAGCCTAAAATATTACCATCTGGCTTTTCACAGGAAGTTTGCTGACCCCTGATCCATTTCCTTGTAAGCACAAATGAACCAGCTTATTCTTCTGAAATCCAACATTTAATGAGTCTAATGAGAGGGCTCTTCGTAGAGCAATGTAAGATTGTTTCTGACTCAGGAGAGGTTTTGGGAGGTGTATGAGTCAGCTCCGAACCATGAAGACAGAAACTGCTCTGAGTATTTAAAATGGGGTGGGGGCCCTGACCTGTGTGGTTCAGTTGTTTGGGTGTCGTCCCACAAAGTGAAAGGTCACTGACTCCCGATCAGGGCACGTGGCTGGGTTGCAGGTTTGGTCCCTGGTCAGGGTGTGTATGAGATCGAGGTTTCTCTCATCCTGTTTCTCTCCCTAGCTTTCTCCCTCCCTTCCTCCTCTCTAAAAATAAACAAATAAAATCTTTAAAACTGGAGTGGGTAGGGGTGGAGGGAGGGCCTCAATATAAGGAATCAGCATTTACAGATGATGGAAGAGCTGAAAATTCAAACAGAGGAAGGTGCTACCCCCCTGGCTAGAGGGAAAGGGCGGAGGGGGTGACTGCAGCCCAGGGCCCATGCTCCAGGGGAAGCTGGAGCCACCACAGCCCTGCCCGGTGGGAGCTGGACTCGAGGAGGAGAGGCGGCCACTTGCTGCAGAGCCACCTGAGCAGAAAGGGAGGGAGAAACACCTTGGCTTCACCCCCACCGGGTCCCAGTCCTTTCTTTTCCAACAGCGCCTCCTCTTGGCTAAACCTGGCCAAAAGCCAGTTTCTGTGGAATCTCTGAAATTCAGCCTGCAGTGCCTGGCCCTCTGCTTTCTGGACTTGAACTTGGGTACCATGAGGGAATGAGGCAAACAGGTCCCCATCCACCAGGAGGGGGGGAGCAGATTCTGCCGGTTCAATCCCTCTGAAGGCCCTTGACAAGGCTAAACGCCTGGGGCCGTAAAAGTGTGTTTCTGTGTCTCTGTTGGGGGATGAGGCTTCAAACCGCTTGGTGGCTTGTAACCTGTGACAGCTGTGTCCACGTTCATTGACGCTTGTTTGTAATGTACAGGCAGCTTCTATTTAATTAGTGCTAAGTGGTTAATCCTCTCTCAATTCGATTATTTCCTTTTCCTTGTGGGCACACAGGTGTAGAGAGTTTCCCTAGGTGCGACATTCCCCGGCCCCCTTCTGGAGGATTCCATGCTTGCGGTCCCCTTAAAATGACCTTCCTGACTCTCGTCACTCCCGTGTGTAGCCGGCACCCTTGTTTTTCTCTTTTCCACTCTGTTTCTGAGCACATTAATCTAGTTATGAAGAAAACTCTATATCACAGCTGTAAATAGAAACTCGGGATTGTATATGCCATCAATATAAATAAATACCATGAAACAAAATCAGTGTTAATTAAATTCTGGCTAGATCCTCCTGCCTTGGCAAAGGGCGTGAGCATAAGGCTCTTTGTTAAAATGGGAAAACATTAACAATACAAAGGAGAGGTGGAGAAGCGGAGCCACGAGGGGCAGCCTTCTTGTTGTAATCGGAAGGGTTGGAACAGAACTGGAAGGGGGGGTTGCTCTCACCTGTGTGATTGGATTCGATCAGTGTTACTGATGTCGTTTCTCTTTCCACCCGAAATCACACTAAATTTGTCACACCATGGGGAACCCGACACAAGGGCTTTCTTTTGCCCTCTGCTCTGTTAATCTCTCCTTGAACATTTTCTCAGCCCTTTTCCCATTTCTATCGGGTTCTGACATACCATTCGGTCATTGTTTACCCTTCCTAAAGCTGCGCAATCTGAAGAAGTAAATGAATGCTCGAAGACTCTCTCCTTTCTTTGGTTAATTAAACCAATGCCCCGGAAACGAGCGAGCGAGTCCTGTGGACGCTCTATTTGCTGACGAAGGGCCGGGGTAGCTCGTGTTTACTCTTCCGCCTTGTGAAAATTTAAAATTGGCTATTTGTTCATTTTTTTAACTGAATTTATTGGGTGATATTGGTTAATGAAATTACACAGACTTCAGGTGTACGATTCTATAACACATCGTCTGTATATGGTGGTGTGTGTTCCCCATGCAAAGTCAAGTCTCCCTCCATCACCATTTATCCCCCTTCACCTTCTTGTACGTCCCCCCACACCCCTTTCCCACTGGTATTCACCATGCTGTTGTCTGTGTTTATGAGGGTTTTTTTCCTTAATTTTTTCTCCTTTTTCACTAAGCCTCTCAACCCCCCTCCTCTAAGGTCGTCAGTCTGTTCTCTGAGTCTGCTTCGATTTTGTTTATTTTTTCATTAGATTCCACATATGAGTGAAATCATATGGTATTTGTCTTTCTCTAACTGGCTTGTTTCACTTAGCATAATATTCTCAAGGTCTATTCATGTGTCAGAAAGGTAAGATTTCCTTCTTTTTTGTGGCTGAGTAGTATTCCACTGTGTAAATATACCACAGCTTTTTTATCTGCTCACCTACTGATGGGCCCTTGGGCTGCTGCCAGATCTTGGCTATTGGAAATAATGCTGCAATGAACATAGAGGTGTATATGAATCAGTGTTTTGGGTTTCTTTGGATATATTCCCAGAAGTGGAATCACTGGGTAAAAAGGCAGTTCCATTTTCAATGTTTTGGGGTAACTCCATCCTGTTTTCCGCAGTGACCACACCAGTCTGCATTCCCACCAACAGGGCACGAGGGGTCCCCTTTCTCCACGTCCTCGCCAGCACTTGTTGTCTGTTGATTTATTGATGGTAGCCATTCTGACAGGTGTCAGGTGATATCTTATTTCGGTGTTAATTTGCATGTCTCTGATGATTAGTGACGTTGAGCTGAAGTTTGTTTTTTAGAAACATCATTTTGGTGATTAAGTTATGAACAGTTACTTATAAATAGTTACAACTTATCTGTCATCTGTATCAACATTTATGACTTAATGACACGGTTTTTATGCAGTTACTGGTGTTTGTGGATGTTGTCAATGTGATGGCATATTCAGCTGAATTTTGGGGAAATACACCTAAGTTATAAATGTGTGTGTGTAGTGTTATATGCTGCATATGACACATTGCATATTATATAGGATATTTCTTAAGTACTTGCTAAATGTTAGACTCTCTAAGGGAAGTGCTTTATGTGACCTTAATCCTCACAACAACCCCATGGGATAGAACTAGTGTAATCCTCCTTTTTCCAGAAAGTAGCAGGCTCAGAGAGGTCAAGTCGCTTTCCCGAGGTAATGGGGCTCTGAGCATCGAAACTGGGATTGAATTCAGGCTTGTCTGACCCCAGAGCCGACGGCCAACACCACAGCACTTCATTGCTGCTCTCATCTGGCTACAATCCCTCGATGGGGAAACTGAGGCCACAGACAGGACTAGCCTTGCTGTGGCCTTATTGCTATCAGCCGAGTTTGTGGGTGTGCCAGCTCTTTGCCTCTCATTGCCCTTTCCCAGGCACTTAAAAAATATTTTATTTATTTATTTTTAGAGAGAGGGCAGAAGGAGAAAGAGAGGGAGAGAAACCTCAATGTGTGGTGGCTTTTCGCACGCCCCCTACTGGGGACCTGGCCCACAACCCAGGCAGGTGCCCTAGACTGGGTGGGAATCAAACCAGCGACCCTTCAGTCTACAGGCCGGCGCTCAATCCACTGAGCCCCACCAGCCAGGGCTCCCGCGCATTTCTGACCCCTGCAATTGCCGACACAGAACAGCCTCAGTTGTCTGCCTGGCCAACCGTCCTGGGAGGACTGTCTCCGATCAACGGAAAATATTACCACTGCTGTGATTCCTTCTAATCCTCCTGCCTTTTCTTCTGAAGCTTTTTCCCCCTGCAGGTCCTAATGTGATTATTTGTGTAGCAGACAAACATACAAATGTACATGGCTTTGAATTATGGGGAGTACCAGGATAGGCTGTATTTAAAACAACGACTCTATTACTCAGAGCTGAGAAGACTGGAGTAGCATTATTAGGAGGCCTTCTGCGAAGTTTGCTGTGGGGTTCTGTTTGCTAGCATTGATTCTACCTTCGTTCAGATTCCACTGATAACCAGCAGTTGGCCTACTAAGTGCAAGGCCCAATACTGGGGTGGGAGGGGGTGGTGGGCACAAAGAGAAATAAAACTTCTGGTCTTGAGGGATGTCCTGCCTTCTTTTCTTGCTCTCTGCCCCTCTGGGTACCTTCCTTCCTGCCTTCCTTTCCTGTCTCTTTCCTTTCCTCCCTTGTCTTTCTTCTCCCTTCCATCTCCCACTGCCTGCCCCCCTTACTTCAACTGTTTTTGGGTCCCATTATATTTCTGGGCACCCTGCTAAGACATTCACACAAAGATGAATCATGATCTGTTTCATGAAGGAGCTAACAATTTGCTTGAGTTGAACGTGGCTAAGCAGGAAGGATCCTTTACAATCATGCCAACATCCTGTTTTAAAGTTGGATAAGCAGAATAACCAGAGAGGTTAATTGATTTCCCCAGGGTCACACAGCTGGAGAGCTGCAGCTCAGAGTTATCGCTCAGATTTCCATTGTTCTATCACAGTGGGGGAAATGCCGTTAGGATCTGTACTAATATTGGGAACTGAAGGAATGCCGTGCCCTTCGAAAGGCCTGCTGCGGTGGATAGGAGACAAAAGAGGGCAGCCGATGGGCCAACAACGAGAAACCTTGTGTTCCGCCATCAGGCATCAAAATGGCCTAGGAGGAAAGCATCCAGCCTTCTGTTGATGATCCTGGTAGATTCTCCTCCTTCCCTTGGTCATAATGGCCACTCTGGCTTGAAATAAAGCCTCCAGCTGGGCCCTCTGAAGCGAGGTATGACAAAGCCCAGGAAACTGACCCTAAGAGGGGATCTCCACCTTGACCCTTTGCTTGTCTTACTTTCTCTTAGATACACGGCTCATTCATGGACTACGACCTTGGCACAGAGCCCACCTTCTACCCTGCCCTTAAACAGGGGACAGGCCCCATAGTGCCAGGCCCAATCTAGCCTCCTCTGCTGAGAACTGGGTTCAAACTCGACAGCCAGGCCATGCGGGTCGCAGCAGAGCCTCAGCATCCAGCTAGGTCCTCCTTACAGATGCCTCGGTCCAGCCAGCCAGGTTAACCTGGGATGAGTCCTAAACAGGAGCTCACTGACTCCTCACCTTACTGCTCCTGCCAGCCCCCTCTGTGGTCCTCTAGCCCTTCAGCACTGCTCCTCCAAGCTCTTGGGGTCACAGCCCCCTTGACTCTTACCCCAGTGTCCCGACCATGCCCAAGTTTAAGCAACAAAAGCCCAGGAGGGCCACCACTGCAGTCGGCCAGGTGTGGGGCATGATGGCAACCCAGTGAATGGGGGAGGGGTGGGTGGGGTGAGCCCGGCCTTGAGCAAATGACGAGCCCTCTGTGGCTCAGACTTCTCCCCTGCAAATGGCATAGTGAGGGGTCTCGCCTCGCATAACTTTTCGGAGGATTAAATGTCGGCTCATGGGACGCACTTGAAACAGTAGCACGCAGCGAGCCCGGGATACACAGGGCTTTAGTTTTCACACCTGGCACTCTCACTCTCTGTCAGGTGGGTAGCTCCATCCCTCCCTCTGGGCAGCTGGGTCTGATTCTGCTCCCAAATCCCAGCACTTCTTGCTATGTCCATCAATGCTTCCTCCATCCCCCAGGTTCACAGAAGACACAGTCGTTACTGACCGCCTGCTCCATTCAAGGCTCAGCGAGGCCCGCCAGCCTCGAGACCCCAGGCGACCTCTCTCTGCACCCCCTTCTCTCCCCTGGAAAGCAGGCCTGCAGACATTGCTCGCCTCCGGGGCTGTGGGCAGGAAGTAGTGCATGAATTGTACGGGGGCACAGTGAGCGTGCAGTAACGGATCCGAGCTCTGTGGACTGTGACACAAGCCTCACGTCCAAGGTCCTCACAGACCCTGCTTCTCCCGCTGTATCTGGCCTACCTCTTCCCGCCTCCCTGAATCCAAAACAAATGCCGTGCGGTCGTGTTCTCACTCCCAGACCAGGTGGCTGGCTTGTCCCCCCGGGTTCCACCCCTTGAGTTGCCCAAGGGTTCCTTGCCAACTTGGGCGTGAACCTCGTGGCCTGTGATAGCTCCTTCGGTAGCTCCCTGTAGTGGAATTGCGCTCAGTAGTTTACAAGGGTCGTCTCAGTTAATCTTTACAATGGCCCTGGGTAGTCGGTTATAACAGGATCACCATTCTATGGATGAGGAAACTGAGGCTCAGAGAAGTTAGGAATTCTCCCAGGCTCACAGGCACACTGAGAGGTGGGTCTGGGACTCAAATGACCAGAGCCTGAGGTCTTTCCCCTCAGTCCATCCCTTCTCTTTTCTAGGGGAGGCGTTTCTCGCCTTGTGTCCCCCTCCCCCTCCAGGCATAGCACACCCACCCTCCCTGGCCGCCTCCCGGGACGGCAGTCTCCCTTTGTCACCTACATCCCTGTGGTAGGGGGAAGGCTGTCCATCCTCCAGGATCTCCAGAGCTGCCCTCTCTCAAAATGAAGAGCTTCCCAAACAGGCCTCCGATCAGACTCTGTAGGCCCTGGCCCTGGCCCTGGCCTTCACCCCTGGTCCTTCCTGCTGCCTCTTGAGGTCATTCCTTCCAGGACACAGTCACATCCTCCTGTGACTCATTCATCTCTCTCCATTTCTCAACACACACATTCCCAGGGCTGATGGCTTGATGCCTCTCCAGGTGCTCACGGGCCCTGTGTGGCCCAGAACCCAGAGCAATGGGGAGGACTTAGCCCTCCCATAAAACAGTTTGCCGATGTGCGCTCCAGTAATGCAGACTCTGTAAGTGCGCCCCCACAAAGGAACTCCTTCACCGAAAGACTCAGGGAAACCCCACGTCGACAACTCCATCTTGAGCAATGCCTGGGTAAGCAAGCTGATGTAATTTTGTTGAATCCAACACCTTCCAAATGTAGTTGGTAATAGGACTCTGCTTTTTTTTTATTTTTCCCTTTGCGGTTCAGTTAACATCCCGAAGAAGCTCGAGGGCAGACCGTGATGTGGACCAGTCCAGTGGCCACACGCACAGTCTCACCCACGCAAAGTACAAATCACCCCACATTTGCCTAAGAATTCAACTCACCCTTCAAGGTCCCATTGGAAGCCCACCCCTTGCAGGAAGTTTTTCTCGATTCCTTCAGGTAGAAAGAATCTTTGCCTTCTAAAAATCTTCATGTCAGGGATTGTTCCTAGTGACTTTGAAGCAGGAACAGGGTGTCACGCTGCTTGAGATGAACTTTGAATCAGATGCAAGTTTGAGTCCTGGTCCTGCCTCTTATGAACTGCGGGACCTTGAACTTTTCTCAGCTCCATGTGTAACAGCTTCCTCATCTGCATGGTGGGACAATAGTAGACCTGTGTGCAGCGTTTTCACATCAACAGCTCAGCACAGCATATGGCACATAGTAGGCATTTCACGAGTGGTGGTGGCCACTATTACTGTTGTTATTATTATCACCACCATTAGGGACATTGATGTCTATTTCTTGAATTGAGCTGTAGTTTGTGCCAGGACAGAGGGGCCACTTGGAGTGTGTCCCCAGCCACAGAGGTTAACCTGAAGGTCGTCAACACTGACCTCACATAAATCCTGCCCCCCTCTATTCCCCCCCTATGCTCTGGCATGGAAGCAGTGAATGGGGTGTCTCGCACCCTGAGCCAGCTCCAAGAAAGAGGCTGAGTCTGGGGGCTGGGCTCCCTCCACGTGAGAGCACAGAGTTGCTCCCTCTTTTCCGTAGCAGGAAAGCCTGGGGTCTGGTGTGGGGTTAATGAGTCTCTCTCTCTCTCTCTCTCTGCAGTAGTCTGACAAATGGCTCCTCCCTACCCTGCCCCTCTCTGCAACCTCTAGGTCCTTTCTTTGGCTGCTCCCTGCCTGGTGGAGACCTTTGAGTAGACCATTATTGCTTAATTACTGGCTAAACGGTCTCATTTGTTCTCCATTTGTCAGCGGTGAGTCCGGGTAGGGGCAGCCAAGAGAATTTTGAAATTCCTCATTGAGCTCTGGCTCTGGGCAATGAAGGCCCCTGGGTCTCCTTCCTCTCCTGCTGGCGAGGCTGGGCACAGAGAAGATGGAGCGGCTCCTGGAGCTGGTGTTGGCTGTCCTTCCCACCACCATCTGCACTGCTGTCTCCACTCTCCTCCTTGCTTTTCTCTTCCTTGTCCCTCCCTGCCTTTACTTGACCTCAGCTCAGTAGGGGAGAATGAACCTGGATTCTGCAACCGTGAAACCCAGTCTGTGTAGCCCTGGCCAAGTGGGTGACCGAGTGTCCGCGTCTTCATATGCAAAATGGTGTAATAGCAGCACGAGCCTCCCAGTGGCACAGCGAGTGTGATGTAAGAGTGAATTTCCATTGTCAGCGACAGTTGTGTATGTTGTACAATTACTAATTTTAATTATCTTTTCGTCCCCTACACGATCCATCTCACCCCTCTGTGTCACTTTTATAGAGACCTTCCGTGAAGGTGGGGGAGTGAGGCGTGGGCCGCTCTCTCAGGCTGTCACTGTCTTCTGCTTCCCACACACCCCCTCATCTCCTTTCCCCTCTGCAGTGTCCCGCATGGGTGATGTGAGTCCAGGAGGACAAATTCAATAATGCTGTTGAAAAACCTTTCCTGTGCTCTTTTTCCTATGTGAAAACCCACCTGATTAATAAATGGATGATTTAAAGGGCAGGTATGTAGGCAGCCAGCAGATGAGTTGGCTGGGCCTCTCGATGAAGTAAAGCTGGGTGCACAAGGCTGTTGTAGGTCACATCCCGTGGGAAGCTGACTCCAAGACGGGGCGTGGGGTGCAGGGTGTTTACTAGGAAATGCTCTTGGGAATGGCAGCCATGGGAAGGCTAGGAAGGAAGCAGGACTGGGAAGAGGGAGAATGTGAGGTGGGACAGAGTCCCAAAATGACCTTGGCCAGCCAGAGCTGGAGTGACTTTTCAGAATATGTCACGTTGGGGGTGGTGGGCTGGGCCTGTATACCATTGGGCCAATCGGTCCCTGGGTGTAGGCTGCCCTGGGAAGAGGCTTGGGAGAGGTGGCTCTTCAGGGAAGGCCATCCCTAAAGGGGACCGACAGTCAAGGTTTGTCAGTGGGTGGCCTTCCCAGCAGCTGGGACACCTTCCTGAAGGGCTACCTGGGTGGCGCCTTATGGAGTTCACTCCAGCAGCTCCCAGAACATCTCCTGTGGTCTGGTCCTGACCTATTTATCCCGGGTCTTCCAGGCCCCACTTCTTGTTGGCTGTGCATTTGGTCCCCAGTGCCCTGATCACTCACCTTCAGACCCAAACAGGCAACCAGATGTGGCTTCTGAGTTCTTGGGGATTTTCTGCCCCAGCCTTTGGCCTTCACCTTGAGCCCAGTGCATCCTTCTGCAAAGAAAGGACACGAGCCCCTTCCTTCATCAGCCAGCTCCCGGATTTTTGTGCTTGTGGAAGGGAGCCATGCCACCAATCATGCAAAACAGCAGATAATGCAAAATCATTTACATTTGCCCTTCAGTTGCATTACATGATTACAAGGGGGCGGGGAAGGCGGGATGGGATCAAGTGCGTGCGCTCTGGGTTCAGATCACCTGTGGGTGCCTCTCGGCCCTACCACTTGCTAGCGGTATGACTTTGAGAAAGGTATCAATACTAAACCTTCCTGTGCCTCAGTTTCCTCATCTGTAACAAGCAAGACTTAGTAGTGGCACTTGTCCCATAAAAACGCTGTCAGCATTGAATGCATCAATTCCATGCCAAGCCCTTAGAACAGCGCCCAGGAAATAGGAGTTCGTCTGGACGGTGATGTTCGGTAGAGAGTTTCGTTAAGACCTGTTTGTTACCTGGAGCCATCCTCGCTTAATTGGGGTTAACCCAGAAGAGCTGCAATGGCAGGAGAAGATGTCCTGATGTTAAAGGATTGTCACGGATGTCCCGACAGATGGATCGACTCCAGACAGCATAGTCAGTAGACAGGGCATTGAAGAAGAGGAGTCAGCGCCAGGGACAGCTCCCACAGTCCCCATCACCACAGGATCAGTCTCTTCCTAAAGGACAACAAACACACAGACTGTCAACTGCTCGTCTCCCAGGCCTCCTGGCGAGCTGAGGGCCCTGACCGCTCGTAGATCAGTGCTCGTCCCGCTTTCTGTCCTGATCCCTGCAGGCAGTAGAAAAAGGAGCCAGGGAGCCGCCAGAGGGAGATTCGAGCCTTGAGCCCACCTTTGATAGCTGCACGTACTTGGGGCTGGGGACAGACAGGGTAGGATCCCCCTCTCTGGTCTGGGACACTTTTCTCATCTATAAAGCAAGGGGTGACTTGCCAGGTTCTGACCAACTTCTGGGCCTGGGTGGGCCTCTGGGGGTGGAGGCCATGGATCCGAGGGGCCAGCAGATGGCAGCCTCTATCCTGCGTCCACCCTCAAGGCAAAGTTTCCCGACTGGTGCCGCCGTAGGCCACCTCTGAGCATCTCTAAATCCGCCACAGGGAGCGCAGCCCTTGAAGCCTGGGTGTCTCAGCTCTCGCCATCACCCCTCTGTTACCTACCTCTCTAAGCCCTAGACCTCTAGCTCCCATCATGATCCATGACCACTGGGGCCAGAACCAGGCCTTTGAGAATACCTTTGCCCTGCTTCTCCGTCTGATTCCCTGTTACTGCCCGGTTCAGAGGCATTTCAATGCTCCCTTCGTTCCTGCAGAGGTCTGCATTGCAGGGTTTGGGCAACAAGCCACCAGTCTCTTCCTCCTTCCCTGCCACCCCTCTGGTCTTCCCCTATGGGGTGCTCTGAGCCAGCACGCAGAGGGGACCAGGCTCAGGATAGGAGGGAGAATGATGTAGCAGCCTGGATCTCTCGCGGGGGGGCTTGTGTTTGCTGGGAGCGGGAGGCGATGTTCTTTGAGTCACAGGAGATGAAGAAGTGGAAAGACGCCCTGAGCCATGAGGGCGGTGGATAACTTCACAATCATTATTGAGCACCTGCTCTGTGCCAAGCACATATCTAACCCACAGCGTGTGAAACAGGTACTACTGTTATGGGGAAGTCGATAGTCAGGGAGGTGAAAGCGTTTACTGAAGGTCATGCAGCGAAGACGAGGCAAAACCAAGCATCACAGCGTCTGACTTTGGAGGTGAATTAGGCCGTGTGGGAGGAGCCTCAAGCAGGAGTCAACCCGAATGAGTTCTGGTTTTGACTCCTGCCTTGAACTGCAGTTGTGTGACGTGACCTTGGAGAAGGCAGTCTTCTCTCCCCGGACCTCGGTTTCTCCATTTGAAAATGGTAAGATTGGACTAGGATGCTCCTTAGAGGAGTCTATGAATAGACTCCTCTGGGACCAGTGCTCTTTAAAAACTGTTTGCAAGAACCCACATATGCACAAGCCCAGCCTTATGTACAAGCAGAGTAGGCGGCAGCCTGGATGGCGTGAGTGACAGCTGTTGGGAAGGGTCCCTGCTAGAAATATCTCACTCCCTCTTCCCACTGCCGAAGTGCCTGGAGCTTCACCGTTGTAGAATCGTGCCTTCCCCAAGTCCCTATTTCAGAATGCCAGTATCTGGGGAACCAGCAGACTACCGGTATGTCCTTTCCTTGGGGAGGAGGAGAACTTTTGTTTTGATGGATATTGAGACTAGTTTGCACTTCGTGACTTCAAAATAATCCTTCTTCCAATGTGAGTAGGCTTCCCAGCTCAGACTGGGAGAGCAGGAGCCTTCCTTGCATTAACGGGTGTGAAGGGAATGGGAAGGGAGAAAGGAGGATGCTGGCTGCTTTCTGAAGCATCCGAGGCTGTGGATCCAGATAGACGTGGGTTTGAATTCAGGCAACCGTTTGACCTTTTGGGATATGCTCTGACTTCCTCCCTCCCCAAGCCAAAGCCCTGACTTCTCTGGACACCAGCAGGCGCAGGCTGTTGGAACGTGTCTTTCTGGAGGAGGTGGGATCAGAACAGCCTCCACCCTGCCACGTGGGCGTGTTCCCAGAAGACACCCGGAGGCTGGTGCCTGGGAAATGCCAGCCCTCTCCCCTGGCTCCTCCTGGCAAGCCCAGCTCTGCACCCCTCCCTTCCTTTTCAGCAGCCTGTCAGAGACTGATGAATGGAACGCTGTCGTCCTCTTCACCTACCCAACTTCGCCTCCACATCCTCTACCCTGCTCCCTCCAGGAAGCTGGGAAGCTGTTCCCGATGCGGGGGTACTATGGACCATCTGTAAACTAAGGATTACAACAGCCCCCGCCTCACATGGCTCCGCTGGACAGGTAGGATGAGACGGGAGGCTCCCGGCATGGGATGGGTGCTTGATGAATGTTGGTGACACCCTAACCATGGCCAGATGGTGAGTTGCGCCTGAGCCATGGCTACACACATTCTCTCTCTTGTAACCTATTGGTCCCTTTAGCTCCAGAGAACTCAACAAATGACAAGGCTGTAGGGGCACATATGTGACAGGTACATAATAGATACTCAGAATAATACCTACGGCACTTCTTCCTGTGGCACCTCTGGCCCCTGGGGGATCCGTCTGCTCCTGCCCAGCTACCTTTCCTCTTGCTCATCCATCTCCGCTACATGGGCCTTTCCTGGACACACCAGGCACACGCCTGCCTCAGGCTGTGAGCCCGCCCTGGCCCCTTTCCTGGGACAGCTGTCCCAGGTAGCTTTGAGGCTGGCTCCCTTCACATCTCTCTTGGTGCCACCTCAGCAGAGAAGCCTTCCCTGAGTACCCTAGCGAAAACAAGCACCCTAGCATGCCATTCTTCACCATACTTGCCTCTCCCTAGGTTACCTTATGTAGGTCTTTGTTTACCTTCCTATCGTGAGAGGCTAATTGCACAGACCAGTTGCGACGTTCACAACAGTCTTGTCTGGTGCTGTGCCCCCAGCACCTGGCACAGTGCCTGGCACATTGTAGGTGTTCAGCAAACATCTGTTGGAGGAATGAGTGGATTAAGTAATGAATACACGTTGGGTGAGATGATTTGTTTGGTTCATCGTTTCCTAACACAGGTGCTGCCAATCTATACAGGGTGCCAAGGGCTGCCCAGGGATTCTAGAGCCATCCTCCACTGTTTGGAGAGTACAAGGGATCATGCTTACCTGGAATTAAAACCACACTGCCTGTAATAAATAACATTCACCCTGTAATAATTCATTCAACAAACACTTCCTGAGCACCTGCTAGATGCCAGGCACAGTGTCCGGCGTTAGGGTTACGGTGCTGAGACAGACAAACCCATTCGTACTACTTGGCACTCAAGGTGCTACTTTGGCACTCAAGGTATTACTGGGAGATGAGGAGTTTCACCAAGTGGGGTCCTGGGTGCTACGCCGACAGGATCTCTGAGTCACCCCCAGATGGTCCCCCTGCAGGGAGAGCAAATCTGCCTCCTATTGATTTCACCCCTCATTCTTGTTCTGTGAAACCTTTCTATAAGACCACCCTTAAGAACCTGTCCAGCTCCCATGTTCTGTGATTTACTGAGGAGCTCAGGCCGACAGAGGTGCTGGATGCTCCTGATCTTGGGCGGGGGGTTGGGATGCTGAGGGGCAGATCCCAAATGGGGTCCTGCTGAGGCCACACTGAACCCCAGACTCAGAAGATCCCAGGGTCTGCTCTGCTGTGTGGGGATGGTCCTTTGCCTTCGCCAGCATCCCAGCACGGCCTGCTCGGAGCTGCCTTCCCTGAGTGGAGTGGTGAAAGCCAGGCTGAGTGCCAACTTGTTAGGAATAGCTTCCCAGCTTCCTGCAGCCAGGAGGGGGCAGGGCGGGGGACACGGTGATGATGTTGGATAGGGAAGAGGGTGACAGCTTCCTGTCCATCAGAGGCTGACAGGCTGCTGAAAGGGAAGGGAGGGGTGCAGAGCTGGGCTTGCCAGGCAGAGCCAGGGGAGAGTGCTGGCATTTCCCAGGCACCAGCTTCTGGGCCTTTCCTGGGAACAGGCCCACACAGCAGGCTTGGGGGTGGCGGCTGGATTCCACCTCCCACATTCCACAGCCTGTGCGTGCCAAAGGCAGAGATTTGGCTGAGGGAGGGAAGAAGTCACAGCAAAGCACAGAAGGAAGACCTTTGCAATAAAGGTGGTGTCTGTCTCTGGAGAGCGTCCCCCTCCCCTAAAAATGCAAGAAGTATTTAAGTCAGATACCAAGAAGAACATCCTGACTGGCCTGTTGCCCACCAGGAATTGTATTATCAGAGAGGAGTGTGGATACCTGGGTGGAGGTTGCTCTTTCTGACTTTGGAGTCATCTGTACGAATTCTCATTCATTCATTCATTCATTCAACCCTTCTTACCTCACTGTGTACCTGGCTGAGACCTGGGAAAACGAAGATAAATAAGACTAAGCCCCTGCCCTGAAGGGGCGTACGAACAAGACAAGGCATGGACCCAACTACTCCCACACACCGAAGCTGGTGTCGCTGTCACAGAGGGACCAACGATGGGCAGCAGGAGTCAGAGGAGGGAGAGAGGACATGGCACTTGGGACACAGAGGATCCTGGAGGGCTTCCTGTAGGAGGGAATATCCGCCTGGGCCTTATAGTATCTCAAGCTCCCCAGGAGGAGAGAGGGCAGTATGGACAAAGTCCCAGAAGTGGGAGAGTGAAGGCCCAGGTGGAAGTGGAGACCACCATGGGACTGGGGCACCTGGTTTGGGCAGGGGTGCTGAGACAGATGTGGTGGCCAAAGAGGGCTGGGCCACCTGACCCACCCCTGGCCGGTCAGTATGGTCCATTCCCCTACCTATGTGATTGGTTCCAGAATGGCATGTGCTCCAAGATGGCCCAGTGAAAATCGGCCACGGGACCTCTGTTGAAATCACCCCCACAGCTTCTGTCATTTATAACCAAGTCGGTTCAGGCTCTGCTCCCAGAAGACTATAGACTGGAATTTATTTCTCACGGTGCTGGAGGCTGGAGTTCCTAGGTCAGGGCGCCGACAAGGGTGCGCTCTGGTGAGAGCCCCCGTGCTGGGTTACAGAGGGCTGTCCTCTAGCTGTGCCCTCACATGGCGGAGAACAGAGCCGCTCTGGTCCCTCCCTCCCCTTATAAGGGCACCCACCTCATACAGGGGGCTCCACCTCCGTGACCTCATCCAAACCCAGTGACCTCCCAAAGGCCCTAAGTGCCCCATGTGCCCCATGCGAGATTAGGGCTGCAACATTTGAATTTGGGGGGACCCACCTGCCCCATCCACAGCAGAGTTACTTTATGCTCATCCTCTAGGGGAGATGGGGAGACCAGGACCAGGGACATCTGGGTTGAGGTCCAGCTCTGCCCCCCACTCAGAGTGCAGCCTTGGACACATGGCTGCCTTCCTCTTAGGGGGTCTCAGTTTCCGTGCTTGTGGAAGAAAGAACTGGGACGAACTTTGAGGCCCCACCAGCTCATCCACTCTGAATTGACACATCTCCCATGCTCGCCTCCTCTGCATCCTGGTGCCACCGTCTTGTGTGGGTGTGGTTGGGGTGTGGTGGGGGAAGCTCTGCTGAAAATTGAAGAACAGAGCCTGGGGAACCATAACAATTATTGCCTGCGATTTCTTGGCTCACCTGGCTGTGCCTCTGCTTCCCTCCCTGCACAAGCCTGGGGGGAAATTTTTGATGGGGCTTTTCATCTTGCAAGAAGGCAGAACCCTGCCTGGCTCTCACCCTCCGTTTGCAATGGAGGCTCGGAGATGGCCCAGCTGGAGCCCGGGACGAGGAGGCTCATAGGCTCTGACTCCCCAACATCTCCCCCGTCTCTGTTCTGCACAAGACTGGGAAGTTCATTATTTCCCCGACTGGCTTTTCTGGCGAGACTCAAATTAATTTCCCATCTCTCCCCCTCTTCCAAGCCTTGCAATCATTAAATGCCAGGGAAAGTTAAATAAACAGCTGATTTACAGAAGCATTTTCTTTCTTTCCTTCTTCCTTTTTTTTTTTTTTTTTTTAAAGAAAAGCAGGCACCTCTATTAATCAGCTGTGCTGAGAGCAGTCTGATTAAGCAGTCGGCGCACCCTTCGGATGAGCGGCCAGCGGGCCTAGCGCTGGGTGAGAGGCTCCTAATCAGAGATTAAAAATAACCCAGGCTCCTGCCCAGGCCCCCAGCCCCTCAGAGGCCAGGACCAAGCCTTTTCTGCAGGCAGGGGTGAAGCCAGGCACCTGGCCCCGACCCCCTGGGTCTCTTCACTGTTCTCAGCTGAAAGGCTTTTTACCAATAATTTCACTCAACTCCACTATTGTATAGACTCAGAGATGGGAAGGGACCTGCCCAGGGTCACACAGCAAGGTCGTGACAGCGCTGGGATTTACAACCCTGAATCCCCATTTAGGGATAAAGAGGTTTCCAGAGCTGAATGCCTTGAATAACTTGACAAAAAAAAAAGGAAGCACACACACGTCCTGGCACTGTCCGCCGGCCCCAACAGGCATGCGCACAGGTATGCTGTTTCCTCATTCACGGGGAGCCACACCTGCCCTGGAGCTGGCACCTGAACTGGATCTCTGTGTTGTCCCTGGACAGCAGAGTGATTTCCCGTCTACCCTCCCATAACATCTCCTGGGACTGTCCTGGCTGAATGGAGGACTGTGTCCACCAATTAATCTTGTGCCCTCAGGGCCCTGGAAGCTTTCTGCAACCTCCTGGGGACTTCAGCACCGCAGGGAGCCCTGTGGGCCATGCCAGCAACCCTGGGTTCCAGTCCTTCCTCTCCCCTCAATGGCTGGTGACTCTGGGTCCCTTGGGACTCACCACCTTTTTGTGAAAATGGAGACAGAAGTGTTTTCTTCACAAGGCCATGGTGGAGATTGAGAGGATTTATAAAGCACCCGCTACTGGCCCAGGTCCCAGGGGGCACTCTGTGCTGTGTCTCCCCGCCTGGGCACAGAGTAGAATCTCAGTAAGTGGATGTGACTCATTATCATCCCATCAGGCATTTACTGAGCAATCGCCCTATGCCGGGTGCTGTGCTCAGCTCAGAGGCAAAGGTGTCTCCATGGAGGAGTGCCCAGGAGGGCGGGTGAGACAGGCACATACAAAACTTATTCCAAATGATGCAGAAAACGCTATAAAAGGTGAAACAGTGGTCACAGCAATACTTAGATTCACATATCTAGGCACTTACTATGTGCTTGGGGGTCTGCATTAAGTGCTTTGCCTCTTAATAAATTCTCATCAACTCTATGAGGTTCTTACTTTTATTTTATAGATGAGGAAACTGAGGCACAGGGAGGGTTAGGAACTTGCCCAAGGTCATGCAGCTGAGAGATGGTGAAAAGGGCAGTGGAAGCACAGAGGGAGAGACGATGCCAGAGGGGGATCAGGTCCGGAAGGGAGAGCTTTGGGGTGGGCCTTGAATCCTGAGACTTCCCTCCCTTCTTTCCGATCCCTCCACCTGCCCCCCACCCCCAGGCATCCCACTGCTTGACTCTGAAAGGACACTGTCACAGAGGCCCAGTAGCTCATTTTCAATCAGGACCTGTCCCCAGCACACAAGCAGAGTTAATTAAACCTAGCCATCTCTTCAGCCAGGAATTGAAAAGCCACCTCCTCATAGAACAATTAATATTTACAGCCCCTCCCCTCTCTTCCTTCCTCCCTCCTTCTCTTAATATCTCTCCTTCATCATCTCAGACTCTGCTCGCTGCCCATAAATTAGCATTAAGAAGCCAAGCAGCAAGGAGGAGGGCAGGGACAGAGGGCCCATTTATTCCTCCTGGGACAGGGAGACCCTGCCTGTCAGCAAAGGTTAGGGCTAGCTGCAGCAGCGGCTGGAGACCCAGCTGCTGAGTCACTGGGAGCAAGTGTCTTCACCTCTCTGTTTTCGTGCCCATGTTGCAGGGGTCGTATGGTCTTCCACATAAGACTGTTGTCAGGATGAAATGAGATCCATGTAAAGAAAGTACCAGGCACGGTGCCTACCTATTTCTTTCTTACTCCCAAGGTAGGTGGGACTTCTATTCTAAAGCCAGGTGGGCCTCAGCCTTGCTGTGTGACATCAGGCTGGTTACTTGGTTTCTCTGGGCCTCTGTGGAAAGGAAGGATATGGTGAGCCAGAGGGCAGGCAGTATGGCGCAGTGGTTAAGGGC
Organism: Desmodus rotundus; assembly: GCF_022682495.2. Classification (NCBI taxonomy): domain Eukaryota; kingdom Metazoa; phylum Chordata; class Mammalia; order Chiroptera; family Phyllostomidae; genus Desmodus; species Desmodus rotundus. Next base: position 10,109,765 of record NC_071389.1, read on the forward strand.
CTGTGCTCTTGTATCCCATCCTCTGTGGCTCTGCTGTTTCCTGGCTCTACCAACTCAAGCAAAGACTCGACTCTGTCTCTGTGCCTCAATTTCCTTGACTGTCAAATGGGGCAATACCTCCCCTCTTTGAGGGATCAAAGGTGCTGGTCTATCTGAAGCATTCAGAACAAGGTTAGGACGTAATCAGCGCTAATAGGTGGCAGCTATTCTTACTTCTTTATTGGGTCCGCTCCACCCTCAGATGAGACTAAAGCCAACAGTAAAGCCTGTTCTCGGGATGAACCTGGACTTTCTATACAAAGCGACTCCAGAAAGAAGAGGCCACCACCTTGGCCAGCGGGTCCCCTGTCTAAGATTGTGAAGGGAGGGGTGAGGATTTTGGTGCCTCTGTTTCATCTTTTTGAAAACAGAGCTAATTAAGCTCCACAGGCAGGGCTGGCAGGAGGAATTAAGTGGGATTACAATGCAAAGTTCTTGGCGGGTGGCTCTTCCCTCCATCCACTGCCACCCTCTACTGACAGGCCACTGCAACCCCTGAGAGTCTCCAGCAAACCAGAAGCACTAACTGAGCACCAGCTGCATGCGGGTGTCATGCCAAGTGCTGGGGATGGAGTCAGGCCACAGACCTGGATCTGCCCCCGCTCAGGGCAGCAGTGCGAACCTGACATGCGCTGAACTATAAACAGCGGCTTCAGGCTCTGGGATGTGATGAAGGCTGACCAGGGAGCGATGCTTCTGGAGCAGAGTGGTCAGGCACAGGCACCAGGCCAGAGGGGCTGATAACAAGAGAGGAGCTCCTGAGAACAGGGTACCCCCTGGTTGGCCCTGCCCCAGCCATTTTGAGTGGGAGGCACACTCTGAGGTCTGACCTGAATCCTCCCTGTCGCAAAAGGATCTCCAATGGCATCATCCCACTGATGGATCTTGTGGACCATTTTGGCCAGTGTAAGGTCAGAGAGTGAAATGCGTGTCCTCGTGGGACTCAGAATGAGCTCGGAAGGCAGCCCCCAAGGCAGATTCAGCCACGTTTGGAGCCCTGGTGGCCTTGGGCCGGCCGGGATGATGAGGGGGAGGGGACAACGTCGATGGTGGTGGGTTAGCGCCACCTGCACGGGACAGCTGGACAACTGGACTGTCGGTGCTGAGGTCGACCTGCTCTACACCCTGGAGATGGGCAGCTGTCAGGTGCGCACTGGTTCTTCCTGTTGCTACAATCTCCATCTTTCGGTGTGCTGGGCGGTGAAGCCATCGATGCGTGTTTCCTCGCTGTATCTGAGAGTCAGGCTTTTGGTTTGTGGTGGTGGTTGTTAGGAGTGTGAGCACAGAGAGGACTTGAGGTCACCTCTCTGCTGCCCCCGCAGGTTTCCTTCCCCGGTGCAGCTCTCCCTCTGGTGATGGCCAGCATCGCGCTCTTTTGCAGCGAATGTTGAGTAGAGGAAAGGCCTGTTAAACAGGGGCTCAGAGTCCTTCCACACGTCTTGTCTCAAGTGTCCTTCACTATCGCCATTGACAGGAGAGGACATCAAAGCCCAGAGAGGTTTGGTGACTTGTCTAGGGTCACACAGCACGCCGATCCAACACTGCCAGCCTCTGGTTAAGGGCCCAGAGTGCCAGGCCCCTGTCCCCACCAACACTGCCATTATCTTCGCCATCTCTATGTTAAGGTCTCCCAGTCATTTCTACAACTGCTCTCTCATGTGATCCTCTCCACAGCCCCATGAGCTGGGCGGGACAGTAGCAATCCCACATTATTGTCATTTTTCAAAGGGGACACCTGCAGCTCCGAGAAGGCTCACGCTAGCCTCAGTCACACAGAGCGAGGTGATCCAGCCTGCAGAGCGGGGCAGCCCTCCTGGGAAGGCAGGGCCCCGCTTCTCTGTGTTCGCCGCTCCCCCCCTCCCCCCCCCCCCCAGCTGCCCGCCCAGCACAACTCCAAGGCTCCTCAGCTGAGAGCGCTTGAGGGAGGGGGGTGGGGTAGGCAGGCACCCTCAGAAACTGTTTTATGGTCCTGAGATCCCCAAACACCAACGTGAGATGCTTTTCTCTTAAAGAAGAGAAGACATTCTGAGTTCTGACTACTGGCCCTGCTTTCAACAGAGTGGGACAAAAGCAACAGGAGCCCCGTCCGGGAAGACGGACGGACGATGTCTCCTCGGCAGGAGAACTTTCTTTTTGCCTGGAAGTCTCCTTGGGGGTTTTCAAAAACGTGTCCATGGGAGAATGCGGTGAAACTTGTCACCGGGAGTGTCCAGTGAGTTCAAAGAGCTGGGACTTCCGGGCACTCTGGCCCTGCCATTTCTTCCCCCAGGAGGGCAGTGCATGAAGTCAGACTAAGCCTGTGGGGAGTCCCGCTTGGACTAGTGGGAGCCCTGGCTCCGGGGCCTGGAACCCCCCGGGCTCTTATGGGGATTAAATACATCATGCAGGTAAAGCACTTGGAACAGTGTCTGGCTCCTAGCAGACTCCAAGTACATGAAAACCGTTATTATTACTCTTCACAGCGTTTGTGTACCATCAGGCCGAGGGTAGGAGCTGCGTCTGTAATGCAGTCAGGTTTCAGTCTGGGTGCGGGAATAAGAGGAGAGGGACACTTCTTTGGTCTCCGTCTCTCAGTGTCCTGAAATTCGCACCTCATTGCGTTTACAAAGAAAAACAGTGGTAGCAACAAGACAAAGTGGGGCCCTCCTGGCTGGAGAAGGAGTCTCCCCAGGCCTGGAGGGTCTCGGACAGCGGTCCAGGGAGAGAACAGCCCAGAGGTGGGGCCATGGTGCCAGCACCGTCTCACAAAGCAGCTGTTCTGTTGGCCGCAAAATGTCGTGGGTCCCTGGGCACCAGGCCTGCAGCCCGCGGTTGAGGCTGTGTTGGAACATCATGGGAAGTGACAGGTGTGCCCACAGGGAGCTGAGGGTCTGCGCTCAATCAGGAAGTGACACCTCTGAGTCTGGGGTGCTCGGTCTGGTGTCAAAAAACATTTGAGCTGCCGAGACTTTATGGGTAGCACCATCAGTCTCTCCCTCTCTGACTTTGAGGGAAAGTAGACACAGGCCCTGCCTTGCTCCCCTGTTCCTGCCTTTGTCTGCACCTGTCTCACCCAGAAATGGGCTACAAGAGCCCCGAGGAGGTGGGGGCTGCAGTGTCTCTTCCAGGATTTTGTTCTACACGGACCCCTTCCCACACATCCGCACCCAACACCCAGTATCTGGAGATAAGGCATGCTCCAGGCTGGGGGACCTCGTTCTAAATCACAGGGTCCTGGGTAGGAGGCTGGGCACAGAGCAATGACCACAGTCACTAGAGCTATGTCCATAAAACACTTCTCACATGCTGGGCACCAAAATGCAGTAGCTCTTTTAATTCTCCCAATCCGCCTATGAGGGAGGCGTGACAACCCCCATTTTACAGATGAGAAAGTCGAGGCTCAGAGAGATAAAACAGTTGGTCCCAAATCATAGTTTGAAAGAAGAATCAGGATCTGAACCCAGCTTTGTGGGATTCCATTCTTAATCGCTGCAGTGCCACCCGCTTTGGAAGATGGGAAATGTTTAGTTTTCTTTAATACACTTGCACTCATTCTATTTTTCCTTTCAAAACAGATTTCATAGTTTCTCCATCCACTTGTTTCTTTGATCATGAGAGCAGGACTGGGCCATGGCCTTAGCGTGTGAGTGATAAGGAAGCTGAGGCCCAGAGCGGAGAGGTGACTGGCTGCGAGGGGCAGCCGGGAAGCCTGGTCTCCTGCCTCCTCTCCCTGGAACGCTGGATTAGAGGTAGCTGTGTGTCTGGGAGAAGCCTTCTGCTCATAGGGGGAATGATGACCATAAACTCGTTTCCCAAAGTATCAGTCCCCTCTTTTTGGAGACTGGATTTCGGGAGGTCGTTAACAACGGATGCATCCCCCAGCCTTCCATCCCACCTCCTGTTTTTGAGCTCCCTCCCTTGGCTGCAATTTAACCAAGTAATCCATTAACCGCTATGTGCCCAGAAGGTATTTATATCACCTGTGCGTTTGGAAACTCAGCTGCATTTGAAGTGTGGGCAACAAGCTGATGAGTTGCTTGGGAACCAGGGAGGATCCGGGAAACTTGCCCTGGCTGGCTTCACCTTCCCACGACCCTGAGTGTGCAGTACAGCAAGCCGCCGCCATGGGAGTGGAAGCCGCGTGGGAGGCAGGACAGGCAGATGTGAGTATTGTCATTCCCTTACCTCAACCCTTCCCGTGGCTCCCCACCATCTAGCCGGCCTTCTCCTTTTTTCTATCCTTTCTTCTAAACATCCATCCATCCTCCATCCATCTTAATTTCTTAATTCATTTAATGACACCCTACCTTATCCTGCTCTGATTTTCCTGTTTTCCAAAGCGTTTATCACCTTTCCACACGCTGAAATAATGATCTACCTATCTACCTATTATCTATCATCATTATTCATTGTCTTTCTCCACCACCACTTCTCCTTGCCCAGTGGAATAAAATATCCACAAGGGCAAGAATCTTGGTTACATTTACTGGTATTCTAGTGCTGCTCAGTAGGCGCTTAATACGCGTTTGTTAAACGAGTGAATGAACATGGTTATAATCATATTGAAGAAGATACTAATTTATAGGAATTAAGATAAAGTTGGACCCTTGACAGAATATAAATACATGCCAGTGTCCAGACTCCTGCAGGAATTTTCCTCCCACTTTCCCTTGTGCTTCTTAGGAGGGAAAGGATGAGGTTACAGGCCAATAGGAGGAATTCAAGCACCTCACCTGGCCTTGGGCTCTCCAACACCTGACCCTGCCCTCCTCTCCTGTTACTGTCTAACAGGCCATCCAGTGAGCTGGAATTGCTTGCACTTGTCAAACACACCCTGAGCTCTCTCTTCATACCTCAGGGCCTTTGCACACACTCTTTCCCTGCAGGAATCTCTTTCACCCCCTTGGCCAACTGGAAAACCTTCCGCATGGTATTTGGAACTACGCTCAGATTACACCTTCTTTGGGAAGTCTTTATAGTCTTTTCTTCCTTCCCCTTTGGGGCAAAATTATTCACTCTCTGCCCTGGCGACTCCTTCTATGGAAGAATGTTGCACATCATGAATTTGCTCATTTTTGTCTGTCTCCTCCGTGCCACGGGAGCTCTTCGGGCCAGAAACTATTTCCTCAGTACCTAGGAGAGAGTGACATTTGGGAAATTATAGTAATAATAACTATTTGTGGAATTATCATAATCATAGCAGCTACTGATTATTGGGTACCTGCCAGTTACTGTTCTAAGCAACACTATACGGCAGGAACTATTATTTTCCCTGTTTATATTGAGGAAATAGATGCAGAAAGATTATGGTAATTTAGCCAAGATTACACCTTAATAACCGGCAGAGCCAGAAATAGAACCTGGGCAAGCTGACTCCACAGGCCCTGGGCTGAATGTCTCTGTGGCGTGGGAGACGACTTTCCACGTGTCTGCGTCTCCGTGCTTTCGTCTGCACAGTGAATTGTTAAGGCCGGGTAGTATCTAAGGACTCCTTCGTTGCCCCTGTTGTTACATAGCTAATGGAATTTCATTTCCTTGTTAATCAAATGCCTCCACATAAAGTGCCCAGTCACTGCCTCCAGGAAGGCAGTCTGAGTGGGCAAGGCCTGTCCCCTTGGCCCTCTTTGGTATATTTAATCTAGAGCTAGGACCTCCACGGTCTGAAACCAGGGCACGGAGGAGCTTGGTGTGCACTTTCTGAGGTATTAAGCAGTGAGAAGAAGCGATGAGAGAAGGAGCGAGGTAGATACATCCTCTCCTCCCAGCTCCCCAAACTCATCGCGTGGGTGTGGGCGGCTCCAGCGGTGTGTGGAGAGGGAGAGGGGAACGGCGAGAAGGAACTCAGCAAGCTGTGTTGTTTTAGAGCCCACATGCCCTTTGTGAAAGCCTTCTTCCTGGCTCAGCCCCGGTTTGGCACATGCCCGTGAAATCTCCCAAGACTCTGCCGCCTGTGTCCTTAGTTCTCATGACCCGATCCTTGGACCCCAGGGCCATGGCTGCAGTGATGGACGGGGCCCGGAGGTCACGACACCGACACCTCGTCTCTTCAGACCCCGTGGCAGCTTCCGATTGCTGCTGTGATAAATGTCCATGCATTTAGTGGCTGAACATAACACATGTGGACCCTCCTACAGCTCTGGAGGTCAGGGGTCTGACAGCAGCCTCTGGGGGCCAACGCCAAGTTCATCAGCAGGGCTGGGTCCTTCTGGAGGCTCTGAGGAAGAATGTGCTTCTTTGCCTTTTTTTTAGCTTCTGGAGGCCACCTGCCTTCTTATCTCAGGACCCCTTGCTTTTGTCATCACAGAGTCACTCTGGACTCTGATCTTCTGTCTGCCTTGTGATTACGTCCGGTCACTTGGACAATCCAGGATAATCTTCCTATCTCAGGATCTGCAAGGTCCCTTTCACCATGAAAGGGGACACGTTCACAGGTCCCAGGAATTAGGATGTGGACATCTTTGGGGGTGGGCATTACTCTGCCTCTCGAAGACCCTGGTAATTCCTCCCTGGTAGGAAACACAAGGATTGTTCCCCAGTTATTCCCATTTTTCATTCAAGGAAACAGACCAGGAGGTTGCAGGTCCAGGATGAGAACCCAGGCTTCTTACTCCTACTCTTTAAGTTATTATTACTATATTTATTACTAATTTTCATTATAGTTGATATACACTACATTAGTTTCAGGTGTATAACACGGTGATTTGACATTTATATATATAAGGAAGTGATCGTCACAAGCCTAGTAACCATCTGCCACCATACAAAGTGATGATATTCCCCATGCTGTACATTACATCCCCGTGACTTAATTATTTTATAACTGGAAGTTTCTACTTCTTAATCCTCTTCACCTTTTCCGCCCATGTTGCCGCACCCCTCCCCTCTGGCAAACAGCAGTTTGTTTTCTTCTGTCTACAAGTCTGTTTCTGTTTTGCTTTGTTTGTTCATCTGTGCTGCTTTTGATTCCACATTTAAATAGTAATGACATTCACTGAATGTCTGTGATGGGCCCAGTGCTGTTTAAAGCGCCTTTGCAGATGTTATGTACTGTGCTGCCTCCCGTTTTACTGATGAGAAAACTGAGGTTTAGGGAACTTGGGAAACTTGTGCAAGATCGCAGTGCCATTAAGTGGTGGAGTTGGGATTTGAACCTGGGTCTTCTAATATGAAAACGCACGTGCAGGAGATGCTGCTGGTGCCGCCCCCACCCCAGATCCTCTTTACCAGACCACATACCATCGTCCAGCTGCTGTGAGTGTTGGCTGCTGACAGCTCACAGCTGCTCTCTCTTCCTGAGAACCGTCCTTGGCCTCCAGGAATCATTTCATCAGGAAAGGCCTGGAAGATGACACCCCGCCCCAGGGGGCCCCCAGGAAATAACTGACTGATAAAGGGCGCACAATGATGAACCCATTCAAAGTGGTATCGTGTAGGCTCCAGAGCTCCCTGTGGGGTTAGGCTTCGGATGAACCCGCATCTTTGTTCCACTTCTTCCCCTGCCCCCATCCTACTTCACTCAGCCCCAGGCTTCTCCTGAGAGCTCTTCCTCAATAAATCGCTGGCACGGGGATTCCCATCTCAGGCTCTGCTTGCAGGGGACCTGACCTGAGACACGGTCTCAATTAGGGTTTAGCCAAGGAAGCAGAACAGAGGGGTGCTAAAGAACCAAGGATTTGTTGCAGGAATTTGACCTTATGCAGCAGTGGGGACTGGTTGGAGAGTCTGCACCGGGTCCTGATCCCGCAGTGAGCACGCAGGAAGCTGGGGAAGAAAGACCCCTGCAGGGGTCAGTGGGGAAGACACTGACCCCTGCAAGAACCAGGGAGCACCCAAGCACAAGTGATGAGCAGGAGCTCATGTGTGTCCCCCATCACTGTGGAGCTTCCGACCTGCAGAAGCAGCTAGCACGCTTCACCCTGGGGCTGCACGGCCTGCAGCCTGGGATCTGGAGACTCTGGAGGAGGTGGAGCAGGCGCTGGGGCTGCTGCAGGCCTTGGTGCCACCCCAGCTCGACACGGGGGGTCAAGTGCAAAAGCAAGCACTCTCTCTGATCCTACATGACCTGAGTGTGGGCGTGGGCAGGGCTGCTGCTCTACTTCACTTCTGCCTTCCAAATCCCAAGCCAATTTCTCAACTGCCAACCAAACTCAGAAATAGGAAGGGAAAGGAATTCTGGGAAATGTAGTCCTAGCTTAGCTGACTCAGTAGAAAACCACCAAAGATTACCCATGTCAACTTGGCATATATACATCCTTCTTTTAAGTTCCAAATTAAGATCATAGCAAAATCATACTTAATGCAGCTCTCCCTGGTGCAACTGAAAACACACAAACCTTCTTCTTAAAAGAGGGTACAAGTCTCTTTATCCATCTTTGGGTGGCATCAGACCTTTTCCAGTTGAGTCAAACTCCTCCGTAGACATCCTGTCACATAAATAGTGATGATAAATTAGCTGCTGTTAACGAATCTTATGTTAGATGGTAGGCCAATGAGAGAGGGGGAAAAAGAGTTGATTAACATATACCCAAACATTTTCATACAAAATAAGGAGGAAACACTCAAGTCTATTATCCTCATTTCTTCAACTGGTCGTGTGTGCGATTGTAGCTGGTATTCATAATTTCCTTCTCCTGCTACCCATGTGTTTTCCATTTGCCCTCAGCAAGAACCTTGATCCATCACAGTCCCTTGCCTGACTGGGTGGCTCAACCTTCATTCTTTAAGGGTCTGGGTCATCAGTGTCTCACCTATAGTGGGTCATGTTTTTTATTGGCTTTTATACCAGGCCATGAGGATACTAAGTGACGCCTCAGGGGGTCTCTTGAATTCAGGGTCTCTTCCTGTTTATCTGCTGTGTAACAGTAACTGCTTTCCCTCTGATGTTTGGGATTCATCACTTTAGCTGTACGGAGACCCGTTGCTGTGCCTATCGATTCATTGGCATGGGGAGCCCCAAGCTGCCAGACAGCAGTCTCAACTCCAGTTTAACGGATCATTGTTATCTCTCCTGGTGGAAGCATTCCTCTTTTGGAAGCTAAGACCTCTAGCCCAACAGAACCTAAAGTCATGGAGACATAGCAAAATGTCTACCCCCTGATCCCTAGACCTGGGAATCTGACCTACGGGATGAACAGCGCCACATATTGGTTGCTGGTTTCAGTGCATGGGCTGCTTCCTGGAGAATATTGCTCCAGCCCTGCAAGGTGTTCTCACAAGGTGGGTGCCCTAACTAAGCCTTTAAGAGGATATTGCACCATTTTGTCAGACCAGGTGCTTCAGGGTGATGGAGAGCACGGGAATACCAGCGAGTTAACTGAACACGGGCCCCTCGCCACCCTTCCCTTGCTGTAAACTATTGATATGGTCAGAAGCAAAACTGCGTGGGATGCCGTGATGGTGAAGAAGGCATCTGTAAGTCCACAGATGGTGGTTTTGGCAGAAGCACTGCGGGCAGGGAAGGCAAATCCATACCCAGGGCAAATAAAGTTCTGGCCGAGTGAATGAGAGCAAATCATGGCGCCATATTGGGGGTTTGCTATTGGGCTCTGCAGTTGGTACTTGGGCACTGAGCCATGACTGTAGCCAGATCAGCCTTAATGAGCGAAAGTCTGATTTGCTGAATTCATGCAGAACCTCCATCCTTTCCACCATGGCCATTTTGTTCAGGAGCCCACTGGGCAATGACGAGCTCTTGGCAAAGGGTGGACTGAAATCCACAAATGGACCATTCTGCCCGTCCGATTGTTGAGACCCACCTCTGCTGAAGTCGCTCTTTGATGAGTGTTCGCACAGTTCACATGCATTCGCACGATCTGCCAACTCAAAGTTCTAGACACATGCTTCTCCTCAAGACCTCATTTCACCAATTTCCCAGTTATGTTCCTTCCGAGTGTTGGACTTTTCTGCCAAACCATTAGCCACAGCCCATGAATCGGTGTAGATTCATACCTTTGGCCGTCTCTCCTTCCGGGCTAAGTAAACAATCACGCTCACTGCTCAAAGCGCCGCCACCGGGAAGCTTTTCCTTCACCACTGTCCTGAAGAGTGGGGTGGACGGCTGCAGCTCCCCCTTTTGAGTGATTCCAGAGACGTCTATAGTCCTCAGGCAACTTGCCAGGGAATCCAACGTGAGGCTGTAGGTGTGGGCTGAGAGAGAGGAAGTAATGTAGCGTTTGGAGTATTTGCTGAGGAGACTGACCTGTGTCTTCCCGACCTGCTCGAACTGATGTTTTATGTGCCACTTCCATTTTACGATAAAATTGCTACTGTGAATGTCCAATTGTATGGTTTGCTTGCTTGAACAACAGTCAGTTCAGGATGGGCAGCTCGGAAGGCGGAGTAACTTGGTGGCCCATGATCCAGCTTTCAGTTTCTAAAAGGTTCAGCAGCCATGCACAAGCTGTTTCTCAGAAGGAGAATAAATGTCTTCAGAGGGTGGCATAACTTTCCTCCGGAATCTTAATAGTCTGTGCTCTGATTCAACTATGGGTCTGCCCAAGTGTCCACACAGCATCTCTGTCTGTCTCGGGCCCTCTAAGCATCATCGACTCTTCCAGGTCACACAGCCCAACTGGCAGAGCAGCTTGTGTGTCAGCCTGCACCTGTTGGGGGTAGAGGAGCATGATAAATCCACTTCAGCATCCCAGTATCTTTAAGCATTTGGATACCTTCTTCTGCAATAGGCCAGGGAAGTAGTGTGTGTCGTCGGGACTTCATTTAGCGTAAGCCACCTTTGGATCCAGGTTTTAGTCAATCGACCAAGCACACTGCTGGAGCTGGCCCCAGCTGCTGGTGCTAATGCATTGAATCCGGAATCTCCTGGCAGTGAGTTTGGCCTGATCTGACACTGAATATGTTCCCCGCTCTGATCCAACATTCTCAGAGTTCATTCCCAGAACTACAGAGAAGGGAATGCTGGGAAATGTCATTCTAAGTTGACAGTATAAAACATGGCAGCCACCATGCCTTAGAGTAGTGTACTGCTTGTTTTAGTTTCCAAACAGAATATTTCTTGATATCCCCCGAAGTGAGATTTGTGTCTCTCTAGACCTACAGGGGTCTGTAAGGGCATTCTGTCCCCAGGCCGAAGCCCAAGGTCACTGCCTCTTTCTTTTAAACCCCAAGCCACACCCCTTCTCTATTGAGCCCCCCTGTCTCTTGGTAATACCAATAGCTACCCTCAGCACTTGATGGACATCACCCACCTAATTCTGACACTTAAGGATGAAGGAATCCTCATCCCCTTTTTACAGATGTCAAAACTGAAGCTGAAGGGGAAGGTTGTACAAAGGGCAAGGCGTGGACCTGGAATCCAAACTCGGCTCCCTGCCTCTGTAGCCAGGCTTTATTACAGAGGATTTCACCCCCCACCTTTTTTTTTCTTACCTGCTTCAGTTAAAATCTGACCCAGGCTGTTGTGATGGATTAGATGTGGAATCTCAGAACCATAGACTGACCTTGCTAGATGGGGCCCTAAAGAACACTTTAGAGCTCAGGAAATTGAAGCCCCAAAAAGTGAGGCAATTTGTTCAAGTCAGCCCAGTGGCTCATTGGCCAGGCTTGGGCCAGAAGGCGATGGCCAGAGGTATATATATCTTGGGGGATAAGAACTGAGAGGTTAAATGAGCTTGGCATTCCAAACACGCTCGATGCTGGGATCCACATCAGCCTTAGGCTGAAGTAGGGCCTGTTCAAGGAATTCTATACTTTTTCTTGTTGTTGCCTCTGGTCCCAGTAACCAGGTGCAGCTGGCCAGTGTGGCTCTAACCAAGCTCCATCAAGTGCCCACCTCATTAGCCCAACATCCTTAGACAGAGTCCCTTTTTTCTGATCCTCAGATGCCACTTGGATTGTTTTGGCCTTCTTTGGTGCATAGGGAGTGGGGCTCTGTCTTCTCTGCTTGTCCCAGGAGCAGGACAAGGGAGGCTGATGACTCTTCCTTGAAGGCTGGCCTGATCTTCTGTGTGATCAAAAAAAAAAAAAAAAAGACACAGACAGTATGGTCTTATTTTCAGCACATCCAGGACCAGCTAGTGGGAAAATTCCTGTTCAGGTGCTGGCGCCTACATTTTAGTGGGGACATAATCTAGGGGAACCAGAAAAAAGTGTGATTTCCTCGACGTAGGGCCCATTCAGCTCTCCACCTCTACTCCAAGCCCAAGGAAAGAGCAGGCTCTGGGCGAGGAAGGCGTAGGCTGGGTTCATGCCTCTGTTCAGCAAATACCACCGAGCACCCTGCAGGGGCTGGTGCTGCTGGAGGGGCAGGGGCACACCAGCAACACGACAAACAACATCTCGCCTAGCAGAGTGAGAGTCTAGTGCAGAAAGATGGGTAATTAAATAAATGCAGCACATTACTAGGTTATATTGTGTGGTAAAGGTAATAGGTGATTTGGGGGGAGGAAAAAGCAGAGCAGAGTAAGACGGAGCAGGAGTGAGGGGCAAGAGGGCAAGTTGTGGAATTACGTGAGGTGATACAGGGAGGTGAGGAAGCTGAGGGAAGCTGATACTTGAGCAAAAACTGGCAGGAGGTGAGGAAGGCAGCCTTGTGGGTGTCTGGGGAGGACATGCCAGGCAGGGGGAGCAACCAGTGCAAAGGCCCTGGGGTGGTGGGCGCTGCTGTGTTCCAGGAACAGTGTGGCTGGAGAGATGTGGGAGAGGAGGTCAGAGGGACGGGAGAGGTGGAGGCATTGCTAGATCCATAGCAGATCCATTACTATCTCTGTCTGGTAAGCACTTGGCTTTTATTCTCATTGCAAGCTGTTGAGCAGAGGAGGGACAGGGTAAGTAAATTGCATAGCATGCTGACTTGTTGGTAAAGGTGACTCAGGCTGCTGCACGGAGAACAGACTGCAGGGGAGCGAGGGATGGGGCAGTGGTAGTAACCAGGGGAGCGATGAAGGAGGCTCAGACCAGGAGGGTTGCGGGGTGGGGGGTAGGGGTAGGGGTAGGGGTGGAGTAGCCATCAGATTTGTGAACGTATTTTAAATGTGGAGCCAGAAGAATTTGCTGGCGGATTAGATGTGGGGCATGAGAAGAACAGAGGGTCAAAGACAACATGCAGCTTCTGGGCTCTGGGGTGGGGGGATGTAAAGTAGGACTTCCAGACTGGCGCTGTCACTTCCTGGGCCAGTGAGTTGCTGAACATCTCTGTGCCTCAGTTTCCGCAACTGTAAATTTGAGAGAATAATATTCTCAACTTCCTAAAGTTGTGATGACATCTGACCTGCTACATAGTAAGTACTCAGTAAATATTAGCTGCCATCATCATCACTGTTGTTGTTGGGCTGGAATCCAGAGTAGGTGTCAGCAAACTGCAAGACTGAGAGGCCCATTTTTGTGAGTAAAGAATGATTGGAGCAGCCCTGGCTCGTGTGGCTCAGTGAGTTGAGTGCCAGCCTTCAAGCCAAAGCGTCGTAGGTTCGATTCCCAGTCAGGGCACATGCCTGGGTTGTGGGCTAGGTCCCCGTTAGGGGGCATGCAAGAGGCAACCACACATTGCTGTTTCCCTCTGTTTCTTCCTCCCTTCCCCTCTCTCTGAAAATAAATAAATAAAAAAAATTTTTTTAAAGGATTGGAGCACAGCCACACCCATCCCTTCCCTGTCACCTGTGGCTGCTTTCCTGTTACCAGGGCAGAGTCAAACAGTTCTAACAGACACTGTGCAATTGCCAAGCCAAACATAGTCACTGTCTGGCCCTTTACAGGAAGTTTGCTGACCTCCGCTCTAGAGCCAGTGGGCCCTTCTTGAGAGCATGTTTCAGCAAAGACTTCTCATGCTCTTCCTGAGGGGGAGCTGGGCCCAGGCCTGTACCAGGACAGGGGCGCAGTGGAAGACCTCTGTGTCCCCTGCCATCCCCGGCACTCTGACAGCGTCTTCCCCAGGGCCTGTGGCTCAGTCTGATGCAGGCTCTGGGAGGGATGTGGGGGGCTGCCCGTCCCTTCCTTCCTGAGAGTGTTGTTCTTGGTAATTGCGTGTCCATCACAGCATCTGGGTGACATGATGTTATAGAATTACACGGCCGAGTGGAGGGATTCATAGCTGATGGAGTGCACGGCCTTGGAGAGTCAGATCTCCCAGCAGCTGAGGCGTGTGCCCCGGCCCTGTCCCTGCCTTCTGTCACCCTCTCAGGCTCTGCAGGGCCACTCCGGGCAAAGCTGTCCATCAGCAATGGATTTGGAAAGAAGACAGACCAGCTTGGGAGGTATCTGGCTGGGTCCGCTGCAGCTGTGCCCCTTTCTGGCTCTGTCACCTAGGGCAAGGCATCCAGCCTCTCAGAGCCTCAGTTCTCTCGTGTGGAGAAGCCGAGTGGTTTATGTATTTGGCCCAGGAAGGAAACTCATTTTCTCAGGGACCTTGGCTGCCTGTGACCCAACATCAGGAGCTAATCACGGTGCTTGGCATGTGGTAGGTGCTCAGGAAACATTTGCTGAGTGGATAGAGGGTGAGAGTGGGTGGTGCCCAATCACCACAGTTATTATCGATAGCAATAATTTTGCTATGAGATTGTAGGATTCTCTGAAGCCTAGCATCTGTACCTTCCTGCGACCAGCCGGCAGAGGCCAGCACCAGCTCCAGACACACATGGGGTCTTACCAGCTGCGGAAGGAGGGAAGAAGCCCATGAGGCTGCACATGCACTTGGATTCCACGGGAAGGTGGGTGAGAGAGTGGAGGTTGTGGGCAGCTCTGACGCACAGGGAGACAAGTGATCCATGAAAAGACAGACAGACAGAAAGCTAGACTGACAAATAAATAGAAGACATGAGAAAAGGCAGATAGGCAGGTGGCCAGGCAGGCAGATAAAAAGGTAGGTCCGAGCACCCAGCCCCGCCGCTTCCCTCCACTGTCACCTGTCATGCTCTCTTAGTAAGACAGCTGAGCCCAGAGTTGACTCGGTGCCTGAGAGGTGCCAGGATCTGGGGGAAAATTCTAGAGGCAACAGGGCTACGTGACCTGTGTCTGCCTTTATGGGCAGATGCTGCTCAAAGGGACCTGTGGGGACAAAAGAAGGCAGAGTGGCAGGGGCATGTCTGGAAAGCCTGGAATGGATAAGAATCTTGAACTTGACCTCTGCTCTCCACTTGCTGACTGAGTGACCTTGAGCAAGCCTGTGTGTACCGTTGCCCCCCTGCCCTGGGAGCCTGAGGTAGCATGTGGGGATGTCTCCAAGATAGAGAGGTGCTGGGAAGCTGTGAGTGGCGACGATTCCTCATGGGCACCCATCTGACATGTGGCTGGGGGAGATGAGTGACAAGATGCAAAGCTATGATGAAGTGAGGAGTGTGGGCATATGCTCACCCGCATGCGGGTCTGTCAGCTTGTGTGTGTGGGAGGAGCTTAACAAGGAAACTGGGAGGGATCACTGTCATAGCCATTGGCTCATCAGCCAGACCACCTGCCCTGAGGGGATGCATGTGGGGACTCAGCTGCCTTGTTTCACAGCTATTGTGGGGGACGGGGGATGGGCCACGGGGTGCAGGGCACACATTGCTATCCCCAAATCACAAATCACCCCACAACCTTGTCTTGATATCTGGAGGCAGAATTGGCTATGCAATTTCCAGAACCCAGTGCAAAATACAAATGTAGGGCCCTTGTTAAAAATTACCGAAAATTTTAAGACAGCAACAACAGAGCAGTAAACTAGGCCCGTGTGCAGCACAGGCTTCATGCCTGCAGAGCCGGCCCTGTCTTGGGCACGCAGGCCCTGACTGGTGTGCTGGGGGCAGGGACTTGTTAAGGACAGGCACTGCTGAGCCATGCAGTCCTCAGCTTATACCATGGTTCTTCCACCAGGCTCCAGGTCTGTGACTTTGGACAGGTCGCTTAATCGCTCTGTGCCTCAGTTTCCTCATCGGTAAAATGGGAATGATACTAGCATCGATGTCTATGCTTGTTGTGTCAAGGAAATGAATTGCTGGGCTGTGCCTGGCTCAGGGACTCAATAAAGGTCAGCTATTGTTGTCATCCTGATGACCCAGGGACAGAGCTAGTCGATGGCCGAGTCCCGAGTTGGAACCAGGGCTGTCTGAGTCAAAGTTTTCCCTCTCATCCCTGCCCCAGCCCAGCCCAGACAAGGTCGGATTGTGCGGTTGGCTTCTCCCAGGTGCTCAGGGACTGACAGGGGTTTGCTCACAGTATGTGTCTTTAGGAGCAAATATGTCATCTGCTGGCACTGGCTGGGAGTGCCACTGACTCTACCCCTCGTGTCTCACAGAATGTGCTCCTGATGTCCTCCTTCTCTCCTTTCCCCATCAAGGTGCCCTTGACGTTGACTTCTGCTGATCTCGCCTGAGACCAAAGGCAAGGGCTGAAGTGGGGGACACTCAGGGACCCGTGAGGGCTAACGAGGAGTGTCCTCAGGGACAGAGATGGGTGAAGGAGGGATGCTCAGGATGGGGGCTGGGCAGGGGTCTGAAAGGGTGGGTGGAGAATTCCCAGCACAGGGAAGATGAGACAGAGAGGGGAGCAGAGCCACAGAAGCAGAGGGTTGGCAAGGGAAATGAAGTCGGGAGGTAGAGACAGGAGGCTGGGCCGGGGAGAGGGGCAAAGCTGGAGGGAAGGAAGGGTCTGTTTGTTGAGCAGGTTGGTGACGTTTCCTGCAGTCACTGGCCTTGGTTTCCCTACAGCCACAGGACGGGGGCCCAGGAAACACAGTCTAGTCACCCAGTCAGAACCTCGGGCTGCTGCGGGCCCTGAGCTCCCTCTGCAAATGCATTTGTTTCCTCCCTCATGCTGACACACTAGGACAGTTAAAAGGAAGTGGCCTTTGGTGGCATGGTCCTGGTTCTTGGTTTTAATCTAATCAATCGCAGGCATCCTTGCCTCATCTTGTCATTCCTTCTGGAAGTCAGGGATGCTCTGAGGATACAGCACCTGTCCTTTGGGCATTCAGTGCCAGGTGGTGGCCAGCCCTCCTGCTACTCTGCCTGGCCTGTATTAAACTCAGGGGCTTGGGGTTAGGTCTGCAAAGGATGCTGGGGTCCGGGGCAGAGGATATTGTGGTTGATGATGTGGTTTAGGAGGGGTTTGGAGGGGTTTGGAGGGGTTTGAAACAAACACCGCCCCCCACCCTGATGACATGGTCAGGGGAAAATCTTCTATATTCTGATGAGCTTGAAGAAAAGCATATCCCCCTGAGCCATGGAGCTTCAAACTCTGTTTGAGGACTTTGAAAGGACCCATGCAGTTCAGTCCAGGAAAGGCCTGGGCTGCTGGAGGAGCCTTTGGGTTGCTGCTGGCATTTCTTTGGTACCATTGAAGCCCAGTCTGGAGGCAGCTTCCCAGAAGCATTTGTGGTCCTTCTCTCTCGTGCAGCACAGCTGACCACAGCCTCCCTCCCCTGCAGCCCAGCTATGGCATCAATGAGAGCACAGGGAAGGGAATTCAATATTGGTCAAGTTCCTACAGAGCCCATGCTGGAATCCCTTTCCCAGAAGGAGTGGGTACAAGTAGAATCTGAAGCCGGATTGCTTAGATTGGAATGCTGGCTCTGCTCTGACTGGCTGTGTTCCCTTGAGAAAGTCACTTAACCTCTCTGTGTCTACTTCTCAAGGTTGTTGTAGGGATTAAATAAAGCATTCTGTGAGTGCATGTGTTAGCTGTTATTGTGTTCTTTCTCTTTGGACTTTCCCCAAATCCTATAAAGTGGGTCCTATAAAGACCCCCATTTCACAGATGAATAAAACAAGGCTCCAAGAGAGGTGTGACTTGCCCAAAGCCATAGAGTGGAGGAAAGGGCAGCGTGGGGCACAAACCTGGGCCTGTCTCCTGCCCAGCTTGTGCTTTTCCCTGCAGCCCACACCTGCGGTTGACTGTTGCCTAAGTAAGCACAGAGAGGAGGAGGAGGAAGTGAAAGATGTTGTGAAACTCCCCAGTTGGTCCCCTTGCTCCCCAAGGCCCCTTTTCTGAGGCAATCTGGTGGCACTTGCCAAACTCACACTGACACTCTGTCTCTTGATCTCTTGCCGGGCCAGCTGGGAAGGGGAGGAGCCCTCCTCCTGGCCTCCCAGGCTGTCAGATCCATTCCTGCTCAGCTGAAGGAAGCAGCTGGTACAGGGCCACCCCGGCTATCACTTAGGGGAGCTTCTGCCCTGCTCCTGTAACAGGCTGCCCACCACCTCCAGGCTCGGGGGCCAGGATGACTGGTACCTGATTGTGGATGGTGGGACCTGAAGGGAAGGTGATGGTTGGGTGGTGAGCAGCCCAGGGACCCAAAGACAAGGTTTCTGCCTTGATATCCAGCTCAGCTCTGATGGCCCAACCTGGTGGTCTTGGCTCTGGAATCCAGTGGAAACTCTCTTAGAATAGACCAGAAGGGAATAGAACAGACTACAAGAATGGGACTTAGACATACTGTTGTGTTAGGGGGAGAAAGGTGAAACAGGCCCGTTGAGCTCAATTCTATTCACTGTACCAGGAATTACAACCACGGACTCCCCAAATCTTAGAGCTGAGAGTGCAAGTTAGGGATTCCCTGGTACAATTGTTTCATTTTCCAGATGGGGAAACTGAGGCTTGGAGACACATGAGTTACTTACCTAAGGTGACACAGCAAACCTTTTATGATGGAGCTGAACCTAGAGCCTAAATTGCTAGAGTCACTGACCAATGTGCTTTCAGAGACCTTTCCAATCCTAGCCAGGGTCATGTCCCTGCGGAGCCAGCGTCTCCAGACCCCAGCCATGCTGATAACAGTAGCTAACATTTGCTGAGCACTTACTATATGCCAGGCAGTCTTCCAAAAACTTTACAAGCATTAACTTATTTTATCTCGCCTCTTAGGAAGTAGTCTCTAGCATTATCCTCATTTCACATGTGGGAAAGTGGGGTCACAGAATAATTTTCCCAAAGTCATCCTGATAGGAATGGCAGAGTCAGGATTTGAATCCAGATCCTTGGGCTCCAGAGTCCAAAGTGTATTGAAGCTTAGGAAAATGTAGCTTCAAGGGAACTAGAGCCCACTGTCCTCAAGTACTCATTCACTTACAATGTCAGAAGTAGACTAGATTGGAAGTGGTTTCATGAAATATGATATTGGAAAGTGACATTGGTCTGTGGGAAAATCCTACAACTGATGGGGAAAGATCAGAGCAAAGAGACCTGGAGGGGATGGTCATCTGGGGTCTGGCTTGGGACAGGAGGCAGGACAAGTGAATTCTAATACCCAGGTGGCCTCTCCATGTGTCACCTTGGTCTCTTGAGCCCTTCTGCAGGCCTCAGATCCCCCACCTGTAAAGGGGAAGTTGATTTAAGAAGTGTTCTCCTCAAAGACCCCTCCAGCTCTGATGTTTGAGGATTTGATGAGCAGCTCCTGGTAGTTTCTTTATTTCCCAGTAGATCTGCATCCAAATGGTCTCTTAAGCATTCCCTGACTTTTCCACGGATATCTGCTCCCAAGTGAGTTTGTCCCACCCATCCCGACTTGGACAGTCCCTGTTGTGGAGAAGATCTTTGGGCGTAGCTGAAGAGCCCTCTCTCCCATTCTACCTTCCTTCTTCAAGAATCCTCTGCATCCTTTTCTCAATGTCAGACTAAGTCAGAATATGATCCTGGGCTCAGATATGCCATTGTGCATTGGGGCCTGTCCAGGCCTGTCCAAGATGCCACTGGTGACATTATTATGCCATTGCTGAGCAAATTGAACTGTGGAGGAGAGAGAGTGTGCTAATTCCTCCACTCCAACCTGAGCCTGTAGGCAAGGAGGCACCACTCCTTTCCCCCATCAGGCAGAGCCTTTGTGGGGCCAAATGGGGAGGAGTAACAAGAGCCACATGCTGCAGCGTGAACCTCAGTTCAGCACACCCCATGACCTGTGCCAGCTCCCTCAGGGGAGGGGCATCAGGATCACCTGACTTCCCCCTGCATCCAGCATATGAGCACAGCATGGGATGCCTCTCCTTCCAGTTTGCACATTCACCCAATTCACTCACCATTCTCTTGTTCATTCATTCAGTGATTTAACATTTTCTGAGCCCCTGCTGAGTGTCATACTCTGGGATGGTGGCTGGCCTCTCAGGATCTTATGAACTGGCAGGAAAAAAAAAGACATGGAGTATGGATTCAAGTGGATCTGGGTCAGGTCCTGGTTCTCACACTAATAACATGCTGTAAGATCTGGGGGAGCTGCTTAGCCCTTCTGACCCTCTGTGTCCTTACCTAAAAAACAGACATAATAATATCGACCTTCTGGCTGTGAGGACTTATCTGCCTGGTGCCTGGCTTGGTGTTGAATAAATATTAATTCCCTTTCACCACTCTCTCCACCCCTGCCTCTACCTTCATAGGTCATGACTTTTGTAAGTATGTCTCCCCTCTATGGCACCAGTCTGGAGAGCTTAGTGTGCTCTTTTCTGTTACAGCAGCCCCCCCGCCCCCCAGAAAAGCAGGATCTGAGTTTCCTTCTTAGACTGAGTGCTCCTGAAAAAGGGGCTTCTGCTTCCCTACCATTCAGTCGATAGTTCTGGGAGTCCCACCCTGGCTAAGCCCACAGAAAGGAACAGAATGGGAGCTGACCATGGTGCTGACTCATCTTGCCACTCTGACTAAGAGGGAGGGAATTGTATTCGGCAGATGTCTTCACACTCCCTGGTAGACCTTCTGGATCCTCCCATCACAAAAGTGTTTCCAAGTGTGAAAAACTCTATCAGACTCAGCTTGTAGGAGCAGGCTTAGTAGAAACACTCTACAGTGACAAACATGTCAGGGTGACCAATCAAACCAAGGGTGCCAACTCCTCCTGCCCCCATTCCTCTGATGATGGCGAGCAGGTGGGATGATGTGAAGGGAAGCTTCAAAATGCACAAAAAACCCACCATAAGACAATTGCCAGTCTCCCTGTTCTCTTGTAACCCACCCTGTGTGCTGCAGCCAGATTCATCTTCTGGATGAAGTCTTGCTGTTATCTGAGAAAAAGTCACAGAACATCAAGAGCTGGAAGAATCTAATTCTGGGCTAGCCCTTGCCACTTGCTGGACAAATAACAATGTTATGAAACAACATTCTGGAACTTCGAAAGCCAGATCATAAAAAGCTTTGCAATGTTGACCTGGGTTTCTTAGAGTGTTGAGCTAGGGAAAACCAGCTCCCATGTAAAAACCTCACTACCCAGAGCCCACAATGCTGTGAGGAAGGTCAATTTGGCACCTGGGGAGGGAGAGGCCAACCCCCAGATGATTTTCATCCCAGGTGAAGTGCCAGACACGTGGTGAAGAAACACTGTGGACACAGCAGCCATGTGACTGAAATTGTATGAGAGACTGCAGTGAGCACTGTTAAGCTGAGTCCAGTCAACCCACCAACTTTGGGAGATAATAAAACTTGTAACATCATCCACTTAGTTGGGTGCAGATGGATTGTTACAGAATGAAAAGTCATCTAAATAGGGCCCATTCTGTGTACACCCAAGGCCCCTGAGCTTCTCCCACTAAGCGTTCCACACATGTGCTACTGTGACTATGTGCAATGGCAGAGATGTGGGCTATTCAGCCAAGATTCTTCTCCCCTCCCATACAGTAGTGTACTTGTTGGGATGTGGTCACCACCTGGACTACATTTCCCAGCTCCCTTTGCAACTTTGTGGGTCGAGTGACTGAGTTATGGCCAGTGAATGATGGGTAAAGGTGATGTACACCACATTCAGTCATGGTTTACAAACATGTTCCATGTGGTCTTCCATACTTTCAATCTCCCTCTGTGTATCACCTGGATGGCCCTTTGGGAGCCCTCCATTGAAGATGGTGCTCCCCCCTCACCCACTGATTGATCTACTTTATGCAGTAGAGAAATAAGCTTTTACTTTAAGCCACTGAGGTTGGAAGGGTCATGGTGGTTCCACTATGCTTTACTTTAACACTATACTTGTATGTTGTGTGTTCCCACCGGCTAGGTCGTAGATACTAGGAGGGCAGACACAGTGTCTGACTTGCTCACCATTGTGCCCTCAGCCCTAACCCGACACCTGGCACAGAGGGAACATTCAGTAAATGCCCGATGAATAAATTAGTATGTGGGATACTTATTTATTTCTCTGCTGGGTTAGCTGGGTCATGCTGTATCCTTGGGCTAAACTTTGATGGCTTGTCTGTCGTTCTCAGAAGGGGAGTTGTTATGGACTGTGTTTTATCCCCACAAATTCACAGGTTGAAACACTGCCCTACCATGTGACCATGGTATTGGGAGGTGTGGCCTTTGGGAGGTAATTAGGGTTAGATGAATGGGATTAGTGCCCCTGTAAGAGCCATGAATGGGATTAGTGCCCCTGTAAGAGCCACGAGAGAGCTTGCTTCCCCTCTCTGCTCTCCACCATGGGAGGCCAGAGTGAGAAGTCCCCAGTCTGCAACCCGGAAGAGGACCCTCACTGTGATGCTAACCATGCTGCATCGGGATCTCAGATTCCCAGGCTCCAGAATGTTGGGCAATAAATCCGTGTCATTCATAAGGCTCCCAGTCTACGGGACTTTGTTACAGTGGCCAGAATATGCCAAGACATGGTGACCCTGAGGTGCAAACACTCCTGCCTCCCTGAGAGGTGGGAGTTAGAGTCCAGCTTCCAATTCCTTTTTTTTCTTTGGCCTGATTTTAATGACTGATGTTTTTTAGGTCTTTTTTTCCCCCTTTTAGGTAGAGGAGGGTTAGGCGGGTGGCAGCTTCATTCTAGTCAGAAGCTAAAAGGCTCGTTGATTTTTCTGATATCCTTTGAATGGCCCCTTCTCCACAGACAGCTCCTCACAGCTGTTGGGACTTCAAATTCCTCATGCATTGAGGGGGGCAGAGAAAAGATATGAAAGGCTTTTTGGCTGACACAAAAGAGGGGGGAAAAGTGGAATAAAAACGACAATGTAGATAATACATAACACGGTGAAATTTCTGGCACTCTCTGTATCATTAATCTGTCTAAAGTGGCTTTGATCTCTTCTGCTTTAATTAACTTGTAATTATAACATGATGATTTTTGCAGTGGGCAGAATCTGGGAGCTGGGCCCTGAAAACATTCAGCCTCTGAGCGGCATCATAAAGCAGGGTTTGTAGCACCTGCCTCTCAGAGATGCACTGCCCCCATCTGTGCCCACACATGTGTGCACACATGCACACATACATGCACACCAGCAGGGCCGGCACTGCATGTCCCCCCGCTCTCAGCCACAACCTGCAGGGGAAGGTAGCGTTATGTTGGAGCCTTTGTGCTCAGCACAGCTAAAACGAGGGTGCATCATGAGCTGGGCAGAGCGGGGTACAAGAGGAAGCAAGAACAGTACTGAGCAGAGAGAGGTGGGGAGGTTTTCTGGGTGGAGATAAGATCTGAGAGGAAAGTGTGAGTCTGAATATCAGGCACTGTGTAGGAGAGCGCACGGGTGGGTGAAGGTGTGAGCGCAGGAGCACAGCAGGCGATCAAGGCAGCCTGGGACTTAGCTGCACAGGTGTGGGGGCTGGAAAGAGAAGACTGGAAATGTAAGTAGGACCAGTCTGAAGGAGGTTGGTCAGGAGCTAGAGCGGAACATCCAGATGCCTCCAGGGGCCGGTGTTAATGAGAGAAACCTTAACATTGGCTATTGTTTGCATTTTAAATACAAAGAAAAACCCAT
The DNA here is from genome assembly GCF_022682495.2 of Desmodus rotundus. NCBI lineage: Eukaryota > Metazoa > Chordata > Mammalia > Chiroptera > Phyllostomidae > Desmodus > Desmodus rotundus. Next base: position 10,133,368 of record NC_071389.1, read on the forward strand.
CTCTTCCACAAAGAAACGCACTCTCTTTGTTTTCCTTGAATCATGAGGCCCTTAAGGTCTATCTTTTGTTTGCCAACTTTCAACAGAGACATGTACAGAGAAACGTCTCTAAAATAAGAAAACCGAGAGCCTAAGATGAAACGGGAGTGAGTGGTGAGGACTGTTGTCAAAGCCTGGGGACAGCACACATCCAGTCTAAAGGGGCAGCTGTCTCTCAGGCTCTGGTGGCCAGGATCACATGGGAAGGCAGGGCTCAGGGTCTTCAGATTCTTCAAAAGAAGGATTTTTAAGTGATGGCTTCTGATATTTAAATGTTGGTTCAACCTCTATTTTTTTTAGAACATACTGTGGGAGCAAAAAGGAAAGACAAAAAGAATAGTGAAAAAGAAAAATCTGGGAGCCATGAGCCACCAATTGGGGTCTCTGTGGTGGAGGAGAGATTAAGAAAGGCGAGAAGATTGCAGAAGGGGTAGCGGCAATTGTCCCAACGAGAGAGCCTTGGTATGGCAGTGAGAATAACAAGGAGGGAGTGAGTGGAAGATGAATGTATCAGTTATCTATTGCCATAGAAATGCTGTATAACAAACAACCCCAAGAGCTCAGTGGCATACTGTTGTAAACATATATGTTTGCTCTGGGTTGGCTGTGTGTTTCTGCTGAAATGGTGGGCCTGGGCAGGGTGCACCCATAGGTCTGGTCAGCTGTAGGTCAGCTAGTTGGCTCTGCTGATCTTGGCTGTGTGCCTGGCTGGGACAACTGAATGGGCTGGGCTCTGCTCATTCCTCCAGCAAGCTGGCTCAGGGATGTTGTTATCAAAGGCAGGAAAGCAAGGGAGAGACTCAGAATGCATGAGGCTCTGAGACACAGGGTTGAAACCTGCATATCAGCATTGCTGCCACTGTTGGTCAAACAAGTCACAGGGCTAAGTCCAGAGTCAAGGGGGGGCGGGAAATGAGTTCCTTCTTCTGGTGGGTGGAGCTGCACAGCCACCTTGCAAAGGGCATGGATACAAGGATGGACAGAGAAGTAGGGGCATTTTTGCAATTAACTGATCACAGCATCGCTTTGAGTAAGCCACCTGCTCTGCCTGGGCCTGCTTTGTTATCTCCAAAAGGAGGAGGCCGCATGAGGTATCCCCTCCAGCTCTGCCACCCTGAGGATCGACCTCATCTCAGCCCTACGGGGCCCAGATGGATGCTGGCTGGGAACAGTGAGAAGGGTTTTGCTTCTGTTCCCCCTCTGCTGGCCCCAGGGAGTGACTGCCCTGGGATCCCAGGCCTCTGTTATCAGGGATCAATAGCTCTTCACCTTCCCTAATGGGCTCCCTGATGGTCTGCGGCTGCACCAGAGCCATGGGGAGAGATGCATTAGCCCCCCTCATATCCGCAAGGGGCATTTATTCTTAATGGAGAGAGGGACCTGGCTGATTCGGTCTCTCTATGGCCAGCACCTTGCTAAGGAGGGTGACACAAAAAATAGGACTATCTCACAGGCTTAGTTTCCATGTGCTGAAACTTATAGAAACCTGCTTGCAAAGAATTTATCCCATCCATCCATCCATCCATCATCCATCCATCCATCCATCCATGCATCCATCTTTCCATCCATCTATCCATCCATTCCTCCCTCCATCCCTCCATCCTACAGTCTCCTTAAGATCTCCTGTGTGTCAGGGCAGATGCAGACAGCACAGAGGTTATTAAACCTGGCTGTAGCCCACAAGGGGGAAGGTAGACAAGTAAGCAGTCAGTGGCCCATCCTGAGTGTTGGATGCAGGTAAGCACAGAGGATGGGCCTAAGAGGGAACTGGATTCGGGCTGAACACCGAGGGAAATGATATGGCAGCCCCTTTGCAGGCCCAGCCACTGTCCTGATGGTGGGTCCAAAGCTGCCTCCCAGCCTTTAAAGGAGGGAGGGTAGCCCCCAGCCAGAGTGAAGATCAGAGCCTGGCCCCTCGTGGGCTTACATTTAGCAGCTGACTCTCGAGAGTCTGTGAAACAGCACCATGGTGTTCAGACTCAGGCTCTGCCACGTGCTGGCCTTGTGAGTTTGACACAGCACTCCAGCCCTGCTGTCTAAAGCCCCAGTCAGGTGCAAACAAGGGTCCTGAGCTCTCTGGCTTTGTGGGCACCTATGGGAAAGGTTGCTGGCAGGTAGCGGGTTGAGTTCATGCACGTCAGCACTGCACAGGGTTTTTCCTGGAGAGTAACCACCGATTGAGAGGTCTGGGTAAGAGGCTGTGTAGCTGAGTCTCTGGATCTGGGCTCCATCCACCACCCAACTCCCTTCCAGGTTGAGGAAAGGCAGGATCAGGAAGGACCAGATAAGGGACAGAGCCCACTCAGACTCCCAGAGAGATGCGTAACCACCTTTTGCAGCCACAGAACGATATACAACATAAGTGCTCAAAATTAAGCATGCAATTTTAGGGAGACCCCTAAAGTCCCAGGATAAGAACTCCAACTTTAGGACTTAGATTAGTTTCACCTAATTAGACTTTCAGCTCAAACCAATAAAACTTTCTAGTATCATTAGAGAAAGGTGGTACCCAGCCCCCACCATGATGGGAAGGGGGTTAGAGACACAGCCTCAAAGTTACAACTGTGGTTCCCTTCCCTGAGAGATGTGACAGCCCAGGAAATGAAGGACAGTGGCCACTTCCTCCTGGCGTCAGAACCAGGAAGTGCCAGGCGAAATGCAAATTTCACATCCATCGTGTGTCTCTTACCATCGAAAACCTCAGTATCGATTCATCACTATCGCCTCTCCAGTTCCAAAGATGGATTATGTAGACATGTAAAATAAGTATAACAAATAAAGGAAACACATTTAAAATGTACAAGAATTGGCCGATTTTGCCATATTTCACCTGAATTTTATATGCTGTCAAATATACTTGAAATACATGTGCGCTAAGCATGACAAATACACGAAAGAAACTAAAGCTCTATTATTTTGCTGTAATGGACCAGGGGAATAGCGCTGAAATAATATTCGTCTGTCTGCAATAAAGGCTTTTCTCTGAAGCCGCCTTAATGCTGTGAACAAAACCTAGAGCTCTCTCAAGGGCTTCTTCCTTCGAATTACTTGCCCTCTTCGAGGCCTTCCGCCATGATGCGCCTGTGGGTGGAAGGGGACCCAGCATGCGATGCAGCAGGGTGAGGGCGGTGGGAGCCCCTGGCCCACGCTGATAAGCGGGGCGAACGTGAGAACGGGCACCGGACACACAGTGTCTGGGTGGCAGCCACGCCGGGCTCAGTGCCCGCCCCTGCAGACACACCTCACGGGAGGCAAGTTCAGAGGGAGAGGCTGGTTTGAGTAATTGTGTGGCGTGGCAGCAGTAGGCTGGGAAGGATCTGAAGGCCTCAGGGACTTGGACCCAGCAGTCAGACAGGTTCAGAGCTCTGCTCTGCTATTCATTGGCTGTGCACTCTCGGACGGTCGCTTAAACTCTCTGAGACTCACTCTTCCTGCCTGTAACAATTCCAACTCTCTAGGATTGTTGTCCTCCCACTGCGCAGTGCCAGGGGGCACCATTCCCATTGTACTCTGGGTAGATGGTGCTCCCTGAAGTTGTGCGGTGTGCTACCTGTACACATCAGCTCTGCAGGATGTAAAACCCTGGCCCATAGTGGGGCTGCAATATGTAGTAGCTGTTGTTATCACTGTGATTCTTAGTCCTAGGCACAAGGAGTTCTAGAAGGTTGAATTGGGAAGGGACTCACTGTGGGCTGTTTTGCAGAGTGACTTAAAAAGAGGACTTCGGAATCAGGCGTAAATTTTAATCCCTGCTCTGCCACTTCCTAGCTCAGTTGTCTGGGGGAAAGGAACTTGCTTCACTTATGCCTCACTTTCCTAGTCCATCAAATGGGGATGATAATAGAGCTGATGGCAGAAGGTGCTGTGAGGATGAAGTCAGATCACGTAAGTCTGAGCCTTCATTGGTTGGTGTCTAGCAAATAGCAGGAGTTCAAAATGTTCGTGTCCACAGGGCAACTGGATAGACCGAGTGGGAGCCCGGCCACCGTGAGGCTGGGAGCAGTCAGAAGCGACACACCAGAGGCACCCACAGCAGCGTGGATTGATCGCAAACCCGGGGCTGGGATGGAAATTCCTTTGAAGGGCATTGAAATTGCACACATGCAAAATAGCGATAGCATTTCATAGAGAAACGCACAAACGGAAGGACACGCATTGAGCAAACCAGAAGTTGTGCCTGCAGGCGGGAAGAGATGGAGTGGGGACTGGGGATAAAAGGGGATGCGTAGATAAATAAGAATGGGATGTGACCAAGCCGTGAGTTGTTTCAAGTCTGTGGACAGTGTTTTCTCCCCAGAGCCGACAAGTTTGGGATTGTCTGGGACTGAGCGCCATGGAATGTCACCGCTGGGAGGCACCTCAGAAACTGTGCAGCATACCCACCTCCCAGACAGGGGAGGGGAAAGAAAGACAGAGGAGTGGGCAACATGGCCTGTGAGCACCAGACCACGGAGAAGGGGGTCATCTTTAATAAGAAGGGTTTGGAGGACCTCAGGAAAATGGGGCGGAGGCCCGCAGCTGTGCCAGTGCCCCTACAGGGGAGGAGGTGTGACAGCTCAGTCAGGAGAGGCTCTCGGAGGCTGGGTGACCGTGCGTCCTGCTCCCCTAGCAGTGCTCAGAAAACGTGGGGAGAGCATCAGGCTTGCCACAGGGTGTTGGATAAAGGGCTTGAACCAATTATATGTCAGTATTAAAGGCCAGGGCTCTTTGTCTTACACTGCATCACAAGCAGACCCTAGAAGCAAAACTGACCAGCTTGCCCCCGGATGGGACAGCATTTGTTGGCACAAGGGGAGCAGAACTAAAAATGCAGGACTGGGCAGGGGGTTGGGGGCTGTCGGGCAAAGAGACAGTAAAGTGTTCTGTTTGAAACATGAATGAACGATTGGATGGATGTTATCTGCAATACCTGTTACCAATTTTGGTAAAATTTTCAACATTAACTGGTCAGTTTGAGGATGTGTGGCTCATTCTTTATTCTTTGGTTACCTTTCTCTCTACCTGTTTCCCTTTCTTCTGTCTCCTTCCTCCTCACCTGTGTCCCCGATCTCACTCCCAGGTCTCCTCTCCTTTTCCTACCTTCCTTAGTGTTGAGATGCTGCCCTGTGGACCAGCCCTGACCCCAGTGCTCGCAGATGCTCCCAAAGTAGGAAAATAAATCAAATTGCTCCAAGGATCCACCTGCCTCAGCTGTCCACCCAGGCTCATGCCTCCCTGGAGGCCAGGGGGCCTTCGAGCCACCAACAAGACAGGTGTAGCAGGGGTGACTCCGTGTGTGCAGTGTGGGAGAGACAGTTACTGCAGGCAAAGTGAACTTCCGCCCTGGGTGGCGGGGAAGGCTGGGCAGCAGAGGGGTGGGCGCATATATACGTTCCTGCAGAATCAGAGGCATGTAAGCACACAGGAACACACACGTGGGCACATAAACCCACGAAGGCATGCCTTAGCAACATCATGTGAGCCCATAAACACGAACTGTAAATACACGTACCCCCAAATGTGGACGCACACCCATAGGGGTAGGCTTGTACAAACCCTTGAGTGGATATGTGCATCTACACACAGGTGTACAAATAGAAAGAACTGGACACCTGCATGCAGCCAGGCACACACCCAAGTGAGCCAGGAAATGGAAGAGGAAAGCCCATCCTTCACTTCCCACCTTACACACAGGTGTACAAACCAACATGCACACAAGAGGGCACCACACAGGTGCTTATGCAGGTGCACAGCCAATTCCCCTCTCCCTTCCTCTTCCCCCCGCTCCTGCTATGTGGGGGCATATCTGCAGTGCATTGGAGCTGCAAGAGGCCAAAGTGGAGAGACACATCCCGGGACCCCCACGGAAACTGCGCCAGATCATGGGAGCTCTATCACCCCTCTGATGTTGCGTGGGCGGCACCTCGAAATGATGACGGCTGGCATTCCCACTCATTTCCTGTGCTTGTATTGGCGGAGTTCCATTGAAACCATACCTCCAGTGTGGGAGGTCTGGATGCAGGGAATACCACTACCCACCTCCCCCTCCCTGTACACACGGCCCAGCCCAGGTTTCCATGGGGCGAGGGTCAGGGGCCGAGAGGCCTTACACTGAGTAATTGTTTTCTGCTCACTTGCCACCGTCTGCCACACCGTACATCTTTCCTACCTGTCTTGTCCACTTTCTGTCTCCCCACAAAGCGCGAGCTCCATGAGAGCAGGGGCTTGGTTGTCTTACTTAATACCTCGGGCAGTACTCTGTATGCGGTGGGTCCTCGGTGCACATTTGTCGACTGTATGAACAATCCTGTGAGGCGGGCATTTTTGCCCCCATTTAACAGATGGGAAAACTGAGGGCACTAAAGCCACAGTGATGTGTCAAACTCACAAGGCCAGCAAGTAGCAGAGCTTGAGTCTGAACCCAGGTTGATCTGGTTCACAAGTCAGAAGCTGTATTTATCCCACCTGGCTGCCACCTGTAAGCATGCCACAGTACTCACGTGTCACATGCTTTCTGTGAGCTTCAAACCCGTGGGTGCCAGACTCTGGTGACATCAAGATCAGCAAAGACCCCTGGGCTCCACACAACCCTGATTAAGTCAAAAGGGTGCTTCATGGAACACCCTTGAGACACACAACTGTATACTAATTTCCCAAGACACCCAAAGACCTGTGATGTTACTTGGCTAAACCCTCCCAGCATGTTCCAGAAATCACTATGCTCTACTTTGCAAAACTTGCCAGTCTAGGCGATGGTAGTGGCAGCCCACTTTTTAGGATTTGGCTGTCTTGGATCAGGGCTAAGGGAGAATAACTTTTGCTGAACCCATGTTACATCTGAGCACTGTTTCAGGAATGTTACCTGTGTTGAGGAGATGGACCAGTGTTGTAGCTATGTGCTGGGGCCCTGGACTCAGGCTGCTGGGTCTGAGGTCTGGTTCTATCACATTTGTGTTCAACCTTGCACCACTTATTTAATTTCTCTGAGCTTCCATTCCCCTATTTGTGGAAGGCTGGATTTGTTGCAGATGATTGTCTCCAATATTTCTCTCTCTCTCTCTCTCTCTTTCCATTTCTTTCTCATTTTTAAAATAGAATTGGTGAGTTTTAGCCAGGTACATGGCCATCAGGCAAAGACTACATTTCCCATACTCCTGTGCTGCTAGGTATGCCCATGTGATTATGTTCTGACCAATAAGATTTAAGAGAAAGTTATAAAAACAACTTCCAGGTCATCTCCTTGCATATGGGCAAGATGAAGATACCAGGGAATATCCTGTATTTGCCTGCTCCATTCTGCCTGCTGGTGAGCCGGCTGGAGCATGAGATGGAAACCCTATGCGCACAACAGCAGAGTAATAAAGTTGAAGGAGGCCTTGACCCTGACATTGTGAAGCTACCTTGTGAGCCCTGAATCATTGTTACCCAGGAGAGAAATTCCATCTTGTTTAAAGCCTTTGTTTTTTGGCTTTTGTTACAGCAGCTGAGTCTGTATCTTAACTAAAACCAGCCTTGGTACCGGAGTGGAGCCCTGTCATAACAAGCTTTGGCTCAGGGGTCAAGGAGCCGGTGGGGAAGATGGCAGGTCCCAGAGTGGGGAGACAGTGGCCCCTGTTATGACAGGGCGCACACCTGCCACGGCCTGCGATGCCCTGAAAGCAGATAACGTGCCGCAGTGTTTGTGACTCCAGCAGGTCTGTAAACTCTCCGAGGGTAACACGCACTGGCTTATTCTTTCAGGTTGAGCAGGTCCTATGAGAGAGAGGACCCGGGAGGCAGCTATAGAACAGGATTTGGAAGAAGATGTCTTCGTGGGCAGGAGAGAGGACAGAAGCTCCAACCTTTGCTCAGGCACCTCCAGCCAGACTGTAGAATAGAATATGGCAGTGAAGCTCAGATCAGTGTTGCCTCCCACCCAAGCCTGCTGCCAGTCTCAGGTGGCCCAAAGGAGGCCTCCTTTGGGTTGGGAGAGGCATATGGGCAAGACGAAGATACTGGGCAGTGAAAGACAAGAATCCTCAAACAGAAAATCTATACGTAGAAAGAGACCTTGGTTGTTGTTGCCAGTACATGAAACTGACTGGAAGCAAATAGACAGAAAACCAACACAACTCATTATATTGCCAAGTTCATCTGGGACAAGTTGGTCACCCCAGACCAGAGCCTGCTTCTGGCACAGGGCTCACCTTGCACCTAGGCACTTCTAGCCAAGCCCGGCTGTCGTTGGAAATGCAAAGTTCTGCCCTGGCATGCCAGACCCAGGCCTTGGACCTTCACCTGGTTCCTCCCCCTCATTTGGCCTGTGGGGAAGTGGAGGACCAGAGAGGCATAATGCCCAGCCAGGACCACACAGCTCCACGGTGGGTGAATTAGGGAGCAATCACACACATCATAGGATTCCCCACAGGGTCTCTGCTTGTTATCAGCTCCTTTTGCATACTTCTGGGGCCGAGTGTAATGAAGAGAAATGGTGTTTGTCACTGGGTGGAAAAGGTGAAGGGATTAAACAAAATAAAAACAAAGGAAACCTCACAGATACAGACAACCGCATGGTGATGACCAGAGGGAAAGGGGGGTGGGGGGAGGTAGAAGAGGGCAAAGGGGGGATAAGGGGTGATGGAGGGAGACTTGACTTGGGGGGGTGAACACACAATACAATATACAGATGATGTATTACAGAATTGTACATCTGACACCTGTATAATTTTATTAACCAATGTCACCCCAATACATTCAATAAAAATGATGTTTGTGAAAATAGTGTACAAAATGAGGGATCATAAACCAAGCTGGTGGCACCTGTCACAGTTGCTGACCTTTCCCTCACTCCCACTCACTCTGCCTCCTTCCAGGGGAATGGAGAATGTTCTGGCAAGACCAAGGGAAAAGGGAACCCAGGCATGATTACCACACTGCCAGAGTTTGAATCCTGATCCTCCCACGTGCTGTGCGTGTGTGACCTCGAGCAGGTAATTTACTTCTGTGGGCTCCAGTCTCTTCGTCTACAACAGTAATGCCTAACGCCTACCTCATGGGGTTGTCAGGTCCAGATGGGGACAGAACACACACGCTTACAGTGGTGCCAGGCACATAGTAGGTGCTCAGCCAGCGTCAGTGACTGTATTAAGGTGACTAAAGCAAACTGCTAACATCTTAGTGGCTTTGCACAATTGTTTATTTCTCACTCATGTCCCAGGCTGTTGCTGTGAAGCCCTTCTCCATCTTCCAGCTACATCGTCCAGTTTCTCCAAGAAGGGAAAGAGGGAGGCCCTGGCTAGTGTGGCTCAGTGGATTGAGCGCCAGCCTGTGAACCAAAGGGCCGCTGCTTCTATTCCCAGTCAGGGCACATGCCTGGGTTGTGGGCCAGGCCCCCAGTATGGGGTTCGTGAGAGGCAACCACACATTGATGTTTCTCTCCCTCTCTTTCTCCCTCCTTTTCCCTCTCTCTAAAAATAAACAAAATCTTTAGAAATTTTTTTAAAAAGAAAGAGGGAAATGGAGGATATTTTGAAGGGCCAGACCTGGAAGTAACAGACGTTACGTCGGCCCAGTCCTATTGGCCAGAAGTTGTCAATGATGCAACCACACTGCAGGGCCGGGTGCTGGGCAATGTCATTCACTCCACGTCCAGGGGACAGAACGGCATCTTGACCACATCTGGGCTGTGATACTGGTTTGGTCCCTTGTATATTGTGTGATTCTCTACATGTTGTTCCATCTCTTTGAGTCTTGGTTTCCTCATTATTAATGGAGCTATTATGAAGTTCGTATAAGGAAAGGGAAGTTCAAGGTGCCTGGTACGTGGGGGATGCTCAGAGAATATTATTTTCCTGTCTTTCCTTGTTCAGCAGGCTTTCTCTTTCCCCACCTCCATCTTCCCTCCCCTCCCACCCCTCTGTCTTTTTCTCCATCCCCTGCAGTGAGCAGGGGACAGCTGGCAGGGACCCTGTCCACAGTCACTGAACCTACCCATTTTCAACCAAAGGGGCAAGATTACCAAACACAATTCTGAGAGCGAAGGTGGTGGCATGCAGTGGATGACTGGAACCACGTCCCCTGGTCCCCAACGTAAATCTCTGAGAAAACCATTAGCAGGCCCTGCAGCTCAGAGACAAATTACGAGGCAGGGGGATCAATGTTATTTTTCCATGAGTTGAATTCATAACCGTTTATGGCAAAATCGATGCGAATCTTCATGAATAAAGTGATGGCAGGTGTACTTTAAAGAATAATTGGGGGTGGGGGAAGGGAAACCTCAGCCGATCAGCAATGAAGGTGGCATCCCAGGAGGGAGCCACCTGCCCAGTAGGCCTGGGGTTTGATCCTCTCTGCAGCCCAAGGCCCTTCCCAGACTGGCCACAGCCTTTCTGAGCACCCCAGGAGGGAAGGGGCTGCAGACGGGAGAGGAGTTAAGGAGAGATGACATTTTCTTGAGAGCTCACTCTGAGTGTCCCGTTTTATGTCCTTCCTGGATCCTTGAAAGCACTCCCTGAGGCCAGTGCCATCAGAACCCCCATTTCCCAGCTTAGGAAACTGAGACTCAGAGAGGTGAAGCAGCTTGCCTGGCATCCCACGATTAATAACTAGCACTGTCTGGATTTGAATGCAAGTCCTCCTTATTTCAGAGGTCCAGAGTTACTTTTTAATATAAGCATGGCCTCTCTGTCCTGCGCTTTCCTGCCTCTGGGCCTTGTCATATGCTGCGCCCTCTGTCGGCAGTACCCGGCTTCTCTCTCCTCCACCCAAGAAATAGAAACTCCTCATTGGCCCTTGGCACCTGGCTGTAGTGTTGCCGCCAAGGCTGCCAGAGTCTGCGATGTCTTCAGCCAGCACTGTCATGCCCTCCCAGTGAGATGTGGTGCATGTGTCCAGTGTGTGCCCTGTGATACTGTCTAGGGAGTGTGTGTCCTCTTGGTCCCTTGCCTATGCTGTGAGCTACTCAGGGTTGGACTGTATGCTATCTGACTGTCTGGCTGTTAAGTCACACACCTGGATATCATCACTGACAGTCTTCCTTCCATCCTTCCATTCATCCAATCAACCATCCATTTGTCCATCCTGCCTGCATCCATCTGCCGATCTGTCTATGCAATCCTCTATTCTTCCTTCTCTCCTCCCTCCCTTCCTTCCTTCCTTCCTTCCTTCCTTCCTTCCTTCCTTCCTTCCTTCCTTCCTTCCTTTCCCCCCTCCCTCCCTCCCTCCCTCCCTCCCTTCCTTCCTTCCTTCCTTCCTTCCTTCCTTCCTTCCTTTCCTCCCTCCCTCCCTCCCTCCCTCCCTCTCTTCCTTCCTTCCTTCCTTCCTTCCTTCCTTCCTTCCTTCTTTCCTTCCTCCCATTTCCAGGTAGCTCCCAGGACTTACAAAATTATTAGAATTTAGTCTGACAGATGCTACAACATGGGTGAACCTTGAAGACATGAGGCTAAGTGAAACAAGCCAGTCACGAAAGGCCAACACTCTACAGTTACACTCCTACGAGGTACTTACAGCAGTCAACTTCGCAGTCGCAGAAAGGAGAGCAGTGGTTGCCAGGGGCTGGGGGAGGGAACGTGGAGTTAGTGTTTAATGGGGACAGAGCTTCCGTTTCGTAAGATGAAAACAGTCTGGAGACAGACGGTGGTGAAGGTAGCACAACAATGTGAATGTACCTAATGCCGCTGAACTGTGCTCTTAAAATGGTTAAAATGTAAGTGTTATGTTGTGTATGTTTTACCACAATTAAAAACGAATGAATGAATTTAGAAAATGATCAGATTTTCCAAGGAGGCTGTGGACCCCTGATACAGAATCCCAGCCCCTCCCCACCTGTTCCAGTCCGAACCATTGGTGAAGCTCTACCTTAAGTCCCGCCTCCCCCGTGCACACGGCAGGTTCCTCCAGCAATATCCAGCCCTCCTGCCTCTGAATTCCCCAAATGATCATGGTTTGCACAGAATCATTACAAGTCTGTTCACCGAGACAGCCAACACATGTGGAGGGTGTTCTCTCTGCGGGAACCTGTTCTGAGGGCTTCGATTGGGTCATCGCACGCCCACCCTGTGAGGCACTATCGCAGGTCCCATTCTAAAGAGGAGAACGCTGAGGCTCGGGAAGTTAAGTAAGCGCCCAAACTTCCCCAGTCCATGCCGGCAGGACTCAGACTTGGCGCCGATGGGACACCTCATCCTCACAGTTCCTCGGTGCTGCTCCCACAAACCACGCTCGTGTGTACACCAAGTCTTCTCTCTCCCCAAGACCTGGTGAGCTCCTGAAGGTGGGGACTGGACATTTATGCTCCTCGTTACTCCCTCTTGACCCAGTGTGGGCACAGAGAAGGACTCTGTAACTCAGGGCTGGGGCTCGAGCTTGAGTGGAAGGGGGTACCCTTGGGAGCAAAATTGAAGGGGCTTCCCCAAATCTGAATAACCAAGGTAAATCATATTTTCATGCAGTATTTTAAAGTATCAAATTTAAGGGCAAAAGCCCATGCTGAACAAAATATCAGAATTTTAAATAAAGACAAGATCCGACCTTTTACAGTCCTGCCTCATTTGTCTTACCTGAAGTCCTGGTTCTGCTGTAACCTCATGTGGAGATGTCATTAAGATGGGGTTGTGTCCTGGCATAATTTGGGGGATCACTGACACCTGGGCTTGAATAAGTAGCCATTGCCCTCTGTACCCACTCACTCGGCAAGAACCATGTGCTGCGGGGCAACACTGCAGACCCTGAAGTCAGTCTCGGCTTGGCAGCCTTGGGGATTAAGTGAGTTTCCCGGTCTCCACAGCTGTGTGACCTTGGGCAAGTTGCTTAATCTCTCTGTGCTTCAATTTCCTCCCCTGTAAAGGGTGCACCTAATAGTACCCACGTTGTAGTGCAGCCTTGGGGATTAAGTGAGATAAAGCACCTGAAGAGCTGAGCGCAGCTCCAGACCCTTGGCTAACTACAAAGGGCGAGCTCTGGTTAAAGTGATTCAGCTGATGCTTCCATTCAGGGAAACAGAGTAACATGTGAATTTATGTTGGCAGGCATCAAAAAGCCATCAGCTTTTGCTTTTCCTTTTCTTGTTTCCCCACTGACATTTCTTGACCACCCCTGACATGGAGGAATTGGCAGTTGCAGAGGTAAGACAGCGAAGAACGGGAGAGGGGCAGGTGGAGGGGAGGGAGGGGGAATGGCAAAGTGGTCCCTGGCTTATCAGAATAAGGCAGCTGACAGCTTCTGTTTTCCATGCTTGAGGTCTTGCAGAGTTTTTTCGTGACTTCAGTAGGAGGCATTCCCGGTTCCCCAGATGCGTGACCTGTATAGACTGCCGTGTGTCTGGAGGACAGGATACCAGGGGGAATTAGCTGTTTTATCCCTCCTGGCTGCCAGCCGTGTTCAGAGGGCCAGGTGACCAGTGGCCAGTGGTTGTCACATCAGGAAGGGAGGCTGAACTTTTCAACCAGATGTGTCAACTGTGGTGGTGACTTGGGGATGCTCGAGGCCCCTGGTTACAGGGAACAGCAGAGAAGTGGCCAATCTCATTACCCATTGCCTCTCCAAACCAAGGGTAGCCATGGTCTCCATCTTCCTCGAGTGTGGACACCGAGGGCGGTGCTCTGCTCAGCCCTGGCCCTGAATCCCAGCCTCCTGAAGCTAAGGGCTCTGGCCGGAGTTTTCTGCCCATGAAGACGCTGGCTGTCTCCCTGAGCGGTCGAGGAAACAGAACTCAGTCCTGTGGTGGCAGAAGGAAGGGGACAGACATCACTGGGTTGCCTCCAGGTTGGTTAGAGAGGCATTGGCCACTCGGCCATCTTTCTTATGTGCCAATCCTCAAAAGAATCCTTGGGGGAAGAGATGTGGTGGTGACTTTCCTCATAGACAGCTGGGGAAACCGAGGCTGGGGCGGTTCAGGGATTGTACGGAACCACCCAGTCACACAGGGCAATGCTAGGATAGGCACCGTGGTTTGTTGAGGGTAGTTTGCTTCCAGTGAGCCAGGCTGAGGATCTGGCCCTGATGGCACAACTCTGCCTTCCAGAGACCCCAACTTGCCGCTCTTTTCTTTTGAATCGAGGGAATTGGGGAGAAGTGGGGGAAATGTCCAGCACCCACCAAACGGTGGCTGGGAGAGAGCAGGGACCAGCTCAGTCTCTCACAGCACCCTCAAAGTCATTCTCATTCGCAATGGACCTCAGCACTCAGAGCATCAGGGCTGGAAGGGGCCCCATTGCTTCAGTTCAGCCCCCATCCATGTTCCACCTGGGGACACCAAGGCCAGAGACAGGAAGCAGCCTGCCAGGGAGAAGCAGCTGTTTTGTGGAAGAGCCAAGGCCACTACCCAGGTGGTCTTGATCAATCCCCTTGGCTCCACCTGGTGTGTTGATGTAGCCTGCCTGGGGGAGGCCAGACCCTCCACAAGCTCACCCTGTGACCACAGGCAGCTTCCACCCCCTCTGAGCTCTGGTTGTCCCATCTGCATAAAGGAGGGCTCAAAGGGCATCTGGGCAGTTGGATGATAGGTATAAACGTAAAGGTAAAGAGAGCTAGCACTGTCTGAGTTCCTACCATGTGTGTGGTCCCGATGACTGGAAATGGAGGTGACGTGTCCTGCCAAGGGTCCTACAGCATGTAAATGGTAATATCAGGACAGAGTCCCAGGGTGCCCGACTGCAAACCCTGGTGCTACAGACCAGGCACCTAGGACTTCAGATGCTTCTGAGGTTCAAGTGCTACTTGCTGCTGGAAGTTTCAGAGCCTGAAATGCATCTGGGACCTGGGATTGGCCAGGCAGGAGACAGTCCTTCAGCCTTGCTGGCTTGGCATTGGAACTCTAGAGCAAAAGGAACCTGTCTGAGCTTTCATTGTCTAATCTGCCCACAGAAAATGTCAATCCTGACTAGACTTGTTCTGTAAGGGTTGCAATTAAATGCAATCAGGCTTTCCGAGACCTTGCAGGATACAGAGTCCAACTTCCATTCGATGCCACTTCTACAGCAGGATCAGAAGTCTAAAATGCTCCCCCTGTCCCCATTGCAGACATCACTAATCAAAGAAGGAATGCTTTCCTGCTGAGATGGACTTCACCTCAAAATCCAGTATTTTTTCAAGCTCACCCTCAAGGTGACCACCCTCAGTGGGCCAGGTTTGAAATGAAGCCCATTGGCAACCCAAGTCTTAAGCATTTTGGTCATACTGCCACCTGGGCTTCTGTGCATGCCTCATTTGACCGATCCTTTGTCACTTCCTAAGGCAGTCTCTTTTATTGTCATCAGCTGAGATGCCTGAAACTTTCCTCCCGGTGACAAACACACCGTCCGGTCAGTATGACCCTCATGTTGTGTCGTGTCCACCGACGACTCAGCGGTCAGATGTCACCTTCCTCTAGAAAACTGAAGTCCTTCATCTGTAATGTGAAGAGTCATGTCCCCTTGTCACCCAGTGGAGCGTCCCCAGTTCCTGACATTGACACATGACCCTTTCCAGCCCTGCTTTCCCTCATTTTCAGGCCCCCAGGTGTTTGTCAACAACTCCTTTAAAAATGTAAATCTGGATTAAAAAAAAAAAGTATGGTCTGAAGAGAGCCCAGTCCAGGACAACTCTGCTACCCTGGTCTCAACATTTTACACTGTTTAACATGGCCTAGAATTTTTCTCTTAAACCATCAGCTCCTATTTAGCTTGTGCAAGAAAACATGAGCTAATTTTTCCATGAACCGAGCAAGGCCAGATGTCCCCTGTCCCGTGGCTGCACAGTGGAAAGTGTGGACCCGGGGCCATGCTCAGCACTTCCTGCCTGGCCCTGTCATCAGCGCAGCCGGTGACCGTTTACAGAGGGGCTGTATCCGCAGGCCAGCCCAGGGCCGGAGCAGGCTCGGTAATGATAACAGAAACACTATTAGTCCAACCCTGCTCTAAGCATATTCCATTTACTGATTTGAAGTGAGGCTGGTACTATTTTTTTTTTCTCTTTTTGCAAAGGAGGAAATAGAACAAGAGTTGAGAGAGGCTGAGGTCTGGAGCGGGGTGCGGGGGCTGGTGAGCAGATGGGGGTGGCGCAGGAACTGGGTCAAGAATGGGCAACTTTGAGGCACGCTGGGGAACACTGTGGGCTCCCGGCCCCTAGGCACCAGCAGTCCAGAGTCCTGTCTGCTCCACATTGAACAGCATCCTAGTCCTCTGCCCACCATTCCTTGGTATTTGCCCTCTGTGTACTGGACTGCTTCTCCCACTTCCCTGGGGCCATGCTGGGCCTTATGAACAAGGAGATCCAAGGCATGGAGTGTGTGTGGGTGGGGTGGCCTTGGTCAAACAGAAAGTTGGTAAAGCTAGCCTGGGAGAAAGGTTTCTTAGAGCTTGTGTACATCTTGGTCAAAAACATGCACCTTGGAGAGAGGTGTGTGGAGTCTCCTTGGCCAAATCCAGTGTGGTTCCTGGGTCTCGGGAGGACACAGACATCTTCTAAGTTCCCGTAAACCAGCTACACTGGACTCCTTTTCAGTTACCCCAGGACCCTAAAGGGCCACAGCCTTGGGAAGAGGAGCCTAGTAACCACAGGACAGATTTCTTGAAAAAAGAACAGTATCTTAGGCTTCTGAATTCTAAGCACCTAGCAGAGGTCTTGATAATAAAGACATTCATTCATTCATTCATTCATTCAACAAATGCATAGCTCTGCTCTGCTAGTTTGCTGGGGCTGCTGTAACAAAGCACCACGAACTGGGTGGCTAAAACAGCAGAAATTTATTCTCTCCTAGTTCTGGAGGCTACAAGTCCAAAGTCAAAGTGGCCGGGGCCATGTGCATCCTTCCTTGGCTCTTCCTGGCTTCTGGTGGTGACTGCGGATCTCAGGTGCTCCTCGGCTCCCAGAGGCGTCACTTCAACCTCTGCTGCTGTCACGGCATGGCATTCTCTCTGTGGGAGTCCAAATTTCCCCTGTTTTGTAAGGACACCAGTCCTGTTGGAGGAGGGCCCACCCTGATGACCTCATCTGAACTCGACTGAATTTGCATTTAAGGTCACATTCACAGGGACTGGAGGTTAGGCCTTCAGCATACCTCTTGGAGGGACTCACTGCAACCCATACTGCCTACGATGTGCCAGCCAGGTGATAGACTTTGGAGGGAAATACCTGTTGAATGGAAGAATTCACTTTTTAACACTCCCTCCCTGCCAAACACACACACACACACACACACACACACACACACTCTCTTTCTCTCTCTCTCTCCTACAGAGAAAATGCTGTCGTAGGGCCGAGGACCTTGCTCAGATAAAAATTCCCAGACCCCAGGTTTGTTGGGAACACCCACCCCACCCCACCTCTCCGGCCTCACCTATCTTGTGGAAGCCCCACTGGGTCCTCAGCAGCTCATCTGTACCCATAAAGGGAGCAGTGGGCAGAATACATCTCCCCCCCAAATTAATGTAGCTTGGGGGAAAAAAAGTACATTTACTCATTTCAACTTCTTGTTGCAAGACTTCTAAGTGAATAAATCCCAAATAAATGTAACTGGGACAAAGGGAGAAGCCACGATAAATGCAATCCCATCGCCCTAAATGAAGACAAAGGCTCCGAGACAATATTAAATTTCATCCCCAAAGGCTCATTTCATTCCAGGCCAAGATTTCCACAAAATCGAGTTTTATCCAGTGAGCCAAGCCCTCTCCAGCTCCCATCCTCCTCTTGCCTGCTCCCTCCCCCCCAAAATGAGTCCTACTCCCCATTCCTGCTAGTCTCCTGGCTTTGTTCTTGTCCCTGCAGGTTCCCTGCCCTGTCTCCGCACACACCAGCTGGTGGTCCCTTCCCCCCACCCCTGGAAATCCCAAGACATGGTGCCTTCCCCTGCTTTTGGATGGACAGCTTCTCTGCACTCTGGGGGCCTGCAGCATCTGCTTGGGCTTCTAGGATTTGCATATCCTTATCTGCATCCTCCTGCAGCCCAGGTGCAGCATGAGAAGGGCTGTCTCACCTGTGTGTCTCCACAGATGCTTTGGACCTGATGGGTTGGGAGTCCAGGCCTGCAGGTAGGAGGCTAGCTGGTCCACACTGAGAGGCCTTCCAGCCAAAATGCTTACGCCAGGTCTGCTGGGGCAGGGGGTGGCAGGACTGTGCTCGGTCTTACTCTGTTTCCTGTTAACCTAATAACTATGGATCTCACCTAGTGTCTGGATATCCCTGAGGTAGGGAAGAAGGGGGAGGGGAGCACAGAGAAGGGAGCAGTCAAGGTCTCTGTTCTCAGGAAGGTCCCCAGCTGGTGTGTGGGGACATGCTTGTCCAATGCATTTAATGTGCCCTCACTGACCAGTTCCCACCTTCGAGAAGGTCACCAGCCAGGGGATCTCCAGTGGATTGCTGGTCACGAACATCAATCAGCTGGACGGAGCGTTTCACCATCTTAATGACACATCTGAACTGACTGAGCGGGAGGTGAAAGGTGTCCAGGGAATTCAGTGGGATCCTTGACGGAGCTGACAGATGTCTGTCACCAGTCCCCACAGTTATGTCTGTGCCAGAAAGCTGCCAAGGTCAAGAGCTTCGTTACCTGTGCCCAGCCCTTCCCAGGTAGGCTGTGGGTGTTAATTTTGCCGTTGGTGGTGGGGGTAGGTCTACTTTCAGCAACGATAACAGCTGCCATGAATCAGCACCTACTCTGCTAGCTTCTTTCCACAGGCTCGTTCATTCATTAGAGCTCCCGCGAATGCCTTCTGTGTGAGAGCTTCTAGTTTAGTAGTGCTGGGTAGCACTGGTGTCATGGAGTCTACATTCTAGAAGGGGGCAGCATATTCTATTTTATTCTATTATGTTCTAGTGGAGGGAGTTATATATTATCATGTTATTGTAAAATGTACACAGTTGATATGAACACCAGGGGCGTGGGGTGTTAGGGTCATAGACCTCCTGTGCCATTGAAAATCCATGTATTAACATGAGTATAGTCAGCCATCCGCATACACAGATTCCCAGCCACGGAGCTGACCCTTGGACAAGTTGGGTTTGAACCATGCAGGTCCATTGAACTGCGATCGACGAAAATTCTCATTGAGTGGATCAGCACAGTTCACACCTGTGTTGTTTAAGGGTCAACTGTATTTATTTTATTACATAAGATGTACTTATATTAAAATGTATTATATAAAGTTCATATTAGATAAAATTTATGGTAAGTTACATATCACACTACCCCCACTAAGTCCTCACAACAGCTGGGCCAGGAAGATACTATTATCTTTTTTTTTTTTTTTTTTTGCTGAGAAGATAAGCTTCGAGAGATTAGGAAAGTGCTAAGTGTCCAGAGCTAGCGAGCAGGCAGAGGGTGCTGTGTGAGAGACCAGGGGAGGAAGGTGGCTTGTGAAGAGGGACAGACCTGGATTTGAATCCAGGAGGGGGACCTCCTCCTTTGCAAGTCTTTGTTTTCTGAGCTGGGGTAGTTTCCCCATCAGGATAGCTGTCTCACCTGGGAGAGTGTACGTGCCTCCTATCTCAGCTCCCAGCTCACCTCGAGTGCCAGGTAGGAGCCTCCCTTCCCTGCAGCAGGGAGGGTGGCCATTCTGAAGCCAGGACCTCAAGGCTGCTCTGTGTAGGATCCAGGCGCCTGGTTTCCCACGCTAGACAGATCAAGAATCAAACAGCCCTGCTCCTTACTTGTGCCTAAACTCCAGGTGGTCAGCCCCTCCAGCTCATTAGCCCTTGCTTGTCACCGGAGGAGAACTAGGTGTCAGTGTTAAAAGGATAGACTCTGGGCCCAGGCTTCTAGGTCTGATCCTCTTTTCCTCACCTGCTCTCCCCGCCCCCCCCCCCCGCCCCCCCCCTTCGGAAGCCTGGGTCAGGAGAAGCTAAAGAGATAATCCTGAGAAAAGAATGCCTCTCGTTTGTGGGGCAGTGAACAGTTGCATCCATCCATCCATCCATCCATCCATCCACCAGCAAATATTGATTGAATACCAATAACATGCTGGGCTCTGGTGTAGGCAATGAAAAGATACAGGGGAACAAGACAGATAAGTCCAGCACTGAGGCTTCAGACAATTACCATGGAAACAGACCAAAGAGAGCTGTCAGGTTGCATCCCGTGCCATGAACACAGTAAGAGACGGAAATGAAGAGTGACTGACCCCAGGAGGGCCACTCCTTCCGCGCAGTGGTCAGACACGTCTGAGAGGAGGGGATGTTTGGGGCGAGAGGCAGCTCTGCAAAGGCCTAAGAGCGCTCTGAGAAGGAACTGTGTTTTGAGACTGAGTTTGAGCGGCGGGGTGCAGAGAAGGCCAGCGTGACTGGAGCATCCTGGTGTGGAGACAGGGCAGGAGGCAAGGTTTGCTTTCCCCCCAAACTTTCCAGGGCCACTTATCTGACAAAATTCAGTTATTTATCCATAGTGGTGTCTCCTTTGCTGGCCTGGATAGCAGGGTCCAAATCCTAGCACCTCGTTATGCCTGGTGCCCAGCCTGGGGCATGGTTCCCACCATGAGTTGCTTCAGTGTTGTGTGAAGTGATGTCTTAACAGGAGTTCCCATTAAAGGCCTTTATGAGAGCAAGTTTGCATAAATAAAGCTGGGGTGGGGAGGTAGCTACAGACCCCAGAGGATGTCAAGAATGGGAACCTGGGGTAATGGGGCAGAACCAGGTTGACAAAGACGGGCTCTACCCATCAGTTTTATTGTGCTTCCTGCACCTTGGTTTTTTACGCTTGCCCTTGTCTCTCCTGGCATTTCTCCTTGAGAATCAAGCTGTTTGGGAGAGAGAAAACCAGTTGCATAACTGTGTCCGTTGGCAGGCGCGTTCTAATTTTAAAAAATGTGTCACTCTCCAAGCTGCACATCCCTTAATCAGGCAATTACTTTATGATGTAGTATAGTTAAGGAGAGGAAAAGAAATTAAAAAAAAAAACAACCCACCAACCCTTGAAATCCCAAACGATTTTTTTGCAGGGACTAATTTGGTAAATGTTTGACTTGAGCTCAAGAATATCTTTTGTTTCCATTTCTAAATGACAAAAGGGACAAAAAAGAAAGGTAATAATTTGGTATTAATCAATCTTCTTCATTAAAATTAGCTCCCAAATCAAGGGTGTCATGGAAACAGAATGTTGGGAGAAGGGCTTGGGGGCCTGAGGACATCTTAGGGGGCAGGGTTACTGTGTGTGCATAACCCTGGGGAACACAGGATGGGGTGGGATGAGTACCTGCTGGCACTGAGGATAGTAACTGTCACGGACTGAGCACCTTCCACGTTCCTGTCCCTGTTCGAGGCCTTTTCAAATACCCTGTGCTTTTCTACCCAGAGCAACCCTGTGACGTAGGTATTGCTACGTCCATTTTATAGTTCGAGACACTGAGCCTTGGGGAGGTTGGCAAAGAAGGTGCCGTGGGCATATGGTGACAGGGTAAATCCACAGTGTGGGGCCAGCAGCAACTTCTCTGATGAAGGTGATTTCCAAGGTGAGATCTGAATGGTGCAGATGGAGTGTTCCAGGTGAAGTGAGCAGCATGTGCAAAGGCCCTGAGACTAAGGGCGGAGGGAAATCACAGCCTGCTGTGACAGTTCAGGTGATAGCTCAGCCCGAGTTTCCTCCCCTCCCCTTCCATGTGGGTGGTATGAACTTCCCTGCCACACCAATGTTCATCTCAGCCACACTACGAGCTTTGGCCAGATATGATGGGAGCAGAAGCCTGATTTGGCTTGGTGAACTGTGTTCCGCTGATCCACCAAGAGAAGAACCTCTCTGGCCTCCAGAAGGAAAACTCATGAAGCAGAAAGGAGACCAACCTGCAGCCTGGAGCCAAACCCAGGCCATGCATGGCCTGGAGCAGAGCCATTCAGCTACACCCAGCCTACATCAGCCACACCCAGCCTACATCAGCCACACCCAGCCTACATCAGCCACACGCTAGCCAATATGCCGACCCACGCATGGGCTTGAGACTAAATGCTTATTATCATAGCCACTGAGCTTTGGGGTGGTTTGTTATGCAGCACTTGTGTGGTTGCAACTGACACAACATCTGAACTATTGAAAGGAAACCATCCCAAATGACTGGAATGGGGAGAACACTGGGGAGCGTGGTGCCAGATGCTGCAGAGCCGGCAGGCATTCTGGAGGCCTGTTAAAGCCATGGATAATTTCCCCCTTTTACAAAGGGTCAGGTCAAGGTGAAGAGACATGAGGTGTCAATGGCAGATGGTAGGTTAGGGGCGATGCCTCCTGGATCCCATGCATACCTGCCCTCCTTCCATCTTCACGACCACAACAGTCCCACTCCACCACCCCAATATTCAGGGTGCCCCCGTCATAGCTGAGTTATCCAGCACTGCCTGATTTAACACTCTTCATATCTACACCTACAGATAAGGAAATGGGGTCAGAGAGGTTCCACTTTCTGTCCAAGGCCACACACTCTAGTCGTTTGAGCCAGTGCCCTGGATCTTAACTCCTGACTCCTGGGCACCCCTGCTGCTCACCAGCCTGGGCTCCCTGGGCTTCTCGTGCCAGCTGGTCTGGTGGCTCCATGGGCACCAGCTCCTTTTTTTGTTTAAGATTTTATTTATTTATTTTCAGACAGAGGGGAAGGGTGGGAGAAAGGGAGAGAAACACCAATGTGTGGTTGCCTCTTGCATGCCCCCTCCTGGGGACCTGACCCGCAACCCAGGCATGTGCCCTGACTGGGAATGGAACTGGCAACCCTTTGGTTCACAGGCCAGAGCTCGATCCACTGAGCCACACCAGCCAGGGCCATGGGCACCAGCTTCTGGCTCCAGGGCTCTCTGCAACTCCTCTGGACTCAGGTAGGCTGTTTGTTTCCACGTCAGGCAGGAGCGTCTGGGGACCACTGGCTGTAGGCAAAGAAGAGGCTCAGACCCTATTGTGCATTCCCAGTAATTACAGGCTTCTTTGTTGTCAGGCAATCATGGGACTCCTGTGGGGAGATTTCCTTCTCAGAGTGTGGCGCATAAAGAGGGCTTAGGCTGCTGTCTGATAGGAAGTGACAGGTGCAAAGGACTCTGAGGGGAGATGGGGATGGGGTAGGGAAGGGAGGACACAGGCAACTGCTACTCTCAGGACACCTGTGGAAGGAGGGAGAAAGGACTCCAGGAATCCATGAGGAGGCTGTCTCTAGTCCAGCCCGGGGCATTGGATAACCTGGATCCACCCTCCAAATGGGACTCTACTGAGCCACAGGGGCCGGGGAATGTGGGCACATGATCTGTAGACCAGAGAACCCCGGGTGAGGGCTCCCACGCATTCTCTAGCTCTGTGCTTCCTGGTAGGTGGCAGCAGTGCCCTTCCTGGCCCCCTGAGCCTTGGGTGAGGCCATGTGACTCATTCCATCCAATGAGTTGTGAGCAACAGCAGCATCATCACTTCCAGACTGGAGCATTTAGTTGCTGCTGCAGATCCTCAGGAGTTCCCAGCCTCCTCCTGCTGGGTAGCGCCTGTTGGGAGTAAGTGACTACGGTGAGCAAACGCCCCCTGTCAACCTGCAGTACACACAGAGTAGGTGAGACATACACCTTTGTTGTCACAAGCTAGGCATGTTGGGCATTTTCATTACTGCAGCATAGCTGAGTCTAGCCTCACAGATGAAAATGATCCAATGGGAAAGAAGCTTACAGGGCACAGAGTCATAGTGAAGGAAATGAGAAGTCCTAAAGAAAAACAAAAAAGAAACTTTTTTACTTTGGTTTAATGCAAGGTCTCCCAAATGCGTAGACTGGCAATCCTTCCCTCTATTTTTATGGAGCCCCATGAATATCCAACAGACCATCTTTGAGAAAGGCCAGTGTGGAGTGCCTGGAACAGCAGGAGGGGAGCAAAAATGTTCCCGGGTGCTCTCTTGGACCCAAGGAAGACGTCTCATCTCAGACACCCTCTGGGCAACGCGGAGGTGGGAAGGGTTTGAACACTCAGGCAGGAACCAGAAAACCTGCTTATCTACCCAGCTCTGTCACCTGCTCCCTCTCCAGCGTGGAGAGCCCTCTCACTCCCCTAAACCTGTGTCCTTCTCAGCATCCAGGCTGATGCAGAGGATGAAATGACTCTGTAGAGTGCTTGGCACATCAGAGGTGCCAACTTGTCCAGCGGCAGCTGTCCCACATGTGCAGGCAGCTGTCGGAAGGGTGGACCACAGCCACGCCGGGAGCTCACAGACAGGATGCACTGAACTTGCCCAAGAGAGGACAAGACTTGGAAAGCGTAACTCCAGCAGTCCACACAGGGATCAGCAACAGCAGGCCCCATTATTTGCCCCCAGGACACCCCCTATCTCTCCTGTCTGGGCGTCTAGTTCCACAGGAGTTTCCCACCTGAGACTCCCAGACAACTGCTAGAGCCAACCCCGCCCCTTGCAACCCCAGGGACATGGGGTTCCTCCTCTGGGGTCTTCTGGCTGGGGCTCGCATTGGCCAGAACCCGTGGAAATGGGCCCCATTCTTTCTGCCTCCCTTCAGACCACTGGGAGTCCTCAGGGCTCAGCTTTCCTGGTCCAAGCCACTGTTGTCTCCCACGGGGGAGGGGTCCCATGGGGTCCCAGTTCCACATCCCCCCAAGCCCTTTCCCTACCCTCAGTCCTGGCACGGTTGCACACTGGGACACCTTGTCCTATGTCCTGTTGGGGATGAAACATATCTTGGCTCAAAAAAATGTGGCTCCTTCTCTGAGTTTCAGTTAAATGTCTGCCACGGGGGTAGAGGTGTGGGGGCGGGGAGGGGTGTGGACTATGCCAGTGGTTTGCAAATGTTTTCTTTAAGCCATGGATTCTTTCCTTTGAATTACATCTTGCATGGAACCCCAATATATTTAACAGGTGAGAAGAGAGTGTCCTGGGAGAAGTGCAGGGGACGGATGGCCCGGCTTCCCTCTCACCCCCCTCCTTGCCTCCACTTTCACCCACTGGCATCAGATGCTTCCTTGGCTCTGTGTGAAAGTCACTGGATTAAACCCACTTAGAGACCCTCCCGGCTGACACAGATCAATGAAGTGGACCCCCTACTGCTTCGTCCTCCCAACCCCGATGTCCCCTCCCTCCCATGAATTGTCACACAGCGCCACTTCAGTCCGCTGCTGCCTCCCTACCTCTGATGTCTGTTGTGCAGGGGTGCTGAGGGGCGTGCGGAATGGCTGCAGGGGCCAGCAACCCCCACTTCTCACTGTACCCTTGCAGGTGGCCCCCCACCAACAGGGTCTGCTGCCGTCAGGTGGGGGATCAGCCAGACGTTTTTTCCTTGGCAGTGAGGCCCTGGGTTTTCTCTAGCTCACCTTGCCAGGATGGGGCCTGAGCTGTGCCTGTCTCGAAGGATCTGGGGACAGGGCTTGGGACCCCCTCACCCTGGGAACCAGCATTCCAGGTCTCCGTGCCTCCAGAAGCCCTCTTTCCACCTGCTAGCTGAAGGGGAGCTCATTAGCTACAAATTAGCATTATTAGTCAAGTCAAGTGCCTGTCAGGGGCTTGCACAAGGGAACCATCAGGCACCCGGTCTGTGGGGCTGCTTATCCTTGCTTGAGATTTTAATACCCTTCGAATGTGTGTTTTAATGTAGTAACGATGATGATGATGGTCTGTGGGCACAGCAACATTCCCTCCCGAGGGGCCTCGGTGACCTGACTCACTGAGCCCAGTGTGCTGGCCTAAGGTGGGGGCAGCGTGCAAACCTTCATCCCCTAAAATAACGACAAGCAGGGTGACAACAGGCCTGTGGACACATTTTAATCTGCTTCCTGCATCTGGCATTACACCAGTAGGATTAAAGAGCCCCCTGCCCAGTTTCTAAGTCTTCAAGACCAAGGATATATTTAACAGTTCCACACTAATCCTCTAGGGGGAGCTCTCTGAGATGTTCCCAGGTCCCCTCTTGGTCCTTTTGAAATGGCTCCCTCTCTTCCAGTCCTCTGAGACTGGTCAGGAGAGGGAACAACCATGTTATACTGAACAGAGCCCTCTGGATCAGAGAGAACTCTTTTGGGAGCAAGTGACGAAAAACAATTAATTTAGATAGGCTCACACACAACAGCTACAACAGATGATGTTTTGGGCCACAGATCATACAAGTTTGGGGGAAAGCTCCAGGTCTGCTCAGATCCAGGTAGGTCTAAAAATATTATCAGGAAATCATAAAAATATAAATATTGTATGTGTATAAGATATAATAAGTTCCAATCTGAAAATATTGATCTTTTTCTTGCTATCACTTGGCCCTGCTTTCCTTCAGGTTGAATATATTCTCAGTCACTCTCCTCATGGTGCCAAGATAGCTGCCAGCAGCTCCAGGCTTCTATGTTACTCTTTTAGTGAGAAAGAGTCTTCCTCTTTTTCACCAGTCCTGGCATTGACTCTCTGGGCTCCCATTGGCCCAACTTGGGTCACATGCCCATCCCTGACCCTATCATTGTGGCCAGGAGGAGATGCTGTAATTGGATAGGCCTAGATCGCATGCCTATCCCTGGAGCAAAAAGGGGGACAATACCAACCATATAAGCCACCTGGACTGAGAGGGGAGCAGGATGAAGTACTCCCCAGGGAAATCAGGCACAGTTACCAGGAGTGTGAGGTCTGTATCCTGGACAGGCAAAACCTAGATGGACATTTATATAGTTTACACGGCACTGCTCTAGCCCAGCCTCCACAACCACCACTCTCATGGCTTCCAAATCCAGAGCTGGCCTGTATCTCAGCCTCTACCTCACATCAAGGAAAGCTATCGTCAGTAGGACGGAAGGCCAGAGCTTGGCAATGGTTGACTGAAATCACCGATGTCAAGGTCACTCAGTCCAACCTTTACTCGATGCTCCTCCCCACTGCAGCCTCTCCAAAAGGCTGTCCAGTCTGTGTGGCCAGGGACTTGCCACCTCCGGCACAGCCTGCGTCAGTAGAAAGGGGCTCCTTCAGGGTGAAGATTTCGTCTTGCTCACTTCCGTAACCCCAGGACCGAGAACGGCGCCTGGCCCATATTGTTGCATAAATGAATACATTTCACAATTGGTTGGCTCTGACTTGAAAAAAAAACTCCTTATATTTAACCCAAGTTCAGTGTTTAAGGATTTCTACCCTTTGGTTCAGACCACTCATTTATCATTT
Organism: Desmodus rotundus; assembly: GCF_022682495.2. NCBI lineage: Eukaryota > Metazoa > Chordata > Mammalia > Chiroptera > Phyllostomidae > Desmodus > Desmodus rotundus. The sequence goes on from NC_071389.1 coordinate 10,160,412, forward strand.
TCAAGGGACTGCACGTCGGGCATTTGAAACTACCAAGTATCTGTCATTTCCGTTGTTGACCTTGCCTCTCCTCAGGCTGCACAGTGCTAATTCCTCCATCTACCTTCCATGTGGTAAGGTATGGAGTCCCTCTCCCCAGATTAGATCTGTCTAGATCTAATCCCCTTGGCCACTATCTCGTTCAAAGCAGGTGCCACTCCACCAGGTGGGGGAGCACCAGAGTACGGTACAGCAAGGTAATCACTTCCCACATTCTGCACACTCTACCTCTATTAATATGGCCAACGTCCCATTATTGTTTGGGTTCCTAGCTCTCACAACATCCTTTCTATTTCCTAAAATCCCTGTGTTTTTTACATATCCTTACTGTGGCTTTTCCACCCCTTTCTTGTATGGTTCATTTTTTACGTGGCTCTTGGCGGCCAAGTAGAATCTGAGAATGGGAGAAATTTACTTCTTGGGAGTACTTCCTATGTGCCAAATACTTCATCTGTATTGAACTACTTACTTCTAACAGTCCTATGATGTAGGAATAATTGTCCCCAATTTTATAGCTGTTGCAACTGAGGTTCAGATAAGTTCCATATTTGCAAATGTCACACAGCCGAAAGGGGGCAGATCAGGGTGCAAATGCAGGACAGCCTGGTCCCCAAGCTCATGCTCTTATAGTGACACCAGGTGTCGGCCCCAATGATAGGGCGCTGAATTGAATGCAAGGCAGTCAGACCACCCCAGAGAGGATTTTACTGCGCACGTAAGTTCCCTGGTGTGCCCTCTGCCCTGCTCCAAACCCATCTTATCGCACCCCCCAGGGCTTCCCTTCTGAACATTGCTTTTGGCATACGGCAAGGACTTTCAGAACCTGAACGTTCTCTGAGTCCATCTGCCTGCCTGGCACGGCTACACCTGCAGGGCGCCGTGGGCAGCAGATGCGGGGTCAGCAAGTCTGGGGCCAATGCGCCACCTTGGCAAAGGTACACGGAAGAGAAAAGGCCAGTCTAGTCCACTCCACTCCCGCCTTCTATTCACTAGCTGTCAAGGGGGCTCGGCAATTAAGTAGCTGTTTAGGGCTTTCAAAACCACTAATCAAACCTGCCAAAATCTTTAAAAAGAGCTTTAACATTTTTTTCTCTTCATGTATTGTTTTTAAGCATGTTAAAAGGTTTGTTAAAGACCCGGAAAGGACGAAGAAGCCCTCCTCCAGCTGCCCTCCTCCCTCGCTCAGTAATAAAGAGCACGACTCCGCCCAACATTAGCTTTCCTGCCTCCCTCACCAGCAGCAACAAACGCGGATGGGAGTTCGGAAGCATCTTGTTAGCATGTCTGCCCTGCAAGAATCGCTTGTTAATGGGGGATGCTGGGAGTGGGTAATTTGGTAAAAATGTGTTGTTACTGTCAGCACACGGCTTCTCCAGCTCTTGCTCTTGCCTGGGCTGCCTCGTTCCTTCTCGTGAACTAGGCGGGGAAGCAATCACAGGAGAGATGACCCTCTGGGTGTCCAGCCAGAATGTGTTCCCTTAAGGGACTATGGACTGGGTGGCATTTGGGACACTGGAGTTTGCATCTGCACCCCCACACCTTGCCTCACTCCAACAGAACTGCCTTCTTACTATAGTGGGAGCCAGGGCCTATGGGAAGGGCATGGGCCCTGGGGTCAGCAAAGCTAGACCAGAGACCCCATTTCTGCCTCTGAGTTACCTGGGACAGGTGGTTTCATCTTTTGGCCTCAGTTTTTAGATCTATAAAGTGGAGATAACAGTATCTTCCTTGCAGGGGTGGCGTGAGGGCTACATGCCACAGTGGGAATTAGAAAGCTAACTGCCATTGATGGGGCATGTGCCAAGAGCAGGACACTGCTGAGGTCCTCAGCACACCCACTCCATAGGCCCAGAGAGGTTGAGTGATGTGACAGCTAGCAGGTGGAACGGGATTGGAAGCCAGGCCGGATGTGCTGCCACAGGTCCACGTTTCCATCAGGCTCTAGTTGCGTTGTGACTGGAGCCACAGTTGGAGCAGAGAAGGTTCTGTGCCTGACCCACTGGCAGAAGCATCCATATTGGCCCCCTGTGAGCTGTCAGCCTGCAGGAACGAGGGAAGCAGAGAGCTCGTCACCCGTGTTCAGGGGTGGTAAAACAGAGGGAGGAAGGGAAAAGGGGGAGGGAGAGGGACAGACAGACAGACACACTGGCTGAAGGCCCCACAGCACATCATCATCCAATCCATGGTCCCCATGCTTAGAGAAACCACCTCTCAGAGGCTTTGATAGGTAGACAGGCCCAGCCCCTGGCTAGAATCAAAACGTACATTCTAACGGGATACAAAGGCCGACACGGAATAAATCGAAAGGTCCAAACAACCAGCAAACCCTTGTCCTCGTTCATTCAGCAGAGGCTCTCTGCAGGTCTGCTCTGAGCACTGGGGGCAAAATGGGGGGCATTGTTTGACCTCCGTCTGAAGTCCTTCCCAGGATCCCTGGTGCATGTCCCTGCTGGGCATGACCTGTCCCTGCCCCTCCTCACCTCGTCCCTCAGGACCGCTCTTCCTCCCGTGCCACTGCGGGCCTCAGGCCACTGCCCACATTGACCCCCCAGTGCTAGCGTTTCCATGCGAGCTTCTCCTCCTCCTTCAGGGTTCAAAGTAAATGGTCCAGCCTCTGAGACACCCTCCCCGACTCTCCCTGTCAGGAGGCCCCTTCGCTCACCCACCCTCTGTCCTGCCATCCGTTTCGCCTGCTGTATAGCTGTTAGCATCCCTCACAGTTATTTTATGATTCGGGGGCACTTCCCCTGGCTCTTCCTCTCCACTTACACAGAAGCTCCTCAAGGACAGTGACCACATCTGTCTTGTTTGCTCAGAAGGTATTAATGAACCACGCACATGCATCTTACCTGCCCTGGAGCTTAGAAAATGGTCACAGGTTCAATTGGTAGGTGATAGAAATGAAGAGCTAATCCTGGTGGGCTTCCTGGTAGAAGGGCACCTCCAGGGAAGGGGTTGGCCTAGGCACAGATGGAAGGGAGGCTGAGAGCAGAGTTGTACAGGGAGAGTTGCCCTGTACAACAGCCACAATCCACGGGCCCCAGAGGAAAGGACCTGGCCCTGCTCTGGAGGCTTCAGTGACAAGACAGTGGAAGATTGCGGAGGTAAGAGTTGGCCCTATTATCAGCAGAGCTTGGGGGGGGGGGGCGGGGGGTGCCCAGGGAATCTGGCAGTTCAGCGGCCAGCCTGCTCACAAGCCCTGATCCCTGTTTCTAGCCTGCTGCCATAGCAGCTGCAACTATGCCCCTAAGCCAGGCAGAATGAGAGGAGAAAAAAAAAGAAAGAAAAAAAAACAACCCTGTACCAATTCCCTGGGAACACATTTGAGAACAACATCTCATTGAACAAGGAATGCGTGCAAGGCTCGGGCGGCACAGGCAGGCTCATAAGTGACCTCATTTCCGAGGCTGACACCAGGGCCTCCCGCTGCCCGGCGTGGCAGAGCTGGCCGTTGCGCGGGCCTCACCGAGCAGGAGCTCGGCCGGGCAAGATGTTTCTCCTGGAAGGAAGCACTGATGCCCAGCCGGCTCCGCAGGGGTCTGATGAGCAAATGTTCTTTCCCGTTTCAACATCCCCGGTCAATAGACACTTCCTGATGACTGCTAGGTTCTAGGCGCTGAACTTCATGCTGGGGAAGCAGATGAGAAAGACGCAGACCTGCCCTTGAGAGGTTGGCAGTCTGGAAGCAGAGAGAATCACGGAAAACAGACAGTGGAATCAGTGCAGAGGTGATGAGGGGACACAGAAGGGCCATCTGAGGCTGACAGGCCCCTGGATCCCACTCTTCCATTTGGAGGGGGGTGTCTAAAGGTCAACGGGCTTTAGGGATGGTATCCTAGGTAGAGGAGAAAGCACCACCCCATGTCATACTCAACTTGCCCAGTTCCTCCTCCCAGGGCCATGGTTAGGTCAATGTGTCCCACATATGACAGAGGATCAGCACAGATGCCACCCTGGGGTCTCTGTCCCCAGAGACAAGGCGGAGAGAAAAAGCGCAGAAGATTTTGCACAAGGTTGGCGTGGAGTGTTAAATTTGAGGGTAAAGAGGGGTAAGGGGGGACCGTTACGAGTAGTGGTGAAGCATTTTCAGTGATGGGGATGAGGTGTTACCATGGCTGTGGGCGCGACACCCAAGGAGATGATGAAGGTGTTGCAGTGATGCAGAGGAGCAGTAACGGGGCCGGATGGAATAAAGGCCGAGGTGGAGCTGGGATGGAGCTAGGGGTGCGGAGAGTGAGCACAATGACCCCGGAGACAGTGCTGCTGAGGGTGGAGAGCGGTGAGGACCTCCGAATCCCTCGCAAACGGCCCGCCCTCCAGACTAGGAGTGCAGACAGCAGCCAGCATCACTTGTCCCCATCCGCAGGCAGTGCTTGTTAAAATATCTCTGTAGCAGCCTAACAGTAGAGCTGCTCTTGGGAAAAACATGCTTCTAAACCAAGGTTTGGCTCTAATCGTCTCCACTGGGCTTCAGCCAGTGCCTGTCACCCAAATAAGAGAGAATTTTCAACACCCTTAAACTTCAAGGTGGCCCTCTGGCCTGGCCATCTGGGGAGGGTCCCAAGAAGGGGTTCTTTCCTGGCAAGATTATTCGCAAAGCAGATAATACCCATCTGTGGAAGAAGTCACACTGCATATTGGGAGAGAGATGAGCTTGGGGTGCAGAAGTTGAAGTCAAAGGTCAGAACAGGATCCCAAACAACTTAGCCATCGAGTTCCAGCTCCAAAGTCACCTCCTCTGAGAAGACCTCCCTGATTGCCCCATGGGGTGGGTAGGCCCATGATGGCCTCCCCAACACTCCCATAGCACCTTCTTAGTCCTTGTTCATGGCACAGTGTTTTAAAATTCTTGACCCTGTGTCTGTCTCCTGCATAGACCAGGCTCTCTTTCAGGGAAGGGACCACATCCTCTTGGTGGTAGAACCCATGGTCTGGCCCGTGCTCTGATAGATGGTGGAGGTTGGTAAGTCAAGGTCAAGGGTTATAGCGGGGGATCTGGCTTTACACATTTCCTCCCTGATTGTCAGCTGATGGTCAGCTCAGGCTGCTACAACAAAATGCCATTGACTGGTGGCTTAAACAGCAGACATTTATTTCTCACAGACCTGGAGGCTGAAAATCTGTGACCAGCTGATTCAGTTTCTGGTGAAGACTCTCTTTATGGCTTGAAGATGCCTCCTTGTCTCTGTGGCCTCACATGGCAGAGGGAGAAATACAGAGGGAGGGAAGGTGAGAGGGAGTGGGGAGAGGGAGAAAGGGAGAGAGAGAGGGAGAGAGAGAGGGAGAAAGGAAGAACTTTGGTTTTTCTTCTTCTTCCTACAAGGGCATGGATCCCATAATGGGGGCTCCAACTTCCTTACCTCATCTAAACCTAATTAATCCCAAAAGTCCCATCTCCAAATACCATCCATTGCATGGGGAGTTCACACTTCCACCTATGAATTTAGGGGAACACAGACCCTCAGTCCAGAGTTCTCATCCTGTCTCCTCTGGGGAGCCAGACGGCAGCCACTTAGAAAAGGAAGAAAACAGACAGAGCCGGTCTGGGGCATCAGCGTGTGAAGCTGAGGGCAAAGTGGGGCGTGCAGAGGTAGATGAGGACGTCCCCTGGGACTCTCTGCCCGGTGCTCCCTCCCAGCTCATGGCTGCCTTCAGCCAGCCTCCTCATTAGAGCCGAATTTCTGGGTTTTTAATAAGCTCCAAGCTGTCTTAATTGATGGCCAGGGACAGTTCAGATACTGAGGAGAGAGTGTCAGATTCCAGGCAGACAGGAAGAGGGTGACCATTGGGACAGACCCAGGCCAGAGTCGTCTTCTGGCTTGTCTCAGATAACGGGCTCCGGGCTCCGTAGAGGAATTTAAGGAAAAGCAGGATGCACTGTTCCCTGCTGCCCGCGTCGTTGGGCTCCTTGAGGAGGGGGTCCTCCTTCCTTCAGTCCCTCCCTCCCCTTCATATTCATTCACTTACCATTCATATTAATCTAGCTCCTACTATACGCCAGGCACTGTTTTCAGTGAGGGGAATGCGGTGGTGAATAAGACAGGCCCTGTCCTGCTCTGGGGATCACGGGCTAGTAGACACACAGAGAAATCACACCCAGAATCTTCCCGAATGAGAATAGGGGAAGCAGGAGGCGCCACAAGTAACTGAAGCACAGACAAGAGAGATGTGGCAGACATGTGGCCTGGTAGAGAGAACACCGGCTTCAGAGGGAGACAGACGAGGGGCTGTGACTGGATGTTCCCATCACCTCTCTGCATCTCAGCTTCCTCATCTGGAGAACGGAGATCGTGCCTGTTTGTCAGGGCTGCTATGAGGATTTTTAAAAGGCAGATCCAAAATCCAGAAGACGAGTACCAAGGGAGGGGCAGAATTCAAGGTGGGAGGGACGCTTTCTAGCTGGGGGATCACGGGAATCTTTGCTGAGGAGGTGAATTTCCAAAGAGACCTTGGCAATGGCTGGCCAGCCAAAGTGGGCGGGGCTGCTTGGAGTGCGGGGCGGGGGGGGGGGGGGCCCCCCCGGGGAAATGGGCGCACGGTTAATAAAGGTCAAAGGGGCAGCCCCGCTCCACTGCACCAGCCTGCTGGTCTTCCTGACCTACCTTTCTATTCGACATTGTCCTATCTTCTTATTGTGCCTCTCCCCTAGCTAGGTCATACACTCCAGGAAGGCAGCCTCCGGGGTCCCCATGCTTAAAGCAGCCTAGCAAATACTCTTTGTTGGATGAGTGAAGCTGTAAACCATGGCATTCTGGGAATCCCAGGGACAGCCTCTCGATGAGGTCATTGATTGCCTTGCTCATGACCTTCCACAAATTGAGTTGCTGGCTTTTTAGGGACACCTGACTCCACTGATGTTTGTTGAGCTACTGATGTTTCAAAGGAGTCACTGCCCAAGCCTCCTTCCTTGGAGGGACTCAAAGCCAAGCTGCTTGGTGTCATTATTTCAATTAGTTCTATTATCTCACCTGTCCTAGCTGGCAGGGCAGGCGTGGTGACCCCATTTCCCAGCCCAGGAAACAGAGACGTGGAAGGCAAAACACTTCTCAGGTTCACACGGGTGGGGACGTGCGGCATCAGTCCCCAAACCCAGGGCTCTCTCTCCAAGGCACCTCCCCTCCAAGGTCCTAGATGATGACCAGTTATGCTGCAGAGGGGTCACTTTGTCCCTGCACCTTCTCTTCCACCAGGTGTGACTCGTGTGCTGCAGGTCATCCCCCACCCCCTCCCAGCCCAGGCCTCAGTTTCCTCGCCTGTCCTGTGCGCAGGGAAATTTCCGCTTTACCTGCTTCACGTGCGTGCGGAGAATCACACAGGCATGGAACCTGATGCAGCCCAGAGAGCGGGTGCTCACATGGGGCTGCCTTTCCCCTTTTCCTGTCTGGCGGCTGACCTGCCAGGCACAGGGAGGAGAGGTTGGGCTGGGAGCTGCTCTACAGACGGGGGTGTGGAGGGCAGGCAGAGAGCCCAGGGTGGAGGGAGGGACTCAGGAGTTGGGGCGGCAGGGAGGGGAGCCCGAGGACAAAGACAGTGGGTGGTGGCACCCGGAGCCAAGCAGGGCTGATCTTAAGCGGGAATGAGAATAGCACATACTTGCCATGTCATGTAAATGATAAACAATAATAATAACATTGGTTTGCGTGTAATGAGAAAGACTACAGAGACCGAATTATCTCCGTAATGGGCTGTGGATGTCAGGGAGTCATTTGTTTCTTGAGGGCAGAGCTGAGGATTGCTTTCTCTCCTTCTGTCTCATGCACGCTCTCTCTCTCTCATAAACACACACACACACACACCCAGCATGTCGGTCAAGGTGGGGAGGAGGGGCATGGAGCCCTGGCACAGACCGAAGCAGCTGGGCGGGGGGAGGAGGTGTGTGGGGCCCAGGAGGGGATGCAGTGGTCGCTGTGACTGCTCATCATATATACGTCGTCTGTTCACACCTTATGGGTGCTGCAGGTTTGCCTTTGCTGGCCCCTGTGTGGTTGCTGGGGCCACTGAGTTTTCAGGGGAAGGGACGTGTGTCCCCTCTGGGATGGGGCCCTTACTGGCCTGTGGAAGGCCCTCCAGAATTGCCTTCCCTCTGCTGCAGCGACGGTGGACGTGCACGTGGACATGAGACCCCATCAGCCTGGGTCCCGAGGTGAAAATGAGGCAGCGGAGAGCCTCCACTGCGGTGCACGGACAGCAGGAGAAAGAACCCAACCTCCGTGGATGGGAGCCATTGAGGTTGAGGGGCACTGTCACCGCAGCACCCCCAGCCCACCTGAACCAACACCGGGCCCTGCTTTGGGGCCACAGCCCAAGACCGCGGAGTCGTGCAGCCATCCAGAACCCCAGCCCCTCGAATACAAGTTCCCTGGTCTGATGGAAACTGTGCCCACGCCTTCAAGATGAGGAGATAGATGGGTCTCAGCCTTGTCCCATCCGATGGTCTGGCCCTCGCATTGCTTTGTTCTGCTGGCTAGAATATCGATCCAGGAGTACGAGTCCCTGTTCAGTTCAGGAAATAAAAATCAGATGGGCTGGCCAGTATCATGGAGACAGAAGGCAGCCTCGTGATTGAATTTTGCTGTTTCAATTACTTTTTAGATCATTGATGTCTAAGCACTGTGGCTTTGGAATCAGAACCTGGCACGTCATCCAGGTGTCCCATAGCGCTGGTTATGAACTACGTTTCCATTCCAGCCTCTTATTAGGAGGTCAGAAACCGAGGCTCACGCGTTCAAGGTCACACAAAACAAATGGGGTTGTTTTGAACTTTCCTGGAATCTTCCTGAAGTTTCTCACTGCATTTCACCCAGCGAGGAGGTCTCGGGGAACCTGAATATTACCTTCATGTCTTATTTAAGGAGGTGTAAGGGATAAAGCAAAGTTTGGGAGATAAAATCTCACACCTGGATTTAAATCTTAGCAGCTAGATTATGATGCACACCCTTCTCTGACAGGTGGGCAAAAATTCAACCAGCTCCCTGCTTCCCCTTTAATCCATCTGGACACTCAGCTGGAGTCTCACCCCCACAGTCTCTCAGTGAACCGGGAGAGCTGGTGCCTGGGCATCCTTCTCCGCAGCCTCTGCACCTCGGCTCTGGTAAATAACACACTCTCTGCTTTGCTTGCTGGGAGGTGTGGTACTCCAGACCTTGAATCATGTCCGAAGTTCACTCCTGGATCCTTTCCAGTTGCCACCTCGCTCGGCATCTCGGCAGAGATAGTGCTTCCGCTGCATCCCATCCCATATATTATACACTCACGTAGTCAGCCTAATAGCCCTCACCACCCGGAAGCATACATCATGTTTGAAAAAGGAGCAGAGTGTTTGAGCATCTTAAGCTGGAAAGATAATACCAGATCACACTGATGGAGAGGGCCAGGGACCATGCCAGGAACTGTCCCCAAAGCTCTAGACCTGTGAACTTATTTCCTCGCAACAACCCGGAGAGGTGGGATGGTTATTTTTCTACAGAGAAAACTGAGGCACAGAGCATGTTGGAAACTTGCCCAAGGTTGTGCAATATGGGGGGTGGGGCGGGTAGTTAGGCAGCAGGGACAGTGTCCGAGCTCCATACGCTGGTCTCTGGTGTCTTCCTTCTTACGCACTGGCCTGGAGACGAGCACAGAGAGGCAATGTGGCCTTCTCTAACTCCCACAGGGAGTTCGAAGATCCACTGACTGACCCACTCCCCGTCAATTCTATTCCCGCTTCCTTCATCCCTGGATTGGGGCAGCCTTTGTTTGCTCTGTGCAAGGCTGCATGGCTCTGCTTCTCTCTTCCCTGCTCCACCTATGGGTCCGGCTTCCTCATTATCCTGAGACCTGGCCCCCAGGGAGGCGACCAGCCCACCCAATCTGCTGCACTCACAGGCACATCTCAAAGTGATTCACAGGTGGGACACAATAGCCAGAGTGACACAGCTGATGGACCACCATCCTCTGGGCGGGAGCTGTTGGCGTGGAGGAAATGCTGGCAGTGGGAAGGGGTTCCCGCTGGTCTGGCACCAGCCTGGGCTGGTTAAAATTCTCTGAAGGAGAGCAGGACCATCTTCTGTTCGGTTACACCTGCCTTCTCGCCCTACCTAAGCCCAGACTCCGATGACCTCTTCTCTAAACACCTCTGATTGACACAGAGACAAAATAGGTCCTTATACAGAGATCTCAATTTGCCAAGGAGTCTGAGAATGAAAAAAAAATAAAGCAAAACCAATTTTTAACCAGGAATAGGTGGGTCTCAGGCCAACAGGTGAGAACCAGAATTAGGAAGAAAGCCCCAGAGCTCCTAATTTACCTCCTCAATGACATATCATGGAGCATTAAACTAATCAACTATGTAATGATTTTATTATATAAGCCAATAAAATGGGAAAATTACTTTTTCTCTGTTCTCTATTAGGCTGAGGTTTTTGAACCTTATATTTTATAGCTTCATGGTTCTTGAAAAAGATTTTTGAAAATATACTTTTTCATATTGAGCAGAATCACTTTTAAATATTCCACATGCATGCATGCCATAGATAGGATTATGGTCCCTAATTCTTCACTCACCCACATTCCCCTGTGCCATGTGACTTTACAGTAAAGTGGCACTGGGGACATCCCTGCAGCATTGACTTTGGGCATAGCCATGTGACTTGATTGGGCCAATGGAGTGTGGGAGGGAGTGATGGCGAGGCAATTCTGAGCTGTGGCTTTAACAGGCATTGTGTGTTTCTAAGCGTCATCTGCAAACTCTCTGCCCTCCATCAGGAACAGGGCACGCCCCAGGAGGCCCGATCTAGGGAGCAGACCTGACCCCAACCTGCAGCTGGAGTGAGAAGCTTGGAGACCAGCCCCGCTGAGTTGTAACTGGCCCATAGACCCAAGAGCACAAAATAAAGGCTTGTGTTTTTTTTTAAGCCATTGCAATTTGGAGTTGTTGAATGTCTTTATTGCAATAAAATCCAGACTAATACAACATATGTTTATGGATGCAGAAAATCTGAGAACCTCAAATTTGGAAGAAACTTTTTTCAATAATAATGTCCATCATGTATCAAGGTCTTATTAAGTGCCAGGCACTGTGCTAGATCATTTATATGCAGCCTCATTTTCATTTGAGGGAGAACAGAAGCTCAGCGAGGTCGAGTAACTTGCCCAAGGTCTCTTAGCTAATTAGTGGTAGACCTGGGTGTGAACCTCAGGTCTTGCTGACTGCAAAAGCCTCAGTTATCCACACCGCCGCAGACTCTCAGATCAGGTGGTTCACCTCAACCTTCCCTGGCCCAGGCCCCCCTCACGCTGACCCATCCTCTGAGACCTTTGCCAAGGTTCCCATCAGTGCGCCTTTGAGTCCGTGCACTAAATAAAAAGGAATTTATCTCCTCCTTCCCACCACCAAGTGCATCCATCTTTGAACATTTATGGTCATTGGAAATTCTTCCTTATCTTGAGCCAAAACCTATTCGTCTCTGGTCCTGATTTTTCCCTCCTTGGGCTCTGAGGAGAGAGGACACTTGCCCATCCACATCCCAGTCGTTCAATGTTGTAGGAAAGCTTTCCCATTTACCCCATGTTTCTGAACTAAGCACCCCTACTGCCTTAGCTGTCCTTAAGAAAACACATTTTTATTGTGAACCATTGTGCACAAATAAGCACATGAAATAGAAAGGCACTTATTCTTAATAAACAGCTCTAAAGTGAGTCCCATGTCCTCCTTCCAGGCCAGGAGCTGGAACTCTGCCATCTCCTGAGGACCCCGCGTGTCCCTCCTGATGACCTTTGGCCCTCACCAGCTGCAACCACCATCCTGGCTTATGACCCTAAACGGCATAGTTTACTTTTGCCGGTGAACTTCACTTCAATAAAGCCACGAAAGTATTTTTTGTGCTTTGTTTCTTTAAATTCACATTTGGTTTATACGAGTCATCTGTGTTATCGCCTGTAGCTAGGTTTCACTTATTTTCTTTTTTGTATAGTATTCCACCGTGTGATGACATTACAGTGTACTCATCCGTTCTATTGTTGGTGGGTATTTGGGATGTGTCCAGGTTTCGGTTGTGATACACAATGCTGCTATAAATATTCTGGTATATGTATCTTCACCATATGTCCAAGAGTTTCTCTCAAATCACAGGATGGGGCTCTCTTCAACGAGCTGCTTTCCAAAGTGGTGGGATGTAATTCATGCACCCAGCAGTGGCTTTGTGAATTATCTACTGCTCCCATTCATTGCAGGAGGTTGAGTTTCCAGTCTGCTCTTCACTCCCTGGCCAGTCATAGGTTTATACACCCGCACTCTTGGGCGTGAGTCTTGGCAATGCCCTCCCTTGGCGGCTTGGTGTACTTCTCCACCTCTTGAACTGGGGCTCAGCCCTGTGTCGAGCCTTGGCCAGTGGAAGGCTAGCAGATGTGACACAAGCGGAGACTTGAAATGCCCTTGTGCAGTTCAACTCCTGCTCTTTCCTGCGCCTCCACCTTTGCCGAGGGCCTGGGAAGAGGATGGGAGCCATGTGGAGCAGAGCAGCCCCAGCTGAGCCCAGCCTGCATCGGCCACCCATGGATAATTAATGAACTAATTAAATGCTGTTGTCGTATGCCACTGAGGTTTTGTGGTTGTTGGGATGCAGCAATAACTAACCAATACAACTATCATCGTCATCGTTGCTGTAATTCTATTAATAATGGCTACCATTTATCGAGCATGTATCACATGCCGGCCACTGTGCTAGACAGCGTCACATCCCTTGCCTGCCTGGTGGGACCTCCACACTGCCCCTCAGTAGTAGGCACCACCATTCTCTATATCTTGCAGTGGGAATCGGGCTCAGAGAGGTTAAGGAATCGCCCAAGATCACACCATTAGTAAGAGGAGGCTCCAAAATTTACACTCAGTTCTTGCTGATTCGTGAGTTCATTACCAGCTTGGGGAAGTGGTCGGAGGAGCCTTTTGAAACACATTTTTAAATTAAATGGCTCTAGAGGACACAGGGTCACAGCCACTCCCATGGCTAGACTGAGAGAAGCAGAGAAGCAGCCAACATGGGCCTTTTTATGAGCTCTCTCCTGTTAGCTGGCTCAGGCTTGCCCTTGGGCTTTCTCCCTGGTGTCAGTAGAATCTAGTGACAAAGCCACACTGTGCCAAGTTCATGGAGATGAAGCGGAAGTAATCAGAGATTTGAAACAGGTTGGAGCTGGGTTGGGGTCCTGGCTCAACTTCTTAACAGTGGCGTCCCCTTGGGCAAGTCATTTAATCACTCGAAGCTCCGTTCCTCACCTGTGAGGTGGGGGGAGAAAAAGAACCCCTCAGTGTTTTGATCCGGTTTGCCGGGAGGGATGATACCACAAGGGATGTGCAGAGTTTGTACACGGTAGAGGTTGTCATCTCTATTGTTGTGATTACAGTGTGGTCCCCCCTCATGACCATGTCTCCAAGCCAGAGGCACGGCTCTCCTGGATGACCCTAGGCAAAGAGGGAGAGCTGGGATGGTACAGAGCAGTGAGAAGAACGAAGACCACTTGGGTCTCAGGACTGGCCTTACGGTTGGCTGACCCCATGATGAGTCTCCAGGGCGCTAGTGTTGTTCTTTGCCTTCCCGCATCTGGGGAGCCTCCAGTTAGGAGGGGAACATTCTCATTTGATTAGTCAGGGAAAGAACCCTGAGCTGCTGAGACTACGGGAAGGGCCAGGTAAATTGCTGAGGCTCAAACAGGGCAATGGTCAAATTCCACTCCTGGTAGCCCCGAAATGGTCCCAGTTGGTGCAGTGGCCATCTCGAATGTCCTGCATGCTGCAAAACAGCTGGAAGGGGGGGGCCTCTGCCTTGACCTTCAGCTTTTATGTGCTTTAGCTTCTGCAAAAGCCTCTTTCATTTCTCCCCAGAACAGCATCTGACAGCTCTCCTCACTCCTCTGTGTGCGATGGTTCCTTTGTTTGGTTGAATAAAGAAGCTTGTTACTGGAGAAAATGCCTTGGCAAGTGTCAGTGGAGATATCTGTTTCCTTGAAGAAACTCCCATTAAACCTTTCAAGCTGCTGCTTTTGAGTCCCAGAGCCCCTTGGATCCAAAGTCCTCTCCGTTTTCCTCACTTTCTTCAGCCATTGCTTGGTGATTTTCCAAGTCTCCCCTCTGCCGCAGGAAAGGGGAGCTAAGCTCCTGGAGCCTCAACGGCCCCTGGCGAGCTGGTCTCCATCGTTTTGCTTTCCTGGTGGTGGTTGACCCCAGGCCAAAGGAGTGGAGGAGAGTGAATTTATCTGAAGAGGTTGTCCGCAAGAGACATTCACCTGTGGTCACTCCAGGGCTCAGCCTCCTTTAGAAATGGCCCAAGGCCCAAGTTTCTAGCATAAAGTTTCTAGCATGTAGGCTTTGTCTGAGCCCAAGGGAAGGCAACACATGTCATACAAGGTGTCTGTGCCTGGGGGCTGCAGTCCCACCCCTCAGCAAGGAGGTTCTGAGACATGCTCACCTCACTCTGATTTCACTGCCCGCCATTCCTCCCCCAGGCCCAGAGCTTCATCCATCAGGAGCCTTTCATGTGGTCCCTGGAAGCCACCACTCTCTCTCTCCCATCTGTGCCTCTCCCATGATACCCTTCTTCCTCTGCAGACCCAGTTCAGCATCACCTTCCCATGAACCCTTCTCTCACCATTCAGGGAGGCCCAGCCCTCTGCCTCACCCCTCCATACCTGCTTTTATTTTAGCACTATTTTATTTTTGACAATGCACGGAGGCAGGACTCCTGGGACATCAGGAGCTGGTGTCAGGCACCGTGCCCGGCACTCCACTGGGGCTGTAATACATGGCTTTCTAAGGCTCCAGGGATGAGTCCCAGCCACATTGACTTTGGTGATATGGGGTCAGGGGTTACTGCGTGAATGAAAGGGCAGGAGTTAGTGTAGCCGCACCATCGTGCTGGTTCTAGAATTTGCTGAGCTTACGAAAAACAGATACCAATGCTCAGAAATTGCTCCCAAATACCTCAGACGACCCACCTTCTCTGCGCTCCCTACCCCCAGCTTCTAGACTTCTACAAAAGAACATCTAATAATTCTGTTTGCTACCAGCTAGAATGAAGCACCATTCCTGGGCAGGGTCCCTCAAGTCTCCACGGAGGACATCGGCTTCTGTTACAGGCGTGGCACCGACCCTGGTCCCACCTGATAGCACAGAGTCTCCACACTCGGGCCACAGGCCAAAAGCACTCTGCAGAAAGACTCTCTCAGGACGTCTTTTCTCAAAGGGACAGCAGGCAAGGTGACTCCTGAGGCCCTCTCCAGTGTCACATGCCATTTATCAGGAGTGGAAGGAAGGCTCTCAGAAGGGGTCTTGCTTTGTAGTGAGAAGACAGCTGGCTTCGGCAAGCAAACTGAGGGAAATAAAGATTGAGACCCCGTGGCATTTCAAAACCTGCAGGTGGCCAACAGAACACTTTCCTTTATGTTCCAGCTCAGGGCCACCATAGAGCGGGCTTTAGTACCCAGAGAGCAACACAAACAACTACAAGTATGTTAAGCACTTCGTATATATTGGGAGTGATCTGTTCCACTTAATCCTCCCTTCAGCCAGAAGAAGTTAGGTCCTGGTCTTGTTCCACTTCATAGGTGTAGAAATAGGACTTGGGTTAGTGGAGTGATCTGCTCAAGGACCTGGGAAGACCAGGTGTTCAGTTTGACTCCAAAGCCCATGCTCTTGACCTCTGTTCCATACCACCCAACTGGCCTGTCCCAGCAGCCCCGGGCTCCTGGCAGACTCAACACCTCTCCAGGCCTGCTTCTGCCTGCCTGGCTCCTGAAAGCTGTATCCTGTCCCTGGGCCACTCAGGAGACCCTCACATTCCATCTGCCTGGTGGTGGCCAGAGCTGAGCCCCACTCTCAGCAGCAGGAGCCGCTGTTCCATAGTCCACCCACCCTTGGGTGGGCTTTACTCTAGGCCATCCTCCTTGGAGATGCCTTTGTTCCTTCTGTAGAGCCTGAGCTCGGCTCACCCAATGGCCCAGGAGGCTGGGCCTCATACACCACTGGTTCACTAGTTATTTGTGTAGGGTGAATCTGGCCCCATCACCCCAGACACTGGTGGGGGTGCTTCTTACCTCCGTGGTAGCTTTTTCTCTTGCCCTAAATAGCCCCCTGCACCCCAAGACCATGACTGCCGCAAGCCCTTGGGCTCTGCCCTTAATCAAATACTTGTGTGAGCAGAGACAATAATCACAATCCAAGCTGCTGTTGATTGGGCCGGTCCACCTGCCAGATAAGGTGGGCTTTCATGTTTTACCCCCTCTAATCATCACTGGGTTCCACGGGTCCCGTGGTTCAGATGAGGAACCTGAGGACCAAAGGGAGTGAATGACCCTCCTGCGGGGGCAGGGCTGACATAGCAGGCTGTCGGAGGGCCTAGGCTTCTTCACCCCTTGGACACTGTTGAGGACCCCCTCTTAGAAGACAGGTCCTTCTTCCCTGGCTTAGTGATCCAGAGGGGACTAAACTGCTCTCCAGTCTGGGCTTTCCCCTCAGGACGTGTCCTATATTGACAAGGACTTCAAATAAAGCCACCGCAGAGTCCAGCAATAGAGCTAGGATTGTATCTACAAACTGCTGCCCATCGGTGGGGCCCCTCCTCCTCCTGTGTGCTAGACCAGATGATGGCCGTGCGCTGCAGAAGAGAAATGGTGACAACAATGCAGGCGACATTTTATAAGTGTCCCCTGGGCACCTAACCCTGTGCTAAGTCCTTCCCATGTAGTAGGGCTACTGAGAGAGGGCCCATTCCCGATGGCAGGGACACATAGCCCAGCATGAAGGATCCCGGGGACAAACCGTCTCCCTGCTTTCTTCAGAAGCCTCCCCATCCCATCTGTCACCGGGTATACTAGCCCTGCCCAGTCCCCATCTCCCACCATTCCTTTGCAAAGTGACAATTTTTGCATTGTTGCAAAAACAGGGAGGGGGCAAAAAATCCACCCTCAACAACCAACAAGAAATAATTAGCGTGCATTGTGTCATTAAACACTAGACTTTAATTAAATTGCATGGAGATAAATACCCCTAACGACTGGAAATCTGGGGCCTGTAGACAGCAAAGCACTCAACGTAATGGAGTAACAGACTCCACAAATAGCGTCAAGTCAGGGATTCCGACTTGATTAAGAATCTGACTAAATTGGGTTGTCACCTCGTATGCTGGACCTGCTACCTGAAAATTGCTCATTATCTTCCCCATTTGATCTTCTGGGAGCTAACAAGCCTTTGCAGAAATCGGTTTAATGATCAAAGGACCCATTTATTTGGGATTCTTCCCCGTGTCGGGGTCTGCATTGCTGGCATCTCCCTCCTCCCTTTTTTATTTGTAATAAATCATCATCTGGCAGCCGCCAGTGGTGAGGTCGGGCTGGAAGTGACCTCTGCAGTTTCTGAGATGATCGTCACATCTGCAACCCTGATCATGGCTCCAGGAGGTGGCGTGGCTGTCTCTCTCTCTCTCTCTCTCTCTCTCTCTCTTGACTTTGCCCCTCCACGGGCAGTCAGTGACCAATCCCAACCTCAGCTTCTCCTTGCATCTGAGCCCCCCTCCTTATGCTTCTTGCAGCTGCTGTCCTAGGTGGGCACACCGGGCTGGACAACACAAGAATATGCAACCATGTTCTCATCCCCATCCCCCTCTGGCCAGCGTGGCACCTCTAGAGCACAGCCTTGGTGGAACCTCAGCAATGGCCCCCCATTTCCTTACCTGGCTTTCAAAGCCTTCTCCATTATGATCCCAACTGTCCTCTCCAGCCCGCAAATGAGTAAGTCCACAGCATGTGTCTGCAGAAAGCCCCCTACATCCAGTCACACGGGGCTACTCTCATTCCCTACCCCAACCCTGCCTTTTCTTACCTTTTAGCCTCTGCTTATTCTGTTCACCCCACTTGCAATGCTATGCTGTTCCTCATGAGCTCAGCCTGGCGGTGTTGTATGCACTTGCCAAGGCCTGTCTTCTATCTTTCAGTGTGAAGGCTCCTCTAAAAGCTCAGAGGTGTTTGCTTCCCACCAACTGAGGTCTGAATTCCAGCACCGTGTCACAAGCTGGGAACCTTAGGGCATGATCCCATTCTTGTAACCATGCCTTAGAAAGTGCCTGCTGTGTGCCAGGCACTGTAGCAGGCTCTGGGGATAGAACTGTGAGCATCCATAGGACTGGAGCTTAGAGAGTGAGTGGTGTGGTGGGGGGCCTGGAGAAAGGGGTATGAAATGAGGTGAGTAAGAGGGGGTGAGGCCTAAGAACACAAAGCCCAGGGGGTGAAGGGGTTTGGACTAAATTTCTGCAGGAGTCACTGAAAAGCCTCTGAGCCTCAATGGGTCCATCTGTAAAATGGAGAATGCTTGCACCCAGCTGGCTGAGCTGGGCTGGGGCTAAAATGCACCCCCGTGGCAACAGGTGGCACTTAGGAAGGCTGGTTCCCACAGCTGTCCTCCCCCTCAGGAGGTCTCTCCAAGGAAGAGCAGAGTCCTGTCCTGAACTCCCTTGGCCATAAGCTGTTTGAAGACAGGGGCATCTGTATGTCTCTCTGGGCCTCAATTTCTTCCTCTGCAAAGTGAGTTAATGACAGCACCTGCCTATAGACCTGGTTGTGGGGAGGGGCTTAAATAAGATAATAGTCACGCCAGCTAACAGGTTTTTAGTGGTCAATGTACTGTTTGGGCTTCCCTCCCTCCCTTCCTTCCTTCCTTCCTTCCTTCCTTCCTTCCTTCCTTCCTTCCTTCCTTCCTTCCTTCCTTCCATGCTTAATGAGTACTCACTATGGGCCAGGCCCTGTCCTAGGTACTTGAAATCTATGGATAAAAGAGATAGAGCTCTAGCCTTGTGGAGCTTATATTGCATCAGGGTAAGACAGACAATAAATTATATATATATATATTACATATATCACAAATAAGTAGAGTTTATAGTTTGTTAGAAAGTCACTGGTGCCATGGGGAAAACAAGCAGGCAGGGTGAGGAAGGTCAGAGGTCAGGGCTGCAGGTTTTGAAAGGGTGACCACTCATTTGATCCTCTGCGGTGGTCTTATGAAGGGGTGCCAGCATCCCACAGATGAGAAAATGAGGCTGGGACGGGATAAGTAACTTATGTGGCGTTGAGCTGACAAGCAAAGGGAAGATCTGTGATTACTAATTCATATACACGGAGAACAGAGGATTTGCAATAAATGGCAATTTCTGGTGATAGTGATGGTGACTTTGCATACAGTAGATGATTATTGAACGTTTTGGGGGTCACAATCATTGAAACTAGCAAACATTTAGCCAGAGCATGTACCTTAGCCCCTGAGAGATTCACTAACCAGATAAAAACGTGACCTTGTGGTTCTGGGTGGGCAAGAGCCCTGGCCGCACACAGTCCCGTGGGTGGATCCCTGCCCCTTGTTCAGATGCCCCATTTCAAGGGTCTAGCGGGTGCTGGGATCTGGAGTTGGATGCTGGGCATGGGAGGAGAGAGAGCTGGAGCTGAAGGACAATTGTAAGACTGGGGAGCCAGCTCAGATAAGAGCCCACTGCAGAGGTGAGTCAATAATTCACAGGGCTCCTTTAAATATTTAGCTCTCCAGCTGCTTAAAATGTAGAACTGTATCTTTGAATATACATGTATATTTTGTAGTTTGATCACAGAAACATGGACACCGTAGACAGAATGATGGGGGTGGAAGGGCGTGGCGGAGCGCTGTACCCTCAGGGACATGCAAATTAATTTTGCACGTAGGAGGAGAGGGTGCAATCTTGAAATACTAATCATCGCTACCTTGTATTGAGTGCTTGCTGTGTGTTGGCTGTTGTGCTAAGAAATTTATTGCAAACTCATTCACTCACTCATCTAGCCTTGCCAGCTCTGGAGCTGAATAGCTTCAGTTTAAACCCTGACACCACCTCAGGGGACTGGCTGTGTACCCCTGCTGCTAGACCTTCCTGTGTCCCTGTCTCCTCCTCAGTAAAGCAGGGTGATGGCGAGGGGAAAGTAAGGGGATGCTTGTGAAGTGCCTGGAACAGTGTCTGGCAGCTTCTAAGAGTTAATAAATCTTATTATCGTTGCCATCATCATCATTCACTCATTTATCATTTTGAGAAATATTTACTGAGTGCCTACCATGTGACAGGTACTGTGGGGGGCAATGGAACTCAAAGTTTCTGCCTTCAAGGAACCTCCACGGAGGAGACATGGGCAATAAGCTAATGACAACAAAAACGAATGAACAAAGCCGGTTCAGGTTGCCATAATGTAACAGCGTGTGGCTAAGGGGAGGGGGCAAGTGGGATTTATAATGGGGTCCAGAACTCAGGGTGTCCAGGAAATATTAGAGAAAAATATATATGTATAGGATGTCCTTACCCCCGACAAGTCTGAGCTGGGGGATGGGACACATGGAGCAGGGCCATTAAGAGTTGTTTTGCGTAGCAACAGTTTTGCAGATAACCTCTAGAATGGTCATTTAACATATCTATAACCTTTAACTGGTTTCAGAGATATGTTAAACAACTGTGGACATGCTTTGAGCCAGGGGGATGGGAGTGACTTCCACCCAGGATGTAACTGGGAGGCAACTCGCCCTGGTTACGGAGCCTGAGTGGGAGCTTGGAGATGAGTGGCTCCACACCACAGGGCCACACCTGCCTGGACTTATTATGGCAGCCCAGTAAAGCTAGAAGAATATGGGAATGCTGGCAGGTGTAACTGATTGTGGGAGGAGTCAGAAATGGGGCTGCAGAGGAAGATTGGCGCTGGGATTTAAACCCAGGCGTGGCAGCCATGCTGGGGCTTTTTGGGACCATGCAGCTTTAGGGTGCTCCCTTTTGCCACGTGGCTTAGGAAGCAGGAGAGACTTTGCCTGGAAGAAAAGGGGAGAAAGGACTCTTGCTGCTGGGCCATGAGAAGGTGCCGCATGGCTTTGGATTAACTGGAGATTGCAGCAGCCACACAGCTGATGGTGCCGGGAGCCTGAACCACAGACTTCTACTTGAAGTCTGAGATACGGTACCCCGGACTGGGCAAAGGGGAGAAGGAAGGACTGTGCATTTGTGGGTATTCTAAAGGGCTTTAGTATTTTTAATGAAGACATTAAGTCATTCAAGTCATCTGTATAACTTTTTAAATTAATCCCTTTCCTTTCCACTAATCTCTGGCATTGAGAGACATCTTTCCCTGGTGGTGGGCAAGGCGAACCTAGTATGGCGGGGGGACCCCTGGAGCACAAGGGTGGGTCCACTTGGTAATAATATATCATTCACCACCCCCCCAGTCTGTTCTGTAACAACAAGGGGGGGGGAGGCAATGAACCCAATGATGGGATAGAGGGGCACTGAGTTAGCCAGGTGGCCAGGGAAGGTCTATCTGAAGAAGTGACCTTAAAGCTGAAATTTGAAATATGAAAAGTTGCTCAGTACAGAGAGTTCTAGGCAGAAGGAACAGCAAGTGCAAAGGCCCTGAGGCAAGAAGTAGCTGGATGCATCAGAAGGAAAGAAAGAAGGTCCTTGTGGCTGGAGAGTAGCATAACTTTGAAAACTCTCCAGGGAATCTGGAACACTTTGAGGATGTGGAAAAGGAAGACCAGAGATGTGTAGAGATTGGCCCAAGGCTACACAGCTGGCATTGGTAAAACCAAGGTCTGTCTGACTCCTGAGCCTGTGCCCCTAAAGAACACACCAGAACACTCCCAAGTGGGAGCACAGACCCCCCCCCCCACAGCCCAACTTGGGTGTGTCCAGTGTGAATTCCTGGTGACTCTGAATCAGGGAGAGTCCGGAGAGAGGCAGCCGGGTCCTCTTGGAGATCTGACAGTCACTCAAGCCAGCCACTACAAACCCTGCCAAGGAGAGGCCCTGCGGGACCCTTCCTAGTGAGCACATCAAAGGCACCTCCAATTAGCATCTCCCTGGGCAACAAACCAGCCACACCAGACGATTCCAAATTGTAGTACAGGCTCACACGGGCAGTGGGGAAAGGAAGCAGGCACAGGGCTGACAAGATGGGGTGTTCGTGTAGCCCTTTTTCTATGCCAAGCTGCTGTGCTATTGTCCTTGTGCGTCATTTAATCTTCATAATTATTTAGAGCTGTAGAAATGACCACCCTGATGTTAAAAACATGGAGCTCACCAGTATCAGGCAATTCACCTGCTGGAACCCAGCTCCAAAGCCCACCTCTCCACCTCAAACCATCAGTGCTTCCAGATGATGCTTAGCTAAGGCTAAGAAGCGTGACGTAGACTCGAATTACCCATCTTTGTCACAGCCACTCATTGGCCAGTGTCTGCCATGCCAGAACCTTCTGAGATATGGTCACACTCATTCACAACCAAGGTGGCCATTGGGTCTGGGAATTAACAGAAATCTTTCCAAAAATTCTTAATACAGTTCTCAGGCACTCCAGGAGCTGCCGGGGTACCAGCTCTGGGAGAAGACATGTCACCTTTGGAAGCACCGAGTTGTCCTCATGGAGTGTGACCAAATGTGACTTTGGGGAGGGAAGAGGAGCATTGAGGTGTACACAGCAGAGCTGGCTCATAAACAACGTTTTAGGGTAGGGCTGTGAATTCCGGAAGGGCAGGGCCACGTCTATCCATTTTATCACTCAATCTCCCAGACCTAGGACCTAGCATAGGGCCTGGTGCATAGTAGGGGTTCCAATAAATAGGTGACGAATGATAACAATAGCCCACGTTTATTGGGTCCATCCTAGGTACCAGACACTCTGCTGAGAGCTGTACGTCGGTGGTGTGCAGCCTCAGCTGCCTATGGAACTACTTCCAGAGATTGAAAAGACATCGACACAGAGTCCCGTGCCCCCAGTATCCTGTTTTAATTGATTGAGAGTGCAACCTGGACACTGGCATTTTTTAAAGTTTTCCAGGTGGCTAAGGGGCAGCCAAGGCGGGAAGCCTTGTTTTCCATGCCTCACCTGATCTCACACTTCCGTGAGCTCTAGAATGTGGTTACCATTAGTGTACCCATTTTGCAGATGAGAAAGTAGATGCTCAGAAAGGTCAGAGCGATGGAAAAAGGAAGAAGGTGTGGGCCAGGTTAGGAAGCTCCTCTTAAAGGAAGTGGCTCCACCTGCAGATAGGTCCCACCCTGGACTGTTTCTAGAGCAAGGGTGACACCTTTCTGTGCCTCTAACCTGTCCTTGGGTCAGAAATGTTTGGATTTGGGGCAGGCAGACGTCTGGCTCAAGGACAACCAGCCCATAGAATGGACAGTAGCACATGGAGAGTCTGACATGAAAAACCTTCCCTCGTAGCATAACCCCAGTTTATACAAGTTAAATAAGCATTTATGACATTAATTGCTTGATATTGCATTTGACAAACCGGTGAGCAGATCCATGCAGTGTTCACATTTTCCTCCTTCATCCCACATGTTCACTTTCCTCATTGGATCCTCTAATCAGCTCTGCCCTTCTGAAAGCAATGATTGGAGCCTCCGGGCAAGCCATTCGTTCGCACGCTTGTTCATTTCTTCGTTCATTTCGTGTCTTCCCTGTGCCAGGCTGTCTCCCGGATGTCGGAGTGTTTTCTTGTGAGTAACCACCCATCAAACAGCAATGAGAGAAGGACCCGGATTCCTGTCGATTTCACTTGCTTTAATGTAAAACAGGGTTGGCTGCATTTCAGTTTTGCTAGTCTGTCTTGCACGGTCCAAACCCCAGTTATCTCTGCTTCACTAAGTCTTGAGATTGGTTTGGACCTGGAACATCTATTCTTTGGAACTATTAAAAGTGGTTTAATTGGCTGTTCAGGGAGGTCCTCCTCTCTGCTCTCCAAATGGATCATCCTCTCCGTCTCTCCCAAGAACGGGGAGGCTGGCAGCCCTCGCCTGGATGATCCACCCTCTGGATTTATCTTTCTTCCTCTGGGTCCCAGAAGCACCCGATGGCGCATTGCAGATCCAGCCTCTGTTCGGAGCCGCACATCCAAATCCTCCCTCAGACACCCACTCGAGCCCACAAAGCTACGGCTCCACAAGGCGGGCAGTGCCAGCCAGCATCTTCCAAAGAGAGGCCAGATACTTTTAAAAATTCAAACCTTACCTGGATGAGCCATGGGGATGGTGTTGTCCAAAGGAGGAATTCAGGAGAACTTCAGGAGAAAGAGAGACGGCGGCCTGGGATCCCGTCACGTGGCAGAAAGACAGAGACTGGGGAGTCCGATTGTCCTGATGCACTGGCCTGTCCCCATGTGTTTGTAGGAGACACAGGCCTTCCCACTCTAGGCCGTTTGACCTTGAGCAAGTCACCTACCCTCCTTGAGCCTGTCTTGTGATTCACAGCCTTTCTGAGAAGTTGAGTAGGCCAGTTAGGGTTGCCTGCTAAAGAAACCCAGTTAAATTGGGGATTTATCATTAAAATAAGAATAATTTTATAGTATAAGTACATCTCAAATATTGCATAATCAAATATTACATGAGACATACTTTATGCCCCCAAATTGCTCATTCTGTGTTTTTGTTTGCTAAATCTGGCAACTTCACCTGACCATTCTAAACAGTAAGTCCCGAAACTCCACTTTACTAAAATAAATAAATAAATAAAAATGCTCAGAGGCCTTTAGTGGTTTTTCATCACCCACAGGATAAGGTAAAAAGCCTTTAACCTGGCATCTGACCTAGAAGCCCTCCCCAGCCCCAGCCCCTGCCCCATTTGGAGCGGGCGCCTAGCCACTGCCTGGTGCCCACTGCTCGGGTCTGGCCCGATCCCTGAAACACCTGCCGGCAGCTGGTGGCAGGGGCGAGTAGCCTGGCCTCTGTTTGGTTGGCATTTCCCATTCGCCACCTCCCCAGATAAAGTCACATCTCCGCCAGTCGTGGAGCCCTACTGTCTAATGTATATAGCGGCACTCTGCTCAGAATCAAACCTCACACCGAAATAGACGGAGACCCAGCAAACCTTCTCTACCTTTTCGGGGCACTAAAAATTCCATTACCTTTTCCCTGGCCGTGGAGGAGCTCAGAAAGTGCCTGATCAGAGATAAAGGCTCTGCAGTGGGTGAGCGGCCATAACTCACCGAGTGCTGGCAGGCATCACGGGCGCAGGGACGGTGTGCTGTTTGGAGAGCACTTCCCTCCCTTTACTGCCTCGTTGGACACCCCAAGCTGCCTCTGGGGGTTCAGACAACACAGGCTGAGAAACACTTGAAGGAGGGGCAGGACATGGGGAAGGCAGAGAAGAGGGACTTGCAGGAAAGATGGAGTGGAAGGGATGGCTGGAGCTCCCCTGCATCCTGGGGACAGCCGCCTGAGCATCGTGCCATCTGGAAAAATGGGAGCCACATGCTACTTCTCAGGGGGTGAAGACACAACTGAGATGGTATGTGGGACGTGTCCCCAGGCAGAGTCTGCCGTGAAGTATCCTTTCGCTAACGCACAGCCTACAGTTGGACATCTAGGGGGCCCCTCCAAGGCCCGCTCTCATCAGACGGCATTGAATTGACGCAGTGCTGAGTAGGAGGCTCAGCTGATGCAGACACAAGTCCCTGCCTCTGAGTCCCCACACCTGCCACACACCCTGGAGACATTTCGGGGCCTGTCACCTCTGCCTGGGCCGTCCATCTCTGCCCTGGAGAATCACGGGGAGGCCAAGAAGCCTAAGCCCAGCCTCCATTCTCCAGAAATAACCTATGGCTCTCCAACTTTTCCCAGCCATCATCCCAAACAACCCTGAGGTTGGGCCCCATGGCCACCTCCTTCACAGAGAAGGGTGTCAACGCTTAGACACTGAACTCACCGGCGCTGCTAAGCAGCAGGCTGGGCTGTTTGATTCCCGGACGGCGACCTTCACCGCTGGGCCTGGAAAGAGACTGGGGATGGGTTTCAGCTGTGTGCCCACAGTCTTGAAATGTCCATCCTTCCCTCTTCCTTCATCCCAGGGACAGAGAGGGGCCCCAGTGCCCTCTCACCCTGGCCCACCACGAGCACCCAGGTTTGCTTCGAACCTGGCCCGCAGCCGCTCTCAGCAGTGAGCTCCCCTTCCTTTCCCCCCTCAGCTGCAACCTTTTTCCTGGGTGTTTTTTTCTTTATTTCTCTCTGTGGCTCTGGCCCTCTCTCTGATATTGAAAAAAAAACACACAATAACTAAACACATTTTATACAGTCTTTGATGTCTAATGAACTCAGGCCCCGGATTGATAAGTATGCAGATGGAGTGCAGACCGGAGCTGGGCAGGCAGCGCTTCTGTTGGAGAACCCCCTCCAGGGGCGGAGGAGGGGTGCAGGCTCTGGGTGGGGGGTGGTCCCCCAGGAGCAGAGGTGGTGGAGGGGGGTGTGCATAAGTCCCAGAAGGAGGCTGCCCCCCATGGAGGCTTTGAGAGGGGACTTGGTCTCTCAGAGGCTGGATCATTGGAGGTTCCCTCTCAAAACACGGAGGGAGAAAGGGTGTTTTGTGTCCCCCAAGGCCTCCGAGGGCATCTTTGCACCCAGGAGAAAATAAACACAGGGAGTTGTTGAGGTTCCGTGTTCACTTGTGGAATACAGGTGCATGCGTGCAAGTGGCCAGGAGAGGGTGTGGCAGTTGGCCTCCTTCATCCACCCCTCCCTGTAACGTTGCTTGGATGAGGACCTCACCCCAAGTGTAGACACTCAGCCACAGCACTGGGGCCGTCATGCCCTGTTGGTCCAGAGGAAGAGGTGCAGCAGTCCACAGGTCCAGGGGGGCAGGAATCGTCTGCCTGCAGGGAGGTCCAGGCTGAAGGAGGAAGTTCCAGCCCTTACCCCTAGGAAGTTCCCAGTGAAGTGGGGGAAGGAGGGCCCACAGAAACATGAGAACCACTGACCCGGGAGAAGTCTTAGCCCCCAAACTTCTGTGGAGTGAGAGGTGCCTGCTCTGCTTCCCAGTCCCACTGCTGCCACCTCTGAGGTGGTCTCCAGGCTTGGTCCTGCCCCCCATTCTTTCTCAGGTCTCTGGCTGACCCTGACCCCTCTGACCCCATCTCACTTCCACTTAAACCCCTGCATCTGGTGCACACAAGTGAAAAATAGGTCCCAGGAGCATCTCACTGCTAAGGTGACTTCCTATTCTTACTTTTTAAAATTCCACGTTCTTTCCCCAAATTCAAACAACACGGTCCTACCACTTCATACTGATCAGATTGGAAAACATTAGAAAACTGGAGAGTGCTGTGTTGGCCACACTGTGGGGAGCTCCATGTTCTGGAAGACACCTGGCAACATTGAGGGAAACGAAGTATCGTGTACCTATGACCTCACGATCCCACTCCTGGGAGAGACCAGGGAAACCCTCCCACAGGTACAGGGGGGCAACCTGGGTGCCCACTATTAAGGGAGCAGATAACTCTCTAGAAACTTCTGTAGCGGTCAGAGCATAGAATAAGATTTGCATACAGCAACACAGGTAGACCTTAAAAACACGGCATTAAATGAAAAAAAATTAAGCAACAGAATGAGATCTATAGCCCAATACAATTTATGTAAATTAAAACACATTCGTGTGATAAACAACACCATATATTTTACAGGAAGCCTCCACATCTCAGAGCATATATCAGAGGTGTTAGAGGGGGGTGGTGGAAGGGCAGGTAGGGAGGGGCAGGAGATCGGAATTGGGGGGACAAGGGAGAAAATGGAAGAGAGCAAAGCAATTCTGAGGCCATGTCAGACATGGTGGAAACAGGTGGTGAGCCGAAGGGTGTGGTGAACTTGACCGACCCTTCTTTCACGGTAAAGGGAATAAGTGACTGACTAATCTGTCTTCCACCCACCCCCGCTTCAGCCTGTAACTCCCATGGGCTCAGAAGAGATTTGGACGAGGTCCCTCAGCCTCGGCACTGTTGACATTTTGCTGTGGGGACTGTTCTGTGCGTCACAGGCACTTTAGCAGCATCCAGCATCTTCCCGCCAGCTGCCAATAGCACTCACGGAGTTATGACAGCCAAAATGCTTCCAGACCTTGCTAGAGGTCCCCAGGGGGACAAAATCACCCTTGGCTGGGAACCACTGAGTGGGAATAAAAGTCTGAAAAACTGCTCCAGATCTTCCAGGTAAGCGGCCCACACGGGCTTTACCCAAACACACATGCACAGAGAGAGAGAGAGCGAGCCTCGGGGCCAGGCTTGGCTGGGAGCTCCATCTTGCAAGCTGCTGGTGTCACTTGCACGTGTAAATCAAGGCTCTGTGGAGATTCCAGTTACAGCCCTGAATCTGCTTCTGCCTTGGGCTTCCTCCTAATTTTAACCGGCAGCTGGATTTGCATAGGACATTTGCATCTGAGATTACCCATGGTTCCCTGGGAGACACAGGCTATAGCAGACGATGGCAAAACAAAGTATAATTCCATTCCAGCTTCCAAAGGAGGAGGGGGGAAAGGGGGAGTGCTTCAGGGAGGGAGGGTACTTGTAGGAAATTTCAGGGCCTCATGTTCTTGAAGAGGGGTTGGGAAGGGAATATTCTATTTGGCAATGGGCAGAGAGGACTGTCCATCCTGGCATTTGGCATACGAATTAGTGAATCAAGTAGTGGATGAGTAGGGCCCCTGAGGCTCCATCAGCCAGGGCTGCTGTCCCAGTGGAGGCAGGCAGAGCAACAGACCCAACCTCTGTCCCCAGGAGCACAAACACCCACCAGCACTGCCTGGGATGTGCCAGACAGTGTCCCTAAGTGCTTTCCCCACACAGGACCATTCATCACACAGCCCCCCACTCTCAAAGGAGGCATTACTGCCCTCCTTTTGAAGAGGAGGAAGCAGAGGCTCCCAGGTCCCACCCTTAGGAAAGAGTGAAGCCTGAACTGAAACAGAATTCTGCCAGGTTCTAAAACCAGTCTTCTTTCCAAGCCTCCTTATCACTGACTTGCAAAGTTAATGAGCAAAGCAAGGGAGTCTTAGGCAATGCTTCAGAGGGGCAGACAGCCTCTCCCTTACACTCTAGCAGCTCTTATCCGTGCAAGACTTAGCCAGGTCTGGACAAACACCTATAAGCCATGACCCAGAAGCCAGGTGAGGTGTGTATGTTCCACATGGGTCAAGGCTTCCCAGGAAACTGTCCTGCTCTCCCCGCACCCACCCCCAGGCACCTTGTGGCCCTCTGTTACTGCATGTAATTTATTCGTTTTCTCTTTTTTGTTGTTCTCTTTTTGCATATACTTTATTTTTTCTGTCTCTCTCTCCCCTGCTAGACCAGGAACGTCTTAGGGGCAGAGTTTATGGCTGCTCCTCTCTCTGTCCCCAGTACTCAGGAAAAATAGGTGCTGCAAACTGAGCTAACTTTGGACTGGGAACAGGAGGGCCACCAAAACACATCATTCCAGTTGAACGTTTCCTCTTCCAGGAAGAGTTCCTTGATTTTCCCCTAAGTCATATATATCAGGAGACATTGTGCGCCCCAGTCACATTCCATCTTGCACACGTGATCTCCATGAATATATTAAAGAATCCTCAAGGGAAAGGAACTTGTCCATTTTTCCTGTTTTCTCAGTGCCTAAAATAATGTCTTCCATATAGGAAGTAGAACATGGATGGAGAGATGGATGGATGGAGGGAGGGGGAATGGAAGGAGGGATGGGTAGATGGATGAATGGATGGATGGATGAGTAAGTGGATGAATGGCTGGCTGGCTGGGTGGGTGATTGATGGAAAGGTAAGAAGGTAGATGGATGTGTGTTAGGCATGTGGTTAGATGGTGGTTTAACCATTAAGTGAGTGGGTGGATGGAGGGTGGATTCATGGATGAGGTAGTAGATGGACAGACAATTGGATAGGATACTGGTGGATGGCTGGGTGGATGTGGGAAATGAGCAGGTCAGTGAAAGGACTAATGGATGGGTGGATGCAAGTCTGGACTGGTGGCTAATGCTTTGGAGGGTGAGGTAAGTAGATATGGGGGCGTAGGAATGACTGGATCCGCATGGTATGTGAGGATGGCTGGCTGGTAGGGTAATGTTTGCATGGCTGAATAGACTGTCTTTCCATCTGCCAGCATCGCGCTCAGCCTCCTCAAGTAAAATAGCCCTTTGTAGTCCTTTTTTCCAGATCCCGCTCTTACATCCTCTGCTTCTCCTGCTCTCTTCCAGCCTCTGAAATGGGGCTCTAAGATGCCAGATGGAAGTCTTCCCAGGAAGTTCAGCTCCAGTCCCTGCCTCAGTGCCGAGTGTTCCACGCTGCGCAGATTTAATGCTTAATTCCAGCCTCTCCCTGATCCTTACCTGCCTGAGGAGGTAGAGGCAGCAATTTGCATATTTATTAAATATCTCTTAGCAGGATACACAAGCCGCATTGCTACATCCACTCCCGGAGCTGTCCTGCTGGCAGACAAGAGCGTGAGCGATCAGCTGCTGCACCGCTGCCCTGTTAAATAGCTGTTCCCAGGCTCAGGAGACCAGGAGGTGGCGAGGGGCCATGGGGTGGGCGGGGAAGAGGAGGTCCCGGAGGCCGAGGCACCGCAGTCTCACAGTCGTTCAGCAGTGGGGGATTCTGTTCTCTGCCCACGCGGAAAAGGCTGCGAGGGCATCTCTTCCAGCCCCCTGCCCCCACTGGAAATCAGTCCTTCCCTGAGAGAATTCCCAGAGGAGGACATTTCAAAGCTTCTTTGTTTTGTGTTTCTCCTGCTGCTCAGTTTATTTGAAAGTCCTTCCTTCTGCCTTTGCACAATCTCATTGCTGGTGCATTGTCTTTGCTCACAGTGGGACAAATGACCACCATGGCTGGGCTCAGGATGCCCTCCTCCAAGCAGAGGTCCAACCTCGGACCCAAGTGTCCAGAACCTTGAGAACCAGTGTCCAGTGTTTTCTGGAAATAAGTCCTCAGGGTGGGGACTGAGTGTCCTGAGGACCAGGAGCTCCCTGCTGTACACTGGGGTGACGGTCCCCTCTTCAGACTGGGCATCCTGGCGCCTTTTCCCGTTTCCTGTTGCCACTCCTCGATGTGGATCAAATCTCAGGATATGTTTCTGGAGCCGAACTTCCCCGGCGCCAATCCCTGCCTCTCCTTGTACTGGCGGGTGACCTGGGGTAAGTACCAGAACTTCTCCGAGCCTCAGTTTCCTCATCTGTAGATGGGGATGATGCTAGTCCTCACCTCATGAGGTTATTGTAAGGGACATGTGCAGGGCTTAGCACAGTGTCTGGCTCCTGGAGAACATTCAGAAAACATTGTTACTGGTACAGATTACAGTTAGAAGAGCAAAGGGAGGCCGGTTGCCTGCCAGTCTCCCAGGGAGAGGGCTAGAGCAGAGGGACGCAGACCTACTCCCTGTTCCATCCACCAGAGCCTGTGCTGAGCATGCCTCCTCACAAACACCTTCGAGACAGGTGCTCCACAGACACCCACTTTGCAGATGAAGAAACTGCGGCCCAGAGGGAGGGCGGAAATGCGTGAGATTTTGTGTGAGCCGCGGACCCATATCTTTCTCAGTCTCTTCTTCGATGTCCTCAGGGATTCCTGCCCCGGAAACAGTCCAGGACCCTAGGAGGAGGAAAGAGAACCCTACAGACAGCTGTTCCAGCTCTACTTGCCCCACCTCCCACCGCTCTGGGCTGGCAGGAGCCAGAAGGAAGGGCCTCATAAACCTTCCTGAAAGCCCTCATCAACACCAGGCTTGGCTGAAAACCGGAATCTCTGATCGTAAAGTAATCCCCATAAAGTAATCTCCCATAAAAGGAGAGAGAGAGAGAGAGAGAAGAAAAGAAAAAACCCCTGGCAGTAAAAACAGGAACAGCCTCTAGGAAATATGGAGGAGGCGGCTAAGCATCTATGACTGGCAGGGGAAGCGGGAGCCCCCAGCCCCAGCAGGCCCTGCCCAAAGGCCCCAAGCTCAGGCAGCCTTGTGGACTGATGGTTCATCGAATATTGGGAAGTGGAAGAATGGTGATGTTTATGATGATGATGATGATGATGATGATGATGATGATGAATGAAAACCACGCTGAGGACATTCACACTCCCCCCTCACTAGAGCCTCCCACTGTCTCAGGGTTTCCAGGGTTAGGATCCCCCTGCATAGATGCAGAAAGTGGAGTGAAGGGAAGTAGGAACTCCCAGCCAGAACTCAGGCCTGCTGCCCTCTCCAGGACCCTGCACTTCTGCTCTGGTGAGCCCAAGTCCCCAGAAGAGGTGGGGGCCAGACTGTCCCCGCCCCACCCACTAAGAAGGAATGTCAAGGCTTGGGAGGTAGATGCAGCTGTGGGAGCCTAGGTGGGTGTCTGCATGTCCTCGAGCCTCTGTTGGCAACATACTCACTGAAGATGATCGTGCTTATCCCGGCTAAAGGAGAGATGAGATAAGACATGTCCACAGGTCAGAGTCTGGTGCATGCTCTGGGCTCCGTAGATGGGAGTGGTGGGAACCGGGGCGGGGCACTGAGAATCCCTGTGAAGTAAGCCTCCCAGGCCAAGGGGCCAGGATGACTTTTTGGGGGTGGGGACGGATAAACTGCCTTAACCCTCTCTTCAGTGCCTGTACCACCCCCAGACAAAGCTCTGCTCAGCTCCAAGTCTCCGAACCCTGAGAAATCACCTCCTTTCTTTCCTTCCCCCACCCTTTTCATTCCTGGCCTTATCTCTTCCCTGAGCCTCTCTCCTTCCCTCTCCATTCCTTCCTGTTGCCTTTTGTCTGCCAGGTTCCAGCTTCTCTATCCTTCCATGGTGCTGACAATCTCCTTTGCTCTGTCTCTCTGGTTTTGGGGGCTATTGTCCTCCTGGCTGTCAAAGTCAACTCTGCCTTTCTCCATTTAAGACAACACAGCACTGGCCTCTCCCTGGACCCTCTGGTGACCCTGCTGGAATGCAGCTTCTGTATTAAGTCCTGTCCCAGCCTCATTACTTGGGGAAGCTCATTGTGATCCCAGCCCACAGCCCTAAGGAAGAGTCCATCCCCTTAGGGAAGGGGAGCACCCCTCTCCCACACCCCTTCCCAATCCTGCCACCCCATCTCCAGGAGGTGAGGGCTGTTAGAACCCACCTTGTCACTGTGCACCTGCCCAGCTCATCCTCATCTATTCTCTCCCAGGACAGGGAGACAGGCCCACGTTCTGCTCATCTTCATCTCTGCTTTCGAGTTTGGCACAGGCCTGGGCACACTTGGATGGAGGTCGTCATGAGAGCAGAGTTTGGACAGACCTGGGTTTGAATCCTCCTGATGCTGTGTAAGTGGTATAGCGCAGTCTACGTGGTATGTAGCGGTGTTCGCGAGCATGTGTACACGTAGTTAGTTCATTGATAAAGAGGCTGGCACAACCCCCAGCTCACCCCCGACACAGAGTAAGTGTTGACTCATTTCTCCAGGCCTGGGGATTCCTTACATTTAGCACGTTTGGGTTTAGGGACCTTCTAACCTGCCATTCCCTCTGCCTGGAATCGCCTCTCTTTTCCCACCTGGGCTTTTTCTACTCATCCTTCCAGATGGTTCTTCAGGAAGCCTTGTCTGAATCCCCATGCGGGCCCCATAGCACCTTTAACATCTCGCTCTTCCTGGTAATTGCCAATTACACCTCTGTCTGGAGTACTGCGAGGTCCCCGGGGGCAGGGAGGGTGTCGTATTCATCTCGTGTCCCCAGAACTTGGAAGGGGCTCTGACACCGTTTCAGAGCGAATGAGCAATAAGCAGATGAGTGAATAAATGACAACGAATGGCAGGAAAAAAGCGGCGTGAGCAGCCTTCCTGTCCTGTCATATTTGGGATCGGAAACGGGGATGACAGGACCCTTCCATGTCCCCAGTTCTCCCCCAACCAACACGCCTCTTCTCGGCATTTAAACGTGCCCATTGTCCTTGTGGAAGATGCCGCCTCATCATGAGTCTAGAAAGTCAAGATCACAGTGACCTCTGGACTCCGGCAGCCATGGCTCAAGGCTGCATTCCAGAAGCCATGGAGCCGACAGGACATGAGATACCCAAGACTCCCCTCTGAATTTGCCGGGATTTTCATGCCACTCGGCAAGAGGGAGAACACCCGTACCACAACACCCTGGAATCTATGTACTCCTTATTTTGAGCATCCTCCCCAAACACTCCTGCCACGGGAAAAACTGAATTTATCATGAATCAGCATGTGCCGTGTGGCCCTGGGGCAAGCCCATCCTCCTCTCTGACAGAGGAGCAGAGTCTGCTTCCTGGGCTTTGCACACCAGCAAGGAGGCTTCTGGACTTCCAAATGCTGTCTTCCAGGAAGTTGGAGTTTGAACACGATCCCTTGGGTGATGCGTCCAGAGAAGTTCTCGCTGAAATCCCCCACATCGTAAAATGTCAGGATGTCTGTGGTCTTTATTTATAGACAGATTGCTTTTCCACTTCTCTCACTCCAACATTTCAATGTGTTATTCCTGAAGATAAATGTACATTATGATTTCATAATAGAAATTGCATTTCTCCCTTGTGTCACCTCTAAGCATGTAAATACATAAATATGGCACATTGCCTCAGACAGTAATTTAAAAGGCACTTTGGAGAACGTATTGATTATGACCAGAGAACAGGCTGGCATGGTCTAGATTTCACTGAAGTCCACCTCCTCCCAGTCCCTGCCCTCCCTCCTCTTTTTTGTTTGGATTCTGAAGCTTAGGAACTTGGGATTTCCATGTTATCTTCATATATTGGGATGTCTGTTTATAGGCAATGTGGGTTTTGGGAGGGGGGAAAGAAGGAAAATTTGATTAAGTCTGAAGTGTAAACAAGAAAGAAAAAGTTCAGCCTTCCTACTGAAGTTACCTGGAGGCAAGTATTCTGCATCTCGCTCCTGATCGATGTAAGACCTTGGGTGGCAGGTGCTGTCCATGGTCAGCTCGGGGCCACCTGGGTGTGCCCTTGGGCCAGGCAGAGCACGTCTCACTTGTGTGCCTCCTGGAGACCTCAGGCTCACCTTGGAACATTCACCTCCTCTCAGCCCTTTAAGCTACTCCCAATGATTCCTGGAAACTACTAGAAACTCACCTCTTCTAGGGAGCTCCCCTGACTACTTGGTGCTGTGTCCCAGCACCCCACTCTCTCTGTTCCCCACTCCCTCCAACTCTGCCCATTTTAAAGATGATTTATCTTTGGACTACTTTTGAGATCACGTTGTCCTGGGCCAGGGAGATCAGTGAGCTGGATGAAAACAAATTGAAATTTTTTGAGCATCTACAATGCACCAGGCAAGTTCCCTTAGCCCATCTCATTTAGTCCCTACAGCTGTCTTAAAGGGCAATGCTTTATTCTCCCATATTACAGAAGAGAAAACTGAGACTCAAAAATGTCAACCTATCCATGCAAGGTCTTGAGCCACTAAGTGGAAAAGCCTTAATTCAAACCTCCAAAGACCTCATGTCACTAAGGTTTGGGGTCAGTTTAGCAAGATGCTGATGATCTTTCCAATCAAGAATAGTCCCCCAGCTGTATGAGTGTCCTGCAGATACCCACCTCTGGTCATGAGGGGCCAGGTCAGGGCAAGCCTCAATTCTATCAGCATCACCCCCTCTTTATCTCTCTGGCCCTGCTCCTTAATCTCCCTCACTAGCCCTCTCCCTCTGCCATCTCCTCAAATGTCAGAATCCCCCAGCCCCCCACCCCGGCTTTGGTCTTGGACGTCCTCTCATCTTCCTTTCTTCACTCATGCTCTCTCACTTCCCCTCCCACCCCAGCTTCACTGATCACTTTCCTCCTGGCAACTTAACAGTCTCTGCTCCAGCTCTGGTCACTCTCCTGGTAGCCGCCCACTGGGTGCCTCCACTGGGACATCTGTAGTCCTCTCCATTGGAATCTGGCCAAGGTGGAGCTCAACACCACCACCCCCTCAGCTTGGTGAGGGCACCGTCACCCATGCAGGTTGCTAAAACCAGAACCCTTGGCCATCATCCTTGACTCTTTCTTTGTGATTACACCCATGCATGGCCAGCCCCTAAATCCCCCACTTCTTCATACCTTTGCACAATGTCCCTTCTTTCTCCTCTTACTCTGTACTAGTTCAGGCTGCCACTTGCTCTGACCTGAGCCACGGCAGCAGTGTCCTAACCTCCCCATCCTCACAGTGCCCTTTCTGATTCACTTTGCATATTACAGCCAGAGCGAGCATCCTCAAGCTGGAAGCCAATCTCGTCATTATTCTCTTGTTTAACATCCGTCATAGCCCCATTGGTGGTCAGCGGGGCACTTCCCATTGCGACTTCTCTCATGCCAAATGCGCACCGTGGGCACTTAATAAATAGTTACCGAGTGAGTTCTCTCCCCCTTCTCCTTGAGTCTGCTCTTGGGGCCCTGCCTGTTGACTTTCTTTTCCCCCAGGGCCTCCCAGGAAGGATTCCGCCTCAGCATCTTTGCTTTGCCTTGGAGCCAAGACCTTCGGGGCTGAGCTGGCCTTTGCTTCTGCCATTAGCTATCCTCCCTTCTCAATTACATGGTAATCCCTGTTAAAATTACAAATTTATTTATAGTTTTTTTTCTTTCTTTTTTTTCCCCACCCGGCAATTTTTACGGCTCATCGGCCGTAACAAATTCTACTTCATAAAGCAAAGGCACGCGTTATTATTACCTTATGGAAATAGACGGCAGCAGCTGACTCCCGTCCCCAGCCTGCATGTTGTCCCCACGAATCCGTAATGGTTTCAATCAATACCTCTGTGGGATTTGTTCCGCTCTCTGGCGACGAAAGCATTTGGACCTGGAAATGGTGTTTCTGCCTCCAAGCCAGCTGGCAGCTGGGGCCCCACCAAGGGACCCTGAATTTGGGTGGCTGCCCCAGTGAGATGAACAGGGCAGAGATATCCTGGTGACTCCGTGTTGTCCAGGAATAAGGAGGTCACACGTGTGGACAATACTTATGGAAAGCTCTCAGTAAACACTGTGATGATAACCATATGAAGCGTGTGCTAATTATGAACCCGTGTACAGGTGAGGAAAGTGTGGCTCAGAGAGCAGACAGACCTCCCCCACAGGGACAGAGAGGTCAGGGGTCTCTAAGGGGTATGCCCCTAGAGACCTATGGAAGTGGGGAAGAGGAGTCTCTGAGGGTTCCCTGAGCGATCTGTCCCTTGGCGCACTTTCCTAGGCTTCCCTATGGGGACCATCAGTCATGCTCTCATTCATTCATTCATTCATTCATTCCATGTACTGGCATTATGTGCTATATGCCCTGTCCTGGATGCTCGGACCCTGTGATAATTCGGCCGTGCATGAAAGGGGTGGACGTTATTGTCTTCCCCATCAGCTTAGAAGTCATCTTTATTAATAATGATGATGCTAATAATAATAAAGAGGATCCTCCCTGGGTTGTTAATTTTGTTAGCTAACCATGTGGAGGCAGGGGACTGGCCCAGAAAACCCTCCTGTTCATCTTTGGGCCTATTAAAATGTTAGGATATTGGACACTTGAGCTTCAGACTCAAGGCAACTATTAGGAAGGAGTTTTCCTGCTTATGAAAGAGCAATTATTAATATAAAATTCAATAGCCCAGTCTAGACTCCTTGAAAGCAAGTCAGGTCCACTGGGAGCCAGCGTAGTGTGGCGGCGCGCACCTCAGCTCTGGGGGTGGGAACTGGAGTTCAAATCCTGAATCTGCACTAATTAGCTATATGACCTTGGGAAAGTCATTTAATTCTCTCCTGCACAGGAGGATAATAATGCTAATCATGAAGTTAATGTGAGGCTAGATTAGATAATGGAGCTGAAAACACTTCACACATGTTAAAACACGCTAGGAGTAGTTATAGAAAAAAAAAGGAGCCGGCTACCTGCCTTGGGGGTCACCATCTCATAATTTATAGGATGAGGTGCTCGTCCAAGGTCGTAATAGTTCCTTTTAAATGGATCACTCCAGACGAGTGGTCCTTATGCATGGTGCAGCTCCAGCAGTGCTGAGAAGGGCTGCGATAGTGAGTTTCTAATAATCAAGTGCTCAAGTGTGCAAAAAAAAAGTAATAAGGAGGAGGACAAGACTTCAGAGATATCAAAGATGAAGGCAAGGAAGAAGAGGAAGTAGGGCTAAGACCAGGCCCTCTGGGATTGACTCCAGTGTGTGATATCATGTTATCCTTGTAGATACCAGGGTCAGAGGGCTTAGCACCTGAACTGAATCCGAGCCCCTCCACTTTAGCTTGTGACCTTGGCCCAGTGACTGACACTCACTACTTCCATGAAATGGGGATAATGTTAACACCTGCCTTTAGCTTATCACGAGGAACAGAGAAATCACACTTGTGCACAGTCTTTCTGAAAAGCACTCAATAAATACTGCTACCCTATAGAGTACCACTTGTCCCACTTTCCAGGTGAGAAAAGTGTGGCTCACTGCATTCATAACTTGCCTAAGAGGACAAAGCGGGCGAGGGGCAGAGGTGGGCTTCTGGTGCCAGCTCCCAGTCTGCCTTCTCACCCGTGTCCCAGCGCCCCCCCGCATTACTGCCGCTCCACACATCTGCTGAGTAGTTAGGTTTGCTGGGGCTGGGGCTGGCCTCACCATCGGAAAGAGCACGGAACACCTGCCCTCAAGGGGCTTGCGGTCTTATAGAGGAGAAGCGTATCAGCAAGAGTTCATTCACTTGCAGCACAGCAAACATGCGAGCATATGATAATGGGTGCACAGGAGGAGGGCGGGGCCCCTGGCCAGGGAATAGAGGAGAGGGGCCTCAGGGAGGATGGAAATCATCACGTTCGAGGTGTGGAAGGAAGGAAGGAAGGCTCTGAGGAACGCTTGGTCAGACTTTTCTTTTTCATCATCATCCATGTCTCCATGTCCCTGGTGTACATCAGTCAAGACTCCATCCTGGAGTCAGCTCCCGGGGACATCTCCGGCGTGGCTCGGACCATGCTGGGCTCCTGGGAACTCCCCCAGGACCTCTCCCCTCGCTGGACACTCACCGTCACTGTCAGACCATCGTGAGCATCCAGGTGACTGTCTCTGCAGGATGTCATATTCCTCTTTTCCAGGACCACTCAAGGACCCCCGGATCAGTCTTAGTGTGGTGTGAACAGAAGTGCCGTGAAAACAAAAGCGACTGGTATGCTCAGGACTGGATTGTTTTCATAACAAAAGACATGATGTTTGGGGGAAGGTCTCCATCTGCTCCAAATGGGCACCGTGAGCAGGTCCAGTGTGTTTGCCTTCACAGAGGTTACAATGGCAGGTCAGCGTGCTGCGGTCAGGGGCTGCTTGCGGGGGAGCCACAGGCCACTTCCTCCCCTCTGGTTGGGTAAACGAGGCACACGGGGAAGGGCAAAGGCTGTGAATGAGCACTGTGAGGCCTCGGTTACTCTGTGGACTTCTCCCTGCCTCTGGCTCCAGATCTGATATATTTGAGAAGCAATCCATCATCAGAGAGTGGTAAGGCATCCTACTGGTTGGGCACAGAGCTGGAAATGACTAGTAGGATATATCTCTTTCAGTCTCACTTTAAATGCCTCCAAAGACAAGGAACTCACTACCTGATGAGCAAGCCCATTCCTGAGAGACCAAATTGACAATTCTGTGACTTCTATCCATAGATTCTAGTTCAGCTTTTGGAAGGCACAAGAGTGAATTTAAGGCTGTCTGTCCATTCAGCTGCCAATGCCTATTGTAGACAGAACACCAGAGAGAGAAGAGACTCATGGAATTCATGTCTCACCTCATCGTACAATAGGGCTGTGGTCACTGCAGCCTGGGGCAAGTTGACCATGCTTCACTTTCTTCATCCATGAGGCAGGATCTGCTGTATGCCACGAGAACTGACCCCAGAGCCAGAGCAGGATCCCAGGCTCCAGCCTCCTCATTTGCTGTATTTGGTCACGGCCTTCGGCAGAAAGCAGAGCCAGCCAGGATGGGCCTAACTCCAGCCGTCCCTGTTCCCCAGTCAGCCCTGGGTTACCGTGGCACACAGCGCAGCCCTGGCCTGTGGGATGTGCTGAGTGCTTTGTTTAGACCACAGTTTGTCCTCATCCATCTGACTAATTTGGCTGATGGAGGCAGTCCAGGGCGTTAGCCAGCAGTCGTAGGAGCCAAGCAAGTTTCACTATGAAGTCAACCTTTGGGTTTACTCCAGCAGGAGGAAGGAGCTGGCTGACTCCGGGGCTCCTGTCACCTGGAAGCCAAGCTGCAAGCTCCAGGGTCCCTTCCTTGGTCCTCACAGTAAACCCTCTCTGAGTCTGGGAGGCAGTCTGGTGGAGCGGCAAGAAAAAAAGCAGGGACTCTGGGGACAGAGAAGGCAAGTTCCAATTCTGGTTCTTTCTCTCACCAGCTGTGTGACCTGACTCAAAGCTCCCCTCTCTCTTGGTCTCAGTTTCCTCATCTGAAAGACAGCGATAAAAATACCCCATTCAAAGGGCTGTTGTGGGGTTTTAAACAGGAGACGTTAAGACGAGTGTCTGGCATGATGTCCAGCATATACCCGACTCTCAGGAGACGCTTGCCTCCCCATCCCAGCCTCCTACACAGGCACCCTTGTCCTCACCAAATCCCTTCAGACCTCAACCTCCTTTGGCTTGCACTTGGAAGATCATGGTTACCATGGCAACTCAGGCAGCACAGTTCCCCATCCCCATTCACCCAACCTGGTCCCGCTCCATGGCTGCCTCCAGCCAAGCCCAGCTCCTCCTCTTGCAGCTGACCCGTAGCCAACTGTGGGATTTTAAGGGGTTTAGGACTCAGTGGGCATTATGGGCTTTTCTCATCCAGTACGGCCCACCCACGCCCCTGCCAGCAGAGGCTCTGCCCTCCTGTGCCCCTTCCTGCTGGAACTTGCCCAGATCAGCTTTGCTCCCTCATTGGGAAGCTGGTTGGGCCATGACTGGTATTTGGCGAGCTCTTCCCTGCATCACTTCTTTCTCTCACTTCTTTCCCTCACTTTCCTCACTTCTTTCTCTGCCCTGTCCACTCTGAGCATTTGCTCAGCAAATCCTCTCTAGATCCCCTTAGCTGGGCAGGCTGGGCCTTATGAAAGGGATATCTCATGCCTGGAGAAGGGACAGGCTCTGGATTCAGAGGGATCTGGGTTCAAATCTTAGCTGTACTAGTTTTCCAGGGCTGCCCTCACTAGTACCACAAACTGGGGGACTGCAACTGCAGATGTTCATTGTCTCACAGTTTGGAGTCGAGTCCAAGACCAAGGTGTTGGTCCCCCCTGAGGGGCTGTAGAAGAACCTGTTCCAGGCCTCGTCCCCAGCCATGGGTGTTTTTCTGGAATCTTTGGCAGGCCTTGGCTATAGAAGTCTCACTCCAATCTGTGTTCAAATTTCCCCTTTTGATTGGGACACTGGTCCTAACAGATTAGGGGTCCCCCCTACTTCAGTGAGACCACATCTTAATAATGACATCAGCAATGACCCTATTTCCAAATGAGATCACATTCTGAGATACATACTGGAGGTTAGAACTCAGCATGTGAACTCTTGAGAGATACAATCCAACCCATAACACTAGCTGTATGACCTTGGACAAGTCCCATCACCTCTCGGTGATCACCTTAGAATAGCTCATCTTGAAAATGGGAGTAAATATAACAAACTCCTCATGTCATTGTTGTAAAAATCACACAAGACAATGTATTTATGTTACTTAGTCCAGGACTAGCAGATCATAGTCAATAACTGTAGTTGCTATGAGTTCCTTTTGGGGGGGAGGGTCCTTTTCCTCTGGGACCACACCCCTTGGCCCCTTTGATTCCTGACGGAAGAAGTGCAAAGATGGGTGGGAAGCAGTCCTACGCCTTTGGACCTCATCACAATAATCCAGCCTCTTAGCAACCCTGATTATGACCACGTCTTTGGCATTAACTCATTGATGCCATTTATTTATTCTACAAACGCCGGGTGCTGTATGCATGCTATTTCATTTCATCTTTACGAATGTATCACTGTTTTCTTTCTTTATTTTTTATTGTTTGTTCTCTTACAGTTGTCCCGATTTTTCTCCTTTTGCACCCCTCCACCCAGCCCACCCCTCTTGCCCACAGTCAATCCCCTCTCCATTGTCCATGTCCATGAGTCATTCATACACGTTCTCTGACTAGTCCCTTCCCCTTCCTTTCATCATCCCCCCTCCCTACTCCCCTCCTACAGCTATCAGTCTGTTCCATGTTTCCATGTCTCTGGTTCTATTTTTCTCATTAGTTTCTTTTGCTCATCAGATTCCAATTATAAGTGAGGTCACATGGTATCAGTATTTTCATTTAACAGATGAGGAAATTGAGGTTTTAAGAGGTGGTGTGGCTTTTCCAAAGTCACACAGTGAAGGGAATGGGGGGGGCCAGCTCACCAGTTTAGAACATGGATGAGTCTGTCCATGGGGGCACATGCCTGAGGCAGCTTGGCCCTTTCTCCCCTGCATGGGCCCCCGAAATCCTTCACTGGACCCCTGTAGCCCAACCTGGAGGAGCCCTCGTGTGCTCCCATGCAGTTGGCACCCTGCACACAGCCCCGGGTTGTAATTTTTTGTATTTATATCTTTCCTTTGCTGTCATCAGGTTGTTTATCAGCACGCGGTGATGAACCCCTTCGATGTGTTAAATATATATACGTCTCTGTGTGTATGTGTGTGCCTTCCAGGTTATATTTATGCAGTTCCTCTGAGGATTAATTTAGCCAAATAACCGAAGCTATTTAGGTAGCTGACATTCATGCTGTGAAGGGAATGTGGGTGCTAAGTCAGCAAGGTGCTGGCTTTGTTCCTAGGCCCTCCCAAGACTCAGTCTCCTTAACTCACAGCTTGGTGTGGCAGAAAGTGGAGACACTCAGCAAGGCCACGGTTCGACCCCAGGCTCTACAAGGGGAGGCTGTGCAACTTGCGGGGGGGGTTGGGGAATCCAGAGCTAAACCTCAGTTTCTTCAGCTACAAGTAGGTCCTTTCTCACAGAGCTGTTCCAAACTTTAATTGATACAATGCATTTAAAGCTCTTTGTTTTTTAGCAGGTGCTTCTTTATGGGTGGTTCCCTTCATTCTCCTCTTTCTCCCTCCCATCCCTCCATGTGGCTCCAAGGGGGTATATAAGATGAGTTTAAAATTCTCTGGCTTGGCACTTGAGATTGTCAACTAGGTGGCCCTTGAGGATCACCCTTCCTCCAGAAAGTATTCTGCCACTGTGCCTGGAAATGTGTAGTCTATTCAGGATGGTCAGTGCTGCTGGTGCTCTTTCAATCTCTCCTTGGTGCTCAGCATTCCTGTGCAAGCCCAACCTACAGCTTCCACTGGTCAGCATATGGGAGAGCTTCCTCTGGGTGCCAGAGCCCACTCACCTGCCAAAAGGGCAAGCTGGAGGTGGGAGCAGCCCTCAACCAAAGACTGAGTGGAGGTGATGCATAAATACCCCAACCCCCTCACCCATCAGTCAGAGCAACTGGGGTGTGCTCTACACGCTCGCTCATTGTGCCCCGGTGGGTGAGCGCCCCAGTGGCCCATGGCAGAAACCTTCTCCGTAACTATTTGCTGGCTTCCTTCTCTTTTTTTCCCCTTGTCTCTCTCCCTCATGCTCCTACACATGTGTCCAGGACCCCTTCAAAATAACCTCCATATACTCACATTTTTGTCTCAGGATCTCATTCTGGGAAAACCCAACTTAAGACCAGATGGGGTGGTGGGTGGTAAGAACCTGGGCTCTGCCCCCCTCCATCTGTCTTTGAATCCTTCTTTAAGAGGCTATAAGAAATTAATTCTTCAAACTTTCTGAGCCTCAGTTTCCTTATCGGTAGAGCAGAAGTAATAATCACAGCACCTGCTCCCTGGAGACATGAGGTTACTGACTGAGATGCCCTGTCTCTCTCTGGCCTGGTGCCAGCTTGTTCCATAGCCCTTCTCACCGTCTTCATGGGCAGCCTATTACTCAGCGATTTGTGTATGGTCTTTCTTCACAGAGGCTGCCCTACCCCGTCTAGAAGACCAACACTGTAAGCAGGGGTCCGTGTCCCTGGTCACTGCTGTTTGCAGAACCACGGACAGCGCCGAGCCCTTTCTCCCCCTGAACGTTTTCTACAGCTTTGCTCTCTCACTGCCTCTCACCAGCACTTTGGTCATTCCCGCCTCTGATTCTGTGCTGGCTGTTTCTACTGCCTTGGGTTCCTGTTCTATCCAATTCTATTTATCCTTTACATCTCAGGCAGCTTCCTGGGTCAGTTCTGCCCCTTCCTGAACCCTGCTTCCTTTGAGATTCCCTCTGAGGCCTTGGGCCTCGGGCTGACACCTGCTCAGAGCCTCCTGTCTCTCCTCTCTTGTCCTCCTTCCCAGGTACTGATGGGATGCAACCAGGACATCTTCAGCCAGCACAGAGTCCTGCTGGGGACCTCTCCAGGATCCTTCCATGCTTGCAAGACCCCTCCCCTCTGTCTTGACTTACTGACCATTGGCACAGTCAGGCCTGCTCAACCTCACACTTGTGTGCAGGCTGCCTGATGCTGTGTCTTAGTATCTTTGTGCATGTCCAGCTTCAA
Organism: Desmodus rotundus; assembly: GCF_022682495.2. Classification (NCBI taxonomy): domain Eukaryota; kingdom Metazoa; phylum Chordata; class Mammalia; order Chiroptera; family Phyllostomidae; genus Desmodus; species Desmodus rotundus. The sequence continues at coordinate 10,204,744 of NC_071389.1, forward strand.
AAGTCAAGAGCAGCAACATAAAAGGAGCTGTGTTTTCTTTTATCTCCTTCAAAATAACCGAGGCAGTCCTGGACATGGCAGGGGAGCAATCAAAGCTTGTTGAATTGAATGGAGTGGCATAGTTGGGCAGGGACAGGGTCAGAAGACTGGGCCAGGGTAACTTGCTCCATGGCCTCAGGGAAATCCTTCCCCTCTCTGAGCCATGGTTTTCCCATCTGTCCTCTGAGAGGTACAGGCAGGATGACCTCCACGGTACCTTTAGCAGGGCAGAAGGGGTCTCTCACTGAGCAGGCCAAGTGTGTTTAGAGGCGTGGTCCCATATCATCTTGACCCCTTGGATCAGTTTCCACATTTTGCAGCATGGAATTTCTGAGGCGAGAGGAGGTGGGAGGGTCTGGAATCCCTGGATCTCTCTGTCCTCTGCTTGGAAACAGAGGGCAGGTGGCTGAGTCTGAAGGAGCTCCTGAGAGCTGTGGGCAAAAGTCCCTTTCTCTCCTCACACCGTTGTCCTCCTGAGAGCCCTCGCCCACTTCTCCAAGCCTCAGTTTTCTCATTTGCATATAGGAATAATAATAGTAATAATAATAATAAATAACTTCTCTGCATTAATGATTAATATGAAAACTCAGTCAGTTAAGACAAGTGAAATACTTAGGATGGGTGCCTGGTGCGGAGTCAGGCTCAGTGAATACCAGATATTATTATTATTTCACTTTTATTTTTATTATCCTCTTCCTCATCCTCAATCCAGTATGAGGCCTGAAAGCTGTAGCTTCTGCTTCTGTCTTCCCTGGGTCCCCAAGCTTGCATCTAGCCTGTCCCGCAGGACCAGCCTCCTCCCTCCCTCAGATACCAGCTGCCCGTGGGTGCCTGTCCTGCACCTGGCTCAGGCGATTCCATTTATGTGCGACACTGTGCTTGGCAACACGTGGTCCCACATGTGGTTATGGCCAACTGATCCGGGATAGAGACCTGAACAAAGGCCACCCATAAGCTGATGGGATGCCTGTGAGGTGGCCTGGGGTGGGGGCCCCGCCCCAACCTGGGGATACTAACAGACTCATACTGAGCAAGTCCTGTGTGTCAGGCACTGTGCCCAGCATGCCACTGAATGACCTTGTTGACCCTCACAGCCTTCCTTTTTACCACGCCCATTTCACAGATGCAGAAACAGAGTAGAGAAGGGTGAGTGACTGGTCTGACATCAGGATTTGAACTTGACCTATCAGACTCCAGGTAAAGCACTGAGGTGGTGATTAGTTGAAGAGCACAAATCCTCCTTGAACCATCCAGCTCTGAGTGTCCCTGACTCCCACAATGTGTGTGTGTGTGGTGTGTGTGTGTGTGAGAGAGAGAGAGAGAGAGAGAGAGAGAGAGAGAGAGAGAGAGAAGTTCAGGGAATAGAGGGGAGCAGACATGGCCAAAAATGTGGATAGTAGGATAAGAACTGTAGCCAGGAGATGATGAAAGCCAAGAGCAGAAATCAAGAGTGGTGTGCCAGCATCAACCTTGAACAAAGCCCCTGTTCTCCACGAGGCTTGGTCCAGCAGTAGCTGGGATGGATTCCCATCCCTTGAAGAACAACCAGGATGCCTACATCCCTGGCAACCTGAATAAGCCAACTCAACATTGCTGCTACCAACACCACCATCACCATCATCCACAGCCACTGTTATTTCCATCCCCAACCTTGTTACCTCATTTTCATAGATGCCTTTTCCACACCACTCACATTGTGTCTGCCATTATCACCCCACCATCTACCTCACTTCATTCATTCATTCATTCATTCATTCATTCAGCAAATGTTTATGGAGCCCCTAGTATGTGCCAGTTGCTCTCATGGACATTGGGATTACAGCAGGTAACAAAACCAGTGCCAGCTCTCAGGGATCTCCATTTAACCTCCTCACCACTCCCTCCATGACCTTGACTGCCATCACCAGCACTATGGCTAGATGATCATCACCATTATTTAGTGAGCACCTACTATGTGTAACACATTAGGCCGAGAGCTGAGCATGTAAAAAGGTACCTGGCCCTTGCAGTTATATGTCCTGCTCCCTACACTGTCATTTGCACAAAGGAAAACCCCTCCTGGCAGGGAGACACCTCCAGTTTCCCCCAGATGGTACCCCTCAAAGCATGCTACTGGTAGAAGGCTGCCTGACCTACTTGGAAATCCTTTAGTGCAAAAAGGAGCTCATGCTTCAGCTCAGAGACAGCTGTACTTCCCCTGAGCAGGAAAGGAAACAAGACAAGACTGTGGCTTTCCTTTAAAAAATGCCATGAGATACCAGAGAGGGGCTGAGGACAGTAGTAGGGCCTGCGGTGGGCTCCTGCAGCCTCTGCCCACAGCAGCCCCCACCCACAGCAGCCCCTCTCAAGGAATAACTGATAGGGCAATAAGGGTGTGTGAGTTGGGGGCAGAAGAGCCTTACCTCTCTGCCTGCAAATGAACACATCCACTCACCTCAGTAGCTCCATCTGCCCCGCATCCCAGCTCCCTTCTCACCTGGCACTCCTGTTACAAAGGGCTCTGCCAGCCCCGGGCTGGGATTTATTGAAACGGTGAGTGAGCCGTATGGCTAAAGTGCGTGTTAAGCAATGTTTATTACAATCAATAAATCATGGTCCCGTATCTGATCCAGAGACAGAAATAGCTCTCCAGCCCACGCGGCAGGGGAGAGTGAGGTGACTGTAGTTCCAGAGATAAGACAAACCCAATGAGGTTGGCATCTCCATTTTGTCTGCTTGAGGCCCTGATCTCACCTCTCCTGACAGTTCCTCCTCCTTCTTCTCCTTGAAGGAACTTCGGGAGAGAGCAGATGGTCTGTTTCTCCTCCAAGTGAGAAAAGGCTGGCCCGGAGCAGAGGTGCGACTTAGCGACCCAGGTGGGGCCCCTTACAAAGAGCAAGACTTGGATGAGAAGCTGTAAGGCCTTTTTTGGTGACTTCTTTGCTTGGTGTGGGTGGAAGTTTGGCTCCATTCCCTGCAAGTCTAGAAGGGAGGTAGGGTAGTAGATGAGGAGAGGACTTGAAATGTCATAATCAGAAAGTCTACAGCTTTGAGGGGAGAGGAGCAGATGGAGAGGCAGGATTATATAGTTTCAGAGTGCGGTTCTGTTAGCACAGAGAACTGGGTTCAAATCCCAGCTTCACCCCTGCCTTGGATTCATTACCGGACCTCTTAGAGCACCTGCTTCCTCCCATGTGAAGTGGGGGAACACTATCCCCTGCCTCCCAGGGCTGTTGAGGCAGTGCTGTGAGTTAATGTGTGTAGAAGCACTCAGCACAGGGGCTGCAGTGGTCAGTGCTGAGCAAATGGTACCTGCTGTGGGTACTGAGGACATCCCTGCCCTGATAATTCTCAGAAACTGTGATTGTTACTTATATGGTAAAGGGGACTCTGCAGACATGATTAAGTCAAGAATCTTGAGATGTGGAGATTATCCTGGATGATGGGGTGGTGATGCTATCACAACGGTCCCTATAAGAGGAAGGCAGGGTAGTGAGAATAGGAAGAAGGCCATGTAATGATGGAAGCTGTGGGTAGCAGAGCCTGAAAGAGAAGATGCTACTCTGCTCTGCAGGGGTTGAAGGTGGAGGAAGGAGCCATGAGCCAAGGAACACACGTGGCCTCTAGAAGCTCAAGAGGGTAAAAAAACCGGATTCTCCCCTGGAGCCTCCAGAAGAAACCAGCCCTGCCTCCACATTGGTTTTATCCCTCTAGGACTCATTTTAAACTTCTGGTCTCCAGAACTATAACAGCATAAATTCACGTCATTTGAAGCCCCTGAGTTTGTGCTAATTTGTTACTGGAGCAACAGGAGACCCAACATGTCTGTGAAGACCTTGACAGTGATGCTGGTGCCAACTTCTGAGATGTGTTCCAGCTTCCCCTGCCTGGTGTAGGCAACCGCCACTGTTCTCAGCAGGTGAGACCTGGCTAGAGAAGACTCTACTTCTGCCCACTTGGCGTTCCCAGAGCAGGCCAGGTGGAAAGTTGGAGCACCACACAGATTTCGGATGCCCGCATAGTGGGCAGTCTAATCTTTGGTGGTCCCAGGCTTGTGGCCGACATGTGGACCATCTGAACTGTGCATCAGGGCTAATTCACAGGACTGATCTGTCAATAAACACCTCCAAACCAGTCAGGGCGGCTATTTGGAACTTGGAGAAGGGAGGGATGGCAAGAGCAGTTTGGGAGGAACTCCAATGCTGGGTTGGCCAGTAAGTGTAAGAACTTGGCAGAACCAATTGTCAGTATGGAGAACTGGACAATCACTTGATTATAGGGCCAAAGCAGGAGACCCCTTCCATGGTTAAAGGTCAAAGCAAACTTTCTTTGATGCAAAGACATCTGACACTGGCCCATAGCTCCCTCCAAACCCCCTGGCTAGGATTAAGGTCTGACCTAGACCTCAGGATCAAAGGCAACCTACCATGGGGTCCATGAGGCCTTGCCACACAGGGAGAGAGATGGAGGGACTGGTAGAATGAGGAGTTTGTTTTCTAACAAATCGTGTTCCTTTTGCACAGATGCATGGGCCCAATTGCAGGACAAGGGAGGGGTTCCCACACCACAATCAGACAGATGAGCCATCCTCTGCAGAATGACTCAGGCTGGTGGAAGCCGTGGGCAGCAGCTTCCTTTTCCTTAAGTGGAGCTGCCAGCTCTCCTGAGGCTCCTTGCCTGTCCCAGGAAGGACTGTTGGGGGAGGGGGAGATGGTGGATGACAGTGAAGGAGGGCATGTGGGATGGGCGCTGGGACGACCTCAGGGAGTGATCCCAGGGAAGAGAAGGGTAAGTGTCACCAGCCTGGGTGAGTCCAGTCTCCATTATTGGTTCCCAAATGCTGGTGCCTGAATTAGCCACAGCAGCATCACCCAGGGGGCGTGTCCAAAAAACAGACTTCAGAGACTCACTCCCAGAGATGGTCATTCATGGTCTGGGGCAGGGCATCTGCATTGTTAGGGCCACTCTGTCTACAGCTGCATCCAGAACCTTCCCATAGCAATTACCTCTGTCCCCTCCCACATGCTCCAGACCAGCTCCTGTTCCAAGCCAGCCTCCCTTATCTTTGGATCATAGCTGCGTTTCTCAGTTAAGACTCTGGCCCTCTGAACTTGGCATTAGGACCACATGCTTCTGCCCCTTCCCTAAGGATTTTTCTCCAACCCACTGAACTGGCTTTTCTGCTTCAAATGCCCAATCAGTGCTCATTCCTCCCTGCCCCCACCACCCCGTTCAGAACAGCACTGGGGATAGACCCACACATGTTTGAAATTTTTGTCAGGAGTGTCTGTACCTAGGGCATAATACGGGAACTCGGGAGGGGGAGAAGCTGCCTCGTTCTGTTAGCTCTTATCTGTGTGTGCATTGAGGAGCGATCAAAGCTGTCTCTAACCTGGCATCCCCGGTGTGGCAGGTAGGAATAGAGCCAGTGCAGAGGAGGTATGATTATAATCTCATCAGGAGAAAGGTGGAATGAGAGGAGGGGGGGAAGGAGGAGGAGGAAATAATGACTTGCTTCTCTCTTTCTCCGCCCCCTTACAGATCACTCTGAGCACGGCAGCCAGAAACATGACTCCGATGCATAAATATAAAGATTTCTCTCTCTTGCAGGGTTTCTCGTTGACATATTGGACCAGATGATTTTTTGCTGTGGGGGCTGTTCTGTAGGATGTTTGGCAGCATCCCTGGCCTCTATCCACAAGATTCCAGCAGCACCTCTCCCAGTCCTGACCAAAAATATCTCCAGATATTGCCAAGTGTCCTCTGGGGGCAACACTGCCCCCATTTGAGAATCACTGCCAAACTGCTTAAGACTTGCTTTGGCCAGTGGAACGGAAGTCGAAGTGCCAGTTCTAAGACCAGACCTTGAGAGAGGCCACCTGTGTCTGCTCACCCTCCTGCACTTCTGTGACCACCTCAGAAGACCATGCCTGGAGCAGGCCACTGGCCCCAGGAAGAGCATGTGTATGTGTGGAGCAAACCTGGACCCCATCTACAGTTGGTGCCAAGCCCAGCCAAGCTCCGGCTGGATGAGGCTATCTCCAGCCAACCCACAGACATGTGAGTGCGGACCACTGATTATCACTTTAAGCATTGGGTGGTTTGTTATGCAGCATCATGTGGTAATAGCTGACGAATACAGCTTCCTGCTGAAACCAGAAGAAACTCTAAACTCCTCACTCTGACCTACAAGGCCCCGCATGATCTGGCCACTGCCTCAGTGTCTCAGCATACCAGGCAGAGGAAGAGCAAGGGATAAGACCCTGAGATAGGACCAAGTTGGGGTGTTCAAGACACAGAACTATGCTCAAGTTCAGGCAGGGACCAGATTGTGCTTGCAGGCTTGCTTTCCAAGAACGCAGGCTAATACAGGAATAGTGAGGATTCAAACCCAGCACACTCCAATTCTAGATTCTAGGTGTACCCTTACCTCCCATGCCATAGATAAAAATATGTATTGTTGTTGTTGTTATCATTACTATCAAGCTCTTTCTCTGGACCAGGCATCTAGGCTAAGCAGTTCGGATACAGAACCATTCAGTCATCTTGTGCTAATGAAGTCCTGCTATTGTACCCATTTTGCAGATGGGGAAATCGAGTCATAACTTTCCTGAGTTCATACAAGTAGTGGTGACAGAGCTGGAATTCAAACTCAGGTCCATCTGACCCCAGAGCTGAAGCTCCGAAGCCACTGCCCTGTCCCTTCCTCAACCAGCTCTGCATACTCAGGCATTTTCCAGAACAAATTTCCCTTCAGGGAGCAGGAGAGCCGCTCGGCTTGTCAAGTGCATGACACCTTCAGGAGACAACTGTCGCTGTGGTGCCATCAAGCCTTCAGATCCTTTCAGAGACCCACCACACAATTTACAGGTTGCGGTGCCCACACCTTTTCCCTCTGCTGGGTACAGTGAGCTGTGTGTTTGGGGCCAGGCCTCTGGGGACACATTATGGGACACAGTCCAGGAGGATTCGTAGACACTGGAGTTGGACCCCGTGTCTAAAAAGCAGCCCCAGCAGGAGAGGGCCAGGTGGACCAGGTGAGGTAAGAGGTTGGTTCTGCAAGAGCCCGTCCAGGGGAGAAGGACTTTGGGGGCCCAGAGGGGCTTTAAAGGGTGCATAAGGCTGGGCTCCATCCTACCCTCTGATTTAGTGCTCAGAACTGTATTTTTTAAAGTTTTCTTCCACTCCCAGGTGGTTCGATTCACAACCCTCTTTAAGAATTTCTGCCCTGGAGGCTGTGTTCAAGGGAATGTTCTCTGCCTGTAACACCCTCCTTCCTTATTACACTTCATAGCCAAGGACTCTGGCATCTCCTCCTCCTCCATGATGCCTCCCTGGGTTTATTGGTCACAGACAGATGCTTTTTTAGACCCCTTTATCCATAGCTGAACATTTGACTTGTCCAAGGTGCCTCAAAATCAACTCATCTTTGTCCCTAAGTCTACTCCTTCTTCTTGAGTTTTCTGTCTCAATAAATAGCATCTCTGCTCCTCTAAAAGCCAGAAAAGGAAGACACCATGGCTAAGGCATAAGGCCCTGGACTATGCACTCAGTTCCCTGAGTTGGCAGCTTGGCTCTACCACTTTTGCTGTGTGATCAGTAACAAGTTACTTAACCTCTCCGAGCCTCAGTTTCCTAACCTGTAGGATGGGGCAACAATGCACATGCATCCCGGGGGTGTGGCTTGGAGTCAGTGAGATGACACAGGTATAAGGCTTAGAACAGCACTTGGCACACAGCATGTGCTAACCAATGCTCGCTGTTACCCTCCACACCTTTCCCCTCCCCGACTCCTTGTGTCCAATGCATCACCAACCCTATCAGTTCTGGCTCCTCAATAGTAAATCCATCCTCTTTACTCCATCTCCACGGTCACCTGCCAAGTGCAGGTCACCACCCTCTCTGTCCAGGACAACCACACCCGTGTCCTCCCTGGCCTTGCTGCTTGCCCTTCTCCCTGCCCCCAATCTATTCTGCATGCCACAGAAGTAGGGGAAGTCTTTTAAAAACAGAAAATTGTGGGATCGTGCCTTTTGCTGCTTAAACCCTTCAGTGGCTCCCCATCACCCTCAGGATCAAGTCTTGGTTTCTGGGTGTGCTTGCTAGTGCTGGGCCTGGCCTCCTATCTTGTCCCAGTCCCTCTCCTTCTAGATTCTGTCTCTGTCTCTCTCCCTCTCCACCCCCAGCCCCCAGGCTGTCACAGTGCAGATCCTTCTGTGTGGTCCCCTCTCTCCATCCCCATCCTGTCTCTCTCTAACTCCCTCCTACTCACTCAAAGCCCCACCAAGATGTCACCAGCTCACAGGGGCCAGGCTCCCAGGTCAGGGTTCTGGCTCGGTGCCTTTCCTGTGGCAGCATTCTGCAGGTGGTGTGGTCGCCTCTGGTCCAGTCTGCTTTCCAGATGACATGCGCCCAACAGTAGGGAGACACTACTGCAGCCCTTGTCATCAGCCTCATCACTGTTGTCACCTTCTCTCTCTGGCCAGCTCAGTGGTGTTATTATTATCAACTGATAACAGACTTGGCCCAGGGACAAAGGTAAGATAAGTCCTAGGGAAGGAATGTACAGGGCTTCAGGGGGTAGCTGCCCACCAGGAGGAAGCCGACCTTTTCTGCCACCCACTCTGCTAAACCCAGGGACCGGGCGAGGCCTCCCAGCATGTGTACTCTGCCTCTCCTCCCTTCCTCCCAAACTGCTGTCTGACTTCGAACAGCAGCTCTGAGACCCCCAGGGAAAACCCTCCGCAGGAGGGCAGGGCTGCTCCTGAGCAGCCTGAGGTGTCGGGCGGCAGGTGGAGGCTGACTCATCACACTGTTCCCCAAACCACAGCATTCACCTGCCTCCCCTGCACCTGACTCCCACCTGCCTGGGAGTAAGGCTCTCAGTGCTCCCTGGAAAGACCCTCCCAAGCTTCCTAGTGAAGGCTTCTCATGAATTCTTGTCTCTTGCCATGCCTTTTTCCCTCTCAGGACTAGGCAATAAACCCTTGTCTCGCAGGTAGAGTGCACAGTGGCCAGCAAACTGTCTCTGTCCTGACTGTGTCGTCTCTTGGCTACACCTGTGCCCAGCCAGTGTCTGGGGACGGTGGGGGGTGCAGTTCTTGACAGTGCTCATTCAGTATCCAGGAGAAAATGGAACAGAAGTCTTTTGAGGACTCAGCACTTAATGTAACATCCTCATTCCTTTCCTTCTTTCAAAGAGAGAGAAATAGCTAACAAGCCAACTTTGCATACGGTGAATCTTTGCACATGCCTGAGGCTTGTCCGGAAATTTCTGGCCATCCCAGCATCAAGCTGGGGAAGAGGAGGCTGCTGTTGCCTTGAAGCCACCCACATAGCTTCACTATGGCGATGGCATTAAGTCAGCCAAAAAGCCAGACACCCCAAACATTAGATACACTTCAGCTCAATGTTAGCCCCTAAGCACATTCCAAAACCAGAGAGAACTGTCTCTCAAATGTCCCTGAACGTTTTATTTATTTATTTTTGGACAACTCTTCCGCTCTCAGGGAATGTGGTAGGTCTGTCTGCTCCAAGAGGACCCCAGGAGAAATCATGTCCTTCTCCAGGGATGGAGCTGATGGCTGCTCCCATCCAGGGAGAAACTATAAAGCAGGCCTTCGAAAGAGTGTATACTTCAGATGACCTGGCAACTCCACTTCTGAATGTGTATCCGAAAGAGTCGAAAGATCTCCAAGAAGTATTTGCCTACCTATGTTCATAGAGTATTAGCCACAATAGGCAAAAAGGGAAAGCAAGCCCATCAGAAACTAAGTGGATAAACAAATGTGGTATAACTATGCCATGGAATATTATTCAGCCTTAAAAAGGAAAGAAATGCTGATAGAGGCTGCCACGTGGATGGAATGTGAAGACACGCTAAGTGAAATAAGCCAGTCACCAAAAGACAAATATCGTGTGATTCCACGTGTATGACGCACCGGGAATAGTTGGGGTCAGGGAGACAGAAGGCAGAATGGTGGCTGCCAGGGGCTGGGGGAGGGGAGAACGGGGAGATCTGGTTTCATGGGGACGGAGTTCCCATTTTGCAAGGTGAAAATATTCTGGAGATTAGTTGTACAACAGTGCGAACATACTTAACACTGCTGACCTGTACGCTTAGGAGTGGTTAGGATGGTACATCTCCTGTTATCTGTTTTATACCAGAACGAAAAAGAAAAACAGTGTCCACTATACATGTTTTAATATACTAAAATATAAGATAGAAAACAACAAAAAAAAACCCTTAATTCTCATAGCCTGGACACCCATTTTTAAACATTTGTTTTAAAAAAGTAATGCGAACAGCCCTGGCCAGGTGGCTCAGGTGGCTGGCACGTTGCCCCGTGCACCAAATGTTGCGGTGTGGTCCCCTGCCGGGGTATATACACGAGGCAACCGATTGACGTGTCTCTCTCATATCAATGCTTCTCGCTCTCCCTTGCTCTCTCTCTCTCTAACAGCGATGAAGGTATCCTTGGGTGAAGATTTTAAAAAGTAATATGCACAAATGGTTGGAATACTAAAACATTACAGGAAAGCATAATTTATATCTACTTTTAAAAATTTACCCTAAAAGGATCTTTCATGCCATCCTGGGCCTTGCGGGTTTCACTTAATAATGCACCTCGGAGATCTCTCTAAATCAGCACATCCAGGGCCACCGCGCTTTTCAACAGCCGCACAATCCCAGCACGAGCATCCATTTTCAGAGCCCTTATTCTAGGTCAGGTATTATTCCAGGTGATTATCAGGTGGTAGCTCATTTCATCTCTGCAAACCTTCTGAAGCAAGTCCAATTATCACTCCCATTTTATACAGAAAGAAATGGGCCCAAAGAGGTTAAGTTACTTGCCCAGCTTCACCTAGCTGGTAAGTGATAGAGCAGGAATTGGAACTCAGAGAAGCGGGTCCCAGAGCTGTGCCCTGCGTCACGCTGCCACTTTGAACCAGGACGCATTTGCTTGTACGAATGAACCAGATGTTATTCGCCAGCTCTCCTTCGGTGGCCATTCTGGTCACTTCCTTTTTTTTTTTTTTTTTTTGCTGCTATAAATAATGTCATGCAAATTCTCTCTGTCTCTGTCTCTCTCTCTCTCTCTCTGTGAGTGCGCTGTGTGATTTGACTACGAGGATGAGCTTATGGGGGTAAATCCCTAGCTATGAAATGGGTGTGTTAAAGGGCTTGTGCGTTTCAAAATTTGATGTTATCGCCCAATCGCTCTCCAAAGAAGCGGCCTCGATTTCCACTCTCGTCACGCTAATGGACGAGAGGGCTGGCAGGTGCCTCTTTTGAAGTGCGCACCAGAGAGCATTATAGGACTGCGTGGGAGGACTTGCTGCTCTCCTTTTAAAAGCTGGCTTCTCCCTCTTCGGCCACATATCAGCCACCTTGGAGGAGCCCAGGAGATCAGGGGCCTGGGCCTGGAGCTGGCCTGGGGTGCCACCCGAAACCAGGGTGGTGGAGAAACATTTTGAGCCCCAGTAAAGTGCTGACTTGTGGTCACTGAAAGCTGATGGACCCAGCTCTGCACCAAACACAAACGTCTGTTGTCCAGCTTTTCCAGGTGAAGAGAGCAGCCTTCTTCAGGATTACCGCACCCTGCCCCGCCCCCCCCCCCCCCCCCCCCCCCCCCCCCCCCCCGCCAAGAGGTTCCCGCTGAGACCTCCTTTCCCAAGGTTGCCATGAGGCTGGATGAGAGGAGACCAGGGTTTGAGTCCCAGCACTGTCCTTAGCTTCCTCGGTCAAGTGCCCCTTCTCCTGCTCTCAGTCTACCCAGCTGCAAAATGAGAAGGTGGTACCAGTGCCTGGGCCCCCTTTCTACCCCATCGTTCTGGGGTCCTATGGTTCTCCACACAGGCAGGGATTTTCCCATAAGCCACATTTGCCTGCGGTTATTTCAATGGCGACGTGCAATATGTGGGCCCTGAAGCTGGACTGACCGGATTCAAAGCCCAGCTCAGGGACACATTAGCTGTGGGTCCTCTGACCCACATATTCCCTGAACTCTCTGATCCCCCGGTCTTTCACCTGCAGGTGGGGATAAAGCTGCTGTATGTTAGAGCCACTGTGAGAAGGGGGATAATACATGCGAAGTGACTGGCACCACATGAGCCCTCAGCAAGTCTTAGCTTTGCTCCTGCCACTGCGATCACTGCTATTCATGTCATCTTCATTTCACCGGCACCTGGAGCAAGGAGGATGCTGGGAAGGGCTCCTGCTTGGACTTCAGCTGCCTGGCTGTTCTTTCAACAAGGAACCCCACGGGCATCTCATGCTTTGAAATCCGTCTGCAAACAAAGCTTCCATGTTGCATGCCCCGAGTGCCTCAGAGAGACATGTTTGGAGTTGCCACTCATGCTGGTGAAGGGTTTGGGGTTCCACCAGGGAGAGGATGGCTGGAGATGGAGAGAGGCAGCACCGCTGCTTCCTACACCAGTGACTCCGGGCCCCTGGGGGGCGGTTGCTGGGGGAGAGGTGCAGAGCTCTGTGTTCTGCTGGGTGGGAAAAGCAGGATTGGGGAGACTGACAGACTGGGTGGCAAAGGCTGGGTCTAACACATGGTAGCCGGGTGTCCTTGGTGGAGTGGCTGTGCTCTCTCAGCCTCAGTTTCTTCATCTCTAGAATGGGGATAATAGTTGCTTTGCCAGCTGTCCTGTGATGATCCCATGAAAGTGCCTGGCACACAGGAGGTGCTTAGTAACTGCTAGCGTGGCTTCCCTCTTCTCTCAGTTCAGGCAGCCCTGCGAGCAGAGCCTTGGCCTGGGCATCATGAAGAATCCATGGGGGACAACAGACACAGCTCTTGGCCTTGGGGACCTCCCAGTCTGAGGATCATGCCTTCAGTGAGCCAAAAGCTTTGGCCGTAAGTGGCATTCTCTTGTCCTTTCCTGAGAGGCATGGTTCCCTGCTTCGGGGCCAGCAGCATCTGTATCCCCTGGGACCTTGTCAGACATGCAGAATCCAGCCCACCTCAGGCCTCCTGGGTCAGCATATACACTTTCATAAGATCCTGGAGGGTTTGAGAAGCGCAGATGTGGGGCGCTGACCCTTGGCCTCACCCTCCTGGCTCAGCATTGCCACAGGGACTCCCCTGTCCCGGGTCCAGAAGGCAGTGAGGGAAATAAAGGGTGCAATTACTTCAGACCCGCAGAGGAGGTAGGAGATGCCCCCAAAGGGGCCGCCTGCTGAGAAGGCAGCCTGCCCCCTACCTCATCCCTCACTCTGAGGTACAGGGGACCTGCAGGAACTGGAGACTCTGTCACCACCCAGTAAATAGTCCTCCGAGGTCACATTAGGGCACGTCTTTCATCAGCTTCCTCCCATCCCTTGGCCCTGTGGCAGGGTCAGGCTGGGGAGACCAAGGCAGCGGGGCACAGCTGGCTGGTAATGAGGCAGATCCGGCAAACAGCCACCGCAGACAGCGTGTTAAAGACGCTTGATCCCACTTTAATAACTGGCCCGCCCGTGGGGCCACACGCAGCTCAGAAGTTGGGGAACAAGAGGGCCATTTCTTATTACATTTAATAAAGAGCTTTTCATCACCGACTTTGTCGGTGCCATTAACATGCCGTGTGTTTAATAAGACTACACGGTAACAAGGGGGCTGCCTAGCTACTTAGGTGTCGGTGAAGCAGGAGTAGGTGTGGGCCACACAGGTGGGATCATACACGCCCCTGCACCTGGGCTCTGCCCCAGAATGTGAGCCCAGCACGCATGCAGCCTTTCCCACATGGGCAAGGGAGGCCCGTGTACACGTGAGCATGCACTTGGGTACATGCATGTTCTCACACACGTATGTGCCTCACACACATGCAGATAGGTGAGCCCCAAAAGGTCACACGTGGACCTGGTTGCATGAGTCGTACAAACATATGTACATGTGTTAAGAAAAGGTGAATATGTGCACACACACAGAGTTTTCAATCCATGGCGTGGGGGGCACATTCAAAGAATGTTTCCCACAGAGCTCAGGCTCTCTGCAGAGCAGTAGGACTGGGGAGGGGGTGCTGGGAGTCCCTCCTCCTCTGTGTGTGTCCGGTAGGAGATGCTGAGTGGAGCAACCCCAAGAGGGATGTGGTCAGAAAGGTGAGGGGAGGCCTTCGGCTCCTGAAATCTGCTGGCCAGTGGGCTTCAGGCACAAAAATCCGTGGTTAGCAAGTAACTCTGAAGAAGGAGAGGGAGCAGGAGAAGGAGGAGGCGTGCCTGGGCCACTTGGAAAGCATCCTGATGGGATCTGGGATCGGGAGGGGGTGACAGCAGTCTCTCTCTCTCTCTCTCTCTCTCTCTCTCTCTCTCTCTCTCTCTCTGAAGGGCCTCTCCCACGCCCGAGGGTCTATTTGTGGATTTTTCTTTAATCCGACACACACACAGATAAGATAAAAGCAGCAGCAAGCACTCCAGCAGAGCCCACCTGCGCCAGGCCCTGTTATGAGCCCTGTGCAAGCACACGCAAGCCTCTCCACAACCTCTTCCATGGACGGGGTGGGCAGTGGCCCATGACTGTGTAGTCCTCCCCCTGCCTTTCTCCTCCTCTGTCTTCCCGTTCACCAGGTCTGTGCACAGAGCTTCTCTCATATGTTCTGTCCACAGGCCTGGGGGTGAGAAGGCTGACAAGTGTCGCCCAGCGACGTCGTTGGGGGTCAGGGAGAAACAATTCACAGAGAAGGGGAGTAGCTGGGCAAGTGCCTTGCGACAAGGGGTGGGGAGTCTGACACCCCAGCCTGGAACCTCAGCCTCGCTGTGAGTGCTGTCCATCCCTTCTTAGAGCAGAGGGGCAAGAAGAAGTGAGGGGCTGAAGATGCAGAATGGAAAGGAAAGGAAGCCAGGAGGAGGGGGAGTGGTGTGTGCATGGCACAAGGGTGACAAGGGGGCTGCCTAGCTACATATGTGTTAATGAAGCAGGAGTAGGTGTGGGCCACACAGGTGAGATCATACACGCCTCTGCACGTGGGCTCTCCCCCCAAGTGAACCCCAGTGATTTATACCCACTGTGGCACTTGGTCGTCCCGTGAAGCCAGGGAGGGAGGGAGGGAAAGAGGGATTGGAGGCCTCATTCCCACAAGTGAGACCTGGGAGGCTAAGCAGTGTGCCCCTGAGTGACATTGCAGTGCACGTGTCCCACCCAGGATGGCTGCCTCCAGGGGACACGCACATGGGGACACCACCCACAGCGAGACCACACACACCTTCTGGACACAGGCCGCTCCGCTCTTCCTGCTTTGTTGGCGGAGCCGGAGAACAGTGGGTCAGAAGCTTCTTGCAAAGCCCCCGCACCGAGACAGGGAAATGCGGGCAGCCTCTCATCCCCAGGCCTCTGTGCAGAAGAGATGACAGGGGCCCTCTGCAGTCGCGGAGAGCGGAGAGCGCAGAGGGAATAAAGGGGAGGAGAAGGGCGGGAGGAGAGGCGGGGGAGGAGGATGAATAAAACCATCGACGTTTGCAAAAGAACAGACGATGCCTTTTCTTTTTTGCCTTCTGATCTGTAAACCTCTGGAAATTGAGGGTCTGCGGGGGTCCCTCCGTGCAGCCGGTTTAATTCTGGCCTCTCGGCTGCACACGGCTTTCTGGAGCCCGCATCGAACAGGCTCCCTAAAGGAGACGTCGATAGGCCCGGGAAAGACAAAACAACGGTGAATCCCCTGCCTTCCCTGGGGCCTGGGAGGAGGCCGAGGCAGATGGGGAACCATTGACATTTTAATAGCTGCAGTGGGCCTGCTGCTGGGCAGCCAGGCTAGACAAAGGCCCCAGGTCCCCTGACTCCTCCCCCTGGCCTCCTGCCAGCTTGCCACCGTCCTGGGCCCTGTTCGGAGTTGGCTGGGCACCTGCCGGCCCTCTGAAAGGTCAGAGGCTCCTGCCTGCCAGGCTGCACTTGGGTCTTGGACGTTAAAGGGACAGCAAGAGGCTGTTGGGTCTGTTTGTGGAGCTGATGCAGGGAGGTGATTTGGGTGGGGACAGTGGTGCTGGGGACAGTGGGAGGACCACAGGGATGGAAGTTATCAACTCTGGCGCCAGGTGGCACCACCTCTGCCCCTGTGGCTCACACACTGCCCCACTTTCCCAGCCCCTCATGTTCCCACTAGTTTCCTGGGTCCGGCAGCCCCTCTGGGAGACTGGAGCCAGGGATGGTAATGACTGTCTCAGGCACAGCCCAGGATCCCCCGTCATCGCCCACTGCTCGGATCCGCATCCCTGACCTAGCCTGGTGGGTCTCAGACAGAGGAAATGAGACAATGGTGGGGGACGGGCTTTGCAAGCTGCAGAGGAGGCCACACAGCTGTGTGCTCTCTCGGTTACTACAAGGAGAGAAGGCTTCTGGACGCCCTTCGCCACCGCTACGGAGACCATAACTGCTTTATTGAACACAGAGTCCAGGCCAGGCGTGGGGTCCAGAGGTTTGCATAAAAATTATTTAGTTTTCACACCGACCCTGGAAGGTCGGCACTATGATCCTCCCTTTACAGACGGGGAACAGTCTCAGGCAGATGAAGTGGCCTGTCCGCGATCACACACACACACACAGTGAAGGCTGTGAGTCTGGCTTGGAGCCCCAGCTACCTGACTCCCAATCACACACATCTCTGTCCTCTCCAAGTCCCCGGGGGGCTGGGAAGCACCACACCCTTCCTTGCAGCCCCTCCCCCATCCTCCCACACATACCTCTCTTGGTCCCCTTTCTCCAGTCTTGTACCAGCCCTGTGACCTCCAAGAGTCCTTAGACTGTCACTTGCCATGGCACCACCTTTCCCAGAGGTTCTGGAACGTCCCCCTGTGTGGCATGGGAAGATGGACAATGGTGTCGATGGCCTCATCTCAGCAGGCCCCAGAGAGAGGGACCTCAGGGTCTGTACCCATAGAGCCTGCCAGGAATGCTGGGTGTGGCTATCTAAGCTCAGCTGACAGCCCAGGGGACTTTGGGGGTCCAGGGGTCGGACGAGAACAAGGCCATGTCCTGGGTGTTTGAGGTCAGTTGACAGAAGGTCTCTTATATAGGCACCATAAGGTGGGTAAGCCCCTATAAAACCTGCTGCCAACTTATGAATTGAGAGGTAGGCATCCCTCCCTCTACCAGCCACAGGTAGAGTCAACAACCTCCTTCATTCAAGTCTAGAGGTAGAGGGACAACACTGGGAACCCGCCCACAGCCCACAGGAATCAACCAGACAGGAGTCTAACCCCTGTCCTACCACATATCAGTGGTACGATTTGGGGGCCTGAGTTTTCCCACCTGTAAAATGGGGATAATAAAACTCGCTCCACAGATATTGCAAAGGTTCAACATGCTCGCTACAGCCCAGACATGAAGTGACATTCACTAATGTAGACAGAGAATTCGGTCTGAGCGAAGCCCCTCCCCCGACATTGTCCCCTGGAACTCCTCATTACACCTCTGGAGAACAGGGCCAGGAGCAAGGGGTAGACGTTTCAGCTGTCAACAATGGGATGGTCTGTCTGCGGTCAGGAGCAGGGGGCAGTCAGTGGGCAGAGGCTGGCTGACCACCAGGTAGGGAGGTTGGGGGGGCCTCTGGAATCCCACTCTATCTTTGCCGCTCCATCGTGTCTGAATCACCTCTGTTCTTCCCTGACTCTTAGACACATGGAAAAGCAGCCTGAGAAGGTCAATGTCTGTTCAAACGACTCATACTGGATCAAGCTGAGGGTCCCCAGCTTGGGCTGCATGACGTAGCTGTGTCCACAACAGGGGCTCAGCAAAGACTGTGAATAGTGATGGTGAGGACAGACGGACAGAGCAGACCAGGATGAGCTGTGAGGACCGGCAGGGATGGACACGGTTCTTCTGGGCGACTGTAAGAGCGACGGAGTGAACTCCTGCCACATCCCCCAGCACTGGGCCAGAGCTGGGGACCCCAAGATGAGTATGCAGAGCCCTTGCCATGGGCCATCGGGGGACACATTTTTGGCAGTTCAAGGTGGTAAGGCTATGAAAGGGAGATATGGGAGACTAAGGGAACAGGAAGGACCAGCCTGGAGGAGAAACCTGAGACGGTTGCAATGGATAAAAAGTTAGAGAGAGTGATGGTGGAGAAAGATAGGCAAGGTATTCCTTGTAGGGGGGACAAAAGAGCAAAGATGAAAAGCATGGTCTACCATCTATGTTGTTCACCATAATAATACTCTAGCACGTATCACCACGCCTGGCAATCGGAGGTGTTCAATGGACATTTGTTGAATGAATAATAGATCTAGTGCTGCACACTGCTTGTTAGTCTCCCCCATACAACAGCCCTATGAGGCAGACATTATTATTGCCCTCGTTTCACAGATGGGAAACAGAGGCACAGAGAGACTAAATCATTTGCTCAAGATCAAGTGACCTCGGATAAGGTAGCAAGCGGCAGAGCTGGGATTCCAACTGCAGGACCTGGGCTGCAAAGCCCATCCCCTGAATCACTCTGCTGCAGTGTGGTCCTACTATGCTCCCCTGCTGCTGGGCAGCCTCCTGTGTGCAGGGGCCACAGACAGGGCTGTGTGTGGTAACAGAGTACCACGGACTGAGTGGCTTGAATGAAATTTTTCTCGTAATTTTGTAGGTTAGAAGTCTGAGATCAGGATGTCAGCAGAGCTGGTGTCTTCTGAGACCTCCTTCCTTGGCTTGTGGATGTTTTTTTTCTCCCTGTGTCGTCACACCATCTCCCCTCTGCGTGTGTGTCCCCGTCTCCGCTTCCTGTAAGGGCAGCGGCTCTGTTGGATTAGAGCCCACCCTCAGAATCTCGTGTCAACTTTATTACCTCTTTTAAAGACCCTATTCCAAATACAATCATATTCTGAGGCGCTGGGGTTTAGGATTTCAACATATAAATTTGGCAGGGACACAATTCAGCCCATAAGAAAGGGGTTCAGGGGATAGACGGGAGATGGGGTTAGAGGGGTGGATAGTGCTCGCATCCAGCTGGGTCTCTGTGTGGATGGGACACATCTGGACCACATCTGGAGGCCCAGGAGAGAACCCAAGCGGGATGGCGAGGCTGTAACAGATGTTCTCAGACTCTTGTACATAGATTACTTCAGTGGGATAAAAGGCTCCTCTGGGTGCCCACTTTGCAGCTGAAAAAATGAAGTTGGTGCTAACAGCCAAGCATCACCATCGAAGCAATTGTACACATTTGCTTTGGCCAGGGATGCATGGATGACTTATTTTTAACTGTAACACATGCACATTTGAAAATCCAGTAGGGCGAACTGAACACTGTAAAATTAACCAAACCACCCCCACAAACTAAATTGATAAATGGTGAAGTTAAACTAGAAGGCATTGCTAATTACAAAGCAAAGAGAGAAGCAATTGAAAACCACGGCTAACTCAAGACCAGTCTGCTGATTCGCTGATAAATAATAGGGTACCTTCCGCCCCCTGCAAATAAGGGAAATGACAAGCTCTGCAGGAGCATGTGCTCAGTAGGAGCCGAGAGATGCTGTCAAGTGTGTGAGGCAGCCCGATCTCTTAAAAGTAAGACATCTCAACTCCGAGTTGACGGTCATTGTTAACAGCTCACCCAGTAGGTTAGTAATAAATAAGTCTCAGTCTGATGTCAAAACAAAAGCTCATGAAAACCTGAGCCATTTGCCTGGAAGAATGAAAGAAAAGGCCCACATTATGAATTTGTTCATGGCCCGCCAAGCGACCCCCATGGTCCCCCAGAGAGCTACAAAAAATCCTTTGAAAACCCATGTGGTGGAGAAAAATCTTCAATCCGCCACATCTGGCCTGCACCCCAGGACCGTCCAGTTCAACACAGGTCCTGACACAGACATATATAAACACATTAAACACGTCCGCAGTGAGAGGAGTGGGCATTTTCTAAATCCATATTTAAAATCTTGAAGAAATTGAATGGCAGCCTTCAACAGTTCACACGCCAGCCGACAGCGTTCTGGACAGAGAGAGAGGAGAGCCAAGTTCCATTTTTCTGTTCAGACCCAGCTCGGCCCCCAGTCAGCTGTGCTGGAGACTTATCTCACCCGGAAAGGCGCTCACTTACATAATGCCTGGCTAAGGTTCTTTAAAGGCTGCGCTCCCGTGGAATATCTTCTCTTACCTGTACTGCTCCTTTTCCTCTTCATTTCCTGCGTTAGTTCTCAACTGCTATCTAAAACTGAGCCCCAAGCTTAGAGGCTAAAACGGCCCACAGTTTCTGTGGGTCAGGAATCCAGGGGAGCTGAGCTGGGTCTTCTGGCTCAGGGTGTCAGCTGAGGCTGTGGTGTCATCTCAAGGCTCAGCGGGGGACAGACCTGTGTCGAAGCTCATGCTAGTGGTCCTTGGTAGGATGCAGTTCCTCATTGGATTTTGGGCTGAGTTTCTCATGAGCGGTTGTCCAGAGGCCACCTTCAGGTCCTCGCCACGCGGACCTCTTCATTCGGGCAGCTCACAACGCAGCAGCCAGCTGCATCAGAGTGGGCACAGGAAGGACCAGAGAGAGTGCCCTCAAGACAGAAGTCACAGCCTTTTGTGACCTGACCTCAGAAGGGACATCCTCCTATCACTTTTGCCGATCCTACTGATTGGAGGTGACTCACTGGGTCCAGCTCACATTCAGGGGGAAGAGCCCACACAAAGGTTTGCAGGCAGGGGACAGGGACCACTGGGAAGTGTTTTAGAGCCAGCCTGCCATACCTCCGTCCCCACTGTTCCCTCGGCATCCCCGGGTCACCCGAGGCCACAGTTCTCCCTCTTGGATTTTTAGAAGATGCCTCATGAAAAAAGGATTGAGAAGTGAGAAGTGATGACTTGGAAGACCAGGAGCAGGTCACCCAAGCGAACCCCAGTAGGTGGGGTAGCTGCTCTGGGCGAATGAGAAGAAGGGAAGTGGACAACAAGATGCAGCCCTATTACCATAAATGGCAGTTGCTTCAGCCAATTACCCCGGGGACCCGCACCCTAGTAATGCAGAGAACTTGGGAGAAAAGGCAGTGTCTGAGGCACATCAGATGGGAGTCTTTCTCCTGCTCCATGAGACCATGGGCCCCGTCCTGCAGCCCCAGGGGTGAGGAGCACTGGAGGCTGGCGTGTGATCGCTGGAGCAAAGCACTGCACTTAATCGGTTCTCTGGAGCTCAGTGGATATTAGCACCTTCAGGAAGAGAAAAAAACAAAAAGCCAAAGCCTCTTTAAGGAGGTTAATGGAGAATTGTCCCCATGCCACGGGAATGTCACTTTCTTGTTGTACGGAGTTAAGGATAAGTTAAATGGTTTGTGGGACGTGGAAGGAATACACGGTACACATTTCAGGGGTCTGGCCTTGGCCAAGTGCATGAAGTCGCTGGGGACTTGGAGGGCAGGAAGCCCGATGCAGCGGAAGTGCCTGAGAGCTACTGGACAAATGCAAATAGCCAGCTACAGATCAACTCCAGCCGCATGATTTGGTTCCATGAAGAGAGCTTCAACTCTCTACAGCCCGCAAGAGTGGGGGCAAGGGTAGGCCAGGGCTGGGTCTAGGGTGAGGCATTGGGGGGTGGCCAATTTGAGGGAGGCCCTCACTGTCAGTTCAGGATGACCCCGGTCTTATCCCCGGCGTAGACTAATTGGTCCGGTGGCTCTGTCCAGTGCCAGCCTCTCCGTCTCCACGGTGCTCCCTGTCAGTTTTTATTCGTCACTGTGTTTGCAGGGCTCCCGAGGGGGCCTGCCACTTATTTGTGGGATGAATAAATGAGTAAGTCACTAAATCAATGAATAAAATCTCCACTGGAGATTCTGTCAAGACCCAGCTCAGAGGCTGACCTGTTGTGGAAACCCTGCTTGTCATCTGGGCCACCTCTTGGGTTCTCATCACACCCAGACCCCCACCCACCCCACCCACCCCCCTGAAGTGTGCCTGTTGACACTCTACAGGATGGAGCCCAACAGCTTGGGCTCCAGACTTGTTCTGTGGGGGTTTGCACTCTCGTCCCATTTCGTGAACTCTGTGATCTTGGCCAATTTGCTTAACTTACCCACCCCTCAGTTTCCTCTGTAAATTGGGGCCAATAATAGCTCTGTTGTAAAGATGAAAGACATCAGTATGTGTTAGGCACTTAAGATGATGCCAAGAACATAGTAAGTGCTCAGTAAATGCTGGCTATTCCCTGAATCAGCTTTTTATCATCCTGCCAGGAATTAACTACTTGATTAGATCGTGAACCCCATAAGGGCAAAGACTTTGACTTGCTCATTTCAGTGTCCTGTCTCTTGGCACACAGTAGGCCTGATCCGCTTAATGGGCCATTTTGCCTAAGGAGACAGAACAGAGCCTTGGACTCCTAGACCATCCCTGTGGCCCTTCCGCTCCCATTCCTCAGCATCCTCACGTGGTACCATTGACCCCTGGAAACCTGCGGAAGGGCTCTGGGCCCCATGTTTCTCCCTCCCTTCCCCCTCATTAATCTTGATTAGGGAGTCCTTGCACTGGAGTTAATTTTCTTGTAGATGCTTATCAGTCATGTAGCTGGGACTCTCTCCCCGGCTAATGAGGAATCATAGTGCTACCACGTTATTTCTTAGCTAATTAGTACACAGGCTTCTTTGGGGGAACAAAAGGTCAGGGAAGATATGAGAGAAAGGGAGAAAGTTGAGATTCCCAGGGGGATTGGACAGGAGGTGGGGGCAGCATTGGGCTCTGGCCCTCCTTCCCCTGCACTGGCCTCCAGAGGTCAGGCCGGGGCACAAACGCTGTCCCTGCCTTGGGCCCAGTGCCTACAGGAAACCCACCCGGACGCTGTGCAGGCTGTGAGAGCCCCGGGCTTGTGGATCCAGCATCCTGGTGAGAAAGACAGAGGCCAGCGGGGTGGCTCCCAGGGTCCCAGGGTGGCAGCAGGCGCTATGGACTGTGTGGAGGGAAGACTGTCGAGGCCAAGTGCGGGGATGGGGGGGCGGGGACCAGGAAGCCAGAGCAGAGGCACGGCTGTTGCTGTGGTGTTTGCCTTGTCTAGGCTATCTGTTCTTCTGCTTGGTGTTCAAAATCATTAGAGGGAGCTGGGTCCCCTGCCTGCCCCTCGGAGAGTGGAGGGTGGGGTGGAGGTGGCAGTCCCGTAGAATGACGTATTACAGAATGGTTAATTTCTCCAAAGGGAAAGGTACACTGGGAAGACAGG
This sequence comes from Desmodus rotundus, assembly GCF_022682495.2. Classification (NCBI taxonomy): domain Eukaryota; kingdom Metazoa; phylum Chordata; class Mammalia; order Chiroptera; family Phyllostomidae; genus Desmodus; species Desmodus rotundus. Next base: position 10,227,847 of record NC_071389.1, read on the forward strand.
GGAAAACACCCTCTGCCTATTTTGCAAGCCAGTTTTCTTTTATTCAACAAAGGTGTATCAGGGGCCCGCTGGATGCTGGCACCTTAGGCTGTGCTTAAGGAGCTAATGCCCTAGTGGGGGGATCAGAGAGACCCCCATGCATCTCCCAGGCGTAGCACATTCTGGAGGGCACACCGATCACATGGTCCCACACTGGTCACAGGGATGTGAAGACGCCTGTAGTTTAGGGGCTACGACATCTAGGACAATTTTAAATCCCAGGACCAGGAAGGCGGCACAGCCCAGCGAGTCAGACAGGTCTTGACAACTGGTCTCAGGAGGTGGCAGTTTCCGTCTCTGGGCCTGAGCTTCTCCACCTGTAAATGGGTTGCTTAATGATTGAATAGGATGCTGTGTATAACGAAGGCCTAGCACCCAGTGGGTGCCCAGGATGTGCAGGGTTGCAGGATCCAGAATTAGGTCCAGTGAATGATTTGACGCCACATCAAGGAAACAGTACAAACAGATCCGGTTTCAAGGAGGAAACAAAAGACCAGGCAGCCCTGCCAAAGACAGGGCGCGCTAAGGCGGTTCTGGAGGGTCCTGCAGGCTGGAGGACATGGGGGCGAGGTGCTGGCTGACTGAAAGCTGGGCGCAAAGCAGGGTCAAAGAGCCATGTCCCCAAGGCGATGGCAGTGCCCTCCCCGTGGAGAGCGTGCTTCCTCCATCAGACGAGGCACTGTCCAGGGAGGAGGCTGTGCCTCCCTCGGCAGTGTGGCTTTCAACAGCACAGACTCTGGAGCCAGCTGTGTCTGTTTAAATCCTTTCTCTGCCGCCCTGGCCAGTGTGGCAAAGCGGAAGGTCTCTGGTTCAATCCCCAGTCAGGGCACATACCTGGATTGTGGGTTCGGTCCCCCGTCGGGAGCGTGTATGACAAGCAACCGATCAATGTTTTTTGCTCTTGCATCATGATTTCTCTCCTTCTCTTTTTCCCTCCCTTCCCCTCTCTCTAAAACTAAATGAAATCTATTTGAAAGAATCCTTTCTCTGGCACTTCTCAGTTCAGTGGCCTTGGGTGTTACTTAGCCTCTTTGAGCCTAAGTTTCCTTATCTCTAAAATGGGGACAATACACCAGTTTATGGCACATACCCTATAGTATGTCTGCCTGTGAAGCCCACATTAAGTGTTTAATAAGTGTTCACTAATACATTAGTTGTCAATCGCTGCATAAATAATACCCCCCAAACTTGGCAGTTTAAAACAACATTTATCAAAATAATTGGGAGCTCAGGACTCAAGGTGTGGCTTAGCTGGGTCCTCTGGTGTAGGGTGTCTCCCAGGTTGCAAGGTCACAGGCATGTCAAAGTCGGCAGGGAGGGTGACCTGGGACCTCTCCCAAGCTCACTCCCACCGTTGCTGGAAGGTGTCATCCCTCACGGGCTGAGACCCCAGCCCCTCACGAGCTGTCATCTGCCGTGGTTCTCCTTGAGGTCCTCGTGGCCCTCTCTGAGACATGGGTGTGGGCTCCAGGTAAGCGAGCAGGGGAGGCGCCAGAGGGAATGCCAGCCCTACCGGAGTCGCAGTCCTCTGTAAACTCCTCTCAGAAGCAATGTCCCATCAGCCTGTTCTGTTCACTAGAAGCCAGTCACTAGGTCCAGCCCACACTCAAGGTGAGGTCACATAGCGGGGAGCCCCAGGAGGTGGAGGCCACCTCAGGGGGCCAGGCCAGAAATCAACTCCCACACACAGCCTGGGGGCTGCCTGCGGGAACGGGCTGGGAGAGGGGGACTTTGTCCTTTCCTTGATGACTGCATCGCCAGCACCACGGAAAATGCCTGCATGACACCCACCCGGTGTACCAGACGGGGGGCCCCTTCGGGGTGTGGGTGGGGCAGCCGGTAGAAAGGGCCTCCTCTCCCTTCCTCTTTCTCTGAGCACCCAGACAAGGTTTTGCAGCCCAGAGCCCGGAAATATTCCCTCTGAGAGCCTCTCCCCCCCCCAGAGCAGCCTCTGGCTGCATTGCAGCAGCGCTCTGACCTCCCATTCTGGCCGGAAGGCAAATTTCACCCAGAAGGAGATGTGTGAAAATTGGATTTGCTGGCAGGGTCAGTGCTTTATCCTGGCTGTCACCTGCCTTCGAAACAGGGAGTGTTTCTCCAAACCACACCTCTCACTCCCGGCCCCGCCTTACAGGCATCAGAGCCCCTGAGCCTCAGCCGTCCCTTCCTGGCCATTTCTGTGGCCTCCGGCCCAGCCGAGCCACCTCTGTCTCTTTCTCTGCCCCCGTAGCTTCCCACCTGGTGTCATTCCTCCACTGGACCCCTCCTTTCCATTTCTTACACTGCAGCTGAGAGGTCTTCCCCAAGCCTAGATCAGATCGCCTCATTCTCAGGCTTAGAGCCTTCCTGCCGCCTCCCGTCACTCCGGAATAAAGTCCCACTCCTGGCCCCCTGCTTCTGGGAGCTCATTTCCTAAAACTCGCCCCAGGCTCTCTCCGCCAGTTAGCCAGTTCCCGGAACCCCCTAAGCTCTTCTTCCTGGTGTTTCTCTGTTCTTCCCGGTGTTTCTCTGTTCTTCCCGCTGCTCTCTGCGGGACGGGCCTCTTCTGATCCTTCTCCAGCGTAAATGCCGCTTCTTCAGGGAAGACTCTCCTGATTGCACTAGGCTCTCATTAGTACTGCTCACAGCATCTTGTTCATCTCTTGGTACGGACTGAGACTGGTAATCAGTTTGGTTTAGTTGTTACCTTGTTTATTGTCCGTTTTGCCCACGACAGTCAGGGCTACAGCGCCAGGCAGATGCGCGAGTGCTCACAGCTTTATCCCCCAGTGCCGGCCTACAATGGGACCTATAAATTCCCTTCTCTGGAGGGTTGCAGCAGCTGTCCCAGCCGCCCTTTCCGCCTGCAGGCTCACCTCCTCCAGTCCACGCTGCTGACTCATGGAGGCAAAGCAGAGCTCTGAGCCTGTCACTCCCCTCTCAGCGGCCCCAACTGCCCAAACAGGGTCAAGGCCAAGGGGCTCAGGTTCAGAGCTGGGTCCCACCAATCATTTCCTAACACCCCCTCCATGTACTCCCTGCTCTGTTTTCCAAACATCCCCTGACCTTTTCTACCCCTGTGCTTAGGCTGGTATTTTCCCGTCCACCTAGAAAGCCTTTTTCTCCTCTGGAAGCAGATGTGCGTACTCGTCTTAGCTCAGGTCACCACCCCCCTCCCCGCTCCCCCCAGGAAGTCACCCCTGGTCACTGCTGTTGGTGAAGTGGGAAGAACTTGGGAGTTAGAGTCAGGCCTGGATTCATGTCCCTGTTCTGCCATTTGCCCGTATGTGACCGTGGACAAGTCACCCCACACTGTGAACTTGGTAAGAGCAGTCCCAGCTATCAAAGTGGCTGTGTAAGAGGGTGCAGCCAGGGGGCCCCTGAGAGAGGGGTTTGTAATGGGGTCCAGAACTCAGGGTGTCCAGGAAATATTAAAAATATGGGATGTCCTCACCCTCACAAGCCTGAGCTGGGGGATGGGACATGTGGAGCAGGGCCATTGAGAGCTGTTTTGCGTAGCAACAGTTTTGCAGACACCCTCTAGAATGGTCATTTAACATATCTATAACCTTTAACTGGTTTCAGAGATATGTTAAACAGCTGTGGCCTGCTTGGAGCCTGGGAGAAGGGAGTGACTTCTACCCAGGACTTAACTGGGAGGCAACTCCCCCTGGTTACGGAGCCTGCGTGGGAGCTTGGAGATGATTGGCTGCCCACCACAGGGCTACACCTGCCTAGACTTAATAAAGTAGCCCAGTAAAGCTGGAAAAATAGGGAATGCTGGCAGGCGTAACTGATTGTGGGAGGGGTCAGAAATGGGGCTGCAGAGGAAGATTGGCGCTGGGATTTAAACCCAGGTGCAGCATCCGTGACGGGAAGAACCATGAGGCTTTAGTAGGGGAGAACCACACAGCTTTGGGGTCTCCCTTTGCCACGTAGCTTAGGAAGCTGGAAAGCAAGATGTAGCAACGATGCAGAGGTCTCTCTTAGTAGTTTGGAAGAATGCAGGAGAGATGCTGTGGGAAGGAAAGGGGTGAAAGGACTCTTGCTGGTGGGTCAGGAGAAGGTGCCCTATGGTTTTCGATTAAGAACTGGAGATCCGGCGACACAGCTGATGGTGCCAGAAACCAAGGGATGCCCACCAGCTAAACACCGATTACTGGGAAGAACCTGGGGCTACCTGAGCCATGGACTCCTATTTCTTTTCCTGAGATATGGTACCCCAGACTGGGCAAAGGGGGGAGAAGGGAGGACTGTGTGTGTCTGTGGGTGTTTTAAGGGACTTTGGGATTTTAATGAAGACATTAAGTCATTACTCTTAAGTCTGTATGACTTGAATAAATAATTCCTTTCCTTTTCACCAATCTCCAACACGGAGGGCTATAATTTCCTGGCAGCAGGCAAAGTGAACCTAGTACAGGGGGACCCCAGGAGTAGGGGGGTCCATTCAGTAACATTGTGCAAACCCTTCTCCGGTGGCCAGTCAGGGAAAATCATGGGGAACCCCGTGCGCAGTAGCTTTAAAGTAATACAGCTACTTGTGCATGTGTAGTAAAAGCCCGCCAAAACTAGCCAGGAGGGATCCGCCCTATAAGAATAGAATCCCTCCAGCCCCGGAGGTCAATCTCTGCTTGGAGTTGGCCTGCTCCCATGTTCCCTGCTATAAACTCTGGGTGTTCGGTTCAGTTCTTTGTCCTGATCACCAAGAACCTGGGTACCTGTGCCCACCTGTGACAGTTTCATGGAGTATGGGCTAGGAAAGCGTGGGGCCCAAGGTAGTTGTATATGGATGTGGGAGGCCCTTTCCAGCGTTTCCTCCTCATTCTGAAATCTTAATTCTCCCCACAATATGCTCGGTGCTGGACTTGTCCTCCTCTGTCCCCCTGGTCTATAAGCCACATCTGGACAGGCCCAAACCTTCTCCTTTTCCTCACCCTGCCTACCAGGGCACTTGCTTTGCACCGAGCAGGCTCCACAGAGAGTTTGTTAAATGTCCTTGACCTTTCTTCTTCTCTGGATAGTCTTCCTTTATAGCAAACAGGAAATGGTACAATGTTGTGCCCGTTCATTCATTTATTCAGTCGCGGAGCTTCCTTCACGTGAGCAAGAAAGACACACCTCGTCCCCCTGCGGAACTTGCTTTCTCCAACTTCGGAACTGCCATCGTTCATTTGGTTAACAGACCCCTGCCTGCCACTGGTGTGTGCATACCAGTCAGCCCGTTAAAGTCCCCAGCCTTTTAGCAGCTGTTAGCGGTTGCCATGGGCACCTGGGCCCCTTTTCCTGTAGCTCCAAGATTTCTGGGTGTTGTTCCTCCAAGCTCCACCCCGCACCTATTGTGAGGCCCACGAGGCCCAGGACCCAGGCAGGCAGAGAACCGTGAAATCCACCACACCCCGCTGTAGCCAGTGAGGGAGTCAGGAGTCCCCTGCCTCCCACACACCTGTGTGCACCCCATCCTCTCTGACCAGGCTCGCCACCTTCAGAGGTAGCCAAGGTGCCTTGCAGATGGCCCCACACAGGGCCCCCTTTCTTAGAGAGGAGCGACCATGTGATCCAGCAATCCCCTTTCCAGGTAGATGTCCAAAGAATGGGAAGGAGAGTCTTGTAGAGATAGTTGCACACCCACGCCCATAGCAGCACTACTCACAGGAGCCAAAAGGTGGAAGCACCCCCAAGTGCCCACTGGAGGATGAGTGGGTAAAAAGTAACAATGATGTGGTCCATCCATATAGCGCAATTTTATTCAGCCTAGGGAGGGAGGAAGATGGTGACACATTCTCCAAAATGGATGAGCCTTGGGGACATGAGGCGGAGTGAGACAGGCAGTCACCAATAGACACACGCCGGGTGATTCCACTGATGCGAGGCACTTAGAGTGGCAGATTCACGGAGCCAAGGTGGACGGCGGCTGCCACAGGCCGCGGGGAGGGACAATGAGAGGGTGTTTAATAGGTGTGGAGTTGCAGCTCTGCAAGACGAAAAAGGTCCGGAGATCTGTGACATGATGATGGGAATATACTTAATCCACTTAAAAATGGTTAAAATGGTAAATTTTATGTCAGGAGGACTTTACCCCAGTTAAATTAGAGAGAAGGAGGTTGCAGTGGGGGGAGGAGAGAGAGGCCTTGCTGGGAAATAACGCCTGGGCAGGCAGGAGCAGCCGTGCAGGGTCCGACCTTGGCCTTGGAGCCCTGCCTCCTCTCGGGAGTCCTCGGGCTCTGGCTGCTGCTCTCTCCAGACTGGCCAAGTGTGGACGGAACTCCTTGCTTGTTGGCACTCCTTCACACATCTGACTAAGACTGGTGCTTCCAGGTTTCCTGAGAACAGAAGTAAATCAGAAAGGAAATAAAGAGAGGAAAGTCAAACTAGAGAGGACGGGTTTTTGATCCCTGTCCAGCGTTCCCTACTCTGCTTGAGGTTCACCCTTCTGGCACACTGATGCGTGGCCCTAGGTAACTTCTCTGTGCAATCCAGCCTGGTCTTTGGGTCCTTAAACTTGGGCCTTGTCTTCATGGGTTGTACCTCTACTGGACCTTCAAGATATAGTTAAGAGTTGGGAGGCATTTGTTCATTAGCTGCTGAGCCCCCTACAAAGGGCCCTGGAGCCGAGAGAGCCCTGTGGGGAAAGCGGGGCAGCAGGCCCCAAGTCCCTGGACCCTCAACCTGAGGGATGACTTAGCCCCTGGGAGGAAAGCAGCCGGCTTCCCTTCCTGATCTTCATATGCTGGGATGTGAGCTCAAGAGATGAGAGGCCAGACAGAGCTCAGCATCCTTTGACCCCCCCGACCTTGGCCGTCAGAGGGCTGTAATTGCTCGACAAACCACTTTCTGCCCGAGCACATCCCCACCAAAGCCTTTGGTCCGTCTCTGTGTGTCTGTGGGACCTGGCAGATGAAAACTACCCTCTCTCCCCTTCAGCCCGTGAGTGATAAAAGCCAGACCCATGTTTCAGAGGTGGCGATGGCTTTACGAGGTTCCTTTAGGACCATGGGCTCACTCTGCAGCCAGCATGGCCGTGACCGTGGGGCTGCTTTGAGGGCCACACCACAGGACGACACATCTGTCCTGAGTGCCCGGCTCATCTGTGGTGGCAGGCAGTCAGCCGGAGCCTTTAGTTCCCTGTGGCCAGTGGAGGAGAGGTTAGCACTGGCCTGCGCTCCGGCTGGCCTCCACCACTGCCACGTTCCTTCAGCTCCCTGAACCGCAGCTTCCTCGTCAATGAACAGGCGTCACACCTCCCCGAGGCGCAGCTGTCATGTCCAAATGTAATAATATATGCAAAGCACCCAGCTCTGTAGCAGGAGGGGAATCGGTGCCATTTCCCTGCTGCCCCTCCAGGATGGGCGAGGAAGCCGGAACACCTACACCTACAGCATCCATTGCCGGGATTACCAGACGCGGTCTGCATGTTCGCTACCCTGCTCCAAATGGACGGCTGGGGAGGAATGATGATAAGCCTCTTACAGTTGCTCCTTACAGTCCTCAGAGCCCATTTCAAATTCTTCATCATATTTGCTCTTTACAAAAGACCTGGGAGGCTGACGGGGGAGGCATAATGGACCCCATTTTATAGCTATGGGTGCTGAGACCCAGAGAAGGAAAAGACCTTATCCAATGTCACACAGCTGGTAAGTGGCAGAGTTAAGGTGGAAACCCAGATCTTTTTTTATTTTTCTAATTTAGGTCCAGAAAGTTTGCCAAGGTACCCCCTGTTCTCAGGAGCCTCCGGGGGCCAATACCATCCCAAGGAGAATGGAGCCAGCGCCGCTGGCTGGTGGCCCCTCAGACCCCGCAGAGCGGGGCCCTGGTTGAGCTAATTGCCATGCTCCCTCACACTCACACTGAGCCTGCCTTCCAGAGAGACCCTAAAGTGCTTCCGCGCTCCTCGTACATATTTATGTGCCTGCGTGCGCGATAAAAATAAAACCACTTCACCCACCACTGAAATGCAGCCACTCGGGGTGTGAAATATGGGGCTTATCGAACAGCCGCAAGGAATGGCTCTCAGGGAGGGGCTCCTGTCCCTATGACATTGCAAGGGGGCAGCTGCAGGGAGCGGGGATTTCATTATCTTGATAAGTAAGTGTTGGACGTGGACGCATAGAAGCCAGGAAGACAGCTGGTCCCCAGGCACTCACGGTGCCCGGGAGCCTCCCTGTGACAGGGAGCTGGTCCTGCCGGAGGAGATGGTGCTGTGGGACCAAAGGGGAGTGTGGATCCCTCAGCTTATACCCACGCACCCCTGAACCTCACCCACTGAGAGCTGGCCCATAGGTACTGAAGACTCCAGCCCTCTGTTTTCCTAAACCCAATGCCCCCCGCACCCATGTGCTACTCCTTCCTTTGAAGGAAGGTGCCAGAAGGTCTCAGTGATCTAACATGTCTCGGAGCACAGTCTAGCACAAGCACCTTCCCCGAGGGTCCATTGAAGGCAGCCTTAGTTACAAAAAGGTATTGTTCTGGAGAAGCTGAGCATTTTCTCTGGCCATTCAAACATTCCAATGGTACCTCGACTCTGTTCTGATGGCTGATTCTGAGCCTGCTCTAGATTCAGACTTCTGGGTCCTTCCTTCCTTCCCTCCCTCCCTTCTTCCCTCTCACTGTTCTCTGCCCATCTTACCACCATTCTCTCCATTCCCTGGGCAAGCCCAGAAAAGGCATCTGATACAGACTTCCTGAACTAGTGACAGCTAAAGGTCAGACTTAGGGCTTGAGTAGGAACTAACCAGCTTAAAGGATGTGCATGGGATATTTGAGGTAAGGCAGGTGGGAGTGAGGAGGATGGGAAGGGTAGAGGAGGAAGGGTGTTTCAGGCAGAGGGAACAGCATGTACCAAGGCTTAGAGTCAAGAGAGCTCGGGGAGCTGGGGTGTGGATTGGCTGGTTGTGCTTTATTTGCAGGGAAGGTTCAAGGAATCACGCAGAGAAGACCGATGCGCACACACAGCCTTAAGGGCCTCAGCAGAGGTGGAGACCCATTAGGACCACTTATTTAGGGACCACTAGCATTTGGAGCCCTTGCACCTGTGCCTCTTGGGTCTATCGTACCCCAGTGCCTGGCCTCCTTCCCTTGGAATCATACAAAGCTTAACAACTCTTGTGTTATTTCCCATGGTCCCCCAGAGTCCCTTTTAAGGGATGGATATCTCAGGGGGTTGAGGGACTCTCCCTTTGTGCTTCCAAATATCCTTCGGTTCCAGGGAAACATCCCCCTGATTCACCAGCTGCCTCTTTGCAGGGACACCTTCTTTACAGGGCACGTGGAAAGAAGGACAGGAGGCTGGATGTGGGCAGAAGAGAGGTGACACAGGAAGCCAGGGAGGGGAGATGGGGTCAGGTGACTGGCTAGCGGGTAAGTGGTCAGCGGGATTGTTTCCATTGATCGATGGTTGGGGGAAGAGGAGGGAGGAACAAGAGCACCCCCGCAGAGCAGAAAGGCTCCAAGGCTGATGAAGTTCCCTCTGGGGGCTGGGGAGGGACAGGTCAGTTTGGAGAGATCTGAGGTCGAAAGTCACAGAATCTCAAGATGTGTCCAGGTCGTTTTGCTTACCACAGGCGTTTAGAGCAGTTTAGTGCTGTTTCGCCCTCGTGAGGCACTCTGTTGCCTTCTGCGGTTCACAGAGGCCCTGGCTAACCTCTCAGCTGCACACCACCTGGCCCAGCCTTCCTGGGCCACCTGCTGTCCCTGCCTGGCGACCTCAGCTGCCTGCTTGTAAGGCGTTGCACATGCGGCTGCCTCCAAGTTCTTCTCTAACTCTTAGGCACCCGTCCAAGCTTCAGGTCTCACTTTCTACAGAGTGCCAGTCTCCCAAGTCCTAGCTCAGTGCCAGGTACAGGGTTTGGGCTTCCTCTGTGGCACAGGAGGAGGTAAGGAGACAGAAGGTGGAGGTAGATTTGCTCCCAGGTGACATCTGTCGGGGGCCTCAAGGATCTAGCCCAGCCTTTTGCCTCTTACACATGAAAACCCTGAAGCCCAGAGAGATGAAAGTGGCTCTCTGTTCTACAAATCAGACTGGGTTGTTCTCAAATGTTTCAGGGCAGAAAGCAGGCTGATGGAGAGAGGAGGAAATGATCAGGTTTCATTAGATGGCTTTTGCAATGACCCAGAGCCTTTTGGTTACAAATCCCTTTATACCCCCAACTGGACAACTAGTCTGGCTAGCTGGACCTTCCTTCTTTGTGACCCAGGCCCGCGCAGGGTGGCATTGGAGGTGCCAAGGGGCGATGTCAATGGGCCTAACCCTTCCAGTGCTCCCATGATGACCTGGGGAAGCAAGACACAAAGGCGAGTCGACTGAAGAGCATATGACTTCTCTGTGTAGTGCAGACAATATGCACCTCAAATAGTGAGGGTGCGGGGAGCCGACTATCTTGCTTGGGGTCTCACTTCATCTACAGTATTATGGACCCATCATACAATTGTGACTCACTTGGGAGCTTTAGGATACACATTTTGTGACATCATGCCTCATTGTGAGTACACTAAAGCTTACAATTTAGTGAAACAGGAAGCAGATTTGTTTTACAGAAAATAGGACCTCAAACTCGGAAGGCTGTAAAAATGGAACAAATCACATATTGGATGGCGCCACCTGTTGTCTGTGAGTGGTACTGCAGTTTGGCAAGGAAAGGAGGAAAGGGGAGGCTCGAAGGGCGACTTCAGAGAAAGATCAAAACTATCAACATTAAAATGGCAACAAATTCACAACTATCAGCAACTGAATCTAAAGAAAACAAACTAAGCAAACAACCAGAATAGGAACAGAATCATAGGTATGGGGATCATTTGGAGGGTTATCAGCGGGGAGGGGGAAGGGGGACAATGGAGGGAAAGGTACAAGGAATAAGTAACATAAATGGTAGGTACAAAATAGACAGGGGAAGGTTAAGAATAGTATAGGGAAGTGGAGAAGCCAAAGAACTTATACGCATAACCCATGGACATGAACTAAGGGGGGGACTGCTGGAGGGAATGGGGGTACCAAGGCAGAGGGGGGCAAAGGGGGAAAATGGGGAGAACTGTGATAGCATAATCAATAAAATATATTTAAAAATATCTTTCTCTCCAGCATTATCCCTGTAAAGTCTTGGTCATTTCTGGATTCACAATAAAGTCCTTCCTCACTTTTTCAACCTCCTAAAAAAGAAGAAGGAGGAAGAGGAGGGAGAGGAGGAGGACATCCCAAGTCTGACCTGATAATGAGGGAGACACGAGTCTAAAGCCAGGCCTAGACTAACTAACGCCGCAGACGCTGAGTGACTTTCAGGTCCCATTTGCACTGACTTTTTTTTGGATTCATGTTGTTGGCAACCATCTGCTGAGTCTCTTGAGATCTTGACCTTGTAGTCCTCATCCACCCCTCTCCACTGCGGGAAGTCCAGGATGGAAAGGCGGAACCACAATGTGGGGTAATTACAGCATCCAATGGCTGCCTTGGTGGGTAGGACCTGCTATAGCTAATGTTTATTGAGTGCTTACTTCATTTAAAGCACTGCCTTATTTAATCAGCGCGACAACTTGATGAGCTTGGTACTTTTACCCCACCCCCATTTTACAGATGAGGAAATCAAAGTGCAGGGAGATTAAGTGCTTTTCTTAAGTCCTTATGGGAAGCCCTCCCTCCCTCCCTCCCTCCCATTGATCCACCTACCCAAGCACGCGTCCATCCAACAGTCTTTTTCTGCAGTGCCAAAGCTGAGATTCGGGTCTAGGCAGGCCAACTTTAGAGCCCACGCTTTTAGACACCACGCTTGACTACCTCTGCTGGCATCTTCTATGACTAATACCTGTTAGTTCAGGTCTCTTATACTTACCAGATTCAATGACACAGAAAAAAGTACAAATCTTACTGATGTTTTCTAATCTTGAATCACCCGTTCACTGCCTCCACCTATGCGCTCATCCACCATCAGTCCTTTCCCCAACCCATCTGTCTACACACCCACCCATCATCCCCCATTCATCCACCCACCCACCTTTCTTTCCATCTGTTCTCCCACCCACTCGCCATCCACCCATCCATTCATTCATGCGTCCACCCAATGATGCTCACATTCATCTATCCATTCATCCATCAATCCAATTATTCTTTCGCCCATTTATCTTTCTATTCATCCATCTTCCTTCCTTCCATCCATCCATCCAAACACTTTCTCGAGCACCTACCACCTGCCAGGCACAAGTAACACAGGCATGAATTAGCTCCTTATCTTCATATTGCTTACCATCTCAGAAATGCATAAAAGCAAAGCGACCTTAAGTAAGGGGCTTTGCCCCTCTGTGCCTCAGTTTCTTTGTCTATTTTAGAGGGTTCAAAACAGAACCTGCCTCTTAGGGTTATGAAGGGAATTCATGGAATTAGTACAAGCAAAGCACTTAGAACAGAGCCTGGTACACAGTAAGCACTCAATAAATGCCACCAGTGGGCAGCAGTTGTTGCTGCTGTCATTCTTATTGTCACTATGTTACTACTTCTACTATGACTGTGGTAATCCAGGAAGGGGTCAGACTTGTCCAGGGCAAGAGCAGCATCTCCCATCCATCTGGTGACCTACAGAACTCTTGCCCACGAGACGCTAATAGGTATTTATGCAAAGAGGGTTCTGAGGCAAAACAAGTTTGGGTTTCAAGTAAACAAAACTGAAAAGAGCTGCAGAATTTCTCATAGCTCTTCATATGCTCATGCAAATTGTAAATCTCCAAGAAGTGGGGAGGGGCCTAATGTGCAGCATTCCTCAGATGTATTTAACCACAGAACCCCCTTTCAAGGAATGTCTATTGTAAACTTGCAAAGCAAATGGTTGGTGGGACCCAGTTTGTGAAACGTTGGTCTCCTGTGTCAACCTTCTTCTCTCTGCCAAGCTGGTCCCCAGGGCTTAACTCCCTGGCCCTGACTCCTCCCTGTGGTCCAGCTCTTTTCTCTGGGTCTGTAATGCTGAGGCCCATCCAGCCACCCACAGCCTCAGATTCCCCGTGGAAAACCCACTGGGCTCCTTCTGTGGGAAGACGAGCTGGAGTGTGAGTCCAGATGGGGCTGAGGTCCATTAAGGACACGGTTTGGACTTAATTCCAAGCGACCGACTCCGTATCGATTTGGGTCACTGGTGTAAGGCGTCACTTTCAGTTGTGTTTAATTTAACCAAACAGTAGAAGACTGGGTCCTGTCTGAGAAGTATCTGATGGATGTTTAATTCCCAGCACGGAGAGGCCGAGGGAAGGTAGGAAGGAGCTGGAGGACCGCATGGGTGAGTGTGTGTACCTGGGAGTGGGGAAGGGGGGGGAGCGAGAAGGACATACACATGCAGATCTCTGGGGCGGGCCCAGAGTCTAGCCTTCCTCTACCTTCACTTCTGTGCGCCAGTCTTTTCACTTCTCTGAGACTCAGTTCACTTAGCTGTACATGGGGCGTGCATGAGGCTGGCACAGAGGGCTCTTATGAGGATTAAATGAGATAAGAGAGGTGGACCACACGGAGCTTACTAAAGTTTTTTTTTTTAATCTCATTTCTCATCAAAATACTGGCTTCCAAGACATGTGTGCTTGTGCGTGTACACACATGTGTCATGGGTATGTATATGTTGGCCTGGAAGAGCATGTAACAGCTCTGGCCTCTTCCTGGGTACAGATCTGGTTCTATTACTGTGTGGTACGGGGCAAGTGGCTTAGCCTCTCTGAACCTCAGTCTTCTCATCTGTAGAATAAGAATAATGACAGTAGCGACCTCGTATGTTATTGTGAAGAGTCCACGAGTGCCTGTCACAGGAGAAGCACTTTCATAAATGCTTACTGCTTTTTTTTTTAAATCTTCATCCAAGGACATGTTTTTTTCATTGCTTTTAGGGAGAGAAAAACATCAAAAGAGAAGCATCGATTGGTTGTCTCCCAGAGTATCTGGACCAGCAATGGTTCGTGCCTGGACCAGAGATAAAACCTGCAACCTAGGTACGTGCCCTGACGGGGAATCGAACCCACAACCCTTTGGTTACTGGATGACGCTCAAGCCAACTGAGCCACAACAGCCAGGGAATAAATGTTTACTACTCTTAGCATCCTTATCACATTTCACAGGGGGTGTTCCCCCAAAGAGAGCCTGTCCTTTGGGATATAGGGCTGTGGAAGATAATCGTATACTGTATCCCTCCTGTCCTGGAAACAAACAAACTAGAGGTCACAGAGGGGCCCTTTGACCTCTGGGGGTGTTCCCTAGGGTCAGGAGAGGAGAAATTTGTTTGATGCTATAGCGCCCTCTGTTGGGAGAGAGCCTAGCTCAGAACCATGGACAGAGGGAGGCCCGGGCCAGACAGCCCCACCTTGGCTCCTGGGAGGTCCAGAGCCCCTGCTCAGCCAGAGCACAAAGAAGGCATACCCCGCTCTGGCTCGGGGATGGGAGTGCCAGGGCTGCAAAGTGTAGACCACGTTGCTGGCGGCGCATCCATTAGGAGACAGGAGCCAAGAGACTTAAGCAAATTAAAAGCCTGTGGCTGCCCTGGGTGACTTTTCTTTGGGCTAAGTCACCCTGTGCCCTCTGCTAACCTTGCCTCTCAGTGTTTCCAATACGCCTTTCTCTGGGGCAAAAGAAAAGACTCTGAAGCTGTGTGTTGTAAAACAGGAGCAGGATGAGTGGGCTCCCTCAAGAGAAGGCGTACGAAGGTGGCAGTATTACTAGGAACAATTCCCATGCTGTATAAACACGTACATTGCAGCTGTGCCGTTTCGGAAACCACCTGGGCAGGACGTCCTCTCCACGAACACACCATCCAGTGGGGTGTTCGTTCTCTGACAAGATTCCTGTCACAGGATGCTTGCCAACACCTGCCAAGTGGCAGCCTCGTACTGAGAGCTGAGGAATGCAGTGTCTATAAGTAGGTGCCCTGCCTTCAGCCATCCAGGCACCCATTCATCCATCCACCCAACAAGTGTTTATGAATGGCCTACTATGTGCCAGGAGCTGGCTAGGAAGACCAATGCTTGTAATACAGGGCGATATTGCAAGAGAGTGGGAATGGTGGAGGGTTCGGAAGTTCTGGGGCAGGAGGAGGGTTCATGGAGGTTTCCACCAGCACCAGCCCCTCTCCTGGCCCATCCTTGGCCCTAGGAGGTAACCCTCCCTTTGCCATCAGGCCTCCTTTTCTCCTTGTTAGCCTCTTGCTCGATGCCATTCACTGGTGGCATAATGCAGATGAACCTCTAGCCCCTTCCTGCTGCTGCCTGGGGATATTTTCCCCTAGCTGCTGTGGACACATGGGTGAGAGGGGATTTGGGGTCCCACCAGGTCCCCGGCTCTCCTCTCTCATGGCCGGGCTGCAATGAGTGCAGACAGGAAGCCTCGCCTATTCAGGTTTCACCTGATGAACTCTTGCCTGTCCACCTGCATGGGTGCACCCTGGCTCGCAGCAGGAATGTCCACACTGGGACACCTGGCCTTGGCCTGAGAACTCAGACCAACCCCCTAACACGAGGGCCCTCCCAGCTTGACGCTGCTCCGCAGTCAGGGAAGCCCTTCCCCAGATAGCTTGGAAGCTGGGACAGATCTGGGTTCTGTTGGCTTTTTCCTAGGCCAGAGCTGGGGTTGGGGGGGGGCAGGGGGACTCAGTCAGGGATTGTGCCCTGTGGCATGGCTGGATCAGCCCAAAAAAAGGTGTGGGGGAGAGGTGATGTCAAACTGACCCTCAGCAACTTGGAGAAGGAGAAATGGGTGGGGGACGGGGGTGGGTGGGGAGGTGAGAGGGAGAAAAGAACAGCCAGCCAAAAGGAAAAGAAAGGGCCCAAGACTCCAGTATTCAAGCCATAACCAGCCCAATCAGCCTGGCAGCCAATTAGTCTGATTCAAAAAAAAAAAGAAAGAAAAAAAAAGAAAAAAAAAACCCACATAGGGACAAACTGTAATCAAACACCTATTTATAAGGTTTATTATGATCATTATTATTATTTTACTGAGATCATTCTAAAGCCTGTCAGGTGAACGTTTGCTTTCCGATCTTCATAAATGCAAATCGCTCCTTCTCTGGGGCTGGGGGCGGGGCGGGGCGGGGTGGCGGAGCTGCAGCAGGGTTGCCCTGGGAAGCCTGTAGTGAAGTTTGGGGAGGGCAGAGGAGGAAACAGTCCCTGCCACGGGCCATCTCTGCACAGGGCTCCCCAACATACAACTTAGCAAACACTCGATGCCCCTGGTGCTCCCTACGCCCCTTCAAAGGGCTGCTAGAGACGGAGCTGGCTACGTGCCCATTGGCTATCTAAGTAAATAGTGCCCGAGTCCTATGCAGCAACCCGACAGAGCCAGGGAAGCGGGGGTTCTCCATAAAATGCTGCAGGAAGAACACTGGGTCAAGAGCCCAGCCAGCAAGCTGCATTTCGAACCCAGTCCTGTCCCTGGCTGTGCGGGCCTTTCTGTGCCTCGGCTTGCCACCTCCTGGGTCCCAGCCAGGCATGACATTACATGCTCTGAACTTCCCCATTTAACCCTACACCCAGCTCACCCCAAGTGCTAGAGTACCTCTCCCCTCCTAAGAGACCTCAAGGCCCACAGCCAGGTCTGAAGTTCAGTGGTGTGTGTGTGTGTGTACGCACGCGCGCGCCCGAGTGAGCCTGTTGGTGGGAGGGTAATGCTAAGATCCAAGTCCCAAACCCCACTCCTCAGGCAGGTGCGGTGAGGGGGGGGGGGGCAGCTATTGGGAGGAGACATGTCAGGCCTGCCAGAGAGTGAAACCCTGGCCTCTGCCAGGAGGAAACAACCAGCTCCTTACCCATTTCTGGCTGGATACAAGGATGTGGCTATTCTTGGAAGAAAGGACAAAACATATCCCATTTCTCTGGGTTGCCAGGGGAGGGCATCCCTAATTTGGGAAGTTTCAGAACACCTATGCCCCTAATCTTCCCCACTAAAGGCATTAGTGGGAGGCCAGGGCAGTCCTCCGGGGGGCCACACCCTGCCTGCTTTGCTCCAACGTGGTTGGCACCGCTCTCACGGAGGCTATGGAGGCTGCCTCCCTCCACCAGCCTGGGGCGTGGGGATCCCCGGGATGGGATTAGGTGGAGCGGGATCAGATGGAGCTTGGCTTCCGGAGGGCCGGGGAGCTCGCTCAGCTGGGAGGTGGTTATGAAGCTAAGGGCTGCAAGCGAGTTGTGAGTGAGGGGGAAACCTGGGGGGAGCAGAGGGGATGGGAGGCAGAGAGGAAGGGGGGGACCAGGAGCGGGGAGCTCTCCTCCCTGCAATAAATCGGCTTATCGGAAGAGAACCGAACAGCCCAGAAAGGATTAAAGAAAAGTCTGTATAATACAGCGGAGAGCAAGGCGAGGGGAGGGCGGGGAGGGCGGGGGGCGGAGAGAGGGGGAGGGACGGAGGGAGGGCACCGGGAGGGGGGCGCTCGCGCCGCCGGGAGAGGCGAGCGCGAGGCAGAGGGAGCGCGATTTGGCTCCAAACTCCAGCGCCGCGGCGGATCCGACTCCCGGCCGTGGTGGGTGCCGTTTGCAGTTAAGGAGCAGGGAGCCAGCGGCTGCGGCGCGCCCGGAGGACGCCCGGAGCGCGAGGGTCGCTGCGCCCCGCTGAGACCGAGGCGAGTCGAGTCGGGCGCCCGGGCGGCCGGGCCGCGGCGGCATGGGGGCGCCCCCGCGGCGCCCCGCGCTGTCAGCCACCGTCTCGGCCGGCGGCCGGAGGCAGGAGCGCGCCTGAGCCCATGGCGAGGGGACCTGCCGCCGCCGCTACCTCCGCCGCCACCGCCGCCGCCCCGCCGCCACCACCGCCAGCTCCCGAGCACCATGCGAGCCGCCCAGAGCCTCCGCGGCTGCGTCTGCCTGCTGCTCGCCGCTATCCTGGACCTGGCGCGCGGTGAGTGCGCGGGCGCCGGGCGGGAGCCCTGGCTGGGGAAGCGTGCGGGGGCGGGCCGCGGGGGAGGGGCGCGGGGTCGCTCCAAAGGGCTCGGGGTCCGAGCTCCGGTCTCGGCGTGGTGGGGGGTGGGGGGTCCGTGGAGCTGGTCGGCTCGGCGAGGGAGCGAGGACGTCTGTTCTGGAGAGAGCGCTCTGGGTCTGTGCCAGGGTGTGTGTGTGTGTGTGTGTGTGTACACAAGCGTGTGTCTTTGTTGCGTCTCTGTGTAAGGGTGTCCGGGAAGGAGCTGTGTGTGAAGAGGGTGCCGGAGTGTATTTAGAGAGATGATTGCGTGTGATGGTGTGCGAGCGAGCGAGTGTCTGGAGGGGTGTTTGAGTGTCTATATCGGTTACACGGAAAATGTGTGTGTGTGAGCGAATGTTTGGGGGTGCGAGTGGGTGCCAGCTTCTCCGTGAGGGGTGTGAAGTGTGTGAGCTTGTGTAATTGTGTGAGCGTGTTAACGGGTGGGTGAATATGTGAGGTGTGGCGTTTCACGCGTGTCCCAAATGTGCGGATCTTTCGAGGGGTGTGTGACAGCAGATGAGTGTATCGGTGTAGGGGGAGAGCAGCGTGCGTGCACAGCAGGTGAGAATGTGACACTTGGGCAGGAGTATGGAGGTGCGGGCTCCTGGGGGTCGTGTTGCTTCCTGGGACCGGGAGTGTGTGCGCGCGTGCGGTGGAGCGTGTGGTTCTAGCGGGAGGAGAGAGGTATAGGCGCGCAAAGGGGTTGGGGTGTGCTGAGGAGGTGTGAGCAGTGGCATGTGTGTGTCCCGCACGGACTTGGTCCCAGCTAGGCTGAAGGAGCTGGAAGGAAGATGAAGCCCAGAGGGGTTCCCAGAGCTAGCGATCCGTTGGCTCCACAGCTCCGGGGTCCAGGGTTCACGGCCGCCGTGGTGCCTCCCGCCTGGCGCCACCGCTGGTGGGTCTTAAATGCAGCGGTTGTCGAAACCTGGCGACCCCGGTACCTGGTAGTCAGGGAGCCCAAGTATTGGCTGCGAGCCCAGCGGGAGGGAGGTGGGACCCGCGAAGATTCGCGGGCGAAGAGATTAAAGGGCCCCTATCCTTGATTCCCCCCAAGCCTGGTGTCAAACTGGGCGCCGGAACCAGCCCGTCTGGACTCACCCAGCCTGGTTCCGCCATGGAGGGGAAGGGACGTGGGGTGCCCCAAAGTAGCCTTTGCGATCAGTAGGGTCTCGGCCTTTGGTCCAACTAGACGATGGAGCTGTGTGGTGGTGGGGGGGGGGGGTGAAGGGGGTGTCGGATGTGAAGTCTGTCGCCTGCCTTCTGCCTTGTCCTAAGGGGTGGCTCCTAACCAGGCTCTGAGAATGCCTGCCAGGGGGGGGTGCCCCCCCTAAAATATCCCCACTCTCTTCTACCCCGAGATCCTTGGGAGAGTGCTGGGTCTGCCTGCGGATGGGAGAGCTGCAGAATTTGAACCCGAATAGTGGTCCTGCTGGCAGAGAGCAGGCTGGCGTAACCCAGAAGGAATGCAAGCCCTGTACTTTGTCCCCCTATCCTTGGAGCAAGAGACTTTTCAAAGTGGATCAAAATCTCCCCCCAACTTTGGGGTGAGGGATCCCTCCTTTGGATTCCTCTAGGGGGAAAGGTTATATGGAAAGGTGGGGTCTGTTGTCCTGGTTCCAGCTCTACCGAGAGGGCTCCCAGCGTGGTTGAAAGGCACCGGAGACCTGGACATTGCAAGGAGCAGGGGTTAGGGTTGGGGGCCGGAGATTTGCACCCCTTTCCTCTCTGGAATGCTCGGAGCAGGGAGATGCGGCAGGAGAGGGGAGGACGACGAGTGGTGGGGAAGGCTTTGGTGCGAAACCCGCTCATCAGGACCGCACCCTGCGAGCCCTGCCCGGAACGCTCGAGCAGTGGTTTTCGGGCTACTGAGCTGCAGAAAGCTGACCCGGCCTCCTGGAAGCCCCTGCCAGCCTCGGCAGGCTGCGGGAGATGGGAGCGGGGGGCGCGGACGCCGGGGGCCAGCGCCTCTGCACTGGGAAGCCGACATGGCCTCTGAACTCCACCGCTCAGGGTGAAGGAAGAGTGCCGACTTGGATCTCGGACCCGAAACTTTCCGAGTCTTGGGGCGCTGGTGGGGGGTGGCGGGCCGCCCGGGAGCAGTCTCTTCTCCGCAGAGGTGGGGTCCCTCCTTCCCCCTTCCAAGTCAGTGCCCACGAGGGGGCGGGGATACCAGAAGGGTCCATGAGATAAGCAAGAGGCCGGCTTGCCGGAGGAGGGCGCCCTTCCTGGATGTGACCAAGAGCCTTGCACCTGTCAGTAGGCCTGCCGGGCCACCTGCCAGGGGCTGCCTTGGAGGGCGGGGAGGGTAGAATCTAGAGCAAGCTTTGAGAAACTCGCCTCCCCAGCATGGGACGATGGCGGTTTCTGTTAGGGAGGGACATGGCCAGTGCGCCCTGGCCTGTTCTGCCCGTTTGTGTCGCAAAGCAAGGGGGCTTAACTTTGGAGAGGTGGGTGTGTGCGTTGGGAGAACGGGTCCCTTGCACACAGGACTGGCTGGGCGGGAAGTTCCTACCCCTGGCTCCCCATCGCCGGGTATCTGACTCCAGAGGAGAAACCCACATTTCTCAGGTCTCCCAGATCACCCAGGAGCGCCTAGGCATTTTCAACTGGGCACTTCTGGGAAGTGCCCTTGGGCCTATGCAGTGGCCCTGGGCGGGGGTGGGGGGCGGGTCGTGCACCAGGAATTGGGGGTGGACACAAGAGAATGGTGTGGGTGGTCAGGCCCAGTTAGGTGGAGCCAAAGGCCCCAACCAGAGGCCCTGCCAATTCTCTATTTGCAACCACGTGGCAGCAGGTGGGTTGGGTGGGGGTGGCTACTACACAGGCAGGCAGCCACAGGGCAGACTGCTGGGGCTGTGCACAGCGCGAACTGGTGTTACAACTTTACCTATTTGTCCTTCCTCCCCACCCCCACCCCATGCACCGCAAGCAGGGCTCCTTCTGAGCCCTGGGCTGTGTGTTAAGGGGTCTGCCCAGTGCAGGCAGCTCCGCCCCTACTCCCGCAGATTGGCCCCACCCCAGATGCAAACTGGAGTTTTTCCCGAGACTTTGAACCAGGTTTTCCTTTTTAAGTGCCGAGAATGTTGGAGCTGGAAGCAACCTCCGGGATCACTTACTTCAGTGGTTCTGAAACTTCTAGTTTTTTTTTTTTTTTTAAAGCTGGAGAACTTTCTTAGACAAGGAATTGATGATCATATCACTCCCTCCCCTCCTCCTCAAATGCTAATTCCTTAGCCAAGATGATAGGTGCAAAGGAGAGCTGCCCCAGTCCATGCCGTGATGAAACCCTGCCCCTAACCATCCTTCCACACCAGTCTCTAACAATCTGAGATTGCTCCTTTCTTATATCATAGCTGGGTTTTCTTTTTTCAAGTCTCCATTACATGGATCGGCTACAACGTGTACAGCACTTGCTGGGTGCCCCGTGGTCCTCAGGCCTGTGAGGCTCGGGGTTTTCAGATTTGTTCATAACAAGAGTACTGGTTCCTTCCAGCTCCCACCTGGTCCAGCCCCGGCTCCCTGTTTCCTTCCACTGATCCCTCTCTCGGGCTGCCGAGAATCCCGTGGGCAGGGCATGTGGGCCGGGGCTGCAAGGTGCCAATGATGCCTTAGGTTGGCCTGTCCACCCCGACTTTTCAGAGCATCTGTCATACACACTGGAACCCTCCTGCAGTTGGGTGGGGGGGATGGTGGAGGATGGAGGTGGAGGAGTTTCAGTGGGATTGGCTCAGGCTTCTGGATGAGTGGTCTGTGACTTCAAAGGTAGAGGCCGAACAAAGAGCTGAACAAAGAAGAGGCTGGGTAGTTCTGCTTGACTGGGTTTCCTGGGATCCGTGTAGGTGTCTGACCTGTCTTTCCCTCCTGCCCACCTCTGCTGCATCCTCAGGCCCCTTGAAATTCATTCATTCGTGTGCCCGATGAATGTTTATTGTATGTGAGTTGTGCGCAAGGCACGGTGTTGGAGACACGGTCCTGAACACGGCAGGAGCGCCCTGCCTTTATGGCGTTCACAGCTTCGTGGAAAATGGATTCTTCACTTAGAGGAAGGAAGGGGCTGCATCTCCGACCCAAACTGAGCGCTCACTATATGTCAGACAGCGGGTGCTTTGTCATTCTTCTCCCCTTTGATGCTTGCAGCCACCCTGAGAGGTCGAATTAGCCTTATTTTGCAGATGAGGAAACTGAGGCTCAGAGAGATTAAGTGGCTTCTCCAAGGCCACCCAGGCAGTCAGTGGCGATCAAAGATGTAGACACAGGACTGTCGGACGCTTTCCCTCTGTGCTCTGCTGTCACCTAGGGAGAATGGCCTTCGGCCCCTTCCTCAGCTCCGGCCACATGGAGCTGCAGTGTATCCGATTCCCTGTCTGGATGTTTAACTCCTTCCCAAGCCTTTACCGAGACAGAATTATCCAGTGTGTTCATCTGTGCAGATGGGAGAGGGGGTGTCCCTGAAAGCCCTGGTCATCATCAAGAGAATGAATGGGCATCTGTGGTGGGCAGGGCGCATCTGAACAGAGAAAGACCTGAGTCCGGGATCCTCATCCCTGTGGGGTGAGAGGTTGGGCATGTTCCTGGAAAGATGAACCGGCAGTCCAGAGGGGAATTTGTTGATACCTGCGAGATGCAGAGGGAATTGATGTCCCCTACAGGAAGTTCTCAGGGGCAGAGGGATTACTTGGGTGTTAAGGGCATGCTTCAGAGAGGAGGGGGAAATTCAGACCTCGAAGTAAAGGGAGGACATTAATAAAACGAGGGCTGTGGGGGGAAATGTGCCAGGGAGAGAAACCTGTGTGAGCACAGGGCCAGAGGCAGAAGCATGCACGGTGGGACTTGCTCAACTCAAGGCTGTCTCCCAAGAGTCCAGTTGAGGCCTGGGAGAAAGTAGAGTGAAATTACTGACCGCTCCCGTTTACTGCACACCTATGAGATGTTCTTTAGGCATTAAGTGCCCTCAACAATCCATGAGGTAGTATTATTAGCTACATTTGCAGATGAGCACAAGAGGCCCAGGGTCTGTCTCTCTCTCTCTCTCTCTCTCTCTCTCCCTCTTCCTTTCTTCCTCCATCTTTTCTTTCTTAAATAATGAATGAGGTCCAGGATCTTCTTTAAGTGGAAGAACTGGGACTTTAAAACCCAGGTCTGAGGCAACCCAGAGACACTGCTGCTCCTGGAGGAGAGGAGAAACAATTTATATTTTTATCATTTGGAAGGGAGAATGCAGCAGCCTCTACCACTTGCAAGAGGAGGCAAAGCCTTCCATTTTAAGTGATAGATGTTGGTGGTGATGAAACACTTCCTAACAGTTATCTGTCTTCAGCATGAGGTTCTTGGGAACAAACCAGAGAAATGAGATCCTGGAACCCACCCTTGCACATTCAGTGGGGTCTAGTAGTGGAAAGGACCCATGTTCACCAAGACCTACTGTCCACGATTCCATGGGTGTCACAGATAAATGCAACGTGTGCGGAGCTGGGGGCGTGCAGAGGAGCGTGGTACCCAGAAGAAGAATCTGGTCTTTGTCTTGGCCTCCAGCCATTCCTACATCTCCTGGTACTACACCAGCTTTACTTCGGAAAATTGTGCAACCCCCACCCCCAATTGCACGCCATCTTGGTAGGTGTCATACTCAGGTAAATGCACCTCCAAGATGAAGCCATCAGACACGCTCTCCCTGGAATCTGAATATTAAGCAGAGTGTCAGGAAGACTGAGAATTGCTGGAAAGTTTCCCTTGCCAGTGGAGGCCAATAAACTGTACTTTGCCGGTTTCCCTAGAAATAATGACGAGATCTACCTCCCAGGGTGCTGACAGAATGGAACGAGTCATTACAGACAGAGCTCTTAGCTCTAGTGAGGGTTACCAGTATTAACTATGGTTATGCCAGAGCTGCTCCAGCTCATCTGGCATGGGTCCTCCCAAGGCCAAGGGCTGCAACTCGTCCAATTCAACCAGTTAGTTTTTGGTTTGAGTTGTCCAGGGTCGATTTCTGCTACTTGGCAAGACGGGGACCCCACCTGACAGCCTCCGTAAGTGTGATGACCCTTAGCTGGTTCGCCACTGTTGGTAACACCTGGAGGATGACCTGCTGGCTAGGGGTGACGAATCCCATCACCTGCTCCCTGCCTTTCCCTGGAGGCTTGAGGCATTGCTGCCCCTCCCACCTAGTGCAGTCCAAGACCCAGTGAAATTCAGGAGCCAGTCTCACTATGAACCTCCCACACCCCCCTTAGTAGACTAGAAGCTCCATGAAGACAGGGATGCTGTCTGGTTCTGCTGTCAAATCTTCCCTGTGAAACACAGCTCATTAGAGGCTGGCTGTTTGGATGAATAAACCACCTTTGGCCTTTAGACACGTGCATCCCAGTTTAGAACAGGGGTGGGTACATGGCTTTGCACAGAAAGGTGTATGGAAAGGCTTAAGGTGCATGGAATTGAGACTGGTTTTATAGGCGAGCTTCCTGTTGGCCAAGTTCTGCTTCTGTTTTTCTTGGAGACTGACTCCAGATACCCCAACTTTCTGTCTGCTGGTAGCACTTGAGAGGTGACAGCACATGGGGGAGCTTTGTCCAGGAGAGCTCTCCCAGCCACCATGGATGAGAATAAGTCTACCAAGACATGATCTACTTGGGGAATAAAGGTTGACCAGTCTCTCAGAGGAGAAAGGTCTCGAGCCTCTCTCTCAATGGGCTTTTATTGAGTTTAGCTTGCATAGGGATGCATATCAAAGAAAGGAAGTATGGTTTACACATAACATTTCTGGGATCATGAGGGCCTTTTGAGTCAGGGTCTGGTAGACAGAGTGACACCAATCGGCCATAAAACCAGGGGAAACAAACTTATTTTGTGCTTGGACCCTTAACATTTAAATTGAGGACATTCTTAGCAAAGCAGGTTTCACAGGATTTAATGCATTCTTTCTCAGGCCTAATCACCACCCTGCCAGGAACCGCTGGTTCCAGCATAGGGCTGCACCCCACTTCTGCATTGTAACAGGCCTGAATCAGGTGGGGGAAGCAAAGCAGCCAAGAGATTAGGAGGCTTTTTACAGATGGAATGAGGACTCAGGCTATGATAAAGCCAAGAGGTGAGGGTCTTTTGTCCCTCCTCCATAATCCCCTAAGTCCTTCCCTGATGGCCCCTTCATGACTGTGCCTGTCTTAGGTTGTTCCTTCCTTGAGGAATCTTACTCATCATTGACTATCCAGCCATCCTCCAGGGACCAAGCAGGGTGAAGTAAAGGGGGCAGAAGCTGCGCTCCTGCCAGGAGGATAAGTTTTGTCTCCTTAGTGGCTTATGGTCACAAGGTCCCCTAGGCGTGGGGCCTTTTCGCCTGTTGACGGGATTACAGCTTCTGAAGCCAGGCTGGATGGTTCCCAACAACATGCTCTGGACCTATCATTCCACACTGTTCTCATATCAGATGTGACAGCAGCTACTCTTGAGCCTTTGGAACAACCTGGCAAAATGAGGCTTAAGAAGATGAAAAGATGGTAGTAGGAAGTATCTGGACTGGAATCCAAGTTTGGTGGCTGTGAGCCCAGTCTTCCCTTCCTTCCCCACTCATTGCACTGCTTTGTTTGGTCCACAGGGATCTGGAATGAGACAGGCCAGCTCCCCATGAGCTCACAGGCCAGTAAACTTTAACCAAAAAACATGCACTGTGAGCTGGCTGCTGTCCTTGCCACTTCACTCATGTGACCTTCTCCCTCCTCCACTGCTGTCCGAATGGGTGTTAACATCCTCAGTCCATAGGACAGTACACCAATGTGCCCATGGTCACACAGCATGGAGACCAGAGTCCGCCGTCTCCCCAGCCCACAGGCTTGGCCTGCCTCAGAGGTCTCTGGTCTTCTCTTCACCTCCATCTCCTCTCCTCCTTCTGCTCACTCTTGGTGCAGAGAGCAGACTCCCAGTAAACCTCCCTCTAAGTCTCTACTTGCCCACTTCCCACCCTCCACAACTGCCCAGGCCCAGGTGACACTGGTGTCCCCTAAGTGTGCTGGCAATGGTTACTTTGGGCAACACTCTGTTGAAACAATCCTCTTCTGGGGCTGGAGATGGTCCTAGGTTGGCCTCCCCACTAAAGGTTGGATGTTCCTTGATTAGTGATGAGGGCAGGGTGTGGGGAAGAAAGGAAGGAAGAAAGGGAGAGAAGGAACAAACATGCCCTAAAGGTCTACCATTTGCCAAGCCCTGTGCCACACAATGTTATAATACAGCCTCCCAGAAACTCCCACTTGGGAGATAACATTCTTACTGCTGTACAGGTGAGGAATGGGGCTTAGAGAGACCGTGCAGTTTGCTTAAGGCCCCACTGTTGGTGAGGGGCAGAGCTGGGCTCACACCCAGGCATTGATTTGCACATTTCTTCCCAACTCTGAGTCAGTCCTGTTAGGTAGCTTGAAATTGACCAGGAGTATTTACACCACGGAAATTTGCAAACACCACGGGGTTGGGACTCCTCCCACCCTGGGGCTGGTTGTTAAACACTTACCAGCACACCACTAGCCCACCCCTCCTTCCTCAGTTACTGCGTCCTGTGTTTACATCCTTCGGTTTCCATCAGAACTGGGTTCAAATCCTAGGATGGCCACTTTCTAGCAGAGCGCACTTGGGCGAGTCAGTATCTCTCTGAGTCCTGGTTTCCTTGTCTTCTGAAAATGGAGGTGGTGGTGAGGTACAACGTGAAAACGCCTGGCACGTGACTGGTCCTTAGTCAGCCATCCCTCCCTTCCTCCCGACCCCCAGAATGGGGTCAGTTAACTGTGGGGTCTCTCTGGGAGGTGGTGCATGCTCCTACTTTCTTCTCCATCAGAATCCAGTCAGTCACTTCTGTTAATTGAGCGGCTGCCCCAGCCTTGTTCCCAGCCAGCAGAGACCATTGGCAACCCCACACAGGAAAAGCTCATTGAGAGCAACCAAAGATCATGAATAGTCAGTGGCCGACATGGGGATACCACGAAGGCTCTGAGAGATTGAAATGACCTCAACAAGTAAGGAGGGAGGCACCGGTGGTGGGTGTGGGAATAGCGCATGGAAAGGCCGGGCATAGGGGACGGGAAAGCTGTCTGGGTGTGTGACCGCTGGGAGGCTGGGAGGCAGGGAAGCAGGGAGGCAGGGAGGTGGCCTGCCTCCCTGGAGCATCAGGTGTTCTTGGGAAGCTAGGAATGTGGTCGGCGTTGTTGGTGGAGGTCTGTGTACCAGGGCGAGGGGTGTGGGTTTCTGCCAGGGGGCTCTGGGGGAGTAGTTGAAGAGAAGAGAGAGGTGTGACACCCCTGAGCAGTGCTCTAGGAAGATTAATTTGGCTTTTCTGGGTCCCCTGAAGCTGGAGACTCTTTGGGACCTCCATTGGGTTATAAATGATTGCTCTAGGGTTCCCAAAGAGGACAACCTCAAGGAAGAAACACTGTCACTTGGAGACTGCCCACCTGTCCCCCAGAGTGTCCAGACCTGGCAAGGAGGGAAAACCAGGCCCCCGCCCCCAGGCCCACCAATATCACACAGCCTGCAATGGGACTGCTCCAGCGGGAACCCGTACCTGGGGTCTGAACCAGGAGTGACGGGAGGAGAAGCTCCTCCTGGGGAGAAGCTTTTAGATCTCCAGGGGACATGGGTTCTGGAGTCGGACCAGGGTTCAGAGCCCATCTCCACCCCTTATCCAGCAAAAGAACTCAGGTAACCTCTTCACTGCTTTCAGACTTGATTTCTCTCACTGAACACGGGGCTGTCACAGCAGCCCGTTGGGGTGGGGGCTGCTGGGTGGGCGAGTCACGTGAGACGAGGGGTTTTCGTGCACCGCGTCTTGTGCAGAGTGGGTGTGTGAAAAGTGGCTGCTGCTGTCACAATGATGTTGGGCTCCCTGGCATGTGGAAGGCCCCAGGTGTGAAGACAGAGAAACCCCAGTGTCTGGGATGCGGGGCTCCGTTGCAGGTTTCCCATGGGGAGTGTGGAGCAAGTCTTCAGGCCTGGAATCACAGAGCACCGGGGCCAGAAGGGAGCTCAGAGATTATCGGCACCATCTCCTTTCCTCCTTTTTAAAGCTGAGAAAACTGAGGCCAGAAAGAGGAATGAGTCTTCTTTGGGCTCGCACGCTGCAGAGTGTTGGGGCCAGGCCTTCTCCCTCCAGGCCCTGGGGTCCATCCCAGGGCTCAGCCAGGCAGACCCCCCACCCTAAGAGCCTTGCATGCGGGGCAGGGGGCATCAGTGTTTCCCAGACTTGGGTGGGGATCCTGGCAGGCCTCCAGTAGGGAGCAACACCCTGCCCCCAGCCTCATAAATCCTAGGAGCTGCTTGGGAGTCGCCAGGGAGAGAGGCAGCTGAGCCATTGGGGTTTTTTGTTTCTTTGCCAAGCTGCTCCCTTTGCCCTTTTGTTTCTCTGTCTAAAGAGGCACTTGCGCTCCTCCGATGGGGCTGTTTGTCACCCACCCCTGGCGCCTCCATGATCTCCCCAGCACCCTCCCTTCCTCCCCTTTCCCTAATGCAGCCCCTGAGGAAGGCGTCCATCACAGGCGGCGGGCGGCCCTGGCACCGCTGGGCAGGGCCGGGGCAGGGGCAGTGCAGGGGCTCGGAGGAGGCGCTGTCAGAGTGGAGCCAGACCGAGGCTGGTGCATCCGGAGGGTGGGTGGCCTCCGCATCATTCGGAGCTGGTGCTCACTGCTCCAGAGCAGGTTTTTGTCAAGTGCGTATTCAGGTTACACAATCACCCGAGGCCAGGTGCCTGGTTTCATAGAAGCAGGTGATAAGTTGCTAATTGTCACTGGGCACCTAATGTCCCAGACAGTGGAGGAGGGAGTGAGGTGGGGGACTGGGAAGGCAACCACGTCACAAAGACTTCTTTGTTTGCTTGGGCAGCCGAGAGGTGGGCTGGGGCTCAGTGTGCAGGGGGAGAGGTGCCACTGGAGGCCAATTCCGAGGGCCTGTCACTGGCAGAGGGGCTGGTGGTGGGAGAAAGGCAGACCCAATGGGGAAGAGTTAGCGGTTCCCAGGGCAGTCTGAGTTGCAGAGAGAGC
The DNA here is from genome assembly GCF_022682495.2 of Desmodus rotundus. Lineage (NCBI taxonomy): Eukaryota > Metazoa > Chordata > Mammalia > Chiroptera > Phyllostomidae > Desmodus > Desmodus rotundus. The sequence continues at coordinate 10,256,761 of NC_071389.1, forward strand.
AATTTCTTGTTGCAGGAAGCAGCTTCATTCATTCACTCATTCATTCATTCGCTGACTCATTCCTTGGTGCAGCAAACATGAACTGAATGCTTCCTGGGGCCAGGCACTGGTGTTCTAGAAACCCAGGGGGGAACGAACAGGCAAGTCCTCGCCATCAGGGGTCTTACAGTCTAGGGGTCTTACATGCTGTTCAGTACGTGGCCGTGTGATGACTGACATTTACATTAAAACTAAGCAAAGCGGCTCAGCTTTTATTTAACTGAATGCAACAAAATTTGGTTCTTCAATCATATGGGCTACATTCCACACGCTCAATAGCCACACCTGGCCAGTGGCTCTTGTGTTGGATAGCAAAGGTGTAGACAGGACATTTCCTCATTGCAGAACATTCCACTGGGTGTGTGGGCCCGGAGCAATGGGCCTCTTTGGGTGGGACCTGCCCATTTGCAAAGAATAACAAGGATTCACGGAGAAGGAGGGCCTTTCCCTAATTCTTGCTTGTCCTGCCCTTGTAGTTGCACCAAGGAGAAAGCTGCAGACTGATGCTCTCATTTCTTCTCATTTCCACGATCACTTGCTAATCTCTTTTAAAAGGAAGGAAGGAAGGAAGGGAGGAAGGGAAGAAGGAAGGAAGGAGAGAAAGAAGAGGAAGGGAAGGAAGGAAGGAAAGGGAAGGGGAGGAAGAAAGGGAGGGAGGGAGGAAGGAAGGAAGGAAGGACGGAAGGACGGACACCTTGTAGGTCTGGGCAGCAAGGCTTCAGCCAGCCAGAGAGAGCAGGACTTTTAATAACACTGTTTAGTTTTATTGTAATTCCTTTTCAGCTGCCCTCTGTTTAAGGCCAGTGAGACCAGTTTGCCATATGGGGCAGTGATTGAAATTCTCTCTTTTTAAAAATGGCTTATTTAAGTAAAAAGCGAGTCGTGCTACCGGGAAATGTGAAGTACGCAGCGGAGCTGGCACCTGTGGGGACGGCCCGCCCGTGATGGCCGTGGGTGGAGAGACCCGGTTCAGACAAAACCACGCAGGCTGAGGAGGCAGACGGAAGGTGTGAGCCCTGCTGTTTGTAAGCCCTGTGACTCTGTGAGCTCTTCTCTTCCCCTCTGCATCAGTCAGGGGCTGGCACACACCAGGCCCACCCCGGGGTCTGAGCTGGCTTATGAGAGGGGCCTATTGCGTGGGGCTTAGGGAACGGCGCAGCCCCTTGGGGCTTGGGACATTGTGGAGCTGTTAGCTCCCCTAGGCTGGGAAGAGGGCTGTGCGGAGGGCTGCCTGACAGGACTGTGGCTCTGGGGACAGGGATGCAGCCAACTCTTGACGACTTGGCAGGGGCTGGGAGGAGGAACACTTCACCCTTCTTCTGCCGTTGAGTCTCTTGCTGGTATCACTCGTCGACCAAACCCAAACTGGAAGCCCATACAGGCTGGCCTGCCAGGCACAGAGGGGGCGGAGAGGGGCGGAGAGTGAGCCGTCAAGCAAATAGGAGAGCTCTCGCACCGTCCTGCTAAGCCTCAGTTTCCCTGTATGTAGCATGGGGATTGTGTAACCCACTCAGCAGAGTGGGGGTGATGGTGAACTGAGGCGAGGTGTGAGGCTAGTCATTGGCCACTATTTCTATTAATAACAACTGCAGTAAATTCATGCGTCCAATCCTGTGCTGCGTGCCTGGGTTTCCCGAACCAAAAAGTAGAAAATGCGTGCGGGGCTGGCTTTGCAGGGGTCCGTGAATTGGGAGAACAGTGCGGTTTGCAGAGAGGAAACGTCCTCGCTCCCCATGGCTGGTGTTGACCTTTGCTGTGGGTCATCTCTGCTCTAGGCTATGCCGAGTCCCTACACCTGCCCTGCCCCTGGGCCGTCTCACTGATTCACGATTCCACCCCAGGGCACACCAATTCGTTACTCCGTAGTCTATTTTTCTACCCTCTTCCCCACGGAGAGGTTCTTTCTCCTTGGACCCATTTAGGTCATCTTTCCTGCCATCCCCACCGGCCTTTACCATGTGCAACCCGGTCCTCGTGGGTCACAAATGGCCCCAGAGCTTCCTCCTGCCACGTGGAGAGGCAGGTCTGTCCAGGCCTCAGCTGCTTTTCCCAGGGCAGGCTACTTCTGCCCTTGCAAGTATGGGGAAAGGGAGGATGCCAGTGAGTAAGTGAGCCCTTGGGGCCCCCAGGTCTTTATCCTTGACCTGAAAGCTAAAAGCACCACTGCCACTTCTAGAGCGATCTTCTCAGCAGGGAGTGGCTGCCTTCCCAACGGAGAGAACGATTTCTTGGGAAAACTCCCACCTAACACCCCTGAGCTCTCAGCTTCTCCGTTGGCTGAGTCGGCTTCTCTGATGCCCTTCTATCTTTCTTGTCCAGCCCCTTTCTCCATCTACCTTGACTGTTCAAATTGACTTTGATGAGGACTAATTTTGCCGGTTGAGATGCACTCCGTGCTTTGCTGAAATTGCCATGATGCATGCCAGCCGCAGTTTCTTCCCCGGCGCATCCCCTGAAGTGCTCCAGGCAGAACAGGGTGCCCCTGCCCCTCGCCAGCGCGCCATCCGAGGGCACCGCCCTCTTCCTCCACCTGCCCGACCCATGTGGGTTGGTCTCAGTCCTGCCAACCAGCTCAGTGGCAGTGTGACCGTTTGGGGAGCGTGGTCGATGGCTCACTGGGAATAAATAGTCCTTCGGAAAAAAACTCCATGGAAAGTCCCCTTGGTTCCAAGTTGGCAAAACTGACATTCCTTTGTCCAGCCCCCTTTCCATCTACCTGAGGGTTCAAACTGACTTTGATACAGACTCTGCGTGGTTGTTTGGGGCTGTGTCCAGCAGGCTGGGCCTCCCTCCGTGCCGGCTGCGGGGCCTCCCTCAGAGCACTGCACTGGGGTGCCACATCTGGCTCCTTGGGTAGGGTCCTGGATCTCAGAGGTAGCTTTTGTCAGCTGTCAATCTCAGCTCCCTGGGTGAGGGGAGTGCCGACCTCTGGTGAGCCAGCTGAGCTATGCGATGTCTGAGCCTGAGCCACACTGCGGAGTGCCCGACTTAGTCATTGCTCCATGATTTGTCCTATCTACATCCCGTCTGTACTATTATTTACATCACATTTTTCTTAGGATCAAATTTAAATCGATTCCCTTCGTTTTGATTTGTTTTGTGCTAAGGTATAATGTATAGATTTGTTATACCGAATGTATTTTTCTTAATACATAAGAAAATAAACACATGACTGTTGGAATGTCTGAAAAAACTTCCCCATGCCACCCAGCTTCACCCTGTGAGCCACGGAGGGAAACACCATTTGGAAGGAAAGTCACCAGCCTCAGAGTTACGAGCCCCAGGATCTGATTTCCGCTCCTCTGCTAACTGGCTGCGTGGCTGGCTTACCCGTCCTCTGAGCCTTAGCTCCATAAAACAGAGTCAACTCTGGATGAGCCAGTTCTAAGAGTCCTTGATGGACAATAAAATTTGGAAAGAGAGTCCCATCTATTCCAAAATATTTCCTTTCAGACAGATTTGATTCCCCCAGATTCCCACCTTTGGGATGAAGCGCCCTGCTAAAGGGCGGCTAGAACAGTGACTGGGGACACCCCGCTAGCCGCTCATTTCCTTGGCGCCAGACGTGGCCTCATTTCAGTCCCACTCAGCAGCATTTTCTGCGCATTTTCTCTGTGGCGGACCCTGTTCGAGGGCCGCGTGACAGGGGTAGGTAAGACCCAGTGCCTGTCCTCAAGCAGCCCAGTCTCCTGGGGCAGATAGGCAAGCAAACAAGTCAATTATGGTATAATATCAGAAATTCTAAAGTTGAAATAGTCCCTGAGTGCTTGTGGGAAAGCAGAAGAAGAATAATTAATCTGCTTGAGATGTTGGGGAGGTCATATGTCACTAGCAGGAATGACACTTGACTGGGTCTTGAAGGTTGCATAGGAATTTGTCAGGCTGAGAAGGGAAAGGAGATGGTTTTGGGAGGGGGGAACAACAAGGGCAAAGACTCAGAGGCTGGAGAGGGCCAGGGGCATGTAGGGGAGTCTGGGTGGTGGGGTGGAGGGTGGGTGTTGCAGGAAAGAAGCAGCCAGGCCAGAGGTGACAGCGGGAAAGGTCAAGTGCCTTTGCTGGAGGTGAGTTAGCCTTGCAGTGAGGTGGATTTCCCAGGTCTGGACTCCCAGGCTCACTGGCTCTCACAGCAGCCCAGACCCTGCTGGCCCCACCCTGGGACACAAGAGGCCCTCCTTTCCCACAGAAAAGACCCCTGGGGCTGGCTGCCCCTTGTGGCCAGAGGAAAATGCTGTGGAGTGGGTGTAGGGGCAGGACTTCAGGGCTGGAGCACAGGTGGATTTTAATCCATGTTGGTCTCTTTAAAAGCCGTCCCCTTCTATTAAAGGGCCTGTTGCTAGGGCGGCCACCTGGTTCTAAAGTGGCTGGTGTCCCTCAGCTACAGGGATAGAGAGAAAGGTTCCTGTCCTTGAAGTTCAGAGGCTTTCTGCCTGGGCCTCCTGGGCCTCACCTGCAAAGTGGTAACAGTAGCAAACATTTAGTGAACACGTGCTGTGTGGGCACAGGCACTGTGCTAGCTCTTGCTTGTATTAACTGCTCATTACACCATTTTCACAAACCCCCAGGAGGCAGGTGCTTCTAGTACCCTCATTTTATAGCAGAAGAAACAGGAGCACAGAGAGGTTAAGTCACTTGCTCAGCGTCACACAGCTAGTAAGTGGCTGTGCTGAGTTTTGAACCCAGGAGGTCCTAGGTTTTAACTGCTTTCTTTCTATGCCAGAGATTCCTTGCAACTTGACGTTTAATGATTCTGGGCTCTGTGGACCTTCCATCTTGATTCTACATGGTTCTTGGGGGCTCAGAAGCTCCACTAGCAGCTGGAGCTGACTGTGAGCCCTGGGGCTGAGTCGCTGGCCCCTCCCTGCCTTGGCAGTCATTGGTGGCAGCTTGGTTATGCTCTGTTGTCTCTGAGCTCGTTATTATTATTATTTCTTTCCAGCATGTTGCTAAAAGCTTCCCTCGGAGAGCACGCAACTCAGCTCTTTAAAATTTAAAGGGCTTTACTTAAACAATGTTATTTCCCTTGGAAAGGAGACAGAAGAGGCATATGTGACGGTTATATTTAGTGCAGCGTGTGGGTATTAGCAGATGAGTGTGGGGTCCAGTGGGCGTGGAGGTGACCAGGAGAGTCTGCAGCTGGTCTTCCCTCCCCCTCACCCCCCAGGAAGCGTGGCCTCAGAGGAAACTTACTGTGCACAGTGTTCTCAGAGGAGGAGAATGGGTGAGGCCCGAGGTGAATCCTTGGGAAGACATAAAGCTAGACAAAAAGTCCCATCCTCCTGCCACACATGACCTTAGCACGGAAGACACAGTGCTCCTAGCTGCCCCAGGACCTTTGCACATGCTGTTCCTTCTACCGGAACCCACCTCCTTCTTTGGACTAAGTTCCGTTCACTACGTAGGTCTCACCTTAGACATCACTTCATTCATTCATTTATTCAGCAAATATTTTCTATGCGTCTACTATGTTCTCAGCACCGTGGAACACAGAGGCTATTTGTGACTCATCTTTGTGTTCTCTGTGCTTGGCACAGGGCCTGGTGCAGAACAGGCAACATTAAGTGTTTGTGGAACTAATAAAGGCTGGTGCAGATGCTGTGGGATCTGGAGGAAGGATACAGTTGCCTTTCAGGAGCTTCTGGAATGCTTAGAGATTCACACCAGACATTGTAAACTCTGAATGAGCTGATTAGCCTTAGCAGAGCCACACCCTTCCTTCCTCCTTTTGATCATCCATCATCCATCCATCCATTTATCCATCCATCATCCATCCAGCCATCTATCTATCATCCATCTGTCCATGCATCCATCTATCCAACCATCCATCCATCCATCCATCCATCCATCCATCTATTTATCCATCCATCCATCCATCCATCCATCATCCATCCATCCAACAAATTGGACACCTACCAGCTTCCAGCTAGTGTGGTAGGCACTGGAGATACAGTGGTGAGTAGAAAAAGATTACAATAAAGCCTGCCCTCCTGGAGCTTACTTTCTAGAGTGTGTGACTACACAGATAGTACATGGTAACATATAACAAGGTGGGAAGTGATAACTGCTCTGCAGAAGAACAAGACCTGGTAAGAGTGATGGCAAAGGGTGGAGGTACCATCTGCAAAGTGTAGGCAGGGGCTCTACTTATTGACTGGCTGTGTCTGCGGCCCTCTGCGGGCCCTGGGCTGCAGACAAGTCAGGAAGCATAATTGCTGACTACAGTACGGGTTAGGATGGAGAAAGCCAGACACACTGGGTACTGACCGGGAGAGACCTACCATCCTGAGACACGAGCTGGGCCTTAGAGGATGAGAAAGTTTAGGCAGGACTTGGCCTACTCTTGGTTCTCAGATTGTGTTCCTTGGAACCCCAGTTTCTCATGGAGGTACCCACCCACATACATACCACTTTGAGAGGTCAGCATAGGGGTCAAGGTGATGATTGAGGGAATCCTTGTCCCCAGTCAACCCAAGAGACCTTCCTTGCCTGTTTTACAGACGAGGCTTCTTTAGCTTTGCTTTGAATACAGAGGGGTCCTACAGCTGAGAAAAGAATGTGCACATGAGTGGACTGGGTGATGGGGAGGAAGTCTCCACCGTCAGGGCTGGAGGAGGTTCTGGTGCCTTTCTGTGTAGGGTCAACCCTCCTTTCACTCTATGTGTGGGGGAACTGGGACACAGAGGGGCCAGCATCTTGTCCCAGGTCACCAGCAGGAAGGGACCATATCTGGGACAAAAGCCTCTGATTTCCCTGTCTTTCTGAGTTGGGACAGAGGCCTATGAGAAAGCCACCCTGACCTGGACAGGAATCTCGGGGGCTGCTGTCCCACCCGCAGCTCAGCCACAGGGCACCCCCTGGAAACCTTTGTCCTTCGCCAGCCCTACTGGGCTGGCCCACCCTCATGGGAGCCTGGCATGCGATGAAGTGTTTTATGATCCCGTGCTTCGTTATGTTTTATTAAAAGTGCCCATGCTGCCTTCCACGGGCACATCTGCCAGGCTCAGTCCTGGGGCTTCCTTTCCCTCTCCACCCCCTCCTCTGACTGCCAGGGAGGCAGACAGCTGCCACCCACCCCCACCCCCTTCCCTCACCGAGCAGGGCCCCATCTGTCAGGTGTCGATGAGATGAAGGGAATCCTGCAGGTGAGGACAGATTGGAGGTTTAGGATGATAATCCTATGTGTTCACACAACCCTAACCCCACCTGGTCCTGCAGCTACCCCTGGAGGGGGCTGGTTCAGAGAGGTGCAGGGCAAGCCCAAAGCTACACAGCACATCAAATGTACCTAGTCCTGCAGTCTTGACCCTCCCCATGCACCCGTGCAAATCCAAGATGAGGCTGACGCCCCTCCCTCCTCAGGCTGGTCATGTTCTATCCACCGGTGACCCCAGGGAATGCCCTGCGCTCAGCAGGCTCTTGGTCGCAATCTGGGAGCCAGGAGGAAAGCCCCTACATCCACATACTTCTGGTGGAGAAGCAACCCCCCTTTCTTCCCAATGGGAGGTGCTGTGCCCTATCCAGGGGCCAGGTGGAGTCCTTGGAGGGTGGCTCACCCAGATCTGATGCTCGGAGCCTCAGCTGCTCACCTGTAAGATGGGAGTGACAGTAGCTTGCTGAGGGCATCATGTGAGCGTCCAACACATAGTAGATGTTTACTACCTGGTGGCGATGTTTTCTAATGAGATCCCCCACTGAAGGAGAGAGGGCCTTTGATCAGATCTTCATCAGAGGGAAGAAGGAAGCGATAATCTCGCTTATTGTTATCATCGTCATTATTATTTGCGGATACTAATGGAGAACTTGTTACTCATTTATCAAGTACTTATTGATCTCTTACTATGTACCCAAGGAGGTGGTGCCAAACAGAATTGCCAGGAGACTTGGCCTCATGGGGCTGCCATTCTGGAGGATGGGAAGAAATAAACAAACGTGTAAATAACCTGACTTTACATGGTGCCGTACTGGGAGGAGAATGGAGCAGGGCTGTGGGACAGGAAGGGGCTTGGGGGCAGAGCAGCTTCTCTAGACTGAGTGGTCAAGGAAGCTTTCTTGGAGGAGGTGCCTTTGAGTTGAAAAGGGAGAAGGAATGAAGCAGGAAAAGCCCTGGCTGGTGTGGCTCAGAGGTTGAGCACCGGCCTGTGAGCCAGAAGCAGGGAAAAGTCTGGCTCAGCTCGGACATCGGCATCTCCTGGCCATGCTGCATGTTTGTAGCTGACTACTCCTGAGCGGGACTCCTCTGGATCCTTCTCCGTCACTGGGGATGGGACACCTGCCATTCCCTGGCGCCAGTGCTACAAACTCAGCTGGCCCACCATGGCATCCTCCTGAGGGAAGCAGGAGGCCAGGGGCTGTGTCGGGTGTGCCCTTGCCTGTTGTCGTGTAATTCTTGCTGGTCCCTAGGAGGTGGGCCCTGTGCCTCTCTCCCTTTTGCAGATCAGGAGCCTGAGACTCAGAAATGAAAAATCTCATAGTTGGAAGAGGAGTGGGCATTTGAACCAAGGTCTGTCTGCTCTGCCCCTTTCAAACTAGCCGTCACCTGTTGCTTGCTCACTGCGCGTATCTGTGTGTCTAGAAGGAGGACGAGCAGAGGGGAAAAGCTCACCCTCACCTCCTCTTGTTCTACCTGGAATCCTCAGCATGCTTCTAGGCTGGGGCTGGAGACTCGAGCAGGTGGGGGTGAGTGGGCTGGGAGGCAGGGCGCCCACAGAGTATTGATGGCCCTCAAAGCTGGCAGGCGTTGGGAGGCAGAAAGGTATTAATTAGCAGTTATTCCCCGGCAGTGAGGAGATGGATAGAGATTAAGGTGGCGGCCCGCGCACCCCGTTTTGTAGCAGCTGAGAAGCAACAGTAAATCAGTGCTATGAATCGATGCTGTAAGAGGGAGATATGTTTTAATCTTATTAGTGGTGTAGTGTTACGGGAGCAAGGCGGGAGAATTCCCCACTTGCCGGTCCTGGCTCTGGAAGGAGGGAGAGGGATCGGCAGGGGCTTCGACCATCTGGGAGAGCATCAGGGTGGAGAGTTTTTACCTCTGTTGGGAAAGGGCAGGGGAATGGGAGGTGGGAAAGGGGGAACCCTCCAGTCTTCCCAAGTGTCTTTGCCATAGTCTTAGTCCTACTGTGTGCCCTTTCCACTCCCTCCCTGTGAATGGCCGGGGGGGGGGGGGGGTCTGGATTGGACAATGATTCAACTGCTGGGCCTGGGTGGGGTTCTGACCCCAAGTCCTCGGCCAAGCCACACCCCCACCCATGGTGAAGGCTCAGAGGCTGAGAAACAGTAGTGGGTGACAGGTGGGAGTCAGCACGTCTGGTTGGCTATAAGACGTAAGGAAGTGGACAGAGTGGGATGGTGACCAGGGAGCCATCCGGGGAGTGCCCCCTGCAGCAGGTGGTGAGGAGGTGTCACACCTTCCACAAAGTAGCCTTTAGTCCTCCTAAGTAGCATCACGACAGGTGCCTTGTCCCCATGCAGAGGGGAACAGGTGCAGGAGGCGGAGGGCCCTGTGTAGGTACAGCAGCGCTAGGATTTGACCCCCGCCCCCCCCCCCCCCCCCCCCCCCGTCTCTGAATAGCGAAAGCCTGCACCCTGTGCACTGGAGCGCCGCACCACCTCCAGCAACAGATGTGGGAAAACCCATGAGATCCAGCCTTCGAGTGTGACAAAGGGCTTAGGGATGGGACACCCTCTTCTTCCACCTCTCCCTTCCTCAGTTCCACACTCCACACTGGGACAAGAAGTGCCCATGGGCAGGAGACTGGAAAAGGTGGAAAAAATAGCAGCTAGAGTAGATTATGAGTGCCTGCCTTCTTGTCCCGCCCAGGGTAGGTGCCTGCCTCTCTCTGGGCCTCATTTTCCCACCAGATCTCTGAGGGTCCTTCTCACTGGAACATTCTCTGCTTCTGTGTGTCTCCCCTCTTAAATGATCAGTGGCCTACTACGTCATTTAATCCTCTCCATAACACCTGTGACGCAAGCATTGTTAGCTCCATTTTACAGACAGGTAAACTGAGGGGCTCGGAGAGGGTTAGTTACTTGACCAAGGTTACACAGCTACTGAGTGTCAGGCCTTGGATTCAAACCCAGATCAGTCTGCTCTCAAAAGCTCAGCACCCTTCCTCATGAGTCCCCCTCTCCTTGTCTGAGAGCCCAAAAATCATGGAGAAAAAAATGTTGCCCGAGAAGGAACTTGACTCCAGGCCTTCAGTGGAGAGCGGCAGCCCTTCTGTGCAGTGGTTTTTTTGTTTTTGTTGTTTTTTTTTTGCCACCTACCTGCCTCTACGGTCTGGCTATGTTTGGCTGCCCTTTGTCAGCCAACCTGCTCTGATGGCTGAGCCAGCCCTGTGTGTATGGCTCTGACAGCCTGGACAGGGGACCCAGAGCGCCCTTGAGCTCTGGCAGCCTTAGGTGGTGAATGAAGATGTCTTGGAGGTCTGCCTGGGCTGCCAAGGACTGGGCCAGGCCTTTGAAGGGAGCCGGCTGCCTCCCAGGGGTGGAAACCCAGTGTCTCGACAATCTCCCTACCTCCTGTCCTGGGAAGAGCGAAGGGGGTTCCCATGGATTGAAAAAATCCCTTCTAGAAAGATAGCGACTGCCTGAGGAAGAGGGTCCAGCCTGGGGACCTCTTGTCCTTGCTTGGAGTAGGGGGGACACCAGGGTCAGATTTTTTTTTTTCTGTTCCATGTGTTTGGTAACTGCAAACAGCCTGGTGGCCCAGGGGTAATTGGCCAACCTCAGATTCTGCAGCCGGATGCAGATGAAGACATTGGACCTTCTGGTTCCCTGCTGTGGTTCCCTATCTGTACCCCCTACTAGAAGCGTATTGCCATATAAAGTGAATGGAGGTGTGAGCCAGTGTCAGATCCTGGCACCGCCACCTTCCAGCTGTGTCACCCTGGGCAGTTTAACTTACTTCTCTGAGCCTTGGCTTTCTCATCCCAAACTCAGGGCAACAATTAGCTACCACATGTAGTTGTTATAAGAATCAAATGATATGATTTCATCTCTTTATTTACTTTATTATAGTGGAAAGAGCATGAGTTTGCAGAATGGTGCATTGTAAAATTTAATTATATAGGGTAGCACTTGCTCCTGTAACAAACTCTGAAATATAACTGGCACAGCTCAGTAGTTTATTTTTAGTTTACATGGCAGGTGTCTTTGTAAGTGGGTGTCTTTGCTCCATGTGGAGACGCAGGCATCCAGGTTCCTTTCATCTGTGACTCTGCTATCTCATAGGAGCTTCAGAGTCCTCATTTCCAGCCAGTGGGAGAGAAAAGAGAAAGCAGAGAAGCATCTGGGAAATGTCATCCAGGCGGCGGGGAGAGGGGAAGGGTGGCAGTGACCTCTTAGTGGCAATCTCATTTTATGCAGCAGGGTGGAAGTGGGGTGTGTATTTTTTTGTGCGTGGATTTTTGGTATCCAGAGGATGTCTCTGCTCCAATAAATGTTATATTTGCTCATCTACCTCACCCACTCTCTGAAATCAATAAGGACAGTGTCCTTGTTTGTCTTACTTACCCTGTCTTACTAACTTCTATAATCCCAGAACCTAGCTCTGTTCTGGGCACAGTGAATGTATTTATTAAATATTTGGATTTATGGATGAGTGGATGGATGAATGGATGGATGGATGGGTGAGTGGACGTGGAAGATGGATGGACAGATTGATAAAAGGTGGATGGATGATGGTTAGATGGATGGCATATAGCTGGATGGATAGATATGGATGGATGATGGATGAATAGAGGATGGATGGGTGGTTAGAAGATGGGTGGATGGATAGAAGATGAATAGGTAGGTAGATAATGGATGGCTGGTGGTTGAAGGATGAATGGATGGGTGGGAGATAGATGGGTAGGTAGATAATGGATGGACAACAGATGAAGGATGGGTGGATGGCTAAAAAATGGATGGATCGTGGATGGGTGGATGGGTAGATGGAGGGAGGGAGGGACAGAGGGAGGGATGGAGGATGGATGGATGATGGATGGATAGATAATGAATAAATGGTGGATGGGGAATGGATGGTCAGATAGATAATGGATGGATGATTAATGAAGGATGAATGGATGGGTGAAAACTGGGTAGATGTGGATGGATGGATGGATAGATGGATAAAGGATGGATAGATAGATAATGGATGGATGATGGATGGATGGATGAATAGATAATGGAATGATGGGTGGAGAATGGGTGGAAAATGGATGGGTAGATAGAGAATCGATGGAGGATGGATGAATGATGGATGAACGGATGTGTGGAAGATGGGTGGATAGATAATAGATGTGTAGGTGGATGGAAGAAATGATAGTGAATCTAACCACAAGGACCTATGACTAGGGGAACTCATAGCTTTGTGGTCAGCCCTGTGGACATTCTGGCCTCACTGACTGTTAGGTTCCCACACCAAGCATGGTACATGGCAAATGGCAGGTTTCTAGTGTTTGTTGAATGGGATTCTTACAGATCCTGTGGAAAGGTCAGTATCTGAACCTGGGCTGAGTGCTGCCAGCCCAAGCCTTTAGGCAGAGGGATGGCCAAGATGACCTGTGCATGCACTAATTCCCCAAACTGGGAAATGACTTTAGACTCTCACTGCACCGGTGGATTCTGGGCTCAGGCAGCCTCTACAGGTTGTCAAGGAAGAAAATTTTGCAGATCTCTCCAGAGCATCCTTAAAAAGTCACCTGCCCTCACTTGAGTGCCTGATGAGGACCCCTGGTGTTTCTTCTCTGTCAGGGTCTGGGGCTGTGGGGCAGACAAGGAGGCTCCGAGCCAGTGGAGGAGGGTAGTTGGGGGGAGGGGGATACCACTGAGACAGGGTTGAGTGCACCCGTCTCTTCTTGCCAGACCAGTGAGGATTTGGCTTTAATTTTTTAACCTAAATAGAGTTATATTTATTCTCTCTCCCACTAGATGCAAAGTGGTTTTTTGGAGCAATTAAGGAAAAGCATAAATCAGTCCATTTTTAAAAGCTCAGGCTGACTTTTTGGCTGGCTAAAATTAGTGTCTCCATAAAGAAGAAGGAGGGCGGGGGGGGGGGGAGAGGAAGCTGGATTTGGCCTCAAGATATCTATTCACTGAGGCTGGGGTGAATCCAGGCCTCTGCCCAGATGTGTGCCCAGGTCAAGAGGAGCCAAGGCCCTGAGCCCCGTCTCGGCTCTGCTGACCAGAACACCCTTTCTGGTCCAACCCCTGTCTCAGGTATTTCCCCATTTCCTGACGTAGTAGAAAAAGAATTTGTTTGCAGAGTGAGCTTGAACTCCAGTTTCACCACACGGCTGCTGGAATGCCCTAGGCAAGTCACTTTACCTCTCCGAGTCCCTGACTTCTGTGTCAGACAAATGCCACTCTTTCACTCTCAGACCTTTCCTCTACCACCTGACCAGCCACAACACAGGCTTCGGACCCACACAGTTCAGAATAGGAAATACGGCTCTTCCCCTCCTTGATCCTTGACTTGGTTTACAATTACACACATTAGCAAAGTTCTTACTTGGCCACGGCTGACCCCTCCATTGGGCTGAAAGCCCGCAGCAGCCTTGTCTGCTTGTTCACTTTTGGCACATTGTACGTGCACAAACAATATTTATTTCGTGACCAAACATACTTATGACAGCCACATTCACTAGTCACTTTACCTCTGGAGCTCAGTTTTGTAACCGTAAGGTGAGAATGAGAATGTTTTCTTTGCAAGTGAGACCTAAGTGTTGTAAATCTCATATTTGGGAGATCTTTATCAAGCTCTTACTATATGCTGGGCTTTGGAGATAAAGCAATGAGCAGCAGAGGGTTGGTCCATACCTTCCAGGAGCTACAAACTAGTGGGAGGCAATGTTTCAGCACCTTGGAGAGCACCCCACCCCCAACCAATGACTCTTGAATGCGTGAACGAATGAATAAATGAATGGAAGGAAAGTCGTCTCCCATCTGTGACTCCCCGTAACGTTCGCCTGTAATGTTTCCACTGTACATTATTCGAGGGCGTTCGCTTTTGTGCTGAGTCTAGAGACCTGGTTCCACTCTGGCTGTGTTGCCCTGCCGGGTCCCTTGCCTTGTCTGGGATACATAGACTATACGTGTATGTCCATAAGTGGGGTTGGGGCTGTCATCTGAACTCCCTTAGAGCTGGGACACATGCTCTGGTCTCTTGCAGACAGGGCCTCAGGAGCATCCGGGGCAGAAATGCTGTCTCCGCACCTTTCCTCTGGCCTGGTTCTTCTCTAGGTCAGGTTCTGACGCCGGCTCAACTCTCAGGGTGAGGGCTGGTTACTCACAGGCACTATCTGCTCATCTCCCAGACCTCTCAACGGGGACAGAAGCCTTTAGGCAAACACATTAGGCCAAACAGGCCAGGCTCATGGAAGCCCGAGCCTTCTGACAAACATCTCTGGGCTTCTCTCGGCCGCGGAGGGTGTATCGGACCAAGGCCCAATCAGCCCATGCCTTCAGCCCAACCTGCAGGTCCTGAAAATTCCAGGCACCCAAGTTCGGGTCCTCCCTCCCAGGGACTGTGGCAGCAAGCACGAGCTCTGGCCTGGTCCCCGCCTGCACCAGCTGGCTCTGTGAGCAGACACACTCCGACAGGGGCCTCAGTCAGTCACGGAGAGAGAGAGAGATCCTACAGAGAGGTCCCCGGCCACGCCTGGGAGATTAGAGGGTTCTCTGTGATTTTGATTGACCCACAGATTTTTCTGGAGGAAAAGAAGACTGTCAGTGAGCATATGTTCTCTCCCAGACCCGGGCTGCGAATTTTCGTGTGCACCAGCCCACGCACCCTCCCACTAGCCCAGGGAACTGGTGTATCGGGCTTCTGTTATATGTGAAGACCCCGAACCTCAAAGAAGCAAAGTGACTTCCTTCTGGGAACTGAGGAGCAAAACTGACCTTTACTGGGAGCCTCCGGGGAAGATCCAGGACCAGGTATCTCCCTTGCTTGTCTTTCCCTAATGCTCACCTCGCCCTAAGAGATGGGTGCCATTATTATCCAAGATGGGGAAACTGAGGCTCTGAGGTGTGAAATCAGTGACTTGAGGTCCCTCGGCTGGGAAGGGGTAGTGCCATACTCCCATCTGTGTACCGCAGCACAAAGCCACCCAGGGAAGCCACTTTGGGAAATGGAGATAGAAAGAAAATTCATAACTATAATATATTGGCATGCATTTCTGCCACATACAAAGGACTTTCAGATACCTATAATTTGCAGATTCTACCACAACCCTTTGAGGTAAGCAACATACATGTTTACTTAACAAATAATTATGTAGTACTAACTGTGCCCAGAATATCGTCTAAGCACTTTATAAATATCAATGTATTTAACCTGAGTTAAAAACTCTATGAATTAGGCTCTTTTGTTTTTCCTATTTTATAAATGAGGGAATAGAAGCACAGAGAGGCTAAGCGCCTGACTCAAGACCACACAGCTAGCGAGTGACAGAGCTGGGTTCCATCTTGGGCAGCCTAGCCCCTGGCTCTTATCTCTTGCTCTGCTGCTGTCTTGCCCCTGCATTTTAGAGAAGAAAAGCTTAGGCTCAGAGCAAGGAGTGACCTGCTCTAGGACGGGCTGTGTGTAAGTGGCAGGGCTGACCCTCGAAGGGTGCCCGACTTGGGGGTAGGAGCTGAGGGACGCCTCCTCTTTCCCCTGGGCCCATCAGGTCACCAATGTGGTGGCCACCCTTTGTCTCATGGCCCAGGTTGATGAGGTTGGATCTGTTCCAGGGAGGCATTTGTCTGCCCCAGGGTTGGGGTTGAAGAGAAGACAGCCGTAAGTGACAGGTGGGATGGAGGGGTCCACAGAGCTGGGGACAGTCTGTGCCTGGGCCCCACACACAAGCTACAGAATCAGCGAGCTTTAAGATCCTTAGCTCACGGCCGAAGTATAATCCCTCACAGGATGCCTAGCCTCGCTTTCTTCCTTGCCCCAGCTTTGCCTGGATGTTTATCTCAATCCACTCATACGGCAGTCTGAGAAAGAAGCAGGGACCAGGGCGGTACTGGGTGGCCACTTATTCCTCAGCCCTTTAAGATTGAGGCCAAGTCTACTACTATTATTGTTTTTCATTTTTTAGAAGACGAGATCAAGATCTGGGTGCAGGGAATTTCTCAGGGAGCCCCTCCAGGAAATGCCAGCAGGGGAGGGGGCCAGTGAGCCAGGAGAAGGAAGGACGCTGGGACTCGGCCAGACCAGCAGAGAGACAGTGTGGGACATACCTCGGGGTTTCCCCCTGTGGGGGAGGAAGCTGGGGTATTTACCCACCAGTCCTCACCCCTCATCGACTAAGCACCTCTTTGGGGCATTACTAGTCAGGCCTGCCACGTGTGGGCCAAGCATGCCATGGTGGAGTCTCCCGTTAGGCAGAGAAACACAGGATGCCAGCTCCGCATCGGCTTCCTCAGTCCCATTACTGTGTTACCGCTGCCTCCACCACTGTTCACTGAGCATTTACTACACGCCAGGCTCCTGCTAAGGGCCTTCCCTGAAGAATCTCACTGAAATCCCCTTTTCGATGGGTATTACTGACCTCTTCCTATAGGTGAGGAAACCGAGGCACAGAAAGGGCCAGCCATGCACAGAGTCTGTGGGAGAGCCGGGATTGAGACCCAGTCGCGTAGTCACCAAGCACTTAGCAGGCATCTACCATGTGCGGGGTCCCGCCTAGGATGCTAAAACCCACATCTGTGATCATTGACCTTGAACTTCTCCGTGTGCATGCGCTCATCTCTCCAGGGCACAGATTATATTCCCTAGATTTTGCAGGACGGCCCCAAATGCAAGGATTTTCACCCTTTTCAATAAAGACAACTTGTGACATATGTAACTGAACGCACACTAATGTTGCAACCTTGATAAGACTTTTTGCATGAGTAAATGTACCCTTCCCCACCCACCGGGAAAGCTGTGTCTGCATGACGTTCTAGATTGGGCTGGGAAAATGTGGTCACTGAACAGAGGGAGGGGCCCGATTCAGCCTCAGAACCCTGGGCTCTGTGAGGCACCGCCTGGGCCCCATCGGTGATGAGGTCAGTGGGGGTCCCCAGTTCCCAGAACATCTCGGGGATCCCTGGGGAAGCACCCCACCCACTCTCCTCCCAGCAAGTCTTGGCCTCTGGCACTTCTTGCCTTCCTTCCTCTCTGTCTTCATTTCTCACCCCTCCCCACCCTCCTCAGGAGTGGACTCCGCGGGGCAGTGCGGCTCCATGGTTATCACCACAGATCCCTGGGTTTGAGTTCTACAGTGTGCTGGCTGTGTGACCTGGGCCTGGATACTGGATGCTCTGGGCCTCAGTTTCCTCATCTGAAACATGGGGTTAATGTGGTAACAGAGACCGTCAGGGCCAGGTGATGGTGCCTTGGAGTATCTGTTGGCCGGAGAGCTAGTGTCTGCTCACTGTGAGTGTGATGACCCTTTGTCTGGGGCAGCGGCCTTGGCCGGGCACAGGGCCGTCCGCTGTGTGGAGAGCTGGTGTCCCCAGAAACGGCCCTCACCCAGGATGGACAGGGAGTTGGCAGATGGAGTCCCACCATCCTTGTCTCTGGCGAACCCTCCAGTAGGCCTCTGGCACCGGCTCCCAGAGATCCCCATGGGACTGAGCTCTGCTGCCCCCAGTAGCAGCTGTGTGACGACACATCATATTGGCTATCTTCTCCTCCCTGCTGCCTCCCTGAGGTTTCCCGGGTAACTTCCCGAAGAAGCTACCTGGGTTCTTCTTTTCTGATCTGGGAGCCCAAACCAAGCCATGGCTGTGCCTCCCTGTGGGGCAGCTATGGGGGTTTCGTGGGCACATGCAAAGTGCAGAACAGTCCCTCACGGGCAGGTGACATCGCAGCAACACCCCCATCGCTCGCCCTCCCCTTCGTCACACACTCCCCACCCTGCAGGGCCTCGGCCTTCGGCCCTGCTGTTCCCTCTGCCTGGTCTGCCCTTCCCTTCCTCTTCACCTGGCTCGTGCCAACATGTCCTTCCGGATTTAGCCCAGAAGTCGCCTCTTCTTGGAAGTCTTTCCTAACCACTTCCCGCATTTGGCTGGGCCAGGGTCCCTCCAAGGTGCTCCCACAGGCTTCCTCCCTTTGTCACAGTTACACCCAGGGTTATAACCCCTGCTGACTGTCCCTTTGCCTCAGTTGCTCCTTACGGCCACAGACCGTCCTTTTGCCCTCTGGTTCTTTGGGGGAACGGGGAGCGAGTGTGCGTGGTGTACATCTCTCTGTTCCCCACAGCTCCGGACGCATGTCTGCTATATGTGCCAGGCACCCGGCAGACATGGCTTGATGATGGCTTTGAGCCCACACAGGAGACAGGGACTCTAGTGCAGGACTGTGGACCCCCAGCTCATTTCCCACCCTTCCCTCTCTCCTCACCGCCTCCTGGGGGCACCCAGTGAAACTGGACCCTGGGGCAATTGGACCTTGAAGAAGGGTGAGCGTCCAAGGTGATGGGAACTGGCTTTGGGGAGGAAGGCTTAAAGGGCCTTAAGGTCAAGGTCTCATTTGATCAGGAAGAAGAGTGAGACGCATGGGGAGACAGAGAGATGGGAAGCTTTGAGGCCTACTTTGTTTTATTTTGACTTATAATGATGATGATGATGATGGTTTAATAAGGAGGATGGTGAGTCAAAGTTTTCCCCACCTGCCAATGAGGAAAAAAGAGGATACAGGTTGACTTTAAAGCAAGAGAAATTGCAGTCAGACACAAGAAGGGACTTCCCGCTCTGGTGATCAGAGTTGGCTGTCATCAAGCTCTCAGCAGGCAATCAGCAGAATGACAGGCTCAGGGAAAAGACTGCCTGGAACACAGAGATGCGTGGAGACAATGAAGACCCAAGGAATGACAGAGAGGAGAGAGGCGGAGGGAGGCTGAAGCGCAGAGGACAGGTAGGGAGGGTGCTGCTGCTGTGGCCAGAAGGAACACATGGGACGAGGCTGGAAACTGAATTCTCTGCTTTCCTGCCAACTCGCTGGATGACTTTAGATAAGTCGCTTCACCTTTCTGGGCCTCAGTTTCTTTATCCATAATTGAGGATACACCCCCAGCCAACTTCACCAGCTATTTCCTAAGCTGTCGGATGGAAATATGCTTTCCAGAATTTAAAGTGCAGTTCAGATGAAAAATGAACAAAACCAAACCAGCAGGGTGAGGAGAGGAGAGGCAGAAGAGAACCAAGTGTATGCTTCTTGTCTCTTGCAAACCATGTCTCGTGACACGGGGATTGCATTTAATGAGCAGATACTTACATCTAGCACTTTAGCTTTAAGGACTGTTAATCCTCACAACAGCCTATGTGGGAGGCATTGTCTCCATTTTACAAAAGAGACGACAGAGGCCCAGAGAGGTCAATTAACTTATCCAGAGTCACACAGCAGCAAGTGGTAGAATCAGGACTAGAACTCAGGCTTCTCTGAGTCAAAGCCCTGGCTTGTTCCCCTTGACCGTATTGTCAGAGCTGGCGTGGTCAAGATGTCCCACACTCATCTGGTGACTGATAGCCCTTCTCCCCCTTCTTCCTGTGACAAGAGGGAGGATGTCTTCTAAGGTCCTTGGGTTCTCCCGTTCCTCCAAGAAAACCCTGTGCAGGTCCCCTGCCCTCTGGAAGGGAGCATCTGGCCCAGTCTGGGATGTCACCCTTCACCCAGCCAGGCTTCCGCGGGGAGAAGCTGGCCCCTGCACCCAACAGATAAGATCTCAGGCCCTGCAGCCAATCCTGGCAGCCTGGCCAGGCAGCAGGCTATGCTAATTGCTCTGTGGACAGTGAACCTTGTTTGCATATATGCAAATTAGGAGGGCTTATTAGCTCTTCTCCAAGATGGGTCAGTTTTGGCCTCAGCCTGACCCCTGCACAGCCTGGTTTAAAGGCCTCACTAGCCAATGGGACAGATGCCCGTCCAGATGGAGGACTCAGCAAGCAGTGGCGAGCCTGTGGCCTCGACAGCTGAAGGGTCCGGTGGGGACCGAGAGTTTTGATGGACAAACTAGAGACTGTGGTCTGGTGTTTCTTTGGCTCTCCCAATCTGGGGGACCCCAGGAGATCCCAGGGCCCGCCCTGGGCCTTTTTCCCTCAGGAACCAGACTCATGACCCTGACCTTGGCCCCACACATGCCCAGTAATAGCAGATGCCTGCTGTCCAGCAGCAAGGGCTCCCGAAGACCGACGGGCATCTGCAGGGGAGGACCCTGGGTCTTTGTCCTTGAGCCCCACCAGGCAGCTGCTCAGAGCGCAGGCTCAATTGAACCCCACCAGCCTGTCCATCAGGCTGAGCTCGGAGCTGGAACAGTCAAGGCTCTGTCCAGGGCCCACCTCCAGGAGGCTGTCCCTCCCTCCCTCCCGCAGCCAGGCCCTCAGGCCGGGCCGCTCATGTCCTCCCCGATGACCACAGCGGCCTCATTTCTGGTCTCCTGTCTCCACTTTCCCCCCACTCCCCCTCCTCCCAGCAGCCCAGCCAAGTTTTCGAATCCCGAGTCCGGTCGCCCGTCCCTCTGCTGAAAACTCCCCGTGGCTCCTGGATGTCCAGACATCAAGTCCGAATGCCTAACCTGGCCTTTCTGGATTTCGAGTCCCTCGGGGACTCACCCAGTGCAGGCCACCCTGCGGCCTGTGCCCTCGTCACTGTGTCTTTGTCGAAGGGTCCCAGGGTTCTTTCCTGGGTGAGGGCCTTATCGTCTCTGGGAGACTGGGAGTTCTCAAATACGGCAGGGGTGCATCTCCCCATCAGACTCGGGATCCCCTGGGAGGGGCTGTGCCCCACCTCAGACCACAGCTTCCCAACAGCAGAGGTCCGGTCTCCTCACATCAGTGTGGGGCCCCGGGAGGGTCAGTGTCCTGGGACACTGTCACGTTTCGGTCCAAGGGGGACGTGAGTGTCCCCGTTTTTGTTCTGTGATGTTTCCCATGGTCGTCTGTGAGAGACACATGCAGAGGAAGGAGGACAGGGTACAGGAAGCTCTCTGTCCCCACCCTGCCCCCGGGCCTGTGCCACTGTGTCTTACTGGGACAGGGCAGCCTCTCAGGAAGTCTGACCTGAGTGGGGAGGACTGGGATCCACAGGTGATTCATAGGCCTCATCTCTGCTCCAGGCATGGAGCCCAGAGCCCTCACCCCCTTGCACCCTACTAGCCAGGTCCTGCCAGGTGGGCGGGGTGGGGGGGAGCTGTTCCCCTCTGTCTCCCTGCCCACGTGGCCTGTGACTGAAGCTGCTGACTTGGCTCGACTCCCCACACCTGAGGGAACTTGGTCCACCATTTCTTCCACACCCAGTTCCTGCATCTGCTTGATCCTGGCTTAGCGTAGCCTGCATCTAGAACCTTCTGGAAGCATTTAGGTCTAGTTCCCTAGCCCCCTGAAGAAACCGCCTGATGTTCTAAGTCTGACCAGAGAAGCCTCCTGTGAATACAGCCCTCACCTCAGACCACTGGAAAGAATGCCCAGGACCCTCCAAAGTGAGGGCCCCTCACCCCATCTGCGGACTCTCAGCTCTGACCCCCCAGTCCTGGGCCAGCAGGGAACCTGGACGGAGGAGGGTGACAGAGGACGGCATGGCTAGGAGAGTCAGAGAGCTGCTTTTTGTGAAGGCCACTCTTCTGGGTCCCCTTGAATAGGATGCCCGATGCCCTGGTTCCTGCATCTGTCAAGCTGGGGGCTCGTGGTAGAGACGAGACGAGATGCCAGAGCAGGAGCTGCAGCAAGGGGTCCCTGTGGGCCAGTCATGGGTGCCTGGGAAAACGCACCTCCCTGCTGTTTTGAATTATCCGACTTTTAAAAAATCACTTTTTTTCCGCTTAAGAAAGTGACACCTGAGAGCCGGCGATAACTCGGAGCATTTAGAAAGGCACGGAGAGGACAGACGCCACTCAGCCAGGGCCGCTGCGTTCTCTATGGCATCGCCCTGCTGGCCATCTCTGCGCGTGGAGACATCAAATGTTTTTTGCGGGGGGTGGGGGGACGAGGGAGTTTGTGTGTGTCTGTTTTTAAAGGTATCATTGGAGTAGTTTTTGTGGCGAGATGACACCTCCTTGCTTCTGTCCCTCGACCCTTGTGTGGGGGTGTGAAAGCCGCCCGTTACCCTGTTTTTGCCACCGATTTCCTCGATTCACACTCCCTATAAACCACCCTGGGGAACTTTATAGATCCACAAAGGCATTCAAAGTTAATGGCAAAACCAACCATGTGAAAACCCCGCCATAAAATCTGCCTCTCTCCCTCCCCAGTGCCCCAGGGCCGCTGCCCCTCCGGGGTCCAGCGAGGCAGCCCTTTTCCTGCTGCCCCCATGGCACTGGGCCCTGGGACAGGGGGGTGACTGGGGAAGGCAGCCAGGGATAGAGTCCTAGAGGTGACTTTCCCTCTGCGCTGGGATGCGGAGTGCACACACGCCCTTGCCGGCACAACACAGAAGCCATAAATATCGGGATAGTAATTTATGTAAATGTTTTACAGTCCAAACTGAGGGGCGGGGACTAAGGAAACAGCCTCCCTTATGCTGGAGACTCAGGGCAGGGGACAGAGCAGGTTCGTAATGTGTGGGGACACTTGCTAACTAACCTGAGGGTGGAAGCTAGATAAACCCAACTGCTGCCCTTGGGCCCCCTTTCTGAGCTTGAGGCTCTGTTAAGAGATGGGGCCCGGAACTGGGAAGGACTTCAGCCATTCTTTATTTATCCCTTCAATAAATATTTCTAGGCTCTGTTCCATTTCCTGCCCAAGCCCTCCTGGGCAGGAAGGGACAGAAGCCTGGCTTGGTCTTTCAGGGGAGAAATGTATGGCGTCTGCCAGGGCAGTGACGGGGCACTGAACCGGGCTCTGCTGTGTGACCTTGAGCAAATCGCTTGCCCTCTCTGATCCCGTTTGGGCACCCATCTAATAGAGAAAGCAAGGGCACTATAAAGACTGAGTGCCCTAGTGTAAGGAACCAGGCACCGAGGGAGTGCATTGTAAATGGCAGATTCTTCCCATCCTCTATCAGTTTCCTGATTTCCCGCAAAGTGTAGGGGAGGATAGACCCCTTGCCGTATGCCTCAGAGCATCCAGTTGGAAGCCCTGGCCCTGGCAGGCTTCAATCAGTTTGGGGAATGCTCCCCTGTCTTTGAGACAAAGAGCCTGGAGGTGGGGAGAATGTAGTAGGGAGGTGGGACAACTCTGATCTATTCTGCACCCTTCACTGACTCAGCGGGTGACCTTGGCTGAGTCACCGCACCTCTCAGGAGAGGAAGGACCCGAGCCTGTGCCTGTTCTCCTGGGCCTTCCAGGGAATAGCACTCCTAAGTAGGGAGTGGTTCTGAAACGGAAGGAACAGACTGCCCTCCCAGCAGCCCAGCCACACCCCTGCCACACGGACTCTGTTTGCGGTTAGAAGTACCTGCTCTTGGTCCAGGTGGATGTGGGAGGAGGTAATTTAGAGAGTCATTTTCTTCTGCCTCATTGGATGGGTGAGGAAACTGGAGCTGGTTTCCAGTCAAGGTCAGAGCCCCAGTGGGTCCCAGGTGGGAGCAGAATCTGGTCCAACATCCGCCTTCTCTCCCCAGCCCTCTTTCCTGCCTCTAGCTGGTAGCACTTTCACACTCTGTGTCTTATCTTAATTGATCCTCACTGCAAACTCTGCAAGGAGCCAGATAACATTACCCTGATTAATAAATGAGGAAAGCAAGGCTCAGAGAGGTTAGGCGATGTGCTTAAGGTCACACAGATAGTTAATGGCAGGGTCAGAAATAAACTGGATGTCCCCTAGCAGATGCCAAAAAAGAAAAGAAAAGAAAAGAATCACCCTCCATTCCTCCCTTCCCTCACTCCGCAAGGAGTTTAAGAACAAGTTCCGGCAGTTCTTCCCCCAACACCTCCCAATTCCGGTTGCTTCTCTCTATTGCCACTACCACCCCCAGTCCAGGCCACCATGGTCTGGGCTTGCCCAGCCTCCCAGCTGGTCTTGTGGCTGCTACCCCCACCCTCCTGCACTCAACTTCTAACTGTGTCCAGAGAGATGTTATTAAAATGTAAATCAGATCAGAGTACTTACAGGCTTAAAACCGTCCAAGGTTTGCCGTTGTACTTGAAATCGAATCCCACTCCTTATCTTGTCTCCTCCCCCTGGCAGTGGTCACCCACTCTGATCTCACCTGGTCCCGGTATCGTCCACGCTCACGCTGCTCCAGCCCCCTCTGGCCTCCTCGCTTTCTTCTCCACGGGCTAGGAGCTGTCCCGACTGTGAGCCTTTGAACTTGAAGTTTCCTCTGCTTGGATCTTTCCACAGCTGCCACCTTCCTTTCCTGCAGGGCTCAATGGAAGTAAAAAGGACTAGGAGATATCTTCCCTGTCACCTCGTCAAAATGTTATCTTCTTCCCGCGCTTTCTCTTCCTAGTAGCACACCTGAGCCATCTTCCAGGGCGCATCCACCATTAATAATTTTGTTTGGTCGCTTCCTTCTTCATCATTTGATTCTCTGCTGGAGTTACTGTTGCTGCTATTGAAAAATTTGTACCTGCTACATACCAAAACTATTCTAGGTATTTAGACACATGACTCATTTAAATTCACAACTCTGTGAGAGGTACTATTATTCTATCCACGTTACAGATGAGGACACTGGAGCCCAGAGAGGTTAAGTAACTTGTCCAAGGCCACACAGCGGGGTAGTGGTAAAATTGGGGCTTGAACCCAAGCAGTCTAGCTCCAGAATCCAGGTTCTCAACCATAACACCAGACTGTAGGCTGCAGCAGGGCAGCGCCAGGTCTGCCATGTTCCCCACTGCATCCCCGGTGCCTGGCGCGAGGCCGGCACAGGGAGCTAGTACAGTAGATGTTTGTCGAGTAAAGGAGTGTGGACCACGATGAGCAAGAGATCTGCTAGAGCTTATTTCAATGCTCAGAAGAAATGAGGAAAGAATAAGAAGGGGAGGAAACAAGCCTGTGTAATTTAAAGAATGAATGTTTTATCCTTGAATGAGGGAGGTTGTTTCTATTCAAGAACAGAGCAGCCTGCCTGCCCCCATGCAAACAAGCTAATGTTTTATACCCATTAAAGAAGCTGGAGCATAAACCCAGCGCTTGAACTATGTGTCTATGAGCTCTTACAGCCTCAGCAAGACGTGCTCACTCGCGTGTGTCTGGCGGTGTCTGGGGACTAAGTGCCTGTGTTCTCTAAACTTGGACCAATAGCCAGGCCAGGTACGTGTCACTCACACACACCTGAATCTGTGTGCCTATCAGCACTAAGAGACAGAACCAGAAACATGGCTCGGGACCAGAAAGTCCGGGGTGGGGGTGGCTGTAGTGGAAGAGCTTGGTGTTCAGGGGTGACCATGGGGGCTGGGCCAATCCCCATGGCTTCGGGGTGAGGGACAGACTTGAGAGAGCCTTGCAAGGCAAGGATGATGCACACAGTGGGCATCCGGCACGGTCCAGAGGCTCCGACTCATTTCTGTGCTAATCATTAGTGTCAATACTGCAAATCACGGAGCTAATGTCGCTAATAATAAGGGTGATGTATCCTGACTCTGCCGCCCTGGCGGGGTGCCCGACCCAGCCAGACCTGACTCCCCAGCACTGCTCAGCCCGTGGGCGCTCGGCCTCTGGCCAGCCCACAGCCTGCCCCAGTAGGTCTTGTACCATAACATGAGCAGGTCCTGGAAATCTTGGGTGTCTTTCCAAGGGTCTCTGCAGGGTAGGACCTTGGCTTCTTAAATCCATCTGTTCCTCCTGGCTTCTTCATTTTCCAGCTGTGTGACCTTGGTTGATTCATTTGCCCCCCGCCTTGGTTCTTCATCTGTAAAATGGGTGCTGCAATGCCTACAGTCTAAGTTGGTTTTGAGGATCTTTGAGATAAAACGAATGCATCACTGAACGGAACACCTGGCACAGGTTTTAGTATATGCTAATTATTGTTACGTTGAGTCATGTGTTCATTTATTTGGTAGCAAGAATGTAGGCTTTGGAACCAGGTTGATCTGGAGTGGTGTCGTCTGCTGCCACTCACTCTGACCCTGGCGGGGGGGCTGAGCCTCAGTTTCTTCATCTGGAAAAGGGGGTAATAGTTACCTTATGGGAGTTGGAAGGAGTAGAGACAGTACCTACATAATACTTGGCACCCGATACTTCAGGTGGCTTAAAATTAGTTCCTACTGTGTGCCAGTCACTCTGCCCAAGGCTGGGTCGTTCTAACTCTGGGTGTTTGAGGCTGGGGGCCCAGGAATAGGAACACTGGCCTCTTGGAGGAGTTGCCTGTGGAGTTGGTGAGGATGGGTACACAAATACCTAGTTTAGGTCCAGGCAGTCTACAAACACGTGCCCTCCCCTCCTCTTCCTCCTGGATTCCAGAGGGTCTGGATCACGTTCTCAGAACCTCCCGGGGCACTGAGACCCCTGAATTCAGAGTAGTGCCCCCAGGCAGCCCTGCAATCTAGCCACCCCTGCAGAGCCACCAGCACGGCCACAGGGACAGCTGCAACCTCACCATGGCCTCAGCAAATGAGGTCACACACGCCAGTGCCTTCTGATCAGTGCAAAGTGCAGAGCGTCTGGTCTGCTAACAGGGCAGGAGCGGACTCGGAGCTGACAAGGCAGCCCTGTCCCTGAAGCCCTCTCATGTCTGTTATTACCACATCAGCCCCATGTTGGTGCCTTCAGGGAAAAAAAGCAGGGGCCATGCTTGTCCCAGTTTCAGGCAGGTTATGTGACCTGAGGAGTGTGGCCAGGTGGCAAAGGATACAAGCCAGCCACCGAGAGTCACCGGGACTGCTGGATGCCCAGGGCCTTTGCACATGCCATGTCCTCCATGCGTAGTTAATTTATCTCACCTTAGTGAGGTCTCTGTTCAAATGTTCCCTCCCCAGAGAGGCCTTCACTGACCACTTGTAATAGTCGGGTAATTAACACCAGTCACTGTAATAAGCAACTCCAAACTCTTAGTGATCGCAACATAAAAGTGGAGTTCTTGCTTGGGCAAAGTCAAAAGCATTTATTCCTGCATTTATTCACCGCCAAACAGTGGTTAAAGAATCCCAGCCTCTCCCACTGTGTGTCTGTGGGCCCCTGGATCCTCTGTATTCAGCTGCCGAAAATCGGAGAGAAAGTTCATAGAGGGTCCCAGCTGGAGTCTCAGGGGCCAGCCCCAGAGTGGCATACCACCCTTACACCCACATTCCAGCGGCCGAAGCAGGTGACATGGCCACGCCCGACTTCAGTGGGGGCAGGGAGAGCATGCCGCAACAAGAAGTGAGGGAGGGGCGTGAACATTTGCTGACCAGTAGTCTCACTCGGCAGAGGGTTTCCTGGGACATAGGTGTTCCCTATGTGCGGGTCAAATGAATGAATGAACGCATTTATCAGCCATCCCACATGTGGGTTTTGAGGACCAATTGTGCGTTGGCCCACTGTGAGCTTGCCCTCCCAGAGCTAGGTTCCGGTGGGGAACTCAGACACCGAATCAGGAAGAGTAACTTTCCAGGGCGTGGGTGGGGCCGGAGCAGGTTCTCTGCAGATGTGCTGTGTGAGCTGTGGAGGTTTAGGAAGCAGAGACGGCAGACTCGTTTCTAATCGGTCTCAAGCTCGCAGTTATTAGGCCTTTCAGAGGCTGTGTGAGCCTGATTGAGTCGCTTGACCTCTCTGAACGTCAGTTTCCGCCTCTGAAGAAAGAGACCAAAGCGCCCGTGTCTCTGCAGGGAGGAGGCCGTGTTTGAAAGCCGCCTCGCTGCCCAGAGCCTGGCGTGCTGGTGGGGACTCGGCGGACAGTGCCTGTTGCCGTCGCCGCAATTTCTGTTCTGGAGAGTTTAGACTTGCGCTGCTATCCTCCCGCTGTGTACTTTGGCCTCTGGCCGTGCAGGGGACATGGAGGTCCTGTCCTGCTCATCACGCAGCCCCCTTCACGGCCACCCAGGATCGGCCCCAAGTGCCCAGTGCAGGAACCCTTACCACCAGATGCTGCCTGCTGCTGCGGCGTCGGCCTCAGCTCGGCCAGTGAGTGCGGTGTAAGCCTGTGCAGCCCACTCAGCCTCTCTGAACCTCTGTGTCCTCGGAACAGGGGAATGAAATGCGCTCGTACAGGGCTAAAGTGAGGGTTGACGGGCCTGGCCCAGCTCCTGCCCTGTAGCTATGGCACAATAGCACTGGACTGGCGCTGACCGCTCTCAGGGTGCCAGCCAACAAGGCTGAGGTCCCGGGGTCCAGGGGCTCAGCGGACGAGCCCCCAAAAGCACCCAGCTCCTGTCCGGCAGCTGTCATCTCAGGGCTCTGTGGCACCGGAGGGGAGGGACGTCTTGAGGTCTGTCCTCCTGTGCCCCGCTGGCTTAGAGCAGGTGGCCAATGCTGAGCAACCCACGAGAGCGATGAGGGTGGTCCTGGGTGTTACCTCAGCTTCAGGTTAAGCCGCGCAACCATAATGGATGGCTTCGTCCTCCCAAGCTGTCCATCCCAGTGCCGTCCGCAGACGGCTGTCACGGGCTTCCTCACCCTCAGCACAGAGGCCCAACCAGAGGGAGGGGGCAGGGCTCTGAGACTCTCAGGCATCCACAGCCAGGGGCTGGACGCACCATCTGCCAAGCCCTGGTGACGTGGCTCACTAACAGGGAGGGAAGTGTTTCCTCTGAACCAGGTGCTAAATGGGTATCTTCTCCTTTAATCCTCATCGCCCTGTGGATTAATGTTATGATCCGCCTTTTGAAGATAAGGCTACTGGGGCCCAGAGAGGTAAAGCAATAATCTTCTAAGATGATACAGCTAAGGATGGCACAGCTAAGGATGGCGAGAGGGTGGTCGCTGGTGGAAAGGGAGGGACCAGGGCTCTTCCTGTTGGTCGGCCTACTCCACACAACACCTGCGTAATCCATCACCATTTACCCAGAACGGCCTGCGCCCCATCTCACGTCATTGCTGCTGCTAGCCCACGTGGAGCACCAAGCCCATGCACTCATTTAACAGATGGAGACACCGAGACTCAGAGCAGGGAAGGGCCTTCTGCCATTACATAGTGAGTTAGTTGTAAGTGCCCATTGATTCCTAGGTCCAATGTTTTCCAGATCAGCGTCTTACCATCTATCTCTGTGTTAATGAATTTTCACACCTTCAGGCAGGGCATACAGTCCCCATTTCACTGCAGTCCCCACCACTCCCTATTGCCTTCACCGGAACGGATTCTCTCATTCGAATCTCCTGTTGGATACCCTCGGCATTTGCCTTCCTGCCTGCACTGTCCTTACAGGACACTCTGATAGAATCTGACCAGGTATTTTCCCTCTTCTTTTGAGCACACTAGTGCCCCTTTCAAGTCCTGTCAGCCCCCAACTCCTGTTTTGCACCTTCTTGCAAACCTCCCTCCTGCGTGAAAACTTCCCCATTCAAAGCCGGGCTCCTGCAGTTTGCCCTGACTCAGTCCCTCCCCTGCAAAAAGTTATAGGGACACAGAGGCCATCTCAGCAACCCTGAAGTCAGGACGGATCAGCCCCTGGTGCAGCCCCAGCAGGGCAGGGACAGAATGGAGGGGACAGAATGGAGGAGGGCAAGCTGCATCCCTCCATCGGTGCCAACGGCCCAGACAGCTGGCTGAGCTTCTCCTGAGGCCTGAGCAGGGGTGACCTTGGGTAAGCCTTGCTCCCAGACCCTCTGGCTGGGGAAAGGGAAGCTAATAACTATGGTCGGTCGGGGAGGCTGGGCACTTAATTGATTAATGCTGGTATGTGTTTTGACGGGCCCAGATGCAGTGCTGGTGAAAGGTGAAGTATTAATATATATAATATATAATTATGATATACCGCCGGCCTGGCAGCCTGTGTAAATAGTTACCCAGCTGGGAACTAATCTGGGTAAGTGGGCTTGGACAGCTTGCGGGCCCCTCTCAGGCACAGCAGGCCAGCGTCCACCCTGTTGCCAGGAGGGGCTGGGCTCTGGCTGGCCTTGTCCCCCACCGGGGAACCATTCTGCCTGGGTGGGAGGGGTCCTTCCAGGCCTTCAGGAACCATAAAGCTCTAAGAGGCGGCAGTCCAGGAAGGAAGGAGACCAGGGTGGGCCAGCACTGTGCACACACCATCCCACTACATGCTCCTGTTTGCAGCTCATTCTCTTTGCTAACGAAGAAACAAGTTCAGAGAGGGGAAGTAACTTGCTGGCAGATGCACAGCAAATGGGCAGCAGAGCTGGGATTAAAATCCAGGTCCACCTGGTTTCAAGTCTGAGTGCTATTTCTTGGGAAAGGCCAGCCCAAGGCCACCCGCCCCCCCCCCTGCGCCCCCACCTTAGTCCCCTATCTGGAGGGTCCTGAAGGAGATGTGCAGCAACCTGGGTCTTTCTTTTGAATGTAACTTAAACGTTTTAGAAACCTGGTTTTGTGAAGAGAGTTTGGGGAAGACCCTAGCAACTCTAGGGTCCCCTAACAGCCAGCTGTGGCTTTTGTCTCTGAGTTTGTAGAGCCCTGGGGATGCAGCATGACCAGGAGGTGACAGGAAGGTGAGGGCAGTGGGTGTGACACTAGGAGGGGGCAGGGCAGGAGTGAGGCCCGGAGTCAAAGCACCATTCAGATTTAAAATAACTTTCGGCAGCCCTGGCTGCCCTCTGGGCCTTCCCAGACACCCCCAGCCCTCCGCCCTTGTCTGCCCCTCAAGGACTTTTGCAGGGGGTGGGGGTGGGGGTTGATTTTAAGCACGTTCTTGGGAGCTTTAATGCTGCCTCACTGTCTGACCCCAGCCTGGGCTGAAGCAGGACACCATTGTGGTGATTCGCTGAGTGGCGATTCCAGGCAAGTCCTGGTTCTCCATGTCCTTCCAGCACCTCCCGGGACCTCCCCTCCAGCTCCCTACCTGGGGACTCTGTCGTCATCTCCCCTCCTGGCCCCACCTGGTACACACATTAAGACTCAACCTCAGCAGCGCTGCAAGTCCTCCCGGCTGCAGCCCTAATGGGATGCCAAGTACTTATTTGCAGATGAAGAAATTGCAATTAGGAGAGGTTAAGTAGCTTTCCGGGGGGGTCACCTATTTGGTTTGCCTGATTCCAAAACCGTGATTTTTTCCACTTCATCAGATTGCCTCTTTGATGGATGGATCTTGTTCCCCCATCAGACTCAGGGCTCCCCTGAGGAAAGGGCTGGGTCTCCTCCATCAGACTATGCATTTGCTCAGAGCAGGAACCCTGCCTCTCCCACTAGACTGTGAGCTTCCCAAGGGTGGAGGCTGTGTATCCTCCACCATCCTGGGACCTTCCAAAAGTAGGACCTGTGTCTCCCCCATTAGACTGGGCTCTGCCCAAAGGCAAGCTCAGGGGCTCTCCCATCAGGCTGGGAGCTGTCTGAGGACAGCAGTGAGTCTAAAGTCCCTCAGTGTCTCTGCACATGCCCTCCCCTTCCCCCACCCCACCACAGTCACAGGATCCCTTGCCTGCAGCAGCTCTGGCCCCGGCTGGGTCCTGCACGGGACTCGCCTTCAGCCCAAGCAGAAGCTGCCAACCGGCCGCAAAGCCACAGTACACCCCAGGCATTAATTAGTGTTGCTGCTGTTAAGTGCTTCTTCCCATTTATGCAAATCAGCGAGGTAAGAGGCATATAATGAAGTGTTTGTGGTTTAATACTGTGCAGTAGGAAGGAAGATGAATTTTAATTACTGGCTCCTAATTGGATGGATGGCTTGTTAATATCCTCCTGACAGAATGTCTGAGCCAGTGCTGCCCACCCACCCAGGCCCAGGTGTCTCCTGACCCACCCAAACCACAGCAGCCTAGGCTGCCCTTGCCCGGGGGGTTCATGCTGAGCATCCTCTGCCTTTGCCTTTGGAATCCCTGTGGAAACCTGTGATCTCTCTCTCCCTTATGTAGAACCTGAAGGCTTGTGTTCAGATCCCCACTGTGCCACTTACTGTGTGACCCCAGGCAAGTCACCTCCCTTCTCTGAGCCTCCTGTTCTGCAGGTGCTCGGGGGTGTGGATGAGAGGAAGTGGGAAATTTGCAGTTAGAAGAGGTTTTCCCAGAATAGGGAGGTCCTGAGAGATACGTAGCATCAAGAGATGAAGAGAGGGTATCCCAGGCAGAGTGTGGGGTGCTCGGGAGAGATGGGCGATGAGCACTACCCCAGAGTTAGGGGGTGCTGAGGGCGATCCTCTTCCGATCATCCTTCAGGGCCCTGCCTCGGCAGCCCCTCCCCCCAGAACTCGCCCTGCCCCCTGGGGCCCCAGGGTTGAGGGTCTTTGCCCTGGATGTGGTGACCCGCCTGTGCACCCCCTTCACCATAGCGTCTGTCACTGCACATTCAGCACGTGTCCCCTCCCCCTTCCATCAGACTGTGAGCTCTCTGAAGGACGGGCTGGTCTGCTCGTTCACCCTGCATCCTGGTGGCCCGCATGGCTCTGGAACCCTCCATTCATCTGAGATGACTTTGTTCAAAGAAGGAACGATCACTGTGTGGGGCCAGGGTGTTGTTAGATTCGGGAGAAGAGAGGCAATAGGGAGCCATGGAGGGCTCTAAGCCAGGAGCTGCTGAAATGCTGTGATCAATGGCATCTTCGTGGGACCCCCTGCCTCTTCCCCCACTCCCCTCCCCATTGGACGTGCAAGTTTTGATATGACCCCAGGCCTCCAGATGACAAATTCAGAAGCATGTATGGATCTGCTTGGAGGGGCAGAGTGCGAGCGAGACCTGGGAAGGGCGGGTCTAGAGGGAGACAAGAAAGGCCTTTGCATCAGGAATTTCACTGAACTGGCTTGAGGAGCTTTATAAACAGATCGAAAAGCTGCAGCCTGGGCTCCTTGGGAAAATGCACTGGAGTTTGAACCTAGCTTTGAGAGTAACCAGCTTTGTAGTCTTTCTGAGTCTCAGTAGACAGACGTGTACAGTGAGACAGAGCCTCAGTCAGCAGACCTTATAGGGTGTGTTGAGCGAATAAATGACAAAGTATTTCAAATAGCACAATGCCAAGCACATACTAGGTGTTCAACAAATGGTAGATATCATAGTTACTACATCTTCCTCAATGAGAGAGAGAGAGAGAAAGAAGGCTTAATTACCAGGAGACTGGACTTGCTCTCCAGGGTGCAGCTTCCTGGTGGGAAGCACACCTGGCTTTGCCACATTCTAGCTGGGTGACCTTGCCTCAGTTTCCCTCTCTAAGACATAATTTCTTTATTGGCAAAATGGGAATCATACAGATTCACATCATTCACATACAGAGTCTGGGGAGCTTTCAGTGAGAGAATCCATGGAAGGGCCTCCCGGACGGACGTCCAGGGCAGAGGGATCAGGGGACCAGAGGTCTCCTCCCTCCCTCTGTCTCCTCCTCCCTCTGCTCCCCACCCCACAAACCCCCACTGCTGCTGCTGCTGCTGCTGCGTCGCAGGCTGCCCCTGTGCCTGTCCCAGTGGTCACAACCCACGTACAGGGGAACGAAGCAAGTGGCAGGGCCCTTTGGAATCTTGGCTTCCATGTCCTACCTGGGATTCCTGTCCCTGCACGGGTGCCCTCCCCCCGCCCCCCCGAACCACTGTAAGGCCAGGAGAAGGGAGCTGTGCACAGTCTTCCTACACTGGGTGTGTGTGGGGGGGGTAAGGTTTGCAAGGTAACTGGGCTGGGCCTGGTGGAAGGCAGACCCCATGTACCCTCCACACCCACGTGGCCACCCAGAAGCGATCCTGGGCACAGGAGACCCTCTGCAAAGCCCTGGGCCTCCAGTCCTGCTGGGGACTGGCGGGGAGCCTCTTGGGTCAAGGTCTGACTTCCTGGGCCTGCACCCGAGATCAATGAACTCCTTGAACTTGGGGGTTTAGGTAGAAAAAGACCGTGTCCTCCCTGCTCTCATCACCACCATCCTGTACCCAGAGTCCCTGCGGGGCCCTCCCAACCCTACTGGGATGAGGGGGAAGTACCCCCAGCATTTACCAGCCACCTATTGTATACAGCAGACACTCCTCTTGGCACCATTAACAACTCCCCTCCTCGACGCCACAGATGAGGA
Organism: Desmodus rotundus; assembly: GCF_022682495.2. NCBI lineage: Eukaryota > Metazoa > Chordata > Mammalia > Chiroptera > Phyllostomidae > Desmodus > Desmodus rotundus. The sequence continues at coordinate 10,290,703 of NC_071389.1, forward strand.
AACTGAGGCGGTGAGCAGACAGCAGAGCTGAGACGCCAGCCCAGGCCTGAGTCCCATGTCCTGCTCTCTTCTCTGGGCCTGTGGACACCTGCTAGGTTCCCAAGAGTGTGCCTAAGCCACCAAAAGCCTTGTTAACCTTCCTCCTGGCCCACGTTCCTGGGGATTCTCAGGCAGAGGCCAAAGCAGCTGCTTACATTGCACGTGCCTGTGCCAAGTGGCCCCCGATGACAGGAGAGCAGACGGGGCGGAGCCCTCAGGAATCCGCTGGCCGAGGGGCCTGCCAGGGTTTGAAAGGATGGAAAAGCTGTGAAACGGGCATTAAAAACAAAGCGAAACGTTTGCTCAAAAAGAAGGCAGATGCCCGACAGATGTGTTCCCAATTCACACTGCAACCATCTAACGTGGAGTGAGGCTGTATCCTTGTGTTTAGTGGCCAAATATTTATTAAGCGTTTCCTGCTGGAGGCAAAGCGATGGGACCGGAGGCACCAAGGCTCTGGAATCGAGCCGACGAAGCGTGCCTGGGTTTGAAGCCCGGCATCCCCTTGGAGTGCCGCCTGACCTTGGGTGTGTCACTTTACCTCTCTGAACCTGACTTTTCTCAGCTGCAAAAGAGAATCACCGTACCCACCTGAGAGGGTTCATTAATACGTGTTAGGGGTGTAGCGTAGGTCCTGTCACATCGTGGGCACTCAATAAATGTTCTTTCTGTTCGTATTATGGAGGCTTTGGCAAGCCAAAGATGTGAAACTCACCACTATTTGCCCTACAGATCACGCTGATGGGAGGGGCACTCCTTGGGAAGAGGACAGAATTCGAGGTCCTGGAGGCAGGGGGCTACACCCACAGGAGTCTTTGGACTTGGGAAGTCAGGGGCTGAGGCAGACCCGCCATGGGGCCTCGTTGTGGGAGGGGCCCGTTAGGGTGGTAGCTGGAGGGTGTTTTGAAGTTGGCTCCACAGGATGTGGATGTGGGGAGGTTAAATCAGATCCCCGATCACTCTGGGGTGACCCTTCAGAACTGAGGGGGTCTCCTTGGTGCTGGAGGGTGCGGGGGCAGAGGTTGGGTGCCGCATCCTGGGGTCAGAAGGCCTGAGGTCCAGGCTTGGCTCTGCTAGTCACCAGCTGCTGACCTTGGACAGGATGGCTCCATTCTCTGAGGCAGTTTCCTGAGCTGTAACGGGGGGGGGGGGGGGGGGGGGGGATCGTAACACTTACCTCGCACGGTTGTGGCAGCAACAACAACAGCAGTAACAACAACAGCAAGGCTAAGTGCCAGGCAGGCGGTAGGTGCTCAGCAGGTAGTGGTTATCTCTGTGCTGTTGGCGTCGATGTCGCAGGCGAAGTCGGAGGACGGAGTGGGAAGAGAGGGCAGAGGGAGGAGCGGGAGCAGGACGGGTGTCTAAACGTTCATTTCCTGGACCCGGGGAAAAGACTATGCGAACGTGCCACCTTTACCCAGGGCTGGGGCAGCTCTGCGGCTCTAGACAAGCCTGCACGGGCACCTTTCATGCACTTGGGCCTCGGTGTCCTGGGCGGGAGGTGCGAGTCCTGAGACAAAGCTGTGTTCTCCATCCACTCAGGTTTGGGTTGAGACCTGCCATTTCCAGCTTCCCTGAAATGTCACTAATGCAGCCAGCTTTGCTGGGTGGGGTCCTCCCCTTGTCCTGTCCCTTTGGATGGGAGACGGGAAGGAACAGAAGTCTCCATGCCACCCAGGTCTTCTCTGACCTCATAGCGTGATGATCCCCTAGGGCGCCTACTGGGGTCAGTATGGAGATTGTAACTTGCAAACCCAGTCTCAGGGCTCAGGCTCTAACAACGGGTGTTTTCCGAGCCCTGAAATGTGTTTATATGACATGTGAAATACAGCGATGGCCATCGTTTCTCTCAAATACTGCTCAGCTGTTCATTTGGTGAATCACTGTATGGAAAAAAGTGAAGGACGTGAAAAGCGTTTCAGAATCCCCCGATCTGAGGCCGCCCTGTGGCCGGCCCCCTGAACGGTGAAGATAATAACAGTAATAGCGGAACAACCCTGACCCGTCTGTGGGGCACTCTCTGAGCAATGTGCCCTTCCTGTGCCCTGTATAAGGAGGAAACCGAAGCACAGAGCGGGGGAGAAACTGCCCAAGGTCGTACAGTTCAAACATGGCGGAGCTGGGATTGGAACCCAAACTTGACTGACTCCAGAGCACACATTTTAATTTCCTCCCCCCTCCCTCCTTTTCTTTCCTTCTTTCTTTCTATGGGATGATGCCAAATTGCCACCTTTAGGGTTGGACAATTTACACTCCCACTGGCACCATGGGAGAGCCCCTCTCTAGTGCCCCCAGTCTTGCCAAATGAGGTGTCAGCAAACCATTGGGAACTTGCCTTCTCTGATGAGTGGAAGATGCACAGTTCTAATATATCATGAATGAGGTTGAGCATCTTTTCTTGAGAAATGAGCCATTGTATTTTTTTGATGAATATCTATCATATTCTTTGCCCACTGTTAATATTAGTTTATTGGTCTTATTGATTTCTAGGAAATCTTTTACATTAGGGATATTATTTGTAACAGGAGACCATGTAAGTCTGTTCAGCTGCCATAACAAAGTGCCACAGACTAGGCGTCTCAACAACAGAAATGTATTTTCTCAGAGTTCTGGAGGCTGGAAGTCCAAGATCAAGGTGTTGGCAGGTTTGGTTTCTTCTGAGGCTCCTCTGCTTGGTTGTCTTCTCTGCAGCTGGCTGTCTTCTCCCTGTGTCCCCACACAGTCTGTGCTCTGTGTGTGCACACTACTGGTGACTCCACGTGTCCAGATTGCCTCTTCATTTACGCGCACCAGTCAGATTGGAGCAGGGCCCGCCCTGAAGGCCATATCTTACCTTAATCGCCCCCTCCAAAACCCTGTCTTCGAATGCAGTCACGTTACGAGGTACTAGAGGTTAGGGCTTCAATGTATGAATTTCTGGGGGACACAATTCAGCCCATAACCTAGTCTTATATATTTTTTTCTGTTGCTTTTTTTTAAACCTTACTTGTATATTTTTCTCACTGTGTCACACAGCCAGCCTCCTTAAATTCCCGAACTTGAATATCTGAAATCTGGTCTGAGCCAAAAAACTGAGTGTTCTCTTTGCCCTGTTCCCCTAACTTGTTTTCAGAGACAGTGTGGTGCAGAGGGAGGAATGTGGCGGACGTGGGAGTCTCTTTGAATGGCCCCACGATCAAGTCCTGGCACTTTGTGTGGCAGCAGGGTGACCTTGGGCAAGTCACACTCCTGAAATGAGGCTAAGCACAGCTAGCTGGCAGGGCTGCGCTGGCATAACATGAGCTGATGTCTGTGAAACACGGAGCTCCGAGTCTGGCCAGCAACGGGGACTCGGCATTCTGTGGCTGGTGGGAGTTTATGAATAACAGCCATCTATCAAGCAGCCAGGACACAGAGAGCATGAAGGGAGGGGATGCGGAGATGAGTGTGTTCGGATCTTTGCTCGCAGAGGCTCACGGTCTGGAGGGGCAGCTGGAGTAGATGGGCCCCGCCGTCCTCCAAGGCTGCAATGGGGGAGGGGGACATTCAAGGACACGCTGGCTCGTATCTGAGTCTGGGAAGTGGAGAAGTTGTGCGGGGGGTTGGGGGGTGGAAGGAGGGGCTGCGCAGGGCATTGCTGGGGGAGGGCCAGCGTGCTCAGGGGCAGGGAGCAGGAGAGTAGAGACCGCCTTCACGGGGAGGTCTCTCCTTCTGCTCTGTGAAGTATCCGGAAAGGATGGAAGTGGTTGCAATTGGAAGGCAGCGTGGCAGATCTTTCCGGCAAGCAGAAGCCCCTTCTCTGGAAACAGGCAGATACACGAGTGTTTGATGGAGTTTGACCAGGACACTAAGTGCTCGCTGAGTGAACAGCCACGTGGTCAAGCAAGATGAGTCAAGTTCCACATCGGCACCCACTGGGTCAACCACAGGCATCCTGGCTGAGGCTGGGCTTGCAGAGAGAGACGGCCCAGCCTGGGGCGGGCCCCAGAAGGTGTGTCCTGAGCAGGGCTGAAGGATGACCAGGGACATCAGCCAGATGGTGGGGATTGGTCCCGGGGACCATGTTGGATGGAAGTGGCCCAACAAGACAATGAAGAGGAAGGGACTTCGGTGTCTGGTACTTTATCTCTTCGGAGTCCTGCTCCAGGCCTGCAGTGTGGGCACTACCAGCCTCATCATGCCCAAGAGGAAACGGAGTGGAAAAGGTGAAACAGTTTCCCCAAAGTCACTTAGGGAGGAGGGGCTGGGCTTAGAGCCCAGGGTGACCACATTCCCTCGTGCCCCTTCTGCTGGGTGGCAAAGGCCTCAGATGAGGTGACATTAGTGAGAGCCCCCCGTCAGGATTCAGTAAGCCCCACCAACCGCACACCTTGCCGAATGCTCCCCCTTTTTCCACGGCTCCTTTCTCAGAAAAAAAGGACCCCTTCCTTGTTAACCATTGCTGGAACCTCACTTTGTACCTTCTCCCTCATGACCTGATTTGGGGGGAGCATGTACTGGGCCTTGACTTTGCTCCCCACTCCTGCTGATTCCGAGGAGAGAATCACCACCCCCTGAAGTGAACGCCCTCCCATTTCCCACTGCAAGAGGGGCTGAGCGGCCGAGGTGCTCCCCCTTTCCACGGGGCTCCAGGTGTCACTCTGCATTATCTTGTTTGCCGTGGATTCCAGGCCCAGAGACCCCTCCTTCTTCTCCGTGCTCCAAGTCAGCCAACACCGCAGCAAGCCTATTGTAGGGCCTTCTCTCCTTTAAAGATCTCGTTCTGGGAAAAGACTGGCCAGCCTAGCGTCAGGGTCCAAACTGTCTCCTATGAGCTGAGGATGCGTTACAGGTCCAGTGGGTACCCCCCGCTGCCTTTGGGTGGGGGCGAGGTGGAGACGTCGTGAACTCTCTGAACCCCAAGGAGGGTCTCTGCCGCTGCCAGGGTCTGTCCACGTCCCCCTGCACTCCCCAGAAGAGCACGTGGCCGTTAACTTACATATAATAACCCTTAAACACTGCCATTAAGTCACCTCTCATTCTTTTAAACTACCCAGGAAGGGACTTCAGGGTGATATATGGAGGCTTTTATGGCCGGTACTGGGCAGCTTAAGGACTTAGCGGCACGCTGAACACTCACATCGGTGCATAAATAAGACTCGCTGTGATATCAAAGCATCACTCAGCTCAGCTCAGTGTCCGGACTGCTTTGCAGCGCAGACCCCTCCCTGCACCCTGAGTCATCGCCACGTGGCGAGGGGCACTGAGGACAGAGGGGCTGGCCCAGAGCTGGACCACCGGGTCCCCGTGATGTCGCCATAGCTGGATGCACCAGGAGACCCTGATACTTTATGTCCCCCGTCCCCCTTCCTTCTTTCACTCAGCCTTTTCCTCAGGCACCCTGTCATGTTGCATTGAGGGATGGGATGAAACCGGAAAGGCAGCGCCACGTGTCATAATTAACCTGTGAGGTGCCAGGCACTCCACCCACATGGTCACAGCAGCTCCTTGACTTGACACAGCACTAACGGCGTTTTGCCCGTTTGCGGCTGAGGAAATCCAGTAACATGCCCAAGGTCACCCAGCCGGTAAGTGACAAAGCTGGGATTTGAACCTGCACGAACATCATCTGTAAGAAACACCAAGCTCTGGTGCTGGTGGGCAGCTCTGAGGGAGCCCCACGGGGGTTGTAAGGAGGCTGGGAGCTGTCCCGGTGCTCCCCAGGCTGGGCACACTCACGTACAAGCAAATGGACAGTGTTAATATTTAATGAGCCATGATGGTTATGGGGGAATTGCTGTTTACTCAGCGATTCTCTCTGAGGGCCCTCAGCAGAGGGCTCAGGACACAGAAAAGGCCCTACTGGCGCAGGCAGACCACTCCCTCCAGGCCAGGTCTCCGCGGCAGAACTCACAGTAGGGCAAATCTGCAGGTACCCGTTCAGCAGCTTTGGGAGCCGGGTCCAGTGTTAGTCCCGGAGTGAAGGGAAGAGCAGAGAGCTGGGAAATCACTGGCCCGGGGTACGCCCTCATCTTTGTCTGGGAGCAATTGAGGACCAAGTCCAGAGGATATTTCCTCCTTCTTCCTTTTTGAGGTCCTCCTCCCCTCTTTGCAATGCTGACTGAGATGCCAGCCATGCTGCTGGGGGTCTGCTGCTCTTTCTGACTCACAAAGACGCCCTCCCCCCCCCCCCCCCCCCCCGGGTTCAAGGGCTGACTCCATTCTGTCTTAAGACCTCAGGGAAATCATATGCCTCCTTTGCTCCTTCTACTGCCTGAGGACAGTGGCACAGCGGGCCAGGTTAGCCAATGCCTCTGCTGCAGCTGGAGCCGCCCCCCGCCCCTTACCCCCAGCTCAGGGTAGAGAGTTCCTTTTTCTCACTGGCCATTAGTTATGCCTGATTAACACAAGTGGAAATGAGCTTATTGCTGGGAATGCGTGCTGCGTATTTGGTAGGGAGAGCGAGCTTTCAAATCTCCGAGTCCTGGGAAGCAGGGAAAGGATTATAAACGGGATTCCTGGTGCTAAAGCATCAGGGGTCCCCAGTGTGGGTGCTTGGTGCTGGAGATAAGCAGCCCAACCAGTGGGGGTGGCAGACGAGCCTGAAAATGCCTGAAAAATACAGCCAGGAGTGGAGCAGGGTGTCTGTGAGCATGGGTGGGGGGTGCGTTACTCTGTAGGACGTGCGCCCAGGGTGGCTTCAACAGAGCAGGCTGACACACCGGTGAGGCAGCGCAGCGAATGGTCAAGCATGCGTGCCTGGGGGTCACATAGCTCTGTGTTCCGCCCCAGACTGTCACAGGCCCCCGGCACACGGGGCTCACCCAGGCCGTAGTAGTGGTGATATTGTCACAGTGGGGAAGGCGGGGAAGGCAGGGAAGGGCATTCCAGTGAGAGGGAACAGCCTGGGCAAAGGCGTAACTGCACCTAGATGCTGTGTTTGGGAGATGCTACACCATGATTAAAGCAGGCGGTCAATGGCAGGGGACAAGGGACAGAAGTGAGGTGACAAAAGGAGGTTGGGGACCAAGTGTCTAGCTGAGGAATGTACTGCGGGCCAAAGAAAGTCAAGAATCATTTCTGAGCCGGGATTCTGGAATCTTGTATGGGAGAAGGTCAATGGTTCCCAAATGGCCAATGTAGAGTCCTGGCTGGCTGGCTGGCCACAGAAGAACCTGCACTTGGGATGGTATATGAAAAATAAAATACAAAGTCTAGGGCTTCACTTCTGGACGGTGTGATTCAATAGGTAAAAATACCTAATATGTATCTACTTGCTTGATTTTATTCTGTTTTTTTTTAATCTTACATAATCCTCTGCCATTCACTAGGTGGGGAAAGGGAAGCACAGAGAGGTTAAGTAACTTCCTAAAGGTTGCATAGCAACAATGATCAGAACCAGGATTTGAACCTAAGACCGGTTGACTCTACAGCTCATGCTTTTAACCACCTCCTAGCTCTTATGCAGGCTGAGGAAATAAATATTACTTTACTTCACTAAACGTCCTCCCTCCCCACGGCTGCAGATTTGGGACCATTGGCACCGTCTATGATTGCCCTTGCACTCGGAGATGACAGAGGTCAGAGTAGGTGGCACCATCAGGAAGGGCTCCTCGGAGGAGGTGGACTTAAGGGGGTCAGGTCAGGTGGATGCATGGAGTCAGGGAGGAGGGCATTCTGGGTGAGAGGCCAGGAGAGAGCAGACTCGCAGGCCCATAGGAGAGGCTGCACGGGGGAGATGCTGGGGAGCTGAGGCTGGGTGCATAGAGTGGACTTCGGAGGCTGCAGAGAGATTTCTGTCATGTGGGGCAAGAGGAGGAATCAGTGGGTCATAAGACCTCAAGACCCTTTCTTTCCAGAACCTTCGCAGGCTCAGTGAGAATCTGTCCATGGTACAAAGAGCAGCTCGGAAAGGGAGCACCAGTCGCTTCACTTAGGAACGATTTGGGAGGACTCCCTGCACTCCCCTGAGTCAGGGGCTGTGGCACAGATTGGAGGAGGCCAGGCTTCCCACAGCAACCTGGAGGGGAAGTTATTGTCCTCACTGCCCTGGACTGGAAAGCACCTGATGGACCCAAGATCCCAGCAAGGGCAAAAATAATACTAGATAAAGTCATAGCCGTGCCGACGAAGGGGTGGCGTAGCAGAGAGGTTAAGAGCCCAGTCCTCAGAGATGGAAAATTCTAGCTCTGGCACTGCCACTTGCCAGCCATGTGACATATTCAAGTGACTTTTCCTCTCTGAGCCCCAGGTTCCTCTGCTGTAAAACGGGGATTCATAAAACCTGCTAGAGTGAGATGATTCATAATACTCATTATAGACACGCAATAAACACAGCCGTTATTAGTTCTTGTTACACATGCTCTTGGCCATGTACCGAACAACCATTCTTGCTCATTTTCCCTTCCTAACAAGAGTTTAATTTTGTTCAGGAATTCACCTTCCTCCATGTGGACAAGAGAGTCAGCACCTCCTCCAGCTGCAAAGACTCAGTCATGATTGGTCTCAAGCTAAGCCAATCTTGGCGATCCTGTTCCCTCTGCCAGTGATTGGTGGAGTTATTGGCACTTAACACAGTTCTGGCCAATGAGAAGAAGTCTGCAAGGGCACTTCTGGGAAAAGAGGTGCATGGGAAGAAATGGTCCCTCTTCTTCTTCCCAGGGCAGAGTTGTGGCTGCAGTTAATAGCTGGCGTTGCGGCAGCCACTTTGCAGCCATGAGGGGGACTAGGCGAACAGGCTGAGGATGGCAGGGAAAGAAAGATAAATGAGACTTGGGACCTGGATGAGGGCCTAGGCTGCTGAATTAATCAGCCCTAGAATTCCCCTAGCTCAGGATTCCTTATGTGAGATAATAAATTTTCAACACTGTTTCAGCCAAGTCGAGCTGGGGTTTCCTGTTACCTGAGCTGGAAAGTATCTACCTACAACCCTGTATGAAGTAATTAAAGTTTACTAAGCACCTGAGTGTCCTGGAGGAAGGCACTGATGTATCTGTCATGTCAGTTATCCTCACAATACAGACAATATATATTATAATACACACAATAATACTGCAGTATTAGTAGCCCCATCTGTCTTAGTCAGCTGGGGCTGCCATAACAAATCTCTGCAGACCCGGTCGCTTTAACAACAGACTGTTATTTTCTCACAGTCTGCAAGCTGGAAGATCACGGTCAGTGTCTGGTGAGGGCTCTCTTCGTGGCTCATAGATGGCCACCTTGCTGTCTTCTCGCAAGCCCTCTTCTTGGTGCATATTCAAGGGGAGAGAGAGAGGTCTGTCCTTCTAAGGCCACCAGTCCTCTCAGATTAGGACCCTACCTTTAGGACTTCATTCCCCCTTAATGCCTTAATTACCTGCTAAAAGCCCTACCTCCAAGTCCAGTCACCTGGGGATTCAGGCTTCAGCATAGGCACTTGGGGGGACACAGTTCGGCCCGCGCCACTGCTGCACACGCAAGAATACTTCAGCTTCTAGAAGTGAGGCAACTTGCCCAGGGCTACAGAACTTGCAATGGGACATAGCTGGCACTTGAACGTAAACTTGCCTGATTTCCAAGGTGTGTGCTCTCTCTACTAGTCAAGCAGCTCGTGTGTGTGTTTGTGTGTGTGTGTGATTTGATCCACACATCATCCCACTCCGAGATACACTGAGTTTTCTTCTGTCTTTTATTTTTTAGATCAGCTTCAGTTGAGGTATAACTCACCCACAAAAAAAGTCACCAATTTTATCCGTCCAGTGAGAGGAACCTGACAAGTGTACGTGTTTGTGTAAAAACTACCACTGTCAAGGTCCCTCCGTGCCCCGCTGTCTCTGCCCCTGGGCCCAGGCAACCATGGGCCCGCTCCCAGCCGCTGTGTGTTGGCCTTTGCTAGAATTCCCCGTCAGTGGAACCAGAGTCTGTGTCTTCTGGTCTGGCTTCTGTTGCTCAGCATAACGCTTTTGAGATTCGCCCTGCGGTTGCGTGTGTCAGGAGTTCGCTCCTTTGCACTGCTAAGCAGCGCTGTTATGAGGGTGTACCAGCTCTGGCTTGATCTGAATGTAAGAACAAGGCCTCACACACATGGATGCTCCTGGAAGCTCAGCCCGGCTGTCTGTGGCTCCACACCCTGCCCTGCCCCAGTCACCTCTTTGTTCCAGCAGGGGACACACCTCGCAGGCAGAAGTGCCTGGGGCGCTGGGCTCTGAGGTCCTGAATCTGAACAGCTCGGGGTCCCCTGTGTCCCCAGAGAGCCCCCGAGGTGCTCTGGGGAGAGAATCGCTCAGGCTCCTCCAACCCCGTGGGCAGTGTTTATGCATCTTCGCAGATGGGCAGTGCTGCTTCTATCTCGTCCCAACCCGTCATGCTTCATTGCCACCCTCCTGCTGCTGACAAAACGCAGGCTTTGAAGTGAGGGCAATGACTGGGTCTGAGGCACAAGGGGACAGATGAGAAAGCCCGGAGTCCCTCCCCGCGTTCCCGATTATCCAAAAAGCAGTTGAATGGTGCGGTGCATGCTCTCGGGACCCACTCAGGCCCCTCCCTCTCCTCCCCGTGGGGCACGGCCTGATCCCACCTGCCAGCTCCAGCACCCTGTGCCTGGGGCCGCCCTGTGTGCCGCAGAGCCCGTCTGCCCACCAGTTCCCCAGGGCCTTCTGCCCTCGGGTGGGGTGGCTCGGAGGCTCATGTTCCACGCTGGCTCCCACTGTTGCCCAGGGTGCTGAGCCCTGGCCGCCCACTTTGTCTGGCTGCCCTGGGGCCCTGGCAGTGTTCCCCAGAATTGCCCCCCTAAATGAACTATCCACACTTGAATCCTTGTCTTGGATCTGCTTCTGGGGGGTCCATCTGAGTCCAGTGGTACCATTTATCGAGCACTTACGCTCTGTGACACTCCAGGCGAGATGCTATTTCATTATTTTTACCACCAGGGTCCCCTGAGGTGGGACCCATCCCATTAGTGTCATTTTGCAGGTGACATGACCAAGGCTCAGAGAGGATGAGTAACTTGGAAGTCACACAGCAAGTCACCAAAACTGGTTTCACCCTCCCTGCGCTTCCCCCGCCCCTGACTCTCTCTCTCTCTCTCTCTCTCTCTCTCTCTCTCTCTCTCTCTCTCTCACACACACACACACACACACACACACACTCACACAAACCCCACTCAAATATCTGTGTGCCCCTCATCTGAACTTTGAGGAAAGCACTCTCTCCCAAGCATCCAAAAATCGGAGCCCTGTCTCAGCTCTGCCACGTGTGTGCTGTGTGGCCTCAGGCAAGTCACTCGCCCTTTCTGGGCTCTCACCCCTCTGTTTTCTCATTCTAGTCTGTAGGGATCGGGTTGCTTGATGTAAATAGGCCTTTCTAGCTCTGACATTTGGTATCATCTCAGGTTGAAGAGGTGGGTTTAAGACAAACAATAGGCCCCCTATTCCACCCCGTAGGGAGTAAGGGTGTAGAGTTAGGCTCAATGGATGTTACGGAGGGAAAAGAGAAAGAGCCTTTGAGGATTCAGAGCAAGTTGACTATGGAGGAAAAAGGCAGCCCCTGGAAGGACATTGGGAGGCTGGGGTGGGGTGTAGAAGTCCAAGGTTAAAGGTGTGGGGCAGGGAGGTGTCAGCCTGGAACCACTCCTCTGAGTTCTTCTCTCTTGGCTGGAAGTGTTCTGGGGAAGATCCGAGAGTGGGATCCCCCTCTACTCTCCCTTACATGGGATCTCCAGAGAAGAGGATGCTCCAGACCCTCCTTCCCAAGAGGGCCTACTCCCTGGGAGGCCGCCTCCCCTAGCACAAAGGAGGGCGGGTGAGGGGAGGGACAGCTAATGAGCCAGTACCATGTTCTGCCCACCTCTGCAAGCAAAGAGCAAGGCGGAGGGGACAGCCGGGTGAATTATGTATGTGCCTGTTAATCACACCCTGATTAAAATGATTGTGCTAATATTAATCCTCCCAACCCTCTCGGCGGAGAGGCCCAGGGGCCGCTGCTGGTGGAGGCCAGTGCCCTTTCCCTGCTCCTGGTGCTAGATCACGTCGGACAGGCTGGGGCCTCTGTAGGATGCTGGCTCCCCACCAACCCCTGAGCACCCCCTGGATGGGGGCTCATCCCCCTGGCCGTGTGCCCCCCCTCACCCCACCCTGTGGAGGAAGAAGGGCTGGTGACTAACCTGGACTTAGGAACCTGCAGGACAAGGCTCAGAGATTCGTCAAAGGCTTTAACTAAGGACAGACAGCCATGAGCCTGGTTGGGAACCATACTTCCTGCTCCTTGGGCCAGGGGCCCTGTCTAGAGGGCGGGGACCAGTAGGAGTTGCGAGGCAGCCACACAGGAGTGAAGTACTTTAGAAAAGACAGAACTCTTTGTTTGATCAGATAACTGCTTCAAGAGGCCTGGGGGCGGGGCATCCTCAGCTTACAGACACCTGAGCTGTGAACACCCAGGCACCTGAAGCTTCATGCTTTAGACACCTGGATGCATCATGGCCAAGTCCAGGACCTAGGAGCCTGGATTGGAGCCAAACAGACCTGAATTCCTGCCTGGGCTCCACCAGCCTCTGAAGGGTGACCTTGAGAGTAACTGATTCTGCTTCTCTGAGCCTTTGAAGCTCCCCATGGAAAATGGGGCAATGAGGCCCACCTCCCAGACCCGCTGTCGTGACTGAAGGACACCATGAACTTAGGGTACCTCCTGTCACGTGGTGGATGCTCCTCAGGAATTAATTTTCTGAGGACAAGTCCTTTGTTTCATTGATGTGGAGAGTTTACATGTCCTGGAGTTGAGGAGTATTCTCCCCTCCTCACCTTCCTCCACATCTCCCCCCCCCCCATCTTTCTCCCCATTCCACCCCCCTCTACCACCATACCAGGCTCTGGAGAGCTTCCCTCCCCTTCCTGGGTGAGGTAGGAGGACTTTCTGGGTCCCAACAGAATTTAGAACAGAGAGCAATTCCCAAGGAAATTGTTTCTCATCACTGGTAGCCACAAATACAAATAAAACTTTGTCAGCTACTGTGCCCCACATTGAGGAGGCTTTGAGGGGCTGCCCTGGGGCTCTGACTACCATCAATAATGATAGCAACGCAGCTACAACATTAGCAATGATGACAATAGCCACCCCCATGAGTGCTTCCTGGGCGCTGGCCACTCAACATGCATTATGCCCTTTCATTTCCAGCCCGCTTGAGGTTGGCGGATATTTTTATTCCTCCCTTTTACCGACGAGGAAGCAGTGTGGTTCAGTTACTTGCTGGAGTTTGCCGTTCTCCATGTCTGTGCTTTCTACCATGGCCTTATTGCCTCCACAGACGCTGCTTCCCCGTGAAGATGTATTGCTTGATCCAAGAAGCTAACTTGTAAATGAATTTTGGGGACAATGCCTTCCATAAACTAAGGGTAGCATGGGCTCTGGCGGCCTGGAGGATCAAGAGCCAGCTGTAATCAAGTCCGTGGGCACTTTCTGGCGGGCCCAGGCCACAGGGCAGGAAGGTCAGGACTCAAGGTTTTGCCTCTGCCTAGAAAAATCCAACAGACCTCAGAGGACATACGCAGAGATGACTGGTAAGAACTCATGTGTGTGGGTGCGTTCACACGCGCACACACACATGTCGGTGCATACGCGTGAATCTGTACCCACCTCACACGTGCAGAAACCATGAACACGGGCCGTTGCCCACTCACAAGCGTTCTCAGATGGGGTTTTTTCCAGCTGATTACTGCCTTGCCCCGACCCCATCTGTGTTCACAGACACACCCGTTCACGTGGCCTGCACCTTGTCAATTTGCATGGGCTTGCAGAGTGCCCAAGCAATGACTGAACGTCTTAACTCCTCTCTCGTCCTCGTCACGCACGCTGGGAATCTCTCCCTTCAGAGCAATGCCCCTGTGCAAGCGAGGAGGCCTGTGTCTTAGAGATGGGACTGGGAGAGGCGGCGAGTGTACTTTTAAAGGCCACGTTCAATATGCCTATTGTCTTCAGCACGTATCCTATAGCAAATCAAGCTTCTTGGCGGGTGAAGGCGGTGATGAAAATCCAAGTGTGAACCTTGAGGTGGGTGGGTGGGTGGAGAGGCCCCGAGGTTGGTGAGTTTGTTGAAAGTGGCAGAGGCCCTGGCTGAGGAGCCTCCCAGAGAGTCAGCGTGCCTGGCATCGTCAGTCTGTGAGATGTGAAGGCAGCCACACGGGGACAAGTCTCTCCTTTGTTTTGCAGGCTCTCATTGGCCAGGGCTGGAGCCGCCACTTAGATTTCAATCAACTGTAACCACCATAACCTTGAAGTGTGAGGTTGTTGGGATACAGAAGGAGGGAAGGGGAGGGGGAGACAGGGCAGGGAGGCGGGGCAGAAAGAACAAACCCAGGCCTGGAAGGAGAGCAGAGGGGACGATGTCTCCCGAGTACCTATGACACAGCGAACCTCCATCCTCTCTTGCTGCCCTGCTGTAGGCCAGCTCACAATGCACACAGCCCGGTCTTGCCCAGGTCTTCTTACCCTCTTAGTAGCCCGTCGCGACTAAGCTGTATTTCCTCCGTTTGACACAAGAGGAATGGAACCTTGGAGAGGTCTCTCGGCCATCACGGGGGAGACTTGGGTTTCAGCTTCATGTCTGTCTCCCTGGATTCACACACCCCTGATCTGCCTCTTGCTATCATGTGATATCAGGCAAGTCCTGTAGCCTCGTGTGGCCTCAGTTTCCTGATCTGTGAATTGGGATAACACCCGGAAGCCCACTGGGGTTGTATAAGCGTTAAACGAGTGAATATATGCAAAATGCATGAAACGCAGCCAGGCGCGTGTTAAATTCTGTACAAGTATCAGCTGTTATTCTATTATTATTATTCTGCCTGTGCAGTTTGATCAGTAAGACCTCAAAAGTCCTTTTCTCTCTCTCTCCCCAATTCCCCCTCCTGTCCGATCCGCCTCCCTCCCAGAGTTAAGCCGGTGTCAGCTTCTCCAGCAAGCCAGCGACGTGGGCCCCTGCTGCCTCCAACCCTGGGGGTCTGCTCGCGGAGGAGGTCTGACTGTGTTACCCAGGGCGCCCCCCCCCAACTCCCTCTCTCGGAGAATCTGAGGGCATAAGTTAGATAACCGTGACACCTGTTTTAAATTAGCCTTCAGAAGCCTCCGACAGCTGAGAAATTATTTAACAGGGAAAGAATTGAGTACATGAATAAATATTAATATTAAATCACTGCTTCCCCAGATTTAAGGGGTGGAAGGGGACTCACCAAGAAATGGAGGCCGCAGCTCCTGTGCGTGGTTCGCAGGAGTGAGACTTGGGAGCGCGAATAGGGAGCAGCAGACCACGGGTCCCCGGTTCCTGTCCAAGCTGGGTAGGAGTGCTGCAGGTGGCCAAGGCTCGTGGCAGCTCGACAGGTGTCCTTCCCAGGTCCTGGAGGGCATGGGGCAGCCAAAGCCTGCCCCCCACCCTGCAGAGGGGAGCCCCGTGTGACTCTCAGAGACCCTAACACTGTTCTTCTGGGCCCCACCCTGATATAAAATTATTACAATGCATAATTTATGGCCACATTGGTGTAAAAGCAAATATAATTTAGGCTGGATTCATGGCTATATACTCATTCTTATGATGTTATTTTCCCCCAATTGTAAGAGAATCAAAATTAGAACATTTTCAGGGACCCTGGGCCCCGTGCATGAAAGGGTGAGTCAGTGCCCCTGGGCAGGGTGGGGCTGATGTTGATCTGTGGAAGCAGGGACTGTTGAGGGGAGACCTCCTGGGGGTGAGTGTCCCCAGAGGAGGCACGACCACCTATGGGTGGTGATGATTTGGAAGCTCAGATCCCATCTTTGAGGCCCAGACTGCACTTCATATGAATGAATACTAATAAATTGTTATGAATAATAATGATGATGATGAGTAACTCCCTGTGCATTAGTTGCCCTTCCTTGGCGTTTCTCTCTCATCCCTGGTATCCATGTGCCTGGCTCCCTCCCTTACCTCTTTGGGGTCTCTCCACAAATGTCACTGCCTCCTGGCCTTTCTACCCAGAAGTCCCCTCCCACCCCTTTCACTGTCTGTCCCCTTACCCTGCTTCATTTCTCCACAGCACTCATGGCTTCCTGATGGTACATTACGTGGCAAATATGAGCAGACGGTATACCGTATACCACACGTAATACATGTTGTGGGTGTTTACTCGGTTGCGGTCCCCTGGACTGTAAGCTCCAGGAGGGCAGGCCTACGTCTCATGCTTCCCTGGGTCCTTACCATCTAGGGCGGTGCCTGGCAAACTGCCTGTGCTCAGTAAATACTTGTTTAGTGAACGATTGGGATGTTCCCGGCACATGGGAGGGACCACAGCCCCAGTACCTGGCGCCCAGGGTTGTTACGTCCTCGCCATTTCACGCAAGGGGATGCTGAGGTCTGGGAAGACAAACAAGCTTGCCCTCAGATGGCATGATTAGTAGATTAGTAGTGTCCCGTGATAAAACAAAGTACAGAAAGGTCCAAGGTGTGGGCCAAGAAGGGGTCCGCGAGGCACAGCCTGGGAGGGGTGAGAGCACAGGGGCCCAACCCCAGGCTCGGCATTTCGGTGTCCGCCTTCGGGGCTCTCATGTGGAAGCTGGGGAGGCAGCAATGACCAGCCGTCAGGCACTGGTTGAAGTGGCTGCCCGTGGAACCTGGGCAAGTGTCCTGCCCTCTAGGTGACAGTCCCCGTGTCTGTCATTCCTGCCCTCCCTGGGGCCTCCCTTCTGCTGGAGCACAGGCTTCTCCTCCCCACTTCCGCCCCCTTCCGCTGGTCCCTACCTGATGCTGCAGGAGCGGGTGGGCCCTTGTTGGTTGGACGGGTGAGTGCTGGCACCGTTTAGCGCCTGCCTGGCATCTCCCACAGCCCGTCCTTCACGCGACAGAGAGCGCACTGCTCTGGCGACACCAGCTAGACAGACCTACAGCCCCGCTCAGCTGCTTGTCTGATTATGGCGTAATGAGTATATAATCATGAACCCAGTTTGTCTCAGCTGCTGTGACGTCAAGGTGACAGGTGCATTTTCTCAGAGGACCACACACGTTGATGTCAACGCTGCTCTGGCCCAGGATTTTCTGGCTTGAGCAACCCACACTCTGTCTGTGATGATAATACTAAGGACCTTCAGATTGTGCTGAAGATTCAGTGGGATAGTGAATGTTCTGTCTTGATTCTCAGAGTCCTGCCCTTCCTAGCCCCTTCCTACTCCTAATGGAGAGGCCTTACCATGCCATGGAAAGGTGTCCCTCCACCCCGATGGGACAAAACATCAGCTCCTTCTCTCTTGAATTTGTTCTCCCAGTGTCTGCAGGCATTGGTGGCAGGGGCGGGGGAGGGCTTCTGAAGCTACTGACCTTTGCCAGTACGTCCAGGAGCATGTCTTTGGGCCACCCAAGGTGGGGGTCCTGGGCCTTTAGTAAGCACACGTCCCCAACTCAGTGCCACTGCTGTCCTTAAACAGGACACTGGGCGGGACGGTGGCTTACATTCATTTGTGGCTGGTGAGCTCAGCTTTAAATGAGGAAAGTGGATTCAGAAGAGTTAAGAAACGTGCTCAGTTTCCCAGCTGCGAAGTTGCAGAGCCGGGCAGAGACACAGACCCGGGCCTGTCGGTCCTAGGCCAGGAGCCCCTGGTTGCTGTCCTCTAACACAGGTCTGAGCCCTTCACTAACAGGGACAGAGCCCTGAGTGTCTGGCAGGCCACGCTGCCTCACCGCCAGAAAGTGAAAGCGTTCACTGCTGTGCCCAGAGAGTGTCTCTCGCGGGTAAAGTGTTTCCACTTCCCCTGCACCCAGGCCTGGGCCGTGCCTGCCTGGGACAGGCTGTCACAGACCCCAGTCTTCCCTGGGAGCAGCTGCCAGAGCTGTAATTAGTAACTGTGAGTCTCAGGGGAAAAAAGACTCTGTGTCTTGGTCATCACTGTTGAATGAATGAACCAATGCATGAATGAATGAATGCATGCATGAATGAAACATGAGACTCATTCCCACATTCCATCCTTTCTTCCTGCGCACCAAGCTATCCCCTGGTTCCTTCTGGGAGTGGGCTGTCAGTACAAAGAGGTAGAAACCAGGCTAATGTACCTAATAAGGTTGGAGGCCTCTCCACAGTGAAATTGCCTGTGGATTTCATGTCTGTGTCAATCCACTTGACCTGGGCTCCAGGCCCCCATGCCCTCTTCTGTCCTTCCCCTGGGCCATGGCTGCTGTCACTGTCCTCAACCAGCAGATGAGACCTCACCCTCTCCACCTGCTGCAGACCAGAGGTCCAAGATTACGGGAAGCCATCCGCCCTCCCCGGCCTGTTGCCCTTACCCCAGTAGTCTCCAGAGCACCTGAGAGGCTGCTGGATGCTTCCCCTGGCCGAGGCATGGTCTTGCCTTGAACTCCAAGTCAGAACCTGCCATCCGGCTGAAGGGATTTCCTCCCCCGGGGGTCTGAGGGGTGCCGTTGGGGCAGTGGACAGAGCGCTGAGCTAGGGAGTCAAGCCTCCTAGCTCTACTACACACCTCCTCTCTGAGACTCAGTTTCCCCATTGATAATAAAATAAAGGTGCTTCATTCTATGGCTTCATTCCATTCCCTGAGGCCCCATCCACCTCTGAGATCTGGGGGCTCCCCCTTCCCCATGAGGACAGGCCATAGCTGTGAATCGCTGACTTTTATTTTATGTAAAGTAGAGCTCACTAGAGGCAACAAAAATGAATGCACGTGAACCACATATGTGACCGCCAAAAGAAAAGTCTAGAAGCAACGAGAGTCTTGTGCATCTGGTACCAGAGGGCATGAAGTCAGAGGTGAGCCCGGAAAGCTAGCACGAGCCCTGGCCACGGGAGGCCTGGAGCAGCATGCCCACATCATGAGCTATGTGGCACCGGTCACCGCGAGTACCTGGCTCCGCTCCCCGTGGCTTACAGCATCATCACTTGGGCTCATGACTCGACTCTGTGGCTGGGTGGGTGGCGGTCAGCGATCTGGGCTGGGCTCTGTGGGGCAGTTCTGTGGGTCCAGGGTGCTAGGCTCCAGGTGGCAGGTTGAGGTTCACTCAGCTCCACATATATTCACTCTGGGGTCCCAGCTAAGGGAGCAGCTCTTTGCATGGGGAAGGCAGATTGCAAGAGAGTGAGTAAATCCCATTGTGCAAGCCTGTTGTGAGATTTTGCAGCATCTAACGTCCCATTGGCCAGAACAAGTCACATGACCATGCCCTAGGTTAATGAGTGGAGAAGCCTGCTCTGCCCACAAAGGGGGCAGGTAGCATTTGCTGAACAACAGTCCAAGTAATCGCAAGGTAACTTGGCACAATGGTGAAGAGGCAGACTAATGTGTGTTCACATTATGATCCTCATTAGCCATGTTACTTTGGGCGCGTAACTGTCCCTGCCCGAGCCTCAATTTCCCCATCTGAAAAGCAAATATCACCAGGCATAGCCCATCAAATCATGTGTTGTCCCTCAAGCTTCCTGGCCTTGGGCTTCACACAGAATGAGCACCTACGCCAGACGTTATTTCAAAGATGATGAGAGATACTCTCATTTCATTAGTCGTCAACCCTGGTCTCCTTCCCCCTCATTTCTTTCTTCAGGGCCAAACCACCCTCCCCTCTCCTCCTTCCCATGATCTCCACTTTCCTTAAATATTTGGACATTGGCCCCGAAGTCCCAGTCTTGGTCACGGTTAAGCCAAGCCACACAGATTTAGTTCCTTTAATCTTTCTTCATAAATTAATCCCTCTGAACGTTTAATCACTTTCCTCGCATGTGATCTAAATGAGATGCATCTCTGGGCTCCCACCGTACACAGGCTGCAGTCCAGTGACAGGCTTTAGGGTTTCTTGGCCTGCGGGGAGGGCGCACCAGGCTGCCCCAGAGAGAAGGAGATTTGAGTGTCAGGAACTTACCCTCTCACAGAAGTCCGCCCAAGTTTCTGTTGGTGTCTTGCCCAGAGGTGGGAGGACTGTCTGTTCCTGTGTATTTTCTGCAGTTGGGTGGGTGATTGCTCCCTCACCCATCCCCCATGGGGCAGTCGGCCACCATTTGTCCTTTATTCGGGGGGCATGTCCTGTCTTATGCACGGCATGTCTAATCATCTAAATCCTCCTTGCTAATTTTAAGACATTTGATCCCATCTTTGTATAGCTCCAAAGCCCTGGGTGGTTCCCACTCCCAGGCTCACCCTTGCAGAAAGGGATTAGCGTGTCCCCACAAACTGGACAACGTGTGGGACCGACAGGCCCCTCTGGGGGCTGCACCCATGATTGGGGACTAGCAGAATATCAGGTACACACCCAGTCTGTCCTCCTGTCCATGGCTGGGATGTGGGGTGGGAAGCTGGAAGCTTCTTTCTGCGACCTTCTAGGTAGGAAATATGCCCCTGCCCGAGCTTCGAAATGGTTTCCGAATATAGAACTCAGTGATCGAGGGGCAACGTGAAACAAACGAAGCGTGTTCTGGTTGAGTTCCTCCAGGCAGCATCTGCGTAGATGGGTAATTCCCACCGGCATCTCGCAGGCATTGAACTCGCAGGCTGTGTGGCCCATGGACAGCTGAGGTATTGTCACACGGACGCCGGGCAGCTCTGAGTGGGCCCTTCTTCCTAAATGCGAGAACACATCACCTGGTGGCCAGAGACAGACTTCTGGGTCAGGACCCCCGCTTCCTCACTAGCTCTGTGATCTTGTGTCTCCGTGCCTCAGTTTCCCCCTCTGAAAATGGAGATGATAATAATACCCATCTCAAAGAGTTTCTATAAGGGCAAATAAATCAAAATATCTAAAATGCCTCTCAGGGCTCCAGGCCCAGAACAAGGGCTCAGTGTGCAATTGCCACCGTTATAGTCGCTGCCCCTTCGCCGTGCCTCCATCGCTGTACGCGCCATTTCCCGCCTCGGGCCTCAGTTTCTCCATCCATGAAGTAGGCATGCTGCTGCTCGTTTCCCCGGGGCCGTTGTGAGAATCCGGTGAAATAAAGTGGGCGAAAGTGCTTTGCAAAATGGCACAGCACCATGCTTTGTGAAAGATTATTCGAGAGACGGCTGCGTATACACACTGGCAATGAGGTGAGTGATGAGCTGTGATATTTAAATGAGAATTTTCTAAGCTCCCCAGAAGCCTTCATTTCCCTGTCCCCAAACACTTATTGTATTGGAACATCTTCCCATTCTCTACCTGGGAGACTGATTCACTCAAAATTGGCTTGGGGGAGGCAAAGCTATTAGGGGTGAGGCAGGAAGGGAGGGGAGCTTGTAAATCTATCCCCCAACAGCGAGTTGCTGGGTGATTGGGGAATGAATTGTAGAATGTCAGTCTCTCTCTCTCTCTCTGCATTTCTCCCTGTCTTCCTTCCCTAGAACGACGGAGGAATGAGACGGATCCCATCTGTCTCAGAGCCAAATACCTGGAAGTCACTCCCTATACTTCCCTCTCCCTCACGCTCCATGCCCCAATACTCATCGAGGACTATAAAAAATCCCCCCAAATATCACAGGGAGCTGTCCTCTGCTGTCCCCTGGCTCGACCACAGAGTCCAGCATCCCTCCCTTGAATGTTTTCAGTAGCCTCCCAGCTGGGTCCCTGGCTTCCATTCTCATCTTCCTGGACTCCATTCTCCAAGTAGCTATTAGCAAAATTCTTTAAAAAAAAATTCTAATCTAATCATTCCCTATAGGTTTAGTAGCTTCCTTTATTTATACAAAAACGCTTAAAATCCTCTGAAGTCAATGCCATTATGATCCCATTTTACAGATGAGGCAACTATAGCCCAGTCCATTTAATTAACTCTGGCCCCAGTCCTGCAGCTCAGAAGGGTCAGGATGGGGACCTTTACTCCAGAAGCCTGGGTTTGTCCACCTCTCCAGCCTCCTCTCAAACCAGTGGTTTCTCTATCCTGAATGAACAGACGCCATCTAATCCCGCATATGCCTTTCTTGTTACCTAGATTTCACTTCTCTACTGTCCTTTTCTTCCTGACCCACCTAGTGTCCTCTGCCCCTGCTCCTCCTTCAGGTCCCCATTTCCATGGCAATGGCCAAGGGAGGCCTCCCTGCTGGCCTGGGGCCTCCCGGCAAACAGCCCCTCTCCCTTTCTTGGGTGCACCGATCCCCGTTGTATTATCCCTCTGTGACTCCGTGTTGACTGCCTACGTTTCCTGGTAGAGAAGTACCTGCCAGGCAAGGGTGGAGTCTCAGCCAGCTTGGCTACTGTAACAAAAGGCCACACACACCTTCTTTTCTCACAGTTCTGGAAACTTGAAGTTCAAGAAAAGGGTTCCAGCAGATTTAGTTCCTGGTGGTAATCCTCTCCCTGGCTTCCATTCGGCCACCTTCTCGCTGTGTCCTCACATGGCAGAGAGAGAGAGAGAGAGAGAGAGAGAGAGAGAGAGAGGGAGGGAGAGGACCTCTGGTCTTTCTCTTCTTATGAGGACACTAATCCCACCACGGGGCTTCACCCTCAACCTCATGTAAATGTAATCACCTCCCAAAGGCCCCACCTCCAAATACCATCACACTGGGGGTAGACCTTCCACATATGAATTTGGGGGGGTGGGGTACAAAAACATTCAGTCCACAGTGGGTAGTAAATATCTTGTTCCCTTCTGGATCACTGATTCCAAGGCCAGTTCTTGGCACGAAGCAGGCGTTCACAATATTTGTTGAATGAATGAATGAATAAATGAGGAATTACAGTCCTGCTTAGACATTGAATCTAGAGATCCCTCCTAGATTGGAGATGAACTCAGCAAACCTGATTATGTCCCAAGGGTTTTTGTGACACCAGAAAGGGCTGGAAGAATCAGCATTTAGCAAAGACGCTATTTTAAAAAAATTATTTATTTATTTTTAGAGAGAAGGGAAGGGAAGGAGAAAGAGAGGGAGAGTAATATCAGTGTGTGGTTGCCTCTTCTGCGCCCCCTACTGGGGACCTGGCCTGCAACCCAGGCATGTGCCCTGACTGGGAATCGAACTGGTGACCCTTTGGCTTGTAGGCCGGCACTTAAACCACTGAGCCACACCAGCCAGGGCAAGACACTACTTTTTATTAGTGACCTAACTGCTCACAAAGTTCTGGCTTCTTAGGATAATTTCTTGAAACATAAATTTAAAAAAAGAAAGAAGAAGAAGAAGAAGAAAAAGCAAATGTCACATTTGAACTGCTCTGATCTCCCAGCCATGAAATATACCCCTGGGATTAGATCCTTGCTGTAAAACATTGTCCCGAGATTAGATCTCAAACCATGAAATATAACCACGCATTTAGATCCCCCACCTGGGAAGTACGATTTGCTGATGAGATCGCCCCCATGAAATATGGCCTTTGGGCTAGTGCATGCCAGTAAAATACGGCTTTTGATTAGATCCCTGCAGGGGAGGCTGAGGCGCTAGCTGGGAGTGGGGACTGTTACCACAGCCTCACAAAATGCATATAAATATATGGGGAGGAAGAGAAAGCAGAGAAGGTAAATTAATAATGGTGACGTCTTAGAACTTGAACATGCTTGGAAGCTGTCGGTGTGACGGGAGAGGATGGTGCAGACCTAGGCACGGAGACCCACCTGGCCAGGCTGGCACCACCCTCAGCTGGGTGGCAGTGGGGATGGCTGATGTCTCGGGGGTTCCTGTGTGCTGGGCGCTGTACTGAATGCTTTATGAGAGTTAGCGAAGGTTCCCGGAAGGAAGGTGGCATTATTATGGTTCTCAGTGACAGGTGGGAACTGAGGCACAGAGAAGCGGTCACTTGCTCGAGGACACACAGCTGGAACATGTCAGAGCTGAGATTTGAACCTGGGTCATCCACTCCTTGAGACTTTGCCCTTAATGCCTGCCCTTTCGTTGGTGGAGCTGATGTAACCCCTGGCCCGGCCTCTGGAGCTGGGGTGATGGGGCCCGCACAGGCTCTCTGCTGCTGCAGGGGTGAAGGGTAGGGATCCCCGCAAGAGTCAGAGACAGCTGCTGCTGCCCCTGGGTCCCCCTAGCTGAGGATCAGGGCAGAGAAGCAGGGGGTTCAGCTGGGCCCCTCCCAGAGTTTAACCAGAAGCTTAGTCCAGAGCTGGGCAGTGGCAGAGCCAGGCCTAGAAGCCAAAGTTGCCTGCCTTTGACAGGAATATTTCCCACTCGCTCTGTAAGTCCCCCGTCTCTCTCTCTCTCTCTCTCTCTCTCTCTCTCTCTCTTGCAGAAAACTAAATTTGTACCCAAGTTTATTCAGCAAGATGGTTCAGTGCAGTGATTCAGAGGCTGGACAGGGCCAATCAGACGGGTCAGACTCTCAGCTCACACGTAATCAGGTGGGCTGACCCTGCGGGGGTCCCAGGCCCTCCTTCCCCAGGTGCGGTCCCCAGCTGAGCCTGTCTTCTGGAACAGCCCCAGAAGACCACTGCCTAACCCCACGTAGTGCCTTCCCAGAGGCAGCCCCGCCCACTGACTGCTTGATGGCAACAGAAATCCTGTTTTCTTGCCTCAATTCAGGGCACCTTTGGAGGGTCATCTCCACTCCAGAGACCCCAGTGGGGCTGGCTGAGACACCCCAGCCCTGCTCCCTTCTGCCTAGTTCTCCTTCTGCACTCCTGCGTGGGCGCCAGCCCCAGACACCCCAAGAAGCCTCTGCACAACCTCTGGTCTCACAGTCTGTTCCTCAGAGTCCAACCCCTGGCGGACACTTGTTGGCCTCTCTGTACCTTAGTTTCTCCTGCGTAAAACGGCGATATGAGCACAGCCACCCCAGGGGTGTTGGAGGCGTGTGTGTGTGTGTGTGAGATGCACTCACAGCCCTGGCACACAGTAAGCTTTCAGTAAACATTTGCCAAAATCCCTGATTGGGGATCCCTAGCGAAGGATGCAGTTCATATCACCTCCTCTCGTCGGCAAAGCGGGGTCCGCCCGCCTATCCCGTGGGCTGCTGTGATGTCTGTCTGCTGGGGCACTGAGGGGGCATGGCGACCAGAGCAGGGGCTCATCAGACTCTGGTTCTGGCCCCGTCTTTCTTTGCTTGGCACTGGGGCTCAGTGCAGCCAGAGCCCAGGGAGGGAGAGGGGGGCATTTCCTTATCTCTCTGGAGCCAGCCGACTGGCTGGCTCTTATCAGGGATTTGTGAGCTTGTAAAACACGGCACTATCACGTCATCTCCCCGGGGCACAGGGGCTCTCTGTGGGGCCGACAGCGGGTGATCTGGGCCTGTGATTGAGGAGAAAGCCGGGTTACCCTGGATCCGTGGCAGCCAAGTCCGCTGGGGAAGCTAGCGGGCATCAGGGCTGGCCCGCCGAGGTTGGCATGCCATCAGAGTGGACAAAGCTGCGTGCATGTCCCCTTTCCTTCTTCTCTTCCCTGCAGAGAGGTTTCAGATTGTGGGGTGACCCCAAGAAGCTCCAGGAACCCAGAAGGAGAAAATTCTGGCTTTAAAAAAAGGATGGTGAAATCATCCTCAGTGAT
This sequence comes from Desmodus rotundus, assembly GCF_022682495.2. Classification (NCBI taxonomy): domain Eukaryota; kingdom Metazoa; phylum Chordata; class Mammalia; order Chiroptera; family Phyllostomidae; genus Desmodus; species Desmodus rotundus. Next base: position 10,316,071 of record NC_071389.1, read on the forward strand.
ACCCTCCGTTCACCCATCCCCCGTTAAGCACCTACTGTGTGCCAGACACTTGGCAGCCCAGAGCGCTGGACTTAGTCTCAGACTTTTGATCCTGCTTCTCATGGTTTCTGGCTACGTGACCTTGGGCCAGTCGCTTGCCCTCTCTGAGCTACATGTCTCCAGTGGGAATAATAGTGCCTATCTCACCAGGTGGCTTCACTTCTGTGTGCCTCAGGCCCCCCCATAACTGAGAACTGTGATAATGTCCCCTTCCTTTCGGGAACCAGAGCTAACATTCAAAGCATTCAGTACGGTGCCCAGTGCACAGGAAGCCCCGGTACGTCAGCTATCCCCACTGCCACCCAGCTCAGGGTGGTGCCTTATAACCTATCCCCTGTGATGTCTTATGCCCCAGGAAGGATGTGATCGGAGGATAAGCTTGCGTGCGGAGGGCACACAAAGAGGAACAGCAGAGACTGGGGTGAGGAAGTCCCAGTCAGCGGAGCAGGACTCCGAGAAGGGAGCAGACTATGTTAGGGTTCACAGGGCGTAGAGTAGAGACAGGGCATTCTGGGCAAAGGGCATGATGTCCAGTAAAGCAGCTGGGCAGGGGGCACTGGGGCAGCCCCTCACGGGGCTGGCTGGTGGCAGCCCTGCCGGTCAGGGATGCCGGGCCCATCTGGCTTTGTTTTTCTCATGTTATTTGGATGCTTTTCTGCTGAATTCCTCGTTCGTCACTGTTTCCCTGTGATTCTCTTCGGAACTTGGCATCTGTTTGGGCTCCATCCGGTCTCCACCTCCTTAGTTCTGATGCTCAGGCCTGTTTGCAACCGGGGCATCTGGCCTTAGGGCAGGAGGTGGTTCTGGCCCGTCAGCAGTCCTTGGAGATGGACCAGGGGTGGATGGGGCAAGAGCAGAAGGCCTTTGTTTAGGGCACTGGTGTGCCTGACCCCAAGCACGTGGCACCTGCCTCTGCCGAGAGTTGATCCAGCCGCTTCCCTTCTCCCCTGCATCGCGGGGGGCCGCCGTGGGCTTCCCCTTCTCCATCATGTGCATCTGTCTCTCCCTCACCAGGTTTCAAACAGCAGAAGAGCCTGGTATTCCAGCACTTGCTTTGGAGTCAAGTGAGCCTGGGTTTGTCCCTTGGCTCTGTCACTTAACAGCTGAGCATTCTTCACTGTCTCCAGGAACCTGTGTCCTACCTCTGCAAAGTGGAGGTAGTCCTACCTGTCTGGGGATCCCACGAGGGTGCAAAGGGATTAGGCCTGGGGTGGGCATGCAGGAGGCGCCCAGCTCTGGGCCAGACTGCTGGAGGCTGCACCCTGGCTTTGCCAGGGCACTTTAGGCAATGCCTCTCTGTGCCCCTGTTTTCTCATCCACAGGAGGGAACAAGACCTGCCTTGTGGGGTTGATGGGAGCAGCCAGTGGGTCTGCACCATGCCTGATGCTTCCTCCTCACCACCAGCATCATTCGTGTCCAGGAACATTGTCCTGAGGCAGCCTGGGGCCGCCTCAGAGGCCAGAGGCCAAGGCTGGTCAGCAGTGGGGCACACTGAATCCCGGCAGGGTTCAGCATCTGGGCTGGATCGCTGTGTGTGTGGCTGAGTGTATGTTGCCGGGGGGGGGGGGGGGGGGGGGGGGAAGCAGGCAGAATCAGAAGACTGGGTTTGAGTCTCTCCCCTTACTGTTGTCTGGGTGGACTCCAGCTGGTTACCTCCCTACCAAGTTCTTTTATGATCTCACTTTTTGTTTTCTTTTCCCAGAAAATTGGGATAATCTTACCCCTGAAGCATTTGTGAAAATCAAACAAGAAAATACATTTTTTTGAAAAACAAATGGCAATAGACCGATTCCATGCATTTATTCAACATTTATCTCCTGAGTTTCTACTGAGCAGAAGGTGCTGTCCCGGCCTCAGGGTGCAGAGTGAGCGGGACAGACTGGATCCAGTCCTCACAGAGCCTTCAGTCGAGAGGGGGCGCAGGCAGCACACCCCACCAGGACAGAAGGAAGCCTCCAGGTGCTGAAAGAAGTGCTCAGCACAGAGGGGCGGAGGGCTGTGTCAGGGGGCCGTCAGGGAGGGCAGTGAGAGGAGGTGGCCCTTGGCAGAATCACTGAATGAAGTGGGGACAAGCTCGCAGACATATGGGGCCAGGGCCTAACGGGTGGAGGGAAGTGCGGCATAAGGGGGGCCTGTTCAAGGGATACCGAGGGGAGTGTGGTGGTGTGGACAAGGGTCACGCCTGCAGGGCCTTATGGGCCAAGTCAGAATCCGGAATCTATTCCAAGGGACACAGGAGCCATGGGGGACTTGGACATGGGGGCAGCACATGGTCTGGGGGATGTTTGTCTGTTACACTCCTGTAATATGCAGATATTAATTCGCCTACAATGGGACCAGCAGGAGGGAAACAGATTTCCCCATGAGCGTGTGAGTGTGTGCACACGCGCAGAGAAGGCATCTGTGAGTGTGCGGGGACATCGCTGTGGTTTAGAGAACAATCAGGAACCAGAAAAGACTGGACGAGTCAGCATCTGAGACCCTCTTGACCCAGAGACTGTGGGATTTTGTGAAGAAACAGCTCTGTGGCTTGTTCTCCAAGTCCCAGACCGTGAGTGGGTTTAGGAAAATAGGCAGAATTTAGGAGGAAGCTGGGTGTGACAGACACTCGGTGAACAGGTCAGCAGGGGAAGCTGCTGGCATCCTGTTTCTAGAGAGCCGGTGGTCTCTGCTTCTGGGGGAGGGAAGAGAACGGAGACATGGGTATTGAATTAAAGAAAAGCAGCCGGAGCGATGTGTGTGGGCATTTACCGCGGGCGGGCTCCACCACGCTGCAGGAAACCCATCTTTTGGCTCTTCGCACTCTTTTTAGTTTGGTAGGGTTGCCCGGACAAATGACGGCAACCTAGGCGGCTAAAAGCACGAGGAATTTGTTCTCGCCAGTCTTGGGAGGTGAGCAGGCTGAGGTCAAGGTGTCGGCAGGGCTGTGCTCTCTCCGGAGGCTCCAGGGAAGAATCCGTCCGTGTCCATTACAACTTCTGGGGGTGGTCAGCCATCCTTGGCATTCCTTGGCTTGTAGACACATCCCTCCTGGCTCCGCCTGTGTCATCGCCACGTGGTGGTCTCCCTGTGTGCCTGCCTTTGTCTTTCCTCTTCTTATAAGAAGAACTCTGGTCATATTAGATTCGGGAGGGATCCATACCCACCCAAAACCAAAATTACCTCCCCTTAACTAATTACATAGGCGAAGAACTTACTTCCAAATAAGAGCACATTCTGGGTATACTACTCAACCCAGAAGGGTGTAATAATGTCACCCCAATGTCACAGAACCTCTGGAAGGTTAAATAGTCCACTTAAGTTCACGTAGCTACAATGTGGCAAAGCTGGATTCGAACCTGAGTGTCTTTGACAAAGGTTCACTCTCCTGCCAAACCACCAGCTGCCTGTCATGTGAGCCAATAGAATGTCACAAGGCAAGTTGGGGTGCCCGGGGATCTGCAAATAGATGGGAGTGGCTAGAATGTGCCATGGTGGGAGATTGGCTGATGCAGAATTGGCATGAGAATCAAAACAGTCGTGGAGGGGCAGAGGCCCCCCACTTTCCCCTCCTTCCCATCCTGGATCCTCCTGAACCTGCCAGAGACCACCTTCCCTCCAAGGCCTCCCTGGTGCCCTGGCCCAGTGTTGGGATGCGTCAGCCCTGGCTCCGAGCGACCCCGGCCCTGCTGCCTATGTGTCCCTGGAATGAAACTGTCCTCTTTACACCTTACATTTCTGACTCAGACCCACCCTGACCTCCTCACAGCAGGGCACTGTGCTTCCCTCCTCTGTGTCCCCCGTGACTAACACAGGGGCGGCCCATCGTAGGTGCACTGTGAGTTCGTGCATTCCTTCCGCCAGTAGATACTGAGCATGATTACATGTGGTAAAGGGGGAATGTGGACCGCAATGGCCGGGAGACAGACACGCAAACAGACGGGCATGGGGGAAGTACAGAGGATCATGGGAGCCCAGCAGGGGAGTCCAGTCCGGAATGGAGTGGAAGGGAGGCAGAGAAGGCTTCCCAGAGGAGGTGATGCCGAGCGTGACCGGTGAGGCTGTGCAGTGACAGGAAAGGAGAGGGAAGGTCGGCGCAGCTGGATGAGCAGCAGGTGCAGAGCCCTTCGGGCGGCAGAGAGGGCGCAGAGCCTTTGGGACCTGTGGGCCGTGCAGTGAGCCGGCGGGTGCACCCGGAGAGAAGGTGGCCCTGGGAAGTGTTGATGGAGGGGCCCAGATGAGGAGGGTGGGGCTTTCTCCTGGGACATCTCTTCCCTGGAGACAGATAGGAAGCAGGAGGCGCTGGAGAGTTTTGAGCAGGGGGCTGAACGCAGCAGAAGGCTTTTCCTCAGAGTACGGTGGAGTGAGGCTGCAGGCAGGGGGGCGGGAAAGAATCTGCCCTGTAATCCAGGGGAAAGATGCCAGGGGACTGAATGGATTCGCTGGTGATCGGGGCAGGGGGTGCGGGGGATGCTGAAGAAGGGAGAGGTTTGGATATCACTAAATGCTCATTGAACTGGCTTCAATATTGACCCTCAGGGCTTGATTTGACCTAACACAGGGAGGAAGGGCCTTGTCTGAACACCTCCTGAGTCCCTGCTGAGTATAGGAGGGTCCTTCCTGCCGGGTGGGGTCGGGGGGGCCATCCATTTCCTGTGGTCAGGTTCTCTCTCTTGCCCACAAGTCCCCAGAGGACAGGGCCCAGTGTGTCATCAGAATCCAGGTGTGCCCTGCATGGCCCAGAGCTTAATGACCCATACACTTAGACATTAGCCAGAGAGCCTGGGGTCTGTCTTCACAGCCCAAGCTTAGCATGGGCTTCCGACAGGTCCTAAAGGTGCCACCCCGAGACAGTCCATGTCAGGGCGGACATTCACTGATGGCTCACTAGTCCCCAGACCCTGTTGCAAGTGATCTCGGCGTTATTTCATCTGAGCCCCATACCAGCCCCACCAGGCGGGTACTCATTATTCCCATTTGACAGATGAGGAAACTGAGGCTCCCAGAGGGGAAGTGACTTACCCAACATCGTGCCCCTTGGAAGTGGAAGTCATGGGACTGGAACAGTTATCCTCATGACTCCCAAGCCTGGCCTGTGGCACCACCCTTGGAAGATGCCATTTCTCCTGGAGGCCGCTCTCACCTTCACCCTGAGCCGCAGGGCCGGGTAGGAATGCCACCCGGTGCCCACGTCCGCATGAGTGAAGGAAGACTGATGGGCTGGCTTCCTTTCTTTTCCTGGCTTCCCGGTACCAAGTATATATTTTTTCTAATCGGCCCGGCTGCTGATGGTTATCTGGCTTCGAGAGAGAGCGAAAGAGACTTTGTGTCAAATGCTGAAAAATGACTTTCAGGCAGCCTCTCTGTCTCCTGAAAAGAGGTGACGTGCTTGGAGCATACAAATCACTCAGCGCTCGGGCGTCTCGAGGCGAGGAAGGAGTGTGTGTAGATTGTTAAAACCACTCCCGTCCCTTCCCAAGGTCACGGGCAGGCAACCTGGCCTTGTCAGTGCCTGGAGGGCAGCAAGGCCCAGAGAGGGGAGGTGATGTGACCCCAGACAGCAAACCCTGTGGGCTCTGGACCCAGGAGCGGTCTCCTGGATGCAGAAGGTGTGAGAGCCCAACTGGAAGGCTGGCCTGGGAGTCTAGGTCTCCATCAGCCCACAGTAAGCTGTGTGACCTTTGACAAGTTACTTAACCTCTCTGGACCTTGGGGTGCTCCTCCATGTGTATAGTCACACAAACTCTGACTCTGCCATCCACCCAGCCGAGGGCTCCCATGGCCGGGTTTGCCTGGTGCTGACTGACGCTCAGCGAGTCCCAGGCAGTGGGACCAACTAAGATGTCCCTGCGTGCGGGGGAAGAGGGAGAACCTCACAGCACCCCAGAGAGGGACTTTAATCCAGGCTCTGGATTGGGCAGCCTGCTTGGGTCTGAAGCTGGCTCTGCCACCTGAGCTCTGTGACCTTGGGTTTGTGGCCTGCCCACTCTGAACCTCGGCTTCCTCATCTATCAACTGGAGGAATAAGCCCGCCCACCTCATCGTGGGGGGTGCCTTGGTGAAAGCGAAGGGCTTGGAGAATGCCTGGCACGTGTGTCCATCCTCAGCAAGTGTCAGTTTGTCACGATGACTGTTTCCTAGCTGCGCTGACTGTGCGGGTCCCCTCCCCTCTGCAAGCCTTGGTTTCATCATCTGGAAAAAGGGAACGAGGATTTAAAAGATCAAAGTACTAACATGCTTGGCACATAGTAAGCTCCCAATCATTTAGACATGACTCTGGCTCTTGGCAGAAAGATATTTTTAAACACAATTTTAGTTTTGAAGTGTAGCTGATGTTTTGCAATCCTTTGAAAATGTATAACAAAGAAGTATCTGTTGGAATATATCTCACTATCCACCCTGGGTTGATTAGAATGTCCCCTTTCCTGAGTGGCCATGATGGGAATCCTCTGGGGTGGGGGGACATCTGTTTACCAGAGTAAGAGCCCCGTGGAGGTCAGGGCTTGGGGACAGTGCCCAGAGCAGGCTTCAGGGGGTCCCACATGCCCCAGTTTCAGATGCCAGCAGTTCCTGTGCCCCTGGGCAGAGGTCCCACCTGTGTGTCTTCCTGGAATCCTGTGGGCCTGGAGGTCCCTCCGCCTGTGCAGAGCGGCTGCCAGAGAAGGAGCTGAGAGAGATTACAAGCCAGGCTTCTGGGCTGCTGGGGGGACATTTGTCACTTGTCTCCCCATTTTTATCTTCCTGGCTATAAAACACAGAGAAACCACATAGCCAGGCCCTTAAAAATACAGACTGTCTCCAGATGAGTTTGCGATGCTAGACGAGGCCTACCCGGAGCTTCCTTCCTGCTAGAGCAAAACGAATGACCCTCCCCAGGCCAGGAAAAACTGAAGTTAGGGAGCAGGCCAGCACTATAAACTGCCTGGGATCAGGAGAGAGAGCCCAGCATTGGAGCAAGAGCCCCAGACTCGGCGCCAGGCGGAACACAGGCCTGGGCATCGCTTGGTAGCGGGTGACCCGGGGTCCTGCCACCTCCCTCCTGGCCCCACTTAGCTCCTGGGGTGTTGTGAGGACCTAATGAGATCATGGAGGTAAAAAGCTTTGCTATTTAAAAGAATTAGCATAAAAAGACAGTGGGCAGGCCTCTCCCTTCCCCCTCTGCACAGATGGCCACCAAAAGCAGGAGCGTGGGACAATGACAGGCTCCATGGGATAGAAGAGGGTCGTTTGATGGGCTCTTGGTCAGTTCCTTTCCCCTCTTTGCTCTGCCTGGTCCCCCTGCCTGAGTGGGTCCTGAACGGAGGTTGGGACGTTGTGGCTCAGGTATGGGGCCAGATGCAGAGCTGGTGGCCTGTGCGGGGGGAACCAAGGAGGACACTCAGCCAGGAGCATCTTGGAGACAGCAGGAGCAAGCCCACGGGGCCGAGCAGAGGGAGAGCCTGGGGCACGAGGCCATGACACGCAGGGCAGAGGAGCAGACCGGGACAACCCTCAGCAGAAGACAGCTGGTCCTGGCACGGAGGATGGACACAGTAGCAGCTTTCTGGGGATACCTGTCACCTCAGCTCTGGGGCGGAAGGAGGCCCAGGCCCAGCGCGGGTGCCCCATGCCTCTGTGTCTGTAAAGGAGGCAAATGGGCGAGACCTGTCCTTCCAAAGCACATGTTGTAGGGCACAGCTTGGTGAGGCACCCCAAAATGTCGAACAGATAAGCACGGTAAATTCGGAGCCACTCTGGTTGAAGGCGGGGAGGTTGGCGACCCTGTGCCCCATTGATGAGATGCCTGTAAGCCCGAATGCTGCCCCTGCCACTTACTGGATGGGTGATGTGTTTAAATTCGTTGACCTCTCTAAGCCTCTTTTTTATCATCTGTAAAATGGGAATAATGCTAGAACTCATCTCCCCTGGTGAAGATTGAAGAAGACAAAAGATGTGCCTGATCCAGAGTAAAAGCTCCCAAAATGTCCCCATTCCAACCATGCCGTGTTGGACTCACGCCTAGGCGGCCCTGGGACCCCTCGGCTGTGCTGGGCACACACCCTGGAAACAGCTCCCGGACGGCCTGCCTCTTCGAGCATCCTCTGCTTCCAAAGTTCTCCGCATCCCGGCCCCACCAGACTCCACGGGTCTCTTGTTTGGCGCTGCTACCTTTGCATGATGGGGAACTGTGCCTTGTGCTGCCTTCCCTGTGGTTGTGGTTGTGGTAATAGAGCCCAGGGGGCGTGGAAAGCAGCCCTTTCCCTGCTCCTGCGCACCCCAGGTCTCCCTCCTTCACTCTATCTCACCCATGGCAGTCACAGCCTCAATGCTTTATTTAATCGCCTCCATCGTCTGCTCCACACAGGGTAATCTCCGCTTGGAACACATGTCAACAAACGGGCGAAGTTGTATCGGGAGCGGGGCTCCCCTCCCTGCTTTGTCAGATAAGATGCTCCCTCTCTCTGTGCTCCTGCTTGGGAAGCCGCTCCCGTGGGAGCCGATCCCTGGGCAGCTGCACTGTCTGCGGCACAGTAACAGGCAAGGTGTGGGGGCAGAGCGGGGTGGGGGGTCGCAGGGCCAGGGGCTTCAGGGAGCCAGAAGAAGGCCCACTCGTGGGTTCTGCCGCCTCCTCAGCTGGCTAGTGACCCCCAAGACTCTCGTAGCTGTGGGGCGGAGGGCAGGGGGGAGGCTTAGTTCAAATACCGCCTCTGCCTCCTCCTTACCCTGGGGCTCTCTGCACAAGTCACTTTCCTGCTCTGGGTCTGCGTCAGCTCCTAATAAAATAAGAAAAAAAGCCCTCTGCCTCTTATACAAGTGAAGTTAAATGAGATTATGGACATGCAGTTGCCTCGAGCTGAGCAGGTAGATAGCTGTTCTTTTTTCTTTCCCGCCCATATTAGTTTCCTAGAGCTGCTGTAACAAAGTGGCTAGAAATGGCAGGCATTCATTCCCTCTCAGTCCTGGAGGCTGGGAGTCCTAAAGCACAGTGTTGTCGAGGCCATGCTCCCTCTGGAGACTCCAGGAAGGCTCCTGCCTTGGTTGTCCCAGCTTCTGAGGGTGGCCGGCAGGCCTGGCGTTCCTGAGCTTGCCATGGTGCTGCTGGAATCTCTGCCTCTGTGGTCACATGGTGTCTGCCCTCCACCCCTCTCTGTCTGTGTCCAGAGTCCCCTCTTCTTACAAGGACACTGGTCATGTTGGATTAGGGCCCATTGTCACGTTGACTTGCTTACGTCTGCAAAGGCCCTATTTCCCAATAAGGTCACAGGTACTGGAGGTGAGGACTGCACCCTGTTTTCTTGGAGGGGAATACAGTTCACCCCACAACTCCACCCTTTGGCCAAGCCCTCCAACCTGGGGACTGGGGATCCTCGTCACCCTTGGAAACAGCCTCTGTCACTAAGCTTGCCCTGCCTGGAGAGGCACTCGCCTTATCTCATCTATCCCAACACAGCCCCACGAAGAGCATGCTGTTAGGGGTCCCCATTCTGTCCCCGCCTGCCTCACCCTGTTCAAAGGCAGGGAGGGGTGTGTAAACTGGGCATCGTGTTTGCATGAGACGTGGGCCACGCCAGAGAGATGAGCTCTTGTGGATGATACAGTGTCCCTTCCACGCTGACAGGAAGTAAAATTGGGAAAGCTCTTGAGGGATCCATTGAACTGAGCCCAGAAGGATACAGAGGTGAGCAGGGCATTCTGGGCAGAGGAACAAGATCACACAAAGGGCCCGAAGAAGGTGTTCTTGGGTGGCCCCAGGGTCAGTGGGCAGCCCTGGAGGCTGGGTCAGGGATGGAGTGTGTGCCTGGAGAGGACGGAGCTCCTTGGAGATGAGGCTCTAAAGCCCAGCTGGACTGACACCTGGAAGGGTGGGCTAGCAGTACAGACTCAGTCATGTGGGCACTGGGGAGCCAGTGAAGGTTGTAGAGCAAAGGAAATGGTGGGCTGAGCTCAGGGGCTCAGAGAGCTGGTCCCACAGCAAGAACATTTTAAGGTTCTTGCTGAAGCGAAGGCTTTTCTACTCAGAGACACAGTTATCACCGGAATTTTAGAGAGCTAGAGGAGTCTGCCAACCGGAGTTTCCCAGTGGGGCCTGCAGCCCGGATGGGCACACAGCAGCTGCACTGACTGCGCCTTCTGGTCCTGATTTCTTCTTCATGTCGGGGGTGGACATCCGCCTTGGCCCAGAGTGCCCAGGGGCTGAGACCCAGCTGTTCCCCCTCCTCAGGGAAGTAGCATCCCTGGGACCTGTTAGCCTTGGCCCCCAATTAGGGCACGAGGATCCGCCCTGCTTCCCTGGCACCCCTCCCCAACCGCACTTCCAAGATTTCAACTTTTACATCCAAGACTAGGCTTGTCTGGTAGAGGCTCCCAGAAATCAGCAGTGTGACGCAGGCTCCACAAGTCCCAGGCATCCACTTCGTGCCCTATAAGTGGAATCATTTATTTCTGTCTGCTAATCTTGATTAAACCCACCTGCAAATGAGCCAGATATTAAATCCATGACCTCAATCTTCCCTCCCTCCCTGACCCCCTCTCCTGCTTTTCACCCCCAGGGTGGCCAATTTCGTCCAGGAGAGCCCCAAGCAATTGGAAATTTCTATTCTGGGCCCGCTCAGCTCATTTCCCACTGCCGAGCACCCTGCCTGCCTCTCCTGACAGTTTCACTTTTAACTCTATTTACATTCTGGAAAGTATATAAGATTTCTATCATGTACTTTCCTAATGTCAATTTTCCCATGATGAGAATAAGGCTGTAAACACCCATATTTTCATAAGTCTATTACAGTTTGCCGTGTATTCAAAGTAGGTGAGTGATATGCCATCTCGAGCTCCTGGGGCTGGGGGGACTGGAAGGGACTGGAGGGGACTGGAGGGGACTGGAGGGGACCACTGCCACCACGGCCTGGCAGCCCTTCTTCCTCACCTGAACGAGTGCTGTCTCTATTTCTGGTCGGCATCATTAAAACCTATTAGACTGCTGAGTCAAGGGAATAGGCAAACGCCGAAATGGCATGCATAGAGCGGGCATCCCCCAAGCCCTCGTCACCCTGGGACAGCGATGCCTTGGCCTGGCCCACTGGACCCACACTAGGTTGGGTTCTAGGCGAAGGACAGCACCCCGATGCCCGACAGGATTCTGGGGACCATGGGAAGGAACAGGAAACATCAGGTCAGTGGTGGGATTTGAAGTCCCTGAGTTTCTGGGTGGTGGGTGGGTGAGGTTTGGTTGGAGGACCTCAGATGTCAGTCACCCGGAGTTTTCTGACTGATCTCAATTTACCGGGGGCCTTGGGCTTGCACCTGCAGGACGCAGCTGTCACACGGCTCACTGGGGAGGCTGTTGCAGCATCTCAGATCTCCAGGCCCCGAAAGTGCAGGGATGGGGCTGGCTTGCCTCTGGCTCTTGATAAACAGTTGTTGAATGAATGAATGGCGTTTGAATACCCTTCCCTTTGGGCTAAAGGAGAAACATTCACTAGAAGTAAAGCGGCAAGAGTCTATATTAAAGGGGACAAGTTTGGGGTCAGAATCCTGCCCCAAGCCTTTAACCCTTTCTCTGCCTGGGGTAGGCAAACACTTTCTATAAAGGGCCGAATGGCTTTGCAAGCCCAGAGGTAAAGTGGAAGCTGTTGTATGCATACTTATATAACCATTTAAAATGTAATCATCTGAAAAATATTAAAATCACTCTTAGCTGGTGGGCCCTACAGAAACAGGTGATGGTCAGGACTTGGCCCTGGAGGCCACCACTTGGCTACTGCAGCTCTGAGCCTTGGTTCCTTTATCTGTAAGTTGTGACCAATCCTTGTCCTGTCAATGGTTGTGGAGAGCCCCCCACCCCAGATGCAAGGTATCTGGTAGCGTGTGGCACGTGGTAACCGCACAACCCTAAACACTAATTTACGGAGAGGAGCAGGTTCCAGGCACTGCTCCGGGGGCACGAATTCGTGAGCTCCCAAACCCCGGGCAGTAGGCACAATTACAATCTCCGCTTTTTCCATGAGGAAATGGGGTCCAAGTGTTGCGGCCAGTTGTCCAAGGCAGGGGTGGGATTCGAACCTGGGTAATCGGGTTCCAGAGTTCATGCACTTCACCACCACGGTCAGCTGCTCTCACAGTCCTTGTTGCTGCTGTTAAGTCTCATTCCCAATATTCCAACGGCGTCCCAGATCGTCCCCAAACAACAGAAGACACACAGGCTCCTCTCTGGGTGTGTGGTGCGTTCGTTAGTTTCATGCGGCCCCCAGCTCACCTCCTGAGCTACGCGTGCGTGGGTCTGTTGGTTTGACATCTCTGAGCACAGGCTCGGGGAAGAGGGGAGAGGAAGGGGAGGAGGCCCAGGGATGGCGGAGTTGGGTGGGAGAGTTGTCCTGTTCACAAACATGCAGACAGCAGTGCGTGTCTAACTGCCCGTGGAGCAGGAGAACTGGTGTCTCTTCATCCTGGAAAGAAGGGCTCCTCAGGCAGAGCAAGAGCAGGAACTAGACGGGGACGGTAGAAGACTGGAATTCACTGCCCCTTCATGGCCTGCGGTCATGAGGATGGACCAGCTGACCTCTCCAGGCTGCACCCTGCCTCCCCGCGGAGCTGGGGGTGCATGTCCTCCAGAGAAACCACTTCATAGGTGCCAGTGTCCTCCTTACAGTCTGGCTGCTCAAAACCCCCCTTTAAATTTTGTTTACAGTGGGCTGAGGTTGGAGGTGCAGGATCTGAGAGGATTTACAAAAGCTCACTAGTCTGGAGAAGTTTTAGGTTATTATGGTGTTACTATTGAGAACTGAGAGCTTGTGTCCCCAAAATCCACGTGCCGAGACCCTAATCCCCAATGTGTTGGCATTAGGTGAGACCTTGGGGAGTGATTAGGTCATGAGATTAGAACCCTCCTGAAAGGGATCGGGGCCCTTGGAGAGCTGCTTCATCCCTGTACACCATGTGTACCACCCAAGTCTACACCAGGAAGAGGGCCCTTGCCAGACACTGCACTGCCGGCACCCGGATCTGGGCCTTCCCAGCCTCCAGAACTGTGAGAAGTAAACTTCTGTTGTTTCTGAGCCGCTCACTCTATGCTGCTCAGTAGTCCAAACTGATGAAGACAGAAATAAATGGAGTCATTAGCATCTTTAAATCTAAACAGATTAGAGAGCCAGTTCCAGAAACCACAGAACCAATTCAGAAAACTCATCCTTAAAATTCTCTGCTTTTAGAAGAGGCGTCAAAATCTGTATTTGTGCTACGGAGAAACAGTATATAAATACAGTTTCCGAGAGGCTGAGAAGTCCCATAATGTGTGCCGCCTGCAAGCTGGAGACCCAGGGTGGACTTTGGTCCGTGCCCAAAGGCCCGAGAAGCCCGGGAGCTGGCGGTGTGAGTCCCAGTCCCAGTGAACAAGACGATGGCAGGAGATGTTTGCAGCTCAGCAGCAGAGCCCGTGCCTCTGTGCAGGCTCTCCGTGGGCCGGATGCTGCCCACCCACCTTGGGAGGGTAACCGCATTTACTTAGCCCATCCATTCAGATGCCTCACAGACACACCCACAAATAATGTTTAATCTGGGCACCCCACGACCCCTTCACATCGGCACCTAAAGTTAACCCCCACGACTAGGCAGGAGAGGGTGTGCTCTGACCTGTCCGGTGAAACTGGGATCGCAGAGTTGTACTGAGAAGTTGGTGGAAAGAGAGAGAGACAGAAAGAGAATGGGTGAGAATTTCAAAACAGGAACGGCGACTTTCTCTGAGTGGTGGTTTACAGGAGGGAATTTATTGTCCTCTACAATTACTTGTATCATTTTTTATTTTCTGTAATAAACATTAATCTTGACATCCCCAAAGGGAGAAGTCATTAAAGATAAAAATATTGATAGGAGTGGGGCTGTGTCTCTCCTTCCAGAACCCAATGGGAAGTTACCTTCTCGGTGGAAAAAACCACCGTGTTTGTGCAGGGGACATTTGTCATCCAGGTCTTTTCCAGACTTCCTCTTATCTTGCTGACAAAGAGAAGGATGGAGGGGGGGCCCTGCGCGAGTGAAGCCTAGGGGAGCGTGACTCAAGCAGCCGTTGTAAAGGGAGGTAATCACAAGGATAGGTTTGGGAAATGAAGTACAACGCTGGGTCTTGTCACCAGGAGATGCCACCCGAGCAGGTTGATTCTGAGCTCTGCCGAAACCCTGGAGCCCGGGTTGAACTGGGGACAACTGACTCAAGGTGACTTGCGTGCAGGATTCTAATTAAAATGTAGAATCAGCCCTTACCGGTGTGGCTCAGTGGGTTGGGTGTCGTCCCGCAGAGGGAAAAGCCACCAATTCGATTCCCGGTCAGGGCATGTGCCTGGGTTGCGGGTTCGGTTCCCTGTTGGGGCGCATGCGAGAGGCAACCGACGGGTGTTTCCATCTCCCGTCAATGTCTCTCTCTTTCTCTCTCCCTTCCCCTCCTTCTAAAAATAAATAAATAAATAAATAAATAAATAAATAAATAAATAAAACCTTTTTTTAAAAGGGGGCGGGGGAATGGTGAAAAGAAGCATACGGGACTAGTCAAAGAACATGTATGAACGACCCATGGACATGGACAAGGGGCTGGGGATGGACTGTGGGAGTGAAGGGTAGGCCGGATAGAGGAGGGTGAAGGGGGTGGAACTGGGACAACTGTAATAGAAAAAACAAAAATTAAAAAAAAAGATTTTCTTTATAAAAAAATGTAGAATCAAGTTCAGGGAAACCATGAGTGCGAACCATCAAGGATTAGGGAGGTGGCTGCTGGGTCCGACCTGGGGCAGTTCTTGCTCTGTAAGGTGATCTGTTGTGACGTTGAATGGGCGTGCGGCCTTGTCCTTCTTATTAGAGCAGTGGATGGCCCTGTTGCAATGCCCAGCTCATCGTGGACACTGTAAAATGTCCCTGATTCCCAGATGCCATTCCTGGTGCTGGAGACACCACAGCGAACAAAATAGACAAAGTCCATTCCTCATGGGGCTGACCGTCTAGTCAGGCGTGGTAGGAGGTTGTATATAACTGATAATAAACAAATGGATAAACGTAATCTCTAGTGTCGGGCAGAGGAATGGTGCTATGTACAATAAAGCTATTTTAGGGACAGAGAGCGAAGTTAGGTGGAAATTTTAGAGAACTTCTCACTGGGTGGCCCAGGAGGGTGTCTGTGGTGCCGTGACAGTGAGCAGAGATCAAAATGCAATGAGTAGACAAGCCACATGTCCAGCTGGGATGAGAGTGTTCCAGGAATAAGAAATAGTGGGTGCAAAGGTCCTGGGGTAGGAATGAGCTTAGGGTGTTTAGGGAAGAGCAAAGAGGCATGTGTGGCTGGAAACTAGTGAGCCAGAGGGAGTGGTAAGAAGCGAGGGTGGAGTGAGGGCCAGGGGCCAGACCGTGCCAGTCTCCTGGACCATAAGAAGGCTCTGCCTCTCACTGTCTCTTGTGATGGGAGCGCTGAGTTCTAGAAGCAGGGGAAAGGCACGGTTTGATGGATGCTTCAAAAGGACCTCCTGGCTACAGTGATCTCAGATAAACATCTCGTATTAGTGTACTATGGCTGCTCAGCAGATTACCACAAACTTAGAAGCTTAAAAAACACCCATTTTTCTACTCTCGTTGTCCTTAAGGTCCAAAGTCTAAGTAGGCTAGACTTAGTTCTCTGCTCTGGGTCTCACAAGGTCAAAACTAAGGTGCAGGCTGACAGAGCTCTTATCTGGAAGCTCTGGAGGAGAATCCAGAGACATTCTAAACTCATTCGGGTTGTTGCAGAATTCAGTTCCTTGTGGGTGTAGGACTGAGGTCCACGTGAGCTTGCTGGCTGTCGACCAGGTCGCTCTCTGCTCCTATACGCTGCCCATAGGTCTTCTTCAAAGCCAGCAAGGGCATGTGGAGGTCTTCTTGGAACCCTGAATCCTTTCACCTACACATTATGATGTATGGTTTGGCCCTGTATGCGGGAAAGCTATCGGGTATGTGCAAGCCTGTAACACGGCACTTGAAAATACGGAGACATAAAGCTGACATTACCATTCTCCACTGTACTCTTTTGGAGCATTTATTAAGCACTTCTGTATTCCTAAGAGTGTTGTGTATTATGGAAGGATTAAAATAACAACAACAGCAGAAAATTTTGTCTCACTGGGGAGCTGAGACTAATGATACAGGAAGCAGGCAGTGGATTCGGTAAAAATACAAGAGAGCTCAGTGCTAAAGGCACAAAGTGGGAAGAACCCGGCTGGGGTGTGATTCTCTGTTGACGCATCTCCCACCAGACCAATCCAGAGCTCTTTTCAGGTGCCTGGCCCAACAGCTAGGGCTTCAATATTTATGAAGCCCGTGTTTCATAAATATTTGCCCAGTAAGGGAACACATGAATGAATCAATGGGCTTCAGTTTTTCTACAACAACAACAAAAAAAAAATAGGGATATTGTGAGAAGATCGGACATGGAGGAACGTGTACACTTGATAAAAAGGAAAACGGGTTCAAACATTGGTGTCATTTATTCCAGGGAGTGTCAGGGGTTGGCTTTGACCTGCCTGGAGGTGAGAGATGCGGGGAGAGATGGGGGTGGGGGCACATCAAAGGCAAACACGTGGCCGGCATTCCTCAGGGATGCCCCCGTGGGGAAGGACAAGGGTCCCAGAGGGCTGGGTGGGCATACTAAAGGCAACTCACGTTTTTCAAAACCCAACAGAGGACCTCTCCCTGCTTGGAATTGGCTCAGGACAGAGATTGGTTCTGCCCTTGAGTTGTCCCTCGGGTCTAGGAATGATATTTTCACCACAACAAGGGGCTTTATTCATAGTATCTTCAAACTAGAAGCCACCTAAATGCCCCTCAGTGCTAGAAAGCATAAACGAATTGTGGTATTTCTTATAATGGAATGCTATGCAGGAAACCTTTTTTTTTTTTTTTTTAAAGCACACACTACTGATAAATGCAGCACGTGGCTGAATGTCAAAAACATCATGTTGAGAAAAAGCAGCCGACACCAAAGGGCATGTCGTGCACGATTCTGTTTCTATGAGGGTCAAGAAGCAAAGCTAACCTATGGTGGAGAAGGCAGCATACAGGCTGTCCTGGGGGGGCGGGGGGCAGCTGATGACGGGCATGAGGAAACTTCTGGGGTGCTGGCAATGTGCTATATTTTGATCCGGGTTGGTGGTCCCTTGGATGTGCAATGCATAAAAACTCATTGAGTTATTCACTTGAGATTTGTGCACTTTGCTATAAATCATACCTGTAAAAAGAAATGGAATCGTTCCGGCCATCAACCATGTATCGGGTAATACATTAGCACTGTACGTCTGTTATCTTTAATCCTGGCAGGTAGGAGGTAGGTTTCAGGGTTCCCACTTCATAGATAAACAGACCAAAGCCTCCTTTTCCAAGGGCATGGAGTCAGGAAGGGGCAGGGCAAGATTCCAACCTGGTTTCATGGCCCCGGGATTCCTGCCCTTTCTGTCAGAAAGGTGGCTGGTCTGGGGTGGGGCTGACCCAATGCTGGCTTGCACATAGTAGGCACACCATTGTTTTCTAAGTTGAACTAGAGGTATCTAGTTGTTGGAGTGTCCCTTCACTATGCCCGGGTCCCAGGTGACAAACTGGCCCCAGGCATGCTCTGTGCAACCTTTGCCTAGAGGCTCCATGCCCCTCTGTCCTCACTAGGCCGCCTTGGACCCTGGAGGATGGAAGTAAAAAGCCTCCTGCACACCCCCCGGCCTCACCCCATCCCCTTGCTCCCCACCGCAACCCTCCACTCAGTGAGACATCTACAATCTCGACCTTGGCCTCCAGCAGGAAGAAGTTAGATGGTGAGCAAATCAGGCCCAAACAGCCTTCGGGTGACTAGCAGGCACTCTATAACTGAGCAACTGTAATAGGCTGATGTTTATCTTGCAGAATGTGTGCGTTTAATAAAGTATTAATATGAAGACCAGATTGCTTCTCCTGCCAAGCAGGCAGAGCGAGATTAGCAAGGGAGGAGGGGCCGGCTGCTCCCTGGGGAGGGACAGCCCTGGAGACTCTCCTCCGCGAGCTGGGACTCCTTTGCTTTGCAGAACAAATCCGTTCTGCAAGGGTGACTGTCAAAGAACTTTCTCCTAGGAGTCTCCTATCGTAACAGCGAAACAGGTCCTCGAGGCTAGGAAAGAGGCCCTCGTGGAGAGAGCTGATCCATTCTGATGGCAAAGAAATTGGAGTGGAAGGCGGCTATTAGGCACCGCTGGGGTGACGTGGAGGGAAAACTTTTCAGCCCTCTACATTCCCGGCTTCTGATAGCTGGCCCTGGTGTGTGGGGGCTCTCTCCGTCTCCAGGGCCTGGGGGCTTCTGAGGGCACCATCATATTTACCTTCTGGAAGTTTGCTTTGCTCTCTTCACTGCAGTTTCTTAACTGCAACACAACTGACTCTTGAGGATGGATAATTCTTAGTTGCGTTTGTTGGGGGTCGGGGCAGGGAGTGTCCTAGGCATTGTAGGGCATTTTGCAGCATCCCTAGTCTGTCCCCAACAGATGCCAGTAGCATCCCACCACCAGTTGTGACCACCAAAAATGTCTCCAGACACTGCCAAATGTCCCCTGGAGCTGGGGCAAAAGTCATGCCTGGTTGGGACCACTCTGCTTCTATTGGACTGTTTCTAACAGCTGGTGGAATGCCAGTGAAGACTATCGCTGGGCCAGCGAGGCTGCTATCCTGATCCCCGAGCTGCCGGGCTTGACGAGTCTGCACTTAGGGACTCCTGTTCTGCAAAATTAGCCCATTCCCTAATCTATCAGTGGGCAAATTCTGTCACGTGAGTTTATTTAAAACGGATGCAGATCTGGAGAGCAAAGCCACACTTCCTTCAGACCATCTCTTAAAATAATAGGTTGAAGGAGACAGAATTGTCACTGAGCAAATTCCCTTTGCACATTTCCATGCCCTTTGGTGCCAATGTGAGAAGATCCAGTCTTGCCCTGGCTGGTATGGCTTAGTGGATTGAGGGCTGACTTGTGAATCAAAGGGTCACCCGTTCGATTCCCAGTCAGGGCACATGCCTGGGTTGCAAGCCAGGTTGTACGCAGGCAGTGCGTGTGAAGCAACCACACATTGATGTTTCTCTCCCTCTCTTTCTGCCTTCCCCTCGCTCTAAAAATAAATACATTTAAAGAAAGAAAGAAAGAGAGAAAATCCAGTCAAATGTGGGCTGCCTTTTGGGGAGAGAAAAATAAAAGACCAAAAAAAATGAAGGATTCCTTTATTGTGCCTTTAGCATCTGAGCTCAGTGATTAATTCTTATATGCTAAAGGACTTCTGTGTTTGTGAGGCATTATTATTTCATGGAGACCTATTTTAAATTGCATTTTTTTCATTAAGTCGCCGCATTTTACTGATTAAGACCAGTTTATAATCTAGCTTAGACTGTGTTCCTTGAGTAATAACTATTTTTCTTTTAAAATATCCCTTAATAACCTTGCATCCATATTTTAAATTTTATTCCAAGTCACAGAAGCCCCCCTGTTGTTGCTCCTGCGCCTGTCCCCATGATTCTGAGGCATGTCTGAGGATGCAGGGCGGCCGGACGGCTGCGCGCTGCTCCGAAACTCTCCAAGAGGAGACAAAGCCGCCTGATGACGGACCTCTCAGCCTCGGCCACTCCTGAGGCTTATCTGAAACAGCCAACAAAAAATGAGCCAGGAGCCCCCGCAGCTTTCTAGCAAAGTCCTTAAAGCAGTCTCGCTGGTGGAACGGGGTGGGGGGCATAGAGAAGTGGGGTGCTGAGGCCGGGGAGTGACGGCCAGGCTCCAGGTCCGCCCTGTCCCCATGTGCCAGGCACTGTGCTAAGCTCCTTGCCTGGGCCACCCCCTGCATCCACGTCCCCCATGCTACCCATCCTACCCATCCCTAGAAGTAAGGGCCAGTACCCCACTTGGCAGAGGTCGACACTGAGGCTCGGAGCAGTCAAACAACTTCCTCAGGGTCACTGCGGTAGAGTCAGAAGCTGTCCCCAGGTCTGTCTGGTCCCCAAGGTCAGAGCTTCTCAGCACCGGTGGTGCCTGACAATACCCACATACAAGGAAGGAGGACACCGTTTCCGATCACTCCTCTGCTTTTCATACCGCTTTCCTCGCCTCTTCTCATCTCGTCGCCACCATTGCCCGGAGACCTAAGCACCATGCGCCCCCTTCTCCGATGAGATGACTGAGGGCCAGACGGGAGCAGGGGACTTGCCCTCTGTGTTTATAGCAGTACAAGGAACCCAGGTCCTTGGCTTCAAGGTCTGGGCTGTTTCCTTTCCTTCCTGCCACTGCCTGTGACTCTTCCAGTGTTGGCTGCCCCCCGGTGGGCCGTGTGCTCAGAGGGGTCCCTGCAGAGGCCGTGGCTGGCCAGGGCGCCTCACGGGCATGCTGCATCATGCCGCTCTCTCAACCTCCTTCCCTCCCAGCAGTTCCAGCTGTTCTGTGGGTGCAGGGCTGACATGGATATAAGGAAGTTGCAGTCCCCCTCACCTATACTCAAGGACACAGAGAAAGTTCTAGAGAGTGGCAACAGGCTGTCAGATGAAAGACAGAGACAAGTCCATGGTGTGGCAGAAGGGTCACAGGGCTCTTCTTTAGGACACCTGGACCTTGGTGTTAAAATTGCTTGTTAATCGTCTTTGTGACCTTGGCCAAGGCCCTTCCATTCTCTGGGCCTCAGTTTACCCACCTGTATAACAAAAGCCTTTTAATTCAAGATCTGAAGTCCACTTCCTTATGATATTCTGTGATGGGGACCATGGTTTGGGAATCCATGACAGTGTAGCCCGACCCACTGATTTATTTTGTTGCTTATTTATTCATCTGTTCACTCCCTTTTTTCCCCACGAAGGACCTAGTGAGTGTCTACTGTATGCAGTATATCGGTAGACCAAGTGCTGTAACAAAGCATTCCGAAATTTCAGTGGCTTAACACAATAACATCTTATTTCTCACTCCTATTACCATCTGTCAGGGACCACGGGAGGACATCACTCATGCTGTCATTCAGGTACCTGGGTTCTTTCCGTCTTGTGGCTCCGCCCTCTTCCAGGTCCTCAGAGCTCTCTGCATCCAGGCAGCAGGTGGAGAGAGGGGGTGTGGGAGGTTTCTAGGGGTCATGCCTGGAAGCCATACCTCGCCTCCCCACACACCCACCAGGATTTAGTCACATGCCCCCCCCCCAAACTGCAAGGGAGGCTGGGAAATGGAGTTGGGCTGAGTACCTGGGAGGAAAAGGAAATGGAGTTTGGGGAGCACACACGGCACAGAGCAGGCCCCAGGACAAGCAGAGTCTGAGGGTGCAGATGGAGACATGATTGGCAGTCCAGCATCAGTCTCCTGCAGGAATCTTTGCTTGTCCCTAGTCACGTCACCTTCCCTTGCAGACATCTCAGAGGCAAGAGTGCTGACTGAACAAATCCTCCCTTCTCTGGTCTCAGTCTCTCCCATCCGAAAAATGGGGTGAAAAGTGCCCCGTGCTGGCTCTCCAGGGAATTGGAGGAGCATCAGGTGACCACAAAGGGCCCAGAGCAGCCTCCTCAAGGGTTCTTATTAATAGCACAACCACATCATTATCAATAATGAAACACAAATTAATAAGAAATAAATAAACTCATGATAAATAATACATATGCCATGAATAATACATTACTACTACAAGGCTTTTGAGCATCTATGGCCTCTGACAGACGGGAATTTGATTAGCTGGCTGCAGATCACAGAGGGGGTATATTTCAGAAGAGCCTGAGAGATCGGGACAGGGGATAGAGACCTGAGAGTGGCAGGCACACCTCCCTGTGAAGGCTGCGAACTGTTTGAGGTCCCTGGTGGCCCCGAGCCGCACTGACCTTCTGCTGGGGGGTGAGAACCCGGAGTGAGGGCAGGGCCTCCCCATGGCTCACACTTCAGGTGGGAAATTCATTGTCCAATAAGGAAAAAAAACCCAAAAAACAAAAAACAACCCAGCGCCAACAGAATGGGATGTTATGGCCAAATGGCCAATGTCAGGCCCGCTGAACATAGCTACAGAATTTATTTGTTCACCCACAGATTCATTCATTCATTCATTCATTCATTATGCCTTCAATGCCAACAGTGGCCAGAAGCATGTTAAGCACTAAGAGTGCAGCTACTGAGATGTGCCTTTGGCCCTCCAGGAGCTCATAGTCCATGGTGATGGCAGAAAAAGGTGTCCCCGTGCCATGTGTGAGGACTGTGGAAGGTGCTATGAAAGGGTCCCTTAACCCAGGGTTGGGGGCGCTGGGTACAGAGTGGGTGTTAGGAGAGGCCTCTCAGAAAAAGGATATCTAAGCTGACTTTATGGGTTCATCAAAGCCGTGGGGGTCAAGTAACGGCGGGTATATCTAGACAGAAGGACAGCACCTGCATAGACCCAGCAGCCGGATGAAGCCAGGAATCTTTGGGGAGTTCAGGATGACAGAGGCTCAGTGTGCAAACGGCAGAGGGACAAAAGGTGAGCTAAGGAGGAACAGGCCACAGGTGTGAGAGGGAGGGGGTTGGACTTCGTCCCAAAGGCAGTGGGAAGGCAAAGAAGGACTTGGATCCTGGTGTGAGCTCAGTGCCCCAGGCTGCAGTGTGATCCACAGTAGTCATGTGCAGTGTGTCTCCATGTGGGTTCACGCATGAGTTTATTCACACAGCACACTGGTGGAGCACCTCTCATGTGCCTGCCAAACATCGTACAGGGGCCTGGAAATGCACACCAGGGCCCTGACCTTCAGAAGCTCCCAGTCTGATGGGGGAGACACACAGAAAGAACCGTATGT
Source organism: Desmodus rotundus (assembly GCF_022682495.2). Lineage (NCBI taxonomy): Eukaryota > Metazoa > Chordata > Mammalia > Chiroptera > Phyllostomidae > Desmodus > Desmodus rotundus. Next base: position 10,338,843 of record NC_071389.1, read on the forward strand.
TATATTACAACATCATGCGGACAGGCTGTTGCTGAGATGTTCACAAGGGGCTGTGAGCTGAGAAGATGGAGTATCAGACTCATAAATCAAGGACAGGGTGACTGTGGCTTTGAACCTGAGAGGACATGTGAAAATTTCCCTAGGTGAACTCCAAGGTGAAAGGCATTCCAGGGAGAGGAAATGGCACGGGCGAAAAGAAGAACCTGAGGTCTGGAGGGGCTGGGGGAGGGCTTCCAGGTGGCACAAATACAGTGTGAGATTGAGTTGGAGAGGCCAAGGGAGGCAAGATCATTAGGGACCCAGTTGGCCATGACAGAGTCGGAACTTGATCTTGAATTGGAAGGCAATGGGGTGAGGAAATTGAATAGCATTAGCCAGAAAGGTGGCGTCATCATATTTACGTATGAGAAACGCCACTGAGACTCCAGTGTGGTGGGCACGTTGGAGGGATAAGGCTGGAGGCTGTAGTCCAGCGAGCCGGCTGTGCAGGGTCCTGGGGAGGACCGTGATGGCCCACACCAAGGCTGGTACAGAACTATCTGAGAGGACGATTGGGTTGTCTGGGAGACAGATGAGCTGTTAGCTTCCCCTCTTCGCTCAGAGGCTTCCTTGTCTTAAAAGCCCCCCTCCACGCTCTGCCCACCTCTCACCCCAGTTTCTACTAACAAGAAGGTGATGGCCGCAGCACCTGTTAGCCCAGCATGGAAGGGTGTGTGTCAGAACCCTCTGTACCTGACTGAAGACATGGTTCCGGTAATTGGTTTCTTGTAATAATATTTATTATGATAGTAATTACGCAGTGCGGGGAGCCCGGGGAGGCTGTCATTGGCGCCATGCTCAGTATTTCTCTTCGTGCGGTGGGCTGACCTTTCTTCTTCACGAGTGATGGTGCGTGGAGCTGTGTGTGACGTGCAGATAAATCCTAGACCCCCAGAGGGCGAAGGTGGCGTGAGGAATGTATTGACCCTGACTCCCAGGGTGACACTGGAAGGGCCTGATACCCAGGTGGTGGAGCTGATGCCACCTCCTGACCCTCTGTCTGCCCCAGGGCAAGGTTTGGTGTGGCCCACGCCCAGGGGAGAGGGGTCCTTGAGCTTCCTGCACCATTTCTACATGTCCAGACACAGAAACCCCTGTCCTCAGGGAGCTCCTACTCTGATAGCAGACACGGCCCCTGCCCTCTGAGAGAAAGCTGGTGGTCTGTGGCTTTTGATTCTTCTCTAGTTACTTTGTATCAACAAGTGACGGCTTGGGTGTCACAAGACAGGCACTTCCAGGCCAAGGTAGCTGTCCAGAGCTGGGTTCAGAGGACTGTGTGTCACAGATGCGATAAAACAAATTCACTCACTTAGCCTCCAGTCTTTCAAGGTCCTGGAAAAGTTCTCTGACTCATCTTTCTAGCCTTCTTAACATCCTCCACTGGCTTTGAACTTGTACATGGCCTCCACCATCAGTCATCCTGCTGCCCCTTGTGGAGGTGTTGTGTCCTGTGGGTCTAACCAGTGTCTGCCTGATTCCCCTATACCCCGAGCAAGATTTCTTGTGTTTTTCTGGGCATCGAACCCCTCTACCCACTCCTGTTTCCAGCTTCTCTATTTGGAAGCAAGGGGTAGGGGGCTCCCGTAGACTGGGAGAGGAGGACTAGATTCAGAATCAGTGGTCCCCCTTGCCAAGCCTGGCAGACGCCCAGTTTCCTGCCCCAGGGCCCTGCCCTGCAGTGGTTCAGCAAGTGCTGCCCTTGGATTCTGCTGCTTCTGTTCATGGCTCTGCTGCTATGGTCTTTGCTGTGGCCAATGTGCTGTCTGCCGACTCACCATTGTCTTACATTCTACCATCCCTGATGGGGCGGCCACTCACCACCCAGTGCCGATGTCCCCTGTTGGATGGAGTTCTCCTGTCTGATCTCCACGAGAGGCCACCGGATACTCCAGGGTGGCACCAACATCAGTCCAAGCAGATGTGGTCAGACAGGAGCATCAGAAGGCACCTGAGGCCAGGTTGGCCCTTCAGGCTCCCTGGGACAAGGCCTGCAGGAAGGAGGTGCTTCTGAGAGGGCCCCTGGGGAACCCCACCCACTCTGATGATGGAAGGGCCTGGGGACAGGCGGGGTTCATTTGTTCCTGCCTTCACCATGGCCTCCGGTCCAGGCACCGTTCTGGGCACACGGGTAACGTGGAAACAGTTCGTGGCCTGTACACGGTGAATGTGCACTGAGCGCCTCATACAGGCGACACCACTGTGGCCTAAGTGGTAAGAAGGGCGGGGTGTCTGGGACTTTGATAGCCTCCAGAGTCAGGGAGAGCTTTTCTGAGGAAGGGAGATTGCCATTAATTTTTGAAGGATGAGCAAGAGTTACTTGAGCAAAGAGCAAGGGCTTGGGACAGAGGGGACACCTGTGTTAAGGGCCGGAGTCAAGAGAGAAGTTGCCTGGGAGGAAGAGGAGAACACAGCAGGACTTAGATGGGGTGTGAGAGCTGGCCGGGACCGGAGAAGCTGGAGAGCTGGGCTTGGTTGGCCCAATCACCCCAACAGGATCTGCGACTTTTTCCATGGAGCCCTGGGGAGGCCCTGGAGGCCCGGAAGGCTGGGGGTGTGCATTTTAGGGAAACCACTCTGGCTACTGGTGAAGGATGATTGACAGTGTAACTGGATACACGAAGGCCAAGGCCAAGGCAGACCCTGATCCCGCAAGTGGCTTCCTTAACCACCCTCTGCTGAAGACCGCCGAAGGCCCAAGCACCAGGCAGAGGCCCGCATTCGCTCGCTCAGTCCTTACAGTTGCCCATGGGGCCATGGTTACCCTTGTGATTGAACTAGGTAGAGAGGTGTGAGTTACCCAGGGCCATCCATGGGCCGTGGTGGGATGATAACTAGGGTGACTAATTTGTCTTAGTTTGCCACCCTTGTCCCAGGAGATCCCTTGGTCCTGGGCAGACTGAGACACCTGGTCACCTTGATATAAGTTGTATCTCTTTTCACTGCACCCCTCCCATGGAAACCCTCGTCGACTCCTGCCCACCCATAGGGCCAGACATGAGCCGGACCTCTAGAAACAGCCCCTCCAAGTGGGGAAAGGGGCGGAGGCAATGCTGGGACGGTGCCAGTCGAGCTTCCGGACAGAGGAGCTATTTGTCATCGCCTCATTGGGAGGGCGCCTGGTTCCTACATATTGCCTGCAATTCTGCTAAATGTAACTTAACGGGAGAGGCATAAACGCTGTCAGAGATAGAGGCGAGAGCAATGGCATCGCTCGGGATAATGAACTGCTTAGTTAAGATGAATCTGTGCCATCCCTGATCCTGCTTCTCGATACCGCACTGGGGGGTGGGCGGGTTATGCATCGAAGCTGATTGGTGGCAAATTCAATGCTGAAAAAGACAGACCTCTGTCTTTAGCTGGTGCCCGATTAATTGGCAGACTCACACTTCTCAGAGAGATGGCATTGAGTCATATCAGAAATAAAGGTGGGGAGATTCAGGCTCAGGTAACAGCTGACATGGGATTGATCGGAGCTGGATGGTCCTAAAAATCCAGTTCATCCTCATTTCACAGATGAGGACACTGAGGCCCAGAGAGAGGGACACCCTGCCCGAGGTTCCAGAGCTGGTTGGCAGCACACCTGAGACCAGAACTCACCCACTCCTGGCTGGGAGATGAGCCCATCTCCGCCCACCCCTGCCCGATCAGCTGCCCCTTCCTACTGGCCCGGAGGCTGGATACAGGGGTCCTGGCAGCAGGGGGCCATTTCGGATCTCCTCTCTTTAGCATTCTGTCCTCTGCCCTGGGGGAAGGACTCCACCTGGCCTCCTGGCTCTGATCCCAGTCCAGATGGCATATGTGTCTGGCTGAGCCGGCCATGTCTGAATCTTCTGCTCTCTGACCAGCTTCCAGAGGTCAGGCTCCCCCTTACCCCCTTGACCCCAGACCTTCCTTCCTCACTAGACAGTGGGAAGTAGGAGGGAGTAGAGAGCTGGGGGTCTGGGAGACATGGCATCCCCTCGCCCTGCTCGGGGTACCCAGTGGCCTGTGTGGGCAAAGCTCATGGTGAGCACAGCCTGAGGACATGCGTCCCCACATCGGTCCCTGTGATTGTTCCCATGGCCACATCACAGGTGGGGAGACTGCATCCCATGGAGGCTTCATCTCTTGCCCAGGTCACCACTGAGTGAGTAGTAGAGCAGGAAACTTGAAGCAGGTAACTGACTTGAAATTTGCTGGAGGCATGTGTGTGGGAGAAGCAAGGAAAGCGAAGGGGGTAGTTTTCAGATAAAGAAGCAATGCCGGGGATTTGGAAGATGATGGGATTTTGTGAAACAGCAGCTGGAGGTTTGTCAGTAGGACCTAGAGAAGAACGTTCCTGTGTTTTCCTTTTGCAAAAAACCCCTTGACCGTGAACCCTTGCTGTCCCCTCTCCTGTGTGTGTGTCTGTGTCTGGGAAGGTGATTTCTTACCTGTGATCCAGGTGTTGATTGGCACTGATTCAATCCTCGCCTGGTGTGTCTGTCAGAATAGGGCCTCCCCGCCCCCATCTTCTCCCTTCCTCCCCAGCCAGAGACCCCTCCTCCAGGCTTGAGGCTTAGAGCCCACACATGGCCGGAGGCCTTAGTCTGGAAGGATCTGGGGGCCCACAGCTCATTGTGAGGCCCGGATATCCAGCCCTGAGGGAGTGGGCGCCGGCTGCTGTGCCCAGACCTGTCTGCAGTCTCCTTTGCTCTGCGTGCAGTTCTGGGCCTGCCCTTCCGGCCCCTGAGTGGACTCTCCCGCCCCATCTGAGAGCCAGGCCTCCAGTGTAAAAGCAGTTGATGGAGTGGTGAATGGGGGGGCGGCTACCCCCAGAATTCCCGTATGACCCCAGCATGTTGCGTGACTCTTCTCTGGGTGATAGTAGGAGGTGGTGGAACAAGATTAGGTTCAAAGTTGGCAGATCTGGGTTCAAATGCCGGGTTTGCTGCTCACGCCGCGCAGTATTGAGCGAGGCACTCTGCGGCTCTGAGCTGCAGTTCCTCCTGGGACAGGGGACTGCCCCCAGGGTGGTGTGGGGATCGAGGCTGTGCATGTAAGAAAGCTCAAAAAGCAGCACTTGCCCAAATCGGATTTTAATAGTCTGTTGATATTAATGGAACTCGCGTTCCAGAAGGAGAGCAGATGTGCAAACAGACAATTACACTCCAGTGTGACATACACAGCGATCGCAGCATCGTGTGAGGTGTGCACTGGTTGTTGTGTGAGCCAGTGAGAAGCCAGGAGCAAAGGCACTGGGAAAGCTGGAAAGTGCCGAGAACCAGGGAAGGAGGTTTAACCCTCAGAGCCACAGCCTCTGTCAGTCCTGGGGGCTGAGAGGGGGAGGAGCCTCAGCCAGGAAGGGTTCCCCCAGTCCTCCACCCACTGTGGCTCCAAGTAGGGACCTTGGGAACCAGTGACACGGCCACTGCTGTGTCATCTTACAGAGGTGTTTCCTGATGTTTGCGCCAAAGCGCTCTAGCAGAACAGGGGCAAGGGGTGGTCAGCGGGACTCAGGGTCCTGCAGCAGGAGCAGGTGCCTCCTTTAATTTGCACCCCAGGAATCTCACTTGCCCCACCCTCGTCATGGTCCTGGCTGTAGTCCAACAAGGATGCTCCACCAAAGATGGACTCCAGGGTGCACAGCAGCACCGAAACGTGCCCTGCCAGAGCCCAAGTCTGGAGAATGGCGGAGCGCTCTGAGCCCATGCCAGCTCCAGAGCCTTTGCCTGGGTGCTGTCCTCTGTCTGGAATGCTCTCCCCCTAGATACCTGAGCGGCTCACGCTTTCCTTTTATCTGGCCTCTTCAGAATACCTTGTCCAGAGCCACCCTCCCCCTGTTCCTCTCCACCGCTCTACCCTGATTTACACTATCACTGTCTGACGTGTTTCCCGTCGTGTGTTTATTTCTTGTCTGCTCTGCTCCATGAGGGCAGGGCGTGCCTAGCACAATGCCGGATATTGAATAGATTCTCAATAACTATTTTTTCATGAATGAAGGCAAGACAGGAAGAAGGAATGAGAGAAAGGTTCTGGAAGTCTCGGAGGGAAGGAACATGTCTAATTTTGTTTAAACCAATATTTCACACACTTAGTTGATGGTAGAAATGTGAAGCATCCGCTAGGGGTTCCCCATTCTCTACACACCCCGGGAAATGCTGTGCGATGGCTTCAGAACCACCGCATTTATGCGCCCACCAAATCCTCCTCTTCTGCTGTCCCACCACTGTGCGGTGGGCTGTCCTCGGCTGCCCGCTTGGCACGCCCCGGTGAGTCCCACTGCCCCAGACATCTGCTACTGCCATTATCGCCCACTACCCAAGTTCAGCCATCCGCCCAACCCCTCCAGACTCTCCCCTGCAATCCCCTGTGGCTTGCAACAAGTGGTGACTCATGGCTAGCACCCCCATCCCTGGCCCACCTCACATGCATGTGCCACCTGCACCCACCTTGGGCTGCCTGAGAATGTGTCCTTCCCGCCTCCTTCTGGTGGGAGGGGCCCTTTCCTGGTCTTGAGCTGGTCAGCCCTCTGGACTCATGCTGCTCCACCAGCTCTCAGCTATAGTGTCACAGGGGAGACCCCCAGGGGAGGACGGCCCCACTGGAAAGGTGAGCCGGGGGTCAGCTCCAGCCTGGGAGTGGCAGCCGATGGGAGCAGGCCCTGGGCTCCTGCCGTGGCCCCCGAGCAGCACGGCGCCTCCTCCCCAGGGTTGGGTGTGAGATGTCCCTTCCCTCACCTTGCCCATCGTTAGAGCCCATAACTAGCATGGCGGCCATAATGGTATAGAAGGCCGGGGTTCGAACTGCACTCTGCCACTTACAGCCGTGTGACCTTTGGCAGGTAACTTGGCCTCTGTTTCCGCGGTGGCGAGTGGGAATTGTATTTGTTCCTCTCCCCTGGATGCCATGGCAATTACACGGGTGAGTGTGTATTAAGTGCGTAGCCCGGTGCCTGGCTCAGACTGGGTGCCCAGAATGCGAGCTGTCATTGCTCTTTCACTCCAGCTTGACTTGCCCCAGAATCCTCCCTCTCACTGGGGTTCATGCCCCTGAGGGCAGCCTCCTTCTTTGTCATGGTTTGGGACCTGGCTAGGCTTGGGGACTTCCCTGATAGTCCAGGCTGGGCAGTTCCCCCTGGAACCACCTGCAGCACCCCCATCTGTGCCTGCTCAGAGCGGGTGGGAGCAAACGCTGTGGCTGAGTGGGTGAAGAAAGGCGGAGGCAGAAGACCGGTCCTTCCAGTGGGTTCTGGGCACTGCTCTCCTGGGCCACACGGCTCTGGGCTCCCTGTGAGCTGGACTCCCAGCCTAAGTTAGAGGCTGCCCAGGGGTGAGCCGCACATCTTACCTCCTCACCCCAGGCATTGGCACCGGAAGCCACGGACCACGGAGCTCGAGTCTGACTTCAGCTTCCACATCGATCCTCCCAGGGTCGATTTTTGTTTTTGTTTTTTCTGCCCTGGAGTGCTGTAACCATTAAGTTCCAGGCAGGGGTCAGGCCCCTGGGCTCGATCTGCTCGGGTTGCCTGCACAATTGAAATCCCCGAGCCCATCCTGGCTAGTTTTCTCATTAAGATGATTGGACTGGATTGACCCATTAGATCGATGGCTGGACGTCAGCCGGTGGGAAGCCAATCAGATGAGCCTGGATGATGCACCTGGAGGTGCCCCACCAAGCTGGAGTGGGCGCCCAGCCCTCTCGGATGGGGATCTGGGAGGCAGGGGAGAGGGTCAGGGGCCTCACCTGGCTGGACTTGCTGTGGAGGCACCAGTGTATCCCCAGTGGGGCATGGCACCAGGGTAAGGGCCCCAGGGACCGTCAGGGACAGCTGTTGGCGAGAAGTCAACATCTGGTGCTCACAGAGGTTTGAGTGTTCTTCCCAGGCAGTCCGCCCATAATCACCTCCCCCCACATCACCACCCCCACGGCCCAAGGTTGTAACTGCCTCTCCCCTTGGGTGGCAGGGGGTGTGCAATGGGAGACTTGGGGTCCAGGAAGCAAAGAGCAATTCCCCAGGGCTCTCCTTCCCTCTCACCAGGAGTAACTTTGTTGTGATGCTGGCACTGGAGGGATATGGGCACCTAGAACACCGCATCCTGGCGTGGATTTCACAGCTGCACAGAATTGCTGATGACGTTTAGGGAATGGCTGAGGGATCCGGAGTCCACTAGGTTTGGAAACGCGAGAGCAAATGCATTTTAACGTGTTCATTTCCTACAGGGCCTAGCGGGCTAACACATAGCGCGACTCTGAAAAGGAGGGGGGTGCGGGTAGAGGTGCAGTGTTTGACCACAGACAGGTTTCTCTGGGAAATCTTATAGACATGCACCGAGGCACTGCCCTCAGTTTCCAGCAGATCTTACTTTTCAAGAGGAAATTCACCCCAACAAGGTTTTCAGGATTGGAGGGATCCACGGGAGCCAGGGAGGTTCCCAGAAAGGGAGACATCAATGAGAGGGAAGAAGAGATTGGTGAGCCCCATTCCGGCTCAGTCACTGATCCCATAAGACTACAGTGAGAACAGCGCCCCCTACGGTTGTGTTGTCTCTCCCCGCCACTCCCCACCCAGCCTCAGCCAGCCAGCCCTCCTGATCGGCTTCTGGCCTCACCTCCCCATTCTCCTTTCTCCCTAGGCTACTTGACTGTCAACATTGAGCCTCTCCCACCCGTGGTGGCTGGTGATGCCGTGACCTTGAAGTGTAACTTCAAGACGGATGGTCGCATGCGTGAAATCGTGTGGTACCGGGTAAGTCACCACCCCTGTCCCCTCCATGCCCATAGCCAAGGGGAGAGTCCCCAGAACCTGTCTGGAGACCTTCACAGGCTTGGCTATGTCTCAAGTGCTAATGCACCTCTGGGCTGTCCTGTGCCCTCTGCCAGGTCTGCATCCTCCACTGAAACCCCCCTCTGAGACCGCTTTGCTCGGCCTTTTCTTCTGCTCTCTGGATCCGTCCTGTTCTGGTCTCTTTGTGCCCCTACCATGATGCTATGCCCAGGAAACCCCACTAGTACCGAGTGGGCTTGCTAAGGACACCGTGGGCCCTGGGTGCGGTGTAACAGCCAAGAGATGTTGAAAGGTGGACTTTCAGGCAGGAGGCTTTGTGTGGAGAGAGAAGGAGAGAGAGAAACCAGGACAGCTTCCTGCCTTCGTAAAAACCAACTTACAGAGCTAGTCTGCCTTCTAATTCCATTCCGTATAGGACCAGTCCTGGTGTGTGGCAACCTAAATTTAGGTCTGAGAAGGGACCTTGTTAGAGACATGCAGCTGCCCACCTGCCCAGGGCCCAGGGCTCGGCAGCAGGAGGACCAGCTCATGGTCTTGGGCACAAGTGTTGGTCTTTTCCGGCCCTGATAGAACCCTCTGTGTGTCTGGACCGGGTACCCCAGGCTGGTCTCTCTTTGCCACAAGGGAGTCAGGGCTGGCTCGGCTCCAGAGAAGGTCCAGTTGTCATTGACATTCTTCTTTGCAATGGACGTGAGGTTTGCACACAGCAAAGTACCGCCATCTTGGCAGTGGGCTAGGCAGAGACGCCCCTTCCATGATTTAAAACAGAGGTTGGCAAAATTTTTCCAGGGAGGCCCAGAGAGTAAATATTTTCCTCTCTGGCGACCATATGGTCCCTGTCACAGCCACTGAGCTCTGCTGTTGTGTGAAACAGCGACGGGACACGTGTCGACAGAAGGGCGTGGCTGGGTTCCACTAAAACTTTACTCATGGAGGCTGAAATTTGAATTTCACGTGTCACAAAGTACTCTTAAAATTTTTTTTTTCAACCATAAAAAGGTGAAAAACCATTCCAGGCTTGAAAGCCATACAAAAACGGGTTGTAGGCTGATTTGGTCCAATTTCGGTCATAGTTTGCTCACCCCTGATGTAAAATAGCATTTCTCCACTTGATCTTAGCCAAAAGGCCGAGAAGTGATAAAATAGCATTTCTCGAACCCTTGTAAGCTGCGTCAAATGGAGCTGCTTTCTATGGAGCAGATGCATCCAAGGACAGAGTAGGGGCGGGGTGGGGGTGAGAGAGGGAGCGGGGCACACGTTGGTGATCAGGCATCTAACACTGGTTCCTCTGCTCCTTTAAGCTCTGTCCGCATCCACGGGCAGCACGTGGCACCTGCTGGGTCACACTGGCCCTCACAGCCCTGCCCCAGAAGTGCCCCCCTCAGTCTCCTTCTTACTCTTGGTCCAGTCTTGCTTTGAACCGTCCTGCCCTTGCACTTCCCTCTTGCAGTTTTGATCTTTGATTCATCGTTTGCTGGTGGCTGCTGTTTTGTCGCCTGTGACCTGGGCTCCTTTGAACCCAAATACTTGTTCTCCGTAGCCCATCCCACCTATTTTCACCTCTGGGACCCTCCACCTGAGCAGGCCAGGCGCCACAGGTGAGGGCCTGACTTTCGACACCCCGCAGGGCCCTGGCTTTAGATGAGGTTTGCATCCTGGATGGATCAAGGGGGCTAGAGAGAGTTGAGGCATATGTTAAGTAGTGCCATGGACTGAATCGCTAAGAGGCGTATTTACATGCTATGGGAACTGCTTGGCTGACACACGCTGTGAGCATCTCATTAGCACCTGGCAGAAGGACTGGGATAAATTAACTCCAGCTCACTGCTGACGATGGGAGATGGGACCGCGTCTCTCCCTCAGCCATCCATAGAGGGGACGGGAGTAGGGGTAGTGGAAAACCTGCCCAGCTGGCAGAGAGAACCAGGGACACCCGACGGGAACAATTAATGGGAGTGAAGGCGCCAGGGAGCTTGGAGACAGGAAAATACCTGTGGGCACCTCACTGCCTTCCCAGCCCTTGGAGCAAGTTCGAAATCAAATGTCACCGTATCACAGCGGTGACAATCTCTCTGCAGAGGTCACTGCCAAGGTTGGGGAAATGCCAGTGCCAGGCCCAGGTGTAGGAAGCCAGGCAGGCCTCCACGTGCCTCAACTCCACGGTCTCTGAGGATGTGGCTGGGGCTGGGGCAGGAGGAAAATGCCCAGGTTCCAGTTCACGTGGAGACTTCCGCTCCCCTTCTGTAACCCCAATGCTGAGAGCCCGTTTACCCCATCCCCCCACCCTTGCCTGTGATCACACTGATTGCTTTAAGAGTCTCTTAAGGGCGTCAGGCCCTTCATATCAGGCAATGGTGGGCTGCACTAATCAATTTATTTTATTTCATTTCACATCCTTTGACTGAGGGCCTCTGGAGGGGGGTATGCAGATATATGCAAATCACATGTAAATTGCCCACTGGAGCCAAATGCTTGGGCCCTTTCAATTCTGTAGCTGGACTGAGGTAGTAGCTCGGCTGACTTGGGAGTCTCCTGGGACCCAGGCGAGCCCCGAGTGCCCTACGATGGTGAGGATGGAGTTGGAGGATGGCAGAAAAATACGGGGAAATGGCTCCTGGCTGCCAGCTCCCTCTGCCTGCTGTCACTCTGGCCTTTCCTCTCTGATTGCTTCTTTTCCCAAGGAGCCAACTGAATGGAGGGAGATAAGAGCCTACCAAGATGGGGGCACCAGGAACCATGGCTGGGCAAGGCTTCTGGGGGAAGTGGGATAAGCAGCCTTAGGAGCCCAGGTCTCCTCTGGCCAGACCCCCCACCATGCTTCAGCCCCCTAGCCGCACCCCCCAACGGGGAGCTGCCGAGCCAGTGTTGTTTGTTTTCTGTACATGTGTTTGCCTCCCCAGCTTCCTTTCCTCCTCCTTCATGAATGAGCTTACAGAGCCCAGCTTGGAAGGAAATGAATAGATTACACAGGCCCAGCCGGGGCTGTGTGTCCTATTCCTTTAGAAGGGAAAAGCAGGGCATTGTGATGGGGCCACCCCTGTCCGCTCAGCCCAGTGGGCACAAAATGGACCAAAAACATGTGTAAAGCCCAGCAGCCTTCCCTCTGGTCCTAAAGACGTTATCTTAGTAATGGGGTCACCCTGAGCTTTCAGAAACTTAGCGAGTGGATTGGATTGTTTGGGTAAATTGCGGAAGCTGATGAAATGGTCTGAAGCAAAAGGGATTGCCCTCTTGGGGTTAACTAAACCTCTGTCTGAACATTGGGGAAAGTCTTGCCTTGTGGACCCCTTGGGAGTGGGGTGGGGGCAGGGAGAATAGGAGGAGGTGGCCTGGGTCTGCACCTTGGACACTTTGCCCCATGGCCTGGCCGGTCTGTAGAAGATGCCAAACTATAGACTCAAGAACATGAACTTGACCAGAGCCCCTGAGTCCGTGTTGTCCAATGTGGTAGCTACTGGTCACACGTGGCTGTTTAAATTTAAACTATACTAAATCAAATCAAATTAAAGGGTTTTTCCTCAGTCAGACTAGCCACATTTCAAGCACTCACTAGCCACCCATAATTAGTGGCTACCATATGGAACATTTCCATCAGAAGTTCTCCTGGACAGCTTACTGCAGATATTCGAAATATTTTTTATATGGCCTTTGGAATATACTGTGCTTTCCTGTCACATGAATACTAGTGAATGGTCACTGAGCCAGCTTGCCAGGAAAACCAGCTCCATAAATTGTTTTGTAGCCTGCCATCATCAGATTGTAGGGTGTGGAGGGGGTGGGACGATGGATCATCTTCTCAGAAGACTTCTTTGAAAACATGTCAAGAGCTTTGTCAGGCCCTTAAAGTTCCGGGTATCGCAGTGGTCTGCCAAAGCCCTATTCAACTGAAGGATGTTTCACAGCCCTTTCTCCATCTCCTGATGCTTTCTCCTCTGATGCACGGGTTCCTCTCCGAGTTTTGGGTCTCCAAGGCCCCGTCTTCCTATCTCAGGCCCATAGTTCACCTTCTTCCCTAGAAAAATAACAGTAGCTAATAGAGTAGAAGTGCAATTCCGGACTTGGCCAGTAGGGGACTCTCACCTAACAACCCAACTCCCCTAGCGTGCACATCAGGACTTGCTTCTAGAAAGCGAATGATAAATAACATCCTCTACTTAATCATTTGTATTCGTTTACACTTGTAATTGGAGGCTCATTTAGTAATGCTGCTAATACTAATCTGAGTGACTAACATTTGAGCCTTTACTCTGCGGCGGGCCTCCACGACTACATTTCGTTTTCCTGTTGGCACTGAGAGGTAGGTACTATCATTGAGCCTATTTTTTCAGATGAAGAAACTGAGACGAACCAAAGAGACTATCTCAGCTCATGTTGCCATTCCTGACTTTTGCAGAAAGTTCTAGATACTCCGTCCTCTGGGACTCCTCTGTGGGGGTCTATACTACAGCTCCTATCTCATGTCAAAACACGTGTCTGCCCACTGGGCTGTGAGCATCTCGGGCACAAAGGCCAAGTCTTTTCCATGCTGTGCCCTGTGAAGTATGCCTAGCAGTCACCTCAGCAAATTTTTGTTAAGGGAATAAATGATAGAGCTGTAAATATAAACGCTTGTACACATTTGACTGATCACGCCATGCACTTCTGTTTCCGTGGCCACATGTGTACAGCTGAGAGCGTCGTTCTGTTTGAGGGTGAGTGTGAGTCTTTGAATACTCAGGGGCTTTTGTGGAAGATGAAAAAATGGAATATTTCCTATTGGGGAATACTGTCTAAACTCATTTAGTTGGAGGTCATCTGCTCAGTGAGCAGAGCCAAAGGTGTGTTTATATCATAGAAATCCATTAAACAACCACAGAGAATCATGGGAGTTTAACCTTTCACAGTAGCTTTTAAGATCTCACCTTTGCTTTGTCTCTTTCCTCCACAATTTGTTTCAAGAGCTGCGCTGGGCTCAGGTTACAAGGCCATAGTGAAGAGAGCCACGAAGCGAGATAAGGAGATCCACAAACAGTGATAATGTCCCCACTTTCAGGAGCCCCTTAGCTTGTCTCTTTCACCTGGTGGGGAACATGTGCCTGGTGTTTGTTTTGTGGTGCAAATGCTTCCACCCCAATGCTGCCTGGCCACCCAAGCTCCCACTTTGGGGCTCTGCTGGATGCCTTTGCAGTGAGAGTTTATGACTGTTTGGGACCATCAGAGAAAGGGTTGAGACTGGAGGCTGGGAAGGGTGCAGAAAGAGAGAGGACTTCGGCCTCAGAATACCTGCATAGGAGTTCAGGGCATATGACTTTGGACAGTGGCCCAATCTTTCTGCATTTTGGAAACCTCATCTGAAATTGGACCTGAACACACCTCCATGGTAGACATAAATGAGGTAATGTCTGCAACCAAACAAGCCAGGGCTTGGCTCATTATGGCACTTCGTCAATAAACGGTAGCCATTGTCCTATCACGTCTCTTGGTAGCTTAAGGGATCCCGAGAGGAAAAGTATAAAACAAAAGTGGAAGGTGTGTTCTGGGAAGATCACCAAGATCAGTCTCCTTGAATTCCGTCCCACCTCCTGCATTCTCCAAGGCAGGTGCGCAGGGACCACAGTGTACGCTGGTACTCTCTGTTCCTACGGGGTCACGCTGGTGAACCCATTGGGGTTCAATCTCTGGCACTGTCATCACACAGCTAAGCCTTTTCAATGGATCTGAACTCTCTATGAAGCAAGGAGTTATTTCAAAATGGCTTTACTGGCATCAGCTCTCCTAATCTCTGTCCTTGACTCGGTCCTTTTGTTGTCTGAAACAAAATAGAAGACAATGATTATAAGGGGACATTACAGCCCGATGACGTCATAAAAGCAAGTAGGCAGATACGCCCTTGGTAATGAGTGCAGGCCAGGGCCCAAGTTCTGGAGTCCCGAGCTGGACCCCCCCTTTGGCCCCTCTGGCTTGGAGCCCAGCATGGCAGCTACTCAACCTGGCTGCTCCTTGCCGCTCCCCTGGACCCACATCCTGATCTTGGGCTCGAAGGTCTTACAGCTCCAAGATCTGGAGAAGGAAGGGAATAAGGAAGAGAAGAGATCTTCTTCGCAGAGCCAGAGCCAAGCAGGCCAAAGCTGTCTCATCCATCTCCTGACCCTGAGCTCCGGAAGGTCTACGATGAGCGATGTTCCGTGCCCAATCTTATCCCACCAGTCAACAGCAGAAAGAGACTACCAGAGACAGGGTCTGCCAAAGGACAGTTGACTGTAAAAAAAATAAATAACACATAAAGGAGAAATAAGAATAAACTTGTAATTCCATTGCAATTCTTTTATTCCATCTTCAGCCATAGGTTGTATCCCTTCCAAACCCATATCGCACAGCTCCTCCTTCCAGGGATGGACTAATGGGAAAAACCTTAAGCTCCCCCTAGAGGTAAGAGTATGAATTGCAATTATTTCTGTCCCCATCCTTGGTCTTTAATGGAAGCTTGGTTGTAAAGGGGTTGCCCACTCCGACTGCTCTTTAGAATTTTCAGAGGGACCTGTAAAAATGTACTATTGGCTGAGCCTTATCCTACAGTTATTGAGTCAGAATCTCCAGGATGGGAGCCTCAGGGTGTTTGTTCTTTTAACCAGCTCCCTCAGGGGATTGCAATGCCCTTGGCCCAGCCAGGGACCAGGTTCTGGTGTTTGGGAAGCTGATACATGGAGCTGCTCCATTCATTGATTCAACATTAACTCAGCACATAGTTACCAGTCAGATGGTTCTAGGAACTTGAGGGGCCACACCAAGGAGCAAGACAACAAGATCCTGAAGTCATGCATTTGACCTTGGGGGAGGAGTTAAAAAGAAACAAACAAGAAAATACCAGATAATGACAAGAGCAGTGCATATAGGGAAAATAGGCTAATGGACTAGAAAGGGATTGGATGGTCAGTGCATATAATTAAAATAGGCTGGTGGGATAGAAAGGGATTGGGTCGGCAGGCAAAGTCTCATTTAAACCAAGCTCTCAAAGGCAACGAAGAACCCGCCATGCCAAGGGGAGGAGGAGGTGGAGTGCTCCAGGCTGAAGGGGGAGCAAATGCAAGAGACCTGTGTGG
This sequence comes from Desmodus rotundus, assembly GCF_022682495.2. Lineage (NCBI taxonomy): Eukaryota > Metazoa > Chordata > Mammalia > Chiroptera > Phyllostomidae > Desmodus > Desmodus rotundus. The sequence continues at coordinate 10,354,707 of NC_071389.1, forward strand.
GGAACAATCTTCACATGTTTGAAGAACAGAAGGAGGTCCCAGCACATGGCCAGAATGAGCCACTTAAGAGATGAGGTGAGACAGACGGGGAGGACTGTTCACGCCAGGCCCTGTGCTCGGGCACCTGGACCTGGAGTTATTCTAAGGGCAGCTTTGGAGGGTTTTATGCAGGGAAGTAGCAGGTCCTGGTTTATCTCATTAAAAGGTCACTTCTGGGTACAGACTGAATTGGGGGGGAGGCGAGACTGGAAGCAGAGAGACCACAGTACAGGCAAGAGGCGACAGTGGCTGGGTGAGGACTAGGATGGTGGAGATGAAGGGAGGGAGAAATCCTGCTGTGACTTGCAGGAGGCGTTTAAAGGGCTTGCTAACGTGTGTGGAACGGGTGAGGTGCAGGAAGGGCCCAGGATGACTCTGGGCTGTCAGGCTTGAACAGCTAGGTGTGGGGGAACCGTGCTGCGGACCGAGACTTAGAGGAGAGGAGGGAGGAAACTGCTGGACAGGATTCTCCGTCAGCCATGCCACCTTCCAAGTGGTTCTGACACGTGGCGATGGAGCTGTCAGAGCGGCAGTGGAGGCTACGATCCAGAATCCTGGGGAGAACACTGATGCTCGGGGGTGTCAGAGTAGGGGTGGATTTAAAGCCATGAGCCTGGATGAGATGACCCAGGGAGGGGGGCAAGAGAACAGCACCCAGTGCTGGACCCTGGACACTCAAGATTTATAGACAGGAAAATAGACCAGCCAAGAGACTGAGAAGAAGCAGCCAACAAGATATGAAGAAAGCTAGGAGTGAGGAGTTCTAGATCCCAAAAGAGAATAGTCAGCTGTGCCCCGTGCTACAGGGAGGTGACTTAACATAAAAACAGAGAAATGGCCATGAATTTGGCAACATGGTGCCCTCTGGGGACCTAGATAAGAATAGCCTTCTTGGAGTTAGTAGGGGCAGAAGTCTGGCTGGAGTGAACTGAAGGAAGTGCTGAGACCAGCTGTGGCATGGCCTTGAGGTTTTGACTATTAAAAGGGTTTGACCTTGAACTTCTAGACAAACTTTTTGAGATAGGATAAAGACAGAATTGCTTCTATTTGGCTCATCTCCACTTGCATGTCCTTCATAAGCTCCCAAGTACATTATCTATTCCAAACTTCCCCAGCCTCGCCTTCCAGAGCTGGTAGCAGCCTTGCTTTCTTCCTGCAGACGTGAGAGTGGCTGCCCAGCGAGTTTAGGGGATTCTAGAGTAAGTAAGCTATGTATTTGGTATCTGGAAGAAAGATCTCAGCTCTACCACCCAATGAATTCAGTGGCCTTTGGACCACAGCCGGTCACACAACCTTCCTGAGACCCTGCTTGGTGTTGAACATGGTACTCGGACTGGAGTTATGAAGAACAGTGGGCCCACTGCCCCCGGGGGGAGGTTCCAGTCCAGCCAGATGTCATTAAGTTGTAAAGATCTGTTTCCTCGTCTGCTCAATAAGCGTGATGGACTTCCCCTAAGCCTCTCACAGGGGTGTGTGTGAATCAAAGGAGGTGCCCTACAGACAAGTCCTTCCCATCACCCACGGGCGGGCGCCAGGGAGGTAGGCTTCGCTTGTATTACTTCATCTCTCTTTCCCTCCTGGCCTAGTCTTACTCATTCTCTCCTCTGCAAAGCCTTCTGACCTGGCTCACCAAGACGGAATTAAGAGATCCTCCTGCTAGCTTCCCTCAGCACGTCGTCCGCGCTTCGATTAGAGAGCTGTCACCTGTGTTTCAGTTAACAGTCTTGTCTTCGTCTCTGCGGCTGCATTTTATTTATCTGCTTATCCAGTGCGTGTCGTGCCATGGTGCCGGCAAGCCCCGGGCCAGGGTCCTTATGTGGGGTCTCTGGATCCCTAAAAAGTAGGTGGATAGGCTTCTGGGGGGTGCTTGAAACCCCAGCAAGTGAGCCCAATGTTTTGTGTGCATTTAGTGGGGGGAGAGGGGCTGAAGAGTCTCAGAAGGGTCTGTGACACCCTGAAAAATTCAAGAGCAGCAGCAGCAGACGCCCAAGTGAGTGTGAGTGTGGAGGGCGTCACAATCGCCACTGGGGGCTCATCACACCATGCTCAGGATGGCCCTAGGAGACCAAGGGGCTGTGAGGCCACCTCAGAAAGTCTGTGGTCCACACGCCTTCCGGGGACCTGGGGGGACATGGTGCTGCGGCAGCCTTGGGTGGGAAGAGCAGTGGGGGAGGGGATGGGGCGCAGTGAGGCTGCCTTCTGCTGCCACAGGACGGTCAGCAGGGGTGTGCCCTTGGCGGCGAAAAGGAGATAAGAAGAGAAGAAAGGAAAGGCTTGCTTTAGTGGCGCATCATCATTGTTCTTGGCACATGGGGAGATATTTTGACCAGAGAAATCCATCCTCTTTTGGGGAATTAACATCAGGTTTCTGATACTGGCAATGAGACCATTTCTCTGCCCAGAGGCTTTCATGTGGGGCTGATAAGAGCTCTTCGCTCCAAAATTGTTGAGATGGGGTGCCAACAGTTGTCATGGACACCCAAATAACAAGATGTTCTATTGGCCACATGTGGACTCCACCAGGAATGAGCTGACCCATTGGATAGTTGTGAAAGACACTGTGGACTGGCAGCTCGTAAAGGTCAATGACTTAGCTCACTCTGGGGAGCTTGTCCTCGCTTAGCAAGTGTGCAGAAGAGAAGAGTAGGGGCCTGGAGGCAAAATGTCCTGCTGTGTGATCTGGAGCAACTCACTTCCCCTCTCTGAGCCTCAAGATCTTCATCCATAAACTAAAATGGTGAAGTGAGATGGTCTCTATAGAATGTGTTGTCTCTTTCCCACTTTGCAGCCAACCTCCCTCCTTTCTTTCCCCCCAGAGGACCCCGGGCTGGGGGCAGAGGCTGGTGCTTCCCTGACAGGACATTCCCTGGGGTGAGACTTGCACAGTTCATCAGAGACGGAGCTCTGGCTTGAAGTGCTGTCGCGGCCTCTGAGCCAGTGGACTCCGGAGCTATATTAAGCCCAGAGTGTGATTTCCAGAAGACTGCCTGACTTAGCCCTGCTGGGCTTAAATGACAAGGGGGCTGACTTAACTTGTCAGAGAAGGATTTAAGGTGAACTTCCACTCCAGCATGCCAATGTAATAAAATAACACGACTGAAATGAAGGATGTTTCCCAGAAGACCAGCTCAGAATCCTCCACCCTCTTCAGTCCTTCCTCCTCCTTCTCTCTCCACTTTTCTGTGTTGGGTGGGTCATCCTCGTGGGAAGGGCGAATGTGTCCTCTCACCAGGAGACTCAGAGATGCCCACAGGAGTCACACCGTCTCCCTGCTGCACACGGGCACAGCCTGGTGCTTTTCTAAAGAGCACACATCTGATTGTATCGCCTCGGGGTGGCACCACTCTTTATAAGAGCTCTCAGTACCTTAAGACCCAATTCAAGGTCATTGGCCCAGCATACAAGGTTGCTCTTGATTTCTCCAGCCTTCTTTTCTACCACGTTCTCAAATGGGCTCACCACTCGAATGGTCTATTGGCAGTTCTCAGAACTGCCAACCCTCTTTCCCACCTCCACTCTGATGCATATGCTGCTTCCCCTGCCTGCCACGCCCCTGTTGAGCTCAGACTTGCCCTCCAAGGTCAGCTGCGGTATCACCCCCAGAGACCTTTCCCATTCTTCCCCCCTTGCATCTTCTCCCTCATGCAGCTGCCATGACCCAGGCTGGCTTTGTTTCTCAGAATGCTCTCAAAACACTCAGAACTCTGCCTTATGCCTTGACACACTGGGCTCATGGGTTCATTAATGCAGCAGCTATTTCTTGAGCACTTATTATGTGCCAAGCTGGGAATAGGGCACCGAATAAGAACAACCTGGCCTTGTTTTTATGGAGCTTATAGTTAAGCAGGGGAACACGTGTGACATGAAAGATTGTTAAATAAATGCTTCCTTAAGCTGTGTTAGCTTCCCCCAAATGAGTGGGTGTCTGCTAGCTGAGAGCTCACAACAGGGCAATTGTAGTCATTGCATGTCTCTCCCAGAATGCAAGCCCCTTGTTGGCAAGGACTTGGTGTCCTATTAGTCTTTGTATCTGAGCACATAGCTTAGAGAATGAATGAGTGAATGAATGAATGAATGTCTTATGTGGTTGTGAGGGACATAGAAGTCAATTCTTAGTTGAGGAGGTAAAGAATTTTCTCACAATTGAAGCTTTTCAGCAATGGATGGGATGTCTTAGGGACTGCTGAGAGTGTCTAAGCAAGTGTCACAAATGCAAGGGAAAAGACTTCTGGTGTCCTAGCCAATGTGAGCCCAGGGCGGGAAGTTGCTGTCCGTGTCAGCTCTGGAATTCTGTGCTGCAGCCAGTCCAGCTTCCCAGCAATGGCATCGTGGCAAGGTGGGGATGGCACATCCAGCCAACTCAGCTGGCCCCACACTGAGCATGGGACACCAGGACCCAGAAAGTTCTGTATTCCCCAGGAGAGGGGTGATTTTGAGTGTTCTGGGAATCAGACTCATGTGGGGCCTCCCCTTGAGTGAACATTCAAAGGAGATGAGGCTGCAGACACCTGGAGCCGAGAGAAGGGGGCGAATGGGAAGGAAGCTGGTAAGAAAGACTAGGTCCAGAAAACCACTGTGCAGCCAAAGGCCTTGGAAAACACATCTCAGTCCAAGTCACCTGCTTGAAGCCCATCAGCAAAGCCTCTCACTTTTCAGAGGGTACAGACCCAAATCCCTGGCATCGCCTTACAGGGCCCTGCCTGGTTTGGCCCCTGTCTGCCTCTCCAGACTCATTGCCCTGTGTGCTCGCATGAACGAAGATGCTATGGGTATTTGGAGACCTCAGAGAGTCATAGCAGGGGGAAGAGGAAGGCCTGGGGAGGGGCATAAAGGGCCCTGCAAATGGAACAGTATCATTCTCATTTCAGAGCCAGGAAAACTGAGGTTTGGCCAGATTGAGCAACTTACTCTAAGTTATGCTCCTAAAGAGTGGTCAGGTCAAGCCTTGAACACTGCTGTCCGACTCCAAAGCAATGCTCTTGATGTTAGACTCCTTTGAAGGCCATCAGTGCCATGCTGAGGGGTGAGAGGGGTTTCCCCTTGAGTGACAGGCAACCCAAGGGCCAAACCCTCAGGAAGGCTGAACTCTGGCTTGGGGAGCCTGTCCCTTCCCTGTGATCATTGTTAATGCCATCACTGTAGTATAGGTCAGGTGCTCGGTCAGGGATATTATAAAATCACCTACTGAATGCTCATAGAGACCATTTGATATTGGTCCTCTCGTCCACTTTAGAGTTGGGGACACTGAGTTCTCAGAGAGGCAAAGTAACTAGCCCCAAACCTCACAGACAGTAAGGTGGGGTGGTATTTGTACACCAGCCTGTCTGACTTCCCCTTACAGCCCAACCTTCTCAGCATCTGTCCTGGTCTGCAGAACCAACAGGGGCTGTCCAGGTGCCCCTGTGGGCAGCTCCGCAGTCTCTGCCACCAGGCATATGTAGAGAGGTCTGGTGGGCTGGCTGTCCTCATTATCACACAGCTGGGGCCACCTGTCTGCAGAGGCAGTACACAGATGCACTGTCAGGGTCAAGGGGAAACCAGAGGGAAAACACAGCTTCCACCCTGCAGAGAGGACACAGGCAGCAAGGTTCACCTGCCCTGACAAACACACACAGTCCCCCTCCCCTCCGTGCCCCTCCCTGCATGCTCCTCTCACACCGGGCGGCTGCCCAAGTTCCTTTGGTGAACGTGGCAAAATGTTTGGTGATATCGTATTCTTCAAACCATGGCACACAGCCCTTGGGAGTCTGTTACTGAGGGAGACGGTGGCCTGGATTTGTGGCAAGTCTGAATTGGAGACTATGCTTTAAGAAATGGAGTTTTATTATTATTATTATTATTATTATTATTATTATTATTATTATTATTTTGCAAGGTGGCAGAGTAACTCAAATGAGTCTAAACATGTGTTGTCAAGTAGTGGTCCTTGGGGGACCTGCTTTAATGGTTATAATAATCATTTTAATTGGCACATTAATTATACGTGAGCAGGTGCTTCCCAAATAATTGAAGGTGTTGGAAAGCTGTTTATTTCTTTAAGTGGTTTAAACATTCCCCTTTAACCCTGTTTACTTGGTGAATATGAAATCACACAGGGCCTGTTCTTTGGAGACAGAGAGATGTGAAGCCTGGCTGAGTGTGTGGGCTCTGAATTGATGAGGTCTCTAGTTCATGCCTTCAGATTCCTTCATGTATAGAACTAACACCTACAGAAAACCATGCAGGGCCCTGGGGTGTAAGGCAGAGATGCTGTCACTACCTCACGCTCTGCTGGGAGAGACAGATGTGAAAGAGACAAGGAGGAGGAGCCATCACCCTAGTCTGGAACTGTTCTGGAATGAGGAGGGGGAAGAGGGCGTGGCAAGCAGAGTCAGGAACAGGTGCAAAGACCCGGGGGTCGGCCCATCAAAACCCTATTGGGTGCTGGTGAAGGATGAGAGGAGGAGGAAGAGGGACCCAACAGAGCATGCCAAGTCTGGGGTCACACGCAATGGAGCTTGGATTATACTTGGAAACATTCAGAAGCAAAAAAGCAGTAGCATCCATTTTCACAAGTCTCTAGACCCCTCCCAGAGGTGTCTGATAAGCATCTTCACCTTAACTTGGCCAAAGTGAAATTCTGTGTTTTTGCCCCCAAACCTGCTCTTCCCTATTCTTCCCCATCTCAGTAAGTGGCATTGTCATCCACTTGGTGACTTAAGCCAAACACCTAGGGATCCTTCTTGTCTCTTCCCTTCCCTAGTCCTGCCCCCCTGACCCCCCATCTTTTCCATTTGGTCAGACCTTATGCCCTGAATCCACCTGCTTCTTCCCAGCTCCCAGTCAATGTCTCTCTCACCACCGAGAGTTCGCAGCCTCCAAACTGCTTCCAAACTCTCTTCCCCGACCAGTGTCCATGCAGCAGCCAGAGTGATCTTTTAGAAACAAACCAGGCCAAGTCGTTCCTTAGCTTTGACTAATACTTTAGAATAAGCCCCCCGAGGGTGGCTCTGGCCCTGCCCCTCCACAGTCTCCCACCACCCCAGCCTTGTGAGTGGTCTGTAAATACCCCCAGTCCGCTGCTCCTAAGAATCCAAGTTGGCCTGACCAATTCCTGATGTGCAGAAGCTTACAGTGGTATTTCAAAGAAGAGCAGCCTGTGCCCCAAGCAGTGTGTGGCCCAAAGGTAAAGGGGCCGCTGAGCAAAAGGGATGCTGGGGGCAGAAAGATCTGAGATCAATTCCAGGCTCCACCTCTTCCTCCATCCCCTGTGTCTGCCTCCATATCTGTGTCTGTAAAATGGACTGGTGATTATCATGTGGGCCTCATGGGAGGCAAGTGAGAGTATCCATGGGACCCAGTTTGCCTGGAATAGTCCTCCCTGTGCTTGTTACCTGAGGGTAATTGTTAAGAGCATCCCTTTTCAGTCTCAAAAAGTGTACGGGTTTGGGTGTAGATGTTGCCGATTCAGCTTTCCACGGGTTAACTCTTATGATGGCACTTTAGTTCTCTGTGAACACAGGCTATGGGACAGGTTCAAGGGCAGTGCTCCGTCCATTGCCAACAATCCCGAAGAACTGAGTAATTGTAGGAAAGAGAGAGGGGCACTAGCCCCCTGGGCTAGGAGAACCCTGACCTTGACTCCACGTCCCTCTCCCTTTCCAGTGTAGACAACGTGCCATGATCCCACCCAGCCGTCAGGCTGAGAAGGGTGTATGTATGTGTGTGTGTGGGGGGGCGGTGCTGGTTTGAATGGGTTGTTGTAGGGATGCTGGGGACGATCCAAATACTTCATTGCACTCTCTATTGGTTCATCATCAACAGAGAGTTATCGGGAATCGCATGTCCCAGGCAGGGTGCTAGGAGTTGCGGCAGAGGTTCTGTCCCAGTGGAATAAAGGAAACTGGCGATGTTCCCACATTTGCCTTTTAGGCACACATCTTATGGACAGGATTTTTATAAGTGTCCATCTTTTAGATTTTTGTTCTTATGCAATTATATTATCTGCAAATAATGATAACTGTTCTCTTCTAACACCTATGGATCTCATAACACATAAAAGCTCATCTTGTGGGAGCAGATCACTTGGATTCAAATCCTAGCTTTGTCACTTAGAAGCTGTGTGACTTTTTGCAAGTTATTTAACCTCTTTGTGCCCCAGTTTTCTGATCTTACATAAGAACTTACAACGGTGCCTGGCACTATGTAAACGTTGGTGTTGTTATTACTTGTTGAATTTATTACATTTTCTTGCCTTATTCCATTGTCTAAAACTTCCAGAATAGTTCCTTATCTTATTTCTGTTTTTCATAGGATTGTATTTATTTTAATATTGCATATGATATTTGTTGCCAGTTTCTGATACATTTTTTCACATAAAAGAAGTTTACTTCTACTCCAATTTCACCTAGAGTTTTTATAAAGAAAAATAAATCAAATGCTGCTTAAGAATCTATTGAAGTAATCATATGGTTTTTCTCCTTTAATTTACTAATGCAATGAATTATGTTCATGATTTTCCTAATATTGATCTTCCAATGGGATTTTATAATTTCTTTAAACAAATACCTTGTGCCCCAAATTAAAAGAACTCTCAAGTATTTACTTTTATTATTATAAATGGAATCTTTTTCATTGGATTTTCTGTGGGTCTCTGGGATGTAAGAATGCAATGCAATTGATTTTGTGTGTGTGTGGCTTTATCTTGCATCCTACGAATTAGATGAATCCATTTAAGAGACATGTGGTGGCTTTCCTTGTATTGTCTGGGCACTCAGTCTTCCCAGCTGGTATTTTTCATTCTTCCTTTTCTCTATTTTCTGGACCTGCGTTTGTCAGTGAACCAGTGTGCATTGCGTACCTACTAAGTGCCAGGCACATCCTCATTACTCGCATGGCTGTTTGGCAGGGTGAGGCAGTTGGAGTCCTGTCCTCAGCTGATATACTGAGAACAGAGGACCGAGAAGGGAAAGAAATCCCTCCAGGTCCCAAAGCCACTTTGATTCTGATTAGGACTCAAACATCGTTAACCCTCAGACCAGGCCACTTCCCAGCTGATGAGTTTCCTCTTACAGGGGCAGGAGTAAGTAACTTTGACCCCCAGGAAAGCCAGGGTCAAGATGCACTCTGGGACTCGTGCACTAGTCATTTCTCAAAGTAAAGTGAAGCTAAGTGCCCTGATACTAAAACCTGACCTTGAACTGTCAAGTGCTCTGTCTGCCTCTTTGCCCTTGAGTCTGGAACTTGCTTAGACTAAAAAGGAGCTAATATTTCAGTTCTAGTTTTTTTCTTTCAAGCAGCACCTCAGCTCTGAGGGGCTTGGATTTGGGGTTGCAACATGCCATTGTTCCAGGCTCTGCCTGAGCTTATGGACAATGCTCTGCTACTCCCTTACTGTTGGCATCTCGGAGCCCAACAGGCTCCACTTGCTGCCTGTCATGCCTCTTGCTGCCTCAGGCCCCACAGCTTGCTGCCTGTCTTCGTGCTCTGGTTTTTCAAGCTAATTACTCCACCTCATCATTGTGCAGACAGCCCCCTTCCCTGTTCCGAGCATCTCGCACCCCTAGGAGCATGTATCTTGTAATCTCCTTTCACCTAACACCAGGCAACTTAATTATCCTTGTGGAGCTTAGGACTCCAAGCTCCAGGCTCATTCTCACAATCACCCTCTGCGGTCTGGTCCCCTCAGGCTTCCGCTGGCCTCCTGCAAAGATAGCGGCCGCTGTCTTGCTGCGGAGTTCCTGGAGTAAGACCCCACCAGGGTGCGGGACAGAGAAGGCAAAGGGGGATTGACTCAGTATGTATTCTAATCACCAAGTCCCATGCTTGGGATGCCCATTATTAAATCACACCAAATCACTGTATGGGTTTGTGACTTTTGTGACAGCCTCTATAGCCTGTCACTGTGGCACCAAAGAGCTGCCCTGCTCGGAACTCACAGGCCCGAGAGCCTCCTGGGGTCCCAGGAAGCCCTGGGTGTATCCCCCACCCCAGCTCTCAGAGACTGTCTCAGAGAAGTTCATCAGCTGCTGAGGCTGAGTTTGGAAGCTGCTTGGGACTCAAGGAAGAGAGAAGAAATCCTGGATTATTCACGCTGCATCAGGCACTGAGCTAAGAGCTGTCCACGCACCACCTGAAGCAGAAGTGAGGCGCAGCTCCATTGTATGTACAGGGAAGTTGAGGCTCAGCTATGTGTGAAGTGACTTCCCCAAAGCGGCAGGCCTGGAGCTCAAGCCAGGTCCTCCTGACTCGAACCCCACTCTGGCTATACTCTTGTTCTCTTGAGACGGTCAGTGGCTATGACTCTTGTACATCATGGGCCACCAGTCTCAGTGACGCCAGGATAGAGCTGGCTCTCGTCGGGCTTCCAGACATAAGACTGACACTCCAGCAGGTGCCAGGGGTTGGAGCAGCAAGTGTGTCCCCTTTCTCCTCAGGGCCATTAAAACCCCACCTGGGCCCTGGCTGGTGTGGCTCAGTGGTTGAGTGCCAGCCTGCGAACCAAAGGGTCACTGGTTCGATTCCCAGTCTAGGGCCCATGTCTGGGTTGTGGGCCAGGTCCCCAGTAGGGAGCATGAGAGAGGCAACCACACATTGCTATTTTTGTCCTTCTCTTTCTCTCTCCCTTCCCCTCTTTAAAAAATAAATAAATAAAATCTTTAGAATGAAAACACCCCACCTGGGACCCACTGCCATAGTTCCACTAACTACCTGCCTTTGTCATCCTGGGTGGTGGCAGTAAATGAGAGCATCGTCCTTCGAGTGTGAGCATCCGGAATGCGAGGCAGAGAAGGGCATTGGAAGCTTCCTGTGGGGGCCCCAGCGGTCCAGCCAGTGAGCTCGTGGGCTGTGACAGTTCCCTGGCCTCTCAAAGCCTCTGTTCCCTCCTCTGGAACATGACGGAAATGGCACCCTCCTATGGGGTGCTGTGGGGATAAAATGAGATCACTCCAGCTAGTGCTTACCATAGTGTCTGGCAAATAATAGCCATAACAATAGTCAGAGAAGCTAATGCTGAGCACCGAGTGGAGGCCAGATGCTGCGTCACTGTGTAAGTGCTTCACATATACTGCCCCATCATATCCTCATGGTGACCCTGTAGGTAGGAGCTGTCATTGTTCCCATTTTATAGATGAGGAGACTGAGGTGCAGACAGGCAGTAACTTGGTCAAGGTCATACAGTTGGTAAGTTAAAGAAGTGGGATTCCAACTCCAGCAGCCAGGCTCTAGAGTCTCCACTCCTATTTAGTAAGTTCTTCCAAATGCCAGCTCCTTCCCCATGCCTCCCCCACTTCACCCCGTCTCCTTAGACTAATAGAGCCACCAGCTAAAAGGAACAAACACTCCAGTGAAAAAGGCCCAGGAATAGAAGCGACTACACAGCATGGAGGATTGCTCCCTGGGGAGAGAGGCCCACTGAACACCGCCAGGGGACAGGCAAGCCGCTCGTTGGGCTTACAGCTTTCCTGCGAGCAAAGTCTGTTGTTCTCCCTGCCTCTGTGTCCCTTCCACGACCCCCGCATGGGTCTGTGCGTGTGGCGGCAGGCCGGGCAGTGTGGGCTGATGCGACTTGGAAGGGACAGACAGCAACTCATTTCAAGTGGCTGGAATTAACCCCTGTGTACTCCTCAAAATGTTGCACCATGTGGGGGGCTTGAGGCAATCGGTCGGAGGCTGGTTTCCGTGGCACTGATGAAGTTCTGTGTGTGATTTATAGATGTGCAGCATCTATAGGAAAGTGGTGCTGGGGTTTTCCGTTAGAGCCGGGCAGCGTGCTGTGGTGGGTTTCTGGGTTAGAGGGTAGGGGCTGGAAAATGCCTCTGAAGTGCAGACAGCCTCCTTCTTGGGGCTTTGAGACATTCGTTCAGTGTGTTTGCCTGCTATGGGCCTTAGGACACATATTGGTAAGACATGGTTTGGGGAAGCTCCATGGTGTGTTTCCCAAGCAAGGCGCTCTGGGCAAAATTACTCATTTATCCAACATCCCCAAGTCATTCATTTCCTTAACAAATATTTCCTGGGCAGCTACAGGGAGCCAGGCCCTGTTACAGATGCTGAGGATACGGCATCGAGCAAGACAGGCAGGTTCTGCTCCCGACGAGCTTACATCCTATTGGGGGGTGCAGGGCGCATAGACCATAGCCACCTGCCAAATAATGGAGGGGGCCATAGCATGGACCCCAGTCCAGACTGGAGTGGGCAGTGTGGGCTACCCAAGGAAGGAGAGAGTATTAGCTAAGGTTGGAATAATGAGGAGAGCCTGCCAAGAGAGCCCATGCAGACCATCTAAAATGACAGAAAGGGTGACACCCCTGAAAACTGAAGTGGGCCACCTCGGGGGGGCCAAGACAGGGAGTGGAGAAGCAGAAAGCAGTGGATGCTGAGTAGGCCTTGAACAGGTATTCACCTTGATAAGATGCTTGAACTTAACCCTGAGAGCAAAGGGGAACCACCTTTTCCCACAGAGGAGCAGCAGGCAGAGTCTATTTGATCCTCGGCAGCTGTGAGGTCAGTGAAGTAGGTTTGGGTGGAGGTTAGGGAGGCTGGTTAGAGTCTCCAGGTTGGAGGCTGCTGTAGTCATCCAGGTTAGGGAATGGGCAGTGTTGGGGGTAGGTTAGGGCAGGGGGATGTGTTAGTAGCTGGGGGCCTGCTAGATGCCCAGCAAAGGGACCAAAATACTGAGTGGGGGGAAGATAAAGAAGTTTTACAAAGGAGGTGGGCTGGAGGTGTGGGTGCCTTCACCATTTCACCAGATGGAGAAGGTGAGGGGAGATAGAAGGGTGGGCAAGGGGGGTGCGGCCCTTGTGCCAAGTGGCATGGGTATCCGGGCAGCCTTTCTGAGCTTGAAGAGCTTGGCCGGTACAGTTAGGTTGCCGCTCCAAAACCCAAGCCCAGTTTTATTCTAGCGGCATCTCTCCACACCCTGGACCCTGAAGTCTCTCTGGTTGAGGCCAGAGAAATGGCCAAGAGCCACATGGCAATAGAAGTTCTAGTCTTAAAAAATAAAACCTGCTGATGTTTGCCTTCATTCTCAGTTTTGCCTCCCCGCAACTGGCCCACAGAAGAGGGGTTGGGCAGTTGGCATGGCGATGGAAACCCACTGGTGTGGGAGTTGGACCGTCAGAATCTGCACCCCGAGTCCTGGCTCCCGACCACCCTGGCTGACACACAACGTGTGTCCTCAGACTCATTTCCTGTTGCCAGGGGGAGCCTTGGCCACCTCTCTGCCTGCTCGTCCGTGAGCCAGTCTGCTCCCCTCCTCTCACCCGGGAGGGAGGTGTGGATGCCCCAGTGCTCGCAGCACAGTCTGGCTCGGCTCGGGCTCCGAATGTGCCGCTCTGTCTATCTCTCTCTTTCTTTCCCTCCCTCCCTCTCCCGCACTGCCTCTCCTTCTCAGTTCAGTTTGTACAGATCTGACTTTGCAGAGACCCTGGTGAACTCGCATGCGCTCTGTCCGTTGGCACTCACCTCAGTGTTGCTCTGTAAACGCTCCTGTGATTCTCTCCGCGGCTGAGATTCTGTCCTCAGCGCCAGACTGTGAGCTCCTTCGGGGGGAAGGGACCATGCCCCTCCCATCAGACTGGGAGCCCCTGGGGGCAAGAACTGAATTAAGAGAAATTACTGAAGACAGAGCCCCTTTCCTTCTTTGTGCTGGACTACAGATCAGCATGTAATTAAAATACCTTTGAGCCCTGACTGGCGTGGCTCGGGTGCTTGGGCATCATCTCGCAAAGCAAAAGGTCACCTGTTCAATTCCCCGTCAGGGCACAGCTTGGGTTGAGTGCCAGGTCCCTGGCTGGAGGGTGTGCAAGAGGCAATTCTTTCACACATCAGTATTTTTCTCCCTCTTTCTAAAAATGAATAAATAAAGTCTTTAATAAATACCTTCAAAAGAGGTAAAAATTAGACTGAACCAAGGTGAAATCTGAGCTCGCCATTCACTGGTTTTCACCCCTCTGGGGCTCAGTTTCCTCTTGCACTAAATGGGGACAGAAACTCCCACCTCCCAGAGCTATAAAAGTTAATGTTCCCTGTCCACAAGCACTTACAAGGTGTCTCCCCTGTGCCAGGAACTATTCTAGGCACAGGGACATATGATGAATTAGACAAACAATATCCCTGCTCTAGTGGGGTGGGGTGGGGAGACAGACCATTAATTAATTAATTAGCAAGAAAATATCAGACAGTGATAAGTGTGGTGTAGATAATTCAGGGTGATGTGACAGAGAGTAACTGTGGCTTCTTAGATGGGCTAGCCAGAAGAAGTGCCTTTTAGGAAATGACATTGAAGCTGAGCTTTGTATGACAATGAGGAGCCGTGCAAAGATCTGAGGGAGGGGCATTCCCAGCAGGGAGGACACCTACGGAAGGGATGAGCTTGGTTCCACTGTGCAGAGATCAGATGTGTGCCTAACACGGAGGACAGGGGAAGGGAGGAGATCAGTCTGAGAGGAGACAGGGCTCACACAGGCCCTTGTCGATGTTCTTCTTAGTGCAATGGGACTTAGTGGAGAGTTTTATGTGGGGCACAACATGATTTAATTTAGATTTTGAAAAGAACTCTCAGGCTATTGTGCAAAGACTGGACTACAGGTGAGTGTATGAGTCAGGATAGCCTCGGCTGTGCTGTATTAACAAAATAACACCCAAGTCCAGTGGCTTGATGCATCAAAGGCTTGTTCCTTGTTCACAAAAACTGGGATGTAAGTCATCCAGGACAGCTCTCCTCCATGAAGTGACTCAGGGATCCAGGCTCTTTTCATCTTCTGGCTCTTTTCCATCAACATGCATGGTTACCACCAAAAAGGGGGCACAAAGGCAAGAAAGTCATGTGATTGCTTTTATGGGCCAGTCTGGGAGTGGCTGAGGTTATTCTGCTCATATTCTGTTGCCCAGAACCCAGACACATGGCTGCAACTTCAAGGTAGGCTGGGAAATGTAGTTTTACTGGATGCCCAAGAAGATAACAAAATGAGATTTAGTGCTCACCCAGCACTGTCCCTGCCAAGGACAGGAGGGGGGAGGGCAGGAGGAGGCTCTTGCAGTCTTCTAGGTGAGGGATGTGGTGGCCTAGACATGAGTGGTGGCAGTGGGAATACAGAGAAGTGGCAGGATGTGATAACATTCATACAACACCTGGTACTACGCCTGACAGGTAGGCTTCCATTAAATCATCACTCCTAGTGCAAGCCCTTACAATTACATTTAAGTTTTCCTTTGCAGGATGAAGTTGAATTCCTCAAAGGCTTTTTCTGTGATTCCATAAGGTCAGTAGGCTGAGGTATTCTTCAACCAAGGCCATCAGATGTTCTCTGACCAGGTTCTTTGACATGGTCATAAGATCTTGGAGCTTTAACCTTGGAATGGCTTTTAGAGATATCCCAGTCCAGGTGGAAAGAGTGGCCCAGAGTAGGCTATGGACTGCCCCTGTCATTGAGGTAGTCACTAGCTAAGCAGAGGCCACCAGAGCCTGGGTTCAGGTCTGTATACCCCACGTGCCTCTCTATGCCATCGAGTGACTTCTGGATTTCTCCTTCCCTAGCAAATCCAAGATTACAAACCACTGGGGAAGTTTCTTGGACAAAGTTCCTCTTCTGGTCACATCTGGTGAGATCTGAGTGGATGGGAAGGAAGGGAGGAGAAGGGAACTGAGCTTGCTCGCCCAACCCTGCTGCTCTCTACCCTGCCTCCGTGCTCTTGAGAAACATCATATGCAGCATGAGAGAGATCATGGGTTCTAATCCCACCTCTGCCATTTCCCCACTGTTACATCTTGAGTCAGCAACTTAACCTCTCTGAACTTTAGACTTCTTTTTTAGATGTGGGGGCTAACAACGCTGGCCTCACACAGTTGTTATGAGAACTGAATGAGACAGTATAGGTAAAAAGCCCCAAGCTCAGAGTCAGGCATTTAGGAAGTGCTCCGCCCATGGGAATAATGACTGGGAAGAATTGCCCAGCCATCTTCCACCCCTACCCCCACCCTCCCATGCCCCTGTGTGCTGACTGTGTATCATCTTGCCAAAGTTCCTTCAGGATCAGGACAAATTTAGGCGCTCGCTCTAACGCTTCCCTTTTCACCAAAAAGCAGGTCTTTCCTAGCATCTTCATCATCATCCGAACCTCACATTCCTCTGTCACCAGATGCAGCTGAGCATCCTTACCACCAAGCCCAGAGATCAAAGGGACCACAGTAAACCCCAACTTTCCCGAGTCATCTGAGGGGCTGGCCTATTTCCTGGCACCCACATGTCCTTAAATGGGCTTCTGTTGTTTGCCTTGGATCACATTTAGAGGGTACAGGAGAGAAGTCACCAACTCCCTTGAGGACTGGGGATTGGGCCAGATCCCAGGCCTCTGGCTCCAGCCCATCATCCTCTTAAACAGTGCAGGGGCCCCTTTACCTCCCTGTGGTCTTGCCCAGGGAAGCTCCAGGCTGGATCCTGCCATCCCTGGGATCCAGCATGGGCTCCCAGAGGTAGTTCAATAAAGAGAATTTTAAAGCCTTTTAATGCTTAGCAGGGAATCTGTTCTTTGCCAAAGCACCAATTAAAGGGACAGGCCAGTTCAACTTGACTTTATTACTAGCATTTTATCTAGAAGAGGAGACATGGGGGAGGTGTGGGCAGGGAAAGACATCTCAGCTTCCTCTGATCGGGACAACCATCTACAATAATAGGCGCCTTCCGCCTTGAAGGCTCCAGGGAGAGGCCAAAGGACTCCTTGACTTTGCCGCTACCCTTAAGAGTTCATAGAGTGGTGGAGACAAATGAGACAGTGGAGTGAGCTTGGTCAGAGAAGGCTTCTTGAAAGGGGCAGACTTTAAGCTGGGCTTTGAAAGGTAAGTCAAGTTCGGGGAAAGTGGAGAAAAAGGAGAGGGCATCTTGGGTGAGAAGCCCTGCGGGAGCAAAGGCAGGATTAATGGGGACTTACTGGTCATGTTTGGAGGGTACTTTCTATGTCCTAGGAGCTGTGCTAAGCGCTTTATAAATGATCTCTAATCTTTCAAACAACTCTGCAGCACAGGCTCTGCTATTGTCACCATTTTGTAGGAAAAGAAGCTGTGTCATAGGTACTTTAGTCTAGTTCACGGTTCCTAGTAAGTACTGGAGCCTGGACTAGAATCCAGGCAGATGACTCCAGGGTGTCCACTTTTAACTCCTGGGCTGAAAAGTGTGAGAAGAGGTGTGGAGGGGTCAGGAGTAGGGGGCTGTGAAGCTGGTAGAGTTTATCTTTACTGGGAGTCCACACATCCCCATTTCCCTCTTATGAGCCTCCCAAGGACATGTGGCTCTATCTGTGCACTCGCCAGCTCTAGACCTACTGCCCACACTGACCTGATCTAGGTCCCATTCCCTCTTACCAGCTGTCTTTTCTTCTGTTCTAGCAGGTGCCTTTGCCCAAAGGAGTGTCTGTCAGCTGGCTGTCTCAGGTTGTAGCTGGTAGTCTTGAATTCTTTGTCAACCACCAAATAGGCTGATGCTTGCGCTACTCCTGGGCATAGACCACTCAAGGCTAGTAGCTCTGCCCCCCTTCTAGAATCTTCCAAAGAGGCTGTGTCCATGCCTAAAACCCGTTAGAGCATGGTGATCATTCGGGTGTTTGTTCATCCTTTCAACCACCCATCTATGCATCCACCCACCCATCCATTCATCCATCCATCCATCCATCCATCCATCCGTCCATCCATCCATCCACTCATCTATCCATCCATCCATTTATCTCTGCAACCACACATCCATCCACCCATCCATTCACACATCCATTCAGTACTTATTTTGAGGCAGTGGCCATGTATTCCTTACACCAGGCTCTCAGCACCATAGGCTGTGACTGTCTGGGAAATGGAGAGGTTAGTTCATCCATCCCAATAACCTTTATGCTTTGTCAAGTGATAGGTGCTCTGAATCCACAAAGTGAAAAACACTGACCCAAGGAGAAATCACAGGCCTGGTTCTGCCCAGACCTGGTCTTTCCATCTCCAGTCCCTTCTACTGTAGAGAAGTGGGTGGAGAAGTGTCCCAGCACCCATATTAAAGAGTAAGAAACTGAGGGTTGGAGTAGGGGACTGAGCCTGCCTCTGGTGCATGGCTACTAGGTGTCAAACTTCAATCTCCACTCCCCTAACTACTTGCTCAGTGCCCACCCACCATGGTGCCCCCCACTGAGCTGTGGGGATTTCCTTAGCCATTCGAGCAGAGTAGCTTTTGTCATCTAATATTGCCCACAGTCCTGTGCAGTCTTGCTGTGGATGATACTGACATACCCTGACAGGTCACACAGGTGACAGAATAAAGACTTGAATCCTTTACCCTGATGATGCTATCATGCCCCTCACCTTCTCAGGGCCCTCCCCTTTCGCTAAGCTCCTTGCCCTCATTTCTGTGGCTCTGTCCATCTGTGAGCTAAGGCACTCCTCCTCCCTTTGCCTGTAACTCTCTTGATTCTATCCTGTGTTCCTTTTCCTGACCCTGCTTCTTGTACTTGCTCCCATACATTGAGTCTATCCTTAGCTCCCACCTCACTCCCCATACCCCAGCCATCTCTCTCCAAGTCCTATCAATTTCATTTCCTAAACTGCTCTCAAATGTGTCCACTGCCCTCCGTCCTGAGACCCCCTCCTGCTAGTCCACTCCACCATCACCTAAGTCAGAATGACTGTCACATCCTGACCCACCCAGCAGTATGGGCCTGCCTGGCCCCAATCCATTCTCTATCCTGAAGCTAATGGAAACTCAGGATGCAAATCTAATCATGTCATTTCACTGAACAAAATGCCAAAGCAGCCTGATTTTGACCTCAGAGTGGAGTCCAGCTCTGTTCCATGCCATCTAGAGCCCTATAGGATCTGGCTTCTACCTACCTCTCTACTCACTTTTTACCAAGCAGACCTTCCTGCTCCTACCTGATGCTCCAGCCAGATGACAGAGCCCTTTTCAGCTCTTTAAATAAGCCACACCCTCCTTTGCCTCTGGGCCTTTGCCTATGCTGTTCCTCTCCCTGGAACGGATTCAGTCTCATCTCTTACTAGGGTTATTCTGGCTCATCTCTCAGTTTGGAAATCTTTTCTTCACTCCCAAATATGGGTTACAGGTTTCTGATCTAAGTTTCCATAACCCCCTCCACTTTCTCTGAGCAAAAGCTCTTATCAAAGTGAATCTGAATTGCCTACTTAATTGGCTGCCTTCACTGTTGGAGGCACAAGGGCTTAGCGTACATATAACCTGGGAGTGAAACCTGGTTGCCAGGGCCATCTCTGGGCGCTGTTCGTGGTTCTGCCAGCACCTCTGCTTCACAGAGGAGCCTCCTCACTCAGGCACCGTCCTGTGTTCCTTGGATATTTCCCAAGCAAGGTGGATTTTCTTGGTCCAACCTTCTGAACCTCGATCTGCTCCACCTAGTGGGTGTGGGTCTGCCTTTTTGTGGGAACTCAGTGGGAAAGCTTCAAGCCTCTGATACCACACCTATCTCTCAGTATTGGGTCAGATTTCTGGGAAGGGGGAGAGGCCATCCCAGTAACAAATAATTTAGTAAAGAGTTTCTCTGTCCGATAGCCTAGTTCTTTCTCCCTTCCTCTCTGAGTATCAAGGAAACAGAGACCAGGTCCCCTTTTCTACTACCTGGCTCAGGTGCCAGCAAGGACACCCTCTCCAGCCAGCTTCTTTGCCCTGTGTCATGCCATGAACTGGCCCCCCATCTCCACAGCTCACCCAGCTCAGTGGCTTCCCCTTTTCCTCTCAAACTCAGTCCTCTTGGTAATATTGGATTAGCCCACTTTCTTGAAAGCTGATTTCTATTTGCATAATCCTTCGCTCTGGAGTTGCTAGGCCCACAGCGATAAGACAGTGGGGCTGGGGCAAAGCAAGCAAATTATATTCTCTACACTTAGCGGTAGAGGAAGTTATTTTTTAAAGAAGACACACATTTTATTTTGGTCTCTACGTTCTTTTTGGCCAATAATTCTATCGCAGTTTTTGGTATATCAGACTGTGTTTCCTGATCTTTACCAAACCACAGCAGATAGGATAGAAATTGGACCTCAGGAAGACTCCTGATGGTGTGAGTGGAAGAATGTGCATGGAAGCGCCGTGTAATCACAATGCATTACACTCTATCTGTATAAAGCACATTTCCATATGTCATCTAATTTTTTCCCCATGAAACCCTGTAGGCAGCCAAGACAGGCAGGCATTTTTCCCAAGCGACAGTCAAGACTGATGGGAGTCAGAGAGATTTTTATGTTGTGTCATGGATGGGATTAGAACAGGAGCTCCCGACTCCAGTTTCTCTGGCGCCCAGCTCACCGACCTCATCTCCAATCAATAAACATCAACTACCTACTATGCGGCAGAGGCACCAAGCCTAAGGCCAGTGAACCTTATATTGAGTGCCTACTGTATGCCGTGAGACCTTGGGGTGCCAGTTTCTGTCTGCGATGTGAATTCGTCAGGTCCTTTCTGAGACCCTTTGCTGCTCTGACAGCTTCTGACTCCTCACTTTGTCGGAGTCCCTCAGGACCATCCACGTCCCCAGCCAAGCAGGCTCAGGCAGACCCCAGCACAGTCTCCTCAAACAATGCAGCAGCAGCAGCAAGAGAGCTTGTTAAAATGCAGATTCCCTGGTCCTGCCGAGGTGGGGGCATCTGCTGAGCAGACTGGGAATGGGTGTCTCTCCCTGCCTGCCCCCCCCACCCTGATGATTCTCCCACACTGCATTTTGAGAACTCCTGTTGAAGAGACAGAAGAATTTTCTCTCCTCTCTTCTGTAACCAGTTAAAGCCACCCAGCTGGGCCCAGTCACCTGACGCCAGTGCATGTAATTTCTAAGTGGGAACAACAACTCATCAAATGGAGCGGTTTGCAATTGCCTGGGATAAAACTATTTTCTTTTCAATCTTCCCTGGAAAGTGACAGATAATAACCAGCCTGGAGATGATAATATTATTAGGGCCAAAAATAAAATAAAACGCCTTAACTGCTCCCTCCTACAGACTGAAGTCAAATCTTCTTCCATTCATGTAAATAAAGTGATTGTTTTCCTTGTTGATTATCTGAAATCCCCAGGGAGCTGCATCACCTTTCGCCTAAATCAGGGTATGGTCCTGCTCTGTCCTCTCTTGTTGTCTCCAGTGAGTCTCTTATCTCTCATGTGCCTCCCATGTCAACAGTGTCCTGTGGCCACCCACCAGCAGGAAGCCAAGCATTAGGAACCTCGTTTAGCAAGCTTGCTTCCAGTTCAACCCCCGCCACTCGGATTAAATGAGATCCTACATATAAGGACACAGAACTAGGCCTGGAGTAGAGTAAGTGTTCAACTAATGTGAATGATATTGCTTAGTGTTACTGTTAATAATATCGAATCTGGGGCATTTGAACACTGTGATTCTTGTCGTGCTCAGACAACACCCGCCCTCAGGCAGGTCACTGGGCACTGAACCTCAGTTTCTCCAGCTGTGAAATGGGGGGAGAGAGTGTGGGCAGAGCGCGCCCAGAGGAGGGATCAGGATGCTGATGCCGCTTTCTGGGAGGACATCAGGCTAGAAAGCCCCTGGGCAAGGGGCGGGTGGTCTCTAAGGCCCCAGCATCCCCTTTTTCCACATACAAACTGAAACCTACAGACCAGCAGGTGCAAACTCAGCTTTGGACCATTTAGTTTAAACTAAACTTCTCTCTTCCTAGCACTTTATTCCAGATGATTCTCTGAGGGCAAATTGCCTCTTTTATGCTCCTGCTTCTTTTTACCTGGTGTGGTGACTCAGGTACTCCCGTAACCTTGGTAACCCTACCTTTCTCCTCCTCTACCAAATGGAAAAGGCTGTGCCTGCTTTTTTAGGTTGTGGTGACTATTCCAGCTGACCCTCGGACTGGGCTGACCTTGTGGTGGATGCCCCATACCTGGCAGCTATTGTCAAGGTCATTGAGCATAATGTTGTAATTCTTAGTCACTGTTCCCAAGCCCATGACCCCTCACTTGCAACCTGGAAATCCAATGAGATCTGAAAATCGAAAGTTGTGTGGGGTTTTTTTGGATAATTTATTTGCTGGCTAAACTGGACCTAACTTGAACTGACTTGGAGGCAAAACCCCGCCTGAGCCAATGGGAGGTTATTTATGGTCTTTATTGATCTCACTTAGTGTTACTATCCAGACGTTTCACTGCAGAAATATTGATGTGGGTGATTACAGAATGATTCCTCAGCCCCCTGGGTGGGTTATGGAATATACTGACCACGCACCATATCCCCTTCCAGAAGGAGAGCAAAGCCTGAGTTCTGAAAGCTCTCTGGCTGCAGAGTCCCGGGTGTGGGCGGTGGGACTGGCGTTCCTGTTAGGTTCTCACCTCTGTGCGTCCTCTGCGTGCCTCCCGCAAGACTCCACTCTTGGAAGATCGTTTATCCTGCAGCCCCATCACTCGTACGTGCCCGCAAATCCAGCCCAAACCCACCATCAGGACACAGCTTCCTGCCACATACCACCCACCACACACACACAGGCACACACCCCGGCATGCGCTCAGCACCCCCCACTCTCAGTCAGCTCCTTCTTCAGATGCTGAGTCTTCCTTTTCATAGGCTGCCTCATCACCCCCTTTCAGGCCGATGTCTGTGCCCACCAGGCAGCTGGAAGGAAGGCCTCCACCCTGCCTGACGTCCACATGCTCGCCTTCCCCCATGCTGCGCCGCTGGCTGAATTCTCCGCACTTCACGCAGATTTTTGGCACAAGGCCCCCACAGACATCTCCAAAGAGAAGCGTGCGTTTCCCAGGCAAGCCCGCTGCTTCCTGAAGCGCCCAGACGGAGGACTCTGTCCAAGGTCCTGGATCTTCAGCTGGCATATTCTTCAGCAGGTTTTTCTTTTGTGCCACAGAGATTAAGAGCTTGGAGGTGGCCAATGAGGAAAGAGTTGCCAGTGACTTAAGGAAACAATGATGGAGCCAGGAGTGGCAAGGGGGTGGGAGTTTCTTTCAATCACACTGTGCAGAGGCGAGAATGACCAAGAAATTTATCTTTGCAGACTCTGGTTCAGCCCTAGAACAGCAATATTGAGTTAATATTTATCGACCGCTTGCGATGTGTCCTAAGCACTTTACATGAACGATCTCATTTAATCTTCACACCACCCTATGAGGTGACTTCGATTATTAGCCTTACTTTATGGATGAAGAGACTGAGGGTCAGAGAGGCTAGGTAACTTGCTCCAGGTCACACATCTAGTATATTGTGCTGACCCTAGACAATTGATTTCTACAGTCCAAATTCTTAGCCATATGTGTATCAGTTACCTATTGCCACAGTAATGCTGTGTAACAAATGATCACAAAATCTCAGCGGTTACAACAATAAGCACTTTTTGCTCACATAGCCGAAGTGATGAACTAGGTGGCTCTGTTTTCTTGCTGTGTTTGCCTGTCTGAGAGATGGCTGAGTGCCGACTGACCTAGACATAGCCCTCACCTAATGAGAGTGTGTTCTCAAAAGGGTGAGGTGGAGCACCCATATAATTAGAAAACAAGTGTTCCTGTGTACTGAGGGCCAGCTGATTTGGAAAGATACAGGAAAGATGCAATCCAAGAGACTCAACCTGGGTGGGCATCCTGGAGGAGGTGAGCCTTGGCCACAGTTAGGAAGAGGAAGCTCCCTGCTGGGCAAGGATTAAAAGGTGGGGTCATGCAACACAGGGGAAGAGGATGTGGGGAGCTGATTTTCCAACTCCTTAGCCTTTCGTGGAGTCTCCTTTCTATCCTACCCTGGCTTCCTGCTCAGGACCAACTCTCTGAGAATCTTCTGGGTTGTCTCTGTCTCCCTCTTCCCACAACAGCCCTTGTGGGGAAGGAAATCTTTGGTCTCAAAGGGGTTTGGAGAAGGAGGCCCCAGTGCCTTCATGAAGCTTGGAGAAAGGAGGAAAGGATGGAGGAAAGGAGAGGGGAGGGTAGATCTAGCAAGCCCTGCAGCTGGAACCTGCCAATTTTCCATGACCCTGAGCTCTCAGAGGGTGGGGTCTCCATTCTTTGGGCCATGCCTGGCTCCGTCAAAGAGACAGAATAGCTAATTCTCCAGCCCGGAGCCTCTGATGGATGCAACTGCAGCCCACACACCAAATCCAGCCCACCACCTGTTCTCGTAAATGAGTTTATTTGAACACAGCCGTGCCTATTCATTTATGTATTGTCTACGCTGATCAACAGTAGACTTGAGTAGTTGCAACAGGAACCATGTGACCAGCAAAGCTTTAAATAGTTACGATGGCCCTACACTGACACCATTTGCCCACCCTGCTCCAGAAGGTGAGCAGCACAAGAGCAGGGATCTTTGTTGTAATCACTGCTGTCTCCCCAGCACCCAGCACTGCACGCTGAAGGCAGGAATGAACCCACCTCTCCACCTTTTCCCCACCTGTGCCCAGGGGGGAGGAGGGAATCCCTTTCCCACCACATGAAGCAACATCACTCTGCTCCTTCATTTATTCTCCTCTGGCCTATCATTTTAATGAGAAAACAGAACTTGAAGAGGTCAGAGTGAGCCGCCTCAGTCCTCTTGCTCCTTCTCGGCAGGCCCCATGACTCCATATGCCCTGCAATCCCCGGGACCTCCCCCACAGCCACCTGAGCAATCAGTGCTGAGCTTCCCTGCTTCAGTGCTTTGTGAAAGGCTCCATGTGGTGTAAGTACTTTGGGGTGATGGACAGGGGTCTTAGGGACTCCTATGTCCCCTGGGATTGAAGCTGAAGCAGAGACGGGCCCTGTAGGCAGGCTGCCAAGCTTCCCTGTGATGTGTCCAGAAGAATAGCCAGTCTGCATGCAGGAGGGAACCCCGAGGGGCGTGGCTGTGGTTTGCCTGGTCTCTCCTCCAGCCCTGCTTAGGGCGGTCTCCCGCATGCCTTGGGAGTGGAGGAAATGACTTGTTGCTGATCTGCTAAACAAAAACTAGTTAGTTCCTCCCAGGACTCTAAGCAGATGGAAGTATAGGAGGGGCCAACCCTGTGGCTGGCCTCCATCCCAGGGGCTCCATGGGAGGGGACAAGGGAAGCAGCTGGACAACTGTCCCATAGGTTTATCCAGTGGGATAGTCATTTGTCACACATGTGCCACCCAAGGCAGGAATTCCTCTGAGCCCTGTCTGTGGTCAGCGGATTTGACAGGTTGAAACACACACAGGCTCCCTCCATCCCTGCGGTTGCTCCGGGGGTCTTCTTTCCAATGAATCTTCTGCCCGTGTCGAGTCAGGGCCATCTCTTTGCTGAGCAGGTCGATTGTTCTCAAGGTCCCAGCTCCTCCACCAAACCTGTCAGTCAGGAGCAAATGGGCTGTAAACAAACATGGCAGGACGGGAGAGGAGCTGCTCTGTAAGGCCCAGTCAGGTGAAGCAGGGGGCTCTACAGAGGGAGTGTCAGATGGAATCGGGGAGCCTACAGCCTCTGGTGGGCTCTGATAGTATTTGTGGGTGAGAGAAGCTGTGTGATTTTGATGGGACTGAGGGTGACAGACCTGGGCATCCTGGGACAAGTATGACACCCTGAGGGACTACTTGGGCATGTGCCCAAGGCTTTGGGTGACTTTCAGTCCCTACCTAATGGATGCAGAAGGATCCAGAATGCCTTGATCCTGTGTCATGGGATGGGGTGCAAGCCTTGGGGAGGACTTCCTGGAGGAGGAGGAAGAGTGTCAGCATCCCTGAATGAATGATAAGTTCCCTGGAAAGAGTTCACTGTGGGCCTCACTCAGCCAAGGAGCGGGCCTAGACCATTGAGAAAGAAGGCAAGGACAGCCACTGAGTTAGCAACTGTCATTTGCCAAGTGACCTTGGGCAAGTCCCCTCCCCTCTGTGTAGCTTCGTTTCCCCTATACACAAACCAAGAGGCTGGCCAGAACTTCAGAAGCAGACCTACAGCTCTCTGAACTCCCACCCAGCACCTTCCAAAGGCACCTGCTTCCAGCACCGGCCGCTGTCCCCCACCCTCTGCATCTCTCCTCTGCAAGGACTTGGCTCTGAGGCTGAGCCAGGCAGCATCTTTGTACTCCTGCTGGCTCCTGGCAGCTTCGTTTCCCACCTCTTTGTGCTCACAGGTGGCTGAATTACCAGCCCTGCAGGGAACCAAAATTAAGAGACTCCAAACCCCCTCTGTCCCCTCACCCCCCAAAGCTCAGGGAAGTGGCTCCTTTGAAGATCTGAATTGAAATAAGAGAGAGAACAGTTCTGAGCTATCCATCCCACTCAGTTGGCTCTGTCCCTCATGACTGTGTTCTTCCCCAGCCCAGACAGTCCAGGAAGAATGGGCAGAGAGGATCGGGGAGGGACGCCCTGGATAATTCAAGTTCACCGAGGTTCTGCCAACACTGCGTCAGCTTCATTCTTCTCCAGGGCAGCTGGGTGCAATAGGGGGCCTTTTGTACTGTGACTGAGATAGAGGCACATTAGTTCAAGCTGGCACATGCTCGGTGGTCCATAGAGGCAGAGCCCTGAACCAACTCTTCCGCACCCCCCGCAGGCTCGTCAACGCCCACCACTCACGGGGAACCAGGTGTCTGATCATGGCCATGGCGAGTGCAACGTTAGCTACCCTGGACACAGGCCAGGCTCCTGTGCTCCAGGCAGACCTCACCACCGGAGGGGGTGACCTTCAGGCTTCTTCGTATCAGTGTCTGTCAAAGACTGCAAAAGAAAAAAATACCCAATGCAGAGCCATTGAAGCTGTCAATCACTGCTCCCCACTCTGAGGTCGTGTGTGACTGGATGCACTGGTAGCATTTCTGCAAACTACACATCATTCTCCCACCGAAGCTGCACCTTCGACGGCTGTAATACTTGCCTGAGCGTGCGAGTCGTTTTCAGGCCTCACTTCTTAGCGGGCCAGACAGGCACGATGGGAAGCAGGGATGGAGTTGACCTTGGACAGCAGGCCCAAAAGAAACTGGTATGTGGCAAGAAGGGGGTCCTAACAACCCAGCCAGCTCAGAGGGACCACTCCTCTGTCCCACTTCACAGAGTTAGAGACAGAGGATGGACTTCTGGGGACTCTCTACCAAGTACCATTTCACTGTTGTTTACATACTTCTGACGATAGGGAGCTCACCACCCACTCAGACACACCATTGCATCTCTGAGAGTCTCTGGCAGTTAAAAAGTGCTGTTATTATTATTCCACCCATTGACATTGATGGAATCTGCCACCCCATTACTTCAACCTACTAGCTCCCTCTCTGCTTCATGGGTGACATGGAACTAGGCTAATTACTCATCTGAGTTTGCCAGGACTCCCCAGTTTTAGCTAGTTTTGAAGACCAGCCTCTGGTTTGCCTGAGACCTACCAGGTGTTAAACCTAAAAGTCCAGCCTTCTGTTAGCCCCCTTCAGTCCCAAGCAAATCAGGACAGCTGGTCACCCTACACAGAAAAAGCCTGTGTCCACTTCTCCTTCCTTGCCTGACCCCCTTTCTGAGGCTGAAAGGCAGTCACAGTGCGCAGCACCCCGGGCAGGCACTGGTCCACCAGGCACAACCAGGGATGGCCCCTCCACGCAGGAGCAGCAGGGTGAAAGGGCCAGGCTCAGTCCTTGGCTCAGGCCCACCTGAGCCACTTCCAAATGGAGGGCCCACTGCTTCCACCTTGCTTGCTCCATTTCTGCCATCTGAGCCTCAGTTTCCTTCCCTCACATGACCAGCTCGAGTCCACCTCTGAGCCTCTGAATTCAGCATGGCGCTCTCCTTCCCGGCCCCTCCCCAGAGCCATTCAGGTGTTTGCAAAGCCTCCTCTAGCCCAGAACAGAGTCCCCAGGTGGATTTCTAACCCCTCACATCCTGTTTGATTTGCCCCCTAGCAGTGATCGCCACTCAAAATCACCTTGCCATTTGGTTTTCCAAGCTATGCTGAGTGATTGGTCTCTTGGGACCACATATGCTCCCTGAGAGCAGGGGCCAGGTCTCCGATAAAGGTGCTTGTCACAAAGTCATAACTACAGACTACATCATCATTTCATGTCTGCCAAAACCTCAGGAAGGAGGCAGCGCTGTGCGCGTGTGCAGGCAAGAAGGCTGAGGCTCACAGAGTTAATGAGTGGTCTATGTCTCTCTGTGAGTCTGTGGCCGAGCTGGGATTAGACCCAGGATCGTCTGACTCTGAAGCCCACTCTCTTTCTCTCTTTCTTTTAGTAATCACCCTGCCAGGGAGTCATCGCTCTCTGGGGACAGGAAAACAAAATACAGTCAGATCTATAATGCAAAGCAAATGGGATTTTGTTGTTGTTGCAATAACTCCAAGTGCCGTTCAAAGCCAGGTGGAGGTTTTTGTAATATGCTGGGTGATTTTTATTGGACAGTTTCTTTGTAATAAGACCTAGTAGCAGCCTCTTCAATTTTCTGTCCCCTAGAGGAACTAAACCAGCCCTCCTGCTGGCCCAGTGGGTAGTGGGGACATCTATGCACTTTTTGTTGGGACCCGTGATGCCAGCTGCCCATGTCACCTCTTGTGGCTGTGTTAGGAAACCGGTGTGTAAGTCTAATTCCTGGATGTGGCAGAAATGAGCCAGGCCTGGGGGTTGGGATCTTGGCTCCGTCACTCGTCTGCTGCTGTGTGTCTTAGGGCATTGCTCAGCCTCTCTGGTCCACCTCAGAAATGATTCAGGGGCT
The DNA here is from genome assembly GCF_022682495.2 of Desmodus rotundus. NCBI lineage: Eukaryota > Metazoa > Chordata > Mammalia > Chiroptera > Phyllostomidae > Desmodus > Desmodus rotundus. The sequence goes on from NC_071389.1 coordinate 10,383,343, forward strand.
CAAAGGGCCCAGCTGGGAGGAAAGCACTGTGAGTATATGGCCATGCCTTTGGGTATTGGTCCGCTCGTTCTGTCATCACGTTGTTATCCTGGGATTGGGGATGTACAGTACTGGACAAAAGGCCCCAGCCCTGCCCTTCCACGGCTTAGAGTCTGCCACTCCCACAGTTTTTACCGCAAAGCCCCACGAAGGCTGAAAGCACACCTACTTGCTCACGCCTCTTAGTTCGGGCTCAGTTAGGAAAAGCTTTTGAGCTGAGTCATAAAGAATTAGTCAGAGTCAGGAGAGGAGGGGCTTACAAAGCAGAGAAGGGGCCAAATGTGGCCCCACCCGCCCATCTGTTTTGGCAAATAAAGTTTTATTAGAACACAGCCATGTTGATTCATTTCTTTATAGAATGTTTTTTGTTGCTTTCACGGTCTAACAGCAGAGTTGGCTAGTTGCAAGAGAGTTTGTATAGCCTGCAAATCCTAGAATACTTACTATCAGAGACAGTTTGTCGAGTCAGGACAGAGGAATCAGACCAAGGGAAGGCCTGCAGCCTCTGGCCTGCTTGGAAATAGGATCGGCCGCCTGATGTGTGTGGGTGAAAATGTGGGGTCCTGCCTTCCAAAATGATTACAAATTTCAAGATGGCAACAGCAAAGCGTTGAACCAAACGTGGGGCCTTCTAAGCACAGGGCCCCCCGGACGACTGCTCACGTGGCACCCTGCTGCTGGAGCCAGCCCCGGGGGGAGTCACGCTTTTTCCCCAGAAAACTGCCCTGGGAACAGCGTTGTGGGGAGAACAGTCCACCTGGGCTCTGTGTTGGGCTCAGAGCCTCCAAGACCCAAGCCAAACTTCCCAGGAGGACCAGTCTTGGGGCCAAGGGGGTGGAGGACCAGCCTTCCTTCCTCAGCCCCTCTGCACCCCCACTTCACTGAGCCTGTCTCTTATGAGGAAGCACAGATGGGCCCAGCGCTGGCGCCCACCAGACACATCTTGTGATCGGACACGAGGCAGCCATGGGCCGGAACGTGGCTGTTGAATGGGAATCTCTCTCTGGTGATTCTGTCTCCCACATGCTCATTGGGAGCTGTCTGAGGGGGAGCTTCAGGGGGAAGGGACCTCGCTGCACTCGGCTCTGGGATAAGCGGACAAGGAGCAGCGCCTCATGGAAACCTCCCCCGCTGGGGCCACTCAAACTCAGCCCCTGGTTTCCTAAACTCCATGCCACCAGTCCCTATGGGAACATCTTCTCTTGACCCTCCAGACCCACTCTCATCCTTCTCCGTCCGTCTTTGCACCCACAGGCTGACCTCCATGGGTGGCATCACTAAGCTTCCTTGGTCTTTGGCTGATACCTGGGCAGCACCTGCTGGAGGTGGGAGGACAGGTGGAAATGAGTCAGGGTCTTCATTCTCCAGCTCCTCTCTGCTGGGTTCCTGCGTCCCTCTGCCCAAGCTCCTGTCGGATGGCAGTCTCCTTTCCCTGCTGTTCTCTCTCAAGTCCAGGTAAAACTCTCAACCTTGGCCCCCTCCCCTCTGCTCCTTAGAAAAGTAACAGCTCCCACTGGTCCCTGCTCCAGGTGCCACCCATGCCTTGTTGGGATCCCTCAGCCCAGCTCACACTTGTGCAAATAACACTAGTGTTGAGGTCTGTTCTTTTACCCTCTTTGCATGGGTCATCTCTTTCCTGAGGGACCCTGCCTGACACAGCCAGCTCCTGCCACCCAAGGTGGCTCCGATCAAATAGAGGCCTCCACAATGAGACAGAGATTGCACAGGGATGCCCTGTGTGTGCAGATGGGTGCTGGCATGGCGCCCCTCCTTAAAAGAGGTTGAACACGTGGCTCTAGTTGTTACTGTGTACAACCGTCCCTCCAAACGCAGTGGCTTAAAACAACAGCTATTTTATCATATCACACGATTATGTGGCCAGGGCTCAGCTAGGTGATTTCCATGCTTCGAGTGGCGTCCACTCTCACTGGTGACTGGTCTGATCTGCAGGGGTCAAGGCAGCTTTATGCATGTGCAGGCAGGGCTGGAGGGCTGGGCTCCACCAGGAGCCGCTCCCTCTCCACGTGGTCTCTCCAGCACCTGTTCCTGTCAGCAACAGGAAGTGGAAGCTGCCAGCCTGCTAAGGCCTGGGACTGGAAACTAGTACACTTTCGCCACGAAAGCATATTCCGTTGGTCAGCCACAGAACGTCTCCGAATTCAAAGGGAGGGCGCATAGACCCCCATCTCTCAGTGTGGGATGTCAAAGAAGGTGGCACCGTCCTTAATCCATCACGCATTCTTCCTCCAATTATCCTGCCCATCTTCCTTTGCTAAGAGTTGTGCCCACAAAACTAAGGTCTGAGGCCAGTTTCCCAGATTGTGTCCATTTGCTATACACCAGGGTTTCTATTTTTTAATTAAATGACTTTGGCCCTGCATGGCCTCTCCCTCTCAGCAGCCACCGCCTCCCACTGTCTGCCAGCGGCTCACGTGCGGGCTTCTGCTTTGGCTGCCGGGGCCCATAAGTTCACCGTCCTGGATTAGAGGCCCAGGGGACAAGTTTAGCCTGATGATCTCATGCACTGAGACACAGGCACATTCAAATAATCAAGGCTTTTGCACAACTCAGCTCTCCCAGTCCTATTTCCAGAAGGAAATGTTGAGATCTTGCTGAAGACATGCTGAGATCTTTTCTGAAGGTCCTCAAGATGAAGCCATCAAAAAAGAGCCTTGGACAGGAGACCCAGGAGCCTGTGTTCTTGTCACAGCACAGTCTGCGTGACCTTGAACAGGTCACTGGCCTCCCTGGCATCACGAAGGGCAAAGGAAACAGCACGTTTTGGACTTACCCCCAGGCTGGAGCCCAGCTCTGCCCCTGGGCTTGTAGGGAGCACTTCACCACTCTGGCCTCGCTTGCCTGCTCTGAAAACTGGGGTCACGACGAGCATCCCGTGGGCTAGTGTGAGGATGACAATGGTGACATGCACGAAGTGTTGGTTCCTAGCAGGTGCCCCTGTGCATTCTGTGCCTGCTGGGAGCCTCCGGAGCCCGAGCTGCCACTCACCTCAGTGTCTAGCACAAATCCTGACGCACAGTAGGTACTCAGAAAACACACATTGAGTTAAACTGACTCTTTATCAAATAAAGCAGTAGCAAGAGAAAGAAAAGCATATGCCCATTTAAAAAAAACCTGTGTACAAGACTGTTCTTAGCAGCGGTATGCGCTGGAGAGCCAAACGCGAAACGGTCCAGGTGTCTATGAACAAGAAAAAAACTGGCTGAACAAGGCGCAGTATCTTCTTCCAATGGAATACTACTCAGCTGTAAAAAGGAACGAACTCTGGGCACACACAACTAACTACATGGGTCGATTCCAAAAATATTATGCTGGGAGAAAGGAGCCTTCACTCAAAAGAACATACTGTGTGATTCCACGTATATGAAATTCTAGAGCAGAAAAGAAACGGTGGGAGAAAAATCAGAATAGCAGTTGCCTTGAGGGGCAAGAACTGACAGGGAAGAGGCAGAAGAAACTTTCTGGGGTGATGGTGATGTTGATGCTCTGTATCGTAAGAGGGGTTTGCACTACACAGGAGTATGTGTTTGTCAGAACTCACCGAGGGTTTCTATTTTTTAATTAAATGACTTTGGCCCTGCATTCGAGATTTGTGCTTTCCAGTGTATATAAATTTTACCTAAAAAAGAGAATTATACATAAATATGTAATTGATGATACACATGCTCAAGCATCTAGGAGTCCTGACGTCTGCAACTCGCTTTGGAATCCATCACAAAATTCCGGTGGGTAGGGGGGGGTGTGGAGGGGGGGGTTGGTGGCTGGATAGACGAGTGGGTAGAAGGAGAGGTGCGGGGTAAAACAGACACGGGCAAATGTCCATCGGAGAAGCCAGGTGGCAAGTGTTTGTAAGTACAGGTGTTGGCTTTAACATTCTTGACACTGTTCTGCGTGTTGGGAATGTGGAGGAATAAAACATGACGCCGTAGGGCCAAGCAGGGCAGCGGGGAGTGACGTGGGCAAGGTCACACCGTCTTCACAAACGCTGAGACGGGTTTTCGGGAAAGCGAAGGTCGGATCGTACGCGCGGCGCTGCATCTGGACTGTGGGCACGTAGGCAAGCCGCTTTGTGTCTGAGACTCCGTATCCCCCTCTGCAGAAGGCAGACAGCACTGCCCCGAGGGGTGTCGCCGGATTAAACAGGAAGCCAGAGGCACTGAACAAGCAGGGCTTCACAGGGATCTGGCAGAAAGTAACTTGATCCTTTCCAAGCAAGTCTGACCTGCCTCCTCACTGGGATGTCAGCTTCAATGTGGGCCCCGGCCTGGCCTCCTCTGGCCACATAATCTGCCGAGGGGGGGCCCTCCACCTCCTCTACCCTTCACTCCACTTAATTGTCTGCATGACAGTTTTCCCAATCCAATGCATTTCTTCGATCTTCCTTAATGTGATTTGTTATTTGTCTCCTCCTTCTGGAGTGTAGACTCCAGCAGCCTCCTGCCTTACCCCCTCACCTGGAACAGTGTCTGGCACCTATAGGGACATGGTGAGTCTTTGTTGAAGGAACGAATGAGAGAACAGGGCTGGACAAGCCCCAGTGCAACCCCTCAAGTGCAGAATTCAGCCTCCTGCGGTGTGCCTGTTGCTAACACCACCTGCACAGAGTGGCAGGGAGTGAGTTTAGGGATCAGCCACCCTGATCCCATGTAACAGATGAGGAAACTGAGGCTCACAGAGAAAATGCGGATTTCCCAGCATCCACTGCCAGATAGTGGCTGAGTGGAGATGGGGCCCAGGCCTTCTGGCTCTCAGCTCGGTACTCTTTTTCCCCAGCAGGCTGCTGGGGTCCTTGGTAAAGTGCTCCTCCCCAGGGGTGACCGCAGATGGACAGACGCACAGGTTCCATTGGGCTGGGCTGCCTGCGATGCCATGTGCCATTTTCAGGAGGCAGGATATGCCAGCGTAGAAATGATCGCAGGTGGGCGGGCTGGCGCAGGCTGCTGATGGGCCAGGTCTGTAGGTCTGCTGGTGGCCGGTCACGCTGACGCAGGCCGATTGTCTGTACAGCCTGCCGAGCGTGCAGGACCGAGCAGATCGGCACAGTGAGGCCCCTCCCCCAAGACTGGCAGCCCCTCTTGACTGCATCGGTCTGCCAGGCTGGCACAAGCTGGGCATCTGTTCCCATGATGAGCCCTTGCTGGACACAACCTGTCCACACAGGTGTGCTTGCTGATGGGCAGCTTAGGAGGTGGCAGTGGGACCAAGGGCTGAGCATGGCCACTGCAGGGTGTCATGGGAGGTGTCACAGGAGCAGGGGATCGGGCCAGAGCCTTGCACACAGAGACACAGACACAGGGCTCAGACGACTCAGCCATGCCCCCACCCACCTGTTCAGCGGGCTCATAGGATCCAAGACTCAGTTTGAAGCTCTGAGGGAGGGGCTGGGGAAATGGGCTCTTCTCTCATTCCTGTGGCCTCCACCCAAGTCCAGACCCGCTTGCCCCTGAATCCATTATCTACACTGCAGCCGGGAGCATCATTCTGGCCTTAGTGGGAGCTGTTGCTCCTCTGCCCTGGAGCCTGAGATGGCTGTCGTCTCTCTCCTGTAGAATAATAACAACAACAGTATCTGCTACATAATATCTGCTGTGCTGAGCATCTTGCAAGTAGTAATATTCACACACAATTATAGAGTGTTTGCTGTATCCCAGGTACTTTTCTAAGCACTGCACGTGGAAAGCTATGTTCATCCTTTAGCCACTTACGAGGTGGTACCACTGATATTGCCATTTATAGATGGGTAAGCTAAGGCAGGGAGCTGTGCAGTGACCTGCCCAAGGTCTTGAATTAGATCTGAATCTGGGACTTTGACACCATTAGGTGGGAAGCCTGACTCTTCACACCAGGCCCTCTTCCCACAGCCAGGCTCCAAGTCCCTGCATCCCACACAGCATCCGACAGACCTCGTCCTGGACACCCGGTCACTCTTCTCCCCGAACCTCGCCTTTGCCTTGCTGTTCTCAACACCCAAGGGCCCTCCTGCCTCTTCTTGTCTCCTCTGCTGCAGACTCTTCTCCAACCTCCAAGGCGTAGCTCAGGGGACCCTGTTGTGCGGGGCCCACCCTGAGCCCTTCCTGGCAGGACCCATTGCCCCCGCCCCGCCCTGCACCATTTCCGTTCCACACCGGGTCAGGCAGGGCGAGCATGTGTTGCTGATGTTTTCCTCTGCGATCCCCCTGTCCCATCCTTTCTGTGATCTCCTTGAGGGCCAGGATCGTGCTGATGCCAGGCTTTGTCCATGCGCCTGGCCCCCAGGAGGTACTGAATGAATGAATGAATGAATGAATAAACAAATGAGAAGCTGAGGTCACTTGGACTAGAGGAATGAAGGCTGATGGCAAGTAATGAGGAGTGGCCTTAGAGGGAATAGAAAATGGGTGAAAAAGGCTTTCTTTCCCCTTCCTCCATTTCAGCCTCACCACATCCAGGATGTGACAAGGGGCAGCCTTAGCTCCACTGAGAAAGAGCCCTCCGTTTAGGGTGGAGCCCATTTCTGGCACTGGGGATCACGGTCAGGGGGCAGGGAAGAGGCAGCAGGGAGCCGGATATGCACCCGTTGCCCCACCACCCGACCCAAAAGTGGAGAACAGTGTCCCTGGTGCCCCAGCTGCACAGCGCTCAGAGGTGGATGGTGGTTTCTAAGGTCTGGGTCCCAGGAACCCAGAAGGTGTACTGCAAAGAGGAAGTGCCTCGGAGATGGGCACTGGCCCCTGGCCCTGCCAGCTCCCTCCTGTGTGGCCCTGGGCATGTCCCTCCCATCTTCAGGCCTCCGTTTGGCCTTCTGTAAAGTGGGAGGTCTAGATGGGATAGTCAAAGGTTTCCTGCTCTTGGCCTTCAAGGGCACCAAGGGTCTGGTAGGGATGGCCTCTGGGAAAGCTGCAAAGAGGCTCTGGTTGCGGGGAGGTCCAGAGGGTTTAGGGTTGTGTCTCGCAACTGTGGTCCCCAACCCCTGCATCCAGCTCCCGGATGGAGCTTGTTAAAGATGCAGAATTGAGACTCCGCCCAGGACTCGCTGAAAGGGAACAGGGAACCTCTGGGGGGGGCTTCCAGGGAAAGTGACTTTTGCATACCCTACTCCCCCTGGCCCAGGTGGTTTCCTGCACATGGAAGTGCGAGTGTCCAGCATCTATCCAGGTCCTTCCTGTCTCACCGCTTCTTGCCTGTAGCCCCTGCAGCATGGGTTTTTTGGGGGGATACACAAGAGATGGGGAGGGAGGTCCCAGAGCATCCAAGCCTGTATCTGGTGGAGTTTGTGGGGCTCAGGAGGCTGGGTCCTGACCGTGGCTTTGCATGTGACCAATAGGAGCATGCGTGGGGTTGGGAGAGGACCAGACAACCTGGCATTTCTCAGAAAATTACCCCCACATGGGCACCCTAGCCAACACCCTCCATCCCCCTGGCCTGGAGCAGGGGACAGGGTGTGTAGACAGGGCCTGCACTGTAGGTGCAGGCATCATACACACACACACACACACGCAGACACACACACTCACACACCAGGAATCCATACACTGACTCAACCCTCCACATGCGCACACACAATATCTCACATACCCCAACCCTCAGGTTCTTCCCCAAACATCTAGAACACCTCCACTCACTCTCACTATTACTTTGCTTCACACACACACACACACACTCATATGCAGCCCAGAGCATGCAGATTTGTATGCTCACTACTGCTGACACACATACGCACTCACACCCCCAAACGCCAGCTGCTTCTGGGGCCTGTGCTCACACCAGTTGCGACACACACCTCCTCACACTCGTGTTAGCACCAGCGTACATGTTCAGAGCCTGCAAAGCCAGCAGCCGCTCCCCTGCCTGTCATTCTCGGCAGCCCCCGGGACCCCGGCCTGCCTCACGCCCTATCCCCGAGCTGCTGTCTGCCATCGCGCGGTAACCAGATGAGACAAGGCAATTTATGACACCAGCTGTCTCTGTCAAAACCGGATCTCCCACACACACGTGGGGAAGCCAGTTACCCTGAGCCCAGCCCTGCCAGAAGGTGGGACTCACAAGAGAGACAGAGCAGGGGTGGCATCCGGCCACCCAGAGAGGCGGGTGGCACCTGGCTCGAAGCTTTCCTTCTCTTTCTGTCCTTGGAAATCTCACCTCTTTCTTCCTCAGGCCCCAGGGGAGCCTGCTGTACCCTCTCTGTGGCAGCTCCTCTGGCCCAGCTCCCAGACCCTGGGTGGAGAACAGGTGGGCAGGAGGTCTGCAGGAAGAGTGGTCCAGGGTCACCATGGCAACAAGGAAGACCGGAGCCCTGTGGCTCCTCTCTCCCTCCCCAGCAGGCCATGGAGAGGCTGCATCTCTATCCCCTACTTCCTCTCCACTTCATTCCTCTCTCTCCTCCCTTAGCAGGTTGTCTCATGCCTTGTGCCCCTGGCCAAATTTCCCTCGGCCTCGAATACCTGCTCCCTTCCTTGCCCAACACTTAATCCAACTCCTCTGCCTGAGCCACTTCTTAGCTGGACCTCAGAATCAGACCCAGGTTCAAATCTCCACTCCTCCACTTACCAGCTGAGCAGCCTGGACAAGTGGCACCTTTCTCTGGCCCTAGTGGTTGCCCCTAGAAAAAAGATGATGATTTCTATAAAAATGTGGGCCAAGAGTGCCCTACGTAGCAGAACTCTGCTCTCGCAGTTTAGCAGAATAGTTGGGAAACACCCACTGGAAAAATATGAGGTGATCACATCTCTTCACTGTCTCATCGGCCGTGGCCGCGCTGTGCCCCGAATCTGGCTCAGCCTGTGAGGGAGCTCAGCCATAAGCAGAAGCTCGAATGAGCGAGTGGCTTGAGCCCTGGCACTAAGGCTGCGATCTGCGTGAGCCCTTCATGAACACTGGTTAACCTGGCACCACCTTTGTGCCGGGCCCTGGAGGGAGTGTCCTCAGCCTCATCGCTGAGTGGCCGGACGGGGACAGGCCTGCTTCCGCCCGCTCCCTCGTTCTCTGCCTCGTTTATTCACTCCGCAGTCATACAGTAAGGACATGCTACACGCGAGTCCCCATACCAGGCACACAGGATCTAGTGAGGGACTTCTAGAAGATGGTGGCGTGGCGGAAGGTTCTGGACGAGCTTTCCATCACTTATGTGATACTAGGAACAGAGCAGTAAGTTCACATTGTACAAGATGCTTTCGCGCACATTTGTTCCTTTTAGTGTTTCTCACAGCTCCGGGGCACCAGTGTGATGAAGAGCCCCCATGTTACAGATGAGGAAACAGAGGCACCGAGACAATCGGTGACTTGCCCGAAAACCCAGGGCCAGGAAATGGCAGCTCCCACAGCCGAGCTGAACCTCCCGATGCTTGCCGCGGTTCCTAGCCAACACCTGTCCCTTGCGCTCTCTAACTGAGTGCCCCTTGACCCCCAATGACAGTGCTATATAGGACCTGTCTTGTGCTGGGCTTCGAACCTGGGCCGGCCTGACTCAGAGCCCAGGCGCCGTCCACTCTCCCATGTCTAATCAGTTCATTAAAACCCTCTCTCTCGCTGCCCGGCCGCGGAGACCTCAGCTGCTCCATTTCCAGGACAGCAAATTCCTTCCCGGCTGGAGAGGAGTTGGGATAATGTAGGCAGGCAATTTAAACAGCTCCGGCAAAATACACCAGCACTTTTCACTCTCTGCCACTATTACACTTTCCAGCCGCAGCGGAATTGGCCCCTAAGTGGGATATCAAGTTTATTACAGCTATTTCCAATCTGTAATTGGTTTTGTGGAACACAAAGAGAAGGAGGTTGGGGAGTGGGAGAGGTGATTTTTCCCCCCTTTCTTTCTTTTTTTTCCTCTTCCGGATGATGGCACCCTGGGATATTGCTGGTGAGGAGGCTGGAGCTAGAGACTTATTTGTTTTTCAAATGAAATACCTGGCTGCAGGCTCCCATGCTGCTGGCTGGGCTCAGGTCTGCTCGCCGCGTTGGTGGACCCACTTGAAAACCAGCCCCGCCTGGCTGAAGAAGCCACATCTGCTGCTGGGGGTGGCCAGGGCTCTGGGTGGGGTCCGACAGCCTTGGGGCCTGGGGGGCGGCTGGTGGAGCCCTGGTGGGCCAGACCAGAGTGTGAGCAGCCGTGGCTTCTAGGGCCAGCTGTTCTAGAATGTGAAATGGCCCAAATCTCCTCCTTGAGCATTTAGGGAAATTGAGGCCCAGAGAGGAGAGCAGTGCAGAGACAGCCTGTGGGACTTGAACCCAGGTCTCCGCCTTCTCAGTCCGTTCCACGCAGTGAAGTGGGTCTTTCCAGGAAATCGCTGCTGAGATGTGGACAGAGTGGGAAGCAGAAAAGCCACCCATTCTTGAGCACCCACAATGCACCTGCTGCCCACCCTAATCAACCTTCCTACTTTGGACCTAAGTAAAAATAAACACAGTAGCCCTGCCTCCACCCAACCCTTATCCACAAGGGGTATGTTCCAGGACCCCCAGTGGATGCCCAAAACCACGGTTAGTACTGAAACCCAGGCATACTGATTTTTTCCTATGCATATGCCCATGATAAAGTTTAATTTCTAAACTAGGCCCAGTAAGAGACTAATGAGAACAACAAATAATAAATCAGAACAATTACAACAATATACCGCAGTAAGTTATGTGACTGTTCTCTCTCTCAAAATATCTTGTCATACTATATGTATGACGTGTTTCATGTCCCCACTGGGACGGAGCAGGACTGTGAGAGATTGCATCAGACTGCTTAGAACATCTGTGCAATTGAACACTTATGAGTTTAGTTCTGGAATGTTCCATTTAATATTTTCAGCCTGTGGGTGACCATAGATAACTGAAACCACGGAAGGCACACCTGCAGATGAGGGGCGGCGGCTACGGTCACAGGCAGTGTGCCTCGGCCGCTTCCCCTTCTGATCCCACGTGTTCATGTCTGCAAACAATGCCTCGCCCACAGTAGACATGCCGGAAGTGCTAGCTGTTTCATTTCCGTCACCGCTGTTGTCACCACGTGCCAAGCAGCCCACTCGGCGCCGTCTGTACGTGACTCGAAGGCTGTGTAACCCCCAAAGCTTCTGCACTTTGCCCACATCTGCAACCTCAGAATGGGTCCCCTACTCCTCTCTTTCTAACCCATCCGTGCAGAGGCGTCAGCTGCCCCGTGCACTGCCCAAGTGACCTTGGACGGCTCACTTGCCTCGTCCTTGGCCTTGGTTATCAGCAGCATGGGATGATGGCACGACTCCCAGCACAGTTCATTTATTTACCCATGTTGGGCACTGTGCGGGGCACGGGGATACACAGCCCCTGGAGCCCACGGTCCTGAGATTCTGAACGACGCAACAGAGGGAGGGCCCAAGTACACGGTCAAGCCCAAGTCGTCACTGGCTAGGACTTGGATCTTTAGCATAACTGTGCGCACAGCCTCTTCTCTCTGGTCTGGGGGCACCCTTGGCATGATTAGGATGCTTTCCCATAGTGGATGGGTCAATGCTGAGACCTCTGGCAAAGAGCAGCTCAGGCACATGCTGGTTCCTCCCGGAGCATCGCTGCCTGGATGGTCCGGCCACCTTCCTGCTGGGCCCAGGCCACTCCTGCCAAGAAGGCCTACCCTGTCCAGGGTGCAGGGGCACAGGGGCAGTGGGGTGTCCTGGAGCAAGTCTGCACTGTGGAGCAGAAGCGCTTTTTCCATTCTTCGTGGTAGCCCTTATGCCCAGCACATGGCAAGGACTCCACTTGTTCATTCATCATTCATTCATTCATTCATCTGCTCATTCAATATATATTTATCAAATGAGTCCCAGGCGCCCAACTCTGGGGACAGAGTAATGAACAGGACAGATGAAGACCCTGACCTTATAACGCTTATGTTCTAGGAACAGCCCACATGCACGAGCCTGTTTGATTCCATAAAAATCGCTTGAATGATGAACACAGAAGTCCATCTTCCTGCGGGGGGGGGAAACCCATACATCCCAGGGCCTCGTCTTTCCAGAACAGCACTGTGTCTGCCCCACCAGCTTGCCCCCTCCGTCTGCCCTGACCTGGGGGCCACACCCCTCTGTGGCACCGGGGGTGAGTCTTGGAGCCCCTGGGGCCAGCCTGCCTCCAGGAACTTGCTCAGAGCATCCCCCAGCTTCCCCTCTGGGCTGACTGCTACCAGGTGCCAGGGCCTCTGCTCTCCCTGCCCCCCACCTCCCTGCACACATACCCCCAGCCCTCCAGTCCTCTGTTGCCCACACTGGCTTCAGGCTCTTCCCACCTGCGACCCTCCCCAGGTACAGGCCCACTCCTTCCATTTACTGATATTCTGCACCCACTGGCTTTTCTGTAAAAGACATTCTGCCCTGCAGCCCCAACCGTGGGCAGTGGGAAGGGACAGAGAAAAAGGGGTGGCCCAGAAAAGTGTTAGAATGCATGTAAGCTGTCTCTATTGGGCAGGAGCTGGATTCTCTCATCTCCTTTAGCCCTCGCCAGGAGCTGGGTCCCGCTATCCCCATGTTACAGATGGGGAGACTCAGACGTGGGGAGGTGAAATGACTTGCTCAAGAGCACAGAGTTAACATTAATATCCCTGCAGACAGCCACTCTCCCACTGGCCCGGACCGGCAGGGAGTGAATTCCAAGGCTCTCCCTTTGCTTTACCTTCCCTGAGGCTGAGAGAGCTCCAAGCCAGGGCAGTGAACTTGGATGGTGGATGTCACACTGGAGTGGAGAAAAATGCTTGTCTCCACTCCCCAAGACCAGTCGAGCAGAAGCGGTGATTTACTCCCCGGGCTGACACTGAAGCCCCAGAGAAAAAGATGTAAATAAAACCAAAGGAAAACTAGGTGCGCCCTTGAAACTCCCTGCCCCTCGGCCCGAAACGGGGATTTATGACCCAGAAAAGTCTCTGGTGCTTTATCTGGGGTGCGTGGGTATGTGTGCACACGGGGGGTGCAGGTGTATTTTTCTAGTAATAAAACCCTCAGTCTCGGCGAATAAATTGGAGCAGACACTTTTACTGACAGATTTTTTTCCTCCTTTGTATAATAAAAAAAACAGAGTGGAATTTGAGATTGGGACTAGAAGGGCTGCGGAACTTTAGGAGGAGATAAAAAGCCAGTACCTGCGGGGAGGCAAGGCTGGAAGTCAACCCTGTGGGGCGCCTCCCCTACCAGAACTTCAGGGGAGCCTCCGCCGGAGTAGAGGAGGGGTGGGGAGGCAGTGAGTTCATTCCCAGGCTTTGAGCCTAGCGGGTGGGATGTGAACTCTGGTCTCGGAGCCAGAGCTTTGCCAGGTGCCCAGGGTGGGACCGCGGCTGAATCCCTTTGCCTCTGTAAGCCTCAGCTTCTTCATCTGCAAAACGGGGAAGTTATTGTCTCCTCGTTTTTCAAGGGCATTGTGCGTCCAGACAGTGATGGGCTTAACGCAGATTCCTCGCCCTCGGCGCTGACGACATTTTGGGCGATACCTTGGGGGAGCGGCTGTTCATCATATAATGGTTATAGTGTCCCTGGCCTCTACCGCTAGGTGCCAGTGACCGTTCCTCCCCAGTTGTGACAACCTACACCGGCTCCACACAATGCCAAATAAATGTCCCCCAGGCCCTGGTTTACAGGTACTTTGCCCCTTTTCCTCCCTCTTCTCCTTGTCCCCTCTTTGGGACACTGGTCCCCCATGCTGCAGAAGAGGCAAGTGAGCGGGTGAGAGGACGCAGTGCCCTGCTTTCCAACTGCATGCACACAGCGCCCAAAAGCACCAAGTCCCCAAAGGGGACCGCAAGGGAAGTGTATAAGGAAGAGAGATAGTGTTGTGGGCTTAGCAAGGGATAAGGAGAAACTGCAGTGGGAAGTCCCACTGCGGATCCCCCTTAGAGTCCTGGAGCTTGAGAGCACATTGTCATCGCTGGGAACTGCCGCCCCCCCACCCCCGTGCAGGCTCCTTGGGGGCCCCATACCTGCAGAAGCCTCCCTATATTCTTGATGAGCTTACGCTGGGGTGGGGGAGGGGGTGATCCACAGCGATGTGGCCGGTGCCTGGAATACACTGGTGCTCAATAAATGCACGGCCTCTGTGTCCTCTGAATGAATACCAACACCAGCTAGGCCAGGGAGATGTGGTCCAAGTCACCTTGGGTCCAGATGTGCCCAGAGGAGCCCAGCTGCACCCAGGCCAGTCCTCCCAAGGAGGGTGGCAGATCCAAGCTCAATGCCCAGCACAGGTGGGCGGGGGTGGGGTGGGGGACAGTGGCTTTCAGCGTTCCCTACCCCAGCTCCTTGGAGAAAGCCCATCTCTGGCTGCCGCCCTCCCAGTCCCCTCTCCTACTCCCCACCCAACTCCACAGGCACAGCCGCATGGACTTAATTCCACTTCCCCAGGCCCAGGCATGAGGCCTCCGTCGCAGGCTGTTAGCCTGGAGCCCAGCTGAGTGGCGAGAGGCTGCAAGCTTTCAGTCTATAATAGAGTTGCTGAGACAAGCGGAAAACTGCAGCCGAGTAAACAGATAAATAATTGAAACAGTGACAACACATACCTTGCTGCTTTGTGGAGTAACACTTTCATTAGCAGGAGGCAGCCCAGACCTGGGGATGCCGGCGGTGGCGGTGGGAAAGAAGGCACGCTGCTGGCCGCTGGGAGCCCAGGACACTCGGGGCTGGCTTTTAATCAGCTGTGAGCAGCTGGGCACCTGAGCGGCTTTGTCTTCCAGCTCAGGCTTTATTATCGCCTCCTGGTTCCCCTGACTTCCCTGGGCCTTCGTGTTCCTAGGGGAAATGGGGACCTCCTGGTCTGTCAGTTCCAATGGCAGCCAGAGGAGAGTGAGTCTCCCACCCTGTCCCCTTCTCTCCCTCCCCCATGTCAATGTATTGGGTTTTTCTTAGGTTCCTCCCAGGTCCCTTGACTCCAGACCTGCCCTTTGATCAGTCCTCACCCTACACTAAAGCCAGAGGAGAATCTGAACCCCTGCAACCCTGTGGCCTTCCCGGGGCCTGAGCTCCTTTGCCTCCAGGATCGGGCACACGGTTCACTCCCAGTGCCTTCTCACTACGCTGCTCCTCCCCGCCCCAGGGCCTTTGCTCCTGCTGTCCCCTCTGCCTGGAAGCACACCTGCCACTTGCAAAGCTGCCTCCTGCTCTTCCTTTTAGAAGATAACTTAAATATCCCTTGCTCCAAGAAGCCTTCTCTGACTGCCCTCTCCCCAGGATGGGGGCGGCACTAGTCCTGTGATCCCCTGCGGTTCTGGGCCCACCCCTTGTGGGACTTACCAGAAACGATTGCAGTGTGGCTTGTCTCTCCATGAGATCTTTGCTCTGGGACTGTCCCTGGCCACCTCTTCTCCTTCTGTCCAGCCTGCCCCACCCCTACCACTTTGTCTCTTCTCAGGCAGGGGCCCTGTGGCTGACTCTGCAAAACACATTCACAGTCTCTGGCTCTGTCTGCAGCCCCCCAAGGTGGTCATGTCATTTCTGCAAGGCTGACCTGGGGGATCCCCGACGTGGGAGCCCAGGAGCAGTGGGGAGAGACACAGAGAGAGCCAGCTCTGCTCCTCCCTAGCTGTAGGACCCTAGGAAGTCACTTCACTTTGAAGCCTCAGTTTGCACATCAATGAAACTGGAATGACTTGGGGGGGGGGGTGCTCCAGTGACAGCTGTGACATCTCCTACCTGAAGCCTTTCCAGAGGCAGTGGGGCAGCGGGCTTTCCGGCCTCTTCCTCTCCCTGGCAGGTGTCCCTGGAGCCCACTCCCTGCCCGGGGAAGGAGAGGGGCGGCCGGCGCTGGCCACATGCTCACCTGCGGCTGCCTCTGCTCTATTGCAGGTGATGGATGGCGGCACCATCAAGCAGAAGATCTTTACCTTCGACGCCATGTTCTCCACCAACTACTCACACATGGAAAACTACCGCAAGAGAGAGGACCTGGTGTACCAGTCCACCGTGAGGTGAGGGGCTGCGGGGCAGGGACCGGGCGGCCATCTGCCCAGCCCGCTGGCATCCATCCCACAGTGTGCTTAGGGGTTCTCAGAGTCACCCTACACGGGTTTGGAAGGCTGAGCTGGGGACTCTGCTGCAGGAGTGGGACCCATTCCTGAAGGGAGGGAAGAAGTGTCCCTTTGGTCACCTGGGAAACTCCTCACTCAGCTCTTTCTGTGGACACCCTTTAGACTCCTCTGCCCCCCCAGCAGAACTGATCACCCCAAGGCCCATGGCTGCCGCCCCACAAGAAGGGGACCTCACCACATGGTTAATGAAGAGTACCTTTACACAGGCACTGAATGTGCACAACTTTACACACACGCGCACACATGGGCCCTTTTCCACACTACACAGTCAACTGCTTTGCCTGGTGCCCGGGCAGAAAGCGCAGGCTGCCGAGAAGCTTGAGGATGACTGGGCTACGCCGAGCACATGGAGAGAGGCTGCCACAGACAGGACTGGGGCGGGGCACTGCGCCTCGAGGGGTGCCTGTAACGTTCCCACTCTCCACACACTCCTTTCCGTGGCCACCAGCATCAGCAGGCACAGACGTGCTTCCCTTCGCCTTGTACCCAGAGCTCTCAGCACAAGGCCTGACGCACAGCAGGTGCTCGACGGAATTTACAAATTGGCTGGATGACCCTGGGTTTGCTCCTTGGCCCTTTGGGCCCCGGTTTCCCCATGAGTAAAATTAGAAAATGGGACAAGAAGGGTTCAAAGGGCACATCCAGCCCAGCCTAGGGGATCTGGCCAGCAGGGGGTCCTTCCCTGCCCACTTTTGTAAGAACGGAAGGTGGGTGTGCTCCCCTGGAGGACCTTTCTGGGTCTCCCCCCTTGCTGGGCGTTGTACCCGGAGTCAGACCCAGCCTCTCGCTGGGGGAATCTGGTGAGAATGTGGGTGCCAAGGGCTCTGAGGGGCTCTGGCATGCATGTGGCCACACAGATGCCTTCACTTGTGTATTTATGATTTCTCCTGCCTCTGCTTCAAGGAGGACTGAGGGCGCCTTAAAATACTGAATTACACCTAAGACCAGCCAGTGACAGTCACGATGAAACAGAGGCAAACTCTAGTTTTGGAGAAGAAAATAACTATTCTGGGAACCACAGATGATTTATACCAAGTGAACATTCAAATCACCCCCAAGTTTCCCAGAAGCCCACCACTGCTGCCCCACTGCTGCATGGTGACCAGGGTCTCTGAGAAGCCCCCCATACCCCAGCCTATCCCATCATTTCCGGTGCCCCACCCCCCACTGCAGGTAAGGTCCCTAGAGCGACTCCTTGGCTCTGGTTCCTAAGCAGGACGGAAACCAGAGACTACCCTTGAGCCCCGCCCTCCCATGCTCATCCTGCTACCTGAAGACCTGGTTCAGATCCCAGCCCAGCCACTTCCTGCTGAGTGACCTTGAACTGGGCCTTAACCTCTCTTTGGGTCAGTTTCCTCAGCAAGCTTACTGAATATGATTGGCCCATACACCTGTGGGATTTAAGGGATATTTCTGTCCAGTGACCTGAGAGCAAGTCCTGGCTCCTCCACACCCTCGCTTTAGTGTGGCCTTGGCTGTGACTCTGTGCCTGAGCTCCTGGTTTCTAAAGGGAGGGGCCACAGGCAAGGATCTGATGAGCTACTTCACAGAAGGTGCCGCTGCAGTCCCTGAGCAGCGTGTGCTTGCTGTTGTTACCCAGAAAAAGCACTCCTTCCCTCCCAGGAAGGAAAAGCCCTCTCCTCCTGGCCGATCTCATAAGCCTGCTTATGTGTGTGCACATGGTCTCCTTAGCATCACAACCAACCATGTGAACACACGCCCGGGTTACTATTATTTTCTACAGTCCTGGTTTTACAGATGGGATCAATGTTTAGTGAGGTCAAGGGTCCCCTGCTGGAATGACATGAACTTGGTCAGATCCACCCAGAGACCCAGAGAGGGGAGGAGACTTGCCCAAGGTCACGCAGCAGGGCCAGTGCTGGTGTCTCAGGCAGAGAGCACGAGGCAACAGCAGTCGCGAGGAGGCCTGGGCGGAAGGGAAGACAGGAGCAGACCCACTCTATCTGAGTCTAATCTGATCATGCCAGCCCCTGGAAGAGGCTGCTCCTTGAGGCTGCAGGGCCCCATTAGGGTTGGTGGTGGGGCGTGGGACTCCACATTTACATATAAATGAAGATATTTACAAATTAATGCATACCAACTAGAGAGAGTCCCAGCTCCACAGCTGTCTCAACCGCTTCCTCTTCAGCTGGGGAAAGGGGGAGAGAGGGAGGCTGAGAAGATTGCCAGGAATTGGCAGAGAGCAGCTTCTGGGCAGCTGAAAGGAGCCCCAGGGGCCCCCAGAGGTTTCTTCCCACTGGTGGGGTTCCCAGAGGGATGGCACCCTTCTGCCCTTGGAGGGTAGGGTGCAGCTGTGGCACAGCTTGGGCAGATCACTACCCCTCCCAGAGCCCCAGAGCCCCATCTGTCAAAGGCCTTTCCAGTTCTGAGTCTCAGAACCCGGAACTCCCAGCTTGACATTGGCAGTCATTTACTCCTTCAAAGGGTGTTTAATATTTAATTGAGCATCTCCCGGAGCCTGATGTGATGCGAGGTGCCGTGCCCCGGAGGTACGAGAAAGGCAGGGTTCTTTACTTTCCTAGGGACACAGGCAGCAATCCAGGAAAGCGAGACATACATAAACATGTCACTACACGTTCCGCAAGGAATACCCTGCATGAGGCACCTGCACAGCACCCTCCCCTTCCCGCTCGTTCTCCATTCCCCTTCCAGCTGCCTGGGACACCCTCCCCAATACACCACTCACGCAGAATCCTTGTCTCAGGTTCTGCTTCGCAGGGGCCTCCTGCATGGGGCGGTATGACATGGAGGGCAGTCCCACCAGCTGGCCGCCGGCACACCGGCTGCCCTCCTTACCTGCCCTCTCATGCCCTGCTCCCCCCCTCCATTCCCCTGTTACACCACGTAGAGGATAGTCGTGCGGGCAAAACGCATTGGTTCCTGCAGAATGTGGCTGTCCCCAGATGGCAGCCAAAACCTTCCTGGAGGTCATGGTGAATCCCCTTGAGCCTTCAACCACGCCTGCCACCCCGCATCCCCCAAAGGGTGCGCACAGGCTGTGCCTCCATTTCCCAAAGCCCTCTGCAGTCCCTTGTCCCCTTTCATCAGCTCAGGGTGTCATGAGGAGCACTGGGCAGGTTTCACTGGCTCTAATTTGGTCGTAAGGAAAATCTAGACTCCAGTGGTTGAGTGTGGTCCTGCTCCTCACATGCTTTACCCACCTCTCTTTGCCAAGGCGCTACTCATTCTTTCAGGTTCAGCTGAAATGGCACCTCCTCCAGGAAGCCAGTCCTGACTGCCCACACTGGGTCAGATCCCCCAGTGTACTTCCCCTTCACACACTTACCGCCCCGACACTAGGTGCTCATAGTCTGCCTCCTCAACTAGACCGGAAGTCCCATGAGGACAAGGACTGGGTCTGATGTCTTCATTACTGCCTCCCCAGTCCCCAGCCTAGCACAACCCCCCTCCCTCACCAACCCCCCCCACACACACACCTCACACACAAACACCTTGTGATTTGTAAATATTTGTCAGGTAGATGAGTTAGGGTGGAATCTGTGGTGTCAGATGCATTACAAAGGAGCAAGCCAGGCATCTGAGCCCTCCCCCCCTGCATTTGCATCATTCATTCATTCATCACAGGGAATTGAGCAATTGCAATATGTCAGGGACAGTGCTGGAAATAAAATAGCGAACAAGACATAACCAGACCTGCTCTTGTGAGGTTTACGATGTAGCGGGTGAGTAGGGACAGACTATAAAAATATGTTTAGAATAATAAGAAAACTATTTATACCTGGTGATGAGTGTGGTGAAGGAAATAAGGTCATGTAATAGAGAATGAGGAATAATGGAGAGGGAGGGCTGCGGGGTTTCTCATAGGAGAGGCATGTATGCCGAGATCTATAGGAAAAAAGGAAGCCAGCAGGCCAGGGCTGGGGGGTAGGAAGGGCACTCCAGGCAGGAGGCACAGCAAGTGCAAAGGTCCTGAGGTGAGAAAGGGCTGGATCTAGGGGCTGCCAGAGGGCCAGCATGGCCAGGAAGTGAATTGGCATTCATTCTCAGTGCCCTGGAAACCACTGTGACCTGTGTTTTGTAAAGTTCACCCAGGTTGCTGAGTGGAGGGTGGGTTGGAGGTGACAAAGAAGGACAAAGCCCTCGTGAAGAAGTCCGCGGAGGCGGACAGAGGTTTCTCCATAGGCCTCATTTCCAAATCTGAGTGAAGCTGGGATATGGGGGGCTAGAAGACCACCTGGGATGGAAGGTGGGAGCGGGAGAACCAGCTCTCACGGAGTCTGGTTGCCAAGCCTGGGAACTTGTGCGCATGCGCCACCCCCAAACGCTGACAGAGCTTGGGAACGGTTGGGTCGGGTGGAGCCTAGGGGTTTCCTGGAAAATGTGAAAGCAGTTACACTTCCCTAATTCACACCAATCGGGGGAGGGCGGTGCGGGAGAAATCAAGCAAATGAAAAAAAGAGCCTTGAGGATCGAAGACGTGGAAAGAAACGCAACTTCTTTTATTACTTTGAGATGCAGCCGTTCACGTATTCACTCAACAGCACATATTGAGCATTTGCGGCGTTCCCGGCACAGCACAGTGGGGGTGGGGGCTGGAGACAGGGGGTGGGCACAGTACCCGGAGGAGGTAAAGATGCAGCCCCTGCCTCCGTGGAGCTTACAGCCTCCCCCCTCTCCCACCCGCCTGTGAGCTCCTCCAAAGGCTGCGCTCTGTCTTTTTCATCTTAGTAGCCCCAGAACTGACTTGGTATTTAGAGAGGAACAATAAATATTTGTGAAATGAAAGGAGAGAAAGAGGAGATAAAACATGGAGATAAATAGCTAACAATTCAAGTAATAAAGTGATAGCTGTCGTAGGAAAGATTCAGATATAATGCAGTGAGGAATCAGAGATGCAGAGACTGGGAAAATCACGGCAGAGGTGGCATTTGAAGTGGCCCTAGAAGCACAAGCAGGCTTTAGACAAAGGGGAGCCGGGAGCGGATGCTCTAGATTAGATGGAGGGCACGCGTGTGCACGGGGTGGGGGAGGGGAGGGCTGAAGTCCTGCAGGCAGGCAGAGGTTTCAAAGTGGACGCCCTCTGGAATCTGTTCAAACGGGGAAAAAAAATGTAGTTGGTTTTTAAACAGACACATTAACTGTCTGGTCCAAAGAGCTGAGAGGATTGTTTCCCTTTGAAAAGTTAAATGTCCCTTCTGAGTCTCATCCATTAGCGTGCAGGGCCAACTCTTTCTTCACTGTTGGTACAAAGAAATAGGCCATCTGATCCTTGGGATTTCAAAGCCTGAATTCCGTAGCTCCCTACTCCCTCCTGTTTGTCCTCCAAAGTATACATAACACACGCTGCTTGTGCATGAAGTTGCCTTCCATTTCCCCATTCATTCCGCCACTCAGCACACACACGCCGGATACCTACTACGTGCCGGCCTTGTGCTAGGTTCTGCGCAACAGAATGGACGCGGGCCCTGTCCGTGCAGAACTGTCTGTCAAGGTGGGCGCCCCTGTTCCCTACCCCTCTGTAAACCCATTCTTCTCTCCCCTACCCAGAAATCATCCAGGAATGCGCATGAGCCAGAGTGAGATTGTAAGGATAACCTTAAGCCATTTTCAGCACTTTACTCATAACGGATTCTCTCTCAGTCGCACCAGAATTGAACACCCCAGGTCTGCCACCCCACCTGGGAGCCAGGTCCCCATCTTAAACCCAGAGGATACCTAAGGAGCGAGGACTGCAGTTCCCCTCCCAGCCACTAGGGGAATTTTCAGTCCCCTTCTTCTCAGCAAGGAGAGGATGCAAGTTTGCTAACTGAGCAAGGATCCGCAGTCAGGTGGTGGCTACGCCATTCCCGCACAGGCCAGTCCCCAGACCACCTGCATTAGGGTCATCTTGGAAGTGGCTTAGAAACACCAATTCCTGGGCCCCATCAAGATGGAATTTGATTTGGAGCAGGGCCTGGAAAATCAGTCTTTAAGAAAGTCTTCCAGGTAAGGTGCTGGCAGCGAGATTTGGAAAGCTCTGCTCACACAACACCGTCCATCTGCTCCGATGTGCAGATTTGGGCCAAAGAACTCAGTGGGAAGCTGCAAGGCACAGATAATTCTAGTGCTGCTGGCAGCCGGTGGTTGACAGATGATTGTTCTAAGTCCCCTCCCCCACCCCACTCCTAGGGCCAGACCTGTTTGGGTTGAAGATGACCAAATAGCTGGACCAGCCAGTGACCTCCCAGTCCAGAGTGACCTCACAGGTACCGACCGGCCCCAGAGCCTGGGCCACCCCCCATGCCCAGCTACCACTAGCAGTCATTAGAAGAACACAGCTGACATGTGCCCGGCCCCGTGCTGACCTTCTCAGGAAGGGAGGGCATGGCTGGAGGCAGGGGGGCCCAGGAATGAGATGCTCCTACTGCAGCTCCCTGGCCAAGGCATTTCCCCCATAGGTGGAGGGTGCCCATGCTCCCTGAGCCACAGTCTTGCTGGACCCCACCCTGGGCCTCCCACCCCAGAGTATCCGTTAGGGAATGCAGAGTTCCTGGCACCCCTGGGTGAGGCCTGCAGAGTACGTTCTGCACAGACTTGCAGCTTCCTCCCTGGGTCCTGTCTGTCAGGGCAGGGACCCTCCCTTCTTTATCTCTAGGTCCTCAGTGCCTGGCACAGGGCCTGGGATGGAAGCCCAGGGCCTCAGTAAAAGTTTGTTGAATCAATAGGCTGACAGGTTATCCAAATGTGGGATTACCATTTCAAACAGTCAGCAAAACTCTTCCCATCCATCATCTGGTTTAGCCCTCACAGCCGTCCCGTGGCAGGCAGAGCTCAGACTCACCAAATCCTGTGTGTGGGTCTGTGTTGTAGTATAGATGACGACGTGGGCGACCAGAGGGCTGAAGTCCCATGGTTTGCACATGGTGAAGCCTGGGTTTGTCCCTGTGGGCTATTGGAGTGTATTGGGTCCCTGGACTCCTGGGGGCGGGGCCACTCAACAGTCAGTGAGTGCCCACCCTGTGCCGGGACCATTGCCAGGCGCTGGAGAGTTAGGTGGCCTAGTGAGGTCATGTGACCTTGTATTGCCCTCCCTATATGCACACGCATATGCACAGGAGCGCACACACAGGATACCTGGCCTGAGATGCTTGGTGTGTCCAGGTAGGAAGCTGCCCGAGTCAGTCACCACCTTACAAATAGCCACCACCTGGCAGTCCCAGGCCCCCAGATGCCTCGGCCAAGGAGACAAGTGATGCCCAGTCCTGGCTCCAGAAATGGCTGTAGAGCCTCTGCCACTTCAGCTGGCGGCATGAATTTGATTGACTTGCTGAGAAACTGGTTAAGCTCCCATGCCTCTGCTGTTTGCCTGTCTCCCCATTGAGGGGGGCAGCCTCCACCCTCCCCTCCAATCTGTAGCCTTCTCCCTCTCCCTGCCCCTCCTCCCCTTGTTCACTTCTCAGCTCCCCACTTCTCTCCTTCCCAGTGGTTGCCTGTCCTCCTCTGCCTTTTTGGGGCCCAGTTCAAACACCACACTTGGTGCAGTATCCCCCATTCCCTCCAGGATCACCCCTGGTCCCGAAGCACTCCGCGCTGTGCCCCCACCCCTGTTGTGTAGAGGCAATGACCCGCTCACAGGAACGCTGTCCCCACGGAGGCCACGAGCACCCAGCGGGCAGGGCCCAGTTTCACCCACACAGGCTGCCCCTCCGCACTTTCCCAAGGCGTGGGCGCTGCCTCCCCTCCTGCTGAGTCCCCTCCCCACCCACCAGTAAAGGCCGAGCCTCTTCTCCTTTTGTTCCTTGACTTTTAGTCTTTTTCTCTGCTTGTGTGGCTTTCCTTTCTTAGGGCCACATTCTTCTTTTATTTCCACCCCTCTCCATGTCACACTTCCCGCTTTCTCATACTTTCTCTTCTGTCTGCACATCCTCGCATCCCTTGGCTTGGAGCCCCTCTATGGCCCAACACGGACCCTGGGTCTCGAGGCCCCAGAGGCCCCAGTAGCATCAAGGGGGTCCCTGTTCCACATGGTAGGGGAGGCAGGTAGGGACACTTCTCCGTGGTTGGGCTTGGGGTTAGTGGAGTATTTGATGCCGGGGACTGAGATGTACTCCGTTGGGTCCACGGCTGTCACCAAGCAGACCCCTCCACCCACCCTCCCTATTCTCTATTTGCCCTCCGGCCCACAAGGAGGCCCCTAGGACTCCCAGAGGGCACCCTCTCTCCCTAGTGTTTCTCCCCTGGGGAGGGAAGTGCTTGCCAAGCTGTCTGCTGCCCTCTGGTGACGCACTGGAGTATTGCAATGAGGGGGGGTCCCTCACCTGTGCACCACCACCCCCCCTTCACCAAGAATGGGTCTTGTTCCTCAAAAGTAGGGACTCTCCTTTCTTTATCTCTAGGGCTTCAGTGCCCAGCAAGGGTCTCAGAAGAGATTTGTTAAATTAATGAGCTGACAGGTTATCCAAATGTGGAATTATTATTTCAAACGTTCAGCAAAACTCTTTCCCATCCATCATTTGCTTAAACCCTAATGGCAATTTTATGAAGTACAGATCTCAGGCCCTAGTTACGGGGCTCAAGCTCAGCCCAGAGAGGAAAAGTGACTAGCCCTGGAGTTGGGCGAGGGTCCATCCCTGGGGGCCTTCCCACTGAGGGGCAGAGCCCCTGGGATGATAGGAGGGGGGGTCTCTTGGGTAACCCATTTCCTCCTCTGGGTAGCAGTCTGCCTTTTATCAGGAGACTTCTGGAGACAGTGCCTTCACCCAGAGTCACCCCACGGAATTGCGAGCCTGGTATCAGGCTGCAACTTGGCCGGGTGAGGGGAGGGAATTCCGGTACCTGTCCTGTGGACTGTGATGTGTTTCCGCCCCCTCAGGTGAGGCCTTGCCCTAATTACTCATTTGCTGTTTAAAAAATGTTTCTTTGTTAACTGCAGACATCAAGACACAGAAGTATACAAGGGAGGTAGAATCCCTGCCTCCATGGAGGTGACTTTCCCGGGGCGATGCCAGCACCCCAGGGAGAGTCAGGGGAGGGGGCATGGATGGTGAGGTGAAGCAGCCACACAAAGACCAGGGAATGAGCATTCTGGAAGAGGAGAGAGAGAGCAAGGGCCTGAGATGGGGGCAAGCTTGATGGGTCAAGCAAGAGCAGAAAATGCCCAGAGGGTCTGGGGAATAGATGGGCCCTGTGAGCAGTGTGGGGAGGAGGGGAGAAGTCCACAGAGGCCACATGGTGTGGAATGGGCCTCTTGAACTTTGTCGAAATGCAGATTCTCATTCAGTGCGTCTGGGCTTGGGCCTGGGCCCCTGCATTTCTGATCCTCTCCCAGGTGAGGTCAGCAGGGAAACACCCAAAGAACTTTACAAACTCCTCGTGCGCAGGCCAAGCCCCAGCTGGGTCAGCAGGACTGTGCCGGTGGAGGGGGAGGGTTGGGGCCGGGCACAGACACCAGTTTTTCCAAGCCCTGCAAGCCCATTTGAGAACCACTGTTGCAGAACATTCTGGGTTGTTAAAGCTTGAATTGTATTCTAGGAATGGTGAGGAGTCACCAAAGTCGATTTTGTTTCTATTTGTATGTTGTTAAAAGATCCCCCGGAGCTATTGGGGAGGATGTGAAGGTGGAGGCGGGGAGACCAGGGAGGAGAGGTGGTGATGGGCTGGCCCGGGTGGGCGTGGAGAGTCATGATGGGAGACTTTGGAAGCAGAGCTGGCAGGACTCATGGATGGACTGGAAGTGGGGGGATCTCAGAAAGAGAGAGGTGACAGTGACCTCTAGGGCCAGGGTCGTAGCATTTAGGTGGAGGGGAGCTCCTTCCTGAGATGGGAGGCCTATGAGGACCAGCGAGGGCTAGGGGCGGGGGTGCAGAATTCTCAAGTTCTGTTTGGGCTGGGTGAAGGCACTGTCTGCTAGACCATGGGGCAAAGATGGTGAGCAGGTCGATGGAAACAGGGTGAGGGAGCGGTTGTTGTGGTCACAGATACAAATGTGGGAGCCACCGGCATACAGATGCCATGTAAAGTCTCTGTCCCCTCCCAGACATGGGACAGTGCAGCCAGCGGCCTTTAGACCTCACTGAGGCCATTCCTCTCATTCCCCAGATGAGAAAACCAAGGCCCAGAGACTGTGGCTGTTTCCCCTAAGGTCGCACAGCAAGTCAACATGTGACTTCTAGGCAGGACCATTTCCACCCCACCAAGCTCAGTGCAGCCCCCTCCCTCTGCCCTGCCACAGTTCGAAGGACAGGGTTGCCGAGATGGAAAATAATTTATACATCCGCAGCCAGAAAACACCACTGTTAGAAATTACCCACACACGCTCACACACGCACTATCTTTTTCCTTCTAAGTAAAAAGTCAGTAGCCGGCTGTCAGCTTTATTACTAATTACACAACTACTTTATTGCTGGTATTAAAAAAAATGAAGGCTAAAAATGTCTGGGAAAGACTTAATTTAGTAAACAGTTCAGAACAAAATATTTGTCACTGTAGTGTTTCTTCACATTAGAATTTGCTCCGGGTGATTCAGATCTCCTCTTTACTGTATTATTGCAGCCTAATAAAGTTCCCAGGCTCTGGGAGAAGCTTCTTTGCCTTGGAAGGTAATTGTGTTTTGGGAGGTGAGAATTGGGTAGGATTGATGGTGAGTGGTGGGGGGTGGGGCGGGGGGAGTCAGGTGAGCTTAAGGGTCCTGGAAAAACACACCTGGGAGAGGGCAGGAGCTGGGAGTGCCCTGCTGAGCACACAGTGGGCTCTCAGCAGTGGATGGATGGATGGAGAATGAATGAATGAATGAATGAATGAATGAATGGAAGAGGACCTCTCAGCTTAACCATCAGGGTGTGGCACAACTTAGTCAAGGAAAAGAAGTCACCTAAAACTTGCCAGTGACAGAGAGAAAGGAGACAAGGTCAGTGGGCCATTGGCTTTTTGTACAAGCGGCCTTTTGCACTTGTCACCTCTATTTGCAAATAACACAGACTGCGACAGAGATGAGGAAGAAACACCGCACAGGCTGCAGGGGCAGGGAAGTCTTTTTCATTTTACAAAAAAGCAGACAGGCAACTAGAGAAGTTGAGTGACTTGGTCAAGGTCCCACAGCTCAGTAGCAATGGAGAAGCCAGGCCCCGGGCTTCCTGATATTCAGCCAGGAGCTGCCTTTTCCTTTCCAGCTCCCCACAGCTTAGGTCCTTTCTCTGCACATCAGGTCCCGAGGGGCCTGGGTTCCTTCTACACCCAGCAGCCAGGGTGAGCTTTCTCAAGTAAAATGATATTGTGGCACCTGCTGCTGGAAGCCCTCCGAGGGCTTCCTGGCTCCCTTTCAAGACAATTCTTGTTTCCTGTCAGGCCTGGAAAGTCCCATGAAATCTCAGTCTCCACTCTGCCCTCCCCCCGCCACCCCACCTTCCTCTCTGGTCACCCCGAGCTTGTTCCTACCTCAGGACATTTGCTCATGCTTTTCCTCTAGTGGATACACTTGTCTTCCATCTCCGATGAAATGTCACCTCCACGAGGCCTCCCTGACCCCTCATCTGGAGGAGTCCCCACACCCACACCCACCCCAGACACTCACGCCCCTTTGTACCCGTTTGCTTGTTACAGCATTTATCACCGTCCAGCATGGCTCTCCCCTTTGTGTACCTGAGTATTTTTCCTTTTTTCTTCTCAAATGCAACCCTGAGGATGAGGACTTGGTCCCTCTGGCTTTCTTCTGTTCCCCCAGCATCCAGACCGATACCCGCACCTCCACCCACACCAGGGGAGAAGTGAACCCCTGGTTAGAGGGCTGGGCCATTAGGTCACTGCTGGGTACCAAGCCGAAAGCTCAGCCCCAAGTCTGCAGTGTGACATGGCCAGGCACCCAACTTCCCTGAGCCTCAGTTTCCCTTTTTCCAACGCACTAATGGGAGGGGGCACCGGGTGACAGACAGCCCTCCCAGGTCTAACCCTCCCTACTACCAAAGGGTCCAGGCAGCGGCCCCGGCCCCGAGGGCACCGGGCTCCGTGCACAGCCAGGCCTGGGGCCTGGAGACAGATGCCCGAGTTCCAAGACAAGCTGGGAACTGCCTGCCAGTTGGTTCTAAGTACCTCCATTTGGATCCTCGGGGGAGTGGCTTGCCCTTGCTGTGGCAATTTCCTCCTGAGCTGGGCTGGCGCTCCTAATTATTATTTGGAAAGGTTTGGGGAGGCTCAGTTAATTGATTACATATTTCCTTCCTTGACAGGGCATTTGTTCAGTTGTGTCTTTTATTTTTCCCCCACTAGGTTAATGTTCCTGGGCATGTTGATTATTTTGTGGGGACCATGGGACTGAAGAAAGTCATAACTCTCCCCCCCAGCTCGCCCGCCCTGCCAGGGGTTTTCAAGCACTTTAATTTAACTTCGCTGGACCTTTGCTTCCCCCCGAGAGTAATGATATAGTCAGAGCCCCGAGAGCTGAGGACTCATAATAATGCTAACGCCAGTGTTTATTAGGCTCTTGCCACGTGCCATGCTCTGCGGGAAGCACCTCACACACGTGGACTCATCAATCCGCCCAGGGCAGGTGCTATTACTATCTGCATTCGTGGGTACAAAGCGAAGCTCAGAGAGGTTAAGTGGCTTGCCCGAGGTTGCACAGCCACTAAGTGGCCCAGCCCTGGGATTCAGACCCATCAGCCATGTAAGAGGGTAGAGACTGGACACAGGCTCCCAGTCACTGCTCTTTAAGTGTCCCAACTGGCTCAGGGTGCGGGGATGCAGGCCCCCAACACCCTGGGCTGTGGGGCATGCAGGCGGGCCACTCTGGTTCACCTCTGCCAAATGCTATGCGTGGTGACACTGGGCAGGACTTGGAGTCTCGGCTATTCCATTGGTGAGAGAATGATTTCAGCTCCCAAGCTGAGGGGAGGGTTGTTGGAATGCCTCCTGTCGAGCATGGAGTGGTGTTAAGTGAAAAATAGCTGAATCACAGGTGCTTGTGTATAAGGTGCTTCTAATGCGTATCTATCTTACTACATATATTCTTCTGTATGAGACACATTTTGTACCACAATGTCGAGTAATAACAAGAACGGAGTGGGAAGGTCACTGACTCTCAGGGGTCTGTCCCCTCTTGCCCCAGCAAGGACACCCCGCTCCCTTGGTCCCAGGAGCCTCTCTCACTACCCTTCCATGGTTTGGCCATGGCTCCCGCAGGGAGGAAGCACATGTGCACCCACCTGCGCCCACGCCAGGCCGTGCGGGGCTCAGCACAGAGGAAGTGCAGAGAGAACGAAAGAAGGAATGAAGGAGCCAGCTCTTCCCTTCTGCTTTTCCGGGGGGCAGGGACCCTTTCCTGGCCCCTCCCTGGGGGTGACCCATCTAAGTGCGCCTCCCGCCTCCAGTCTGGTCTGGAGATTTTCCAGGAGTGATTGGTGGGGGGAAATCGCTGGCTATTTTGTTCATTTGTTCATTCAGTGAACGTTTCCGCGTGCCTCTCATGAGCCAGGTGACAGAGAAATAGCAGGGCGACGTGATCGCAGAAAAAAGTCGAGTGTCTTCCCCAGACGAAGCGCGTCTGGCTCCGGAGCAGGGCCGTGGTTTTAAGCGTTTTGCGTGGACTGTCCCGGCTGAGCCCCACACCATCCCATGCGGCAGACTGTGGCTGTGCTGTAGGCTGTGGCCGTGCCCTCTTTTAGAGACGAGGAAACAGGCCCAGAGAGACGTGTGCAGGGACAGTTACGGTACAGGGTGCGGAGCCCTGGGACGGGCTGGAGCGCACAGGGTGGGCACGCGGGTGAGGCCTTGCATGCCCAGGCTGCTGTATGCCAGTTGCAGGGAGGGCGGATATGGGCTGCCTAAGTCTGGGCCAGCTGTGGGGGGTGGTCACCTGTTTGGTGAGCTCCGACCTACAGGGTCAGAGGCCCAGTACCTGGAGCTTCCACGGTGCCCTGTTGCCTCCTTCACCAACCTGACAAGCCTGACCACTGTGTGCCCCTCCCACCGCCCCCAAGGCCCTCCCCTGGGGATTCAGACTCGGGCAGGAGCCCCTTTTCTGGCTTGATGTGAGCGTTGTGGGAGCCAGGGAGATGGCCCAGATGACCCTGTGGGGCACATGGGCCCAGCAGAGCCCGAATCCATGGCCAGGACGCTGCAGCCAGCCCGGATTTTAGCAGGCCTCAAGCCGGAGCAGGCAGCTGGGAACGGCCAGGGCTCAGAGCTCACAAACAGGCCTGGAGCCATCTCTGCAAGATCCCAAAGGTCGCCAGTGGCACTGACCCCCATGCCCATGCTGCCACGTTGAAGGACAAGCTGAGGCTGAGCTGCATCTGGGTCCGGCCTTGGAGCCCACCAGCCAGTGAGAGGGCCCTGGGCTGCCACCTCCACCCTCACTGTACCCTTCCCTCCTGCCCAGCTCCTCCCTGTCAGAGTCCTGGAGAAGGAGGAGGAGGAGGGGCCCGCACAAATGGAACCTTTTCACTTTTATCTTTGTCTCCATCTCAGGGCCAATGAGAACAACACAAATGATGAGAGCAAGCACCAGTCTGGGCTCGCTGTGTGCCAAGTAAAGACTCGTAACTAGGGAGGAGACAAGCATACTAGTCCCATTTTGCAGATGGGAACAGTGAGGGCCCAGGAGGTTAATTGTCTTGCTCCAGGTTAGGCACGTGGTGAGGGGTAGATCCAAGATTTGAACCCAGGCAGCCTGCAGCCAGCATACCTGTGTTTCTCTACCAGACCACACCACCTCTGGGCACCGCTGGCCTATAAGTTCGTCCACTTGTTTGGATGGCACATGAGGGAAGAGTCAGGGAGGATAGGGCCAGGCTTTTTAGGGTTAAGCAGACAGGATTGGGGAGCCCAGATATGCCCCTTCAGATCTGTGGGACTTCAGGAAGATCACTTGGCCTCTCTGAGCCTCTGTACTGCCCTTCCCGGAATAGGGGGCTCAGTCCTATCGCATGCAGCTATTCCATCCACTGCCTCTAGCTTGCCGCTGAAGGTCTGCCTCCTTTTTTGCCTCTGCTGTGAGCCAACAGAGGAGGTGGGTAATGAGGTCTGGGCCCCAGCACAGTCAGTGTGAAGGTGCTGAGGTCTGATAGAGTAGATGCCAGGGTGCCCCGGGAGGGACAAAGCTGATGAGGACAGAGTGGGGCCCAGCAGAGCGAGCAGATGAGGAGAGGCCAGCAGGGAGGGAGAGGCAGCCTGGGCTGCATCTCTGCACCATTAACTTTCCCCAGTGTGTTCCTCCCCACTTGCCCAGGTGGCCATGCTAGCCTGGCATGCCAGCCTGTGAGATCTGGGCTGCGGAGGGCCACATGGAGGCCCTGCCAGCTGTTCTAGCTGCTGATGGGACAGGGGGCCCCTGGACTCATTATACATCTCTTGAGAGGCCTCTAAATGCCCCAGTCCTGCCCACGGCTACACACATCTCATCCTCTGCTCAACATTCCCGCCTCCGGGGGCCAACAGAACCAACTCCAGATGCTCCTGCCAGGCTTTGAGCCTCTCCACGGGGGAATCCCCAGCTATTTATTTTCCTCTTACATTACGGTCTAACAGACACACAGAGAAGTGCTTAAATTAAAGGTCCAGCTCAGGGAATTGTTACACAGCCACACACCCCGGCGGCCCACCCACAACCCAGCTCAGGGTATGAAACACTTCCGGCCAGCACCCCACGGTATCTCCTTCCACCAACAGGGAAGCATGATGCTGACTTTTGAATCAGCTTTGACTCGTTTTTCCTGTTATTGCTCTGCACACAGAGGGGATCACACTTCCCGTGTCTGGCTGCCTTCGCTCAGCCTAACGTCTGGAAGATCTCTCTGCGTGGTTGCCCATGTCACTGGCCCGTCCTTTTTCATTGCTGTGTAGTACTCCATCGCGTGGGTCTATCACGGTTTCTCTGTCTGCTCTCCTGTGGAGGGACATTGGGCTGTTGCTACCAGTTTTGAGCAATGGTCAGTAAAGTTGCTTTGAACGTGAGTGTTCATTTCTCTCAGATGTTTCCCCAGGAGAGGAACTTCAGGAACGCGGGGAGGTGAATGTTCAGCTTTTGTAGAGGCTGCCTGTATTAGTTCCCCAGGGCTGCCGTAACGAGACGCCATAAACTGGGTGGCTTAACACGAGAGAAATGTATCCTCTCGTAATTCTAGCAGCTACACATCTGAAATCCATGCTCCCGCTGCACACTCTAGGACAAAATCAGTCCTTCCCCCTTCCTAGCAGAGGTTGTGCCGGCAGTCCTTGGTGTTCCTTGGCTTGCGTCTCCCATCTCTGCCTCCATGCTCATGTGGCGTCCCCCTCTGTGGGTCTGTGTCTCTGTGTCTGAATTTCCCTCTTCATATACAGACAGCAGACATTGGATGAGGGCCCAGCCTAATCTAGTATGACCTCGCCTTAGCGGGGTTACGCCTGCAAAGACCTCTCTCCAAATAGGGCCACGTTCACGGGTACCGGGGTTAAGACTTCAACACGTCTTTTTTCAAGGTAGGGGACCCAGTTCAATCCACAGCACTGCCTGACAGCTTCCCGAAGTGCTTTTCTCCTTTCACATGGAGTTCTGGGAGCTCCACATCCTGGGTGTTCCAACTCTTGGCCCAGACATCAGGGTGACCCCATTTCCTCGAGCGTTCCAGTGCCCACCATGCCTTTCTGCCCCCTGACTTCTCAGAAGAGGCCCCTGCCGGCTCTGCCTGTTGAAACCCTCCCGTCCTTGTAAACCAAACTCACACATCTCTGCCCTCCCCGCTACCCCGGGAATGTGCCCTGAGACCTCTGCCGGGGCTGAATTCCACAGCTCTCCCCCAGTTTCCTGTGCACTTCCCCCATTCTAGTCAGACCCCTGTGATCGGCGGGAGGAGGTGGACGGAAGGCTGCAGGCTCAGGAGTGGCAGAGCTGGCCTCCAAACCCACAGGAACTAGTTTCCTCTTATCTCTTGCCCAGGGCTCCGTCTCCAGCTCCCGGAAGGTCGCCTGGAGTAGTCCGTAAATATTTGTTGAGTGAATGAATGAGCTGACCCTGTAGAACAGGGAGAAGAGCATCCGCTTGCCGGAGCAGGGGTGGTTCTTAGGTGATCACGCTTAGTTAGGTTTCAGCATGGCAGGAGCTGACTCTATCGGTGTTAGCTGTTGTATTCATTTCTTGGTGCCTCTGCTACAAAGCACTGTAAACCCAGTGGCTTGTAACAGTATGAATTTAGCCCTGGCCGAGCGGCTTGGGTCGTTGAGTGTCGTCCCCTGCATCGAAATGTTGCAGGTTTGATCCCCGGTCAGGGTGCATACAGGAAGCAAACAATTGATGTTCCTCTTTCACATCAATGTTTCTCTCTCTCCTCCCCCCTTCCCTCCCCCCCTCTCTAAAATCAATAAACATCCTCGGGTGAGCATTAATACGAATTCAGGATGTCGGAATTCTAGAGGCCTGAAGTCTGACACGGACCTCACTGGGCTCAGCTCGGCTCTCGGCAGGGCTGACTTCCTTCTGGAGACTCTGGGGGAGAATCTGTTTCTTGGCCTTTTGAAGCTTCTAGAGCCACATGCCATGGCTTGGGGCTCCTTGCAGCAATGGCACCACTGCGACCTCTGCCTCTGCTGTCACATCTGCCCCTCCAACGCTGACCCTCCTGCCTTCCTCTTAGAAGGACCCTGGGACTGCAGCGGGCCCACCTGGCGAGTCCAGGATAATCTCCCCGCCCCATGGTCCTTACTCACACCTGCAAAGTTCCTTTTGCCATATGCAAGGCACCATCCCCTTCTTCCCTCTGTATCTCCAGTTTCCTCTTCAGGGTCCGGCGCACAGTAGGTTCTCAAGAATTCGACGTGAGCCTCTTGAGGGCAAAAGCCCCTATTATCAATCCTGGTGCCCCATTATCCGGGGCTGGGCTGGGCAGGTTGCCCAAGGGGCTCAAAGGCATTTGTTTAACTGAGCAGACCTACTGGGTGCTGGGTGGGGCCAGCAAGGAGACTGGGGAAGGGGGTGAAGGAGAGGAAGGGGTGGCCAGGTCATGGAGGGCTTGGGCTCCCAATAAAAACGTTTGGACTTGACATCGTCAGGGTGTCACGGAATGGGACCTTTGTTCTGAAAGGTAAAGCTAAAATGTAAGCAACACTTAGGCCAGGGGGTGGCATGATAAGAGGTCACACTAGAGTTTGGCTCCTAGCATCTGAATCCCAGCTCTGCCACTTAGGAGCTGTGGGGCCCTAGGCAAGTCACTGCCACTCTGTGGCCCAGTTTCCCCATCTCTAAAACGGCGGTGATAATACAGTGCCCGCTTTGTACAGAGCTTGGGAGGCTCGCATGAGCTGGCGAAGCTCTCAGAACCGGCACAATGTACCCGCGACAGAGGGCAGTGACGCCTGGGGGCTAAGCGCCTTATATGGATATTGGTCCAGCGCCGTTTCCTGGGTGCCTGTGACCAGCCAGGCAGGGTTCTGGGTTAGGGAGACCTTGGAGAGCAGTTTGGCACAGGCGCTGTTACACAGAGCTCTCAATTACTCCATGGGGACGAATTACTATTGCTCCCATTTTATAGGTGAGAAAACTGATGAGAAGTACTTGAGGCCACATAACTGGAAAGCAGAGGAGTGGGTGTTTCAAACGGGCAGCCCCGCACTCCAGACATCTGTCCTCTGTTGCCTTCTCAGCTCACAGCCCCGGGACCCAGCGTCCTGGCACTCTGCCCTGCGTCTTTCTGGAAATCTTGGAAATAATTTCGAAGCAGGGGTCTCTTCCCTTATTACGGCCGTCAGGGGAGGACATGAAAATTGGGCTCTGATCAAATTAGGCCCCTGTTGTGGCATAACTTTCTATATTCACCATAAAGCTAATAAACTAATAAATTAGACAGAATGAAAATATCATTGGGCAAGACGGCATGCTAAAGCGCGGCCGTAATTACACTCGCGGCTGGGGCCAATTCCTCAAATTTCGCCTTGGCCAAGTTTCCTCAGCTCACCGTGTCCCTAATAAGGCATAACTCACTCTATAAACATTAAATTGACTTATTTATTTTAAATTACAGTGGAACTGAAAACCACCTTGATAAACCTATTCTCATGAATCTGCTTCCCCGTGAACATAGCCCAACGATTTTTTTTTTTAAACCAAGACAATATCTAGCTTGTCGCAGCCCCCCTCCTGCAGCCTGGCCTGGCTCTTCCTCATACATCACGACTGCAGCTTCGGAGATTTGACTCATTCTCTGGAGGCTGGTGGAGGTCGTCCTTTCTGTATAGAGATGATTCATGCCTAATTAATAATAATAACGGTGCTAACATTTGTGAGTGTGTGTGACGGGCCCATGCCGGGCCCTCTGCTGTGGCCTTGTACGCGTGGATTGGCTTAATCCTTGTGATAAGCCTGCAAGGGCCATCTTTAATAAGCCTTGCTTTGCAGAGGAGGAAATGGGATCAGAGAAGGGAAGGGACTTGCCAGAGACCACACAGAGCTGGGACCCAGCCAGGGTGGTCCTCACCATGGTTATCCTACCTCTAAGCAAATTAGCACCAATGCCGATGATGCCTCAGCCTGGGGGAGCTGCTAGGAATTCCGGCTGTGATGAGACATGTTTCTTGAGCTGTGGGAGGTGCTCACAGCCTGGTGTGGGGGTGGGGATAGATCTTGACAAGCAGACAGTGGTTACTGGGGGCTCCAGGAGTCCAGAGGTGTCTACCCCCAGCCTGGCTGCCAGGTACAGCAGGTTGAGGGGCGTGGGTGATGCATCAAAGACCGTGATTGGTGAGGGAGCGGGAGAGGGCCAGACAAAGGAACAGGAGGAAGTCATGGGAAAGGTATAGCAGGGACAAAAGCTAAGCGGTACATCCAGAGATCTGTGTCCAGAATGAAGGGAGGGGAGTGTGGGAGCAGCTGCCCTGGCCCAGCCACAATCTTGGGGCTCTTCCCATGCAGCTCTAAGGAGATAATTCCACTGTCCCACATGGAGCCACCTGGAATTAAGACAAGAGGGAAGCCTGGCCGCACTTGAATCCAGGGTTCGACAATGTTGTTCTCGCCAGAGATGAACTCCGATAGGCCCGGCACCTGGGTGCATGTGTAACCCAAGATCACCCTCTCCTTTGTCAAATGGGTGTGGTGATACCTACATCCAGGGGCTGATCCTCAGCCCAGAATCTCTCCAGACACACGCCCAGCCTCTTGTTCAACATTTCCCTTTGGCTGTCGCTCATGCAACTCACACTCAAACTGAGCTCCTGCGGTCCCCTCTCAGCTGCTCCATGCTTCTCGTCTTCTTAGGGAAGGGCCCAGCCACCCGCCAGCTGCCAGAAACTCCAGAATTCATTCAGACGCCTCTCTCCCTCGCTCCCCATGCCCAGTCAGTCTCTGGGTTCCATCCCCGATGCCTCCTGAGCTGATTCCAAGGTGGTTCGTTTCTCTCTCTATGTTCCCTGCTGGACCAAGTCGTCGGCATCTCTCATCTAACGCCACTGCAGAGGCTTCCCAGATGCTCAGCCCACGCACGCTCTGTCCTTCCTCGTCCCGTTCTCTGCTCAGCAGGGCTAAGATGCAGGCTCACTGCATCATGCCTCCGCCCTCACTCCCCCTCATGTTTCTTCAGTGACTCCCACCCTTAGGAGAAAGACCAAGCTCGTTAGCATGACCCAGGAGGCCCGCATGGCCCGACCCCCGCCTGCCTCAGCCTCCGCATCCTGTTCCTGTACCACTGCTCCTCACTCTCTGAACCATCCCTCATTCCTCCAGGGACCACTTTCCCAGTTGTTTTGCACATCTGGTTCCCTCTGCCTAGAATCCTCTCTACCTGGAACCCTCTTTACCTGTCTCCCCTGCCACTGCCTTACCTGCCAAGTCCTGCTCCTCCTTCTGACCTGTTTTCATGTCCCTTCCCAGGAAAGCTGACTTTTCCGTGTGGGTTGGTCAGGTCCTCCCACTGTCAACTCCAGCAGATCCCTGGATGTCTCACGGAACTCATCACCCTATGATGTAAACACATACTTCTGTAGCTAGTCCCATCCATGTCTGGAGGCCTAGAAAGTAAGCTGCGTGAGGGCAGGGGTCATGCCTGTCTCGTTCACTGTGGTCTCTCTAGCAATTACCCCATGTACTGTTGAGTGGAATATGGCAGACACACAATATAGAATTGTTGGATGAATGGATGATGGATGGATGGATAAATGGATAGTTGAATGGATGGATAAGTGAGTGGATGGATAGTTAAATGAATGGATGGATAGTTGGATGGGTGGATGGATGGATGGATAAGTAGATGAATGGGTAAATGGATGGATGGATGGATAGATGAATAGTTGGGTGGGTGAGTGAATGGGTGTTGGGTGGGTGGATAAGTGGACGAATATGGGTGGGCGGATGCACTGAATATTTTTTATGAGATCCTATGTGGAAGTTCCCAGCAGTTTCTGGCATAGAAAAGTCACTGTGTTTCTTATGTTGGAAACGCAAAGCTCTGCCGTGCTCCAGTGCGGGGATTTTGACTCGCCTCTCAGGCTCTCTTTCTGGAAGGCAGACCTCCTGATGGGAAACCAAAACCCAGAGCCAGCCAGGAGAGAGGTGTGGCCTGTGCCAGTCGCTGGGCGTGGCTCTGCCAGGCAGTGATGCAGAGCACTGAGGGAAGGATGCCCTGGGGAACTTGGCATCTGTCTCCTTCCCAGCATGGTCATGGCCACCGCAAGGCCACAGAGAGTGAGTTCCAAAGCTGAACATTGAAGAATGGGATCCCTCCTGCCATT
Source organism: Desmodus rotundus (assembly GCF_022682495.2). Lineage (NCBI taxonomy): Eukaryota > Metazoa > Chordata > Mammalia > Chiroptera > Phyllostomidae > Desmodus > Desmodus rotundus. The sequence continues at coordinate 10,421,039 of NC_071389.1, forward strand.
GATGGATGGCCCCCCAGTGCATTTCAGAAATAACAACTGCCCAGACTTTTGTACCCCCTATTCCTGGACTCAGAGGGTCCTACTCCTGCTCAGGCTTCCACGTGGACTCGTCCTTTTACCAGTTCCTCCCTTTTGACTCAAACACTGGTGTGGACAATTCTCCTACTGTCTTGTGCGCGAGCCTCTGCCCCTCCACTCCCTAAGTGGGCCTCTGGTTTCACCCCCATCCCTAAGTCCCAGCCACAGTCCCTCCATCCCCAGGATGCTGATTCTTCCCAGATAAGACCTCGATTTGATCTCGCCTCTTGTGTTGGTAGTGGAAAGCCAGCCTTGCAGTGTGACCTTGGGCATATCAGTTACTCTCTCTGTGCCTCAGTTTCCTTGGCTGAAAGAAGATGATAGCTCTACATAATATAGTATCAGTACATAATAGCATCCACAGGGTTGTTAGGGGATTAAACAAGCTAATACACATAAAGCATTAGAACTGTGCCTGGAGCACTCTTAAGTACTGTGTTGGTGTTTGTTGTTATTATTATTCAACAATAGACATGGAACTCCAGTATCTGCCCAGCAAAGTTCTAGGTACTGGGTATGCAGGTGGACAGACTGGCACGTTCAGCTAACCTGAAAGGACAGACCTCACCTGTTTTTCCACTTTGCAGAACTGATGACAACCCTCTCTACCGCCCCCTCTCTGTGACCTCAGGTAGGTCACATAACCTCGCTGAGCCTCAGGTTTCCCATACAGACAGTGCCTGCCTTTGCGGGGGTTGGTGAAGATTAGAGATGGAATGTGTAGAGGCCTTGGAACCAGGGCGTTCTCAGTAAATGGTGGTTAGGATTTTTTATGCCACTTTCTTTTAAGGACCAGCACTCACCCCTCTACTCCTGGGTCTGTTAGCAGGGAAAGAATATTCCATCTTTTTCCATACTATTATCTCACTCCTCACCACAGTCCTGGGAGGTGGGCATTATATTACTTGATTTTACAGATTAGAAGACATAGCACAGAGAAGTTAAGGAACCTGCCCAAGGTCACAGCACTCACAGGTGGCAGAGCTGAGGTTTGACCCTCAGTCTGTCCGATGCCACCGCCTGTGCACTTGGCCACTAAGCCATATGCCTCCCATCAGAGCCACTACTTGGCTCCAAGAATCAGGTCCACCAGCTCCAGGAGATCTGAGAGCCAGGACAATGCTACCAACATCCAAAGCTCATAGGAAAAAGTGAATTCTTGGTGCATGGTCTTGAGTGTTGCTGAGAGCAGACCACACCCACTTCCCCTCTGTGGGCACCCTCCTGGATTTTGTTCCTGGGACCTCCTGGTCCTTTCCCTCACCCAGTCCCTGGGCATCAATCCACATCCCCTACCCAGGGCCCTCAAAACAGAGGAGAGGATTGCCTAGTGATCAGAAGACACGTAAACACCGTAGTCAAAGTGATGAAAATGAAAACCCAACGACAGAGGGCACTGTCCTAAGTGCATCCCCCGTGCTATCTCATTGAATCCTCTCCGTGGTCCTTAGGGAAGGCCCTACCTCCATCTCAGAATTTTAAGTCGGGAAAACGGAGCACAGAGTGGTAACTTGCTCAAGGTCACGCAGCTGGTCAGCGGAGGAGTCAGGATTCAAGGCCAGGCTCCTTGCCCTTGACCCCTCCACCTTTGGCATTCGTAGTAGGTCTGGAGAATGCACGGGGCCTGGCAACCTGTCCCATGACCTGCCTCAAAGCCAGAGAGCGGGCACGTTGACTCTAGATGGCGCTTCCCAAACCAGAACCACAGGACACACCACCGCCAGCTGTCGGCATTTCCCTGGGCACGTGTAACTGTGAAATGACTCTGCTGTGGCTGTGAGCGAGAGCCCCTGGCCCTTCCTCCCAAGCTCACAGGTGGGTGGACGTTCGCTCCTTCCCCTTCTCACCTTCCCGACATTGCCTCATCTCCTCCTTATGTCAGCAATTCGCAGAAGGAACAAATGGTGGAGGATTTGGCTGACAGTGAGTGTCCATTAAAATGCACCAATCTGCCGAGCCAGACTCGCTTCTGCCGGCCTCTTCTCCACTGATAAGGGGTGTGCGCGTGTGTGTGTTTACGTGTGCGTAGGTCTGGTTAAACAGGACTGTTTTTGTTTGGGACTTGGTGGGAATCCAAGATGCTCAGTCTGAGAGCTGGAACCCAATGGGGCTCGGAGTGGGGACTGGCCCGTACAGGTGGTTGCTGCCCCACCTCTTCCATGGAAGGATCAGCTCTGCCCCTCCCGTGCTCGCTCAGTTTCTCCTGTGAGTCCTTCCTCTCGTGGGCCCTCACTCACAGACCAGGGACTTACAGGTTAAAGCTTGCCAGTAAACAAGTTCTATAAAATGGACATTGAACTTTAATCAGAAAGTTTTCAATTACATTAACGGCAAATTTTTGAAAATCAGGAGATTTTACACACATCTTTTGTTTGACTTTTCTTTAAAAAGCTGAAGGTGTGGCTCTTTTCCTGGTTATTCCCAAGTTACAGCAATCAGCTGGCATCAGTGGTGGCTGAATCTAGACCGGGAAATGACCTCTCCATTCCCCACAGCCCACGCCACTCTCTTGTCTGAAGTTATATCAGTCAGAATTAGTTTGGACTATGTGCAACAAAAAATCCAAATAAATGTGTCTCAAACTAGATAAAAGTTTATTCTCCTTTCTCCGTGTAGCATGTAGGGTATTCCCTGGTGTCAGAGACTCAGGCTCCTTCCCTCTTGATGTCTACTATTCATGGCCTCCATTCTCAAGTTTACCTCAAAGTCTAATAAGGCTGCTGCATCTCCAGCCATTAGGACTACATCCCAACCATGGGGGAAGGGAGGAGGGGAACAAGAAGGACACACCTCCTCCCTTAGAGATCCTTTAGGAAGCCGTAAAGAATACCTCTACTTATGTCCCATTGGCCAGAATACAGTCACATGGCCATCTCCACTGCAAGGATGGCTGGGAAATGTAGTCTTTATTTCAGGCAGCCATATGTCCAGCTGTCAGGCATTCTATTAGTATGAAAAGGGAATAGCTATTGAATTATTTATCTTCCTTACACAGACCATAAGCCCATGAAGAGGAGACATTGTCTTTGACTTTGTCTCTGAGCTTCTGTTACTTCATTGGTAATTCATACACTGTTGTTCGTCTTATCAAGTTCTAAGGAATTCACAAGGAGATGATGGATGTCAACATGCATAGCAAAGTGTGTGGCACTTAATGTCAGTTCGATGGTTGTCAGTCTCTTCCATCTTCCGCCAGATATCCACACGGCTCACTCCCTTCTGGGGTCTTTGCCAAATGTCCCCATCCCCTGACCGCCTGCAATTTAAATTTTAACCCCCACCTCCACTCCCAGCACTCTCTATCCCTGTCCTGACGTTATTTTGAAAAGCTTGCTTTGTTTATGGTCTGTCTCCCTCAACTAGAACATCAGCTCCAGGAGGACAGTGATTTTTGTCTGCACTGTTCACAGCTGTGTGCCCAGCACCCAGGACAGGCTCTGCCCCATAGGAGGTCCTCAGTAAAAATACAGTGAATGAATGATGAATGAATGAATGAATGGACGAACAGGTATTTCTGGAATGTCTTCCCCATGCTAGGCACTGTGCTAGGTGCGAGAGACAGAGCAGAGAATAAGATACCTTGCAGTTTCCACGTCCCCGTGGCAAGGAGCCCAAAGCCGAACACACTAAGATAAATACCTATTACCTTGGATGGGATCTCAGTGCCAGCAAGAGTCCAGGCATTTTAATTTTGTTTTGACAGAGAGGCTGATGGGAGAGGCTGGCTGGCTCCTCTGTCTTCCATCTGCTCGTGGTCCCCGGCGCCCTGGCCTGACCTTCCCTGCTCCCAGCCCATCGTAGCTCAGGACAGTAAAACATAATTGGCCTGCCCTACTTTTAAAGGGAACCCAGATTGAAGGATTGGCTTTTTTGGTGGGCTGACCTGTTTAAGAGCCTTAAGAGGGAGCTGGGAGTTTTCAATTTTCCACTGCCAAAGCAAGGCTGTTTTTAGCTCAGCTTTGATGAAACAGCAGGAATCAGGTTCGGCCATGGGTCACCCATCAGCTGACCTGGTTGGGAAAGGCCTCCTGTGGGGCCCCAGGCCCAGCTGCCGGCCCCTCGGGAATGTGGAGGCTTGCTCTACTCAACCAGGGTAATTGGTTCTGCTCGGAAGCGGGCCCGGGGTCACTCCAAGGAGGGGCGAGCTCTGGGCCACTCTCAGATGTTTCATCCTCTTGATGGACTCTGGGAGCCTGAGACCACTGAGCTCCTGCCCCAGCTCTTCCAGACATTAGCTGCATGACCTCGTCCAAATTGCCTGGCCTCTCTGGGCCTCAGTTTCCTAATCTGTTCCATGAGGTTCGTCATTTTGATCTCGCTGGGTGGTTGTAGGTACTAAATGATAGAATGCCAGCTCAGACTTTGAGGATATTTCCCAGATTCTCTCTCTGCATGAAGCTGGCTGACAGCCACACCTGAGGGCCGGGCTGGCTCCGGCAGAGCAGGCTTCTCCAAGCTGGAATGCTTTGGCACGCTGCCTGCTTTTCCAAGGGTCAAGGACCATCTCTTCAAGCCCCCTTTCCTGTCCTCATGTCAGATTGAGATGGAAGGGGCTGGCCCTGGGCTGCTCTGGTCTAATCCGAGAGGGATCCCGGTGGTGGATTCTTGCTGGAGTTTGCGTCTAGGAAAAATGTGGTCCCTGCAGTTGAAGAAATCTGCTTTTGGTCACCAGAAGGCACAGCCGGGTTGTGCACCCAGGGCCCCACGTCACTTCAGCTGGCAGGAGGCCCAGAGCACCCGCTCATGCCGTCTCCCCTTTACCAGGCTTCCCAGTCTGTGGGCCGTTGTTTCCATCCTGCCCCTGCCTGGTGACCTTGCAGAAGCCTGGGCCACATTCAGCGAGCGTGGGGACTCAGGGCATGGGCTCTGGAGCCTGGCTGCAGGGTGCAAACCCCAGCTCTGACATCCTCTAGCTGAGTGACTGTCAACAAGTTCCAAACCATGTCCCAGCCTCGGTTTCCTCATCTGTGAAGGTGGGACGATGATACTAATACCTCCCTCACAAGACTGTTGTGAAGATTGAGCTTTACAGATGGGGAAACTGAGGCACGGGTACTAAATATCTCGTCCCTGGTCAATCAACCATAGCTGTAGCTGAGAGTATCTGGTACACAGGAAGCTCTGTGATGACGATGACCATTACTAGTACTATTATTTCAGATGGCTTTGTGGGGATCGAAAGAGATCAGTGTTCAAAGTGACTCATACAGGGTCTTGCACATAGTAGGTGTTCAGTGAACCACTGATTGACAGAGAAGAAGGAAGCATGTGCTGCCCCTAGAATCTCTTGGTCCAGTGGCCTGATCTGGCCTTGCACACAGCAGGGGCACAGCTATGTTCACAGAACGAGATCGGAGTGACCACTGGTGCCAGGAGGTGCGGGAGCCCTGGGAAGCCGCCTTCTATGCCTTCCCTCTCCTGCTGGAGGCAGGCTTGGTTCCCAGGGGCCAGGGGTCTTCATGACGCCACCTCTCACCCACTGCCAAGTAGAGAGGCAGAGACAGAGAGATTCCTGTTAGAAAGCAAAGCACCCACCATGATAGAAAGGAGGCAGCTGGCAAAGCCACGTGCCCTCAGCCTTTCTGCCTCGCTTCTAGCTGGCTCGCTGCCACGCTTCCTGGTCCGAGCCCCTCTCGCCTGCTGCCTGGCTTCTAGTTCCCACCACCCAGTGACTCCTGCCACGGTGCACGCACCCCAGCCCCTGCGCTCACGGGGCCTGGGGTGACATGCGAGGAGGAAGAAACATCCTGAACCCTTGGTCCCTCCTGCCCTCATCCCCCTCCTGCCCTCGGCCCCCTCCCAACCCAGACCCTGAGTTGGGCAGACTGGCCATGAAGGGCTAAATGGATCAATCAGGATGTGGAAGAGAAAGTGGTTTCCATGGCAGCGGCAAGAGACTGGAGAAGAGAGGCCTGGGGAGGAAGGGGAGGAGAAGAGAGGAAGGGGTCAGAATGGGAGGGACAGGGGAGGGGGAGGCAGGGAGCCAGCGAGCCAGGGGAATGGGGTCAGCAGAGAGTGATGGAGGATGGGACAGGATAGGATAGGATGGGATGGATTCGGGACCTGAGGCTCAGGGTGACAGCCAAACAGGGATGGCACCGTGACCCCCATCTTCCCCTAACCAGGCTTCAAGGAGGCCAGGGTGGCAGGGGCCAGCGATCCCAAATCTGTCACCCTCCAGGGCCCAGTTACTAACTTCCTGGGCTTGGGTAACCTAGGAATCCGAGGCTATGCTGTGTGTGTGCGCATCCCTGTTGTGAATTCATCGCTGGAAGATAAAATCTGATTTCTGAGAGGCATGCTCCCACATGGGAAACGGGTCACCCCCAGTTTGCCCACTGGGACACCATGACCGCCCTCTCCGAAGCTCCCCTCTGGGCAGGAGTGAGGGGGCATTCCGCAGTGACCGCGCTCAGCCTCGGAACAAAGGCTCCCTACAGCTGCCATGCAGAAGCCAAGGTCCAGAGAGGCAAGCGGCCTGCGTGAGATCACACAGTCCTCGAGGGCTGAGCTGGATGTGGATGAGTCCCCATACCTTCGAGTTCAGTAGGAAGGATCCCCTCTCAGAGGGAAAAGTCAGACTGCAGGGGAGTGCAGCTTGGGGGCACCAGGGGAGGCAAGCCCCCTCCTTTGGAAAAGCAACAGAGGGACAGAATGGAGCTCGCCTGGGTCCTCACCATCTGCTGTCTGCATAGTGAGGGGCTGGACAGAGAGCTGCAACTATTGGATGCTAATTATAGCGCTTACGCTCAGGGCTGGCATTGCCAGTCCACAGAGTCTGGCCGGGCAGGGTCCGAGATGCATCTGAGGCTCCCTGGACAGGGGAGGGGAAGGCAAAAGGAGGGGAGCTGGGGTGGGGCAGGAAGGGTGCTGGCATGTTCTGGAAGTTCTCCCTGACTTTGCTGCCCTTCTCCGTTAACCCTCCCTATGGGTCCTGAATTTGATTGGAAGCCACAGACAGATGTTTCGCATCCACTGAGCAGTTTTATGATGGAAACTGTTTTCAGGTTGAAAGGGGGATAAAAATCACGCTAATGGCTTTTAAAGCCCTTGCAAAAAGAGCTCGAGCAGTTTCGAGGGGAAAAGAAAAAGAAAACACACAAAAAAGAAGGTAATACAATTCTTAGTCCTGAGGGAGGGCATCTTAGATAAGGGGGCTTTCCTGGCTGCCCAGGCCCACTGCCGGGGCTCCCTCTCCTTTCCTCCCTGGGCCCCTGCCCCCAGTTCCTGACAACCTGCCACCTCTAACCGGTGCTGCCAGAGCTCTCTGGTGAGCCTGCCACGTTGAGACTGGCTGCACCGTGGCTGGCTCCCCAGCTGGAGGAGGGGGGTGTTGGGGAACAGCTGGAGCACGGTGGGGGCCCAGCTGTGGGCGCAGGCCTCCAGAGCGATTCTGCCATGTCCTTCTGCTTGGCAGGGGAGAAGTTGGACCCAAACTCTTTAGCTTTGTGTTGGGAAAAGGGCACCAGATATTTCTGGTTTGTCGGGGCCCCGATTCATCGAGACTTCCAGCTCATAGAAACCGCAGCTGCAGTTCAGTGAGCACCTACTATGTGCCCCACCCTGACCCTGTGTGACACCAACACCAGTCCTCGAACCACCTGCAGGGGGCTGTCCTTGTGCATTTCCCAGAACCCTCGCTGGGATCACCTGGCCTCTTTATCCTTGATTGGCTGCTGACTGCCGCCTGGCCTGGCCTGTGGCCAGTCACCCCTCTCTCTCTGGTTTTCATGTAAGGTGGCCAACCACCCTGATGTGCCTGGAGCTGAAGGGTCTCTAACACATGGGACTTTAGTGCCAAAACAGGAAAGTCCTGGGTAGACCAGGTTAGGCTGGGGGGTTGCTATTAATGCACTGGCCCACTCTATATACATCCTGTGCCCATAGGGCTGTCCCTTAGCTCAGGGGAGTGAGGTCTCCTTTCCCCACCCGCATCTCTGCCTGGGACAGTCCTCATGGCTCCACACCTCCCTAGGGGAAAGGTCTCCCCAGTCTGCTTCTGCAAAGGGCTTGCTGGAGGAGAAGGTCCAGGGACGGGCCATAAGGAGGCAAGGGACTCATTCCTGAGTTTCAGATTGTTCCGTCCCTGTCCCACTGGCGTTGAAACAGGCAGCTTCCTCAGGGACTATTGATGAGGGGTGGCTTGGGTCTTACTATTTCAGGTGACTTTAGCCAAGTTCACACCAAGAAGAATGAGACCACTTGCCCTTGATCCAGTTCTAGGGTCTGGGTCCCCTTTCTGGGGGGCGGGAGCACAGACCCACCTCCAGAGGCCAGAAAAGACTGAGAATGCATCAGCTCTTTCAGAAGCTGGAGGGCGGGGAGCAGGTGCAGGCCGGGGGCCCGGAGGGCAGGTTTGGCACTAAGTCAGGGCAGCGTGGGAAGGAGAGAAGCCGCCTTTTTGTGTGTGGCTGGCTCGGTGGCAGTCCCTGATGGTTCAAAGGACTCGTTCGAAGCTGTAAAATCTATTCTTAAATAATTTCCATCCCACCGTTCTCACCAGGGATGTACCACATGTCAAAGCCCTCCAAGCTCTAGGTGCTGGATTTGGGATTTGGTGACGCCAGTGGGAAGGGACCACCCTGTGTCTGGTTGTGGAGGGGTGGAGGCTAGAGAGATGGCTGGACCCACGGGGAAGGAAGAAGGACTGAAGACCAGATGCCCAAGGGTTTCTTAAGCACATGGAGGTTGAGTCCTGTTACCCTCCCCTCCCCCTGCCCCAGGGGATCCCATCCCAAGACAAGGCTAGATCTAGACAAGGCCCTTTCTTGCCAGTCCCCACCCACTTTCCCGGATCTGCCAGTTGCCACAAGTGCTACCCCCAGTACCTAGTCCATTCCTAGTACTGGAGGCTTCATGCTGCCACTCAGGGCCTATGAAGAGAAAGAAGGCAGCTGGGGTGATGGAGCCAGGCTGGCTCCCAGCCAGGCTGTGCCAATTGCATAGGTGTGAGAAGGAGGGGCGGGAACCTCAACAACCACCCGCCCCCTTTCCCCAGAGAGCAGGAAACCCTTTTCAAGTGTCTTATTAGTAAATACTCCAACAGCACCCAGGGCTGCCGCCAGAGACTTGATGGCCTTTCTTATTAGCTTTGCCTAAGGGCTCTGCAGAGGTGGAGAGTTTCTCTGCTAATGTGGCCCCAGCATCCAGGGGCATGACCCTGAACTTGGAGAGTGAGCAGGTGTTTGAGGGAGGGAGCAACAAGGTCCAGGCCTCAGGGGGTGTGCAGCCAATCAGGGAAGCATGGCAGATGCACACACAGTAAAACTTCATTACTTCCCACTTGAGCTCTTTCCAGCAGGGATGAGGGAGAGCAGAGCTGAGCAGGCACCAGGCTAATAAGATTGCAGGGGGTGTGTGTTAACCTACTTGCAAGAATGAACTATTTCCTGGCCCCTTAGAAGCTCTGTTTCAATGCAAACAATGGTTATACAAATGAAAGGCTCTCTAGTCTCTTCATTAAAGCAGTGCCTCAAAGGACCAATCGCTACCTGAATCTCCTCCATTAGCCCAGAATGAGATACTATGTATATAAATGAAGATGTTTGAATTACAAAATGCTTTTTAAATAGGGTGGATTATAAAAGTTTGGTTCTGACAAAACTTCTGATTAGGTGGTTTTATTTCACAAGGGATTTGAGTCCATACACCCTTCCCTTCCTCCCTGTATCCTTTCTGGGTCAGGGCCAGATCTGGGAAGGGTTTGACTCTCCAGGGGTGGAAGCCACAGAAGGGAAAGTTTGAAACTGGAAAAGGACAGGCGAGATCCTCACTGTGATAAGGTCACCCTGGCAGCAGAATGGGGAGGGGACAGACTGGAGGGACCTCGGGGAAAATGAAAAACAAAAGTGGAGAGATTTTCCCAGCGGACTGGGCACAGTGGAGTGGAAAGCAGGAGATGTCCTCAGGCCACCTGCCCCACAGCCTCCCTTCACCTGAGGGAGGGTCAGAGAAAGCAGGGCCTAACCCCTCCCCTCAAATGTCATGGACACCCTTGTCACTGCATGAGTGTCCCTAGCCCCCACCGACCCCCCCCAGCCTTTTTATCCACACGCACACACAGTTCCAGCAGGACTTGCTATGGGGACTGGAAGCTCCCTGCCAATAGCAGGCAGCGCGGTACTGGGTGGGAATGGGGTGTGTGGGTGAGCGGCGAAGTGGGGTGGGACGCTTCTAAAGGAACACACCTCGAGCAGCCTGTGAAAAGACAAAAACTGGCAAAAGGCCGAGGGCCCTCACACAGTAGCGTTAGCGAGGGCTGGACCGTGTCTTACAAAGTTAAACAGGCGCCCAGCCGTCCCGCTCCTCCGTGTGCACCCAAGACTAAGGAAAGCGCATGCCCACACAAGGGCTTGCACACATGTGCTTGTAGCACTTTCGTTTGTGATCCCCAAGCGTGCCCGACAGCAGGTGGCTCATAGACAAAGGTGGGTGGGTGCCTGCGTGTCACGGGATGCCACTAGGCACCAGCTATGGCTAAAGGCAACAACATGAATGAATCTTAAAATAGTGATGACAAGGGAAAGAAACCGAACCAAAATAGTACCCCACCTCCATGACTCACTCCTAGGAAACCCTGGGAAGCTCAGTCTCCAGAGACAGAGAGCAGGGCGCTGGTTGCCTGGGGGCCAGGGGTGGGAGGGAGGACAAAAGGACCCAAGGAAACTTTGGGGAGGTGATAGGTCCCTTAACGTGACTATGACAATGGTTTCAATGGCAAAGACATTATGTCAAAACCCAACAAATGTGTACACTTCTCTCATAGTTTATTGTTTGTCAATTATACCTCAGGAACGTTATAAACATTTTTTTTTAAAGCAAGGATCCCAGAAGATGTATGGTGTAGGGGCAAGCCAACCTAACACATCGCACTACCCCTGAGATGTGCAGCATGAGATTGGTATTCATCATGACCTTGAACCTGAGGCAACTGAATTAATGTCCAGCCAAGTTCCTCTACGGAGGAGGGAGACATATATGCAGCCTCCATAGAAAAGGCACATTTAAGTGTTGCCGTTTAAAAGTATTTCCCTGTCTTCGTCCTTGCAATGTACTCGACACCATAAACAGTGTCTAGAACATAATAGGGACTTAATAACTTGTTTTAAAATTTAAATCAATTAACGGCATAGAGGGATGAAACTGACAAGCGCCTACAGCTCAGTCTGTTCTAAGTGCGTTTACATATGTTCCTCAATTTAGGCTTCAGTTCTCAGCAAAAGTTAGCGACTACGGCATCCAATTCCCCGAGGGTACAGGAGGGGTCCCTCAAAGATCCGGCCCTGGGTCCTCCCAGCCCACCCTCTGCCCACGTCCTCAATCTCGATTCCACAAGAATCTGGGGCTCTTTCCCGTGGAAAGACAGAGCCAGGAAAGGAAGGGCGATCTGAGGCTGTTCAGTCGTGTCAGGTGGGGAGAACGTGAACACGACTCGCTCAGCAAACTCCAGTCATCAGGATGAAGGGCCCACCGGAAGCCAGCAGAAGGGAGTTGGGGAACATAAAAGACCATCCTGTTTCTCCCAGCAGGGAGGAAGCAGATGGCTCTCATTACCTGGAGGGGTGGCGGGGCTCAGAATAGAAATACACTCAAAAGCAGTGCAGGCAGATTCCGGAACCGGAGAGAGCAAATGAGTTTGCTGGTACAGGAAGATCGGAGGAGTGTCGAGGGAGACGGGTGCAAAGACAGCCCACCCACTCGCTCTGTGACCTCGGCCGGGCCACCTCCTTTCCGGGCGCCTCAGTGTTCTCATCTATACCGCAGGCATCATCATACTATTATTGCTGTATAACACACATTAGAACATGTTTACAATAGAACGCATGCTAGAGCATGTTGCATATACTGTGTTACAGCACAGGGCAGTGTCAGGGATCCAGTGAGACAGGGTGACATGCTTAGTTCAAGGTTTCTCCCTGTGAATCTCTACAAACACCAGCACTTCCCCAAAGGCTGTACTCCCACAAGGCGGGTAGTGTAATGCCCACTCATCAGTTGGAGGAACCGAAGCTCAGAGAAATTAAAGGACCTCCTTCAACTTTACACAGCTGGACAGGCTCAGAGCCCAGGGTGCCTAACAGCCTCACCAGGCTTAGGCTGCTTTCCCTGCCCTCGTTCACACAGTGGCTATACCTGAGCACCTACCATGTGACCTGGCCCACCCTTCTAGGAGCTCGCTCATATGCTTTCCTGGGAGGAAAGACAGATAGGTAACAATGTAGCATGAGACGGACAGGTAGAAGAGCTCAGACAAGTGCAGCCCTGGGGAGGTGGAGAGGACCTCTGTTTGCATGGGGGTGGGCAGTCTGGGCAGCCTGCCTGGCAGAGGTGGCATCTGCATATAGAGCCTATCTACGTATCTAGTGCTTCTAGTCCTTGGGACTCACACCACTCCGGCTCTGAGCTATGACCTTGAATTACTGCATATAATCTTCTCGACTGGCTGGGCGGGGGGGGATGACAGGTAGGCTTTGACAGACGGCTGGAGGCATGCTATGGGGACAAGGAAGGGAGAGGGGGCCGAGCAGGGGCGACAGCCTGGGTGAAGGCATGGAAGCAGGACTCAAATCCTCGGTATTTATGCCCACTGGGTGCCACGCCCCACCAAGGCTCAGCATGGGGCGTGGCACCCAGTGGACATAAATGCCTGTGCTGAAGGTGGGCAGCCCACAGTCCTGGCCCCAGGCCTGGCAGAAGCCCCCGTGACCGGCCAGCCCTTGTGTGGCCCCTCCTGAGCCATGGGGGCCACAGAGGCGGTCAATGAGGCCCCGCTGTCTCTGTGCCCAGCTTGTCAGAAACACATTCCTCGCCCGTCAGAGCCGCAGTCAGGTGCTGGTAACCTCGGCCACTCCACTGCATTACACTGGTCTCACTGGAAGCCTTTGCGCTTATTAACCGTTTATTGACCGCAGCCCGTTGCCAGTGAGAGTAGGTCTCTGCACTGCAGCCCCTGCACTGCACGGGGCCCAGCTGTCCGCGAAGGCCTTGCCGTAGGCGTGCAGGTCAGTGTGCTCACGGCTGGGCAAAGGGGGGGCCTCCGGGCTGCTCAGAGCACTGGAGGAGGAAAACTGGAGGCACCAGCTCAGACGAGGCACTAAGGGGCAGATTGGTCAAACCAAAGCTGTGCCCTGGAAGCTGCCGGATCTGAAGATAAGAACCAGAATCGGTCTGGGGTGGGGAGGGGGCGGCGGCAGGGTTCTCCAAGCTCACACTACAGCCCATCCATTTGATAAATATCAATCACACACCTACCATGGTGGTGAGCACTGTGCAAGTCCTGCGTACACCAGTAAACCAGACGGATGCAGATCCTGCCTTCATGGAGCTTAGTGGGCGTGGCTGGGGGAGGAGGTCATTCAAGAGTCAAAACGCACATGATTAATTATGAAATTACAGTTTAGACTGGTACTGCTAAGGAGAGGTATGAGGAGACCTGGTGTATCAGTCAGCTATTGCTGCATAACAAGCTGTTCCAAACCTGGGTGGTTTAAAGCAGCAACCGTGTATTATGGCTCCTGAGTCTAATGGTTGGCCAAGCACATTCCTGAGTGTGGCCTTGACTGGAAGGGCTGGGCCAACAGGGCCTTCTCTCCATGTGCTCCCGTCTTTCGTCAGAGGCTTGTTCTCAGGGCAGAGGCAGGGAGAAAGGCGGGGCGGGGCGGGGTTGTTCTTTTGAGACTCAGACTGGGAATTTGCACACCTCACTTCCACCACACACTGTTGGTCAAAGCAAGTCCCAAGGCCAAGTGCAGGGAAATAGACTCCACCCCTGGACAGGAGGAACTGTAATGGCACAAGCCAAGAGGCATGGATACAGGGACCCAGCCACCAATGTGACCAGTCAGCCACACCCTCCTAGTCCAGGAGGTCACTAAGAAACTGACCATTGCTATGTAACTTGAAGACTTTCAGGGGAAGAAAATGCCACGTTCCCAGGAAAGGAGAGTATTGACAGCAAATATGTCAAAAAAAGGAGCTTGGCTGAAGGCACTTGTGAGGGTCACCTCCAAGGGACCCTGATGGGAGCCTGGGACAGAAGAAGGACGTTAGTGTAACAATTGGTGGCATCCAGGTAAAGTCTGGAGCTGAGTGAAGAGCGACAGCTGAGGCTGGTCTCTTGGTCTGACGGCTATGCCAGGGTCACGTGAGACGTCAACCAAGGGAGAAATTGGGGGCGGGGGCAGTTCTCTACTGTCTGGGCAATTTTTCTGTAAACCTAAAGTCACTCCAGCATGAAAGGTTTGTGTTTTAAGAAGGGACTTGGCACACGGGAGGAACGGAAAGAGCACTGCTGTAGCTGGACATGTGGCGGGACCCACTGTGCCGGCCCTTGTCGGCCAAGATAAGGGTCCTGCTCTTTATCGCAGGAGCAGAGAGAAGCCTCTGAGGGGCTTTGGGTGGGGCAGCACCGTGAACTCCACTGGCATTTGGAAAGGTCTACCTGCAGAATAGACCAGGAGGCAGAGGAGCAGGGTCGGAGAAACACCTGTCCGCCTCCACATTCCCAGTGAGGAAGGTGGGGGGGGGGGGGCCGTGGACAGGGAGGGAAGTGAGTTGTACAGGGTGTATTTAGGAGGCAGAACACCCAGGATTTGGTCACAAACTGTATCTGTGGAGTCCAGACAGGGGACATGCCCAGGGTGGTGTCCCGGAGTGTGACTTGGACCATGGCGGGGAGCAGGGCCATTGTGGAGCGAGGGAACCCAGGACAGGGAGCATCTGAGGCCACAAACATAGTCCTCCGTGAGAGGCTGCCTTCTCCATGAAGCACCAGTCCAGGTGTCCCCTGAGCTGTCTTCTATACCATCTGTGCTGTGTCACTAATCCGTGTCACCCAAACATATTGCTTATGTTGCTGTCATCTGAGCGTGTCATCAGTGAAGCGCTATCACCAAAAACACACCTGCACACATCACCTCTGTGGCTACCTGAACACCGCCACCTGGGTGTCAGCCATGTCATCATCATCTTATTGCATCATCTGGGCAGCTTCCGACTATACAGTTTCCTTACGGAGCTGGCGCCTGAGCGTGTCACTGCGCACCGCCACCTGCACAAGTCGCTTAAGCAGGTAGCCTCTATAGCTGATACCTGTGAGTGTCACCTAAACATGTCACTGGAGGTGACCATCACTATCACCAGTGCCTAGTCAGGAGGCTATTTTTTTAGTCTAGCTGAGTTACAAACAAAGAAAACACTTCCCGGAGGCGAGACAGTCCCCTGCTGTTTGCCTTTGTCGCTGAGCCTGGAGGGAGAGGGAGGCAGCATCTTGCCCACAGTTTCCCTGATGAAAAGCTCCCGGTTCTCTCAAGTCTTTCATGCCAGTCGGTAGACCAGATGTCAACCTCTGTATATCCTATGTAAATGAAGGTATTTATTTATGCTAATGTGTGCTGGGTGGTGGGAGGGAAGGGGAGCTTCAGAGGGGCTGGCTCTGCTCAAAGAGACAACAGGATGGAGACGCAGGCTGGGGGCCCAGGTGTGGGGGTGGCGAGGGGAGGGAGGAGGCAGATAGTGAATCATAAGGAAATGGAGCTGGAAGACAAAACAGGGTGGGCACAGCTGAAACGAGAGAAGAAAGGCGTAAATCTGAGGTTAGATTGCTCAGCAGAAACAGATGGGGAAGAGAGGCTTAGCTGAGTAGAGTGGAAATGTGTCCACGAAGGGTGGGAACGAAGACTTGGACTTGAGGAACGTCCCTCCTCGTGCTGGCAGGACTGGGACACACAATCAGGGTCCCCAGCGGGGTCTCTCTGACAGGTCTGTGAGCCAGTTCGGTGGGAGGCCACCATGCTTGGCATCTACTAGGCGATCCTTAAGTCTGAGCTTCTTCCCCCAGTTTTCCGCTGCAGTGTGGGACCCTCTAAGACCCAAACACGGTGACCGCACTTCTAAGTCGTGGCCAGAATAGGCTCCCCTGGCTGCACGATTAGACCCAGGCAAGGCTGGAATGTGCCGGAGGACACGCAGTGTTCCTGACACAGCGGCCACACGGCCTCTGCCACTGCGGGTCAGGCTCTCAGGGAGACACAGGCTGAAGGAACCATAGGGAACAGCGCCTCCTCCATTCGGTAACACCTGTGTGCAGGACGGCCCAGGGCTTGCAGTGATGTCATCTCTAAGTCCTGGGAAGGATGGGCCCCATATTTTAGAGAGAAAACGGAGGCCCAGAAAGAGACGGTATGACTCACACAAGGTCACACAGTGGACCAACAACAGGGGCAGGACTTGAACTTGGCTCTCTGACACCCCGGCAGGGCTCTTCACTGTGGGAGTGAGAAAGAGCTGTCTCGTTGGCATTTCCATAGGGAGAGAGAACAACATATCAACACATTCTTAGCATGGTCTGACCTGCAGACCCTGTAGAAAGATCTAGAACATGGATTGTCCAACTACAGCTTGTGGGCCAGATCCAGGCTATTTTTAACAGTCTGTGAACTGTGAAAAATGTGTATTTTACATTTTCTTTTTAATGTTGGGGGAAGAAACAAACCCGGAAGAAGATTTCATAATGCATGAAAATATTTGAAATTCAAATTTCAATGGTTATAAATAAAGTTTTATTGGAACACAGCCATGCTGATTTGCTAACGCACTGTCTGTGGCTGCTTTTCCTCTGCACGGAGTTGAGTAGTTGTGACAGAGACTATAAAAACAATAATGCCTAAACTGTTTACCCTCTGGACTTTTAGAGGAAATGTCCAGAAGAAGGTTTCAGGGGGGGTCTCTCCCGTCCTTGTGGTCACCTCCTCTGAGAAGCCCTCCTGCCTACCTCAGGCAGAACCAGCTGCTTCCTCTCTGTGTCCAGCTAAGTTCACTCTTTCCCACGTGATTTGGAGTGATGATCAGCTTCCCTGCCTCCTTGTCCACTGGAGCAGCAGCTCCTTGGAGACAAGAATTTTACTGGGTTTCTTCTCGAGTCCCCAGGGCTGGGTGTAAAGTGGTAGTTAGGCAGCATTCAAATTCCCATCCTGGCTCTTATTGGCCATGGAGCCAGGTGGAGGGGAGGGGGGCAATAATTCTGTTCCCTTTGGAGCCTCAGTTTCTGGGTTTATGGAGTGGGGATCATGGTCCATACATGGAGGGGGAGCACTAGGTAGCACAAAGCCCGGCACACAGTCGGTGCTCCATAAATGTTGCTCCTCCCCTCAGCACAGGACACGGGCATGTTTGTTGAGGGAGGCTGGACTTTGGGGTTGTGCCTTCCAGCTTCGTATCTCGGGGCCCTCACCCTGCTCCTCTGTCTCCCCCAGGCTGCCTGAGGTCCGCGTCTCCGACAACGGTCCCTATGAGTGCCACGTGGGCATCTACGACCGCGCCACAAGAGAGAAGGTGGTCCTGGCATCAGGCAACATCTTCCTCAACGTCATGGGTGAGTGCAGGGCCCCGGGCCGGCATCCCGGTGAGGAGCTGTGTGCGTGCATACGTACGGAGGGGCTGTCCCGGGCACCAGCTGCCAAAAGGCCTGTTCTGTTGGCATGGACCTCTCCCACCCTTGCCCTTGAGGTGCGACCGAAGTGTCTTTGCCACTGAGGATTTCCTCTCAGGCCCCCTTCTTCTACGGGTACAGAGACCCCAACCTCATGAAGATAGAGCTGCGCCTCATCCTTGGGTCCTCATGGACAGGGCACTTCGTAGGGGCTCCGACAGGTTTGAGGGGAGCAAACGAGGGTGAAGGAGTCATCAGAGCTTCCCAGGGGGCAGGGGGCAGTCACAGTTGCTGGGCCTCAGCTTTCCCTTCCGTGAGACGGGGTTGGGACGCAGGCCTAAGGGATCGTTCATGGACCATGCAGCTCCAGGCTCTGTGACCCAGTGGGGACACAGAAAGGGAGCCCCAGGGCACTGTGGGAGCAGCTGTGTGGGCACCTTTCCCAAGTGGGAGCCAAGAGCCATGTTCTTTGAAACACCCATGGGGAAAGTGCCGTCAGGAGGGGGCGCTCCTCAGGAGTGTGGGGGAGGGGCACAATCCAGGAGCCTCAGTGGTGACGCATACCCGCTGCAGACAGAATGATTCTGCCCCCGCGGAACGTCCCTTCCCTGAGCCTCCCAAGGCCTTTGCTGAGACGTGGGGCATTAAGTGATGGGGTGGAAAGCACCCTGGACTGGATGTCGGGGCTCCTGGCTTCGCACGCTGCCTCCGTGCCTCCCTTTCTATGTGTGCAAAGTGGCTGCCTGTGTCCCCGACCCACTCCCAGTTCCCCCATTTGTAAAAACAAGGGTCTTGCTCCCAGCGGTGTCCGAAGCCCCTTTAGCACGGATGTTCTTGCCAGGAACACTCGATTCTGCCTCCGGAACTCTAGGGACTGGGCCTCAACTCCGGGCTCCAGCGCTCTCCGATTTTCTTAGCAAATGCTGTTTATCAAGGAAACAAAGCTGCGGTACTCCGGCAATCAATGAAAGCATAAAGGCCCCGCTGAAAGCCGCTGCTTCTGGGGAAACTGAAAACCTCCGAAGGCCAGACCTCCAGGAGGACATCCATTCCTGCAACAGCAGCACGTGGTGCGCTCTGGCTCCCTGGGGGAGGGGCCACAGCAGGGAAGGGGCGGTGCCAGGGAAACCTCCCCCCTTGCAGTCTCCCACACGTTGATGGGCTCATGTAAAACAAGGACAGGGAGCAGTCGTTGTGCCCAGCCCTGGGCAGGTCACACCAAGGGACAGCACTCAGTTGGCACCATCAAGGGGCTCCTAGTCCCATGAGGGACATGCAAGCAATCATTTAGTCATCAGATGTTTATTGAGCACCTACTATGCGCCAAGTAATGGCCACATGCCTTTAACAGGACAATATCTCTGTCCTCAGGGAGTTTGCCTCTAGTGCGTGAGACAAGCATAAACACACACACAAAGGTGGATTCTGAGATGGTTGTGGATGGTGATAAATACTGGGGGAGAACTCGAGTGACCGCAGGTGGGGTGGCAGCTCCTTCGGGGAGAGAACACAGGGAAGACCCTGCAGAGGCTGCTGCGCTAAGTGCTTTCCATGGATCGTCATTTAGCCCTCACCACCAACCCAAGGGTAGGAGCTAGCGTTAGTATCCCCATTTTACTGGCGCAGATGTGGAGGCGCAGGGAAAGCCAGCAACCTGCCTGAGGCCACCCAGCCAGGATCACAAAATCTTCCTCTGTTATTAGGCAGCTCGGTGTTGGGACCACGCTTTCAGAGCACCGATCCAAACCTCTGAGTATTCAAAAACACACTAATTCTGTATATACCTATATTGATACAAATACCAACATCTGTATCCATACTCTTATCCATATGCAATGTATCTCTCCCCGCCCCAATTCTAATTCTCACCTCACTTGGCCCCGGACCCAGGACAGTGGCCCCACCCCTGCAGCATGCAAGCTAAGGGCGCTCAGGGCTGGATTCGAATTCCAGACCCACCACATGCCGTTCATTAGCCTCCCTGGGCCTCAGTTCCCCCATCTGTCTCCATTATCACTGCCTGCCTCATGCCCCTGGTTTCAACCCCTGCGCAGACAAGTCCCATCCACGACTCGTGACTCCAAGGACGTTTAAGCCAGTCTGAGAAAGGAGTGTTCACAGTTTTGTGCAGACCGGCTCCCTGGAAGGGGGCCCAGCTCTGCCCTGTTTCTGGGAGTGGTGGGCAGCTGGCCTCTGCCCACCCATCACCCTGGCCCCCTTAGCCTCCACCTGCAGGTCTGCCTGTCCTGGCATTGTGTGTGTAGGGGAGGAGCCAGGGTCTATCCCAACTTTGATATCGACAGTAATACCTCCCACCTGCTGACGTGTGCCACTTCCGAAGTGCTTACAACTGAGCATTTCACCCGACCCTCACAACAGCCCCTCAGAGGCGGGAGTACAATGATCCCCGATTCACAGATGAGGATGCTGAGGCTCAGGGACTGGAGGGGATTTTCTCTGGGCCCCACAGAGCCGTGGCTGCTCCTGTCCCAGAGGAACATGGATTTGTAGCTCTCCAAGGTCTGGAATGGTTCTCCCAGAATCCAGCAGCCTTGTCGGCTGTGAGGCAGAGGGAGGCTCAGAGAAGGAAGTGACTTGGCCAAGGCTGGGAGGATGAAGTGAGATAATCCCCAGAACAGAATGCTCTGAGCTCAGGCCAGCTTCCAGTGCTCGACAAATAGTATCTCTTCTAGTATCAACAAATAGTAACCATGTCAATTAAAAATCAGGCACCGTTAGAAAGGTGAAAAATTGCGCCACCCTCCCCCACACCTCCAGGACTCTCTTCTTTAAATATACGTTAAGGCAGGTTTCAAAAATTAAAATGTGTTCACTGTTTTGGCCTGTCTGGGACATGGCATAGCCCTTTTCTTGTCACGTTCGCACACGCCGAAACCCTCCCTCTTAGCAAGTGGAGGTCTTGCTAAGGGGAGCTGGGCTCTCCTTTGTGCCACAAGGGATCCTAAAGACCATGGCAGCCATCGGGGGTGCAAGGGAGCCCCTGTCCAATGTGGAGGTCAACGGGAAGCTCCCCAGGACAGCAGGGATGAGGGGGAGCCGGGGAGCCGGGCATGGCCCTGGGCCCCACGCGCATCAGAAACACAGAGCAGTTCTGCAGGAGAGCCGAGCATCAAGCGTCGAGGCTGCCATCGCCGGGTTTGCATCCAGCACATTCTAATGCGCTGTTTCCAGAGGCCTCCGGGTGGAAATCAAAATGCGAGAGTGGCTGTAATTTCACGCCTATAACATCCCTGCTATGTGGTGGGGGAAGACATTCGGGAGCCCCGTGGGTGACACCGAGGACTCGTGCCGCACGCCGTCATTAAAATGTTTTTATCCGAGCTGCAGATAAATTGTAAGCCAATTTCAAAGCCGCATGCTGAGCCCTGGGAATGCATTGCACACAGTCACAGAAGCGTTGCCGAGGCCCTCCTTGCGGGTGCAGGTTACGCGGGAGAGCATATTAAGGGTGCGATGTTACAATCAATTAAATGTTGTGAGGCGCAGACACCCCCACCCTGTCCAAGCCAAGGATGCTGCTCTTCCGGTGCCACCAGAAGGCCAAGGCACAGAGCTGTCACCACCGAGAGGGCTATTCCAACCCACAGCTAAGAATCATGGTCACGCTCCATCACGTAGGGTCTGTGTGCTCAGCCCTGGGCACTGAATGTCAACCCAGTTAACCTGTGCCCTTCAGGCATTGTCACCCCCATTTTACAGATGAGGGAACAGAGGCTCTGGGAGTTTAAGGGGATCACCCATGTGAGTGACAAAGATGGGGGTCCCTCCAGGTCTGCCTGAGACAGGAGCTGGTGCTCTCAACAGCAGCTCTGAACGCCGAGGGAAACGTCCCTACCTTTGACACGAAGGCGGTTAGTAACTCCAGTGTTGGGAAGTGTCAGGAGGTGGTGCAGAGTGGGGAGAGAGAGGACCTCCCCTCAGGGAGACCGAGGCCCCTCTAGGAGCGCTTGGCTCTCCAAAGGCCAGACAGTTGCGTGGGGCTGCTTTCCCTAGGGGGCCTGCAAGGGTTTGGGAGGACAAAGCCCTTCTCCATCCCTGCGTCCCCATCCTCTACTACCCAGGGTCCCTCAGTACTACTTAGCCCCTCTGGAAGGAGCACTGGACTTGGAGTCTAGTGGAATATATATATATATATATATATATATATATATATATATATATTAGAATAGGCCCCCTCTGGGTTACATCCGCAAAGACCTTATTCCAAATAAGGTCACAGTCGCAGGTGCTGGGGGTGAGGACTTCGACATGTCAGAAGGTGACCTGGACACCCGAACACAGGGGCATTCTGAATCTCATTCATCCATTCTTCAGTTGCTCATTTACTTAAGAAGTATTGCTTGAGTGCTGAGTGTGGTCCAGGCAGGTGGTGTGCACTAGAATTCAGCTTCTGCAACCTCCTGGAACTTGCAGTGCCAGAAGGGAGGCAGGCATGGACAGGTAGACAGCTGGGACCTGCAGTGTGTCGGGGGTGGTCATCAAGCAAAGCAGAGGCAGGTACAACCAGAGGGAAGTGGGACTCCTTGGCTATTTTAGATTTTTTTTTAAGTTTCTTAGAGAGAGAGGGGAAGGGAGGGAGAAAGAGACGGAGAAAAGAACATCGATGTGAGAGAGAAACATCAATTGGTTGCCTTTTGTACGTGCCCCAACAGGGGATTGAACCTGCAGCCCAGGCATGTGCCCTGACCGGGACTCGAACCAGCAATGCTTCATCTTGAGAAAGGGCACCCAATCAACTGAGCCACACCGGTCGGGGCACACGGGGCTATTTTGAACAGTGTGGTCTGCCAGGCCTCTCCACAGTGATGCTCAGAGAGGGGACAGGTCTAGAGGCTGAGGGGACAGCCCTCGAGGGAGTAGCTCGCGGTGCACACACAGAAGCCGAGGCTCGGTGCCCATGTTCAGTCACAGGGCTGCCCATCACATGCGATCACAAACTGTACGACTTGGTTACATCTGCAAAAACCCTATTTCCAAATAAGGTCACATGGACAGGGACTGGGGGTTAGGACTTGAGCATCTTTTTTATGGGAAACAATTCAACCGAAAGCAGTAACTGGGCCACAGGGTAGCAGAGCAGGGGTCACTCACTCTCTGACTCTGGATCCGACACTCTGCTCCCAAGCACACGGGTCACCCTCCGCTGAGCGCTCACTAATATGCCAGGTGCTGTGCCAAGCTCCTCGTGAGGTAACTTAGTGAACCGTCACAGAAGCTCTCTTAGGTGGGTACTACCGTTTCCCCTTTGTCAGAAAAGAAACCTGAGGTTCTGTCACTTGCCTAAGCCACCCGGCCCAGTAGCGGCAGAGCAGGGGGACGAGCCTCCTAGGCAGCTAACGACTCTGCACTACTAGAAGTCATAGAGTATTGGTAAGCATTAATAAAATGTTCTATCGCAGGATTCCCGTCTCTCTTCTGGAGAGTTCCAAGTGAGGTTGGTGGAGGAAGTGGAATTTGGGCCCCTGAGGCCACAAGGGCACCAAACCACACCATGAGCTTTCCCATTCCGAGGCCAGGGGACACAGTCCCCACCCCGGGAAGAAGTTGTTAATGAACTCTACGCAGCTTGTCTTTTTTAAAAAGTTCACTGCATTTTAATTCAATGCATCTGGTGCTTTCCCCTCTTGGTTTGTTTTTTTTTCATAAACTGTTTTATTGAGACATAATTCAGATAACATCATTCAATGATTTGGAGTATACAATTCAGTGTTTTTAGCCTATTCACAGAGTTGTGTGACCACTTTTAGAACATTTTCCTTACCCCAGAAGAAACCCTGTACCCACTAGCCATTGCCCCCATCCTAGACCCCCTCCCCCCAGTCTAGGGCAAACACAGACCTACCTTCTACCTCTGTGGGCCTGCCTGGACCCCCCGTGTTAATGGCATGGTGCAGCGTGTGCTCTTCTGTGACTTCCGTGACTTCGTGCAGCGCCCGCAAGGCCCACCTGTCCATCCCGGAGCACGTAGCAGCGTTTCGCTCCTTCCTACGGCTGAATAATGCTCTACCGCGCGGCAGACGACGTCCTGTTCATTCACGCACCAGCGGATGGGCATTTGGGTGGTCTCCACTTTGGGGCTATTGTGAATAATTGTGCTATGAACATTCACATTCAAGTTTTTGTGTAAACATACATGTTTCATTTTCTTGTAAAGTGGTATTTAGATTTGCATCTCGCTACTGGCTAATGGCGTTGAGCATCTTCTCATGTGCTTGTTGGCCATTTGTGTATCTGCTTTGGGGGAATATCCTCAGATCCTTTGCTCAATTTCAGTTCAGTTATTTGTCTTTTTGTTATTAAGTTTTAAGAGTTCTTTATTCCAGATACAAGGGCCTTGTCAGATGTGCAATTTGCATATATTCTACCCCAATTTCAGTTACAATTTCACTTTCTCGGTGGTGTGTCCTTTAAAGGAAAAAAGGTTTTCATTTTGTCGAAGTCCGGTTTATATATTGTTTCTTTGGTTGCTTGTGCTTTTGGTCTTATCTCTACGGAGGCTTTGCCCGACCTGAGGTCGTGATTTACTCCTATGGTTTTCTTCTAACAGTGTTTGTAGTTTTTACTTGAACATGCAGGTGTATGGCCTATTTTCAGTTTATTTTTGTACATGGTGCGAGAGAGGCACCTCGCCCCTGTCATTTGCACGTGGATGTCCAGTTGCCCCGGCCCTGTTTTTCGAACAGACCCTTCTCT
This sequence comes from Desmodus rotundus, assembly GCF_022682495.2. Taxonomy (NCBI): domain Eukaryota; kingdom Metazoa; phylum Chordata; class Mammalia; order Chiroptera; family Phyllostomidae; genus Desmodus; species Desmodus rotundus. Next base: position 10,445,259 of record NC_071389.1, read on the forward strand.
CCCCGTTGAATGGTCTTGGCATCCTTGCTGAGATGCAATTGACTGTGAATGCGAGGGTTTGTTTCTGGGCTCTCTGTTCTCTTCCCTTGACCTATATGTCCATCCTCGCGCACTTCTGGTGCTTTGTGAAGCCATCTGGCCACCTCCCGGCTGGCTCCATCGCTCCCCTGCTGTGTGCTTTCGGACAAGAACTTCACAGGAAGTCGTCCTGTGAAGGTTCCCCAGCCTTCTCACCACACCAGTCTCACCCTGGGGCTGGCCAGTGCTCCCAGAGGGACAGAGATTACAGGCATGGTGGGGGACAGGGGGGTGGGGTTGAGGCAGGCTGAGCCCTCTTCCACGTGGCCAGGCCAGAACCCAGAGACCTGGTGCTCTGCTTTCTCAGATTCTTGAACTCAGTTGTGTGGACTCACAGCCAAATGCTGCTCTCTAGAAAAAGGAGCACATTCCCAGAACCAATAATCACAGGGTCAAGGACCTTTCTTGAGATGGGTCTTCACGGGGTGGGGAGATCTCAGGGCTGAGGGTAGAGTCGGCCCCTCCAAGGCTTGCTGATGCTGCCGCAGGCTTGAGCAGAACAGGAGAAACACAACTGAGTCCCAGGAGGGTGCCAGTGGGAAAGGGGGCTTCAGTTTGCAGGACTCCCTTTCAGGGAGCCTGCCCAAGCATAGGGCGGCTGTGGGGGATGGGAGTCTCCAGGCAGGAGCAGTGCATTGCAGGTGTTTCTGGCCATCCAGGGGGTAGGTTAGGTTCCCTGGAGAGAAGCTGCCTGAATGAGAATCCCTGGAGGTCTGCAGGCAGGGCAGCTGGGAGGCAAGACTCTGAGCCACCATCAGCCCCCTCCAGAGCCCAGGACGCCTGCTGGGTGGGAAAGGAGCAGCTCCTTCCCCTGTCTGGGAGCCAGAGCAGAGGAGCCTCCTGCTGGGCTTGGACTGATTACCTACCGACCACAGACTCCAGAGAGCCCATGTCAGGAGGGGGTGTGGGCCAGTTAGGATCCCAGCCAGCGCTGCAGACGAGTCCAGGGCACAGAGGGCCAGAGGATGCAAACTGCACTTCCCACCCCAGAAGCCCCAGGACTCTGAGGACCAGGCCTGGGCAAAAGTCTGGGCCACTCCCTGATCAAGCCCTCTTCCCTCCCTCCTCCTCCTTCCCACCCCCTCTGGGTGCCGACAGCAAGTCCCCCAGGTCTGCCATGCTGGAAACGACAGGGTTGGATAGTCGCCACTTGAAGAATTATCCTCTATCCAAGTAGGTTGACCAAAAACACTGTTTACTTCCTTAGAGAGTTGAGGAGTGGTTAAGGGTATGAGCCTTGCATTCAGCCACGAATGTTAAACCCAGTTTGCAACTACTAGCGATAAAAGCAGCAAATGTTTATTGCACATTTACTATACACCAGGCACAGTTCTACAATATTTTGCACCTGTCAACACATTTAATTGTCATAACAACCCCCTAAGGTAGGGTCTGTGGTTACCTTCCCCATTTACAAGTGTGAAAACAGGGATGTTAAAACCGTGCCCAAGGGCACAGGTCCAGTAAGGACAAACCCAGGCAGTGGGCTCCAGAGCCCCTGGGCCTAACCATGGAGCACACTGGAAAGTTGTTTAAGCTCCTGGAGCCTCAGTTTCCCTATTTGCTAAGTGGGAGTGGGTGGGGTTATAGCAACAGCTCCCCTGTTGGCACGTGAGAAGTAGAGGCCTATGTCCCAAGCTCTCAGTGAGCTCATGAAGAGGGTAGCTCTCCTCACTTCTCACCCAAATGATGGCGGGGCCCAGAGCTGCAGGAAGGGACATCTGTCCGGTACTAGATCCCTAAGCCAGGTGGTGGCAGCGCTGGTCTCCCACCCTGGAGGGGATGAGGAAAGAACGGAACCAGCAGCCCTGAGTCCTCCCCACCTCCTCCACAGTCCTGCCATGACTGTTCCTCTCCATGCCTCAGTTTCCGCATCTGGAGCCTGGGGGTAATGGAGTTGCTACTTCACAGAGCTGCTGTGCGGAGTACATAAGATGGCACACAGAGAATGTTGAGAAGGGGACAGAGACAGGAGCCAGCCCAGGGCTCAGGCAGAAGAGGAGGAACATGCCAGGGGGTTCTAGACAGAAGCCACAGGACATGGGGAGCAATTGGAAAGATGGGAGCAGATGTGGGGGACATGGCAGGACCCGGCACAGGACAACCCCCTGAGAAGGTATCAATGAAACCACGTGATCTCACTCAGCAGCGGTGACCCCTGAAAATGGGCCACTGGGGTAGAGGGGCCAGGGCAACTACTCACCAGGCAGAGCTCCCAAGGGGGCAGCTAGACGGGCAGAATGGGCATGAGACAGATGGCTGGGCTTGGCTGCCAGAAGGGGTCACTTGGCAGGCCAGTGACCGAGGCCAGAGTGGCCAGGGTCTTCCATGATGGACGTAACAGCATCTTCCATGCCTGGACCTGGCTAGGGATGTGGAAAAACACTGCCCACACCACCCGCCTGCCTCTCCGTGGGCCCCCAGCTAGCTGAGGTCACCAGCTGAGAGCCAGTGCAGAGAGGGGCCAGACAGATGGGTTGGGGGCTTGGAGGAACACTTTGGAGCTGCCTGGGTCATCTACCAAGGACAGTCACTTCCCAGCTTCAGCCCCAAAGGCCCAAACCTGCTAACTGCCTCCTGGACAGGCTTCTAGAATCCGCCATTCCTCCCTCTCTGAACAGGGCCCTGGGAAGGAGGGGTGCCCTTGACCACAGCCCATGGTGTGCTCTGCAGCAGGCTCCCTGGGCTGCCTCACTGACATCTGCTTAAGGAGGTCAGGGAACAGGCCCAGCCCCCCACAGCCAGGAGTGGGCTGGGATTCAAGCTCAGGTGTACTGGGAGCCTGAGCCCGCAGTTCTCCAGCATACGAGGCTGCCAGAAAGATGGGGGACTTTGTCCAAGTGGGGGGCAATATGGCAGCCAGATGGGCCTGGGCCAGAGACCAGGGATCCTCTCAACAGGCAGCTTGGAATATTTGGGCCACACCATCAGCTGCTCCTCCCAGCCATCTGGGGAGTCAGCAAGATCAGTACCCCCATTTTACAGAAGAGAAAACTGAGTCCGCTAATTAGGAGAAGCATAGAGTATGAACCTGAACGTTCTCCGATTGTTGCTCTCCCTCCTTGGGAACCCGAGGCCCTGAGCTGGGGGTGGAGACCAGGCTTCCAAAGCACATCTGCACACTGGGCGCGGTGTGGGACCTCTCTGACCCCAGGCTGAGGCTGGAGGGAGCAGCCAGCAGCATGCCCTGCTCTGTGCATCGGGTCCCTGGGGCCACAGAGCGGGTGTCGCCAGCCCTTCTCTGAGGAAGACCATTTGCTCATTTATCCTCACACTTACAAGTTCTTGATTTAGCCGATAGTTATCAGCACCTACTACGTGCCTGCTAAGGGGGAAAACCTGAGAGAGAGCCCCTTTAATGTGGGACAGCCAGGACATGCAACATTATTGGTGAATTTTGCAGTTACAGGATGCAAAACATTGCTCCACACATTTTAAATATATGAATTCATTTAATCCTCACACCTCTAGGAGGTGCATACTTCTATTATTCCCATTTTAAGAAATGAGAAAACTGAGGCCCAGAGAGGTTAAGTAACTTGCTCAAGGTCACACAGCAAGTAAGTGGCAAAGCTGGTTTTTAAACCCAGACTGCCTGGCTAAGGAGCTTCTCTATAGCCTCTCATGGAATGGCTGGCTCATCGTGCCCTGCTGAGTCGAACTGTACAGATTCATCTGCCCCCTGGAATTGTCTAGGCAGGTGTCTGCAGCCCCCCAAGACCCTCACCAGCTGCCCAGACCTCTGTGTCTCACAGACCAGGATTCACCTCCGGTCCTGGCATGCCTCCCTCTATCTCCTTCCCACACCCCCCCCGCAGGCTCCGGTCTCCAGAGCCCCGCCACAGCAGGGCCTGCGGGTGCACCGTTAAACCTTGACAAGTGTTACGTCGAGTCTGTGCTATATCCTCTGCGCCACGGGGAGCTGGATTTAGTGTCTCCAGCAGAAGGTGAACGTCCCCTCCCTGGGACGGGGCCCTTAATTACGAGTGATATGTGGCTGTAGAAACTGCAGGGCCTTGGGTCCAGTGATTTAAGAAGCAGGCATGAGGCTGAGGTTACAGGTGTGAACAGAACTTTGCCAGGAGCCGGGGGAGCAGGGAACAGGGCAACTGCGGGAGGCAACGAGTCGGCCCCCAGGAGAGCCCGCTGCCTGTAGGCGCCCTAGCAGAGACCGAGAGCAAAAGCGCACTCCAGCTTGGCTCGGCCCTGTCTCTGCTGCCAGCTACCTCGCTCACTCCTTAGGAGTGACGATCTTAACAACAATTTTACTAACCACGATAACCTTAATACAAAAAGCCAGCTCTGATCAAGTGCTTATTATATGTCAGGCCTTGCACTATGCTCTTGGTGAGCCTTCCCGTGTTTCTTTCTCACGGCAGCTGGTGGGGGAGTGAGTGAGGGTGGTTATGCCTGTTTTACAGAAGAGGACACCGAGGCTCACAGAGATGGAGTCCCTTGCCCAAGATCACATGGCTAGGGAGGACCAAATGCAGAGTCTCAGCTGCTCTCTCTGAGGGCAGATCCCAACCTCTAGGCTCTGGGGACACCAAGAGGGATGTAAGACCAGTGTCTGCCCTGAAGGAGTCCCTGAGAGATGGGGGAGACAGAGAGGGGCACAGGTTCACCGGTTTCCAGGACAGGGAAAATAAGGGCGATGGGGGAGGCCCAGGGTGCAAGCTGAGGGATATGGGAGTTCCCAGGAAGGAGAGTCTCCCCGCAGAGGAGGCATTAGGAAGGCTTCATGGAGGAGGTGGCATAGAGCTGGGCCTTGTAGTCTGGGGGCAGACAGCACAGGAGGTATTTCAGGCAAAAGGAGCCCTGTAGATAGCAGTGTGGGAGCAGCGAAGCATGACAAGGAGGGAGCACTGCTGTGTGGCAGGACCCCAGGGGGACACGGGGGAGGAGTAGGTAATAAGATATAATAATGAGAGCTGACATTTATTCAGTGCTTGCCAGGGGCCAGGCCAGTGTCTAAATCCTTTATACAATGCTCACAAGAACACTACCAGGTAGACATCATGGAGATCCCCACAGGGATTTCCACAGATGAGGAAACAGGCACAGAGAGGGTAAGTTACTTGCCAAGACCACATAGCTAACAGGTGGCAGAGCCAGGACATGGCAGCATGGCTTCCAAGCCCCTGTATGACCAACTGCTGTGCCCAGTCCTGAGGGAGCAGGGGGAGGTGAGGGACACGCCTCAGGGGGAAGGCTCTTCTTCAGGCCCGGCTGCTGCAGGGCCAGGCTGCTCTCTGTCCATTGGGCTTGGCTGCAGGCAGACAGGAAAGGCAAGGCCACAGCATGGCCCTGAGTCCAGTGACATCTGTCAGGGATGCCACAGAAGCCAGGATGGGTCTGCAAAGTCCCTTCAGCTCCCTGGGGTTTGGGCATAGGAGAGAGGGTAGAGTAGATACCGGGCAGCTATGGTCCCAGGCACCCCCGCTCTGCTGCCAGCTGATTGCCCAGAGAAGAGACCCCCAAATTCCTGAGGCTCCCCATGAGGGAGACCCTGAGTCCACTTCTGCTGATCAGTCCCATTGTCTGACAGCTGGTCAGGGGGTCTGCCTCCTTCTAACCTTGAACCCTCCAAACTCCCCACACAGAGCAAGAGACTTGAACTGGAGAAGACTTTAGGAATCCCCCAGGCCAGCACCAGGGAGCCCTCTCCAGAGTGCTAGTAAGTAGAGGAGATGGTAATCTCTCCACCCCTCACCCCCATCCCACCCACTGTGAGCCACCCAGTGGGCCCCGGACTCAGGGTGCAGAGGAGGACCCTCACTGAGCAAACCCACCCCGGCCCCAGTGACCCCTGCAAACAGCATCCCGGCACACACCCACTAGATCTGCCCTGTGCTGGGTCCCGATCGGCAGAGTGAACCGGCGTCCCTAATGTGAGGGGCCAGCAGCCAGAGTGAGTGACGTAAGCAAAGGAACAGTGAGTGACTGTTCCAGGACCAGTGATGGACATCACTGCTCACTGACTTTGTGGCCAAGGGTTACATGGACTGACCGTAGTGGGCCTCCTGCAAAGAGCTTCCCAACCGTGAGCTCAGTTCTTCCTCACAGCAGCCCTGCGAGACAGGTATGGTCGGGTCCCCATTTTACAGACGAGAGAACTGAGGCCAGGATGGGTCTGTCGAGGCATAAGGAAGGAGAGCTCAGAGGCGAGACAGGTGGCCAAGGACCTGGCCCATGGGACCATAGCGAGGCCAGGGCGAGAGGCCACGTGTGCCGGATCTCTGAGAACCCCAAGTCAAGACCCTCCACCCTGGCCAGGAGCTGGATCCCACTGGGGACAAAGCTTGGCTCTGCCTCACCCGGCTCTTGAAAATGATATAATGTGACAAATGTACGACAAATTAAGTTGACTAAAATGTTCCTTGTAGAAACTGGACGACGGGTACAAGTTCAGATAATTATATTATCTGAACTTTTAGATAGGTTGGAAATTTTTCATTGTAAAATGTTGGGGAGAAAAAAAATTGCATAATCTTCCTCCTCCAAAAGTGCCCTTTCCACGGCTTCTCCCCTCTACTCCCTTCTCGTCTCCCGTGGAAATTGCTTTATGAGAAGCAAGCGGCAAGAATGATTTACTTGCCCTTGACTCGGAAATCAATCTTAAAATGCTGATTGGACAGGAAAGACTCCAGCCGCAGAGAGCCCTGGGAAATCTCCTGCTGGAAGGGGGGCTCTGAGCTGGGGGCATGGGTTAGGGGCTCTGTAAGGTCAGCAGGGGTGGCCCCTGCCATGTGCTTCAGCCCTCACAAGCAGCCTGCACGGGACAGGCACACTATGGGTGAGACTCAGAAGACCAGCAGGTGCCTAAGGGACACACTGCCTGTGAACAAAAGGGCAGTGACCTTGGAGCCAAGTGTCTCAGGCCCTGGAAGGGGAAGGTCAGGGGTAAGTCCTGTTCTGGGCTCCAGAACACCAAGGCCCAGTATTTAGGGGGTCAAAGTTCTGCTGAAAGAGACAGAAGTTTTCCAGGGTGGGGGAAGTGGGGGTAGGGTCCACTCAGAGCCTCCAAGCTTCAGCACACTGCTTTTTTTGGGCGGATGAGAGGGGAATATAGAGCAACTCTGAACCTGAACTCGAGCAGGAAGAACTTGAGCTGGGTGTGCTGATCTTGCCAGATCTTGAAAGTTTCTCCACTTGCTAGGACCTCCCCAGGCTTCGGCAGGCTTCCGGAGCCTTCTTTCATCAAACTCCAAGTATGGCACCTGATAAAATCACCCATGTGTGTAATATATACCTCTGGGATGCATTGAGAACATCCCCCAAATAGCCTGCATTGCTGCTATTTAAAACAGATTCATGTCACACCCCATAGATTTCATCTCTGCAGAAATGGCACCTATCTGGGCCTGAACACATTTACTCTATTGCCACATAAACTACAATGATGCGGAAGGGTTGAGGCAGCCTCCTGTGGTGGCCACAAGCAGGCTGCCTCTAGCCAGCAAACCCCAGGGGCAGGTTGGGTCCATGAGGGACTGGCAGCCTAGTAGGCCAATCAGAAAACTGGAAACTTTGAGAACCAGCCAATCGAGGCACTAGCAGAAAGTCACATGGCTGTGGGGGCAGGGCCTTGGGGATTTGAAGTCCTTTGACCCAATCAGTCCTGGATGGAGCTCTACCTGTGGCCCCTCTGCTGAGGCCTGGAGAAGCGCACCGAGGTTTGCCCTCCCTGAGCCTGGCGCTCCAGGTTAGTAATAATTTTCACTGCTGTTTACTGAGCACCTACTATGGACCAAGTCCTCAGGTCATGTAACGCCACCATCGTATCACTAATTTAGAGATGAGCAGACTGCAGCTCGCAGAAGTCAAGGCAATGATTCGCACACTGAACTTGCATTTATTAGGATCTCCTGAAGGGCTTGTTTAAACCCAGGTGGCTGGACCCCACCCCACCTTCCCCTGAGGTTTCTGATTCAGCAGGCCTGGAACGGAGCTCAGAATTTTCATGTCTAACCAGTTCCCAGGGAAGGTTAATGCTGCTGGTTGGGGACCACACTTTGAGAACCACCAGAGCAAAAGCATAGTCTACAAAATAGCACAAGAGCCTCAGTCCAATGCAACACAGAGCCTGCGGCCCAGTCTCCCCACTGCCCCTTCAAACTGTGTGTGCGCACGGGTAGGGTTTTATTTCTTCAGCAGCAGCAACCTGCGTAGGATCCCGCTCTGCCCAGCCTTGCCGATTCACAACCTCCCTCACTGCCCCCCCTCTAGCTCCCGCCCCGCTCCCCCAGAGCAGTCAGCCAGAGCCTCCAGTGGGTTGTTAATTTTTTCTTGCACTGCTGCAAAAGCACAACAGCTGTCAGGGGAGGGACGAGGCAGGTGAGTGGGTGCTCCCAGCCAGCTTCCCGTGGAGTGGGAGGCAGTGGATGCATTATGCCTGAAGCCAGTGGGTTCCCTCGTAGCCCCATGCCCCTCAGAAAGACCCCCACCTCCTGGCAGGGAGGGTCCTGGGCAGCGGCCACCCACCCTGGCCATGACCTAGACCCCAGATTCTCCACCCTCACCACTGCATCAACATGAGCCTTCCCACCACCTTCAGGTTGGAGGGAGCGGTGGGCTCAGCTCAGCAGCTGCCACATAAAGGGTCCCTTGCAGCCCAAATAAGCACAGACGCTGTGTTTATCTCTCCTGTCACTGATGGCAGCTCCGTTTGGGAGCTTTTTGTCAGTTTTTTTTTTTTTCCCTTGGCTGCTGTTACTACTCAGTTCAATATTTAATTTTCCCATAAAGCAAAGAGTTGTGCTTTTTCTCTCCCTCTTTCTTGCTGGAGTCCCACTCTCACTGTGGGATCTGCCTCCTCCAGCTTCTGTTGGGAGAGAGGGGCTTGGGCGGGACACTTGGGCCCCTCCCCTCAACTCCTCCATTTATTCACTCGACAAATATCTGTTGAGAAGCTCTTGTGTATCAGGCCTTGGGACGGGACCATGGACGAAAAGAGTTTCTGGCCTCGTGGTGCTTCCATTCGAGGGCGGGATATCGGAGAGAAAGACACGTATGCAAACCGGTGCATGAAATAATGATGCATTCAGTGTGATGACCTCTGTGAAGAAATAACCAAGTGCTGAGACAGACAGTAACAGGGGGACCTAGCTTAGATTGCGGGGGGACCCAGCCCTGCAAAAAGCTGAGTGAAGGACTTCAGGCAGAAGAAGCAACAGATGCAAAGGCCCTGAGGTTGGAACAACCTTAGGGTGTTCATGGCCCCCCCAAAAATCTCAGTGTGTTTGCAGCATGGTCAAGTGGGGAGAATCAAAACAAAGCTAGTTACGGGGGCAGGCCCCCAGCACGTCAGAGTCTTGTGGGATTCCCTCCGCAAACAGGTTGTGCACTTGTCTGTGCTGGGAAAAATGAAGGAAGAAAGGAAACAAACAGGAATTCAGTTGAATTCCTGTGTGGCAGGCCTGCACTAACTCTGAGGTTAGATTGAAGGGCAAAGCTCCAGCCTTCAGGGAGCACACAAGGTAGTGGAGAAATAGGCATGGATCCAGGACAGAGTGACAAGCACCTGTGAGTATGACAAGAGCAGGATGCTCCCAGAACCAGAGGATAAGCCCTAATGGAGCCTGGCTGGAAGTCCTGGAAGACTGCCTGGAGGAGGCAACACCCAAGGCTAGCCCTAAAGGAAGTGGTGGGGTTAACTAGCAGAAGGACTCATATGTGATTGGCACAGAGAAGGTGAGTAAGGTGAGGAAGGAAGCTTGGGCAGCTCAGTGTGACTGCAGCAGAGAAGGCTTCCTGGAGGAGGTGCTCCTCTGAGCAGTATCTTAAAGAAGCAGAGAGAGACTGAAAGAGAGGGTGGGAAAGAAACACTGAGATGTGGAGACCAAAAAAAAAAGGAAAAAAGAAACAAATTAACACAGGGAACGTGGAGGTACATTTATATTCATTGACACTTTTATATTAAGAGGGTGGTTTTCTTCTTTCTTTTTTGAAGTATAGTGTAATGACTAGGAGCTGATTGAAAAGGAAGGCAGTCAATAGAGCAGGCACGCTGAGAGGAAAGAATGGATTTTTGCAAATAATATAATTTTGAACTTGTCTTTCTCCTTCCTCTCCCCTCCCCCAAATCTAATTGATTACCGCCCCATGATAAATGGCACCCAGAGCAGAAGTGTGCTAAGAGCCGCCATAGAGTGGTGCTCAGGGAACAGGGCCGATCCTCCCGTCCTTCAGACGGGGCCGTTCCAGGGAGAGAATAAGCCTCCCCCAACGTCCCTCTAAGCCAAGGGGTGGGTGTGGGCGATTGAACAGGCAATATAAAGAATCCGTTTCTGTCGGCGCAGCACTTTCCGGTCCGTATAAAAGGCTTATGTCCATTTCCCCATTTGCTTCGCCTCTCAAAAATTCTAGAAGCTGAAAGGTTGGCGGGCTACGTTTTATGGAACCCATTTTACAGTTGAGAAGACTGTCACCTGAGGGAGGGGTCCACTGATTTGCCCAAGTTCCCACCAGAGATTGGTGGCAAAGGCTGGGCTGGGACGGGGTGAACCTCATGGTAGGAGGAGCATTTAACTCTAGTAGATACACTTGTGGATGGGCATGGGGCAGCCTTCTCTTTCCAAGAATGCCAGGGGCTGTGCAAGAGCAGGCCTGTGTTCCCAAGTCGCAAAGGCTGTGGGGTGATTCGTTGAGCAGAGAGCCATCATTTTATCTCCAAAGTGAGTTACGATGACCGAAGCGAAGTTCTGCTTTCAAGAAAAAGGCAGGCGACATGTCAGAGTTAATTTCATAAAGCTAATCACCCGACCCTCACGTCGCTGTTTCCATCTTAACCGTGGAGTGTGACAAACCAGCTCCCGCCTCCCCTGACGGCCGTGGAGCAGACACGACCGAGGTCAGCTGTGATGCACAGCTGTGGCAATGCAAAGCCACGCTCCCTTTCCTGTACTTGACAAAATCAAAGCAACTTCCAGCAGCATTCCTCTCTGCTGAAGGCCAAAGACAAAAATAAACTGGGAAGTCCACTGGCTTGATTTGGGGCCAGGTCGATGGCTGTGACCTCTGTTTGACCTTGATGGCGGACTTGCAGAACAGGGCGGGGCAGGGGCTCTTCCTACTGCCCAGGATGTACCCAGGAGTGGTAGGTAAATCCTGAAGCTCTGCCCAGTGTAGGTTCTTCCTGCTATTATGATGGAGAACTACTGTTTGTCCCCTCCCTAAGCCACACGTGGCAGCCTGCTCGGTGTCTCTTGACCTGAGAAGGGTCGTCTCAGGCACGCACGCCCGCGAGAGCCTTATTCTAGCACAGGCATGTCTGAAGGCACAATCTCAAAGTCCGCGGGAGTGAGGCACTAAGAGAGGATGTGTTGGACACTGTCACAGAAGAAGAGGGGAGAGATCAGTGAGCCCGGGCTCGCGCTTGATGATGCTTTGCCATTCTGTGCCACCCAGATCACAGCCACATGGCTCTGCTTTATACTGCTCATTCCAGAGCCCGACTTTGAACGTAGGATTGTTCTGGTCCGAGAAGTCACTTTATGCCTGGGCCTGCAGCTGGCCATCTTCCTGTGACTGGACGCTGCTCCCACGGCCATGGAATCTATCTCAGGATGGGCACATAAGGGGACTGCTCACTTTGACCTTGGTCAGAAATTGTAACAGGGGTGGGATGGAGGTGAGAATGGCGATGGGCTTGGGATTGGGGAAGGGGTAGAGACAGAAATAAGGACTGAGTTAAGGTGGGGATAGAGTTGGGGGTAGGGATAGGGATGGGGAAGGGAGTGGAAGTGGGGGTAGGACTGGAAGTGGGGGTGTTGGGGATGGAGGTGAGGATGACAGAAAAGATGGAAGTGAGGATGGAAGAAAGATAGAGATGTGGATGGGGGTGAGGATGGAGGTGGAGAAGAAACAGAGAGGAGGTGGAATGGAGGTGAGGATGGAAGTGAGGATGGAGGTGAGGAAGGAGGACAGGATAGAGGTGGAGAAAGAAACAGAGAGGAGATGGAATGGAGGTGAGGAGGGAGGTGGGGGTGGGAAGTGGTTGGGACTACTAGGAGTGAAGGAAGGTTGTAGACGACAAGTCTATGAAACAGTGGGTTGTGGGAGAAAGGACGCTGTTCACAATCAAAGGAAGGTAAAGAAAGGAGGAAGGAGAGAGGGTGACCGTGATGTGTGGGGTGAAGCATCCGTCAACAGCCAGGGACTCCCGGGTGTAGGCAGCTCCCCGACTGTCTGCGCTTAGAGCCCTGCAGCAGGTGAGATGGCAGAGTAACATTTTTCTAGGACACAGTGGCTGAGGACCACATTGACGGGGAGAGTGTGGGAAGCCTGGGCTGTCCACGCTGATATTAGCAGCTCTGCTGCGTCGTCGCCCGTACGACTGAAATCTGTTATTGTCTTAGGAGCTTGATTAACGGTACATATTGCTAACACCTGCTCAGCAATATAACGAGGGACAGGAACACAGCTCCCAATCAGGGCCTGTGTGGGTGGCGTGCGTGACTTGGGTGCAGATCTACAGAATGGGGACGTGTGCACGTGAGGATGCATGTGTGCGTGTTGGGGGGCACCCGTGCCGTGCCAGGAACCCCAGCCTGCATTTGCAAAGCCTGGGGTGCCCATGCAGGCTCTGCCATTGACTCACCGTGTGACCACAGGCAAACCTCTCCCTCTCTCTGACCCCAGTTGCTTACCTGTAAATGGAAGTTCTAATCCAGTGCTGGGCAAGAGGAATATAAGGCAAGGTGCGTATGTTATTGTAAGTTTTCCAATAACCACGTTGAGAAAAGTTTTTAAAGGTAAAAGTACTATAACATATTTATTAAGTTCAATATAGCCCAAATGTTATTTCAACATGTAACCAATATAAAATATTAATACTATTCTTTAATAACATTCTTTTTACAATTGTCTTCAAAATTCAGAGTATATTGTATACTTACAGCACATATGAACTTGCGAAAAAGCCACATTTTGAGTGCTCAGCAGCCACATGGGGTTAGTGATGACTGTATATTGACCTGTGCCAGTCCAGGGCATTTTCTGGGCTCCTCGTTGGACTGTGAGTGCCCCAAGGGCAGAGACCACGTTTTATTCTCCCAGCCAGTAGCAAGGATCCTCAGAGAAAGAATGTTAGTAATATTGCTAATAGATGCAGCTGACATGCATCGGGTGCACTTTTAAAACACTTTGAGGTCCTACATCATTGATTCCTCACAAGTAACCTGTAATTTCATTTTGCAATAAGGAAATTGAGGTTCAGAGGTTAAATAACATACTCAGGGTCACACGCCCAGTAGTGGTACAGCTGGTCTTTGAACCCTGGGTGGTTGAATTTAGAGCCCACACTCTTAACCATTGTCCTAGACTCCCTTCCTCTCTTAGAGATACAAATAGTACTAGTTAAAATTGCTAAACTGTATCAGAGGCTCCCAAGGTATCAAGCGTCTTGTAAACATCAAGGAGCATGTCTCATGTACTCCTCAAAGCAATCCTATAAGGAAGGTTCTAGGTGCCTACTTCCTGTCTGCTCAGTGAAGGTAAGGAAGCTTGAATGAGTGATTTTGAAGGTGCCCCCTGCCCAGGTCTCAGCCTCCAGGACTCTTGGAGGGTGCACAAATGCCACCGCGAGCTCTGCCAGACCTTTGTGCTAAACTCTAACTGGCTCGGTCCTTGATCTTCGGGGCAAAGGAGGTAAGGAAAGCCTCCCTGGGGCAGTTCTCAAGGGATCTGGATTTCCAGTATCCGTGGAAGCAGAGACGTGCCAGGGGAAGGAGTGTTCCCGGTGGCTAAAGTGTGTAGTTAGGGCTCAGGTGCCCACAGGTATGAGCTCCTTCCTTCTCTCCAAAGATCTAGAAGGCAGAGCTTCACATCCAAGGTTAGGCTCCGGAGCTGGGGCGCTTGGCTTGAAATCCTGACTCCTTCCATGAACCCAGGCAAGCTGCTTCACCTCTTAAGTCTCCTCATTTGTAAAGCGGGAGTACATAAACCCACGCATAGACTAATAGCGAGGATTACGTGAATTAACACAGGTGAGGGCTTGGAACGGCTTCTGGCTCCTAAATGTGAGCCGTTGTTGGTTCTTGCGGTAACATCCCAGTTCTCAGTTGAATTTCACAGAAGCTTGATTGTAGAATCTGCAACTTCTGGGTAATTGAAATGTTCTGGTATATTTCCCCCCCTCAGAATTCCTACCTCACTTACCATCTGTCTCATCCCATCTTACACTTAATTACAATTCTCTGACTATTGTTCTCCCTTCGCTTCCTGTGTGCTTCCCCCGCTGACAGCCCATGGTGGCTGCCTGGATGAATGAATGATTCCTACCTGGCTCCGTTTCCCAAGACCTTAAAATAGAGTTGCCAGGCGGCGGCCGCCCTTGCCAGACGGTGAGCCTCTCGTGGCGGTGTCTGTGTCATCACGGGGTGCCTACTGTGAGCACCTGGCACCATGCCCCACACCTAGTAGGTGTCAGGAAATGTTTGTCGAGTTTAATTAAACTTAACCGGGGTGAAAATCTCGTGCCAGAAGGAAAAGCCCACCCCTCTTCGTTTTCTCTGCTTCCCTCAGTGCTCAGGACCCGGGGCCGGATAAGCCAGAACGGACAGCTTTTCCCAAGTGCAGTTCTAAGATTCTGGCTTTTGTGCTGCTGATAACAACGGGGCTTAGCAAATAATCAGAAGCATCATAAGAATAGGGAATTCCTGCTATGCGCTGAGCCTTTTCATATTAGCTGGCTGGTTCTTCAACTATGTCTGCCAAGTAGGACTCCCGTTTCAGGAAGTGGGTGCTGAGGCTCACGGTTTGGTAACTAGCCCAAGGACATGGAGGCGGTGGTGACTTAGCTGGGACAGGGACCCAGGCGTGCCTGGTGGCTCCACGTGGGCCCGTTCCAGTACCACACGGTGCCTGGAGCACGGCTTTGGCAAAGTAGCCAGTGGCGCCTGGTGAGCAGAGCAGAGCAGAGAGGTGAGCTGGTGGGGCAGGGCCATCCATGGTCAGCGGCTTCCAGCATAAAAGGAAGGTGGGAAGCCTCCTGTCAAAGTCACGGACTCCCTCCTACTGCCCTCACCGCAGTCTAAGCTCTCCATCTCCCTGGCCTCTGTTCTGTTCCCAGTCTCTCAAAATGCAACTCAGGTCAGGCCACTGCTCTGCCTCAAAACCTTCCATGGCTCCCTTCTGCTCTCAGGACAAAGAAGGAAAACTCAGAACAGCCAGCGGAAGGCTCGTGACCCTGTCCGTCTCTGGGGGCTGGGGCAGGGGAGGGGCAAACAAGCGAAGAAAGCCCCGATTTGCAGCTGCGGCTGATGTCCGCGCCTAGTGTGGCCCGTGGCCCATATCCAGCTAGCAGCCACTTGACAACGGGTCTCGAACTTCCTGAAAACGCCACAGTAGGCTCTCTGAGCCCATGGGAACCTGAACCTGGGGGTGAGGGGCGACCCACCCCCAGCCGCCCTGTTCAGTGCTCTGCTCATGGGCCCAGCCCCACTGGGCACCAGGTTCCCCTGTGTCCCATCCCTCTGTGTACACCCAGCTGGGATGGCATTCTCACTGTGGCTGATGGCATTGGCACCCTCTGGGGTTGGGCAGCATTTGCCCCCACCCCCGCCCAGCACTCAGTCTGGGGCCTGGCCCATCTGAGGTACGCAGTGAATTCTTCCTGACTCTTCCAGTTAAGCCTTGTTCTTTTTGTGCTTCCCTTTTGGGTAGCCCCTCCTACATCCATCGAAGTGGTAGCTGCGGACACACCGGCCCCCTTCAGCCGCTACCAAGCCCAGAACTTCACGCTGGTCTGCATCGTGTCGGGAGGGAAGCCAGCGCCCACGGTGAGTACCCCTGGAGCGCCTGGCCCTGGCCCTGTCAGTGCCTGCAGGGTGACCCTCCCGTGGGGCTTGTTCGGGTACATAATCCCGGTAACCACTCTGCATAATGAAGGAAAGAGGGCACGGTCTGCAAAGTTAACTGCCCCACCTGCCTGGGCGGACGCTGTCCACACGGCTGACCTGTCCAGGCAGCCATGTGTCTCTCTTGCTCCCCATCTCCCAGCACTAAGAACTCCCACATCTGCTGGCCCCTGGCATCCTAGTGGGAGTGGTCTTTAGGGGAGCCCAGCATCATGCTCACCCCACCCTAGTGACTGAACAGGGTACAGACACATGAACCCAGGGAGGGGAAGGGACATCTCCAGAGTCACCCACGGTATTCATGACAGAGCTGGGACTCAAGTTCATGTCCTCCAGCTTCAAGTCCAATGTGAAGGAAAGAAGGATGGAAGCAAAGAATGGAAGAGAAGGAATCCCTGTTTTGGTTAATGCCTTATTACACCTAGGTGCTCCGAGGTCTCTCTGCCCAGCACCTGAGCTATGGTCACGGCCACGGCAGGGACAGAGGTGACAGCGTCTGCTGAGAGTAGGGTTCCAGCCCGGCCTGCCACACACACTGAATAACCCTGAGCAGGAAGATCTCCCCTCTGCTCCCCATTTCTGTAAGGAGGTTTAGTGGGTGGATGCTATTAAAGGTTTTCAGGGTTTTAAGTAGCAATAGGACCATTTGGTCTGCATGAAATACACAGAAGCCCCATGTATTTAAATGTTGCTAAAACAGTGAAAAGCGAGGGAAGGGCGGGTTGCCTATGCTGATCCCTGAGGCACCTCTGTGGAGCCCTTGGGGTTCCATGTGGAGATGCTACGGGCCGCAGGCTCCCAAGGCCCTCCCAGCATTGACATTTAGGTGTCGACCCTGAGAGTTTCTCACCTTACTAGGGCCAGTGAGGGAGGGACAGGTAGGGTTCAAGTTCAAGGAGGGGAAGGCTAGGCATTCCAGACCCTGATTGTCTCACAGGCATGTTCCAGTGGGGTGACCCAGGGACCCAGCCAGCCTCCCCCCAGCTGCCCAGGACAGGGCAATAAACACATGCAGAAAGACTCAAGATGGGGCAGTGGGCAGGCGGCACAGGTGAGGCGGGGAATAGGTGTTTGGAGACTCACCTTTGGTGAGGCCCATTTTCCCCACCTGCACCTACGTTCCCAAGGCGAGAAATGAACAGGCACCTTCAACGCCAGCACGGGTGAGAGCAGGGCGTAGACCCAGGTTCTCTCCTTTGGAGCCCATTCAGAGGTCTGGACCCCGAAAATCAAGCAAGCTGTCCTTTTTCCCTAAAGAAAAGCTTTTCTAAAGGGGCCCAAAGAAAGTTTCCTCTCAGCCCTGGGGCTGCAGGGAAAACCCCTCCCCCACCTGCCTGCTTCTGCCATTCAAGACAGGGCACTAAATATTCAAATATACACAGGAAAAGACATATATATATGAAGACATATATAAAAAATATATATATGTGTGTGTATGTGTACCAAGATAAAAAGACAGCAAATTAAATACATATATATGTATATACATATATACATACAAATATATATATCTTCATATATATATGATCCTCATCTCCCCACATTCCAGGCATCTTACATTTGCCTGGAAGGTCAGAACTTGAAAAAATTCTTTGATATAAATTACAAATATGCTTTTGAAGCACTTTTCAAAAAAAAAAAAAAAGGAAAAGAAAAAACCAAAGCAGGCTATGGCTATTATGTGCATAAGAGATTTTTCGTTGGAGCTATAAACTCTGACAGATTCTCTGCACTGCTCATTTCATTTACTGCCCACCCCCCAGCACCAATCCCCCCGCTCTGTTACCTCGCCCTCCTCCCTCCCCAACCTGCGCCAGCATCCTAAGAGCTGCTTCCTGCCCTCTGCTCTCCCCATCTTCCATCTATTTATTTATCTGATTTATTAAAAATACACCCAATCCCCACAGGCCTCTGGGCACCTGTACCAAAATAAAAAGACAGCAAATTAAATTAAATGCCGCCTCTCAAAACTTCAATTGCTCACTAGCAGAGAAAGCAAGAAGATGATGCTCTCGCCTCATCCCCCCACACCTAGCTTCCTCCCACACACGCACCTGTTTCTTGCCTTGTCTCCAGAACCTTCAAAGCGACCTCACATGCAGGGATCCTTTCCTCATTCTTCTGATGCCTCACTTAACCTCAGCCCCGCTCTACTTTCTCATCCATTTGTTCTTCCCGGTGGGCATGGACCACCCTTGGAGCCCAGGTGGCCACCAGGTTGGGTCCTGGGCCCTTCTATCTGCTCATTGGTTCTAGGCATCCCACAGCCCCATGAAGCATGTGCTTGTATTCACCTGTACAAGTAAGGAAACTGAGGTGCAAAGCCCCTGCCACCAGGGTCTGCATGTCCTCACTAAACTGTGCCACCTCAGTCTTGGGGTGCTAGAGGGAAATGAATAAGGAGGTCCATCAGGAAGGCTACCAGGAAAAGGAGGCTCCAGAAGCACAGCCTTCTGTGGCCATATCCTCTGAGAGCCCATTGGGAGGTCTAGGTCATTGGCACAAAATCTTTTCCCATACCCTCCTTGTGATTCCAGGTTTATTTCAAAAGAGATGGGGAACCAATTGACGCAGTGCCCCTGTCCGAGCCACCAGTTGCAAGCTCTGGCCCCCTCCAGGACAGCAGGCCCTTCCGCAGCCTCCTGCACCGTGACCTGGACGACACCAAGGTGCAGAGGTCACTGTCCCTGATGGACACTGAGAACCAGGGTGGGCATCCCTACACCGAGCGGCCATCCCATGGCCTGACCCCGGACCCCAGCATCTTCCTCCAGCCGACCACTGAGAACATCCCAGAGACAGTGGTGAGCCGAGAGTTCCCCCGCTGGGTCCACAGCTCCGAACCTGTCTACTTCCTGCGCCACAGCCACACCCCGGGCAGTGACGGCACTGTGGAGGTGCGCGCCCTTCTCACCTGGACACTGAACCCGCAGATCGACAACGAAGCCCTCTTCAGCTGTGAGGTCAAGCACCCAGCACTGTCGATGCCCATGCAGGCAGAGGTCACGCTGGGTAAGGTTGGGGTCCGCCCTTCTGTAGGCCCCTGCAGAGCTGGGGTGGGGGAAGGCTTGGAATAAGGGCCCAGGCTGCTGGCCGTCGTGGAGATAGGGAGGACGGGGAGAAAACTGGAGTCAGGGGCAGGCACACAGGTAACAGTCTGGGTTCTTTTTTTTTTTTTTTACCCTCACCCAAGAATATATTTATTGATTTTGGAGAGAGAGAGAGAGAGAGAGACATTGATGTGAGAGAGGAACATTGATTGCTTGCCTCCTGTATGTACCCCGACCAGGGATCGAACCTGAAAACTTTGGTATACAGGAAGATGCTCCAACCAACTGAACCACCCAGCAAGGGCAGAATCTGGGTTCTTAAGCAGGTTTGCTGAGCTGGATAGGAGGACATGGGAGATTCTAGTGAGGGAGGGAGAGTTTGCTGGATAGGGTCAGGAACACAAGAGGTCGCAAGAGTTTGGTCCATCAGGATCAAGCATATGGATCAGTCCTGACCAGCGTGGCTAAGTGGGTTGAGCATCAGCCTGTGAACCAAAAGGTCGCCAGTTTGATTCCCAGTCAGGGCACATGCCTGGGTTGCAGGCTGGATCCCCATCTGGGAGTGTGCGAGGGGCAACTGATCAATATTTCTCTTGCACAACAATCTGTCTTCCTCCCTTCCCCTCTCTCTAAAAATAAATGAAATCTTTAAAGAAAAGAATATGGATCGGCGTGAGAAAACATAGAAGGTTTTCAAGGTTGTAAATAAACACAGAAAACATAGGGAGGCTTGCTGGAAGCATGAAGAACACAGTTTGGACTCTTTGGGGGTGGGGGGTATTGCTGAGTCAGGTCACAGAAAGGTCCAGGAAGGTTTTGATCCATCACAGTCAGGAACACAGGAGGTGACAAAGAGGTTTTCTGTATGAGATGAAAGACCCATGAGCCCAGGGGACGGTTACTAAGAAAGGGTCACTGACATAGCAGGTTGGAGGCCCGCTGGATCCGGGTCAGGAAGCTTTGCCAGGTTGGGGTCAGGAACACAAAAGACACAGGAGGGCACCACTCTGGCTTACACTTTTAAGTACGATGACAACCCTGTCATCTGTGGGGATGTGGGAGGTGGGCACAACCAGGAAACTGGACACCCCAGGCCAACTCAGCCTGAGAACCTGCTTCCTCTTCCCACAAAGCACCAGCTCGGGGCATCCCCGAGCAGGTCCCTAAGATCTGACTCCTTCCCCCTTACACGTCTCCTCCCAGCTGGGTCAAGGCAGGGAGAGGGCACATGTGGAATCTTCTCTAGCAGAAATACAAGAGCCCCTTTGAATCAGCTTTTGTATTGACTGAGGGGCTGGGCCAGGGAGGTAGGCACACCTCCTGTCTGTACTGGTTCTCTGCTTGAAACCCTTTGGACCTTGACCTATAGCACCCGGAAGCTCTTCCTGGAGCCCAGAATGCCTGGACTTGTCCTCTGCATCTCCTGCGGTGATGGGCGCTGCATGGGGCCCTCCCAGCCCCTAACCCTCGTGACCGAGGACAGATAGCAATGACTGACGAGGGTGGGGACTTCAGCTTAGGCCAAGGGATCCAAAAGTCTTCTGTTTCCCTCTGGTTCACCAGAAAACCCAGCACCGACTGTGCACCAGACACCAAGGGATTTCATGGACATTTCGCATGTACTATGTGCCAGGAACATTTGCAAGGCTTATCTCATTTATTCCTCACAAGGAGAAACTCACCGTGCAGTCCCATTTTATGGATGAGCAAAACTGAGTCTTGGGTTGGTGGAGCCCCTGAGTCACCAACCTGTAAAAAGCAGAGCTGGGATTTCAAGCCAATTCTATGGTACCTTCTTCCCTCCCTGCAATGCCAACCACTGAACACACCAGCCCCAGAGCAGACATCCTTGGCTGGCTATGGGGTTATTTCCCTTAAGAACCATTAAATGGCCCTTTGATTTCCACAGGCCATCTGCCCAGACAGAAAGTAATAACTAGGGCTAACATTCACTGAACACCTACTACAGACCACAGACTGTTGCTTGTCTCATATTAACTCAATCGTAATGCAATCATCCAATTGGTAATCCTCACGATAACTGAACGTGGTAGTGTTATTATCCCGTGTCACAGAGGAGGTAACTGAGCACCAGGGCGGTTAAATAAGGGAAGGTAAGTAGGAGAGGATTCCAAGGCAGACAGTGTGACTTGTCACTGTGCTTCCACATGGCAGCCATTTGTCACGAGCTCCTACCCCACCCCCACCCCCGGGTACCATTTGCTCATCATTCCATAGAGACGCCATGAGCACCCGCTATGGCCAGGCCCTGTGCCAGGTGCTGCGACTTCTCAACCCAGAGCCGGCCCTCCCACCTCCTTCCACCCCTCTCTCTGGATCCTCCGGCCTTCCCATGCTCCTTCCATCCCATCTTCAAGATACAACCTGCTCTTAGGCAGGGAGTAGCCTCAACCCTTCATCAGGCTGCTTCACCCATGAAAGCCACCACCTGCCTCTCTCGGCCAAGCACAGGCTTCCCACAGATGGCTCCCTGCCCTACCCGAACCGAGAATGAGAAAAACGAGACCAGACAAGGACTCAAAGCAGCTGGGAGATGAGCTTCAGCTTGCATCTTTGGAAACAGAGAGGGTGCTGCCAGAGGCCTGTTGCACCCCTTCCCATGCCCACCCCAAGGCAGCGGGACATATGTGTGCACAGCAGGGAAGGGGGAGAGGGAGACGTAGCGGGGCCACCAAGGTGAAGAGGCCAAACTGGGTGGGTGAGTAAGAGCCCCCCAGGCTGGCTCCCAGTCCTACCTCGGCTGCTGTCAGTTGGTGAGATCTCAGGCTTCTTAGGTCTCTGATCCTCAGTTTTCTGACCTATTGAATGGGGGGAAACCATAGTGACCTCATACATGTTTGGAGCATGTGCTAGGAGCCAGGCTCCACATCCGATGCGTTCTCCTTGCAACTGGGCAGTGACCCCATGAAGCCGTGAGAGATGCTACCACTGTTCCCATTTTTAAAATGAGGGGACGCGGGCTTCAAGGAATTCTCCTTAGGTCACCCAGCCAGGTCAGTCTGCTCCCAGAGCCCATGAGTTGTACAGTCTGCCTGGCGGAGCTTCAGAGAGAACTGGGGGAGAGTGGTGTGAGCTGGGGGGTGGGTCCTGAGTGAGAGTCTGCACCTCACACAGGCAGGGCACCGGCACCCTGGCATGGGTGGGAGACAGTGGGGTGGACGAGATGACCTTGGGCACAGACTCTAGTCATCTGCTGAGGACGTTGAAGGTCAGGCCAGTGAGGGTCGGCACATGTCTCCCTGTGATATAGCCCTTAGCTCCTGCTGTCCCCTCCACCAGGGGTGCTCTCCCCTGCTCAGGTGCCACCCCTCCTCCAAGAAGACAGATGCCCAGCTGGGCCCAGAACCCATCTCTGTAGATGGTAACTACATTCTTCCCACTGATCAAGCCAGAACTCTGGGGTCACCCACTAATCCCCCTCTTTTTTCTATATCTCACTCCCAAGCCATCACCAAGCCCTGGCAACTCAACCAGAGTATGTCCTGCGTTGGCCACATCTCATGGTTTCCCCTCTGACCGCCCAACCAAGGAGCCCAGATTATTACAGTAGCCCCCAAGCTGAGCTTTCGGCTTCCCCGTTCGCCTTCTCCTACTCTTCACCCTGATTGATCCATTTACTATAAGTCATATCAGGAATCACATACACACCCACCCCAAATCCTCTAAAGGTAGGCAAATAGATTGATAGGACAGAATAGAGTCCAGAAATAGACCCTAATATATAGACTCAATTGATTTTTGACAAAGGACCCTGGGCCGTTCGATGGGGATGGAGAAGTCTTTTTAACAAATGACCCAGGAGATGCATAAGGAGAAAATGAACTTGGGCTCTTACCTCACATATACACAGATTTAATTTGAGATGAATCATAGACCTAAATGTAAAACCCAGCATCATAAAGCTTCTAGAGCAAAACATAGAAATATACCTGTGCGATATTGGGGCAGGCAAGGATTTCTTAAAGAGGTCGCGACAAGCACTAAATGAAAAATAGAAAGTCGGTAAATTGGACTTAATAAAAATTCCTATCTTCTGCTCATAAGAAGACAATTTTAAGAAAATGAAAAGGCAAACTATAGACTGAGAAAAAAACACTCTAACCACAAATATATGACAAAGGATTTGTATCCAGAATATATAAACAGCTACTGCAGATTCATAATGACAAGGAAACTCAATTATTTTTAAAAAGAAGATCTCACAATGGCCAATATGTATATAGAAAGGGGCATAACATCATTAGTCATCAGGGAAATGAAGACTAAAACCTCCGCGAGTTACCATTTCACAACCGCTGGATGGCCTGGAATTGAAGACGTCGGCGATGCGAAATGTGGATGCAAATGCAGAGCCATCAGAATGCCTGTCCATCGCTGGTGGCGGCACAACTACTCAAAAAACTGGCAGTTGCTTACAAAGGTAAATATACCCCTTCTCCCTGGTCCACTCTTTCGCTCCGAAGTGTTTACCCAAGAAAAAGGAAAACACACACCCACGGAGATTCGGGCATGAATGTTCACATCAGCTTTATTCATAACAACAAAAACTGAGAAATGCTAATGGCCATAATTAGGAAAATGGATGAAAAAACGGTAGTATATTCATACAATAAACTGTATTTCTTATCGATACATATGAATGAACTCCTGATACACACAGCAGTGTGGCTGGAACTCAAAACATGCTGAGCCGAAGAAGCCAGACGGCAAAGAGTACATACGGCATCATTCCATGTCTGTGAACTTCTAGAACATGAAACAAACCTCTGGTGACAGAAATCCAAACAATCTTTACCTATGGAGAGTGGACATTGACTGAAAGGAGGCGTAAGTGAACTTTCTAGAGGGCGAGGAATGCTCTAGAGTGTGATCGGGATGGTACTTACACAGGTAATCATGTTCATTAAGATTCATCGAATTGTGTGCTTAAGAACAGGGCATTTCCCTACGTGACCTCTATCGCATTAAAAGCCAGGGAGTGCTCATCCACCACTCCCCTCTGGTCCACCTGCTCCAGCCACAGCGTCCTCCTTACTCTTCCTTGAATGCATCCAGCTCAGGTCCACCTCTGTGACTTTGCAATGACTTTCCTTTCTGCCTGGAAAAACCTTACCCCAACATTCTCAATCCCTCCTTCATCCAGGTCTCTCCTCAAATCTTCTACCCCTATCTCAGCCTCTTCCTCCTGGCCCCATCAACTCCTTTCCTTGCTTTGCTTTCTGGCATCATATTTATTTCTATCTACAAGTATATATTATATAATTCCTTATCTCTTGGATCCCCCACTGGAGTTTAAGTGCCATATGGGCAGGATTTTACCTGCCATGTTCACTTGGTACAGGACTCAGAAAAATCCCTAACACGTTACTTAATAAACTCTTGTTTAATAACAATTCTTCTGTGGGTTTGTGAAGATTAAATAAGGCAGTGCAGAGAGAGTGCCTAGCAGAGTGACAGAGTGAGTACTCAGTAAATACAAGCTACTATTATCATCATTCCTCACTGGGTCCTCAACATTGCCCTGCATAATGATCAACACAGACACGTGTACCGTAAAGAACTAGGTAGGCAGAGCAGATGAATGACTGGGCTGGTGAATGGACTGGTAGGTTTTGGGGTAGATGGGTGGATGGGTGGGTGGATGGATAATATGATGGAATGACGGATGAATGGATAGAATGAATGTTTGGATGGATGGATGGGATGCTATGGCCGAATGGATGGATGTGTGGGTAGAAAGAATGGATGGATGGGTAGATGGATAGATGGGTAGATGCATGGATGTGCATCCATGAACAGATGGATGAGTGTGTGGGTGGGTAAGTGGTGGTTTTAGTGAACACCCGGAACTGCTGGGGGAAGCTTAGAGAATCTTTTCCATGAGATTTCACAAGTCTGCCCTTGGAGTAGAATGCTCAGGAGCAGGAAAGAGGGCAGGTTATGTAGTCAGGATCCCGTGCATTTCCCTGAGCACGTACACACCCCTTTACTATCTCTGATCCCTCCCCCACTGTCCTTTCAGAGCAACTCCTCCAGTGAGGTGGTAGCCTGTTGTCCCCATTTACAGGTGAGAAAACTGGGGCCCAACAGGTTGAATTGGCTTATGCAGCCAGAGAGCAGAAGGCTAGGCCTCAGTCCTGGTCTCGGGGCTCTCCTCGTTCTATGTGTCCAGGGGCTGAGAGGCGTGAGACTCTGGGGACTGAGAACACGCCTTCAGGTGATGTGTTCTAGGAGCAGGCAGGGGGGCCACGATTTGACAGCCAGCAGCTGCTAATGGGTTTCAGGGTGGTGGAGGAAGTGCCAGGGTAAGAGCAGCTGGCCTGGCTTCCGGAAGCAACATCTTGATAGAGCAGTGAGGGTAGGAGTCGGAGGAACCGCCTGCTGCAAAGGCCCTGGTTTGTCAGCTCAGGGAAGTAAGGGCAGGGCTGACCCCTAGCCCACCCCCTCTGCCCCTCCCAGCAGCCCCCAGGAGCCCCCAGGGACCGCAGCTCAGATAGGACAAGGTATCAGCTCTCCTCCTCCTCCACTCCCAGGCTTCCTGCTTCCCTCTGAAGACCTGCATGACCTGAAGTCCTGCTTCTGCCACTTCCTGACTGTGTGAGCTTGGGCAAGCCGCTGACCCCCCTAGGGCCAGTTTTAAAGCCTGCAAAATGGGCTTTACGGTCACCTGCCTGTAAGAACCAGGATGGGTGCGACGGCCCTCCACTGTAGCCTAGTGCACGTCAGGCCCCTGATCCATGCCAGGTCCCTCTCCTCTCGGGTCAGTATGCCCAGGCCCATGCCTGACAGGAGTAGATGGGGGTTTTAGAAAACAGGGCAGTGAGGAATCTGGTTCCTCACACCTCATCCACCCAGGGCTGAGACCACGTTTGGTACGCCGTTGAATCCCCAAGTCCCAGCCAGGGTCTGACTCACCGCAGGGACTCAGGGAGTGTGTGCGAACGCACCAGGCAGGCTAGAGTGGAGGAAGGAAGGAATGAGCATCCTGGGGCAGGACTAGAACTGGACTAGAACTTCCTCTTTCATTTCCCCTGCCCCTCCTTTTCTTGCCCAGTGTCCCTCCCCCGCACATACGTCCACCTCTCTGACCTGGCCTTTCTCTCCCTTCAGTTGCCCCCAAAGGACCCAAAATCACGATGACGCCCAGCAGAGCCCGGGTCGGGGACACAGTGAGGATTCTGGTCCATGGATTTCAGGTCGGCCTCTCTCTGAGCATCTGGAAGAGTGGTGGGAGGTGGGAGGGGCCCCAGCCAGGCACTGGCATCCCTGGCAGCATGCTCTGAGACCCTGCCCTTGACCTCCAGCCCAGCCTGCTAATCTAGTGATGGCAAAATTGGTTTCGGTGAGGAATGGCAAGAGGTACCTGCATTTTTGCTTACCCATCCAGAACTCCGAGTAGACGTAGCTCATGGGCCTTGACATCCTCCCAGCCCTAGAGTCTTCATCTGCCTAATGCTCCAGGAAGCCCCTCCTAACCTATCAGATGACAATGCATTGCCAGGCCTGGCCAGGCCATGGTTCTGACCCCTTCCTGCTCTGGCCAACAGAACGAAGTCTTCCCAGAGCCCATGTTCACATGGACACGGGTCGGGAGCCGCCTCCTGGACGGCAGCACCGAGTTTGACGGGAAGGAACTGGTGTTGGAGCGGGTTCCCGCAGAGCTCAACGGCTCCATGTACCGCTGCACAGCCCAGAACCCTCTGGGCTCCACGGACACTCACACCCGGCTCATCGTGTTCGGTACGCCGCACCGGACGGGGATCGGGGCAGCTGCCCAGGGACGGGCCCTGGCTGGCACTGTCCCAAGAAGTAGGGAACAGAAAGCGCCTGAGTGCCCTACATGTGCCCTGGGAAGGTACCCCACAGGGAAGCACTGGAGTTCAGCAATGAAAACCAGAGATCTGTGGGTTCAAATCCCAGGCCCACCGCTTAGCAGCTGGGCCATCTTGGGCAAACAACTTAACATCCCTCAGTTTCTCCTGTGTCACGGTGGGGCTGGCACTTCCAGCCCACAGACGTGTGGCTGCACCGAGAGAGTGCACGTGATGCTACCTGGCAGGTGTGATCCGGATAGAGGGGAGCTCCTTTACCACGTTCCAAAGCCATCCACTCTCTAGCTCTCTTTCTGTTCCTCCCAACAGAAAACCCAAATATTCCAAGAGGAACAGAGGACTCCAATGGTAAGTCTCCACTCTCAGGGCTCCTTGCTTAGAAGTGCAATTTTCAAGGCTCCAGGAAGCTCTGGCCCCGACACCTCCCGTCTGCCTACCCTTGCCCCTCCCTCGAGCCTCAGGCAGGACATTGTCCTCTAGTTCCCAGAGCCTGGGTCTGGGTGGTCAGGAGCGGGCACTGAGACAGTCAAGGGGGCTCAGCACCCCAAATCAGCGGCAGGCATTTCCAGGGACTAAGTGTGTCCCCAGCACCATCCATAGTGGCTCAGAGGGTTCAGCGCCCTGGCCCCAAGGACATGTATCCAGCACTGACCCTGGGGCTGTGTTCTGGGCCCCTGGACCACTCTGCAGGGCAGTTGGGAGCACAGCCAGATGGCTCCGCTGGGGTCCCTCATATTGCCCTCCCAGGCTTCCCCCAAACCGGGCACCTCTCCAAGGGACCCAGACACTGCTCCCAGGCCCACCAGCCATGCTGTCCCCACACTGGGCCCATCCCACAATTCACAATGGAGGCCCCAACTCATGGTCCCCACTGGAGGGTCCTGATGGGCACCAGGGAGCCTGACCCCAGCCCAGCAGGCCCAGGGCAAAGAAGGGGCCACCCACAGGTGGGACTGGTGGCAGAGCTGGGGTGTGGACCCAGTGCACCCTGACAGTGAAGTCCAGACTTTTTGCTGGGCCCTCTGAAGCTCTGCTGTTCCCGGGTGCCACAGCCGCCGAGCTCACCAGAAAGCGACATGGTGGGTCTGCGGGCTCTGATCCTGCTCCCTGCCCTGGCACAGGTTCCGCTTCTGGCCCTGCTGGTGTCCGGCTCACCTTGGTGCTCGCCCTGACAGTGGTCCTGGAGCTGACGTGAAGGCTCGGCCCCGGCTCCCAGCTCTCCGTCCAGCACTGACATCTCTGCGATTGCTTTTCATTTCTTTTCTAAACTATTTCCAGTCTTGTTCTTAGTCTCTTTCTTTCTGTCTTGGCTTCTTCAGTCGGTTTAATTAAAACAAACAGAACGATTTTCCCCACCTGGGTCTGCGGCTCTGTATTCTTCATTTGTTCTATGACAGCAACTGGGTGCCAGCTGGTATCCAGCATTGGGACAGGCACTGGGATGGGGGCAGGGGTGACAAAGGAGATGGAAGACATGCTCCTCCCTGGATGAGGGGTAGAGATACAGATCACTCTCTCACCCAGATCCTGACAACCAGGCATGGGAAGTGGCCAGAGACTCTCAGGAAATTAAAGGTTCCTCAGGGCCAAGTGTAATGGTCAGCGGTTGCCAGGATAATGCTGCATAACAAACCAACCCACATCTTAGTGGCCTACAACAACAAGCATTCATGATTATGTTCCTGTCCAGGATGACGTGGTGAAGCTGATCCACTCTGGCCTCGGTGGGCAGCTCTGCTTCACTGGGCTGGACTTCAGGCTGTAGGTGGGCTCGGGTCTCCTCCACAGGTGTTTGCTTGGGAGCTCAGGCAAAAGGGGCAGTGGCTCTCTGACATTTGATCCTCTAATGGTAGATCACCAAAGCCTAGGGAAAAAGCCCAAATTATGCACCCACCATTAAAGCATCTGCCTGTCGTGTCCATGAACACTTCTTCAGTCAAAGCAAATCACATGGCCAAGGCCAACATCAATCAAGGCCACAGGTAAGTCAGGGGTAGAGGTTCCTAAACTTTCTCCTCAACCACAAGAAGATTCCCTACGCCGTGCAGTGATTAGCTCTGGGAGAAAGAAAGGGTCATTGGGAGGGTGGGGTTGGCCTCTCTGAGCTGTGGCCAAGACCAGTCAGTCACCGAGAAGAGTCCGTGGAACACTTTTAATGTCCAGATGGGACAGGCTGTGCAGCAGGAACACATCAGCCCCGGAGTCTACCGCATTAACACCATAAAACATTATTTTGGGCCATGAAAAGCCCAGAGCAGTTTGGACAGTCCTCTTTCATTTTCTGGCTACACCAGCTGGAACATGTGGCTTCTAGAATCTTCTCCAGGGCAGGGGGAAAGGGCTGCAGGATCACTGTGGTGAGCAGAATGATGACCCCCCCCCCCAAAGATGTCCACGTCTTAATCCCTAGAACCTGTGAACATGTTACCTTACGAGGCAAAATCGATTTTGCTGATGTGATATTTACGGATTTTGAGATGGAGAGATTGTTCTGGATTATCCAGGTGAGTCCAATGTAATCACAAGGGGCCTTATACGAGGGAGGAAGGAAGGCAGTAGAAGGAAATGTGATAAAAGAAGCAACAGATCGATTGGGGTGCTGCAGGGAGCGGCCCACAAGCCATGGAAGGCAGGCCACCTCTAGAAGCTGGAAGAGGCAGAGGACCGGGTTCTCCCAGGAGACTCCAGGACGAACTGGCGCTGCCAGCAATTCCAGCCCATAGATTCATTCCAGACTTCCAACCTCCAGGACAGGACGCTAAGGAAGTGCATTTGCATGGTTTTAAGCCACTAAGTGTGTGGCAATTTCTCCCAGCAGCAAGGGGAACCTCACACAATGGCACAGGGTATTTTTAAGGGCCAAGCATAGCAGTGACGGAGATTACCTCTGCCCACACCCCAGGACCGGAAGCGGTCACAGCCCCCAACCTAACTGCAAGGGAGCCTGGAAAATACACCCTTCCTGTGCTTGCTGGTGAACACGGTGCACTGTGTCCACCGTGGAGAGGCACAGGCCAGGGTGGCAGGACAGGTGAGAGCTGGGAGGGAGTACCCTCAGCCAGCGCTGCTGCCTCAGAGTGCCCAGGCTTCTCCCTTCCCAGCCAGGATACACATGACCTAAAGGACACTTTTGTGCCTCTCCCAGTCCACGCAAATATCCTGGGAATAGAGACCCATCCCTACAAAAACTCCAAGTCCTGGGCACATCGGGCTGGGAATTAAGCAGTGGCTCTATCATCACAGCCCCTTTGCCTCGGCCCAAGTCAGGACCTAGATGGCCAATTCAGCTCACGTCCACCTTGGCTCCCAAATCTCTGATGCCATATCTTTCCCCTGGAATGCCAGACTCCGATGTCCAACTTCCTGTTGTTTTCCCCTCCCCCATTGGATAGCTAATTGCATTTCCAACTTCACATGGCTGAAACCCAACTTTTGACTTTCCCTTCCAAAACATGGCGCTCTTTCCCCTTCTCCGGAAGTTGTGCCGTCATCAACCCAGCTGACCAGACCCAACACTTACTTTTCACTCATCTCTTTCCTTCGTCCCTTCATATCCAAACAGCTCGTTGACTCTACACTCAAAACTCATCTTTGTTCACTCGCTTCTCTCCTCCACTGCCACCGTCCTACCCAAAGCTACCTCTCACCCAGAAAACTGCCTGCACTTCCTATCAGGTCTTCAGATCGCCTCCTTGCCACCCCCCAATAATCTGGTCCCCCCCACAGCAGCTAGAAAGATCCTTTACAACATAAATCATTCCCTGGTGCCCTCCAAGTCAGAACCCTCCAATGGTGTCCCACCGGCTGTAGATGGAATGTCTGTGTTCCCCCCGCAAATTCATATGTCGAAACCTAACCGCCAATGTCACGATTTTAGAAGATGGGGCATCTGGAAGATGCTGAGGTCACGAGGGTGGGGCCCTCACAAATGAGACCCCAGAGAGCTCCCTCCCCCCTTCCACTGCGCGAGGACACAGCAAGAAGTTGGCCACCTGCAACCAGAAGAGGGCTCTCAGCAGAACCTGACCACGCTGGCACCCTGATCTTGGACTTCCTGCCTGCACAACTGTGAGAAATAAATTTCTTTTGTTTATAAGCCACCCAGTCTGTGGTATTTTGGTGTAGCTGCCCAAATAGACTAAGACACAGGAAATAAATCCAAACTCGTTATAAGTCGTACGGGATGTAACCCAGCCTGCTGGCTTTGTCTCATTCACTCTTTGTCATGCACTCATCCTTCCTTTCCTCCAGCTCTCCAAGCCCATTCCTACCTCAGGACCTTTGCTCTGCCTGATTCTGCTGCTCAGAGCTCTCTATGCTTGTCCCCTTGACCTTTTCAGGGCTGATCCTTCTTTCCACTTAGACATCAGGATACCCTCCTCAGAGGGACTACCTGACCGCCATGGCCCTCTCTCCATCATGCCATCCTTAATTTCATTCTCTGCAGAGCCATACCACTATCAGGTGCTTTTCCTATTTACTCCTATTTATTGACCGTCTTTCCCTTACCCTTGGCCAGAATGTCAGCCAGTAAGTGTGGGGACCACATCTGTAGCATCCATTTTTTATCCTCAGCACTTAGGCCAGAACCTGGCACATGGCAGGTGCTCAAAGGCTGTTAATTAAGCATATGAATGAGTGAGTGAGTGAATAAGTGAATGAGTGAGCACCTCCCAGGGACATGCTAAGGGGCCAGGCTCTGCTGGGCATCCAGGCTGCAGAGATGGGTAGGAGGTGCCCTCCACCCTGCAGGAGCTCCCCTCCACCCTGCAGGAGCTCACAGCCCAGGGCAGGGAGAACATTTATTCAGCTATAACCATGGACCCTCAAACTGTGATAAGTGCTCAGCACAAAACCTCTCCGGTGCTCCAGAGATTAGGGGGACAGAGATTCATTTCTCTGCAGTGGGGGAGGGGGTGCCAGAGGAGACCAAGGAGAATAAATGACACATGAGCAGAGCTTTGAAAGAAAAATAGAGTTTGACCAAGCAGAGAATGGAGAAGAATATTCTAGACAGAGAGAAGAACATAAGCAAAGGCTTCAAGAAGACAATTTAGTGTATATTTAGGGGAAAGACAAGTTGTTATATCAACGCTTCTGACAGCACATTAATTTACTCAACAAATGTTTCCTAACTGCTCACCACGGGTCAAGCATTGTGATGAATGCTGCAGATTAAATAGGGATACCGTCATATGGCTCTTGTATCAGTTATCTATGGCCACAATGATGCTATATAATGAACATCCCCCAAACGTGGTCGCTTAACACAACAGCTGTTTATTATTTCTGATCAGACTATGGTCAGCAGCTGATCTGGGAGGTTGGCTGGGCTCCCTGGTGCATCTGAATCAGCTGCTGAGTCAGGGGGGAGCGGGTTGGTCCATCAGGGCTTTTGCCCCATATGGTCTCTCATCCTCCAGCAAACAAAGGTGGTGCAAACGGAGGCGCGAGAGAGAGCTGAAACACACAAAGCCTCAAATGGCCTCAGGGAACTTGCAATCTGTCACTTCTGCTACTTTTTTTTTTTTTTTTTTTGGCGGCCAGTATAAGTCGTAAGTTCAGCCCAGATTCAAGGGGTGAAGAAATAGATTTCAGTTTTTGCTGAGAATAGCTGCAAAGTCACATTGCATACTGCGTGGCTGCGAGATGATGCAGAATTAAGGCCTTTTTTTTTTTTTTTTTTTAGTTTACCACAGCCCCGCCTTCTGAACTTGGCATTCTAGAATCTTGGTTTCCCATCCTCCACATCACATACTCTCATTTAACCCGGGAAGCCCAAACGACTCTTCGTAGCAATTTCTCTTCCACAAATAGAACAAATAAATGGTCCATTCATTCAGTGAGCATTTGCATGGCCACACCTTGCAAGTGGAGAGCAACACGAGCAAACGATTTTCAAGTATTGAAGGCGCTCAGATACCCATCGGTGGAAACATCTGGGCCGGATCAGCGGGCAACAACCACATAGTACCAATTGCCTCCCCAACCCGCGTCCTGCTTCCCCGGAGCCCTGCTCCGTCCCACACGAGCCTCCTGCCCCCCTGCTGCCTGCCAGCAGTCCTCCCTAAGCCTCTGCCTCCCAGTGACTATATTTTCTGAAAGGAATAAAGGGAGATTTGTTCCCCTTCTTTGCCTTAATAGACGGAAGACCACGTAGGCATGAAATTGAAATTGCTTTGCCCTATTAACAGCGCAGTCACTGGGCTGCACTGACCCCTGAGGTGCGTGAATTTCTCAGCAGCAAGTGGATAAACCACAGAAAGCGGCTGGGGACACACCGGAGAAAGCCAGCTGGGTGCCACAGGGGACAGGGCAACTGCTTTGGCTCCGAATTTGAGGACTCTGTGTCCCGGGCAGCCTGGAAAGCATGGTTTATTCAACCTGGAGTTGAAGAGGGGGGCAGGAGGGATGAATAAACCAGAGCCCAACCTGAGAGGGGAGATGGACCCTTCATTTATTTGTCCACTGGCTCATTCACTCATCTGATGAACTCCTAGTGCCCCCTGGCCTGGCTCTGTGTCAGGCAGGGAGGCACAGAGATAGGTTGGGCAGAATCTGCCATAGAAGAGCCCCAAATCCATCTGGAATGACAGACTGGAGGAGAAAAAGAAGTGAAATTCTATGCAGTGAGTATTGAAATAAAAGTAAGAGAGAGCACATTGCAGCTACAGAGTGGGTGAAAGATTGTTCTACCTGGGAGGTCAAGGGAGGCTTCCAGGAGGTGGTGGCATTGCAGCCAGGACTGGAAGGCTAAGAAGGGGACATTGAAGTCAATGCTACCACCTTCACAGTTTGGTCCCAGGTTAGTCCAGATGCCTCAGCTGTCTCTCGGGCACCAGCCCAAAAATGCTGCAGTCACTGGGAGAAAGAAGGCCTCAAGTTCTGGGCCAGTTTGCATTGTCCCCTGAGGTACATCCTGGCTCGCAGGCAGGACAGCCAGACATGTGGCTGCTGGTCTGGGCCTGACCACCGAGTCCTGGCCCCATGGAAGCTCCATCTCTGTCCACTGCTCTTCCCAGCCACAAGTGAGCCCTAGTCCCCGGCCACCGTCCATCGACACCACACCCTCCACGGTGCTCTGGCTGCCCACTGATGCCCGCTGACCCTTGTGCTCACGTGACTAGGCAGATGCAGAGACCCCTGCTGGGCCTCATGGAGACCACCCCCTCCCCACAGCGTAGGGGCCAGGGTGTCAGCCCGCCTCCTCTGGTCACTGGAACTCTTAGCAGTCTCCTGTGGCAGCTTGGAATGGGCCACCCTTCTCTGGCCTGAGCTTTTGAGCTCTGAACAGCTGGAGACCCCCCATCACCAAGTCACAGGAAGTGGGGAGGCATATGATGTTCATCCCAGGGCTGCCCCTTCTGGGGAGGAGGGTGGGAAGCAGCTCTGCTCTGGGGGTCCCTTGGCCTGTGCACCTGCAAGAGAAGCCAAGTCTGAGCTCACCATCTTCTCCTTAGCCTTGGGGCCACACAGCACACCCGAGGGGGTCATGTGACTCTTGTGTCCCCACTCCCCTCCATGAATGGAGACATTCATCCCTCCTGTTTCTACCCCGGCCAGGCTATTGGCCAAGCAGAAGAGGATCTGGAGACCCCACTACACCACGGGTGCCAGCGAAGCCAGCTCCACCCAGGGTCACGATTACCTCATCTGTGAGGAGATGTGGACAGTGAATCACGGGTCTTCCACGAGGCTCCAGCGTCTGTGGAGTCAAGGGCCAGCCCTCCCAACCCAGAACGACTGCAGGTTCAGGTACCCAGAGCTGAGAAAACAAAACGCAAAACAAGGTCCCTGGCTCTGTCCCAGCTGGAGAGCTGACAGCCCCAGGGGGGCCCCAAATGTGGAAGTGCCACCTGTCCATCTCAGGGGAAAGGACTGAAAGGGGGACGGTGGTCCTGAGAGCAGAGGAAGGAGAGGAGGGAGAAGAGGAGGGAGAGGAGCTGGAAAAGAGGAGGGGGTGGGGGATGGAGGAGGAGCTGGCCTGGAGCAGGGAGAGGAAGGAGAGAGGGAAAGGGTACCAGACCCAGGAAGGCTCACTGGGCACTATGGGTCAGGCTCGCCCTGGGATCCAACATCCTGGGAGACAGGAGGCTCCTCGGAGGGATTTGAAGATAAGGATGGAGGGGACAGAGGGAGGCTGGGGAGAGGGAGTCTGGAAGAGGACTTTCCAGTCTAGATAGAGAAAGGGAGAAGCCAGTGTAGACAAGGAGACAAAGAGGGTGCGACACAGAGGGGCAGTAAGGACAGAGAGGGACAGAGACAGAGACCCACAAGCAGCTGGAGAGACTGGCCTTTGCCGCCCACGGGGGAGGTGGAGCCCTAAAGCAGAGCAGAAGGGAGAGCTTCCAAAAGGCACTTAAGCCGTTCTGTTGGTGATTACGCCCTTGGCCTCCTCGGGGAACGACAGCCCTGAGTGATGGGTGGAAAGAAATAGATGTGCAAAGTACATGCATTTTTCCAAAACGGGCCCAATCATCAGTGGCAGGCCTAAATGTCAGCACACACAGCAGAGCCCCGGGCTGCCAGCTGCCTCGGCCCTTGTGACAGAGCTTCCTGGGCAGCTGCCGGGCACCTCCCCTCTGCTCTTCCCACCTTGCCCCCGCCCCCGTCCCCTACCCCAGGCAGTTAGCTGGCCTCCCAGCCCCAGGCTGCCATTCCCTCTGGCCTCTAATTCCACTGAACCTGCAGTTCCCAGGGATACAAACAAAAAGCGTTTTGGAGGAGTGAGTCCTTCTTAACCAGTGCCCCCCCCCCCCGACATTCTCAGACCTGCCCCTGGGACTGTCCTTCTCTGATCGAAGGGACAGTCCTCCCTCAAGTCCCTTAGATCCCAGGCTGAGGGGTTGAGACTTCTGCAAGAGGAGCCAGCAGATCTGCCAAGGTCAAGCACACAGTCCCAGCCTGGGTCTGAAGTCCAGCTCTACCACTCAGTCTTTGTGACTTGGGTGCTTTACTTAACCTTTCTGTGCCTCTATTTTCCCTCCTGTGAAATGGGTACACTGCTGTTTATGGTGCTCATCTCAGACAATTAAGTGGATGAGTATACAGGAAGCTTGGAGAACAGAGCCTGGAACAGTGCCTGGAACATTGTACATATTCAGTGTTAGCTGTTGTTGTCCTTACCAGGGAGTGAGCAAGAGCTGAGGGTGAGAGCATCTTGGAGGCAGAGTGGGTAGCTCTAGAGCCTCACTTTTCAGGTGGGGGCCCAGCATCCCCTGAGAACTTAACAGGAAGGCAGAACCTCAGGCCCCACGCCAGGCCTGCTGGGTCAGAATCTGCACTTGAACAAGATCCCAGGTCATCTGTGTGCCTGGTCAAGTCGGAGAAGCCTGCTCTTGGCATAAGTAGGCAGTTAGCTGCTCACATAAATGGTTCTGGTGAGAGTTTCCGTGAAGGTCAATGGCACTGGCTGGAGAGGAACGCCCTAGGTGTGCCAAGCCTTGATTATTTACGTGTTGTGCTGGATACTTTAGCCCTTAAAACAACCCTGCACCCCACTTCCCAAAGGAGGAGATAAAGCTCAGAGGGGGTAGGGGACTTGCCCAGGGACAAACCCTCCGTGTGAGGCTACGGGAGCTGGATCTGATCACAGGGAGCAGGGCCAGCTGTGGGGCTGCAGCATCGTGAGTCCAAAGGAGGCTGGGCCTTGGCCTGCAGTCAGAGACTCAGGAATGAGAACGCAGAGGACGGGCAAGTTTGATGCTGGACAGGCTGACCTTGGAGAAGGGGAACGTGCCAACGGTGGCATCCAGCCGGTCTGGGGCTCACGAGAGATGCTGATCAGAGACCATCTGCCTTGGGAACCACCAGCGCTGATTAAGCACCGACCATTGGCCAGGCACTCCATCCATCCCACTGGCTGTAGGACCAGATGTTCTGTATGTTATAGATGTGCAAGTAGAAGCTCAGAGAGGTGAGTTATTTGGTTAGGGTCACACAGCTTCTGTAAGCTCTGAGACCTGAGCCTACACCTGCCCGGATAAAGAGCCCACAGTCTTTCCGTTGCACCAAGCCACAAATGACCCGATTCTTTGAAGTGGCTGAGGCTCTTAATTTAGGTTCCCCCCAAAGCAGTCCTGAAGGCAAGGATTGGGTGCAAGTAGTTGTTGGTTTGGGAGGGAACCCAGGAAGCAGAGTAAGAAGAAGGCAGTCAAGACAGGGGAGGGAGGAACGCCCATCCAGGATGGGCCATGAGCCAGTTACCAGCCCGGGCAACGGGGCCTTTATTCTGAGGGGCGCCCTCAAGATTGTGTATGCATGCACCTCGGACCTCAGACTGGCCCCGCGAGGAGGCAACGGGGCTGGAACAGTATCCCCCGATTGCCTGACCACTGACTCCAGCGCCTCTGGCCTGACCCACTGAGAGCTGCGCACACCCCTGAAGCCTGAGAAAGTCCGCTGCAGAGAGACACAGGTGCTGCTGTGCGAGGAAGCCATAGGTTGGTAAATGGCAGGTGGCCCCCGGGGGCACTTTGGTGACAGGAGCGGGGCAAGGACTGAGGGACTGAGTCTTTTGGCTTCCCAGCATCCTTGTGGCCCATCTGAGGTTCTTGGAAAGGGAGAAAAGGCCCTTGGGGGCCGGGGGTGGGGAATTTACCGTGTACCAGCATCTCTATGTGTCAGGCACTTTACCTGCACAGGGCCCTTGGGAGGAGGGGGTGGAAACCAAGGAATGAGGTGCAGGGAGAGAGGCGGAGAGGAAGGACAGCCAGGGAGCCCTAGGCCCCAAGGACTAACAGACTAGGTCCTGACCCTGAAGGCCAGCCCGAGCCTAGTCCTGGGAGGCCATTAGGAGCAGCTACTCCCAGTTCAGGCTGGAATGTGAATGTCACCCAGGAAAGGCCGTTGTAATGATGATGAAGTCATCGGGGCTGAAAGGCAGGTGGGCAGGCAGGCAGGCGGGCAGTGGGGACAAGCTGGAGCCCCACAGCGTGAGGCCATGAGCTGCAGAGGACAGGACGGTGGCCGTCACACCCAGGCCCTCCACAGTGACAGCTCAAAGATAGGCTGCAAGCTCACAGGACCCCACTGTGTATTTACCACATTCCCGCTGGGGGACCTCGGGCACGTTGCCGAACCTCTCGGAACTCAGTTTCTCCAGCTATAAAGTGGGGACGATTGCTCTTAACTTACAGGACATGGGCAACATATATCAATAGCTCCACATACCAGAACTGACATAAATATCAACATTCATATATTCAGGAATTTACCATGTACCGGGTATCTCTATGTGTCAGGCTCTCTACACGCATCAGCCCGTCTCATCTCCACAACCACCTTCCAGTATTAGAAGAATTAGCTCCATTCCACAAAGAAGGAAACAGAGGCTCAAGAGAGGTTCTTTCACTTGCTGAAGTCACACAGCAAATAAGTTCCAGAGCTGAGATCTGACCTGGGCTTGATGCACCAGGTAATTTTCCTCCAGGGGCGGGCCGCCCAGCACAGTGTCAAGTGCAGACCCAGAACTCAGAGAAGAATTCCTGAGAATTTTTTAGTTCCTTGTCCTCTCTTCTGCCTGGAAGCTCCACCAGGGAACATGGCTCTCCTAAATACTCTAATAATCTCAAGCTGGTCAGTCACCCTAGAGCCAAACTCTTGAGGGTTTGAATTCTGACTTGGCTGTTGACTGGCTGTGTGACCTCAGGCTGTTTACATAACCTCTCTGTGCTTAAGGGGCCTACCTGTCTCTATAATTAGAGTAATAACCATACCCACCTCTTAGGACTGAAGGAGAGAGTGCAAATAAAGTGCTTAGGAAAGTGTCTGGCATCTAGTTCGTGCTCAATAAGTGTCACCTGTCATTATTACTCACCAGACGCTGACTTCGATCTTCACCCTCCAACCACAGGTCACTCTGTGCCTCCTCCTCGGCCTGGCCTAAGGGGAAGGGGACGGAGAAGGAGGAAAGGAAAAAGGGACAGAAACTTACATTTCCTAACTCTCATTCTCTACATGGTTGTCTCATCAGTCCGCACACCAGCTGTGTGAGAGAGGTAAGTTTGCGCTCACTGAATGAAGGAAACGCGAAGTGGACCTCAGGGGGGAGAACCACACAGTTCTGGGTGAGCAGCAGCCCCGCTGGAAAGCCCACATCCTTGAACATCTCTCCCCCTTCCTGCCTTCCGCTGAGCGGGATGATGTGGCCGCCGCACCACCCACCCTCTGGCAGCACAAGCCTTAGACTGGTGCCAGCGGGGGGACCAATGCAGGTAGAAAGCCAGCCGTATGCACCCGTGGCCGGTGGTAGCCTCAGGGGACAGAGAGTGACCCAACAGAATAAGGACAAAGAGCAAGGGCAGGCCTGTACTCCAGACCCTCTGTGTGCAGCAAAAGGCCCGCCCCTCACCCCAACGCCAGAGAACAGGCCTCTTCCTTCCAGCGGAAAGAGAAAGGAATAATGAGTCTCAACCCGTCCTACTGCATCTGAGAAGGCAGGGGCCCTCCGAAGCTCCCCCAGGGTTACAGCAGTCCTACCCCCTTTTCTGGAAATACACTCAGTGATCTGCCTGGTCAAGAGAATATTAACTCAGCCGGTGGGGCCCCCTTTGACCTCTTTGGAGTTTTGGAATCTGTACTTCGGAAGAATTCCAGAGCCGACCTATCCGGTAGGGAGAGGAGGGGCTTCTGAGGCCAGGGTGCGTCTCTCTGGGGACAGGGTCCATGCCCTAAGTAGGGGCTGAGGCCTGAGCCTGGGGCCACCTCCCGGGGAGGGTGAGGAGGTACCTCACCCTCAAAGACCATTGCTGTGGCTGTCACTGGCAGCCCCACTCCCAGCCTTCGGGCGCTCTGAACCCGGCTCTGGGTTCTCCCCTCGCCACAGACTTTCCCTGGAGGCTCTGGCCAAGGTCCTCAGAGAGCCCAGGTTTTAAATAACAATTCAGCCTTGTTGGGAGCCTGCTTCTACCCTGTTCTTTTTTCTCAGTTTTCCCTAAAATATATATGCGCATGTGTGTGTGAGTGTGTGTGTCGAGGTTGTTCCTAGGGGACTATTAACCAAGAATAATTTATCTAAGAAATTTGTTATGTTAGAATTACCAATTAGATATGATTATAACTTACTATGGCTAACACTGCTCTACTATTGGAATCCTGAATCCCATTAAAATCTAATTAGCATACATTAAGTCGACGGCGGTTTTACTGCAGTGCGCCAGCAGGTTTGAGCCGCGCCAGGCACATGGGTTTGCCGCCCACTTCGGCACGCGGGCCATGTCGCTTACAGGGCCCTGGCGTGTGGCAGGAGGCCTCCCGGCAGCTTTTCTCTTCCTCTGAGCTGGGACCAGATGGTCCAGGCGTGTAGAGAGGGGCAGCTCCAAACGTGGACATGACATTCGAGGCTCTGTCCCTGGGTGGGTGGCCAGAATCCAGGGAAAGTCATTTTTGTGGCTCACACACTCAGGGTTCTCTGGGGTCAGTCCCTGGGCTAAGAAGACAAGGACTGATTTGGGCAGCCCCTAGGAGCCGGTTACCTTGGCGACCGAGTGTCGGAGTCACAGAGTTTATCCCGCCCTGGCCTTAAGGGCGTGGGGGTCCTGGGGAGAGGGCCTAGCTGTTACCTTGCCCTGCCGAGCAAGCCCCTGGCCCGATGACTGCAAATGCTTACCGAGCTCTCACAGTGAGTCGGGCCAAGGGTTTGCGGTCTTACTCTTTCTTAATCCTTACAAAAAACTCCAAGACCGAAGTTCTAGATGTATGCCCATTTTATACACGATGAACCTGAGGCTTGCGGACGTTCAGGAATTTTCTCAAGGTCACATAGCCACTAAGTAGCAGAATCAGTATTTGAACCCTGGCAGCTTTTCTAACAAGCTGTCTTTTCCTAACAACCTGTTTGGGAGTGAATGAGGGCCATTGTCCAGGTCCAGGTCAGGCCTCGCCACTGCCCTCTTCTGCCGGCAGGGGGTGGCAGTGAGAGAGTAGGGAGCTCTGGGCCGGGCAGCCTGGGTCAATGCGTGTCAGCTGTTGATGATACAAGGTCCCTAGGGGGACATTCCCTGGGCAGCCAAAGGCCCCCAGGTGATGCTGCAGCGATAGGTGCTGGGTGCGATTTCCTAACCAGCAGTTCTGAGCATTTCTTTTTTAGGGGAAAAAATCCTTCTTCTGGGTGAAAGCTTATTGAATATAGTGATTAGATGGTTGTGCAGCACATATCCCCTCCCTCCCCACCACCTCCAAGGTGATGTGGACTTCCCCTCCCGTGCCCCGCTGATGTTGGACACGTCTGTGCGACCTGCTTCGGCTGACAGGAAGTCAGTGAACCCACGGTGGTCGGGCCTTCAGATATGCTGGCCCGGGGGGCTTCCTCCCCACAGGCACTTGTGCCCACCGTGGGGCACGCCTGGGTGCCAGGTCCAAAGAGGGTCAGAGACGCCTGGAGCAGACCTGGGTCCTAGATCAGCTGGGCCATAAGTAAGAAATAAATGTGTTGAATGCCACTGAGGGGCCTCCAAAGGCTCAGACAGGGCGGCTTTGCTCCCCCCACATGCCTGCCTGTGACTGGGGAGGGGGGAATCTACGAGAAACTCCCACTCTTGCAGCCTCTGTGCTGAGCTGAAACTGCCAACCAAAGAACAGCTGAAACCGTCCCCGGGCTCAGTTTGCACGAGGCCTGGGGACAGGCAGGGGGGCTGCGGTCTGGGAGGAGACAGCCCCATGTCCTGGTCATCTGCAGGCACCAGCCCAGTGGGTTTCCAAACAGAGAAGATGACGGAGGACACCAGGCACACTACCTCAGGGCCCACCTGATGACATCATTTTAACTTAATTGACTCTTTAAAAACTATCTTTAACTACCGGTACATTCTGGGGTATGGAGGGGGGTAGGACTGAAGCATGTGAATCTTGAGCGAGGGGAAGCAACTCAGCCTTGTCACACTGTTTCTCAGATTGAGGGACGATAGAGGCCGCTCCTCTGGCTGCCTCAGACTCTGGCTGCCCGGGAGTAGGGCCTTAAAGGACCCTCTTGGGGACAGGCAGTGGGGGCTCTGTGCCAGGATGGCAAAGGGTTGTGCCCTTTGCCAAACTCTGCCTACACAGCAGCAGGCACGAGCCAGCCACCACCACACACCACAGCACGGAGGAGCCCCAGGCAAGAGGGGGAGAAGATGCAAATGTGAGGAACACGTGATGCGAGATTCTGCACACACCAAGCTCAGAAGGGGGCCAGGTGAAGCTATGCTGTTAAAAGTCGGGCCCCGTCGTGGCCACCTTGGGGCTGGGCCATTGACTAGAAGGAGCACAGGGGCGCTTCGGGGGTGCTGGTCATTCTCGTTCTTCATCCGGGTGCTGGTTGCAGAGCTGTGATCATTTTGTGAAAATCAATTGAGCTACATGCACTTTTGAACTAAATCAGGGGTCCCCACCCCCAGGCCGCAGACTGGAACCGGTCCAGGCCTGTTAGGAACCGGGCTGCACAGCAGGAGGCGAGCTTGGATGTAATGTGCTTGAATCATCCCGAAACCATCCCTCCGCCCCTACCCTCCCCGTCTGTGGAAAAATTGTCTTCCTCAAAACCGGTCCCTGGTGCCAAAGTGAGAGGGGACCGCTGAGCTAAATCCATTAAGGTATACATACTTTTTAGCTTAGTTAATAATACTGTACCCGTGTCAACCTCCCGGCTGTGACAGGACTCTGCAGCTATGTAAGATGTCCCTGGGGAAAGCTGTGTAAAGGGCCCCTGGGAACTCTGTGCTATTTTTGCGACTCACTGTGTCTTAACTTATTTCAAAATAACTTTTTCAATGCTGTAAAAAATAAACCAATGAAAGAAAGACACTTTATTTTAAGGTTTTGTAATATTTTCAGCCCCGGAAGAGTTGAAATGAATTTTAAATTAAAAAACGAATAAAAAAGATTTATGCACTTTCCCCTGTGTATGTATATTTCAATTAAAAGTAAAAAAACAAAAAACAAGCCTCTGCCAGTCTCTCTGAGCTTATCCAAAGAGAGAGGAGAGAAGCAGCCAAATACCTATTATGTGCCCTACAGTTCTAGGTTCTCTCATTCGCTATTCTGAGGGCCGGGGGAGGGAATTATTGTTGTCATTTCACAGGAGAAAACTGCGAGCGAGGCAAGTGTCCCGTCCAGTGACACCCAGCTCATTCAGGGCTCAGCCGAGGTTCAGCCCCACTGCCCTCTGCCTCAAAAGTCCTGCCCTTGCCCCTGACCATGACTAGGCCAGTTGGAAGGACAGCTGTCCCCACTTCTGCTGCCTTGCCCAGCCTCAGGATGAGGCACTGAGGTCCCCAACTGCCCCCTCACCCCCCGACTCCCTTCTCCCACCAGCGAAGCTGCCAACATGAGGTTTTCCAAGGAATGTCCACCCACCAGCCAAGCCCCCTGGCTGGAATTGACTCCCGGGCCATTATTAGCACCGTGAACTGCTTTGCTGAGTGTGAGCTCTCCTTCCTGGGGTCCCCACAGACCCCAGAACACATTCCAAGCCAATCCTACTCCCCACAAAAACCCGTGTGTACACCCTCAGCACCAAAGTCCCCAAGGCACTTGGAGCTTGGACAAAATTAACTCATTTATCCAAGCAACCCACTAGGGAGGCCTGCCGTTCACAGCCACGGGCATTCAAATTAACCCGGTTTATCAAGTCCTCTGAATTTTAGCTCGGACAGCTATTTTGGGGACTTTCAGGCCTCTGGGAACAGGGAGAACTGGAAGAACTGGAGCTGATGACTGTAACTCAGCCTCAAAGATCATCCCCTAGTGTGGACGGAGGCCTGGGGTGAGATGGGAGCCCCGACCTGGGGAGTCGGGGATCTGAGTTTGGTGGGTATCCAGGGCCTCAGCTCCCTGGGTCCTCCTGGCCTGACGGCCACCAGGAGAGTACCATGGGGTGCTCTGCAGGACACTGATGGGCGTTCTGCCTGAAGGAGCTCAGGACAATGTCATTACTGCCGGACTTGTCACAGCCCTCGCTGTGCTACCATCCCAGGATCACCCAGGGGGCCCGTCCGAGACAGTGCTTCCCACTGTCCTTTGGAATGTCCCTCAGAGAAATGCTGGTCCGAGGCCATCAGCCCAGATGTGTCTCAAGGGCATTTCTGGAACAAGATGAAAAAGAGAGGAATCTGAACCTGCAGTGCTGGTAAGCTGACAGGCAGGAGGTTTTCCTGTCCCGTTTTGCAGATGGGGAAAACTGAGGCCCAGGGAAGGAAATGAGCAACAGAGCCAGCCCTAAAGCAGCCCAGCGTTCTTTCCCGAGCCCGGGTTGAGGTCAGGTGGGTGGAAATCCGCTCGATTCCTGGGGTCGGAGGCGGGAAGATTGCTGTCCCCACTGTCTACCTACCGTGCCTGGAAGGAGGACCCAGCGGAGACTCAGTTTGTGTTGCACCTGTGACATTTACGGTGCTCTCTCAAAACCATTCTTCATTCTTTTTTTAAATTGCATCATTATCCTTTTTCATCTTTACAAACTTCCTCTAAATCTTTGGCCCGAGAGCCCTGTTTTAAAGAGGAGGCAACTGGGCCTCGAGGGGGCGACGTGATTTGTCCAAGGTCTCAGATCCCACGGATGGCAGAGCGGGGACTTCCTCCTGGTGTCCCAAGATCCTGAGGCGGGGCCAGGCCTCCATCCAGGCCTCCAGCCCTTGCTCAGTCCAGTGCCCCCACCAGCCCCACAGTGTGGGGAAGCTTGGGTTCTGGGTGCAGGGTCCTCTGGGGAGGGCACTAGAGGGATGATTTGAGATTCAAATCCTCAT
The DNA here is from genome assembly GCF_022682495.2 of Desmodus rotundus. NCBI lineage: Eukaryota > Metazoa > Chordata > Mammalia > Chiroptera > Phyllostomidae > Desmodus > Desmodus rotundus. The sequence goes on from NC_071389.1 coordinate 10,489,817, forward strand.
GCGTGTGAGGAAGTGCCAGTCCCTGTAACATCTCTCTCTTCCCTCACTACACAGCAGTCAAGGTCAAATTCAGCTCCAGCAGCCTAGGCATGGCAAGACCCCTTAAAAGAAGGGTCTCTTTGTTTTTGCTTAGCAAAGGAAGAGGTTCCCTAAGATTTGGATTCAACCTTCCTGGCAGGAAACATATCTTCACTTTTGCAAATCAGGGTGTCAGGTTCAGAGCGATCAAGTAACCTATCCTGAGTCCCTAGTAACCAGAGATGCAGCTGATCGACCTAGCCTTCATCCTCCAGACCAGTGAGTTACCACCTTTAAGTGCCAAAGAATCACTGGGGAGGAAGCAGGTGGTGCGGATGGCAGGGGCACAGCCAGCCGGAGACCACTGTTGTCTGAAAGGCCCGCTGGCAGGCTCTCAACTGGCACAGGCACTGGGGCTGTGGGCGGGCTCCCACCACCCTAGCTGATAAGAGTGGCTCGCTGGGCCTGAACTGTTTAGAAACAACATGCTTCACACTGGACACCCTCTCTTCTGTAGGGGACGCTGGCCAGGAGGGAGGTGCCTGCGTGCCCAGCCCCCAGCAAAAGCCCTGGTCACGGAGCCTGACGAGCTTCCCTGGTTGACAAACGTCACGGGTGTCCTCACAATGCTTTGCTGAAGGAGTTAAGCACTTTCTGTGTGACGCCCCAGGGCTCCTGGAAGCTTTTGTCTGCTGTCCCCAGACTCTACCTTCCTCCACGTGCCTTTTCCCTTTGCCGGGTTTGCTCTGGACCCTTTCGCTGTAATAAGTCGGAACCACGGGTATGGCCCCACGCTGGGTCCTGTAGGTCCTCCCAGTGAATGGCCACACCTGGAGGCGGCCCAGGGGGTCCCAACACGAGGAGTGTTACAGTGCAGATCCTGGGTCACCTACCCATGGACTCTGACCCAGTGGGTCTCGGGGGAGGAGTCTGCGGGCCTGCCCCTGCCCTCTGCTAACTGCTTGGATGGTGGACCCTGCATTGAGGGAAGTGTTGCCCCGGTGAGCTGGCCCTTCTGAAAACTTCCCTGAGGGCGGGTGTGGAGGACCTGGGGCAGGCGATGGACCAGGACACGCTGGAGGTGTCTCTGGGGCGCCACATCACCCATGGTCCACTTTGTTCCTCTTCCAGGGAGAGCCCGGAGCCAGGGCCCGAAGCTGTGTGTGCGCTGGCAGCTCTTCCTTGAGGCCACAGCAGGAGGATCACCGCCCTCATCACCCTGGCAAGCTGAAGAGGCTCGGACGAAGAGGCTCGGAGGACAGTGGGGGTGGGAGGGGCGAGGGGTCTCCTTGGCGGCCCAGGAAACAGGTCTGATGAGAGGGAAAGTGGGGATGAGGCAGTGCTTCCCCTCACACCCCTCAGACACAGCAGGCAAGAGGAGGAGGCCCATCCGTGTGTGGTGGCCGGGCTGGAGGGGCAGGGGCCACCAAAGGTCATCATTCTCAAAGTGCCTGTGGCAGCTGTTAGAAATGTACAGCTGTCCTGAGGCAGCCATGTCACTGTCACCTTTTTCTCTGGATGACGGCAGCTGACCTCTAGGGATGCCAAAGTTCTTGCCAGTCCCCTTACTTCACGAGCCTAAGTTGTCGTGTCCGTGAGTCCTAGGCTAGCAGACACCAGCACCAACCCCTTTTATTTCCCAGAGCAACACTGATTCATTGATAAATCCAATGACTATTCATTGGTAAGTTCAATGAGTACTCCTCAAGCACCTACTATGTGCCAGGCACTGTTCTGGGTTCTAGGGCTGCAGCCGTGAGCAAAGCAGACAAAACTCCCTGCCCCCGTGAAGCTGACATTGTCTGCCTAGGAGGCAGACAATAAATAAATTAAGTAGAATGCACATTCGCAAGTGCCATCTACGGGGAAAGGTAAACCCAGAGGAGGATATGGAGTTTGGGGAGGTTGCCCTTCCCCGCTGCTTCTAATCATGGTGGGAGGGACCACGTAGCTCGTGTCCCAGGCTGAACCAGAGAGTCGGGCCAGGGGAGACAGAGCGCCTTCAGGAGAGAGGAGGAAATGTGATTGCGACAGAGATAAATTGAATCAATGCTTGCAAAGGAGCTCTGCAAACAGAGATGACAAAGATGACAAATCCATGCTACTCTGCCCTGTCCCAGCCTTTGCAAAGAGAGCCCAGGATGACCCTTGTCCACATGGCCCACTCAGAGGCTAGTGGCACACGAAGGTAAGTGAATGCTGCCACCCCGTATAAGCTTAGCCCCTTGGCTTTCCAAGGGCTGTGGTGAGACAGGTAGGTGGGCTGGGGGTGATGCCCTGGGCAGAGTTGCTGGCTCAGTACCTGCAGCATGGGGGATGTGAGCAGTGAGTGCTCCCCACACTGAGCTGGCCAGACCAGGGACCTGGGGGGCTGGGGAGACGGAGCACCCCAGCCCAGCTCAGGGTTGGACAGTGTAGAACCAACCCTCCCCTCTGATTGCCAGGCACTCCTGTGGAGCGTGGAGCTCGCCCCTGCCCTTCAAGAAGAATCATCGCCTTCTTCATCCCAGATTCTGGAACCAAGGCCAGAAGCAGGCAGGGGCTTGTTAAGAGGCCCAGCAGGACTGGAAGCCAGGGCTCTGACCCGGCTGGGTGACACCCCTGCTTCACTTCACCCCTGCAGTCAGCCACGGACCCAGATGCAGCAGTGTTGGGGCTGATTGCACCTGACCCTGAAGGTTTCTCAGAACATTCTTTGCTTTGGAGCCCCCACCCGTGAGCAGAGGATAAGGGACACAGGTCTTGGTTTGCCAGCTCCCTCTGAGACTCACCTTCGCTGGACCTCTTCATCCCCATTTCAGAGATGCGGAAACTAACCCGCACACCAGAGGGTGGCTGCGAGGGTGAAGTGAAGTTATGGGTAAAATACGCCTAACAAAACAACAGGGAGGGATGTGCTCCCTAATCACGGTGTTTCTGTAATGATGACGTTGATGCCCGTGTAGACCCTAGGCCTCCAGTAAGGGTCTTCCAACTCCCTGGCTACTGCATTTGACTGACAAATGAGGTGGCTGCCCATCCTGCGTACAAATACCTGGGGAAGCTGCAAAACGGTGAGATTCTCCCAGAGTGCCCTCAGGGACCCACAGTCTGGCCACAGATAGGATGCCCACAGGACACAACCAGATCTGTGTCAAGCTGGCAGCTGATAACATGGGGTCCTGAGAGGCCAGAAGAGGGGCCAACATAGGGAGGGAGGAAGGGCTTTGGGCCAGACAGAGGTTTTTAAATCAGAGGAGCATCAGGTTACCTGGGGAGCATACCCGAACCCAGGTGCCTGGTGTCCACCGCAAGCCTTCCTGGAGAAGGGCCCGGAAGCTACCTTTAATGAGCTGCCCAGGTGATGGATGCAGGTGTCTCTTCCTATCCCCGCCTCACACTCCCATCAGCTCCCCGGAGCCATCTCAAGGCCCTCCCTTCTCTACGTGGCTACTTCCTGTGCACCTTTCAGGACCAGCCTAGGCCGGAGCCAGTCACGTCCTCCCCGCCACCACCACCACACCTGGGCACACCCGTGCCACCTTTGTCACAGAAGCAACACTGGCTCAGGGGTCAAGTTGACTCTGCCTGGAATCCCTGCTCCTCGATTGACTTGTTTGGGCAAGTCAGTCAAGTTCTCTGAGCTTCAGGAGTTTCAGCTGCAAAATGAGTATAAACTATTCCCCTAGAATTACTGAGAGGGTTACAGAAAGTAATGTATGTAAAGTTCTTTGCATAGGAAATGTTCAGCAGGTGGTAGCTAATATATTAAGCACGTTAATAGTTAGAGTAAGAGTAATGCCTTCTGTCGGCACACCTCTCCCCCGCTGGACCAGAGATCCTCAGGGCCCGTATTATTCTTCCTTTTTCTCCTCACTTTTAGCACGGGGCCTGACGTAGAGTAGGCATTTTGTGAATGAATGCCGGAGTACACCGATGAATCTAATCAGGGAAGGCTTCCAAGAAGAGGTAAATACTAGGCAGATGCGGGGGAGACTTGGAGGATTTGGGTGGTGTCACATACAAAAATCGGCAAGCTGGCTGGGGCTCTTCAGAGGCCTGGGCTCCCCGGGGGTGACTTAGCCAGAGCAACTCTGCTCCACCCATCTCTCATCCTCCCCCTGGGCCAGCGGCCTAGCTCGGACACGTTCTTCTTGGGACAATGACAGAGGACCAGTAGGGCAAGCAGAACTATGCAACGCTCTTCAGGGCCTAGCCCACCATTCGGTTCACTGTCATTTCCGCCTTGTTCTATCAGGAAATGCAAGTCACATCTCCCCTATCTCAAAGTCAGAGGGTGGGAATTATCCTCCACCTTTCAGTGGGAGAAACTGCAAAGGGCATGGATGGGGGGGTGGGGCTGGAGTAGTGGGATTAAGTCACGATCTCCCACGGGGGGAGGGGGCACAGAGGAGGGGTTCCCTGTGGGGTGGGAGGACAGAGGAAGGAGAGGACAAAGCCAGTTCAGGATGCCCGTGTGGGATTGGAAGGTCCCGCAGGGATGGGTTGCAGTGGTCCTTCCTGCTTTGGGGCCATTAGACCATCAGTCATTCATTCACTCAGAGGACCACACTCCCGGGGCACTTGCTGTCCGCCCAGCCTTGTTCTCAGCGCTCCGGACACCCTGTAAGGAAAATGAGACAAAGCCCCGCCCCTCAGGAGGAAAGGCTCTGCTTCTGTTTCTGGCTCCTCTCCCAACTTGCTCTGTGACCTTGGGCAAATCCCTTCCCCTCTCCGGCCCCACAGCCACCACTAATAATAACTTACATTTGTAGAACACTTTTAACTTTATCAAATCGTCCTCCCAGAACGTTCTCTGTGAAGCATCGGAGACCGGTTTTATTACATCCCTGATTTGACAAGTGAAGCTGTAATGGATATGAAGTGCACGGCTCCTTGGAAGCGCTCTCCAGAGACAACACGGGGTAGGGGACGAACCCCTTATAACAAACCCTAGGATTCTCTCTACAACAAAGTGGGTCCCTGGATAATGGTGATGGCTGTCATTTCAAACAATGTTTGGGGCCACACAATTCCTGTGTGACCCAAAGACTGGGACAGCTTCCTTCATCTTCCCTTTTACTTAAAAAAATAAATAAAAGCTGCTGCTCTGAACATTTCAAAGATTTCCAGAGTTTTCCCCATTTACTTTAAATAAATAAATAAATGAATGAATGAAAAAGACTGCCTCCTCCTAACTGGCTTCACAAATGAAAGATTTGAAAATGGGATGAAAGCCAGGCGGCGGAGAACAGCCTAATCACTCCTGCTCCTCGGTTAATAAGGAGGCGCATCACCGCCTCGGAAAACCAGGCTGTGCGTTTCACAAAGGCAAAGGGAGGTGAGAATCGCTCCTCCTCCTCTCTGTCCTGGTCCATCTGCCTCCACAGCAGGAGGGAGGTCAAGTCTAAAGCAGGTGTCTCTTGCTACTACGTGCTCCCTACTTACGATATTGCCTCCCCTGTGCCAATCCTGTGAGGTGTACATACCCTCTTACAGGTGAGGGAACTGAGGTTCAGCCAGACAGAAAGTTGCAGCCAGCAAGTGGCTGAGTTTGACCCAAACTCAGACACACTGGACCCCAGATACCATGTTCTTGCTCCTTTGTTGAATCACCCCTTTGCTGTGGGAGTGGTTTCATATCGCAGGGGACCTGGGTGTCGAGTTCCGTGAATACAGAAGGGGAGAAGAAAGCGGGGGAGGAAATGAGGGAAGGGGCAAGGGAGGGTAACATTTCCTCTGCAGTTACCGTGAGCCCAGCACTGTGGAAAGATGACCACAGAATATGATGCGCCATAAATAAAGTCAGCAAAAAAAAAAAAAAAAAATCACCCAGGAGCACCCAGTGATGCCTGGGGTGGGATGTGGGGAGGCTTCCTGATGAAGATGAGTCAGGGAGAAGGGCAGGCAAGAGCACAGGTGGGGCTGGAGCTCATAGGCGGGCGCTGGCTGGCCCCCTACTACTGTAACCAGGGCTGTCGGTTTTCTCTCCTAGATCTCTTGGATCCGCCTGCCTGGACCGTGCAGGTGAGTCTCCTGCCTCCCATCTCAGCTCCTCCAGGGCTCTCTCCACAGAGCAGTCAGTGATCATCCCCAAACTAAGTCTGATGAAGCCCCCACTCTGGTGAGCCATCTTGGGGTCTCCGAGGTCATGCCTGGCCTCCCCAAGTCTCACTTCCTGCCACGTTCTCTACCTCGACTCCAGCTGCACTGACCTTGGTGGGTGCTGCCTGGAAATCTCCCACTTCCCCCTTCATCTGGTTCATTTCTACTCAACTTCAACTTTTCTTACACTCCATTCATTCTTTCATTCATCCAGTAAGTACTGATGGAACTGCTAGACACTGCTCCAGGTGGTGGGAACACGGGCCTCCTTCCTTGTGGAGCTCTGAATGAACTCCAAAGGGCACCTTCCACAGGGCAGCCCCCTGGTGTTTTCACAGCCAGGCGGATGCTACTGGTGCTCCTTTCCAGCACCTTGGCCCCCCTGGAAGTCACCAGCAGCTCCAACGGACACTTCCCAAACACTGAGATGATGCCCTGCCTTAAACAGGACATCTGTCTGTCTGAAGTCTTTCTCTGGTCACAGGAGTCTGTGTGCAGGGCTGGTCAGCAGTGCCTGGGAGTGAGTGCCCCTCTAAGCAACCCACAACAGTGAAGGAAGGGTTGGGGCATGTATCAGCTCTCTATTGCTCTGTAGTAAAGCATCCCAAACTCAGTGTCTTAACACAGTCATTTACCTGCAGATGATTCTGCAGCGGGGCTGTGCTCAGCTGGAAGGTTCTCCTGTTGTCTCACCTGGGTTGCTCATGCAGTTGCAGTCATCTGGACGGGATGGCCCCAAGACGTCTGGCGATTAGGTACAGCTGTGGACTGGGGTGCCTCCGTCTCCCCTCAGTGGCCTCTCTGTCAGGATAGCCCAGGCTTCTCATTTGGTGGCTGCAGAGCTCCCAGAGGGTGAGCCCTAATGTGCCAGCGTTTGTCAAGCCTCTGCTTGCTTCACATGTGCTGATGTTCCATGGGCCAAAGCAAGTCACATGGCCCAGCCCGGCATCAATGTGGGAAGGGCCTCTGCCAGGGCATGGACACAGGGAAGGGAGGTTCACAGGGGCTATTAATTAGCAACCCACCCTGGTGGGTAGGGATGCCAGCTCCTCAACAGGACTATTCTTAGGTGTGTGTCAGTCTCTCGGGGAGTCTCCAGCGGACTTGAACCCAGTTGCCCATAGATGTAACCCACTCACTACCACTCACCTGGGTCATGGACTTCTCTCCCTGACCTAGCTCACTTTCCCCACTCTACCTGCACCCAAGTCCTTGTTCAGGGTCAACTTTACAAAAACCTAAACAGGGTCCATGGCATAGCCAGGAGTTAGAATCCTAAGCATGTGTTCAATTCTTCCAAAGTGGCCCCTGGAGGGACTCGGGGTGGGGGTGGAGGACAAGATGGGATGGGAACCCGGCAGCTAGCGCACTGGGGAGCCACTGAAATCTGCATGCAGAGAGGGGCATGATCAGCAGACACTGCGGACCCTCTAAGCCTCGGCCTGTCGTCCCAGGATGAACCAGGTTGGGTGAGGGGTGGGGACCTGACCCAACAGGCACAGGAAGGCAAGACCCTGCAAGGGTACCTCCCAGTTAGGGAAGACCCCTAGGTCCATCCGGGTCCCCAGAGTAGTGCTTACAATTTGCTGGCCTGAAATCAAATCTCCAACCCCCTTCCTGAGTTCCATTTTTACTGATTATGCAAATCTCCCATCCCAGCCTAAGCAAAGCAGACTGGAAGCTCCACAGGATAAGATAGGCAAATGACAGATTACAGCCGCCCACTCTGGTAAACAAAAGTTTAATTGCTTTTTCAGAGGGGAGAGGATGGGCGGGGGCAGGCACAGAAATAAAACAAATTTCCAATCAGCTGTGTCAGGGCTGCAGAGCTGATGGTGAGGGTAACAGCGGACTCTGGGAGAAGGGGAGAAGGGAGCAGGCAGGTGGTAGAGAGGGGGTGCTGGAGACATGAGGTGTCCCCTGGAAAGGCAGGGGGGCGCTCTACCCTGCAGGCCAGATCTGGTCAAGGGCGGGACTCTCTGTACCACTGTGGGGGGCGGGGAGCTGGTTGTTGGCTTCTCACCTGGGTACTCAACAACAATAGTGGCAAGAGTGCTATCTCACCTGTACTTATTGAGGCCTCACTAAGGCCGGGCACTGGACTAAGCCCTCTACCTGAATCGATCCTTTATTCCTCACGGCCGCCCTCTGACAGCGTCTTCTCAGCTTTACAGATGAGAAAATGGAAGTGCACACTGAATTTTCTGAAGACACAGGGAGAAGTGTGCATCACCCACCCAGAGCCAAGGGCCTGTTCACCCCATGAGCCCCCGGTTCACCGAGCCCTGGCCGGGCTCAGACCCTCCACGCTCGCAGATCACAGCAACCCTGCCCAGCGGGTGGAGTTCTTTCCCTCGTTCACAGTCGGTGGGACTGGGCTCAGAGAAGCTAAGTAACTGTTGCGAGTTCATATCATTAAGAAAGAATGAGGCTGGGCTTTAAACCCAGGTCTTTCTGATGCCAGGGACTGTGTCTTTAATTACGAAGCTAGACAACGTCCCTGAATACTAGTGCACAGGTCCAAGACGTAACTCTTATTTGTTGAGTACTTATTCTGTGCCGGGACCCCAGGCCTACATGCCAGGCCAGGTATAAGATATGGCTCCTGGCCTTGAGAAGCCCATGATTAATGAGGAAGAGAAGCACACACCTAAAATATTATAGGGATAGGGCTTGTAAGCAGGGTATGTGGGATGCGGGTGGGGTGGGGGCATCAGCAGCTCCTTATCCTGCCTGCAGAGGTTAAGACAGATTTCACTGGGATGGTAGCGAGCATGTAGAGGTCCTCAGGTGAGGCGGTAACGAGCGTGTTCCAGATCCACCAAGCTACCTGCAGTGGACGGGATGCAGGGGCCCCTGGAGGAGGACAAGCAGACAAGGGCAGGGCGGAAAGGGCTGAAGGAGTCGCATCGTGATGGGTAAAGCCTGCCCCTAACCCCCAGGGCCAGCTTTCCTTAAAGCGCCATCTGGTTGGATTAGATGCTCCCGGGCTAAGGGGGTTCTGTGGCCCGGCAGTTAGGGAAGCACCGCTCACTTGTGATTCTTCTGGAAGCTGTGCCAATGTCCGGGAAAGCTTGCGGTGAAGAAAGAGGCTTGTTTCTGCAGAGCCCAGCCATCCTCAAACCTGCCTGACCCCAGAAGCCTCCTCTGACCCCTAAATACCCCCTGGGACCAGTGTTCCAGGGAAAGACCCTCCCGGGAACACTTCTGTGCAGGCCTAAGCAAGGGAAGTGACAGGGAAAGGCCATCCCGGAGACCCCTTCAGCCAGAGGATGGCAACAGTCACAGCAACAACAAGGACGATGGTACTCACGAAGCACTTACCCCGGTGTGAGCAGCCCCAAGTGCTCATGCGCATCGTCTCACCGAATCTTCACACCATCGCTCCCATCTCACGATGGGGAGACTGAGGCACAGAGAAGCAGGAGCTTGCCTATGATGTCTGCGTTTTTGGGTGGAGGAGCCAAGTTCAGACCCCAGTCTGCCAAACCCTGAGTCCAAGCATGTTGGGCAACAATGTAACTCAGGTCTGCCGTCAGGGCCCTGGCCCTACACAGCACACGGGGGTGGGGTGGGGGGAGGGGTATATCTTTCTCATTCAGGAAAAACCTTCCGGGTGCCGGCGGCTCTTCTGAGAGGGGTCTGAATCACGCTGTCAAGGGCAGAGAAGAGGCGCATCAGCCCCTGGCTGCCAGCAGCCCCACTCCAATGGAGGCTCTGAGCACAGAGCTCCTGGGCAGAAGAGACTCTGGACACCGCGCAGTCCACAAAACCTGGGTTTTTACCAAAGCCCAGCAGCGAGATGCCACCACACACCCGTTAGAGTGGCCAAACCCGGGACCCTGACGGCGTCACAGGCCGGGGAGGATGTGGAGCAGCAGGGACTCTCATCCACCATCCACATGGCTGCTGGGGTGCAGGACGGCTCCGTGATCTGGGGTTCTTACCCAGACGGCCTGAAAAGGCATATCCACACCTACACCACACAGGTATTTATAGCAGCTGTGTTCATAACTGCCAAACTTGAAGCAAGCAAACGTCCTTCCGTAGGTGGATGGATACATCAACGGTGGTGCATCCAGACAACGGAACGTGATTCAGCGCTGGAGAGAAATGAGCTCGCAATCCATGAAGACGTGGAGGAGTAGTAAATGTATAGTTCTGAGTGGAGGAAGCCGAGCTGCAGAGGCTACGTACTGGATGATTCCAACCACATGGCCTTCTGGAAAAGGCGAAATGACGGAGACGGTAAGAAGACCAGCGGTTGTTAGGTGGGGGCGGGAGGAGTCGCAGAGCACAGAGGGTTTTAGGGCCGTCAGACCGTTCTGCCCGGGACCCCGTGCGGTGCAGACACGTCATTGCACATCTGTCCAAACCCATGGAACGTCCCCAAGAGGGAGCCCTGGTGTAAACTGTGGACTCTGGGGGACAACCGCGTGTCAATCCAGGCCCATCAGTTGTAACAAATGTTCCATGCAGTGGCGGATGTTGACGAGGGGGAGGCTGTGCCTTTGTCGGGGTACATGGGAAACTTCTACACCTCCCTCTTCGTTTTGCTGTGAATCTAAAGCTGCCCTAAGCAAATGAAGCCTTAAAAAGAAAAAGAAAGAAAGAAAAGCTGAAGACAAATCCCCAAACTTAGAACAGACAAAAGCAGAGCTGTCCGCTGGAACTGGAGGGTGGGAGCCCTGGAGCCTCCCCACCCCGCTAGACCTCCCCGCCCCCTCCTGAGGGCTGCACGTGTAGGACCGGAGCGGCAGAGAGAGGCACAAATACAACGCCATGCTGTCCCAGAAAAGAAAATGAATTCCCACTGGCAAAGCCCCTTCAAAGAGGTGGGCTTGGCCCGCGCAGGAGAATGGGGCTGGGGCCGGTTCAGGCTGCGGGAGCAGCTTGGACAAAGGTCTGCGGGCAGAGAGTTCCAGGAGCATTTAAGAGGTTCACGTTCAGGGAGCATTCCAGGAGGACAAGTTCCGGGAGGTGGGGAGGGGGGCGGTGGGAGGGGGCGGATAAAAACTCCATCTTCACTCAACCCCAACTCTACTCCCAGTATCAGCCCCCAGCCCTTCCCAGGCAGCCAGGATGGGGCAGGGGGCAGGGCCAGGTGGCAGACCCCCCCGTGCCTTGCTGCTTTTTCTGGCAAGCATTTGAATAACTTCTCTGGCATTGGAGACTTTCCTACCCAGGCTCCAGACTGACCTGGTTATGGCTGGCAGGCCTCGCCTGGAATTCGAGGGAAGAAAGGACAGCTGGAAATGCCACCTTGGAAAGTTCCCCTGCCCTGGCCCAAAACCTGGGACCCAGTCAGATCAGAAATGCACCTTGTCCCTCCCTGTCATAGCCATCACACAGACCAGGAAATGTGTGAGGTGGCACAGGGCGCAGGAAGCAACCCTGGAGCAGGGCAGGGTAAATCCACCGAGGCCTGAGTTCTGCTCCTGGCTGTGTGACCTCAAGAAAGTGCTGCTCCCTCTCTGAGCCTTTGTCTCAGCCACAATGGAGATTAGTGATATATGTAACATGAGGCTCTGTGAGGATCTCACTAGATAGTGGATGTGGCTGTGTCGTGTGAACGGTACATCGTCGGGGGCCACAGAAATATCAGGCATCACTAAGCCACACGGCACTGTCTGAATTCAGGTGCGCACAGTAGGACGAGTCAGTGCCACCGTGCCCGTGGTAAAGGCAGGTACACAGAGGATACTGAAGTGACCAAATGTGTGTTATTAACACCATAAAGCTCCCTCTCTTTTTTTCTTAAAGATTTTGTTTATTATTTATTTTTAGAGAAAGGGGAACAGAGGGAGAAAGAGAGGGAGAGAAACATTGATGTGAGAGAGAGAAACATTGATTGGCTGCCTCTTGTACACGCCCTGACTGGGGATGGAGCAGGAAATGCAGGCATGGGTCCCAACCGGGAATTGAACCTTCACTCTGCAAGATGATGCCCCCCAACTGAGCCACAGTGATCGGGGCAAAGCTCCCTTTCTAGATACTTTTGGGGTTTGAATCTGAATGGGGTCCGGATGGAGTTTTAAACAAGCTTCTCCTGCAACTCCCCTTACAGCCTGAGAATCAAAGGCCAGCCCTTCTCAAGTGGAGGGCAGTTTGAAGTATATTGAGTACTGTTTGGGAAGTCCCTACTGTGTGCCAGGGACTTTCCATACATGATTTGGAAGTATACTCTAAAATACTCTGTATTTTAGGCTGAGTGACCAGCCCACAGCCACAGGCCAGACTTCCAAACCACCTCTCAATCTTGCTCGTCCTCTTCGCGGTGCAAAGTGAAGAAGGGAAGGCTGCGGGAGTATCAGGCGACAGCTACTTCTGAGCAATCCCGGATGCCTTCCTGGAAGAGGTGAGGGTCAGGGCCTACCCAGGTCCAAGGAGAGGCAGCACTGGGCCAGCTGGCTGGGAAGTGAGGGAAGAGCCCTCTGCCTAAACACCCCTCATTTGATCAATGTGGCTGCTGCACCAACCCCCAGTGCTCCAGGGGGTTCATCTCTCCATTAGGCCTCAGTGGCTGGGAAATGGAGATTTACAGACTTCCAAACCTCCATTTAAATGCAAATGCAGCCTTGCCGCCTGGAACGAGGGATCTGAACAGCATTCCAGTCACCATGGTCCCATAGCTCCTGCTCAGCTGAGCCATCTCTGGGCCCCCATTTAATCCCTGGGGTGCTGCAGGCACCTGCTGGAGCCAGGCCTGGGGAGGACAGGGGACAGAGTCCCAGGTGATGGCCCTGCCTTCCTGTGACAGGGTGCAGCCAATACGGGGCCCCAAATAGGGATTTGTAATGGGGTCCAGAAGAGCTTGGAGATAATTGGCTCCACACCACAGGGCCACACCTGCCCAAAATGCTGGCAGCTGTGACCAATTGTGGGAGGAGCCGGAAATGGGGCTGCGGAGGAAGATCGGCAGGGGGATTTAAACCCAGGAGCAGCAGCCATTTGGCGTGTCTTTTTGGGACCACGCGTCTTTTCGGGGGGCCGCACGGCTTTGGCAGAAAGTTAGGACCACTTGGCTTGAGAGAGAGTTAGGACCACATGGCTTTGGGGTGCTCCCTTTTGCCACGTGGCTTAGGAAGCAGGACAGACTTTGCCTGGAAGAAAAGGGGAGAAAGGACTCTTGCTGGTGGGCCATGAGAAGGTGCCACTTGGTTCTGGATTAACTGGAGATCATGGTGGCGACACAGCTGATGGTGCCAGGAGCCTGAATCACGGACTTCTACTTCTTTCCTGAGGTACGGTACCCCGGACTAGGCAAAGGGGAGAAGGTAGGACTGTGCATTTGTGAGTATTCTAAAGAACTTTAGTCTGTATTATTTCAAATAAATAATAATTCCTTTCCTTTTCACCAATCTCTGGCATTGAGAGACATCTTTCCTCTGGTGGTGGGCAAAGCAAACCTAGTGCGGGGGAGGAACCCCTGGAGAAAAAGGACCCCTGGGTCCCTTTATATCGTTCAGCACCGCCCCTCCCTGGTCTGTTCTGTAACAATAGCAACAGGGGCCATTCGATTGAGTACCTACTATGTGCCAGGCAGAGTGTGCCTACTATGTGCCATTTCATCTTCCCAAAACCCTAGGATATGGGTTTTGGAATCTTCATTTATAATGGGGAAAAATGACACAGGCTCACTCAAAGAGAAGGTACCAGAGTCTGGATTTGAACCCAAGTTTGACTCCCAAATTTAAGCTCTTATAACCACCACTCCAGACTCTGCCATTTGGCTAACTCCTGTGTGACCTTTTGTAAGTGACTTTGCCTCTCTGGGCTTCTGCTTCTAGATCTACAATGGATATAAAAATCACATGCACTTCATAGGGTCTTGGATCTGGGGGCTCATGGAGTTAATATAAGTCAAAGAACTGGGAACAGTGTGTGGTGCATAGGAAGAACTAACAAATGCAGTATTAGCCACAGTTACTATTAATCACACTCAGAAAGGGCTGAGTGCCTTGAGGGAGGCACAGGCTACACACTGCGTGGGGCTCGGAGACTCGGAGTTCATGATAGGTATGAAATCAAGGACAGCTTCTTGGAATAGGCAGCCCTTGAAATGGGCTTGAGGGGTGGGCAGGAGAGAGGGTGAGGAGAGGGAAAAATTGGATGTCTGGGACAGAGTCAGGAAGTGGGCAGCTACCCTGCCAGGCGGACCCTGGGCAGCTCCCACGGGAGAAGGGTTCAATAAAAGGTCAGCTGGGGCAGGGCCTCGAAGGCCTCAGATTCTAAGCAGGGAAATGGGGACTGTGTTTTGCAGGTGACGGAAACTATTGGATCTGGGAGCATTTGGCAACCCAGGGCGTGCTGGGTGGGGAGAGGGAAGTGTGGGGCCTCTTGTCGTGAGGCTGCCAGTGCAGGAGCCAGGCCGCTGCGCTGAGTTAGTTTCACGCCCCATCTCACTCCCTCCTCAAAGCAATCTTGCTGGGTTTTATGAGGATTACTGTTTCAGATGAGTCAACCCTGGCTCAGAGGTGATAGGGACCATACACAAGGTCACCAGGCAGGGAAGGTGGCGCTGGCTGCAAACCACCCCCCATCCCTTACCCCCCCACCCCCCACCCCCGCTGCTGCTCCCTGATGCTGAAGTCTCCAGTCTGGGTGCCTAGCAGAAAGGGGATGGACGCCCAGGTGACCAACTCATCCTGGTTTGCTCAGGACTATCCCGGTTTTAAAATAAAGTCTTGTGTCCCTGGACACTCTTTTCTTGAGCAACACAGAACAATCAGTCACCCTAGGACAGATGAATGGGACAAAGGACAGGCTGTGGCATGCTGGGAAAGTGATGAATAAAGTTTCTTGACATGTTGAGTTGGGTCCTCGGGGAGCAGGCCTGGCCATTGGTTTAGCACAAGGTCAGGGCAGCAGTCTGGACTTGGGGCTCACCCATAAAGACTTGGGGAGCCCCTGGGACCAGCCCAGTTGCCCGAGCCAGACCTAGAGAGAGGGATCCATCCCAAGGAAGGACCTTCCTTCCCTGGGTGGAGAAGGCACGAGAGAGCGCTGCACTCGGTTCTAATAGCTGGCCGGCTGAGTGGAGAGTCCAGGCAGACCCTTCTCATCTCTCGATGTTGTCTTAGCTACTGACCCTCACAGGGCTTTGGCTCAAGGCTTAGGGGCAAAGCCTTGAGACATCAGGGCTTCCCCTTGTGTCTCGAGTCTGTCCAGTTGGCCAGAGGACACAGTCCTTTCAGGAGCCCCAAAGGGGAGAGAGGACAAGCAGTTCTGTTTCTGCAGTGCCTCCACTTCCAGCTTACTCCACCTCTGGCCACTCTTTGCTTTTGACCTTTGGCCTCAAATGCTGACCACAGGGGGCAGTTCATTCCCAAGGAGATGCCTCAGGTGTTGATGGAGAAGGAAATAACAAATTCATTAGCACCCAAGTTATAGACACACTACTAGGGCAGACGTGGGGTGGCCCATCCACTCACCTGGCCTGAGGTTTAGGGGCACAGAGTGCAGGGCTGGGAGACCCTAAACTAGGTCTGGCTCTGACCACCACCAACTCGCGCTGTGACCTTGTGTGAGTTGCTTTCCCTCCTTGGGCCTTAGTTTACTCATCTGTCAAACGGAGCCCATAGTGTCTGGTGGGACTTTGGCTATGAGGCCAAAAGACAGAGCCCAGCAGAGTCACAGGAAGAAAGAGGAGGAAGATGAAGGGTAGGGGGTAGTGAGAAGCATCTAGATGAGGTATCGGGACAAGTGCGGAGAAGACAGACTGACCTAGGAGGTGGGTGACAGCATGTTGAATAGGGGTGGCCAGTGGGGGCTCATCCATCCATCAGCTCTCAGGGCCCCTGCCTGCCCCTCTGGCATCTCCCGCCCCTCCCAGCCCCTGTGGATAATTACAAGGACACCAATTAAGAGGACCCTGCCCCTGGGCCTCCTTGTTTGAAGCCCTCGTGGTGAATTATGCAGGAGGCTGCTGAAGAGACAGGGTCTGGGATCACTTCATTATTGATGAGAGATGACGGGTCCTCTGCTGACAGCCTGCCTAAGAGATATGATTCGCTCGTAAAAAATTAATTGCTGTTCTTGGGGAGGACACAGATTAAAACCCGAGGAGTGGTGTTATCGATGCTCCCTAATTTCAGGGGACTTTGAAGAGGTTTTAGCGTAACTCAGAGGAGACAATTAAATTCAATTAGAATCACAAGTGCTGAAATGTCAGTTCCTCCTGTAAAACTGGCCAGGGGTGGTCCAGGAGGGAGGGGGCTGCAGGTGGCCTTGGGGTGGCGGTGGCTCTGGGAGCCTGGCCTAGCTCTTTAGCTCTGTTCTCTCTCCAGGTGATCTCATGCTCACCTATGGCTTGTATTACCACCTAGACTTGCATGACTCACACATTTACGGCTCCCGTCTGGACCGCTCCCCAGAGCTCCCCATCCAAATAGCCAGTTGCTGCTTCTGTGGGATGTCTCAAAGGCACCTCCAACTCCAAGCAACCTCCCAACCATCCCCACCATCCCTACCTTGGCACCTGGTCCTCCCCTGGAACTCTCTTTCTTAGTGAAGAGCACTGCCCTGGGCCAAGTCCATCACCAAGACCTGTTGAGTGAAGCCTGACCATTTTTGGAATCCTCCCACTCTCTTCCATCTCCCTGGGCTACCATCCTGGCCCATACCACCTGCCTCTCTTCTTGGATGACTTCAGGAGCCTCCTCTCAGGTATCAGGTACTTCTGGATCCAGCTTCACCCTCTCGGCCCCTGACCTGATTTCCCCTGAGGCTGGAGTGGACAGTTCCCGTGGGGTTTGACTCACCGGACTCCAACAGTGTCTGGCCGCAATCAGGGCCCATGATCGTCTTCCCGGTTGGCCCCCGGGGCTCCTCTGACGTTGGGGTCCTGTGCGCATGCTCAGCAAGGAAGTTTGGGAATGTCACTGTCCCTGACGGAGGAGGTCCCAGCCTCCCATGGAGGGCGGAGGGGCTGTTCTGGGAGGCCTTGGGCTTGACTCTCAGGGGATCCCAGCAGGGGGGAGTCCCTGTTGTCTACAGCAGATCTCAACAGTCCTGACCCATTCTCCCTGGTTTATCTCATGCTCCAGGGAGAGTACTCCCCAACAACTACAGGCTCCCCACTTCCTTGTCTCTGCTCTGCTTTTGGATGATCCCAAGCTAAGACACCCTGCTCCACTCTGGCCCCCCTGACACTGTTCTCCCCACAGCATAATGACCTTCACTGACACAAATGATCACTCCGTCCTCCCGCGGGAGCCCTTCCAGAGCTCCGGGCACTCTCGGGATGAAAGCAAAGCCTCAGCCACGGCATCCAGGAGGCGGATCATCCGACTCCTCCAACCCTGCCCCCGCCATACACCTGCCCCCTGGGCCTTCCTGTCCACCACCATGGCCCCACCATGGGGCCTTGGCCCACACTGTGCCTGCAGCCTGGGGTCCTCTTCCCAGCCTCCCTTGCACTGTGGTCCTGTTCATCCTTCGTGTCTGGCCTAAGGGCCATGTCTGCCAGAAGCTGTCCCCGACCGTCTTGATGAGGTCAGACCTCTTTTCTTAGGAATTCTCAGAGCACCAGACCCCTCTCCTCTTACTGCTAATCAGAGCTGCAATTTCACAAATTTCGCATTTCTTTGAGGGAATCATTTGATTAAAGTCTGCCTGGTGAGCATCGTGAAGACAGACTGTGTCTGGTAACCCCAAGGCCAGCACGGGAACATTTTAGGTGGGAGGAAGGGAAGGAGGAGTGGGGCGAGGGGGCTCACTTGAGCTGATTACAATGTTCCTTCACTCCAAACTCTGCTCCCCAAGTCTACGCAGAGAGAAATCAAAGCTTGTAGGGCCCTCCACTCAATCCCCCTATCTCCCCACCATTATTCCCTTCACCCACCCCCACCTCCCATCCCATAGAGCCGTGAACTCCGGCCAGCCTGAGCTGCTGGCACCGCTCCATTTGGTCCTCTGGAAGGTGCCCGTGGGGATGTGAGCTCCGTGGACCAGTGTGGCTCATGCCTACAGCAAACGTTCCGGGAGCGTTTGGTGGATGCATGAAGGACCTTCACGTGCTGCCCACCCCGGCTCTGCCTACCTGGCTCTGAAAAGCTTCCGGTGTTGTGTCGGGTGCTCTGTGGGGCCATTCTGGGCACTCCTATAGACTCTTTCCATTTTACAAATAAGGGAAGTTGGGACTCAGAGATGTAAAGCCATTTGCCCAAGGTCACACAGCTTGACAGTAGCAGAATGTGAGTATCAACCCAGGCTTTTCACACCAGGCCCACTGCCCAGTATCCCTGCCTCCCATCACCTCCAGGGTCCAAATTCTTCCCATTCCTGGAGGTCCGTTTCAAATGCCACCTCTTCCTGGAAGCATTCCATGATCACCATGTCCCTGGCCATAACAGGCATTTCCTATTCTGAAGGCCGCCAGAGCCTCTTTATTGGTTTGGGTTTTGACTGTATTTTAAGAGCTTTACTGAGCTACAATTTACATGCCAGAAAATTCACCTCTTCTCAGCAGATGAGTCAATGACCAAGCCTGCGTTTTTATGCCCTGATCTGACATGTATTGATTTCCAGCTGTGGTCATTATTCACACACAACTGTCAGCTCCCTGCTGAGGGCAAGGCCAGGGCACCCTCATCTCTGGACTCCCCACTAGCAGGGCCTGCAGCCCCTGGGTGCCGGTCAAGGTGAGAGTCTGCACACACATCACCCCCCGCCCCGGGGGGAAAGGGGCTTGAAAGAATGACCACGGCTGACCGGCATTCATACAGATGCCAGACCCTGTGTAGGGTGCTCTACCCTCATGATATAGCCAAACACACAGGGTCGCCACGAGGTAGGGTGCGGTACCCCAATCTAACAGGCAAGGGAACAGCGCACAGAAAACTCAGTAACTTGCTCAGACCACAAGGCCAATAGCAGAGCTGGGACTCAAGCCCAGGGCTCTGGCTTCCAAGCTGTGCTGTCATCCAAAGTGCTCTGAGATCAGGGTGACCAAGTGTCCGGTTTACCGGGGACACAGGACATTCAGCTTCAAAACCAGGACGTTCCCAGGAAAACTGGGACAAGCTGGTCCCCCCAAAGAACGTTCGCATTTCTGTGGGAGCTTACTAGGTGAGGGGGCTGCTGGGTGTCAGAGGGCCGCTCTGAGGTCGGAAGGAGCTCCTTACAGGCTCTGTCCCTGTGCTCGCTGGCCTCTGCAGTCACTATCCAAGGCTCTCTCTTTCCTCTGCGCAGGCTCCTGGGAGACCACTCGGGCCTCTACTGGACCCCACCTGCCAGGTTAATGCTTCTGGGGAGCTGTGTGTGGAGGTCCTGGGAGAGACCCAGGAGGGCTGGCCTCGCGTCGGGCCCTCCCCTGTGACCCAGGCTTCCATGGGTCAGAGCTCAGTCTGGAAGAGGTCACTCTACTGTTCACCGTCAGCTCACTGAGAGACCTCTGCTACTAGACACCTCACCCTGCCCATCAGCTCAGTGGGCAGGTCCCTGCTACTGAACCTCATGCTCAGGGGCTGGGCAGTTCGCTAAGTGGTTGTCCGATGGGGCTCATAGCAGCTTGAGAAGCTGGGAGGCCAAGAACAATCACCCCCATCTGACCACAAGGAGACCAAGGCTCAGAGAGGCCAGGTGATTTGCCTGAGGTCACACAGCTTAAGAGGTGGCAGAGCTGTGGTTCACACGGGAGCCCTGGGCCTCCACGACCTTTCCCACTCTGCCCAATGTGAAGGGGAGGGTAGGCAGCAGAGGCCTTGGCCAGGCGGAAGGGCCAGGCTGGGGGCAGGGCTGCAATCCTCTGGAGAAATTAGTCCTGCTCATTTAAGATGATCAAAGCACTTTGAGGTCAGCCATACGGCACACAAACGAGGCGAGGTCCCGAGAGATTTCCAGCGCCTCCCCGGCCTCGTCACAGCTGCCATCTGGGTTCTAGACCCCTGCTCCCTGGGTGGTACCTCTGCCCACCAGCAGGTTCCCTTCCTTCTCAGAACCAGCCCAGATACCTCCCACTGACCACAGCTACAGCTTCACATGAATAAGGCGTGGGCTGTGTGCCTGGCACTGGGCTAAGCACTTCCATTTACTATTTTTATAATTCTTACAACACCACGGCCGGTACTGTTAGGGACACAGCCCTGGCACACCGCTGAGACTGAGGCTGAAGATGAAGCTGAGGCTGAGGCTTCGGGAGTTGATCATTTGCCCACCCCCTCCCCAGCCAGCTTTTTTGCTGCCCCTCCCCCATCCTCAGGACAAGAGAAGGCCAGTTCCATTGTTACAACAAGGTGGGAACCAGTGATCTGCATTTTCACAATAGCAAACACCCCAGGCAGGCACCGTTCTCCCCCTTTAACAGCTGGGGAAACTGAGGCTTAGAGGGGATAAGCACCTGTCCAGGGTCACCCAGCTTGTAAGCTATATGGCTGAGACTCAGATACGAAGTCTAGGCTCCCACGTAACTGAGTTACAGGGACCTGCTGCCAGTCACTGTCTGGAGCCTGCGGTCTCCAGCAGGGAGAATCAGGGTGAGGATGGGCACCCCTGGACTCAGGCAGCAGGCTCAGGCCAGGCTCTGGGCACCCTGTCTTCCCAGAGGCCGGGGACGCCCGAGAGAAAGCACTGAAGTATACCTCGCAGAGCAGCCCACCAAGGAGGAAGCTTCATTTGCTGGCATAGGAGCAGCGCCTTTCACCTGTTCCAGAAGTTACCAATGATGGCCGAGTGTTAATGACACTAAATTAGTGGCGATGATGGTGTAGCTCAGAGGGTGCTTCTGGAGCTGAGTGCATTAGCCAGGAATGGTCCTCAGGGCCCCCCTGCCTCAGGGCTGGGGAGCAGAAGTGAGGGATGGGGGAAGAAGGAAAGACACCCAAGGTGGGTACAAATTGGGGAGCATCTGAAAGGGAATCACTGGGCACGGAGGCCATCAGGCTAAAGGAAGCAGACAGAGTCAGCGCCCAGCACTTGACCTTGAGCCCATTTCCTACTCCGTGCAGACTAGGCGTATCTAACAGTAGCCAGGACGACGATCATCACGGGGGCTGGTGTTTACCACGTCACCGCCAGGCCCCGCCCTGGTGCTTTCCGCACGTTCGCTACTTCATCAAACCCTCGCCACGGCTCTGTGAGGCAAGTGCTAGTGGCTGCCGTGAAACTTGACCACAAATCCTTTGACATTCAGCCCATCAAGAGGCATGGTTTGCGTCCCCCGCCACCCCCTCAAGCCTGGGTGACAGCTGGCCCTCTAACAACAGGAGTTGGAACGGCAGGGGTCCATCAGGTGAGGACTGTTTTCAATGGACCCGAGCAGGCCCAACCCGTGTGGGAATCCACGTGTGAGCTGGGCCCTCTGCGGAAACGCTGATTTTCGACTGTTCAAAGGTCCATTGTACTTAGACTAATAGGATACAGTAGAAAGTGACACCGTGTGACTCTCAACACTAGATCAGCAAGGGAGAAGCCGTGTCCGCCTTGTTGGCGGGAACACTCACTCTCGGAACCCCGACTCTCCACGCGGGACTCTCACCAACCAGAGGCCGCCATGCCGGTGGGAAGCCCAAGCTCCTCGGGAAGCCCCGTGGAGGCGCTGCAGCCGGCTGCCCCAGAGGAGTCCAGCCCCCAGCCACTCACATCTTCCCTGCTGAGACCCCAGAGACAGACGTTCCCCTTTCTGTCCCCCCCAAATTCCTGCCCTGAGGAATCCAGACGCACTATGCCATAGGGGGTGTTCTATGCCCTAGAGGTTTGGGATGGTGTGTTACACAGCAGCAGACAATGAGAGCAGTATTATTATCACCTCCATCTCCTCACTGCGGAAGCTGAGGTACCACAGGTAAGGGGTGGAAATAAGGTGAAGCTGCAGGGAGTCTGTCCCTGAGTCCCTGTGCCAAAAAACCCTCAACAAATGAAAGCGGTTATAATTGAGATGGCTCTCTCCTTAGGTGCGTTAGTTTCGTCCCTGGCCTAATCTCAGAGCCATATTGATTCCAAAACTCCACATTAGCAGCCAGAGATCATTAAAAGTAATTGCATTCTTTACTGAAGTCTCTCATAGTATATTCAAGGTGACCCAAAAGGTAGTCCCCAACCTTATTAACAGCCCTTTTCCCCTCCCATTTTACCACTTGCCTAGCCCACTCTCGCTGGGGCATGCTTCTCCTCAAATTGACTCCCTCATAAAAGTTCTCTTCCTTCACTGCCTGTGACTTTCTCAGCGGCTGCTCCACTCCATCCCCCACCCCTTATTTCCCAGCAAGAAAAGATTCCTGCACATTAGGAGAGGGGCACAGGGGGCTCTGGGCTGACAGTGTGGGGGTCTCTGCCATGAGCAGGGGAAAGGGAACAGCGCCCAGCCGGGTAACGCTCCTGCCTCCCACCTCCCGCCTGAGTCCTGTCTGTCCTGCCCAGTGCGGAAAGCCCTCCGCCGTTTCTGACCATTTCAGGAGCTCCAGTTAATACCAGGAGCTCCCCAGAACCACCTGCCCGGTTAAGGAAGCCCCTATTCCAGGAAAACAGTGGTTTTCAAGAGTTGACGTCTCCACTTAATTGTTCCCATAGGCACGCCTTGTTCAAAGCTCCCACCTCCTACCCTGCCCCCCCCCACCTCACCCAGGTCCTGTCTCAGTAAAACAGCTGTCCTCTACCCAGTCAGCAAGGCCAGCATCCCAGAGTCATTCTGGGGCCTCTCTCTCTCACTACTCACATCCAAGCAGTAGCCCTGAGGACTCTCCCGCCTATACATCTCTCGGGTCCTCCCCAAAGACCTGGGCCCTCTGCCTCAGCATCAGCTCACCTTCCCCGAGTGCCCACGGCCTGAACCTGGGCGTCTGCCTTCTCTCCTTTTCCATCACAACTCCAGTTGGTTCTACGCCCTTGAAATCCTCTCTTCTAGCCTCTTCTCGCCATTCCCACTGTCCCCATTGTCTGGGCCTGAGCTCTCCGGCTGGTGTCCCTGCCCCTTCCATGGAGGGGACAGGCAGAGGGTCTTCCTTCAGGCAACCGGAAGGTAAGCGCCCTGTGAGCAGGGGCCCTCTCTGTCTGTTCACTGCCATCTTCCAGGTGCCTTTAAGTAAGTAATGGAGCTGTGAGTACATCCAGCTCTGGTCCCCCTTCTGGGTTCTCTGTCTTAGCAGCACTGCCATGGTGAGGTCCCGGTCCCCATCCTTGGAACCCATACCTCTCTGCCCAGTCTGGAGACGCAGAAATGCCTCCGCCCCAGTGCCGCCCTGGCTCCTTGGGCCTGGACGTTGGTATCTTCACCTGACTCTGCTACCTGGTGGAGGCCCTTCCTCTCCGGAAGGAAGACATGCACCCCGGCTGGGCCAACTCCAGCTCTCCCTGAGCCCCCAACATCCCAGAACCAAAGCCAAACGTCCACCTTCCACACCTGCCTCCCCAGGAAGGCCTCCAAGTCTCCCTCTCGCTTGCTGAACAGTAATCCCATCTGCTGCCAGAGGGACAGTTGTTTTTCAGAGCACTTCTGATGCACTGTCTTCCTTTTCCTCTCTGCAAAGAACGCTTATGTGCCAGGTGCTGGGCCGCGTGTTCTCTGCTCTGCCATCTCCCTCCAATCCCCACCCTTTGTTCCCTGGCCAGGTGGACATTCTGATCTTCATTTACTGATGAGAAGAGCAAGGGTGACGGAAAGGTTCTATGTGAAGGAGAAAATGAGGGACGTGAATAGGCAATTGACTAAAGAAGGACTAGAAATGCCCAAACCACAGCGCAGTGTGGTGAGAGGCATTTTATGAAGTGGTTTAGTCTTTAAACTCTCAAGACAGAGAGCCTCGGGTTCAAGTTCCTGTCCAACACAGCCTGGCCGTGTGGCCTTGTGCCTCGTTTCCTCATTTGTAAAATAGGGATAATAATACGAGGTCTGTTCAGAAGGTATCCAGCCATGTGATATGAAAATAGAGACATTTATTGAAGAAGATACAAGAAACACTATACTTAGGACAATGACGTCTCACTCCCCTCCCAAGTAGGCACCTTGGACCTCACACAGTTCTCCCAATCGCCATCAGCTGCCCTGTCGTAGTTTCCTGAATCTCATCAACGGTCTGAAATCTCTTCCCTTTCAAAGGTGATTTTAGCTTTGGGAAAAGCCAGAAGTCCCAGGGCGCCAAATCTGGGCTGCAGGGGGGCTGAGTTACCTGGGTGATTTGATGTCTTGCAAAACTCGGCACAAGACCTGATGCACGAGCAGGTGCAATGTCGGGATGAAGCTGCCAATCACCAGGTGCCCATAGCTGCAGCCTTCTGAATCACCTGAATAGTTTCCACGGAGGAATGTTCAAGCTTATGCAACATTTGATGCAGCTTCGTTGCTCTACTGATTCAGACATTTCGAATGTGACGGCCACACAGTGCACACACTCACTCAACTGCGTCCACCACCCTCACTGACTGGTACAGTGAAGTCGTCATTGTTCACGCATGTGCATTCCAGTCCACTCTCCTTGGTTGCCAGGTTACAAGGATACCATGCAAACTGTTCTCGTTACCTTAATAATGGCTGGACTTTTCCCGGACAGACCTTGCCGTACCTGCTGCACGCAGACCAGTGCCTTCTCTGCAGTAAATGATAGCTGTACAGAAGGGCATATAACTGACACCTAAGTAAATGCTCAATAACTGTTCAACAAAGTCAGCAAGGAGTACCTGCTTTTTTTAGCCCTCAGATTTATGGGGGGAAATTAACACTGGCTTGCTCTGACAAGAGTTCAGGGGAAAGTGGCATCCTTTTTCACCAGGGGTGGACATGAAAATTGGCACCAGCTTTCTGGAGGAGACAAATTTGACAATGTATGTCAAATGCCATGTTCTAGACCATTCGCTTTATGCATGGTCCGTTACCGGCTAGTGCCGTGGCCTGCTTTCTTCACGGCTGGGGCTCCGGCGCCTCGGATAGCGCTTGGTGTGTCCTAGGTGCTCAGTCTGTCTTGAGTGAATGAATGAATGAATGAGTTGGGCCACATTGACTCTGGATTTCTGCTGCTAAAGAATCACTGCCAAACCAGTGGGCCAAGTTGTAGGTGCAAAATATTTAACGAGCATCGTTTACGGCAGTGAGAAAATGGGAGCAGCTTCGTGTCCATTGATCAAAGACGGATGAAATAAATGATGCGGCCAAGGAGCCCTGCGCTGCCGCGCTGCAGGATGATGCATGTGCCTGCTCACTGGTACTGAATGAGTGAACGAAGCAAACGGCAAGACAGAGTGTTTAATTCGATTGAATTCGTGTCCAAGTGTGTGTGTGTGTGTGTGAGTGTGTAGGCAAAGGAGAAAGTCGGGAGGGGTCACTTCTTCTGGGTGGTGGGACTCCAGAAAATGTCTTGTTTGGATTTTTAAAATTGAGAAATACAAGCTTTGCACACAGATAAACTAAAAACAACTTAAAGGAGACATTATAAAAGGGAAAAGGAAGGCAACAGAGAAGAGAAAGCCTATGTGCCAAGGTCAAGGCCTCCAGCCCAGTGCACGGGCATGAAGGGCTGGGCCTGTGCACATGTCCCTGGCCTGCCTGTCTCCTTCCCTCCTCTCAGAGGGTGCCACAGGGCGAGGGGGTGACCGCTGTTCCTACGGTGGTTCCTCCTGGTGGAAGGGGCAAGGCTGTCACCGACTGAGCCTGTCCCCCATCCGATGCTCTACTTTCCTCCTCCTCTTTACAGGGCAGATGGTAGTGCCCACGAGTCACTGACATGGTGGATGGCCGAGGGAGGGAGACTGACCACTTCCATTGTTGCCACAGCAACAATCACTGTGAAGTCTACCTGTGATAACAATAGAGTTAGTAAACACCCATTGAGTGCTTGCTCCGTGCGTGGCTGGCATGTTTAATCCTCTGCAGACCCCCAGTGCTGTGATGCAGCCATGGAGAGCAATTTGGGTGTGGCCTTTGTATGTGTGTCTCCCGTGGGTTTTGTGTCCCATGTGTGCGTAAAATGCCCAGTTGATGTGTTCGTGACGACTGCCATCAGGTTGACACCGTCATCACTGCCCCTGACGGATGAGGGAATTGCTGCCCAGAGAGGTTTAGTAACTCGCTCAAGGTCACCATGCTAACAAGTAGCAGAGACAAACATGGAACCAGGGCAATCTGGTCCAAACTCCAGAACTGGGTGTCCCGTTCAGGCAGCCCAGGTTGGTAGCTGGAAGCCAGGGTCACACTGTGAGTGCGTGGCAAAGCTGTGACCAGCCAGAAGCAGCAGCCTGAGAGCCTTTGGTGCCTCTGTCTCCCCAGCTGCCCCTGCTGGTGCTGATGGCCTCCGCCCCCTCAGAGCGGCGCTTAGCCTGATGAACACTTGGGAACTGCTGCTGAGTGTCCTGCTCCACAGGTGTTTCTGCAGCACAAACATTTTTCTTCTTTCCTTCTCCAACTCTTGAGGCAAGCATGTGCTTCCCAGCTCAGAAAGAACAGGAGACATATTTTATTACTTTTTTTGGTTTATTATTTGCTTGATGCTTTGACTTCTTCTGGCCTTGCTGGCAGGGGACAGACGGGTCCTCCCAGTGATTCTTAGAGATACCAAACACCTACCCTTCTCCAAGGGCACCTTTCATGCAAACCAACCAGCCCAGGGCCCGTACCACCCCCCCCAGGCACCTCCTTCCTGGAGCCTTCCCATGTCACCCCTGCCTTAATCAGCCCAGGGCCAGGTGCCAGGTGACCAGGGGCATTCCCTACACTCCAGAGCTCAATGAAATTATTTAAACTAGCCAGTCCTAAACCTGCTTCACCTGTTCTTCCTGCTTCATTCATTCCTTCCTGCAAAAACCACAGCAAAGGCTTCCTGAGACCCTTCTCTGTTAATTCTCCCTGACAGTGACATGCATCTCTGTCTTTCATAAATTGCCCTGTTTTGTGGTCTTTGCATCCCTGGTCACTGATGTCCTATTTTGTTGTTCATTTCCCATCTGCCTCTCTCCCAATGAGAGAGTGAGCTCCGTGTGGGACCTCCTTTCCTCACTGAATGTTGCACCCCTGTGCTGGTGCGTTGTCTGGTTCTTGAGCTGCTCACTAAATAACTATTGACTGAATACATGAAAACAGAAGTGAGCAGCCTGGACAAATGCATTTGCATCCATTCAGCTGCAGTAGCAGAAAATGGACTCAGCCTGGCTTAAACATTGAGGACCTTTCTACCACACATAATGGGATCCAGGTGTTTTGTGGGCTTCAGGTATAGTATGATCAGGGCCCTGGCTCAATTTCTCTGTGTTGTCTCAGCCCAGCCCTTTCCCAAGTGTGGGATTTATCCACAGGTGACGGCTGCCCCAAGCAATGCAAACGAGAAGCTTCCCTGTTCCCATCCATCAGGGGAGAAAGGAAGAGAGATGCTTCCTTCAGCAGCCTGGGCATTGAAATGCCATGTGCTGATCAGTTTAAGCCCCGACTCTGAACCAATCCCTGGAAACCATGACGTGTCGATGATTCCAATGAGCCTGTGGATAGGGTCTCCTTCCCCTATGGAAATGGGCTGCATCTGGGAGTGGTGAGCGCTTGAACAAATGTCCTTAGGAAGGAGGAGTGGGGAGCGGGGGTTGGGAAGGCAGCCTACAAGCCCTACTGCCGCACTTCCTCCTCCTCATGGTACAGACGGGGGAGCTTCTGCCCAGAGAGGTTGGGTCATGTGCCCAAGGTCATAGAATTCATAGATGAGGACACCCGGGTTGGAGCCCAGACCTGTCTGATTCCGGTGACTGGGCTCTAAGCCCTCCCAGCCTGCTCAGGCCCTGGGATAGTGGTGTGTCCAGAGTTTTACACTCCCCGGGACACAGACAGGCAGCAAGACCCCTCTAGCAATACAACAGCACCAGGAGCCCTGACTCAGCCACTCCTCCGTGTGCCCCTGCTTGCAGGAGTGGGGTTCACCCTCGTGCTCCTGGGGACTAGATCCCTTGGCTCCAGAGTGTTCACAGAAGGCTTGGCCTGGGGCTGGGTCCACCTCTGGGTTCCTAGGCTACAGTCCCCCCTAAGTGGGGCTCATCTCTGGGACTTAGATCCCCTAACCCCCTGCAACCTCCACACTGTCACCCTTCAAGGTAGGAACTGTCAGGATCTGCCCCAGCCTCTCCACTCACCATGCTCCTCCTCACACTCTCTGTTCCAGCCCTGTTCCCTTCACCTCCACGATTCTGCACAATCAATTCCCTCTACTTGAAGCACCACATCCCTGCTTCTCCTCCCTCTCTCTCCAGCCTTCTCCTCTCCATCAGCATCTCACTTCTTAGTTTGTGACCCTGGCAAGGTACCTCCCTCTGCTTTGGCTTTCTTGTCTGAGAAGCAAAGGTAACGATAGGATTTTTGTGGAAGTGAGAAAATTCATGTACAGTGCTTAGAACACTGCCCGGCACGCAGTGAGTGCTCATGGAAAATTTGCTATTACAATGATTATTATCCATATCATCCTTTGGGTTTGAGTTTAAACATCACCACCTCCTGGAAGCCCTCTCTGACTATCTCTGCCCAGGTTAGAGTCACTTGGCCTGCTCTGTGCCCCCATGTATCATGTTCAAGGTAAAAACCCATCACTGTAACGCTGAAGTAACTATTTAGTCTACTCATCCCTGAGAGCAGAGATGACAACGTCTCTCTTGTTTACTCTCGTATCTTCAGTGACGCCACATTGTCACACATATATAAATAGACACTAGTGGCAAAGAGAGTGAATAAACAACAGAACAAACAATAATTCTTTGTGTTACCTGAGTCATTGGGCCATCAGTGGGTTCCCCACAGTGGTGGGGATGGTTTTCCTCTGCTCTGAGAACTGTCTCTGTCCCTCCCTGTCTCCTGCCCTCCCCTCCCCCACCCCTCCCCTCCCTCCTTCCCTGCCCCCTGGTGAACACCAGCCTGGAGCTCAGCATTCTTTACCTGATGAGTGCTTTCTTTTCTCCCAGCTTGCCTTTCAGAACAGATGCCTTCTCCCTCCCAATCAGTTCCTCTACTGCCACGCCTGGAGGTTCATCAAAGGACCTTGATGTCCCTCCTGCAGCCCAAACCGATCAGGCACATTTTGGCTGCCAAAGGGGCCTGACCTTTCCTCCCACGGTGGCGCAGCCTGCCCGTCACAGCCCCCGACCCCAGTCCTCCAGGGAACCACGTGCACCAACCACACAGGTATAGACAATCCACGCAGGCAGATGGGAATCCAGGCAAAGATAATCCGAAACCAGCAGAGGATCCAGAAGTCATTTCTACTTGGCTTTGAAGTGCATTTGATGAACTTGCTCCTTTTCCCCGACCACACACTTCATTTCTTAATCCTCTTTTACTTCAGTTAATGCTGAAATGAGTTTGTGGGCCCTGCACCCACGCTGAGGGGTGGGCGAGCACTCCGGGATGCATCCACAGTCTTGAGGAGTAGCTCCAGGTTTGAGGCTGACCAATGCCGAGTCTGGGTGAGCAGCCCTGCCCCCAGAGAAACAAAGGGCAGCGCCCTCCGCCAGCACCACGCACACATGCACACACACACACACACAACCAGCTTTCCTCAAAAAACAAAAATCAGAATCACTTCTGGTGTGCATCTCAGAGCCCTGGTTGAAGGCAGAATTCCTAGCACCCCCCAAAGGAACGGAGGAACGGAAGCTCCCGGTCACACCTCTCATCTGTTCTCTCAGGCCACTAGGGACCTTCCCTCTTTCTGGGCGGCAGAAGTGGAATTGGAGGCAACATTGCACCCAGTATTAGCTGGCTTATCTGGAAAGGTCACTTAACCTCTCTGAGTCTCGGTGTTTCTGAAACCTGGGCAATAACACCTGGTCTCGCCTCACCAGGGGGTTGTGGGAAAACCTTCGACAGTGGTGGTGAGTGTGAAGTCACCTGTGGACATCGCCTTAGTCAACCCCCCCCCACACCGTAATGGTAGCTGATGTTAGTTGAGCACTTACTACATACTAGCCCCTATTTGCAGAGCTTTACATGTATTAACTCGCTGAATTTTTTAACAACCTCCTAAAGCAAATGTTGTTATTCTCACCCTCCTTCATGCAGACATGGAACCTCTGAGCAGTTACTGAGCACCCCCAGGACCCCAAAGCCAGAATTTGAGCCCCATGTCAGGCCCCAGGGCCGGTGCACAGCCATTCCACAGGCTCACGGTGCAGCAGGAAGCCAGGGGTACAAAGAGCGGGACAAGCAGCCATCTACTAGGAAGAAGCCAGCCCCTCACTTAGGAAATGAAAATGGCTGGAATGCTGAGATGGCCAGGTGAGGTACGGAGTGGACCCAGGCCTGGGCAGGAAGGAGGAACCGTGCCGACTCTAGGTGGGCATTGGGTATCTCTACCTCCCTCGTTTCCATCTCCACCTGCCTTGGACCTGCTTCAGCCATGCAACAAGTGCCAGGCCCCACAGTAAGCCTGGCACTGCCAGTCTCCCCTGAAAACCACAGGTACCCTCCCCATCACTGCAACCAGAAACCCCCCACTCAGGTGACCACTACTCCCCAAAGGGTCGGCTGGCCTTCCCTGATCCAGCCCCCAGATTTGGGCAAAGCGGGAGTTATGGGGGGGCAGGCATCGTGACCCTAAGTGGGGAACCGCTTGCTGCCACTCTGCAATGTCCTCCTAGGAGGGAAGTCGCAGCGGATGAGGGAGTGACACTGCTCTGCAAGGCGTCGGAGGGACGGCCCCTGGAGTACGGAGGGTTCAGCTCACAGAGGCAAGAGAACGAATTCCTGCCTCCGCTGGAGCCCTGGAGTGGCTCTTCAAAGTTATTCTTGGCAGATAAGAGACAGAGCCCCTTTTCTCCAGCAGATGGTTCGCCTCTCCTGAGAACTTCCTGTTCCTCTTCCAGTCCCTAGTCAGGCAGGATAACGGAGAGCTTGGGGCAAGAAAGTCAGAAGATGTGTGTTTAACACTTGAGTACGCGGCCTGTTAATTAGCTGTGTGATCTTCTGCCAAGTCAAGTCCTCGCAGGACCTCCACTTCCTCTTCCGTGGAATGAGTCGGCAGGGCACACTTCTCCCATTGCTGTGCCCTCAGAAGAAAGACATTGCTAAAAGATCTTTCATTCAGTCATTCACTCAGCAGCTATATTTATCCTCACTGGGTACCACCTATGTAGTGAGCAGGTGGTGTCCTAGGCACAGGTGGTACAATACTGATTTAGGAGACAGAGAAGTTCTCTGCTCTGCAGAACTTTCATTCACGTTGCTCTTACTCGCTGAGTTTATCTGTGGGCTCAGAATCCTTCTTAACACAGTTTTCAAAGCAGCCGCTACTAATCAGATGAGCGTGAGAGATGAATTCTGTGTTAGATGGGGCTCTCCAGAGAAACAGAACCAATAAGATGCATAGATAGGTACAGATACAAATGTATTTTAAGGAATCGGCTTCTGCAGTTGCAGGGGCTGACGAATATGAAGTTTGTAGGGCAGGCCGGCAGGCTGGAGACTCGGGCAGGGTTTGTATGCTCTCATCTTGAGGCAGAATTACTTCTCCAAGACATTTCAGGTTTTACTGTTAAAGCTTCAGCTGACGGGATGATGCCCACCTACAATCACCCCATTATTAATGGTAATCTCTTGCACTTTCAGTGCACTTTCAGATCATTGTTTGTAGCTGTTAATCACGTGTATGAAGTATCTTCACAGTAATACCTAGACCCGTGTTTGACCAAACAATGGGGCGCCATGGACTAGCCTAGTTCTCACATCAAATTAGCCATTGCAAACCCTGTAGCCCACTCTGAGGAGTAATCTCTAATCAAACATTCTGCACTGACAGTCTAGGATCCAAAGTCTTTGATTGTATGTAGTTCTTGGCAGAGCACGGCCAGCCAGCGGTGGATTAGTAATCAAAGGGTTCGCTTAAGTCCCTACAAGAGAAGTTACGAAGGAGTATTTCTGAGAGGACAATTTAGACAATCACTTGCAAAGAGCCCTCTCAGGCTGTTTTGTTACAATGATCTGTTATTGATTATCAATCAAGAAACCTCTCTTCTTGTTTAACCCAGAACTTGGGAATGTACAGCCCCTGGGCTTTTCAGAAGGCTCCGTCTCAGGGCAAACAGGTTTCTCCAGGTCAGTGAAATCTTTCTTTATGATACCTGCCCTTTCTGTGTTGGTATGTGGCTGATGCCTACCTGTGTCGCTAAGGGAGGGGACAAGGAAAAAGCATGAGCACCTGCCATGGGCCAGGCCCTGTGCTAGGAATTGCATCAGTAAAGAACTGTTTAGGTTTTGCTGCAGTGACAAATAGCACCCTGGAATCTCAGGGACTCAACATAACAAAGGCTTATTTCTCTCTGATGTCATATGTAGGATGCAAGTAGCAGGTGGCTGTGCTCTAGAGTCACACAGGGATGCAGGCTGATGGAGGTGCCACCACTTTATGATGCTGCCATCTCAGCATGTGGCTTCCAGAGTCCCCATGGTAGGGGAGGAGACATTGTAGAGAATTCATATGTGCTTTTAAATGCCTTGGCCTGGTAATGGCAAGCTGTATATCTGCTCGCACTCAGTTGGCTAGAATTAGTCACATGGTTATATCTAACTGCAAGGGGTGCTGGGAAATGTAGTCTCTGTGTGCCCAGGAAGGACAAGAGAACTAATCCCTTTCTAACACAGTCCATTTTAACCTATTATTTTTACCCACTACCATACTTAACCCTCACAGCAGTACCTGGCAGGAGACATGCCCACTCTACAGATTAGGAAATTGAGGGCCTCTCCTCTGATTCATATGCAGGGACTGTAATGTAGTGTAGGGACTTTCAAGGGGCTGTTTTGGCAGCTCCAAGGTCTGTAATTTCCTGGTTCTCGTCTGCGTTGTGGACCAGCTGTTGACAGACTGGGTACTGTGACACACCAGGAGTGTCCTCCAAGCTATGTCTGTTCACAAAGGGCAACGGGTAAAAATTGGCAAATTATTTGCTTTGCTAATTTATATGCATATAAATCAGAGTAAGGTCAAGGTTAACCCTAGAACGGCAACAGTCTCTGAGACGGTGCAAACAGAAGGGGTGTTAGAGTAAGGGCAAACACCCACGGGAGTGTTTCTCCCTTGGGAACTTGAGTCTCCCCCCAGACTAAAGGCTGGGAACCACTGCTCTCAGCAGCCGAGTTTTCCAGTCTCATGCCCCCTGCAGAGCAGCAGAGTTTTTACGTGACCATTTGAGGGAAGAGGCAACAGTCATCTCATTGGACAGAACTACGGTCCTGTGGCCACACATGGAAGGGAGCAGCCATGGGGCACCGGGGAGCGTGGACCCAGGAGTCAGGAGAGGTTAGAATCCTGCCTCCACTCAGCTCTGAGACTGAGCTCCAGTCCATGAGCCTCCCGAGCCTCAGTTTCCCCACTGTAAAAAGGGGGAGAGCCGTGCCTAGCTCCCAGGATTGTAAGAACTGAATGGGAAAATGCCCGGGAAGCTCCTGGCACATGCTTGGCTGTCTCCTCTGCCTTCCCCTTCCCCGTCTGATGGATGTACGGCACAAGACGGATGTGTCAGCACGTCTCATTAGAAACCCAGAGGGAGCTGCTACATCCACCTTCACCTGTCAGGGGGTGTTTAAAATGCTGTATTGAAAAATAAAGTGCAGACGAGTTAAATATCCAAGTGCAGGAGATTGGTTAAACAAACTCATTCAGATTGATGAAGATTGTGGCGCCAAATGTTTACAAGGGACTTGAAGCAGCAAAAGGAATGTTTATGACACAATTTTGAGAAGAAAAAAGACAGGGCGCAATATGGTATATGCAAGATGGTATCAGCTAGGCAAACACACACAAGAGGGGTTCTGTGGCCCAGGAAAATGTCTGGAAGGAGATGCCCCCAAATATGGCCAGGGTCTTCAGATGAGTGATTATCCTTTTATTCTATTTCTTATTTATTTGGTTTTTTTTTAAATCCTTACCTGAGGATGTATTTATTGATTTTAGAGAGAGAGGAAGAGAGAGAGAAAGAGAGAAAGAAACATCGATCAGTTGCCTCCTGTCTGCGCCCTGACTGGGGATCAAACCCGCAACCTGTGTGTGCACCCTGACCAGAAACCGAACCTGCCACCTTCTGGCGTATGGGGCAACGCTCCAACCAACTGAGCCACCCAGCCAGGGCCATTCTTTTCTTTAAATTCTGTTTAGTTTTATGTTTGCTTTACATTGAAATTTTAATTTTTCTTGCATTTCATTTCACATTTTAAAATATAACAAATTATAATGAGAAAACTACCCCTTTTTTGAGAGTGTAACTGGGGAATCTCCACAGGTGCCAGCGCTCCGGTATGCCAAGGGTCTGGCTGCTCCACGTCAGATGTGATCAGGACAGGAAAGGCACAGGGTGGGAAGCAGCAAGCAAACAACATGGCAGCTGGAGCTGAACTTGACCCTTTCATATTCCTTTCTAGTCATGTGACCTTGTGCAAGTCCCTTAAATTCCCAGAGCCCCAAGGTGCTTATGGGTCAAATGGAGATGAGAACTCCCACCTCCCTGAGGACCTACAGAAGTCACCTACCCAAATCTTCGACGATTGATTTTCCTTCTCTACATTCTGTGGGTATTTCTTGGGTGTGGGGGCTCCCCGCCACCCAGATCAGGACATTGGCAACCGAGGCCTCTTGCCCAGGATCGGTGGGCAGGATCTCCCTCCCCCATCTTTACTTCCTACCAGGGGACCCAGTCCTTGCATCGAGAATGATTCTCCCAAGACCCCGAGGCTCCTGAAACTTGATATCAACGTTCTTTGCAAGTCACAGAGTGTTGCTATCGCCAGCTTCGCCTTCAAAGGGTGCTGAGTTAAGGAGCAGCTGCTTGCTTTGCCAAAAGACTTTGATGTCCAGGCCCCAGCGAGTAGAGCAATTGGACAAAGTGACTTTGAAAGATCCCTTCTGACCCAAAGGTCTGAGATTCTCTTCTGTGCTTCCATCAGTCCCTCTGAGAGGCAGAGTGGGCTGAATTTGTGCGAATTCCTGCCTGTCCTCTGAGGGTCCACACCACCAACATCACCCTCTCTGGAAGCTTCCCCTAACCTCCCCACTCTCCCTCCTCACTGGACTGGTGCCCTCTCCTTCAGTTCTATTCTACGTCCTCAGTAGTGTAACAACTGTCACCCTCCCAGACCCTGAGTCCCCAGAGGGCAGAGACTGGGTCTTGTTCCTCTTCCCATTGCTGTTCCCACCTCAGGATCTGGCATGGGGCAGGTGCTGGGGAGATGGTTGATTGATTAGTTAATTGTATTAGTTAATCGCATTATTCCCTCCCCCACCCCCATAAGGTCCCACCAGGAAGGCTGAAGCTTAGTTATGGCTCCCCTAGAAGGGAAGAGAATGTACAATGAGAACGGATCTCTGTACTAGGCCCCTGCTAAAGCTTTTGTTACCCCCTCCATTGCCAAAGTACCTTAGGAGATAGGTGCTGTTGCTTCCACTTTACTGATGAGGACGCTGAGGCTAAGAGAGCTTCAATGACCTGCCAAGCAAGTGGCAAAGCAGGGACTCAACCCAGGGCTGTGCCCCGAGATTGGCTCTTCAGCATTCTCCTCTGTCACCCCTGTGTCAGAGGGCTGGAGGCTCTATCCAAGAATTTAACTATTTCCCTTTGAAGATATGCTACGGGCTAAAAAATATTTCTATTTTTAATACCTTTATTGAAGTATCATTGACATGCCATGAAATTCACCCATTAAGTGTAGAGCTCAATGATTTCTAGTAAATTTTACAGAGTTGTTCAGCAATCAGCACAAGCTAATTTTGGAACATTTCCATCATTCTAAAAAGAGACCTCGCACCCTTTAGCGGTCAGCACCCTTCCCACTCCCAGCCCCAGGCAGCCGCTCAGCTCCTTTCTGTCTCGACAAATTTGCTTTTTGGGACAGTTCACATGAATTCAACACAGAGTCTCTGTTATCTGGCTTCTTTCACTTAGATGGTGTTTTGGGGGTCCATCCACGCTGTGGTACGTAAGAGGACATTGTTCCCCTTTTTGCTATAGGAGGACAGCCTATGGATGTACCATATTCCACTTATCCATTGACCACTGGATGGCCATTTGGGCTGTTTCCAATGTGGGCTATTCGGGTCAGTGATATGTCTGTGAATCTTTGAGTGACCCACATACGAATCTTTGAGGGAGCTTCTTCGGTTTTCACTTCTCAGGAAATTTCTAGGTCATGTGATAAAGTTATGCTTAACTTTCTGAGAAACTGGCAAACCATTTTCCCGAGTGCCTGCGCCGTGTCGCATTCCTGCCAGCGGTGGGCGAGGGCCCCAGTCCCTCCACGTCCTCGCCAGCCCTTGCCATCGTCTATTTTTCGTGTGATTACAGCCAATCTACTGGGCATGAAGTGGTTTCTCACTGTGGTTTTAATTCGCCTTTAATAACCAATGATGTTGAGCATCTTTTCATGTGCTTATTGGCCATTTGTGTATCTGCTTTGGTGAAATATCAACTAAAACCTTTTTGCCCATTTTTAATTGGGTTGTCTTGTCGAGTCGTGAGAGTCTGTTTTGTTCTACTAAAGCCACATTCTCGTAATTGTTTTGGGGAGAAGGAGAGGAGAGCTTATTTGGTGGGAAAACCGATCTGAGTTTAAATCTGGACTCTGCCACTTTCAAAGGAATCTGAAATTCGAACTCAGTTGCAATAATGCAAACAGAGCAGCAGCGCATAGTAGGGGTTCAACTTCTATTTTCTCACAAATACTCGTTAAGCCCAGCTCGGTGCTGAGCCCCGTTGCCAGAACCGGGGGCCAAGCAGGGGACAGGCAAACGGGCAAGTCCTGCCATCACGGGGTTCGCCCTCCAGAAAGGAAACAGATGATAAATAACAAAACCAGTGTATAGTATCAGGTCAGAGTGACGAGGGAAAAATGAGGCAAGGTGAGGGGACAGAGTGTGGCCGGGAGCCTTCTTGGATAAGGTGGTCATCAGTTAGAATACAGGTTTGTCTGAATGCACCTGTGGTCCAACATAACGGTGGCTTCAATACCACGGCTGGCTTGGTGCCTTCACCCCTCAGGGTCAGCCAGGCACCCAGACTCCTCCCACACTGTGGCTCTGTCTTCCCAAGAGTGTGGCCCTCCCTCCCCCGTACCATCTAGAGTGGCTAACCGTCTCATCCAGGACCGACATGGTCTGCAGGATGGCATTTCCCAAAGATCATGCAAGCGAGACAGGACTCGGGTGGAGGGTGGAAGGTGGTCAGCGTGGGGGACACTTTGGAGGGAGAGTTACAGGACTGCAGAGATGGGCTGGCTGTGGGATACGCAGATCCAAGAGGAACAGGGACGATTCCTACTTCTCTGGCCAAGCATTTTTCCTCATATAGGTCTGACTGTGAC
The DNA here is from genome assembly GCF_022682495.2 of Desmodus rotundus. Lineage (NCBI taxonomy): Eukaryota > Metazoa > Chordata > Mammalia > Chiroptera > Phyllostomidae > Desmodus > Desmodus rotundus. The sequence continues at coordinate 10,527,153 of NC_071389.1, forward strand.
CGACGGTGATGACACCGCAGAATCCAAAAGTCAGACCGCGCCCCTCTCTGCACCAAACCCACCCACACGTGTTCCGGTTTTGTAGAACCAAACCCATGATCTCTAGGAGGTGCCAGGCCCCCTCGCCTGGTCCTCAGACCCATCTCATAAAGTAGATGCTGCTCCCTGGCGTTTTAGATGAAAAGGCTGAGCCAGGAGGTACGAAGTGATACCCTGAGTAGCCCACCCTGTGAGTGGGGGATGCTGGGTTTGGGGTGGGGCTGGTTCTAAGGCCTGAGTTCCATGGGGCCCAGGCTGAGTAGCACTGGTTAAATCACCGTGCTGCCGCCTGCTCCGGCTCAGGTGCTCCAGTGTCCCTCCTGCCTCTCCCACACACATGCACACACAGGCACACACATGCACGTGCATGTGCTCACTCACACACTTGCACACAAGTGCACACACTAACCCCAGCCCCTTTCCCTAGCTGCTCCTTCATCTCACATTACGTATGAGTCCAGCCGGGGGGTTGGCACGTCAGGCTAAAATAACCACAACTCCATCTCTTCAAAGGTTCCCTGTACTGCTTTTTGCACAGTGGGAGTTTCTCCTGAACCCCTGGCAGGAGCTGCAGTGCTCCCTGGACCCTTCCACAGGGGGTTTGGGGATCACAGGGGAGCCCCTTCCTGCCAGCCCCAGGTGCCTTGCCACTAAAGACATACAATGAACGCTCTGGGAAGAATGTAAATCTTCCCCAGGCTCCCACTTTTGCCTGGTTGTTCTCACGGCTTGGTAAGGGCCTTAGAACCAGAAGGCCTGAGTTCAAATCCCAACTTGACCACTTACTAGCTGCACACCATTGGGCAAGATACGCAATGCCGTGAGCCTCAATTTCTTCACCTGCGGAAGGCTGACCGTAAGAAGGCCCAGGACGAGGGATTCTTGAGAGAATTAGTGCTCCAGTTGGTGCCTGGCACACAGAGTCTGTGCCACCTCATATTACCGTTGTGTGGATGAACTCTTCCCGAGGCTGGTCCTGACAAAGCCTCCCTCTGCCTCTCTGCAAGCTAGACCCCCCAAATTCCCAGTGTGTATCAATGTCTCCCTGTGTCCATCATTCTGCTTTAAATCTTATCCTGACCTATTTAAAGTTTGTTTTGCCTTAGGTCCTCAGTTTTAACTCTATGTCTTCTTTCTTTCTACTTCCTAGCTACGCTGGCCTTTCTGTCTACATAAGTTAGACTCCTGCCTCAGGGCCTTTGCACACCCCTCCAATTCAGAAAGTCTATGTCTGAGAATAAGAAGTCTCAAGGGGTCGAGCTAAGGCTTGAACCCAGGCCCTCTGGCCCCAGAAACAGAATAATGAACCACTAGACTCACGGCTCCCTCTTCTCTCCTCCCCTCTAGGGTGTATAAATATCTGACGAAGGTTCGTTTCCCGCCGGTCACGGGCACCAAAGCCTGCCTTTGTGGCAGTAAGCAAAGCCTGGCATGTGCAGGGGAAGAAGCCTGTTCTTGGCCAGGGATTTGGAGCCGAAGGGGCAGAAGGGCTGTCAGGGAAGCCCAGGCTGCAGGTCATACTCTTTCGTCCTGGGAGTCTGACAAGGTATCCCTGCTGGGATTATTTACAGGCCCAGGTAGTGAGGGAGGAGGTCCTGCAGCTGGTTTTCAGAGTCTAATCAATTTCAGGGGAATCTGCCTTTTCTGCTCAATGTAGGGATGGGGGGATGGGGGATAGGAGGCGGCCCGCTGAGACCAGGGCTTAGGGAGCGAAATGGAAACAGGACTTGGTATTGCCAGGCTGTCTCTGCTCTCCTAGAAAAAAGTGAGCCTCAGGTAAAGGGACAGAGCCGACCAGGAGAAACAAAACATGCGCAGCCTAGCCTGGCCCCTCTCTGGCCCCTCAGAGCCCCCAGGACTGCCTTCCATGTTGTGCGCCAGGCTGGGATGGGGTGCCTTTGCCAGGTGGGAGCTGACCGTGGAGAGGCAGGGCCCCCTCGAAGGCCCAGGGCCCTCCACAATTGCCATTTTTCTGCACCTGCTCTTCCAGCTGCGTATTGCTGCTGCCCCAGATTACCGAAGACAAAGTGGCTTTAAACGATGCAAAGGTGTGATGGTTCTCAGGGGCTAAGGACCAGGTGTCAGCAGGGCCATGTCCCTCTGTGTGGGCACTAGGGGAGCACCGTGTGCACCCATTTTTCCAGACGTCCCGGGCCGTCCACATTGCCTGGCGGGTGGCCCTGTCCCCCACCTGCAGAGGCCAGTCGGATCTTTCTCACATCTCATCCCTCTGATGCTGGCTCCTGCCTCCCTCATCCACTAGGAAGGACCCCTGTGATCACACCGGGCCCACCCCGTCAACCCGGGGTAGTCCCAAGTTCAAGGGCAGCTGATCAACAACCTGTATTCTATCTGCAGACTTGACTTCCTATGCCCTGTGACCGAATGGTCACAAGTTCCAAGGACTAAGATGTGGACATTGTGGGGGGGGGTCATTATCCCACCACTCACCCCAGACCCAGTCCCTATCTGGGGGGCACCTCCTGCGTGCCAGGCGCTTCCACACACTGTTCTCTCTCCTCTTCTCTCGACACCCCCTGGGGGAACTGGGCCACTTTGGATTTCCAGGGGCCAGGGGCATTTTTGCCTTCTTTCCTAAAAAACATATTTAAAAGTATAATGTATGACTCCCTTGGTATAAACATGAATATAACCAGGGTGAATGATATTAGGTTTTTTATTTCTGGTTTTAAAAAGATAATTAAAACATTTCATGGGCCTCTCAAAGCGTCCTGGGCTCTCAGCACTGTGACCCTGTGCCCGATCAATGAGGAGACTTTGGGGACTGGCGAAGGGACCGCCAGGTTCACATGGGCAGCAAGAGGCAGAGCCAAGCGTCATACCCGGATGCCCCAACCCTGGGACAGCGCTCACTCACCGTCACCCTGCCACCCTGTTACCATCCAAACTACTCTTAGTAGAACCAGACTCGGAGCCGAAGGGACACTGGAGGTGACCTGGCCTCAGGGTCTTGTTTCGTAGATGGGGATCCCTGCGCCCGGAGAGGGGGTGCAGTGCTCTCAGGGCTACACAGCCGGTTAGTGCCTCAGCCAGGACGAGGACCTGGTCTCCTGACTGTCCATCTGGGTCTCTTCCCTACCCTCTTCCTTCATGTGCCCACCCCTCTGACTGAGAAAGAGCCCAGCCCCTCCCACCTCTGAGCACACACACACTCACACTCTCACACACGTGTGCACGCACACACACACGTGTACAATGTCCACATAAACCTTGGCCACTGCTGCATGTCTGAGCTGGTTAGGATCTACCCAACGCGCTCATTTCACAGGTGGGAAAACTGAGGCTGGAACAGGAAGGGCCTGACCCAAAGCCCCTCAGCGGATTACCAGGGGGCCCAGCACCCCGTCCAGTTCTCTGATGCACTCTCCCGTGCCCTCTGCTCCCTGCCGCCTGTCCACACTCGTTCTCTGCTTCGATCCCAGACAGCAGGTGCCAGCTGCTGAGTGGCCTCCCTTCGCCCTTGCCCAGTCCCCTGGAGGCAAAAGAAGACACTGGAGCTAGAAGCTTCTGAAACAGCAGTTTCCAAATCCTCAGCATCCAGACTTGGCCCAGTGGCTGCCTCCGGCTTAGACGCAGAACAAGAAAAACCAGTTCCAGGAGGCCACTCTGGGGACACCTTCCTACTGACTTTAACCCTGCATGGAGAAGGCAATGGTCGGGTGCCCAGGCGAGGGGCACAGCCATAAGCCTGGGGTTTAAGCTTTGAGCTACAGAGTGTCAGCCCCTCCCACCCCCGATATCTCAGAGCCTCAGCTTTCCCACCGAGGAACAATAATAGCACCTACCTCTCAAGGGTGCAGTTGCTCGGGGTTAAACCCAGTGCTCAGCACGGCGTGTGGCACATGTTGAAAGCACAAAAACATGTTATGATTTTCATTGTTCTAATGAACACGTTATGATCATTGTTCTAATAATCCTTAATTGCAGTCCATGGAGGAGCCGATACTTGAGCTGGATCCTGAAGGCCAAGGGGAATTGTCGGGCTGGCAAAGGACGGTCACAGCCTGTCAGGGGAATGGCGCAGGAGCAGAGGCCAAGGCGGGAGGATGGGGCCCCGACTGGACACCCTGCCATGGCCTCCAGCACCACAGGGAGGCCTTTGATGGGGCCCCAAGGCCAACAGAATCGTGAATTCTCCACCCACTCTCCGCTGCTTGTTCCCCCTGGTAGAACATACATCTAGCATCGTGCATCAGAGGGACGAAATTCCGACTCCCCACCAATTTCACAGATGGGGAAATTGAGGCCCAGAGAACTGGAGTCACTTGCAACTGTTTCTTGACTAAGCCAGGACTCAAAGCCAGGTGCCCTAACTTTTGAAGGAAAGGATTGACCACTGTATTTTGGATATTGTAAGTCTTCTGGTCGGTCAGCCATTCCAGCACCAGCTTTTTGCCCTGTCTTTTCTTTTTTATTTCCAAGCCCTATCTGACATCTACTCAACACAATTGACTGGTCCCTATAGCTCTGAGAATAGCTTAAGGAGAGAATGGATTGCTGAGCTCGGAGACAGCAGCCAGCTCCAGTCCCCTGTGTCCACTCATGTCACTGCGACGCAGTCCCCTGCAGTCCCCTGCTCCAGCCACCATCACTTATCTCCATCCGAACGCAGCTGTGCCTTCCTACCTCGGAGCCTTGGCGCACCTGTTCCCTCTCCCCCAGTGCCCTTCCTCCGTAATCTCTGCGCAAGTACATCCCCGCCCTCCAGCCCACCCTGACGGTTCTTGGCCCTGCCTACACCAGCTCATCGCCTCCCGGCATTTAAATGAATTAAAGGCTCTGTCTGTACTGCATTCATTTGCTCTTGTTAACATTGGGTTTGTCTGTTCTCATTTGTTCATTTGTTTCTTCAACAAATGTTTACCTAGCACCATCCAAGTGCCGGTGTGCGCGCAGCCTGCCCTGCTTCCACACAGCCCCTCGCGGGGAGGACAGCCGCTGGGAGGGGGTCCATGGGGCCCTCACTGCAGCCGTTAGGTGCTTGGTGTCCCTGGGGCTCTGCCTGTGTCCCAGGCGCTTTCCCGGTCAGGAGCCTCGCCTGGTAGGCAAGGGTCTCTCCCGTTTTCACAGATGCTGCCTGGAGATAATTCTGGAGGTCTCTGAACCATCTCGCAGCTCCTGCTGGAGGCCCCAGGGATTTAACAGACAGCGATCCCAGCTCTGCCACCTCGGAGCCGAGACACTTGGGCAGGGTCCCCTCTTTCTTGGGCCTCTGTTTCTCTTTTGGGAAACAGCACAGGGGACTCCCAGCTCCCCAGTTGGCCGTGGGATGGGGGCGGCAGCCTGCAGCACATGGCGGGAGTGAGGACAGCTGTGGGCTGTGGGGCCAGGAGCTGACCTTTTGGTGCCTGAAGTGAAGGTACTGGCACATTACTCCCCTCTATGCAGATTTGAGGGTGTCTCCTCCATTTGCTCTCCACCTGTGGTACAAGAGGGTCGGACTGTGGGCCCCTCGATCAGCTCTGATCACTGGGGAAGAAAGACGGCTGCCTAGAAAGTCGGGACTCTGCCCTGAAAGGCTTGGGCTTCTTCTTTCCCCCCTCCACCCCCCACCACCCCGGGCTCTCAGACAGCAATGAAGATGGAGAACACAATACCCCTGAAGAAGGAGAATACAGTAAGCAGCGTTCACCCATTGCCAGCTGGGGGTGGGGTGTGTGACACAAAATCATCAGGCAAAGATCCTCTCCCCTGGCATCACCGGGCCCAGAGCACAGAGCTGGGGCCCTGTCCTGAAGTGATGGAGCTTGGGAGATTAGGACGGGAACACAGAACTCAGATGAGAGCTGTGCTCCTGGGGCGTGGAGGACCATGCAGAGCAGCGTCACGCTGGGGGACAGGGGCAAGAAAGCACGGCTTAGGCCCTGCCTCTCCAAACTAGAACAGCCACCTCTCTCATGTTCCCCCGGTTTGCGGCGACCCCTGAGGGAGCGGCCCCACACCTCGCACCATTCGGGATGTTGTAATCAAGGGAAGTCCTTTCTCAGTTCTTATCTCAGTGTGTCATGTTTTAAGTCATGCTTTTAAGACTCCTTTGGTCTCCATGTCATTCCCACCCAGGTGGAGACTAATTCTGGCCACTTCAGCAGCTGTACACTTTCAAGTGCTGAGACCACTTCTGCCCTGGGCACCTAGGGCCATGGTGGCCGGCGGGCCCTGTCTTTCTGCTGCCCTCTCCCTGCCTTGTCCACCTGCCAAATCCCTCAAGACTCAGCTCTGGGAAGCTCCCCGCAAGCCCTGGCACTTTCCTCCGTGTTTCCATGGCAGCCCATGGACCCCGCTGTTGTGCGTCATCAGGATCTGGTGTGAGGTGGTCCTGCCCCGTGAGTTTATGGAGGGCTGGGCTGGGACTCATAGGGCAGGGGGCCTGGGGCTGACCCTCTGTCTGGGTGAACTGCGAGCTGGGTGAGCAAAGCCTCTTTGAACGTCAGCTCCCCCCGTCTGCGAAGTGGGAGCGATTCTCCTACCAGTGAGCCTTCTGCCAGACCAGGAAGCTGACGCCGGCTGCTGCAGCCAGCAAACCCCGCACTCTCGGTGGCTTAACTCCACACCCGTGTATTGTCACGCTCTTACGTGGGCTGGGGGGCCCACATCCTTCTGGGACCTGTGGCCTCCGAAGTTGCCATGGCATGGGGAATGAGGGAGAAGGCAGCACACGGCTTCTTCACTGCCTCAGCCCAAATGCCACTCGAGTCGCTTCTGCTTGCCCTTCCTAGGACACAACTCCATCACACGCGGGTGCACATGCGCACACACCGCAGGGGGCTGGGAAATGTCGGTTTCCTGGGTGCCCAGAAGGAGGAAACTGAACCGGGATTGAATTGAGCACACAGCCTAGTCTCTGCCACACGGCTATCATGAGGATTAAGTGACAAAGAATGTGGACTCCCTTGCCCAGTGGCTGGCACATAGTAGGTGTTCAAGGAAGCTGCTTTTTCTCCATGTTTCTCTATCCCCAGAACCAGCGCTGCATCCAGCTCCTAGCACAGGTCGTTGGTGCCCGTGCAGGCCCTGTAGCCCCAGACCCGCCTTCCCTGGAAGCTCTCCCTCCAGTCTCCCCTTCCTCCTCCCTCCTCCTTCCTCTGGCTCTCTACAGCTTGGCTGGGGCCTCTTTCTCCACCTTCTGCACCTGGGCGCCTGTCTCTTTCCACAGCATTGATTTGCAATCGGCCAGAGCAGCTCTAATGGGCCAGCGAGGCCCCTGGCTGCGCTGAGTTAGCTCCATTTAGAGGCTCGGGGCTGTGGAACGCAAACCTGCCTTGCCTCTCTGGAGCCAGAACCAGCCCCCGAGTCTCTGGGAGACACAGGAGTCAGAGCCGGACTCTCCCAGCAAGGCCCACGCTCACCCCTCACATGGCCCCTCCCTGCTGGTTTGGGAGCCACAGCCACGACGGCCAGGCTCTGAGCCCCCTCTGGAGCCCCGCTGTCCTCTAGCGGTAGGCGGGAGAGGGTCTCCCTCCGGGTAGTCTCTTGTAAAGAGAACAAGATGTGGGGGCCCATAGACAGGCCGGTCCTCCCTCAGCTCACTGTAACTCATCCGATCGCCATGACAACTGCCACAGAAGCAGGTTTCATTGGCCTCATTTTATAAGTAAAAGAAATTGAGGCTCAGAAGTCACAAAGCAGTATTTTCTCATCTCATCTAGCCAAGAAACCTGTTTTGCATGGAGTGAAACCAAGAACACACGTCCGAACACGTCACCCTCACCTGGCCTATTTCTTACCCCAAAGCCAATCTGACATATGCTTCCAGGTTTCAGCTTCCCCGAGCTGAGGGGCTTACAGCCAGGACTCCAAGGGCTCGGGGACTTCCAGGATTTGCATGTGAAATATTGAGTGTGTGCGCGCATGTTTTGTCTAGCAAGTGTTCATGACTCCCAACAGATCCTCAGAGGAGCCTAGGTGGGACCCAGCATGAGTGAGGAGTCCCTGCCCTGGCCTGAGTCCCTGTAGAGAACACCCAGTTTTAATCTGGGGTTTCGCAAAAGCGAACAGAACAGCAGAGATGTGGGGAAGAGTGCCATGAGTGGGACAAATAGCCCATGCGACAGCAGGGACGAGGGGACAGTAAACAGACGAGCTTGGCTGGAGCAGAACGGGTGTTGGGAACAGAGACAAATGAGGCTGGAGTATTGAAGGGACCTTGGAGAACCGGCCAAGGCATTTAGATTTGATTGCAGAGGACAAGGGGAGCCACAGGACATGGGTTTACAGGAGCAGCAGGCGAGGGTGGAGGGGAGAGACAGGCGGCTTGGATGGGGCCCCGTGGACCCTGGGGCTAGATGCAGGGGGCATGCAGCCCCTCAAGGGCACGCAGGGCTGGCAGCTGCAGGAGACAGCCCAGCTGAATGAGAGCTAGGTCTTTAGACCTAGAGCTTCCTGGTTTGAATCTCAGGTCTGCCATTTCCCGGCTGTGAGGCTTGGAGCAAGCAATTTAACCCTTCTAGTTTCTTCCTCTTAAAACAGGGATAACCGTGCCTGCTTGGTACGGTCGTGAAAATTCACTTAAATGAGAAACTGCCTCTGTAGCTCTTAGCCCAGGGCACAGCACAAGGCCAGCCCCTGACAAGGATGACTTCTCCTATGATCCATCCGTTCATTCAGTAAACCCTTATCAGTCCCCACTGTGTCTGCACCAAATGTCCTCAGGCATCCTAATGAGTTTTCCGACAATAACCCGGTAGGTGGATGACAGCGCGCCTCCTCGAGAGATAAGGAAGCCGAGGCACCATGAATATTTCCATGACCGGAATCAACAGTAGCATCTATTGAGGTCCGTGTGGAAAGTCAGACGTCAGAGGGTCAGTGACAAAAGCATGACCTCTCTCTGACCCAGGGTGAGAGGACACACATGCTCTCGATGATGTGGAAGGTCACACGGTTGATTGACTCTAGGGTTTGTGATCCAGGTGTGTGTAGAGCATCTGGTTAACTGGAAGATTTGGAATTTTGTGGGCTGGCGAGACCCTGCAGGCTAACCAGCTCCTAGGTAATGCTTCTTTAAGTAGCAAGGGTTTCTAGAGCCTGGCCTGGGAGCAAAACAGACTTGGCCTTGGGGGAGAACCTGAGCCTCAATCTCCTCACCTGTAGAATGGGTCTCACCTCCCCTGCAGGGCTGGTGTGAGGATTAAAGGAGGTGGTGCCTGCAGCCTGAGCAGAGCAGTGGGTCTGGGGCGGAGGGGCACCTGTGAGCATCAACTGCTGTCATCAGCATTACCATTACTGTTATTACTATTAGTATTATTATTACCGTTGGCTTGGAGCCCTCTGAGAGAGCTCTCTCCTTGAATGCAGGCAGGGGGTTATGCCGCATACTCAAAACTCAGGATTCTTGCTTTGCTTCAACTCATTCCACCCCTGGAGCAAAAAATCAGGATGCACTCTGCCGTCACAAACGGCACCCACGAATCGTTTCACATTCAATTTCCCCATCAAATTCACAGGCACGCACTGCAGGCCTTGTTCCATGTCTTAATGGTCTGTGTGGGGAAAATCGTAAGTAGGACACTTCTTCATGTCCTTGGCATTCCCAACTCTTTAAAACTCTCCTTCCGGGCCAGAACCCCTTTTTGGTGCCTGCAGGATGCCTAGCCCTCTCCAAAATCCTGGCATCACCCGCCCCTGGCTGCTGCTCATCCCAGAACGGAAAGGAACAGTGATGTATCTCCTTGGAGGGGCAGCATTGGCCTCCCGTGAGTGTCTGCGGAGCGGAACTTTGGCAGCAGGCAGCAGGGTGAGCCTGGATAGGTACATAGTCCAAGGTCAACGAGGAGACTTGGTTTGAGCCCTGCCTGTGTACCACTCACATGCTGGGGGACCTTGAGAGAGATCACCTTGCCTCCTGGAAGCCTCACCTGTAAAAAGGGGAGATGACACCAACCTCATAGAGCGGTAGAATCTACTCAAGGGCTGTGCCATTGACACGGTTACCATGGCAACCATGACAGCTCTGCATCGAAGTCATGTGAGTGGAAGACCTGTCGGAGTTCCCTGGAATGGGTGGATGAGGCGGGTGTCATTCACTATGGCAGGTCCACCAGGGCTCGGCCAGGCCCCACATTCCAACAGAGGAGGAGTCCTCAGCCCTGAGCCAGTATCACCCTCGACGAGCAGAACAGGGGGAGGCCCAGCCAGGGGTGGGGATAACTGAAATTTGACCTCCACACCAGGCATGGCACTGCCCTAGCATAGGGGTGCCGGGTTTTGAGGAGCCTTGCCCACCAAGCCCTGACTTCTAGTTCATACACCATGGGGAGCCCAGAGCGGGCCCAGGGGAGTAGCAGCCAGCTGGTGGGTTGGGGCAGTGGCCATTTACCAACCAGGATGGAAATATTTCAGCATGTTAATGACCAGTGTGGACATGGCAGGGCACCTGGCTGGGGATGCAGCCTCGGGACCCTGTGCCTAATAAAGCCCCACATACTCGCATGTCTCCACCACGACCAAATTCTTACTAACTGTCCTGTAGGGTTTCGTTCCTGACCTCCTCCTCCACCCCCAGACCCAGTGAGTCCCCTGTGACCCAGTGAGTCCCAGCTAGACAAACTCTCTCTCCCTAGGCCTTCCTCTTCCCATTGGTCAGACCAGTGTCCACTTACTGCTGCCACTTCAGGAGTCAAAGGTCCACTCTGTCCCACAGGTGCGCGCGCACATCCATGCATACGTGTGCCCGTGTTTGCACATGTGCGTATGCATGTGCATGCGGTGTCTGCATGTGTGTGCCTCCCTCCCTGTCATCTCCACCCCCTCTCTGCACACACACCTCATCTCTCCAGGGGCCCGTGCCCACACTCGGGGCCCCACTTGCTGCACCCACCTGGATGGGCCTTTGGTAAACGCAGCCAGGGCTGAGAGGACCAGGGGAGGCCCCGGCACAGTGGAGTTCAAGTTATCACGGGAAGATGGGCCTGTTTATCTGCATGGCACGCATTTGTCTCTGACTGTTTCATCCGCCCCCTGAGTCAACTGAAGAGTTATCAATTCGCCCTGCCCTTGCGGAGAGAGACCGGAGTGGGGAGGCACGCACGCACATTCACAGAAGCCTAATATAGACTTCCAATTATCTTTTAATTTCGCTCCTGTCTTCATTTGTTCATTTCACTTTTTCCAAACAGACTGAAAAAAAAGCTGTAATTTACAGAGTCTGAAGTCAGCCTGTGAGAGTGTAGCGTTCACCTGCCCAAGGAAGAGACCTCAGGGTAGCGTCCAAAGCTCACTTCCAATAGCCTTGCAGGGGAGAAAGGCACCTGCTGGGGACCCCGTATCCAGCGCCCCCAGCCCCACTGAAGTCCCTGCTGTCTGTCTTCTAACTCCCTACCACATGTAACTATGTAACTATATCCTACCTATTCTCTATTCTCAAGGCTCTGGCATCCAGGCCCGCGCACCCTAACCAGGAAGGGACTGCCCCTCCCAGGGTTCACTGGTTCTTAAGTAGCAAATGACTGCCCCAGGAGCACACCTGTCACATGCAGGCAAGCCAATCCAAAGCCGGCACCCCACCCCAACCACCTCGACCTTTATCAGGTTCTCACAAGGCTCTTCCACCTCAGGGCCAATATTCCCTGCCCCAGTCGCCCCAGGACCAGGCATCAGACAAACAGAGACAGCCCCGAGGCCCCTGAACTTATCCAAGTTACCCGATCCTAAACCTGTTAACCCTGCCTCACTCGTTCCTTCCCAGGGAAACCACAAAAACATTTTACCCTTTCCCTCACCTGCTCTGCCTCCCTACGGACCCCGGCGCTTCCCCGCGGCTGGCTCTGGGTGATAGGGCTTCTGGAGCAAGGGGAACGCCTCCTGGGAACCGTGAGTAACAAACAGTCTTTTCAACAGCAGCCACCTCCTGACCTGCTGGCCTCCCGTACCTGAGTGGTAATAAAGCCCGAATTCTAGAACAGGCTCAGGTGGCTGTGTTCCCGGAGAACTGCTCTGGAGGGCAGACGGCGGGAAGCCTCATCTAACACCGGGCTCCTCCAAGCTCGGTGTTTCACAGGCATCTCTTCTGCCCTTGAACCAGGGGAGGTCCCAGGAAGCGCCCAGCCGGGTTCACATCAGAGCCAGCCAACACCCCCCTCGTCCCCACATATGCACGGCCCTCGGTCTGCTCCGAGATCCAGCCTGGGGGTCTTCATGCATTGCCGTGGCTCTCGCGCCCCTCAGTTCTCCTCTGACCTAGTCATCTCCCCCTCCTTGGCCTTCCCTGTTCCTGCCCCACTGAAAGCCTTCTCCACCTTTTCTCCTCACTTGGTGCCAGGGCTCCCGTTTCACTCTCCCCTGCAACCGATGAACTCATCACATGCCACTGTCTTCTAGCTCAGCACCTTCTTCCCCCAGAGTTGCTGTCTGCAAGGGCACAGGGTCCACCTGTGTCTTCTTAACCTACGTCACTGCGACCCAGTACACAGCCTGGTTCACGATAAGCGTCTGATAAATATCTGTCCCATCAAAACTCCACGCCCCTGCTCCCTTTATCAGTAGTCACTGCTCAACGCCTCTGTCTGGGACCCTTCCCTGACCTCTGTCCTGATGCCCTTTACTCCGGGCCCGGCTGTCCAGTAGCCCAGTTGTACGTGGTCAATAGACACCTGTGGACAGATCACCTCATTAACTGTTCCTTTGTGAAACACTTGGATTGATCATGGGGGTGGGGGTGTCTGTGCCATCTTCCCCATCAGGACATCAGTCCCCTGGGGCTAAGACTTGTCTTCCGGTCCCTGAGCTCCTCCCACCCTCCCACCTCCCCCTGCTGCCCAGGGGCTGGGTTTGGCCATGGCCCTGGTGCCCAGGAGCAGGTTCCAAATGGAGAGGGTGAGTGCCTGACTCAAATGGTTTACACTGGAGCCTGAGGGAGAACGCTCCAGGGCACAGTGGAGCCTTTATCCGTCAGAAAAATGCACGCCAAAGGAGCCCAGACCCTGCTCTCTGGGTGGCATCTGAGGGGACAATACCAGGTCACAACACAGTAATAGGGCATGCAACAAGCCTTTCCCTCTCCAAGGGTATGAGAATCCCAAAGCTGTCCCTACCTAGGGACAGATGGTATGGTCTCTCGGCCACTGGGGGCCCCACATCAGCCCCCAAAACTCTGCTGCCACCCCGGGACACATCCTCTTGGTTGCCCTTCCTGCCTTGTCCTCTCCTTCCCAGAGGAAGACGTGTGGGCCGTGCAGCCACGGAGACCTGGCTGTTAGTCAAGCCCCTGCCCCTCACAACCTAAGTGTGACAGTGGCCCGTCCCTCTGGGCCTCAGGCTCCTCTCCGGATTACTGGGAAACGAAATGACTTTGCTTATGCAAAGTACTGGGGGCCTCGGCGCCCATGCCGTGGCTCACCTTGGTGACCGAGGGAGCAAACTGCTCACGCCACCCAGGGGCAGAGGACTGGGCAGATCTGTAGAGAAGCTGACCTGCTTCATATTCCTAGACCCACTGAAATCTCCTGAGCGGATGGTTAGAAAATGGGGATTTCCTGGCAGCCACCCAAACCTCCTCAGTCAGTATGGGGTGGGGAGGGTGGGGCTTGGAAACCTGCCTTTCTAACAAACACTGCCAGAGTCTCTGTCCCTCTGTGGAATTCAGAATCACTGTCTTGACCGTGATGGAGAGACGGGAAACCCTGCTGCCAGTCACCGGTGGCACAGGCTGAGGAGGTCTGACTTCCAGAGAAATCCTACCTGTTCCAGTCTGTTTGCAAGCAAACTGACATAACCTTGGAGCGGCCATACAGTGGGGGTGACAAATGTATCTTTCCCAAACAAACACTGAGTGCTAGATGAGATTCATCCAGCATGCTCACCCCGCTGTACCCACAGAAAGACACGGTGCGCGTTGACTGTTGTCCCGATTGTGCCTGCTCCCATCCAGACCTCAGGGACCTAGCCTCCAGCAGGGGGTAGAACAAGAGTGCACTTTGACCCCTGGCCCATGACAGAGGCTGCAAGAGGAGCAAAGAAGAACAAGAGACCCACAGAAGGAGAACATAATCTTGGGAGGGTGGAGGTGCCGGGGAGGAGGCGTGGGAGGGCCCAGCCTGTGAGCTGACTCTGCAGGGCTGGAGGGATGTGGCCCGGCGAAGACGAGGAAAGTCGGCCGGAGCCCAGCCCACAGTTGGGCACGCAAGGCAGCCCACAGGAGATGGGTTTGGAAGAGTAAACTGAGGCTGGAGCGGTGGGGGCTGTGAACGCAGGCACGTGTCAGGCTTTCCGTGTCGCCAAGGCGTCAGAGCCAAGTGCCTCCCCGGCCTGTGTTTCCTTTGGCTCACAGAGTGGGTTTGATTCTCATGTTTTAATTAGATGCCATCGATTAGAAATCAGGAAGGATCGCATCATTACCGAGAGTAAGTGCCTCCGAAACAGTGGGTTCTGGCTTTGGGGGGGCCGGCCCACCAGGCGACATCACAGGGTGGGGCCTTGATCTCCCTGTCCGGTCCCTGTAGGGAGCACAGGTTTGAGCCCCTGACCCTGGCCTTTGGGGACCCTGAGAGCACAATTAGATCTGTGCTTCAGGAGTCCAGCTGACGATGATGAGTAGAGCGACTGACGTCACTGATGATAGTTCCTGAGCTCGTGAGAGGTAGAGCTCAGCCCTTCGGGCTTTACACACATTAACGCAGTTGTTCTCACCACGACCTTATGAGGTTTGTGTGTGGCTACCCCATTTTCAGAGGAGGAGACTGAGGCACAGAGAGGTGAGGTCACTTGCCTAATGCCACACAGCTGGTAAGTGGCAGAGCCAGGTGGTCTGGCTCTGGAACCCGCAGCCCTAGGAGCGAGTGTCTCTCAGCCTCTCATCCAAGAGGGTGTCTGGTCTGGAGGGCGAGAAGGTGCCCCACGTCTGCCCCCGCTCTGGATATAAAGCCAAGTGTTTTTCCCAGGCTTTCTCAGAATGTCCAGTTCTCTTCGTCAGGAGGGCAGATGCGCTGAAAGAGCCGGGTCAGGTGGCTTGGCAGCAGTCCCGGCTCAGCCTCCCCTGCTGCTAACTGCAGGCCCCAACCCCCACTGTGGGCGCCAGCAGACCCCAACAGAAAGGAAACAGACCCAGGCGGATCTCTGGCCACACCTGCCGTGGCTCCACCTGTCCCACACTCACCGCACCCAACCCTCCCAGCTCAGTCAATTTGCAAAAGAAAAAAGAAAGCGCGTACACAAATAATAACCAACCCCACACGTTTCCTAGCATCGGGTGACTGTTTGGTCAAGAGCTTCCTCCCTCTTCATGTGTCAGCTGGACGCTCCTAACATCCTCCAGTCTCAGGTGGCTGGTCACAAGTTCAACCCCCCAGGCTGACCATCCCCCTGCCCCCCTCCCCAGCCAAGGAAAGCATTGAAGGATCCTAGGAGGCCAGCGTGGAGATCTGCCAGCTGGGGCTCCAGGGGCCGCCCTCTGCCAGCTCCAAGTCACCTTTGCTTCAACTCCTCAGCTGGCCGGCCAGAGCCAGCCCAGAACCTTCCCTGCTCAGCTCAGCAGGAACAAGGAACCGGCTCCTATTGGGTAATTATTAATCAGATTCTTGAGATTCCTCAGCCCCAGCTTGGCTTGGGAAACATGCTCCCTGGAGGAGGAGGAGCCGAGGCCCAGGACTGGCATTCGGACATGCAGCTGACCGGCAAGGTGGTGCTGTCCGCCGCCGCCCTGCTCCTGGTGACCGCAGCCTACAGGCTATACAAGTCGAGGCCTGCCCGAGCCCCACTGTGGGACAGGAACACCAAGGCCAAGGCTGAGGAGGAGGCAGAAGGCTCCGGACAGCCTGAAGTCCAGGGGGCACCTCGCGGGGGGCTGAGACGCCGGAGGGGAAGCAAGGAGCCGGGAGCACTGCTGGGATGCAGCTGGTACAGTTGTGGGGGCTCCCAAATCCTGGCAACAGCAGCTTCTTCCTGTGACTTGGAAGTCGAAGGGGCTTGGAAACCAGAGAGGAAAGGCACTGGTGAGGATCTGGGCGGGCGGTGCCTGGAGTCTGGCCTGGCGCCTCCTTGCTGCAGTGGCCAGGAAGCCGGAACAGCTGCTGGCAGTGAGTCCGGGCTGCTCCCCCACCCCCATCAGGGCAGTGAACCCAGAAGCTCCCCACCTTGCTCACGTGTGGTGGACGGCAGTGGTGTGGAGGGTAAGCCTGCCCCATGGCGGGATGGTGGATGCCCCGAGCAGCAGGGGACTGGGGCACAGGGGTCCCCACACCAGCCATGGACGGCCCACTCAGAAGATGAGAGTGACAGGAGCAAGAGCTGGGTCTTCACTCACGGGACAGGAGTCTGTGGGGAAGAGGCTGGGGCCCTCCAGGCTGCCTCAGATATGGGCCTGGCCCTGCAGCAGCAGGAGGGGGCTGCCAACGCCTCCTACACCTTCTCGTCAGTGGCCTGGGTTCGAGTAGAGGAGAACTTCATAAGGGAGAAGGTGGCGGGGACCAGGCCCAGGCTGCAGGGCAAGGTGTACGAGTACTACGTCGAATCTACCTCTCAGGCCACCTCCAGAGGCAGGCTGGCCCCCGGGAGAGCAGCCCTGGATGAGGCTCCACCTCCTGTGCCAGGGCCCCTGGGAATAGGGACAGTCCCCAGAGGCCACCATGATGACAAAGAAGGTGGAGCCGATCCAGCCGCCTCCTCTCAGCCTGTGCTGTCGCCCCCCGCTCGAGGCTTCAGCAGGAAGGAAAGCCTCCTTCAGATAGTGGAGCACCCAGAGCTTCAGCTGCAGCTCAATGGCTTTGGGAGCTCTGCTCCATCCTGCCCCAACCAGAGTGCCCCACCCAGCGGCCCCACAACCGGGCAGGCTCCAGAGTCCAGCTCAGCCAGAAGCAGCGGGGAGCCCAACCTGCAGCTGGTGGCGGGAACCAATTTCTTCCACTTCCCTCTCACCCCAGGTTCAGCCCCAGATGTCCACCTGGATCTGGGAAATTGCTATGAGGTCTTGACCTTGGCCAAGAGGCAGAACCTAGAGGCCTTGAAGGAGGCTGCCTACAAAGTGATGAGTGACAACTACCTCCAGGTCCTACGCAGCCCAGACATCTATGGGCGCCTGAGCGGGGCGGAGAGGGAGCTGGTCCTTCAGCGACGGCTGCGGGGCCGCAAGTGCCTGGTGGTGGCGGACATGTGCCCCCAGGAAGACTATGGCCGCCTCTGTTGCTATGACGACGAGCAGGATGCCTGGCACCTGCTGACCCATCTGCCCCCAGAGGCTGTGTCCCGGGGCTGTGCCATCTGCAGTATCTTCAACTATGTCTTCGTGGTGTCTGGTTGCCAGCGGTCCGGGTGCCAGCCTTCCAACCGAGTCTTCTGTTACAACCCTCTGACTGAGATCTGGAGCGAGGTGTGCCCACTGAACCAAGCTCGACCACACTGCCAGCTGGTGGCCCTGGACGGGTACCTGTATGCCATTGGGGGCGAGTGTCTGAACACAGTCGAGCGCTATGACCCGCGCCTGGACCGCTGGACCTTTGCCCCGCCACTCCCCAACGACACCTTCGCCCTGGCGCACACAGCCACGGCGTGTGCCGGGGACATCTTCGTCACGGGCGGCACGCTGCGCTACCTGCTGCTCCGCTTCTCCACCCAGGAGCAGCGCTGGCGGGTCGGCCCCACGGCGGGCGGCAAGGATCGCACGGCCGAGATGGTGGCGGTCAGTGGCTTCCTCTACCGCTTTGACCTCAACCGTAGCCTGGGCATTGGTGTGTACCGCTGCAGCGCCAGCGCGCGTCTCTGGTACGAGTGTGCCACATACCGGACGCCCTACCCAGACACATTCCAGTGTGCCGTGGTGGACAACCTCATCTACTGTGTGGGGCGCCGGTGCATGCTCCTCTTCCTGGCTGACCACATCTCACCCAGGTTTGTGCCCAAGGAGCTGCGGAGCTTCCCCTCCCCGCAGGGCACCCTCCTGCCCACAGTCCTGACGTTGCCCGGCCCCCACGCGGCTCAGACCAGGGTCTAGCTGCCTTCTGCTGGGCAGCCCCTGCCCACTGCACCATGGGCCATTTCTGGGAGATCAGGCAGCCAAGAATTAGCTCCAGAAGGTGAATTCTAGTCCTACTGCCTTCGCTGGCTGGGGCTCTGAGATGCATCTTTTCTGTCAGTGGGCCACAGGGGGCAAGTGGGAAAATAGAACTCGGGACTGGCGTTCTGAGGCCAAGGACAGCCACTTCTCCAGGGCTGGCTTCAAGTCTGAATTCTGGGGGACTCCAGGACCCCAGCAAACTTCAGGGACACTACCATACCATAACTGTGATTCAGGTGCCAGTTGACCCCAGTGACCCGTCAAGCTGACCCCACTGGAGATGGGCCCCTTCCTAAACATTGGCCCCTGAGCCTCTACTGCCAAGGTTCCCAGAAGCACCTGGAACACACAGGTGGAAAAAGTCAAGGGAGGCGGTTCAGACAGGACTAGCAGGAGCCCGGAGCCCAGCGGCCCAGCCAGAGGGAGAGAAGGTGGAAGAAGTCAAACAGCAGAAGCTGGAGGGCTTTGTTTTCTTTCCTTTCTTTTCTTTTCTTTTCTTTTTGTTTTGGCTGCAGAGTAAATTAACCAAAGCCTGCTTCAGTTTTCCTCATTACCTGGAATTCTAACACGACAAACCTCCATTTCTATCAGCCATTTGACAAGGTACATCTTTTTGTTGTGGTCTATTACAGATATGGTCGGTCCTGGGAGAGGCAGGAGAAGATGGGGTCCAAGGAACGCAGTCCCCCTGGGGCCCCCTGACTCTCTCCCCAGATCGCAGAGCCCTTCACGGTACAGCTCTCCCAGGAACCCAGCCTCATACCTCGGGGGTGGGGGACAGTCTCTGCCGACCAGTCGACCCTTTCAGGCTGGTGAGAGCCAGTGGTGTGATCTGCCCTCCCCGTGCTGTGTGCCACCTGGTCAGCAGCAGGCAGGGGAGGACCAGGGAGGGGTGGGCCCGGGATGGAGCTGAGGAACTAGAAGTGACACATGAGGAGGCTGGGATCTCTTTTGCCACCAGGTTTGGGAACTTCTCATAGGGAAGAGACCTCCAGCCCCAGAAGTTCCCCATTGCCCTGGAGGGAAGAGAGAGAGATGGGTCCCATCTCTAACCACAGCCCTGCTCCATCCCCAAGGGAGAGGAACACACAGACAGAGGAGTGGTCAGGCTCTCGGTCCCAGCCAGAAGTCAGGGGGGCAGAGACTCCTTCTATGTGACAAGCAGCAGGGAGGACAGAAGTAGAGATGGGGGTGCACCAGGGCAGGGCTGACAGGTCAGAGATAAGGGACTATGGACTCCAGCGTCCCTCTCTTGGAAATGGGAAGGACAACTTGTGCCCTTCTCTACTGGGACATAAACGAGAGCATCCGGTGAAAGTTCTTCCCAAGTTCCTGGGGGTCCAGGCAGGAGCTGGTGTTCCCTGCAGCTGCTGGGGCTGAGCCGGGGTCGATCTGGAAGGGGTAGGATGGGAACGGAGAATGAGGAGGAGCTTGGCGTGGACACAAGGGCTTTCAGTGGGCCACACAAAGCCCAGGGCCCGGGAGGTGAAGCTGCTTAGTTTATTCCGAAATTGGAGGTTGAGAAAGGAAAGCAGCTAAGATTGGTGCCTGGGAAGAGTGACCCCTCACCAAGGCTACGCCCAAAGTCAGAGTCAACACTGAGGCATGAACCTCCCAGGGACCCAGGGGACTGGGGGCTGCCGCAGTGACATGACTAGGAGGTGGCATCGGCATGGTGGTGCCAGGCTGGGGTTTGCTTGGGAAGAGAACCCCACGTGGGAGCTGGGGCAGGTGCAGCCCCAGGGACAGGGGCAGGGGCAGGTGAGGAGCCAGGTGGAGGACAAGCCCATGGCGTACTTATGGTAGGGACAAGGGAAATGGTTCCAGGGACAAGGAGGTAACGTTTGCTCCAGACACAGTGAGGGCAGGTGTGGTCTCCACGATGACAGGGAGAGCTGAGCTCTGGGCCTGGGCTAAGCTGGGAAGGAGTGACACGGTGTCTCTGCCTCCCTCTGGTCCCCTGGCAGACTTCACTCACCGATTGCCATCCCTTTTCCTGCTGGGCCTTTCTAAGGGCCTCAGATGGGTTTCAGCACAGGGCCCCAGCCATCATTGCCGATTAGAGCTGGTCAGGGCCGTCGTGGCACAGCAGGCAGTCCAGGGGCCACAGCCACCCACCTGGAGCCCTGGAGGTCCCAGCTCGATGACAGAAGGCTGAGGCCAGGCATACTTCCTGGTGCTGGAGGTGCTGCAGCGCCCTGCGGGGACCCGTATTCATCAGGGTGCACATTCTAATGGAGGAAAATAGGCAATTTTGATGAACCAGTACATAAGTAAATGGGACCCGTGCTGGGTCAGGGCCATGGAGACAGAGAAGGCAGGCCCGTGGGAGAGTGTGAGCAGGCCTTCCCGATAAGATGACATTGAGCAGAGACCTGAATGGGAATCTGGAGAACCGCAGAGGCCAGGGCTGGCTCAGGGCACGGGAAGCCTGGCCATGCCACCCGAAGGCCTTTGTCACGAGGGCAGCAGAATGGAGGTCTGCCTCCTAGGAGCTCCATCTCAGTGTGTGAAGGCGGCAGCAGCCCAGCTGTTCTGCCTGCCACGTCCGGGAGAGAATCCTCTCCCGTCGACATTTATAAAAGAGGGCCCTCGCTCGACGACCCACCGCATTCCCGGGAGAGAAGCAGTGTTCGCACAAGTAGGGGCGAAAGTCAGGACAAGGACCAGGACACCACAGACGCCACCCCTGGATGTGTGGCTGCGTGTCAGCCGGCCCACATGACTCCATGGGTTCAGGGGCTAGGATTTCCACGTGACCTGGTTTGACAGCCTGGTCTGTCAACCTGTAGCCCTCAGCCTCAGAGTGGCCTCTATGTCAAATAAAGCTTCTCCCTGGGTCATCTGGCCTACCTTCCCAATAAGAGGTCTTTCTGCTTCAGGGGAAAAAATACCCTAAGTCTGGTTTGCTTTCTACATGAGACTAACCATGCCGTTATAGAAAAATGAAAATTGGAAAATACAGAAAAGTATAAAAAATCTCCCCAATTAACCCCTGCCGTGGTGTACGTCCCTCCGGCCTGTTTCTTCCGTGAGTGGATTTTGGTTGGGCTTGACTTTTGCCTAGGTGTGATTATGCTGAATATACGATTCAGTTGCTTCCTTTTTTCCACTTAGCTTTTGAAAATAAGCATTTTCCCGTGTTATTACAAACCCTCGGTAAACAACGTTTCAATAGTTGCACAACATTCCATCCGGCGGCTGTACCATGGTTTATTTAACATCCCCCCTCCTGTTGGGTCTGTAGGTTTGTTTTTTCTGTCATAAAGAAAACGTCCCTTGTTTTCTTATTCCTCTCTGTCTGGGGCCTCTGTCAATATTTACAAGAGAAGCCCAGCCTCGGTCTTTTCTGGAATAGCAGGGTTGTCAAAACAACCACAGAAGCCACAGCATTCGCCTAGGGCTAGGCCCGGCCCCGCTCTGATAGGGCACAGGGCCGCCCTTGCAGGCGCCCAGCCTGGAAGGCCAGGCTCTCTGCAGGGGCCACCCCAGGCTTCCTGCCCCGTGGTGCTCCTGGAGCCAGGATGTAAGACAGAGCCCCGGGTCTTGTACAGCCACTGCACGAGACACTTTCTACATGTCACCTCGTTGACCCCCCCTACACCCCGTTTTACAGGGGACAAAACTGAGGCTCAGAGAGGACAAAAGAACTTGCCTTGGTAGCAAAGTTCAGGGACCCTCAGTTTCCTTAAAAGCATACTGGAGCCAGGCCCACTCTCAACATGGTGGTCTTTCCATTCCCCTCTCAGGGGGCTCAGGAGCTAAGAAGTTGGCGCCAGCTGTCATCTGGCTGCCCCCAATCCCTTCTCCACCCACACCAATCAAGTATGCTCTATCCTTGAACTTTGAACCCAAATAAACTTTTCTGCAACTCTCTGATCCTCATTATCTGCGTCTGTAAAATGGGTTTGCCACTGCCACTCCATCGTGGGTGTTATAATAACTAAGAGAATGTGGGTAAAGCACCCAGCCCAGGGTCTGCGCCCAAGTCGGTCTTGGTGTCTTCTGCGGGTGGGGGGTGGGGCTGCCCCGAGCCAGCTCACTGGGGAGTGGTGTCTGAGGTTTACCCTGCAGGGCCCCATCCAGTTCGACAAGGTCTGGGGTGTGCTCACATTATCGATGTTGTAGATCACCCAGGTTTGGAGACTCTGAGCCTCTGTGCCCCTCATCCAGGGTAAGAACAGACTGGCTGCTGATGGGAGTGTCAGGCTCAGGCACAAAGCACTGGCCCAGGCTGTCCACAGCACAGGGGAGCTTTGAAGCTGCTTAGAGCCGCAGGGCGGAAAGCTGGACCAGGCCTGCAGGGTGTGGGGTCTCCTTCCTTTTACAGATTGGGGGTGAGAGCCACTGGGGGCGACTGGGAGGGGTTTGGATAGTTAGAGCTACAATAGGTGCCCAGCACTTCCCGCCTTTGTCACCCTTCCCTGGGAGGGCCTTGCGGCCCCAGGGTGGCCCAGGTGTCCCCTGAAGCTGTGGCTGGGAGGAGCCCCTGGGCAGCTGGGAGGCTGCGGCAGAGGGAGGGAGATGAAACGTGAAGGGAGGAGGTGCGTTCAGGGAGGGGAGACGCGGAGGACACAGAGGATGCACCGGGAAGAAAGGATGGCCTGCCGGAGCGTTTCTGCAAACAGCTCCCAGCCTCTATTTTTTGAAAGGTGGGATGTGGGTCAAAATAAAACAAAAAGTGAAAAAGGATCGAGTCTGGGTTGCCATCTTGCCTGCGGGGAGGAAGTGGAGACACGGGCCTACACCCCGAATAGAAACCCTGCAGCACCTGCCCCAGGCTCCTTGCAGATCGAACCCTCCCCGAGACCCGCTGTCTGGAAGGGTTGCCCCCACCACAGAGGGCTGGAAACAAAGAGAAGACGTTCCGCAAAAATTAGAAATTACTATTTCACTCCCATTGTTACAGCTACCTTTTTATTATTAAAAAACTGGAAGGGAGAAATGTCATCGTTGTCATACCTTTGTTGAGCCGTCCCGACACTAACAGAAGCTCCACTTGTATGACATCATTGTGCCCTGCAAACAACCGTAGTACATGGCAAAACTGGCCACATTTCCCCTTCCCATCAGCTTCTCCACCCCCTGAATGCGGCTGTGGGACCTGCTTTAAACAACTGGGGCCTGGGGTGGACTCTCTTTGGGCTCTTAGAAACCTCGAGACGGTCACCAGGTGCACCAGCCCGGCTGGCCTGCTGGGTGATGACTGACATGTGGCCCAAATGCCCATCAAGTTCCCCAGCACTCGTCTCCACTCAGAATCTCAAAGCCCTCGTGGTCCCATTTCGCAGATGAAGTAACGAAGGCTCGGAGGGGCTCACAGCTGTGATGTGAGTACTCATCCTTCAAGGCCTTGAAAATGGGGCCTCGGCTCCTCCCCACCGACACCCCCACTCCTGATCGGGCGCCCCACACTGCACACGTAACTCCCTCACCTCTCACTCTGCAGCCTCTGCTTATGGGTCTGCTGTCCCCGGTGAGTCCCCCGTGAGCACCAAGGATGTCTTGTCTGCCTCTGTCCTGGGTGCCAGCACAGAGTGGCCACCGGGCATGGCTCAGAGGAAGCCGCAGCCACACCGTGTTCTCGTTTGGAATGTGCCATCGGGCACCAGGACCCAGTGTTTGGCACTATCCAGCGGGGCTGCTTTCCTGTGCCCAAGAGAGACAGTTTCCTACCTTCAGCTCTTTCTTCAAACAGCCCCTCTTCACGCTGACATGCAATATCAGGGCGCAGAGCCCCTTGTGCTGAGCACAACTGCTCTGATGAAACTGCCAGCACCCGCACACTAACCAAGAGCCCTACTCACTGCCCATGCAAGGGGCAGGCCAGCTCAGCCTGGGAGGAGCCCCCTGAGGAGCCTGACTGGCAGGGGTTGGTGGACAAATACCCAGGCTCCCTCCACCCTCAGTGGATAGCTCAGGCTCTGCGCTGGCTCCCTGGATAACACGCCTTTAACAAGTTCCTGCACACTCCCCATCGATCCTCCCCCTGCACCTCCATCCTTTGAGAGACAAGAGAGGAGTCGCACCTCCTTCCCCCTTAAGCCCAAGCCCTCTTAGGCTCTTTAGGACTTCACACTAGGGACAGCCCTGTTCCAGCACCAGCCAAGTGCCCTGTCTCCTGGCTGGGGAAAAGAAGATTCAAACGGACTCCGGCCTCTCCACCGTAAAACAAGAGCTGCTTTCTCATGACCACTGATAAAGAAAAGCCGCGAATGCACTTTAGCGGGTTAGAAACACGACCCAAATATAATGCAGCTTTATTTGTTATGAGTGTCAAAGGGACGTGGTGTCTTTGTGTTCTTGAAAAGAGTTCATTTTAGCCTGTGAAGATCTGTGGTTGTTTCTCCTGCAATCACGTTTAGACTGTCCCATTCAGCAATCTTTACTTTGTAGAAAATGCGAGGGTTAGCTTACCATGTGGCCTCAATTTGAATCATAATACATCTTGAGTAGACTCTTAAAAAAAAAAAAAAGCCTCTTGTTACAGAAGGCTTCCCATCTGATCTGGAGGAGCCAAAATGTTGGATTGTACGTAGGAACATTGAAACCCACGCCCGGCATCTTTCGGCCCCTTGGTTTCACTTCCCAAGCCCGGTCTCTCTCCCCTGGACCACACGGCAGGGGTGGAGGGTGGAGGGCGGAGGATGATGGCAAATTCAGAAAATACCAGCCTCAGGAAGACCCAGGGAAGTGATGTCTTTCGTACTAGTTGTCTTTTCTCTCTGAAACATATTTTATCATGGCAAATACACATAACAACATTCCCCATCATAGTAACCACTTTAAAACGTACAATCCAGTGGTCTTGAGCACGTTCACCAGGCTGCGTGTCTGCTTTACATGGTTACAAAAGACATGCAAACATTTATTGTCAAACATAGAATCGGAAAAATACAGAGAAGTCCAAAGAAGACAGTAGAAATCACCCCCACTCAGGAATAATCGGTTATTGTTTTGACTTCTTTATTTCCAATCTCTTATTTATTATCCATAATTTTTAAAATAATAAACAGGGCCCTGGCCAGTGTGGCTCAGTTCGCTGGGCATTATCCCGCAAAGAGGAAGGTCGCTGGTTTGACCCCCGGTCGGGACGCATGCCTGGGTTGCAGGTTTGGCCCACAGTCGGAGGTGCAGGTTTGGTACCCAGTTGATGGATATTTCTCTCCGTCTGTTTCTCCCTCCCTTCCCCTCTCTCTAAAAATAAGTAAATAAATGTTAAAAATAAAAATAAAAGTAAAAAATGGGGTCTTACTCTGAACTTGCAGTATAACTGACCTTTTCTTCTACCAAGAATATTATGACAGTTTCGAATTTAAAAAAATGCACCACTGGGGTTCACTTTATTGTGGTAAAATGCACACACGGTAAAATGTACGGTTTTAACTAATTTAAAGTGTGCAGCTCAGAGGCAGTAAGTGCATCCGTATTGTGCACCCCCTGGCACCCCCAGCTCGCTCGTCATCTCAAGGAGAAACCAGTGCCCATTAAACGCGAACACCGCTCCCTCTGCAACCCCCCACCAGCCCCTGGTGAGTAAGTTTTCTCTAACTTTGGAAAGCACCCTTTTCAAGTATAAAGAAGTTCTCTGTGCCGTCAGCACAGATAATTGGGAATGTGCCTTAAGCACAAAGACACGGAGGTTTTCATTCATTTTGGAAAGTTCCGCAAACAATGCAGAACCCAGCTCGGTGGGATGCTTTGGGGCAAAACAATCAATAGCTTCTTTCTCAAAGACCCTCCCCTCCCCTTCTCCTTGCCACGGGGAAAGACAAAGGGAAAAACACTCTCTCTGTTCTCTACAACCTCCTCCATCATCACTCCGAACTAATTACTGTTGGAGCTTTAACAAAAATGCAGTTTGGAAAAGGCAGAGGTAGAAAACATGTTAACAATTGTGTTGTGGGCCCTAATTATAGAGCGATGAGCATGCAGAGCAGTGTGGGACGGAGTCACTGTAATCACACAGTAATAACCTCTGCGAAGGTGTGAGCTCGCACACCCAGGACAGCAGTGGCTGGGTTGAAGGAGCCTCGGGGTACAGTGCACAGGGGATGAACAGAAGGCGTACCAAGGAGTGAAAAGACCAGGGCTTGGGCGGTGAAAGGAAAGGTTGCCTTTCCTGGAGGCAGGGAGGTGGGACAGGAAGTGACGAGGCTAGCAAGTCAGCACAGTTTGACAGATGTGAGTGCCCCCTTCTTCCATCCGACTTGTATAAGCTCCTGCGCCCTGCAAGGTGCGAGGGTTGTGGTTGTGAACAGGTCAGCACAATCTCCCGGAGAAGCCAGGAGTGCGCTGGGGACCAGCTCCATAAAGACTGGTGGACTGGCAGGAACTCAGTGCAGGCAGTAAATGCACTGTGATGGAGAGTGTCAGGAGGGACGCACCTCATCGTTCCCAAGGTGGCTTCTTGGAGGAGGTGACGTTTAAGCTGTGATATGAAAAATGAGAAGGACTTGGCTTGAAGGGAGAGAGGAAGAACATTCTGGAAGGAGGGAACCCAAGAGCAAGGGCCCTGTGCCTTCCCCAGAGGCCAGTGTGGCCAGAGAGGTGATATGAGGCCGAGGCCAGCCAGGTCACGCAGGGCAATGTCACACTGTCCATTGTCAGCTATGCTAAGAAGTTTGGATTTTACCTTCAGCTCGATGAGAAGCCCCCAAAGGGCTTTTTGCTTTTTTTTTTTCGTCAATAAATGGTTTAACAGAAAAGTTGCAGGGATTGTGCAGCGAGATCCCATTTACCCTGTCCCCTGTCCCCTGTCCCCGTTATTAATATCTTATATTAATAGGGTACCTGGACATTTGTCACAAGTGAGGACCCAACGCTGATACACTCTCATTAATTAAAGCCTGTACTTTATTCAGATTTCCTGAAAGTTTGCCCAGGGTCCTTTTTCTGTTGCAGGATTCCGTCCAAGATACTTTACTTTTACACGTCACATCCCGAGACTCCTCCTTCCTCTCGGTGGTGACAGTTTCCCAGACTCCCCTTGTTGTTGATGCAGGAGGACTGGCCAGGTATTTCGCAGACTGTCCTTCAGCGTGTCTTTTCCTGATGCTTTTTTCATGGGTTACAGGTCACTCAACTGGGATTATGGAAGGAAGTTCATGGAGGCAAAGGGCCATGCGCATCCCATCATATCAAGGGTACACGCTGTCAACAGGACTTGTTACTGTTGACTTTGACCTTGATCGCTGGCTGAGGTGGCGTTTGTCAGGCTTCTCTGCTGTAAAGTTACTCTGTTTTTCCTGTCCCCATAGCCCACCATTTAGAAGGTGTCACTGTGCGGTGCACACTTAGGGACAGGAAGCCAGCTTCGCCTCCCTGGGGGGGACTAGCTCCGTAAATTATTTGGAATTCTTCTGTCTGGGAGATTGGTCTCTTCCCCACTTATTTACCTATGCAATTCTCTGTCTCAGTCAGTGTTGTCCCATAGATACTTACTTTGTTCTTTGGGTCACATTCTGAGTCTACGTTGTTTATTTTGTTGCCCGGAGCATCCCAGCTTTGGCTGCGCAGGGCTATTTCAGTTGACTCCCGGGCCCCTTTGGCGTGACCTCCTCGTTGCGTTTCCTCAGCATTTCCTTATGTGCCGGCACTTGTATTTTCCCTGCCCTGTCCTAGCACCCAGCATTTCTCCAAGGAGCCCTACTTCCTTCCGTAACAGAATGGTGTTAGAAACCCAGGTTGGGCCCTGCGTCTTCAGAGGTTTCGAAGCACACGGGTGGCATTACTGGATTTCCATTTTAAATGTGTCCCTCTGAACGGACTGGTGAGTGGCCAGAGGAAATGGAGATACCAGTGAGGAGGGTGCTTGGTCCCGTAGGAACCCACCCACCCCCGGCCCTCAGAGTTAATACGAAGATTACTTTAAAGATGGTTGATATGATCGGGTGCAGAAAGAAGCCTTCTCAGAGCTTCCTTTATTTCACTAAAAGCCGAAACTTCTGGGAGCGAGACTACCTTCAGTTTCCGCATCTATAGGAGTTTTACGGCCGTGAAAAGATGGAAAAGGCTACCCGCACCTGCATAAACAAACATTATCACAAATTTTCTTATCTCCTGTTTGTTCCCCTAGAAACCCATTTGTTCCTCCCATAAAAGCCTCTTGTCTCCTTCCTTTCCCCAACTTCAGCCATTTAGCGAGCTACTTCTTTTGTGAGCTCCCATATGAATAAATTTTGTGGGGTTTTTCCCTTTCTGTTAATCTACCTTTTGTCAGTTTAGCTTGCATGCTCCCAGCCACTGAGACTAGGGGTTCCCCTCCCCCTCTCATCCCCTCCCCCCAGAGACAATAGCCTAAACTGCCTAAGGACACAAGGTCGCCTGAGACAAGTTCTTGTAATGGCACTGTACCCACTAGACTGTCCCTGTGCCCAGCTCTCCTCAGACCCCTGCCCAGCCCACCTCTACCCCCAACCCCTCCGATACATTCATTGCCTTTCTCCTCACTGTCCTGAATTGATTTCTGTTGCTTACAACCAGGAACCCTAACCAATAGAGTTTGACAATGTTGCCCTTGACCTCTACAGTGGACTCCCAGACGAGAGGGTCTGGGCCTGGCTCGTTTCACGGTCCCCTAGCTCTCACACAGAGCCCAGCACTTGGGCCACGCTCAGGAAATGCTTGCTGGGCTGGACGTGAGCTGTCTGATGAACAAAACAGTTGGCTGCCCAGTGGAGCACCATCCACGGGGCTACGGGGGGCACCTTGTAACCCACTTAAGAAAATAAACTGCAAGTTCTCTCCCCGCATTCATTTGCAGGGAAACAATTAGTGTGCTAATTAAAATTGAGTCTTATCTGTTCATTAAAGTAAGCCCAGCAGGACCTCCAGTTGGCAAGGTTTTGTTGGCACAGAGTTCAAGGTCTGGTAACAGGAAAAAAAAAGTCATTTTCCTTTCTCATCGAATGTTTAATAACTCAGGTGACTGCTGACTCTGGCTGGCCCTCCGATCAGTGGGTTCTCGTGAGCCAGGCTGGCAGACACGTGTCGATCAACACCCACATCCCAACTCAAGACGAGTGAGAAATTGTAGCCCTTCTCCAGGCCTGGCCTGGCTGGAGTGTGTCTTGCTCCATAAAGGAAGAGTTTGTTGCTCAAATTAATAGTATAAACAAGATTTCAGAAGGGAAGGTTTAACGTACTTAAGAAAACACACTGTTTTCAGGCAATTAGTACCATTTGTACACAATGGATGAGCTAATTGCAGATAAGCCTTATTTCTGCTTTGAAGAGCGATCCAGCAGGACCAGAGCTTGGCAGTACTTCGCCAGCAGTTCCTTAGTATAGTTAGCACCACCACATGCTCTTGAAAGGAGTAATGCAGCAGTTCACTGCAAGCAATCCCCATATCTGGACCTCTGAGTAATTCTTGGTAATTCTCACCAGGCCTTCATGTCAGCATCTACAAAATGGGGGTAATACTTATTTCACAGGGTTGTTGTGAGGAGTTAATGAGTGTGTTTATGCCCGTACATGGCAGCTAAATCCACTCTGGTCTTCTCCCAGATTTGGTCGAATGAGGAGGCAGATTCTGGGCTCAGCGGCCGATGGGGACTACTGGGCATCCTGCTGATCACTTCAGCAGCCACTGATAGGCACTTGGTATTTGCAGCAGTGACAGCCCTTTGAAATCTGCCATACCTGTGGCACACCAAACCTCCCGTGTGTGTCCTCAGGCCGTACCAGTCCCGTTTGAGCGATGTCTATTTGCTTAGCTTCTTCCGCATTGAATCTAAATCAACTTCTCCTTTTTATAGCTGCCCAAAAGGAAAGGAACAACACCTGCTTCCTTGTCTTGAAATGGGAGGGTGGAGGGTGGAAGTGGGAAGAGAGGGAGATTAGAGTTAACCACCAATAAGTAGACTGTTGCAAGACGGATCTTGGCATTCCCAGTCCTGGCATTCCGCATCAGCTGACCTAGTCTTGTGCCTCCAGCCAATTGCCTTGTGTTGGGCCAAGCTGCCTGGATCCTGGATCCAAAAGTTCTGCCTGAAGACAGATCACAAGTCTCAGACAGATGAGGATAATATGGACCTCGATCCTTCAAACCGTTAACTCCTAAAATAATCAGTACAGTACAGGCTGAGTCAGAGTGACCTGGGTTCAAATCTTGATTCCCCCACTCACCCGCTCAGTGCCCCTTTTAAGGTCCCCGTGAGATTAAATAAAATAGTGGGTGTGAAGCACTCAGCGCAGTGTCTGCCTCATAAAAAAACACTTAATATTAGTTTTTGGAGAAATAGCAACGGCCGGTCCACACCGGTCATCAGGCTGCAAGCTTTATGGCCGATGTGCCCAGGAGCCTGTCATCAGGTGAAACCTCAGCAGGACCTTCTGTCTTCTGCCTTTCTCGGCACAGTTTATACAATCAGACAAATAAAAATCAAGTTTCTCCTGGGCACCTGGCGCACAAAGTCGTTCCTACATGGACTCCGCAACATGAGACACTTTGTCTGATCAAGTGAAAGAAGGAAACTTGTCTGGCTGACTGGTTTGTTGGCCGTTTTCTGCAAGCAACTCTCACAAACAAGAAGAGGGGGAAAAATCTATATTTGAACTGGCTTCTATATAGTGCAGCCAGCCGGGATGCTGGCCAAATTTTCCGGGCTAAAAATGAAAAAGGATTCTTTTTTCTCTTGTCTGCAGGAAACAGTGTGCCTCCGGGCCCATGCATTTCATAAGGATCACGACTGCATCCCGCACTCCGTTGGTTTGGAGGAGTCTCGGTCACCATTCCAAATCTTTTTCTCGATGCTTGTTAACATTAGATTGTCTGTAAATGATTATTTAGTGTACATTTCTTGCTGAGAAGACCATTTCATAAGACAAGTGCCCCTCAGAGCCATTGGCTGGTCTGGTTTTGTCTTAAGTCTCTCCTTCCCCCCAACAGGCAGATGGTTGAGAAGGTAAGTGGTTGGAGTACTGGTGGATTCATAATTCCCCCTAAAAGCAAAATGTTGGCAACTGGTTTCTCTTTGTGGCCTTGGTCACACCTAGAATAAGAACGATTTTTTGAAAGTTAGAGATGGAAGAGTGAAAAGTCATTACTATCCACTCTCCCATTGGCCAGGGCATGTTGTGGGTGATCGAGGAATTGGTCTGCATACAAGCCTCTCTGCCCTTTCTTTGGTCGGCTCCCCCCCACCCGGCCACGTTGGAGCGGGAGTCACAACCATTGTGTGACCGAGGTATGGTTGTGCCTGGCAAAAGGCAAAAGCTTATCTGCTGAGATGTAGTATCGGGAAGTCCAGAAAACTATGTCACACTTGTTTCTCTATATGCTATGCACTCCTCCCAGTTTGTAGAGAATTTGGTAAGCAAGACCCTCTCAAAATCATGTTCCTAAAACCATTTAATGGGGCTCCTAGGCTCAGAACTCTGCTTAAGCACTGAGTTAAAGAACCTGCAAATAGTTTGTGCCCTTACAAAAATTAATACCAGGACCCCTGCCTTTAATCCATGCCATTGGAGCAAAATGATGCAAATTCAATTCCACACATCCTGCCTAAGAGCCTCTGACTGCTAGAGCTGGGTGGGTGGCGTGTGTGTGCACACGCACCTGCTTGGTAGCACGTGAGGTACAGGAACAATAAATAGAATACAGTGACTGCCCTCCAAAACTTAACCACTGGAGACCGCCGGGGTCTTTAAGATCCTCAAGGCCAAGACAACCAACAAATTCACACCACCTTCCTCTTTGGCAACCACAGAGGACCACCTTATGGAAGCACAGGTGGGATGGAGGAAAAATAACACATACTTTTGGGGACTGTTTGAGATCATCTACTCCCTCCACCTTCTCCTCTACCACTTTCCTATGTCACCGGGGTAACCAACACATCACTCAGAGCTCCCATGGGTACAGCAGCCAGGCAGCCGGAAGGTCAACGCTAATGAAAGATGCTATCTGGAAAATAAATGCCAAGCCAAGCTGACATAATTAGCCGTATTTGTGGTCCTTGAGGTTTGGCAAGCGAGGATAGGGTGGGAGGAGAGTTGGGGAAGGGGGGCATGCTCTTCCGAAGCTTCTGGAACAAAGAGAGCAATTTGGATGGCCTCCAGTTAGTGAGAGCAACTTTCCAAGTGGCTATCTAATTAGTGCCTGCCCAGCTTCCAAGAGATGGCTGCACATAGCAAATAAACAGGGACGCTGGCTGCCCCTTAGCTCCAGCCCATGGACTCTCAGGATGTCAAAAGCTTCAGATTCATCCTTCATTGCCACTATTCCAATGCTAGAGGGTGTTTTTCCCCCAAAAAAGTGCCATTTGCATCACAGCTTAATAATGTTGTTGACATCCCAAATACCCCCAGAGCCACTTAAGAATAGTCGTTAGTTCTCTGAAGTGGATGGGGAAACGAGAAACATATATGTGGTAACAAATGTCCTTTCTATCTAGTTTTTCACTTCCCAGTGAGCCAAATTTACTTTTGCATAATCTTCAGCACCGAGATTAACCTGAACTAGTCTTGATTTTCTCACCTGTAAACGAGGGTTAATAATGCACAAGTCCTGAAGGACGGTTGTCGGAATCTAGGACAAGGGTTTAGCATGGTAGAGGCTCAAGAAATGGTATGTGATGATGGAGACAGTAACAATGACAAGGATGATGCTTCTGCTGAGGATAATGAAGATGATGATGGTGATGTGGATAATAAATGTACTTCCCTCTCAGTGGTTTGTTTCCAAGAGCAGGGAGAACTCAACAATGTAACACAAAGAGGGGCTGTTGGTTGATGAGCTCATGCCCTGGTGTCCATGGTACAATGAGGCATAATCATGATAATTACCACGTGCAGAGAATATGTTTTCAAAGCACTTTCACATGTGTTACCTTATTTGCACCATTCTACTGCTCTGTGAAGCTACTCTCATTTCCTGAAGTTGGCAGTTGAAAATAAAATGAGAATCAAAACATTAAGGATCTTGCTGAAGCTCCCATAACTGGTAAGAAAAATAACTAGATCCTGAATTGAGCCATGAGACCACAAATCTGATGTTCTTCCTGTGGCACAAATGTTGCCTTCCAAGCATTCCAGGGAATGTGGGAAGAAGCTGCAGATGCTGGCTGAGGTGGTCGCAGCACATGCAACTTATCCAAAGGGAGCTGGGAGACCGAGACCTGAGACAGAAAGAGCGGACCTCAATGGCCAGCGACATCAAACACCCACTGCTTCAGCCTACAGGAGAGATGGGATGTTGATGTGAACTCAGTGCAAAGCCAGAATTCTACAATGCATTTAAAGAAGTTGTTTTTGTTACCCTAGCTGCATAACAAGCTAATCTGAAAGTTAGTGGCTCGAGATAACAGCCATTTTGTTCTCTCTTACAATTCTGGAAGTTGAGAGGCCATGGCTAGCTCCTCTGCTCTGTGCAATGTCAAGTGAGCTGCAGTTGTCTGGCGGGGAACTAAGCAGCAATGTCAAAAATGGCTCACCCCATGCCTGGCTGAGCTCTCAGCTGGAGAGCCTCGGTTCTCCTCCACATGGCGTCTCCACGTAACATCTCCACGTGACTTGGGCTTCTCACAGCTGGGCAACTGGGTTCTGAAAGGGAAGATCTCAAGGGTGAGCACTACTAAGAGAGGAAAGAAAAGCTTCCAGTGCTCTTAAAACTCAAAATTCCCAGAACATTATGTCTACTATATTCTATGGATCAGACGGGTCACAGGGTCAGCCCACATTTAAAGAGAAAGGCAATAGGCTCCGTCTAATGTGAGAAGAGGCATGTGTATGGGGTGGGGGGAGAGTGGAGGGAGGAATTGATGATGGCCGTCTTTGAGACTAGAAGCTGAGCTGTATCATTTTCAAGCATGAATTACACTGAACTTGGGTTTATATAGTATTATCTTGTTATAGTAACAAAACCAATAATAGCTGCAACATATTAAGTGGATGCTATGCCCAGGTGATTTACATACCTATTCTCATCATAGATAGGGATTACAGAGATCAAGGATTTGTCCAAGGCATCACACCTAGACACAAGAAAAAGGGGCATCTCTGCCTGGATGTCCTTTCTAGAAGACAGAAAAGTTCTCCTGGCAACCTCCTTCCTTCCCCAGCAGATTTTCTCTTGGTCTTTCTTGGCCAAGATTGCATTGTATATCTATTTCTAAGCAAGTCACTAGTGAGAGGCCTGGTGTTATTATGAATGGGTACTTAACATATCCCACATCCTCTAACACCCACCCATCCCCCTTCGTTGATAATATCCCACAATGGGGTGTTAGAAAGATAAGGCACCCAGCTTGGTTTTTTGAGGCCAGAACAACCCTGATACCAAAACTTGACAAGAATAGTAAAAAAGATTTTTTAAACCACCCTCATACCTATGAGCATGAATGCAACATTTCTAAATAAAATTTTGTCAAATGGAATCTAGCAGTGTATCTAAAATCACAACACACCATGACTAAGTAGACTTTATCCCTAGAATGTAAAGATAATAATAATAGCTGACCTTCCTCAAGGGTTCACTACGTGCCAGGCACAGTTCTAACTTCCTTTTTAATATTTAGAACTAATGAGAATATACTCTTATGTTCTCAATTTTGAAAATGAGGAAATTGAAATACAGAGAAGAGATATTAAGTAACTTGCCCTTGAACTCAGCTAGGTACTTCCACATCAGAAAATCTATCAAGTAATTTATCACAGTAACAGTTTAAGAAGAGTAATCATGTTCTCATCCCAACAGATGCAGAAAATCATCTGAAAAAATTTAAAACTCACTTATGATTTTTTTAAAAAATTATAGTTCTTACCTCTGAGAGTCTACTCCTTTGGTTTTAAAAGCAATAAAAACACTAGCAAAAAAAATTATCCAACTCAACTTTTTCAGAACTGTAAAGTAACCAAAGGCTAATGATCCAATAATAATCCAATGGTTATTTATTCAAGAAAAAGAGCTGAATCTTGGAAAGATCAGTGAGGTTCATGTCATTTTAACTTTCTCTATTTCCATTCTTTAATTTCTAGCTCAATGACCTTGGAAATCAGCAGCCACAGACCACTAGTAGCTATGTAAACCAGTCACTAGAAGGGCCAGTATGGGCTGGGGCTCCTCATAAAGTTCTATCCCAAGAGAAGTGTCACTGTTTGACTTGTCTTGAAGCTCCCTGAAAAAGCCCTATTTGCAAGACATATCATTATTTGACCTGACTCAGGGCCTGCTCAGTGGATAAAGCCCTGAACCAGAACATTTACAAAACAAAACAAAACAAAAAAGAGTAGCAATTTTTTAAAGATACATTATTTATTTATTTTTTAGAGAGAGGGGAAGGGAGGGAGAAGGAAAAGGAGAGAAACAATGTGTGGCTGCCTCTCATACATCCCCTACTGGGGAACTGACCTACAACCCAGGCATGTACCCTGGCTGGGAATTGAACCAACAACCTTTTGGTTTGCAGGCCAGCACTCAATCCACTGAGCTACACCAGCCAGGGCGAGAGTGGCAATTTTAGTTTTTAATATCACAGCTGCCTAAGGTGGTGACACTAACTGAAGCAAATAAGAACCTGGCCAAAAAATATTAAAATAAAAATCTGAGGAATGGGATACCCATAAGGGGCTTTGAAAACCTAACATATTCCTGAGAATCTAGAATACCACACACATGCCCGTCTGTGCACATGCCCAGAAAAAAAAAGAGAGAGAGAGAGAAGGTCCTAATCTCTCACCTCTGGATGATCTTGAGACCCTGAATAAGCAGAAAGTGAAGGCTAAAGCAGAGTTGCAAACTGCTAGAACACTGAAGGCCCACCCACAAAGAGTCCTTTGGCCAATGGCAGAAGGTTTATTGTTTCAAGGCATTTAAGATAATCTCTGTCCAATCATTAGCTGACCGATAAGCTAAATAAGCAGAGACTTCAGTGGCTACACATAACAGCAAACAAATTTTACATAATCAGTCCAAAAAGTCACTAAACAAACAAACAAATGAGAGGGTGGGAATAGCAACAACAATAAACTCTGGGGAGAAGGAGAAATCTGATTTCCAGAGTTCCACATTATGTTATTTAAAATGTTTAATATTCAAAAAATTTTTCAAGACATGCAAAGAAACAGGAAAGTATGACCCATACACGGAGGGGAAAAATCAATAAAAACTGTCCCTAAAGATACCTAGATGTTGGACTTACTTGAACAAGCATTTAAATCAGCTATTATAAATATGTCCAAAGAATTAAAGGAAAGTGTGAGAACAAGGTATCATGAAATACAAAATATCAAAAGGGATATAAATTACAAAAAAAAAAATAGGTAATAAGGGGTTGAAAATTATAACTTAAAAAAAAATTTACCAGAAGGGCTCAGTACCAGATTTGTATTTGTATTTGTACCAGACATAAGGAAGGACCGGCAAACTTGTTGATAGGTCAATTGAAAAGATTCTGTCTGTGAAACAGACATCAAAAAGACTGAAGATAATGAACAAGGTGTCAGAGATCTATGGGACACCATCAATCATACAAACATATGAGTAATGGAAGCCCCAGAAAAGGAGGAGAGATAAAAGAGAAAAAAGAATATTTAAAAGACACCTAAATACTTAAATATTTAAAGATTATTTAAGTAAATAATGACAGAAAACTTCTCAAATTTGTTTTTTAAAAAGTTATCTACACATCTAAGAAGCCTATAAACTCCAAATATGTTAAACACAAAGAGATCCACACCTATAGATATCATACTCAAACTTTAAAAAGGCAAAGAGAGAATCTTGAAGGCAATAAGAGAGAAGCAACTATTTACATCAAGGGGATCCTCAATAAGATCAACAGCTGATTTCTCATCAGAAACCATACAGGCCACAAAGTAGTGAGGTGACATAGTTAAAATGCAGGCAGAAAAAGACTGTCAACCAAGAATTCTACATTCAGGAAAACTATCCTTCAAAAATGAAGGAACGTTAAAACATCTCCAGATGAATTAAAACAGAATTTGTTACTAGCAGACTAAAGAGATACTAAAGAGAGTCATTCAGGCTGAAATAAAAGGACACTAGACAGTAACTCGAATCCATGTGAAGAAACAAAGAAGACTAGTAAAATTAACTGCGCAAGTAAACATAAAAAATAGTATAAATGTATTCTTGGTAAAAGTCTCTGATTTAAAAATCAGCTACATAAAGCAATAGTTATAAACTGTGTTGAAGAGATTATAATGTATAAAGATGTGATCTGCATGACAATAACAGCACAAAGGAGAGAGGAGAGAATGGACATCTTGAAGCCAAGTTTTTGCACACTGTCTTAATTAAGTTGTTACTAACCTGAACTGTATTGTCTTCATGTAAGACGTTAGTTGTAACACCCACGGAAACTACTGAGAAAATAACTTTTAAGTTATACAATAAAAGACTGTTTCCCTTGCCTGAGGAGATATGTCAGAAAAATTATTGCTACCAGCCATGTCTGAGATTTTACTGCCTATGTTTTCTTCTAGGAATTTCATGGTTTGGGGTCTAACATTTAAGTCTTTA
This sequence comes from Desmodus rotundus, assembly GCF_022682495.2. NCBI lineage: Eukaryota > Metazoa > Chordata > Mammalia > Chiroptera > Phyllostomidae > Desmodus > Desmodus rotundus. Next base: position 10,564,682 of record NC_071389.1, read on the forward strand.
ATCCACTTTGAGTTTATTCTTATGTGTGGCATAGGAAGGTGGTCTGTTTTTATTTTTCTGCATGTATCTATCCAATTTTCCCAACACCATTTATTGAATAGACGATCTTTTGTCCATTGTACGTGCTTGCTTCCTCTGTCAAATATTAATTGACTATAAAGGAATGGGTTTGTTTCTGGGCTCTCTATTCTGTTCCATTGACCTATATGTCTGTTTTTGTGCCAGTACCATGCTGTTTGCATTACTATGGCCTTATAGTATAGCTTGATATTAGGTAGCATGATTCCTGCAACTTTGTTCTTTTTTCTTAAGATTGCTGTTGCTATTCAGGGCTTTTTGTGGTTCCATGTGGATTTTTGAAATATTTGGTCTAGTTCTGTGAAAAACATCCTTGGTATCTTGATAGGATTGATGTAAAAATGAAGAAAATTTTACCCTTTCTGACAGCATGGATAGACCTGGAGAACACCATGCTAAGTGAAATAAACCAGTCAGAGAAAGACAAATACCATATGACTTCACTCGTATGTGGAATCTAATGAACAAATTGAACTAAGAAGCCAAATAGAGACAGACTCATAGAGAGCAGGTTGACAGTTCTGAGGGGAGTGGTTACAGGGTGGAGGGATGGAGCAAAAAGGAAAAAGGACTCATGGACACGGACAACAGGGTGGTGATTGTGGGGGTGAGGGAGCAGGGGATAAGGGGGATAAATGGCAATGGAAAATACAATAAAAATAATTTTTAAAACATATTTATTTAAAAAAAGAACTTAAAATAGAAAATTGCACAATGCATTCCACATGGTGAGGGTAAATAACATTTCAGATATGTGTGTGTATATATTTGTATTTTTGTCCTTGACCATTAAATAAAATGCTTTTTTCCTTTAAAAAATATACAATAAAAGAAACAACAAAGGATTGAAAATGATACACTACAAAATATCTATTTAACACAAAAGAGGGCATTAATGGATAAATAGAAAAACAAAAAAGACATAAGACATATGAAAACAAATAGTAAAGTGAGACCTATAGGTCCTATCTTACCAGTAATTACATGAAGCATAGATAAACTAAATGTGCCCCTCAAAAGGGAGAAATTGTCTAAATGAATTTTTAAATGATCCAAGTATATATTGTCCACAAGAGACACACTGTTGATTCAAAAACACAAATGAAATTTAAAAAACATCCCATTTACAAAACATCAGAAAGAATAAGCACTTAGGAATAAATAACACAAAAGAAGTACAAGACGTGTGTACTGAAAACTAGGAAGCGTTGAAAGAATTAATGAAGACTTAAATCAATGGAGAGATATCCCATGTTCATGGATTAGAAGAGTTATTGTGAAGATGCCAGTACTTCCCAAATTGATCTGCAGTTGAGTTACCTCTATCGAAATTCCAGCTGCCTTTTTATGGAAATTGACAAACGGGTCCTAAAATGTACATGCAATACAAAATAGCATTTAAATAGCAAACGCAATCATGATGAGGAACAAAGCTGGAAGACACACGCATTCCAGTTTCCACACTCACCACGAAGCTACAGTGATCAAGACAGTGGGGTACTGTCATAAGGACAGACGTACACATGGAACAGAATGGAGGGTCCAGAAGTACAAATCTGTAGTTAAAGTATTTTCTCTGAAGATGTCATTATAATTCAGTGTGGACAAGTAGTCTTTCCAACAAGGGGTACGGGGATAACTGGGTACCCAAATGCAAAAGAATGGATTTGGACTCACACATATGCAAAATTAACTCACACTGATCAAAGGCCTAAACAGAAAAGCTAGAACTATGCAACGCAGAAGGTAACAGGTGTAAAACCTTATGACCTTGAATTAGGCCATGGTTTCTTAGATATTTTACCTAAAGCACAAGAAAAATAAATAAAACCAGACTTCGTCGAAATTAAAGCTCTTATGCATCGCAAGGTACCAAGCAAGTGAAAAGATAACCCACAGAATAGGAAACAATATTGGTAAATCAAATGTCTGATAAGAGACTTACTTCCAGATTATAACAACTCTTACTACTCAACAATGAAGAGACAAGTAACCAAATTTTTAAAATCAGGCAAAGGAGGTAAAGAGACATTTCTCCAAAGAAGATATACATGCGGCCAATAAGAAAATGAAAAGACCCTCAGCATCATTAGCCATTAGGGAAATGTAAATCGAAGCTATGAGATGCCTCTTCACAACCGCTAGGAGAGCTATACATTTTTTAAAAGACAGTAACAAGTGTTAGTAAGGATGTAGAGAAAGTGGAGCCCTAATACACTGCTGGTGGGAATGTAAAATGGTGCAGCCATTTGGGAAAACAGTTCAGCAATTCCTCAAAAAGTTCACATAAGTTACCATATATCCCAGAATTCCACTGAGGTATACACCCAAGATTATAGAAAACAAACATTAACCAAAAAAAAAAACCTTGCATACAAATGTTCATGGCAGCATTATTCACAATAGCTGAAAAGTGGAAACAGCCTAAATGTCCATCAATAGGTGAATGAATAGACAAAATGCGATGGGTCCGTCCAATGCATATTTTTCAGCAGTAGAAAAGAATGAAGCACTACCTGCCACACACTACAACATGGACAGACCTTGAAACCATTATGGTAAGTGAAAGGAGCCAATCACAATAGACTACACATATAATATGATTCCATCTCTATAAAGTGTCCAGAAAATAGGCGCCTCCATAGAGAGAGAAAGATTAGTAGTTGCCAGGGATTGGAGAGGAGGGACGAATGGGATTTCTTTGGGGAGTAACGAAAACATTCTAAGATTAGATAATGGTGGTGGTTGTACAACTCTGTGAATATAATAAAACCCCACTGAATTGTACTCTTTAAAATGGCAGATTTTAAGTATGTGAATTTTATCTCAATAAAGCTGTTATTTAAAAAATAGTAAACTAGAAATACAGGAAACTTCCTTAACTTGATAAAATGTGTCTACCTTCATTTTATGATGTTTAACCTAAAGTAAATATCATATGTAATGGCAAGACTGTAAAAATATTACGATTAAAGTCAAAGATAAAATAAGCATGGCTGCTATGACATTTTATACAGCATTGTACTAGAGACCTAGCGAGCAATATAAAATAAGAAAAAATCAGATAAGGAATAGAAAGAAAGGAAGGAGGGGAGGGAGAAAAAGGAGAGGAGGAAGGAGTGAGGGAGGGAGGAAGGAAGAAAAAAAGGAAGGAAGGAATTGTTAGTGGATGGTATAATCGTTTACATAGAAAATCCAAGATAATCTACAGCCAAGTAGAGCTAGCAAGATAGCAGAAATTTCGAGATTCAAAATTCAATAGTGTTCCTATATGCCTGCAATAATCAATTACAAAATATAACTGAAAGAAAGTTTCCAATCATAAAAGCAAGAAAAACTATGCTACTTGAGAATAAATCTAGCAAAAGATGTGAGAGACCTTTATGGAGAAAATTATAAAAAGTTACTGAAGGACATAAGAGAAGACCCAAAAAGATGGAGAAATATAACATGTTCATGCATCGGAAGATTCAACATTACACAGATGTCAGTTCCCCCCAAAATTAATCTATAAATTCATTGCCATTCCAATCCAGATCCCAATGGAGCCTTTCATAGGGCTGACAAACTGAGCCCAACATTAATCTGATATAGTTAAGGGCAAAGAAGAGCCAAGATAAAAGAACATGGGGAAGGAAGTTTCCCAAGTAGATATAAAGACTCACCATAAAGCCTTGTGAAGTTAAAATAATGGGAGAGGCATGCAAGAGAGACACATCCGTCAGCGGAACAGACCGGAGAGCTCAGAGGCCGTCACGTGTTTGTGAGGACTTGCTGTAAGTCAGAGGCGCTGTGCGCCTCAGCCAGGAGACAGTGATTGTTCAACAAACGGCGTCGGACCACTGGTACTGCTATGGGGGACATTGGCTTTTTTTCAATCCTCACCCAAGATATGTTCATTGACTCTAGAGAGAGTGGAAGGGAGGGAGAGAGAAGCATCGACGTGAGAGAGAGACATCAATCAGTTGCCTCCTTTACATGGCCCACCCGGGAATCGAACCCTCAACCTAGGTGTGTGCCCTTACCAGGAATCAAACCCACAACATTCTGGTGCCCAGGACAATGCTCTAACCAACTGAGCTGTTCTTAACTGGATGCTTACCTCGCACCACACCTAAAAATAAATTCCAGATGGATTAAACACAAAACTTTGAAACTAGTGTGAGGAAATATCATTGAATACCTTCACGATATGGAGTTAGGCGAAGGTTTCCTAAACACGTAACAAAAGATATAAATATAGTGAATAAATTCATTCGACTACATCAAGTACTCGCATTATTGTATGCTAAAACCACCCTGAAACAAATTCAACGTATAATCAACACAGTTGGAGAAGATTGTTCCAACAGTACAAAAACATATTTGAAATACACAACGCTCCTACACCTCAGAAAGAAAAAGACCTACAACCTGATCAAAAAACTGAATGAAGGAAATACAAAGGAGAGCTCAAATGGCTGACAAGTGTCTGTTAAATATATCTTAGATATTTAGTAGTGAGCAACTTCACTAGTAATCTGAGAAATACATTTCAAACAAAAAAAAATTGAATTCTGTTGTATACAGATCCTATTAGCGCCCCCTCTACCATGTGGCCCCGCCATCCCTGTCCAGGCAGGCGCCCTCCCGCTGATGGGGTGGAGACTGCACCTGCCCATTCTGTAACCCAGCACCTCTACCGCTAGGTATGTATCTAGAGAAATCCAGGCACAGCACTGACTGCAACTGAAAAGCAAAGGGAACATCAATGTTCCTCAAAAGGAGAGCATGTTTCGATGTGTTGTGTACATGTGATGGACTATTGCAATGAACGAACGGGGCCTATGAGAGTCAGCGTCGGTAGAGCTGGCGCAGGAGGGATTGGGTGAATAAACCAAACTGCAGGTTAAATACAATGCATCTTTTGTACAAAATGTGTAAGCACGCACGAGGTACTCCGTAGGGCTTTAAGTACAAGCGCATATAGTAAAAATGTAAAATCATGAACAGAAAGGAATAAAGCAAATTCAAATCATGATGGCCCCCGAGCAATGAGGAAGGAGAATTGGGACCAGGAAGGAGACAGAGGAACTTCAGCTTTATTAGCCATTTTTGAATTTTCTTATTTCACAAAAGGATGTAAATCAAGCAGGATAAAGGTTAACGTTCATGAATCCCGAGAGACAGGTGAATGGGACTCTCTTTCTTCCCTCCTCCATCCCTCCTCCGTCCCTCCTCCCTTCCTTCTGTCTTTTCTTTCTAATAATAAATAAATAATACTGGCTTCCCTTTCCTTGAGGTCCAGGAGGAGCATGAAAAGCTAAAACTAATCTATTGTTTTTCTGAACTGCTTATCATATTCATATATATCTCATATATATATATATATAAATATATTATATATATATTTATCTTCAGGTGAGGATGATTAAACTCCAAAAAGCCTTCAGTGGGAGGTAATATCGTCATGCAGTTTTGATGAATAAACAGAAGTTGCCCTCCGTGGACCAGGGAGAAAGGTGGAGGGCAGGCATTCCAGTCAAGGAGAAGAGCGTGTGATACAGCTCAGAGACCTAAAAGCAGCTCAGAGTGTGCTTAGTCAGGAATGGTACGCAAAATGAGCAAGGAGATGAGGGAGGGGAAGCAGGAGGCATTTCCAGGGCTAGATCGTGGAGGGACTGGTGAGCCAGGCTGAGGATCTCAGACCTAATCTCGTGGGCAGTGGGGACTCAGAGTTAAAGTGTCCAGAAAGGCTTCTGCCGGCCATGCACCAAAGCTAAAAACAAATTCCACCCCACTTGGAATGGGTTAAGATGGGTCCGCCATTCTGGTGGAAGGACCTTCCCTCCCTTACTCTCTCTCTTCTTAAAAGGCCAGTTTGAGAAACCATATCAGAGGGAGGTACCCCAGACCACTTGGTGCCAAGTGACCGATATGGGGGCCAGCAGCTCGCAAGAGTTACCCAGAAACAACACCGGGGTCCAGTGACTAGAGACCACAGTGTCCGGGGGTGCTGCAAGCCCACTACCAAGTGGGTAGCTGAGTTTGGGTGCAGACCCTGACTGGGAAGAGTCGGGGGGGTTCGGTCCTCTGTCACCAGGGTCACTTTGGCTCATTCTACTCGTCACACTACAAGCAGCAAAGGGACATGGCCAGGCTCAGATTGTTAAAGCCTCTCATCAAGTAAAAGAAGGATTGGGGGTGGGGGCAGGGCCACACTATGACTTTCATGGGTCCCATCCTCCATAAAAATTTAAAAATAATAATTTAAAGAATTTTAAAGTTCTCTTTTACCACTGCATTGTTGGTATAAAAGCAAATATATTAATATTATGTATTAAAACATTGTTGCTGACCTAAAAGTTTATGTTTTCTTCTGATTTTTAAATAAACTAAAATATCTTCATGGGTCCCCTAAAAGGACTATGGACCCTAGGCACTGTGCCTGCTGTGCCCGATGGAGAAGTCAGCCCTGGAGACGAGACACAGGGCGACCATACAGGAGACATCACAACAGTCACTGGGATGGGTCCTGGGGCGGTCGCCATGGCAATGGAGAGAGGGTGGGGAGCCAGGACTGCAGTGAACACAGACAGTCATCGTGGCAGGACAAGGATGGAGGGGAGGAGGGGAGGACCCCCTGCCTCCCCATGCTCTCCTCTCTGCCTCCCACACTTCACGCAACATAAACGAAGGCAGAGAGAAGGAAGTTTGATGGAGCCATTTGCAGCCTAAATGGAGCTCCTTTCTCACCCCTCCAATGGGACCACCCCCTAGGGAAGTGGGCATCAGAACAGTTAGTATTTAGGAACTTGCTCTGTTCCAAGCACATGCCTCCACCAAATGAGTTCCCAGCAGGGCCCCCCATGCCAGAGAGGGGACACAGGCATTCTGGAGCTCGAGGCAGGAGCCAATTCCCAATAAGGATGTTCCTTACAGCTTCATCCATCAGTGGGCAGGCTGCCCAGCTGGCACCGATGCCCTGATGGAGCCCATGCCTCAAGCAGACAGGGGTCCAGTCTGGACCGCTGGCTACTGTCAGCGTGTTGCTTCCTCACTGAGCTGAGCCAGCAGCTGGGGAGAGAGAGAAATGGATCCCAATTAAGGGCTGCCTCAAGCAGCGGCCTGATGTCAGCGGGTCTTTCCGGCTCCCTCCACACACACACACACACATACACACACACTCCTTTCTCTTATTCTTTCTTAGAAAGCTGGATCAGCATCCACTGTCTCACATTCTACCCAGAACCCTGAGCTCAGCTGCCTACGCAGCAGAGAGAACACAGCGATATGGGCTTCCTGTATCCCCATTCTACACACTAACACCATACCCTCCACATCCTGGTGTGACTCTCTTAAATCTGACCTGCTGTCCCCACAGCAGAGGCCAGGCACTTTGCCAGGGGACAGTTGGACGCCTCTTATTGATCGCAGCCCAAGTCTGAAACAAACAACCCCAGCTAGTCTCAAACGTCAGCATACACGGGCATCACCCGGAGAACCTATGACAACAGCTTGTGAGGCCCCACCATCAGAGTTTGTGACTCCGGGGACTGCAGCCAAGCCTGGGAACCTGCATTCCCAGTCAGTCTCCAGGTGAGTGCTGCTGTGGGTTTGGGGCCCACCCTTGGAGAACCACTGCCTTACACATCTCCCCATCTTCTCTTGTCCTGACTCTGACCTTCCTGACTGTCCTTCAAATCCTTTCATTTCTGCCATGTCTTCCATTTCTCCTAACTCTTAACGCCCCGCCCCCGCCCCAAGACTGGGTTAAAGGCCAGCAGGAGTCTGAGCTTTGACTGTCTTGTTCCTCTCTTGTCGAGGAGGAAGCTCCCTGCCCCGGCAGATTTCCCTCTCACTAGCCAGAATTATTGGACAGGCAGGGAGGTTCTTCTGTCCAGGGAGAAAGGCAACGATCGCTGCGGGGCAAACAACCACGACCGTGCACCAGCGCCTCCTTCACAATTAAATGCCTTGTGGATTCTGGGAGCCTCTGAATGGCCAACACATTCAAACCCACTGGACTGTAAGACCACTGGTCCACATCCTATTCCCCTTGCTATTCTCAGTGCCTAACACAGCAAATCCATTTGCTCCACACACATCTATTCTCTCCCAAGTGCCTGCTGCATTATCACTCGCTGGAGCAGGCACTGGGCCTGCAGGACCTGGAGGAAGGAGCGCGGGCTTTGGAGCAGACCAAGGGTGTTCGAACCCCGCCGTTTTCAGGCCGTGTAAGCCATGTGACCCCAGGCAAGTCACGTCACCTCTCTGCGCCTCACTTTGGTCATTGCAGAGTGGTGAGGAAGACTTAATAAAGAGAACACATAACAAGCACGGGACGCATAGTCACCCGGCCAATGAGAACTGATGATAATGCCGTGAAGACAGCTTGAAGAAGGCGCTGAGTGGGGGGTGGTGACTCTGTCTACGTGCTCATCAGCAGCTTCCTCCTGTGGCATCCCAGCAAATGAGTCAGACCTCACTGCTAAGGAGGGAGGACCACAGGAGAAATCCCTTTTCAGAGCTCCGACTCCTTCAGAAGGCCACCGTCAAACTATTTAGAAAAAACAAGAATGGTAACAATGGCTACCACTTACTGAATGACTCCTGTGCACCTAGAATTATGCCAAAGCTTTATAAATGTTAACTCTTTAATCCTCATCGAAATAAGCACAGAAAGACATTAACTCCATTTTTCAGTTGAAAAAACCAAGGTACAGGGAGGTTGTAGACTTGAACCCCAGATTTCACCACTGGAAACACTGCCTCCCTAGAACTGATTAAAAGCATCTTTCCTGCTCATGGTCTGTACATGGCAAGGCCATTTGCTCACCTGGAGGCTATCCAGATGAGACTGGATTTGGGAATATTCCTACCAAAAGCATGGTCACACCCCTGCGCCCCGCACCCAGCCCCTCAGAGGAAGGAAATAGCCCATTCTGTACTTCCAGGCCGCTGTTGGCAGAATGGCATGGGCCCAAGTGATGCTGGTGGTACCCTGGGCAGTATTGCTTCTTTGTTGTTGTTGTTGTGTTCTGCATCCCCAGGCCAGGCTGCAGCACCCTCCATCCCTTCCCAGCACCTTGCTATGCCAGGCCCTAGTCTGGGTACCGCGCACATGCAAAGATGTACCAGACTCAACCTGTCAGCCCCAGAAGGGATCAAGACCTGGAGGAGGGTGCAGAAATGCCAATCAAGAGAAATGTTTGCAAGACTGGCTGCAGAGGCCCAGAAGGAGGCCTCTGACCCAGCCTTGGGAAAGGGGTGGTCAGGGAAGGCTTCAGGGAGACGCTGCGCTCTGATGCATGGACAGAGACCAGCAGGTGAAGCATTCGGGAGATGATGACATAGCAGCAAACACTGTGGCAAACACTGTTCTATACTCTTTAGTGACGTTGACTCAGCAGGACTCAAAAGTAACCCAATACCCACTGTCCCCATTTTACAGAGAGGAAACTGAGGCACAGAGGCTAAAAACGTGCCTGAGATTTTAGCAACCATAGATGGGGGAGCCAGCACCTGGCTCCTGCTTCTGGGCTCTGCACCACTACACGGTGCTGAACGGCACAGCAGGCAGCATGTGCAGAGGGCCAAGTGCCTGACAGTAGGACCCAGCCAGGGACAGCTGACTGTGGTGAGGCAGAGACCAGCAGAGTGAGCGTTTGTTCATGGGGACAACTCTTGGGCAGGCGGCAGCCGTCCAATCATGCAGCTGACGTGAAAACACGGTCAACCTCTCTCCACATCCCGGATGATTGACAGCTGGGTCTGTAGAGCCATTCCCCAAAGACCTAACCCTCATCCCAGCCCCAGCCTTAGCCCTATCCCCAGCCTCTGTGAAACTTTCTCCAGCTAATTAGGAGAGTAGAGACCATCAAACCCACTAAGCAGGATTCCAAAAGAATCCTACAGTCCTAGAATCTCTCAGTCCTCCCTCACTACCCTGCCCCTGCCTGACCTGGTGTCCAGAAGGCATTTGCCCAATTAATGGATGCCCTTTATAGGATCTTTGAATATCTGTCCTCAAATTGCATCTGGCTGACTGGCTGAACAGACTTGCTCAGCAGATTAATTAAGGAACAACTGTTCCCCTTGCAGGAGGGTGAACCACAAAACTCTCCAAACAGCACACTCCTCTGCAATGCCAGTGCAATACAGAAACAGTCTATTTTTAAATCAATCCACAAATGTTTGTTCTATTGACTTTGTTGATTTGTTTATATGTACCCGGTCTTATTCCACCAAAAAAAAAGAAGGCTTGAGGCAATTTTCAAAATACATGTAACCAGATATAGTAAATCGATGTGGAGTCAGGACAAACAAAAGGCAAGAGTAGGAAATAAAATAAAACAGGGAGTTTTAATTAAGTTATAAAATGTCCTGTTCTGCACAGTTTGCTTGAGTTGGTTGCTTCCTGGGTTTGAGCTTCCTAGTGGCCAAAGCAAGAAAGACAAGTCAATTTATTAAGCAGATCCCAGGGCTCATGAAGGAAAACAAAATGGTTGCTCAAAAGAAGAGGGCGAGGAGATGGAGGAGGAAGAGGAGGAGGAGGAGGAGGAGAGTGAGGTGGAAGAGGAGGAGGAGCTGCAGCGACAGTGTTCCTGGTCCTGATACGTATTTATCAAGCAGGCATTGGATTTGGCCAAGGTTTGGGGGGGTACAGACTCCATCTGACACAATCTCAGCATCATCCCCACACAGTGCACTCAGCTGGATAAAGACCATCCAGAGATCAAGTCCTGATGCTGCCGGAGAAGGCTGATCCAGGCTGGCCCTGCCCCGGGCCACCCTTTCTGAGTGGGTAGGACCAGCAGAGAGGATGGGTGGACATCATCCTCTGGTAAACCTACAAACCCAGCCCCAGAGCATCTCTTTCCCCTTGAGCTCCAATCGGGTCACACCTGAGTCAAATTAGGGCTCAAAAAATTCAATCTTAGTTGAGTCTCCATCATCAGCCAGTGATCCTCCTGGGTACCCTCCCCTGACAGCAAGGCTGGCTGTCCTTGAGCATGGATAGACCATGAGTGGTCCCCACAGCCCAGACAGGCCACCTCCCTGACCAATGCTATATCTTCTCCTGAGACCCTGCGAGTTATTACTTTTAAGGTAAGAAGGAGGGGGCTACACCCCTTTGAAGCCCTCCTAGCTGCCAGGCATGGTGCAAAACATCTATCTTGCCTAATTCTCCCTCTGTGAGGTTCTCATTTCCAGCTGCAACATCTCTTTGAGCCCAGACTCTTCCAGAAGTTATTAGGTCCTTGGGTGTCTCAAGGACACCTCAAACTCAATGTTTTCGAGATGGCCCTCATAGTGGTGTCCTCCATCTCCTTATCCAAGCCTCTTCCTGGGTTTTCTGTCTCCAGGAATGACACCACCATCCAACTGCCCAGGCCAGAGCCTGACGAGTCACATTGTCCCTCTCCCCCAGCCTCACACCCATTGGGAATCCACCCCCACGTGCTGCCAATTTCACCTCGTCAATAACTCTTGAAGCCCTTGCTGCTCTGTGCTCCATCTTCGCTTCCCTCCCTTGACTGGCCCCCTCCTCTTGTGTGGATGACTTCAAGAATGTCCCATTTCAGCTACTCACTTCCAGTCCCTCTAGCACACCCGTCACTCTGCAACCAGACCAGTCTTGTCAACAACACACAACACGCATCAGGTCATGCCAATCCCATGTAGAACCCCTCCCTGGCTTCCTCTTGCTCTGGATGGAGACCCCAGTCCTCAGGGTAGAACAACCAAGAGAACAAACTTTGGTTCTGCCCACCACCCACCCCTCCAGCTGCCCCTCAGATCCCACCCCTACCTAGCTCTTCTTCACCCTCATGGACCACCTTTTCTTTTCTCCATGTGGCTGAGCTGTCCCCTTTGTCCAGAATGTTCTTTACACCACTCTTTCCACCAAATCTTGTTTATCTTCCTGATGTCCCAGCCATCACCTACTCCGGGGAGCCTTCGCTGACCTCCCTCACTGGTAAAGTCCTGCTCAAGCTTTCCTAATGCCCCTCTCTCCCCCTTGAGACCGTGTCCTGGTTGGGAGAATGGAAGCCCAGCAGGCTGGCCTCAGAGTCTGCACTTGCAGCTCTTGATACTATTTGCTGAATACCTTTGACTGAATGGTTTATAGATTTCTCATAGGTTGAACAATGGCTCCCCAGGATACCAGCTCTTAATGCCTAGAGCCTGTTACTGTTACCTTCTTTGGAAAAGGGTCTTTGCAGATGGGATTTAGTTAAGGGTTCTCAGATAGGCAGATGATCCTGGATTCTCCAGATGGGCCCTAAATGCAATCACATGTATCCTTATAAAAAATGTGAGGCAGAGGGTATTTGAAGCACAGAGGAGAAGATGATATGAGGCTGGTGCAGAGAAAGATTTGAAGATGATGACCTTGAAGACTGGAGTGATGCGGCCTCAAGCCGAGGCATGCTGGCAGTCCCAGAAGATAGAAGAAGCAAGAAGCAGATTCTCCCCTAGAACCCCTGGAAAGAGTGCAGCCCTGATAGCTCCTTGATTTCAGCCCAGTGACCTTGATGTTGGACTTCTGGCTTCCAACACTGTGAGGGAACAAATGTGTGCTATCCTAAGTCATAGAGTTTATGGTAACTGGTTACAGCAGCTGCAGGAACCTAACATGGCTCACAGTTGATAAAACTTAGTCAGAGAAGCTAAGCAATTTCCCAAGATCACATAGCTAGCCCATCCCTGCCCCCAACCCTCTCTTGGGAGAGGAAGTTGACACCCCCCACTCCCCTACAAAATGAAAAGCCCAAGGAGGCTGAGGTCATTTGGGAGCAGTGAGACCACACAGAGCAAGGTCCTGGCCTGGCTTGCCCACACCTCTTGCTCTGAGACCACAGAAGATTCTGGCACATCCCCTCACCCCCAGCTCCAGGAGGGGATCCTGGTCAGGGCTTGGTTCTCCCTCAGCACAGCCCCTTGAGAAATCAAGCAAGTGACAGCAAAGATTTCTTACGTGAAAGCTCCTGGTTTCACGGCCACGGTTCTCCTGAGCCATGCAGCCTGGTTGCTAACATCTCACTTCAGGAAACTCCAGGCCCCCACCTCTTGTCCCCTCCTTCTCTTCCCACCACTCCCATAGGAAGGTTGTGAAGAGGGACAGTCCTGGGGCTGTGCAGAGGACAAAGCCAGAGTGGACACCACTTTGCCAGCCCAACTCGCTAGGAGAAGCTAAGACAGGAGGGCAGTACAACAGGCACGGGCTAAGTACCGTCATGTAGGACATCTCGCATAGCATCCCTTGCAAGAGACACAGTCCTATTCCTATCATGCTGTTGGGAAACTGAAGCTCAGAGACGCAAAGAACTCTGCTCAAATTTACTCAGCTAGGAAGTGGCCAAGTTGGGACTCAACCAGATCAGCTGACTGCAGGTCTGTGCTGTCCCCGCTGACCCGCCCCCAACCCCCATGCCTAGCCCACGAGAGACCACTCCTCTCCTTAATAGGTAAGACATGCAGGTGACCAACCCTCACAGCCTGTCTCCACCTCTCCCGCGCCCCACCCCCACCAAGCCTTCTGCCACTTGAGTTTCCATTTATCCAACCAAAAAACGAAGAGGCTGCTCACACTAGCCCAAGCCCGTCCCAAGCATACTTGTGTGCATCAAATGCAAGAAGAGATGAGGAGTTGTTTTGAAAGTGGAATTGTCGTTCCTGGGATTATTATTGTTAATACTCTGCGCTCAACTCTTGATTTCCCACACTAATGGGAGGGAGCGGTGGTGCAGATAATTAAAAATGCATTTCTGTTTGGCTCTGGGACATGTGTTTATCCTCCTGTTTGGATGTGGGTGGGGCTGGCATCCTGGGAATTCAGTGTGACTTCATAATCCTTGTGCAAAAAAGAGAAGAAAGAGAATTACAGACACCTGCCTTGAGAGAAACCAGAGAGCCACCCCCAGGCTCAGCCCCAGCTTGTCACCCTGTCTCTGCTGAAGATGAAGAATGTCACCTCCAGAGTGGATGAAAAGCACCCAGCCTAACAGAGCTTCAAAATGAATGATTTTTGTTGTTCACAGGCACTGTGATTGGGGATGGCGCATTACACAGCAGCAGATAACCAATACACCCCGTTCTGTGTTCCTAGGAAGTTCTGTGATTCTCCAAGACTCCTGTGAATTCCTGGTCACTTTGAACCAGGAATTCCCATCTTTCCTCCCTCACTGTTTCCTTCTCAGGTCTCAAAGCCATCTCCCCCCCCCCGAACCCCAATAGCCACCAAATAACCTACAAGGCTTCTGTAAACATAACAGACTTCACTGAAGGTCTGGAAGAGGTGTGAGGGTTTCATATCATGCGATCTCAAATGACTTAAGTTGGATGCTAGAGATCTCTCTCTGCTCTTAAAATATATTTGGTCACTCCACCAATGGCGGTCTTCTTAGCTTCATCTCCTGCCAATTTATCTCCCCTCACCCTCTCCCTGTTCTCCTCTGCTCAAATTCCCATGCATTTCATGAGCGGCTGGTTTAGCTATCTGCCATTTCCAGACACTGCATGCTCTCTGAGTCTTATCTTCCACCCTCACAAGATTGTCAAAGTATTTTTTGAAACAAAGATCATTTTTTTCCCTAAGGAAGCTCTGATGCCAGATGTTAAGCTAATCTATTGCACTTTTAAATTCTGCTATATGAGTGAAGGAAGGCACATCTAGTTATCCATCCAGTATCCATTCCTTCCTTCCTTCTCACCTCCAGAGTGCTAGTTTTACTCAGGGCAGTTAACTCTCCAGCCTCCTTTGCACCCAGGAGTGGACATGCGACACAATTATGGCCCTTGAGATGCAAATAGAAGTCCGCTGGGGGTTTATGGGAGTGCTTATCTTCTCCTGATATAGGCACTGCCCCCTTCTCCTGCTTCTTCCTGCCTAGGATGTGGACACAGTGTCTGGTCAGCAGCAGCCCTCTTGCAACCAAGAGGACAAAAGTCACATGGGTGACGGAGCAGAAAGACAGAACCAGGCTGCACTCCTGACAACATCCTTCACCTGCACCTGGACTGTTTCATTCTGAGCTCCGCATTCGCTGTGAAAAATAAACTCCTGTTTGTTGGGTTTTCTGTCTCTGGCATCTGAATGCGATCCTACCTGATTCAGCAAGTAATTACATTTTGATTTCAAAAACTTTTCCTTTAACTGCTGCTGCTTCAGGTGAAAGGATGTCAGCCACCGACTAGATATTAAACAAACTGGGTAATGATGTCAATTAAAAGTGCTCAAGTCACATCCCCTGCAACGACTGAGAATCGCCTGCAATTGGAAGAGGACAGCTGAGAACCCCAGTCTCAGCTCACAGTAGTCCTACCAGAGCCCTCCTGACAACAGAGGCGTCACCACTATCCAGGTCAGTCTCCCCTGTGACGTGCCCGGCACAGAGGGAACCCGGGCCCACCAACGGGACGAGTGCATGCGAGTTTCACCGTCCAACCCTGCCTTTCCTGGCGTGGCTCACCAGGCTTGGCGGGGGTCTCTGGACCCAGAAACTACCTGGTCACTGTCCTAGCCGGCACAACAGCCTTCATGGGGGAGGCACTGACCCCTGCGTCACTGACCCCTGCATCACCAACCCCAGATCCTTCACTCCCCTTGGGGGATAGTGGCCCACAGTAGCCTCCCTGTGCCAGCCAGCTGGCCTGCTGCTGCACTTTGATATATGGGCCTAATATTCCGGAATTATCTTTTGCTCTGTGTTTTGTTTTCGCGAACAATCCCTAGGAGGCCTCATTATGTTGCTCCAAGCATGGGGCGTTATGTCATCGAGTGACCCGGCCAACTCCAGCACAGCCAAGAAGATGTCCAGGCAGAGCCCCTGGGGGGACTCGGAGCCTCCCAGGGGGACCACCCGCTGCTGCGCAGTAAGGCCTGCTTCATTCCCTGGAGCTTCAGGAAAGAAGGAGGAAGAATCCACTCCACTCTCTCGGGAGCCAGCAGCCAGCTGATGTGGTATGAGGGAGGTCTGGGGAAACTGGGGTTCACCAGGACAAGGCTTCTTGTGGGAAGTGGCAGCTTCTTCCAGCTTCTGATAGTTGCTGGCAGTTCTTGGGGTTCCTGTGGCTTCAGCACCCCCATGTCTACCTCCACATCACAGGGTCTTCTTCCCTGTGTGTGTCTCTGTGTCTGTCTTCACAGGACACGCTGACAAAGACACCGGTCACTGGATTTAGGGTCCACCCTAATCCGGCACGACTTCATCCTAACTCGATTACACCTGCGAAGACATTTCACGTAAAGTCACCTTCAGAGGTTTGAGGTGCACGTGAGTTTTTGGAAGACACCATCCAGTCAAATACCACAGACATTATTCCTCCATTTCACAGAAGAGGAAACTGAGGCACAGAGAGTGACTTGCTTGAGGTCATATGGCCACACAGGTGGCAGGTCCAGGATCTAAGCTCAGGCCTGCCTGACTCCCAGACCCTACTCTGTCTACCCCTGCACCCACGCTGTCCACCCCAGCTCCTCTGAGGACTGAGGCGATGGCCGTCACTTATTATACCTGTCACTTCGTTTAACCCTCATACCGGCCTTCTAGGACAGGGACATTATACGGATCTTACAGATGAGGACATCCAGGCTTAGGGAAGCTAAGTGACTTGCCCAAGGCCACACAGCAAGTTAGTGAAAGGACCAAAATTAGAACTCAAGTCCCTCTGATGTCACCCCTACGCGCCTCACCACTACTTTAAAACTCTTCTATTTGTCCCTTCGTTTTGTGACAATTTGCATATGGAGGAATCACAAACCTCCACCGGTAACTCAAAGGCCTTTTTCTGAAGTCATAGCCCCTCCCAATCCTATCCATGCCCAAGGGGCTTCCCCACCCTAGGGACCTGGGTGTGGGGAATGCGGAAACCATGCACCCTCACACACGCACACACATAGACACGCACTCACACACACACAACACACACTCACAGAGGAACACGCACACACTCCTCCACCAGCCAGCCATCTCCCAGAGCCAATTAGCCAGTGTGGGCGGCCCCCGGGGAGCCCCGCAGGTGACAGACTTATTGATCAGCTGGAGTACGAGTGTCCGAGTGCCACGCAGGAGAGAAGAGTCGCTTAAGCAGTGTTCTCCTCTTTCAGAATGCGGCAGGGGCTCCGGGGGGCGGAGAGTGAGTCTGTTTACTGTGACTGGTAATTGAAAGGCAGTGGCAGCCACCCCACATTGTCCCCGCCAATACCTAATTGCTGGACCGAAAACTGCAGGAGAGCTGGGGCTGGGGCCGGGGGAGAGGGGAAAGAAAAGTTAATACAGCCCAGAATCGATAGCGAATGCTTTCACAGTGTCAGGCACAATAAATGGAGCTGAACAGTGGAAGCTGCAGAAAATTAGCCTCCAGGCTGACTGGGTTTGAAAGCTTAAAGCTGGTAAACGCAGAAACTGGGGGGAGTTCTCGGCCGCCCCTTCTGTCGACGTGTTTTCTTGCTTTTATTTATTTTTTCTTTTTTTAAGATTTTATTTATTTACTTTTAGAGAGAGGGGATGGGAGGCAGAGAAACAATGTGGTTGCCTCTCATGTGCCTGACCCCAGGAACCTGGCCAGCAACCCAGGCCTGTGCCCTGACTGGGAATGGAACCAGCGATGCTTTGGTTCACAGGCCGGTGCTCAGGCAACTGAGCTGCACCAGCCAGGGCTCGATGTGGTTTCTGATGGCAAGTGGAGGCCTGGCACCAGTTCAGGCTGCACAGGCTTAGCTGAGAATCATTCAGACGGACCCTAATTTGGCCCCCTAGGAAAGGACTCAGGGCAGGGAAGGCCTATGGTAGCCCATGACCTTGGACCAGTCATGTCAGCCCACCGAGCTTCAGAGTGCTCATCTGCAGGCTGTGCCCTTGCTCATGGGGCAGCGCTCTGGGATGGAAAGAATGTGAAGACCCGGTTTGACTCCCAGGGGGGCATGTCCCCGCTCTGGGATACTGAACAGGTGAGTTAACCTCGGCTACAGAGTGGGAATTACGATGCCCAGCCATGGCACGCTGAAAAACGCATCCCCAGCCTAAATGATAGGCTTACCCCAACCCTGGAACGTGTGAATGCCACCTTACATGGCAAAACAGAAAGGGGTCTTGGCAGATGTGACTACGTAAAGGGTCTTGAGATGAGGAGAGGGTCCTGGGTCATCACTGGTGTCTTCGTAAGCGAGGCAGAGGAAGGTCTGATTCACAGAGGAGACGGTGAGGTGCTGACGAAGCAGAAGACGGAAAGAGATTTGAAGATGCTGACCTCGAAGATTAGAAGTGAGGCAGTCACAAGCCGAGGAATGCCAGCAGCCGCCAGCGCTGAAGAAGTCTCCCCGAGAGCCTCCGGAGGGAGCGACACTGATTCCAGACTTCAGGGTTCTTTATTTTGTTTCAGTGACATACTCAGGCGCTTAGAACAGTACCGGGCACATCGGAGGTGCTCAAGAAACATTTGTTGAATAATAATAATAATGAAAAACAATAGTAAGTAAACTCCTGGCATAGAAGATGCGTAGAAAGAGGCATAGAAAGGATGGCAGCTGTGGTGTTATTAACAAAAGACTCCTGGGGAGGTATCTTTCCTCCGTGAGCTCCATTTCCTGATCTGATAACTATGATGATCAGCATAGAACAACAGCCCCTGCCCTGGCTGGTCAGCTCAGTTGGTTACAGCGTCGTCTTCATTCACCAAGGTTGCAGGTTCGAGCCCTGGTCAGGGCACATATAAGAATCAACCAATGCATGCATCAATAAGTGGACAACAGATATGTCTCCTTTATCTCTCTCTCTCCTCTCTCTCTTTTCCCATTCCTCTTTGTCTCTAAAATCAATAAATAAAAATTTAAAAAAAAAAGAATAGCACAGATCCCAAGGATTGGCCATAAAGTGACAGAGGGGAAAGTGTTTGAAACTCAAATGCTGTCCAGAGTCCCTGACCAGCCATTCTGACCTCACGTGAGACTCTCAACTCTCGCCCCCTCCCCACGCAAACCCCCAAGACCCTGAGTGCCCAGTGGTCGCTTCCGGGGGTCCAGAAATCCCCTGTGATTGTGTACAAACTGTTCTGCATGTGTCCCTGTGTACACTTTCCTGGTTCAATCATTTTTAGATCCTGAACGATGGCCTGTAACCTAAAAATAATGTGTAATCTCAGGAACAATCTGTCTCCCTCATCTCCCGTGGTGGGCCCCAGAGGCCAGCCATGAGATCATCGCTGGCCACGCCCCAAAACAAGGCACATGGGGAGCCGGGGTGCAAATACCTGGCTTCCGTGAGCCGGGAGAACAGGGCTGGAGGCAGGAGAAGGGGAAGTGGGGGTGGGGTGAGGTGGGGTGGCCCCAGAGCGCCAGCAGGTGAGGGAGAAGGCAGGGGTGCCTGGAGATGATTCACGCCTGCTCTGAGAGCCAGGGTGCACATCTTTCCCCAGTTCCACGGTAGCTTGAAAGCAGCCTATGTGGGAGTATTTACACCATGGAAATCTGCTATGCTATGAATCCGAATTTGTCTTTTTTTTCCCCCCAAAAAAAGCTGGTTGTCAAACATTTTACCAGCACACCACTGGAGAAGCTCCACATTGGAAACAAGCTATGCTTTACCAAGCTGTGCAAGGAAGCCACCGCAGGTCTCCCCATGCAGGGGGCCTGTGCCCAGCATTCGTTCCACACTATTTTCCAGGTTGGCAAAGGCAGTTCTGAGGTCTGCTGGGCCTGGAGCAGAAAGCACGCCCCACCCGCTCCCGCTTCATCATGTCTGAGGGGCCTCCGTCCCAGCTCTGCTGACTGCAAAGGGTCAGTGGGGTCCTGCAGGCACCAGGGCACTCAGGTAGGGCTGATCGGAGCAGCATGAAGAGTTGGCTCCTTCAGGGAGGGGCCGTCCACGCAGGGACCCTAGCCTTCAGTAGTCAGAGGGTCTGACTTCCTGTAGGTGTGGTACCCTCTTAGGCATTTCCCATCTCTGAGCCCCCATCTCCTTTGCCCTACCCCAGCATGAAGGGCAGGGACTGTGGTATTTAAATATGATAAAGTCACAGACAGCCCCAAGCCCAAGCTCACATCCGTTAGCATCTGCTGCACACCAGGAATTTGACGCATGGTGCTGTAATTCGTCCTCAGGAGAACCACTCAGAGAAGGGCGTTTAGTTAGCCCTGTCATCCCTCATCCAGGGAAGAAACTGAGGCTCAGAGCAGGTCCATTCCACGCTCGAAGCCACACTGGGGAGCAGGGGATGGTTTGGAAGCCAGGCCTGTCTGGTTCCGAGGCCTTGGCCGTCGCCAACTCCCAGTGCACACAGACATCCACTTCTCCCAGGCACTCTCAGACTCTGGCCGCGGGAACCACACCTGACCACAGCTGCTCCCGCTGTCCCTCCTTCCCCAGGAAAGCCACTGGTCCCGGGTTAACTGCTGGCTTGAGAGCGGGGGCGGGAGGCCTGGGGGTGGAAATTCGGTCCCAGCCTCATAGTGGCAGCCACCGCACGATGCTGAGAAATATACATGTGCATGAAGGGGGGTGGGGAGGTCAGTCGGCAAGACCGAGATATGACATCAATGGTGCCACCCCCTACGTGCGGCTGCAAACATGGAGGATAGTAGGACAGTGATGTGGAGGGACAAGACGTGAAGAGGCCACAGCCCCGCTGTGTTTGCTCTTTTCAAGTGCCTCCCCTCCACATGCGGGTGGGTCTGAAGGAGAAATTCTCAAGGGATAAAAAACGGAGATGTCTGTTACGAAGCAGGTGCCTACGGAGGAGCCTTGGCTCAAGGAGACGCAGGCCAGCTCCATAAATGTGTCTTCTTGGGGGGCTAGCAGTCTATGTCACACACCCCTGCACTGTCAGTGAGGGGCTTTAGGAGCCAGTGTCAGCTCCCGACGTCCCCTGGCTCCAGGCACACAGCAGCAGGTCCCAGCACCTTCTGTGAGAGAAGGCTGTCATCTTGGAAGGTGGGGGCAATTGATTCTGGCCATCTCTGCAACTGAACATCCAGACCCTAAGAGGGAGGAGAGTGGGCATCGTCTGTCCATCCATCCACCCATCCATCCATCCACTTAGTACACATTGAGGTCTTCTCTCCACAGGGCCTTTGCACATACTGTTCCCACTGGCTGGAACACTTTTCCCTTCATGTACCCACATGGTGAACTCTTCTCATTAATCAGGTCCCAGCTCAAATGCTACCTCTTTAAAAAGACCTTCCCTAACCATCTATGTAGAACAGCTCCCCGTCTGCACTGCTGGGCTTACAGCACTTGCTTCGATTTAAAATCATCTTGGGTTTTTTGTTTTATGACCTGTTTGTTGCGGAATTCTCTGTCTCCCACTAGAAAGCAAGCATCATACTGACTCCTGCCTTCCCAATGCCTAGAAGACTGCTGGGTACAAGAGTAGCAAGTGAGGGGTGGGGGTGGCGGGGGGTGAATGAGAGGAACATTTCCTAAGCACCAACTGTGGGCCCAGCCCTGGGCCAGGAATCTCTGGAAGAATAAGAAGACTCAGCGCCTCATCGAGCGGCTCACAGGTCGGAGTAACTGGTCCCGGTCCACTGGGCCCCTTGTTTTGAGCACTGTAACAGAGGCACGAACACAGCCTGAGGCTATCGGAGAAAGCATCTGTAAAAGTAGCATCAGCGCTGAGTTTAGAAGGAGGAGTGAGAATTTTTCAGGCAGCCAGGGGATAGAGGGACTTCCAGGAAGAGGAAATAGCAGGGACAGAGGCCGCGATGGAGGGAATCTTGGGGAGCCACAAGCTTGGTGTGTTTCAAGCACAGCAGAGAGGGACGTGTCCAGGTGCCTTTAGGAAGAGTTCTGGGCGGCTGTGGTGTGGACGGGTGGGAGGGAGGGTTTGGGGTGATGGGCAGGGAGAGGGCAATGTGGAGACAGCTGCTGAGGGTGGTGAGGTGGGAGAAGGTACGAGAGGAGGGGGCGGGTGTGAGAGACGTTAAGGGGTAAAAGGGAAGGGATTTGGGGTGAGGAAGTGTTGGAGCCCAGGATGTTCTCTTCTGGGCAACTAGTGGGTCCTCAGGCCCCCGCTGAGCTGGGGAAGCCAGAGCAGGAGCTGGGGGGCGCGGGCGGGGGGAATTCTGTTCGGGGTCTGCTGAGCTTGAAATGCCTGTGCACACACTCCTCCATCGCCGGGGCCCCCCCTCCTCTGAGCACTGCCGAATTGCAGCTGGGGCACAACCTGTTGGCTCGTGGGGGGAGCACAGAGAAGAAAGGGGCAGGGTCCCCCCAGTGGGTGTGGACCATAGTTCGCCCTCTGGAGTATGGGATGGAGGGAACCTAGTGTGGATCAGCCATGTAGAGCGGCCACTCCTCTTCCAGGTAAAGATTCTGAGGTCCGGAGATGGGAGCTAATTCTCTGCACTAGTCAGGAAAACCAGGGTTTGCTGCATTAACCAACAGTGGAGGCAGGTCCCAGAGCCCATGGCTTACTTCTTTAACTTGCCTGTGGCGGGTGCTCCACAGGTCAGCTCAGCCTCCGCCTCCTCTTCGAGGACCCAGGCTTCCCAACAAAGCGGTCGTTGTGGCAGAAGGGGCAAAAGCCCCTGGAGGGTCTCACAGGGACAATCATGACACCGGGTTGTTGCCCAGGCTTGTTGGCCAGAAGCAGCCCACGGCTCCACCCAACCCCAAGGGGGCCAGACATGGTGTCCTGCACATGCCCAGAAGAGGAGGAGCTGGGGGGGCTGCATGGAGGGCCTTGCAGCCTGGGTCACTTGGAGCTAGACAGCGTGCTGAGAGTGCCCCAGCACCACCCATTCAATCCTCACAATTCTGCAAATGAAGCACCACATTGGACCCCACTGTCAGTCAAGGGCACCATGGCTCAGAGGAGGGACGTGTCTTGGCCAAAACCACACACAGGTTAGGGGTGGGGCTGGAGTTGGAACCCCAGGCTCCTCTCCTTGGGGGACCAGCAAAGAGGCTGCACTACCCAGAGGAGGAACTGGAGGCACAGCTTTACTTGGCCCCCCTGCCCACTCCGGCAAGCTGACGGTCTCCTCCGCGTCCCGCTGCGTTTTTCCTGACCACTGCAGCTGGCTGCAACCTCAGCTCTCGAGGGAACGGGCGGTGAGAGTGAATTTGATCTGAAAATCTGTCAAGCCATGTGTGTGTGGCGAGAAGACAAGAGCCATGTACTTCCCAGGTGTTTTGATTGTAAAAGAAAGGTGTGAAGTCCAGAGTCACGCTGACTTCGTAAGTGGGACGAAGCAAGCCACCTGGAGAAGTGACAGCTCCAAACCAGGGCTTGGTGTTAATTGCATCACAGCCAATACCCCGGGGAGAAGCACGGATGCCGTTCACGTGGAGCTGTGCTCCCCATGTGCCTGTCTGTCATCACATCTGTCCGGTGGAATTAACACCACCCCACAACTGCCACTGTCACAGAACCGGACCCCCGCCCTCTTAAAAAGATAAACTTGTGCTTTCCAGCTGCCCAACACTGTGCTAAGCTTTATATATGCCACCCTGGTCCCCTGTGCGGACTCCTGCCACCTCTGTTTTACTCACCTGGTATCCCCTGTGCCCGGCAGAGTGTGGGGCGCATACTGGGTGCTCCATAAATGCCGGGAATAAACAAATGGCACTGTCAAGTCGTCCAGCTTTATGGATTCACCTGTCCTTTAATATTCAGATAGCGTGGCTCCCGGCACAAGCAGGTGATTTCTCTCCCTCTGAGTCCTCTTGTTGGGAAAGTCTCAACTCCACTCAAGTTTCCTCTCACGTGGCCCCCTCCATTCCCTGCCTTACGTCAGCCCAGACGTGGCACGCAGGAGTCCTTTGCCTCAGTCTCTCCCAGGTTCCACCGGGACGAGACACCTGTGCCTATCCGGAGTCTGCTGAAGGTTCGGAGAAGTGGACGTGGAGGAGGGTTGTATTGCCCGAACGTGGAAAATCAGGCACCTCTGTCCTGCATTCCTTCTACCTGAGCGGCGCCTCAATGGAAGCTTCCACCGACCGGCCCTCCACCCACCCCCCATCCCCCGTTGGCCTCTTCCTGCCCAGGGCACCCTCCAAGCAGCAGTTCAGCCCCTCTCACTCCTCCTCGCTGGCTCATTGGCCTCCAACCCCACAAGCCACTTGCTCAAGTGTCTTTCCAGCTCTTCCTGAAATCCCCTCAGGCCGGCCTTTGCGTGTCCCAGACCCACTCAAGTGCGCTGCTGAACAACCCACCCTTACCCTTAGCCACCCGCAGCCCCCGGAGAGACGCTGAAACATCGCTCCTCCCTGGACCCGGATTCTCGGCCTGGCGGCTCTGGACAGGAGGCCTTCACTGCAGAGACGCATTGTCACCCCGAAAGAAGTGGCTGCAAATGGCTTCAGGAGGGTCATGGCAACCTTGGTGTCTCAGATGTGCATCTAATCTTCACAACAGCCACCTGACTGCAGTGCTGGGGTTCTTGCCGTTTTGAAGATGAGGAAACTGAGACCCGAGGAGGGAGGTGACTTGTCCAAGGTCAGCGAGTGAGTCGGCTGGGGCACCGGGAGTCAAAGGCAGCTCCATGTGAGGCTGAGTCCCTGCTGGCACCCGTCCCTCACACGCCCACGTGGGGACCCTGCCACCCACCCAAAATCCACACCACTTAACGCAAAGAAGCCACGAAGAGCAGAGGAATCCTCTCAGGCAGACAACACCGTGAGGACCCCTCCCAGGCCCGAAGGGGAGGGATGCCCTTGGGTTTTGGAATGCAGGAGGGGCTCCACAGAGCAGCTGCCAAGTGGCAGGCACCAGCTGGGTACTTAACAGCCCTCTCCCCACCATTTCATGAGACTGAGATCCGTCAGGGGCCAAGACTCCCAGAGGCACCCCTCTCCCCCCGCAAGCTTGGGTGGAGACAAGCCATCAAATCCTTATTCTGGCTCATTCAGCAGACAAAGTCCCATGATGCCCCGTTCTCACCCCCCACACCATGGAGGGAGGCTGGTGACCAGATAACACCAGGCCACTGGCCTACCTGCCCTGTCCCCACTGCTGCGCAGAGCCAGTACGGGACCCGTGCCGGCCGGTGCACACCCACCCCGCTCAGCCTCTCCGTTCTGTCTGTCCCGACTGGCAGCTCCCACACCCAGCTCCATGGGTGCTGCCCCTGGAGAAAGTGAAATGCCTGGTCTCATTGGCAGGCACAGGTTGTAGAGCTAGACCAGAGAGGAAACCTGGTTCTGAGATAACGAGCCGAGGTAGCTGATGAGTGGCTGCCGAAGGGAACCAAAGGCAGCGCTCTGGAAGTTCACAGAAGCCATACAGTTTGGGGAGGGGTTAATGCTCACATGCACAGAAATGTGATCTGGCCCAGTCTTCTTCTTTTTTAAGATCATATTTATTTATTTTTAGAGAGGGAGAGAAACATCACTGTGTGGTTGCCTCTCGCACACCCTCTAATGGGGACCTGGCCGCAACCCAGGCATGTTCCCTGACTGGGAATCAAACCAGTGACCCTTTGGTTCACAGGCTGGCGCTTAATCCACGGAGCCACACCAGCCAGGGCCGGTCCAGTCTTCTGTCTCCACTCTGGAAATATTATCCCCATTTGACAGTCAAGAAAATCAAGGCCCAGATCTTTGCCCCAGCACATGGCAAAGAGGTGACCATGACCTGCTTCCAGCCCCAGCGAGCTTCACTCAGGGCCCGGGAGAGCCCCACATTTCACAGGGGCACCCTGAGGAAATAGGGTGAAGCCCAGCAGGCAGCTCCCACCATCAAAACAGCTCAGCTTTTTGTCCGTACATATGTTGAGGCCACATGTCATGTTTATGCGAAGTTTGTTCCTGCTGGAGGAAAAATATCTCAAAGCCAAGGTGCCTCTGCTCCAGGGAGAGGCCAGGGTAGCCTTTGAGAAATTCGAAGGTCAAGATGAGAATCAACTACCCAAAAGCATGCACCTGATTTCATCTATGAAGCACCTCCTCCTCCCCAAAGCCCTTTTCATATTTTCTCTCCTCCATCTTTGACTCACTTCTCCCTCCCCACTCACTCAGCTGGGGCCCTGACCCTTCTGTCTCAGAGGATAGATACGTAGAAGCCATCGGATTCAAACTTCCACATCTTCCTGCCACCTGATCCTCCCCTGCCCCACGCCCCTCCTCTGACCCCTCCTCTCACAGAAGAGGAAGCCCCTCCTCCCCCCTAGCACCCTCTGAAGGACAGTTTCTGCCCTGGGATTCTGGGTCCCTCCAGGGTCCCCTCTCCGTGTGGTAACCCGTTTCTTCCCTGCATCTCTGATCTTTCTCTTTCCTGGATCTTTCCTGTTAGTATTCAAAAACGTCCTACTCTCTCTCGTGCAACAAAACACCTTCCCAAATCTCCCCACCCCTCCCCTCTGCGTCCCCTCTCATCAGCTCCTCTGTCCTCCACCTCCACCACCCCAAGCAGCCTCTCTTGCCCAAGCCCAAACGGTCTCCGTGCTGCAGGACCCACTCGGGCCCTCTGCCTCCAGCGCAGGCGGGAGCGCCCTCCTCCTGGAGACATTCTTTCCTGGGCTCCTGACATCCAGTTCTTCGGGTCCCCGTGCCTCCCTAGTCGGTCGTTCTCCCAGATTCCAAGGAGAGGGCTCCAGGGCTGGGTCTGGAATCATTTTCTCATTGCACACTATGCTTTCTCTTTAGATATTTCATCCACGCCTGTGGCTTTAGGTGCCTCCCGCTTCCTGATGACTCCAAACTTCGCCTCTGCTCACACCAGCTGTCTTCAGCCTCCTGCTCATTTCCCCCAGATGTTTAGTGGCTGAGATGGCATGGGGCTTCTCCCTGACCCCTCAAGCTCCTCCCCTGGAGGGTGACTTCTCTTGCCACCCCGTGCTCTGTCCAGAAACCTGGGGGTCCTGCTGGGTGCCCTCATGCCCCACCCAGCCCATCAGCTGGCCCTGCCGTCTCTGCCTTCAAGAGCATTCTGGAATCATCCACCCAGTCGCTGCTGCCTTCACCCAAGTCCAAGCCACCACTGACAATGGACGCTCAGATGCTGCAAAGACCACCCCACCCACCAGCTGCTCTCCCTGCTTCCCCTCTTGCCCTCCCTCCAGTCCATCCCCCACAGAGCAGTCCAAAGGGTGTTATGGAAACAGAATCTAGTCACACTCCTTCCCACCTCGGTGGCTCCGCAACCCCACATCATGGCTTCTGAGGCCCTGCTCAGAGGGTTGGATCTGCAGCCCTGGGCTGGTCCTAAATCACTCTCCCATTTGCTGTCTATACACAGACGTCCTTCAGCCAGGCTTTCTCTTGCCCCAGGGCCTTTGCACATGCTCACCTCCCCTTCCTGCCCCCAGCTCCAGTTTCACTGGCTCCAGTTTCACTTGCTACTTATCCTGGGCAGGAAAAGGGGGTTCCCAGCTTCACACTCAGGCCAGGGACCCTGTCTTGCAACTTCTCCAAGGCCTTTCCCCCTCGTGAATTCACCCAAGCAACGCCTGCCTTCCTCCGGGGACTGAGGGCTCTGTGAGGTCAAGAGCTCTGTCTGTCTGCTTTTCGATATGGTACCCAGCACTTAGCACATAGCGGGCGCCCAATAAACCCTTGCTGGGTAAATAAATGAGTTAGACCAACCCTCAGAGCTCTCCAGGGGCAGCCTCGGGCAATCCCCATGCCCATGTGAAGAAGATAGGCAGGATTATCTAGGGAAACTGAGGCAATGAGAAGCGCAATGACTTGCTCAGAGACACAGCTCGGACATGGCGGGCGAAGACGGAGACTCAGGTCTAATCAGCAGGCCACGGAGCTCCCCAAGTCTGCCCGAGGCGACAATATCCTAGTGACCTCCCTCCTACCTGACTTTGATAACTGGCTCCAATTAGAGTGGCATCATAAGTAGTGATAGATCCACAATTGGTTATAGATTTAATTAAGTAAACCAAGTCCCAAGCCATCTATTGTGTAATTGGCCGCAGAAGACACATTTCCCTCAACCGTTCAGTTACAACTTCATTTGCCAGGTCAGCAGCTCTGCCCAGAGTCGCAGGCAGCAGCCTGCCCGTGAATATTAACAGACCCTCTCAGCGCAGCTCTATGCGACAGCGTTCCTCAGCACGGCCCAGGGACGGGGACTGGACAGAGGGTGGGACTGAGGCCCCAGGAGGGGAGGTGACTGGCTCAGGGCGGCACAACCAGCCAGTGCGGGCTTAGCCTTGGGGTTCGGCCCATGCCATCCGACCTCGTACCCCATGCCCTCCTCACTGCCCCCCACTGCATGTGTCTGGTGGTTTTGTTGGTTTGTTAAAAGCAAGCAAACAAACAAATATATACAACTTCTCTGGAGCTTACCACTTCCCTCCCTCCCGGTTCTGGAATACGAGCTTCTCTCTACATATACCGAGGCCCTGGCGTGCACTCACAGTGCGCTGGGGGTTGGTGTCCGTCCCTGTCCCCTGTCTCTGCGCACCCAGCTCCTGGGGGCCGGGTACCGGATCAGTCTTGACACCGGAGGTGCCCTGCACAAGCCCGAACCAGAGGAAGCCGGTTCTCCTGAGCCGCTTCCCAAATGCAGTTGTTACATTCAGAGCTGTCACCTGGCATATTATTAATAGATACAGTGGTGAAATATTTATGGATGAATGATGTGATGATATTTGAGATTTGCTTTAAATGAATAGGACACAGGGCAGGGGGAGCAAAGGAGGCTGAGGCTGAGGTGGGGGACTGGTGGCGGGCGGAGCCGAGGGCTGGGTCCAGGGGGTTGCTTAGACACGCTGTTCTTTTTCATGGAAGTTCAAAACTCTTCCAGTATTCATTAGACACTCCTCCCCAAACAATACTAATCATGGTAATGGAAGTAGATAAAGGTGACCGTGTGTTGGTCACTCATTGTGTGGCAGGTGCTAGGCTGAGCTCCTTCCGTGTTGTCTCACTCGGTCCCCGTGCTCCACTATGAATAGGGTGTTTCCCACCCAGGAAGCTGTTGTTAAGAGACACACATCCAGACAGGTGAACGCAGACCTGTCAGGGACCGCGTCCGGGGTCCCTATGCCTCCCTTGGCCTCATCTCCTGCGCCCCCACTCCCACCATGGTTCAGGCCTTGACCTCGCTCACCCAGGTTTCCCTTTTCCCTGGCCCACCTGCCCCTGTCCCCAGTCTGCCTGGCCTCTCCACAGCCACCAAGAAGCTTAGTCCAGACCCCAAGCCTGACCGGTCCCAACCCTCACCCCAGACCTCCCAAGCCCCGAGGTGTGAAGGCCAAATTCCTTAGCACGGCCCACAAGGCACCAGGTGATCTACCTGCTCCCCACCCCTCACCCCCGATCTTCCCACCTCATCGATCTTGTTCTCCCCACCTCCGCGTCTCCCATGCTCTCTCCTCCTCCCTACCCCAGCCAGACTGAAAAACTGGGGCGGGGGGTGAACAGAAGCCCACATTCCCATATCTGGATAGCTTTGTATGTCCTGTGTAGCTGGGACAATACCTTCCCCTCAGCTGCTACCTCCGTAAACAGACAAACTCCTACTCATTCCCTGACGCTCACCTCAGGTGTCATGTCCTCCAGGAAGCCTTCCCTGATGGCCCAGCCTGAGTTGTGTGTTCCCACAGTGCACTCTGCTTGTCTCCAGCCCAGCACACTGCCCACTGGGTTATACATGTTTGCTAATCTGTTTCCCCTAACAGCCAGGAAACTTCTCCAAAGCAGGGACCCATTTCTGTGCCCCAGAGCCCAGCATACAGGAGGTGCCAAATAGATCCTGGATTTGCGATCACCGGCTATTCATTTAGTTTCCTCGTCTGTAAACAGGATTAATTGTACTTGCCACATAAGCATGTTCTTTCATTCAGCAAATATTTATTGAGCTGCTACCATGCACTAGGCTTGAATCTAGCCCTGGGCTTACAGCTGAGAACAAAGCCAGCAAAACTCTCCTGGGGCTGACATTTCAGCAGAGTGAACCATGCAGGTGCCCTGGAGATGGGCAGTCTAGGTGGCAGGAAGAGCAGGTGCAAAGGCCCTGAGGTGGGAACGTGACCTCTGATAGTCCGGGGCAAGGCAGAAGATGAGTGGAGAGGAAGGAGGGTGGAGCATGAACGGAGGACCATGGCGGTGAATCTGTCCCTCCGAGTTCAACAGGAAACCGTTCTGAGCAGCTGAGTGACGTGTCCAGACTGCCAGATTGACGGATGGAGAGCAGGCACAGAAGCACTCAGCACCGTGCCCGGCACGCAGAAATCACTCCACAGGCATTCCTGTGGGCACCCTCACCATCTAGCCTGCCTGGGAAGGCGTGAATGTTATCCGGTTCTGATGGCTGGATGCTCCCTGCACACTGGAGCTTGTCTTGAAAGAGCCGTGAGCCTGCGGAGGGGGGCTTCTTGGAAGGACATCCTGTCCCCCGGCGAGAGTTCTGCCGGCCCTTTTACACCTGCAGAGGTCTCTTTACCTCCTGCAGGGACTGTTCTGGATGTTCTGGAGGATCACTTCCCAGGGGTGTTTATGAGCTGGCTGGGGACAAGAGTCGAGAGATTGACACCCAAAAAAGGAAGACAGGAAGAGGGAGGAAAAAAGAAAAGCTATTTCTAGAGCAAGATGTGTCTAGCAGTCTCTGGAGGAGACACATTTCCTCTACCAGGGAGCTCCGGTCTGGTGGAGGAGGCCCGGGCCTGCCCTGAAGCCTCCCGTCTGATGGAAGCGGCGCAGCACACCACCACCACCACCACCACCCCCTGCCTCTCTGCCCCCTGCCCGCCGGCCTGAGTGTGTCCCGGGAGACTTCCCGAGTTCGGAGGGCCTCCCAAAGTGAACCGCCAAAACGAAACATCTCTCAGAAATCCAGGCCACGAAGCGAAGCAGAAGTAGAAGGGAGGGGCCGGTTGCTGACGTTCACAGGAGTTCCTCCTAAAGGGACGGTGGGGATTTGGTTTTAAATTCCTAGGCGAACCACAGGAGCAGAAATAAGAGGAGCTTCAGCCAAACCCGAAGAACGGTGGGTCAGACCTGCAGCCGAGCTGCATCTTCAGAACATCTGGGCTTTTTTCTCCTTACGAAACTAAAACACCCGCCTTCCAAAGCCCCAAAATTAGAAAACAAAGAGGAGGGAGGGTGAACCCTGTAACTCCCCGGTGCCTTTTCATCCCGTCTTTATTCTATGGTTTTTACATTGTTGCATCCGCACTGCCTCGCCTTTCTATGGTTTTTACATTGTTGCATCGCACTGCCTCGCCTTCTTCCACTTACTCATTTAACAGCAATTTGTTAAGTCGCTTTTCCGTGCCAGGTACCTTCTGGGCACGGGGGATGCTTCTGGGAACGAGACGATAGACCCCATGCCCCGGGGGAGAGGAAGGTCTGTTAACAGAGAGACTGGCAAGCACAAAGAATCCCACACAGAAAATATTTTCAGTGGGTGACCAATGCTGTAAAGAAAATAAAACAGGACAAGGACAGAGTGACCGAGGGGTGTGGGGCACCTTCAGACCCGTGAGCAGGGAAAGGGCCTTTGAAGAAAATATTTGAGCTGACCCCAGTCACAGAAGGGCCAACCGTGAGACCACCCAGGAAGCAGGGGTCCAGGGAGAGGGCACCGCAGAGGCAAAATCCCGGGACGGCACATACTTGGCAATTTCGAGGAGGAGGAAGAATGCCAAGGTGGCTGGAGGCACGTCCGAGCGTGGCGTCCCAGACAGCAGAGGGTAACGAGTCCCGACCAGGCGACTGGGATGTTGTTCGAAGCAGACCTGGGCCTCCACTCAGGTTGAGTTGGCCCTAGAATCGTGGCGTGGGGAGACGGTTTAGCAACTGTTCGCTGTCCTGACTTTCGCGTCGGGGGGACGGCACACAGCTGTGTGCTGGGGAGGTGCTGGCGAATCGCTGCTGAAAGCTGCCTGGCCCCCAGGCTCTGTGTTAGGGCCATAGAAACCGTAACTTGTTTCATTCACATGACAGCCTAGGGAGACAGGAACTGCTTTTCTCCCATTTTACAGATGAGGAAACTGAGGCTCAGAGCTGAGAAACACTTGTCCAGGGAGACCCAGAGGTTGGCGGCAGGCCAGGAATCAAACCCGGACCGCCTGGTTCCTAAGCTGCCTCCACAGAGGCTGACAGAGCCAGAGAATTTTTAAAAGGACACTTCTTCCTGGAGCTTCCATTTTGCTTGGTCATTTGGGGGGAAGATGCTAAGATAACTTCTCTAAGACATTATAATTATACCAAAAAAGCATGGATGGGTGACAGAGTGCAAAGCAAAAAGGTGCACGAATTATTAAGAGAAAGCTCAAGACTTTCAAAACAAAAAACAGTTGCCCTCTTCTGATTGCCAGAGAACAATATGACATTACGCAGATGAGCAAACTGAGGCCCGGAGAGTGGAGGGGGCCCCCCCGCCCAAGAGCTGTCTCCCACAGCAGGAGGCTGGCCCCTGAGGCCCCTAGGCATAGTGACCCAGCGACCGGGCGGCCTGGGGAGTCCAGGGAAGCTGGGAGGAGACGGCAGCCCAGCCTGCACTGCCTGTTTGTGGCTCCGATGGCACACCCAGGACAGGCCCCGAGAGGCCGAGATCAACTTCTATTGGCCAGCAGCACGCGGTGCTGCTCAGCAATACCCCTCCCAGAACCAAGGTTCTGACCCTCTGGTCGCAAGGTTCAGCCCAACACAAACGTATGTGTTTATATACACGCGTATAATATATACTTGGCTGAACTTTACAAAATCACTGTTCCTCGCATGTTTCGGCCTGATAAGGTGCAAAGGTATATGAGTTTATGTGTGGTCTGTGTAATAACGAGACAGCACCTCGACCTGAGAGCCAGAGAGGAGGCAGGGGCTTGGGGTCCAGGAGCAACACCACCGTGTACAGGCTGAGGGCCCTGGGCTAATGGCTTGCTCTCTCTGAGCTTCTGTGTCTCTGCTGGGAATGTGAGGGCACTGAGACCTGCCCCCGGGGCTGCTGAGGGGACTGCAGGAGGGCACAGCCCAGGACCTACACAGGGGAGGCCCATGACAGCCCCACCAACACATCCCATCAGGGGCCAGCCTGGGGCACCCATGTGTCCCCTCTGGGCCTCTGGAGGACTTTGCCAGGAGAAACAGGCTCTCGCATGGGGGAAGCATCACCTTTCCTGATCCCCAGCCCTTCCCCCATGCCTCTCAGTGGAAACAGTGATGTGGCAGCAGCTGACGGATGTCCCAGCCCCAGTGTCGGGCCAAGTCTGGCTGCAGAATGACCTACTTCAGCCATCCATCAACACAGCTGTGCCCAGTGTTCATCCTCAAGAGATGCCACCTTCAGTTCCCCATTCACCCGTCAACTCCCAGCAAACTGCCTCGGGGGCTGGGCCACACGGAGCCTCCCGAGGGACTGAGGCAGGGTTTGCCACTGGAAGGGAATCCTGCCCTCAGTGCAGGGGGTGTCCTGGGGCAGGTCCACACCCCTTCTGGGCCTCAGTTTCTCTTCTGTACATTCAGTCTGAAGGTGTTAAAAATCAACTGAAAACGAAAAGAAACACCTGCAGGCAAAGAAAGCTGCCTCTGGGTGGACCCAGCCCTCGGAGGAGAGATTGCCACCCTGACCTGCTGGAAATGGGCTCTCAGGCTTCTTTCTACCTCGGTAGCTGGTGTCAAGGAACAGACACAGAGTCAAACTGCAGCCCTATTGCTGTCGGTGGAAATTAGGCTCTTCCTCTGGATCGCAAGGAAAGCCTTCCAAGGACCCACACACGGGAAACTGCGCTTTGGCAAAATGGTTTATTCGTGTGGATGGCGGCCCCTGGGTTTTCAATGTCCCTTCTCTGTCCCACCCTGGAAGAAGTCCAACCCTATCTTCAGCAAGGCTGAAACAAAAGCTTCGTGTTAAAGTGCAGTCTTTTGGAGCCCACGCAGTCTGCTCTGGGCCCCGGTACTGCTAGACCCACATGGTCATGTGCTTCTGGAAGAGAGGATACAAACAAATGGAAAACTTCAGGTTCCCGAGAGAGAGCGAGGTGGGGGGGGGGGTCTTTGTTCCCCTGGGATTACATTAGCTCGGATTTGGGGCGTACCAGGTGCTTTTTCAAAAAACCCAATGAATTTCCCTAGCTCTTGTGGGCTCTGGATAGGTCTACACCCCCTAGTGAGACTGACAGGCCTCTGTGGTCCAGCACCTCCCCCTGCACCCCCAACAATCCAGTACCATATGGGGAGAGGAAGGAGTGTTCATCCCCTTGGTGGAGCAGCGCTGTGGTCCCCGGGGGTGTGAAGCTGCAGCTTCCTGGTGAAGCAAATAGGCTCTCGCTCCCCAGTCTGTTAAACTCAATGTCTAATTGCCTTTGCCTCTCTTTTTCCTATTAATAATTAGCTAACGACCAATGGTAACACTGTGAGTTCCTCGCTGCGTGAATTTGGGGAAGTCACTGAACCTCTCTTAATCTCGGTTCCCCCATCAGTAAAATGAAGATACTAACATCCACTCCTCAATGTTCTCACGAGGAATTTGTTTAAATAACATATAAAAATAACATTTGCCGTGTTTAGAGGTTGGGCTACATGCCAAGCTCTATGCCATGAACTCTAAATATCATCCCTTTTTTTCTACAATAACCTTTTGAAGTAGGTACTATTTATTCTGCCCATTTTACAGAGAGGCAAAATGGGGCTCTGGGAGGTTAAGTGATTTTTGCCCAAGGCATACAGCTGGCAAGTGACAAAGTCACGATTTGGATCCAGTCAGTCTGGTGATAGGGCTTATGGGCTCACCCACCATGTCACATGGCTAATAATATGATATAATACGTGTAAAGTGTAAAGTTCCCGATACATTGAAGAAGCTCCTTTGGCTACAAGGACCTTCTGAACTGGGACGTTTCCTGCAGGGCTACGCCTTAGAAGTTTGGGTCAAGACCGTGAAGAGGAAGGAGTTCAGCCACCGCTTCTGATGCAGCTCAAAGCTTCGATAGGAGACAGTCTTGTCTTCTAGCCTGCTTACCCTGAGCCGACTATAGCTTAGCATCCCTCCCTGTGTTGGGGACATTTCAGGCTGTGGAGGGAGCTGGGGCAGCGACAGGTGTGCACTGCCTCTGCCTGGCTGCCTGAGCATCCCCCACCTCAGGCAGCAGAGCTGACCGCTCTGGGCCTCTGCTTCGTCCCTGGGAAAATGGGGGTGTTAAAGCCTACCTTGCAAGTTTGTGATGCACAAGGTGCCCGCCACGTAGCAGATGTTCAGTAAACAGTAGCTGTCGTTAGTTATTATTTTATTTAGGCAAGCCATGGTTTCTGAGCCAACCGCAGCCAGCCTTCTTCAAACTTAGCAGCTGCTGGCCGAAAGCTGGCTGGCTGGTTTCAACACACCCAGGAGTCAACCACCAGCTTTTAGGAGGTTAGTTGAGTTTCACTGCTAGGCAGTTATTTGCAGAGCGCCTGGAGGCTTAAACCAAGTCTGACTGGTTCTTCCAGGGACCGGCCCCTAGACTGGGGCCCAGGCTGCGTGCAGAAGGCCCACCTGTTTCTTGTCTGTCTGCAGAGCAGCTGAGTGTAGAAGAAATTTTAGCTCTTTCTTTTCAAAACAAGGTTCTGTGGCTGTAGTTGAAAACCAAGCCTGGCTTAGCCTCATTGGCAGCCAGAGTGACACTTAGCCTGTATTTGCAGAAAGGGCGGCTTGGTGCTAACAGCCTGGGGCCCTGCTCCAAGCCTGTTTCTTTAAACAGCCATCAGCCAACTTAGCTGCTGCCACAGCGGTGGGCTGTCCACTTGGGGTGCACACGTGTGGGACGGTACTAAACTCTATCACTGATAGTGGAATCACCCTTGAGAGGTGGGCAGGACACCATGGAAACAGCCAGAGAAGGGCCAATTCTGGGCTCTGAGCAGACCCCAGCGCCACCTAGAGGAGCCCCAACTTCTGGCCATCAGTTAACAGCAAGGTGGAGCAGCAGAACTTGGAGAGGAGATGAAGAGGAGAGGGAGGGGATCAGTTTAGGCCTCCGTGGGGGGGGGGGGGGGCGGGGGCAGGAGCTGGGAGTGACCACGTGGCCGGGAGAGGGATGAAGCAGGAGGCCTGAGAAGCAGTGTAGGTTTTCTTTCCACGTCTGCAGTGTGACCTGGAGGGCTCTGCTTGCCCTCTCTGGGCCTTTGCTGCCTCAGCTGAGAAACTGGAAGAGCTAATAGGACTGTGAACCATGTAAGATGATGACTGGGGATTTTTCCCCCACTGCTGTATCCGTAGCCCCGGGCTCAGTGCCTGGCACGCAGAAAGCCCCCTATAAATAATTACCGAATGAAGATGCTTCTCCCTCCAGCCCTCTTCAGTGTAATTTTCTCAAAGGCAAGTTTTAGATTATACAAGCATCCTATGTTGGCACCGGCTGTTCCTGGTGCAAGAAACAGTCAGTATGTATCTAGTTGTAAAAGGCATTGATCCAGCCTGTTAGATCCTAATGAGGCAGAGACGGGGAGAGAAGCCTTTGTTCCCGCATCCTTCTCTGGAATCCCTCTCCCCACTCGGCCACCCTGGGACTCAGATACAGCGACCAGAAAGCACCTCGGGTCCCGAAGCCGGGACTACACACGCAGCCTCCTGCAGCACTAGGCAGGTAACTCAGGAGGGGAGTGTGCTTCCCGCCCACAGGGCAGTTCCTATGGGCTCCTGTCAATCATTCCTGAAGGAAATGCAAGCCTGGTGCAGCCAGCGCTTGTCATCTTTTTTAAGAGGAATATCGAGATTTTCATGTGAAATCACCTGATTTCTAAATGTTGGTAACAAATTCAACAATTAAAGGGAAAAAATAATGGATGAAGCAAACAGAACCAGCTGCAGGCTGGATTCAGAACCCTGAGGGCTTGTGGGTGGGGCGGGAACCTATTCAAAGGGAGAAGCCCCTGCCCCTGCCCTGGTGGAGGCCCAGCCCTGCACTGGGGAGCCACTGGGTCTGATGGGAGGAGCCTCCCATCACTGCTCTTGGAATCAACGGAAGGTGCAGGCGAGTTCAGGTGCAGATGAGTTCCGTGGAGACAAGACCACAGCCACCGGGAGCTACACAACAGACAACCAGCCTGGACAAACTTGGGGTGAATCGGGGAGATATTTCTGACACCTTCCAGCAGGCTCTTGAAGAAAATGCAGCATGGAGGTGACAGGGAAGGGCATCCCACGTGGAGGGCAAAGCTGGGGCAGAAACAGAGAGGCAGGCGCACCAGGTGCAGGCGTAGGAGGCAGCAAAACCTGGCGGCCAAATGGAGAACACCCAGGCCACGAGGGCTCCTGGGGACTACCTGGTCCTATGGTCCCAAAACACAGATGGGAAAACAGAGGTTCAAGGAGGGAAGGAACTTGTCCCAGTCCATGCAGCGAACTGATGACACAGGAGAGGGATGAAGTTGCAAGAGACCAGAGTGGGGGTGGGAAGGGGCCCCAAAGGCAACCTGAGGGATGGCTGCTTGGCGGTTTCCACGGTGGAGGAGCCCCACCCCCTCCCCTCTTCCTGGTCTGCAAACTGGAGCCAGGTGGGGGCATCATCTCCAGCCATGGCTGCCCTTTGAATTAACCTTTAGACTGTGCAGTTAGTAGTTCCATCCATCTTCCTCCAAACCGGCTCCAGAGGTCTGGCAGGGAGCGTCAGTGTGGTCCAGAAGGAGCCAGGGCTCGGGGACCACTGGACGAGGGGTCTGCATGGGCACCAGCCAAGCCACTTGGGAGCCAGTTGGGAGCCAGTGGAGGACATTCCCATCTGTATTAATGAAGCCAGATTTTCTTTGTCACACACCTTAAAATTTTTTTCAAATTGAGGTATCAAATGCCTAAGGGTGTGGAACTTAAGTGCACAGCTCAGTGAAGTTCTCACATACCTACCTCCATGTAGTTTCTACCCATGTCAAGGCACAGATCATTTCTGGCACCCTAGGGGCTCCCCATGTGTCCCTTTCCAGTCAAAGGCGTCTTCCCCAAGGGGTAGCACTATTCCGGCTTCTGCCGCCAGCAGCTAGTTTTGTCTGCTCTTGACTTTCATGTAAATGGACCACAGTGGGTGTGGTCTCTGGCAGATTGCAATTTCCAGAGAAGGGCACAACTGTCCCCCCCATCCCTCTTCTCCCCATGTGACGTTGACTCTCCTTCCATAGAGCAGTGGGTTCTGTGTGCCCTCCCCTTGAATCTGAGGGGACCTTTATGATGGCCTCAACTAACAGAGCATGATGGCAATGAGGCTGCGTGACTTCTGAGTAGATCACACAAATGCTGTGTACTTTCACCCAGCTCTCTTGTGACTCTTACTCTTGGAAGCCGGCCCCCATGCCAGGAGGAAGCTCAAGCAGCCCGTGGAGAGGCCCGGATGAGCCGCATCCACAGTCTGGGCTGACCTCCCAGCCGACAGCCAGCAACAGCCTGCCAGCCATGGGAGGACCGTGTTAAGAGTAGGACACGCCCATGCCCCACTCATCAGTCCCAGCTGAGCTGCCCACTGAGACCTTACTGAGCACAGACGAGCCGCCCCCGTGTCCTACCTAAATGGCATCTTGTGAGCAAAATAAACAATCGTCTTTGTTTTACGCCACCGAGTCTGGAGGAGTTTGTTATGTAGCAACAGATCATCGACATATGGACCAGAAAAAAATTTTAAGCAGAACAGTGGTGTTAAAATAAGTCTTTTATCCTCATATTCCGTGAAAAACTCAACACAAATTGGCTTAAGGGGGAAAAAAAGAGAAAGACAAATGATATGCTGGTTTTCGGGGCGAGAAAGTTCCACGGGGGTGTGCTAGGCTGCTGCTAGACTGGGGGCTTCAACGACCGGACTGTGCTGCCTCCCCATCCTAGAAACGGGAAGTCCAAGATCCAGGCATCGGCCAGCGGGCTCCTTTGGAGGGCTGTGAGGAAGAATCTGTTCCTCTCTCCTTGGCTGGTAGGCGGCCATCTTCTTCCCATGTCTTCACATGATCTCCCCTCTGTGCGGCCTCATGTACAGGTGCCCCTTGTATACGGTCATGGATCATGCTGGCTTGATTAAGTGTCCCCCTTACTCCGGTATGACTCCTAACACATTACATCCGCCACCGCTGTCTTTTCAAACAAGGTCCCATCCTGAGGTTCTGGGGGTTAGGACTGCAGTTGGAGGGGGCCAGAAACTATCCCAACCATAACAGGGTTAGCTCAGTGGTGGCCAGGCCCAGGCCTTCCTGGCTGTCACCAGCCTCTCAGCACCTCTCAGCTTTGCTTTTCCCTGTCTGAGTCACTCTCAGGCCCCATGTGGTGACGGGGTGCTCCAGGCCCACAGCTTGAGGTCTCAAGGACCAGCAGAAAAGACAGCTGCCTCTCTCCGCAGCCCCAGCTTATGAGTCTCCTCCCATTTCATGTCCTCCAATTGGGCCATGGAGTATCACCAAGGCCCACTTCTGCAGCCCAGGAAGGCCACGCTTCCATGGATCCAGCCTCAGCCCCCTGCAGACCCCTGGTGCAAGGCTAGGGGTAGGGAGGCTAGGGGTGGGGATCAGGGGTGCCACTCCCAGAACAGGAGTGATGGGGCCCAAGAAAGAGCCAAACAACTCACGCCCACCCATGGAGACAGGGGGATGTTTGGAACACATGGCCCCGGCCGCCTTGGGACAGAACAGTGTGGGTAGTTAGTTCTGTGCCAACCTCCCCTCAGCCGGACGCTCTCTTGCAGGTACGGGTCCTGCCACCCCCTGATCTCCTGTGCCATGCTCCTACTCAAAGATAGGCATGCTGAAAACCCAGCCCGGAAATTATAGGAAAAAATAATATTTAAAGGCACTTATGGAAGATCCTCAGAAGGCCCTTCGAATGTCAAACAGCTGTGAGCCAACCCTAATTTGATGAACTACATGTTAATGAATCCCAGACATGCAGATTAAATTCTCTTTAGATTGCACGTGGTTTTAAAATGTATTTCTCTCCGGCGTGTCTGGTGGGAAACAAGGTTAACAAAACACCTGTGAGGCCGGTCCGCTGATCTGGGGGTCTGGGAGCTGAAGATGGCCCTGGCTCCGGCCCCGGGGGGCCACAAGCCGGGTAAGGAAAGACACACAGACAGACAGGCTGGTGTCGGCGCAGACCAGCACAAGCAAGGGCACACTGTGAGCGCGGTTTGCTGTGGGTGGCTCTTTCACTTCGCAAACATGTGCTGGGGCGCGGGGATGCAGCAGCGAAGAGGAAAGCGCACACTCTGCCTCCACCCCTCCAAGCCCACCTCCAGTCACACTGGGACCTGGCGCCTTCTGTCCCCTTCACAACCGGCACAAAGGGGACAGACAATAAGCAGGGGGGCAGGTTGCTACCCAAGGTAGTTTCCAAGTCTAATCGTGGCGAAATGGGACGAGAAGCAGGTTGGGACGGGGGAGAGAAGAGAGAGGAGGTTGAGGAACGGAGAGAACTGTGGGAAGGCTGGGGGATCAGCAAGAACGAAGGCTCTGGTGTCAGAACAGGCCCGGCCAGTTCAGAAATGGAAGCAGGCCCAGGGCACAGGGATGCCAGGTGACAGACATGCAAAGCGGGAACTCCATGGCGAGTGCATGAGTGTCCCGTCATCAGAACAGCAGCACGGTGACCTTCAGCGTGGTGCCAGGAGACCACCAGAAGAGACAGGAGGAGAGATCTCACCCAGCCACCCCTGGGAAGTCAAGCAGGCACGCACATTCTGGAAGGAGGCACGGCTGGGCTGCTGGGGGCCAGTCACGTGGGTGAGTCCACTTTGGGGAGAGTCCTCAAGCCGTACGCCTATGTCTGTAGATACATTGTTCCTCCAGAAATGTTTACGGAAGTAAAAACTTCTGTGTGCAGCAACAGCAGTGCACTTTGTCCGAAAACACGTGCCAACCAAAAGACAGACCTTACTACAGTGGAGTGGTCGCGTGGGGGGAAGGGCACTGATGAGAGAACTGACGAAGAGACAGGCCCCCCACCCCGGAGCCCTCAGACTGACACGTACCGGCGACACTCTCGGCAGCCCTGTGGTCTTGGCAGAGCTGACGTTCAGGTGGAGAGGGGCGCCCGGTAGCCCTGTTTGACCAATACGTTAACGGAGCTCCTGATGGTGAGTGAATGAACGAGCGAACACACAAGAACCCACATGCCCTGGCTGCTGGCTGCAGGGGGGAAGCTGAGGAGGCAAGTTTCGAAGGTCAGCGCTGGGTGTTTTCTCCACCTCTGCAGGTGGAACTGGCCCCGCCCCTCGCCGCTCCCAGCCCACCTCCGGTCAAGGTAGGATGTGGCACCTTCCATCACTTTCACAGCCTGCAGGTGCCAGGGACAGGCGGCCAACAGCCAGCAGCCCCGGGGAGCCGGGTGACAACATGACAGATTAGGAGCGCTGTGGAGCCCAGCCGCCAGAATGACAAAGGGAAGGAGATGATAACTTTCCCTGTCCCCTATCTATTTTTATTTCTCTCTGAACCTTGAAAGACAGCGTTCGGCACGTCACTCCGCTGCTGATAGAGATGTGAAGTGTCCTGAGTGCTTATGGATGTCCCAGCCCTGAGTTAGGGACGGAGGTGAGAGGTGGGCTGGGGTGGGGGAGGAAAGGGCCCAGCCCCAGCTCCAGCCCCTTGGAGTGGGGAGAAGCTCTTCAGTGGAGCAGGGGAGGCTGCGGGCTGGTGGGGGGGGGGGAGGAAGGAGCCCCGGGCCACACTGGTGAGGGCACTTCTGTCACTGAGTGGCTGTGACCTCAGCAAACCCTCCCAGGGCTTGGTTCCCCCATCTATAATAGAAGTGGGGTCACCCCAGCCCCTCCCCGGCCCTGGGAGCTGGGGAGGATCTGAGAACCTGCCCCAGATGTTCAGCCGACCATCCGGTCGATTATCCTGAGACAGATTCCTCCTGGGTGTCCCCCTAGGACCTCAGCCCCTTTGCTCCCTGGCCCCTGTGGCCGCCGGAGTCTCCACTGTGTTGAGGGCAGACTCTGCCCATTGGGGATGAGGCTGGGCTGGGGCTAAGTCCCAGCGCCTCCATTCTCCAGCGTGTAAACTACATGGGTCACTTCACCTCGCTGGGCCTCAGTCTTCTCATCTGTCCAGTGGGAACAAGAGTGTCCCGTTGCTGAGCATCACTGGTGAAAGGCTGGCATCTGTTAAACGCTTGTCATGGGGCATCAGGCCCATAATAGGCACCTTCGGGTGGGGGTCACTGTGACCTTGTAGGAAAAAACTGTCCTGGGCTGAGAGTGAGCCAATGAGGCCCTGGGGTGCGACATTTAAGGAGGCTCCAAGAGTGAACGCCTCCTTAAATTTTGCTCCGCTACCCCTGCCTTAGTCTGACAGTGAGTCAGACAGGTCAGCTGGCCCCAAAGCCTGCGCTGAAGCAGGATGGCAGGGAAGCTCCCAGTATTTATTAGGTGCCTACTGAATGCCAGGTACTGGCGTGCTCAGGGTCCAAGGTTACTTAGGTGCCCAGGCGTCCTCACGGAAGGAGACAGGCTCAGAGAGGCTGCATCCATCAGTTTCCCAGGTCCCTGGCCTGAAAGGGGCAGTGTCCCGACCTGAGCCCGGTCTCCAGTGTTCCCCAGGTGAGTCTTAGCCTTCATGCCCTCCTATCTCCAGCACCTGCGCTGTCTCAGCTGGCATCCTTCAGGGGAAGGTGCAGAAAGGGGCGGGGCTGAGGGTCCCTCTGCACACATGCCCCACCTCTGGACCACTGGGGTTCCTCCTCTTGGTGCCCCAAGTCCTCTCTGCTACTTGGACTGGCCACTCCTACTTCTGGCCCAGGTCTGGAGAGAAGATTGAGACCATTCCTATCCTCCTGATATTTCCTGCCGGGCAGGAGAGTGGACAGGGGTCACCCTCTCTGGGCTCAG
This sequence comes from Desmodus rotundus, assembly GCF_022682495.2. Lineage (NCBI taxonomy): Eukaryota > Metazoa > Chordata > Mammalia > Chiroptera > Phyllostomidae > Desmodus > Desmodus rotundus. The sequence goes on from NC_071389.1 coordinate 10,607,415, forward strand.
GTGCCTGCTGCCACCCTGAGCCAGGAGCAAGGATGGGGAGCTAGCACTGTGGGGACCCTGCTTCTTTCCTCCCTGGCACACCCTGTAATCTGAGGTTATCCTGTCATAGATCAGTGAATTATTTTGTTTTTCTTTTAGCTTTTGCTCATCTTTTTATTACCAACGCCTGGCATATATTTAGCACTCAATAAATACTAATAAGTGGATAATTCATACTAAAGATAATGAAATGCTTCCTAGTGAATGTTAATTGCTTGCTTCCCCCCAGCATGTCAGCTCCCGCCTGGTCACACTGCATCCCTGAGGCGTAAATCCGCACCTGTCTGCCTCGCACTAGAACCTTAATAAATATTTGCTGAATGAGAAAGTGCCTCGGTGAAGGATGTAAGGGTTCCTCCCATTTGCAGGTGAGGGAACAGAAGCTCATAGAATGAGCATTTAAACCCAGGACTTGGGGGCTGCAAGCTCTGCGTTGTCCTGCCCCTACACCAGGCCACCTCCTGGGGACCTTGCTTGAGAAGCGATGGTGCAGTACAAACCGGTGTGTCCAAATGAAATGCAAACGACAACACAGATGTCGCTGGGGCTGCCTGCACAATGTCCTGGCCTCTGGGATAGCTCTGGGAGACCCTGTAGGAAACCCTGCTGCAAGCTGGTCCCTCTGGGTGGCAGCTGAAGGTGGCGGTGAAAAGCCCCAGAGGCAGCAGTGGCCGGCCAGGTTGCGATGCTGGCACTGACCTCAGGTGGCACCTGTGGTCTGAGATCTTGGGGGAGGTGCTCTCTGTCCTATGGGTCTCCTGGGCAAAGGGAAGGAGAGAAAGGAGAAGGCTCTGCTTAAAATCAGTGTCTCTGTCCTGCCATGTGGGCATGCAGACTTCCTGGGGCTGGCTGGCTGCAGAGGGGTCCAATCCTAAAGGGGCAGGACCACCAGGGGCCCGAGGGCACTTACCTAGGGTTTCCTCACTTTAGCATAGCGTATAGTAACAAAGGGAGTCAGGGGTGCAGCCCTAGAAGTGGGAGAAGCTCGCCTTCTCCCCTCAGCAGCCTCTGAGACCCGCACAGTTCCAAAACATGCCAATCCACCACTTCCCAGTACAAACAGGGAAACTGAGCTCCAAGAAACCCGGGGAGGGGCAACTTGCCCAAGGTCACGAAGAGAGAAAGGACTGGCACTCGAGTCTCCTGACCTACCCTCCGGGACATCCATTATGGCTGGGGGTGGGGGAGCAGCAGCGAGCTATGGATGAAGGTCTGGGAGTGTGCAGGGTCTGGCAAAAATCTGTTCCGCTGGCCAGCCCTGCCCGACAGGTGCCCAGTGCATGGGGACCCAGCTTTACCCAGGCCTTTGGCGCTGCTGCCCCCTGGTGGTCACTGGCTTCATTCTCTAACTCCAGGTCCCTGACAGCTCTTGACTGGTCCAGGGAGGGGACTGTGGGAACAACCAGAATATGGGGGAATGAGGGATCAGGGAAGGGAAAGATGGTGACAGAGTCACAGAAAGAGATAGAGGTTTGGCCTTCTCCCTTCTACACCCCGCCCCCACACACAGGAAGATGCTGGAAAGAGTTCCTGGGGGGTGCACAGAAGCCAATCAGTGTGGGGTCTCGGAGAACACAGTGCTTCAGTCCCACCGTGGTGGGTTGTAAATGGCAGCAAGCCTTTGGCATTCCTGCTGCCCGAGCAGGAGCTGTTTCCCCTTGACTTTGGCCATCCCTGGACTCACGCTGACCAATAGAAGGCAGCATAAGTAACACCGGGTGCGTCCTAAGCTGGATCACAGGTCGGCAGCCTTCACCTTTGCTTCTTAGAGCTCCCTGGGACCCAGCCACCATGTCACCTGGTAAAGCGACCATGTGGCAGAACACCACGGCATCCCAGCAGACAGCCCCTGCTGGGCCCTCAGCCAAAATCCAGCACGGACAGCTGCCAGGCACGCCAGCCACCCCGGGCATTCTAGCCCCAGCGCAGCTTGCACGCAACTGCACCCTGGCCAACTGTGTGCTGCCGAGCTGAGCACAGTCAGCCCGCATGCATGGGGGACAGCACATGAGGGTGATTCGGCCATGAAATTTTGCTTATCTTATTATGCAGAACTTCGCCCCTCAGCAGCTATGTGAACTTGGGCTTGTCTTGGCCTCTCTAAGCTTCAGTTTCTGCACAGAGTAACAGTGTCCAGAATTGTTGTAGGGATTTGGTGAGATGGGCTGTGCAAAGCCCCGAGGAGCCAGAGCCCACTAATCACTAACATGTTTTGAGCTCCCTGGAGCCAGGTGGTACGCTCAGTGCTTTGCACACACCATCTTATTAAGCCTCATGGCAGCCATCTGAGGTGCTCACTTTTACAGATGGCAAAGCAGGTTTCCCCAACAAACACTCCCAGTTCGCAGGAAATAGGTATAGAGGGGACAAGTGGCTTGCCCAAAGCACTCAGCTGATAAAAAGAGCCAGGACTCAGTCCACATGGCAAACACAAAGGGAAAGATAGCCATCACCATCATCACTATCCCCATCTTTATTATCACCGTCTCCGCCATCATCTCCATCATCATTATGCCATCAGCAACATCATCTCCATCATCACCATCATTTTCACCGTTATCATCATCCTACCATCACCAGCACCGTCATCACTGGCATCAGCCACACCATGCTGTGTGTCCACAGGAAACTGGCTGGACCTCCCTCGGTCTGAGAAAAGTCTCTGGTCCTGGCTCCTCTGAATTCTGAGCTACTTCTAGGCTGCAGAGGAGGCATGGCCTGTCAGTCAGGGGTCACCGGGACAGTGACCTGCCCCGGGGTCACTGCTCATCATTGATGCCTTTGCCTGGTGGCCACCTGCCCAACCATCCAAAATACATAGGAGCCTGTCATCACAGACCCTTGGCGTCTTAGTGTCGGGCTCCGCGGCGTCACTCAGAATCATTCCATCTCTCCGGGTTCCTGATGACAATGCTACCACCTCTCAGCGGCCTACTATGCCCCAGGCTCAAGTCTACAAACTTCCCCGGGCGTGTGTTCCTTGAGCACCTTCTATGTGCTGGGCACCCTTGTGAGCACTTGGGAGACCACAATGAAAAAAACAAAGATCCCTGCCATTGTAGAGCTGATTTTCTAGACAGAAAAGAAAATAAAGAAAATAAAAATAATACTAAATCAGTACATTATACAGTAGCTGGTAAGTGCTGTGGAGAAGGGAAAGTCAAATGGGGCGAGGGGGCTGGTATTGCCTGGAGAGTTTCATCTTTTGTGAAGTGCTCAGGGCGGGCCTCAGTAAAAGGCGATGTTTAGCAAAGCCTTGGAGGAGACAAGGGGCAGAGCCAAGCAGATATATGGAGAAGGCGCAGCCAGTGCAAAGGCCCGGAGGCAGGAAGGAGCTGCTGTGTTCCAGAACAGCACTAGGGCTCGAGCGGCTGGAACCGGGAGGAAGAAGCCAGAGACAGGGCCCTGTAGGACTTTGCCTCTACGCTGGGGCCGCGGCAGGGTGCTGGGCAGAGCTGCACCAGGATCCAACTCACATGCTCCCTCGGGCTGCTGCCCCAAAGCGGATGTATGGAGTGGAAGCAGGGAGACCAATGAGGAGGCTTCCCGGGGATGCCGGTACAGGTCAGTGTGGGCTGAGGCCAGGGCAGTCCCAGTGGCGGTGGGGGGAGCGGTCAAGCCTGGGCATTTGGAAGGCAGAGCCCAGACGGGACTCCTGGCAGATGGGATGTGGCTTTATTTCAGTGTCACAGCCCCTCGGAGAGGCAGGCGTGATCAGTCAGCAGAGGCTGAGAACTTAGTGAGGTCACTCGCTGCTGCTGGCTCGGGGAGATGGCAGCCCAGGGTGGCTCTGCTATGGCATGGGCTGGGGGGCCTGGGCAGGGGCAGTGATGGGGGCTGACACCTGCCTGCCCGGCCCCCCATAAAGTGAGCTGGAGCATGAAGCAATGGCTTGTTAACGGCCCGGAGCTCAGAGCAGCCATGTCCCCCACAGTTTATAAACTCCTAACAACGCCGTGGTCACAGCCACACAGCCCTGCCTCCTTCAGCTGAGAACGGATGGGCTGTCCTGGGGGAAAGGCAACAGGCTGCTGGCGTGTATCTGAGCTGGGCTGTCCCTGGACTCCCATGGCCCAGCCCACTCCCCTGGAGCCCCTGCTCCAAGGAGTCAGCCCGAGGCCACACCCCCACTTCCCATCCCTGCCTCATTGCTCCGCCTCCCTTTCCTCACTCTCCAAGAAAGCCCACTGGTTGGGGTACAGGAGAGGACGAGGCTCATGTCTGGCAGAACCTACTAGGTGCCAGGCCCTACCTGCGACCACCACAGCATCCCCATAAGGTCAACATCACGGCCCCCACTGGACAGAGGGACAAACCGAAGGGACTTACCCAAGGTTCCCGAGCCGGCACCCCACCCCTGCCCTCTGAGCCCAGGTGGTCCCCAGCCCTTGGTGCACGATGGATAAATGGCATCAAGTGGCACCAAAGTATGTGTGCCAATGTGTGACACCCAGACGTCACCCCGCCCTGGCCCGACCCTAGCACTCTGCATGTGGGACCAGAATCCAGACGGCACTGCTCCCTGCTTTCCCCGGGTGTCTCCTCTCCTCCACTCAGTCAGCAAGCGCTCCTCGTGCGGCCGGCAACCCGCATACTCTCTCTGCACTCGCCCAGCAGTGTTAGGAGAGGTGTATTTTTTCCCTTACAAGTGAGGAAACTGAGGCACAGGAGGGCTAAGGAGCTTGCCCCAGGTCACACGGATGGTAGGCTTTGAGCTCACATCTTTCCAACTGGAACCCACTACCCTACCAGGCTTCCCCCCAGCAGATCTAGGATGCTTGCCCCCCCAAGGCCCTTACTCACTCCAGAGCACGGAGCTCTATCCAGGTCCCCCGGGGAGGTGGGTGCCTGCAGCCACTGGGATAGAGGCAGCTGGGGTAGTCCCCATCCCCACCCTTGGGGTCTGGATAGACTCTACCCACCCCCAGACAATGTCCAGAGGGATAGGGGAGCCCCCAACCCTCAGGAGCTCACCACCGGATACCTGGAGGGACATTCCAAGGGGCACAGGCATCCAGGGTCCAAGCAGGCCCTATTCAACCCACACCTGTGACCGGCGGGGCCCTGGCGCCACCTGGTGCACTTCCGCAGCCCTGCAGTTGGCACACCCGCAGGTGGACACAGGCTGGGCTTGGAAACCCAGCTTTCCCGCCCTTCCACACCACCCTTGGTTTTTGCTACCTGCACCCACACACCATCTGGACCGTTATTTACCACATATGCTGTTCTTTACATTAACTCAGCGATTTCCCACCTGTGTGCTGCAAGAATTGTTAAAACATGCAATACTATTTAGTCAGGTTTTTTCTTTTTTTTTTTTTAACAATATCCGACGATGGTATTGTCAAATTAAAGCAAAAAATGAAAACAGCCAACACAACAATAGCCGTCCAGTATGAATGAGTCAAAATTATACCCATTTTTGTCAGATTGGCAAAAAATATTATATATCTTGTGGTGTGCCGCAGAATGTTAGTCATTAGCTTATGTGTGCAACGAGATGAAAAAGGGTGAAAGTTGCCGCATTAACTCACTGTTTTACTTAGCTTCGTTGTAGGCAATAATTTCTGTGAAATCCCAAGTCTGGTGTGCTATTTGCATTTTTTCCTAATACACTTTAAAATAAATACTAAATACACAATTTCAAAAGTGGCGTTCCCGTGCCTGGTAAAATTGCCTCCCCCACTTGGGCAGCTCTGCTCCGTCCCATGCGGACCCCTCCTTCACCGGGTCAGTCAACAAGGGTGGAGCGCCTCCTGTGGAAGGAGGTGGACGCGGTCCCCATTCTCCCCAGTGGCAGACATTAATCAAAGAATCACAAAAATTAATATACAATTATGACTTAGCAATGTTATTAAGTTATAAAACTGTGAGGTTTGCTGTGAGGAAGTAGAGAACACTGGATGAGCCCACAATAAGGGGATTTGACCTGGGTGGGGAAGTAAGGGAGGGCTTCCTGGAGGAGGTGGTGCTTGAGCTAAGATCTGAAGGAAGAACAAAAGTTAATTCGGTGGAGAGGGAAGGAAAGAATGTTCTGGGCAGATTTTAAAAAAACAAATGAACAACAACAACAAAAACCAGCATTTGCAAGATCTCTGAGGCAGGAGGGAGCCTTTTCCAGTTCTTAGTCCGCACCTTGGAAACAGCTCACTGCCCATGGCCAGGATGGGCATTCGGGCTGTGTGACCCCCTTCCTTTGCCTCCCTTGTCCTCAGCTGCAGCTTAACTCCCCGCCCAGGCCCCCAGCACTGCCAGGGGCTTTGGTCTCTTTCCTTTTCATCCTTGAAACCTTGTGGTTTTGCTCTCAGGGTCCTTGTTTCCAAATCAAGGGAACAGAATTTCAGAGACGCCAAGTTACTTTTCCAAAGTCACACAGCTTGGCAAAGCCAGACTTTGCACCTTACCCCGTGGCTGTGCTCTCTTCCTGTATCAGGCTGCCTCTCAATAGTGTCCTAACTCTTGCTCCTATGCACCTCAAATCAGGACCTGGCACTAAGTCACTGAGCAAATCTGGGCAGGTGACTGCCCCTGTCTGAGCCTTAGTCTCCTCATCTGTAAAATAAGAAGGGTGTACAATAATAGGAGTTAACATGTATCAGGCCTCACACCAACTCTTTAAAGGGAACACGAGTGTTATTCCAGGGTGCAGTTGAGGGAACCCACTCAGAGAGGTTCGGTGACTTGTGCAAAGTCACCAGCTTCTATGTAGCAGAGCAGCATGGCACCACCTCTGAGGTCCTTCCTGGTAATGATATTCTGAGCTAGATTTTCCCAAGGAATTCCAGTTTGTCCCTGAAATGTCATCTGCCCCTGGCCCCTAATCAGTACTACCCATTTTAGCCCACCACTTGCTGTCTATGGGCATGAATCTTCTCTCCAGAGAGGCAGGGGACCCAGGGTGCCACCTGCCCCACTCCACCAGGTCTACAGAAAGCCCAGCCTGTCCCTGCCTCCCAGCCACAGAGGCAACTGCCCTCATGGAGATACATCGATGCATTTAGAGACTCTGGGTGGGGGGCCCTTGGCTCTTCCTAAGGAGTCTCATTCTTCCGGCCCCTGGTCAGTCCACAGGTTTGTTCCTGGCACCAGAAACATTTCATCACCAGCTCCGAGGCTCTCTGTCAAAGCTGCCTTCACATCCAGGCCCCTTTGGGAGCCCTGAGACACCTGGGCCGCACTCCTCTGGCCCCGGGGCCAGCCTGGCCCAGCAGGAAGGGGTGGAGCCAGCGCAGGAGTGCGGCTCTGGGTGGGGACCCAGCCAGAGCTCTGACAAACGCCTTCAGGAACAGAGTGTGTGCATACTTTGGCCAACTCGGGGAACAGAAGTATGCTGGCATGGCCCCTTCCATACAAGAGCCCCAGCCTGATGGGAGAGACGCAGCCTCTGCCTTCAGAGAACCCCTATCAGGTGGGGGAAACCGAGCTTCTGTTTTTGGTAGCCTCAGCCTCAAAGGAGTTGGGACACCAAGATGGAAACAGCATTAAAACAAAGCTACAAATCAACAAAAGCTAATAAATGCCAAGGACTCGGAGTCTGGGCTGGGTGAGCCAAGGGTCGGACAGGGGTTTGGAGTCAATCACAGCTGGCTCCCTGGGGGAGGCAAACACTGCACTGTATTTTGAGCAGGCACGCTGCGGACTAGCTGAAAGGATAAGGGCGAGCCTCTTGAGGAAAGGATAGCTCGTGCAAAAGCGCAACTCCTGGCGTGAGCTGCGCATTGTGCAAAGCTGAGCAGTTGCATGTCACTGAGCGCCTGCTATGTGCCAGCTCTGTCCTAGGGGCTGCATGGGCATCATTTCAGCTGGTCCTCACAGCCGCCCTGGGAGCCAGGTGCTACCGCAGCATCGTCTCGGGTTAAGATGAGGAAGCTAAAGTCCAGAGAGGTTAAGTAACTCGCTCAAGGTCACAGCCAGTAAGTGATGAAGCTGCGAAGGGTCTAAGGAAGGCCCCAATCTAATCTCTCTGTTCCAGATGGCCCCTGAGGCTCAAAGAGGTGCAGAGACTTGCTCAGTGTCACACAGTGAATAAGGGCAGGGTCAGAGTGGGAGCTGACGTCATAGTGTTCTGGAATGCAAGTCTAGGAAGGGACATCAGAAGTATGAAGCTCAACCTTCTGTACTCCTGATTAATCTGTGGGGCCAGGGCGGGGAGGGCATGGGACGGGGGAGGGCAGGCTTGGCTGGCAAGAGCAGCGTGGAGGACTGTCCTTGGCGAAGAGAAAAATGGCAGCCCCAACGGGGACGTCTTAGAGCAGCAGCGGCCACCGGCCAGAGGTTAAACACGGCCTAGTACTACGATTTCAAAACAAGCCAAAGATTTAAACAGACACTTCACCAAAGAAGACAGAGAGATGACAGCTAAGCACAAGAAAAGATGCTCGACCTCATCAGTCATTAGAGAAACGCCAATTAAAACCACAGTGAGACAGCACTGTGCGTCTAGTAGAAGGACTCCAGCGAAAAAGACCGACCCTGGCCTCTCACACCCCTTGGAGGGTGCACAGCGGTGCGGCCGCTTCAAGAAAATGTGGCTGTTTCTTACACGGATGCATGCTGGGTGGTCCAGCCTTTCCAGCCCTGGATGTTCACAGAGGAGAGACTGAAGCGAGTGTCCACACACTTGTGTACACATACTCACTGAAGCTTTGTAAACTAGCCCCATCCTGGGAACAGCCCAAGTGACCGTCAACGGGTGAATGGAGTAGACAGATCGCGGTGTAGCCACACGGCAGAATACTGCTCAGCAACAGAAGAAGGAAGAAATTGTTAATGTACACGGCAACACGGGCGAATTTCAAAATGACTATGCTGCAGACAGAAGCTGGCCAAAAATGAGCACCCACTGTGTGATGCCATGTGTGTGAAATTCTAGGAAATGCAAGCCAGTTCGTAGTGACAGAAAGGAGATCGGCCCCTGCTGCTGTGGCTCAGTGGACTGAGTCCTGACCTTATGAACCAAAGGGTCCCTGGTTCGATTCCCAGTCAGGGCACATGCCTGGGTTGCGGGCCAGGTCCCCAGTTGGGGGTGTGTGAGAGGCAGCCACATATTGATGTTTCTCTCCCTCTCTTTCTCTCTCTCTTCCCCTCTCTCTAAAAATAAATAAAATCTTTTTTAAAAAAAAAGAAAGAAAGAAAGGAGACCTGTGGTGGCCTGGGAACTACTAGGAGGAACTATGGGGTGGCAAAGGGGCATGAGGGGACTTTTAGGGGTGATGAATGGGTTCATTAGCATGATTGTGGTGATTATTTCAATAATGCTTATGTATGTCAAAAGTTATCAAAAGGTGCACTTTAAATGTGTATGGTTTATTGTGTGTCGATTATGTCAACAAAGCTGTTTCTAAAAAACAGACCAGTGTTAACAGCCCAGAGGTGCAGAAGGCAGCCCCTGAACTACCCCAGACTGAGGAAGACACCTAAAGGCCCCACATGAGCCCGTAAGCCCAACCCCCAACCCCCAGCCTCTACCACAAAGCCAGGGATTACAGAAGGGGGGCTAGAGGTTAATTAGTCTAACCCCGTAGGGCACAAAAGGGGAAACGGGGGCCGTACCCACTGCCCCGCAGCTGCTTCCATACTCGGCACGGTGAGAAATGTACCCCACAAATGTACCCCTCCTGGCCAGGCCAGAGCCACAGTCCCCGTGGTAAAACGCCACATGGCCCAGAGCTGGGCACGGGCCTTGACCAGGCCCCCAGGTGACCAGCATCCGCGAATTGCTCTGTGCTCCAGTTCTTTGGCTGCAGGTGGGGTAAGAATGCCAGCTGCTCTTTGAGGACACTTTCGGGAAACCCAGGCCAACTTCAACCACAGAGGGAATCCACTGGCTCAGACAACTGTGCAGCCCAGCGTCCGTCGGGTCAGGCAAGGTTTGACCCAGCCGCAGCTCAGGATATAACCAAGACGCTGGTCTCTTTCCATCTCTGTCCTCCGCTTTCCGAAGTGAGGGCTTCCCCCTAACGCTCGCAACCCACCTGGTCCCTAAGGGTGGACAGCAGTGGACCGGCAGCTATAGACGTCCTCGTTCATGCCCCGCAGAAACGAGAGCGCATCTTTCTCCCGGCATCCGCAGCTCGGGAGTGAACACGCTGGCATCCTCCAGCGGGCAATGCTGTTCCCAAGAGCGTTCCTTGGGTTCAGTGGAGATTTCTGGTTTGTGAGGGTGAGGGGGGCGGCTGAGCCGCACAGAAGCCCCTCTCCGGGTCTGGGCTTACAAGTATGTCGGGGAAGGTGTGTGTGAGAACAGATGCTAGTGTGTGGGACATCATGTGTGTCCCTGGGCAGTTTTGTTTAAAATTGTGTTTCATTTTAATTTTTGAATAGTTCCTCCATTCACATGCTTCACAAACCAAATGACATAAAAATACATGTAGTGCAAAGCTCTCCTCATCGGCCAACTCCCAGCACCCGTCCCGAGCAGGTGCCCACCGCTCACAGTTTCTTCTGTATCTTTCCAGCACTCCTCCGGCAAATCCACACAAATAAGAATACGGATTCTTAGTGGTCTCCTCCTTTTGTCACGAAATGCGAACTACTAAACACAGTCTTTCCCCTTAATTTTTTTTCTTTTTTTTTTTTGACCACGGTATCCCACTGTATGGAAGGGCCATGACTCAAGCAGTCCCTCAATGCTGGGCATGGCTTGTGTTCCGACCACTCGTTATTAGAAACGATGTGATTTATACGTGAATCGCCTTGTACACAGCTGACGTGTCGTGGGTGCAACTATTTCTACAGAGCAGATTCCCAAAAGGGAATTGCTAGTCGGCCAGAAAACGCGCCTGAAGTGATGATGGACATCGCCAAGCCACTCCCCCCTCCTCCGGCACCGTGCTGTCGAAAGGCACTCTGGGACATCGTCCGACCGGCAGGTGGGCAACTGTTTCTCCCAGGGGACCAACAGTGGAAGGTGTCATCTCGCCTTCAGAGTTTCGCCACTTCGCTGAGGGACTTGACGCGTGGCTGGAGTTTTGGGAAACACTGGTCTTACTACGAATGAGCTCAACTGCTTCTCCTGGGCTTGGGTAGATCAGGGTTTCCTTTGCTGCACGGCGATCACGGCTGGGCTGCATGACTGGCCCATGGATTCCCATAGGTTCTTCAGGGGGCAGGCGAGCCCTGGGCCTCTGACGGGAATCAGCGAGTAAGTGCCCCCGGTTTGCCGTCTGTCTTTTGACTTTGCTCGTGATGGGATCTTTCGTACAGCACGCAAAACATTTTCTATTTTTAAATAAGTAAATGTATACATCTTTTAAAATTTTTTTAACATTTTATTTATTTACGTTTAGAGAGAGGGGAAGGGAGGAGAAAGAATGAAGCATCGATGTGCCGGAGACACAGCGATCCGGTGCCTCTCGCACGCCCCCTACTGGGGACCTGGCCCACAGCCCAGGCGTGTGTCCCCACCGGGAATCAAACCAAATCAGCGACCCCCAGGTTCACAGGCCGGGGCTCAATCCACTGAGCCACACCAGCCAGAGCAATTTATACTTTTTAATAGCTGCTGATTTTTGAGTCATAATCAGAAGTCCCCCCACACTTTAAAGTCATAAAGAAATTCTTCCATATTTCCTTTGAAAACATTTACAGTTACGTTTTCACAGGTAAATGTTTGGTTCCTTTGGAGTTTGTCTGAGATATAAAGCAGGGACCCAGAATCATTTTCCCAGGTGGCCGTGTAGTTTGTAGCAGCACCATTTACCGAGGAATTCAACTTTTCGTCACTGGTTTGGTAAGGAACTTAATCAAATACTATTTCTATCTGAATGTAGAATGGGTTTTCTGAATGTCTCTGGGTTTTCGGTCCTATTTCATTGGTCCATTTGAGAATTTATGGATCAAAAGCACATTGTTTTAACGACTGAAGCTTCATAATATGGTTGGTCCTTCCCATCAGCAATCTCTTTTTTCCAGAATTCCCCTGGCTGTGGGCACTGGTTAATGTTTCACGTGAACTTTAGGTTAAACATAGCTAGTTCAACAAACACTGTTGGCATTTTTGCCAGCATCGAAGTATATGTATCAGTTTGCTTCAAGGGAATTAAAAGCTCATGGTGTTGAGTCTCCTTCCTGCAACACGATGTATCTTTCTACTAAGTCGCATCTTTCGTCTTTCAGTAGTTTCATTCATGGAAGGATTTACTGGAACAGAATATGTATACAGAAGTCACTAAGGGCACAGCTCGATGAATCCTCACTAAGGGAGCACTACGGTGAAATTACTACCCAGACTGAGAAATAGAACATGATCAGCACCCCCAGCACTCAGGAGCACCCCAGTGCCCCCATCTCCAAACCTGTCCTCCCCAGAGAAGCCACTTCCCCCACTTCCGTTGTGAGGAGTGTTCCCTGGTTTTGAACGTAGTAATTTAAATCTCAGCCCCTGTGCTCTTTGGTGCCTGGCTCCTCTCACTGAACACCGTGTCAGCGGGGTTAATTCACGCTGTGAGGCATAGGGGTCCTTCGTTCACTTCCACTACCGTGTACTGTTCCCCCGTGTGACTGTGTCATGGCGTGTCCGAGCGTTCTACTGCTGATGGATACCTGGTGGTCTCCAGGTTCGCGCCATTAGGAACCAGGCTGCTGTGAACGAAGATTCCAGTCCATGTCTTTCAATGCAAATATGAGCTTGTTCCTGTTGGGCCTCCTACAAGCAGCCTGACTGGGTCTGGGTGTGTGTATGTGAACTTCAGCAGATACTACAAGTTGTTTTCTGAAGGACTGGTCCTCATTTCCACTCCCCCAGCGGTCCGCTCAGACCCGTTCTTCCCTTCTCCCCAGGTACATGGGGAAACTACCTTTCCCAGCCTCCCTTGCAGCTAGACAAGGCCACAGCAAGCTGGGTCCTCACCTATGGCCTGCAGCGGAAGTCTGTGAGCCCTTCCTTCACCCTCCCCTCCCCTTCCCTCTCTCTGGAGCCCGCAGTGACCCAGGGTCAAACGAGCCAACCATGGCAGTGTCTTACAGGGGTGCAGGGAAATGTGCTGGAAGCGTCTGGCTTCCTAAAGACCTCTCTGGAGCAGAGCTGCCCCCCAACTAAGCTGCTCACCTCACAATGTCCACCTGTGAGAGAGTTAGACTTCTGGGTTCTTCAAGCCAAAGATTTTGGGGTCTTTTTCAAAAAAGAAGTGTAAAAATTTGTGACAGGACCCAGGAAATCACTAAGAAAGGAAACTTCAGTGCCTAAAAGGGAGGTGGTGGAGGAAAGTGAGAGGGGGCTGGGCAAGAATCAGAAACACTAAATTTTCTCGTTTTCTGAGAAACGGTGGACCAAGAATATCATATAGAGTTACAACAAACAAACCAAAGCATTAAACTCCTATACAGTAGAAGAACCGCATACAAAAGCAAAGGGAACAAACCACATAGTAAAATACTTGAAAATCCATAAAAACAGAACAAAAGTTAAGTGAAATACTGTGCTAGGCCACAGGTATTGAAAGGTCAATATGTGTAAATGGGCTTAATTTGCCAAGTAAAAGAAAAAAAGTTCAAATTGGAGTCTCAAACCAAATGCACCCCTATGTGCCCTATGAGAGGCATTCCTAAACCACAGGGATTCACGATGGCTGAAATAAAAGCTGAGCACAGGGACAGCAGGCACATGCAAATCAAGATCTTAATACTGTGTTATAATCGTAATATCAGACACTGTGGCGTCCAGACTAGAAAAGTATTTAATGAGACAAAGAAAGGCACTTGAAGACACACGAGAGTGTAATTCCGACGGAGAGAAGACGTATGGACAGGGGGGCCCTGAAGGACGCAGTAGGTGCCTCATAGAGAAGTGACTTGAGACCCGAGGAGACAAGCACTTCACTTTCCTTATCACGCGACTGGCGGAGGGTGTAGGAAATGCTCGCAACGCGGTTCATCACTCATCCGCTGCCTGACGGGCAGGGCGGGGTCACAAACGGGCATCCACTCCTGGTGCGTGTTCCTGTGTTATTGAGGGTGGAAGATCTAACTCATGTGGTCTAGCACAGAATTTCACTTAACTTTTGTTCTGTTTTTATGGATTTTCAAGTGTTTTACTATGTGGTTTGTTCCTTTGCTTTTGTACACGGTTCTTCTACTGTACAAGGAGTTTAATGCTTTGGTTTGTTTGTTGTTGTAACTCTATACGATATTCTTGGTCCACCGTTTCTCAGAAAATGAGAAGATTTAGTGTTTCTGATTCTTGCCCAGCCCCCTCTCACTTTCCTCCACCATCCCCCTTTTAGGCATTAAAGTTTCCTTTCTTAGTGATTTCCTGGGTCCTGTTACAAGTTTTTACACTTCTTTTTTGACTTGTCAACTTCGAATGATGTTCCTTGATCCGGCAAACACACTCCTCCTCCTCCCATCCCCTCCCATGTCTCCTCTGATGTATGTTTTTTCTAACATCATCAACAGAACTAGAGCTCACACTTCTATCCGCCCCTTCACTCGCCCCACGTGTGTGGGCCTCCCTCCCAAACTCAATCGCAATCAGCGCACCCAGCAGGTCGGCCCTGTCTTGCTGTCTGCAGTCGGCCTCCATCTTGAGCTTCCTCCGGACGGACCCCACGGGCCCTGAACCCCCCGAATTCTGCGGTAGTTGAATTGCTGTCGGGTCTCCCTGGTACTGGCAGGGCAGCGAGGCTCAGCGCAGCATAAAATCCTGCCTCATGCTTTCTTTCCTCAGTCGGCTCTGGCCGGCACCGCTCTGCTGTGTCACAACACCCTCCTGTTGCTGGCGTCCGGCTCCCTTGCTGCTACAGGCTGGGGAAAGAGTTAGGTTCCCCCAGTCCGCTTGGTTGCAGGAACACCTTATGCTCCTGCGATCTGTGAGTGACAACACAGTCACCCCTTCCAGGGACCCCTTTGCTGATGGGAAGCATGTTTTCACTCCTACTTTCTGAGCCTCTGGTGGCATCTTACCATCATATCCTCCTGCATGGTCTCTGCGACCCTCAGCCCCACGTGGCTTTTACACCAATCGTAGCTGCTCTGGACAGGCTTTGTGTGATATTTCTGAGTCTGCACTTTCTGAATTGCGGTTTTGCTGAAGAGGGAGTTCGTGGGAGATTCTTATCCACCTTTTGTATGGAATCTGGTGGGAAAATATAAAAACTGTCGTCTGGTGCTGCCCGTTCACGTCGGCATCCTGTCAAGTCATCCCAGCAGGGGCCACGTACAAGGCGTGACGGCCCCCGCCTTCTACCAGGCTCCGGCCACCTCCTCTCAGGCAGAAGCTATTTCTCCCCATCAGGCTGGGAACCCTTAAAGGACCTGAGTGATGTCTGCACGCTGGACCAGAAAACTTCCGAAGGTGGAGGGTGTGTCATCCCCCAGGTCCCACACAAACGCACAAGTTTACAGAATATTGTGAGTCCGGTGAAGGAAGTAAAGTAGGAGAGGGGAAGAAAAGTGGGGAGGCCACCGGTTCAGATAGGGCAGACGTCTCTGAACAAGTGGCATTTAAGCAGAGCGCTGAACAGCCCAGGAGCAGGCCAGGTGGCTGTCTCAGGTAAGAGCATTCTGAGCAGAGCAGGACTGCAAGTGCAAAGGCCCTGGGGCAGGAGAGTGAGTGACTGTTTGAGGAATGGCAACGGGGCCAGTCACTGCGGCTGGAGCAGAGTGAGCAAGGAGCAGGTGAGGTCGGACAGGTACACATGGGCAGGGAGGGCCATCGTGGGCCATGATGCGCTGTGTTTAGCTCAGTCTAAGTGGAATGAAAGCCACTGTAAGGTGTTGAGTGGACTGGGGACCTAACCCGACTTCCTTTTAGACAGATCACTCTGAAGGCTGTACAGAGAATAGACTATAGGAAGTCCGGAAGTGCAAACGGACTAGGCTCACAGGATTGAGTTTCTTGCCTTCGACACTGATAGACATGGAGCCGTGGAAGTCCGGCTGAGGTCCACAAACCTCAGGCCCCTGTTTTCATTCACCCTAACGGAGTCTCAGCCAGGCCAAATTCAAGGGCAGGCGGCAATAAGGGGCTTGAGGACCAATGTTCTGCGTAAGGTCAAGGATCCTATGTCCTCACGCCCTCCTTTCCCTACTGCAGTATTTGCCTTCCAGTGACCATATAGGAAAGCCCTGATCATTGGGAGCTTTGAGGGGGTGGAAAGGAGGAGGAGATAGTAAAGGGGCTCCTGGGGGGCAGAACTCAAGTCTACCTGAGCCCCACTTGCAGAAGAGAAAGGCAGGAGATGACCACTAGGTGGCAGCATTGCTCTGCTGAGGAGGCAGCGCGGCCCTTCTGGAGCCCGGACTTTCAGACCCGGAGAGAAGGGAGCAGAACCTTCCCCCGGCCCCTCACCTCCAAGGGACTTTTCAACCACGGGGAGGATGCATGGCAGTGACTGTGGTGATTATTCCGGGGGTTTCCAAGACATAAATGCCTTTCGCATTGGTCGCTTCGCGTGAATTCTGCGGGGTTGTCCTATGGACCTGGTAGTCCTTTTCACAGGTGAGAATGAGGCCCAAAGAGGGGTGCATTGGAGCCCCAAAATCCTCCAGTGGCAGAGACGGTGCCTCCTCACAGACTGTGGCCTTCCTCCCTAAAGCTGAAATAGTGCCGGGGCGGAGGAAGTGGGGAAAGTGCCTTTACACGTGCCCCGTTTCTGGGTCCAGCGGGGGATCAGCCCTTCTGAGGATGAGAGAGAGAGTTGTGAGCCTACTTTGTAACCCTTTTAGGTACCACCAGAACCCCATCACTTCAGCTGGTGGACGGGTGTCTGAAGTCCACCCACATAAAATGAAAACAGGGTCGAAAGTGATGGCAAAGGAGAGGGAACTGTGTGATTGCCTGTCTTTATAAACACTCAGTCAATGGTATTTTTATTCGTTGTCTTCACTCAGAAAAGAGGGAAGGGCTCCCCACATGCCTCCCTCCACAGATCAAGGCAAACACCCCTGTTATAAGGCACGGAATGCCTCTCCTTTAGCGCGGATCTAAAGCAAACCGCTTAACATCCTCTTAAGGAACTATTGGGTTCATCTCTCTCTTTCTCCCCGCACAGACTGTCAGCCCAGAAAAGAACAGGAACTTGTCTCTTCATGCTCCAAATAGCATCCTCAGCTCCCACTACTGGCAGGTGGCACACAGGTGTGCTCAGTAAACATGAACGAATGCATGCATGGATGAACGAATGCATACATGGACGAATGCATGCATGGATGAACGAATGCATGCATGGATGAATGGAGGCCTTGGCCTAATCCCATGGCCTCCACAAGGTCCCTCCTTCCCAGAGCTTCACACAGCCCACAGGGAATCTGGTTCTGCTTCAGGGGCCACTGTGTTCCATGAACCCGAAGCCGGAGTTGGTTTATGCCAGGCGCTTCCCCAGCTGGGTTGGGGTCTATTCCCCTGCTGATGGGCAGATAGAGCAGAAGAATCTCACTTCTTCCCTGAGATGACCCAGGGAAGCCAGCCCCCAGCTCCACTCCTGTTACCCCCCGACACACACCAGTTCAGTCAATGGCTGGGAGTCCTGCCCAGGCTGCGGGATAGAGAAGCCGGGAGAGCTTTGCTCATAAATTACATTTGGGGCAGTCTGCTGGGAAGATTAGGATGGCACTGGTTTGGAGCCGGGGCCTTCCAGTGTCTCCCTGCAGGAAAAGTGGTTCAGGGATAAACAGACCCAGCAGTGAAAGGGAGGGAGAGAAGGAGGGGAGGGGAAGAGGGAGGAAAGACAGGAAGGGGAGAAAGAGGAGAGGCTGGAGAGGAGAGAGGGAGGCAGAGATACTCCTATCTCTGAGAGAGACAGACAAAGAGACAGAAGAGAAACGGAGACAAGAGAGAGAGCCACTGGGGAGATGAAGACCAGAAGAAGCCACCAAGGACTCAGGAGACAGAGAAGAGGACATAGGAACAGTTAAGACACCGGTCCAGGCAAGTCAGTAAGCACAGCCCTCTTGCCTTTGCGTCTGTTTCCCGGACCCTGGGAGCCAAGCAGATCGACCCTGCCTTCTCCTGGACAACTGGACCGATGGCCTTAACTGATCCCGAGTACGAAGGAGGGGAAGATTCTTCCCAACCAGGCCCAGAGAGGCCACACAGCAAAGCTAGGTGTCACAAAGCTTGTCAAAGCTTGTGACACCTAGGGACTTCAGGACAGGACACCTGGGCCAGCACTCATTGCTATTTTCAGTGTCCCCTGGTTGGGAGCAGGAATCCATACCCCTGGAAGACAGGTGTGCAGAGGTCACGTGTCCCACACTTCCCGTTTCTGTTTCCATTTGTTGCTGCATGTGGCTTGTTCTCCACCCCCGGCCCCACCCCCGGCACGTCACCACTTCCCCACCTCCTGTAACACCTTGCACAGAACGGAACTTCCGCCTCCAGAAAGAAATGTTCAACTTAAATTTCAGGCCGTAACACTGTGGGGGAGCAGACCTCATGCACAGGGATTCAGGAAATCTGGCGTCAGGCCCCAGCCAGGTAGGGACCTGCTCTGTGGAGGCCACGTGGCGTGTCTGGGCCTCATTCCCCAGGAGAAGGACAAGACTAGACTAGTGATCCCCAAAAGAGTCTTCCAGTGCTAAGGTACCATGACGGTCCCCACCTTCTTTGGAGGAAATCTCGAGTGAGTGAGCATGGGATTGGGGGTCTGGAGTGCCCCACAGTAGACTGGGCTCCTACTGTCCCCAGACCGCTCATTCAGGGCCAGCAACGCTTGTTAGATATGGGCATGTCGCTCACTCACTGTTGCATCAGAGCCTCCCAGCGACCCCGTGGCGAGGCCTTATGATTGTGTCCATTCTACAGATGAGGAGACTAAGGGTTGGACAGAAGTGACTGAGCTCAGAAGTAGCAGAGCCAGGAGTCAGAGGGATGCAAGTCTGTCTGACTCCACAGCCCCAGATTGTCCCCACCCTCCCCACAGGGCAATGTCGGATCCAGGGTGGGAAGAAGTGCAGAGTGGGGAGCAAAGGAAGATAATGGTGGTGTATACACCCCAAGGAACCCCACCCCCCAGCAGTCCTTTGGAGACTCCTAATCCATATTAGATAAAAAGACCCCCTGGACAAACAGGGAAACCAAGGCCTGATAAATCCCAGCACCACCCGACAACTCTGGAGGGCTGAATCAGAGGGAACTGAGGTTAACTCCTCAGCACCTTGCACGGACCACCCACTTCTCCTCCCAGTAGGCAGGAAGTATATTTCTGAGTTACTGGCAGAGGCCTTGTCACCTAAAGGGCTTTGAGATCCTGGCAGAGAGAGCCCGGGGGACGTGGGAGCATGAAATGGGAGATGTGATGGTGTTAGCACCCAGTTACTCCCGGATGATTGCTCTGGCCCCCCTGAAGCTAAGAGGCTCTTTCCCCACCCTACCCCTTCCATGCGCCCCTGCTGGGACCAGGCTGGGGCAGGCAGGAGCAGTAGGCTCGGGCCTGAGTGCTTCCAGCTTGCTGTGTGGCCTTAGAAAGTCCACACACCCTCTCTGGGTGTCTTGCCTCATTAGCTGTCCTGAAGGTCCCTGCAAATCACCAGACCCATGATGCACTGCACCTGCCCCTCCTCCCCCTGGTGGTCCTATAGCTTCTACAGGAGAGATGTGTGAACCTCAAGTGGGTGTTCACCAGGGAGGAAGCCAGGGACCTCACTCCCAGCCCAAGCTCCTCCATGGCTCCCATCTCAGCCAAACACTGAGGCCCTGGGCAGAGGGTCCAATGGGTATCAGACGGTTTGATAAGAAGTGTGATTAGAAGAGTTCTCACTTAAATGCAGCTGAGCACCTTCCATAGTCAGGTTCTAATCCTTATCACGGCTCTGTAACGTAGCTACTAATACCCCCAGATGAGGAAACCGAGGCCAGGGGAGAGGTGCTTGCCCCAGGTCCACAGCTAGGAGGCAGGCGAGCCAGGAGTCACGTCCAGGAGGTTTAGCTCCAGCCATTTCCCATACGTGCTCAGCAGACGCCCGGAGGAGACACCCCAGCTTCCTTCCCAAGTTCTCGTACTCAGACCTTCCACTTTTCCTGGCTGACCATGAACCTGAACAGAGCTATATTGGGCATTGACTACAAACTGGGCTCTGCACTGAGCGCTATCCCTTCATAGCTAACTCACCTCCCGAGAAATGTGGGGTTTCCACCCCGTTTTACAGGTGGAGAGCCTGAGGCCAGGGCGGCAGGGGGGAGAGATTTGCCTGAGATCTCGAGGCTAAAATGTGGCTGTTCCATCACCCACGGCAGCGCCTGATTCTTTGGGGCTTCGTGCTCTCTTGGTCTGTGTGTGTGTGTGTGTGTGTGTGTTTGCATACAAGATGGGCTTATTTCCACTGGCCCTGACTTTGCAGGCTCATGGGGCCCCTCCTATGCCCTCCCCAGTACGCAGGGCCTGGAATGGCACCAGGCAAGTAGTGGGTACTCAAGAAATGTTTACAAATAAGGGATGGAAGGCACTGGTTTGTAGAGCCCTTTGCACAGGGATGGGAAGCTTACGCTTCAACAGCCTGAGAGAGGCCAGGATGCTCAGACAAGAGAAATCTGCAAAGGCATCAGGCCAAAGCCCCCTCCAACCCAGCCACATGCGTTCTGGGACAGACATGCAGCCCAGCCTGTCTGGCACAACGGGCACCCAGAGGGAGAACTCAGATGCACCCTCTTGTGCAACCGGCCTCTCTAGGTGCCAAAGGGCGCTGCTGGCCCACCTGTCTTTCCCATCCAGAGCAACACGTTCCTTCTGGGTACCTCCAAGCCCCCCCCCACCACTCCTTCCTCAGAGGCAGCTGGCATTCTCCTTGTCCTCACCCAGCTCCTCATCTTCCTCCTCCTGCTCCCTCCCTTCCCCTGCCCTCCCACTGCCTCCACCCATCAGCAGTTAATTCCTCGGAAACTTTCCTTGGGAGCAATTTCCACTTCTTATTAAGCCCGCTGCGCCAGCCTAGCTCGGTGCTATCTGGCTCCCCACAGAAGGGAAGACAGCTGACGCTTGCCTGGAATAGCAGAGGTGACAGTGAGGGGGGGTGCCGCTCCTGGGATTACGATAAGGAGGGCTCACAGGCCGTTTGGTATGCCAGCCCAGGCCACACGCCTTACCTTCCATATTGGGGTGACAAAGATGATTCTCCATGCTGGTCCCTATCTCCTATCGAGACCAAACATTCAAATGCAGCCCTGCGTCTTGGTTAAACCCCACCCCGCCCCTGCGAGACCCGCCACCTCCGAGGGAACGGGACCTTGTGATTTGAAAGGAGAACATTTTAATTGAAGTAGCCAGGTCATTCCTTCCGTGTGACTCTCAGATTTAATGAAAAAATGAAGCCGGTTTTGAAGCCAGGTGTGCGTGTGGGGTGCGGGGAGAGGCGGGGACTGGGAGGTATTTGTTTGGTTGGCTCTGCAAAGGCCTTAGTCTCTCAGGAAGGTTCTGGACAAGGGCACCGCGTCCCGACCCGCTTGCCAGGTGCTCTGATCTCCAAGTGGTGAAATCAGGAGTGAGTTCTCCGTGCAGGAGGACCAGCTTGACCCAAAAGAGGGTGGGGGAGGGGATGCAAGGGGGGAGCGTGACTTCACCTCCCATCTTCATAAAATTTCACCAAAGAAGAAAAAGGCTTCGGGAAGGTTTGGGTTCTTTTTCTTTATTATTATTATGTTTTAGGGTTTCGGAATTGTTTTCCGGGTTTGGAGTCTGTCAGCAGAATATTTATTGTACTTCATGGTGCATTAGTGACAAGATTGTCTCCCCTTTCCACAGCGCACTTCAACCCCCCTGTCTTTCTGGAAGGAGGGTATGTTAAGTAGGAGGATTTCTTTTTTGCCAAAGTCAGCAGCTGTGGCAAAGACGCCCCAACTCCCGGAACTCCGGCTGCCGTGGCATTGCCCACGGGGCTTCGGGGAGGGAATGGGGAGGCTCCCTGGCTGGGCCTGGAACCCACCTCTGTCCTCATCCATCTCAGCTGCTGTCCCCCCCAGCACCTCCCAAATTCTTCAGATGGGAGCCCCTGTCCCTCCCATCTCCCCACCTCCCCCAGCAGGGCACCAAGCCCCCAGAGCACCTCAGTACCAACCGCAAATTGCAGCCTAGACAAGGTGGATTGCTGGCCAGCGGGAAAGAGCGGGGGAGGCCGGGGCGGGGAGCTGGCCTATCCTCCCCTCCCTCCCACAGGAGCAAAGGGACAAAGGGGCCGGAACAGAGAGGCTGGTCTCCCGGCCAGCTGCCCTGCCCATGGCAGCTTCTCATACAGGTTTAGCAGGTCTGCCACAGAGGCAGAGGAGCGGCCCACAAGCCACTAATTACAAATTAGTTCAGGGAGGGAAAGGCTGGAGAAGGTGTCTCCAAGCTCAGGAGGAAATTCCTGCTCTGTCCGGGATGGGCCCAGAGCGAGCCCCAGGCCCAGGGCGCCGAGCACCGGGCTGGGCGGGAGAGGCCTGCGTGTCCTCTCACTCACGGGGTGGTGTCCAGTGGGCGGCTGCCTCTCTGAGCCTCCCTCTTCCCCACCGGTCAGCCAAGGGGTTGGGCTGGATCCCATCTAAGGGTACTCCTGATTCCACACTAACAATGGCCTGCGTTAACACCTGGTGAGAGCTGACGGGCGCCGGCGCCACCCTGTCCTATGTACCATCTCGCTGAGCCCTCGCAATGACACCATGGGCTGGGGGCTCTTATTGTCCTCATGGTCGTTGTGTGGGTGAAGGAGCCGGAGAGGGGACAGCCAGCGCCGCCATCCTGCAGGCCATTGGCAATGCCTGTCCCCCATCCCGCCTGACCCCAGATCCCTCCCGGGACTCTTGGAAAGGCCATCTCAGTGGTTCTGCAGGTCTAGGATTATACATTTATCTTCCAGCTTTCCCTCATCAACTAAAAGGAAAGAATCTTAAAGCCTCCTAGAGCGGTTGCTGCCCGCACCGCTATCAGCTGAAATGTAGACAGACCCAGGTCTGGGTCTTTAGTCCAGCAGCTGGGGAGGGGGCAGTGGGGGAGGCCACCCAGCCCAGTGTGGAGGCACCACCTGCCTACCAACTCCATCATCACGCTCACCCCCCACCTCCTCCTCCAGACCCCGCATCCCACCAACCTCATCTCTCCTCCTACTGGCCCACTGTCTGGGGCGCAGCTCTCAACCTCGGCACTGTCGATGCCTTGAACTGGTAATCCTGGGATGTAGGGGCCGTCCTGTGCACCGTGGGATGTTGAGCAGCATCCTTGGCCACTACCCACTAGAGGGTAAAAAGTACAGGGACCAGGAGACCCTGCTGCAAATGCCCCTTCTGCCACTCTGAGCGTGGGCTTAGGTGAACAGCAGAACCTCTCGAACGCTCAGTGTCCTCATCTGTCCAATGGGATGACATGACGAGAAAGCACGTGATCCAAGGCTCCCGTGAGATAAAGGCGGTGAGATGCGCACAAGGTGCTCAGCCAGCACCTGACATTGCACTTCACCAAGGAAATGGCTGTGGGCTGGAAGGAACAGCTCTGTCACCCATGGAAGCTTAGCATGACGGAAGTCCCTGGAGCTGGGTCTCCTGTCTTCATGGACTGGGAACAACACAGGCTGAAACAAGATGTGTCTTTGGACTTTGAGACTTGACCCTGAAGGCCTTGGAGGTCACGTTGTCCAGTTCTTTATCTGAAGACCCCATGTCAAGGTTTGCTTCCTTTCATTAGATCATCGGTCCCCAAGAAGGGGCCCCAGAAGCCATTAGGTAATGTTCAGAGACACTTTTGATTGTCACAACTACGCAGGGGAGGAGGGGGAAGGTGCTTTGGCATCTAGGGAACAGCGGCTAGGGATGCTGCTAAGTATCCTGCAGTGCACAGGATGGCCCCTGCAACAAGGAATTACCCAGCCTAACAGGTCAATGGTACTTAGGCTGAGAGACCGTGCATCAGACTGATTAAACCCTCTTGCTTTCCTTTTTTGCTTTGGCCACTAGGAAGCTCAGAGCACTGTTTTATATTCAACAACCATAGTTTCTCTCAGCCTGTTTCTGATTCCACTCCTTCCCCCATAGCCATTTTCAGTTACTCTGTATCTGCTTCTTTTATCTTGCGTTCAGTAGGCCTACAGGACTTTTGTCTCATTTGAATCACCCAGCTCCTCATCTTCCTCCTCCTGCTCCCTCCCTTCTCCTGCCCTCCCACTGCCTCCACCCATCAGAAGTTAATTCCTCGGAAACTTTCCTTGGGAGCAATTTCCACTTCTTATTAAGCCCGCTGCGCCAGCCTAGCTCGGAAAACAATTCTGAAACCCTAAAACATGTTTTATTGTGACAGGGATAAGTGGGTATATGAACCAAACACAACCTAACTCCTGGGGTTTTTTTTTAAGTGATTTTAAAAGTTTTGTGTGACTTGCAGATGCATTTATAACTTAGTCCCTCCTCTCAACAGCGGTAGGGGACGAGCAGGTGAGGAAACGGGTTCAGCCAGGTGACCTGTGAGCAAACAGTGAAGCTGGGACTTACACACGACGAAAATGAAAAGTCAAAGAGGAAACAGGTCACACTGATTTGCTTAGCTAGGGAATAACAATAATGCGATTCATCGTCTGAATTAACCAATTAATCCTCAGCCACCCTTTAAAAAATGACTCCATTTCTTCTTTAAAGATGAGGAAACCCAACATCCCCACCCAGTCTGGGTGATCCACTGCGGTGTCCTCATCCAAACGCCAATTTTGGTTAATTCTGTGGCCTACACAGGCCTCAGGACCCAGACGGCAGACACACGGGACGCTGGCTGCCGTGTTTCCAGCCTGCCCCGCGTCGCCACGCCCCTGCCCTCTGCTCCACCACTGCCGGATGTCCACGCCAGACTCCGTGCATCCCAAACGGTCCGTCCTCACAATGGAATATCATGCGGCCTGAGAAGCCAGGCAGCCCGGAGGCGTGCTAGCACGTGGAGGAACCGGGACAACTTACGGCCGAGTGGGAGGGGCCAGGAGGCACCAACTGGCACATCCCATGTGAGTCCCTTCATAGGAAATGCTCGCAAGAGGCAAATCTGCAGAGGCGAGAGGAAAGAGCGGTTGTTTGGGCGGGGTGAGGGGAGGAATGGGTTCCCGTTCCTTTCCCAGCGGCGAGGACGGTCGCGAACCAGACTGGTGACAGCTGCACCACGTGGATGCACTGAACGCCAGTTTCCTGCAGGTTAAGGTGGTTGAAACAGGGTGTTACATAGGAGTACTTTTCCACAAGTTTTTTCAATGTAAAAACTAATGGAAGAAAGGACGAAAGGAGGGAAGGAAGGGAGGGGAGGAAGGAGGGTGGGAGGAAGGGAGGGAGGGAAAGAGGGAGAAAGAGGAAAAGGGAGAACCAGTCTGACTGGGCTGGGCCTGGCGGATATGAGCATCTCTTTCTTCCTTTTCATTTTATCTAATATTGAAATTCAGTTTGCACAACCAACCAACCAAAAGAAGAAGAAACAAACAAGAAAAGCCCAAACCATCGGAACAGCTGAAGCCTTGCTGACCTTGGCGAGAATCAACAGGTCAAAAAGCTGAGCTGGTCGGTCCGTCAAAGGGTTATTTTGTCTACACAACACAGCGCAGCTGGTTCAAAGTTTGGGGTTTTGTTTTCTTTTCCCTCGCTTCAACTGGCTGCTCGCACTGGGCGAATATGCAATTTGAGAATGACTGGGAAAAATAATATTTTTACTCAAGCCCAGGTTTCCAAATTGCCCAATTAATAGACGCGGGAATGTCCTTTCTTGGAAGGATCTGACCGCAGGCAATTGGAGCCAAAGCAAGCTTCGGTCCCGCTCCGAGCGGGGAAATGATGCCTACTGGGTTCCACTCTTCCCTGGGGCTTTTGCGTAACAGGTGTGCCAGGGGCTCATCCCAGCGTTATTTATCCTGCGGGGAGGGGAAAGCAACCAGAGTCTCCGGTGGGAATGGCTAATGAAACTGTGCTACGTCCCCACGATGGGACATCGTGTAGCTATTGCATAGGCTGTCGGCAAACAAACAGAAACTACGGACGTGAAGGTCTGTTTTCCTACAGACTTGAGTAAAACGGCACATGAGCCCATAGCGTCCTCGCGAACGCAGGGCCAGGGAAGATGCTGGCAGCAAATCCCTGTGAAGGCAGCGAACGGCTCCGTGATGGGCAGTCTTCTCCATTTGTGCTGCATACTTTGCAAAGAGCGAGTGCTGCTTTTATCAGTCAAAAACTTTTTTCCTTTCAAATACTTTCAGGGAATATATCAAGAACCAGGCTTCCCTTTGAAATGGCTTCCAGCTTGCCAGCGGCCTCATCGTTTGCTCTACGCCTGTCACCGCAGCCATGGAGGGGAAACCCAGATCACAGGCAGGGAAGCTTCTGGGCTGCGGGCTGCAGGCTGCTCCTGGCCACCTCCCAGAGATGCTGCCTCCCCCAGCCGAGAGCAGTAGAGAAAAGCTGGCCCTAGAGAGGCAGTGGGGCTTTGGGGGACACACGGCCTCCCTGCAGAGAACCTCGTTCCTCTCCATTGGCTGGCTGCACCCAGGATGGTTTTGTCTCAGAGTCAGGAGCTTCCTTTTAGATCCAAGTGCAGGCAGGCATCCACCGATTCCACGCCTGGAGCTGCTGTGTGTCCTTGGGCAAGCCATTTGAACCACCAGTGAAGACAAATAGAGATTCAAATAGCGAGGGAGGGGCAAAGAGGAAGTCCTCGGGGGGCCCCTGCGCTGCCTGGGGTTCTACCTGTGTCCCTGTGGCTCTGGCTGATTATTGATCTGCCTGGACAACCCTCTCAGGCAGATGCCACTGGACCCTTGAGGAGACAGGGGCTCAAAGAGGAAAAGCCTCCTGCCCAAAGTCGCACAGCTGGGAAACGGCAGAGTCAGGATTCGAGCCCAAGCCCCTCGGAACTGTTTCTCATTTTTGGGTCCACATTATCCCATCCGACTCAATAAACATTTGTGAAGAATCTGTAATAATAGTAAGCATCTATTATGCACCTACTAAGGGTCAGCCACTCGGCCAAGTGCTTTTCATACATCACCTCATTTAATCTTCCATCAGTCCCTGAGAGGGAGGCATTGTTGGCACCCCCAAAACAGAGGGGCAAACTGAGCCCCCCAGTAACACACAGCTGAAGCATCAGAGGGTCTGAACCCTGGAGTGTCAGATGTGGTGAAGATTGAGACCGTGAGCTCTATGGCTTGGGAATGACAGTTGGTATGTACATAGGACTGCGTAGGGTGAATTCTAAACCATGTGCCCCGGCGGAGTCAACCACAGGAAATCGTGATCCCTGGCTCCGGCTTACGGCTGGGTGGGCCTAGAGCCGTCAGTGCGCTGAGTCTCCCCTTACTGGGCAGAGACCGTGGGAGCAGGGAGCCATAGCCAGCTGTGAACTGATGGCCCCGTGACCCAGACGCAGGTCAGGGGATCAGGGGACACCACCCAGCTGCCGCAGACAAGGTAGGATGCTCTTTTCCTTGCCGACCATGGATGTGGCCCACCGAGAAAATGTA
The DNA here is from genome assembly GCF_022682495.2 of Desmodus rotundus. Lineage (NCBI taxonomy): Eukaryota > Metazoa > Chordata > Mammalia > Chiroptera > Phyllostomidae > Desmodus > Desmodus rotundus. Next base: position 10,634,832 of record NC_071389.1, read on the forward strand.
GGTGCTCACTCCTCAACCTCCTCCATACCATGGCCTTGGAGATGAACTGATGAGGCCTCTTGCAGTTGGAGGCAAATGGCTCAGCCCCCACACTCCTGCACACCCACCCAGGCTCCGGGAGATCCACATCTTGGCTCACCAAGTGGGAGGGTTGGCTCAGCAGGATCTCTCCACTGCCCTCTCCCACCCTCATCCTCTAGGGCAGGGGTGTCCAACCTTTTGGCGTCTCTGGGCCACACTGGAACAAGAAGAGTTGTCTTGAGCCACACATTAAATACACAAACACTAAGGAAAACTGATGAGCCAAAAAAAAAAAGGTTTTAAGTAAATTTATGATTTGGCGTTGGGCTGCATTCACAGCTATCCTGGGCCGCGGGTTGGACACCCCTGCTAGCGTTTGCTTTTCACTTGAAGGGAAGGTAAAGAATTCACCTCTGAAGGACTCCCTTCAGTAAAGGCCTCCCAGTGTGTCCCAAGGAAGCTCCGCTTCAGTGTAGACTCCCAGCTCTAATGTAAAACCAGGGGTGTCCGTGAGCACGTGGGAAACGTTTGCCTTTCAGAGAGAACGTTCGATTGGCCCACATTTTGCCATTCGTCACAACCCAGTATCAGCCAACGCTTTTCAGTTAACATCCTTCCCGAGACGAAGAAAACCAAAATCTGCTCTTTTTATCTGCACTCGGCTACCTCAGTCTGTAGGGCCCAGACTCGCCCACAAGCACACACACAGTCTCCTACAGCTCCATGGATTCCGTCCCTAAAATCAATCAGTATGTGAGAAACTCCTCTGTGAACTGTCTTAACGATGCCCAGCTCTGGGGATTCAGGATGGAAGAGAATTTCCAGGTTTGAAATCGTGGAGGGAAGCTTACGAACCATCTAAGCCCACATTTAACAGGGGAGCACACGCAGACCTCAGGGGAAGTGACTTGTCCAAGGTCATCCTGTGGCCCTGCCGGAGTCCAAGTGGGGGCCCAGCCACTGCCCAGAGAGGTGCAGGAATAGAGGTCATTGTCTAAATTTCAAGGAGACAACCTCTCCATCCCCTAGGACAGCCAAGGAAGGGAATCTTTGCAGGCACAATTGGCACAAAAAGTTTTCAAAGCCTTTCCTAACCTAATATATGTAAAGAAATCTTTGGAGAGTCATTCCCCATTAATCAGCTGTCAGCAGCGTTCTGAGGGAGAGGAGGGGAGGATAGGAAACACTAACTCATTTCCCAGAGCCCATTTGCGGGGCCTCAAAAATGTGTTTCGCAGAGCCAACCTCGTTGGGGGGCCACCTGAGAAAATGGCACATGCCTCTCGCCCTTAAGTACTCAACCGGCACGACGGTCCCTCTGATTTAGGGCCTCTCCCACATTAGCGAGCATCAGAATCATCTGGAAGGCTTGTTAAAATGGTTTGCTGCTTCCCACCCAGAGTTTCTGATTCTGCGAATCTGAGGGGAGCCTGAGAAGCCGCATTTCTAACACTTCCCCAAATGTGCTGATGCCCCTGGTGCGGGACCACACTTTCAAGAGTCAACGTTCCAAGCCCCTGAAGCTACCTGAGTGGATGGGGTAAAGGGGCGAGAAGAAAACTTTATTCATCTGGCAGCAGGAGTGTGGAGCAGTTGAGCAAGAGTCAAGGTCAAGCAGAGGTGGTTGGCCCCGGAGCTTTCCATAAACTCCAAGAGTGCCACCTGCCCGTTCCTGCTGCCCCCTGGGGCTGGCGCATGGCGGGTGGCCCATAAATGTGTGTTTCTGGAGCGGCCATTGTTGTAGGGTAGTGGTAGTTCACACTCGGTGGAAAGAAAGGGTCAGATGGCACAGGGGCTATGGGAACATTGGAGTGACCCCTGAATCTCACTTCTTTGCCTTGATGTGGGGTCGGGGTAACTCGCCTCTGAGGCATGAACAGGGGCCCGAAGTCGCCTCCTGTCATTGCAATGATTTCCACTCTGGTGTCCTTATTTTCACAAGTTACAATTCTCGTTCTAAAAAAGCGCTGTTTACTGCTTGGAGGGAAGAAGGAGAAAGTAAATATCATCCATCATCTCACCTCTTAGTAGGATTCACTGATCATTTGGGTACACCTTCTTCTAGGTTTTTCTTCTAGACATCCGTATAATTTTTTTTTTGAGATGGGATCATGCAGTTTGGGAAGCTGCCTCTCTTCACTCAATGTTTCATGAACACTTGTCAGGTCTTTAAAAGTTCTGAGAGGTAGTTCAGCGAAGAACCCGGACCCTGGAGTCAGACTACCTGAGTTCACGTTGGTACGTGCCACTCACAAGGTAAGGGACCACGGACCAGTCACTTAACCTCTCTCATGTTTCCACCGATATAATAGTAGTAGTTACCCCAAACAGTCATCGGGAGGATTGAGAGAGCCACCGTATTGAGGCATTTAGGACGGTTGCTAGCACGGAGCCAGGGAAGCATTATGCAAGCGTTACCTCTTACGATGTATCTTTGTGATGGCTCCAGAGTATTCCAACATATAAATGTTTCAAAACATGTCTGCCAATACCTTACGGCTAAAGTTGTTTTTTCAAGTTTTCCTTATTATAAAAAAAAAAAAGAAGAAGAAGTTGTGCCCTGGCCAGTGTGGCTCAGGTGGTCGGAGCATCGTCCCATAAACCGGAAGGTCGAGGGTTCCATCTGGGTCAGGGCATGTGCCTGGGTTGTGGTTTCCGTCCCTGGTCAGGGCGAATACAAGAGGCGACCAATGCATATCTCTCTCTCTCTCTCTCTCTCTCTCTCTCTCTCTTTCTCTCTCTCTCTCTCATGTTTCTCTCCTTCTCCCTCCCTTACCCTCTCTCTAAAACCACTAAGCATGTCCTCAGATGAGGATTAAGAAAAACATTCTTTCTTTAAAAAAATTGTGATGAACACACTTACCAGTATGGCTCTGCACATACACACAACAAATCCCTAGAAGGACAAAGTGATATCCCAAGGACAGTTCTAAACATGTTAGAGCTTTTGAAACATACTTTGCAGGTTGCCCTTCAGGAAGCTGGTACCAATTTACTCTCTCACACACGGTCTGTCAGAAGCCCAGCTCCCAGAGCCATCAGCAACCCTAGGTATCCTTTCCTCTCTTCCAACTGACACTTTCACGGGTGACGTGTCTCTCGCTGTTTTATTTGCCTGTCCCGGGTGTCTGGTAAGGCCGACCATTTTTCATGTTTCTAGCCTTCGCGATGTCTTTGATAAATTGCTGGTCCATGGCCTTTGCTGACAGTTGTCCATCACCCTTATTGATTTGCAAGAGCTCTTTACATAGCAAAGACGTGAACCCTCTGCGGCAGAGACATTGAAAGCATTTTTGCCAGTTTGTCGTTGACTTCTCAGTTTGATTTTTGCGGGGTTCTTTCCCTGGGGTGTAACTTTGTTCCCATCAGATGCATTTGGTAACCAGGCAGGGAAGCCATACCTTCCTCCCCCATCAGCATCTTCCCTGCCAAGTTCCATCAGCCTGGGGCCCTTTTAAGTTTGTAGCCTGGAGCGGTCCCTTTGATTTACTGGCCCCTACACAATGAAAAACCCCAGATTGGAAAGTGGTCGATCCGGTCTTTCCAGAAGTCCTAGATGACCCCAAATCTGCTGGGCTCTCACTCCTGCTGGCTGCACAGGTCACAGGTCATCACGCCCCAGTGAGCCCCCAAAAAGGATAACTCAAGCCCCCTGGTGATAACAGTAGATGCCAGCCAACTGGTTTGGCTGCTCTAAATGTCCCTGATAGCGTTTGGTGGAATGCATGCAGGTTGTGGCCCAGGGCTGCAAGGGGAAGAGTGATATTCGCTGAGGACAAGTGATAAAAGCTGCCCTTTCCTGCGCCCTGCCAAGAGTCGGCCCCCAGACACGGGTTTTCTCTCCGGCAATCCCTCGCCAGCCAAGTGTTGCTCTGCTCATTTCTTAAATGAGGAAATAAAACCCCAGAGAGGTTAAGTGACTTGCCCCAGGCAGCCCAGCTCATGAGGTTAAGATGGAGTCCGTCCCGTTGCAAAGCCTGGGTCCTATTGCAGAACCCCACTCGCTGGACCACCTGCCTGTAACCCCCAGCTCTGCCAGCTGCGTGCCATGTGACGCCAGCAAAACCGCCTGTCCACCCTAATCCTGGGTGCCTTCTCCACCTGAGGGTGATGATAACCTGGCTTATACCACTCAATATTGAGGCAAGAATCGGGTTTTTAAAACACAAACACGAAAACCCTGTAAACTGTAAAGGGGCTCAGCTAAGGTACCAATGGCCCTTCATTCACGGAATGTAACTATTCATTCACTCACACCCTCGCAATTGACGTCAGCTCGTGGGACCGTGTATGGACAGATACTTCTATTTCAGGGCAGATCTCCAGCCCCCTTCCCACATCCACACTCATTCATTCATTCTCCGGGGGAGAGGCAGACAGTGTGTGCGACCTCAAGGAGCCCACACTGATGCACACACATGTATGTGGGTACACACCATGCACACACGTGTGCACACACACATTCTCTCTTCCATTCAGGCATCTTTCTCTTCTATGGCTTTGAACCCCTGGCACTCCAAGGTCTCAGAGACACGGGATCCCGAGTTCACTTGAAACCAGGCCCCCACACCATCCCCCATGCTCCAATGATAAGTGGCACACGGCAGGGCCGTGCTCCCCTGAGCCCCCACACCTGGGATCCCAGGGAGCACAAGCGCGGCTCTGCCCTTTCCGAACGTGGCAGCCAGAAGAACCTCAGCTCCCTCCTGGCAGAGCATCCTGCAGAGGCAAAACAGGGCTGCTCCAGATCGCGTGCGTCTGCCCGGCAGACCAGATTCCTTTTTACCTCTAAACCAGCATCCCCCTGTGTCAACAAAGGCAAATCTCAAAAACATTACGTTGGGCAAGAAAGCAAGTTTCAGCCTGATGCCCACAGGATACCATATATAAACTGTAAAAACTACATATTTTAATGTAAATACGTAGTAAAATCATAAAAGCACATGTATTAGTTTCCTATAGCAGCCATGAGAAATTACTACAAACTCGGTGACTTAAAACAACAGAAAGTTAACCCGGCTGGTGTGGCTCAGTGGATTGAGCACCAGACTGCAAAGCAAAGGGTATCTGGTTCAATTCCCAGTCAGGGCACAGGCCTGGGTTGCGGGCCAGGTCCCTGGTAGGGGGTACGAGAGAAGCAACTACACAGTAATGTTTCTCTTCCTCTGTTTCTCTCTCCCTTCCCCTCTCTCTAAAAATAAATAAATAAAATCTTTAAAACATAAATAAAATGCATAAAAACAACAACAGCATAAAAACAACAACAACAGAAAGCTACCCTCTCACCGTTCTGGAGGCCGGAGGCCCCAAGTCACACTCTCACTGGGCCAAAACCAAGGTGTCGCAGGCAGTGCTCTCTCTGGGAGCTCTGAGGGACCACCCATTCCTCCCTCTAACTTCTGGTGGCTGCCGGCACTCCTTGGCTTATGGCCAGATCTCTCCCATCTGCCGCCACCACCGTCAGAGCACCTTCTCCTACTCTGTCCACTTCCCCTGTTCTTCTCTCCTACAGTGACACCCGGGAGGGCATTTCAAGCCCACCCACATAATCCAGGATAATCTCCCCAAGTTTAAGATCCTTAACTTAGTACCATCCCCAAAGAGCTTTTTACATTTTAAGATAACGTTTACAGGGTCCAGGGATGAAGACCTAACGTCCTTGGGGGCCGTTATTCAGCCTACTAGAGCATGTATAGAAATGATTTGGGCCCAATCCCTCACTGTGGTTTCTCCTGGGACATAAAGAAAGAAAATGAGGTGGGGGGGGGTAGGCTTCTGTAAAGTCCCATTCTGTTATAACGTCTATGTGAAGTATTCCCTAATATATATTTTTTTCATGTAAGCCCTTCCACCTCCTAGCTGTGTGACCCTAGGCAATTTATTTCACATGTCTAGGCTTCTGTCTCCTCATCTGTAATGCGGAGATACTGGTACCTACTTCATGGATGTGTGTGGGCTTTTCCTAGTGCATGCCAAGGGTCTCTCACGGGTCTGGCTCGTCATCAGTACCAAGTCCCCACTATTACTGCTGTCGTTGTCGCCTTTCTGAAACTGAAGAGCATTTTCTATATCGTACACACACACACACACACACACACACCCTTCCTGAGTGAGAGGAGTAAGTTTTTCCGCTCCGAGCCCTGGTTCTGAAACTCAGCAGTGGTGGGGGTGGGGTGGACGGCGAGCTGAAAAACTACAGTGGTAGAAGCAGGGTGTGGGTAGGGAGCTGGGGGGAGCCCCTTTGCAAAGGCACTTTTTGATCTGCTATAACTGCCACTATAGAGAATAAGATGGAATTCATTTTTATGATGAAGGAATTAATGGTTATGGAGAGAATTGGGTTCAGGTGGAAGACTTGAATCCAAAGAAGGGAATAAAGCCTTGAAATTCAAATGAAAAATTATTATATAAGCATAAAGGAAACCTATTTTACACCTGTAAGACTAAATGTATAAATATGAACCAACTGCTCCCTCTGGGAAATGGGGATTGTGCTTTTAATTCACCTAGACAAATATGCGATGCCCTCTCCCTTCCACCTATGCATTTCAATGAAGACCTGGCACCCACGGGGGGCTCCTGGCACCCCCACACTGGCCACCTCCTCCCTGGGGCCAGGCACAAGCCCTTCTGGCTTCTCCACAGCCCCTAGGAGGAGGATGGGTTCCTGAAGCTGCGAGCTCCTTGGACAAGGTCATTTCAAAGGCTCCCTCTCAACTCTAGCGTTCTGCGGTCCTGCAGTCCCCTGCCCCCACCCTGACGACACCTGGGTCATCCTACAGTCCTCAGCATGTTTCAGCTTCATCCATCCAACCCATAGCACCTTCTGAGTGCCTGCCCTGTGTCCACCTCTGCGATCAATGCTGGGTTCATCTAGTTTACAAAAGGGGAAACTGAGGCAGCAAGCCAAAAAATGGGAGCAAGAAAGAGGACAGGCTTTGGAGTCAAGGAGGCCTAAGTTAAAACCACTTTCCTACCACTTGATACTGTTGCACTTAGAACTAGTCTCCATTTGACCTTGGACGCCGAGTCTCCGTTTCCCCCTCTGTAAAACAGAGATGCTGGTCTCCACCACACAGGGCCGCTTGGGGGATTAAAAAGGCTTGTTGTTAGATGCCTGGCACGGGGTAGGCATTCAAAAGGGCTAGTTATTAATATTGGTGCCCAAGGTCAAAGAGTAATATGATCATTCAACTCAGTTCTTGATTGAGCACGCTCTGTGTTCTCCTAGCCACGGAGCCCAACCACAGAATCGCAGAGATGAGTTCACAATGGTCCCAGGGGCCGACTGCAGAGGAAGCAAGAAGCAAGGGAGCCAGCAGGCATTGAGCGCTGACTACAGACCAAGACCAGGCATCACCACTACTTAAGACCCTGTAGATCGGCCATGTTCTGAGTCCCGTTTGAGCAGGCGTGTGTGTGTGTGTGTGTGTTGTATGTGGCACATCAAAGGTTCGATATTATCAGGCAAATTGCCAGCCTCACGAGATGCAAGCCCAGGCCGCTCAAACTTTTCCTCAGTCCAGATACCTTGCTTGTATTACAATCACTCATTCATTCATTCATCCAATGAATATTGCTTGAGCATCTACTATGGAACACAGGCTACAGAAATAGAACAAGGACTCCTGCACCCAGCAAAGAGCCCTCCCTACTGAGGGGGCCCTGGATGGAGGAGGGCGCTTCCAAGGACAGAAGAAAGGACTCACCCTGCGGACCAAAGGAACCCAATTCCATCAGCTTCCTCTTAGCAACAAGCTGATGTGAGGTGGGGATCCGGCAGCATTTGATCTTTACATCCTCAGTCCCATCCCACCCCACCCCCAAAAAAGCCTGGGGGCCTGGGTGAAGAGTTAGTCTGGGTTGTGAGCTCCCCTGGAACTCACGCAGTCAGAGCTCCTGGCCAGCCAGCGCTTGGCTGCCCCGCCTTTGATTTGCTCAGTGAAAATGCTTTGCCGGTTGCATAGATGCTCAGCTGTGATAAGGTAATTGTCCAAGGGCACAGTCTACAACCCATTAACGCTGGACCCGCTGCAAATTGAACTTGGAGAAGTGATCTAAAGGGGCCAGAGAAGGCAGCCCAGTGCGATCCAACACTTGGTCTTTTGTTCAGGCGACTGGGAGCTTGGGAGGAGACTTCCAGAGGTTCCAGGAAACACATTCCCATCGCACACGCACCTCTGCCTCCTCGAATCTGTGTGTGCGCACATGCATCCTGTGTACACACGTGCATGTGTGCACATATGCACAAGTACAGTCACCCTCACCCGCTCTCGTATACTCTCCTATGGGTACATACGGGCTCTGAGCCTCACATTCCTACACGGACTCTCTGGCACACACACACTCGCCTCCACCCTCTAGGGCACTGGGACCAGATTGGAGGGGCATTCTTCGGGGGGGGGGGTTGCTTTTCCCACACCAGAAATGGAAAGAGGGACTACTAGGCAGAGGAAAGAGTTTTCCAGATATGGGGCAACACACGGTGAAGGTGGGCTTGACTGCATTTCTGAAAGCCAGTGGGAAAGCAGTCAGCAAGAGAGCCAAGTCCACAGGAACAAGAGAAGGAGGAGGGGGAGGCAGCTTCCCAGCAGTCTGCCACCGGCCACCACCGCAGCAAGGTGGGCAAGAGAGGCATCCTGGCAGCTCCTTCTAAGCATCAACCTCACAGTGTTACTTCCAGAACTTCAGGAGCTAAGAAGCTCCCAGGACCAGCCTGAGAAGGAGAAGGAAGAAGGGAAGGAGAAAGAAGAGAGGGGGGAGGAGGAGGCAGAAGATCAAGAGGAGGAGGGAGGAGGCAGGGCCAGGAAGAAGGGAAGGAGGTGGCTAGGGAAACCCTATTGAGCAGTGGGCCTGGGAGAAGCCGGATTATTATTATTGTCGTTGGTATTTACCTTGAGAACTGGAACCCAACACACTCTGCTTTATTTTTCTGGGGAAAATGAAAACGTCAAGCCAGGAAACACTGCAGTTTCCCTTTCCTTCCTGTTCAGGTTTGGGCAGACATTTCGGGTCTCTCTTCGAAGAGAGCTACTTCTTAAGAGACAAATAATAATAAAAGATCGGGGGAGTGTGGAAAAGGTGTTCTTTTTCAAGGGTGCCTCTTCAAACGTGGCAATGAAAAACTCCAGCCTCCAGAACCTGGAGTGAGCCTCCAGAGGGTCCTTTGTTCAAGGATATTCCATTTCGGTCCCCACCCCCTCCTCTCTCATTATCAAACATTTGAAGACTGAATAATTCCGTCTGTCGATGTGTTTGGCCCGAGCCTCTGAAAATGCAAAAGGCCCCACTGAAATGAAAACCCCAGGTTTTCAAGGTGGATTTATCACCCTTTAAAGGAAGATTTATTGGGCAATCTTCCCCAAAGTGCTCATCACAGAGGTCTGAAATAGGGAGTGTTCTCCCCCTTGGGCCGGGAGAAGGGGCAACTGGGCACGTGGGGGCAGGGCAAAGGGAGGCCCAGTAGCGATGTGAAGTTGTCCCACACTTTCCATCATGCGCACTCCGGGGCAGGAGCAGCCAGAGAAAAGCCAGCTTCCCCAGTGATGTCAACCTGGGGTCTGGCTCCTGATCTTCAGGCCTGTGTTCTTCTTTCCCACTTTAATTGGGTTTGGAAGGTTCAGTTTGGGAACTTGGGAGGAAGAATTTCTATTAGCACTGTTGTCGCCCTTAGAAATGTGTGTCTGGTGGGGGGTGGGGGGATCTCAGTACAGACAGGGAGAGGTGGAGGTAGGGGCCAGCTATCTAGCCAGAGAGCACTAGCACCGGGGTGATTTCGGGGGAGGGGTGCTGAATCCGGCTGGGCTGGGTATGGAGATGCTCCTCGGGAGAGAGCCTGCGGTCGGCCGGTAGATGTGATGTGGAGCAGGGCCCCTCCCGAAGGTCTCTGCCCCACGCCATGAAGACCAAAGGGCTCTCCCAGGGATTCAGGTCTGAGTTACAGCCCAGAGAGCAATGGGGGCGGACATACCTCAGGAAACCATGGAGATGGGGGAGGCGGTGGACAAGATGAGCAGACTAAGAGAGGGAAACCACCGGGAGATGTCAGAAAGGCAAGGAGAGAGAAACAAACAAAAAGAGATGGACGAGCCCGAGAGATGTACTGGGGGGAGCAGAGAAAGAAAAGTGGTGTGTGTGTGTGTGTGTGTGTGTGTTGTGAGGTGGGGGGGAGAGAGAAGAGGGAGGGAGAAAGAGAGAGGGTGGGGTGAAGAGCTGAAGGGAAAACTTTCCAGGCCAAACCCCATCCAACCCCCGACATGCAGCTGGCACCCCTGGGCACCTACAGCAGCGACTGGAGGTCCTAGGAGCTGATTAACGTCCCTATGGGGGGAAACTGGGACTAGAAGGTGAGCAAAGGGAAATGAGAGGGGGGGAGTTTCCCCCCACCTCCAGCTGCAGCCGCCCCCATTCCCAGGTGAACCCCCCTTTCCCCTGCTGGATGTGAAATTGCCATTTCACCCCGCCACACTTCTTAATTGTTGCAAAAATCATTTGTGAAATTGGTCTCCAACAGGCGAGAACGGCCACGCTCATTCCAACAGACACCCCCCTTCCTCCCCCTCGACTGCCCCGCAGGAGTCCAAGGAATCCCCAAGCTGTGAAAATGCAGGGTTGGCACAGCCAGTGCTGGTTTTGGGGGAACCAGCTGGTGTGTGTGTGTGGGGGGGTCCTCCCTTGCTACTAGACCTGCTGCTCCCAGTCAGCTGCCAAAGAGGGCAGGAACCATGCCAAGGGTCCGGTGGTCCCCCACTTGCCTGGGGTTCCAATGTAACCAGCAGCAGCTGATTGGTGGGCCCTGAATCTCAGGGTCCTGTTGTATGCTTGCCCCACCTAGTTCAGGAGACACAGGTAACAGGAGGGACGGAGTCTTCCAGCATCCCTACCAGGTGTGCTCCAGGGCTCTTTTCTCCCAGGGGGTTTGACCAAAACACCACCTACACCTTCTTGATAGCACGTGGAGCTACGCTAAGGCAACATGAAAGGGATTCCCAAACACAGACACAGAGACCCTCACTTATAAACACACAGACTCAGGCTGAACTGCAGCCTCCAGCCAACCTACACACACACCCACCTTCACCCACACACAGACACACCGGCCCTGTCCACCCACAAACACACAGACGAGGGAGATCAGTGATTGATGAACGAATTAGTGAATGCACATGTGCAACGCGTGTGTGTATTACATGTGTGTGCATACACATGTGCATGATGTGTGTGTCTATCTTCGTGTGTGCATGTATACATTGCACGCACGTATGCACGCCTGTGTCTGCCTATATACACATGCATGTCATATGTGCACATCCATATCTGCACTTATACGCATGTACATGTTACAAACACATGCATATGTGTGTCTCTGTGTGCCACGTGTACGTTACATGTCTGTGTGTGCATTTACACACATGCATGTCTGTGTCTGCACGTGTGCATGTTCCTAATGTGTGTGCATGTGTCTGAATCTGCACACATTACATGCATATGTGTGTGCCTATATCTGCATGTATATACATGTACATGAAATACATCGCCTCTTCTGGAGGTCAAGGCAAGCCAGACCCCCCAGCAAGAAGAGATGTAAAGGGGCTCAAGTCTAACTTCTCTTTCCCACTAGACATGCTATGGCTTCAAACTTCATCTCCCAATCTCTCCTGAGCGCCACGTGTCTAGTGGGGTGGCATCTCCAATGAAGGAAGGGAACCAGGAAACCTTGTAGGGTCCCTGCAACTCAGGCAGCCGGGAACCCTGGTGTCCCCCTTTTAAATTCTAAAGCTACTTTGCCTCCCCCTTCTCAATTCAGGGGCCACTGGAGGGGGTGGGTTTAATAGCTTTTCAATAACCTTCATTCCTAGAGGGCCTCCCCCCACCAAAAGCCTGAGGAGCACCCCCCCTCCCTGTGCGGGGAGAGAGGAGAGAGGAGGGAGTGTGTCCCATGCTGAGAGGGCAAAGGTCACAGGTGAGGAAAAGGGGAGGGGAGGGAGCACAGTGGGGCCAGCCCGAGGAAAGCCCCCCAGGCCAAGACGAGGCTGACCCCAGCGCCAAGAGAGGGCGGGCGGGAGGCGGGCTGGTGGGGCTGGAGGCGAGTTTGGGGGCTGGGTTTATTTTATTGTATTTTGCCTCCAGCACTGGGCTGGAGACACTCTTTCCCGGGGGAGACAAAAGGCCCGCAGTCGTGGCGTCCTGCCCCGCTGGGAGGGCGTTTCGCCCCCAGGACTCAGTGTCCGAGGCTGGGGCGTCTCGTCTCTCCAGCCCGGGAGAGCGCAGCATTTCGGAACCTCTGATCGCCCCACCCCCATTCTTGACCGTTCAATTAGGGCCCCCCCCCAAATTCTGAGCAGAGGGGCTCAGAGTGGATGAACTCAGGGTGGCAGCTAGTGCTGCCCAGCTCCACTCCTCCCGCCCATGTGGCTCCCCCGTTCCCGGGCACCCACTTGCTGTTCGGCTCCGGGGGGCAGGACTCCCTGCCGGAAAGGGGTTCTGGGTGTGGTCTGGAAGCGGGGAGAGGAGGACGGGCTCTAACTGGCTGGAGACGGGCGAGGGACGGGGGGCGGGGAGCGGAGGAAGAGGTGCGTCCCGAACCCTGCGCAGACCCAATTCTCTGAGCTCTAGACCCTGCGGCTCAAGAGCCGACCCGGGGCTCAGACAGCAGTGCAGAGAAAGTCATAAATCCCTCCCCCGAAGTCACCTCGGCCCCACTCGAGGAGAAGTCAGTGTGTGCGTGAAATAAAGGGGAAGATGTGGCATCCAGCGGGCTCTAACCCTGGGAGGCCGGAGAAAAGGCGAGAACCCAGAGGAGCCCGCAGCCGGAGGCAGACATTCCCACGCAGCCCGACCGCCGGAGGGGCCGCGGGCGACAGGGGGCTGGGCACCTCGGGTCCGGCCCATTCGTCAAAAGGAGACACTCGGACAGCGTGGGCCCCTCTCCTTCTCCCTTCTCCCCACCCCCGCCCGCGCCTCGGCTCCCTCTGTTTTAACGCCCAGTTCAGATTCTCCCCCCAAAACCAGGTCGAGCTGAGGATTAGAAAAGAGGAAAAAAGACACTCGTTTTGGCGATTTCTTTTCGTTCTTGGTTCTCGGCTCCCTTCCGCCGCGGCCCCCTGCCCTCCGCATAAATAAAGGAAAGTCCGAACCTATCAGACGCCGTCTGCTGCCTCCCCCTCCTCGCGCTCCGGTGGAGCACTTCTGCACAACTTACCCGAGAACCACTCGCCCCCTCGCCATCTCTCGTCACCCCCGTCGCCTCCCCTCAAGCCCCGAAACCTGAGAGGCACCTTCCTCCCTCCCCGAGGAGGGTTCTGGGGGCGGGGGTGTGAAAGCGGGTGTGCAAGGGAGTAGCGAGTGTGGTCTGGAGAAAGGCGTGCACAGCAGTGCGGAGAGGAGGGGGGCGCGCGAGCGAGAGAATAAATATATAAATAAATACGAAAAAGAATCCACCCCGCAGCCTCTCCGGCTCAGAACTTCGGCCGGGAGCGCGAGGGCGCGGCGCTCGCCCGTCCCACCAGGCTGGGGCCGCGACTCCGGCCGCGTCCCCCGGGTCTGCCCGGCGCGGCCGCCCGCGCAACTTCTGGCGGAGCGGAGCGGGCACGGGCGCACTTGGGGTTGGAGTGTTTGTTTGTGTGAACTTCCTCGTCGCCACCTTCCCTCCCCCCAACCTCCGCCTCCCCCTCCCCCCCCCCAGCTTCTGGACGCGCAGACTGCAGGCGGGGGTGGGGGGGTGGGGTAGGCACTGTGCAGGGAGGGGAGCGGGAAGAGGTTTTAAAAAAAAGGAGGAGAAGAAGAAGAAGAAGGAGGAAAGAAAGAGATCGCAGCAGGGGTGAAGGGAACGGACGGGAAGCGGTTTTTGCCGACTCCGGACTCGTCCCCCGCGGGCGCGAGGATGGCGGCCCTTCCCGGCACGGTACCGAGGATGATGCGGCCGGCTCCCGGGCAGAACTACCCACGCACGGGGTTCCCTCTGGAAGGTAAGAGCGCGGGGCTTACTCCTCACTCCTCCGCCGGGAGCCCGAGGTCCTCGGAGAGGTGGCCGTCTCCGAGGGGTGGCGGCGGCGCCAGCGACAGCACAGCGCGGGGTCCCCTTCTCTTCTGGGTCCGAGTCCGGGCGTCAGACCCACGAGGTTTGCGGGACCCACACGGGTCGGGTTTTTGCGTGGGGTTCACTAACCGGCGGCCTCAGCCTCGCGGGTCGCGGGGCTCTGGCCTTTGGGCGCAGAGCCGACCGCGTAGACCTGGGCCCCTAGTAAATTTCAGGTCCTAGAGAATTTCGGTTCTTTCCACTGTTCGCAGATACTGTTCGGGCCCCGGACACTTTCTCCGCGGGCTGCGCTCCCCGGACGCGGGCTTCCTACCCTTGCGTTGAATTGTTCTTGCCACCTCGGGATGGCCTGCCAATCCCTCTTATTTCGAAACACCAGCAATGTGTGGCATTTTATATGTCGAAACGAGGGAGGCTGTCCGCTTCTTCCAAAGCAACAATCAGAAACTCCAGCTTTGGGGTGTGGGAACAAACTAATTAGAAATGATAAATAGTAACGAATCCCCCCCCTCCGTCCCAGTAAAATTAAAAAAACAAAAACAAAAACAAAAAACTTTCCGCTCGGGCTTCTCAACTCTAGAAATCTCCCAGGAGAGAACCTCAAAACGGCTAAGAGGGCACCGCGATGTGCAGGCCAGGGGAAAAGCGTTCGTTCGGTGCTGTGTCCTTCCAACATACCCCGCACCGGGGCGAGCAGAGAGGACGGCCGGTGACCCGGTTCCCGGCTGCAGAAAGGGCTGGGAGCGCGCCGCCGAGACGCTCTGCTGCGTTTTTGTTTTGTTTTCCTTTTAAACAACTGGAAGGTCTTCAACCTGCCAACTGGGAGACCATTCAGCTCCTGGGGGGTAGGTAGCCCCGAGTGTCTTAGAGACCAGGCTCGAGAAAGGTGCGACTTTTATTTTGTAATTACTCTTTTTGTAATTATAGGAGCCCCCGGCGCTTGATGCTGGGGAGAGAGGCAGGGAGGGGCCCTGGGGAGGGGGTCCCCCCCAGCCCCCCGGCTGCGAGACGGCGCGGGTCCCTGAATTAGACAGAGGCGGAGAGAGTGGCTCCGTGATCAAGTGCGCGCGAGCGGCCGCGCAGGCGGGAGAGCGCGCCAGCCCGGGGATTTGCCGGAGCCCTCTCCTGCAGCGCCTGCGAGCAAAGCAGGCGGCCGAGGACGCGCGGCGGATTAGAACAATATTTGCCCAACATGACGGAGAATACTGAGGAGAGCCGAGCGCCGGTCGCTAAAGAGGCTCTTGAATATAAAGTTGGGCGCTCGAGAGCTCTCGAGAGCTAATGGCATATCCCGCCACGGAGACCGAGTGACTCTGGCTTGGCGACGCACGATTTCTGATTAAATCCGAGGGTGGCTTCAGACACCTACTTTTACAAAGAGAGGTGGGGGCACCTGGAGAGCGAGGGAGGAGGCGGGTGGAAGGGCTCCGCAGCCGAGCCTCTTCTCGCCTCCTCCCTTCCAATTACACTGTCGGCTCCCTCCACCAAGGCGGCTGTGAAATCGTTCTAATCTGCCAGATCTCCGCAGCCGCGAGTCCCCAAATTGGGGGGATGGAGGCCGGATTAGTGCACCGGGTGTCCCCCAACCTTCTGCGGGGAAACTGTGTAGACTTTGCATTAAGGCTGCTGAGGCGAGGCATTTCTCGCCCCAGCAAACGCCAGGAGTGCCCGTCCTCCCAGTTCCCAAAGTCACCCTCACCCAAGGGACTCTGGCCATCTGTGCATCAGCCTCTCAGAGCCTGCAGGGACAGTGCGTTGATTTCCGGGGCCAAGCGGGTATTTGATGTAGGAAACGGCCACCAAGGGATCATGTTCCCCCAAATCGTCCCAAAACGAAATTAGAGCTTTGAGGGAGGTTAGAAGCAAGGGGAGTCCCTGGAGGGGCGGCCAGGTGGCCTGAGAGGGAGCCACCATCAGCGTTCTGTCCCTGGTCTTCAGCTATGCAATTATGGGTAGGACAGTTCTGTGGCCCAAGTGGGGGCTGTAAATAACAGGAATCAATCAGCCCCTCCTGGCCCCCAACAAAGTGGACCAGTCTCGACCATGTAGAGTACAACACTGACCAGATGGGCGACATCTCACCCAGCACTGGCGTCTCTAAGAGGCAGGCAGACCTGCAGCCCACCCTGCATCCTGGGGGACAGAGATCCTTCGGTGTCAGAGCCTCCAGGCTCCACCAGACCCGTGGCTCTGCCTCTGTCTCTCTCCCACCCCCGCTCAGAGGCATTCGGACCCTCCAGGTGCGTCCTCGCTCCCCTCAGCGTGGCAGGCCTGGAGACAGGCAGCACCTGGGGGGACACCAGCAGCCAGCAGCAGCCCCTCTCTCCAGCCCTGCAGGGCCGTCCCACAGCTTCATGACAGTTTTCTTTTTCTGACTGCTGAACTGCCACCGCTCCAAATGTGGGGAGCTCAGAGCCTCCAGGGGTCTTGGGGCTCAAGAAAAACTGGAGTCGAGGGGTGCACCCAGTGCCCTCTCCCCATCCTCACCCTGTGCCTCTCTCCTTCCTCATCTCCCCTTCCTTCTCCAGTGTCCACCCCGCTGGGCCAAGGCCGGGTCAATCAGCTTGGTGGGGTCTTCATCAATGGGCGACCCCTGCCTAACCACATCCGCCACAAGATAGTGGAGATGGCCCACCATGGCATTCGGCCCTGTGTCATCTCCCGCCAGCTGCGTGTGTCCCACGGATGCGTCTCCAAGATTCTCTGCCGCTACCAGGAGACCGGGTCCATCCGGCCCGGGGCAATCGGCGGCAGCAAGCCCAGAGTGAGTGTCTTTGCCACAGAGCTGGCAGGAGGCCTTTCCATGGCTGGGGGTCCGGGCTGTGGCCCCTGGCACTACCCTACGCCATCCAGTAGCACCGGGCGACTGTGTGCTTCATTGCAGTGGGAGTGTCCCCACCCCCAGGGGTCCCCCCCACCATTGTTTGAATTCGCAGGGATGGGAATAACTGAGGTCCAGGTTGCCCAGGACTTTGAGGTCGATGAGTCCTTGCTGGGCTGTTCCTATATTTGTCCCAAACCCCTGTCGCCATCCCAGAACAGGGATAATCTTCCCTCAGTCTTGCCTGAAATAGTGAGGAAGGGGATACTGAGGGTCCTGACTGGGTTTCTCTTTCACTACCTATTTCTACCCTGTCTTCCACCCCATCCCGTGGCCCTCCTGGGAGCCAGAGCAGGTTTCTTGAAAGGATAAAGCCAATTTCAGAAGACGGGCATGGTGACCAGAGCCGCCAATCTGGTCTGGGGCTCCCGGGAGGTTGATATTAAAGGTATCTCCCTCCCCCCACCCCATCTTCCCACTCCTGCTCTCCCACCTCCACCTCTGAAGCAGGTGGCGACTCCGGATGTGGAGAAAAAGATTGAGGAGTACAAGAGGGAAAACCCAGGCATGTTCAGCTGGGAGATCCGGGACCGGCTGCTGAAGGATGGGCACTGTGACCGCAGCACCGTGCCTTCAGGTGAGAAGGCAGCTGAGCCTGCAGAGCTTGCCCAAGTCCAGCCAGGGCTCCAGCCGGGACACGGGCTGGATGCGGGAGAGATGGTGGATGGCGGGGAATTCTGAGAAAAGTTGGGAGGAAAAGGGAGCAAGAGGGCGGAAAGAGAGGGAGGGCAACAGGACAGAATCAAAACCGAAAGGACGGTAGAAGGAGAGAAGGAAAGAAAAGAGGAAGTGGCAGGGAGGATGGAAGGGCCAGAGAGTTAACCTACAAGGCTGGGTGAGGAGAGAAGCTCCCCAGGCGCTTTCTCCGAGAGAAGTGGCCTAGACAAGGCTCTGACCCAGGAGGTTTGATCTCCGGGGGCTCCCCGGAGCCCCTTCTTCCAGTCACCATTTCTGTTCTGATGCTGCGGCCAGTGGGTCTCAAATGTGGAGGCCCTGCTCCACACTGCCTGTGAGAGGGAAAGTGGCCTGAGGTGTGTGTGCACCCGGGCACCCGGGCGTGCAAGGCTGGGACACACCTGAGTATGGCGCCGTAGCGGCCAGGGGAGCTTCTAGGGAAGTGGGTGTGGATGTGAGTGCATTTAGGGTATGTATGTAATAGTGCAAGGTACACGTGCGTGCAAGGGAGTGTGTCGGAATGCACAGGTGGGGGTTTCTGCCTGTCTGGCCACAGAGTGAGTGCCCGCTGTGAGACAGGCCTGCCTCTGTGGGTGACTGCACTCATGCCTCGGAGTAGGTGTAAAGGTTTAAACGTGGTGTGGAAACCCCTGCAGTATGCCAGGGAGAAGGAGCTTTGGGGCTTTCTTCCAGGGGCCCAGGCGCCGGCCCTCCCTTGCCCCAACAACTTATACTAGCTCTTTTGCCTTTGAATTTCTGAGGTTTAGTGAGTTCGATTAGCCGCGTGCTCAGAATCAAGTTCGGGAAGAAAGAGGAGGAGGACGAAGCGGACAAGAAAGAGGACGATGGCGAGAAGAAAGCCAAACACAGCATCGACGGAATCCTGGGCGACAAAGGTAGGGAACCTCCGCGGGGGCTGCCACGCCGCGAGAGCCCGCGTTTCCCCACGCGCTAGTGCGCAGGCCAGTGTTTCGCCTCTGTCGCCCCGGACTGGCGGGACAGAACTTGATCCGGAGAACTCGCAGCCCCGGGGCAGCCAGGACCCCTCGGGTGCGGAGGGCACCCCTCTATGCACCCCGGGGCCCACAGGGAGCGGGGACCGGGGTAAGACGGCCTCTTTTAAGTCCCCGGGGAGCTCGGTTGAAGGTTAGTGCACCGAGCGCCTGCAGACCGCGCGCCTAGTCTAGCCAAGGACTGCGGGGCGCGGGTCCTCCGGGGCTGGCGTTTGGCCTCCGGTCCCTGTGTCAATCTATTATTTATAGGAAACTTGGGCAAGGGGGGCGGGGGGCGAGGAAGGAGGAGCCGGCCCGCGGCTCCCTAAATGAATTTGTTAACCAGACCCACACACGCTCTCTAAACGGTCCCTTGAAACCCCGCCTGACAGTTGACTGACCGCCGCAATCAATAAAAATTAGCGAGGGCCGCCGCCTAACTCTCGGTTCCGCGTTGCCAGGGCCCAAACCTAGAAAGCGCACGCGTGGGGAGGCAGATGGGTGAACTGTTAAGGTGCTCTGCTCCCACGGGGCCAGGAGGCGAGGCCAAGTTCCCAGAGCCTGGGCAGGAGGATCGCAGGGAAGGAGAGAGATTGGGGCTCCACGCGCCCTCTCCCCCTTCCAGCGGCCGCTCCTTGAGTTGGAGCCTAAGCCCAGCTAGGGAAGGCGTTTCTCTTTCCAGCGCCTGCGTGCCCCGGCCAGGGCAGATCGCGCTTCCCTTTATTGAGGCGGGAAGTTTCAGAAGGGAAAGTTCTTCCTCGAATCCCCTCCCCCTGCAGTTTTCTTTGAGACTTGGTAAGTGTGTGTTAAATAAGGATGTGGGGAGACACCGAAACGGACGACTCAGTCACAGAACGACAGGAAAAGCAGGTCCCCAAATACACGCGCAGGGAGACAGCAGGCAGCAAGAAAGCCAGTGGCTGAGGGAAATGGTGGCTTTGGGGAAGGGGCAGAAACTCGTAAAGAGCGCATTATATTCGAGTTTCCCTCCAGAAGTTTCTCGAGCCACACACCCGCCCTTGCCTCCTGTGAACTCCTAGCCCAGGTCTCTATCCAGTTGCGTCTCCCAACCTTGAAGATGAACTTCACAGACAAAGCCCGCTTCCAAAGACAACGCCCAGCCAGGCCCAGCCCCCATTGGCCTGGTTGGAGGGGGAAAGATGGAGGGGGCAGGGGCACACCCGCGTGAGAGCAGCCTGGAGCTGGGGACAGGGCAGGCTATTGACATTCAGGGCCCCAAGTGGAGCCCTGTCCCACCAGGGACAAAAGGGCGAGGGAAGAAAAGGAGCGAGCTGTGCCTGGCATCCCACTGTGCGGGGCCCGCAGAGGGGCCGCCTCTGGGCGGGAGGGGCCCTGCTGCTGCCCACAGCGAGAGGCTCGCCTGAGACCGCCCAGAGCCCTAGCACCCCTGGAGGTGTTGGGGGAACCCAGTCCTTATTTCAGTCTGTATTGAAAAGGTGCTTAGTTGGACTTCTTTTTTCGTGGGGTGGGAGACATAAAACTTAAATAATCTTTCACAGCCAAATACTACAAAGCAGACACTGCTTCTGGGAGGTAGCCTGGGTAATGCGCAAGATTTGGTTTTATTTGGAGAGATTTTAGAGGTGGGGGGTGGTGGGGATATGCACAATTTAGTCTGTAAGGAAGCACAATAGATTAATTTCTTTTAGGGGGAAAAGGAAATGAAGAGGTTGGAAAGATTGTGTGGTTTGGGGAATCCCTCTGACTCAAAGGAGTTTGGGGGCTTCCAGTGAAGGTCTGGGCTTATAAAACCAGCTAACAGGCAACTTCGCTAGATAGAGGTTTCTCCTGCAGAGAACCAGGAAGTCTCCCGGGTTGAAGGAGGAGCCTGGAAGTTCCAGATGGGGAAGCTGGGAGCACAGGCCCTGAGTCTGCGAAGTTAGAAAATGAAATGGAAGCCGCAGGCCTGGTGTCGGGAGAGCTCTGCTGCATTTGAGTGACAGTGGGCGTGTTGGGCATTGTGGCTGAGTTAGATGGCCGTGTGGGCCCTTGTGTCTTTCAGCGTGACTGTGTGCCCATGGGCCTTTGGATCAGAGTACCGTGGCGGTGGGGGGGGGGGGGGGTGTTCCAAGCAAGTGAGAGAGCGAGTGCATGTCGTTGTAGAGGGGTGTAGGTGGACAGTGGGCCGGTGGGGTTGTCTGCCCCTCTGTGGACAAGTCATCTCAGCTCCCGGTCTGGTACCTGGGCCAGTTTGTGGGCACCCCAGTGAACTGCCCGGTTGGAACCTCTCACCTCTCTCCCAGGCCACAGACGTCCGTGTCATGGCCAAGTTAAAGGTGAAAAGACCTCCCGACCTCCACCCAAGTTGACCCGTGCGGAGAGGCAGGCCCCATGGGCAGAGCAGGGGAAGGGGTGCACATTCACAAACTTTGTTTTGGCTTCTCGCTCCTGACAAATGCTTGCTCCGTGGGTTGCCCCACTCATGGCGGGGAGCCGCCAAAGCAGGGGTTTAAGAGCTCTCCTCTTTAAGCGCTAAAGAGAGATCCCTCCCTGAGTCCGTTTTCCCCTATCGTCCGCTTGGCATTTAATAATGTTAAGACTTATTAGAGCTGGTAATGAAAACTGGGACTGCTGAATGGGAAACTGTGTTGGAGAGGGGTGTAATAGCTTCCAGGCATGGTAAGAAACTATTTATCCGCAATCAGTCCTCACTCTCAGAGTTGGAAGCACAAACGTTAAGTTGAAGGGTTTTAAAGCAGATTAAATTGAGCTTTTATTTCTGTGCACTTTCATCTCTGAACAGCTCACTCCTGCTCCCCTTGGGCTGATATTCATGAGGCTGTTCATATTTTTTTTTTTTTGCTCTTATCCTTGTTAAGACTGAGTTATTAGGATTGTTGGTTGTGAGAACTCACAGAGCGCTGCAGATAGGGCTCCAGCCACTCTCTGCTCACCTGGACGGGGAAGTGGACAGCTCCTTGCCCTCATCCACTTGGATTCTCTCCTCCTCACCCCTTCTCGGAGGATCAGGGGGCAGACAGGCCAGGGACCCAACAGGGAAAGGGTTTGAGGAGGGAAGGGAAAGAACAAGATTTTCCTAACCGGAGCCCAGGAAGACTCTTGTGGGAAATTCGATAGGGGTTTGCTCAGAGTCAAACCACCCTTCGGCGGGAACTGAGAGAGTGTGAAGAAACAAGCAATGATAGTACTAAAAGCAGGGACAGCCAGTGACGAACAATAACGCCAAAGCCTCAGACATCGGACAGTGTACCAGCTTGGGTACATGGATCTGAGACTGACCAGATCAGACCACACTGTTCTCTAGAGCAGAAAGCCCAGCAGGGTCAAAGTTAATATGAAAAAAGGAAAAAAAGTAGTAAGATTAAAAAAGAAGAGCATGCATTTTCCTGAGGGGCGGGGGTGGTGCCAGTGTCCATCTGAAAGAATTTGCTCACTTCCTCGGTATAAAAGATCATCTGAGGTCCGGACGGAGGGGTCTGTGTGTGTGTGTGTGTGAGAGAGAGAGAGAGAGAGAGAGAGAGAGAGAGAGAGAGTCCGATTTGTGGGGTGTTTTGTTTTTTTGCATTTTCCCTTAATTTATTTTTAAAGCAGCAAACTTACAGGTGTTGAGTGGGAGATGACGAAGAAGGATCGGAAAGGAGGGAGAGCCCCGAGTGTCGGTTTTAGACACTTGTAAAAGGAGGTGGGAAACAATTTAATTTGGCAGCGGCGGTAGCTGCTAATGCGGTTTTCGGTCGTTTGCTACACAGGAGGAAGCTGTTTTGATTGTGTGTACAAGGACCTGCCAAATTTAATTAGGCTCCGGGGGAGCGAATGAATAGGGGAAGGGGGGCACAGCTCCCCTCAGCCCACACCGTTTTTTTTTTTTTCCCCTGACTTCACACCTGGAAGGGGCATTGTTTACCGGATAGGATAGAACGGGAAAGGGAAGGGGAGGGGGGCGCAGAGAGAGAGAGAGAGAGAGAGAGGCCTTGGAAGAGGGAGCAAGGAGGAGAAGAAGATAGTCCATTTATCAAGCAACAATCTGCATTGATTTAAACCAACAAGTTCCCTCCTCTGTAAATGTGTGTTTAGAGAAAGGTAATTGACACTCCACCAAATCAAAGGATTACCCCGGGTTGGCAATCTAATCAAACAGAGTCCAGGCGGGATTTGAAGCTGTTCAGAGTGGGATCAGCTTCGCATAATGGGGGCTCGGAGGAAAATGGGAGGGTGTCAGGCAATTCCCCGGCTTTAGGCAGAGCAGGGTGGTGGATATTCAGTGCGACCAGAGGGGGAGAGGGCGGGGGCGAGGGCTGCGCTGGGCCCTGGTGATGGGAGTGGGGGGGTGGGGGGGATAACCCGGGGGAAGGGACTCCTGGCGAGTCCAAGCGGGCAGACAGACTCCCCCTTTCTTCCCTCCATCCCCCTGAACCGAAGAAGAGAGAGGGGAGGAGGGACCTGAGACTGAGGAAGAACAACAATGAGATAACTATTACAAAGGCAAACACTGGCGCTCGCTCGCTCCAGCCCCAGAACCCTCGGCAAATAACAAAGTCCGCAAACTGTTTGCCAGATAAACTCGTGCCTAAATCGAGTGTGACGGGCCAGGAGAGAAGAGACAGAAAGAGATAAGGTTGGAGGGGGAATGAGCAAATGTAATCTAATAGACATTTAGAAAACAAACTTTAAACAAGGGAGAACAGGCCGGCGGAGGGTAATTATCCGCCCCAGAGACCGAGGGAAGCCGGTGGAGCGCTGGGGGTTGGGTGAGGGACCCGAGCCGCTGTAGAGCTATGTGTTGGGCCAGGGGCGGGGGAGAGGTGGTTGGGGGGGGGGGTACCTGTGTGACACCACGGGAAACCTTGAGAGGGTCCCACAAGGCAAGGAAGGGCTCAGCCCCCAGATTGAGGTTCCCACGCAACTCCCTTCTCCCCACCGCATTTCTAAACAGGGTGGGGTCCCCCGCTGCCAGGGCTTGTGAGTTCTCTGTTCACTTCTGGGCACACAGCACCGTGCATGGGCTGTTTCCAGGCCTTTGTACCTAAAAGATTCCCGTGCACGGCACAGCCGTTAAAGGAATTAGATATTTACCAGTTTGAAATAAGCCTGGCTAAGAAGAGAGAGAGAGAGAGAGAGGCATTGGGAAGAGGAGGCTGGGGGAAGACTTCAAACGAATTCATCACTCGGAACGGTGGAGGAGAGATTTACCAGACAGTATTGGGAAGTTATTTAGATATTAATAACACATTTTCCTGAGGCGCGACCACGGCAGCCATCTGTGCTGCTCTCCAAGCTATTTGGCTGGGTGAAATGTGGGCGTCTCAAATGTTGGGGCGAGATAACGCAATCAGGCTAACCCTGGTCCTAAGACAGCATCGCAGCGTTAAACCCGGATTAACCTCCCCCACCCACACCGCCCCCTCCCCTGTGACAGCTTTCCAAATTTTTCTGTGGAATTTACATGGAAGGATTTTAAAGCGTATATAACAGTCGCCTTAAAGCAGTAAGGTGATTCCTTGGGCCTTTTTAGTAAGAGAATTTCTGAAAATGATCATTGTTACACATTACATGATAGATAAATAATATTGTACAAAAACATATAGTTTTATATAGGAAGAGAGGGCTGAGCAAACGAGACTTCCTTCCAGGTTGCCTCTTTGGAGTTCCTACTTGCCATCGCCAGCAAAGATGAGGAGGCTTCGTTCCTATGGGAACCTAAGGAGATACACATGAAACGGACAGGACGCCTGGTTCTGGTTCTGGAACTCTGGTCTAAAGCCAAACAGGACTCCCACCCCAGAAGAGACAGGGCCTGGGGAACTTCCTTTCCTGCTATTAAGAACACGGAACAGAAACCCCAAAGGGGAGGTTCTCCGGGGACTTTGGGGCCTTGAAGGCCAAGACAAGAGGGGGGGACATTCCATGAATTCCAGAAAAAAATAGCTCCTCTCCCTCACCCACTCCAGACTAATGAGGTAATTAGGAAACCCAGTTGGGGATGGGGATGAGAGGGGATTGGAAGGTTAGGATGCCCCCTCAGTTTTTGCTGTTCTAAGCCTTCCCTTCCCCCAGCTCTGACTGAAAAGAGGAAAAGGTGGAAATGGGGTCAGCGCTTTCTGACCTGCTATGGAGCGATTGGCCCTGGCTGGGGTCGGGCAGGGGGAGGGAGGGAACTCGCCTTCCCAAATCGAATCAAAGCAGAACGGGGACCTAAGGGGGAAACTTCGCCATTAGTAGATAGATCTCTCCACAACTTCAAACAAAGTGGGGGGGAGGGGAGGCAAGGCTGGGAAGGAGTCCGGAGAAAGCGCGGCGGGGTGTGTGGGGTGGAGGGCGGCTAGGAGATTGAGAGGGGTGGGGCCTGGAGGAGGAAGAGAAGGGGTCGAGGGCAAAGGGGAAGCGGGAGCCAAAGGAAGGGGGTTAAGGATGGTAATGTCAAAGGGGTGGGGGGGAGTCAGCTGCACTTGGAACTTAAGCCCTGGGGGTGAGGAAAAGCGTCTCTGGCCGCGGCCATAGCCTCGAGAGGTACGAGGGGAAGCTGTGTGCTCCCCAAGTCACACTCTAAAGAGGCCCTCGAGGGCACTCCGGGGAGCCTTTCCGCTCTCCTGGCTGTCCCTTGGGGAGCGCAGTGAGGGTGGCTTGCCAAGGGCCACGGAGCTCTGCAAGCCTGCTGCGGATGAATGGATTGGTCGGACTTGCCCGAGACTGCGTGTCAACTAATGGACCTTTCCAAGACTGGGTTCCCTGGGCCCTGGGGGTGCTCTGGGTCTGAACCCGGGTCGAGACCAAGAGAGGATGGGCAGAGCCACAGAGGTGGGACGAAAGAGAGTCAAAAGGGAGGAGGAGGAGGAGGAGGAGAGAGAGAGAGAGAGAGAGAAAGAGAGCGAACTCAGAGCAAGAAAGACCGAGCACAGGAGAAGAGACTCTGAGTAGAGCGTTTGCAGACGCCGAGACATGCAGAGGGGTCAAGGGAGGCTCGGGGCAGCAGGAAGAAACACAGAAAGACACAGAGCTGCCGAAATGCTGGCCCTGGGACGGGCAGATTAGGAGAGGCCGAGGGACCCAGAGACAGCCCGTGGGGCTGCGCGCGCGGAAAGGGCGAGCGCTGCAAAGCCGGAGGGCGACGGGAGGCGGGCGAACTGCTGTCGTCCTTTTGATCCTTCGTGGCTTCCCCTTATCAGAAAGCGCTTTCGGTGACACCGGCACAAAGGCAGTTCATCATATTACAGCGCGGCCCGGCGGCTCGCTGCGATCCCACCGCTTAATTACAGGCGAGCGAGTTAGGCCAGCGGGGCGGGAGGGAGGCCCGGGCTTTGCGCTCCGACCCGAGGTACTGGGAAGGGGCCCGCCTGCTCCTGGCTCTATCGGGACTCAGAGCAAGGGTATGTAGGGGGCGGGGAACCCTTATTTAGAGCCTCGCCAAATAAACAGGCCAGTCCAGGTTTCACCTGGAGAGAGTGAAGCTCACTGCCTTTTGGGGTTTTTTTTTGCAATGGCCCCTTCTAAGTTGCCAGCCTTGGGAAGGATGGCAAGGAGGCCCCATCCCCATTCCCCGGCTTCGGATGCTGCAGACTCGAGGGTGAGTAAGGTTAAGGCTACAACTTAGAACGAGCTCAAGGCTTCCTGCTGCGCTGGGTCCTGTCCACACCCACCATCTCCTGGAGACTCCTCCCTCAGCAGGCCTTCTGTCCCTGTCTCCATCGGAACCCAGCTGTGCGAGGCAGGAGGGCTCTGGAAGGGCAAAGAGCTTTGTGGTGACCCCAGGCAGCCAGCGTTCTAGTGTTCGTCCTGCCCCCAATGTAATCTAGCAATGTAAACTAGCAATGTAATCTGGGGCTCACCCAACCTCTCTGGTCTCAGTTTCCTCCCATGAAAAACCCCAGAATGGGGCTAAGACAAAGATCTTGATCCTTTGGTGGGGGGTGGGGGGACGCTGAGCCCCTGTGAGAATCAGATAAAAACCGAAGAAACTGGTAATGCCTAGGAAACTGATCATTCACAGGTGTTCACGCAGCCAAACTTTGCAGACAGTATAAAGGGGTCTCTGGGCTTCTAGGGGCCACACTCCATTAAGAACTCCACATAGGCATGTTTCTCGGTGACCCCAGTATTCTTGAGGGGGCTTCCGATTCCAGAAGCAGGAGCCCTTGATGAGGTAATGGATGGGGTGTGTGTTGGGAGGGGTGTGTGAGGCTGAGAGTCTACCCTCAGCCTGGCCCTTGATGCTTCTTCCCCTTTCCAAAAAGGACAGCACAGCCCATTCCTCCCCCCCCCCCCCATTTGGTTGTTGGAAGGGTCTTTTCTGAGGTTGTTACATGCAAAGATAAGTACAAATACCAAGCTCCCCTTTTGTCTGTCACAAGGAAGGAATAAAAAAGGAAAAGAAAGAAGGAGGGAGGGAGGGAGGGGGAGGAAAGGAGGGAGGGGGAGAGAAGAAAGAAAGTAAGAAATTTTCCAGTGGGGTCAAATTTCTTCATTCATTCTGTAAAAATTTGATGAGCACCTATTATGTGCCAGGCATTGTGTTAAGTGTCCGGGAATACCGGAACAGGAAGGTTCCTGCTGTCATGGAATTCTGAGCCAGGTGGTTGATGCGGAAATTAAACAAGCCCACGATGAAGAGACACGTCTCCGTCCTGTGTCTTTGTGGTGTTTACCTGGATATCCCAGAGTGCCTGCCTCCTTGCCAGGCTGTCTCTGTGTTTGGTTGGGTGTTTGGGCATGGGGTGTGTGTGTGTGTGTGTGTGTGTGTGTAGGTCTCTGTGTGAGCAGATCAGGATGTGTTTGGGGCTGGGGCTGAATTTGGCAGGCAGCCCCCAACCTGACCTCGGGAGTCGCAGGCGTCAGCCAGTACTTCGCAGCGCCTCGGGTTGGAGCGAGCGGAGGAGGGAGGAGCGGCGGGCCGCGGGGTCTCCGGAGCCTCTCGCCTTGACTGCCCTCTTTGTCTGAATCCCTAAAAGACTTAAGATCAAAGGGGCTCCAGACGCGACAGAAAAAGGGGTGGGGCTTTGGGAGCAAGTTGTAGCTTGGAAAACTCCACCCTGAATTTTTCTGGGGTCCTTTCGATGGGACCCAGATGACAGCGGAGCCCCAGATCAGTGAGCGGCTGTCCTCTCCCTGGGGCCCTCTCCGCGGTCCTAGGCCTCAGCGCGGGTGACAGGTGGAGAGGGGTCACCGTGGCTGCGGGTCCGGGTTCACACGGAGAGTGTCTAGGTGACCGGGGAAGGGGGAGAGAAGGCGACATTCGGGCGAGGTTTTGCAGGGTGTATGAGTCGGTGGTGTGTGGTGTATATTTGTGGGGGGAGATTGTGGGTCTGGGGTCAAGCCCTCATTGGCTGGAAACTTGGCCTAGAAGTCTGCACTAGATTTATCTGGGCTGCACGGACAGGAAAATCAGATTCAAGCACTAGTTTGTCTCCAGAGCAACAACTCGGAGTTGAGAGGGGTCGGGGGAGCCCCGAGGACCCTCCTGGCGCGCTCCCTTTCCTAGCGGAGGCCTGCAGAAGAGCCTTCTTCCCCTGCTGCAACCTTGGACACCACAGACTCCCCTGGTCCAGAGGCAGGAGGCTTTGCCCCAGCTTTACCCTGAGACCCCCCCCAACCCACGGTCATCCTTGGGATTTCCTCCCGGCCTGCACTTCTTGAGCTTGGAATCACCCTTCCGAGGGTCAGAAAGTTCTATAATAAAAAGAAACACCCACGTATGTGTGTGGAAGGAGGACGCGGCGAGGAGAACCCCTTTTCCTCTGCTATCCGTCTATACCCCTTTGCCGTTCTCCTTCCAACTTTCTGCAAATACCGAACTTCGAAATCTCTGCCCGCGCGCTCCCACATTGGGCGATGGGGAAGAGTCTGAAATATTGCACCAGCGTTTTGGGGATGTACTGAAAGCGCTGGGAATGAACCCTACGAAAAGGAGTTCTAGAACTTTCTTTAAGAAGCAGGGCTAAATTTCTCTCCCTCGGGAGGTCAGACTGTGTTGGGTCGGGACTTTCCCTTCTGTGGTCCGCACAGGCGACCCGCAAAAGGTTTAGCTGGTGCGCTCAGCTGCGAGCCTCGCATTGACGACCACTGTACACGCCCCTTTGCATCGCCCCTCTTTCTAAACAATTTCCCCCCTTCCTGCTGCGGAAGGGATGAATCTGGGGAGCCCATCTTCTGTTGTGGAGCCTCAGTTTCCCTACTGATTACTGGGCTAAGGGCCCCTCGTCCCGCCTCCGCACAGGAGGAACCAAGCAAGGGCCCAGAAATCGCTTTGGAAACTGGTCAGCGGGTCCAAGGAGCGGGGAGAGAGGCTCCAAGAGCTTCTCCTCCTCCTCGGCCGCCCCCCTCCCCGCCGCCCTCTCCGCCGAGTCCCCGCTCGCGCCTCAATGGCCACTTTAGAAATACAAACAACTTTAGAAATAAAGTAACCAAACCCCGAGAGGGGCTTTGAAGGGGCGAATGCCTGGTGGCGCTTTACTATGCTGTGGGCCGAGGCCCCGGCCTAATCCCGCTTTCATTTTCACCGACGGCCGCGGGGGAAGCGCTCCCGGCCTCCAGGCCCCTCAGGAGGCTGATTAGACCACAAAGAGCCCCCATTATCCCGAGAAGAAAACCGGGGGGCGGTGCGGGGCGGGGGGAGCCGGGGAAGCGGCCGCCCGCGCCCGGGCTATTGACTTAGTGGATGAAGTCAAGAGCGGGTGCGCTGGGAGCCCGGAGGGGGAGCGGACGGGGGCAGGGGCGGGGAGACCGAACAAAACAGGACGTACAAAACCCCACAACAAAACCCCAGCTCCGGGCTAGGGGAAGCTAGGCCTGGCAGAGGGCTTCGTCTACTGAGCTTCTGCTGGCTCAGCTGCCCCTACGGCCTGCTGGGGGCGGGGAGAGGGTGAGGGGGGCTCGGCCCTCCCTGCCTGGAGTTGGTGACTTTCTTGGGAGGGGGTGGTGAAAGAAAGGAGAAAATTACAGCCACGGAAGCAGGTTATCTGTGCTTAAGTGCTTCGTGACTTGGGCGCCGGCCCTGGCTCTCAGGCCTTCCCTTCCCTGGGAGTTGGGTCCAAACGTCTCCAAAAATCCCAGCAGTGGCCACCTGCGGGTGTGCGATCTGTGATGTCTGGTGGGCGGTGGCAACTCCTCCGCGATGCTCTGGAGGAGGTGCCTGAGTTGGGGGCAGGGAGGTAGGGATGAAGGAGAAAGAGGAGCTCTACCCCCAGCCTGTAAGATGTGGGTAACTTTGAATGAGGTGCCCCAGAGCCTCAGTGTCCCTGTCTGCAAAATGGCCCCACGGATGACAACTCCAAAGTGCTTGGGGAATAGTCAATATAATTACATCAAAGGCAGGGCACCCTGGAGGCTGCATAAATATTCCTTTCCAATCCCTTCCACTCCCATCTCCCCCAAGGTGGCTTTCACTCTAGAGGCCACTCTCCTCTGACTTTAAAAATAATGGGGGCTGCGCCTCTCGAAGTGACCGCCAGACTTGGGGTGGGGTGGGGTGAGGACGGTGTGCAACCATGGGCAAACGAACAGCATCCTCCCTTAGCTGAAAGAAGGAAATGGCCCCTGTGGGCATCAACTCCCTCAACAGAAGGCCAGGGGCAGAAGGCCAAAACAGCCGGTTCTGGGGACCCAGCAGGTGCTGTTGAATGAGTTCCATCCCCTCCCAGGTGGAGGCCAGGCAGCTTTGGTGCACAGAGTGTGTGAGTTAAGGAGTTAGGACTTACTCTGAGGGCAGTGGGGAGCCAAGGAAGGAATTTCAGCAAGGGAGTGATGGGCTGAGCAGAGAATGAAGGTGGGAGAGGCCAGCTAGGAGGTTCATGCGGTGACAGAGAGAGAGAAAGGTGCAGAGCGGGGATGGATAGCAGAGGGTGAGTGGAGGGGGGTAAGGAGAGGGCAGGCCCAGCCTGACATGGGAGGAGAGAGGGAAACAGCTGTTCCCAGACTCTTCCCACCTGATACCCAGGTGTGCAGAATGTGTGGCCGGCTACAAGGTCAATTAGAGGAACCTTGGAATTCCTTTCCAGGCTGAGATTCCAAAGGGTGAGTCAGAGTGGAACAGGCCTTAGAGGTCATCTGGTCATGACAGGTGGAAAAGCTGAGGCCCAGGGGGCGTGGCATGAGTGAGTCTGAAAGAGGGAAAGGTACTGGGCTGCTGGCAGCTGCCCTGGTAGGGGAGCAAAGTAAGCTGAAGTCTTGCTTCCAGGAATTTGAAGGTGAGGGTAGCCATGCAAAGTATGGCCCTTTCCCATCCCGGCAATCCATCACCCTCTGTAAGTTCCATTTCACAGCGCGGGAAACAGGGGCGCAGGTATTAGCCCAAGGAAGTAGGAGAAGGGGCCTCTCCTAATAGGGTCACAGGATCCTAATGCCTTTACCCTACGAGGCCTGAAGGACACAACCCAGCTGCCCTCCTTGGCCCCGCCTGACAATTGCACCCTCCCCTGTCCTTCACGAACCCTGGATCCTCAGGCACAGAGGAGACGGTGGCTGAAGCCAGTACACCCACTACCACCCAACTCCCAGCACCCACAGGCACCTGCCAGAATATCGAGACTTGACAGATGCCAGAGATTTGGCCCTCTAAAGGGTCTCTTCATCTTCTGGGAAAAGCCCTCTTAGCAACAAGGAGAAAAGCCCAGAAGGGAAGGAACTGCAGTATGGTGGTTAGGGTTGGAATGCAGACCTTCCTGTGAATGGCCCACGGAGTGACCCTGGCCTTTGCTCTAACTGCTGTGTAACTCTAGACACGCCACTTAACTTCTCTGGTCCTTGCCCCTTTGTCTCAACAATGGCAAGGCACAAGGAATGCAGTGGTTTCCAAACAGTATTCCACGGCACCTTGGGGTTCCGAGCAAGAGGTGATACTGCAGGTGAAGATCCTTCGAGCTCTGATGCCCTGAGCAGGTATGCATTGGAGGAGAAAACCCGGTGTGCTCCCGGTGGATGGAGGAGACTAGAGAGACAGGGCTTTGTCCTAGGAAGAAGCTGGGATCACCTCCTATCCGAGGCTACTCTGGAGGAGGGGGTGGAGAGAGACACTGTTTATGCCTGGAATCAGAGCCCCAGGCTGTGGTTATTGGTCTTCAGAGATAAGCTGATATTGCTTATCTGGTGACAAATGATTCCCCCTCCTCTTCTATTCTCCTGATTAGAGAACTTTCTCTCCTGGCTGGGAGGTCTCTTTGAAGAGCAGGCAAGGCCAGCCTCCAGACCCTGGGCTCCACCTGCGCAGATTGCTGTGTGACCAGGGGAGGCAGGTCCCCTCTTGGAGCTTCATTGAGGGCTGGGTTGAGGAGGATCCGATGCAGACTGTGGGAGGTGGAAATTCCTGTGAGTCAGGAGGGCAGGAGGGTGCTCCCCAAAGTCGCTCAGGTGCTTTTGCAAAGCTAGCACGCCTGGGCACTTTCTCTGTGTGGGGACATCTGAGGACCGTGGTTTTTGGATAAGTTGCCCTGGTTGAGAGCCACTTGTCTCAGGCAACACCCAGTTTTACAAATGGAGGCACTGAGGCCCAGAGAGAGGAAGGGACTTGTTCCTTGTTGCACAGCAAATGGAGAGCAGAGTCAGAACAAAGACCCGGTCCCCAGGCTGTCAAACCAGCAGTAAGAACGGAACATTCTTCCAGAGTTGCTGGGTCCCTTGCTTTTTATTACTGTCATCTGAAGGGTTGTGATGGGCAAGGGCACCTTGCTAGGAACCAGGGAGCTGACAGGGCAAAGCCCCCACCTCCCCTGCTGTCCCCAACACCTGCCCACACCCAACACTTGGCCCCCCTGACACCCACTTCCACCTCGGCTCTGGGCCCTCAGCCCTCACATGCAAAGGCAACCTTGGGGACACGAGAGCACTGGGCTGGGAGTCCGGGAGCCAGGCACAGCCTCCCTTCTCGGGTCCCCAGAGCAAGTCAAGTTGCATCACCACTCTGAGCCTTAGTTTTCTCATCTACCCAATGGGGACAAAAATCACAAAAGGGACAAATGAGTTAAAACACAGAAAAGGTGGCTGGCACTCAGGAAGTGCCCCATGACAAGGATATTAAAGACCTGGAAGTAACTTGTGCCAAATAGGTGACGCATAAAGATTTCTAAGGGAAGAGATCCCCAAGTCAGAGGCACACTGTTCTTCTGTCAGGGCTCTCAAATGTGTGTGTATAGTTTTGCTGTAGGTTTTTAAAAGATTTAGTACAAAAGTGATACATGCTTATAAACTTTCAAATCAGCAAATAGTATATAATGTTAAAATTGAGAATCCTTCCTCCCTAAAGGTAATTTTGTTGAGTTTGGGAGTAGTATAGCTGCCTGCATTTATATATCTCGATCTATATTGTATCTGTCCATCCATCCATCTATCTAGATGCAGGCATAGATTTTTAAAAGAGATTTTTATTTGTTTTTAGAGAGAGGGGAAGGGAGGGAGGAAGAGAGGGAGAGAAACATCCATGCGAGAGAGAAACATCCATTGGCTGCTTCTCGCATGTGCCCTGATGGGGGGTGGAACCCACAACCCAGGCATGTGCATTGATTGGGAATCAAACTGGTGACCTTTCGCTTTTCAGGACGACACCCAACCCACTGAGCTGCACCAGTCAGGGCAGATACAGACATAGATTTAAAGTGGCATCGTGTGAACTTAACCTGGGGACTACAGAGGCTTCAGGGGTGACCACAAAGCCCCAGAATGGAATTCTCAATCGTGTGTGGGTGGAAGGACCTATGCATTTCCCTGGGCAGGGACCCTTAGCTTTTTCTGGGTCTCCTAGGAACCATCCGGAATTAGGAGATTTGCAGGTGGTTGTCCTCCGTGAGGAGGGGCAGGCAGAAGCCTTCCCCGCTCCCCACAGACCCGCCAGTCCCTCCCCCTCCCCTTCATGCACCTGCCAGGGCTTCAGGCTTCCTCTGCTTCAAAGCGTAGGTTGGGCTTTACCTGCCTAGCCCCTGAGAAAGCAGCTAGGTTTGAAAGGGGAAGTGGCATTTCAGGCGGTTAATTAGACCCAGGACAAGAATGGGGGCCGGCTGTCCAGTCAGGCCAGGGGAGATTGTTCGGGGATTAACACCCAGGTAAACCCATCAAGGCTCGCCCGCCCCTTGGCAGGAAACAGGGAAGAACTCCAGACTTCAGCGGAAAGGCTGGTCAGCAGCCTGGGTTCACATTCCGATTCCCCAAAGGTGGAGTGTGTGCAGGGAGGGAAGGGACAGAGGAGAAAGGAGAGCCCCTCCACCTGCAGCCTCTACCATCCTTCCCCCCGCCACACCAGGGCCCCAGGAAGGGGGGAGTTAGGATTCCCACTCTATTCTCACGACAATGTATGAGCACTCCCAGAGGCGGGGGGAGCACAGCCTCAAACCCCACAAGGCCCTGTTGCACGGAGTGTACCACTGTGGGCAGACAGGCAATGAGCACGTCCACGAATAGGAAAACGCTTTCAGAAGGTGGGCAAAGTGACTGAGCTGGGAAGTGATGGTGGATGAGTTATCAGGGAAGCCTGCCCAGAGGAGGTGGTGTTTGACCTGAGACCTGAATGGCAGGAACCAGGCAGTCATTTACT
Organism: Desmodus rotundus; assembly: GCF_022682495.2. Taxonomy (NCBI): domain Eukaryota; kingdom Metazoa; phylum Chordata; class Mammalia; order Chiroptera; family Phyllostomidae; genus Desmodus; species Desmodus rotundus. The sequence continues at coordinate 10,668,929 of NC_071389.1, forward strand.
GATCCTCCTTAGGAGAATAGCCCATTGAGAGCTGACTGCATGCTAAGTACTGGGTTAAGTGCTTTATGGGAATGAATTCATGGAATCCTCCCAAGAGCACCTAGGAAAAGGCCCATTAAGATGCCCATTTATAGATACAGAAACTGAGGCACAAGCAGGTGCCTCAGCCCTTTGGGCACCAGATGAGCAGGTACGTCTCGTTGGAAGCCTGTATGCAACCTGTCCACCTCTTGCTACAGGTCAGGAACTGCGCCAGGTGCTTTATACACCTCGTCTCACAAGCCCCCAGCCCTGCCCCTGGGTAGCTATTATCCCAATTTTGCAAATGAAGGCAGAGCTCAGAGAGGTTTGCTCAGCTCCCTAGAGCCACACAGCCAGCAAGTGGCAGAGCCCATAATTGAATCCAGGCTCCACAGACTCTTTGCTACGACACGTTTGCTTTCTGGCCAGCAAATGTTTCCAGCATCTGACTTTGGAGTGCCCTCCACTAATTCACAGGGTCCTCTGTCCCTGAGGAGTGGCTTCCCCTCTCTCTAGAGGGAGGGGCTTGTCCTTCAGGAAGCTTCATTAAGAGGGCCTGCTGATTTGTTTTCTATCATGGAGTGCCCTGCCCACCTTTTTGACTTGCGGGCGAGGTTATGAGCTGAGAGATCTCAGGTGGCCTTGGGAGGGTGTCGGAAGGTAGATGTCGGGTCTCTGTTAAGGGAGCACTCTTTCTTGTGTGTGTTTGTTGTTGCGACTGTACTGCGTGTGCGTGGCTGCCGAGGAAGTGTATCGTAGGTGTCAGGAAGCAGTGGGTCCTCCTTAGACTGCGTGGGGAGCTCTGTCTTTGGGCTCGGGGTGTGGAGTTTGTCCTTGCAACAGACAGCGAGAATGTGTCTGGGCGTATGTCATTGTGTCGGTATGGGTGTGCTTCTGTTGGTGCTAAGGGGCGAATGTCCCCGGGTGTCACTGGAGAATAAGGGACGTGTGTACCGGCGGGGCCATGTCAATTCCACGCTGCACAGGCGAAGGTCAGTGCATTTGCCCACAGTCTGAATGTGTCTGCCCCCATTTCACAGAAAGGAAACCGAAGCTTAGAGAGGTCAAGTCACCTGCCTGAAGTCGCCTAGCCAGTAAGTGGCTGAGCCAGCCAGGGCCATCAGGGCTAACCTCAAAATCCAGCCCTTTCCCCTGCTCCCCAGGAAAGGTTTAAGTGGCAACAAGAGGTTTAAATGCCAGTGTGAAGTACTGCCGCCTTCGGTCAGGGCCCGGTGGACGGACGTGTGTGCGGTCACATGCTCGTTCTGGCGTCGTAGCCTCTGCCAGTTCCCCGGGCCCCCAGCCCAGTCCCTCAGCGTAGGGGCCGGGGGCCTTTCTTTTGGGGGATTGCAAATAGGCCGAAGATGAAGGCCTGCAGCTGGCTTCAGCCTTGAACAATGGGGAGACCTAGGAAGTGAAGCAGTGGCCAGAGAGGCATGGCAGCCCTGTCCAGAGAGGTGGGTCGCAGGGTCTGCCTGCTGGACTTGGAGTGACCCATCCCCCTCCTCGCTCTCATCTACTGCCCCCCCACCCCACCCCATGCTCCCAGCTGGAAGGGGATGGCAGAGTCTGTTGGGAAATTCTCAATGGAAAGAACCCTTCTCACAAGTCCACCACCTTAGACCAGAGATTAGGGGAAAGTTTGAAAAGGGGAGGGGCACCCCCAGGGGGGAAAATCCAGTAAATAATCACATATGAGAGAGAGCCGGGGAGGGGCCCTGGAATCCCTGCTGGGTGCTGTGACCCAGCCTGAGATGTGTCTTCTCCAACTCTGTTCTCCTTCATGGAGGACAAAACACAGATAATAATAAAGCAAACCAGAGCCCAGGGGTGCGACATCTTTCTCCTTCCCCAGGCTCCATTCGCCCACTTCCTCCCGGTGATTGGTAAGGGTGGCAGCTTCCACTTGAGAACATAGTGGGCTGCCCGGGGAGGCGGAGAAATAAAGAAACCCCACTGGGTGGGCTGGAAGGTAGCTTGTGCTAATGTGCCAGGCTGTAATAATTGGAGAGATCATGCTCATTTCCAGCTGGGGTGCAGCTCTGGAGAGCAAACTGGGGATTGTGCTGGACCTGCCGTGTGCAGGGCACCATCCCTTAAGCCCTACAGTCCTGTGAATGTCACAGGTTTTACTAATCCCATTTTACTGATGAGAGAACTGAGGCTCAGGGAGGTCGAGTCACTTGCCCAAGACCAGGGCTAGACAAAGAGGCGGAAGGAGTGTGAATCCTGGGTTCTCCAGCTTGGGGTGCCAGACTCAGGTCAGCCCCCAAGTGGCTCAGGAGGGACCAGAGGGAGAAGTAACTAATCTTGCTTTGCTCTTGCCTGCCATGTCCCAGTGACATGGGCCAGAGTGCGTATATTCCTTTATTTTGGGGCATCAGCATTATGATTTAATTTTAACTCTGCTATTTTGTCTGGCTGGTTGGGTTTGTGCAAGCTCCTTCCCAAGTCATCTCATCACCCCCAAAATAAGGAATCCTATTTTAAACAAACACGAGCATCGCTCCCAGCTAGCAGCCAGAAGGCGGTCTCCCTGGATTCCACTTTGCACGGTCAGAACAAGGTCTGTGGCCAGTCCCAGCCCATGACTGGGAAGCTGAGAAATGCAGGTGGTGCGTCCCCTCCGCAGATGAAGCCACTTAATTACCATGCAATCAATATGCAAACAAGTGCCAAACTGGGTTTGAATCAAATTTCTCATTGGGGACCCAGTGGGAGAGGAGAGTCCAGCAGAAGGGGGGCCCACCAGGGGAGGGCTGGCTGAGAGGGGGGCTGCGGGATAAAGAAATGGGCTTTGACTGGGACCCAGGCACCCTAGGGCCACTTGGAGGCCCCCAGAGCCCCCAGTGTTGGGCACGGGGCCCAGGTCCCGTTGAGGGGAGCTTGGGTCCACAGCTCAGGGCTGCAGCCTGCGGGAGGGTTTCCAGGCCTGTCAGCCGAAGTCTGGCGGCCTCCGCTAATTCATTTGACTCGGAAATCTCAACTTGACCAGGTCCCCCCTCCCTTCTTTAAAACAAACTCATTAAACTTGTCAACACTCATTAGGCCTGTAAAACATTGAACTAGAGCCACTGGGGAGACTTGGAGAGGGTGTGTGTGTGTGTGTGTGTGTGTGTGTGTGTGTGTCTGGGCGCGCTCACTGCGACGCTGAACCAGGCCCTAGGAGGGCCCACCTCTGAGGCTTGGCGGGGGCAGAAGTCAGATTCGCTTGTTCATCTCCTCCCTTCCTCCTGCATCTGCCTTTCATCCAAGGCAGAGCAGTATGGGGGCTGAGGCCCAGCCCCAGAGTCAGACTTGAGTTAGAAGTAGCTTTGCCCTCCTGGCTCTGATGTGGGCCAGTTCCTCCTCCTCTGTGCCTCAGTTGCCCCATCTGTAATGTGGGTATTCTAATAACAGGACTCATCTCTCTGGGCTGTTGGGGAAATAAGGAGCATAAAGCATTTGTAACTACTCCTTGTAACAACATTTTAAGAGCACAAGTACTGGTAGCTATTATGATTAATAGTATCTTACATTGCAAGGGTTAGAACTTAGAAGTTTGGATTTGACAGGACTCGGTTGGGACCTCAGCTTCTTGCTGTGGGACTCTGGAGCAGGGATCCTTTCTCTGAGCCTCAGTTTCCCCAAGTGTAAAATGAGTCCAGTGATATAAATGCACGTTAAAAATAGGATTGTGGTGAGACGGTGAACACATACGAATGTGTCACTGTATGAATATTAGGACTATCCTTTCTTCTCTGCCCCTCTCCCCATTCAACCCACTTCCCCGCACCTCGCCGTGCAGCATGGAGCCCCCCAGGTACAGTCTAAGTCTCACTCTTGAGTGAGCTCAGGGGGGCACAGAGTATAGACTTCCCAGAGAGGGGCTAGGGACTGAACCCCACCCCGGCCTAAGGAGGAATGTCCGTGTGGTCTTAGAAGCAGAAACCTCATTTAGAGGAGGAAAAACTGCTTAAAGGAGGAAAAAATGGGCTGCTCTGCCCTTGATTCTAAAAAAATACAAAAACACTTCTCATTTTTAAAGCCACTTGATGGCAAGGAAACCAAGTGACCCAGGTGGAAACGAGAAGCCGCAGAGAGGGCTCCTGCCTGCTGTTGCCTGGATGCCACACTTTCCCGCTAAGAAACGCCAGCTCTCAGCCCGGCTCCCTGAAGCAGGACCTCAGCCTTCCCTGCCGCTGCCCAGGGGACCAGCTCCAGCCCCAGCCCCTCCAATGGCGGCAGCTTCAGGCCCCATGAATAGTGGTTTTGTCTGGGCTTCCATTTAGGATTTGTGGCTGTAGTTGTGATGGGTTCTTTCTCCCTTTAAAGTAGGGTGTCTACGGGCTCTCTCCCCCTCTCCGTCCCATTCCCCTTCTCATTGAGAATGACTCTTGGGGGAAAAAAAAAACCAAACCAACCCATGCCGGCCTTCTGCTATTTTTCTTCTCTCTCTGAAAATGAGAACATCAGCTATTGAGGCGGATTGATGAACTCTTCCCAAAAGTTTATTAAGGGAAGGTTAGACAAAGGCCCCAGGCCCGCAGGCAACTGAGCAGTCAGTATATATACTGGGCCCTTTTGTCCCCCCAGGGCCGACGCATGAATACCTCTCAATGGCCCTCTTTAGAGTGACAAGATCAAGCCAGACAACGGCTTGTTAAAAGGACTGCCGGCGTTTTCTCTTTCCCCAGCCCGAAGCTCCGCCCCCACCTCGCCTGCATTAATGTACATCTGCAGCGGGAGGAATAATCGGCTGGAATTCTGTCTGTTTTGTGTGGGTTTTTCTTTTTTGCTAAATACACCCTTCCTCCTCCTCCACCTCTTCCTCCTCCTCCTCCTCCCTGCCCCCACCTGCCCTCCTCCCCCCTCCTTCCTGCCCCCTCCCCCAGAGGTCCTCCAGCCATATGTTGCTGAGCACAGCCTGTGCTTTTGAAGGGACCCCAGGGTGGGTGTTGCTGGAAGAGAGAACGGGGTTCTGCCTCTGTGTCCTCCTGTCCGTCCTCATAATCACCACCTTTACTGGACACTTACTGTGTCCTAGGGCCGCTGTGGGAACTGGAGTGTGTCAGGGCTCATGGGGGCTTTTGCATCAAAGTGGGTGTTTTTTCCCCCCCAAGATGTAGACGGCAAGCTAGCCGAGAGAGGAAGTGTCCTTCTCAGGGAAGTTTCAAGCAGGGCTGTAACTCCAGGCCCGGCTGACTCGAGTTTCACCCCGTTTTTCAGCCGTTGCTCTCAGGACAGGGGTTGAGGAGAAAAGTACATCTCACCCCCAGTTATGTGGCTGGCTTCTGAATCGGTGGCTATGACTCGGTCGGCCCAGAGAGAATCAGCGTGTTCAGGGCGCCTGAACCCCAGGACACAGGACTGGGCAAGGGTGTGGGAGAGCTGGCTGGGGCGCTGGGACGTGAAGTGGCCTTGGGGGACTGCTTTCTTGAGGATCACTGCTGAGGGAGAAGGCACTGGGGCTCAGATAAGCCACAGTCAGGGAAAGCCCCCAATTCCCTCTAAACGGGATGGGTGTGCATGTGTGTGCGTGTGTGTGAGTGCATGGATGCAGGGGTGTATGTGTGGCATGTAGGTGTGTGCATGTGTGGTGTGTGCTGTGCTTGTGCGTGTGCCGTGTATGCACTGCAGATTCACCGTCCCGCTGGCTTTAGCACCGTGCTCCCTTCTCCTGTGTCAAACCCGAACTTCCTTGGAGGGTGAGAACTAGTTCTCTGCACGGTGCTCGGTGCCAGTACAACGCTGTAGGCAGAGCAGGTGCTCAGTACATCTTCCTAAACCCAGAACTTTCCTGAGACACGTGAGCAGTGTAGGGGGGAGGGGCAGCCAGGCCACTGCTGAGGGTCGTGGCTAGCCCCCTCCCCTTCTCCCCTTCCTTCCCATCTGACACCTGTCTTCATTGGGTACTAAAGGGGGCTGATAGGGGGGTGTCCCTCATGATCGTGGGCTAGGGAATCAGACCTGTATCACTGACCTTCACCTTCTGAGCAGCTTCCCTGGTAGCCAAGCCCAGGAGGGTGTTTGTGCTCACTCTCCCTGGTGGTTCTTCCCTGGTGAAAGTGAGGTCGAGGGAGGGGAAGGGGCAGGTAGGAGGAAATCACTCTTGTCTCAGGGCTGGGAGGATCCTGGCCTCTGCATCCTGCCTTCACTCTTGGGACTGTCCTGGTTTCAGCCCCGACAGTCTCATGTCCCAGAAACCCTCAGTCTTGGGCGGACAAGGATGGTCAGTCACCCTACTCCCTGCGGAGCAGGGACAAGTCTCTTGGCTCGTCCCTCCAAATACATCGCCATCCGGTGGTGTCAAGTGCTGGGCGGGAAGGGAGGAAAACCGCGGCACTCCCTGTGCTTGTGTGGCGTTACCCGGACACCTGCGTTCCATGCTGGGTGGCTGAGTGGGGCGTCCTCCCAAGGGTACCTGGGCCCCCTTCCCCCTGATGAAGCCTGAATGGTGGGGGACCCAGGTTCATTCTTGACAGGAGGAGCTCAGTCTTTGGCTTTAGACCTACCCGAGTTCCAGTCCCATCTTGGCCACTTGCCCGCTGGGTGCTTTTGGGGGTGTCATCACCCAACTTGTGAAACAGAGGAGATGCCACTCAAACTCAGACTTGCTGAGAACAAAGCAGGCCTGCAACCAACATTCAGTCCTTCCTTTGCTTCTGCTCGGCTTGTCCCCAGACCCTTACTTTTCTCTGGCTTCAGGACAGAGTTAGAGGGAAGACAACGGGAAATCCAGATACCAAACTTATCCAGAGAGACCGAGCAGAGGTGTGGGGCGGGGCTCTCCCTCCTCCCCCCAAGATAAGAGTCCCTATTTCATGGATGATTTGGGGCAAACTTCCCCCAAGGAAGGGCCGTGACCCCTGACCCCAGTAACCTGTACTTAACATGTTCAAAAGCTCCCACTCACCCCAGAGAGGTGACCTAAGCTGGGACCAAGGCAACAGGGCAAGCAGGGCTATAAACAAGCAGGCTCCGTGGGCTCAGGAATCCTGAGCGAAAAAACAGAAGGGGCTCGGAGGTGGGGCCCAGCCTGGACTGCGAGCACGTGGCCAAGGGGCGGGGGGTGGGTAGGGGAAATGGGGTGGGGTGAGGATGCTCAGGAGGTGGAAGGAGGAGAGAAGTGGGTGGCAGACCCCCCAGGTAAGGCATGTCCTCTCTCTGACCCTCAATTCCCTCACCTGTAAGATGGAGCTAAGCATACTGTCCTCACAGAACTGTCCGTAAGGACACAGCCAGCTCAGTAGGTGAGAACAGCCCCCGTGAGCCTCATACGTAGTCGGGGCTCAACAGTGCTTGAGGGAAAAGGGAAAAGACAAATGTGCTACATCAGGGGTGGGCGCGGGATGGGAGGGTGATTGCAGACTTAAGTAGTTAGCCTTCTGAGGTCAGTGGACCCGTAAGTCTTTGTCGATCACCAACTAAATGCCCGGTGCTGGGCAAAGCAGAGAACAACACAGGAGCGTCCCTGCTCTCAGGGTCCCCCTATTGGGTGGGGAGACGGGCAAGCAAACATGGCTTTTCCACTTCCTCTGTAACCTCAGTCAAGAAACGGGCTCTCCGGGCCTCAGTCTTCTCATCTGTCAAGTAGGCCGAAGGATACATTTCTCACGCAGTTGGAAAAAGCCAAGTGCCCAGTGCTGTGCCGGTGCACAGTAGGTCCTCAGAGTGAGGGTTCTGGTGCCCACACTGGCTGCACACAGGGGCCAGGGCCCAGGCTCCCAGGCCCGGCCTGGCCTTTGAAGCTCAGTATAGTTCCTTATTACTGCAATTAATTACCGGGACAATGACGCTCAGCCCTGCCTTCTGGCTGTGCCTTGGTGTGTCAGGGGGTGGGCGGAGGGCACAGGGAGGGGGAGGTTAACGGCTGCCTGTTTGTTTATGGACACAGGAAGCTTTATTGGTTTTACACTCCAGCCTGGTTTGGAATCAAAGAACATGTGCTGGCGGGGGGGGGGGGGGGGGGGGGGTAGATGCGAGCTGCCTGGAGCTGGGAGAGTGGCCATATTTATTTTTCAGTCCCTGGTGGAGCGCAGCCTGGTCTCTGTCTGCACCCGTATCCTCAGGGGCCTGCTCTGGGGCAACAGGGTGGAAATTCACTGGGGACAGGTTGGTGCTCAGCGGCCAGGGCAGCAGAGAATTCTCTCTCTTCCATGAGCTACTGGTGGGCTGGGAAGACCCTGAGTTGGGGGGTGGTGGGAGAGAGTTTGATTTCCCAAAGCTTCAAGTGAGCACTTTTGAAGCGTGTGACCAGGGATCCGGCCCAGCCACTTGTCCTGCCTAGGCTTTTGTGACCTTGTCTTCAAAATGGTCCTGAAGACGATGAGCCCGCCCCAGCCACCTGGAAAGATGTGCTAAGTGACCTTCAGTGATGGGACAATATTGGGTGACCTTTATGAAGTCCTGCAGTTGGCTCCTCCGTTCCTTCTCTAGGTGATTTATTCAGTCACTTGTTCTCTTGCTCAATGAGAGAGGCTGCAGCTTCAGGTCAGACTCCTGCTTGAAAGTAGAAAAAACAAACCAACCTGGCTTCTAACATCCCAAAACGTCGTATTCGTTCTTTATGACACAAGAATGATGTGCTTTTGGGGGGGGGAAAGTCAAACGCTGGAAGAGTAAACAAAGGAAAAGTTTGCTATCCCCTCCTTTCCACCGTCCAGAGCTGAATATTGTGGATGGTGCGGGAGTCCGAGCCAGACCCTTCTCTGCAGGGACATGCGCACTGCCATACATGGGTGCATTCGGAGAGTGGGCCGTGTGCTAGGCGTTGTTCTAGATGTAAAGAGCTCGTGCATCAAGGACATCATTTTGTGGAGGCTGGAGTGGGAGGCTGCCTCCTCCTTGCTGCCTCCCCAGCACTGGGTTTTGTCACTGTGGACCTGACTGGTGAGAACTAATGACTCTCACCCTATGCCTGTCACTGTCACCTGTTAACCCGAGGAGCCACTGCTGTCCCCACAGGACAGATGCTAAGACTGAGGACCAGAGAAGCAGAAGGTTACTTCAGGCCTCCTTCTGGAAAGTAGCAGGACTGGAATTTGAATCTGGAATATTCCAGACTATGCAGAGGAGTTGTCCCCGTCCTGAAATAGAGCGGCTCAGTTTGGAGGACAGACTGCAGATAGGAGCGCAGCCAGGCCCCATGGTGACAGGCAGGCAGGGCTGACACCTTCCCGACAGGCCGGGAGGACTTATGTGACTTGAACCTGGCCTGAAGGTTCAGGCCAGCCACCGCCAGCCCATCCTGCATGGCTCTCCTCTCCTAATGGGAGAGAATGGGGAAGAAATGGAGGCTGTGTAAACCCACCCCTCCTCCCCCGGCCGTGAGAACGGGGGATCCCGCGGCTACAATTCCCTTTCCCGGTCAAGGATCCTGAAACTCACACCAGATCCTTGCACTAAGATGGGGATTTGGGGCTGAAAAAAAGCTTCTCCTACATCAGACCCTCCTCACATGTCAGGTCTGGAAGCATCTCGTCCAAAGCAGCTCTCACTTTCACAGATGGAGGGGCAGAGGTCCCAGAAAGGTTAAGTGACTTGCCCAAGGTCACACAGCTAATTGGTGACAGGGCTGGGACAGATTCCATCCTGCTGGAAAGATGATCTTCCTCTGAGGCAGCAGCAACCTCTCTCCCAGCCCCCGCACAGCCTGCAGCCACATCTGGGCTCTCCCTTCCTGACGACAGAGGAGAGCCTTCCAGCCCCAGAGGAGGCCAGGAGGAGGCATAACAAATGGGGAGCTGGTGACCTGGAAGAGGGGCGACAAAGCCTGTGGTGGGGGAGGGCGGAGACAAGCTGCTCCCAGGGACGATGGTGGGGCGGCCGCGCTGGAAGGCCATTTATGAAGCTGTGGAAGCCCTCGCCTTTGACCAGCACCTTACAGTTTATAAAGCTCGTCCAAGGCTGCGAGCCTCACACCCTCTGTGAAGTAGCCTTGTCACCCCTGTGTTACAGGTGGGGGAAATTGAGGCCAAAAGTGTGACCTCAGTCACTCTGGATCACACAGTGAGCAATGGGGTGTCAGACCTGGGCAGGGAAGCACTTGGGGAGCATTTAGTTCTCTGTTCCCACTTCATAAATGAGGAAGCAGGGGCCAGGAGCTCCCTATTCTAGGAACTGCTCCCCTAGACACATGCTGTCCCCTTAGACATGTGTCAGGTGAACCCCAGATCCTTAGGGGGAATAGGATAATACGTTTCCTTTGCCAGGGAACATGCCAGCCTTTTGACAAGGCCCAGCTGAGATGCCAACCTTTGCTCCAGTGACTTAAAAACATGGCAGAGAAGGGTGGAAGCCAAGCTCCCAGACTCCAGAGCAGCCGGATCCGAATCCCAATCCTGACTCTGCTGTGTGTCCTCAGGGAAACCACCTCATGTCTCTGGGCCTCTCAGTGCAGCGTGGCGTTCCATCAGAAACAGAGGTTGTGCAGGGTGAGGGACGCAGGCGTGCTCCCAGCTTAGCCAAGCCCAGTCATGGTGCACGGTAACTGTGGGTGGCTGGTTGTTTACTGTCACCAGGGAGAACCGAGCGGGGCTGTGACTGGCTCTGCTCTCAACCCCAGCGGCCTGGACAGCACACCTGCCGCACGTGGCCTACCAAGAAGGAACAAGATGTCTTGTGCCCAGAGCCAGACAGATGTGGGCGTGGGCAGGCTTGGTGGCAGGTCAGCTGCAGAGGCAGCGACATGGTTGCTCGCACCTCCTTTCCCCAGAGGCTGTGCTAGTTCAATCAGAATCAAACGGGTGGGGCAAAAGCAGGTTTATAGTTAGTTGTTTGACCGCAAAACACAGGTTCCATTCTTGTATTATTACTTATTATTGTGTTATTTGCCACATGAACCCCTGTAACCTACAATGCCCAGCCCCGTGTTATTTGGAGGGAAACCCAGCTCTGCAGTCCAGGGTTGAAGGCCAGCTCCAAACCTCAGGCCCATCCTCCACGAGACAGTGGTCTAGTTGCTGTCTAGGGGATACCCTGAGTGCCCTGTGGCCTGTGGGGACCTCTCAGGCTCTCCAGAGAAGCTGTTGCGGGGTGCGGGGGTGTATTCTCTGTCTCAAGCCCCAGAGGGGCCAATGGCACAGGTGAACACCTGCAAGGTCCACATTCTGTCTGCTAGCTGCCCAGGATATCCTCCACCTGAGTAGACTCGGGCCAGCCCATGGCTGTGGGAAAGGCTCTGCAGTGCGGGGCAGGGTTGGTGGCGCCCAGAGGTGACCGTGGGAGGCACCCGCCGATCCTGGAGCCCAGACAGCTCCCCACTCGGCCCCTGGCAGAGTCCTCCAGGTTCATCCCTTCGCCCAGGTGGTGCGTGGCAGCGTTCCACCTGAAGACAGGCTTTGAATGTCAATTATTTGAAACCAGGGGAGCCAAGGCCTCATGGGCCTCTCAGAGCAAACAAGCTTTTGGCAAGTTCAGAGAAAAGCAAACTGGATTGAATTTCCCCTCCGACTCACCTGGGGAAACATTCAGACTGCTTGGTGGTGGGGGCACTGGCGAGCTTGGCTCCTATGGTAGGCTTAGGGGGCAGGAATCATGGAGAAAAACCCCTGAGACCTCCTCCAGCTTCCCCATGGCAGCTGGTTCCACAGTGGGCTCAGGACCAGACAGACCAAGGTTGCGCAGTCCTTCCTTCAATCTGACCTCATTTCCTTGAGCAGCAGAACAGAAGATGGCAGGACCTCAACCACTTGCCCTGGCTCAGCAGCTAAATGAGGGGCCAGGTTTGAGTCCTGAGCCTACCACAGCTAGCTGTGTGTGTCGTGGGGGGGGGGGGGGGGGGAGGAGCGCGGACAAGCTGCCTTATCCCTGTGTGCCTGCTCCCATCTGTAAAATGGGAGAGAACAGTAATACCCACTGGGAGGCTCTTGGTTGAGTGTACAATCCTACAGGAAGGGCAGGGGTGGGGAGGAGTTTGCTCCGTGGTGGGTTTCACCTGTATCCTTCAGAGTCACAGAGGAAGGGTAGATGCTTCTGTCTGTACACGCCCCCGACTTTGCAGCAGCCTCCTAAAGGGAGCCCTGTCACCAGAAAGCCAGACCCCCACTAGCCCTGGAGCACACAGATGACAAAGTCCAGCAGATGGACTCTGGAGGATGCAGTTGAAGGACTGAGATCAGATTTAAGGAAATTCGTACCCATTAGTCTCTGCAAGTCACGAGGTCTGAGGTGGCGGGTGAGGAGGCAGATTAGCTGGGGTGGGGAGCTCTTTGCTCTGAGCTTGCAGTAGAGGCAGGGGGTGGTGTAAATGACTCCCCAGCCCAGTCCTAGGAGCTCCTGCCCACCTGTCAGCTTCAGCTGTGACCCCCGTCCCTGAGCCAGCCCAACCAGCACCCAGAGTTGCACAGAGGGTCCAATCTTTGTTCTTTTCTTCCTTGAGCCACGACCAATGGGACCCATGCCCCCTCCCCTGCTCCCAGTTCTCTCCCTTCCTCTGAAATTGCTGTGACTCCTCCCCCAATGCCCATCTCTTAACCAGGCTGCCTTGCAAGCTGAATAGGAGATGGGAAAATTTGGAGCAAAACTGGGGAGCTCTCAGGCAGCATTTCTCAGCCCTGGCTGCTCATGAGATTCACAACGGGGAGCTTTTAAAAATCAGAGCTGCACCCCAGGCCATTACATCAGAAAAGGGGCAGTAGTTTTTAAAGCCCCAGCTGATTCAGGTGAACTGGCCGAGGTTTTGAACCCCTGGCCCAGAGTCCATGCTGTGGATAGTCCAGCCACATGGGTGCCTCAGCTGTGCCCTCCCAGCTTCAAAGTCCTCACCTGCAAAACCCAGGAACCATCAGAACCATAAGTCAGATGAGAAGGGAAACCTGGTACCTAGTAGGTGCTCATTAAAAGCTTGTTGAAATAATAATGGCTCCCATTCATGGAGTGCCTGCTCCTTGCCAAGTATTTTGCATGCATTTACATAAGCTTTTCTCTGGGCGGGGGTGATTCCTGAACTGGCACACACCTTTGTCCTGGTTGGGGCAAGCAAGTGTGCTTGGAGGCCCTGGAGGAGAACCCTAGCTGGTTCTTGTTTACACACATCCTAGGTAACCTTTGGCAAACAGTGACTCAGCTGTAGCCAAGTCTCTCCCCAGGCCACCTGGCTTCCTCAGGTTTCTTCCTGCAACAAGTTAGGGCCCACGAGGATGTGGCAAGCGCCTGTGTCGGTTTTCCTTGGGGGCCCTTGGGAGGGATCAGGAGCCCGGGGGCGGGGCGAGGGTGGACAGGGGTCTCTCCTTTGCCTCCCTTTCCTCAGACACTGGCTTTGCCTGAGCACTCACCTGCCTCCTAGATCCTGGGGCTCAGAGAGACTGAGTGACCAGCCCGAGTCACCCAGGATTCAAACCCCCAGTTTTTGGTCTCCAAAGCCATATCTTGCTGGAAGCCTCTAGTTCTACATCGGGAACAAAGGAATGATGCTTCTGGGTACCCAGCCGGGCCAGACAGCACGCAGTCCCTGGTACTTGGCCTCAGTCTCCCTCCTCCTTCCCACCCCCCTCCCAGGTGTGGAACACCCTGAGCCTGGGTGTGACAACCAATAACATTGCTTCCAGGCTTGCAGGGGAGGCCCAGGGGCAATCAGGGCATCCGCAGAGCTGCAGAGCCTGTGTCCTGAGTCAGTGGCCTTGGGACTCAGATAGAATGGTGGGCATACCGGAGACACCGTAGGGGATCCCTGCCCGTGGAGGCCTGCTCTCGCCCCCTCCTCCAATTGCTGACACACCCTGAGAGTGTCTGCAGGCCTCTGGGACAAGAGAGGGGGCCTGACGCCAGCCCCCGCTCTCCCTCGACCTGCCATGTGCCGTGTGCCGTCTGGCTAGTCACAGGCCTCTCCGGGCACTGCTCTCCCATCTGTAAGACAATGAGTTGGGACTGAATGATCCTCAGGTTGCTCCCAGCTTGAACGGGCTGACTCTCTTGACCAGAAGGAGGTCACGGACTTTAGAGACCAAGTCCGCCTGGGGAAGCTGTCCTAAACAGGGAGGCTCGTGCCTGCTGCAGACCCAGGATCAACCCCACATGCTGCCCCTCTGAACCCTGCTTTCCTTACCTAGAAACGGAACAGTAAGGGCTGCAACATCGCTTAAGTGAGCTAGTCCCCCAAGAGCCCGTACCAGCGGCTGGCACCCGGGAAGTACTTCTGGTGGGCCAGAATGACCCCTGGTCGTGGTTTCCCTGTGGTCCAGAGCCCTGGTCTGTAAGGTGAGGGTAGCAGAGTATAGCAGGTGGCGCTAGTGCCCGGATTAAATGAGGTGAGGAGTGCCCGGCCCTTGGTGCCTGGCCAGGGTCCCAGAGATTGTAAAATCGGTGATTTGCATAGGTGTGGCTGAGTCTCCCACTTCCAAACCCCACAATGGGGGCAGAGGCAGTTGGAGCTGGAAGTCGGGGGGAGGGTGGGGACAGGGTGGGGTGGCTTTTGGTTGCCCTGCCCAGGGTGCCAAAGACACTCTGTCCCACACACCCTGAGTGCCCAGGCCCAGGGACCTGCTGTGCCTCTCCCCACCCTCGTAGCCCATGGCTGTGGCCCTAGCCCCGGCCTTGCTCTTCAGCAAGCACCCTCTCCACCCTCTCACTTCCCATTGGGCCAGAGCTCTTGGGCCCTAATTTATGAGACCTGACCTGGAGCCCCGACGTGCAGTCTCCTCAGGCATCTGTCTGTCTGTCCATCACATGATACTTTGCCCCTAGCTCCAGGGCCTGGAGAGTGGGTGCCAGCCAGCTGGTGGGGGCTGCATGCTCTTTAGATGACAGCCCAGGCCTGTGTGACACCATCCACCTGGCTCCTTGTCCCATCAGGCACCACTTAAGAGGATGTACCCTTAAAATGTGGAGGGCTGGAGATGCCTTCAGAAATGGAAATGGGAGGCATTTGTTTATAATTTACTGCCTGACACGTAACGGGAACCCGATGGGACCAATAAAGGCTCCGCACTCACCCAGCTCCTGCCTCAAAAGTGCTGGAGCCGGTCCAGTTCTCTGGAGGCAAATGCATCTCAAAGTGGGGGAACTGCTCTGCACCCCCACTGCCTGCCACCCTCCCTCCCGCCTGCTCGCCAAACTTGTGCAAGACTCCCCACTGATCCCCAGATCAGTCCCGGCTGCCAGCCTTTCCAAGCTGTGGGGCAGGAAGGCAGGGTGGGGGGCCTGCTTTCGAGGTAGAAAAGGGCCAAGGAGGCAATCGGGGAATGACTAGAATATTCCGGGCACAAGACAGGCCAAGAGAGGGGGCCAGTGATGGAGGAGAAATCCGGTTTTCAATTTTCCTCAAGAGAAAAATGAGCACATGAGAGACAGCATAATTTTCCAGTGTGCAGGCCATAAGTGAAACCTCCTTGAGACATTGTGAGTTATAAAGAGGAGGAAAGAAAAGAAATTGTAAAATCAGTTTGCCTTTAGCAGAACTGTACAATGCACTCTTATTTCCAGGGGAATCTAATTAGAGGGCAGGCGGCCAAGCCTGTGAGGGCATGCAAGCTGGGGGTGGGGGCTGGAAGGCCCCATGGGCTGCATGGGAGGAAGACTGGGAGGGTCAAGTTGGGCTTTGGGGCGGGGGTGGGGAGGTGCCTTTTCCCTCCCAGCATCTCGGAAGCCTCAGCTGGCTTGGATTCGAATCCAGAATCTTGGCTCTGCCCGATGTCTTTGAGTTGGTGGCTTCACCTGAGCCTCCATTTCCTCATTTAAAAAACGGGAAGCGGAACCTTTGTTGTTGGTATAGTTGTCGGGATGAGATGAAGGGATATGTGGGCAGAGCTTGACATGCACTGGGTGCTCGGTGACTGCTGGTCCCTATTCTTTCCTAGCCTGTGCGGTGACCCGCTTCCGCATCTCCAGGAGCTCCGGTCATCCCCTTCACTTTCAGAGCCTCCGCTCACCATCTCCCATCTCTTTCCCCACCTGCCCTCTGAATCGACCCACCAGGTCCCCTAGCCTCCTAGGGTCGCACGTCTAGCTCAGCCTCTGAGGCCACATAACCATCCATTCTCCCTGCAACCTCTTGCAGGGCATTTAAGATTCATTTATGAAGAGATCAATTACCTTGCTCAGAAATACATAACAGAGAGTGAAAGTCACCAGAATTGTAAGCACAGAAGCAAGCACGTGCACACCAGCAGGACCACGGCTAACAGTAACATGTGCCCTTGCACACCTGTGTCTCAAAACACAGGACCCAGCACCTTCCCATAATATCCATCTATCTCGCGAATCCTGCATCCCCTCCCACCAAATGCAGCCCAGGCTGCAGAGCACTGATGTTTTCTGTGGCCCCTGTCAGGGCCCTTTGCAACAAGCACAGCGTGGTGTTGGGGGGAGAGGAGAGAAGGAGGCACAGGGATGTAGAAAAAGAAGCAGTGGCGGGTGAACGTTTGGCGATTTCCAAGGCCTTGCCCTGCCCGGACTTAGAGAAAGGGAGATCAGATGGCAAGTGGATCTGTATATAGTTTCAGATTCCTTATGGATCTGGGTTCAAGTCCCGGCACAGCCCCATAGAGCTGTGTGACCTTGGGTAAGTCATTGCCCCTCTCTGAGCCTGGTTTAGCATCAGGAAAATCAGCCTGCGGGGCCTGAGCTTCGTGCGTGCCAATTACGCAGGCCGAGCACAGCGCCTGGCACCAGGTGAGCACTGGGAAGCCCGACCCCGCGCCCTCAGCTCCCACCCCCAAATATGTAGAAACGCGGTTTTGTCCTCTGAGAAGCAGCAATGTTTCAGATTCCATGCCCTCCCTGCTAGTTTCATGTGACTAACCTCTGACTGGCCACATTTTGGGAAAATAACATTATTTATTCTATCAAGATTCAGTAAACTGGACCCAGAACAATAATTGCCCCAGGGTGTGAGTAACAGATTTTATTTTTATTGATCAAAAAAAATGTTTTCTTTTTAATCAAAAACACATCAAACTAGAAAAGGTGTAAGCAGCAGGATCAAATTGAATTTTAACTCCTTTAAAAACCGGCTCCCTCCAGCAACCCCTTTGCAAAGATGTGTCTGCAGTGAGCTAGGCTCTCAGTCCAGGGGGCCTGGGACTCCACGGGCAGTGGAGGCTGGGGAGGCCGTTGTGCGGCCTCCGCTCAGACGCTGCGTTTGTGTTTGGCCCGCCTTGGCGTGGACCACACATCCGGATGCAGCCTGGGGAGTTCAGCGGAGTACCTCTGTGTGGATTTACAGAGCGCCGATCCTCCGGACCCCTTGGAACTGCTCCGCTGGCTGGCCGGGGCTTTCGGGGTGGGGCCAGATGTCTGGCGTTGCATAAATACGTCGTTAATGAGATGACTGTGATCCTAGCACACTCACCAGGAATCACATTGGTTCAAAGAGCAAACCGTCGTAGGTGTCTGTTGGAACATTGCAGGTCATTGCATAGGACTGGGCATATAGGAGGGGCAGTGCATTCATTCTGAAATACGCTTTCATTCATTCATTCATTCATTTCATAAATGCCTGTTGAGCTCTTCCCATGGGCCAAGTCCCCTTCTGGGCCTTGGGAGTAAAGTAATGAACAAAAATCCTTGTCCTCCTAGAGAGGAAATGGTGCCCCTCCAATTATCCAGGCCAGGAGGCTGGAAGATGGGTCATGGAGGGGGCCCGTGTCGGGCGCAGTCCCTGCCTTGAGCCTTTTGAAGGTCACCCTGCTGATACTGTGACAGCTCTTTCCCCTTGCTAATACAGGGACACATCTGGTTGCTGAGCTCGAAGGGACGGATGGTGGGGGAAGGAAAGAGGACTTAAGTAAGACTCAGGTGGAGGGAAGGGGTGACGATAGGTGGGCTCAGAGGCTGGAGCGCGTCAGGGGCAGGTTGGGCCTTGAGCGGAGCTCCAGGCCTCCTGGGCCACGGTCTGTGAAGACTGATGACCCGGGTGCCGTGCAGGGTGCAGAAGCAGGGCCCACAGAGAAGACAGGCTTGCCCTTGGCCGCCCATACCTGGGGTTGAGTTTCTCTCCCCAACCCCAGCCCTGCAGGGTGAAAAGATCTTGGAGCCCCATGGGGCTGAGAGCACAGCACTCCCTCTCAAGCCCTGGATGTCCATTCTGATAATCAGTACGAAGTTGCACGGTTTTCTCTTAAAACGTAGAACAGCGTTTTATTTTCTAGCTGTCACTATTTTTCTCGGACTGTGGCCCCCACGAGCTTCGAGCAGCTTCACCTGGGAACTTGTGGGAGAGCCACTTCTTAGATGCCAAGTTCCGAATCAGCAGCTCCCTCAGAGGCCCAGCGGCCTGTGTCCCTCAGGGGATGCGCATGCCCTGGAGACTCGGGAGAAGCCACTGGATTTACCGGAAGTGTACTCACTGGCTTTGGCATGGACCCACCTGGGATTGAAGGGGGGCTCGGCCTCTTCGCCTCTGAGCAGGTCTCCGTGCCTTTCGAGCGTTCCCCAGAGAGCACTGGGAGGCAGCCGCACGTGTTCCCTGAGACGGTTGTGAGGGTGCCGTGAGAGGGCCCAGCGCCTGTGGAAGTCCTGGCACACCCTAGACCTGCAACAGACTGTCTGTCACCGCTTCTTCCTTCTGACCCTACATTATGTGGCGGAAGCCACCCTGGGAAAGCAGACAAAAGTGCTCAACAGAGCAAGTGCTGAGCAGCTTTGGAAAATCAACCTCACCGACTCCGAGAGCGAGAGAATCACAGAACCTTAGAATCACAGAAGAAGATGTTAGACCCAAAGGGACTATTAAGTCCCGCCCCCTTTTTTTACAAGGGAGGAAACAGAGGCTCACAGAGGCCGAGTACCTGGCCAGGTGACACGGCCATGTCAGAGCCATCGCCCCTGTGTCTGCACTCCCTTGTGACCACACAGCTGCCTCCTTCCATCTCTGTCCTGCCCTCTGAGTTATTTTGCACAGACATTACAGCGAGGGAGCCCCACATGAGCCCCTCGCTGCTTTCTGCAAATATCTTTTGAAGCTGGACATCATATGCATCTCGTCTCTGCTCTGTCAGCTACAGGTGGTTCAGCACTCACACGTGTTCAAAACAATGTGTTGAGTGGATGGATTAATGTCTTGAAGGTGTGGCCCTACATTTGAGTCTTTCTTTGGCTTCTTCTCCTCTCGGCAGTTTCTCTGGGGGACAGGAGCCTGGGCAGGGGGAGAGGGCGGCAGATCCAGAGAGACCCCTGCCCTCGATGGGCGCATGTGATGGCCTTTCCACCGGCCCACCAGCATCCCGGCTCCGGGACCTGGCTCCAGCCGGTGTCTGCTTCAGGACCGTTTTCCAGGGCTGCGCGTCCGCGTGACATAATACGTAACAGTAATTAAGAAATAAGCCGCCTTGCCCAGCTTCGCAGTGATCATTTGGCTAAGTAACTACCATGGTCCAGTGCCTCAAAAATCACCATTAGAGTACGCTCCTTATGGCCATAAAATTTCTCGTTTTCTGCCTTTCATCAGCCTCCCCCTGCAATCTTCGCCTTGCTTTATTTATACATTCGTCCTCAAACAATGGCAATAAACTCTTTCCCAGAGTGTTGCAAATCAGAAATTTGTCCACATTTTTCCACCACCTTCCACTGTGGACCTGCTCTGCCTGGGAACGGCCCAGCCAGGCCAGCTGGAGAGGCTGGGCTGCGGTAGATTGATGGGGGCGCGACAGGGTGGGGTTGCTGGGGAGAGAGGGTGGGGAGGGGGCAGCGAGAGAATGCACCATGAAAGGCCTCTGGCTGCCCAGCGACCAGCCGGAGACACAGGGGCGGAAGGGAGGGGAGGAAAAGGGAAGGGAGGGGAAGGGAGGGGAGGGTGAAGCCTCCCTACCCCCTTCCCCTAAGAAAGGAGGAAGGGCCTGGGGATTCCTGGGAAGCAGGCTTGGGCCCAGACAGAATATGAGGGTGGTAAAATCCACCTTTCCTATCCCCACAGGAGTCAGATGATGTCAGGGTGTCCTATAGCCCACACTGCACCTCCAGCTTAGAATCCCAGTCCCCTCTGGAGCTCCTCACTGCCCATATCGGTCAATCGGTCTTCCATCCAGCCTTCACGGGACGCCCTGCTGTGTGCCAGGAACTGTACTGGGCTCTGCAGTGTGGAGTAGTGAATGAATAAGCTGCAACCCAGACCTTCTCAGGGTTGTTCTTGGAGATCCAGGAGGACCTCTTGTTTTTAGGGATGAGGTCCGGAGAGGGGTTCAGACTTGCCAAAGCAAGTTGAAGGCAAAGTCAGAGACAAACCCCAGGGTTCTAATCTGGAGCTGCCTAGTCTTTCCAGCCAGTCTCCAAGCTCCCTGGGAGCCCTCCTCTGGGCCAGGTAATAATCCTGTCATTTTTTAAAGATTTTTTTCCTTTTATTTTTATTGATTCTAAAGAGAGGGGGAGGGATGGAGAAAGAGAAGGAGAGAAACATCCATGTGAGAGAGAAATATCCATCAGTTGCATCTTGCACCCGCCCTGACTGGGGACCGAGCCTGCAACCCAGGCCTGTGCCCTGACCGGGAATCAAACCGGTGGCTCTTTGCTTTGTGGGATGACACCCAACCAATTGAACCACACCGGCCAAGGGCAACGGTCCTGTCATTTGGCTGGGGTGCTGGGTACCTGTAGCTGGTTTGCGGGGGGCGCTTCAGCAGTGACCATCTGCCTGCTAACCTGGAAAGACTGGAGGCAGCAGTAGGTGGAGAAGTAACGCAGCTGATGGCGTTGGTGTTGGTGTGCAGAGGGGAAGACTGTTCCATGTGCTTCCAGGTAAAGCTTTTTGTTTCTAAGGAGTGGCCTCCTTTAAAGCCACGCCTCCCTGGGGCAGGACGGCCCAGCTCCCTTTTCCAATGCTCCTGCTTGATTTTTGTGTCTGCACTCTAGGGTCAGCCCGCAGCTCTGCCCACCTTTAAGAGAGTGGTTCTCTGTAGAAGGGGCAGGATCTGAGATACCTGCTCGCTTCTATGGGAGTGGAATTCCCTTGCTGTCGTTGTTATGGCTGAGGGTCCGTGAGGAGCCCAGCAGGTGCTTAGTAAACAGCTGTTGGGCATATGCTTCTCTGTGCGCCCTGACCTGCAACACGATGTTAGGTTTCGGGGGGGTTTTAAAGAAGGGTGGGGGGCGGGGATGGATGGGAATTGGGTGGGTGGAAGTGACTCCCGAGGGAAAGGAATCAGCACAGTTCTGAGACTATGACTTTGGGGAAGCTTGAGTCACTTCTTGCGTCTGTGATGACAAGGACCACGGTCTCTTTGTATAACTGGTGGCTGCAATTCCTGTTGGAGACTGTTATTAAGAACCTTCTAGAATGATAACCTCAGAGCTGTTCCCAGTTACCCTGCCCTGGGGTAACACCCAGTTATAACAGAAGGAATATAGTTTCCATTTTCAAGAAACTCCCAGTCCTTACTGTGACGGCATCATCTCGACGCCGGGGGAAACCAGGTTCCCACACCCCACAAGTTCAAGTGAACCTTTCACAGACTGGGTGATAAGGTGCGTTGGGAAACAGGACGTCCGCACTGAAAGTTAATGGTCAGTCTGCAGCAGCAGCCGATGCCAGGGGCTCAGAGGATGGCACCGGTGGCAAGTGCCACAGGCATTCAAAGAGTACTCTCCAGGCGCGACTGTCCTGGAGAGCGTCATGGCCTCAGGGGACCTTGAGCCCAGATTTGAAGAGCGGGGGACGTGAGACAGTAGGGAATCACGTGAAGGCATCATCCCAGGCCACCGCAGGGAGACGGGCCTGGAAGTGACCTGCAGGGACAGACAGGCACATTCCGGCCGGTTGCCAGGGTTCACTGTCACTCTGACGTTGAGTTAGTTAACCCCGTTGAACCTCAGTTTCCTCACCTGTAAAGTGCGGCTGATAATAACGCTCACGGATAATGATACTTACCTCTTAAGCAATAGTGGGAAACCATGACTTGCTACAGGAAAGGCACACATAAGCTCAAAATTCACGAGCAGCTGTTTTTGTTTCTTCTTCTCCTGTGACCTTCACACCCAATCCTGCTGGAGGAGACTCTGTGTGATCACAGAGCCCGGGCTTCGGGGTACAGTGAGCCCCAGGTGTAAGCCGCTCCTCAGGGCTGAGCCCACAGGCAGGGGGCTCAATGGATGCAGGGAGGCAGGGTCCAGGGGTCCTGAGGCCACTTTCCATCCCTCCTCCTTTGACCAAACGGCTGCAGCCCCCCTGCCTCTCAGGGCTCTGCAGGGAGGAGGGGAGAGTGGGGGTGGGGAGGGGGAGGGTCCAGGCAGGCTTGACTTCTCAGGCATATGGTCCTTTCACACTGGCTTTGTAGGGCACTGACGGGTGGCCGAGCTGCCTTTTTCTTGCCATGCCGGGCAGCTTCATCTGGCCACGGGGCCCCAGCTGCTGCTCTTTCCTCTTCGCTGACTTCGAGGCCTCGCCCCAGGCTTCCTCAGGCCCAGCTTCCCGAGGGTCTGTCTCCCTCTTCGTGCCCTTAGCACCTGCCAGCATTTATATGCCAAGCAGCAGCACTTACCTGAGACTCCGGCCCCCTCTGCTCTCTGTGGGCACCACCTACCGTAGCTGGGACGGCTTTCCCAGGGAATAGGATTGGGTGTGGGGGCTGTGGGCGTGGCTGGGGTTGTGCAGAGTCCCCACCATGGTGGAGAAGGGAGGCACGACAAAGGGTTTCATTCGTTCATGGCTGCGTGCATGCATTTGTCCCCTCCCTTTGTGTTTCGTGCCAGGCAGACGTGCCTGCCTCTAGGAGGTACAAGGGCAAGTCCAGCTCACATTGCATGCCGGCGCCCGTAGTGACAACGCGATAGTAATGGTGCTAGTAACAACAGCTAACACACTGTGTAGCGAGCGATCACCGTGCACCTGGCCCTGCTGTAAGTCCTTGTCTTGCAGTGAGTCCTTTCATTTTCATGCATGGGGACTCTGGGTGGGCACTGATATTTCCCTCACTTTACAGGTGAGGACGTTGCAGCCCAGAGGGTGACATAACCAAGCAGGTGTGGCGAGTGGGCTGTGATAATTGCATCAGAGACATCACTTCGCATTTCTCGAGGGACCCATCCACACAGCCACACTAACACCCCGAGAACTAGGCAGATGGCAGTTTTCAGTCCCAGTGCGTGGATGGGAAATGGAGATTCCAGGAAAACAAGTGACATGCCCAGGGCCACACAAGCAGGTCAGGGCCTGAGCCTGGAGTGCCAGCCAGCTCCCCATGTGCCAGGCTGCTGTCTGAACGAGAGGAAAGGGTGTGTCGGGGAGTCAGCCCGGGTGCCCGGCACCCATAGCTCTTGGAGCTTAGCCTCCAGACCTAGTTGTCTACTTTTCCCTTTCTCCCTCTGACTCCCATCACTGTCCCCATTTTAGAAACACAGAGAATGAGGTTCGGGAGTTAGAAAGCGCACATGGCATCTATAGCTCCTGGGGACCAGATCCAGAATTCAAACGAATCCCAGGTCCATCTGACTCTCCACAGCAACTCTTCCCAGCTCCCCCCAATGCCTACCTGTGGCTGCCTCGGACCCCGAGGGCAAGACCCGTCTTGGGAGCTGACGTAGAGAGCTCTGCCATCTGTCCACAGCCCACTGACGTGGTGAAGGGAAATTGTGGCTGTTTTCAAGATTGTCACAAAGTCACGGGAAGAATGTGAAAGAGTGAGCTGAGCTCCTCTTACAGTGGGCTTGCTCCTGCTCGAAGGCACCTGCTTCAAATGCCCGCCTTCTCCCCTCCCCAATCCGCAGCTGCTGCCCCCTTGCCAAGCCCCACATCTGCTGCAGGGGATGCAAGCAGGCAAAGGAGACTGAGTTGGAAATGTCCTCACGACAACTTCATCTTCAGCCCCTTGCCTTACAGGCAGGTGACCCTTAGTTTTGAACTCTGCACCCAGCAAGCCTTCCATGAGTCCCTTTGCCTCAGAAGGTTCCAGCCCTCCACAGACTCTCGCTCCTCCTCCACCTGTGACTTGTGCTTGGCTCGAGGTTCAGTGCAGAAAAAGCTCCGGACCCACGGTCAGAAGGCACGGCTCTGAATTCTGGCAGTGCAACTGCACGCACCATTTCAAGCAGTACTACTTTCCGCTTCCTAGATCTGCCCCTCCCTGGTAGGAATGTAGAAACAGTACCTCTCTAGTGCCTGGGAATGTATATGCTGTTAGCGTAGCAGCCACGGTCAGGTTCAGAGTAAAATGAAGGTGGGGGTGGGGGGTGCTGCATCGTGATGGGTTAGATGGGGACTTCCTGGAGAAGGAAAAGTTTTGTCAAATTCAGGTTGTAAGCAAAGTGAGCATTCCAGCCTGGCTTTCTAAAGGCATGTCCCCCCTTCCCTCCTCTCCTTGGGCTGGGAGCATGAAACTGGGACAGGGACTCCTCTCGGAGACAGAGAGACAGCACAGGATTGGAAGTTAGACAGGACGGGTTTGGAGTCCCACCTTGCCTGTGCCTCTGATCCCCAGCTGAGTCCCAGCGATGCCAGCACCCCAGACCCTGAGAGAGGATGATGCTGTCAGGGAAGGCTTCCTGGAGGGAGTGATCCCCAGCTGAGTCAGAAAGGATGAGCATTAACAGAAGAACCAAGAAATCAAGAGGAGGCTGAGACTCAGAAGGGCAGCAATGAAAGAGTTAGGAAAGACCACCAAGAGCAAAGACATGTCATTAGAGACCAAGGTTAGACCATCCCCACCCCGGCACTCCTAGATACAGAGTTACTAAGTGCGGATGCGGAAGCTGGAGGGTGAAGAAGGCTGCTGCTGGGGGAACATGGGTTCACCTCTGGTGTGGTGCTGGAGGAGAGCTCTACAGACTCCCTGGAGCACCGGAAAGATGGGCAGGTGGTCCCAGAGCCAATGAAGCCCGGAATGTTGCTGGAGGCAAAAGTGACAAAAAAGGGTCCTATGCCAGGTGCATCCTGAGATGGCAGGGTTCTTTGGAAAAGACAATAATGCTGGGGAAATAGAAGGCAGTGGAAAAGGGGAAGACGAAACATGAGACGGATTTTCATAGAGGAAGCCATAGGCAGGGGGTCTACAGGAGCTGAGCCGGGCGGTTGAGGATGGGACATTGCAGACGTCACTCATTCACTCATAGGGCCACCAGGAGTTGGAGTGGCCTCAAACAACACGTAACATGCATGTGTTTGCCGAGCACTCACTTGTCCCTGGCACTGGTTCATGTGTTTTAATAGACTCATTTATCTACTCATTCATTCGTCCATTCATTCATTCAACAAATGTTGGAGTGTCCACCTTGAGCCCTGCACTGGAAATGCAGCAGCGAACAAAAAGAGGAACACTCCTGCCCTTGGGGAGCTTGTGCAGCAGTGATGGACAGGTCAGTGGGGCACAGGGAGTTGGGGACGAACAATAGCATAGAACATGTAGCATGTGATTCTGATACATGCTGTGGAAAAACGCAAAGCAAGGAAGGTGGGCGGGGGAGCTGTAATATTATCCATACCTTACCCATGTGGAATCCACAGAACCCAGGCAAACTGCATCCGGACCCTGTGCTTTTCAATACCCCACTCAGCTTGGCCTGGCCAGCTGAAAACGGTGGGCCAAGAGGGGTTGGGGGAGGGTGCTCTGGGTGGAGGGGAGGACACAGCCTTTGCAAAGGTCCGCATTTGCTGGGGTTGCTGGAGTCCAGGAGGAGAGGGAGAGGACAGACTCTCCGGTGAGGAGGGGGAAGGCTAATGGAGACCCTGAATCTCCTGGCTTTGGTTCTAGACCGGTTGCATGTGAGGAGTGAAGGCACAGGAAAGGGGCATTAGGGACGAGTGTCAGGCCTGGGTGGCGGTGCTGAGATGGGCAACCAGGAGAAGTGGAGGAGGTGGACAGGGGGAGGTCGCTTCCAGGGAGGTTTGAGCTGAGTTCTGAGCCCCACTCTCCACCTGATTCCCCATCGCCCAGCCCTTGCGTGTGGCCAGCTCCTGCAGACATTCCCAGATGCACGCACCACGCGCTGGTTACAGCTGAGCAGTTCCAGCAGCGGGGCTGGGAGGGCGCCCGCCATGGTCCTGGCTCTCCGGCCCCCAGCTGAGCCGTAAATGACTTTTCCATTTTCTGAGACCTGCGCCCAGGCCTGTTTGGTATTCAGGGACACCCGGCCCACACTCGCCAGCTCCCAGCTCTGCCCGAATTACTTGATTAAAACGCATATCAACTATTATGTGATTCGTTTCTCTGCCGCAGCTCCTAGCTGGCCTACGTTAAACTGTAATAAAGGCTGGGCTGGGAGGCGGCAGCAGGGATGGGAGCACGGGAACCGGGGTGGGAGGGTGTCTCTGCGGGGGTGAGGGGGTCTGAGAGAAGGGCCCCACATCTCAAGGCCATTGCTGGCTTCCCCGATCTAGAATTTCTGGGATTTGGAGATGGGTCAACTCCCTCCTGCAGCTCCAGAAATTGTGACCATCTTATGTCAAGGCTTCTCCTTTGGCAAAGGGTGATGAGGGAGGTTTGAGGGGTGGGGATGGAGAACAAGCCACCTTGGTTTTCATGATCAGAAATGGAATTGTCCATCCGGCGGGAATTCGCCGAAGCAAAGCTGACACGGGGTCACTGGGCTGGGCGTCCAGAGTCCTGGGTTTTCTTCCCAGGCTCACTCCCTCGGGACTCCACCGAACACTGTAAAGTGGGGCTTGTACCTGCCGGGTGGCCCTCCTGGGTTCCTGGGAGAAACAGTGTCAGCACAGTGAAAGGGCTTACAAACCGCAGAGTGCGTGCGCAGGCTCAAGGTGAGGACTGCTGCGATGTGTCAGCGTTCAAAGGAACATTGTAACCATCCCTCTAAGCACTATTCACCTAAGAAACCCTCACGGAGCCCCTGCCGGGTGCTGGGCACAGTCCCAGCTGCACCCAAGGACCTTCTGCTGTAGCGGGGCCCAGAGACCCGCGCACAGGCGAGTTCGGTGCCTCCTGATGAGCTTTGAGAGCCCTGAGTACGGCACTGCAGCCTGGTTGGGCCCAGGAAGTCTTGCTGGGGGAGCCCCCGCCCCCCCCCCGCCCCCCGCCGAGCTGGGTTCTGCTGGCTGAGCAGGAGTGCTTCTGGTGAGGGGGGAGGCATTCCTCTGCCCCTTCAAAATCTAGAAGGTGTGCCATAGTGTGGCTCAGTCATTTAAGGAAGCTGAGAGCTGGACAGGGAGTCACGTGGAGTGGCAGGGTGAGTGGGACACATGGTCAGGGCCCATGGGGCAGGGCGGACTGGGGTATCGTGGCTTCCTGAGTCAGTGGCTGATGGGCTTCAAAGGGGAGGGGGCAGAGGCTGGGGGAGTGGCTGGAGAGCTGCCCCCAGCAATATGCTGTGCACTTCAGCCCCCTGGCCTGGGCTGGACTCTGCCCTGGACATGCCTCATTCCTGCCCACCCATCAGCTTTGACAAACCTTAAGGTTTGACAAACCGAAGGATTCCTGTCACCCCTCCAGTCCCTCATTCTGGGGCTCTCTCAAGTCATGCGTTTTACACCTGCTCTGGCCCTGATTCATCTGGAAGCCGTGTTTCCTTCATCTGCCTGGGAACTTCCCAGGACAGGCGGTGATACCTCTTCCATCAGATCGGGAGCTTCCGCAGACAGAGGCTGTTTCCCCCATAAGACTGGGAGGGCCCCACGGTGGGACTGGTCTTCTTCCTTGCTCTGTATCGGACTCCCCACATCCCTAAGCAGAGAGAGGATCCAGGAACCCAGAGAGAGTCCCCCTCACCATATCCCTCTCCCTTGGGGCTCTCTGCACACCAGCACCAGCTCTGTCCCGCCTCCCCGGCATCGTTCCACCTCACAGCTGCTTGAGAGCAGGAGGGCAGGAATGCAGCTGGCCAGGATGCTGGCCCCCTACACCCAGCCTCTGTTTAATGAATGCGCTCCCATGTCCACTCTCCCCACATGCCCCTCCCTGTGCCAGCTGCCCAGGCTTTTGCTGCACAGAGGACTCAGCCCCAGCCGCCAGGGCTTCTCTGTGGCCAAGTCCACCTAATCCTGCTGATGAATCGAACTCTGAGACCAACGGGTTCTGGAGCGGGTGGGAGAGCACCATTGGGGAAACCGAAGCCAGGGCGGTGCGGTGGCATCAGGGTTCTTTGTGAGCAAGCCCCCCTCACTCATGCTGCTTCGGTCCCAACACCCCTCTCTTCTGCCATCGTCATCATCACCACCATCATCGTCATCATCATCTTCCTTCATGTGCCCTTTACAGGTTCCAAAGCACTCCTGCAGCCCGCATTGCATTTCATTCTCAAAGCCGTCCACTGAGGCATGTGGGCGTACACCATTATCTTCATTTTTACAACTGAGAAATCCGAGGCCCAGAGAGGGGAAGCAACTTGTCCAAGGCCACACAGGGAGGGGAAGACAGAGCCCAGAGTCCAGGGGTCTGGCCTCCCAAACCAGGCCTCTTGACTAGACCAGAGCTGCCCCAGAGGCCCCCAGACTTCCTTCCAGTCTGTCCTCCCTCCCCTTCCTTCTCCAGCAGGGAGCGTGGGCTTGCTGGCCGTGTGGCCTCCTTTAAGTTATGAACGTCTCCGAGCCTTGTTTTCCCTCTGTGTAAAAGAGCCAGTAGCCCAGACCTGTTGTGAGGCTGGCACCGACCTGGATGGATCTCTTCCCCTGGGCTGGGCCAGTGAGGAAGCAAGAGATCTTTTTCAGAGGCCTGAAGTGGCATAGTCCAGTCCCCCTTCCATCTCTTTCAATCTCTAGCTAGTGGGACACAGCCTTGCTCTCCCCACACAGCATCCAGAGAGTTGTTACGGCAACTGCCAACATCCTATCCATTCAAACAATAGAGGCCTGTGGGCCCCGTCTTGCCTTCTCCCGTCTGGGTTTTGGGCTGTGTGTCTCTCTCAGCCCATAGATTCCCAGATGTGTGCTGAACAAGGGGTGGGAGGAACACGGAGGTGAGGAGGAAGTAGACTCAGTACTCCGTAATGATTCTAGGAAGCTGCACGTAATTTGGGGGGCAGGGGCATTGGATGCACGTGGGGCCTGAGTGGGCACCGGCTGAGGCTGGCACCCTGAATTTATCCTGCAGCCAGCCGGTTGCTAACTACATGCGTGCTTTTGGTTACAGCCCGACAACCTGTCCTGGTATTTCCCTGACGTTTTACTTTATACGAAAGCACCTTCGCAAACTGAATTCAAGGAAACGAACGCTCTTGTAAATGGAAAATGAGTATCATGTCCTATAAGCAGACGGGAACCATGAAAACAATGTTGTTAATTCTGCCTAGAAGCTACTGTGTGCAGAAAGCTCTGGGCTTGGGGCTCGTCCTCTCCTTGTTAAGAAGGGAGGACAACTGTTAAATTTGCACTGCCCTGTGGGGTAGCCACCAGCCACATGTGGCTATGTAGATTTGAATTAAAGCGAAATCACATAAAAATTTCAGTTCTTCGGTTGCACTAGGCATGTCTCCAGGGCTCCTTGCCACGTGGGGCCGATACTACCACCACGTGGCACCACGCAGGTCCAGAACACGTCCACCATCTCAGAAAGGTCTGGCGGACAGCGCCGTTCTGGACAGAACTGAGACTTAATCAGATCGCGGTTTCTCCTGGGACAGGGCTGTGTCTCCTCCCCAATCTGAGCAGTTTCTGC
Organism: Desmodus rotundus; assembly: GCF_022682495.2. Classification (NCBI taxonomy): domain Eukaryota; kingdom Metazoa; phylum Chordata; class Mammalia; order Chiroptera; family Phyllostomidae; genus Desmodus; species Desmodus rotundus. The sequence continues at coordinate 10,698,397 of NC_071389.1, forward strand.
CCACAGGTTTGGCCCCCGACAACCCCAGCCCCCCTCTCACTCCATGTCTGTCTGGGCTCGAGGCTCCCCACTGGAGGAGGGACACTGGTGCCCCATTCACCATCGGCGGGCTGCCACCTGCCCCCCCCCCCCGCCTGCCACTCCTTGTTGCCTCCTCTGAGGCCCTAAGGGCTCGCTCTCGTCTTCACTGTCAGAAAACTGAGGTTAGGCTGCGAGTTTCAGGAAACAAATCCTTGTGATTAGTTGTCTTTGGCTCAGAGCCCCAGACATGCTGGGGAAGGTGCCCAGGGTGCCAGCTGTGCCCACTGTGGCCTCCTCTTGGTGCTGGGTTGCTGGGCAGCCGGGAAAGAGTGGATAAGGGGGTTGGATTCTACTCCAGCCTCTTCCTGTGAGGACGAGGCAGGCAACAACGAAGGGAGGGCCCCCTTGCCTTTAGTTCCCTTGTTGTCACAATCAGGGACAGCCTGGCAGTAACCAATAAAAATCAGGCATGACTGTCCAGTGGTCAAGGCAGCAGGAGGGAAGGGGACTCAGGCAGGGGGACATTGCCCCAAACTGGGTAAGTTCGCAACTGTGAATGCAGCCCGGTGATAACATGACCCATCGTGCCCTTCAGCACTCCGGGACTTTGCACATGCTCTTCCCCCTTCCTGGAATGCCTTTCCTTTCACCTCCCAGTGACATCGAGGCTGTATTTGGCTATGGGGAGAGGGAAGAAGTTGTTCCTTGTGGGAGGGGCCTAGACCTACTCAGTAACCAACATGAATAAGAACAGGGGTGGGGACAGGACACTGTTACATTTGCTCCCTCCGCCCCTTCTTCCCTCCCTCCCTTCATTTTTGCAATCTTTTCCCAAAATGCAGTAGTGTCGTCATTTTAAAAAATGCTACATTATGAACAAGTACAAAGAAGGAAACACAAGTTCTGTCACCCGAGGTTAACATCCGTTCATCTTTTCACTGTGCTTTTTCCAAAGGCGGGGTCGATCTCTGCTCACGGGTCTGTACCTAGCCTTGATCTTAGTGTCGCGTTACTGAGGTACAGCTAACATGCCGTAAAATTTTCTCTTTGGAGAATAGAGTTCTAGAAATTTTGGCAAATGTTTTTTTTTATTATGAAACCAACCCCTGACTCGAATTCACAGACATCCTTCCGCGTCGGTGGAAATAACCTAAATGCCCAGCTGGAGGGGATTATTTTTCCTTTAAGGAATGTTGTACCTTAAAGTTCTTAGCCAACCCCCTAGGGCTGGGCATGGAGGTTGCTTCCCACTCTTCCCTCTGATAAACAGTGCCTTGGGCTTGCCTGGGACCTGATCCTCGGTGCAGCGATGTGCTGAAGGTGGGCACGGAGCACCCCTCCATCTCACCAGGCCCCGCCCTCCCCCTCCCTTTCACCTGGCTGCAGGGAACCGGCTGGACGAGGGCTCAGACGTGGAGTCAGAGCCTGACCTGCCTCTGAAGCGCAAGCAGCGCCGCAGTCGGACCACCTTCACGGCCGAGCAGCTGGAGGAGCTGGAGAAGGCCTTTGAGAGGACGCACTACCCGGACATCTACACTCGCGAGGAGCTGGCACAGAGGACCAAGCTGACTGAGGCGCGTGTCCAGGTGAGCAGGCGTCTCAGGTGTGGGCACCTCGGGCATAATCCAGGGGTGGGAATTGAGAAGGTGGGGTGGCCAGGGCCTGAGGGTTTCCTGGGCACCGGGGAGTTGTGCAGCAGGTGGTCTGAGGACTGTGTAAACAAGCAATGCTGCCAGTGATTGATGCAGAGTAAGCAAGCAACAAGTGTTGATTGGCTGGTGGAGCGTGGAACAGCCCGAGGGAAGCCAGGGGCTGCAGAGAGGGCTGTTGGGTTGTGTTCATCTCTCCAGGCAACAAGCACCTCAAAAAAAGATAAAAAGAGGGATGGAGGGAGACATGAGAAGAAGAGAAGAAAAGGCCAAGGGAAGGAGGGAGGAAGGAAGGAAGGAAAGAAGGGAAGGAGGAAGGGAAGCAATAAGGAAGGGCGGGCAGTGGTTCAGCCAGGAAGAGAGGGCTCAGGGAGTGCGAAGCCCTCCACATCTCTGATGAGGGGTGGAAGTAGTTCAGAGGAAAGTTTCTGAACAGGCTTAGCTTCCTAAGTGGGTAATGAGTTTCCCCTTATGGGGAGCATGCAAGCAGACTGGGCAGGCCTGTTCCTGGTGAGTCGGAAGCATCAGAGGGAGAGTGGCCAGACCTTGAACACCCCTCCACACACACCCCCTCACGTGTGCGGCTCCTAACCAGTTGCGGGGCGGGGGGGCGAGTACAGGCAGGGCAGAGCCTGCCTGTGTTCCAGGCTGACGGTGGGGGAGGGACATCCCTCCCCTCCCCAGGCTGCAGGCTCACAGTCCTCTCTGAGTGCAGAGAGAGCCTCCTGGGCGGCTGGGAAGGACCCAGGCTGAGTGGTAGAGGAGGAAGGTCACGATGAATAGCTCTAGTGGGAACCCACTCCTGGCCTGTTTTCTCCCTGAAAGAGGGAGGCAGGTAGAGGGGCCGACCCAGACTGCTCATGGGGGCGCTTCCATCCGAGGTTAGCCAGCCGTTGTTGGGCTCCCACCATTTGCAGTCATGGGGCCTGTTGTGCATGGACCTGGTGGAACCTCAGGCCACCTACTCAGTCAGTGTGGTCCCGCCCCAGGCCACAGGTATGGTAGTGGAGGCTTGGAGCCGTGGTGGGCCCAGAGGAGCAGAGCTGAGCAGGGGCTGAGTGGCCCTGGAACTCAGGCCTGGCAGGCACCAAAGCCTTGTTCAGGAACAAGAAGTTGACTCAGAGCCTGGAATTTGAAAGCAATAGAGAAAGTTCTGGAAGCAAAACAACATTTAACCACTCCAGGAACGAATGCAGCTCCCTCCACCCTTCCCACCCCCACTCCTGGAGTTGGGGGCCCTGGGCTGCCTTTGAGGGAGGACCCCGGGGTAGAGGGCAGCCACAGCAGCTAGCTCATCTCACCGCCTCCCCTCCTCTCCAGGGCGACACCCGAGCCTGCCCCCGCTGGCCTCCCTCCTGCTCTGATCCTGCTGCAGCTGTTCTCCTGGGCACATTCCTGGGTGCTTTCTCATTCCCACGTCTGGGGGCCGTGGCTGCTTCCCACCACCTTGAAGCCTGACTGCTCCTTGTAAAATTTCCTGGCTGTCAGGGCAGTGCTTTTATTGGCCCAGGGGACCCAGAAGCAGGTGTCACTCAAGGTCCAAGGAAGGAGGGGGGCTGGGATGAGGGGCAACAGCTAGGGCCCAGATAAACCCACAGGGAGGGAGCAGCCAGGGCAGACATCTTCCATATGCAGACGCCCCCTCAGACTCTGGGCTTCCTGGGCGGGGGGCCAGGTGTCCCCCTCAGACTCTGGCTCCCCGAGGGTGGGGCTAGGTCTTCCCCCTGTAGCCTGAGAGCTTTCCCTGCAGAGGGAAGAACAATCAATGCTGATTTTTTTAAAAGAATGAACTAAAGGTAACCAAAAAAAAAAAAAAATGGAGACAGGAATGACAGAGCATTTGGCCTGGAGAAGAGGAGAATTGGAGAATACAGCTGCTTTGAAAGGTCTCAAGGGTAGAGCCAGGGCCAACAGGGAAATGTCCCAAGTCCCATAGAAAGGTCTGCAGAAAAGAGAGCACAGGACTGGGAGCCACAGGTCTCCGCTCCCATGGGTTCCTGCCTCTGATCAGCTGCATCACCTTTAACGGGTCAGTTTCCTTTCCTGAGACTTAATTTTCCATTTATAAATAAAGGAAGCAAACTAAGTAGTCACTAAGGCCCCTTAAAGTGCTAGGATCCTCATTGACAATCAAGGCTGCCTCGTGAGGTGATGAGATCCCCGTTACCAGAAGCATTCAAGCAAAAGCGCAACATTCAGTGTGTCAGAGACCCTGGGGAGAGGGTTTTTGCTGTGGACAGTGTGGCAGGGACCTCGAGGCCACCTGAGCACTGCTTATGGTTCTACACTTTTGAAGTCTTGGCCTCTGATTCTAAGCCTATGGTTCAGGGATTCTGTAATCCTATGCCATTTTTTAACTTAAACTTTATTTCTCCAGTACAGTTTACATTCAGCATTATTTTGTATCAGTTTCAGGTGTACAGCATCGTGGTTAGTCCTATACCTTACAAAATATTTCCCCGATATTTCTTGTACCCACCTGGCACCATACATAGTTATTACAATATCATTGGCTATATTTCCTATGCTATATTTCAGTTACATGTGTGACTGTTTTGTACAGTCACAAATTGTACTTCTTAATCCCTTCCCCTTTCTCATCCAGCCCCCCAAACCTCCTCCCTTCTGGCAATCAATTTTTCTGCCATCTTTTCCCCGTGGCCCCGGGAGATGGGAGGGATAGTGGAGTGGTCTGGAGTGGTCTCAGAGACAGGTGCCTGGGTGTGGATTCCAGCTTCATCGTTCCTCTTTTCACTGTCAGTTTCCTCATCTGCCGCATGGAGATGACAAGAATAGGGTCTGAGGATTAAATGATGGCATGGAAACACACACACACACATACACACATAACACTAGGAAGTGGCAGGGGCGGGGGCTGTCATTATTATTAAAACTCCACCTGTTCTTGATGGCTCCGATTCTGGCCACCCTTGAAACTCCAGGTTCATTCATCTGGCACTCATTCATTGAGCACCTACTATGTGCCCGAGACTGGTCTAGGCACCAGGGATTCAGCACACAGAAATCTGTAGTCACGGAGCTGATACTCGGATAAACAAGCCATTGGGTAAACACGTGTCAGGTGGACTTCACGATTCAAGTGTGTTAGTGTGTTACCTCCCTCTGGCTCCCCTCCAGCCCCGCTTTGGAAGCCTGCAGGGTGTTACATGGCATCCCCGGTGTTTGGCAGAGAAGCCCCTGCCTCAGCCTGCAGAAAGCCCGAGCCACCGTGAAGGGCGGGAGGAGGGGCGTTGGGCAGGAGGACACATGCCTGGGGACCAGTGACTTTCTCTGCAGGAATCTGCATTTTTAAACAGCGGGAGACTGACCCCAATCTTGCACACACCTTCCATCGAGGTAAACAAATCCACTGTGTCCGGCTGCCAGGAGCCCTGAGCCTGTGATTTTTCTAGAAACAGAGGCCACCCTGAACTGAATCCCACCAGAGAGGGACTCACTAATTAATTAGCAACTTAAACCAAACTTTTCACAACACTAGATAATACGTATAATGCACTTTCTATGTGCCAGGCATGATATTGAACACTTTACATACATTCTCTTTATCATCCTCACCATAGCCCTCAGAGGGAGGGAGGTATGATTGGTCTCTTCATTCGACGGTGAGAAATCTGAGATTCAGCTACGAGAAGTAACTTCCTGAAGACACAGTTAATAGACAAGTGTGCTAGGACTTGAATCCGAGTCTGCTCAGCACTCTTTTCATCTGTGCTGCATTAGAAGAAGGTCCAGACAAAATATTCAACCCAGCAACCAGATGCTTCCTACAGTGTCTGCTCCCAGGGCTAGGTGACGAGGCAAAGATCAAAGGTGACCAGGGAGTCTGCGTGCGGTGCGGGGCTGCCACGGTCCCCTGGAGCCCCCATTTCCCCATCTGTAAATGAATGACCTCCTGGTACCAACAGTTGGCTAAGAGCACCCCCAGCTCAGCCATCAGAGGGGTTCCAGCGGATCAATACTTAACAGATGCTGTTCCGAGCGTTTTGCCTGTGTTAACTCATTTGAGGTCCGGAACCAGCTAAGAGGTGGGGGCTATTATTAGCCACATTTCAGAAAGAGAGTGAGGCACACAGAGATAACGGAATGTGCCCATCTCAGCTGGGAGTCAGAGGCAGGACTCAAACCCAGGCAGTCAGTTTCCAGAGTCACTGCTATTAACTAACAACCATGTTATACTTTGTGAGGAGGGAGGCACCTGCTGGAGTAGAGGCAGCCCTGGGGAAACAGGACAACAGAGGAAGAAGAGGTGAGAGAATTGACAGCAAAGGGCAGGTCCTCTCCTCCAGGAAGCCCTCCTGGATTCTGAGGGGTGAAGTTGAAGCCCTTCCTCGGGCGTCCTTAGAGTAGCTGATATGTCACCCCATCACTGCACTGGAAAGCAAGTTCTCCGAGGTGCCTGTTGTGTGCCCCGGCAGAGGGCAGCTCGGGCTGAAGCCTGTTCTCATTCCTCTCCGGTGTCTTGCTGGGCACAGCGCAGAGTCCCAGTGAAGGTTCGAGATCAGGAGGAAAAGCTGGGAAAGGCAGGAAGGAAAGAAGAATACCTCCAACTTTATTTCGTATCTTCATTTGAGGAAAAGCTGACCTGCCCCTAAGGAGCAGCTACCTTGAAACCAACTAGAACAGCGTGTCCCATACTTAAGTTATTCTCTGACCGTCTTCAAGATTTTTGCCATATTTTCACATGACCCATGTTGTCCTTTTTATAAAATCAACACATTTTAACATAAAAGTACCTCTGAATCCCGTAAAAGGAAGACAATTGGAAATACACACAAAGAAAAAAGATATGATCAAAGCCCTTCAGGAAAATGTCACCTTCCAGAGCTCCCCTTGGTGTTAAAAAGGCAGGAAGGGTACCTTTGCACTGAGCCAAGACCAGAGGCCTGGAGAAGGGGAGCGGCCCGGGGCTATTTAATGTCAGGTCTCTGGCCACCTGGGACATCTCCCCAACGTGGAGTGACAGGAGTCCCACCCTTTGGGAAAGGCTGAATTAAAACACTCCCACGGAAGCAGGGAACCAGAGACACTGCCCATCGCTCCCAGTTCAGAGGCAGCCTCCCTCCGACGGCCTCCACCTCAGCCCAGGACGCCCCTGGGGAAGCCCTCCAGCCCTGGGGAGGCGGGGAAGAGCCAGGACTTCCATCTTATTTGGCCTCCAGCTTTCCCTCCAGATGTAGCTGCCTCGACTCTTTTCTTAGTGAATCCTAAACGGGTGAGAGCCAGCTGCTCTATCCATCCAGCTTGGGAAGCTGCACACCGTATCTCCCTGAGAGAAAAGACAAGCAAGCACCCCGCTGCCCGATGAGATTCCCCTCCTGCGTGTCAGCAGGCACGGTCTGGAGGTTTGGGGGTCTTAAGTGGTCCTGTGCCAGGGGAGGTCGGGGTCTTCTCCCCACCAGCAGGGGCTGCCAACTGAGCTTTGTGGCCCCAGCCCTGGGAAGGCCATCTCTGCCTTCCCTTGTTCACTCAACCATTCAGCAAGTATCGGCTGAGCCCCTACAGAGCAGTGAGCCAGGGATGCAGGCCTCTGCCCCCAAAGCCTGGAGCCAGAGGGATAAAGAGAAGCATTGCCCCAAAAAACGGTAAATAGGATAACTGTGTGAGGAGGCGCACTCGAGTTCTCCTGAGAAAGGGCTGCAGGAAGAATGTTCCAGATAGAGGGAACAGCGTGTGCAGAGCTTGAAGGCGGAGAAGAGCCCCCCAGAGCCGCCCGTTTCACACACCCATTCTCCCTTCTCTGGCCCAGCCCCGGACGTGTTGCACATTCAGACAAGTGAGCTCTGGAAGGGCAGGTATTTAAGTTCAAACTTCAAATGCATTAAAGACTATGGGTGTGGTCTTGGCAAGTTATTCGACCTGTGTGAACCTCAGTTTTCCCTTCTGTAAAATGGGAATAGGAGGCCGTGTCTCACGGTCCTATGGACAGACATTGCAGCACCAGCACAGAGCTCGAAGGACACGGAGTCTCAGAGATGTCGCCTGGTCTTCCACCGGTGCTTAACACACCCTTGTGTCTGTGGGAGGTGGGTTTCCCCAGACAAGGGGGCCTGTGCCAGATAAGCAAAGTGGGGCCTCAGGCTTCAGACAAAAAACTGGTTTTCACATCTGAGTCTGGCAGGCAGGTCTCGTTCAGGTGGGTTCTGGATGTGTGGCTTCCTCCTTGGGGGCTTCCTGGAGGAGGCAGGCATTGAGCTGAGCGTGTGTGAAAACAAGGCCAGGCTCCCATTGACATCCCTCGGGGCAGGAGCAGCTGCCGTGGAAAGAGCACTGTACTCAGAGTCACACAGCCTGTCACGTGGGCAAGTCACCCACTCTCTCTGGGTGTCAGTTTGCTTGTCTGTGAAATGGGGATGATGATAATAAGCTTCTCACCGGGAGGTTGTGAGGACAGAAAGGGACCGTGCCTATGAAAGCTCTCCGAAAACTGTCCCCAGCAGCGTGAGGAGGGGAGGTCCTCCTTTGGGGAGCATGCTGGCTGGACTGAGGGTGACAGCTGGGGGGACTGGTTCTGGATGAGTCTCAGCTTTTCACCAGGAACCAGGCTGAGGGCTCTGTTCTCCACTCTCCACCCCCCAGGTCTGGTTCAGTAACCGCCGTGCCCGTTGGCGTAAGCAGGCAGGAGCCAACCAGCTGGCAGCATTCAACCACCTTCTGCCAGGGGGCTTCCCTCCCACGGGCATGCCCACACTGCCCCCCTACCAGCTGCCGGACTCCACCTACCCCACCACCACCATTTCCCAAGGTGAGTGCCCGAGCCCTGTGCCGGCTTCTTAGCTGCGCCCTTCAGTCCCTTCACCCTTGGCCCACCCAGTCCGTTCTTCCTTAACAAATAAGGAATGAGAAGGGTTGTGCGTTTACGACCCTTTGTCTACTTTCATGTGGACAGTCTATTAAGACAAAAAAGGAGAGGTCCTGCCCTTGAACTTCTTGGCTCTGCCAACAGGCTATAGAGCATGCAGGTAAGGATTACCAAGCTCACTTCCATGTCCACGTGTAGAACAGAGCTTCTCAAACTGTACAGTCACATGAATTTCCGGGGTCTTATTCAAATGAAGAAGAGGTGGCACCTTGGGGGAGGCGAAGGGTTCCTCCCCTCTTTCCTCGGATCCTGTCTCCAACTGCACCCTCCCCCTCCTCTTCCCGGCTCCCCTCAGCACCCCCTACCCTGCACGCATTAGGAACCCCACTACCTGACGTCTGCCTCATGAAGCCCGGGTGGCTTCCTCTTAAAGGGCTGGCAGACAGGCTGGAGCTCTGGAGGCAGAGGAGAAGCAGGGGACCTTCTCTGGGATTCTTGAAGAGAAATTAAACCTTTGCAGAGGATGATGGTCCCATCCACCAGAGGGCTGTGTGGAGGGGCCCTAATGGAGCAGAATAGCAGCTGAGCAGCTAGGATCAGTGATAGCAGTTCAGACCTTGGTCACACTGCTCACTAGCCTTGTCACCTCGCACAAGAGCCCCACCTCCCCAGAGCCTCAGTTTCTTCATCTACAAAATGGGAACCATAATCTTGCTTCATACCCTTAGTGTCTGTAAAAGCGCCTGGCAGGTGGTCGATGCTCACAAAATGCTATTGGGACAGGCGTGGATGGATTCCGAGAGTCCCCACAAGGTCTGCCTTTCAGTCCAGGTAATTACTAGGTTCCCAGTGTGTGCCGAGCACAGAGCGGCAGGGCCGGTGCACAGCTGCCTAGAGGTAGTCTGGAATGTCAGCTGGCTGTCAGTACAAAGAGACAGTCCCTTGCCTCCATTGGATGGGGGCTAGGAGAAGGAGGCTCATAGCTTGCTTTCCAAACAGGAGGTTCTTTCCTGGCCCTGGAAGGCCCACCCTCCAGGGTGAGCCACCGGCTCAGGCCCTCCCCTGGGTCTCTTCACAGATGGGGGCAGCACCGTGCACCGGCCCCAGCCCCTCCCACCGTCCACCATGCACCAGGGCGGGCTGGCTGCGGCTGCAGCGGCCGCGGACACCAGCTCTGCCTACGGAGCCCGCCACGGCTTCTCCAGCTACTCCGACAGCTTCATGAACCCAGCGGCGCCCTCCAACCACATGAACCCCGTCAGCAACGGCCTGTCCCCTCAGGTAGGTGGCCTCGCCCCTCTGCACAAGGTCCTGTCACCAGACACCCACCAGCCCAGGCCTCAGGGACTCCAGGTGACCCAGGTTGGCTGTCCTTGGGGAAAAAGTCACTGGTCTCCACAAAGCCACTGGCTGCTGGGTACCTGGAGAGGATTTAAATACCTTCGCTTGTCAGTATTTTGTGGTCCTTCACCTTGGGTTTATCTTCGCAAGCTGCAGACCTGGGTGACTCAGTGGTGGATGCAGAGGAAGGGTTTTTATAACGAGCTTCCACACCTGTTGCTGCCCAGAAACAAACAGATGTGTTACAGACTTGCTCCTGGACGGAGAGCTGCCCCGAGCTTGTGAAATGGGCCACCACCCACCTCGTGGCTGTTCAGCCCGTAAAAGTCGGGCATTGTCAGAGCGTGCTTTGGTGCGGCCTTTGTGTCATTTCCTACGGGATGCTGACAGTGGCTGGGGCTTTGTTCTAGAACCAGGAGTCCTTCCTGGATTCCACCCTGTGTTCCATCTCCTGCCTTTCACCAAGAGTGACCAATGCATGAAAGGCAGGGCCATGTCCTATTGGTAGAGAGAATTGTAGCTGGCTTCCATGGGAAAAACTCTACTCCCATTGGGTCTTGAAACTCTGTTCACTCACATGTGATTGGTTGCTGGTTAAGTCACTCATTGCCTGGTGATGCTGTTAGAAGTCCTGGGACCTACTTTAAATGAAGTGGGGAAGACCATGCTGGGGTTGATGGTGGGCAGCGGTGGGTTTGGGGAACAGCACTTGGTGATACTGGAAGTTTTAGTGAATTTGAGGAACTGGTGAGTTCATTTTTGCAGCAACAGCAGGTTCTCAGCTATCCACAAGGGGGAGGTTTCATCCTGCCTCCCACCTTCTGAGACACCTCCTTCTCCTGTGTGGTGAGAATGCGCGTGATACAAACGTACCTGAATGGTGATAGAAAGGGGAAGGCTTGGAGGAGGTTTCAATCCCAGCTCCGCTGCTCAGGTGTTAAGTGAGGTAGCATCCTTGAGCCTCAGTTTACCCCCCATCAACAAAAGAGCAATTAAACAAAGAGTGTCACTAATCTGACTAGAAAGATGTTCTCTGCATTCGGGGCATGACCTCTGTCTCACTAGTGCCAAGGACTCAGGGGCCCAGCTCACCTTGTAGAGTCAGGAGGTAGGGGAGGCACAACAGGACCCCAGAGGTGGCTGGGTGAGAATGCTGCAGAGACCCGAGGAGTCCACACCCGAGAACGGGGTCCTGGCCTGGCCTCATGGCATAAACAAGTGGGAGGAGCATCACTTGGAAATCTGAAGTGGGACAGTGAGATTACGTGGCCAGCCACCTCACTTTACAGCTGGAGGGCACAGGACACGTCCAAATTCAGGGCACCTGGCTCCCTGACCCCTGCTCCTCCCAGCCCGCTGCTTTCAGCATGGCCTGAGGTTTATCCCCAAAGCATTACTTTGTCATAGGGCAGAGAAGAGCCGAGTATCGTGTGCAGCAAGGGGTTAAAGGGTGAGGATGTCCCATGTGCTGTTTGGGCCCAGCACTGAACCTCAGGGAGGGAGGAAGAGGAAGAGACACTGACCCACCAATGTGAGCAGCCAGGTCCAGCCCAACGCTCGGCGGCTCCCTCCCCACTGCTCAGGGAGGAGAGGCTGCAAGGCTGTGATGGATCGGGTGGACTGCAGACACGCACTTGCCCGGAGGTTCCCACCGAAGGTGTGAAGACAGATGGAGGGTCTGACGGGGGCAGAGGGGACCGGGAGGTGAACAGCTGCTGGGGGAGAGGGGCTGCGTGCAGGGCGGACGCGGGGCCCGGCCATGTGTGCTTCTGAGAGCGTGACCCTTCGGGGTTAAGCTGCGAACACTTCCTGAAGGAAGGGGGCAGCCCAGGGGGCATTCAGGTCTTGTACAGAAGTTCCTGGCATTTCTGAGCCCCCACACCCAGCACGCTCCCTCCTCAGTCTGAGCAGGTCCCCCTGAGCTCTTTAGCACATCTCTGTGGTCTAGGGAGCCGTGAGGGTTCTCCACCAAAACTGATCCATTTTCCATGTCCTGTCTCCCCAACAGGAGGAGCTCACCTGGACAAGAGGGAGAGGATGGGCCCCGTGTGGGATGGGGCTTCCACCTGGGCTGTGGGCTGGCACTTGACCCCTCACCCAGAATTTCAGGTCCCTGCTACCGTTGCCCACGTAGCCTTGGCCCAAAGGGATTATTTTGGGGGGTGAAGTTGGGGGCCCTGCTGAGCACCTGCTGGTCACACTGACTGGCCTGTTGCCACCTGGGGAAGGTGTGCCACATCTCAGGGGTTGATCCCGTCTTCGTCTCAGACTCCGCCTGGGCAGCAGGTACTGTGAGCCTCAGGGACTGCCCAGAGAGACTGCCCAGCCAAATTTAACCAAAAAGCCATTTATGCATCTCAGCTCTGTGCCTGAGCCGTGACTCAAAGGTAACAGATGGTTATAAGTGCCTGCTCCATGCCCAGCCCTGTTCTAGCATCAGCCAGTGAACAGGAGGGATGGAGACCCCTGCCCTGCGGAGCTGGCAGTGTGGGGCAGACAGACAATAACATAAAACAGACGTCACACTGGTTTCCGCCGATGTTGACAAGGACAGCTAACTTTCTGAGCCCCGTGACTCAGGCCCTGCTCCGACTGTTTCCGATATTCTTTTTTTTTAAGTATATTTTATTGATTATACTATTATAGTTGTCCCATTTCCCCCCCATATCCCCCTCTGCCCTGCACCTGTACTCCCTCCAGCATCCCCCCCCCTTAGTTCATGTCCATGGGTCATACGTATAAGTTCTTTGGCTTCTCCATTTCCTATACTATTCTTATCCTCCCTCTGTCTATTTTGTACCTACCATTTATGCTACTTATTCCCTGTACCTTCCCCCCCTCACTGCCTTCCTGCTGATAACCCTCCATGTGATCTCCATTTCTGTGATTTTCTTCCTGATCTAGTTGTTTGCTTAGTTTGTTTTTGTTTTTTAGGTTCAGTTGTTGATAGTTGTGAGTTTGTCGTCATCTTACTCTTCATAGTTTTGATGTTCTTTTTCTGAAATAAGTCCCTTTAACATTTCATATAATAAGGGCTTGGTGATGAGGAACTCCTTTAACTTGCCCTTATCTGAGAAGCACTTTATCCTCCCTTCCATTCTAAATGATAGCTTTGCTGGATAGAGTAACCTTGGATGTAGGTGCTTGCCTCTCATGACTTGGAGTCCTTCTTTCCAGCCCCTTCTTGCCTGCAAGGTCTCTTTTGAGAAATCAGCTGATAGAGGGACAGAACCAGGACTCAGCCCTCCTCTCTAGAGCCTGAGCTCTTAACCACTCACACCCCTGTCTCAGAAATGCCCCCACCCCCCACCCCCGCCGTCTTTTTTGGAGATTGGTTGGCAACCATCCCGGGAAGCCTGTACCTTCAGCTCAGTGGAGGGGAAAGCTCACTCAAACCGTATCATGGATGAGAAAACTGAGACCAGGAGCACAGGTTAGGGGCTGATGGGAGAGCTAAAACAGGAGACAGCCTTCCTAGAGGTTTGGGTGACCATGAGGCCTGTTGCTCTCCTAGCCTGGCCCTCGCCCGCCCGCAGAGCCAGCCAAACGGGATCAGGCAATGCACGCATCACGTGACATCCCCGGCCTTGCGCTCGGGGTCCTTCTGAAGAGGAAGACAACATGTGCCCATGAGACCTCTCTCTCTGCTGGCTCACTGGAGGCTAGGACCCAAAGACCCCCCAGTCCACTCTGTCCCCTTCGCTCCAGGCTGAGGGTCAGTTACTTGCAAAACAACTGAGGGCAGCTTAGGACAAAAGGAACCTTTTGTGACCTGCACGGCTTTGAATAATCTGATACCACAGACTCATCACTCCCCACTGGCCCACATCTAGGAATCTCAGGCAGGGCGTGCTTTTAGGGGTAGTGGGCAGAGGGATGTAAAGGGGATACCGGAGCCTGTGCTTAGGGATTCCCCAGTTCTGATGGGGGAGACGTAGCTCCTGGCCTGAGAGGAGGGACCCAGCTCCTGTCCTCAGGAGGTCATGTCCTTAGATGCCCTACTGTTCCACAATCACGGCCCTCTCCTGGAGAGCCCCCACTGTGATGGGACAGGCAGGCACCCAAAGTCATTCACAGCTGCAGCGCTTGTCAATCCAAGCTCCCAAGCAAAGAATCAGGTGTGAGGTTTTGTCATTTCGAAGGTCATCTAGGCTGGAGACAAGAGGCAGGGTGCCCTGGGGCGGGGGGTGGGGGGGGTCCTTGCTGGACCAGGACCTCTGTGTGTGCCCCCAGGGGGCAGCTGGAGCTTCCTTCTACCCCCAGGCAGTTTTAGATGCAGATTGGACCAGAATGGGAGGTGGAAACTGAGGCCCAGAGAGGGGGAGATCATTGCCCCAAGTCATATCATCACTCTGTCAATGGCCAATCTGGGACTGCCACTCAGGGCCCCAGACCCCAGCCAAACCCTTGCCTCTTGGAAAGCGGGAGTTTCTGTCTTGCCGCCACCACTCGCTTTGCTCCTTCATAATGTCCCACGTTGGTGGCCTCTCTGCTCCTCTCTGAAGCTTAACACGAAGGAATGTGTAGAAGGGATTCACGTATTTACAATTTCCCGCCCAGTGCACTAATGAAAAGTATCCTCTAAGAGTGCAGCTTATCACCTGGCCACCCTCACAGCAAGCCAAGTGTTTTGTCCTTTCCTTCCTGTGCTAGCCACAATTACTGATGACAGCCAGCATGGAGTGAACGCTTACGATGGGCCAGCCATGGACGCGGCTAAATGCTGTACCTGCTTTCACTCACTGAATCTCGGCAGTTCTTGTGACCTTTGTTTCACAGATGAGGAAAGTCACTTTTCCAGGGTCATCCATCCACCCTCTAGCCATCCATCTAGCCTTCCATCCAACAAACATGTATTCAGCCCTTACTATGTGCCAGGCTCTGTGGTGGGTTCTGGGGAGTGGCAGAGCTAGGATTTAAATGGCCCAGCTGCAGAGTCCACGATACTATTTGGCTGTATCAGCCCGTGGAGGTCGGTCTTGTGGTCCATGTGGGAAAGCTGAGGTTTGCAGCCATAGGGGCATAGCCAGGTTCAGAGCTTCCCCCTCCTCCTGAGCCCATGAGAAATAAAGCTCAAGGCTTTAGTTTTACTTCCTGATGAATGGGGTCCCCGGAATGCCTCTTAACAGCAGATGCCCACCGCTGCCCTCCTGGCATCATTCGAGGCCTCCAGAGGAGCCAGCCCAGCAAGGAAAGACACCCCATCAGCCACACACCTATGGGGCGCCACATCCCGTATAAGCACTTGGCCTCTATGAAATTATTCAAGCCCCACAGAAGCCCTACGTTTGGGGAAACAGGCTCAGAGAGGTCAAGTAACTTGCTGAAGGCCACAGAGCAGGTGAGTGACAGAGACAGAATCTAAGGCAGACCTGCCTGACCCAGACCGCTGCACCTTCCCTTGACCCTCAGCAGGACGAGCTCAAGTTCACTCACTGGGGAACTGAGCTGTGCCCCTCACGCGGTGGGCACAGGAAACCCCTTTGCCTCTTTCTCCCCTCACTTCCTCTTTGTGTTTCCCCCTCTTTATTGGTGACACTGCGTTTATAATAAGCATTTAAAATGAGTCTTGCTGGACCAGGGACAAGAAAGGAGGAGGGAGCGGGAGATTTGTAGGCAGGGAGACGGGGAGGGGGAGTGTAGGGTGTTAAATAGCCCAGAATTTTTTTAAAAACTGATGCAAATCACTGGTAGGAGAGAAAATTATGTGCAATTATGTCCTGATATGGGAAGGTTTTGCCTAGCCCAGGCAACAAGATCTCATTAACAAGCAGAAAATAAGATTGAAATGGTGTGTAAAAGAGCTGAAAAATGAATTTGAATGCTGCGTTTGTCCACAATTACCCCCTCCTTCACACACATTTTATTGCAATTTTTTTATTATTCTTAATCTCTCCGTTCCTCAAAGCAGATTGGGGACATCCTGGCATTACCGGGGCATCGGGAGGAGGTGTGGAGGATTTCCTGCTCTCCTGAAAGGGGACCCTTCTCTCACACATTTCCCAAGGTTGGGTTTTGGAGGGATCAGAATTCATTTCTCCGGCTTAGCAGGTTGTAGGAACACGGGGCTTTAACCCCAGGCCAGCGCTTTTCTGGGCCTCGCCAGTCCTTCCTTCTCCTCCCTTCCCTGTGGCTCTTCTGCTTCCCACTTCCTTCCCTTTATCTTCTCAAGGGCTCTCCTGGGCTTTCCTTTTCCCCCGAGAGGCCTCTCCCTCAGGCCCCTGGGCAAGAGGAACTGCGTGGCTTTTGCTGAGGAGCAGCCCTGGGTTGAAGTTCTGGTTCTGCCACTTCCTAAGTTGCTCTGGGGCCCTGGGGCGGCTTGCTTAACCTCTCTGGGCTTCATTTTCCTCATATGAAAATGGGAGCAATAACTCCTGCCTCTCTGGGGTACCATGAGGACTAAAGCAGAATTTGAGTAAAGTGCCTGACACATAGTAGGTGCTTAATAAATGTGCATTCACTCTCCTCGACGCCCACCCCCCCCCCGCCACCACCCAATCTATACCCTGGCTTCCAACCCTGCTTTATTCCCAGCCTGCCTCTTCCATCTCTTTCCCCCTTCCCTTCTTTCTCTCCTTCACTTTCTTCAATTGGTTGAAAAATAACTGAGTCGGTTGCCAGTCCAGAACAGTGTTCTGCTGCCCCCTGTCTTGGGAAGAGAGGATGCTGGGGTGCAGGCAGCACCCCGATCTGCAGAAAGCACAGGAAATGCTGTGCCCCCACCCCCAGGGCTCTGAGCAACGATGAGCTGGGATGGAAGGACTGACTGGCTCCCCTTGGACGGACACTGGCTCCAAGTGGTTTTTCCCAGGATTGGGGAAAAGCTAACTGAGTCACTCCACCCACCCACCCATTTCTCACCATTTCTCACCATGACCAACCGTGACTGTGTGGGGTCAGAGGTCAGTTTGTGGAAAGGGCCAAGAGTCTGTGGCCAGATTTTCTTGGATCTGAAGCCAAACTGGCTTCCACCGTACTCAGTGACAACAGGCCAGCACCCAGAGGTGCCCCTGCCCCCAGCCACATCTGCCAGCCCCTCATCATAGCCCTGACTGGGGTACCAACTGAGGGCTGTGGGGACTGTCCATTCAGCTCATCAGGTGTCCCCTACCCCTGAGTGCTCCTTCCTCTTGACTCCTGGCCAGGCCAGCTTACAGGGCTCAGAGAATTGGCCAGGGGGCCCTGGGCATCCTCAAGCCCTTCCAGCCCCTGGAGGGACAGATGCTGCCAAGATCCTGCTCTCACATCCACTTCTGCCTTTGCCCACAGTCAACCTACCTCAGTGGGAAAAGCTGAGCTATTTCCCCCCTGGTGGTTCCTTGCCAAACAAAGCCACCTGCTCCCGTCAATCAGAGGCCCGGCTGCAGTCCGCAGGGAGAGGCCTGGACAGAGGCTCCTGTCCTGTGAAAACAGACCCCTGTTTATGTCTCTGCCTCTCTCACTCTCTTTTCCTGGGTGGAGGGGAACAAGGGGGTGGAGGAGAGAGTCGAGACTGGGATCAGGAACTTTCCAGACTGCTGGTGAGCCACGGCGAGGGGGGAAGAGTCATTCCCATGCACAGGTTACGCTAGGAATTGGGGGGCCTGGCTTATTGTCTGTCTCCTGGGTGACTTTGGAGTCTTTTATCATTGAGGGAGCAGCAGGGGGACAACCCTGGCCTTTTCTCCTTTCTCGGAGGAGCAGATGGGACTCTGGGATGAGGGAGTCTTGCGCGCACCTCCCTGAGGGCGGACAAGAGGCAGAGGCTGAGGGCTGCCCTCAGAGGCCAGCCTGGGCCTTCCATTTTGCCAACCACTGAAGCGGGTGCAGCGAGCTGGACTCCACATCTTGAGAAGGTGTGGGCAGGGGCTTCTCTGCTGCTTCCTGGCCTAAACACGCAGGGAGGGGAGACCTGGATGCTGCCATGGGCCCCTCGATTTCAGGGACCATGGTCTTCAGTAGGACCACACGTGAGGCAGTGGTAGCTGGTGCAAGGTGGTTTATTTGGTAACGGACAGAACCGAGTGTCTGGCACTTAGTAGGTCTACAAGCACCGTTGACCACCCCCAGGAGTGCTGCAGACCTGAATTCCCTCCCAGCTCTGCTTCTGATCACTACGTGATCTCACTGCTCTCGGCCTCAGTTTCCCCATCTGTGCAATTAAAGAGATGGAGGAACCGCTAGTTAGGAACCTTTCTGCTCAGAGTCTGGTTTCTGTGGGCTCTATGGGATGACGCGTAGCCGCGGTCTGTTCCCAAGAGCCTTTTGAGGCAGCTGATCATTTAGTTTGCACTTGAATGTCATTCCATGATTCCCTTCAAATTCATTTATCAAGCACGGCATACAGGGAGGCCCAGAAAAGAAACACACACGGCCGTGTCTGCTCTTACCAAGGGTATCTGGGGGGAGAATGTACTCACACCGCCCACCACCCCCAGCAATGAGAGAATCAGTTGTTGACGACTTAGTGGGATTTCTGGTCCGACAGGATAAGCAGAGCAGAGGAGTTTGGAGAAGGGAAGGTGTGGCCACAGAAGGCTTCCTGGAAGAGGAGTCTCAAAAGGGAGATAGGATGGTTCAGGAGAAAACAGGAAGGGATAGGAGGTTGGTGCAGACCAGACCGCGGCAAATAACACGGCAAACATGCAAACAGTGTCTGATTCAGATACTTCACAAACTCAGTGGAATGGCCATACAGACCAGGATTCGGATCCCGGATCCTCTGCTGACTTGCTGTGCGACCGCCACCAAGCGACATGAGCTCCCTGAGCCTCAGTTTCCTCACCTGTAAAATGGGTGTTACTACTCACCTTGCGGGACTACGAGAATTGAATGAGACTTTTTATACTTAGAACCGTGCCTGGCATACAGGAAGAGCTTAACAAGGGACAGCTTTCCCTTTGTGCTGTCCGTGTTCTGATCAGAAACTGAATTAGCGATGGCCTTCTGGGTTTCTCTGCGTGGGCCATTGTTGGGCTGGGACTGGAGGTCTGGCTCAGCCGCGTCCAGGCCCGGTCCCTGGTTGGGACGTCAGGAGATCTGAGTTCCCTCCCAGCTCTGCTTCTGACCCACTGTGTAATCCCCCTGCTCTCGGCCTCAGTTTCCCCATCTGTGAAATTAAAGAGACAGATGAGCTGCTAGTAAGGAACCTCCCCGCTCAGAGTCTGCTTTCTGTGGGCTCTTTGTACCAGCACGTGAGTCACAGCCTCTTGGTCTGCGGGCGGGGCTGGCCCTCCCATCCTGCGCCTCTTCCCCGCCCTCCTGGGGCCACAGCCTGGGTCTGCTGGCTTCCCATTTAACTGTCCAGAGCTGCCTGGTTGGGTGGGAAAGAATGCAAATAGAGGATTTGTCCTTCTTCTTGATTAGCACGGGGGCTCCAAACGAGACAGTCCCTGCAGATAGAGGGGAAGAAAATGAGGGAGATTAGCAATTAATACGGCGGGCGGATCGGAGCTGCTCAGGCCTGTCCCTGGGGTCCCCAGTGGGAGGGAGGCCGCCGGGATGGGCGGCAACTGGACCCGGGAGGCCAGGCAAGACCCCAGGCAGGAGAGACAGGGAGATTTGGAGGGTCCCCTAGGGCATGCTCTACTTGGGCTCCAAGACCTTGCACCTGCTGCTGGCTCTGCATGGGCCTCCTTCTCCAGGGCCCTGTCCCCTCCTCAGTCCCACTTCTACTGTCGTCCCAGGCTGGGCCCCTTCCGGGAAGCCTTCCCTCACCCCTCATGGCGGGTTGTTGGGCCTTCATTGCTCATTTATCTCACTTTATCAGTATCTTAAAAGCACTTCAAATCATAACAGTAATGGTTCAGTGTTTTGGGGCACTCAACACAGGCCAGATGCCGTGATGTTTAATCTCCGGAGCACCTGTTTTGGAAGGGGGGGGGCCTCAATCACTTCTCTCTTACAAATGGGGGGACAGAGGCACCAAGCAGTTTAAATCATTAGTGTAAGATAAGCTGCTAACAAGTAGCAGAGCCTGGACTTGAACCCACTGGCCCAGCCCCAGGAACCATCACAAAAGGTCTGTTTCCCACTTGCTGGTGATTTCTTCTGTGCTTTGATCTCGGCTATTCCCAGGGTTCCTAAGAGGCAGGTGAGCAGGGGCGTCAGGATGCAGGCTCTGGAGTCCCTGGGCCTGGGCCCAGTCCCCAGCATGGTCGCTTCCTGCTTGTATGACTTCAAACAGGTTCTTCTCTGCCTCGGTTTCCCCCTCTGTAAAATGGGGCTAATCAGAGTTTCTGTCTCATAGAGCTCATCTGAGTCAATATCTGCAAAGCATGTTCGTTGGTGCCCAGCACAATGTGGGCAGCTATTTGCAGATGGGGCTCCCAAGGCCACACAGTGAGTGGGGTGCAGGACCTGGCCCAAGACCTCTTGTTGCAGAATTAATTCCCCTGGCACCTTGGAGTTTCCCTGTTCCTTCCTGCCTCCCTATCTGGCATCTGCTCCACCCCAACCTCAGCCCCAGGGACTCCCCTGCTCTCCTGACCCTCATACTTGGTCCCCTCTCTGTCCCGTCCCTCTCCCTAGCTGTGAACATTTCAAGGGGGATGGGTGTTCTTAGCTGCCCTCAGAGTTCTGCTGGGGCAGCTGGCGCTTCTGGCAGCATGAGAGAGCTGGGCCACTGTCTCCCAGGGCATCGGCAGGTCGGGCCTGAGTGCCAACCCTAACCCCTGTGCAGTCTCGGCCAGTCACCCACTCTGCCCTGCTATGTCCACCTGATGACCAGGGCGAGCACTTCCTTTGCAGGGAGGGCAGCCTGTGTCCCACCCCTAGCCCAGCCAGGCCTGTCATCCCACTTGTCTTTTCCTCCAGCCAGTCCCTCATCCCAGAACCTTCTCGTGGGCCCAGCTAGTGGGAAAGTAACCTCTGGTTCTCTTCTGCACACCGTCTCTGCTGCTTTCTTTCCTTGCCCTGTTTCCTCCCTCCAATATCTGGCCTCTCCTAGCCCCCTACCTGTTAACCTCCCCGGCCTCCCACCCCATTAGCACCACCCCTTCCTAAGCCTCCTACACTTCTGCAGACAGGATCCTCTCTGCCCACCCCCCTACCTGCCTTCTTTCAGGCCCTCCTTTTCTCCCTCCTTCTTTCTTTCCTCTCAAATCCAGCCCCCAGCCCCCTCCCCTTCTTTCCCCTAATCTCTCTCATTCTTCTCCACCCCTTCTCTCACTTCCGGATTTCTCTCTCAAACACCTCCTTTCTCCATCTTCAGCCCCTCCCCTCACCCGCCCCCCTTCCCATCCGTCCCCCTCTCCATTTCTCTTTTCCCAATGCCTTCCCTCCCATCTCTCGGAATCATCCAGCTCGCTAATGCTGGGCCTGCAGGCTGGGCTGGGCACGGGTTCTGGGAGCCCAGCCGACCTGGGTCCAGGCAGGGGTGGGGGCAGTGAGGCGGTGGAAGGGGGGATCTGGCTGGATCAGCCACCCCTCCCTGTGCGCTGTGCAGCCACTGCCACCACCGCTGCTGCTGCCGCGCCTTTGATCCATGGCCCGAGGCCGCCTGACAGTGGAAAATGCGGGGAGACAAAACCACTCAGTCAAAGTGATTCCCAACAACTGTCTCCCCGAGATAAGGACTCGCTCGGGCTCGGCCGCCTGCTTAATTCCTGCTGCCCGGCCTGGGATGGGGAACAGCAGCAGGCCGGCCGCCCCCGGAACGCTGAGCCCCAGATGCCGAGCGACAGCCTGGGCCGGCCTGACGCCGGGCCTATGGTCGCGGGTCCTGCCTTTGCCATCTGTCCCAGGTAAGCAGTGGCCAGGGGACAAGGCCAGCGAGGCTGACCCAGCGAAAGAAGCAGATGGGTATTTACTTCCTTGGTAGTGCCTCCCATGAGGACTTCCTCTCCCAGCCCCAGCCCGCTCATACAGACCTCTATGCCAGTGCCCTTACTGGAACATTCTCTTCCTTCTCTTCACTAGCCACACCCTATTCCTCTCTCTGGTCTCAGCTCCTTGGTCACTTCCTCCCAGAAGTGGGGGCCAGTAAACAGCCGTGGGCATCCACTGGACACTGAGCATCCATTCTATGCCTGGCTATGGCCCCTGCCTTCAAGGACTTTCCAGTTAGTTCCACTAGAGACAAGCAAGCAAATCAGGAGCCAGAAGCCTCCCGAGGGGAGGGGATGCCCCAGGCAGGGGCCAAGGAGGGGTATCAGCGGCCCCCGGCACCCTCCTGCCAAGGGGAATGAATACCTGTGGCCTGGCTAAGCTGGACCTGCCACCTGGAAGTTCACCTTTGCTGTCTAACCCCTTTCTTGGTGGTTAGGTAACCAGATTATGTAAAGTGAGGCCACAAGGGAACCTTCACCATCCCACCCTAAATCTTCTTGGGGCTGTTTGTCGTTGGGGTCAGAGAGAGCCAGTGTGTTTTGGGGTTATGACAGCCGGTAGATGTTATGGGGAGGCTGATTCAGCTCAGGACAAGGGAAGGCTTTTCACAGCGGAACTGGCCCGGGGATAGAAAAGTGAAAGGGGTGCCCAGGCTGGTGTGGCTCAGTTGGTTGGAGCATCATCCCATAACCGAAAGGTCACTGGTTTGATTCCCAGTCAGGGCAAGTGCCTAGGTTGCAGGTTTGATCCCCAGTTGGGGTGCATGTGGGAGGCAACTGATCGATGTCTCTCTCTCTCTCTTTTCCCCTTGCTTTTGAATGAGAATAAAATAAATCTTTAAAAAAAAAAAGAAAAGAAAGGGGGAAAGGGCAGCCTTGTACAAAGCAGTGAGCCCGCCCTCTCTGGGGTAGGGGGCGGTGCAGACAGAATCTGGGTTTGTCAGAACTGTCGGAGAACCTGTTAAAGACCTAAGTTCCCAGGCTCCACCGGATGGACTGACCCAGTAGGTCTCCTGTGGGCCTGGGGGATCTGGGTGTTAAAGGAGGCACTGTCTGGGGCCACAGGTCTGAGCCCCAGCACGCATGTCCACAGCCCTGGACTGGGGAGCCTTTGCCTTGTCACCGCTGCTGCCACAGCACCCCAACTCCGTCTCCCCATCTCTCTGGGAAGTGATGGGGGGGCTGTCTGAATGGAACGGGGATCCCTGTCCAGCAATCTTCAAGCCAGAAGGCACCCTAGGAATAGTGGAGCCACGGCTTCCTTTCAAAAATAGAGACATCTGCCATAGCCTGCCCTCTTCCCACTGCCAAGAAAGACTCGGGGGTTAGCAGGGCTTTTCTGAGGGCACAGTGGGTGTGGCAGCGGTCGGGTCATTGCAGAGGGCAGGGGGACAGCCTTTACGGCCATCTCTGCCACTCTGCCCCAAGTGGCATGGACAAGCCCCGCCTTGACACAAAGCCCTGGGAAGCCTTCTCCAGCACGGAGCACCAGACAGGAGAGGGAGAGACTCAGCTGGGATGTGTGAGCCCTCCCCGACCCCCAGCTCCTGTCCCCCATCCTGCTGGTCTGTTGGGGCAGCAGAGTGCTGGAGGATTAATGTCCTGTGAGGGCCCTAGTAAGTGTTTTCCACAAAAGGGCTGTGTCCAGGCTGGAACAGAGGCACAGTGCCCCAGGGCAGAATCTCTTCGGCCTCCCCTGAGGGACCACCTTCCCATCCCCACCTATAGATAACACCCCCCAAGCCCCAAACTCGCCAGGTTCCTTGCTGACTCCAACCCCAGTCACCTCCATTCTCCCTCTCTAGGTCTCTGGGGAGAAGCAGCTGTCCCAACTAGGGTCCCGTCCTGCTTTGGCCCCTGAAGAAGCAGGGTCACTGTTTCAGCGGCGGCACCCCTGCTTTGTTCAGACCTGGCGGGCAGGCAGGTATTTGCAGCTGTTTGATCCTCCCTGAGCCCCGAGGGCCTGGAATCATCACCATTTTGCAGACTCAAGGTCCGCAGCAAGGGACGTTGTCAGAACCCAAAGGTCTACCCCGTGCAGGATTGAATTCCCTCCTCCTTGCCGGGCTGCCAGAGCAGGCAGGGCCCAGACCAAACTCTTGCTACTCCAGGTCTGGTCTGTACTTTAACAAGATCCCAGGGGATTTGAGAAGCATGGGCTGAGATGACCTCGTCATGCCCTCCCCAACTCCCCAGCTCTCAGATGCCCCATCAGCCCCCTGCAGTTACCCAGAGTGGACTGACCACCCAGGACAGCAGAGGCCTGGGAGGGAAGCTGAAACCCCCCCAAAGGTCCAGAGGAAGAAGCAAGGGGCAGAGGAGGTGGGCTGAGGGTTCCTCCAGCCCTACAGTCCTGTTCTGTGTTCACAGCCAGCTGAATAGGGTGCAAGCCTGGGGCGCTAAGCTCCAGGGCTGATTCAGGAGGCGCCTCCGGCTACAGGTGCAGAGGGGCATGGAAGTGGACAGATAGACAGACCCATAGCAAGAATCAGGGTGTGAGATGCTGGTGGAGAAAGAGAGGTGGGTCCAGGCAGGCACTCAGAACTGTCAGGGAAAGTCAGGAATGGAGGAGCAGTGCAGACAGAGAGTCCAGGAGAGAAGCACATGGAGAGAGACACCCAGAGACTGAGAGAGACAGAAACAGGAAGAGAGAGAGAGACAGAGAGAACAAGAGACGTAGCAACACGGACAGAGGTGCGCAGAAAGGGACAGCGACAGATCCAAGATGGAATCCGGCCTGCCACCTCCTAGCTGGCTGCCTTGGGGAGGGAAGGAACTTTGTCTTGGTGCCTCCATCAGCAGGAACAGCAGCAGCCTGGTCCCTTCCTCCTCCTCTGTGGTAACCTGCCCAAGCCCAGCCTCTCTGCGTGTATCTTTCTCCCACCCACAGTCCAGGGGTCTGTGTCAGGGACCTTTTCCCAAGCAAAGCGGGCTGCCCGGGCCTGAACCCCAGATGTCCTGCCTCCCACATCCCCCCCGCACCCTGGCTTCCTGGTATGGCGGTGGTTGGTCCCGGAGCCCGGGGTGAGAAGTCCTGCCCTTTTGCCAAGTGTTTTCCTTTAGTTCCAGATGCCACCCTGACAGGTGCTCCCCTGTGATTAATGTCCCCACCCCCTAGGCCTGGGACCAGCCCTTCCTTCCCAAACCAGAGTTGGTGGGTATGTGGGCTGCACCAGGACCAAGCCTTCCAGAACCCCCTTCTGGTCCCCGCTCTTTGTCAGCCTTCCCCAGCCACCAGCAGCAGAGAAGATACCCCTCCTCCAAGCCACCTCAGATGAGCCAGCTGACTGAGTTTTCATTCAAGTCTCTTTTTTCAGTCTCTGTGGGTGTCACAGTGATAGTTAACACTGCTGGGGCCGTGGCGAGAGGGCGAGGAGGCCATGTCAGCAAAACGCCAGGACCTCCTGGGGGCATAGCAGAGAGGCCAGCTGCTGGGGGCCTGCTGAGAGCAGGGTCAGTAATGGTGGACGTGGGGTAACTCACTGTCAGGGACTCGGCGAGGTGAACCTCACAGCCATCTGGCTGTGTACGGGGCATGCAGGCTTCAGCCACTCGAAGGCCCTGGGCCATGTGGCAGGGGTGCAGACCAGAGGCAGTTGGGGGTAGAGCCAGGTGGATTGGGGGACCACTGGCAGAGCTAGGGACCGTGGTTGGAGATGGGGTTTGAGTGTTGAATCGGTCCTGGTTGAACTGGAGCATTATCACCTAAGTTGAACATTTATAACACTTAGGCAATCTAACTCTCTGGTCGGGAACAGTGGTTAGCAGCTGTGTGATCTTGAACTCTCTGTGCCGCGGTTTCCTCAGCTACGGTATGTGGATGACGTAGTCCTACTTCAGAGGATTGTTAGGAGGAATAAATGGGTGAACATGTGAAATACTTGGACCGCTGCTGGGTGCGCAGGAAGCATGGAAGAACTCCGAGCTAGAATTACGAGTGGGTGCAGCAGCCGGGTCATGCAGTTGGGTGGTGATGGGAGCTGGGGACCCAGGCTGGCGCTGGGTGCATGCAGGCTAGGTTGGGGCGGGGACTCCACTTGGATTCCTTTCCCCACCTTGCCCACCCCCTTCCCGTGCACCCCAAGGCAGTGCCTTCCCTGCCCAGCCTGCAGCGCCAGCTAGAAAGTCACTATCTCCTTCCGCATCTCTCCCGCATCTCTCCGGGGCCCTGAGACTGAAAGCAGACGACGTCTCCCCGTGCAGTCCCCAGCCTCTTGTTTGTTTGGTACGTCAGAGCCGAGGGCACGTTTTTGCTAATTTTGTGGCTGCCTTTATCGAATGGGGATTCACAGACGCTTTATCCTCGATAAGTGGATTAGTCGGTGTGCTAAACAAGACGGTGTGGGACTCAGGGGCTGCTCCGGAGAAAATATTTGTTTAGAAAAGAATGAGCCTGCCTTCCCTGCCCCATGCAGGTGAGCCAGGCAGGGCCCCAGGTAGCTGGAGGGCACTCAGTGTTCCTCTCTGGCAGGGGGAGCCCTGATTCGTAGGAACTCTCTACAGCGCAGGCAAAGAGGGGAGGGGAGGCTGGGTTTCAGAAGGACGACCCCTGGTCCCTCTAGGGAGGGGAGAGTGGAACCCCGCATTCAATCCAGCTACCTCCAGCTACCTGGCATACCTGGGTGCCTTTGAAGAATGTCACCTTCTGGGGCAGCAGCTTCCTCTTCCCCATCTCCAACCTCCCTCCACCTTTCTCTTCCTTCTCTCCCTTCCTCCTAGCCTTTTACTTTCTTTTTATTTCCTTTCTTCCTCCCTCAAACATCTCCAAAGGCCTTTTTTGCTAAGTCCTGTGAGTCTAGACATGGGTAAGGCATGGATGGTCCTTGCTTTTGCAGACAAAAGCACAAAACCACGCCAACTAACTAATAGGTCCTCAGATGAGGCACAAGGGGCCATTCGGGTTACACACTGGGCTCTCAAACCTCTGTCCGAAGTACCCCCGATAACAGTGGAGTGTGTTCCCCCTGAGGCCCCGCGGGGGGTATCACACAGACATTCACGGATTATCTTTAAAATGCACACTCATTTTGCATTCTTTGCCACAGTGGAGCCATATTTGTTGGCCATAATAATGAAATAAATTAGCATCGGGTCAAGTTGACTCTCCAGGAAGTTGCACCGCGTTTAGCTCATAAGTTTGCACAGCACATGGTATTGCAACACCATGGATGTTGGCACTGAGGGAGGAGTCAAGGATGACTGGACGTCTTCAGTGTGAGTGACCAGGAGTGTCATGACGTCATAGACAGAATCAGGGAGGGCAGGAGGGGGACCTGGATTGGGGCGGATGTGTGGAGGTCAAGGCCAAGAGGTCAGGGCAGAGACATAGATTTCAGAGGCATGTCTCCACAGAGACGCTTAGGGGAGATGAGATGCTCAGGGAGAAAGGAGAGAAAGAGGATGGGAGGAAGCTTGGTCCAACTGTCCCCCCCATGGGGACCCCAATTTTTCACCCTTACATTTTTAATGAGTGGCCAGGATCTTGAGGTCCCTGCTCTGTGCCGCAGCAAGAATCTGGTCGAGGGTGAGAGGGGGAAGCAGAGACTCTGAGATGGGAAGGAAAGGATGGAGCAGAGCATTTGGGTCCCCAGCTGGTCCTTAGCAGCGTCTGTCCTCCCCAAGCTGCCTCCAGCTGAGTGTCATTTTGCTATTTATTTACATGTAATTATTGCTATGAGGTGCAGATATTAACGCTGTCAAGAGCAATTTGCTCTGACATTTTTCACTCGCTCAGTGCCCCCGCCACTCTCGCTGGAGCCCAGGGCTCTCCCTGCTCTGGCTGCCACGCGCTCGGTGGCCAGGGCGGGAACCACCCAGCCGGCAAGGAGTGGTGTCAGCGAGCTCACTCGGCTCCTCTGCAAACTCATTAAGCTTTGAAATTGAATTTGGTCTGGGAGAGGGCTGACTGGGCCCTGCTCCACCCGGCCAAGGCTGGCTCAAGGCCTCCCTGCCCTGGCTTCCTCTGAGAAAGCTGGGCAGGGGCTGGGCTGCTTGGGGCAGGGCTGGTGCCTGAGCTGGCATAGGGCAGCGTGTGAAGATGACAGAAGGTCATGGTCAGAGGTGAGAGCGCATACAGCCTCAAGATGGCTATGGCACACAGGTCAGGCGTGGCGGCTAGAACCCTCTCAATGCAGTTTCCTGTCACCCCACAAGATGATCTGACAGCTCTAACTTTGAGGGCTTTATTGCAGTGGGCAACTGTAGCCACCCAGCAAAGAGGTTTTCCTATGGAGCCAGCCTGCAGGGGAGGGTGGTGCCATGGGGGTAGGACAGGTGCTAGGCTGGCCCTGCAAGTGGGTCTTGTTGGTAGATCATTAACTTTGGAGTCAGGTCTTCTGAGTTCACATCCCAGCCCACCACTTAGTAATTCGCAAACTTGGGCCAATGACTTAGCTTCCCGGAGCCTCAATTTTCTGATCTCGAACACGGAGCAGCCAGTACCCCTCTGTCACTGGATCTAAGAGGGTTTGATGCTGGCCCTTACTTGATCTTATCAGAAGGCGTCAGCAAAACTTTGCACGCAGCTCTGTCGCCACTGCTACCTGACAGGGATGCTACCTGGCTGCTACCGCTGCCATAGAAAGACACTAGGGGTGGTAAAATGCATTTGAATTTCAGGAAGATAAAAATACCCATTCTTCTGACAGCGGTGGTAAGGAGTGAACGGTGGTGCTGCCTGCACATAGTAGGTAATTGGCACATATTAGGTGCTTAATCATGGAAGGCAATGATCTTTTTTTTTTTTTTTTGAGCCTTTTGATAACTGGGGGCCATTTTATAGAAGAGGAAACTGAGGCTCATTCATTCCTTCCCTTCACTGAAAGGACTTGGCTCCCAGGAGAGGGCAAGTGGGTCCTGGGCTATCATGGCCACGAGTCCTTAACGCATGGTGATATGTGCCAGCTTGTCCACCCGGGTACTAACGAGGCCTGCCTGCCACCGCTCACTCCCTGCCACCGCCAATCTGCGTTCACGTCTCTGGCAATTACGGAGCGGGAGCCTCCCCCCCCCCACGCCAAGAGCCCAGGCCTCCCCACCCTCCTCCTCCTCCTCTCCCAACCTGGGCCTGGTGAGCCAAGGAGGCGCTGGCCTTACCCCTCTCAGCCCTGCTGCCTCCCCCCTTCCCCTTGGCTCAGCCAATTAGGCCCCTGACACCTGGAGCCACTGACAAACTGTTTCTGTCACTTGCTCTCTGTCTTCCATTAGGGGCCGCAGAGGAGGGGGAGCGGGAGGGGAGGGGAGGAGATGGGATCTTTCATGCTTAGTAAGGCCAAATACATTAATTACAAAACGGCCATTTGCCGCGTGAAAGTGTGCTAATTAAATTTATGCAATCATTATCTTTAAATAGTCATATCTTCCCAGCGATCGGCCCCTTCCTTCTCCAGCCCCGCTGCCGCTCTGAGCAGAGCCGCACTAATCCCTCCTCCGCCATTATCGCACCATCAGGGATGGTCTCTGTGCCTGCCGTGCCCCACCAGCTCCAGTGCCCTCCGGCGGCCAGGGGCCCTCAGACCCACCCTGGCACAGACACCTTCAGACTTGGGCCAACCCAGGATCCTCCCAGGAAGGGAGGGGGCGGCAAATTCAGGCTCCCTTCAGTGTTTCCAGATATTTCTACATGTTTCCAGATTCTTGGAGATCGACATCTTGTAGGCCAAACATTGAAAGTGTGTGTGTGTGTGTGTGTGTGTGTGTGTCAGAGTTTGTAGCTTCTGGGACAATGGGTGGGAAGTCATTCTGTGCAGCCCCTCACTTCCGCATAGTCTTCAGCTAAAGCCTCCAGGGACCCTTGTGGTGGGGAGGGGGCTCTGAAATTCGTTGAGCTGATGGCTGGGTGCGAGTATCCACAAGACCCTTCATTGTTCTTTTCATTCATCCAACTCTGTGCCAGGCCCTGTGCTGGAGATAAACAGATTTATCCCCATTCCCTCCCTCATTACTCCCTCATTCACTCACTCATTCAGGAACTCAGCCAGGCATTCACTCACTCACAGATGTTTGTTGGACACTTACTATTTGCCCTTACTACAGGCACTAGGAGTAGGACACCAAGTCTGCCCCCAGCAGCTCCTGGTTAGATCCAGGGTCAGGATCCATTGGTGCCCAGGACAGAAGGCAGGGCCACAGTAGGGCTAAAAGTTTTCTCTGGGCAAGGCCCAAACCCAAGACTTCACAGCCTTGTGTGGCTCAGCCTTTCAGAGCCTCTCCCTCCACACGCTAGGAGGCTCTTACCAAAGTCTTGGCTGAATCCTTTCTGTGCAGAAATCCCTCTTCGGTCACACACAGCCTGTCTCATGAGCCTTCTCGGGTCTCGCGTGCTGAACTCCCACATGGGAGGAAGAGATAACCTGCCAGAGTGTGGGGTGGGGAGCCCCCCCCGGCCCCAGAGGGCAGTCAATGCCCCAGTGCTTACCCAGTGCCCTCCGAGCCCCTGAGTCCTCGGGCCCTTGATGAGGTCAACTAGAGAGGTCAACAGGACGCGCGCCCACATGGGAGTACATGTGAAGTACTCACGCACACATGCACAAACAACACACATGAAATCGTACACATGGGCACACAGGCTCACAATGTTCACACACATGAGTACACCGACTCACAAACACACGTACACAATTCACATATAGACTACACACAATGCTCCCATGTGCACATGTGTTCCTGCGCGCACACACTAATCTCTCTCATACATGATATTCCCACGGACACCTGCACACGCACATGCACACACACACACATGAGTTAGAACTTCCGTGGTAACGAAGACCACAGCCGGGGCAGGCGCATTGGGCTAGAAGTCAGAGGTCAGGCGTTCTTGCCCCAATGCTGCCGCGCACCCCCCTAGGAAATTCTGGATGAGCCCTTAAGCCTCAGTTTCCTCAAGTGAAAAATGGGCTAACAGTGCTTCCTAGAGTGGTTATAGGCTTGAAGGGAAATGCTCTGGAAACTACGGTGCTGCGCTTGTGCGAGAGAGTGTGAGCAGGCAGTCCTGGAAGAGCCTCCCTGGAAAGCTGGGTGGTGATGGATGAGGAACTGGAGCCGGGGGCTGAGGCTGAGGTCAGGGGAGGGCCAGGCCTGGGCATCGGCTCTCCTGGTGGGCGGGGGCTGCTGGATGAGCTGTGGCCATGGAGGGGGTGCAGGGAGAGGGCCAGGAGCCAGAGATGGCAGGGAAAGGGGGTGTGAACGGGGAGGCCTGCAGGAAATCTTGTTTGGAAGCTCAAAGTCAGCACCCGAAGCCCATTACCGCTGTCCACAGGGGGCATGGAGAGGGGAGGGGGCCCAGATCCTCTTGGCAGAACTGGGGTTGGGGGAGGGGGGAGCGGGGGTGGTCGGCAGCCTGGGTGGGTGATTTCTCGCTTGCACTAATCCCAGCGTGGAGCTGGGGACAGGCGGCAGAATGGGCAGGGGTCTGTCCTTGTGATGTGTATCGGGGTGTCTGTTGCGGGCAGGAGGAGGGCTCATGCCCGCACACAGGCTAGCCTCGGTGTGCTGGCGATTACAGAGCTGTGAGGCTGCGGTGCCCACAGATGTGTGTGTGGCTTTGCGCATCTCTGAAGCATGCCGGTGGCGTGTGGCCCAGCGGTGTGGGGGGGGCGGGGGGTGTTATCATGTGCATTCTCATGTGTTTGCGTGGGCCTGTCTGTGTGATGCTGTGTGTGTTCCGGCACAAGCGTCTGTTGCATTCCATGGGGGTGTGCTCGTGTCTTCGCCTACCTGGGTGTGGACTTGTAGCCGTATGGTGTGCGTGTAGCAATCGTGGCGATGATTGGAGAGCGTGGTACTTAACCTTGGCTGCACATTAGAATACACTGGAGTGAGCTTTAAAAACTTCTGGTGCCCCGATGCTTAGAACAACGACCCAGAATCTCTAAGGGGTGGGGCCCGGACATCGGCATTTTGAAAGACCCTTCAACTGACTCCACTGGGCAGCTGAGGTGAAAAAGCAGTGACTGGGTGGACAAGCCCCAGTAGATCAGTCCTGTCCCTTCTTCTCACAGAGATGGACACAGGGACGGACTCCAGGCCCCAGACCTTTAGGGACCAGGGCAAGTCCCTGGGTTGTCCCAGTTCTTGGCCTGAAGGAGACATACTTCACTCAGTCCAGACAAACACTGCTTTCCATTGCTGCCAAGCTGTGCCCTTCCTTGCCTCCTCTGTCTTCAGGCTGCCCCCCAAACATGCCCCCTCCTCTCACCTCTAGTGGAAGCCAAGGGGCTGCATTAGTTAGAGGATGGGCCAGGGCTGCTACCGGATGTGAGGATGTGAGGCTTGGAGATAAGCGTGCTCAGTGCACGGAGCCAGCAGGCCCTGTTGGAGCCAAGGCTGAGACAGGGGCAGGAGGGGCAGGGTAGTGAGCCTCCGCCCCGCTCAACTGCTATGATTTTGTGGTGACACGCTCCCCAAGGGCAAGTTGCTGCCCTTCTCTGAACCTCAGTTTCCCCACATGTGAAATGCAGCAATCTCCAAGGTGCCTCCCGGGTTTCATGGGTGTCTTCCGGTGTGTTTGCGTGTAAGTGTGTGCGCACATGAAATGCACTGATGAGTTTAAGAAAAGGGGAGATGCACCTGTGAAGGATTTTCATGCTGGTTCATTGGAGTTTTGATGAAAAGCTATTTGGCCAACCAGACAAGAGGCATTTTTGAGTGAGGGAGCCCTTCCTGGCTTCAGGTGTGTGTCCCCACGGAGGTGCAGTGTGGGCCACCCAGTGTGAATTCTGGGCCACGCTACATCTCGACTGGAGACTTCACAGGTTCCCTATCAGGGCCCCATGTCCTTTGATGCCACCCTCTCACTATAGATGAGCACATTCAGGCCAAAGGGGGGTGTGGCTTATCCAAGGGACACACCTCTGGCTGCCTTTCCAAAGCATAGGCCACGGCTTCTTCATGGAGGTGGAGTAATCAATTCTCTGTTCAGAAAGCACCCAATGTGCACCAGGCCCCATGGGGAAGAAGAGATGAAAACAACAGTCCCCGAGCGGGAGCAGCAATCCCCTGAGTCTGTCCTCGAGTAATCGTTTCTCCCTTGGGCCAGGTCCCTTCCAAAACACGCGGAAGAGGAGGGGGAGAGCTTGCATTTACTGAGAACCAGTGGTGTGCCAGGTGCCGTCTTAATGTGTATTTACTATTTAATCCCTACAGCAACCCTATAGGCAGCTACAAGTATTATCATTCCCATTATACAGATGAGAAAACTGAGGCTCAGAGGGTTAAAAAAATTGCCCTGGGTCACAGCTAGTCAGCAGCAGAGCATGGATGCTAATGCAGACGTTCTGCTCCCAGAGCGGCAGGGAAGCCCCACAGAACGCTGATTGGCCAGGCGCCCTTGCTGAGATCTCTGTCTGGTCCTCCATGGCATTGCGGGGCAGGCCTTCCGACTTGCCTGCTGGTATGAGTGGTCTTTGGCCCCATTCCAGCCCCAGTCTCACCTCCAGGTCCAATGGCCTGACTTTATGGGTCTCAGCCCCTGCCCCTCCCTCCCTCCTCTGCTTTCTGCGGTGGCCCCCGCTCATCTACCACGAACCCTGCCACGGAGCCCCTATGATGGTGATCGCCCCTTCTAATTGCAGCCTCACTCCCAAAGCCACGTTCGGTTATCACAGAGGGTGCAGATCTCTCAGCTCAGCCTCCTCGGTCCCAGGCCCTGCGGGCCAGCTCAGGAACGGAGGGAATTAATTACATTTCTCCCAGCCCCTTCTTTTAAAGTAGGGGAGCGCCAGCAAGTCCCGGGGGAGGGGGCGGTGAGCAGAGGATGTGGAAGGGGGGCTGGCACAGGGCTCCCTCGGCTCCCACCCCCCCAAAACCTGCAAGCCTCTCCCCAGCGGCGGAAGGGGGGGTGAGGCCAGCCCCTTATTGATTTAGTCTGGTGGAGGCTGGGACTGATTTAGAGCAGAGGGAAAGGAAGGGGCTGGGGGCGGGCAGGGGGCCATGGCCGGTGGGGTGGGGGGGAGAGGAAGGGATGGCTGTCACTCAGCCTGACGGACAGCCGGGAGATTTGCCTTCAGATAAAACCTTACAGATGTGGAGGTCGGTATTGATTTTGAGTTAGTAACGGTAACGTACCAAGAAGTAATACATTAGTGAAAGCAAGGTCACCAGGAAAAAAGTAAAACCCACCAGGGAGAGGCCTTAGCATTCTTGAGGGGGGTGGATTACCGCATCAGACCAGTACTTCCTCAAGTTCAAAAGTTTGCAGGATCCAGACCTCAGCTAGGCCCCTAACGGTGGGCAAACACTTTCTGCTTCTGAGGGCAAAAAGGGACTCCGGGGAATCCATGGCCAACCGGAGGCCCGGAGGTCCACCTGGGCCTGCAGGGCTCTGCGCAGTGGGTTGCCAAGAGCCTCTCTCTGTATTCTGCCCATTCTCTCCAGCACTGTTGTTGTGGGGAAGGAACACGCTAGAAGTCGGGGAGACCCGGGTTCATATCCCAGCCCTGCCACTCTCTGGTCGTGTTCTCTGGGGTGCAACTTTCACGCCCCCATCTGCACAGTGGGGGCAGTCATAGTCTATTTCCTTGAGGAATCACTGCTCCCACCTCCCACCCCCTACCTCCCTTTAGCTGAGTCCTGTCCTATTTGCTTGGAAGCTGCCATGCGCAGAGACGCAGAGACGGGGCTGGACGAAATGGAAGCCCTTTGATTCACAGGCCTCCAGGGGCTCTGGGATGCAGTAAGCAGATGCTGCGCCTCTGCCATTCACACCTACCCTGGATGGGGATTTGGTTTGATGTTCCGGGGCGAATCCTGTTGAACCAATCCCATTACAGCAAGAGCTCCCTGGGCCTGAGCTGATTCAGAGCTGCCTGGTAATGGCCGGGGGTCCCAG
The DNA here is from genome assembly GCF_022682495.2 of Desmodus rotundus. Lineage (NCBI taxonomy): Eukaryota > Metazoa > Chordata > Mammalia > Chiroptera > Phyllostomidae > Desmodus > Desmodus rotundus. Next base: position 10,732,864 of record NC_071389.1, read on the forward strand.
GCCTCCTGAGCCACTGGGCACCACGCAAGTCCCTCTGACAAAGGATTCCGGGAGGCCTCGTGGCACGCACACCACTGACCTTCCTGCTGTTGTCTGTGCCACCTCAGGGCCTTTGCACTCTCCGATTCCTCTGCCTGGAAAGCCGCCTGCTACATCTTCTCATAGCGCTTTTTTGGTACTGACCGCACCTCTTTTGGGGAAGTCTTGCCTGGCTGGCTCTGGGAAGTTGTGGGGGCAGGTAAAGGACAAAAGAGGGGTGTTCCCAGGGCTGAGGGGAGTGTGTTGAGAGGACCAAGGGAAGCATGGGGGGAAGGACCCCCACCAGTAGCTGCCCAGGAAACAAACTGTGGCCGGTCCCTGGAGTAAGAACCTCTAAAGGGGTCACATGCCTAAAACTCATCTGTGAGAGTCAGTCTTGGCGCTCACCAGGAGAGCAAGCGGGCCCACCAACTGACCCTGCTGGGAGATGGGGAGAAGCCCCAGCCCTGCGTAGGCCTCGGGTTTGTCATCTGAGAAATGGGCCTCACAGCTCTGTCCCATGTGTCTCTGTAGGGCTCTGGGTCGGGAGAGTCGTGTGAGTTCCTGGCTCAGAGAGATGGTGGTGGAGGGGGAAGAAGAGGGCTAGAAGGGCGGGGCTGCTAATTCCCTTGCACTCCCCTAGCGCCAGGCTGGACGCAAAGCCCTTCCGGTGCAGAGCGCATCCCATCCCCCTGCCACAGTGAGTGAGGCCCGTCATCACCTGAGTTAGGGCACACAGCCCCTCAGGATGGGGCAGTCACAGAGGGTCAGGGGCACCCGGAGGATGCACAGCTAGGAAGTGGAGGTGCTCTATGCCCCTGGCCTGAGGATGTGGACCCCGGCCATGCCCTGGTGTCTATGGCAGGGGCAAGTCAGGACTGAGAAGGCAAACGTTTACAAACGAAGATGTAGTCAGCGCGGATGCCCACCACCCGCTGTGTCCCGGGAGGTGGGTGGTGAGGCCAGGAGTCAGAGGGCACAGTCGTGTGCCCAGCACAGATAGTGGCATGATACTTCAGCTTGGCGTTGAGCAGACTGTCAGCAAGCCTGGCCCCACCGGGCACCGGGGCCTCCCTCGCACAGGGGGTGGCATCACCAGAAGGTTACCAGGGGCCTGAGCCCTGCAGGTTAGATGCACAAAAGTCTCCCTCTCCCCCCTCGCCCCTGGACTGACTAGGGCACCGTGCTCTCTCACTCCGCCGGGAATCCTGCTGCCTGCCCCTCTCTCCCCACTGTCTCTTCAGGAGAGCTGGACAGCAGGTGTCACCTCCTCCAGGTGGACCACCTGGCTGGCTGGGGGCCCTCCTCTGGGCTCACACTGGCCCCTGAGCTGCCTCTGTGACAACCCTCATCACTCCGTACCCTGATCATCTGTTGCTAGGTGGCCCCCTGCCCCAGGCCCAAACACTCCCTGAGCTGAGGGCCGTGACCATGGCTCTTTGTCCTCTGAAGTCCCAGGGCCCCGCCTCAGGTCTGGTGTCTAGGCACCGTCAATGCATGTTTGCTGAGTGAATGAGTGAGCACACCAGTGAACCAACACCAGGTTCTCTAGCAGTTTCCAGAGACGAGCCTCACCCTGCCGGTCCGAGTTGCCAGCTCTGACAGTGAGTTTCCGTTTGCTGAACCAGGCCACTCAAGGAGGTGGGTGATGGTCGCAGACATCTGGCAGCTGCCAGAATCAGAGAAAGGCTCCGGGGAGGCTACTAGACAGACTGGCCATGTACATGGGTGTTGTACATTCCCAGGAGGGCACCAGGTCTTGGCCAAGGCCAGAAGCATAGCAGGCCTAGCACAGGGTGCGGAGAGTGAAGCTGGACAGACCCAAGTCCTGCTCTAACCTTTGTGCTGGAAAATGGGGCATCCCGGTCTGGTGGGGGAGGCACAGTCCCTGTCCTAGGGAAGCTCCCTGTCTGATAAGAGAGACATAATTAGCTAGATTGCTCATTCATGCCTTCATGCACTTAGGCATTCATTCATTCATCCAGTCGGGCCTGGGGCTGGAGAGGTGAACAGGCCCCGCCTCCCCCCAGAGCTCACAGCGGAGGAAGCCTCCATGGGTCAGGACCTAACCAGGAGAAACCACTGACTCTCTTACCCACAAGGGCAAGCAGACAGGTCACCCGAAGATCGCGATACTGCAGGGGCCTCCAGAGACAGACTCCAGCAATGGCCTGTCCAAAGCCAGCCAGGTGTCGTCCATGCAGTGCTTGCATCTTTGGGGTCCTTCACATGCCCACCCCTGCCGCTCAGCCTACGCGGATGATCTCTCCCCACAGGTGATGAGCATTCTGAGCAACCCCAGCGCCGTGCCGCCCCAGCCGCAGGCCGACTTCTCCATCTCCCCGCTGCATGGTGGCCTGGACTCGGCCCCCTCCATCTCGGCCAGCTGCAGCCAGCGGGCGGACTCCATCAAGCCGGGGGACAGCCTGCCCACCTCCCAGTCCTACTGCCCACCCACCTACAGCACCACCGGCTACAGCGTGGACCCCGTGGCTGGCTACCAGTACGGCCAGTACGGCCAGAGTGAGTGTCCGGCGCCCGGCCTCCCCCTCCCCACCCCGCCCCCTGCTTATTCATAGAGAGCTATAAGGGGGTGTTGGGCTGGGGGCTTCCCATCTCACAGATGAGGATGTGGAGGTGCAGAAAGGAGGAACGGCCATTCTGGGATGATACTGAGCTGGACCCCTGCAGTCGCCGCCACAGAGGAAAGCTGTCCCTTAGGCACACGGGGCTGGGCAACTGTGGGTTTACAGTTGTTCGCATGGGAAGACACACAGGTTACGATTCTTATAGTAGCTTCATTAACTCAAAAGAATGTCACTCACAACGATAAACCTACTTTCGCTCACCCCTGCATAATAGGAGCCGCAAATGGCATTTAAAACTTCCAAGGAGCCCTATTGGATTTTATTTATTCCTCACCCAAGGATATGTTTATTGATAGAGAGGGAGAGAGAGAACCATGGATGCAAGAGAGAAACATCAATGGATCACCTTCCTGTGTGTACCCGGACTGGGGATCGAACCCGCAATCTAGATATGTGCCCTGATCAGGAGTCGAACCCACAACCCTTTGGTGTACAGCACGACACTCTTAACTAACTGAGCCGCCCAGCCAGGGCTAAGAAGCCGTATTTTAAAACGTGAGAAGAAACAACAAAATTATTTTTACTAACATACTTTATTCAACACATTCTAAAAGGCAATCATTTTGACATACAATCCATATAAAATTATTAATGAGATATGTTACATTCATTTCTTCATTCTGCCTCTTTGAAATGCATCCTGTTTTCGTTCAGACACAAAGTGTTCATTGGAAATGCTCGATCTGTGTTAACCCTTCATAAAATCCACAGCTGAGGAAGCTGTGGGTTTACATACCCAAGTTGTTCCAAAGATACTGAAAAGTTTCCCGCCCACTAAATTAAACTGAATTTGAGTTTTTTAATTTAAATTAGGTAAAATGATATCAAAATGTAAAATTTGGCTCCTCAGTCTCACTGGTCACCTGTCAGGTGCTCCAGAGCCACCGTGGCTGGCAGCCGCTGTGCGGGACAGTGTGGCATTAGGGACCCTGCCCCTTTCTGTCCCCCGGCCATGGGGCACTTCTGTATTTGGAGCTCTGTCCTCTACCCTTGTCTCAACCTTGGTTTCCCAAAATCTTGAGCAGGGCTTATGTGCCCAGCCCAGTCGCTGTCCCCTTGGCACTTCGCCTGGAGGTGGGGGTGCAAACCCTCAGACCAAAAGCTCAGAAGGCAGCCCAGCCCCAGCTCCCAGCTGCTGGCTGGGGCAGCAGCAGGGCAGGCCAAGGGGGCACAGGTCACCAAGGTCACTGGCTGCTCCTCCTGCCCCACCTCCTGGCAAAGGCCTCACCTGCTGGTGTCAAACTAATCAGAAGGGTGTGCGGCGAGAGGGTGAGACCTCCCAGCCCAAGGCCATCCTCACACGCACCCCGCCCAGCACTCGCCACAGCCCCGGCCTGGCCTTGCCGACCTCTGCTTCCTGTTCCCCACACCAGCCCACTCCTCCTCATATGACCTTGGCCTCCACGGCTAAATGAGGGCCAGCTGTGCTGGCCTCCACGTCCCAGCTGTGTCCAGGGCTCCCTCCTGTACATGCACGTTTGAATATGATATATGTGCACACCTGTATATGTGTGAGTGTGAATATGTGAAATTGTGTTAGAATTTGTGTGTGTCTGTGTGTGTATTTGTGAGTATTCCATCACACAAGGGTTAGTGCACACATTCTTGTGCGTAGGTGAGTATGTGTATGTGGGGTGAACGTGAGCGGCACATGCGGTATATGTGCACATGACTAGTCACATACATGCGAGTTTAAATTAGCATACTGTGTGTATATGATATGCATGTGGGCTTTTATGTGAACATGCATGCACACATTTGGTTGTGTAAGTGTGTGTGACTATAACAATACATGTGTGTTTACATGTACATTCAGGTGTGTGCACGTGGCCGTGTCTGTGTGTTCACCTGTGTGATTGATATGTGGTGTGTGTGTTATTGTGTGGACGTGCATAATAAAGGTGTGGGGTGTGAGTGTGCAAGCATGTGTAACGGTGTGTACGTGTATGTGCACATGCTTGAGTGTCTGTATTAGGAGGGTGTGTGGACGCATGCATGACATGTGCCGTGTGTACATATGGGTGTGTGCGCGCATGAGTGTCTGCATAGGTGTGGCTGTGTGCTCCTATGTATGGCTGTGCATCCAGGCTTGGACACGCAGTGTTGTCTGTGTGTACAACTGTGTGTGGATGTGTGCGCATGGGGAGCAAGTGTGGAGGTACAATAACATGGGTACATGCACGTTTGAGAGTAGGGTGCATCCGTGCACATGGGCGTGTTTACAGGGAGCCGAGGGCGACCGCTGCCTCAGCCACACGCCCGGGCTCAGAGCCGGACACATGTGCTCTTGATAAAGAGTTTAGAGCCCCGGCCTGGGGCAGGCGTTAGTCACACCCGGAGCCCCGTGCCCGACTCCAGGGGCGCCTGCCCAGCTCGGAAATAAAATTAACCCCGAGTCAGCACAGGGGTGGTGAGGGAGGGGGATCAAAGGGGAAAGGGCCCAGGAGTCGAGAAGGAGTGTTTGCTCCCTGGTGCTCCTAGAAGCTGGCAAGAGCATTTCCTCCTCCCCACCACCCCACTCCCACTCCCCTCTAGCTCCACCCCTACTCCCCTGGCTCCTCCTCCTGACTCAGAGCACTTTCTCCAGCCCACCCCAGAGGGAGTGAGCACAAGACCCCACCCCACAGAGGCTCCAGGGTTGGGCTAAGAGGGGCCTGAGGAAGTCTGCCCCTCTTGTACCCTGAGAGTGGGCAAGGTACCCTGCTTCTCTGAGCCTCAGTTTTGCCATCTGTGAAATGGGGACCCAGGGATTAGACTGTCTTCTCAAAATTTTTCATTGTAGCATCTCCCTCACCTTTGACATCCTGGGACCACAGAGGGATGCACTGTGTTCCCACTGACCTCCCGACTGAATGCCCCTGTGACTGGGCTCCCACAGCCCACAGGCAAAAGTCCTGAACTGCCTGTGTGCGTCCAGTCCCACCTGCCACCTGCTTGCATCTGTCCTGTGCAGTCCTGTCCCCACAGTGTGAGTTCTAGCCAAGTAGGCACTGAGTGAAACGCACGCTCCTCATTTCATTGATTCTCAAAACCCCACCCAAGGCAGGTGTTATTTGTCCTCAGGTTACAGACACACAAGCTAAGGCTCAGAGAGGCTAGGAACTTCCCCAAGGTCACACAGCAGGTGAATAGGGGGCTCCAGGTCTTCCAACTTCAAACCCAGGTCTCTTTGGCCAAACCGCAAACTTGTGTAAGACACCTACCTAGTAAAGGTACACACCCAGACCCATTGTGTGCAGACCAGCACTCACAGCTTCACACCCACCTACACTGCACGGAGCACACCCCAGAGATTAACTCCTATGTGAGTGTCCGTGAATGCGTGTACATGCATGGCTTTGAGGTATAAAGATACAAAAACGTGTGTGTGAAGGAAGGAGAAATGGCCGTTTATTGAGCATCTACGGTGGGCCTGGCACCCCATCCTCACGGCCATCCTGCATAGTCATTCCCAGTGGACTGATGAGGAAATGGGACCCCAGAGAGGTTGTTCACCCGAGGTCACACCGTTATGTGCACCTGAGCATCCACGGCCCCACCTATGGCCCCGCCCCGGAGGGCCTGGCCTTCAGGTGTGCATGGCATGCACACACAGGCCAGACCCTTAAAGGGCAGAGCGCACGCCCTCTCCCCGGGCTCGGGGATACCGCCACACCCTCCTCTCCTGCCCCCAGCTACTGTCCATCCGTCTGTCTTGCTCTCCTGTCCCCGGAGGGGGTCGGGGTAGGGGGACAGGGACAGGGCACACGGCAGATTAATATGGCCCTGGTGTTCCCAGAGGCCAGGGCCGCACTAATGACGGGGCTGATAGAACGCAGAAGTGTGAAAAGAATTTTAATAGATCTGACAACTCTAATAAGAACTGGTGTCTGGAAGGGTCCTCCTCTGGGGCCGTGAGCTGACAGGATGCTGACGGCTGAGATTTGTTTACTGGTTGGCATCACGGCCGCATCTCCTGCCAACTCCCGATTAATCTAATTTGAGACGTTTGGAGCCCAAGCGTGGGTGCGAGGCAGAGAAGGGGAGACACGGAGAGACAGAGGGACGGGGAGGGCCGCTGACAGAGGCCGTAATGAGAAATGCCACAGCCCTGCCCTCCCCGACCCCCGGCTGGGCCCCAGGGAGAGGCAGGCTCTGCGGCGTTATGGGTGCCCTTGGAGTTGGCTGGGTCGACAGTAAAGTTTGGCTTCTTGCTCACTTTGGCAGGGCCTGGGGAAGCTCCTACTGTGTGCTGGGTCTTGGCTGGTAACTGGGAGAAGCTAAAGAGGAAGGGACAGAGTGATCAGTGGTACAAAAAGGACAAACTCAGGCTCTGCCATCTCACATACGGTGCGTGACTCTGGGCCAGCACATCTTTTCTGTGCCTTGGTGACCACCTCTGTAAAATGCGGACAGCCGTACCTAAAGCCTGGGGCTCTTGAAAGAACTCAGTGAGATCATGTCCGCCTGGCCCATAGTACGGGCCCGTGCGCGAGAGGTGCCTTTGGTGATTCGGGAAGCATCACCACACTCGACCATGTGTCCTTGGAGCAGTCACTTACATTTCCGGAGTGGAAAGTGAGGCAGGATCTGGGCTGTGCCCCGTACACTCTTAGTGCTGGGGTTATACTGTGGGAGGCTGCTGGGTGACGTCGTGGGGGTGGTCAGGAGCTGACGTGAGACCGCCTGGGTTTGAATCCTGGCTCCGCAATTTAGGAGCCACGGAATTCTTCAAATTATGCCGTCTGTCAGGGAAGGGTCCCTGTTTCCTCATCTGTTACGTGGGGGTGACGACACTACCAGCCTCAGAGAGCTGTTGTGAGAGGACACAGGAAACTGTGAGGACAGGAGCAAGCTCTCCATAAATGTTAGCTCCTCCTCCTCCTGTTCCCACTGTGACTCTGAAAATTAGACTCCTCCCCACTGGGCGGGCCCTAGAGCCCAGATAAGGTGTCTGCAAGCTGCAGAGACAGTGTGGCCAGAGGAACAGGGTGCCCAGAGACGGGAGATTCCCCCACACCCACCCAGAGTAAGGGGCAGACCCAGGCACGGCAGGCCTGACCCCTACCACCTCTGCCAGACCAGCTGGGAGTTAAAGGCGGAGTGACCTCAGGCACAACCCAGCTGCTCAGCCCAGGACATTTGCACATTCTTTAGGAATCCAGGGGACCATGCCCTGAGCCAGCCCTCTGTGCTCAGCCCCTTAAAGCACATCATCTTACTTGATCCTCGTAACAGCCCTTGAGGAGGGCAGAACTTGTTCTTTCCATTGATAGGCAAGGAAACGGGTCTGGAACGGCAAAGAGATTCACCTAATGCCACATGCACAGGAGGTAGTTGGGACTCCATATTGCCCTGTTCACTTTCCTTCTTGCCCCATCGAAGGTCATGTCTGATTATTAAATTAGCAGTCCATGTCTGCCAAGCTCACTATGTGCCAGGCACAGTGCTAACCAACCACTTTATATGCACTTTTCCATTTTATTCTCACCACAACTCTTCAGCCTAGGTGCTATTATTATCCCCATTTTACAGACAAGGAAACTGAAGCTTGGGTAGGTGACGTGGGATACTCAAAATCACACAAAGTTGTCAGGCACAGGATCTGAACCTAGGTCACTTGAACCCCGAGACAATATGGCTTCCTGTAGCTCAGTTCTTGGGCCTTGCCCTCTGGCCTTCCCCATCACCTCCTGGCTCCACCCACCTACCCTAGGCAGGAGCCCTCAGCTTCGGGAAGGCATGTGGAGTGTCACAGGGTCCCTCAGTGGGCAGGTGACAAAGCGAGTGTTGGGCTCAGCCTCGTGATCCCTGGTGCAACTCTCTGTCCATCTTCCTCTCGCCCCTGGATTTGAGAGATCCCAGGGGGTGGAGTGGCCACAGCCGCAATTCTGGCTTGGGAAGCAGCATCTGCGTGCCTCAGGAGGCCTTGGCCACGTGCCTGTCCGATCACTTGGTCAGGGCTGACTTCTGCCGTAGCCTCAGGCAGGTGCAATTGCCACAGCCCGGACAGAACGTGCACATGCAGGCCCAGTGGTCATTCCTGGGCGCACGCACTCTGACACTTGTGTGTGGCTTAGATGGAACTCACCTGTACACAGTTACCTGTACATGCACGAGCATTGCCACATTTCTTCTGCTCACGCAGGTGCACACAACTCACCCACATCCGTGCTCGTGTGGGAACACTCATGTTCATGCCCATTGCTACCTCACCAAGTTTCTTATTTCCACTGTTCTCCCTCACACACACACACACACCATCCCTTTCCCCTGGGTGACCAGAATTGACAAGGCTGATGGTCTCAGCTTTCTGCACATCAGGGCCCTGGCTCCTGCCCTGTGTGGACCCCTCAGCTCAACTACCAAAGCAGCTTTGAGTTTTGATAAGGGATCTTGCTTTGCTTCCTCCGTGAGCTGGGTTCAGGGTCCAAAGAAGGCAGAAGGACCTTGCCCTAGTTACTACCTGGGCCCCATGGGATATATGCACAGAGAGAGGGGCCAGTTCTTCACTCAACAACATGGGTGTCCTTTGGACCTCCTTACAGAATAAGAATTATTATTATATTATTATTATTATTATTAGAGTGTTAAGTAAATATTTGCTGAATGATTAGAGAGAGGTAAGAAGAAAGAGCTTTATGAAGAGATGGATGGATGGATGGATGGATGGACAAACCAAACCGATGGATAAATGAATGGATGAGGGATCTATAGATAAATGGATGGATATGTACATGGGTGGATGGTTTGATGGCTAGAAATAGGACAGATAGAAGAATAGGAAAAATAACTTTAATTTCTAGGAGTTTTCTTTATTTTTTTTTCCTTTCCAGCTGCTGTTGATTACCTGGCCAAAAACGTGAGCCTCTCCACGCAGCGTCGCATGAAGCTCGGGGAGCACTCCGCGGTGCTGGGACTCCTGCCGGTGGAAACTGGCCAGGCCTACTAGGGCCCCTGGGGCGACTTGCCCCAACCCAAGTCCCAGCTCAGCCCTCACTGATCCCTGAACCTCCCAGCCTCAGTCCCCTCCTGGCCCTGGGGGTCCCAGGAGGCCAGGAAAGGAGCCCATTCCTTTCTCATAGCCAGCCCTCTGGAGGTGTGCAGCCAGTCCCTCATTCATCTGTGGCTGGAGACCTGGAGTGACCCCCACCTTGGAGTCTGCCCCTGTACTTTCTCCCTAGGAGGGTCTCTGGCCAGCCCACAGGCCTTGCCCAGTCAAACGCTATCGCGGCCTCTGTGCTGTCTGAGGCACAGGGATGGAAGCTCACCCCAAATAGAGCACCATGAGCACCCAAAGGAGGATGGTATTTGGGATGAGGTCCTGGAGCCCTTGGACTCCAGTGGGTACCTTGGCCAGAGGTGGGGGAGGAGCTCACAGGCCACTCCCAGCTGGAAGTGCTGGGAGCCAGTCCCTCCAGGTGGGTGTCTGGCCCAGGGCCAGAACCTCAGCCCACTCCTCCTCTGGACCCTGGGACTCCAGCAGAGAGGGAACCGAGCCCTGGGGTTTCCCAGGGAAATCACCCAGGAATTCTGAGGACTTCAGGACCCTCCCCACACACCCCTATTGGGTGGAGGGGGAAATCCAGCGGGGGCAGGGGGACTGAGAAAACCAGGAAGAGATGTAACCAGGGGGTGGGGCCATGTGGGGGTAGGGCTTGTCACCAGTAGGGTGGCCCGAGGTACAAGGACCCAATAAGGCATCCAGAAGCAGCTGGCTTTCATACTGAAGCCCAAGTTTCAATTTCGCCCACCCCGTGTGCGGTGTGGGGAGCCCACAAAACCCTCAGTTTTCACATTCACTGGATCAGATGAGAGGGGGAAGGGATCAACTCTTGAGAACCCATGAATGAAGAGGCACAGGGCTGCTCAGAAGGGGGTTTGTAACTGGCGTCCCTCTGCTCATGGGCAGCGACCCTTTGTTGCCAGAGGCTTCAGCTCTGTGTAGCTTTGATTTCTCACAAAGCCTCAGCAGAGACCTCAGCCCACCACTGCAAGCTCAGTCTTCTAGGAAGGAGCCTCCATCTGCCAAGGAGTCCCTTCAAGTTGCTGGGGGTGTGGAGAACTTCCCTTGGAGCTCGGAGCTCTGGAGAAGGGTTCTTGGGCCAGCAGGGACTGCTTGCTCCACAGATGAGACCACTGATTCCCCTTGGCATTTGGGGGAAGGGGACATGTCCCTGTCCCACCCAGAGTGGCATCTTTCAGTGTTGATTCACTCCTGGCCAAGAGGCCTCTGTCTCCTGGTGCAGCACAGCTGTGCAGGGACAGGTGGTCAGCCTTCAAACTGCCCCCCTGGGTGGAGGGGAATGCCAACAGGTCTGGAGAAGAGGGACCCACCCTCCTCGGCCACTCCAGTGGCCTCCTCAGGCTCCTTTTCTGTAGAGTTGAGACCTCTGGGGAATGATTCAAGCCCATGACTACGCCTCCCTTGGAACTTTTCACCACCCTCCCGTTTATCAAAACTAGATTCATCTTCACCATTGCCATCATTATAGTCTACACTTGGATCACCTTTCTCAAGTGCTGCTGGGTAAAAGGCACTGTGACGGGAGACACAGCACTGAATCCACAAAGACTGGACCAAATTGCTTGTCCCCATTTGGGCATGTGAAGCCACCTCTTTGCTCAAGCCACACCTTTTGCCCTCCGCCCACAAGACATTCCCAGAGGGTTGGGCTGCGGCTTTGAGAGTTGAGCTGAGTTCCTCCCTACTGGGAGCCGGGACACTTTCCTGCATGGATGTCACCTCTGTGAATAATGCTCACTCGTTTCTCATCTTCAGACTCAGTCGTATCAAACCCATCCTGGACCATGCCAGGGGGGCCCGTATCTCTGGCTTAGAAGAACCTATTAATAGTTGGGGACAAACAGACTGGTAGCAGTGGACACCCAAGACGTGTGTGGCCCATCAAATTCAGCCCAGGTTTCAACTCGAACATCCATCTTAGGAGACGTTTGGCTCTTTAAGCTCTGGACAAAAGGAAGACTGTGCTGTCCCTTGGTGACCCAGTCCATGCTTCCGTAGCTCTCACAGCCGAGAAACGGCTTTTCCTTAAGATCAGTTGCAATCTTCATGCACATTCCTCGAATGGCCGATCTTCCTCCTGGAGGCCCGGCTCAGGAATCGCCTGAGTCTCTCTCTACCCTGTTACCCACGCAAAGGGATGTCAGGTGACATAAAAACTGCTCGGTTCTACCCCCAGGAGGTGACATTCCAGTGAAAGGACCAATCCAAATCTCTGCCCCCTGTGATGAAATGGGAATAAACCAAATGATTTCTCATTATGCCCAACCTCTCTGGAGTTCTCCCAAGCCACCATCTTGCTAAAACATAGGACTTATCCCCCCAGGGGCCCCCACTCCCCTCAGAAAGAGACCCTGACCCAGACAGGTTTTCTCCTAAAACCCCAGGCATTGCTTTGTTTAGCCAACTCAGCCTATAAAAGTCGGTCTTGTGTTGGCAGCTCACACACAACTCACCAGAGAGATGGTGTTGGGTGAGAGGTACGAGGCCCTGAACTCTCGAGGGTCGACCGCAGCCTGAGAAAGGAGGCCTGAATCCCAGCGGCTGGGCCAGCCCAGCGACGACCCCCATCCACCCCTGTAAATAGAGTCTGTAGCAAAATAAGAGATGTTCCCTCCAACTGATCACAAGTAGCTGTTGGTTCTCCCTACGGGCAGGCCTTCCTCTGAGCTCACTGTACATTAGTTGGAAACGTGGTGATGTGCTGTTCGTTTATAGGAAGTTGACTTTTATATATATAAATATATATGCTAAACAAGGAAAGAAAGCCCCCCACGTGCGTGTCGTGCTAGTGCCAGGGACCATCTGTAGGGATGTATCTGCATACCGTGTGCTTCAGATTATACATTCCAGGTTCTGCTGGGTTCTTTCATTTGTATTGCTTTTGTCTTTTTCCATTTGGTATTTCTCTCTTGCTATGAAAAGAAAAAAAAAGTGATGTGTAAGAACCAAGCTATGCTTTTATACTCTTTCTTTTTTACTTGATTTACCTTTGCCATTCTTTTGCTAGAGGAACATGAAGGAGAAGAGAGACAGGGGAATGAGAGAGAAGGGAAGAATGAAGAGAGGTTGGCCCAGAAGAGAGATGAGAAGGTCAGATGTCCAGTCTGACCATGGCTTGAGAATAGGTCAGGTCCCAGACCCTGACCACTCCACCAAAATCCAATCTTGTCCATGGAGCTTTGGATTCTGGAATGTTGTGAAACTCCATAGTTGCCCCCAAAAAGACATACTCTGGAGCCTCTCTCAGAATGATGTTCTCCTCAAGCTCCCAAATGTGCCCTTCCCTATTGGACACTTTTTGAGGTCTACAGGTCTTCTCTCCTCCCCTCCTGTAGAGGCACCAAGCCAAGACCAAATGGGGGTTCTCCAGCCGCCATCTTGAAATGCTCAGAGACAGCGTGCATTGAATGCTTTCTCCGCCGCCTCAGCCACGGCCAATCCCCTGCCCGGGAAATATCTACATAGCACTCTAGATCATTCCTTCTTCCTAGTACCTGCAACTTGGTTGCTTCTGTGTATGACTCAACCGCTGTTTTCCTCCACGTGGAAGTGTATGTGTGCATGAGCGTGTGAGTGGGGTGTGCGTGTGGGCTCGAGGGCGTGTGTTTAAATATAATCGCACCATAATTTATTCAGCTATATGGAGTAGTAGACTAGAAAGAGAAATCGGCATTTGCTTTAACTACCTGCTTGTAAGCGCTTCCTCTGTAACTCAGGCGTAACTGTTATACATTAAAAGAAATTAAAAGCATTTCCAAGGTTCTGTGTACTCACTCAGTCACCATTGTGTGTCTGCCCTAAAAGGGTCTGCGGGGTGGGGGAGAAGTAAGTCGACCTAATTTAGAGGGCCCCGCTAGGCAGTGCATTTCTCTCACGCCCCACCGGGTCCCCCTGTGCCAAGCAGCTGCTAGACACACAGTGGCTACCTAATCAATATTTGATCAATGGATGCTGCTGCTGAAGCATCTCTCTGGTAACACCTCAGTTCTCTCCACCAGGACAAACTATTCCTGCTGCTACGCTTTGTACCTTCTGTGGCTGTCTCCTGGGACACACATTTGGCGGGTGGGAGGGAGCTCAGAAGCTTATATATTGCCTTAGAAGCAGAGCCTGCTGTAAGGACCCTTGGGCAGGCGAATTACTGGGGGAGAGCCCTCAAGAGAAACCAGGAACGGAATGAAGGAAGCAAGAGAAGGCAGGGGAAGGGACTAAGCAGGGAGGGAGTTTTAACTGGGGCCTTGCTTCATTCTAATACTGCAGGGAGCTCCGGGTGTGAATTCAGCACAGAGTCTCACCTTGAGTTCCAGGAACTGGCCTTCTGTCCTACAGTATTGGCTGTTGGCGGTCCTGGGGATGTGGGAGGATGGGTAAAGGGCGTATGTGCCTAAGCATCTCTGGTTACAGTGGCTCTGAAGGGCCGGGGCCCGCTCTCCAGCGAAAGGTGCAGCAATGAGCCCTTGGCAGCAGCATTCACACCGGTCAGAGGACAGGGGTACTGGCCCAGTGAAGGACACGTGGGCCAGGACCAGCAGCGGCTACTCCATCTGGGCTCCCCTGGCTCTAAACCAGGGTCCCCACGTCATTCCAGGGTACTGGTTTACCTGGATGATCTGAACAGGAAGGGGCCGTGATGGAGGAGTTGTTGGGAGAACCTGTGCGTGATGGATCAGTAAGGTGTTCCTACAGACCCAGTCCATCCAACCCAGCCAGGTTCTCAAGGGCAGAGACAAGGGAGGTTGAGTCTGAACCCCGGGGTCTGAGACCAGTCGGCCGACTGCCCCAGCATCCTCCTTTCGCCAGATAGAGTCCCTGCAGCACGATGAGCTCTGTTCCAGCCCCATGTGAAATCCATCCAGGTAGCTCATTCCAGAACCAGGGCTCCCAACCACACTCCACCCTCCACCCCTCCCCCAACCCCCAACCAGGCAATTGTCATTCAGGAAGTGAGGAAGATACCGGGAGAGTCAGGAGGAGAGTCACAAACTAGTCAAGTTCTACTCTCAGCTCAGCACGTGACTTGCTGTGGGTTGGGAGACAGTTTTCTCCCTGTCTCAGGCCCTAATTCCGTGTATTTTTAAAAAGCAGGCTAGATGATCTCTAAGGATCTTCCAAGTTACCACGACAAGAAGCTGAGCCAAGGGCTGGTCTTGGAGCAGCCCTGAGAGCACCACCCGGCCAACTCAGAGCTGTCCAACACCAGAGCTGGGAAGGCCACTCCGCGTGAGGCCAAGGAGCTCCCAGTCCCAGCGTGCCCTACAGGGGCCTGCCTGGAGCTCTGTGACCCCCCACTTAGGGACATTTTCTAGGAGTCCCTCTCAAAAACCTTTGCTTACATCCATGGACAGCTGAGAAACATAGCCTTCTTCCCAGGCATGCTACCTGCCCGGAATAAGACCAGGTGTCTCTGTCTAAAGCAATGGAGAGGAATGGGTCCTGGATAGGCCAGTGTGCCAGTCAGCTGTTGTCACAACCTGCCACATAACATGGCAGGCTGTTCCTCGCCCCATGGCTCACACGCACCTCGGGGCGGGCGAGTTTCACAGCCTCTCCCTGCACAGGACTGCCTAGTGAAGGGAAGAGGCTCCTGGGAGAGGAGATAAGTGCAGCCACTGAGGTGAGGAGGGACACGCAGGGCAGAGGGACAGGGGCTTCTGACTATAATCCCAACTGTTGTGGGGTCGAGTCTACAGTATCCGGTCCTTTCAAGAGTACAGCTTCCAGAACCACGCTCTCCACTGCCCACACTGCCACGGACTTACTCTGAACAGAGAATCGTTTTCCTTCCCCTGAGGACGTCAACAGCTCATGCAGGGAGCAGGGACGCGGTGCCTCGAGGCACCAGAGAGAGCATGTTCAGCCCCAGTCGCCTCCGCTCTCTCCCTGGAAGGAACCAAACATGCTCCCTTGGGCAAAGCCCCGCTTACGACCCCCGGGAAAACACTGACTAGAAAACAGACAATTTTCTCGCATGCTCTGGCTCCCAGGAGCTTCTTTTCCTGGCCCCATGGCCAGAAAGACAAGGTGTGGCTCTGTCTCACCTGCAGGGAAATGGGCTCCATGCAACCACTGGTCCTTGAAGTTCTCCATAACCTCGGACCACCACCCCCAGGCTTCTGTGCCTCCTCGGGCCCCTGGCTCTGTGGGCAGACCTAGTGCTTGGCGGCAACACCAAATGGAGCCGCTAAGAATAATTTCCTCTTCACAATACATTTTATATGTGCTAGATACTGCGCCGAGCAACCCGCGTATCCCTTTCCTGTTCATTCTCAAGACAGCCCATGTTAGGATGAGAAGTTGGGGTCCTGCTCCAGGTCTCCCCCTTAGAGACACTCCCCTAGGGATGTCTCCCTGTTGGCAACATCAAGCCCAGGCCCAGGTGACCCCGAGCCTGCCCTTAACCCCTGGGCCTACTGCTTCAAATCCATGGGCTTCCGATAGAGCTGCAGGCAGACAGGCGGCAGGGTAGATCCCAGCTGTTTAAAACTGTTAAAAAAGAAGACTTTTCTTTCTCTGTAAGTCAGAGGACCAGGATCCAGGAGGAATTAGGAGCTGAATCTGGGGGAGGCTGAAAAGGGAATGACCGCAGGTCGAGCTGAACAAGGACGTGTGTCTCATCTGTTTAAACAGTTTGAAACAGTTCGTCTCAAAGAAACATTTGCCCGAGAGGCTGGTCCCATTCAAGGTGGTTCGGCAACAACCGAGTTGGGGAGAAACATGTAGAAAACTTTAGAGAATGTGGGAGGGGCTCCAACAGAGAGAAGCTGGGGCGGGAGCACCCATTCTAGTAGTTCCCACTCCTGGGTGCCACCTGGGGCCCTGTAAAGGGCCAATGCGGGGGGCCAGACCCCACCCCAGACAGTTGTATTAGCCTCGTGGTGGGGGGTGGGGTGACTAAGTGTCCCCAGAGGTGCTAAGCTGCAGTCAGAACTGGGACCCCTGACTGTGTGGGAGGAGGCTCCCAGACGCACCCAACAGCACATCTGCCTCACCAGCTGCTGAAGGCGGGAGCGGAATGTGAGGTGCGGGAAGCCGAAGGAACTTTGTCGAAATAGATGAGTACCGATGTGTTTGCTTGAAGTAAAGGGTGGGAAGAGGGACAGCAAAATGAGAAGACCCTCAAAGGGGACAAGACAATTAGGCCACAGTATGTCAGTAATTTTATAACCTACGGTGCCTCCCATAACTCTGTAATCTCTAATCCTACGTGAATTCATTGCCTTATTTTATCGTTTTCTTTGCTCAGTTAGCACCCTCCGTGTTGAATGTACTTCCTTAGATTCTTGGTGCACGCGATGTATTTGCATACATCTCTTCGTGCTGAGGATTTTCTTCCGTTTTCCTCTCACTTTTGGTAACACTGAACTTCCTCCATGCGGCCATATTGGAGCATTGGCTCTGCGAGCTGCGTATCATTCCATGAAATTTCACCTCGCCAGTCCCCAAGGGACACATGCCGGGGTGGCCTCCAGCTCCCCTCTCCCACAAACAGTGCTGCATGAACTTCTCTGTAGCCCCTTGCAGACCTGGCATTAGACAGCCAGCAATGGGACCATGAGGTCATCAACCCCTGCTCAGTCACCCCATGCTGTCAAGGGGTGAGCTCATTGTCATTTTCTTCATTTGTGGTTTTGTACCCAGAACAGATTGGCCCATGAACCTCCAGGGTACACAGGGGGCAGTTCTCACAGTGCCACATTGGGGTATAGTTCTTTTATGACTGAAGAAGGCAAAGGCAGTGTGAAGTTCGGGGGACAGTCCCCAAACCACCCTCAGTTCTGGGACACTCACTTCTTTCAGGGTTTGGGGATTCCCAAGACCATCTTCAGGTTCGATAATTTGCTGGAAAGGGTACAGGTCTCACTGAAAGCTGTTATGGTTTATGAGAACTCAAGGAGCCCGATGAGAATCAGCCCGGGGAAGAGACGCCTGGCTGGGATCCAGGAGAGCTCCAAATGCTCAGCTCTCACCCTGTGGAGTCAAAGAGAGCGTTAACCCCTCGAAGCAATGGCAATGGTGTGTGACGATGCTCACAGAGCGTCGCCATTTTCTCTCACGGAATTGGCCACGTGGCTCCACCTACTGCAAGGCAGTCTGGGAAGTGTGAGGCAGCACATGGAATGTTTGTTGGGCGGAGGCCCCTTCCCCAAACAGCAGCCCTCTGGGCCTGAGGCAGTCCCACCCTTCCCAGTGGACAGATGTTGAATGGGGCACAGTTCACGTGTAAGTCCATCCACGCCCCGAGTCCTGCCAGGATCCCCAGAGGGCTCCCAACACTCCTGCCAACTCCTGAGAGTCTGGGAACATCAAAGTAATCCACCCAGCTCAGAGAGATGATGAGGTAAGAGGGCACCCCTCGACAGAGCAGAGGGAGCAATGGGGAGCCGCACAGGTACGAAGGTCCTTTCACCGGCTTTGCAAGGATCTTGCTGGCAGCTCAGCCACCAGGAATTCCAGGTGAGGCTGCGCCACCGCTGGGGCCAAGGGGGATGGACTTGAAGGACTCAGAGTCCCTCATGGGGATTAGGAGCTTCGTAGTCCCCTGGCTGTGCGGATAACTCGGGGTCAGAGGTCCTCCGGCGCCCTCACAGGGCCTGCAGCTTCCCTGGTGAGCAGGCCTGGAGCACTGGGGATGCACTAGAACGAGCTCTGTGACAGTGTTGGGTCTTCTGTGCCATTACTGACGACACTCACGGTGGGGAAAAAGCAGCTCCTGTGACCCCTGCGGAGCCCTGCTCTCGGCCAGGTCCTTGCTCCGTGCAGGAACGGCCACGTGTTCTATTACCTCATTTAATCCTCGGGCGACCCTGCAGGCCACATGGTATCCCCTCACTTCACGGATGAGGCCGCTGACGTCTAGAGAGAAGAAAGCTATCGAACGTTACGCCAGAGGTGGCAGAGCCGGGATTTGAAAGCAGACGAGAAACCCCTGTCCACACTTCAAACCACACGGCAGAATGGAAATTTTCACAGGAGCAAAGACATAGCCCTCACCTGGCTTCAGTAATTATCAACTTGCCACCGTGCTTGTTTCATCTGCACCCTCACCCACCTCCCCTCCACATCCTGGGCTACGTTTGGAGCAAATCTCAGACCCCACATCATTTCATCCTTAGATATTTCAGCGTGTGTCTCTGAAAGATAAGGCAGAGCCCACACCCTTCACCATGGGGCCTGGCACGGAGTGCACATCGGGATGATCTCTAAGCACCTGTCAAGCTGAAAGTATACTTACAAGTCTCCAAAGGGCAGCCGGGAGTGGTAGGACGATGGTGGGCATGCCCCTGAGGTTGGGGTTCAAACCCTGGCTCTGCCAGTCACTGTGGCTATGGGACACTGGGTGACCTCATGGAAACCCGGTGAGCCCCAGTTTCCTCCTCTGGAATCCGAGCATCACAACATCGTGACGTGCAAAGTTGCTGGGATTGAATGAGAACATGAACGTGAGCACATGCCCCGCAGCTTGTCTGGCTGGGCAGAGTGGTCTTAACAGGGACAGAGGCTGGCCCATGCTCATCTAATTTCTCTGCGCCTCAGTCTCGTCATCTGTAAAATGGGATAATGTACTACCTGCTCCCAAGAGCTGCTGTGAAGATAGATTTAGTCTGTATTAGAGGTTTAATGCCTGGTACTTAGTAGGTGCTCAACATGCATTACTATTAGAAGCCTGCAGCACAGAAACGTACCGCCTAGGATAACAGTCATTTTCCTGCAAGATAGAACAGAGCAGGACCGGGCTGGGCTTAAGATCAGAGTAGTGGTTCTCAACTGGGGGGATGTTGGCCCCCCAGGAGCCCTTTGGCAATGTCCGGAGACCTCCTTTTGTTGTCAGAACTGAGCGAGTGGGCGGCTACAGGCATTTAGTGAGCAGAGACCAGGACTGTGGCTAACCCTCCTACAACACACAGGACAGTCCCCATGACAGCAAGTCTCTGGACCAAACGTCAAGTATCAGAGCCGGATCGGGGGCACTTTGTTCCGTTACTCAGAGGCTGGGAGACAGAGGCCTCGGTCATTCTACACTGTGCCCTGACTCACACCACTAACGGAATTTTTCCCTCCTTATCAGAGTAGCAGTTGATCTGGTTCTTTCCAGAAGACAACTGGATGTAGCCATTTGCCCGGTCTCAGTGGGATACACTGTGACTTACAGTGTGCTCTCTTGATACAGTGTGGCCAGTTTGGGAGTGGCCAGGTCCGGGGAGGGGGGTGCATTCTGCAGAAAGAGGGGCCGCAGATGGGGAGTTCCAGCAGCAGCAGCAGCAGCGGGTGTGCCGCTGGTCCCAACCTGGAGACAGGGCAGGCATCTGGGGTGGGAGGCACATTCAGGGTGGACGCATAGTGAAGTGTGGGGGCTTTGGGACCAGATGAACCAGTGTCAAATCCTAGCGCTCTGGGTGGCCTTGGCATGAGACCGAATCCCTCCTAGGTTTCTTTTCTTCGTCTATAAAATGGGTTTGACCACACCTACTTTACAGGAGAATCTCTCCTAACAAATATTGAGAACAAAGTCCGGAGCGGACAGGGGGCTTTGTTCCAAGTTCCAGTATAATTGGAGCTGGAGGCCATGACTCTGAAATCTCAGTTCAGGCCCTTCCCATATATTCATTCATTTGTCTGTTTGATGATGACCTCATGTGACCAAAATTACCTCCGGAAGGCCCATCTCCAAGGACAATCACACTGGACAGTTAGGGCGTCAACATAGGAGTTTCGGGGAGAGGGACACAAACATTTGGTCCACAACACCAGGCATTGTTGTCAGACTCGACTGGGTTACTTCAGCCACGTGGCCTCTGGCAAGCCGTCCCTAACCTAACTGCTGGTGACGGTAAATCCTGACGTAGCAATTGCGTGGCTCTGGACCCTCCTGCACAATCCTGTGCGGGACAGGGACATTATTATCCCCATCCCGGTTGAGGAAATGAGGCTCAGAGATGACGTCACTCCCCAGAGGACACAGCCTGCGTTGCAGGGCAGGTTTTTATTCTCCTTCGCAGAAGGGAGCCTGGAGTTCAGAGAGAACTTGGGGAGTCTCCTCTGGGGCGGCGCCTGAGACAGAGGAGCTGCTTGGGAATTGTTGGATAGATGAATGAATGAATGAGTGGATGAATGATGAGTGGATGAATGAATGGGCTGAGCTACAAGATGCACGTAGTAGGTGCTTCTAAACAGGGTCCAGTGATGACCAGGGAATCTACCCAGTAAAAGGAGAAGTTAAGCATCTGGACAGCTGCCATATGCCAAGACCATGCTAACCCTTTACACGAGGCACGGAGTATGCACAGTTGTACTTTTCGCTGAAAGGGACCCACTTCACAGAGCAGGTGGATGGACAAGAGCAGCTAACTTCTAGTCCAGGGCCCCTTCTGACGAGTGTTAAAGAATTTTCAAGAAAACTCTGGGTAAAAGCTCTTCTGGGAAAACAAGGTTCTTAATTCTGGTTTTTGTCCCAGTGGGAAATTCTGTATCGTTGTACCAGGTATAAGCTGGGCAGATGACAACAAACACTGGTTGGGTTTTTTTTTTTTTTTGCTGACACCCAGACTTCCTTAAATCCCCCACTGCGCTAATAAGAACTAGTGCTTACAACGCCAACCCTGGGCTAGGCACGTTACTCATGCTATTTCAGGGGCTGGCAAGCTTTCTCCATTGAAGGCCAGACAACGACTATTTTAGGCTTCGTGGGCCGCAGGGTCTCCGTCACAGCCACTCGGCTCTGATGTCGATCACGGCAGCCACATGTAGACACAGGAGCGTGTCTGTGTCCCAGTGAAACTTCAGTAATGGGCACCTAAATCTGAAATTCATATAATTTCATGTCACAATAGATCGTCCTCCTTTTGATTTATTTTTCAGCCAGAAAAATAAATCAAAAAATGTAAAAAATAAATTTAAAAACATGTAAAAAGCACCCGTTGGCTGTCAAGCCGTACAGACAGGCGGCACGTGGATTTGGCTCGCCAGCCACAGTTCGCCAACAACAGCCACGTGCGGCAGAGTCTGTCGTTGCCTCATCCTGAAGAGGAGGCAGCTGAGCCCCAGGCAGGTGAAGGAATTAGGGCAACAGCACTCAGCTGGCTAGCGGCAAAACCAGGGTTCCATGTCGGGTCGTTGGGCTCTGCGACCAGGCTCTCACCACACTGCCAACGTGAGCACGGACCTTTCACTCGGAGGAGGTCCAGCTTCTGACTTCACAGATGGGGGAAACTGAGGCCCAGAGCGGGAAGGTGGAGATCAAGACTGCAACCTTCGCAGCGGCCCATGGCAAGGTGGAGATGGAGCCCTGCCTGGCCCCCTGACTCAGTCCAGGCCAAGGGCTTTCACGTGGTACAGCTTCATTTCTTCCAACTAATTATCACTTGTTAAGCAGATCCAGAAAGGCCGGTGTGAGAGTCAGAGGTGGGGAGCGGGGCAGGGGAGGCGAGAAGGCTGGAGTGAGAGATGGGCACCGGAGCCGCCGCCTGCACACGCATCCACACGCATCCACACGCACGCACACACAATGGCTTCCATTTCCTGAGATGTCCACCTGCTTTTATGAATATAAGTGGATTTGTAACAAGCATTGCAGCTGCATATAAGGCATTCAGACATGGAGACAATTTTACTAGATAATAGACTATCATGCAGGATACA
Organism: Desmodus rotundus; assembly: GCF_022682495.2. Taxonomy (NCBI): domain Eukaryota; kingdom Metazoa; phylum Chordata; class Mammalia; order Chiroptera; family Phyllostomidae; genus Desmodus; species Desmodus rotundus. The sequence continues at coordinate 10,755,172 of NC_071389.1, forward strand.
ATTTAAATTAAAAAATGCAATTTTCACCTTGAAATGAACAAATGATTACAATTTCTATACAAATTAAGGCATTCAGCCTCTCTTTCAGTAGTGGCACCAGCCCATGAAATATGACATAATTACCATGAAATACATTTTCAAATATTTTGATTTTTGTCTGCCGCTTTTTAAAAAACATAGGCCGCCTTCTAGGTCTCCGAGTGTGTGTTGGCATTTCCCACCTTCTGGGAAAAACACATTAAAAAGAAAAACCAAAGTCCCCGAAGATGAAGTCGGCCCCCCTCACTGCCCTCCCCTCCTCCCACCTCGTCACCCCTCAGAGTTCCCTGCCCTCCCCCGCCCCCTCCCTTGGCTCAGAGATAAAATTGAAAAAAGGCAGACGGAGAGAGGGGACGCAGGCAACCAGCTCCAAAGCCTGAGATTTATCTAAATTGCTACGCTTATCTGAAGAATCGCATCTGTTGGCTATCTCAACGGCAGCCCCTCCAACCCTCCGTCCCTCTCTCCCCTGGAAATCGCTTCCTCAGCCCCCAGCCCTCCCCCCGCCAACACACAGCCCCTCAGCCTCTGCTCTTAGTTTTTAATTATTTTTCCATTCTGTTGTCTCTTTATGGCTGGAGACCAAAGGGTGGGCACCCGCCGTCTGTGGCTCGTCCCAGCCCTGTGGGCCAGATAAAAAACTTTCGGGTTCAGTGGGAGCAGACAGGGGAGGCAGCCAGTGGGCCTTGGTTCCCTGGACTAGATCTCTGTTTGCTGGCCACGCTGGGTGACTTTGAGGAAGGTCATTCCTGTTCTGAGTCATCTTTTCCCTGCATCTGTGAGCCGGCCATCCCCCACTACCATTCCCTTGGTGTGCGACCTCTCGGTCCATTAGATCTGCATCCAAGTCACCTCACAGCAGACTTTCGACCTCTTAGTTGGCTCTTGGTCTCGGTTCTGAGGCTCCTGCGATGACCCGTCATCTGCTGGACGGACTTCACCACTCGCAACCCCGGACTTGGTTCCCATCTGTTGTGTGGCCCCCCTTCACTCAGGCCAGTTTTGTCTGCCTTTCCCTCCTTGAGGGTGATTCTGGCTCTTCCCCAGCTCGTCCCGGGCTAGTCAAGCCCGGCCTGGCCCTGTGTCAGTGTGGCTGCCCAGGGTCTCGTTGAGATGTAAAAGAAAAGTCTACCACATTACTAAATAGTGTTATCCCGATACATTTATTTTTGTAAGGTTTTATTTACTTATTTTTAGAGACTCCCAATAGATTTCATGAACACACACACACACAGAGTCTGGAAAGAAGCCCGCACGGTTCAGAAGATGCACTGTTCACAGCACCTTGCTCTTGCCTAGTATGTTTGCTTTCGTTTCCAAACACTTCCACTTGTTTCAGCTGAGTCCCGTCCTGCCACTGTCCTGTGTGGAGGACCGTACTCGCCAAGAGACACACTCAGTATCTTACAGAGGAAGTAGTGGCCGAGTATTCCAGACCAAAGCAGGAAATTATCAAAACAATTCGAGACCCGTCAATCATGACTTCTAGCTGTTCACGTGGAAAGCACTTCATGGGACTTTGTGAACTTGGACCACACCCTCTTCCTCTAACCCCATCCTACACTACACCTGACCCTCCTGCCCCCCTGGGGACCCCAGGGCCAAATGAAGACTGGGGCACACTCCAGCTCAGAAAGCAAGACGGGACGTCCTAGTGGAAAGAGAAAGGTTTTAGGGTCAAGCATTCAGACTTTCAGAATCTCACTGCTACTTCTTTCTTGCTGTCTGACACTGGCCAAATCAATTGGCTTCTGTGCCTCAGTTTTCTCATCTGCAAAATGGAGGTGATGAGACTTCTTCTGAATGAAGGCTGTGAGAATTAATTTTGAGAGCACCTGGCAGGCCTTCGGCCAGTGTGAACTCTCCCCTCTCATGCTGTGGCTCCCAACTTGCTAGAGGATTTTGAAATATATTTTTTAAAATCCTTCTAGTTCATCAAGAAAAGCCCAAGCTTCAAACTGTCTATCACTTAGAAACTAGCTGGTATTTGGGAGTGAGTCAAGTTTCTATGCCTGAAACAGATACCAAGGTACTGAGAGATGAATGTGTGAGCATCCAGGGAGGGGTGGTATGAGTGGAGGGGAAGCAGGAAGGAGAGATTATTATTATAAATTATTACAAATACAATGTTTATGAGACACCTACTCTCTGTTACAGGCTCTAGGTAAGGTTATCTCATTGAATTCTCATGACAAAATTATGAAGTTACTATTAACCCCATTTGACAAAGAAAAAAAAAACGGAGTCACAGAGAGGCTGTGCTACTTGCCCAAGATCACACAGCTGGGAAGTGGCAGAGCTGGGAGATTAAAAAGCACTATACGTGACTGTCCTAGGTAGACCGGATGACCATCCTTTTCCAAATGTTTATTTTCTCAGTAGAAAGCCATAACCATGTAAGATATGGCCTAGGCACCACAGGCAGGTCCACAGCCAGCAGGTTGAGTATGACATGTACACAGTTAGCTTTATTCCAAGGTAGAAGTCACAGGAAGCAGGGCTACCAAGCACCCCCATGGCACTCTGCTCAGACTATGACCCAGGAAGCAGCTGAGGTGGTGGGGGTGAGGGGAGGGGGGAGGGGAAGCAGAGTCAGGCAGTCAGATTCCACCCGCGGCTCTGCAATGCCACTCGTGTGGCTCCGTCATCTCCTGTAGAGTGCAGGGACGGCCTGACATTGACGGTCTGCGCATATTCCCACAAGCCTCCCGAGGAAGGAAAAAGGCACTGTGGGTACCTGCGCCCAGGCTCTTGGGGTGAGCAAATGACCCCAGACAGCACCCCCCCACCAACAACCCATTCATTTAAATGGACACACTTTTTTATCTTAAAAATGTATTTTAAAAATGTATTCAAAATTTGCGTTGCATTCCCCAAAGTGTGCTGTAATATAAAAATGGGGCCAGTTCAGCTCTGAATTTCCCCCCTCAAAATTCTATCTAAAACCACGATCACTAACCCTCAGGAAAGTTACATTTTCTTGGCTTTGCATGTCTACAAATTCAGCAAAAGGTCACATCTTCTTTAACAGCCTTTTCAAGTCTGAAGTTCTTCTAGGATAATATTGTATCCATTATTATAACATCCACATGTTCTAACATTGAGTCATTTTAACATCCCAACGTTATAAATTGTTACCCTTGATTATGACATTATTCTAATGTTCAGGCACTGCCTCGTTCCAACATTCAGTCTGTCTGGTTCCCACTGAAGCCCTCTGGTCTTCAACGGACCTGCTCCCAGTGTCTGATTTTAAGTCGGGGATGGGACGGTGCTCAGACCCCAGTGGCCTCCTCGTTCCTGGGAGGGCAAGCAGGCGTCCAGGCAATAGCAGCCTCTTCCCTTCCTCCACAAACACACAAGTTGAACATAGTTAATTAAAGCTCTTGGTTATCTTGAACGTGGAGCAAAATGACCACCTTAGAAGTTGTTTGAGACCCTCTTGTGCAAGGTAATAATTATTATTACAGCTAACATTTGCTGTGTGCTTACTAAGCATAGGCATTATATCACTTAATCCTCAGAATCACCCTCTAGGCTACTATTATTGTCCCTGACTTATAGATGAGAGACTCAGAGAGATTCATTGACTTGTCCAAGCCGCACAGCTAATGAGGGAGAGTGGCAGGACTTCGACCCATGACTGTCTGAGCCCAGCTCACTCCTCGGTTGAACCAATGAGTACAGAGGGAATTGTGGGAAATGATAACTGGAATCCACAGCCTGACACAGCTCAATGAAGTATTTATTGAGTGAATGAACAGTCCTCTTACAACTCTAACAACCTCAGGGACTCACCAACCAACCTGCAGATGGGTGGCAGGTTAGCCCTGTTTTAACCAAACTGACACCCAGAGTGGCTGAGATATTTCAGAAGATCACACAGCTACAAAGTGGCAGGGATGAGGGGGAAGGGGAAAATGCTAGAACACAGGTGTGCTGCAGGTGGCAGGGTTCTCTGTCCTCCATCAGCTCCTCCTTCAACAGTGTCGTGGTACCCAGCCTCAGCAGGGCCATGCTGGGTGCCTTGGGAAGTCATTTGTACCAGGTTATGGTGGTCTCGGATTCAGGGACCTCGAAGATGCTTTACAGAAAACAAATGTGAAATTTGTATCACTCAGGGCAGAGCCACATAAAGTCAGGGTTCACTAAGCCACATATTAAAATAAAGCTGATTTAAGGGGAGGGGGGAAGGGGAAATGAAGAGCTTTAAACATCATTATAGTCACTGGCCAAGGAATTCCCCCCCTGGGGTCCAAGTCTCAGGGGAAAATCTATGATGGGGGCAAAGCTCTCTCCAAGGGGATGCCTGCGACAGTGAAATAAATGGGAACACCCAAAGGCCCATAGAGAAATGGTTAAGGAAACATGGTATTTCCGCTCAGTGAGCTACTTTGCAGCCATTCTGAACAACATAGCGAAGGGTTGATAATCTGATGATAAGCCAAATAATTTAGGATAGAAGACTGACTTCATGATATGATCTCAAATATGTTAAAGTACATAGAAGGTAGACCAGAAGGCCAGAATGAAAGGTACTGGAAATTGCCATTGAGAAAGGGATGATGAGGATTCTCTTTTCCACTCTCTAAATGGACATTCTATTCCTTTGATAACGAGAAGTTCATAAAACAAAACAAAAAGCAGACAAGGACTAAACGTGAAAAGGAAGACTGGGAGAAAATTGCTCTGTTCTTGCTTATCCCCTCTTGTTAACAACAACTCCCCAAGGAAAGCAAAGGGGCACCTGTGAGGGAGAGGAAATGGAGGAAAGAAGTTTAACAAGATCCAGAACAGTATCAGCCCAAACGTGCCCCGTGACTAAGGACTAGCGAAAAGCTGCAGAGGAAAGTTTTGCCCCACCTGTCTCCACGATGCACACAGAGGACCTGGTGACCCTGCTGCACCTCTCCCCATTCTCACAGGACGCGTGGGGTGGAGAATGTCCTCCCAGGGCCCTTCCTGCCCAAATGTGCCAAGGCCACCATTCATGAGCCACCTGACGGCTTCCTCTAAACTGAAGATTCCAGTTTCCACAGGACACCATGTCTCAACCTCCAGAAACCCTCACCTCCTGCCTGAGTCATAGAGACTAGGCAGTAATACTTATGTTGTAACTCAGAATACTTTCGTAGCAGCCGCCACTACTTCAGCACTTCATGTACAAAGGCAAAGACCCCAACATGCATTTCTTATTTAACAATGGTAACATCTCGCGTGGCAGGTGCTGGGATCATCCCCCTTTGGTGCACCAAGAGGTTATGGTTACAAGTGGCTCATTCAAGGGCCAGTGGTGGAGCTGGGGTCCAAAGCCTGGTCTCTCTGACCTTCACCTGCACCAGGCTCAGCTGGCGAGGCAGCATCCTGATCAATGGCACCGGGCCACCGTGCGGGAGAAAGCATTAACTCCTCTCCCTGCTGCCATTTGGAGAACATGTGGATGCTCTTCAGTTGTTAAGCATAGAAAGATTTACAAGATGTACAGTTAGGTGAAAAACAAGCAACTGAGTTGCAGAACTGTGTGTATGGTATTCCACCATTTGTGTATGAAAGAGAAACAAAGAACGTATATGTGTGCTTGCTCATACATGCATAAAAACATCTCTGGCAGCTACACGAGAAGCTGTTTGCATGGGTGACCTCTAGGGAGGGGCACAGGGAAAGATGGCTTTATCCTTTTGAATTCTGGATCACGTGACTGTATGATATGCAACAAAGAAAATTAAAACATTTTTGAGACAGAGAGAAAACGAACACATCAGTCTTGAAAGTGCAAGCAAACAGGCAGTTGTCGCCGACCACGCGCCCATTAGAACAGGCTCTGAACTGTCTCACCTGAGCAGCCTTTGCGTTTCACAGAGTTAGACCCACATTTCTTGTCTGTCGCTGCCCGGAAGGCCTATGTGCCCCATCAGACAAGTCTATGAGGGAGCCCAAGTCAGTGAGCGCCACAGGGCTCTGAGGGCAGGGGCGGAGTGGGTGGTTCAGACTGGATCTAGGGAAGCTTAAAAAAACAAGAGACAAAAAGTTCAAGAATGCTGGGCAAAAATTTTTTTAAAGACTATTAAAGAGGATGTACTCATTCAACAAATATGACGTAAGTACTGACTGTATTCCAGAGCCGTGCTAGGCACTGGGTGCAACAGGGGAAATGCAGCCGCAGCTTTTGACCTCAGAGAGCAACCGAACAAAGATGGAAAATAGGAACTGCAGCTGTGCTAAGCATGGGAAGGAGCGGAGAGCTCTGGGAGGGGGTGCAGGGCTGAATTAGATGCCTCTGAGGAGGCTGTATTTACACACAACCCTGAATGATGCCAAGGAGACAGCCACCTAGAAGCTGGGGAGAAGGAACAGTAAGTGCAAAGGCCCTGTGGCAGCGAAAAGCTCAGCAAGTTCACTTTGAGTCTGGAGCAGCGAGGGAAGGATTCCACCTCAACCCTTTTACAGGAGGAGAGAGTGATTTTATTTGTTTTTAACTAACACTTCAATTCGTTCTCTCTGTGACAATTCAGTCAAGGCGAGGTGATAGAGACCTCCCTTCACCACCAGTCAAACGCGTCTCCCTGCCCAAGTCCATGTTGTTTACCCTTCCAGAGTCCTTTCGATGCGCTCGCTATGTGCACAGAAATACCATCTGGGGAGATGAATGCGTGTGGATTGTACACATTTTTCTGCCATTTTGAAGTTACACTCACTATATCTTGATAAGATCTCTAATTGTGAGGCCCTGGAATTCTAATTTTATTTAAATTCACTCTTACTTTTTACTCCACAAACATGTATAAACCGGGCCCAGGATATGGAGATAAAGAAGACCCAGACTCTGCTTTTAAAGAGCTTACATCCTTGGGGAGAAGTCAGACGTCAAACTAGGCATTTAAGCGCCCAGGGACTGAGGGCTTTCAGGGAGGGAACCGGGTCTGGGGGGGGGGGGCGGGGGCTGGGTGCCACTAAGCCAATAGGGCTGTGAGTGGAGAGGGGGAGCAAGCTGGAGGGGAAGGGTGGGGAAGCATGGCAGGTAGAGGCCCCAGCGCACACGAAGGCATGACAAAGAATGGCAGGTTCGGGAGCAGTGGCCCAGCCTGGCTGGTGCTCGGGATGCCCACAGGGAAAGAGGGGCAGGCAGGCTGGGGGCGTGGGTGGACAGGGCCCCAAGAACTGTCTTTCTGAACCGTGTGTGGCACAGGCTACGTGGCAGGTGTTGTGATAAGCTTTACCTGTATTTAATTAATATCTTTAATTCTTGCAACCATCCTAGAAATGGCCACTATTATCTCCGTTTGTAAAGATGAGAAACTGAGACACAGAAAGGTTAAGAAAGGTCTCTGAGGACACACAGCTAGTAAGTGGAGGAACCAGGGTTCAAACTCAGGCTGTTGGTACCTTAAATCACTTCATTTGGCTAGATTACAAAGAGGGCCGGAGTTGGGGTGGGGCAGGGCATCTGCCTGCAGGGACCTTGCAAGTACCTGGCGAAAAGCTGCCTCAGGACCAGGGCGGGGCACATCGGAGACTCTTGGGGAAGTGGAGTGGGGGAGAGCTTCCTGTGGCCCGTGGGGGAGGGGAGGGGACTTGTTCAGGGACAGCCTCAGAGGAACACAGACAAGAGCGTCCTGGGGTGAGGAGGATGAGGTTAAAGAAGAAGAAGATGATGACAGCATCTCTGGTTCTGTGCTGAGCAATAAGCATCACTGGAAGGCTTGTTACAACACAAATTGCTGGCCCCACCCCCAGAGTTTCAGATTCTGGGCTGCAGGACGGAGCTGGGTAATTTGCATGTCTGACAAGTTCCCAGCTGCTGCTGCCTGGAACCACTTTGAGAACCTCTAAAACAGCTAAGCCAGGAGGAGAGCAGGACCATAGTACAGGCCCTGGCACAGGGCCTGACTCCTAGGAAGTCTCAGGACTTGGTAGCCATGATTATTCTATTTCCAGGGCAGACTTTAGGGCAGAGAGGTGGGGTGACTGGCTGAGCCCCCCACTGCAATCAGGGTTTCCTCAACCCAAAGTTCATGCATCCCCACTCTGGCCTCGGCTTCTTCCGCAGGGGGCCTCTCCTCCCAGCCCATCACCTGGTCCTCAGTTCCTCCTCTGCTGAGAGTTGGCACTTGTGGGGGTGCCCCTGGGAGGGTGGGGAGGGTGGTCAGGCCAAGGGCTGCCTCAGCCATTTGAGGGGCAGCAGCGGGGAGAGGGAAGGGGAAGTAGGAAGGCCCCTGGGCATGGAAAGCAGGAAGCGAGAAAGGGATGGAAAGCATTCTGAGTATCAGCTAACAGATATTTACTGAGCATCTTCTCTATTCTTAGAATAAATCTTGTTTCAGATGGGGAAACTGAGGCCAGGCAGGGGAAGGGGCTTGCCTAGAGGCAGTCCTGGAACTAGAAACCAGGTCTTTGTCCAGAATTCACCATTGGATGAGAGGGTCCCCAAGCCAGCCCAGGCCATGCGAGGCAGACTCCAAGAAATGGACCACCACTCCTGCCACCAGGTGCTGGCCAGTGATGTTGAAGGGCAAGAGGGAAGCACCTGTCATCTGGTGAGCTCCTACTATGTGCCAGTGCTCCCTGAAGCCTGGAAAGGTAGGCAATTTTATTCCCATGTTATGGATGAGGAAACTGAGGTTCCAAGGGATAAGGTGACTTGACAGAGACTGCCGGGTGAATGCCTACTGTGTGCTGGGCTCCCATGCCAAATTAACCCTTCACCTGGTTGGTCTAAGAGCAATGCTGTGAGGTCACAGCTGGTGCAGCAGGCAAGAAAGACGAGGCTCAGAGAGGTCCACAATCCACCCAAGGCCACACAGCCAGCTGAAGGCGTTTTCTGGAGGAGGGCAGAGCTGCTTGGACAGAAGGTGCCCAGGTTGGGGCGTATCTGTTTACCCTCTCATTGACCCCAAACACTGGGCCTCACCCCATTTCCACCCTCTATCCCAGCAGTCCCTGCAACTGTGCCTGGCCCTCTGGCCCCCCAACTGTCACGGATTATGCCAGGGACCCTGGGGACAGTGGAAGGAACATCTGGATCTTGTTACGGGGCAGAGATGGGGGTCTGAGGGCAGGGGTGCTGAGGCAGATCTAAATGAGTTTCAGAACCTCAGCAGAGCCCTAGTGTGGACGGGTGAGGGGCCGAGGGGCCGAGGGGCCGTGGTCCGGGCTAAGCAGGAAGGTGAGATCAGAGCAGGCCAGGAAGGCCTTCCTGAGCCGCTGGGCTGGGCAGGGGGCAAGATTATGGAATTAGTTCAGGAGGCAGAGCTGGGCAGGGGTTGGCCAAGGTGGCCCCAGCCAAGAGCCCAGCCAGTCTCTGTCCCCACCTCCCAGGGGGACACTGGGCATTGGGGGCATGGCAGGAATATGGTTTGGTTTAGGGGCCAGCCCCCAGGAGCAGGTCAAACCAAATTCAGCTTGAAATTCCAGGCTGGTCACGGAAGCCCAGGTGAGGGCCGCATGCCCAAGTCCACAGTGAGGCCTGGAGAGGTCAGGCAGGGCATGGGGCGGGGGTCCTCACTATGGGGGCTTCAGGTTGCTACTCGGCATGTCCTGCAGCGCGCGGGGGGATTACAGAGGCCAATCAGGAGAAGCAATCCTATAGTGGCCAATGTTTTCAAAGCACATACTGTGTCTTGAGAATGTTTGGTTCCCATGAAAACTCCCGGACACAGGCGGACGAAGTGTCCACCTGACAGAGGCTCAGAGAGGTAAGCTGAGGGGACTGCTTCCAGTAGGAGGTGGGACTCAAGCTGGAAGATGCTAAGACAGAGGAGGTGGAGAAGGCATTCAGGGGCAGGTAGGGGGTGAGGGTGGGAATGTAGCAAGAGCAAAACCAAGGAGGCAGGACTGCCCGGGACTGGGTGGGCTCCGGCGGGAGGGGTGGAGGTTTTCAGGGGCCGTGTGAGACTCAGATTCGACAGGGAGATTGAGGACTGCTTGTGGAGGGCTTTGAATGCCAGGCTAGGTGGTTTGGAACTTGTGTTGGAAGCAGTGGGGAGTCACTGGAGCTCCCTGGGGGTGGCGCTGCCACGGTTAGGGGGGCGTTATCGGAAGAATCAGGAAGATGCTCACAACGTGGCTTAGAGAGAGGAAAGTGCGAACACGGCAAGGCAGGCGAGCCAGGGCGACGTGGGCAGGGCCCTGAGTGAATGGGCCGCAGGGCAGAACGCCATGACGAGAAGGAAGTAGAATAACCCTCACTGCGACTACAGCTTAACGTTCACTGCACATTCCAAGTGCCGAGCGCTGTTTCGAGCGTGTACGACGTCCGCACGGGAAGTGCCCATCTTATGAACACGGACACTGAGACTCGGAAGGGCCATTTGCTGGAAGGCCACAGAGCTAATAAGTGGCTGAGCTGGGGCAGGGATAGAAGCCTTTTTACTCCCCCGAGGTGTCATTTCCATGGGTCACACTGCTTCCCCACAGTGCAGGGCACAGACAGCAGAGTCACGGGCAGTGAGGTCTAGGCCAGGGGCCTGGCACCTCAAGGGACAAGGCTTGGCACTGAGGCACTGACACTCGGCTCCCTGCCTTCCTGAGCCTCCCTGGCCAGGCCCGCCCTCCAGCCACTCAGCTCTCAGGCACCCCCCAAAAGGCGTCGCACACGGCCTGTGCCAGACAAGCCTCAGACCATGGGAAAGTGGATACAGATGGTGGCACGGAGACAAGGGACACTTAGTTCCTCTCTGCCCTTTAATCTAGGGAGGTTTCTGAGCCAGGGTGGAAGTGCAGAGACAGGAGATGGGTGGATGGAGGAGAGGCAGTACATACTGTGGTTGAGGTAATGGGCGTTGGGGTCAGACAGACCCAGGTTTGACTCCAGGCTCTTCTTTACACCCGCCGTGTGACCTCGGGCAAGTTCCTTAACCCCTCTGAGCCCCAGCGTCCTTGTCTGTAAAACAGAAGTAACAGTGCCTTCCTCTCAGTGTTTCCGCAAGTAGACAACGAGGTAATAAATGTCAAGTACTTAGCCTAGGACTTGGCACATAGCAGGCATGCGATCAAAAATGATCCGGTCAGAGCCTGGGGACTGATGCCAGTGAGCGTGTGGCATTGTGGGTGATCCCAGTCGCACCTGAGTCCTGGGAGGGTGCTGCACCCTGCACTGCTGATGGCGTGGGGCGGTGTCGGCACATCCAGGCAGGTCTGTGCCACCACCCTGCACCTGCACCTGGCCCCAGGCCAGTGCTTCTTGGGGGCTGAGGCGAGACTGTGGTGGTGACCATGAGGATGGAGGTGGGAAGGGAGTGGGGTGGTGAGATAAGAGATGATGCCAGGTGAGCGCCGGGGGGTCATGGTGCAGCCCTAACCCCAGCCCCTCCCCGCCCCACCCTCACTCTTATTGAGCATCCGCGGCCCTGCTCCACAAGCTTTGCATGTACTGGCTCACTGACCCCCCCAACACCCTATCAGGTGGTACCACATCCTTCCATTTTACAGATAGAAGCTGAGACAGAGAAGCTTCCTCAACGTCACACAGCTGTAAGTAGCAGATCCAAGGTCAGGCTGACTGCAGGGCCCATACACTCCATCTCCCAACACGGCTTCCCAGGGCCCTGGTCCATCCCAGACTTCACCCAGCACTGCTCAGCTTCCGGAGTGGAAACGCAGGGTTCCTCAGTCCTCAGCCGCTCCAGAAAGAGGAGCTGGCTGGCTTTGCAGAGGGGGCCTCATAATGCTGCCTTTTTATGAAGCCACGTCGGAAAGGCAGGATGGCCTGGTTGTCACGAACCTGCGTGCTGGAGCCATGTGGTTCGGGTTCAAGTCCTAGTTCTGCCATTTACTGCTGTGTGTCCCTGGGCAAGTTGCCCACGTTCCCTGTGCCTCCGGTTCCTTAAGTGGGGAAAGGGGGTTCATGATAACACTTGCCCCTGAGAGGAGATGAATTTTTAAGTGTTTTAATGTTTGCGACGTGCTTATTGTGTTGCCTGGCAGTCGACAAGCACTCGGTAGAGATGACCTGGGCTGGGTCCCTGGATCAGAGTGGCCTTCAGACACCAGGACCCTGTGGCTCTGGAAGGAAGGTGCCACCTGGCTGAGGAGGAACCCAGGCTACCAGCAGAGGTGTTGCCACCTCTGCACCTAAACTTCTCATCCACTCTCCTCCCAACTGGAAGCCATGCTCGAGGCTCCCTCTCCTCCAGCCACCTCCGCCACATCCAGGAGGCCCCCCGCGCCCAAATGCACCCCAAGAATCCCAGAGATCCCCAGATACCAGGGCCGCCTATCTGGAGGCCCGCCACCTGTCCTTCCTCCTGGGGCCAGAGGAGTCCAGCAGCCCAGCCTTGGGCGACCATGACTGTGATGGAACCTGCTGCTCAGTCACTCAACACGTGTTTGCTAATCACCTACTGTGTACCAGGCCCTGGGCTTGGCAGCGAGGTCCAGCTCAGAAGGAAGTGCCTGCTCTTACAGAGCTGCCATCCCCAAGGACAGCAGCAAACAGGATGGGATGTGAGACCTAACGTGAGGACCTGACACGTAAAAGAAAGAAAGACAGAGTGGCCCTGGCCGGTGTGGCCCAGTGGGTTGGGCATCGTCCCGTCCACCAAAAAGGTCGCGGTTCACTCCCCAGTCAGGGCACATGCCAAAGTTGTGGGTTTGGTCCCTAGTCAGGGTGCGCACAGGCAGCCACTGATCAATGTCTCTCCCCCTCTCTCTCTCTCACTCTCTCTCTCTCTCTCCCCCTTCTTCTCTCTCTCAAAAAAATTTTTTAAAAACATTCTTTTAAAGAAAGAAAAAACAGAGTGGACTGAAGGGGTGAAGATGGAGAGGAGAATATTTTGGAAAAGCAGACTGTAGACATCTGAGAAAACAATTTTAAAAGCCAACTGATGTGTTCTCCCACTAAGCACGCGCTCAGTAAAGAAAGAGTCAGAACCACACAGGGTCGCGGCGACTACAGAAACGGGATTCTTGGTAGGGAGACAAGGAGACACCAAGAATCACTTAATAAAATGTCCTTCCCTGAGAACCTGCCTAATACTGGCCAGGTGGGGAGGACCTGGGCTGTACCTCACTCAGCCTGTCCTGCTGAGCCCAAGAAGACACCTCCCCACCCTTCCAGGCCTCAGTTTCTTCAGCTGGGAACTGGGGTCACAACCTCATGGCTCCACCCAGTAGAGTGGCCGGCCAGGCTCAGTGACAGTTGCTGTGACGCCTTCACCCCACTCGGCCCAGCCCGGCAGTCACTGTCCACGAAGCAGCATCGCTGAGTGCCTGCTGGATGCTCCGGGTGTGCTCACCACTGAGCCAGGACCTGGGGCCCCTTCCTTCCCCGGTCTGCCACCCACCTTTAGGTCCTGGGTCTTGGTGCTTCCCATGGCTGGGCCCCTTGGTTGCCAGACGTTCCCAGGCAGGAAAGGGCACACGGTCCCTTTAAGGCAGACCCCAGCTGGGCCGCCTGGATATTGGAGCAGGGACGAGATTAGGTGGCGGGGAGACTCGGGTCCAAGCCAGATGCGCCTGAGCGGGGCCTTGTTATGTATTCATGAGCTGTGAGGAAAAGAAATAAAAGGATTCATTATCGCCCAAACTGTTACTAATGACATGTACCTGGAGCCCAAGCACCTCTGGAAATCTAATGCGACACACTCCAAGAGAAAATGTATTCCCGGGCTCTGCGCCCAGGCCGATGGAAAGCGTCCCCTCCCCGCCCTTCCTCATTGCCATTCACTGGGGCGACATTTACAATTCTTCTGCCATTATGTCCGACCAGGGCCTCTGAGCCTCTGTCATGACCTGCACATTAGCTGAAAATTGGAAATTCCACAGCGTGGCCGTGGCCATGGCCGTGGCCGTGGTGGGCTGGGACGCAGCAGGGTGCGGGAACCAGAGGCACACAGGACTGAGTGAGAGGGCTGCCGAGGGGCAGGGGAACGGGGACAAGAGGAGAGACAGTGTTGCTGGCCTTCAGGGCCATCTGTCCTGGTCACCCACTGCACCAAGCCCATCCCTGGTGTGCCAGACCCCATTGGGTAGCCAAGGGGATGACCCCCCCTTTTATACCTTTGGCTTTGCTTTCCCTCCCACCCCTATTCTGCTGCCTCCTGAATAACAATGACAACGCTTTGTTCCCTTTACGGGCTCAGCAAAGATAGTAGCAGCTGCACAAGAAGCAGTAGGCCAGGTCTGATTTTATGAGACAAGTGTGTGCCAGAAACATTGCATAAACCCTGTCTCAACCCGCCTCCACCGCCACACTGTGAAGTGGGTTGTGTTTTGATCCCCATTGTACAGATAAAAAAAAACACCCAGCTCGGGGAGGTAAGGGACTTGCCCAAGGTCACACAGCCAGGAATGAGCAGAGCTGGGATTTGAACCCAGGCTATGGTGATTCCAGGTCTTGCCCTGGAGCCACATTGGAAGTCCCAAATTCAAGGCTCAGCTCCTCCTAGAAGCCTTCTCGGGCAGCCTCAGCCCACAGTGATCAGACCCCTGGGATGGGCACCGCTTGGTTTCCCTCAGACCAGCCATCCTATGCGACAAACTGTGGACTTTTGATGAGCTCACCTCCCTGGGAAAGGTGCTGCTACTTGTCCTGACTGCTATGCCCTGGGCGGATGGCAGGGTGCAGGTGCCCCGTCACCTGTGTTCCTGCGTCCTGTAGAGCTGAGCACCCACTGAGTGCACAGCTACACCTTGCGGAGTGGCCACCTCACCCGTATGGCTCCGGAGGCAGAGCTAGGGTGACTGGGAGCCTCAGGGGAGACTGGTTCGGGTCCTACCCATGGAAGAACTTTGACTAGGAATGGCTGACAAGATACAGGATTTCAAATAAACAGTGAAAACCTTTTTAGTATGAATATGTCCCAAATATTGTTGCCTACCTGAAATTCAAATTGACTGGGTGTCCTGTATTTCTGTTTGCTAAATCTGGCAATTCCAGCTTTGAGATATCCCCAGGCTACCCCACAAGGGGCCTGGCTCACCTGGGGGATATGGAGTCAGTGCTCCAAAGCACTAGTTACCAAGATCTTAGAAACTTCAGCTAGAAATTACATTTCCCAGACCTCCTTGTGGCTAGGTGTGGTCACTTGAGTAGGTTCTGGTTAGTGATGTATGTAAAAGTGGTGTAAGACCCTTCTAAGTCATGCCTGAAAAGGAAAAGACAAGCACTTCTCTTGCCCTTTCCCACTTCCTGCTTGCTGGGTTGCAGATGAGATGGCAGGAGCTGCAGCAGCTATGAACTCAGAGGTAGAAGCCACATGTTGAGAATGGCAGCCCTAGCAGGGCTGGCCCACTCCACTGAGTGTTAGAAAAAAAAAATCAAATAAAAATTTTTAATTTATTTAAGCCACTGTATTGTTGGGTTTATTTGTTCTAATAGGTTAGCCTGTACCTCAACTAATACACTTCCCACCAAAATGCCAGCCCCCATGAAAAAGGAATTTAGTGTTATTCACTGTTATACCAGTGTGTGGCACCAGTGGGTTCTCAATAAACACTTGTTGAATGAATGAATTCCCTAGATGACTTCTAAAGGTATATTAACAGTTGATTAATCAATAGTACAATCATTAGACTTCCAGCCAAGATGGAGGCATAGGTAGATACACTTTGCCTCCTCACACAACCAAAAGAAGGACAACAACATATTTAAAAACAAAAAATAACCAGAACTGCCAGAAAAGGGAACTGTATGGAAGTCCGACAACCAAGGAGTTAAAGAAACATTCAATCAGACCGGTAGGAGGGGCAGAGAGGGGCAGCTGGGGTGGAGAGGACTCGAGGTAAGGTGGCAGCTGGCGGACCAGGCAGCAGCTGGAGGAGCAGGCATTTGCATGTGGATAAACCAGGAGGAATAACTGGAGAGCAAGACAGACCGTGTTACCCAGGGTTCCAGCACAAGGAAATAAAGCCTCAAAACCTCTGACTGAAAAAACCTGTGGGGGTTGAGGCAGCAGGAGAAGCTCTCAGCCTCAAAGGAGAGTTTTTTGGAGAGTCCCACAGGGTCCTACAACGTACACAAATCCACCCACCCAGGAATCAGCACCAGAAGGGCCCAAGTTCCTGGTGGGTAGCAGGGGAAGAGACTGAAAGACAGCTGAGAGCTGAGCAAGTGGCACTGTTCCCTCTCAGACCCCTCCCCCACGTACAGTGCCACAACGCAGCTATGTGGGTTGCCCCGCCCTGGCAAATACCTAAGGCTCCACCCCTTACTATGTAACAGGTGAGCCGAGACATAAAAATATGGCCCAAGTGAAAGAACAGATCAAAACTCCAGAAAAAATACAACTAAGCAATGAAGAGATAGTCAACCTATCAGATGCACAGTTCAAAACACTGGTAATCAGGATGCTCACAGAAATGCTTGAGTATGGTTGGAAAATAGAGGAAGAAGTGAAGGCTATGAAATGTGAAATGAAGGAAAATGTACAGGGAACCAACAGTGAAGAGAAGGAAACTGGAATTCGAATCAATGGTTTGGAGCAGAAGGAAGAAATAAACATCCAACCAGAGCAGAATGAAGAAAGAAAAATTCAAAAAAATGAGGAGAGGCTTAGGAGACTCTGGAACAACTTTAAACATTCCAACATCCAAATCATAGGGATGCCAGAAGGAGAAGAGGAAGAGCAAGAAATTGAAAACTTAGTTGAAAAAATAATGAAGAAGAATTTCCCCAATCTGGCAAAGGAAATAGACTTCCAGGAAGTCCAGGAAGCTCAGAGAGTCCCAAAGAAGCTGGACCCAAGGAGGAACACACCAAGGCACATCATAATTACATTACCCAAGATTAAAGATAAGGAGAGAATCTTAAAAGCAGCAAGAGAAAAGGAGACAGTTACCTACAAAGAAGTTCCCATAAGACTGTCAGCTGATTTCTGAAAAGAAATCTTACAGGCAAGAACGGGCTAGAAAGAAGTATTTCAAGTCATGAAAGGCAAGGACCTACATTCAAGATTACTCTATCCAGCAAAGCTATCATTTAGAATGGAAGGGCAGATAAAGTGCTTCCCAGATAAGGTCAAGTTAAAGGAGTTCATTATCACCAAGCCCTTATTATATAAAATGTTAAAGGGACTTATCTAAGAAAAAAAGAAGATAAAAAATGTGAACAGTAAAATGACAACAAACTCACAGCTATCAACAACCAAATCTAAAAAAACAAAAACAAAAATGAACTACGCAAACAACTAAAACAGAATCACAGAAATGGAGATCACATGGAGGGTTATCAGTAGGGAGGGGGAGCGGGGAGAGCAGGGAAAAAGGTACAGGGAACAAGAAGCATAAAAGGTAGGAACAATATAGTCAGGGGGAGGTTAAGAATAGTATGGGAAATGGAGAAGTCAAAGAACTTACATGTATGGTCATATGGACATGAACTAAGGGGGGGAATGCTGGTGGGAGGGGGGTACAGGGCGGAGGGGAATAAAGGGGAGAATATAATGGGACAACTGTAATAGCATAATCAATAAAATATATTTAAAAATAACACAATCATTAGCATTTAATGAAAACTTACTAAATTGTTTCACATACAGGGTGAGACAAAAGTAGGTTTACAGTTGTTTGTATGGAAAGTACAATAATTCACAAATAATAATACAAGAACAAGCTCTGTGTTCTCCACACTCCGCTGTAAGCCTACTTTTGCCCACCCGCTATGTACGGAAACTCTCTGGCCCTGTCCTACGGGGAGGGTCCCCACCCTCTGAGCTGGGAATCAGCACATCTCCACTTTACAAATGAGGAAACTGAGGCCACCTGCCCTAGCACAGAGAGCAGGCAGGTGGGAGAGCCAGCACGCAGTCTGACTTGGGGGCCCTCCCGCTCAACTTTATCCTGGTTCCTACGAGAGAAAAAACATGAGCAAATGGGGGAGTGAAAGAGAAACTCTAACAGTGTTCATACAGTTAGTTAGTTATTCATTCAACAAACACGCTGCCAGGCAGGTGCCAGGCGCTATCCCAGAACCTGGGAATTCAGCAATGCACGAGGCGGACAAAAAGCTGTGCCTACAGCGCTTACATTCCACTTGGAGAGACAGACAATAAGCAAGGTAAATAAGTCAAGTATACAGTGTTACTGCAGGATTCCATTTATATGAAGTTCAAGAACAGGCAAAACTAATCTATGGTGATAGAAAGCAGGACAGTGGTTGCCTTTGGAGGGAGGATTGGCAGGAATGAGCCCTCGGGGCTTTCTGGGGTGATGAAAAGGTCGTTTATCTCAATTGAGGAGGTGGTAACATGGGTGTATACATTTGTCAAAAGGGATCAAAGTGTACATGTAAGATCTGTGCACTTTACTGTATATAAATTAAACCTCAGTAAATAAGTAAAATACGAGAAGGCCGCAGCTATGGGCAACCGGTGATTGGCAGCTTCATCACAACAATGCGCCTGCTCATGCATCACGTCTCGGGGAGTTTTTTAGCAAAACATCAAATCACCCAGGTGACTCAGCCCCGCTACAGCCCAGAGTTGGTGCCCTGCAACTTCTGGCTTTTCCCAAAACTAAAATCACCTTTGAAAGGGAAGAGATTTCAGACTGTCAAAGAGAGTCAGGAAAATACGACGGGGCAGCTGATGGCGATTGGGAGAACTGTGTGAGGTCCCAAGGTGCCTACTTTGAAAGGGACCGAGGCATCATTGTCCTGTGTACAATGTTTCTTGTATCTTGTAGCTTCTTCAATAAATGTCCATTTTTCATATTACATGGCTGGATACCTTCTGGACAGACCTCATACGTATGAGTGGAAAATACACATAGTGTCAGATGGTTGTAAATGCTGAGGATAAGATGAAGGAACTCAGGATTGGGAGACTAGGATTTTATATAGGGTGTCCGTGGAAGGGAGGGAAGAAGGGAGGAAGGGAAAGAAGGAGAGGAGGATGGGGAGGAAGGAGAAATGGGTGAAGAAATAAATGAAGAAGTGAGTGGAGTGAGTGAAAGCCATGCCTTGTGCGGAAAGGGACATTCAACAGTGGGAGTTCACCTAGAGCTTCACAGCCTTGGGCACGGTGGCCCCTCCAACGTGGGAGGGCCAGAGGCAGCTTCTACTTGAGAACAACTTACGAATGGGCTTCTGCCAGGAGTAGTTTGAGGACAACCCCTATGTCCCAGGGCCGAGGAGACAGAAGTCTTGAGACAGACAGATCCACATGGTTGCTCTGCTAGTTAGAAAAAAGGAGATGCCCCCACCCTGCCCATCCCGCTCCACCAACCCCGATGTCTCTGTGAGTACACCCTTCCCCCAACCCCACCCTCCCACAGTAGAGTGAATGGCTCTGGGACGATTGGAAATCTGTGTGGAAAAAATGAACCTTAAACCCTTCCTCACCCCACACACGGTCATTCCAGATGGACTGCGTGCAGCTCTAAGTGGGGAAGGCAGAATAATAAAACATTTACAGCAAAATGGGAGAACACCTTTGTGACCTCAAGGTGGGCAAAAATGTCTTCACCAAGTCACACAGAGTGCTAGGCATCAAAGAGAGCAGTTACAACTAGACCATATCATCACTGAGAAGTTTAGTCATCCAAAGTCACCATTAAGAGAGAAAGGTAGAAGATACCTGCGTGTATTTGACAAAGGACTCATTCAAAACATCTACAAAATCTTTTTTCTGCACATAGAGAAACCCACAGAAAAATGGTCAAGAGACTTGAACAGACATGCCACAGACAAAATAGCTAGGTGGCTAAGAAACGTGAAAAAAAGGTGCTTGATTCCATTCATCACGAGGGAAATGAGAATGAAAACCACACCCCAGAATAACGAGTTGGGAAAAGATACTGAGTGTCGTGGAGGTTGGAGACCAAGTGGCAGTCTCACACTCTGCTGTTAGGGGTGTCCACTGGCAACTGTTTGGCCGTGTCCATCCTGCTGAACATCCGGCTTCCCCATGACCCAGCTGTTCCACTCCTAGGTACACACCCGACGTGAGTGCTTATGGTCCCCAAAAGCCATTTGCGAGAATGCCCATGGAGGTCCCAGTCATAGTAGCCCACACGGCCGAATGTCCCTCACCAGTGGAACAGATAAATAAATTGAGGTGCACTCATGCAACCAGGCAAAATACCACAATGCAATGAGAATGAATGAATGAGTGAATGAATGAATGAATGAGGTACAACTACGCACAACAGCGGGTCAAGTAGAATTCAAGTAAGAAGCAACCAGACACTGCAGGCGTGTTCTGTATGAATTCCACTTCCAGGAGTGTGGGTGTCTGGGGGGCGGGGAGCGGCAAGGGCATGAGAGGGGCTTCTGGGAGCTGCCGACGTTCCTGTGTCTTGATCTGCGTGCTGGCCACACCAGAGCGTTCACCTCGGTGAAAAATTCCCAGCTATCTGCTCACAATTTGTGCTCTTTTCTGTATTTACGTCATGCTTCCATACAAAGCTGTTTGGGTTTTTTTTTAATTCAAGGTCAACATTTGGCCACTTGGAGCCAGGACTCAGCTTGCCGGTTCCTTGGCACCTTGAAGTGACATCTACTTGCCCAAAATGCTCCTGGTAGCTGAGCTTTTAGTAACTGGCTTTTTTTGTTGTTGGAGGTATGTTTTCTGAAGATGACTTTTTCCTTTTTTCTGTGGTTTGTGCAAGAGATGGAGAGACTGAGAGATGGAGGGCTCCATCAGACATTACCTTGTGACAGGGGTTTGGCAGGAAGATGGGGACACTTCCGGCCAAGGAAAGGTACAATGGGGTTCTCATTCCACATTCCCCACACTCTGGAGATCCCTAGTCTAATGTTTGCCCCCGTGTTGCTCTCTCCTCTGTACTTAGAGCCCACCTCAGTACCTGGCCTATACAGGTGCTCCAAATGGACAAGTGCATATAAAAATAAGTGATTGAATAAAACGAAGGCACTGCAGCACCTCTGTTGTTGTTACATACCCCCGGGGATGAGGAACTCATCCCTTTTGGACAGAGCCCGGCTATTTGGAGAGCTCCATATGTCAGAGGCTGCCCTTGTATGGAACCTCTACCCTCTTCTCCATTCTCCTTCTCTCATTTCCTACACCCCTCATCCAGAAAAGACGTCCCCCAGGAGAATGGGTCCCAGCCACCCTCCTACACATATAGCACCTGTCAGAGCCAGGGAAGAGGGAGGCTTCCTCAGGCCTGTGAGTGGGAGAAGGAATGCAGAAGAGGTTCTCAGACGACCCTGTGCCTTCATTCGTTCACTCACATACTCACTCAGTCGGCAGATGCCCCCTCTGGGCTCCTATTGCAGACCAGACCCTGGCTGAGGCATGAAGAACAGAGATGAATAGGAAACCACTTTTCCCCTCAAGGGACTCCCAGGTCAGCAGGGGTCAGGCTGACGGAGAAAGAAACCTGTGCAATGCCTGGGTCACACGGGGAGCTAAGTGGCTGATTGAAAGGACCTGGAAATGACAGTCACAGGGGAGGGAGACTAGTAAACAAACATCCCGACCACCGGATGTGATTGCTGGGGTGGGCGGTGATAACGATAACGCTGACAGCAACAGCAGTGCTCTAGGCACCTATGACCTCAACTCATGTTCACACGAGAGTACTACTACCACCTTCCGCTGGACAGGTGGGGGCCGGGGGCGGGAGAGGCTAAATTACTTTGCCTGAGGCGCACACCACTAAGGAATGAGCAGAATGAGACTCAGTAGTTTGAGACTCAAATGAGCAAATGAGACCTTTAATAGTTTGCTCTGGAGCCGTGATGCCTTCCTAAGCGTGGAGGGGGACACAGGCACAAAAGAAAGATGCCTGCAGTGATCTGGGTGGAGTCTAAGGAAGGCTTCCTGGAGGACATGGCCCCCCACAGTCTGGAGCAACCTGCCCAGGAAACCAACCCCCTGTCTATAATAAACACCCCGGGAAGCCAGCCCAAGGCCATCTCTAGTGACAATCCAAGAAGTCAAACAATAACTTTATACCAGTCAGCCCCCAATGCCAGGACTTGATTAATAACTGACAACTTCCCTAATTCTTACCCCCACTTCCAACTTAGGACCAACCAGAGAAAGCCAATTCCGCACCCCAGGCCAACCCCATAGGGTGCCCCGCTTCCAGTTAGCGCCCCCTGCAGTTCTCTCGGGCCAACACGTCCCTTCGGGGCACACCCGAAGCCTTCCGTTTCTCCAATCTGTCCTTTTCCACTTCTCTGCCTGCCTTTGAGTCTCTGCCAAAACGCAGTGACAGAGGCTGACTCCCTGCTCCAGCCAACTCTGTCTGAATAGCCCTTGCTTTTCTCATCTGGTGGGTCTGGCTTCTCTCCATGACGCATAGCGCAGGGGAGAGAAGAGGGCAGAGAAAGCACTATGCGCAGAGGCAGAGGTGAGACCTAGCCAGCCCTGAGGAATGCGGAGATAACAAGAGACAAGGGTGGCGGCAGCCAGTCAAGGAAACTCCTATTCGGCTGATGAAACCCTCTTCAGGGGTCTCCTCTATACACAGATTGGGGAACATTTCTGGGGGCTGAAGAGACTGACCGAGTGTACCTGCTCAGTGTCCATCGGGAGCCCAGAGCAGCTTGCTTCACCAGGGGACAGGGTGCGGGGGTGAGCATCCCCATTACCCAGATGGGGAACCCAAGGCCAAAGAGTCCCTCTGTGCTCCTGCCCTCTCTGGGCCACTCAGAGCCCTGCACTCCCAACCCCTAGTGCCCTCCCCTCGCGTGTCAGCCACATCTCTCCGCGGTGGCTGCCCTCACTGGCTGTGCTAGCCCGCACGGCCTGGCAGAGCGCTCTGATTTGATTAAGGCTGCAGACAGAATCACCCTGCTGCCACCGCTTACACTGCCCGAGGCCCAGGATGCTCAGATTAATTCACAGGATGTCACAGACACTGTTCTGCTGTGTTTGTCATCTTCCCCAGCCAGGTGTGAGGTTTCCCAGGGCCCTGGACACAAGGCCTCAGCATCTGGACCCAAGGGCTCCCCCCACCAGCTCCCCTTTCCCCCCACATTTACACAAACCTCCCACAGTTTAGGAAGGTGGGCAAGTGACACTTACTAGGACAGAAGAGGGACCTGGGGCAGGACCCTTAATCAAACGCCTGAATCTGGGATGGGCAGTAAGGCAGAGAGAGACAGATGCTGGTCTGGGAAGCCCATCTGGGTTGGAGTCCCAGATCCATCCCAGAGAAACATTAAACTATCCACCATGCCCCCCATGTCCCTTCAAATCCCTCCTCTTTTCATCGTTGTTTCAACAAGTGTGGTTTGACTGGGAACATTCCAGTAAATGAGACATGGTTCTTGCCTTCAGGTCATGAAAGTTCTCCAGGCCTCAGTTTCCTCATCTGCAGAATGGGGTACCAACGCCTCCCTGGACCACTTCACAGGGCAACTGCGAGGCTCCCGGGAAGTGGTTCGTGTGGCCACGATGGGGGGAGCCGTGGGAAGAAGGCCCAACACAGAGCCAGGAGGTCTGGGCTCAAGTTCCAGGCAGCCGCCAGCTAGCCAAGGGACTTTGGGCTAAAAAAAACTGCCCTCCACAAGCCTGTCTGCTCAGCTGCGAAATGGAGTACAAATAACCTAAATAGGGGCTATTTGCCAAGCACTTGTTATGTGCCAAGTACTGTTCTAAGCACTTTACAGGTATGAATTAATTTAAACCCCACTGCCTCTATTTTATAGATGAGAAAAGCTGAAACCCAAGATGTCAAATGACTCAAGGTCACACAGTAGTAGATCCTCAAGGCCACCCAGTAGTAGGTGCATGAGGCCACCCAGTAGTAGGTGCTGGAACCAGGCACAAAGCCAGGCCTTCTGGCCCGAGAGTCTGCTCCCTTTACTGCTCATGCGCCATAGCCTCTCACCCCATGGCAGGTCCCAGGTCCATGAGCAACCTGGCCCAAATGAGCAGGTCCCGCTGTGCTTGCCACAGAGTTCACAGACAGCAAAGGCATCTGCAATGCTCCCTTGGAGTCCTCAGCAGCCAGGCCTGATTCTTTCACAAATTTCTTCGTATGTGTTTGGTTTGGTTTTTGACAATCAGACGGAGAGCTCTCCCAGGGTAAGTGCTCTGCCTCCCCCATGAGACAGGTTTCCCAGGACAGTTGCTATGTCTCTTGCATCAGGCTGGGAGCTTCCCAAAACAGGGGCTGTTTTCCTCATC
The DNA here is from genome assembly GCF_022682495.2 of Desmodus rotundus. Lineage (NCBI taxonomy): Eukaryota > Metazoa > Chordata > Mammalia > Chiroptera > Phyllostomidae > Desmodus > Desmodus rotundus. The sequence continues at coordinate 10,779,255 of NC_071389.1, forward strand.
ATTCGGGGAGTTTCCAGGGTGAGGACAGGAGGGAAGCACTGGTTCTCACCACCGTCTTGCACCTGCCCTCTGTCCTTCATCTTCCCAATTCCCATCTAAGGCACAGCCATTTCCAGAGATATCTGGTCTACCTCCTCGGGGGCCTCACCTGCCAGATGACCTTCTCCAGCCACCTTAGAGAAATGAAATATCCTTTCCTAAATTGCAGCCAAGTTGGCTGAATGTGAGAAGTCTAGAGCTGGGCACATTGGCTGCTAAAGTGCTAAGAGTTAATTTAATTAGCCAGGGCGTGTGAAGCTGGACCTCTGCCCTGCCTGCAGCCGCAGCCCAGCAGGCTTCCGGCAGGACTTCCCACACCTCTGCCAGAATTGCCCAGCTCCCAGATGAAACTTCAGCTTCCCCTTCCACCTCTTGTGTGGCCCTCCAGGTTTCCTCTTGCACAAAAGCTAAGTAAGAATAAGCAAGTCCAACCCCATGAGGACAGCAAGGGCCACTGGCAGCAGGGTGCAGCTTTACCCCCGGGATTTCGGACTCCTGGCTGCCAGTTCTGCCTTTGCATTTGCCGGTCCCTCTGCCTGGGATACTGTTCCCTCAGATCTCTGCTTGGATCCCTCCTTCTCGTCCTTTCCGGTCTCAGCTCACACGTCACCTCCCATGACCACATCATCTCCAGCACAGGCCCACCTCCACCCCAGAAGCTTCCATCGCCTTCCCTGCTTTATTTTCCAAGTGCACCTGTCACCAGCTGGCATTGCCTTGTCTAGCAGCTTTCCATCTGACTCTGCATGTAGACTATTGGCTCCATGAAGGCCAGGCATGGCCATCTGCACATGTCATCCTGGTCATAGCTGTATGTCAGCACCTGACGTGGACCTGCCCCAACAAATCTTTCTGGGATGAATGAATGAATGAATGAATGGAGGCCCATGAAGCCCCGTGGTGGGACTTGGACCTGTGCTGTGGTGGTGGCAGGAGGGACACCACAGGGAACCAGCACTGTGGGCTGTGCCCTTTCCACAACCCAGCTGAGGCTGCAGCCGCCTCTGATTAGATCCCAATTAACAGAGAGGCCTTTCGGCCATCAGCCTCCGCTAGTCACTCAGATTTTAGCTGTGAAGTCTGGCCAATGGCCAAGAAGTTGGTCTCCAGAGAGACTGGTGGAGAAGGAAGCTTGGGAGGGCTCAGCAGTGTGACCGTCTGAGCTCTGGGGGAAAGGCTGGAGGTAGTGTGGGCAAGGGGCACAGAAGCTAGGGCCTAGGTGGGGTCTCCTGGGGTGTTGCCTCTGCCACCTGCCACAGGGCCAGGAGCTCGCTCTACTTCCCCGTTCTTCGCCCTATTTCTGGCTCTGCCACCACCATGCTGTGTGCCCTGGGGCTGCTCACTTGTCTTCCCAGGGCCTACTTCCATAGCTACAAAGTAAGAGGACTGGACATTTTAGAGAGGCTCTCCTGGCTTCGGGATTCTGAGCTGCATCTGGCTGCGATTCTCACCTTGTGTGAGTGTTGAAGAGTCTCTAAGCTCTCCTTGCCTTGTCTCCCACCCTGTGGCCCAGCCTCCACACTGCAGCCAGAGTCAAAACCGCCCCAGGTCCTGGGTCCTGCACCCCACCTGGGTCTCCTCTGCTGCCTCGTCCATCACCAACCCACTGCTCCCCTTCTGCCCCACCCGCACCACCCCCTGCATCTGCCCGAATCCCCTCCACCTGGAGTGCCTTCCCTCCTTCCTCTGGAGGCCACCTCTTCATCCTCCACCCTCAGCTAGTCTGTGATGCTTCCCCAGCTCCCCTCAGCTCTCCGCCTGCGCCGCAGACCCAGATGCGTCCCCTCCTCTGGACTCTCAGCGCTTTGTTTCACCATCCACATAACCTGCCACCACACTGCCCTCGACGGACATCTTGAGCACACAAGTCATTAAATTATTCATCTCTGTGTCACCAGTGCCTGGCAAAGGGCATGGTGAAGATGATGACAATAACGATGATGATAAACACTGATTTGTGGAATACCAACTATGTGCCAAGCACCGTGCTATATTCTTTATAATATTTCATTCCACCCTCACAATAACCCCATAAAGAAAGATTCCTTCATTGTCCTCACAGTCCAAAGGAGGCAATGGGGGGATCAGAGAAGTTAAGAAACTTACCCGAGGTCACACAGCAAGTGGGTGGCAGAGCCAGGATTTAACCTCCCAAAGCCTAGCCCCAGGGTATGGTCCCCTTTTGAGGATGTTATGTGCTTCCTATGCTTCCTGTGCTCTGAAACAGCTAGTGGCTGCTGAAGAGGTCCCTCTGCCTGGGACCTCTTCAGGTCCCAGGAAGAGGTCCCTCTGCCTGGGATGAGAACGTTGAAAATCGGGGAGGGTAGCGTGACGAACCACCCCCCCATGAGGCAGTTGGTGATGGGCCACCCTATTTGATACAGGAATCCTACTTCTGGGAATCTGTTTTATGGGAGCGATGTGCTGTGTGGACCATGATTTATGCGGAGTGATGTTCGTCACAGCATTGTTTGTAACAGGGAAGCAGAGAATGGTAGAAATAAGTATGGTAAAGGGTTATGCCGTCACCACAAACGATGCTTATAGAGAGCTGGCAGTAACCCAGGCAGCAAGGGCTCACACTGAATGTTGGGTACAAAAGAAAATCAGGCTCTGGCTAGTGTGGCTCAGTGGATTGAGCACCAGCCTGTGAACCAAAGGGTCACCAGTTCAATTCCCAGTCAGGGCACATGCCTGGGTTGCTGGTCAGGTCCCTAGTAGGGGGTACGTGAGAGGCAACCATGCTTGATGCTTCTCTCCTTCTCTTTCTCCCTCCCTTCCCTTCTCTCTAAAAATAAATAAGTAAAATCTTTTTTTAAAACATCAGGATTCAGGGTAGCAAATAAGTCCATGAGAAAAAGTCTCAATGCCACCAGTCATTGGGGTAATGCACATTAAGACCATAACGAGATATTTATCTCTCTATGCCTTTTAGAACAGCCCAAGTAGAAAATAGCAACAATACCAAATGCTGGTGAAGATAAGGAGACACTGGAGCTCTCCAATGACATCGCCAGTGGGATGTAAAATGGTACAGTGACTCTGGAAAATAGTTTGGCACTCCTTTAAAACCTAAACACACACTTTCTACACAACCCAGAAATTACACTCCCGGGCATTTATCCCAGAGACATGAAAATTGATGTGCACACAAAAGCCTGGCCACAGATGTTCCTTAGCAGCTTTATTTATAACAGCCAGAAGTTGGAAATAACCAAAATGCCCTTCGATAGGTTACAAATGGTGGTAACTCCGGACCATAGAGTGCTACTCAGAGATAAGTAGGAATGAACTGTCGATAATGCAACGACTTGGGTGAATCTCTAGAAATGTACGCTGTTTTTAGGGGGGAAAAAGGCCAAACTCAAAAGGTCACGTCCTTAGGATTCTACTTATATAGCATTCCTGAGATGGCAGGATTACAGAGGTGGGGAACAGACTTGTGGTTGGCAGGGGTGTGGGCTGGTGGGTTCCAGGGGGACAGGTGCAGGGCAGGTCTTCGCGAGCTGTACCTTCGCTGTGGGTTACACAGACCTACACATGTGACAAACGGCAGAGACTCTACAACACATTGTGCCCGTGTCAATTTCCTGGTTTTGATCTTGAACTATATATATATATATAGTTGTATAACATGTAACCAAGGGGAGAACTGGGTGAAGGGTGCACAGCACTCTACTATTTCTGCAACTTCCTGTGAACTTATAATTATTTCAAAATAATTAAAAGTACTTTTTCAAAACAAAGCAAGATTCAAACGAATATACAGCATGGCCCTCGTCATGCAATAATAGTTCTGGGAATAATAAGAACAGTTGTGGTCGACATTATGGAACAACTGCCTGGTAAACTTGTTGGGTTCCGACCACGTCCTCTAAGGAAGGTGTTTCCAAACATCGTCTTATTCCTGCAACCTCCCCGCAGTGGCGAAAGGGACGGTTACCCCCATCCTGCAGACGAGGAAACTGAGACTCGGGGAACTGCAGTGCCTGTCCCAGAGGCAGAGGCCTGTCCCAGAGGTGTGAAGCCGGCGTATCTGGCCTCCGCTTCGGTAGTGTGTGCCACTGGGCGGTGGCGTTTCCTCTCTTCTTTACACGCCCATTTTCTCTAAAAGCATGCCTCACTGTACTAATCAGAAGAAAAGATAAGCAAACACTAGAAAGGGTCCCTTGGTGGTCTGCCTGTTTGTGCGGGAGCCGTGCACTGTAAGTCTATAATTTCTGTCTCCAAGACACTCTCTCCTGGACCCCACTGCCCACGCACTGGGACACACCCCAGGGCACTCCGGCCTGTGCCCCTCCAGCCCCCCATTCCCTCATTGTGGACAGTGGGGTCTGCAGTCAGAGTCTCAGGCCTGCTCCACACCAGCTAGGCTAAGACAGTAACCTGGGAGCCTCAGTTTCCTCATCTGCAAAATGGGTGTCGATAACACAGAGCACGTGCCAGGGCTGTTAGGGCACCAAATGGAATAAGACTGTACATTCCACCACTAGTTAACACGCGAGAGCAGCCAGTCTCTCTTTCGCAGCGTGGATTACAAATTTAAGGACCGCCTCAGGTCCTGCCCGGGACACAGCAGGCGGAGATAACCAAGCAAACAACCTCGCGGGTTGTTACTGTCCTCGCTGTCTCTGTCCCGATGGCTGCAGCCTTGCCCATCCAGACGGGTGCGGTGCCCTGAGAGCTGGGCAGACCTGGGCTGAATGGCCGTCCCCAGGGGACCGAGGGGAACGTGCCACAGCCCACAAGCTCAGAAGACCCCAAAAGACCCTGCTTCACCCGTCGGTTTTCCACACCGAGAATCGATTTTCAAGGGTGTTTCCCAGAAGTGGTCTGGCCTCTCTGGGGCTGTTATTCATTCATCCCACCCTGGCGGCCAGGCTGCCTCCCGGCCAAACCCATCCCTCCCTCCCAGCCTCCTGCATTTAGGACTTCCATCAAAACTGAGATTGGGGGGGCGGGGCACAATGCTGGTTCCCGTAAATATCCCCGCCCTCTGTGGTTCTGGATGCCAGCACCCTACCCATCCACCCCATATCCCGGCCTTCAGCAGCTGAGGCCCTTGGCAAGGCTGGGCCTGGAATGCCACACTGGGGCCAGGGCAGCCTTTCCCAGGCTGGGGCTTAGAGGATAGTGGTCCAGGCCAAGTGGCCAGAGCTGGCAGGGAGAGAGATTTCCTGCCCCTGAGGGGGGTAAGACTGCCGCCAGCTTCCCATGCCCACCCCAGCTCGCAGATGTTGCAGAGAGTGTCGGGAAAGGGTGGGGATTAGGGCAGGGAGGAGGGAGATCTGCCCAGGGAAGGTGGGAGAGGAGCCCTGGAGAGGTCACAGGGAGCCGCAGAGAGGCATTGGACGGAGAACACAAGCTGTCTGTGTCACTGCCCTTCCGTGGGACCCCAGGCCACATCCCTCTCTGGACCTCACTCCTCGTCCCCTGTGTGCAACCCAGTGCAGGAGACGGCTTCCTTCACAGCATTCACTGAGCACCTACTGTATTCTGGGTCACAGGTTGGGCCCCTCCCTCCCTACACTCGGAGCTGACGTCAAGGTGGAGTGAAAGGTCCCAGGGGGCAGGTGCGGATGACAGGAGGCAGGAGCTCCCTGGGAGCCCAGATGATCAGGAATTGGCAGGTGCCACAGGGGAGGGGGCAGCATGAGGGCCAGAGCACGATGCTCTCAGGGACTGGTCTTTTCCACCAACACCAGTAACACCAACATTGCCACGAGCACCAGTCCCAGCAATAACTACAGCGCTAACAGCCCCTCCCCCTGCCCCAGCATGACCGATAAAAACATTGACACCACACCACCACCAACAACAACAGCCTCGGCACCAATACCAACTACTTTCACATCACCTACATCAAGAACAACCAGGCAGCCATTGAAGGTGAAGATGGGATGAGGTCTGCACTTTGGTAAGTTCCTACCCAGAACCCAAATGGAAAGAGCAGACAAAAGGGGCACGGCCGGGCCTGGGGCTGCTGTCCCTCAGCCCCACTCCCATTCACAGAGACATCTCAGAGGGACCCCAAGGCATGGAGGGGGGCATTTTGGGAGCCACTGGGCTGGATGACCTCTAAGGGCCCATCCAGCACTGTCATTCTAGGCTCTGTGAGGATTTGGGGAGATCCTAAAGTGGCACCCCAGCCCCCACTAGCACCCACACACAGGCTCTGACCAAGCCCCCACCCCACCCCATCCCAGGGAACCAGCTCACCATCCCTTGGGCCCATGACCCCCACCAACAGTCGCAAGAAGGGTGAGGTGGAGAAGTGAGGGTCAGTGGCTTCAAGTAAAGGCTGTTCCTTCAGCTCTGGGGTGCTCCTCCTTTTGTTGGTCCTTGAAGGCGAGGCCAATTATCACCTCTTAGTAAAGTTTTCTCTGAGCCCTTGGGCAGAGCTGATTCCCCCAACCCTGTGCCTCTACAGCCCTGAGGGCCACTCCCACGTGCCCGCTGATTATCTTGCCAGCCTGCACCCTCTCTGAGAAAAGGGGCAGCAGCATCAGCTTGTCTGTGCATTCATTCATATTCATTCATTCACTCACTCATTCATTCATTCATTCATTCATTTAACAGGTGCTGGGAACACTGTGATGTTAGACAAGCCGCCTGCTCTCAAGGGTCACAGTCTAAAATAGTGTTGCATTCATTACAGTACATCAGGGATCCACCCAGGGCCTGACACCGAGGGTCCCCAGTGAGTCTGCTGAATAAATAAATTAGAAAATGAAGGAGGGTACACGGGAAAGAGAGAGAAGGAGGGGAGGAAAAGCCCTGGTGGGACAGGCTCTGTGAGCCCGTCTTTTCCCCATCTTCCCCCCCCCTCGGTGTTGTCCCCTCTTTCTCTCTGGCCTTGCCAGATACCCTGATCCCTGCTCTAACACAGCTGAACGCTGGGCAAATGCTATTCCAGTCCAGGCTGCAGTTTTTCAAAAGGAAAACAAAGACAGCCAGATGCCAGAGCACAGAGGGCACAGACTTCTTGAGGAATGTCTGGCTGGAACAGCTGCAGCATCGTTGGCCATGGCATTGGTTCAGCCCAGCGGGGCCAGGCGCTGGGCTCGGAGAACAACAGCATCCCCCAAACTGCCACCACCACTGCTGCCAATACCAGTGACAGTGTTAGTGCCAACACCAACACCAGTAGCCACGTTAGTACTATAACCATCTACACCATCAACACCAGTGACCAGCTAGTACCAACACCAACACCAGCACCATCGGTAATCATGTTAGCACTAGCATCATCAACATTGTCACCAACGGTACCAGTAATCACACCAGCCCACAAGCTACAACACTAACACCACCAGTAATCATGTCAGGACCAACACCACCATCAATACAATCAGCACCTCTACTACCCACAGTGACATCACCGTCCTCAATAACAATGAAAAGAACAACCTCAACACCAACACCAATGACTTTAACATTACATAAAGCAACAATACCACCAGTGACCACAATAATTACAGTCCCCCAGCCCCAACATCACCAGCAGAAATATTAACACCACCACCATCAATAACAACCTCAACATCAACACCAATGAGTTCCACATTGTTGATACCAACAATGCTATTTCTAACAACACTGCCAGCAGTACCATCGACTCTGCCAGCACCAACTCTAACACCAATACCAAGAGCATCGTCACTGACAGCTCACCACCAATTACACCAACACCATCGCCAATACCACAGCACCAGCATCAACAACAGCCAGCAGCATCACCCCAACCTCAGCCACCACTACATCAGCCCCCCACCACTCACTTCTACACTAATGGAGAAACCCACATCACAGCACCACCCCCGACCCACACTCCACTGCCAGCAGCAGAGGCCGTGTGCCAGGCACCAGACACATGTGCTCTCAGGCGAGGCCTAGCCCAGCTCCATGCAGCACCTACTGTTAGCACACCTTTCCCTGCCTACCGGAAGGCAGGCTCGGAAAGGTTGGCCCCACCCAGTGTGTCAGAGAGAGCCGGAGTGCTGGCTCCCGACTCCAGCCCAGGGCTCTTCCCACTGTGTCCCTGCCTGTCTCTTGGGCCTGGAAATCCTCGCTGAGCTGCTCCTGGTGCTCTGCAAGGTGGGCCTGAAATCTCTCCCTGGCACTTCCTTGCTGGTCTCTCCATATCTCAGGGTCTTTCCTTCCTCACCTGCTGGAATGGGACTGTAATCGTTATGCAGATCCCTGAGTGGTGGGTGGACTCCAGAGGTGCCCTTTGTAAGTCATCAGGCGGGGCACCCAGCACTCAGAAGGCATGGCTGGGTGGCAGCTGTCACAATTATGACAACTGGCAGGGAAAAAAGGATGTTCCACTCTGTAGATCGGGGCCCAGAGTCTTCACACGCTGTTGGTAATGACAATCATAACAGCTAGTGTTTGCTGCGGCCTCGCTGCATTGCCAGGCAGCGTCCCGGTGCTCAGGAATGGTAAGTGATTGACCGGCCCAGGCAGCCAGTCTCGGCCCGTGCCCTTAATCACTGGTCTAGATCTCCTCCAGTAAGACAATTAGCATCTAGTGAGCACCTACTATGTGCTGGTGCTTCTCACAGATTATCTCTAATCATTACAACCTTGCAGACAGATAATACTGACCCTGAGATGAACTTGAATGTGGGCTCCCCACTTTGGCTGGGTCCAAAGTGGGGTTCTTGCTGTACCACAGGGACCACACCTCCCTGTCTCCTAGGCCGTGGGCATCCTGGCCACCCAGGGGAGACGTCAGAGCCACCTTGGGGACAGCGTCTGCAGGCCCATACCCAGGACAGGTCTATGCCAGAGGCTGTCAGGCACAGAGGGTGGCAGATTCCAGGCCTGCCTTCCTGGCTTCCAGGGCTATGAGGGCTCCAAGTCCCCCCCACCCCAATGCTATCCCAGCCCCAGGGGAGCCCAGGGGGCCAGGCCGGTTGGGTTTTTGGCATCCCCAAAAGCAGCTGCCCAACCATAAGGGTTTTGTCTTTCCAGGCTGAATGGGAGAATCCCGCCCCCCTCCCAAGTTCTAGTTCCCAGAGAAAGACCTTGGCAGGACCCCTGATCCCCTCTCCCTCCTTGGGACGGATGGCTTCCAGCTGCCTGCTCCCCAGCCTGGGAACATTCCTCGGGGCTCTGCACAGCCCACGATCTCTGAAACCTGAGTGGCCCCTCCAGAACCCCAGCCCTCTCCCTCCGCCCCACCCAGGGCTACCTCTGGCACATTTCCTTCAACACCCCCTCTTCTTTCCCCCGCCAGCCCCCAGTTAGCATAATCACGGAGAGTCATTTCAAAATGGGAGGGGCTTAGAACAGAGGAAATTCTGTCACCCATCACCTCGCACGCGCCCGGCCCTATGCCAGGCACCTTACAGATGGGCAGTCAGTGCTCCCAACTACCTGACGGGATGGCATGTTACAAACAGGGGGACTGAGCCCAGAGAGGCCAGGTGCTTGGTGAACAGCACAGCTGGGTAGGAGCTTAGGTCGGTCTAAGGTCCTCCGCACCTTGCCTGTCCAGCTCCGTCGTTACAAAGGTAGGAAAACAGGCCCCACCAGGGAGGGGGCTTGCCAGGGGGATGCTGCCAGGAGGATCAGGGCTGGGCGTAAGCAGGTGTGTCTGGCTCTCCAGCGTGCTCTCTGTCCACTCCCCACCTTGCCGCCTGCAAGTCAGGTAGGTGTCTGGCCTCACCTCGGTTGCATCCGGCGCCCTCATCTCTGCCTCACTGTCCACCTTCCACCTGTCCTCCACCCTGGTAGCAGAGAGGTTCCTTGTGGATGCAGATCTGCACGTGTCCCTCTCCTGCTTTGGAACCCTCAGTGACTCCCAACCCCTGCACAATTAGTTCAAGTGCACGGCTCTGTGTCTGTGACGGAGGCCCTGCCTACATCCCCGGCTGAAACAGCCCCACACCCTGCCTCACCTCCTACGCAGAGTTCCTCAAACACACCTGCCCGCTGAGCCTCTGAGCCTTTGCAGATGCTATTCCTTCAGCCTGGGAGTGTCCCCTCAGTGCCTGCACTCCACTCGGCTCTATAATTGCCAGGTGCCTTGTCTGCCTCCCACCAGGCCAGGGCTGGCGTCCTTCCCCGCTGAGGACTCTCCAGGACTTGCCATGTCTTCTGGGAGGAAGACAGTGTAGCCCAGTAGCTGGAAGCCCAGGCCCTGCACAGACCCTCACGCTAATCATGGCCTCGTCGCCTAGGCAATGTCATGTGGTGCTCAGAGTCTGCAACGGTAACAGTGGGCCCCCCAGTGACCTCCCTGGCCACATCCCCCCACGAGGGACTAGCACAACCAGCTTAGGGAGAGTGAGAGGAACAGGTGCCACCCAGCCCCCAGCACGGCCTTTCCCACACCGGCCGCCAGCTGGGGAAGATGGATGGGCCCTTCCCAGGCGAGGAGCGGGCAGCTCACATCACCGTGGGCTTCGCAGCCCTGGCTGCAAAGGGCCATAAACTGTCCCGGAGCCAGACACAGGACTCCGGCCACTTGTTCAAGTCGTGGGAGACCAAGGGGGTATTTTTGTTTTATTTTGTTGGGGGGTTTTTTTAGGAAGAAAAGAAGAAAATAAGAAAAGGAAAGGCCTGCTTTGCTGTCCCTGCTCCGTGTGCCTGTCCCCAATGTGGCCAGGAGACACCAGCCAGCCCTCCAAGGTGGCCTCCTATTCACGTTCCACCTGCAACCTGCTCTGCCTCACCGGGCTCTGGTGACCCCAGGCGGGGCCACAGCTCTCCGGCCTCATCTGCCCAACAGATCTACGGGCCATAGACCTTTAAGAGAGACCCCTCCCAACTCTACTTTCTACAAGCCTGGGCGTACCAAGGGCAGAGGCAGGATTCCCGTGGAATCGAGCGCTTCTCCCCTGACTCAGTGTGCAGTCGGCACTTAATATTAAAGAAATGCAGGACTTCCGCTCTCCGGGACTCACTTTTTCCCGCTGAGATATGGGCACAAATGTTCTGTCGGTCTTCAAGGCTGGGACTGCTGGGCCGTGGCCATGGGCCAGGCACAATGCCAGACACAGATGGGGTGTGGGAGGGAGATTACCAGCTTGCCCTGCGGTCACCCAGCAAGTGAGCAGCCCGAGCTGGGATTTGAACCCGAGGCTCTATGCTATGCTGTCTCCTCCTGAGTCCTCCCGAAAGGAAGCACTAGAACAATGCCAAAAGCTCTGAGCAAAAAGTAAAACAAAACAAAAATAAAGGTTCTGGGCAAAGGCTTGGGCACAGCAGGAGGGACTCGTTCCCCCAGGCCCTGCTTCCAGACAGAACTTCCACTTGGCCTTCACAGGCCCAGGCTCCAGTGTAAACCCTGGGGTCTGAGAGGCACAGACCCACCCCAGGCCACCTCTCTCCTCCTCCTCCTCCCTTTGGGGCCTTTTGTCCATCGCTTCAGAATGAAAGTAATGTGGGGGGGGGGCACCCCCACCCCATCAGATGATTAGCTCGGTGAGGCCAGAGCCAAATTGGTGCTTTCCTAAGCCCCACAGCACGCTCAGAGGACCTGCCGTTGATTCATTCATTTCCTCAGCGATCATTTATTGAGGACCTACTGTGTGCCAGCCACTGTGCGAGCCCTGGAGACACAACAGTGTCTCCTGAGATAGACACAGAGCTTGCCGCCTAGTGGAAGGGACAGGCACAGGCAGAGTCACTGGGGACAGTGCTGAGTGCCAGGGGAAAGCGAGCAGTCAGCTGTGAATGAGGGGACAGGAATCAAGCGCCAGGATGGTTGGAGGGGAGAGGACATCTCTTTTTAGCAGGATGATGTTTAAACTGAGACTTGAAGCATAAGGAGGAGCCAGCCTGGCTTACCGTTCCCTGGGAAGAAAGGGAAATTTGGCCCTGTTCCCTCAACTTACAGATGGGGAAACTAAGACCCCAAAAGCTCACACAGGTAGTCAGCAGCAGAGCTGGGACTAGGTACCAGACGCTTGGTCCTGCCCCAAGGCTTGGACTCCTGTCCTCCTCAGGAACCCAGGAAGGGGGCAGGGGAAGGTCTCCAAGCCTGAGGCACAGGCTGGTGAGGAGGCGGGAGAAGGTGACTGGAGCTGGAGCTGAGCTAGACTCCACCTGTTGGGCACAGAGCCCCCGACCGTGCCAGCCCCAGGCTCCCTAAGGCCCACCTGCCCACCCCACAGATTGGGCTTCAGAAAATTGATTTTCTAACAGCCATCCATCAAGCTGGCACATCCAGCTGTTGGTGGGACTCCCAGGTCCCCAGAGCCCCATCAACCTGAGGAAGCTGCCCCTGGAGCTCCCCCTCCTTGAAACGACCCCTGTGGTTCCACGGCTGGTGACTGGAGACTCCAGAATGCACCTCCCCTGCTGGTCTCCCCTACCCCAACCATCAGCACTGAAAAGGCCTTCAGCCTTCACCCCCTAGTGTACCCCCTCCCCCAAGATGCCTCTCCAGCGGAGGGTCTGCCTGCAGGGCTCTCAGGGACGGGGCACTCAGCCCCTAGTGGGCAGCCCTGGCAATAACTTAGTTTCCACCAAGTGGAATATACTGGGAGTGGTCATTGTTTGATTTATAATTCAGGATAATTAAGCAAGTTACTATGGTTCTTCTCTTTCAATGGACGACAAAATTGGCTACAAGGCCACCCGACCAAGTTTCCACCAGAAGGCTGCTTCACCCCAGAGCTGGGGGATGTCCTCCCTACAGCCCCAGACTTCTTCCATGGCGTTAGCCAGCTCCTTCACCCTGTGGCTTCTCCCACAGCCTTGCCTCTCCTAGGCTGTTCCCAAACGTTCACGGTGAGACGGTGCCTACAGGCCAACCTGAAGCTCCTCTAGCCCCCAGCCCAGGCCCCTGACCTCCGCTCCTGGGTGAGGCTGGATGTCATCTGTCCCCATCAGCCCTGATAACAATCCAGCCCTGGGGTGTCTGCAGGTCTGTTGCCAACGACAGGAGAGAGGAAGGAGCGGGGAGGAGAGGTCCAGCTCTAGACTTATAGCAGCAGAAAACTGGAGCTCCAGCCTCACTCTGAAGCAATCTGCTGAGTAACCTGGGGGAACGGAAAGTCCGCTCTGGGCCTCAGTTTCCTCATCTGTAAAAAGGAAATAATGAATTCCTAAGAGAGGTAAGAGTCTCTTGTTATGTATAACCTGTTCTGGGGAGGGGGCTCTTAGGAAGGTGGTGGGGCCTCCTGAGGTCAAGAATCAATTTTTACCCATGCAGAAGACCACAGGATGATCCCCAGTAAGATCAGCAGGGAACAGCAGGCCGGGATTCCTGGACTGGAGTTGAGGAGTCAGGCCCAGAGAGGGGACATAACCAGCCAACAGTCACACAGCTGCAAATGGCAGACCTTAAACCAGAACTCAGGTTTTCTGAGTATTGGGCCAGAACTATCTTCTCATCCACTGGCCTCCCCCCAGGGCCCTAGGAGCTGCAAGACCCCAGAACACCCACCCCCTCCCCATACATCCCTCCGTCATCCCTGAGGGACCGAGTTTGGCAGGGCTGGTGAGACAGAGGAACTGGCAGAATCTGGGGCACAAAGAGTTAAGGCTTGGCGGGGCTCTGCCTTGATCCTCCCGAGCAGGCAGGACCCCAGGCGGAGTGGGGGCTTGGGTTTCATGCCACCCCCACCCTGGCCTGGCTATAAAATACTATCGTGTCTCACTGCTGATTGATGGGCTGAGGGAAACCTTGGGGAGGTAGGCTGCGGTGAGATTCGATTTTCAAGGGCTCAGCCATTGATATTCTATCCGAGGCCTTCTGGAACCTACCACGGGCCCATCTCCATGGGCCTGTAGGCACTGGGTGGCGGGAAGGGCAGACACATTGCCTTCCACAGCCAAGACACTAGGCTGAAGAGCCCTGGGCCCAGCACCTGCCCTGGGAATGGCCCACAGGTCCACTCCCGGACTCCTGCAAGCCTCTACGTGGGTGGCCACCCGTTCAGTTAGTCATTACCCAAGCACCTACCACGTAGCGAGGGACGGGGCTCAGAGGTGGGCAGGACTAGACACAGTCGTCCTGGCCTCACGGAGCTTGCAGTCCAGTAGGCCTGGGAGGACCCATTCTGAGATTTCCTGCCCACCCGAGGTACGCAGGACTGAGGACCAGGTCAAGAGTGAAGTGCTCGCTGGGACTGGGGCTCTGCCTCCAGGCTGACCTGGGCCTGCACCTCCTCTGCCACTCAGCAACTAACTGGTCCACGCCCGTCTGTGGAATGGGCATGGAAAGAGCCCCACCAACAGCTAGCATCCGTTGACAGCACGGGCGCTCATTGTTTCTAGAGCCCGGCCCGGCTATCTGAGCGCAGACCTCCCCCCTGCCACAAATGGACAGTGGAAGAAGACAAGCCCCAGCCAGCAGCTGGCCCTCAGCCCTGCCCCAAACTCCCCTCTTCTCAGCACCCCCAATCCCCTGGCCCTGGGATCCCTAATCCACCCCAGAGTGACACGGAGCAAGTGCTGCGTCCCAGCATCTGCCTGCTGCCAGGATCGCAGAGGCCAGGAGAAACCCGAGCCCCTGGACCCGGTGGCGGGATGTCAACAGCAGATTAGACCTCCCGCTGTTCCCAGGATCCAAAAGGGTGGTGGGGCCTTCTCTCCAGTTCTCCCCCACCCTCAGCTCTGGGCAGAGACCCAGCACCACCCCCCTGCCCCCCAAAAAACTCCTGGAAAGCCAGGAATCTTGATGGGGCCCGTTTACTCACGTCCCAGAGGCTCAGAGGGAGCAAGGGGCTTGTCCAAGGTCACACAGCAGTCCTGTCCAGAGCCAAGGCCAGCTCCCTGATTTCTGTGCCCAAGTCTCGATGCTTCCTGCACCGTCTCCTCGGCTTCCCACCCCCTCTCACTCCAGGGATCTTCTCTGACTATGACCTTGACCAGTTCAGGGAACTTTTTCTCCCTCATTCACTCATCAGCTAACAATCCTCACTGCCTCAAACACCCTGGACTGATCTATCTCCCCACCCTGGCTCCCACCCCACTCCTACCCCATGGTACCCCACCCCACCCTGCACCTCCACCCCAGCCTCAGAAGTGCCCCCCAAGTCTCTTCAGCCAGGAGCTCTATAGAGGGTTTGCAAGCCGGCAGGCTCGTGGCCCAGGGGGTTTGTTTGGGGAAGAGAGTGGGGTTCTCACACCATAGTCGTGGGAGATTTCACAGTAAAATTCAGATTCTTAGCCTCTCTTGAAAAAAAAAAATTTCAAGCTACATAGTTCCCCATGGTCCTGTCCCCTTCGAGTGTCAGCCTGGCCGCCTTAGGAAATTCAGTTTGCAAACCCTTCAGGTCAGGGTTTCCTCGGGGGCAGGGGAGGGAGATGGGCAAACTTGAACACTAATCTTTTTTTAATGTACTGAGGTAACAGTGGTTAATAAGATGATATAAATTGCAGGTGCACAACATTATAATTCCGTATCTGTAGTCACATCCCAAAGTATGGCTTCCTTCTGGTACCGTATACCTGACCCCTTTGCCCAATTTGCCCTTCTTCAACCCCCTCCCCGCTGGCAACCCCCATTCTGTTGTCTGTATCTATGAGTTCACTATGGAAACTAGTACAGAGGTCCCTTTAAAAACCAGGACTAGAACTTCCACATGATTCAGCGACTCCCCCCAAAATAGGAAAACATTGACTTATAAGGCTGTGTGCACACCTCTGTTCGTTGTAGCATTATTTGCAATAGCTGAGACTGGAGATAGCCCAAGTGGCCGCTGACAGAGGATGGGTGAAGAAGATGCGAGGCCTCTGTGCAGCGGAACACCACTCAGCCGTAAAACGAAGACGGAGCACGGCTGTCTGCGGGGGAATCTGAGGGTACTGCGGTAAGTGAAGTACGTCAGGCGGAAAAGGACAACAGCCAGTGAGGGGCGGTGGGTGTCACCCAGGCACCAGAGCACGGCGCCAGGCCCAGCAGCGCGCCGACAGAGACGGGGGCCTGGGTTGGGTCACATGCAGAAGACCTTCTCCTGGGTGGGGTGTGAGGGTACAGGAACGGGAGGAGTCAAGGGCGACCCCAGCGAGGCTGGCGGAAGCCACTTGGTCTGCAGCAGAGCTCCGCGTTTGGCGCCTGGATCCAGCAGGTGTCCATGAAGCTTCCCTACCGTTGTTACTCTCGCTGAGACTAAGCAAGACGCCCCGGTTCTCTGAGGCTCCGTGCGCCCCTCTGTGACACGGGAGTGAGAACTGTACTCACAGGAGTGTGGGGAGAACTGCACAAGGTCAAGACCGCAAAGGGCGTGGTAAAGTGTAAAATACTATAAATCAGCCACTACAAAGACCACAGACATTTGTAAAATCAAGAAGCCATGAAATACTCAGTATCATCATGACCGCTGTTTCAGGTGGAGTTCCCGGTGCCAGGTGGGCATGGGGTGCTGTGCGGCGGGCTCCCTTGGCGCGGCCAGGACGACCCGATGGCCATGCACCTGCTGTGCCGGCAGACCCCTGCCCTGAGATGGGACGGAGGCAGGGGCCCAGCTCAGCCAGCAGAGAAGGTCCAGCTTGGGAGTCGGGAGGCCCTGGGCCTGTTCCCAGCTCAACACTGACTCTTGTGTGGCCTTCAACAGTTGCTACCCCTCTCTGGGCCTCAGTTTCCCCTTCTGTAAGGTAAGGGGATTGGGCTAGTGATCCCTAATGGCCCTTCCAGCTGCGACCCTGTTCAAAGCCCATTCCCCTCCTCCTCCCTTGTCTTGCTCAGAAGTTCAGTCTCCCAGCACCTCCCAGGGAGGGCCAGCTGGCCACACCTGGGGAAGAGCTGCTCAGGGTGGGCTCACCCACAGGCCTATTTCAGGCCTTGTCGATTCTCCTGCCACCCAAACCTTCCTCTCCCCGCTTCCTCTCCCACCTCCTGGCTCTGGCTCTGCCAGGGTTAATTGGCCCGCAGCCCCCAGCCCTGCAGGAAAAGCAGAGAAGGGGGCCCAGGAGCCTCCCTCCACAACCCCCCTCACCATGCCCAGCACAGCTGTCTCCCCACATCCCAGCCGCCCCAGGATTACCAGGCTCCCAGGGGCCCAGAAGGAAGTGGATCACATTCTTAAGGGCCTTATGTCAGGCCTGCTGCTTCCCGCTCCCCTCTCCAGCCCCCCAGCCCCTACCATTCCCCAGACCCCACCCCGCACGCCTCCCTGCCAAGGCAGGCTAGTGGGCGTGGAGCCAGCCAGGCCTGGGCACGAATCCAGGCCAGGCAAGACTCCTACCTCCCTTTTTGAGCCTCAGTTTCTTCACCTGCAAAATGGGGGTGATTCCTGTGTCAAAGGGGACATTTTAAGAGTCGTGTCTGAACACGGGAAGTGTGGTGTCTGTAATAATAGCCATCTTTACCATCGGGCAGCCCCATCCTCCTGGGGACTGTGTACAAACTTACTTAATCCTCACAGGAATCCTCTGAGGTAGGTAGGTTCCGTCACTGTCACCTGCATTTTATAGACGAGGAAACTGAGGCACAGAGAGGCTGAGTGGATTGCCTAAGGTCACACAGCTAGTATGTGGTCCTCAGAGCTGAACTGAAACCCAGGCCTTTCTGGCTTCAAAGTCCACAGGCTTAATCACACTACAGTGACTGCTGGTGAGGGTTGGTTCCCTTCGTCCCTATTTCCAAAGCCCTCACCTGCGTCACACCCTGTGACCAGTCCAGTGTGAGGAGAACCCTGGGTAAGGTGGCGGTCACAGTGCAGCTTCCACCTGCACTCCCCGAGCCACGGCTCTGCCTCCCCCAGCTGTGTGGCATTGGGCAAGGCGCTGCCCTCTCTGGGTGTGACGTCACCTTGGACGTGAACATCACATAGGGAGGTGCTGGCAAGCGGGCTGGGCCAGCACGCATCTCTGAGCCCTCGCGCATGCAGACAGCTCAGCTCCTAGAGGCTCGAGCAGACAAGGGATGGAGGCCAGCGGCCCGAGATGTGTTGCCACTACATTTGAAACGTGCAGATGGGCAGAAGGGAGGGACGTTCAGACAGCCCTGTGCGACACCTCACAAACTGAACCCCGCCATGACGGGTGCTGGCCACATACACCCAACAGTGTCTTCTGCAAGGTCCCCACCTGCTTTCTAAAGCAAGAGCCCACATGGGCTCAGTGTGTCCCGCTGTGAAATGGGAGCTCCAGACCAGAGACCGGGGTTCTTCCTATGGCTCGAGACACCTCATGGGGACATGGACACTCATACCCTTCACACCTCGGCCATGGTTCCAGTGTCCCCAGCCTTCTCCCTCTTCCTCCCTCTCCAGTGCCTTTCCTCCCTGACTCTCACCCTTCCCTGAGCCTGCGAGCTCCATACCTGTGCTCACACCTCTCCTGCCTCCTAGAATGCCCAGCCCCAGATCCACCTCTCCTGGGCACCTTCCCTGACCCCCAACCCCTGCATCTCCTCTGGCGCAGAACAGCATCTTGATATCTAGTCACCTGCTACTTTGCCTTATACTGTGTGTGTGAGTAGTTGCTATTTATTGCTGATTCCTAAAAATCAAGGGTTATGTTTACTTTTTTCCCAAAAATTTGCTGCCATAAATACATGCTGATTCTTTAACTGACAGATTGAATTAATAAATTATAACCCCCTCTGTCACCATCACCACCATCGACACCACCACCATTTACATCATCATCATCAACACCAACACCATCAACACCACCACCATCATCATCATCACCACCACCACCATCATCATCACCAACATCAACATCAACATCATCATCACCACCATCGACATCATCATCAACACCAACACCATTGACACCACCACCATCATCATCACCACCATCATCATCACCACCACCATCATCATCATCACCACCATCGACACCACCACCATCAACTACACCTGCAGCAGGAAAGAAACCATGTTGCCATCTTCATCACCGTTGTCACAAACACTACTGTTTTCATCCTCAGCTATGGGCATAATGATTTCCTTCCACACGGTTTTACTCAGAACCTCCCGTGGGCCCAGCACCTGCTGAGAGCTTTCCATACACCTTCTCATTTAACTCTCACAACAGCCCCAGTCCCACCCCACCCCTGGGGAGTAGTTACTCTTATTGTACCCATTTTACAGATGAAGAAACTGAGACACTGAAGGGCTTCTTGAATATTTAAAGTGATAAAGGCAGGAGAGGGATGCAGGCTTGTCTGTCTCCAGAGTCCATCTCCTTCAACACCAGCACCCCAAACCACAGCAAAATTGCCATTACTTCTACCACCCAACAAATAACCAACGTCAGACCACTGTTGTCATTCCTGCCGCCACCAGCACTGTGCTCATCACTGCCCAGACCTGTTGCCATTAAGCTCGCCACCATCACCTCCGTACCACCACCAACCCCATCGTCACTTTAAGATTCAGCTCTGCTGACGTTAACCAGAGGCGTTAGCCTGGTCCCCGGCCTTGTCCATACCCATCAGCAGGACCACACCTTCCTCCCCTATCTTGCCCCCGCTTATACAAAGGATGCCCTGGAGAGAACAGGTCATTTCTTTCCTCATGACTGTGGGGAGGGAAATGTCCTTAGCCAGAAGGCCGGGCCTTTGTCTGAATGACTGCGTCCAATAGGCACTCACTCGATCACTCACTCACTCGGTCAGCATTTACTGAGTGCCACTGTCCATGTGAGCCAAAGGGATGCAGGAGCAAACAAAGCAGAAACGAGGCCTCTTCTCGTGGAACAGGGAGGGCAGGCATCAGATAATCACTTCGGGGGAAACAGAGCACCCAAGAAGCAAGCTGGTTGTAAAAAGGCGTGGGATGGAATAACCTAAGCTAGTCTGGGAAATCCAAGAGGACCACCTACTCAAGCTGAGACTGAATACCAAGTGGGAGTGAGCTAGGCAGAAAGGAGAACACACAGGGGTTACCGGGAAAGAGTTCTGGCAGAGGACACAGCATGTGCAAAGGCCCCGAGGTAGGAAAGGCATCTCCTCTTAGAGAGGAACTGAAAGGAATGTAAGGTGGCTGGTGCACAATGTCACAGGGGAAGGTGGAGGTGACCAGAAATAGAGCCCCACCAGCCTCATGGGGAGTGAAAGGAGGATGGTGGTAGGGAGCAGGGGATGGTTCTTTCTGGGGTTCAAATAGAGAATTCCCAGTCCCAGAAGAGCAGGCATAGGCGACCCAGCGTGAGGCCCAGAGGAAGCCGCCCGAGTGGCAGTGGGGGTTGATGAAATGTTACGGACGGTGCTGAGCGATTATGCAGGGAGAATCGATTGCTCGGGCTGGTGCCTGCCTGGCACAGAGACACAAACGCCGAAATGTCAGGCCCGTGATCTGAAAGCATCGCCCAGCAGCCAATGAGTGAGCACAGCCCCGGGTGCAGGCAACGATGGGGAAGTTAAAAAAAAAAAACACCCAACACCCCCAGATGGGAGCAGGGCACCCAGAAGGTGCTGGCAGGGAGTGGGCTCTTGACACGCAGACCACTCGGCTGCCAGGGGCACAGGGAAGCAGGCCATAGCTACCAGGTGTATCCACAGATGCACTCTGAACATGCAGATTGGAAGAGGGGAAGGAGCTCCAGGGGACTGCCCAACACCCACTTTCTGGGGAGCTGTGGCAGTGAAGCGGGTACTGGAGGAAGGGAAGCTACAGGGAGCACCCAGGGGAGGCGGAGGAGGCTTACACGGCTTTGTGCTAACCCCAACACCCTCCTGGCCATGCTCCTGCCTCCAGAAGCCACCTCTCTGCAGAGCTAGCCCGGTGCCTGCCTCCCAGAAAAGTCTGGGCTGGCTGGGGCAGCACTCCCAAACCACGTTTTCTGAGCACCTACTCTGTGCTGTGCATTTCCCCACATCCCATCTGAATTTCTGGCTACACGCACTTTCAGCATGAGTGTGACTCTATGGCAGGAGAAACTGTGGTTTCAGGGAGTTAGTGGCCCAAGGGACCTCAGCAATCAATACCACAGAGCGATGACAACCACATGCCTGGCATTGGGGAGCCCTTCGCACACTCTGTAACATTTCATCCTCACCACTGCTGGCCCTCTGAGAGGCATCATCATCGTCATTTCACAGATAGGGAAACTGAGGCTGTCAGGGAAGTGACATGACCAAAGGCATCCTGTCAATAAGAGATGAGCTGGGGTCTGAACTCTGTGCCGTCACAGAGTCATAGAGGGTCAGCACCGGGAGACCTCACTCCCAAGATGCACAGCAGCGAGCATAAAATAGTGTCCTGCCCAAGGAAAGAGCCAGAAGTCACAGGACAACGGGAGAAGGATGAGAGCAGGAGGAGAGCTGGCTCCAGGGTTCAAAGTTCAAACCACCACTTCCCAGGCCTCCTGTGTCCTAAGCCCGCTCACCTGCGGTGGGCTGTTATAAGGCGCCTGCTGCATGCACGTGAGTCCTGTTCTGCAGGGTCGTCAGCCCCATGGAACATCTCAGCCAGCATGGCATCCCAGCCACCCTTAACACATAGATCAGATCAGGCTTTCTGCTGAAACCTTCCTGTGGCTCCCCGGTTGCCCTGAGAATAAAATCCAAGATGCTAGCGGTGGCCCATGAGGCCCTGCTCCATCCAGCCCCTGGCACCGCCCCTCAGCGTGCCCCTCATGCAAGTGCCCGTCTGTGTGAAAGACCTCTGGGCAGCCCCAACTTGTCCCCAGGCCTCAGCTCCAAAGCCACCCCCAGGGACACCCTCCCTGCCCCCGTGCAGAGCTGCCCCAGCCACTGCCTGTCATGCGGCCCTGGTCCAGTCTTCCTTCCTAGGACTGAGCTCAGCGTAAACGAGTCTCATTTGTGCTTTTATTCTCCTCCCTTCCTTGCTCTCCTCTGTATTGGAATTCAGGGTGCACGGGTGCAGGGAGTTTGTCTGTCCTGTCTCCAGCATCTAGAGCTGTGCCTGGCACGTAGTAGGTGCTCAATAAACAATTAACATTGTTTACAAAGTTTCTTGCACTAGGTCAGGACTCAGCACTCAGGGACACTGAGGCTCCTGGACACTGGCCACCTGGGGACTGGACTTTTGTCCAGTGCCACCACTTCCTCGCGGTCTGACCATAGGCCAGTTGCTCTGCCTCCTGATCCTCAGTCTCCTCATCTGTTAAAGGGGGAGGTTAGAGGGCTGTGAGGTGAGAGGGTACATACACAAGGCCCGGCACGTGCCTGGCACATAGTATCCATTCATTGAACTCACAATCACAGTAACAGTGCCGCCTCCTCCCTGCTCTGCAGGATCCTGCGTCCCTCCCCATTCTGCATGGGCGGCTCCGGGCACCAGGTCGGCCTGCCTCGGTCCCACTTCCTAACAAAGTGAAGTCATCTTTCCAGCCTGCCCATCCTCAAACTGTTTATTATCTATTCTTTCTGCTTCTTATCCATCAGCGCAAACACGTGTGCATGTTCCCACGGGTGCACATGCACACGCAGATCCATGTATGGGCAGCCATGGGCACACGTCTCCACACTCATGCACACACAGCGGAATAGTGCTTAGAGGGACACAGAGTGGAGGGCTCTCACACACAACACCTGCTCGCACAGGTGTGCACACCGAGGCACTTGTGCGCCCGCACTCATGTGCTACCCCTCTCACCCGTGCACATGGACACACACACAGACCACAGACACAGCGTGTGTGCGCCCACGCTTGCCCACAGGAGCACACAAAACACATCCTTCCTGTTAGCCCTCTCCTCCTCACACGCGCCCAGCCTGGCAGACCCCAGGGCTGTGTGGGTCACACGGAAGCGCGTGTGTGATCAGTGACAACAGGCTGGGCGTTCCCTACCACGCACACAGACTCAAGCAGCCTGTGTCCACCCACGTCTGCTCCCTGCTCGGCTGTGTCTCCCATCCAGCAGCCTTTCTCCAGGGCAGATGATGGGCCACAGAGGATGTGCCCAAGGGCCCAGCCTCAGGCTCCAAGGAGCAGGGACCCCAAGCTCCACAGAGCGCTGCCAGGCCCTGGAGCTGGGAGCCCAGGAGACTCCAGCTGCTGCTTCTGCTCCTGCCCAGGAATGGGGTCAACAGCACCATCTGCTGTCAGCTTCAGGAACTGCCCTTCAGAGAGCACACGCCTGGCCCTCTGTGGACTTCCCAGAAGGACCCAGGCCTCGGTGGTGATCCTGAAAACAAGCTGGGGCCACAGGGGCACCCAATATCATGTTCTAGAATGAAGCTCATGGCCAGAGCCACCTGGGTAGGTTCCCACTCAAGTTGGGGGCCACTCTCCTTCCATGGTGGGGAAACTGAGGCCCAGAGTCAGTGAGTGAGGAGGTCCAGTGCTCGCCCCAGAAAGAGAGGGCAGTCTCTTGTGAGACTGTGATGCCCTCTCTTCCTGGGGCGAGCACTGGACCTCCTCACTCACACTCACAAAATTTGAGTGTTTTCTCAAATTCCTCATGCTGCTTCGCATCTGTGTTAGAGGGTGGGAGAGTCGTTTGGGGGCCCCTGTGGTGGTTCCAGGAGGCCAGCAGCCTGGGGTGAAGGGGGGAGACACGCCAGGCCCTGCCCTGGACAGGAAGACCCACTGTATGCACGGACCGTGTTCTCACCCACAGGGATGTACACACACATGATGCCTGTGAGAGATGCTGTGGAGGTGGGGAGGCCAGCACGGAAGCCACAAGGGATGAGGGACGTGAGGAAGGCTGATGGGGAGGCGCCTGGCTGCCTCTGCACCTGCTCCAGTCCCATTGCCCCAGACACCCGCTGTACATAGGACGGGGGCAGCCTTAGGGTAACGACAACCCAGCCCACCATCCTACAGATGGGGAGACTGGGCCCGGGGGAGACATAATCCCCAAGGTCACAGGGACCAGTGGCCAGCTCAGAACTGGTCCTTGCAATTGGTCCTCTGAGTCCCAGCCCAGAGCTCTTGCCTTCCCCCCTAGTGGCTCCTTCCTGCCCTCCTTCACTGCCCCCACAGAGGGATACGGTCTGTGCAAAGGCCCTGGGGTGTGTTTGTGCGTAGCTGATGAGTTCAAGAAACAGCAAGGAGGCCAGTGTGGCTGAGCAGTGTGAGCAGAGGGCAGAGGAGGCAGAAGTGAGGTCAGCAAGGAGACAAGGAGGTCCACTGGGCCACTGGCAGTGGCCTTCCCTCCTATGGGACAGGGAGCCACTGGAGGTGGCAAGATCTGGTTCAGGGTTCAAAGGCCACTTTGAACCCCGTGTGTTTAATAGACCATAGAAGCTGGGAGATGGGGAGGGGCTACCCAGAAATCGGGGGGGGTGAGAGATGAGGGGCGGTCCGGCTGAGGAGGTCAGGCCGCCAGAGATGCTAGGGGCTCATGTTTGTGATCTATTCCCCAGCCCATCCCGCAGTCTGCTCCGCCTCAGCCCAAAGATGGATGCATGCCCTACTGACCCAGATCTGGCAAACAGTAAAGTCTATATATCTCGCTGGTATGATCAGGAGAGAGATGACCTTGGCCTTTGGCTTTTAAATCAGAGGCTTAACAAAGGCATCCAGCTGGACAGAAAAAGAGCAGCATCAACATCCTCACTGCCGCCACCACCAAAACCAAAACCTCCATTACTACCACCACCATCACCGGCACCATCACCAGCACCTCCAACATCACCAGCACATCATCTGCATCACACCACCACCATCATCACTACCTGCAGCACCACCACCCACAAAACACTGCCACCGCTGCCATTCCTGCCACTGCCACCGGCATCAACACCATCACAAGAATCATCACCTCCAGCATCACCAGCATCTCCACCAACACTACCATCATCACCATCCCCCTCCGCATCGCCGTCACTGCCATCCACACCTCACCGCCCTTCCCACCATCACCGCTGAGCCAGATCTAGGTTGAAGTGCACCCGACACTGAGCCCAGAAACCTAGCTGGAGACGGTGAGAGGGGACTGGGCCCCAGTCTCCCCCAGGAAGGGCCAGATTGCTCAGTCAGCTGGCAGGGAAGTAGGGCTGGGAGGGCTAGGTGGGCCTGGAGTTGGGGATTAGAAGCAACAGACGGGACCTCATCCAGAGCAGGCATCAGGCTGGTTAGAAAACAGAGACCAGGGAGGCTGCAGGTCAAGGAAGCAGGCTGACAGTCACCCACATGGAACATCAGAAACAGGAGGAGAGCAGCCCCAACAGCAGCCCACCCATGGGCGAAGGCTTCTCAGAGTCGGGGTCCAGCAGGCAGGCGGGCCTACCCCAGGTGAATGGACATCATCATGGGTCCCCTGTCCATCATGGCCATGAGCACCATCACCAGGGCAACCAACCTCACAAATGACACCTTCACCATAGCTCCTGACAGTCCTTCATGTGACTTGCGGCAGGTCACACAGGAAGACCCAGTCTCCCCGCTTGGAACAGCTCTCCCCTAAGTCCGTCTCTTTGCCCGGGCAGGACCACTGGCTCCTGGATGTCCCCGGCCACAGCCAGGCTCAGGAAACCACCCTCTGGGCGCTCCTTCCCTCCCCTTTAACGTTCAAGGTCAAGTTTCAGGAGCCCTTCTGCCCTTCCCCAGTGCAGCGGGCAGAGAGGCAGGGCTGCATCTGTCCGGGCGTTTCACAGACTCTGACACTTGTTAATACCCTCCCACTGCTGCGCGCCCAGGTCTGGTTCGCATTAGCACCCCGGCCCCACGGTGGCCGGACTCAGGGTTGGGCTCCATCCAAAGTGTCAGACGCCGCCGGGGTTCTCCCGGCTACTTATCTAACGTGCAACATCGAATGGTTTGATCTGCCAATTAGGCTCCCCTGGAGCTGCTAAGGGGAAGCAGATGGGCCTATACATTACTGCATGGGACGCCCCGCATGTCCCTCCTCATCGCAGAGGGCAGGCAGCGCTCGCCCTGCTCCCCTGGACCACCCTGAACCACCCCGGACACCCCCACCCCTGGCGGCAGGTCCAGAGGTTTGAGGCCCTGGAAGAATTGGCCTTGTCTCCTGTTCTCAGAGAGTTGAGGAAGCTGTTGCTTCTGGTTACGGAGTGAGGCCAGACGGGACTCTACCCAAGTGGTCCCAAGTTCCTGGCGCGTCTACAAGCTCCCGCAGCTCCCTCCATCTGGCGCTACCGGGCCGGCCCTGGGAGGCCTTGACGAAGTGGACCTGCCCTGGCCACCAGACCCCAGCCCGCACAGAGAAAAGGGGTGGTGTGAATGACCTCAGGGTGCCTGCTGCCTCTTAGGTGGCCCAAATCCCCCCACCTGACAGACTTCCCAGCCAGTCGCCACTTAAACCAGGATCCCTCCTGTCACTCCGGGGCCAGTCTGTCACCAAGGACTGTCGATGGTGCCTGACTCCACAGTCGTCAACCCTGGTCCAGGCCACCAACCTCAACCACCTAGACCAGGTGGCTGACACCCAAGGGATCTCCCTGCCTCGACTCCCAGACCCACACTGCTGGTCTCCTCTCTTCGAAGCTTCTCTTTGGACAAGGTGCACAGTCCTTACCATAAACGCAGCTGACCCCCGTCGGGCACGCGCTCTGGGCCTGCGTCCTGCGCAGTCTTCACACTGACTGTCCACGTTATCCCACTGCAGCCCTGTGGGGCGGCGCTATGACCGTCACCCCATTCTGCAGGAGAGGACACTGCAACACAGAGGGGCCAGTTAACCACTCAGAGTCACACAGTAGGACACCTCTCCCTCTCTGTGTCTGTCTCTCTCCCCTTCTCCCTGTCTCCCTCCCTCCCTCTCTCCGTATCTCTCTTCCCCTCTGTATGTCTCCCCCCCATCCCTCTCTCTCCTTCTCTCCCTTCCTCCCTCCCTAGCTCATCCACTCTCCATTTTCCGGACCCACCTGGTCTCCCTGCCACCTCCCAGGCCTCTGTTTGGACTGCTCCTCTGCCCCATGCACTCTCCTCAGACCCACCCCCCCACTGGCCATTCTTCAGGTCTTGGCCTGACATCACATCCTCGAGGAGGCTTCCTCAGCCTCCCAACATGAGGCACCTTTTCTGGGTGCCTCCACAGCACCCTGGGCCCAACTCCTGCCAGCATTGTGACGTGGTGTCACGCTGGTAACGCTTGGTGTCCTGGGTGCCCCACTAGAACATGAGCCACTTGGGAGCAGGGACAGTCTTCCTCGGTGATGTAGCATCCTCCGCGCTGCACAGGGCCTGACCCTGTCAGTGATGTACACCCCTTAGTGAGTGAGTGAGTGAGTGAGTGAATGAGTGAGCGAGTAAGTGAATGAGTGAGCGAGTAAGTGAATGAGTGAGCGAGTGAATGAATGAGTGAGTGAATGAATGAATGATTGAATGAGTGAGTGGATGAGTGAGTGGATGAGTGAGTGGATGAGAGGATGAATGAGTGAATGAATGAATGAATGAATCAGTGAATGAGTGGGTGAGTGAGTGAATGAGAGGATGAATGTGTGAGTAAGTGCTGGCCCCAGCACCCTGTCCTTGCTTGGGGACGTAAACCATTGCTTTTCACACTTCCTGACCTGCTCCTGCTTCTCCTGCCTTCTGCCCCCATGGTCTGTTATAGTTGTTTCATTCATTCACTCACTCATTCATTCAACGCACTCTGTGCTGGACACATGTCCAGACGCTTGAGATGTGTCAGCAAGCAAAACAGACAGAAGTCCCCGCCCTCGAGGGACTGAGAGTGACCCAGGGAGGAAACAATCACCAAGACAAAGAAGTGACAAGACAGTATGCGAAACAGTGGTGAGTAGTAAGAAAAATGTTCAGCAGGAAGCAAAAATAAATGAGGGAACAAGCCATGTGACTGTGGGGAAGAATATTTCAAGAAGAGGGAACAGCCAGGGCCAAGGCCCTGAGGTGGAAACACGCATGTTCAGGGGATGGCAGGAGGCCAGCGTGGCTGCAAGGGAGTCCAGGAGGGAGGGGAGACACCACACTGGGGTGGCAGAGGTGGCGGGGGCCCAGGGGAGTGACACACACCTGAGGGACGTGGCTCTTCCTCTCAGGGAGACGGGGAGCACTGGGGAGCTAAGCGAAGGAAGGATCTGGACTGACTTAGGTCTTTATAGGAACAGCTTGGGCACCACGGGGGCAATAGCAGGAGGTAGGACCAGACACAAGGGGGAGTTGAGGATGACCCTGAGGTTCCTGGTCTGAGCGACGAAGATGCTGTCAGCGAGTCTACTACAGACTCGTCCTTGCCTATGAGACCAGCTCCAGCTTTCTGGCTTCCCTCTGCCACCCTCTCCATTCCCCAGGCAGCCCCTGGCACTGGGGAAAACAACACAGATGGCAGCCAGCTTCCCACAGGTCCCCACCAGCTCCAACTGGGTCTGTACCTGCCTGGCAAAGGCCTCGGGCACTTCACTGCCCAGCCAACAAAGGCCTAATGCCTCGGCAGCAAAGGCACTGGAGGTGCGCCCCCAGGCATGAAAAGGCTGCACAGAGAGGAACAGAGCCTGCTGCCCCCTGCAAGAACCTCAGCAGCCAGACTACAGGTGCTAGGACCAACAGGGGTTAAGCTCAAGCACCTATGGGAACACAAAGGTCTCCCTCAGCCCTCAGCAAGGAAAACTTCCGGGGAGGCACACTGGAGCTGGGTGGTAAGGGATGAACACAAGTGCACCAGGAGATGAGAGAGAAGGAACATTTGAGCACAGGTGTGAAACCAGGCACTGCCCCCGGCCCAGAAGACGCTGAGAGGGAACGGGGCCCAGGTTTTGCAGGGCCTTGAATGGCACACCAGGAGGGCCAGCATGTGGGCACAGGGAAGCCACAGGATGTTCCTGAGCTGGGGAGGCCTGGGACTGGGACTGGGTTAAGGGGACGTCATTTGCCTGCTCAGAAGAGATGCTCGCTCATCTCAGGAGGAGGTGATGTCAGGCCGAGACCTGAGGGGCAATCTGAGAGCGATGTTTACAGGTCAAGTGCATCAAAGGAGAGGACTGGGATGGTGTCCAAATCCCGTCCTCAGGGTCACTGAGGACCTTTAGACCAAAAGAAAAGATAATCAAGGAGAAGACCATTAATTACACCCCCCTCCACTTCCCTCCCGAGCCCAAATCCTAGCTCCCCCACTGACAAGCTGGGTGACCCTGGGCAAGTTAATCAGCATCTCTGGGCTTCAGTTTACTCTTCAGCAGGAAAAAAACATATTGGGTTGCAAGTGGCAGAAAACCCAACTCAAACTATCTTAAATAATAGTGGAGATTAAAGGATTTGGGAAATGAAAGATTTCAGAGGTAGGGCTGCCTTCAGGTAAGATCCATCAACTTAAAAGGTTCCAAGGACCCGGGTTTTCCTTTTCCTTCCTTCCGCTTAGTCTTCTGCAAGGCCCAGCTTTCTTCCATGGCTGACTTTCCTTCTGGTCCCACAAAAGCTGCCCCAGCCCCTTGGTCTACAGCCTTGCTAGTTCCTAGAGAAGGAATCTTTGTCCCAGCAAAATCCTGATAGTCCCTCTGATTGGACCAACCCATGTCATGTGCCCACCCCTCAGCCAATCACAGAGTCTAAGGGCAGGGTATGAGCAGATGTCTTGGCCTAGGTCACCTGCTCCACCCCCTGGAGCCAGGACACAGAGTCAGCTTCCCTTGGGAGGACAGGGCTGTGCAGAGGGCAGAGGAAGGGGATGCGGGAGGTATCCACCCATGACCCCCAAGGGCCACCGACCCTTTGGGCAGGGCCATTGAGGGGATTAAAAATAGCATGTGTGAAGCATGCAGTTGATGCTCCTTGAA
Source organism: Desmodus rotundus (assembly GCF_022682495.2). Taxonomy (NCBI): domain Eukaryota; kingdom Metazoa; phylum Chordata; class Mammalia; order Chiroptera; family Phyllostomidae; genus Desmodus; species Desmodus rotundus. Next base: position 10,808,821 of record NC_071389.1, read on the forward strand.
AGGCAGTTTTTATTTTGTTATTACATATAAAAGGCCATCGTGAGAAGGAGGAATGAGATTTAATTTGTGGTCCCAAAGGATAAAACTAGTGTCCATAAATGGAAATCCCAGATAGTTGGGTCTTGATTCAATCAAAGAAGAATTTTCTAATAACTGACATGGTCCTCAGTGAGCCTCCCATCACTGGAGGGGAACAAGAAGGGATTAAGGTCCCAGCTCAGGGCAGCTCAGGAAGGAGGTGTGAGCAGACGCCTCTGAGGCCGGTGGGATTCCAACATTCTCCTCCAAGGGTGGTCAGTGAAGCACGGCCAGGAAAATGAGGTCATTATCATTTAAAAAAAAAAAAAATTAAACCAAGGCATCAGAAAAGAGAATTAAGAGCTTAAAACTCACTGATCCTCTGACAATCTGGTCCCGAGGGTGGGGGTGAGGGCGACAGGACACAGGCACATCCAGGAACAAGCGTGTAGAGCGGCTCCCCAGAGGCTCAGGGCTGGGCGGGGCCTCTGCCGAGGCTCTGGGCTCCCCCAGGGAGCAAGTGCCAGGAACAGAGAAGGGCTGTGCCCACCGACCATCCGTCCTTGGGCCTCCTCCCAGCAGTCTCCTGCCTGCCTGGCCAGGCCAACGCCCAGGACTCTTGGAGGAGGACCCAGGCAAAAAGGAAGCTGGTCACAGAGGAGAGGGACTGCCAGCACGCAGGGTGACCTGGGAGAAGGGCCAGACACTGATAGTGGCCACCAGGGAGGACAGGGTGCAGCCACCAGGGCCAGGGTCCCCCACGTCTAGTCCTAGCTATCCTTCCAAGCTCAGTTCTGAAAACCCGGCCACCCTCAGCCACATGCTCCCACCGAGCTACCCTGGCCTCCCTGCATCCCACCTTCATTCCTGTGGGTCCCCTGCCTCTCCCCCACGCTGTACCTTCCCGCCTTCCAAATACTTCTCTGTCCTTCACGGCTCTTCCCAAATGCCAGCCTCCCTTGCAGTCTTCCCTGCTCACTACCTCCACCAGCCGTCTCCCTGAGATCTGAAGCCCCCAGCACGCCACAGAGTCTCCCACCTGAATCTGTTTTCCCCATCTGTAAAATAAGGATGCTAATAATAGTTTTGTGAGGAATAAATGGATAAAGTAGCAAAGTTTTTAGGGAGGGTGATAAATGTTGGCTATCGTCCTCATCGGTTGTAGGTACAAATACTTGTTTTGTGCTTCTGAATACCTCTCAGTATCCGGCACTCAAGGCTGGGGAGATGAATTGAATTTATGTCGCGGTGGTTTGAGGGGATGGGTGGGGAGGCGAAGATAAAGGAATCCAACAGTGCCTCAGCCGCTTCGTCCATATCGACGGGCACCTGCTATGTGCCAGGCTCTGGAAAGAGGCTCAAAGAAGAGAAACAGGATTGTCTTTGCCATTATGCAGAAGTAGCCCCAAGATAGGGGAACCGTTCCCCCAAATCCCAGGTGATTCAAGCCAAGATCCTGCCACCTGTCACCTTAAAGCATGAAAGAGGTAAATCCAAGACACAGAGGGGACAGCCCTGCCCTCCCAGCTGCAGACGAGCTCAGAGAACTGGCTCCCGAGGGGCTGGTGCTGGTCAAGCTATAAATCACTCCCAGGGGAGTTCTGAGACGGTCACAATGTCACCACAGTTGTGGATTCTTCAGGGCAGTGAGGTTCTGACACCTGCTCTCTCACCTGTGAGCTTGGTGCACCTGAGCTGGACACTTACCTTCTCTGGGCAGCAGTTCAGCAGCCTCAGCGCTGAGGTTCCGGCTCCCTGGTGAGCTGTGAGAGGCCCGGTCTGACCCCCAGACAGAAAATTCAGGGTCCCTCCCGCCCCTGGAGCCCACCATTGGAGGTTGTCAACAAGGGCACGGGCTGCACCCCACCGTGCAGCTTCCCCACGTTTCGGCAGCACCCTGGCACGTGCTGGCTCGGGAGCACACCTGAGGCCAATTACCCTGAAGACAACACCCGGAACTGCTGGGGCGGGGCCCACTGCCAACAGAAACTAGGACCACGGACTAGACTGCATGCACGGTCATTTGGATGTAAAAGGGAAACACACCGTATTTTGTCCCTGATGGTTCCAGGGTCAGGAGGATCCGCAATGGTTGGCGTTTAGTGAGCACCTACTATGTGCACCTTACACACTTCATCTCTGGTCCTAGGTGTCCTCGGGAAGCAGCTACTGTTCCCACATTAGAGATGGGGAAGTGTAGGCTCAGGGCAGTAACGCCTGGCCCAGGAGACACCCCTGGGATGGGGCAGTGCTGGGACCGGAACCGAGGTCTCTCAATTCCACATGTTCCTTCTCAGGGGACCCCTGGGAACAGGAAGGAAACTCATTTGTTTCGCCCAAGTGAGGTTTATTCACGAGCTTTTAGGGAGCACCCACTGGGCTAGGCATGACTCAGAGATAGCAGAGAAGCGTGGGTCCGAGCTCTGGGGGAATCTGGGAGACGAGACGCAGACTCCCGGGCCACACTGTATGAGCTCACATCCTTCCACACCAACCCCAGACCCACCGTGAGCACAAGTGAAGAAAATGAGCCGGAATCTGCAGATACCCACTGTGACCACCAGATGGCAGTAGTAGGCTGCTCAATTGGACTGCCTCCTGCCGACCCTTAATAGGTCACCTTGGGTCATTTTTTTTCTAGGAGTAGCAGTGCCTGGTTAAGTTAAATAGCTTGAGGGAAAGGAATATTTTTAGGCACCCACCACCAGGTGGGTAAAAACATCCAGGATGCAGAGAACATGGAAGAGACGCCCAATTAGAGACCACGGTGAGGAGGTAATAGTCAGGGATGCCGAGTGTCTCCCAGCCTTCCACCAGGGGGCAGCATGACTCCCTCCCCATAGTGTAGCCCTGCATCATGCTGCTGAAGTACGCTGGCGTGTTGTGCTCTGGGAAGAAGAGATTCACGTAGCTCTTAGGGCCAATGTAGCCCAGGCTAACGCCCAGGAGGTTGAGCACAGTGACCAAGATGTCCAGGGTGGTGACCAGTACCCCCTCGTAGACAAACATGAAGGTGCAGAGGGAGACGGTGAAATAGAAAGTCATGCAGAAGGTGATGAACTTGGCCTCGTTGTAGTTGGTCGGCAGCTCCTTGCCCATGTAGGCAAAGCTGAAGCCCGCCACGGAGAGCAGCAGGTCCAGGCTGGTGTTGACCATCAGCCCCTTGCCGTAGTTGGGGTTGCAGGAGAGGATCATGACCTTGGGGTCATCGGGGTCAGCATGGGCGGTGGTTGTGATCAGCAGGCTGCCCACTATGATGGCCACCTTGAGCACTGCCATGAACACCACAAAGACGTAGGGCTGGGAGCAGCGAGCCCAGTAGCAGTAGGCGCGCGGGAGGCAGCTGGCCAGTTTGAAGACACAGGTGATCTGGAAAGAGCGCACGGCGATGCAGGAGATGCAGGCAGTGAAGCAGAGGGTGAAGAAGATGTGGTGGCAGAGGCACGCGGAGACTGTGGGCGGCCCTGCATACGTGAGGACCGTCAGGTACGCCACCAGCAGCAGCACCAGCATCAGGAAGCACATGGGGCCCCCAGCGGAACAAACCAGGGGTGTCTGGAAGTGCCTCCAGAATATTATTACCAGGATGGGCAGGGTGCTGAGGAAGCCCAGGGCAGCCAGCATGGCCACAATGATGGCGGGCGCTTCGTGCCATTTGAGGAAGGCCAGTCGCTACTTGAAGCAGGAGGTGTCTCCCCTGTGGGACCACTCGTTACCCGGGCAGGGCTGGCAGTCAAACTCATCTGTAAGAGCCACGGATATTCCCATCAGCCAAACTCACCCTGCCCAGCGGGCCCCAGGCACAGAGAGCGAGAGCTGAGGGCGACCCCTGCAGGCAGAGTCAAAACTCACTGAGCCCCTTTTACCCGCTGGCTCATCGAACCCCACAGCAACCCCATTTCACAGATAAAAGGAACCTGAGGCTCATCCAGGGAAGGTCACAAAGCTGGGATCTGAGCCACAACCTCCTGGACTCAGAGCCTAACAACTATAATTCCTTCCTTCCAAGACCTCACTCTCTGGTGGGAGAGATATTCAACTGTTTACTCAAAGAATTCATTCAGCAAATAATTTTTTGAGTACCATCCTTAGGTGGGAAGCCACAGAGATGGATAAACCCAAGCCCCTGCCTTCAGGCTACGGACAAGTCAGGAGAGAAAGGCCGGTGAAGTCACTGGACAGGCTTCTGTGGAGCAGCTACTCCGGGCGCTGTGGTCTGCTGAGCCCCAGGAAGTGCTCTGAGAGGCAGGCGTGCGCCTGCACTTCCTGCACGCACCAGTGACGCCACAAAAACAATTGCTGGAGCCCCCGCTGTGGAGTGTGCTGAACACGGACGTGGACCCACCTTCCTGGAGCTTATGATCTGCAGGGAGAGATGTTAGTTAATTCTTGTAATCAAGAAAGTCACTCAAGAAATAGTCACTGAGCAACCATTATACACTCTGAACTACTCTAGGCACTTGGGAAGCCGGAGAGAGAGACTGGACACTGCCCCCGCCTGCCAGGAATGTTTCTTCTACGGGCAGAGCCATTCACTCATTCATTCACTCGTTCCTTCGCCCATCCATGCATCCATCATCCAGCGCACTTCCCCGGGCCTGGCCCCCCCGGGCCGTGGACTACATGTGTGTGTGTGGATCCAGGCCAGTTCAGCCCCACCTGGCCGGGTGCAGTTCCTTCTCCCTAAGCCAGCCTGCATTGAAGATTTTCCTCTACACCAGGTACTGGGGAGATACAAGTGGAATCAAACGTGGTTCTTGGCCTTTGGACACTTACATTGCCTCAGGGAGACCCCAGAGACCCTGCAAAGGGTAAGAGGCCTGGGGACCCCTGGGGCAGGGCAAGGGCATGGGCCTGCGAGCTGTACCTGCAGTTTTGTTGAGAAAGGTACCAGAGAGGCAGGTCGAGACGCTCGAAGCAGCAAAAGTGGATGCCCACAGCCTTCTTCTTCTGCCCAGGCTGACAGTCCTTGGAACACGTGGATACGGGGGTCTGGGCGGGGAGGGCATGAGGCCCTGAGCCCTCTTTCCCCACACACTGAGGACCTCCCAGCTCTCCCCAACTAGCAGAATGCTCAGGGGAGGGAAGCCTGGCTCCTGTCCGGGAGGAAAAGGGGTGCTGGGACTCTCATTAGAACTGGACCTTTGTGGGGACCCTCTTAATTTTGCCTTCCCAAGACCTAACAGCCCCCACCCAATTGTTGAGACAGAGACTTTAAAAGACTGCTGAGAGGACAGGATAGGACCCTGGGGCTTCTGGCAGCCACATTGTCTCCAGGGCAGAGAACACACCTGAGGAAGAATCTGAGAGATGGAGAGCGTGAGACCCTGGATCCATCCTTGCCTGAAGCCTCACTTGTACCCTTAGAGGTTTCCATGATGTAAGGCAATAAATTAACGCTTTGCTTCCATCGCTTTCTGTCACTTTCAGCAGAGTCTCACAGAACACAGCCTTTATGGAGGGGCGGGTAGGCAGTGATTGTATCTATTGTTTCTGCTGCTCTAGTTCTAGAACCTAGAAGAGGAACCAGCCTCCTATGTTTGTTTAGTAAGTGACTGAGTGAATTACAGGTAGAGGAAGCAGTAAGAGCAGTGGGGTGGAGGAGTGGAGGGGAATAGCATGCTTGGGGAAAGGGTGTGTCTGGCCTGGCTGGAGTCCTGATGCACTGGAGAGAGGGCTGGGGAGGGCGGAGGCCTTGGAGAGCTGGGCTATGACACAGTAAGAATGCAGGGGGGCGGGAGGCAACATGGGTCCTGAGAGTGGATAGGGCCTCATCAGATTCGGTCGTACAAAAGTCATTCTGATGACTCATGTTTTGAGACTGCACAGAAGGGCCAAGGGCCCCAACCAGGGGGGCCACAGCAGGACCACTCGGCCCCAGGGCCCCTCTCTTCTTGCCTCTCAGAGGTCACCTGTCTTTTGTCCCACCCCTGTAGTCCCTCTAGCCTCTGACACCACAGCTACAGCAAATAACAAGCACAGCCTAACTCCCACCCAGATAAACATAACATTTCCTACTAAAGATTTATTTGTCTCATCTTCTTTTAATGAATACATCATGTCAGGCCTTCAAAAAAATTACAAAGCATGCTAAAAGATAAAAACAGAAGTCACGGTCTGAAGACAAGCATCAGATACATCAGAGATATTGGAATTATCAGACCAGGAACTTAAATTAACTATGATCAGCAGGCTGAGGCTCTAACCAAAAACGCGGGCAACGGGCAAGAAGAGACGGGTGACGTAAGCACAGAAATGGAAACTCTAGGAGGGAATCAAAGGAGATGCTAGGGAGTAAAAAAACAAGCAGACATGGTAACAGGAGTAAAGATTGCCAGTGAACTGGACAGAGTCAAGGAGAGAATCAGTGAGCTTGAAGATGTTTCCATAACAATCTCCCAAACTGAAGTACAAAGAGAAAGAGAGAGAGAACAGAACATCTAAGAACTGTGAGCAATTACAAAAGGTACAACATACGCACAATTGGAATAACCAAAGGAGACAGAAGACAGCAAGGAACAGAAGGAATATTTGAAGAAATATTGGCTGAGAATTTTCTAAAATTAATGACAGACCCCAACCCCCAGGTCCAGGAAGCTGAGAGAACACCCAGCAGGATAAATCCCCAAACATCTGCACCTGGGTATACCATATTCAAAGCGCAAAAAACAAAGACAAAGATAAAACCTCAAAAAAAAAAAAAAAGCCAGGGGGGAAATACCAACAAAAGGACATTTTATTATGATCAATCGATTAGGATGATATAATCATCATAAACATATAACAAAAGGGCCCAAAATACACGATACAAAAACCATCAGAACTGAAGGCAGAAATAGACAATTGAAATACAATGTTCCACAGTAATGCTTAAAGCCTTCAGTACCTCCCTCTCAATAATGGGTGCAACAGTCAGACAGAAAATAAGAGAGGAAACAGAGGACTAGAACAACACAATTACCGGGGTCAGTCCAACAGACACACGCAGAACACTGTTCCATAACAACAGAACACACGCCCTTCTCAAGTTCACCTGGGACATTTTCCAGAACAGGCCACATGTCTGACCTCAGATGAAGGGTGAACAGGTTTTTAACAGATAGCACACGAGTTAGAAATGAAACGCAGAAGGAAGACTGGAAAATGCACAAGTTTATGGAATTTAGACAATGCTCTTAAACAACCTATGGATCAAACGAGTAATCACAGGGGAAATTAGAAAACACTTAGAGAAGAATGAAACGGAAAACACAACATACCAAAACGTGGGCGCAGGGACGCAGAAGGGTGATATTTACGGCTACGAATGCTTGTTAACAAACAAGGACGTTGTATACATGTACCACACCTCGTCCCCTCATCTACTGACGGGCACTTAGGTTGCTCCCAGACCTTGGTTACTGTAAACAATCCTGCAATAAACATAGGCGCTCATGTATCTTTGACTTAGTGTTTTGGACTTCTTTGGATAAAGACCCAGAAGTGAAACTGGTGGGTCACAAGGTAGCTCTTCTTTTAATTTTGTTACAATGCTCCACACTGTTTTTTCCATGGTGGCCGCACCAATCTGCAGCCCCACCAACAGGGCACGGGGATTCCCTCCTCTCTACATCTTCACTAACACTTGCTTGTTGATTGACTGACGTAACTGGTTTAGATGAAGTCATACTGGAGCACGGTGAGTCCTACTCTAAGATGATCGATGTCCTTACAAACGGGACAGCCCCAGGTGAAGAAGTCAGAGACCCAGGGTGAGGGAGCAGAAGCTATGGAGAGCCCACAGTGGCCAGCAGGCCCCCGGAAGCAAGGAGAGAGGGTGGCACAGGTCCTCCCTCACAGCCCTCAGCAGGAACCAGCCCTGCCAGCACCACAGTCTCGGACTTCCAGCCTCCAGGACTGCGAGACAACACATTTCTGTTCTTTAAGCCCCCCAGCTGTGGTCATTTGTTACAGCCGCCCCAGCAAACAAACAAAGACAGAAGCCAATTTCCTCCATAAACATCCCCAAGAGGCTGGGGAACCAGCAGCATCAGGAGTCTGGAACTGGGGCTAAAGCATGAAGCAGGAGAGCCATGAAGGGTCTTCGAGAAGCTTCAGGATCCCTTGGTCCCCTCCCCTCCCCCACAGGCTGGGCCTCTACCCCTCCCCGCACCAGCAGAGTTTTGACAGCTTATGCTCTGCGAAGGATTAAAACGGGACCTTTAGGTCAACAGGCATCAGGCACAGTGGAAGGCACAGCTACGTCCCCAAAGCATGAGTGTTAATTGACAGGACACAGCCTGAATGCCCTGGTCCCTGTGGTCCTGAGGGGCCAAAAAGCCCCGAACTTCCAGTTCTCAGTCAACAGTGGGAGGACAGGACCCCAGACAAACAGAAACCCCACCAGCTATGGGTACTGAACCTGGGTGCCATCCTTGATAAAAAGGGCTCTGGCCACCCCCACAGTCGGTCCCCCCAGCCCTCCGAGAGCTGACCGTGCCGTTGGGGGTGTGCCAGGAGACGCTGCAGACACACTCCAGCTGCCGCTGCACGGGGGGCGGGCGGGGGGGGGGGGGTAGGAGGCGATGCTCTCGAATGGGTTCTGGCTCAGGTCCCACAACCACTGACAACCTCCAGGGGGATGGGCAGGTCCCTGTAGTGGTGGACAAGGATGCAGCGGCGGCCCAGGAGGGTGAAGCTGACCTTCCTGATCTCCTGAAGGAGCTAGAGGGGCCCGAGAACAGGGAAGAGGAGCAGGCCTCAGAGGTGGGCCGACCTGGGAGAAATCTGCCTTCCCACTAGCCTTATCTCCACATCAGTGCGTCTGCGCGCCGGCGCCTTGTAAACGTGGCGTTTGGGAGGAGAGGCTCAGGGGCCAGATAATTTGGGGCTTAGGCGTCAGCTGCACCACCTGCTACGAGGCCTTGGGCCTGCCGCTTAACCTCTCTGAACCCGTTTCTTCTGCAAAATGGGGGCCCAGTGGAATCAGAGACTCTCGGCCACGCAATGCCACTTCAGTCCTTCCCAGTCCTGACGACGTGAGGACCAGCGGGAGTCTAAGGGGACCTGCACCTAGTGCCCGGCTCCGCTGGGTCTGTCCCAGGCCTGTCGGCTGCTCCTGGGTTGGGGGGAGGAGGCCCTAAAATGCAAAAAGGTCACTGGAAACCCAGTGTCCCCCTCAAGGGCCAGTTGGAGCCTCCTCCAAGAAACCGTCCCTGCCCCCAGTTCACAGGAACCGCCCTACGCTGAGCTGCAGTGACCCAGCTGTCTGTGCCGTCACTGGGCGTCCGGTGGCAGCCTTACGTCACTGACCGGTGCCTGCTGATGCGCACGTCACACGGGAGGAACCCTGGGGCAGTACACACTGGCCCCCGGACTGGGCCCGGCGCCATTTGCTGGGTGCGTCCCGGCAGCTTACGTGACCTCTCTGGGCCTGTTTCCTCCCCGGCTGAGACAGGGATCACAGTCCCAGCACCACAGGATTCATGTGGGGATTAAATAAAATGTCACGTGAGAATGGCGAGGTGCACAGCAGCCCCTGGGGAAAGGTGGCTTTGCAAGTTCGACACTGTCCCTCTTGTAATGAAATGAGCTGCCACAGGGAACACCATGGGCTCTGCACTGGGCTGAAAGGGCCAGAGCTTCTTGAACTCACCTTGAAAGATGCCAGATGTATTTAGCAGCCCGAGGGAGCATCCCCTCCCTGGCTCGTGACCTATCCTGGGGTGGAGTCATTCCACAGACATTTAAAACGGTGGGGTGAAGCGTCCTGATGCTGTGGGAAGACAGGATTTACTGTGTGATCTTGGACTTGCGTCTGCCCCACTCAGGGCCTAGGCAAACCATTGGCAGGGAGGAAAAGATCCAACCCACAAAACAAAAGGCATAGCCCTTCATGGGGTGTCTGGAGGCGTGGGTTCCGGGCCTGGCCCTCCCCTCTGGCCTCAGTTTCCTCATCTGTACAATGGGAGGCCCTCTTTGAACTGCCCATACCCACCCTCCCTGACCACCCATCAAAGGCCCCAGCATAACTCACACTCTGTCCTACGTGTTCTCTCCAGGCCCCTCCCGCTTTACCACACCCCAAGCTTGGACCCCCCTCGCCTCCTGTCTGGACCTCTCCGTGTATTTCGTGCTGACCGTTTTAATCCCTGGCAGTTTACATCCTCTGAGCCTCTGGGTCCTCTGCTCCAACACCTCCCAGGACTCCCCATTGCGTGCAGGATCATGGCTGAGCTCCTTGCCTCGGCATTCAAGGCCTCCCTGGCCTGGCCTCAGCTCACAGTCCTCCCTGTCCCTGCCTTTCCAGCCTGCACCATGTGCCCCAAACTACAGCCACCCTGGCCCCCTTGCAGCTCAGCCCCTTGGAACTTCTAGACACTTAGGGAGTTTGGAGGATAACAACAAAACAGTACCTTCTCCAGGACATGTTCCATGTCAGATGCTGCGCCAAGAACTCTATGTGCATTATGTCATTTAATTCTCACAAGTACCCTGCAAAGCGGCCACAGGGAAACTGGACCTGAGAGGCTAATTTCCTGAACGTCACACATCTAACAGAGGGTGGCACAAGAATTTAGACCAAGGCTGCCCCAGCTCTCAACCCCCGTGCCACCCGACCTGGCTGCGTTCTGCCCATAGGAGCTGTCCCTGCTATGCCCGGCCCCAATGCCAGGATGCAGGGGGGCTGAGAAAGCCATTAACCCAGTGGACACTGGCCGAGCCCATAATGTAGCAGGGCTGGGTGCAGTACAAGGGACACAGCCAGGGACATTGCCAGGGATCCCCTTTACAGTCGAGACAGAAACCAGGGCCATTGAGGGCAGCGTGTGCTGGGAGGGCAGGGGCCCCAGGGCCCCCCACAGGGAGGATATCACAGCAGAGCTGAGACGGCCAACAGACCCACCCATCACACAGATGGGGCAACTGAGGCCCGGAGAGGGGCACTTGCCCAAGGGCTGGAAAAGCAGGCTGATTTCCCCTTGACTCCACTCAAGCCTACAGTGTGTCGGGACGGCTCTGTGATGCCCCAGGCCACGCCGGCCCCAAGATGGGGCACGGAGGAGGGAAGGCACTGGCCAGCCCAGAGCTTCATGGGGGAGGCAGGGGCTGTGCCACAAAGCATGGGGGGGTGATGGTGACAATGAGCACAGGTTATTTCTATGGTTACTGTGTTTTAAGAGCTCACTGCTGAGTGCCCACCATGCTCTGCCATCCTACTTCATGCTCACTACCTCTCCTATTTCCCCGTTTTGCAGACAAGGAGACAGATTCAGGGAGAGACAGTAACTTGTTCAAAGCCACAAAGCAGGTGTGTGGACAGAAGGAACCCAAGGCTCACATGGGGGCGGGTGGGAGTGGGGGCAACCAAGGGGCTCCAGTGAGGAAGGAACAACAGGGCCCCTGATAGGGAGAGCTTCTCAGTGTGTGCGGGCTGTCAGCGTGGACGAGGGATCTCCCTGAGGACCAAAGTCCGAAGGAGCACGGGACAGAGTCAGAAGTCTCCGTTCTGGTCCAGCTCTGCCCCATCCTGCAGGCTGCCCTTGGGCAGGTGGCTTCCATTCTCTGGGCCTCAGTCTCCCCACCTGTGAAAGGCACTCAAGTAGGGGCAAGGGTCCTTTCGAGATTCTGATGAGGCCCCGGACACTCATGTGACACTCGGCAAACACAGCCGAGCACGAACCCAGGCCTGGTCCTCCAGGCTCATCCACAGACCCTGTACCGAGACGCCCCAGGATGGGTGATCTGGATGCTCCCCTCTGCCCTGACGTCACCTAGGAGAGGCGACTGGGGGTGGCTGAGTCCCCGACCGCTCCAAGGACAGGTGCCCAGGACCACTTGACTGTGTCGCCCTGATTCTCCGCCGGGGCCACACACATAGCGCATGCCTTGGGGTGGCTCAGGCTGGACACAACTGTCACCCTCCTGGCCCAGTCCAGGGCCCGAGGTCCCCATGCTCACATCTGTGTGGCCACTGGTTGCCAAGGTGACAGAGAGCCATGACAAGCTTATGCAAAGTACATGGGGTGGGGGCAGCGTGGAAATGGGGGACCCGGAGAAGCTGCCCATTTGCCTGGCATCCACTCTCCCAGGTGCTCACGGAAAGGAACTGGCTGGAGGGGGTTGCCCTGAACTTCCTTCCTCCCCCTCCCATGGCCAAGAATGGCCTGACCCCAGGGACTGGAGGCTGCATCAGCTCCTCTTCCGACCCCACCCCACCCCACCCCACCCCATCTCACCTGTTTCTTTCCTACCATATTCCCTCCTCCAGGGCGAAACTGGGCAGCTGGAAACCTAGCTCCAATCTGGCTTAGGGTGGGCAGGCAGGGCCTCCCCAAAGAAGGTCTGGGCAATGGGCCCCCTGAGCCAGCTGACTTTGTTCAGAGAAGCATGGAAGGAGGGTCACTGGGGAGGCCTCTAAGCCCCTTCTTAGGGGGCCCAGCCTTATCAGTCACCCCTGGGAGAGGTTAGACCTCAAAAGTGGAGTGGCACCTAGAGGCTGGGGACCTAAAGGTCAGCTGAGGCCTGAGGGAGAAACTACTGTGGTTGAGACACCCACTTGAACCCACAGAGCTGCTTAAGCCTCCTCACCAGACTTCGCTGTGTGACCTCAAGCAGACTGTGTCTCAACCAGAAAAAGATCTGGAGGTTTCAAATGACCACAAGCTCAGTGAGAGCCAAAGGGAAGGAAGCAGTCCTTAGGGAGCCTCTGCAATGTTTTCGAGTATCACTGCATCTGCTCAGCACCGTCCCAGGAAGGATTGTTATCCCCACTGTACAGATGAGAAAACTGAGGCTCAGAAGCCTGCGTGCCTTCTGTGGAAAGGCTAATGAGGCCACAGGTGGAATGACTAGCCCAATGTCACTCAGCTAGTTAGTAGGAGGACCAGGGTGGAACCCAGGTCTATGGACTTCACAGCTCATGCTCCTCCCACCTGCTCCATCAGGTCCCACCTTCCAGCTGCCCCTCTATCACAGACATTTTACCTCCCCCAACCTGGCCCTTTCGCCTCCATTTAACCAGGGCAGGCGGTGGGTCAGTCATTGCTCGATGTTTCCCTCTGCCAGTTCCCCACACTTGGGGCTGGTGGCTCCAGAAAGCCCAACACCCACCCAGGTGCCCAAGGCCTCTCTGCATGGTCACCACAGTAGGTCCCCATCTCCGCAGTGGCCCAGGAGCCTCTTCATTTCCCTGCTGTGGCTGGGGGCCCAGCCGCAGGTTTGGGTTCAGAGCAGGAGCATATCCCTGCCACCGCTGTCCCCTGAGCTGCCAGTTGGCGGTGCACTCTAAGGAAAAGAGGGCCACCTGTGCCAGCTCCCTCCCGGCCAACAGACTGACTGGGAGCTCCTGGGGTCGAAAAGAGATGTCAGGACGCAGACCCACCCTCTTCACGACGTCACGTCACTTTCATGCATTCACCCACCACATGTGCGTCCTCACAGTTCCTGCACGGTCGGTCTGAGCCAGGGTCGTGCACAGAGCCGCCAGTACTTGAACGCAGGCCGTGCCAGGCGCTGTGCCCAGGGTGCGTTAGACCTCACGCCCTCGAACACTCACAGCAGCCCCATAGGGGCATTCCGTCATGCCCATCTTACAGAGGAGGAGACTGAGGCACAGGTGGCTGAAGTAGCTAGCACACCTAGGTGCGACTTACCCGGCAAGGTCAATGTCAAGGCTGTATGAGACTAGACAGCTAAAGCACTTAGCCAGTGATCAGCCAGCCAACTCTGCTACTGCCTCAGCGTGATCTCGAGCAAGTCACTCCCCCATGCAGAAACATTAATAGCTATTAAAACATTAAAAACTATAAAATACAGTTGCCATCCTTCCCTTACAGAAGCTCCAGCCTGGGCACCAGAGGCCGCCCTTTGGTGCTCAGGCAAGCTCCCTCTTACCCAGATCAGTGGCAGCCCCTGGGTGAGGGGCTCTGACAAGGGTAGAGTCTCTACCCCCCATTCCCCACCTTGGCCATAGCTCTGAGATCCCCCAAGCCAACAGCACAGACTGATGGAAGCTGGGACAGGGGGTGTTGATTTGGCTCGGGGGCAGCTCCTTCACATCTGTGGGTGGGGGCAGGCCAGGACACACATGTCCCCCTGCCAGACAGCTGGCCCAGGTGGGCTTGGATCCACAGACCCTGGGCTCAAGCTAACTGGCCACCGTCTCTCCCTCTACATCACCTGGCAGCTAAGCGGGTCTCTGCAAGGCAGTCAGCACCGTGTGCACAGCTGGGTGGTGGGAAGGGAACAGCTTTTGCAATCAGGCAGACCCGGGTTTCCGTTCCAGTGACACCACGCTCTTGGCAAGTCCCCTCACCTTTCTGCACTGTCCTCATCGGCAAAACGGGGGCACAGCAGCCCTTACATAAGGCTGCCATGAGAGAGAGAACATGGGAAGGCCTTGGCACGTGTGATCTCGGGGCTCTCCAGACAAACAGAACCAACAGCAGGCACACAGGGAGCGAGAGAGGGACAGAGAGATTTACTGCACCGAACTGGCTCACCAGATCGTGAGCGCTGGCAAATCCAAATTCTGCCAGTAGGCTGGCAGGCCGGAGGCCCACGAAGAGCTGTGGGTGAGTCCAAAGGCAGTCTGCTGGCGGAAGTCCTTCTTGCTCAAGGCAGCATGGGTGGGGGAGAGGGTCAGTCTTTGTTCTGTTAAGGCCTTCGACTGATTGGATGAGGCCCACCCACAGTATGGAGGGCAGTCTGCTGCCCTCTGATTGAAATGCAAATCTCTTCCAAAAACACCTTCACGAAAACACCCAGAATAATGTTTAAGTAAAATATCCAGGCACGTAAAGTTAACCATCACAGCACGCAACAGTGGTCGTTTCAACAATGAGCAAATGGACACTGTCGAATCTCTGATTCTGTGTCTGGCATGGTTCCAAACACCTACATGAGTCAACCCAGTTCATGCTTGTGACGTGTGTGTGTGTGTGATCATTCCCAACTTACAGAGAGATGAAAGAAGGTCAGAGGCTGCCTTCTGTGCTCCAAAGTCACTTGCAGAGCTGGGATTTGAACCCAGCCCATCTGGCCCCAGAGTTCCCACCACGTGCAGCAGCTATTCCCGTTCATCAGAGCCTGTCCTCCCTCCCATCACACTGAGGGTGCTGTGCTGCTGACACCTAATGACAGAGTGGCCACGCCATCAGACTTAGAAGCCAGCCAGCCCCCACAAGCCCCACCAGAAAGTCCACCACTCGGATGAAGTAATAGGTACTTTATTGGGTGACATCAGGGCAAACCCATTGCCACTTCACAGTGCAGAGCCAGTGGGACCATGGACACTTCCAGCCCACCCACCCCGGCCCGGAGCTGGCCCCTCGTGGGAAACAACGCAGAATCTGGAAGGAAGCGGAACCCATGCCCTGTCCAGGCGACATCGGCACGCCCTGACCGACAGCTACGGCGTGGGGTCATGGCACTCGGGGAACCCCGTGGGGACCCCCTGCCAGCTGTCCTTGAGTAGGGCCTTGCATTTTTAGGGCTCCCTAAAAACTGTGCTCCAAAGTCACTCCTTACAGATCCCTTGCCACCCAGAATCCGACCTATTCGTGAGAGCCCACCTATTGGCTACGTCAAACAAAGAACAGGCCACCAAGGGCAAGTCCACAGAGCCACTAGCATGTAAAGGTGAAGATTCAATCCTCAGCCCTGGCAGGACAGGGACCCACGGTGCGTCTCAGGGGCCTAGCAGGTGCTGGGAGCAGCACCTCCCGGAGCCCATGCCCCCACAGCCGGTGGGAACGGTGCTCCTGCCAGAAGACCCCAGGCAGGCACAGGCTCCGAGAGTGGCAGTCCTGGAGGCAGGGCAGAAGCGCTAAGGGAAAGCTGACACAGCACGGTCCACCCAATTTCCAAAATCACAGCCCCAGTAGGAAGGACCAACATACCCCACACTTCAGCAAGTGGCCTCTGGCAGCCCCCAGGCCTACCCCATGGAGAGGGCCAGGAACCACGTGGGTATACAGGCTCCCAGGAGAAAGGCACATGGGCATCTAAGGTTGAAGGTCAGGCGCAGGTCCCCATTGGCTTGTGTGGGTCTGGGCAGTGAGCTGGTGTGAAAGGTGGGTGGCCCAGACCAAAGAGAGCAAGGTCAGCTGAAGTCCCACGCCCTGTAGACCACCCTGGTCACACCTAACCCACAGACCTGGAGAGCCAGGGCCCAGGCTGGGAGCCTCTGTGGGTAATAAGGTCGCCAAGGGGCACAGAGCTGCCCCCTTTTCCCCAGGGGCCAGGGGCTGCCCCACTATCATCCCCCAAGACCCTAAACCACTGGGCCACCGCGCTGAAGAAAGAGGAGGAAAGGACAGATGGAGAACCAGCTGGCACCAAGGTCGCACCTACAAGATGTAATTTCTAGGACGCCCGATGGGATGAAGGGCAGGAGGCCCGTTCCTCCCCAGCAGGATTTCAAACCGGAGCTGGGGCACCTGACCCCGAGATGTGGGACAGGCCAGGGTACGGGGCAGTGGGGGCAAGGGGCCAGCCCTTGGCTCTAGACAGGGGGCTGTCCCACAGGAAGCAGTGTGGAGGGGCTGGGGCGGGCCCAGTGCACTGAGGCCAGTCTCCTGGACAGACGACGGGTGGGCAGCGAAGGCACCGAGCCAGCTCACTGCATGTACGAATAGCGCCAATCCCCCAGGGGCTGGTGTGTCTCCTTGATGACCTGGGGCGAGGTCCAGCGCAGGAGGTAGTGGGGCCCCCCTGGCTTGTCATTGGTGCCTGTGGAAAAGACAGCTCTGTTTTTCTCCAAAAAGATACAACGCCTCGGGGCACAAGGGGAAAAGAAAGGGGTGGGGAGGAGTGGACAGATAAATGGGGCACCGGCATGGGCTGCAAACTACTAAAGTTAAACGAAACGTGTTCACAGGGGCCACAGGTTCCCAAGCACATCTGTGAGGAGCGCCCTTAGCCGGAGCTCGGGTGAGGGAGGGGCTGTGAGCAGACGGGACGTCGACACTCCCAGGGTCCCTGCACCTCGCCAGCCACGGGGGTCTCAGAGGCAGGGGAGCACTGCGGAGAGAGCACTAGCTCTGCCACTGGGCCACTGAAACCTTGGAAAGTCACCACCCCGATCCAAGCCTCAGTTTCCCCATCTGTAAAGAGGGGAGCTGGGCTGAAGGGGCCTGGCACATGGTGGCCCAAGCCGTGCATGCTGGATTCAAAAGCCAGCTCCGCCACTTCCTAGCCACGCGCCCTCGAGCGAGCCGCTTCGCCACCCGTGCCTCAGTGTCCTCCTCAGTAAAGTGGGGAGGAGCACTTAGCACCTGGGCCCACAGGGTTGTTGAAAGGACTCGGGGTGTGCGCGGTGCCCGTCCCAGACTGCTCAGGGAATGGCGCTGTTCCCATTACTCTTGACACCCTGGAAATGAAGAATCCCCAGTCTCCCACCAGGCACTTGGCTCCCCTCTGGAAACGAAGGCCCACTCACCGGAGGCTCGGGACCCCCCGAAGGGCTGCTGGCCTACCACCGCGCCAGTGGACTTGTCGTTGATGTAGAAGTTGCCGGCAGAGTACCTCAGCATCTCTGTGGCCTCCCGGACGACACCCCTACAAGGCAGGGCAGCAAGCTCACTCACCGGTGTAGCCCCAGGTCCAACCTCCTATACCTACTCCAGCCCAGGCTGCCTGGCCAGGTGAGCACTAGGCCCAGCCTGGGACAGAGACAAGGGCCAACCACCAGCTGTGGGCCACTGGGCCGGTTCCTTAGGGTCTCTGAGCCTCAGCTTCCTCCCCTGGAAATGGAGTTAACACGCCTCCCTTGTAGAGCTCCTGCAAGGACTGAGGATGTGGGTCAGGCGGCATCTGTTCAGAGACTGGCCCCTCCCAGTCCCACTTTCCTGCCCCTCAGGAGCTGGGGAACCCCAAAGCCCACACCCCACCTCTCAGGTTCACTCCCCTCTCCACTCTCTAGAGGCAGACAAGGGGTGGCACCTGGGCCATGGAGGAGGGAAAAAGCCAAGCCTCAGGACGAACACCATGGCACCCAGGTCAGAACCCTACCCCTGCAAGACGGGTGGGTGCCCCTGGCCCTGAGCCAGGGGCCCACTCTGCAGCATAAGGAGCTGGCCTCACTCAGACCGGAGGCCCCATCAGATTGGAGGAGCTGGCCAGAATCACCCATTTCGGGCCCCACTCCTAGAAGTCCAGATTCAACAGCGGGGCCACGGAATCTGCACTTTCACAAACAGCCAGGCTGCCTCTGTGTACCTGTGCTTGGAAGGCCTACCTGCCATCAAGGCAGAGATGAGGAGAGTAGACAGAAAGCAAGGGTGGCTTTGTAGGTTCCAAGTCCTGGTGTCCTGCCTGCACCTGGGACAGGACACCAGGCCTAGAAGTAGGGCTGCAGCCACTCACTTATCCTGGGCGAACACTGCCCCCGTGAGGCCATAGCTGGTAGTGCTGTCGACCAGCCGCAGCGTCTCCTTGTACTTGTCATCTGGGTAGACGTACACAGTTAGCACAGGCCCGAAGATCTCCTGGGAGAGAAGCCCCAACGTCAGCCCTGGCTGGGACCAGCCTGGAGGCCTCCCAGCCTGCTCTGGCCTCTGCCTGCGTTCTCAGTCCCCAGTCCCCAAGCCTCAGCCCACACCCCTCCTTGGGGCAGCACCGTGCCCAGCTCCTGCCCTGCCCACCCCACCCCAACCTCGCAAAAGATCTGAGGAAACTTTCCCATGCCCACAGATACACAGGAGACTTCTGGTAACAGCCAGTCCAGGAAGTGACCGACATAATCACTGTCCCTGCTGCCACCAAGGTGCCTTGACCCCTCGGAGCCTCAGCTTGTCCTCCGTAAAATGGGACTGGTTATACCCCCTCAGCTCAATCAAGGGCCAGCTGTGGCCGGCCCACAGCCAGGTCCGCAAATGTCAGCCGTGAGGGTCACTGCGGCGGTTGTGGGCTGAGGAAGTGCTGTGACACTGGACAGGGTCAGCAGTGTCAGGACACAGCACTGACCTTGGGGTCAGAGGCCTGAGCTCAAGGGCTGGCTCTGCTCTCGCTGGGGCCTCAATTTCCTCGTCCAAGAAATGGGATGACCCCCCGAGAAGAAAACCACAGGCCAGGGCCCTGTGCATGCGTGGTGGGAGGGAGAGGCTGTCCTCCCTCCTGTCCCGGCCACCTGCCCAGTCACCTCCTTCATGATGGGGTCCTGGGGGTCCTTGCTCTCGACAATGCAGGGCTCCACGAAGTAGCCCACGGAGTCGTCACACTTGCCCCCAGCCAGGACAGTGAGGCTGGGCGAGGAGCGCGCATGCTCCAGCCACTTCCTGATGCGGCCAAAGGACTGTGGAGGGCGGGGAGAGGGGCGTCAAGGACCGGATAGGGGGCCGTTCCAGAGGCAGCCCTCCGATACACTTGCCCCAACACCTGTTCCCGGAGGACCTGACTTCTGAAGCGGGGGCAGGGAGGGCCGAGGGTCTGTGTGAGCCCTGGCAGAGACGAGGGCAGATGCGCCTGCCCGTGTGCCTGTGCTAGAACGATGGGCATACCCACATCAATGTGACAGAAACCCAGATGACGTAAGTGTACGCACGGGCACGTGTACAGCCACGTCTTTGTTTAAGCATGTAGACGTACAGGGTGAGCAACCGTGGGTTTACAATCGCGAGTACGCCAAGGAGCTTACTGGGTGTTATTTAGCATCGTAGTACTTATTTGTATTACAACTACGAACCTGCCCTTGCCCACCCGCGTGTGCTCGTGTCACACGCATGTGTTCATGCACGCACACCTACCCATGCCTCTGCACACACGCAAACATGCACGTGGGTAGCTGGGTCTGCACGCATGTGGGTGGATTTGTTCATGTATGTGGATGGCTGTGTGTGCATTCGTGTGGAAAGCCTGGCATGCATTCCTACAGATGAATGTGTTCATGGGTGTGCAGTGTTTAGGTTTACGCTCACAGATGTGCACACCTGTTTGTGTCTGTGTGTATGACCATATGCACTCCAAGGGTGAGTAGGAGGTGAATTCTCCGCTTGGACGATTCTGCCCTTTCCAAAGCTGGAGGAGAGGGTGGCAATCTGGCTGTTTCCCAGCAGTGGGGGAACTAGGTGGTCTCCCAGTTAGGGCCCCCCATACCTCTTCCTCCCTCTTCACCCAGGCCAAGGCTCAGCTCCCCAGAACAGCAGGGTCCCAGCCCATACCTTGGCATCAATCACTGCGGAGAAGAAGGTCCCAAAATCCTCTGCAGGCTGAAGGCGGGGAGACACCAGAAGAGACGGAGTTGCCGCAGGCCCCAGACAAAGGGCCCCCCACCACACACACACACACACACACCCCAGCCCCACCCGCTCAGGAGCCTCCAGCCCCACCATCCGCCCACTGGGCCCAGGCAGGAGGAAGGCACCGCTTACGTCGCCCACTTTGATCCTGCCGTGCTCCTCAAGCAGCCGCTGTTTGATCTGCGGCCACAGTGAGTGCGGCACGTAGAGGCGGGAGCAGGCTGAGCACTTCTGGCCCCCGTACTCGAAGGCTGAGCGCAGGGTCCCGCTCACCACGCTGTCCACGTCAGCGGAGCGGTGCACAAAGTGGAAGTTCTTCCCGCCGCACTCTACGGGGGCCAGGGTGGGCAAAGAAGAAACAGTGGGCTCCCCCCGCCAGGTCAGGGGCCCACCGCACTGCCTACACCTGTCCATGGGGCCCTGTGATCAGTCCCCAATTCCGGGCGGATGAGAGCAGGAGAGCCACAGGGTTAGAGCTGGACAATGTCCCAGGAACCAACACGCCAGGACTCGGTTCCTCTCCGCAGGTGGAGGGCATCAGAGGTCACCAGGACCAACCCCCCATGACACAGAGGAAAAAACTGAGGCCGGGGAGGGGTGCTGCCCAATACAATGGCAGAGGACGGACCACTCCTCCTCCAGACGTGGGCACAGCTGTCTTTGAGCTTCCCCTAACCCCCCACCCAGCGAGAGGAGAGGGGGCCACTCTTGCCAACCGCCAGGGCTCCACCTCCCCATCCACGGTAGCTAATTTGCTGAATGACTGACGCGTGAATAAATGAATAAAAACGCACATCCTGAGGCACGGGTGCTCTGCACAACCCTGGGACCCGCCGGAGCAGCAGCTCTGCGCCGAAGGCCCCCAGGTCTCAGCCCCTGCAGGGCCACCCCGCCTACAGCTGCCTCACCTTCTCCTCTCTCATGATGGCCAGGGAAGGGAGAGGTCCCTGGAGCCACAGGGGAATGGGCAGGGAGAGGGGCCCTTACCTCCAGCTAGGCGTGGGAAGGTACGAAAGCGATCCAGGTTCTGGGCCACCTGCTTCCACAGGTGTTTAAAGGTGCTGAAATCAGAGGACAAGGTGGGGGTGAGGAAACTGGCTTAGGTGGGTGCCTGAGAGGGTGGGGGTGCTGGGGGATGGGCGCAGGCCCTGTCAGAGGAAGGAACTGGAAACCCAAGGGAGGAAGGCTAGGGTCAGCAGCCCAGGAGGAGGTGAGCAGGGGTCACATGGGGGAGGGGGGGAACCCAGCAGGTGGGGGCAGCTGGAAATGGGCAGCATCGCAGGCCTATAGGGAGGGAGCAAGGTGGGGCTTGGTGGCAAGATGGTATGGAAAAGGCCAGGGGAGGGGCCAGTACTGGGTTCGAGCTCAGACTCAGACACCCAAGGCTGTGTGATCTTTCGCTCATTATTTAACCTCTCTGAGCCTCAAATTCTGCACCTCATCTAGGAACTGGAGGGAACAGTCCCACTGGGCGGGGCTGTTCTGTGGTTCACTCCAGTGACAGTCAAGTGCTTAGGACAGTGCCGGGCACTCTGCGGGGCCTGATGGAGGACAGATGATGTCGCTGTCCGGGAGCCGTGCCCCTAGCCCAGCACCCAGGCGCCAGAGGCTGAACTGAGGAGGGTCCTGAGAGAGAGGAAGACTAGGCCCCCGCCTCCTCCCTGGGCTCCAAGTGTGACCAACCTCAGCACCACAAAACAATAAAAATGCTAATCACCAGGGAGCCAGCGACACAGTAGCTAATACTAATTTATGACTTTCCCACCTTTAGGCCTCACCAGAGCATGGCGAATGGGGCCAGGCCTGCTCCGCCCGCTAACAGGCAGGCAGGGACCCATGGGGCCCACAACGGGCAGAGCAGGCCTTTTGGAAAATGGCCCACCTCAGCAATTCTAACGCCGCCATCGCCACCCTGCAAACCTTGGAGGGAATAGGGGTGGGGGCACCTGAGGCCAGCAGAGAAAAGCCACGGCAGATGTCCTGGTGACACCTGGAAGGACTCTAGTGATGACCCCAACATCTCTACCCAGACCACCCACAGGCACCCGAAACACAAAGCGACCAAATCGTGAGTCATCTGTGCCTGACCTTCCCACTGCTCAGCCTTCCCGCTGCCTGACCTTCTGGCACTCACCTTGTGGACAATGCCCCCGGCCCCAAGCCTGGACATTCCCACTGACCCCCGACCCCAGACAGGTGATCGAATCTCCCTGCTACTTTCTCACTTGAACCGGCCCACTTTTCCCCATTCCCACTGTCTCTTCCCTGGTGCAGGCCCTGTCGTCCCTGCCCGATGTGGACAGACTCCTGCCAGCCTCCTGCTTCCAGAGCCACCACTCAGGGCAGAGGCTGCAGACACAGCACCCAGAGGGGCAGGCAGGGGGGCGATGGAGGCCGACCAGGCCTGCAGAGACACGTGGCCAGGCTGTGGGGCAGCTGGGGCACCCGACCAGCTCCGGCCAGTGGTGCCACGTGGAAATGCAGGCCCAGGGGGCCCAGAATGGCCAGGTTGTCGGAAGCCATCGAGTGGATTCTGACATGAAACTGTCAAGAGTTGTACAAGACTGGCTCATCTCTATTCAGAGTCAAAGAAAACAGAGCCACCTGCCAGGCCCCTGAGGAGCTACCATTTGTACTCTGCTTGAACCCTGACTAAGCCACTCCCCCAGCATAAAACCTTTGTTGTCTCCCTCATCTTCAGGTTAAAGTCCAGACGCCTGTTAAGTCACAGGGCCCTAGAATAAGGACTAAAATCCCGAGAGGAGGGGCCTTGTCTGTCCGAGTTCACTGCTGAGTCTTAGCATGAGCGGAGTCCAGCTGAACAGGTGGATGACTGAGCGGTCAGGACCCAACCGTGTCCTGCTCCCACCCTCACCCCTGCCCCCCACTCCACACTCCAGCCACGTGGGACCACCACCACCTCCCAGAGCACAAGAGCTTCAGCATTAATCCTCTGCATGTGCCGATCCCTCTCCAACAACACTCCCCCCACCTCCTCGCCCTTTGCCTGGCCAACGCCTCAGCACAGGTGCCACCTCCTCCAAGAAGCCTTCCTGACTCTCCTCCTCCAATTCATTCCAAGCTCCCTTGTGCCCTTTCCAATGACAGAGATGGCATCAAAATCAATATTGCCAAATACCTATAGGCTGCTTCCAGCCCGTGAAGTTCTTTCCTGTTTGTTAATTAGTTCAACCCCCAGGTTACTCTGCAAGGTAGGGATCATGGGTCCTGTTATACAGGTGAAAAGACGGCGGCTCAGCGAGGTGATGTGGCTCACCCACAGCCACACAGCCGGTGAGTGAGCACGGTCAGTGCCGGACCTCTGGGTTCACAGCCCCAGCTCCCGGGCAGAGGTGAAAAGGCGGTTGCCCTGTGAATGTCCATAAAGCCCCCCGCCCCACCCTACCCCTGAGACTTACGGCACGCTGCCTGTGAAGTTGATACCACACAGGTGCTCTGAGCTGGTAACAGTGTCCCCAAATGTGGGCCCATCAGCCGGCACAAACTGGATGACGTTGGGGGGCAGGCCAGCCTCCCGGAGGACGCGGTAGACGGCATAGCTGGCCAGCACGGCAGTGTCGCTGGGCTTCCACAGGACCACATTGCCCTGCCCGGGAGACACAGTGATAACTCAGAAGGCCAGGGGACACCAGCCCTAACTCCACCCCACCAAAGCGCAGTCATCCCTCACCTGGCACCACCAGGCCCCTGTGCAGGTCAGATGTCACCAACCCCGCACCTCCAGGTGGCAGGCACTATGGTCTAAAAGCCCTTGCCAGCATGACTATGGCGGGCGGCCCTGCCTGCTCCCACCCCAGCCAGGCTCCCGTCCTCTGGAGGTCTGCACGGGCTGGGGCTGCCAGCACCCCGCGGGCAGCTCTGTTCTGGTGTTTCTGAGTGTTGCTGGGTGCCCCAGGGTGCAGCTGGGCAAGCACTCACAGGGCTCCCGCTGCACACATCCCAGCGAGGGCATGTGGGTGCCTGGTGTGTGTGCAGAAGAACGAGGACAGCCCTGTATATGTGTGTCCCCCGGATCACCCGGCCACCCTGGAGTGGTCCAGGCCC
Source organism: Desmodus rotundus (assembly GCF_022682495.2). NCBI lineage: Eukaryota > Metazoa > Chordata > Mammalia > Chiroptera > Phyllostomidae > Desmodus > Desmodus rotundus. The sequence goes on from NC_071389.1 coordinate 10,833,123, forward strand.
CCAATGACTCGTAGCCCTCTTCCTACAACCCCTCAAGCCACCCAGGCCCTTTGCAGGCAGGGCCGCGACCTCCATCAGGCTGGAAGCTCATGAGGGTGGTGGCCACCTTGACCCTGGTAATGGCAGTGCAGCCCAGTGGCCTCAGAACTCAGCCTGAATCCTTATCCTCCCCATCATTCACCAGCCGTGCGACCGTGCGACCCTGACAGACCAGTCACCGGGCACACAGCAAGCATTCAAAGGTGAGCTGTAATCATCATCATCACCAGGGGTGAGGGGGTGGCCATCTGTAATAGTGTCCCCAATAAAAGTTTTACAAAGTCATCACCACCAACAGGCGCCATACACTCACCCGCTCGGGGCCAGACCTGCTTGGCATGCGACGTGCCTGGTCTCGTTGGCCCCTCACAACACTCAACTGCAGGCTTTCCCATTATCCCCGCTTTGCAGATGAGGAAACTGCCTCAGCGCAGTGCGGGGACTTAACTTGGGTCACCTGGAGCAGGCAAAGCCGGGATCCAAACCAGCCTCTGACCCCAAAGCCTTTCCACAGCCCCACGCTGCCTCCACCCTCCAAGCTTCTCCCCGTGACTAGGCCTGGGGCTCCAGGGGCTGGAGCGTGGCCTGTCTGCTGAGACAGGACTGGTGCGAGCTCCCACTACCCCTGCCACTGCCCATGTCTCACCATCAAGGCCGGCGCCCCCGCCAGGTTGCCGCCAATCGCAGTGAAGTTAAAGGGGGAGATGGCCGCCACGAAGCCCTGGAGACAGAGGAGGTGGTGAGGCCAGGCTCGTGGTGTCCAGCACCCCCTCCCACCCCGCACCTGTGGGTACCTCCAGTCCCCGGTACACGGTGCTGTTGGTGCTGGGCGGCACGCTGAGGGGCTGCTCCCCATCCAGCTCCACGGCAAACTTGGCGTTGAATCGGAAGAAGTCGATCAGCTCGGCCGCAGCATCGATCTCTGCTTGGATCACTGTCTTCCCCTGCGAGGCGGGAGGGCCAGGGGCTCAGCAGTGGCAGACGTGCCCCGTTAGCCCTCACAGGGGACCCTGTGCCCACAGTGACATCATGGGCAGGGTGCTGGCAGCGCCTGCCCGGGGTGAGTACATGTCCTCACTGGGCATGTTGGGCCAAGAACCAGGAAGCCTGGCGGCTGTTAACATTTCCTTAGACTGTCTGTTCTTCCCCATGGTGAATGTGAACCGCGGGGAAAGGGCCGTAGGAATGGGCCTTTCCCCAGTCGGAATGGCCCCACTTGGCACACGAGGTCACTGACAGCTGCTCGCCCTGCTCAGGACACAGAGCCAAGGAGGCTACAGGCACCACCCCTGCTCTTCATGGTCACGGCCCTTCCTACGAGCTCCTGAGTCTTCAAACAAAGAGGCACCTTCATCTGGTCTTCAAAGTGCGTGTGTCTCTTCCTGCCTGGTGTGGCTCACCGGGGGCGCTCTGGAGCCCGGCACCCACCCCAGGGGCTGCTGAGAAAGTCAGGGGACACTCGGCAGATGTGGAGCTGTCACACCACCTCTGTGCAGCAGGGGGACGATTCTCTGCCGGAAGGGCGCCGGGCTGCCCCGATCCCCTGGGTCTGCTCCCTGAGGACGGTGAAATCAACCCTTTCTCCCCGCTCTGCTCCTTTCCCAGCACTCTGGGCTGCGGCTGCCACTCTCTGGCTCAAAGGCACTCACTCCAAAACACGGAATCAGGAGCTCCCACAACTCCAGGAAGACATGATGCAAGGCCCGGAAAGATGGAGGACATTAACATGTGTAACTGTTCCCAAAACATTTGTAAAGGGCAACACACACACAGGAAGTCATTCAGCCCAATGCAATTTGAGCTGTAACTGACAAATGAATAGCACGCTATGGGAGGGGCCTGATCCTTTTGGACAGAGAAGGTTCTGGAAGTTTCACAGAGGAGACACTATCCGGGCTGGCCCTTGACAGGTCACGGGACAGAGGAGAGTGAGCATCCCAGGCAGGGCACACAGGTCAGAGGCAGGGAGAAGGGACACCCATGGTGTCCAGGAACCTCACTAGGTCCAGATGGGTACCATCCCAGGCAGGATGGCTTGGCAGAAGGGTAGAGCAGCTGGCAAGCTGGACAGGGTGGGAGTGCAGGGCCCTGGGGGGGGGGGGGGGGAGCAGGGCTCAGGATCCGGGATGGGACTCTCGGTAACAGATCTTGGTGGTGTGTAAGCCTGGAGTGACCTGCTGGAGGTCTCAGAAAAACTGGAGGGCTGTGGGAGTTTGAGCGAGCCCAGGGGTCTGCAGAGGGCAACTATCAGTCCAGGCAAAGCATGATGGGGGCCTGACCAAGGGTGGGGACAGACAGGGGAAGGGGCGTTTCCATGGTAGGACACGCAGGCTTAGTACAGTGCACCTTGCCTAACATTCCACATGTGCCTGTCCCTCTTCTAGGCCTTGTCCCTCGAGGATACCTGTGAGTCGCCAGCCAGCAACACAGGTCTGAGCACCCAGAAACTGCTCAGCTGACATCAGCCGAAGTGGACGGGGCACTGTTGCCCCCCAACCCCAGCTGTGGCTGCAGGCGCCTCACCTGTCCCATGATGGTCTTGGCAAGGACCTCCGCCCTGCGTGGCCCACTCAGCATATCCGCTGCCCTCAGGAAGATCTGGGCCCGGTCTGCGACAGGCTTCAGGTCCCACTCTTTCCTCGAGGCCAAGGCGGCCTCGATGGCTTTGTTGAGCAAGGCCTAATGAAGAGGTAAAGGTCGGGCTTCTTCCTGTAGCAGGAAGGGTCCCGCAGAAGGAGTAACGGAGGAGAGATCTGGAAGTCACGCTCCACCCGGGGGGGGGCCCTCCGTGCCCCCTCCCGACGGCTGCCGACACTGTGTCCCACAGCCAGTCACACTGTGTCCCACAGCCAGCCAGGCCACCCCAGGCTCGGAACCTGTCCTGCTGCCCGTCTGGAGACATCTGACCTGCCAGCTGGCTCAGCACACCAAGCACGTGGTGCTGAGACCCTCAGCTGCTAACCCTGCTCCACTTCCTCCCGTGGTCTCTCCTCTGGGCCTTGAACCCACCCTCCAGAGCCACCAGGCCTGGAGGTCAGGGCCCTGGTCTTGCCCTTGCCAGGCCAGAGCCACAGCCCGAGACACACACTTGCTGCGGGCATCCCAGGTGTCAACGGCCCTCATGGCCACACAACACCAGCTCCGAGGCTCCCTGCCACAGGCCACCCCATCCCCTCTCGATGGCCCTCCATGATACCAGTTCCCTGCCTGGCTTTCCATTCATGATGTCTCCAATTTCTCCAGACTCAGCCTTCCAGCATCTATCCTACACCCCACTCCCCCAGACACCATGTCAGGTTCACTGCAATTGGCCTAACTGGGGATGTCCCAGCCCTGACCAAGGAGCTCCCACTTGGCTCAAGTTAACCACTGTGTGCCTTAGTGAAAGACACCCGCCCAGGGACACCCTCAGTCCCGACCGCCCCAACTGCACCCCCATGCCCATGGCCAGAGGGGAACCGTGTCTGACCCCACCCCATCAGCAGCCAGCAGGCCAAAACAGGGGCAGCACCCTTACCCCAAAGTCGCCAGGGACTCACCTTGTCCGCATAGCAGAACTTGGCCACCTTGTGTCCATGGTTAAAGGGCTGAAAGGAGACAAGAGTGAGGTCACTGCCCCGGGGGGGGGGAGGGGGACGGTGCCAGGACAGGACGGGGCTCACAGCTGGGTTTCCAGGTAGGAGCCCTCGGGACACAGCCGCTCCCTGCCCTGTGACCCCCATGAAGCATCCAGTCGCCCAGCCCATGCTGATCTCTGCCCCTTGAAGGCCATGGGGGCACCTGCTGTTCCATGAGTAAGACTTGGTTCCCGGTCCAGGAGAATGGCAGGACCGCACAGTCTTTCTGGGAAAGCGTGGGCTTTGCAGTCAGACAGACATGGGTTTGAATCTCCATCTGCCTCCTACTAGCTGTGGGGCCCATGTAAGCTGACTTCCCATCTCCAAGTCTACCCATCTGGAGGACTGGGACTTCCCTGACTCCTAGCAAGGGGAGGAGGACCAACGGGGGTCACAGGTGCAAATTCTTCAGACCCGGTCTGGCACGAGGATATGACTCAGTGATGGCACTGCCACCATGCAAGGTCCGACACAGTGCCCTAGTAGAGCGAGGCACTCAGGACCCCTGCACGCCCTGAGGTCCCTGGAGCATAGTCATCGCCTCCAGAGCCCCTTGCATGGGACCCAGACTCACTCACCTACAAGGGACAACCCTAACGCTGACAAGCAGACCCCGGCAATTCTGGGTTGGCACGTGCAGTAACGCGGGCAGAAATCTCCCTTCTTCCCTACCCAAGGCTGGTGATGGGTTGTACAGCGTGATTACCAACGCTCTGCTACCTGTTAGTCTGCCCACGGACTGTGGGGGGCCTTCCTGTCTAACATGGCAGCCACTGGCCGTGTGACACACGGTAAGCTCAGTTCCTCAGCTGCACGAGGTATGTGTCATGTGCTCAACAACCATGTGTAGCTGGTGGCTGCTGGAGGGGACAGCACTGATGTAGGATGGACGTATCCACTGTCAGTACAGAAAGTTCGACTGGGCTGTGTGGCCCTGATCTCAGTAGAAAACGGCCCTTCCCCCTCTGTTTAATGCCTGGCACAATCACCTGTGTCCTGCCCATACCTGTGGCTGACCTGTGACACCTGGGGACCCGGGAAGGCAGCTAGGAGCCAGGCCCTTCAACTCAGCACATATGACTGGACTACAGGTACCCCGAGTCACAGTGTGTCCCCGTGACATTGCTCCTGCGCAAATGCCTGGGCTCCAGTGACACCGCGTGGCCAGTCAGTGAGGTCGCAGGAGAAATGAAAATCAGAAGTGCCCGCCCAGGGGGTTATCAAAACCCCAGCTACCTGGAAAAATCCGGGGTGCCATGGTGGCCACGGAGACCTGGGGAACTGCAGGTAAGGGCAGTTCCGGGCAGTTCCAGAGACACGAGCCGGTGAGCCAGGCCGCGGGAGCCGCTCTCGGCTGGTACCTGGCACACACCTGGTGCAGACCTGAGGAGCCTGGCATGTGCTCTGCGGCTCCAGGTCATCTGTGTGGCAGACTCCGGTCCCAGGCTGTTCTGGGAGCCCTTCAAGTGGAGGCCCTGGGTCCTGACCCTTATTCCTGCCCAGGCCTGCTCAGGGATCCATCTGGACGGAGCCTGAACATGCTCACCCCAACTGCCAGAGGGCCAGCCCTTCACTCCCCTCCCCCAGATTATAGACCTATGAGTTTCTTGGTCCCTCCAAGTGTGTGCCAGTTCCCGGCTCCATCAACTCCAAGCAGGTGGGTTTCTTAGGCCAATGTCATCACGGGGCTTGGAGCCCGGCTTTCTCACCCTAGCCCACCATTCCCCCCAAAACCTGCTGGTGGAGAACTCCACCGAGGACAACAGAAAATGCTGTGAGAACCAGAGTGGGCTAGAAAAGTCTCCTGACATCACAGTGAACGACTTCCAGGGGTTTAAAAGACGTGTTAATGCTAGTGAATATGCTGCCTCTCCACCCTCTTCAGGAAGTTAGGCTGTGAATGAATTCACCTGAATCAAAATCGGTGGAACGTGGTTCTGGAGGGCTGGCCTATCACCCCTGTTCCACATCTGTGCGCCCCAGGCGGCTCACGGGACATCTCTGAGCTTCCCCTGGATGATCTGTAACACTTCCTGCTCTTCCCACCTCGAAGGGGAAAGGCAGGGGCTGCGGGCGGAGCTTGTGCAGGTGGGACACGGCCTCAGGAGGTGTCAGGGGAAGGAGCCTGGGCCCCACCTGGCCACGCCCTGGACGCTTACCTCAAAGGAGCTCATCATCAGCTGTGGTTCCCAAGTACAGGCCAAGGCTTTGGCAGCTGCCCTTTCTTTGAAAGCATGATCTTTAATTCTGACATTCTATTCTTGCTTTCTTTGAGAGAGTGCTCAATGAGACCATTTTTCTAAAGTGCTGGTGAAGCTGGTACCAGTCACTGCTTTTAACGTCCTCCTGGCAGGTGTGAAGCTGCACCTTGTATGGCAGGCCCAAGACGGCTTTTGGAAGTTGCACACGGGTGCATGGAATCCCCAAATCTGGGAGTGGGCTAAAAAAGCTTTGGAGGCAGAGATCCCACCTCACATGCTCACGTGCTGCCCAAGAGACAGACCCCCAGATTCAGGGAGGGGCCAAGAGCTGCCCACCCACTGCACTTACCGACACCTGGTACTGCACGTCCGAGGTCCACACCTCCTCGTCCCCCACCACGCACGGGATGGCTTCTGTCCGGCCCTTTAGGTCCTTCAAGGCCTGAGGAGAGGACAAGATTCCCCTGTTGTTCCACCTAAAACCCAATGCAGTCTGCAAGTGCAGATGCCCCGGTGAGACCAGCTGGGCCAGGTTTGTGGCTGGAGAGCGTGTGCTCCCCTGGGGAGAGCGTGTCAGCCCCCTCCACTGTCACCGCCTGTCTGTCATGCAGGAAGGTGAGGCCTGATTTGTCAGGTGTTCCCATTACAAAAGAAGATTTAAAAAACTGCACCTGCAATTTACGTGGAATCTCACCATTTTTAAAATACTGGCGATTAATGGGAGAACACGTTGAAGCATAAAAGGTCTGCAAGCTTAGGACCCCTGACTGGCACTGAGGCCCCAAAGTGGCCCCGGTTGCCACCCGGCTGCTCCCAGCCCCTCCCACGGTCCAGACAGGCAGCCTTCCCCAGACCCCAGGTTTCCTTCCAGGGCCGGGAGCAGAGGCAGAAGGGGGCAACAGCTACAGGCACAGAGCAGCATCTTAGGGCTGCTGAAGGCTGACTCTGCTCCACGCCCTACACCCGCTAGCACCCCCTCCTTACCTTCTGCAGTGCATCTCGCTCGGGGCTGCCCTGCGTGAAGGCCAAGATGGGCTCGTTGGCTACCTTCAGGGAGGAGGTGTGTTTCCACCGAAGTCTGGGTGCAAAGACGGAGAAGAGATGCAGACAGGTCAGCGGGGACCACCAGAGATCCAGCCCCTCTGTCTCCAACAGGGGATCCTGGGATGGCCCAGGATCCTGAAATCCAGAGCGATTACAGAACTGGCAGGGCGAGACAGGCCTTGGGGTACAAAATCCAAGTTCAAGTCCCAGTCCTGCTACTGTGTGTCTTTGGGCATGCTTAGCTGCCTCCTCTGAGCCTGTTTCTACATCAAGGAAGTGAGAATAATGACATAAACTCACACAGTTGTTTGAAGTTTAAATCACAGACACAAAACCATTTCTAAAGTGTTTGCACAGAGAGGGTTTATTTCCCTTCCTTTCCCCACGATGCAAACTTGATTCCAAAACAGACCCAGTCTCTTTCTCTACGCTGAAAAGGCAGGACATCCCAGAGCTGGGTCCCGTCAGAACTGAACTAGCAGACAGTCCCAGGCACAAAGACTGGAATTCACAGTGAGCAGGAAGTCCAAGATGTGGACCATGAACTTGGAGGAGTGCCCTGTGCTCAGTTCACAGAGATGGGGAGGGCTGGTTTGGGGGTTCAGCGCCAGAGTCCTGGGTACTGAGTTTCGAGAACTCCCTGTTCTGGCACTGGTAGTCAGTCTGGAACCTTGGGACCTCATTGATTAGTGACCATCACCCCTAATGTGTCTGGGGTGACAAGGTGCTCATATGTGACATGAGGACATATGGGTAAGACGTTAGGGTCAGTCACTCCAGAGCTGGAGCCTCGGCTGTGGGGCTTCCCTGCAGGTCTCAGTTGCCTCATCTGTAAATGAGGACATCAACGATAAAGGCCACCAAATACACAGGGTTTGTTAGAGGGCTTGTTCAGAGCGCCTCCCATCCACCATGGACAGGTCCATCGATGGGTCTCGCCAGCAGCCCCACTAAAGAAATAAGGGAACTGAGGTCCTAAAAGGGAAATGACTCGTTCCAGACCAAGATGAGGAGAGACCTGGATTTGAATCCAGAAAAAACCCAGAGGTCATCCCCTCTGGTGCCAATGTCCCCAGCCAGAGGCCAGCAGGGGCACCCCTGCATTTGGACAGGCGGGTTCCCATTTGATGCAGGAGGGAGAATGCATGTCTTGGGGGGGGCGGGTGCAGGCCCTCATTTAGCAAGAGGGGAGGTGTCTGGTACTTTGGGGGTGGCACGGTGACCCTGGTTTCATCTGTGCCTACACAAAACTAGGGCGGGTATTGTCGCGCCTCACTGCATCACGGCCTTGGAGGGACCTGGCTGAGGCCTGTGCTCGGTGGGCTGGCTCATACCCTGCAGGAGAACAACCTTTTACCCGGGTCACTTTTCCCCTCCTCAGTGGGAAGAGGTCTGGGGGCTCACGGAGCTGGCCTGGGAGGCCTGGAGGAAGGACACGGAAAGGGAGCTGTGAGGGCCGGTCCTACGCTCATCTTCCAGGTTGCTGAACACATGCTGCATCTCCACCGCTGTCCTACACCCCGAAGACACAGTGGTGACCAAGACAGCAGGGCCTCTGGCTGCACGCTGCTGACCTCCAGTGTTGGACACGGGCAAGAAATAAACACTAGAAGGACAGAAGGAACCAGAGTGGTGCAGCCACATCACCCGGGGTGGTCAGTGGGGGCCTCTCTGAGGAGGTGAGCTCAGCGAAGAACAGAAGGGGTTTGAGAAGAGCTGGGAGAAGCAGTTCAGGCCCGGGGAAGGGCAGGAAGGGGCCTGAGCGGTGAGGGGGCGGGGCTGGGTTGCCCAAGATGACCAAGGGCAAGGCGGCAGGGGACCTTCTCCCTTTCCCCCACCCCACCCAGGCCACACCCACCAAGCCCAAGGACACCCGTCACCAGACTCAGGCCCCACCCTCCCCACCACACGAAGCTCAGCCACCTAGTAGCTGTGTGACCTTAGGCAAGTCACTGACTAGGGGTGCCGCCCATCTTGCAGGGTTCCTGGAAGCCCTGAAGAGATAATAATGCTAAGCCATAGAGGTGCTTGATAAAATAAAATCCACACTGCTCCTTCCACCAATGACAGTGGGGAAGGGCAGAGACTAGCTCAGGGACGGCGGTATCTACTCCGAGGGCCATCTGAAAGGTTCCAGCAGCCCCTCTGGGCCTCAGGAGCAGCACACTACCACCAATCCGTAATCAGATACGGCCAGGTCCTCTCTGAGCCAGCAGTGTGCAGCTGAGAGTCAGCAGAGGAGGGCTGGGCTGGAGCCAGAAGTTGGGTGCCCCCCTCTCTGAACCCCAGTTTCTGCTGGGTGGGAAAAGCACAGGCTCTGAAGCAGACATCCTGGACCAAAGCCCACACCTGCTCCGAGACCGCGGCCCATTATTCTCAACACTGCAGCCTCTGCCCCCTCACCTAAGAGATGGGGGTGAGCCCAGGCTCCTGGCAGGCCCTCGTGAGAACTAGTATAAACTCGCTGGCCTTTCCCCACCCCTCCTGCCCTTAGGTTTTTCTAGAAAAACAGTAAAGGTCTTCCAGAATGGTTACTGCAATGCCGCAGGCTTTCAAAGGCAAGGCAGGCTTTCAAAGGCAAATCGGTTCCCAGATATCTCCAGGGTCAGAGGTTGGCCCCACCCTGCTGGAATCAACAGCACCACCTTCCACCCAAGGGCAGAAGCTGAAAATGCCGGTGCTCCCAGCTCTCCCTTCCCTATTCCCTCCCAAAGTCCTGCAGGCCTGCCCCACCGCCCCCAGGGCAGAGGTCCACTGTGAGCCTTGGATCACATACCGCTAGGGCTTTCTCTAGGCTTGCAAAGTCCAGGCCCTGGCAGAGTGTGGCCTAGGGAGACAGACTAGTTCAAAGATCAGTCCACGTCAGCCAGAGCCAAAAATCAATCAACCAATCAATAAATCCAAAGACTCTTGTCAAACATGCTTGGTTTTTTTTCTTTTTCTTTTTTGGCTCATGGACCATTTGGAATGGTCCAAATTAACAGGAACACCCTTCCATTGCCTCAGGAAAAGGTGTAGATGCATCATTTGCAAAACCTGGGGCCTCCAAGGGGGCCAGGAAGGCCCGCCCAGGCAGGACTGTACTGTCCATCCAGGCACACTCTCACTCCCCCTCCAGGACTCAGGAGAACACAGCGAGGTGGGACGGGCTGGCACCGTTTTTCACCACACAGTTTCCTGATCACCCACCAGGTGACTGGCTCTGGGAGGCAGAGATGACCCCACCCCAACCTTCCCACTGCAGGAGAGAGGCACGGGGCAGAGTCCAAATTTGACCCGGATTCCCTAACCTCCTAGAGTGCTCCTCCCGCGCACCCCGGGACCTCATGGCCTGGGTGGGAGACCTTAGCTGCCCCTCCCCACCCCGTGCAGGTGCCAGGATGGTGGCTAAAAAAGCCACATCAAAACACCCCTTGCTGTGACCAGTGTCAGGGCTGGATGGTGCTGCAGGACAGACAATGCCACCTCAGAAATGTGCAGCTGGAAAAACTGGGGGAAGCGGGGCAGGCGCTGGGGGGGAGCGCTTGGTCTCCCTCCCAGGTTGCCTGGGGGCCACACCCTGGTCCACAGTACCACCAGCTTTTGCAATGGCCACTCCTGCTCCACTGTCACCAAGCTACTCCCCAAATCTCGGCCAAAGTTACAGTTTTAACTCGAAAATCCGATCATCACACAGAGAGACGGAGTAAGCATTTGGCTCAACACTCCGCTGCGGCCTCTCGTCTCTTACGTAATAAAAAGTCAGACTCCTCACCAAGACCTCCAGACCCATTTCCCGCGGCGCCCACCACCTCCCACCTCATCTGCTGTGATCCAGTCACCCTGGTCGCACTTGTGGTCCCCTCTGCACGGGATGTTCTTCACTCGGCAGGCCTCGCACCGCCTGGATGGGGCCCTCAGATCCTCATTAGCCCCGCACTTTTCTCACAGCACGGGTGCCAGCCCTCACCACGGAGCTGGAGCTCCGACTGGCCATCGGTGCTCCCACCAGGCCGTAAGCTCTGCTCGGCCAGCCTGTGTCCATCCCACCTGCCGCCAACACACTGCCCAGCCCAGGGCACGCATTTGAGAAATACCTTTTAGAATAGTTAACGCCCAAGTGATGTCCGAGCTGACCCGAGAACTGGACTCCCAGGCCAATGCTCTCCTGCTAAGACCTGGGTCTGAACACAGCTGGGGTCAGGGGTGGCCAGGGCCAAGAAGGGGAGTAGAAAGGAAACCACTCTTGCTTCATTCAGCACCCAGGCTTTTCCAGCCGTTACCTGGGACCTAATAAGGCTCATCTTTCTCATCACAGAAATAAGGGGCCAGCAGTGGAGGTGAGCAGAGAAGTGCGGGGCCCAGGGCAGGTCCAGAAGGGAGGGGCATCAAGCCCAGGACGTTGTGTTTCCACTTTATTGCCCCAGAAACCATCAAGGGACATTTATTAAGTACTTACAACACACGCCTAGCTAAGAGGTTATCTCATTGAACCCACCCTACAAATGCATTATCACCTCCACTCAGCAGATGAGGAAATTGGGGTTAAGAGATTGTTACTCCTCCCGCCCCTGATCCAGTGATGGGGCAGGGTCTGACCCAGGTCTTCCTCCCTCGGGAGATACACCCTACCCTACGGCAGAAGCACCCGGATCATCTCAGAGATCCCTGGTCAGTTGGGGCTGGTGGGACAAGTGCCTCTTCCTCTCTCTCAGCACTTCCCACCTGAGGAAAGAGGCCACCCTGACGAGGACAGTGGCTTGCCCGAGGTCACACCGTGGCCCACTGGCACTACCAGCTCAGCCCAGGGCTTTCCATTCCACGATGTCATCTCTGCCAGGGAAGAAAAGGTCTGAAGGGAAAGAGCTCCCTACAAGGGCAGGTGTCCCCCCCACCCTCCGGGGAAGAAGGGCTTGTGTGCACATCAGGGTAATTGATTAGAGGGAAGGGAAAGGGCTGAGGACATCTGAGTCCCACACCTGCCACCATCCCTGTGCTGCAGGGACCCTCTTGTCTCGACAATCCCGACAAAGGGCGGTCATTCAGGGGAGCTCACTGATGGAAGAAGGGATCAAAGCAATGGCGGAGCAACACTTACTCAGTTGTCTGGGTGCCAGACACTTGGAAGCGGTTTTCGGACATGAATTCATTCAATCTCCACGACAAGTCTATTATCTTTATTTGCCACATGAGAACACCAGGTGGCCCACAAAGGTCAAGGAATGTGCCCAGGGCCATAGACCTGCTAACAGCTGGAGCCAGGACCTCACGTTGTCCTTGGTCCTCTTCCAACAGGAACAGTTTAGCACCTACTATGTGCCAAGCCAGGCGCTGCACCCTGGAAGCAAGTGCTCCAGCGTTGCCAGTGCCAACCGCTGCCTGAGTGGGGACTTTCTAGCCACTTCAGAAGCAAGTCTTAGGTTCACCATAGGTTCCACTTACTCCATTATTCAAGCATGGCAGAGCGCACCCCGGGGACCAGGCCCCCAGCATTTCACTTGGCTCCTCAGTAACCCATGATGTAGGTTACCACCCCCATTTCACAATGTGAACACGTAAGGCCATGGAAAGTGAGGAAAATTCATCCCGGGCCCTAACCTAGGAAACTCCAGGCCTGCCAGTCGACTGCCTCCTCTCTCCTGTGGCCCTGACTTCTGGCCCTTTTCTCTATTTCATTCACGTTACCGTGGGCATCCTTGGTTATGTCTTTGCAAAGAGCCAAGATATGTATCTATATCTATGTATAAATTTAACAAATTAAAAAAGAAACAACTAGCCCAGGCACACAGTAAGTCTACAATGAATGTTAATTTTTGTCCCTTTCTTGCTCTTGTACCAGGCCCCCTAGTTACACAGGGAACAGAGTCAGTAATACCGTAATAACTATGCGTGGTGCCAGGTGGGAACCAGACATGGTGATCACTTCGTAAGGTGTATAAGTGTCTAAGCACTATGCTATGTGCCTGAAACTAATACCATATTATATGGCAACTATAATTTTTTTTTAAAGTATTTGCAGATGAGCCTGTTTTTTATGTTGCTGTTGTTGGTTTTTAAGCAGATATATTCCTGGAAAGTCAAAAGATATGAATTAAAATGATGACAGTGATTATCTGTGTGGTGAGCTTACAGGGGATGTTTGTATTCTTTTTTGTGTTATCTGTTCTTTTCACTATGATCACACACTAATTAAATAAAGAGAAAAGACAATCAAAAGTATTTTTAAAAATTGGCTGAGATTCCTGGTACTCTGGGCAAAAAGGGAAACACGAAAGAACATCACCTGCGCAGGGTGGGTTCTCAGTAAACCACTAAGTCTCCGGGACTTCCATCTGGAGTCCAGAGGGGTGGTCTCAGAGTGCAGAGAGGCCTGAGAATGGCACAGGCTGTGCCAAGTGTGGCCCCAACCTTGGCTTGGGCGAGGAGCCCTTCTCTCCTATGTCCTCCTCCTGCGCCCTTTCCTACCCAATCCCCACCCACGAAGAACACACAGCAGTATTGAATTCCTGCCCAGGGCCCTGCTGTGCCATCCCTTGGGACACTGATTAAGTCAGAAAGGGCCTAGCTCAGCAGAAGAGCCAAGCTGGCCACAGTCACAGGGGTCAGGCAAACAAAACTCAAATTGGGGGCGGGACCGCTCAGCTCTGAAAGGAAAAAACAGGCCCTTAAAGGGGCAGCCTCGCCAGACCCTGAGCCCCTCCGAAGCAGGGTCTGTGTCCTACCTCACCACCCAGCTCACGGCAGAAAGGGGCTCTGATAACATTCATCGCTGAGTGAGCAAGAGTCTAGGAAGCCAACGCCACACTGTGGACGTTTGCAAATCTGCGTTTGCAGGGCACCTCCACTCGGCAACCACACCTTTGCTTCTTCATCGGTAATTCGAAAGAAATACTATCTGCCGCACAGAAGGTTACATACACGTGATAATGACGATCATGACAATAACCGGGCATTGCCTCCGGGCCTGCCACCGTTCGATGCACTTTAATGTATTAACTCATTCAGTCATTACAATAAAACATATACCAAACGCCTAGTGCAGCGTTTGGCACATTATAAGCACTCTATAAACATTATTCCACCTACCACAAGAAAGGAGTCCCTTTTCTGCCCAACACTTAACTTGAAAAAAAAAAAAGGGAGAATAGGAAGAGAGGTAGAAATTCCGATAGAGAGAGTAGAGGGAAGACTGGGAATCCCAGAGGTGGGCCCTGAATGTGAAACTGAGGGAGGGGAGGGAAGAGTGTGGTGTGCCAAAAACAGAGGAGCCCCGGGAGGAAGACAGCGCAATCCGGAAGTGGGCACATTTTAAAAATCCGTGTTTGGAGCAAAACAAGTACGTAGCAGGCTATTCTCCGAGCGTGGGAGCCGAGAGAGCGCCGAGGCACCGCGACCGGCCGTAAGATTCGGGAAGAAGGTTCCCCTTGCTGTAGGAAAAAGACTTGGGAGTCGCAGTGGGAGGAAGACCTCGGTGTCGGCAATAAGCACTGGAAGAAGCGACCCGCGCAGAGGGGAGCCCCTGGGAGCCCGGCGGGAGTCCGGCAGGGGCAGAGTCCCCTGAGGAGGTTGCCGAGCAACTCCTGGGACCCCGAGCCAGCAGCATCGCTCGGGGCCTCCATAGGCCTGTGCTCACTCACCTGGCCCCACTCCAGGGGCAGCCGAGCAAGGCACGGCGAAGAGCAGGTTGCAACAGCATCTTCAGCTCAAGGTAAGACTGTTCGCGGGACCAGCCACCCCCGGTGCAGCTGACCTCGCTGCCCCACCCGGAGCACACTACTTTGAAAGAAGGGGATTCCGGTCACTCCGGCCGTCCTATGAGTCAGGGTCAACCGAAATACCTCTATATTTTCCTATGATAATAAGTAATTCTCTTTTCTAGTGCATGAAAGAGGCCTTTGCGCGACATAGAGCTAGGTAATACAAGAGGGAAGTCTTGAAATATACTCGTTTCTTCCTCCTCTCTTTTTGGTATGACCCAGTTGCCTTCTAAAGGGCCCGGCTCGGGGCCCCATCGGCCAATCAGAGTGATACAGGGAAGTTTGTGGGCCAATCAGAGGGGTGGTTATGTCGCAGTCTTCTACGGCCAGGGGAGGGGCTGGAAGAGCCAGTGAGAGAGCGGGAATGGTACAAGTGTGGGTGGGGCGTAAGGTCTACTGCTTTGCGCGTCAGCTGCTGCTGCGGAGGTCCCAGGCAGAACAGCTGGGCAGCCTCTGGCAGGGGCTTATCACTCCTTTTCCCCTGCAGGGCCAGGAGTGCATTCCTGGGAGGGGACTGCCGTCCCTGGCTCCAGCTCCCTGACCGGAACCCAGTCATCCTCCACCTCCCGGCCTGGGGCTGGACCACCCAGCTTCCCGGGGCCAGGCGCCTAGATAAGCAGTTTGATCCCTTGAAAAGTGAAGTCTCTAAAAGAGAAAACCTGAGCTGGTCTATGCCTAGCTTTTCTTTCAGAATTTCTGGCCGTGGAACCGACTGCTCCTGCGCTTTATTCCCTCCCCGACCCCCCACCTCAGATCAAAATCTCAGTTTTCTCTTGAAGAAGTTTGGTGAAGGCTTGACGGTTATTTAAAACTCAGATTCTGAAGCTTTTCTGATGATGGGGATCTTAGGGACCCATTCTATTCCTAAAGTACTGTTCCAGCTTTTCTTACACTCTCTTCTAATTTCTCTGTTTATATTTCCTCCAGCAGCGCGTTCCAAGAACCTGCTTAGTAGTCCCATCCAATGCCGATTGCGGTTCCTCCCTATCACACTGGCAAAATACAGAACTTCATTGGGGGTAGTAATGCCCACATTAGAATGATTTCATTATCTCATGTTACTCTTTCTTCAGAAGATCACACTCGGGGAATATAAACAGTTAGTAGTGGGAAAAAGAAACTATAATAAGCGTTAAGTCTTGGATATGGCAAAAAGCAAATTGGAATTGGTGGTGGCTGTTTCTCTTCATCCTTGAAGAAAACCTTAGTCGGGGGACCCAGTTCATATGGGGCAATGTCTCGCTGAATTTGGTCACTAATAAAAAGAAACTACAACATTGGACAATGTCAGACCCAGAGCCTGGGGGATGGGGTGGCCTCTCGGGGGCAGTGTGAGGAAATTTACACAATGGGAGTTTGGCGATTAACAGAACCTCCATTCCAAACCAGGTTCTGCCAATTACTCAGGCTGTGATCTTTCTGGCTTTCGCTTCCCCTTTTGTAAAATGTGTATAATAAATCCAGCTTTCCCTGCTTGTAAAGATTTTATTGTGAGGTGCAAATGCAACAGATGATGTGAGATTTCCCTATTTTATCACTCATGGGCTAAATAGTTTGTGTTAGTGTTTCCACGAGCCTCGATCCTCCTGGCCCTCCCCTATCACCACTTCATCCTCCGTTTAAAAAAAAAGTACACCATCAATTCTAAGACATTTCACTTTATTTAAAAGAAGCCAATATACAGGATACAAAGGGCATGATATTTACAACAGTACAGTAAACAGGTTGGTTTCCTGGTAGGATCAGTAGTCTTTCAATGAGTATAACCACCCCCCCCACACACTTGATGCTAGACCCAGCTGGCAGACAAACAGCAACAGTGGGGTGGGGTGGGACTATGAGACAGGGAGTCCCCCTGGATGGGGTTACAAATCACATAGATGCTAAAGTGTCCACGAAGGGGTCTTGGGGCCGGCGGGTGCCTTTGCCTCATCTCTTTGAGGGCTTGGCAGCAGGGAGAGTGAGGGATTTGCCCCAATACTAACACACGGCCCACCCTGAACCTGGAAATCTTCCACCCATGGAAAACTCCCAGAGAGAACCCGCCTTCACCCACGCCCACCCGGTCATCTCCAGGCGCCCACTGTAGAAGAGTGCCCTTCTAGGACCAGAGCTTGGAGTCTCCAGGCAGAGGACGCAGGTCTGAGGGAGCCCCCAGCACCCTAATCCCTATCCTGGGCCCTGGAGGAGCACATAGAGACTGGCAGCCCAGGCAATGGGCACAGCCAGAACTGTGGGCACCTCGTGGCACTTCCACTCCTGCGCCAGCTGCCTAACAGCCCCAAGGAAGCCATGTGGCACCTGAACCTACAGCCCTGTTGCCACCCACACTCTCCCAAACACAGCTGATTTGGAACTGGATCTTGGCATAGTTCGAGAAGCTAACTGGAGCCAACTCTCAAAGCAGAGCTTGTCCCCTGTCTAGTGCCCTCTCTCCCTCCCCCCACCCACCTCAATTCTGAATTCCCCACTGGCCACCCACTCCCACAAGTGCCCTCCCCCCTAAGACTTCCAAGGACCCAGGAGCTGGGGGATCGGGGAACAGGGAAATGGGGTGAGGTGGGCTCTACACTCTGCTGAAGCCGCTCATGGGGGTGGATGAGTAGGCAGTGAGGACAAAGGGGCAGGGAGAGGGGTCCCGATTACATGAAATCCAGTAGCAACATGCATCGCGCCCACAGAAAAATGCTGGGCGACCACAACTGCCTCCGCTAGATTAAAAAACCCTTCCTTTCATAAAAATAGATAAGAGTATTTTGCTTTATAAATAGACTACATTTAGCTTAAGTTATCCCCCGCCCCACACC
The DNA here is from genome assembly GCF_022682495.2 of Desmodus rotundus. NCBI lineage: Eukaryota > Metazoa > Chordata > Mammalia > Chiroptera > Phyllostomidae > Desmodus > Desmodus rotundus. Next base: position 10,850,567 of record NC_071389.1, read on the forward strand.
CTCTCCCTCATCCCAAGCCAAAGTGGTTTGAGTCTCCCTAAATCGTCTGAGCTGCGTCCACAGGGCTAAGTCCAAGATGGACTTGCCCTTCTGAGACCTCAAGACATATTGCCACAAGAAAACAAAACGCGTTCACGAGGAGTGTGTGCGTGCGTGTGTGCGTTTCACAACCAGGGAACCAAAATGAATTGCTCTCCCTGCCCCTCCCCAATCCTCTCTTTTTATAAAACCCCCAAAAATAGGAGAGTGAGAGAGGGCAGCCCAGGAGAGCCCATCGGAGAACAGTCTAAAATGCCAGTGTCAATATGACCCTGGGCTGAGCAATAGAAAACCAAAATCAAGTATTTACAGCTTTACAAAGGACAGACCAGCACGTCCCGTCTGGACCTGGTGCTGCCTCAGAGAGTGTTGGGGTCTTCCTTGACAAGCCATGGGCTCACGGTGAGGGGAAAAGCAGGGCCCACTGGCAACTAACTCAAAAAAGAACTTGGTGGGGGAGGAGGGAGCCAGGCCCAAACCCAGGACCCTGCCCGAGAAACAGGCCAGCCATACGCTTGCTTTCCCCTCCCCCTCCCCACCTGCCCCAAATCCTTGCTCCCCAGGAGAACACAGCTATTGACAACTGGCAGGAAGAAACTTCTTGGCCAGTGCCTGTCTCTGGCTCCTGTCCTTCCCATAGTCCTTGGTCAAATTCAGGGTCCCGTATCCCCAATGTCTACAAAGGGGAAAGCAAAAATAATACCACTGGACACCAGTCACCACGGCAACCTTAGTCACCCTCAAACTACACTGTTGCCTTACTGTCTTAATTCTAAAGATACGTCTGTCGCCCTCCCACCCCCTTAAGGAACAGCCCAGGGCTGGCTTCCACTGGGCCACACCCTTCGATGCCTCCCACAGCCCTGGACAGTGGAGGCCGCAGGACAGCCATTGCCTGCCCTGCCCCCGGAAACGGAAAATCTTTTTAGCAGCTGAGGTCCAAGCCCAACTGGCTCTGATAACCTTTGGTTAAAATAAAACTAAACTAAAACAACAATAACAATAACAGCAATACGAATCAGGTGTGTCTGAACCCTGTAACCTTTAGAACAAGGGTCGGTGAGGAGGAGGAGAGGGACTGTCTCTCCCCGAAACCACTGGCCCTCCCTGTACCTACCAAGGGACTGTGTGTGTGTGTGTGTGTGTGTGTGTGGCGAATGAGACACTGGGCCCAGAAGCCTCTTGGCCAGGCTGCCACAGGTAACAGTCCGGCGTTCCCCCAAGACAACAAAAAGGAGAAATTAGAAAAAAACATAGAGGCTGCCAACTTCTGATAAATAAAAATAACACACCGTCACTAACACATTCTTTGTCTCTCTCTACATATATATATATATTCTGTGAATATTATGTACAATGGTTTTAAGACTGCAAAACAGGTGCGGGAAACAGAGGATAAAGAAGGCCCTTAAGTGTGGTTGGTACCCTGGGAAAGACAGACTGGGGACCGCAACCCGCTCAGAGCAGGAACCCCGCCTCTGCCTCTACACAGAAGCAATAAGGTGGTAAGGGGTTCTGGTCCTGGGGCACAGTGTGCTCCTTTGACCTCCAGGGGGAGCTGCCGGGCCAACAAAAGCAAAAATCGGCAATCATACCCACAGGAGCGGGTACAAAAGAATTAAAAAAAAGAAAAAAAAGCAAAACCTGGTCAGCTGCTCCAGGCTGAGATTTGGCGGGTGGCCTTAACACAGCCCTCTTCAACGTAGGTCCACTCAGGTCTTGGGGAGAGACTGGCTCAATCAATTAACTCCCCAACTGGTCAGTTAGGCGAAGTGGGGAGAGAAGGTCGCGTCTGTCCAACAAGGATGGTTCTCACTCGAGCGCCGACTCCTGCCACCTCTGCTCTGCCAGCAGCCCTCATTGCCTGCCCCTCTTCCCTGTCCAGTGCAGGCCAGTGGCCAAACACTGGGCGACTGGGGCCCACGGAGAACCGAGGTGGCAGCAGGTGGGCCCAACAGGGCTCCCCTGACGAAGGGCCATAGCAGGCCTGGCTCCCTTCAGCCCTTCTCACAGAGAAATTACAGATCTAGAACCCTGTAGAGTTGGCTGGAAGGAGACGGAAATCATCAAGTTACCAGGGCAGTAAAAGGCCCTCCAAACCCACAGAGGTCCTGAGAAAGCAAACAGGCAGCCGAAGGCCTCCTCACGGACCTTGACCAAACCCCTTCAGAGGCTTCGAGAGACGTTGCGCCAGCCTTGGCCTCCCTCCCAGCTCCAAGGGAAAGTCACGAGTCTGGGAGAGAGCCTGCCTTCCACAATGAATAAGGCAAGCTGCTTTTGTGTGTTTTGTTTTTTTTGCATAGTGGTTTAAACAGTGACGCTCCGCCTTCCCCCACAGTGCCTTGTCCCTCCGCTTTGCCACTCGATCCAAAAAGAAAATAAAAATTTGTCTTCCCTCCCTCCTTCCATCTTTTCCCCTTTTGATAAGTGGAAAAACCCTTGGGAAGTCCCCACCCAGGGGAGTTCGCAGAGGCAAACAGCTCTGTCCTGGGCGCAGGCGGACCACCCCAGGCCCAACTAGGTGAGCGATGGCCAGCAGAGGAGAGGAGGGCAGAGGTCATGGCCAATCAGAGGAGCAGGTGGGAGGGTAGAAAACCACATTACACCACATGGGGGCCCCGCCCTCACCTTCAAGTTTTGTATAAAAACACCTGCTAGGAATAATTCTTTGGAGCTCAAAGTGGCTCAGCTTAAGGGAAAAGGCACGGTTAACACTGCATCATCTGGACAGAAGTCTGCATTTGTAACATGGAGAATAGAAATTGAGAGCACCATTCCTTGGGTGGGTGGGAGGACAGGGGGCACTGGTTGATGGGCGGGAGGGAGGAAGGAAGCAGCGGTCCCTCGGGGCCTCCAGAGAAGGGAGGGCAGAGGAAGTCTGTGTGGTGAGGACCAGAGCCCCACTCTGAGGAGCCTTCCTGGCTTCGTGGGGAGAAGGGGCAGAGGCCCCCTCACCGAGACCACCAGGCACGGGGGACTCAGTCATCAGCTGACCATGGGCTCCACATCTGCCTCCCGCTCAAACTCATCCTGGATCTCGTCTGTACTTCCTGAGTCGCTGCTGGCCACGGAGCTGGGGGACGGTGAATTCCTGGAAGGCGCGAGAGAATGGGGGTCAGTCAGAGGGTGGTGGGAGGACCCCTGAAGGGATTTAAGGAGCAGGAAGGGCTGAGCGGCCAGCCACTCCTATAAAATCTAACCTCAGAGGGGGGCCCTGCTTTCCTTAGAATCTCCTAAGCTCACAAGTTGGATGTGGCCCTCAAGACCTCTTGGGACCTCCTGTACCAGCCTCTAATTGCTCTCAGTGCTGAAAGCCCCTTTGGCAGCAGAGACCATGGATCAAGCTTGGTTCTTACTCTTGAACCAGCTAACACAGGTCTGGCCACATGGTAGGTGCTCACTAAACCCCAATGAACTCAGCACACAAAGGGAGGCCATACTGGACAGTGGCTAATAGCACCGGGTTCAAATTTGAGCTCTGTCACTAATGAGCTGGGGGTGCTTTGGGCAAACTCGGTAACTTGACTAAGCTTCTGCTCTTCCATCTGAACAACGGAGATACCAGACAGGGGGCTCTGGGGGATTCAGTGAGCTAAAGGTAGGGCAGGCTGAGCTCAGCCCCACACACAGCTTCCCATGGAGCTGCCCCTTCCTCTTGTACAGCCTGAGCCCCAGCCTGAAGGACTAGAGTCATAATAAGAGAGACAATTACAATGAGCACTCATCTGTGCTTTGTGCCCAGCATTTCAATTTACATGTGTCGGTCCCATTTTATTGTCTGCGAGGCTGTCTCCCCAAGAGGCTGCATGTTCCTCAAGGGCAGGGGCTCTTTCTGAGTCGTGTGTCCCCCAGCAAATAAAAGGGGCCTGACTCACTGGGCCCTGGGTTGGAAAGTGGGAAAGGATGTGAAATTGCTTCCTAAGGACAAATGGGAGCCCTGTCGGCCATGGTAAAGAGGAGTGCCCCGCCCCTCCCCACTCCCCAGTTCAGCAGAAAGTTGGGGGTAGGCCCCATGGGGGCAGGGGCTGGGGCTGCTGCGTTTACCACTGTACCCCTGTGGCCCTGCACAGAGCAGGCCTCCGACAAGTAGCTGCTGAGTAAGTGGGGGAGGGACTTATGGGAGATTAGATAGGCAACTCATCTAGCACACAGCAGGTCAGTGACTATAATGTCCATTGGATGGACGGACAGATGGATGGATGGATGGACACATGGGTGGGGCAGATGAAACAGGCCAGACTTGTAAGCTGCAGTCCCACAAAGTGCCCCCAAGAACCCAAGTGCTGAGCCCCCGGGGAGGGCAGGGCCAGGCACCTGTCTGCGGAGCCTTTGATGAGCCGGCGGCAGGTCTCCATCTGCACGTCCAGGCCCCGCTTCATGCTGCACATCTCCATGTACTCGTGCAGGTGGCGGTTCATGTCGCTCTTGGCTGTGGCCAGCTCCAGCTGAGAGGAACCAGCACGGGACACAGGGGAGGCCAAGTCATCCTCAGAGCAAAACACTCAGCAGTTCCCTCCTCACCACCCGAGCTGGGGCGGCACCACCGCGGCACCCCTGGACACCACGCCCTCAGGGCCCTGCCTGGCCTCTGCTCTCTGCCTACTGGTCCGTGGCGTCTAGAACCGCTTCTGGTGAAAAGGGAATGGCTGCTTGGCAACCGCGAGGGTGCCCTTCCCTGATGAGCCCCACCAGGCTCTGTCAGCCCCACTCTGCCCAGCACCCCTGCACGCTTTCCTATGGACTTGATCAGAAAAGTCCTCCTGTCCCACACCTCTACCAAATGTCCCACATACTTCCCCAGGAACGGAACTCTTCTTTCTCCAGCACAACAACAGCAACGACTCTCACTGAGAGACATGGCCAAGTGCACAGGCTACCGGGCAGAGGGGGCCAGGCTGGAAGGCTGTTTGCTGGCTGGAGGCCTTGGGCGAGTCATTTGGTCTCATTTAACCTCATGTCCTCCTCTGTCAAACAGGGTGCTCAGCACCCACTGCAGGGGTACCTACAGGCCCATACTAGGGTACACGGAGACCAGGGAGGGTGTACTTGAAAATGGCTTACTCAGTGCCTAGCGTCACTTGGTGTCACTCAAATGTCAGCCCTCATTATTTTGGGATCACCATCTCAGCTGAATAACTTTAAAACAACCTCTCTGGGGCAAACGAGGATCACCACCCCCATTTTACAGATTAGGAAACTGAGGCCCTAAGAGGGGTGTGGCTTTCCCAGTGCCAGGAGGGCATTGGCAGGCCTCCTGACTCCCGAGCCTGTGGCTGCCCCAGGCCACCAGCCCCTGCCCATGTGGCCACCACTTAGCCACCAGGGGTCTCGCCCATGCGACCTCAGTGAGCTACACTGGGGGGCTGCACAGCCCGAGCCCTCACCTCGATCTGGCCTATCGTTTCCTGGTACTCCTTGTCTCTCGTCTTGAAGAAGGATTCCGTCTCATGGATCAAGTTGCCCAAGTTTTCCTCTTGCTAGGGAAACAGAACAGAGGGGACAATTTAACTGGGCAGTGGCGGCTGCAGGGGAGAATAGGGAGGAAGGACCAGCGAAAGGAGGTGTCCCCCACCCGCCCCTGGGCCCCATGTCCCAGCCCTTGGGAAGCCAGGCCCGGGCTCACCTCGCCCTGCAGGTCGATGGATGGGTTGCAGTTGGTGAAGTCCTCCCAGAGCAGCAGCGTGTCTTCGTTCTCCTCCCACGTCAGGCTGTCACAGTCGTCATCAAAGTCAAAAGTCTCCCGTCTAAGGGAGCGACACGGGAGGGCATGGCTGAACAGGGGCCGGGACGAGAGAGGGACAGGGGCCTGCCCCAGTGGGTATGTTCCTACCAGGCAGCCCTCCAAAAAGACAGAGTGGCGGCAGACGGACAGGCCTCATCCATGGAGTTGAACCCCTTTGACATGCAGAAAGCTTTTCCGTACTCTTTATACAATCTAAAATGTATGTTTCTAAGGTGCCAGGCTTTAAAATCGATGGAGATGAAAGGCCTTTTTCCTCCCAAGTCCAATCCGTGACTTTTTCATTGAGCAGCTCATTTCCTGAGCCCCTACTTTTTGGGAGATTTATATAATCTCTGCAACTTGGGGTGGTGGATATTATTATTCCCATTTTACAGATGAGGAAACTGAGGCCCAGGGGGATTCGGTAAACTTTCAGAACAATACTTGCTGAAAATCAGATATGAATTCAAAGCCTAGGTGACTTTCAGGGCTGCTGTCCGTCACTAGAACAGGAAGTAGGGTGACAGACCATCCGGGTTTGCCTGGGACTGAGGGGCTTCTGGAGATGCATGGTTACCCCTGCTGGGGGCGGGGGGGGGGGGGGGGGGAGGGGTTGGGGTCCTTAAACAATCATTCAGTCCAACACGCCCACTAGTCAGAGGGGAAGGCTGATATCCACAGAGTTAAATCCCTCAACCCGGTGAATCAGCCAAAACGGAAGTGGGTCCCTAGTGTCCGGATTCCCATCGCAGGGCTCTCCCCACTGCCTACACTCCCTCCCTCAACCCCCTCCTGGATTCTCCCAACCTTCCAAAGATGGTCCAGGCGGTGTGGTGGAGGGGGCACTGGGCAGGGCCCAAGAAGAAAGAATTTCTAATACAAAGCTCCCCAGAGCGCCCCCTGGAGCCAGGTTTGTATCCAAAACACCAGAGCCTCTAGGTGGCTCCGTGAGCCCAGGAAGCAGAGCCAGGCCAGGGCTGCAGGGAGGAGAGCCCAGAGGCTGGACGGGCTTCAGACAAGTCCCCTGGGTCCACTAGCACCGCATCTCATACTCAATTGCTGACTTCACTTCCTTCCCAGCGTCTGGGATCTGAAGGAAACCCCGGCTGAGGACTAGGAAGCCAGAAAAGACAGGAAGATGGACCAGAGAAAGGGCTGCGAAGAGGGGACCCCACCCAGCAACAGATCTGGAGGGCAGGGCGAAGGAGGGGGGCTGGCCACAGTACAGAGAAAGTAGCAAATTCCTCCCCTTCTCCTTGGCCTGGAGCCCAAGCAACTGATGTGGATCAAAACAAAACAGCCGATTTTGATCAAAACAAAACAGCCCCAACACGGGTGCATTATTCAAAGACTTCAGTGGAACTGGCCTAGGGCAGTCTCCTCTCCAGCTTGGGTCTCAGCAGGCTGAGTGGCCAGCGGGAGGGGGCCAGGCTCCACCCAGGGCGGGGTCAGCAGGGGAGCGGGTGGAGAACTGCAAGGGTGGAGGGGTGACCAGAGGATTTTTTTAAAACTTAGGCAACTTCACCATCAGACCAATCTAATTGCGTACACACAGCCGGGCCCATGGAACCCCCAACGTGGCCCCTGGGCCTGCCCGTTTCAGCTCGCCCATCCTGGGCAGCCTAATGATTTCCTGGTGACTTTACGCAAATGAAGACAACGATTTCTTCTGAGGAGCCCTTTCATTCAACCAAATGAACCCAGCCTGGGTCTGTGGGGCCTGCGGTTCTGCCTCAGGCTCAGGAATGCCCAGAGCCATGTTCAGAAAGAAACCTAGACCCAACCAAGGGTTCTCCCCCAAAGCCCTTCTCGCCAGCAAAAGATGAGGATAGATTTTGGGGCGTGATGTCAAGGAGGAATCAAGAGTCTGGTAGTCTCCTTGTCACCTTCAAATAGCAATCCCCAAAACACAGCCCCATAAGGGCTCTGTTTCAGGGGAGCCACCTGTACAGGGGAGTGTGGGGCAAATGCAGCCCCACCGGTTCCCAGTCCTGCCTTCCTTCCTGAGTGGCCTAGCTCAGCTGCAAAGGGACCAGGGCTGGGATGGTGCCGCAGAGAGGGCCGAGGGACACCTCTTCTAAGCAAGAAGACAGCTGGCTGGGGACAAAACACAGGACCGACAGTCGGGGGCCAGACTCCATCCCAGCTCCTCACGTGTCCCTCCCTGAGCCTCAGATTCTGCATTGGTACAGGAAGGGGCTGGGCGGAATGATGTTTGGAGTCTGCAAGGTTAAGCGAGCCCCAGAGCTTTACAGGAAGTCTTAGGGGAGTCCCGTGCCCCTAACTTTTGAAGTGACTCTGATGCCAGAGGCACCATCTAAGAGGAGTGTGCCCTCTCGGAGGGGTTCCAGGAGGTTTGGTGCTGGCCATCTGAGCCAACATGGCAAACCTACCCCGGCTGTTGGAAACCCAGGACCTCAGAGGAGAGACATCAGGTCAGAAAGCTCGCTCAGCCCAAGACTCTGATGCCGGGAGGGGGCAATGGTGAGGTGGGTGAGGGGGCTGGAGCTCTGGGGAAAAGCTGAGTTCTCAGGGCTCGGGTCCCCAACTGCACCTCCAGAGAGACTCCAGAGAGAGCAGGCAGGAGCTGGTCACGGGGGCAGGGGGAAAGGTGACCCTAGAGACCCAGCCCCAGCCCTGCTCTTTGACTCCAGGCCCTTAGACAAGTCACCCGATGTCCAAAGGGGCACCTTTTTCCTCCCCTTCCCTCCCCTCCCTTCCCCTACATTTGAGTACAACATGGATTAGTTAAAGCTGGACCAGGGTTGAGAACATGGACCTGGATAGGCCGAGGCCACAAAGCATCCCTGCCCCAGACAACTCTATACGGTGAGCTTCAGGTAATCCAGCTCTCTGTGGGGGCGGGGAGAGCAGCCCTGATGGGTGGCATTTGCTCATTTTTCCAACCTGGCAAACTTTAAGCTACTAATGTGCCATCATTGAACCTGGAGCAGGCAGACACGCACAATCAGCTTCCATGAGTCGGTACAAGCCAGTTCCAACCCACCACCGACCGTGCCCAGCCCGCATTCTGCCACATTCAGCCCGGGCAGCATCTCACAGTGAGAGAACACAGGCAGATGGGCTTGGCTCTGAACCCAGCTCTGCTGCGTATTAGCGGAGTGATCTTGGCCAAGCTGCTTCTCCTGAGTCTCAGTTTCCTCATCTACAAAAGGGGAGTGATAACCCCACCTCCTAGGGTGGGTTGTCTGAAGTCGGTAAAGTCAAGTTGAAAAGCATCCTGCAGACAGGGGGGTCGGGGGTGGGGGGCGGTGCTTGGCCAGTGTGGTGGGCCCAGTGTGCGGCTCAGCTCAGTTGTCCCAACCCAGGAAATTTTAACGGGATGCATCTCAGGCTCGGACAAGGCTCTCACCCAAATGCAAGCACCACTACCCACCCTTTGGTCCTTCCTGAAAATGTGGAGCTCCCCAAAGTATAAACATCACAAGTGAATGCAAACTTGTTCATTATGCTGGTCCAACAAAACACACCTGTGGGCAACTTTCAGCCCAGGCCACCTGTCTGCCACCCCTGCCCCAGGTGTCTGGGGAAGCAGAGAGGAGCTCCCAGCTGGGGCAGCGGGGACTCAGGATACTCACAGCTGGTTAAACATGCGTTTCATCTCGTCAGTGATGTTCATGGTGCCGACCTCCTCATCTGAGAACCGGTTCACCTCCCCGTCCTGCTCCGAGATGTCATCGTCCGAAGTCACCTTACGCTCTTTCTTTTTGGGAACCACCTGAACCGGAAAGGAAGAGATCAAGGTGACTGGCAGGCTCTGCTGAGATGGAGGGGCGGGGTGGGCTGGGAAGGGAGCGAGCATCCCACGGGACAGATGGAGTGTGGCTGGGGCCAGCCACACCTGGAGAGATGCACGGGTCCTCTAAGAAGCAGGCGGTGTTAGCAGGAAGCGTGAGGCAGGGAGACGTGCGGGGCAGAGGACACAGACAGCCTGGACCCCTCCCTGCCCTGGAGGTTGGGCCGGCTCAGCTCACCCCTTCACCAGAGAAGCAGCCACGAGATTTGGGGCGGGAAGCGAGCTAGACGGGTACGGAGGCACCTGCGACGTCTCAGCGCCAGCCAGAGGGCCAGAAAAGCCCTCACGGAGGCGCAGATGGCTCCGTGCCTCCCGGAGCCCCCCTGCTCTTGTGCAACGGCAGCAGGCGGCAGCCCTGGGCTCACCACGCTCCCTCCACTCCAAGCAGACAGGACGCGAGCAAACCAAACAAAAGCTGAAATGGGCCCCCCTGCTTTTCAGCAGAGGGTCAGCGAGAAGGCCCAGAGGTTCACAGAGGGCCCAGGGAAGCCCAGAGCTCCCCCGGCGATATCCAAACACACACTTAAAGCAACAACACACCATATTGCCCTGCGCTCAAGCAACAGCCAAACCACAACCCAGACTCAAGAAGCGGCCTTCGGAGAATGACGCGCACCCTTCGGGCAGCTAGACGGACTGGCCCCCACGCCCTCCCCAGAGGACCGCTGCCAGCAAACCCATCGCCTCTTCTCGGGACACACACACTTGCTTGCTGAGGGGGGTGCGATGGGAGGCTGAGCGCCTCTTTAGCAGGAATGAAAGAGTCTGAGACCAACAGCTCCTGCCTGGAATTCTGTGGCTCATCAGCCAGGGCTCAGGCCCGCTCACCCAGCGAACCCACAGCCTGGCCAGGGCTGCCCGATGGCGCCCAGTTCTGGCACCCTGAGGAAGAGGCCAGAAGCCAGACAGTGAACCCAGCATGGGCAGGTGGACGAAGCCCTGCAGGGTCAGGAGACCCGAGTTCTAGTCCCAGGTCTGCCATTTCCTTCCTCAAGCCTGTCATGTCCCCCCACACCTGCCCCAGGTGAGTGGTCTCCTCAGCCACAGGATGAAGCTGTCGGCCTTGAAGATGGAGTCAGACCAGCCTGGGAGCCTAGAGTCCCTGATTCTATGTTCTCCTGGGGAGGCCACGCTAACTCTGGGGAAGGGTGTGGGCGGGGTGTGAAGGGAACGGGTTGGCCAGGCAGGGGTGGAGGCCGGGGCTCTCTCGGAGGGTTGCAGTGGCAGGTGGGAGTGGTGGCTGGTGAGCAGGGCGGCCCTAGTCACCTGGAAGATCTTGGACACGTCTTCCGAGTTCCGCTGCTGTGCGACATCGCACAGCTTGGCCGTGATATCGATTCGGCGGCAGATGTCCATGTCCACCTTCATGGCCTTTTCTTGGATCTTTGTGTCCAGGTCTGTCATGGGCTGCAGGGAGGACAGCAGGGGTTACGTGAGCGAGGGATGGAGCAAGCATGGGGTGGGGGCATTGCTCCCAGGCCCCTGATGGACAGAGAGGGGTGGGAGACCCTAGGTGTTGAGTGGGAGGCCCCGGAGTCCGAGGAGGGCCTTGAGCTTTTCCTGGGCATGAGGGGCTGGGCCAGCGCTGCTCGGTTGGGGCCAGGGGTGGAGGGGCCGTGGGAGCCAAAGGCTCTGGCGCCTAGTGGACAATGTGAGACCGTGTGCACCAGTCTCCCTAGGGCTGGAAGGCATCCTCTCAGCAGACACAGTGTCAGTGTGTATTTTGTTAGAGCAAAGGAAAAACAAAGGCAGCTCCCACCGGTGAAAGACTTCCCTTCTTTCCCACCCAGCGTGCCCCACCTATCCCCCACCCGGAGGTGCTTGCCAACGCAGCTCTTTCTCTTCAGGATCCCTCCCATGGCTGACAGCCCCCAGGACAGGGGGCTCCCCCTGAGCCGCAGTGAGGATGAGCCAAACGGCCTCCACCTGGAGCCCCAGGAGGCTTCTCCCAGCCACACCCAGCTTCACGCCCCCCAGGACCAGAAGCCACACCAGGCTGGCTCTCCCACGATCGGGCTCCTTCTCCTTTCTGGAGTCTCTCCCTACATGGTACCCCCTGCTTGCAGGTGGCAGGGAACCTGGGTCCCCAGCAGGAAGGAGGCCTTGGCTGCCAACGGTTCCCCTCACCCACGGTTACCCAGAAGGGCTCTAATCATTGTCCAAAGGACACACACATGGGGCTCCCCCGACTTCACAAAGCAGCCCTGCTGAAGGCCACCAGCCTGGGCAGCCTCTCAGGCTGGCACAGGGCCTCCCTCGACCTGTGCACAGACACCGAGGCCCACGGCCACCACCCACCACACCACGGCGGGCTGGGAAGGAGCCGGAGCCGACACACACAGACCCTCAGAGGATCCCGAGCACGGCGGGATGGGTTAAGCGGCAGATTAATGCATCACTACTCAGACCAAGGGAAGCGGAAGGGGCAGGAGGAGGGCGCCTGGTCTCCGATGCATCGGTCATCCTCACGGTCAAACGCAGCCAGCCAGGACTCTAACTAGAAGCCGAGCTCTGGAGCCTCGGAGTGAATGAAGCGTCTTGCATGATGGGAGTGGGGGGAGGTCATGACACCTGGGGGCGGGGGCAGCCAGTGGCACTTACATCACTCATGAGCCCCTTAAACACCACCAGCTCGGCCTTCAGCCTCTCGATCGTTTCGTTCATCTCCTCCTGGATGGCTTCCGCCTCCTGTGCTGCCTGTGGGGATCGAGACCGAGAGGGTTTAGCGGGGCTGGGCACCTGAGGGACAGGAGGAAGTGGACCCTGGGCCCAACCAGGTCAGGCGCCCGAAGGCTGAGGAGGGGGTGTGCTGAGGACCTCGCCCAGCCTGGCTTCCCACCCCTCAGCTTAAAACACTTCTCAAAGGAATATTTATGGCGCAGAAACAGCCGTGGCAGATAGTCAGAGAGGAAAAGCAGGTGACTGCAACAAGTGGTCCCGATGGGTTAAAATATCAGGGCAATTCATGAGAAACTGCCAATATTTGACCCTCTCCGGGTCTCCAAAATGGCAAGGCCAGGTGTGTCAACCTACCCGAACGTACACACCCAGAGGATGAGTGTGTTTGCACAGAAAAGACCAGAAGGTCGCACACCAGCACGTCAACAATGGAGGGGGCAGAACTGGAGAGAAGTTTTATTTGACTCTCTAAGCTTTTCTCAACTTCCCAAATATTTGAGCATGAACAAGTTATGTTTGTAAAGTAAAAAGCGCTTTTGTTACAAAAACGGGGGACATTCATCTCCTCCCTTCTACATACTGATATTATTTTAATGTCTCTAACTTTCTCAGAAGATCAATGTTTTAAATATCAGAAAGTGATTTTTAAAATATTTGAAAGAGCATTCCATGCCTTCTTGCGGGGTTACTATCCATGCACCCGTTTGACTGAGAGGAAAAGAGAGGCCGGGAAGGGAAAGCTTGTGGCCTGGGTTACCCAGCAAGCAGATGAGGGCAGGGCCCAGAACACAGAGCTACTGGGCCAGAATAGCAAGGAAGGGCCTCTCGGCCACCATGGAGAGCCCACGAGGGCTGGGAGCCCACCTGGTGACGTGCCACCACCCTCTCCAAGGCATTCGGCCCCTAGTCAGTTGCTGCAAGCTGGGGGAGGGGCGCTGAGACACCACCCAGTCCAAGCCTCAGGTGGGGAGAAGAGGCAGGAGAGGGGAGTCACTAGCCCAAGGTCACCCCTCAAGCCGGGGGAAGCACCAGGACTGGGACCCAGGCTTCCCAACTCCTGTCCCTGAGCTTTCCTGCAATACTGCGCCGGCCCCTTCCTAGCACCAAAGCAGGGGACGCAGAAGAGGCCTCTTGGCTCCATCAAGGAAACTGAGGCAGCAGGAAGTAACACAGAGTAGGGGCTGTGCTGGGAACTGCCCCAGGCTATGCCCCTGGAGACCGTGTCCCCTGGCCACACGGTCCTCCCGAGAGCCCCCCCGATCGGGACCTCTGAAGGTTCTCACCTCTTTCAGCGTGTCCACCATGGTCTGCAGGTTCATGCTCTTGGCTACCTCCTCCTCCCATCTGTAAGAGCCAAAAAGGACAGGTGGTCAGAGGGGGCCTCCCATGCCAGTCCTCAGACACAGTGCAGGCAGCACCCTGAGCTGGGCAAGGAAGGCACAGCAGTACATCCATCCCTGCCTGCCCTCCAGGAGCTCCCAGTCTAGGCATGGTGAAGGTGGGGCAGGGACAGCCAGGTGGACGCATGGCCCTAATTCCAGGAGGCAGCGTGGGGAGATGAGGGCGGGAGAGACCGCCACTCCCCCCCAAGCAAACTGTATAGTGCCACACAGATGCCACTGCTCCCGCTGTCGATGCAAGACGCAACTTCGAGGCTGGTCCTCAGGAGCCAGGCAGCAGCCAGCACCACACTCAGGCTGTTCTTTGCACCCGCAAGAAACACACTTTCACTGTGCTAACTATTGCACTCTCAGAGTCTGTGGCCCTGCAGCCTACCCTAACCAGCAAGGACAGCTGCTACACAGCTACTAGCACCCCTGCCTTACAGGTGAGGACATGGAGGCTCAGGGAGGTTAAATGTCCTGCCCAAAGACACCCAGCTAGTTAGTGAATAGGGCTGGAATTTAAACCCAAGTCTGCCTTGTTACATTAAAATAAAAAAATAATAAATACAGCTCCCACTTATTTAGCGCTTATTTCGTGCCAGGCCCTGTTCCAGGGGCTCTACACGGATTACCTGTGTGTGCACACGCTGGCCGAGGCGGGACGGGAGATACTAGGGAGGAGAAGGCACGCTGGGGCTAACAGTACCCCCAGCAATCACTGGAGGCTGGATGAGATGATAACATAATCACCGTGACAATTCCAGCACACCCTGAATGCTTGCTTTGTACCAGGAACCCACCTACGTGACATAATTCCATCTTCAGAACAACCCTCCAGCACAGGTGCCTCCACTAGCCCCAGGGTACAGGTGAAGAAAGCAAGGCACAGAGGCAGGGGCCCAAGGTCAGGGTGAGGAGAGGTGGAGCCAGGACTCCAGCCAAGGCCAGAGGCTCCAGATTGAGCGCCTGTCACCCTGCTGGGCTCCTTGTGGACCAGGCCCCATCGGAGCTGGAACTGGCTCCGCACCCAGACCCTACCCCTCCCCAGAGGAAGCTGGGGCAGGTTCCTTCCCCCTCTCCATCCTGGGACAGACAGGCGAGCTTCTCGCTTTCCTCACCCCCCTGCCGCCTCCCTACATGGCCTCAGAGCAGGCAGATCTGGAGGCCTTTTAGGATGCTGTCGGGGCCAGCTAAAAATAGGCCAGAGGGGAGGAATGGATAAAGAGTGGGTTACGTCACCAGCTTTTGGAAACGAGAAAACAGATACTGTTTGCACACACAGAGGAAAATTCCTGCACTCTCCCACACAAGACTAGACCAGCCTGGCCAGGGCTCCCGGATGGCGCGCGCGCGCGCGCGCGCGCACACACACACACACACACACACACACACACACACACACACACAACACTCGCCTCCCTCCTGTTCCCTTGGGTCTCCACCAGCCCCCAACACTGGCGGCAAGCCTAGATCCACCGTGGGCCACAGGGTCCCGAGCCTAGAGGGCAGTGGGGCTGGGTGGGGGCTTCTGCCAGGGATGAAGGACACAGAGGAAGCTATGGAGGGTCTAATGCAGGCCAGACCACCCACTGAATACCCTCATTGTACAAATGGGGAAACCAAGGCCTACAGTGTGCCAGGAATCTGCGAGGTCACCCAGTATGTCAAAGGCCAGGCCAGGAGGTCATTCCTGGGCCCAATGTGGGGGACAGAAATCCCAGGTGGGGGACATCCACAGGCTACCCTCACCCCCACCCAACAGCAGGGGGCATCCAGGACTTCCCTCAAGGGAGGCCAATGCCAGAACACAGGCCCCACGCTGAATCATCTCTCCTGGCCCTGCTGCTCTGAGTGGGGGCTGAGAACTTGATTCCAAGGCCACCGAGCGAGGGGGTGCAAGGGAGGGCCTGGCCTCACCACTGCTTTCACCAAAGGGGGCAGCAAGGGATGAGGGCGCAGGCACCCAGGGGCATCTCAGCACCAGCCCTGACACCCCTCCATTCCCCAGGCTCCAGGGGATGAGGCCCAGTCCCCTCTCACTTTTCCTTTCAGCAACCTTCTCCAGAGGAAGGTGGGGCAGGTATCAACAGACCCATTGTGCAGATGGGAAAAATGAGGCCCAGAGAAGGAGAACGACTTGCCCCAAGTCAACCCAGAGCGAGAACCCGAGCTGTGTCTTCAGATCTCCAGACACATCGCAGCCGTAGGAGCAGCCACTGATGGGTGAGCACGCTTGGGTGCCACACACGCCCTGGGCTCCGTGCCTTGTACACACGTCTCCTCAGCTTTCATGTGGACCATTAACCCTCATGGGTGAAGAATTTCTCCCCAGAGGCCTTTTGCAGAGGAGAGAGCTGAGGTCCAGAGAGGAGAGGTGACTGGTCTAAGGTCACGCAGCTAATAAGCAGGGCTGGGACTGAAGCCGGGCCCCTGCTAAAACTGCAACAAGCCTGGGGGTCGCCCAGGGATCTTGCTCAGATGCAGCCCTGGATCCAGCAGGTCCGGGGTGGGGCAGACACGCTGCATTTCTAAGGAGCTCCCCTGCAGATGGGCTCGGGGTGCCCCCACGCCTTGCTGGCGATTCTAAGCTGCACCCAAGCAGATGAGCTTGCACAAATGATTTCATGGGCCTTTTGTTCCCAAAGCCAGGCTGGGTGGGCAGCCGGCACTCCTGGTCCCAGAAGGCAGAGCACCAACCCCAGCGTGTAGATAGCAGCTGGCCTGGCAGACCGAGTCCGCTGGCCTCGCTGACGTGCCTCCCACCGGCGCGGAGAAACCTGGCTCTGCCGGCCCCAGTGTTGACTGTGCAGAAAAGCTTTGCCCTTCAGCTGCACCGGCTGACGGGGCTGAGAGGATGACGATGGGTGAAATGCTTCTTAAGCTGCCCAGACACCCCACATTCACTGCGACTCGGCCCAGGAGGAGGGAGCACGCAGCTCCAGGGAGAACTGGTCCGCCAAGTCGTGGGCTATGAAATTTCAACACCTGCTTCCCAGGCACTGCCCCCTCCCCAGCCCTGGGTCAGCCCACAGGAGTAGGGTTTCGGCAGGACGGCTGTTTCAGGCACAGGGGCCGACTTGAGCAAAGAGGGGCAGCGGGAAGGCCAGGGAGGAGCCAGCGGACACTGAGAAGGGGCCATACCTACTCTGGGTCAGGGGCTGGGGGATGTCATGTCCTTTAAATTTCACTGTCCCGATTCTGTTGCCCGACCCACCGCACAGCAAAGGGGTCACACAGAAAATCCCTTCCCTATTTTACAGGGGGTGCGGGAATGGAGGCCCAGGTCACAGAGACATCTCGAGCCAGGGCCCAGGTGGCCAGAGTCTCTTAGAGCTGCCTCTGCCCACCCTGAGCCAACAGCTCATAAAACTTCCAAACTCTTCTCTCTTAAAGTGGCGGACAAGAGAAAGGAGGGGGGACATTTACTGGTCACCTCCTGGGTTGTGTCCACCACATTCGGCATTCATACACACATAAAATATAACATATCACTCAACCCTGCCCCTACGGATTGTCCCCACTTGGCAGATGAGGAAAGAGAGGCTCCGAGGCAACTCAATTTCCTGTCCCTCCTTCCTTCACATTCGCCCAGGCTAGTCTCAAATGCCACCCCCTCCCTGAGCCCCGGCAGCCACTTCCACTGTTTCCCCTCCCGGAGCTCTCAGCCCCTGCTCAAGGCAGCCGAGCCCCAGGATCCCATCTTCCCGGGTGGCTCAACGGTGGTATCTCACCACGCACGGCTCTCACCCCAAGCACCAGCCACCCTGCCAGGGACAGTGACGGACCACCCTCTGCCTTCCCTACCTCCAAAGGGTGCTCAGGCCCCAGCCCCAGGTGCACTGTGCCCCAGACCCTTTCCCTCTCCACCCCTCCTGCAGGCAGACACCCCATGACTCTCATATGTATGCCAGGTCCTGAAATCACTCTCAGTGCGCGATGCTGAGAGTAGCCTCCGAAGCAGGCAGGGCAGATAATGACGGCAAGGAGGAGGAGGGTGATGACGCTAACAGAGCATCGAACATGGTCTGAGTGCTTCTGATGTGCCGGGCGCCATTCTGAAGGCCTCCCATGCATAAGCTCATCTCAGTGGGTTGTACAGTAACCTTTAGGAACATCCGTGTTACTGACGAAGCTCAAGTCCAACACCATTAGCCAAGATCACATAGCCAGGAAGGTGGGGATGTTTCTACTTTACAGGAGAAAACTGATACTCAGAGAATCTCCCAAAGTGAAGGCTGAAGGGCACCAGGGTTAGCCTCGTCCAAACCTCAGAGTGTACAGATAAGGACACTGAGGCCCAGGGTCACACAGGGAGTGGGAGGCAGAGTCCCGTCCGCTCCACTGGCCTAAGCCAGGGCTCCGGAGGAGGGAGGAGCAGAAGGGCAGGGAGACTGGGCCCCGGCTCTGCCTCCCCCAACATCTGCCTCCGCTTCTCAGTGAGATGGATCGTGGCCACCACATCCCAGGGACACTCCAGAAAAACCATCCCGCTCCCACACTCCCCGATGTGAAATCAGGGTCCCAAGGAGCAAAGGGCCAACAACAGCCTTCCCAGAAACGCTTGGGGCACTGCTGGGGTGTGATCCACACGTGGGAGCAGGGGCAGGTGCTGGATGAGGGCAAGGGCAGTGCGGGAGAGCCTCTGGGCCAACGCAAAGACAAGCAGAGGCTCAGACCACAGGGCCCATGAGTCGGGAATGTGGATGTGGGTGCCGGCAGCGCAGGGAAGCCCTCCAGCACCCAGTTCAGGAGGTCTCAGGCACTCTGTGTCCTGGCCTGTTGGGGCATAGAGGAGACGTGGGTGAGATGCCTGTTCTAGGGTGGGAAAGAGGCACAGAGGAGGGGTGCCATCAAACGAGCAGTTGGAGGAGAGGGGTCTGAAGCCAGGGGTTGAGCCTGTCCACCAGTCCAGAGAGCTGCTTGTAACTGCTGTTGCTGCGCTCACTGCTGTGCCCCCTGCACCTGCACCCGCCTGCACTTGGGAAGGAGTCACACCGTTGCTGCACACGGTTGCACTCGCTGGATGATTGATTGAATGAATGAATGAATGAATCTAAATTGCAACCACTCCTCAGCCCTCCTGCTCACTCACCCCTTCCCCATCCAGGGCCCCTCCTGCCTGGAAGGATCATCTTCTGCCTGCACCCCCTCCCCCAGCCTGGGGGCTTCCAGGAGCCCAGTTCCCAGCACCAGCTCCCCAGCTCAGCTCTGTCTGCTCATCCACTTGGCTGGCTCCAGAGCCTCTCCAGGGAGAGACCAGGCCAGGCCAGGGGGAGAGACAGCCAGGGCAGGAAGCAGGCAGGGGGAGAAAGCTTCCCTCTCCCACTTCCCACAGCCCTCCAGCCGGGGAGGGGATGCAGGGATGTGGGACAATGAGGGCAGGGAGAGGAAATGACTCCCCAAACAACGCTGCCACTGAGCTCTGTGGCCTGGGCAACCATCTTAGCAGAAGGAGCGCACGTGTGAGGCCAGTGGCCCGGAGGAGGAGGGGCAGCACCCACCCCCAGCCAGATGTGGTCTCCAGGCATTCCTGAGGAGCCACCGCTGGATCACGTGGTGGACGAGAAGTCTCAGCCTGCGGCTGCAGGGAGGGGAAGGGCAGCTTCAAAGTCAGCCCCCACTCCCAACAGGCCAGTGTCCCGCCTCCCCCATCAGCTCAAGATGACACACAGCCCACAGGAAAGGGGCTGACAAAGCCTGCCTACTGCGGGGAGGGAGCCAAGCCGAAGTCACTGGCAGGGGGACTGACTCACAGATTTTTCACTTCCTCTGCGATCAGAGAAAGAGGCTCCTGGGCTCCAGCTCTGGAGGAAAGTGGGGGCTACCCCAGCAGAAGGCTCCAGGCTCCAGGGGCAGCCTTGGGGCTTCTGGGGAGAAAGTCCTGGAGATTCCTGGACAGCAAGACACTGGATTCATCTAACCACTTCCCAGCTGTGTGAGCTTGGGCAAGTCAATGACCCTCTCTGAGCCTCAGTTTCCTCATCTGTGAGATGGGAAGCTATGAGGGTGGTGGTGAGAACCCCATGAGGTGGGAGGTATGGGCGAAAACACCCAGCCCCGCCCCGGCACCCAGCAGACAGAATGCTCGGCGGCTCACTTTCAACCGCAGAATGGCACGCTGGCTCCAGCAGCCAGACCTCAGAGAGCTGGGAGGCCATCACAGGAATGGTCCACACCTTTCCAAGGAAAGGCGAGGGCGGCACGCCCAGGCCGACTCAGGTGATGGGAAGCAAGCTCAGGTAAGGCTGGGCCAGGAGCCGCCGGCAGAAAACTTCACTCTGGGCCAAGTGTGGGCCTGGCCCTCTGGCAGAGGGCAGATGGGCGGAGACGAATTTCCACTGGGCCACAGGGGGCTCACCCCATGGCAGTACAGCCAGGGGTAGGCTGCCAGGTGACAGCAGGGGGTGTGCTGGGGTCATTCTGCTGCCTGTCCCCTGGGCTGTGCTCTGCCCCCGGTTTTCTGTGAGCCCACCCACAGATACTCAGAGGCACCTCTCCCCTTCCCCACCCCTCGCTGCCAAGCTGGGGCCCAGCCCATGCCTGACTGGCAGGTTCCTCTTTGGACTAATCTGAAACGGAGGGGGAGGCTGCCAGCACAGACGCAGACTTGGGAGCCCTTCCTTCAGTGCAGTTTTGCAGAGGCCAGGGGGTTAACAGATCAGAGTGGGCACTTGGCGGTGGGGCCGGAGATGTGTGCGAAAATCAGGGCCCTTACCCCCACAGCTTCTGCTGAACCCTGCTTGAGAGCTGAAAAATCACAACTGAGTCAACTTCCTCTTTCCACACCACCTCCCTTGTCTAATATCACACTCGAGTCACCTTTGTGGCAGAAAAGAATCGAGATGAGCGAAAAGGGCAGTGCGAGTGGGTGGGGCCGGGAGAACCCTGGAGCACGTGGCGTCTCCCTGTCCCGACCTCGTTCTCTCCTCTGGTTTCACCGTATCTTCTCTCTCCAGTAAAAGGAGGGCTGGGTCCCTCAGCCTGCAAGCAGGGAAGCCCCCCACACTCTCCCAGGTACCTGCCAGCACTGCCTCACCACTCGCACCCTCCTCCTCCCCGTGGCTCCCATCTGCACTGGGCCGCTGGTCCCAGCGAAGGGACGCCTGGCAGGCATGCCCACGAGAGGCCTGGCTGCCCAGCTGTACTCTGCTGCTCAGAAGGAAACACAAATTAAATGCCAACTGATTGTCTCCGTGGAGGAGGCATTAATTTAATGTGAACACTTAACCAGGGCAGCCGATTCCATTACAGGCGGCGGTAATGGCCCACGCAGGCCGGAGCCCGGCGGTGAGCTGGTGATGGGCTGAGTTTGAGCAGCCACCCAGTCAAGGGTGCCCCTCTGCCCAGCATGCGGCCACCACACAGACATACATGCAGACACGCTCTCGACCTGGAACAGCAGATCACAGCGCACGCGGCCTGTGCAAGGCTACTCGGGCGTGAGCAGGGGCTCTAATGCCCACAGGGAAGCACTCCGTGGGGGAAAGCCTTCTGGGCTAGGAGGTGGGAGGTCCTGGTTCGAGTCCTGGCTCTGTCGCTAATTCACCACATGACTCCAGCAAGTCCTTTCCCACCTGGGCCTTAGTCTCCCATCCTGAATACAATGTGATCTCTAAGAGTCCCTCTGAACATGAGCCATTGTTCCTGTCACCCAGTGTCCATATTCGCGCTGGTTCCCAGCGTCACTTCGACTTCGCTGTCACTTATTGACAATACCTTCGGAGACCCAGCAGCCCTGTAGATGCCTGCAATCCGGAGCTTCATGCTGGGCAGCACCCTCCTTCCAGTCCTCTGTCCAGAAACTACACCCCACGTGGGCACTGACCCCCACAAACCAGGCCACGCCGAGAAGGAAAGTGACTCAACAAGCATCTCATGGCGACAAGGGGTCCGCCTCCCAAACTGCAGGCCACCGTGAGGTTTCTGGGGCACAATTTCCAAATCCTTCAGGCTTTCGATAGCTTCACCGCCTCCTCCAGAGAGCCCTTCGTGACTTCCTCAGGATGAATCGGGATGCCCATCCTGGTGTCTCCAGTCCTGGCACATGCCTTCCTCATGGCATCCAGGGTGCTGTAAATTTTTACTTCTCTGCCTCTCTTACCAGACTCCGCTATCCACAGGTAGCAGAACTGCACTCTCTGTGAAGCTGCATCATGCCTCTGCACTCCCGCCGTAGCTCCGGGAGCCAAGTGCTACAATCCCCACCTCTCAGATGAGAAAACTGAGGCTCTGGGGAAATGACTTGCTCCGTGTCAAGTCTAGGTCCCTCTGACGCCCACGCCTGAGCAGCTTTCTCAGGGGTAAGGGGGTCTCACCAGCTCCACAAACCCCGCTCCCTCCCCACCATGCCCCTAGCGCGCAGCTCAGGAAACACCATCACGTGACTTGGCCGGGGCCAGATGCATGGATGGGTATGTGCCCACGGGTCACAGTCACTGACTTCAAAAAGAGCCGCGTACCCAGGCTATTTGCTGGGGCTGTTTACTCACTTCTCAAGGCCTGAACATTCCCTCTCCACCGGCCACGACTGACCGCCCACAGCCCTGCCACCATCCCAGCCCGCCAACTGGCTGCGGCTGCGTGATGGCTGAACAGGCCCTGGGTTTGGAGTCAGATCGAACTGGGGCACATGCTTCTGGAGAGACGGTCTCCTGCCGGAGCCGCCCCACCTGGTCATTGTGAAATGGGGGTCATAAAGGCCCCCTCCCCGGGGCTGCTCCAGTCTGTGAAAGAGATGACACACACAGGTTCTGAATACATGCTCTGTCCTCTCCTCCCTGCTGCTACCAGCTCTGAGGCCTGAGGTCGCACCCTGGTCTCTCTGGGTCTCAATTTCTTCGTCTGTAAAATGGTCTGTTTCTTTCTGCTCTGTTGCTCTGTGGACTTCATGGTGGGGGAAGGCTGAAGTTTGTCACCAGGTACCCAGGCACTGGCCACAGAGGGGATGCTGGCCTGTCTTTAAGGTGGGGGTGAAGGGAAGCACCCACCTTGCAGGGCTGGTGTATTCAAGGAGCCAGGTGGTTAGCGCTTAGCTCAGAACCCTACTCCTAGTAAACATTCGACAGATGGACGCTACACCAGGTGGGCAAAAGTAGGTTCGCAGTTGTAAGTTCGTGAAACAGAGTTTATTCTTGTATCGTTATTTATTAATTATTGTATTGTTTTCCATACAAACAACTATAAACCTACTTTTTCCTCACCCGGTATCAGCGTCAAACGTGGTCTTTATGTCCTTCCCACTGTGGATAACGGGTGGCTCAGCTTGGGAGGGCCACTCTCCCGAGTGGACTGGCCAGGGTCCCAGGCACCAGCAGGCTACCTGTGTGCTAAACTACACCCCCTGCTGTCGACGCCTGGTAACATGTGGGGCCACCCAAAGAAGACACACGGCAGGACTTCTCCCCAGCAGGTCCGGTCCCACTCCACGTCCCGGTGCCGGCACAGACCCAGCACCGCGGATGCCACAGGGTGTGTGTGCCGCAGCCCAGCTCCAGCTGGCTGTTGGCTTAGATTCCATCTTCTTTCCCCCACGACAGACACATTTCCCAAGTGCCCACTTGGGAGCCGAGGGCTAGGGCGGGCACAGGAGTGGGTGAAGAGTACTCTCCTCTCGCTGAGAGAGAGCAGGGGAGTTCCAGCGCTCCCTAGCCTCCGGGTCTCATTCCCCCCAGCCCCACAGGCAGGGAGATCTGGGCCTGGCACGTCCTGGGCCTCGGGAGTGGGCATGAAAGGGGGTGCTCATCCTGGGCTCTCGGGCTCCAAGTTCCACAACACTAAACACACTCACATCTTTGTGTGACCATCACCACCATCCGTCTCCAGAACTCTTCCCCTTGCAGAACTGAAGCCCTGCCCCCATTAACCGAGATCTCCCTGTTCTCCCTCCCCAGCCCCTGGCAGCCATCATTCTACTTTCTGTGTCCGAGAATCCGACTATTCCAGGTGCGCCACGTAAGTGGGATCCTACACTATTTGGTCCCTTGTGTCCGGCTTATTGCACTTAGCGTGTCCTCAAGGTTCGTCCACTTTGTAGCATGTGTCAGAATTTCCTCTCCTTCTGTACCGTTTTAAATTGTGAATGATGTATATCACCTAGTCAAGAAATCAAAAGCATTTGCATTTTTAAAAGACAAAAATAGCTGCTCGTTTCCTCTTGTTTTAAATTGCATGAGAACTTCACAATAAACACCCAAGAAATTTTTTAAAAATCAGGTAAGCCAAGCAGAAAAACATAAAACAGCATCCCCCGCAGCACCTCCAGCCCTGGGTGTGCTGAGCTGCCTCGCACCTCCAGGGCCTTGGCATGAGCTGACTCTGCCTGGAAGGCTCTGTCCTACATGCCCCCTTTGTTAACTTCTCTCTCCTTATGCCAACTTGAAAACCCAGCTTATTTACCCCTTCCTCCAGGAAGCCCTCCCTGACTCCTTAGTCAAGGGCAGGTGTCCCTCTTCTATATTCCCCAGTCACTTGCTACCGAGGTCATCCTGTTGGGTCTCCCTACTTAACTCAGCTCTTGCAAGACCAAGCCCATCTCCGGCTCCCAGCTGCAACTCCAGAGCCCAGCACAGAGCCTATTGCACAGGCACCGAATAAGCATTTGCTGGAGAATGGGTCCACTGAGTGTAACCTCCAGGGCCTTCCTTAGGAGATGCAATCTAGAGTCAGTCAGCGCTGATCGGTTTGACTATGTGACCTCGGACATGACCTCCCTTGCCTGCCTCCGTTTCACTAGTCCACCTCCACAGTCTTTGCCAGCTCTGCTACTCTCTTTCCACGACCCTCTTCTCTCACCCCCATGCCTGGGCCTACCTCACATGGGACAGACGACAGAAAGGTTGGTGCTCACAGCTCTCCATCCCCAGGACTTTCCCTTTCTGCCCACGCCTGGCCACCCCCCCACACACACACCCTCCACCCAACTGTATTCCCAGTGCCAGCAGGCTCTCTGCCTCCCAGGCTCCAGCTCTTGCCCAAGTCCAGAAGCCAGCAGGGGTTCTAAGCATCTAGGCCAAGAACGAGGAGGCCCATAGGGTCTGGCCCAGGAGGCTGCGGGGCCCCACCCCTGATATGTTTACAGTTTCAGGAAAAATAGCAACTCCCAAGGCTATTTTGGAAACCTAATTTGCAGCTTGGGTTTCTCCCTTGTTTATTCCAAGTGACTATGCCCACAGGTAAATGCAAAGCACCATGGGACTGCCGCTCAACGTGATCTGCCCGTCAAAGTCAGGTCGCTTACTCATTCATCCAGCAACCTGGGCCCACTGCCTCGGAGTCCAAGCCTCCCTTATCACCTGCAGCCCAGAAGCAGAGCTCACCAGCAAGAGGTGGCACACCCCATCCTGGGTTTAAACCCAGGCTCTGCAGCCTTGAGCAAGGCGCCTCTCCAGGCCTCGGTCTGCTCATCTGGGCAATAGGGGAGAATGACCCCCAGCTGAATTAAATGAGGATAGGCAAGTCCAAACAGACTCCATGTGTGGTGAAAAAAAAAAAAAAGAAAAATCACAGACCGTGGAAATGGGGTCCCAGGGTGTCAGAAAGGGAAGCTCAGAAGTCCAGGCCACCTGTCAATGAGAAGCCTGAAGCTCAGAGAGGTAAAGTGGCGTGCCCAAGGTCACACAGCCAGGCAGCAGCAGAGCGAGGACAGGAACCCAGAGCCCATGTGCTTCCTGCCATGCCACTGATGAGGAGGACATTCCTGAGTGGTCACCGGGGAGGAAGGAAGGAGGAGTGACGAGGACCCGGGAAAACAATTAATTACATGTGGGGCTTGTGCAACCGAGGGTGGGTCCAGGCAGGCACCGCCCGGTGAGCAGCGCCCTAATTGTCCTAAGCGGCCCGGAGGGTTGCAGGTACAACGGGACAAACTGCCATCACCTGCACCAAGACAGGGATTAGTGACTAAACACAGCTCAAGGGGACAGACTCATTACTTACTGCCAGCCTCCTGTCATCATGCGGGCCCTGACATTCAGCTGGATGTGAACCAGTTGGGAGGACACTGGGTGCCCCCTCCCTCCCCCCCCCCCCCCAGATGCACAGGGAGCGGCCCTCCCACCCGACTTTGGGGCTGGGCTAGCCCTCTCCCAGTAGGGACAAGTCAGTTCCCATCTTTCAGTTCCCTCCAGAGAAGAGAGGGATGAAAGGGAGCAGATGCCCAGAGAACATTCTGTGACAGTAAAGCCCCTCCCCAAGTCCTTTATTGGAGCCTCTCTTTCCCTCGCCCTCATTCTGCTGATGGGGAAGCTGAGGCTCGCAGAGGTCAGGCGACTTGTCCAGGGAGATGGAATCATTAACATCACGAAGGGTTAGTGTTGGTAGGCATTGTCAGCTCATCTAATCCTCCCAGCCTTAGGGGGAGTACTGCTACTGTGCCCATTTTACGGATGAGGAAACAGGCCCAGGGAAGTGAAGCCACTTGTGCAAGGTCACAGAGCTTTAAAGTGGTAGGGCCAGGACTCGAATCCAGGCTGCCCTGCTCCAGAGCCCAAGCTCAGCACCACCAGACTCACCTGCCTCTGCTCACCTCATGGGATGGCAGATGCTGGGTCAGAACCGAGTCTCTCTTATCCCAGATCCTGGGCTCCTTCCCCTGTGCCAGGTGGCCTCATAATGGAAAGGGAAGGTCAGGGAGTGTGGACCCCCCTTGCATGGCCTCCGAACTATAAGAGTGAAATGCAGAGGCCCCTGGCTGTGGCCCCTACAGCAAAGCCCCCCTGGGCCGGGTCCAGTGCCCCAGCTCTCAGACAGCCAGGGAGTCCTTCAGACACTAGAGATCCCCCCTCCAGAGCAAGTCCCCCAGGCTGCCCAGACCCTGCCTGGGGCCCGGCCCAGGGGGAGGCAGAGGCTCACCAAGCCCAACCCTGTCAAGGGACCAGAACAACCTCTCTTCTCACACCTGATTGGAACCACCCTTCCCCGGTGAGAGATGGTCCTCCAGCTACATGATCCCTGGGCCAGACTTAGCGAGGCCAGAAAGGAGACAGCCCAAGATGGAGGGAGAGAAGGAGAAGCCTGGGGGAACAGGTGAGGCCACTTGCACCCATGCCCCGCCCCTTACCCACTTTGCCATCACTTAAATACTGTGACATCAGACAGACTCATCTACTCCCCGGCTGGTGGCCTGGTAAAAGTGACTTTACCTCTGTGAACCTCAGTTTCCTCATCTATAAAGTGGGGGTAATGACAATATCTGCCTCACTGGTTGCGAGGACTACAAAATCGTGAATACCAAGCATCTTAGCAAGTAGGCCCCACTTCCAGCTGCTTGGTTTGGGGGAGGTGCTCTTCCAGGGTCCTAGGTTTGGCTGAGATGTGACATCCCTCCACTCAGAGGCTTTATCCTCTGGATTCCCTCTCCCCCATGCTGGGGGACTGGGGTGCTGTCTGGTACCCAGAGTCTCCAAGAGCCCAGCACATAGTAGGCCCTCAACTGGCATTTCCCAGATGAATGAGCTTGTGAGCAGGAGGCACGGGGCAGAGCAGCATGCAAAGTCAGGTTCGAGTCCCACTCCATGAGCACTGGCCCTGGGCCCGTCCCTGCACCTCCGAGACCCCTCTTCACAAGGAAGCTCTCACCACCCCAGGAACTCAGGCCTCCCCACTCTTGCCCCCGGGAGACCACAGGCCAGCCGCCCCCAGGGCAGCCTGGCCCTGGTGGGCCCTTTCCAAACTTGGCTGGCCTGCTAGGGATAAACAGATGGTCCACACCCACCCCAGTGAGCCTCTTCCTGGTGACTTTGCCTTGGGACAGATGGAACACCTTGTGGCATCTGTCAAGCCAGATGGCCTGGTTGGCCTGAGGGCCAGGACATCAGCTGGGGGGTCCAGCCCCAGCAGGCAGAGCTGCTTAACCCCTTCCTGCCCCAGCCACAGGAGGTGGCATCCCCTTGGCAACCTAACCACTGTCGCACACTAAGGCCTCCTGTCCTCCACCCTTGAAAATGAGGGGCCTCCCCAGGGCCAAAAGGGAGGTAGGGAGGCTGTGGGATGAGAGGGAACCAGGGGAGAGGTGGGAGAGGTGGGAGAGGAGGAGGCCGCTGCCTGGCCCTGAGGACAGGCCTGGCAGACCTGCTGGGCTCTAAGGTCAGGCCTGGACAGCCAGGAATCTGCCTGCCCAGAGGGTGAGCAGGGGAGGGCGCTGATTCTGTGCAGGGAGCCCTGTGGGGCCAGGTGGAACCAGCTGCTTTGCTTCTAGGACACCCGTTTGGGGCAGGGACTGCCAGACCAGAAGGCCACCAGCCACCTTGATCGGGCTGGAAAACCCACTTCCAAGACAAACCCTGGGAAAAGCACTGCCCTGTGAGGGGGAGACTCAACTCCACCAGGCCGGCTGAACAGCCACAGACATATCACTAGACTTCTCTGGGCCTCAGTTTCTCCAACAGGAAAGGGGGGGCCAGAGAGACCCCTGGGCTCTATCCAGGGCCACTTCCGGCTCAGAGGGTTCCATGACTCCAGGAGATGGAATGCGCCTCCATCCTAGAAACCTGTGGGATCCTGAAAGGACCGGCCAGATCCTTCCACACAGAGCATGCCCCGACCAGTGCTCATGAGTCAGGAGGGACTCAGGCGGGAAGAGAGTGAATTCAGGATGGGGGATGGGGGGTGGGGGTGCTGCCTTGAGAATGTGGAAAGGGCCATCACCAGGCAGCTGAAATCCGCCCCTGCCCCCACTCTGTGGAAGGCTAAACAGGGGGAAAGGCTGCTCGTGGGATTAGGGCTAGGGACCAGGAAGCATCCCCCAAAGCATAAGGCGACAAGGAGGCTGGAGGGCACATCTGGGGAAGGCTCTGGAATGTGCTTCCAAGGCAGTAAGGTCTTTATAGGATCTGCAGCGCTCCTAGCCTCAAGGTGAGAAAGGAAGAGATGACCTCTGGAGACCCCCTGGCGACAGCAGGCGGGTGTCCACAAGGAGCAGTACAGCCAGGCTTAGAGCCTCTGCACCCAGGAGTCCAGCCAACCCGTCATTCCAAATGGACAAGTATGTCATCTCAGGGCAGAGTACAGCCAAGCGTGGCTCCAGGCTGGGACCGGCGTTCTGGTCCAGCCAGCATCTCCTGAGGTCTTCCAGGGCAGCGGTTGCAGAGGACTCCAGAAAAGCCAAGAACACGTCGAAACAGCCAAGCAGGGAGAGGCTGGGCGAGAGGGCCGCTGGCCGGGAGAGGAGAGCCATCTGTCAGCACCGGGGCCGGGGGAGGGGGACGGGCGGGGGCACATCCACAGACCTGCTTGGGAGGCGTAGCTCTGCCACCAATGTGCGCAATCTTGGGCAAGTCACTGCCCTTCTCTGAAGACACTGTGTTGGGGGGAAACTAAACAATCTCTAAGGATTCTTCCAGCTCTGATTTAACAGTCACCTGGCAAGCTCCCCACGGACAGGACTCTGCCTTTCTGGCTCATGCAGCATCCTCCCCAGGGCCTAAGCACAGGGGTCCCGAAAAGGAATGATGGACAGGTGGACAGATGGATGGACAGGTGATAAAGTAGGGTAATTCCTGAAAAGAAGAGCAGAAGGTCCTAGGAATCCCCTGGAATGATTCTATACACCTGCCCAGAAGTCCCCCTGGGATCACTTTCTCACGGCTACCGACCCTTCAGTGTCCAGTCTCCTTGTAACTTGTACACACGTGTGCATATACCTACAGGTGCATGGTTGCACACACATAGTAACCCAACTCTGAATCCTGAGAATAGAAGTTAGAGCTCTGGATCCCCGAAGCCTTGAGATTTCACTTCGCAGGCCTCTCCCCAGGGCACCCCGGCTTTCTGAGATGCACTCCCGAATCTGGGTTTGAACCGAGACTCGACAGTGGCAGCACCCAGTGGGGATCTTTTAAGCCATTAGATCATTTCCGCTGCCAAGACTGTGTCCTCATCTGTCTGGTGGCATGACCACAGCCACCCTCCAGGAGTGTCCTGATGTCCAGAGAACGCGTCCCTAAAGTTTGACCTGCTTTGGGTACAGGCGATACTCTTGGGAAGTGGCGAGGTGAGTGTTATGGGATTATGAGATCCTGGCTTTCTTCCTGGAGGAGCTGAGGGAGAGCCAAGCCTCCCGGGGCTTCTGTGCTTGGGCCCTGCAACCCTTCCTGCCCATTCCTACCTTGGGGGTGATGTACCCGGACTTCAACTGGGCAGAAGCTACAAAGCAGCCTTTGTCTCCCAGATGAAACTCTAAACCAGCTGCCCTGACGTCAACCCTGGAAAAACAATGCCCAGACAGCCTTCAACGTCACCTCTCCCCCAAGATCTGGGAGCGAGCCCTTCACCCACAAGGCCTCACCGAGCAGTCCGTGGGCTGGACGAGAACGGAAGCCACCTTCCTGTCACCTTACAGAGGCCCAGAAGGAAAACAGCTGCCCCTCTGCCTGCCAAGGGACAAGGCAGGACGGGAACTTCCAACTCCCGTCTCTCAGCCCAAGGGCCGGGGCCAGGTCCCTGCAGCCCATTTCTCAGCCCGGGAGACTGCGCCCATCAGTGTGACAGGAAGTACTCTGGAAGAGTCCCCCAGACCCAGGTTCGAATTCCAGCTGTACCCCTGCCTCAGGGTGAGACCTCAGACCGGGGATGTGACCTCCCGAGGCTGCTCCCACATCTGCACAAGGAGGCGAAGTGGCAGGAACAGGGACAGACTCCCCCCATTCCAGTCCACTCTCCAACAGGCCACTGGAAGCCACCGGCTCTAGGGGACACGCTATTATAGGCATGGCCTTGAAGACTAGGTCTCGTCCTCCCAGTGACCTTGTGCTGACAGTGTGCTGGGGAGAGAGGGGATATGACTCCTCCTCGCTGCTGGAGAGAGGAAGTGCCCTGAACACAAAAGGCCAGCCTGCAGCCAGAAGGGGGAGGGCAGGCGTCCCCACTGCATGGGCCTGGGGGCTGGAGAGGGCCAGGCTTGGGCAGGAGGGACAGCGAGGCAGCTAAGTGGCCAGCACCCCGCTTAGCACTGGGCGTGCACTATTTCACTGAATCCCCATGACAACCTTGTGAGCTAAGGTTGTCATCCCCATTTTACAGACGAGAGAACTGAGGCTTGGGATGGTGTTATGAGCCCAGACATTCTCACCCCAGAGTCAGCGCCTCCGCCTGAGTGAAGGTCCAGATAGCAAGACAACGGTGTGCACCAAGGAAGAGCGGACAAAACCATTTCCCTCTAATTCTCCATGGATTTATCACACCTAAGGCAGGAGTCCCCAACCCCTGGGCTGCAGACTGGTACTGGTCCACTGCCTGGTAGGAACCAGCATTGAGCAAAGCTCGCCTGAGCTCCGCCTCCTGTTGCCCTGCCTCCTGAGCTCCGCCTCCCCCCACAGTGCACAAGAGCTGGAAGCTAACCTGAGCCCTGAGCTCTGCCTCCTGCCCCCCCCCAAAACCAGTCTCTGGTGCCAAAAAGGTTGGGGACTGCTGTCTTAAGGCACAGAAAAGAACAACCTATGAGTTGGGGCTCCCTGAATTTGGCATCAGGTTAATCCTGGCTCTGCCAGTAGCTGGCTGAACCTGGGCCTCAGTTTCCCTAACTTGGGTAAGTCCTGATGTTTTAAATGTTAGAATTTTCTTTGAAGGCAAGTGTGAAAGCAAGCTGTATAACATTGAGATTTTCCATACAAAACTGTGTAGAGGCCTAGTACTGCTAACTGTCAGGCCACAGTCCCAGCATGGGGACTTGGGAAACAGTGTCTGTGGGGGCCGAAGAATCAGCCCTTACAGGTCACCCAACTCCAGCACTCGAGACAGAGTCCTCAGACCTTCCAACCCGGGGCTCACCCCTGAGAAAAGGGGGTGGGGAGGGCCTCACTGGACCAGGCTTCTCAACAACCCTGCGGGGCTTGTCCGCCCATTTTCTGTAGGAGGAAACCGAGGCACAGAGCAATGGCGCGCCAGAGCACGTGGCCGGCAGACGGGCACGGTAGGTCACTCAGTCAACACCCTGTACCCCAACGCCGAGCCGAGGCCAGGGAAGTAAGTGCCTTTTGTTAAAAGGAGACAAACCCACAACAAGGCGACCTCACAGGTCTCTTCCATAGGCCGAGGGGGCCCATCTACAGCATGGAGGACCTGGGTGTGGGGCCGAGGGGCAGGGCTTGGTCCCTGCGGACTGTGTTTGACAGGCTTGGGGTCCCACCTTTGCAGGGGTTTCTTCACTCCAAGCGTCCGGAGTCAGGGAGCTTTCAAAAGCCCTCCTTAAAGTACCAGCAGCCCCGGAAGGGCCCCTTCAAAGAAACCCCGTTCGGGGGCCTGGGCTCTAGCGCTTACTTGGCTGTGTGACTGCCAGACAGCTACTCCCCTTCTCTGGGCCTCATCTTTAAACCGGTCATGAGTACACGAGTGGGAGTGGGGAGAACAATATACAACACTAAAGGATAAACACTCGGGCCTTTTTAAAGAGACAAAAGGCACATCAAATCCTCTGGGATGACAGGGTAATGGAGGCGGGGGGATGGGTTAAATGACCTCAGATAATGGCTCAAACTCTCTGGGCCTCCCATGGGGTAAGAGGAAGTCACAGGTGTGGGGGAGAAGGGACAGCTCAGGCCCGGAGAGGTAAGGTGAGCAGCCTAGCCTCCCTCAGCCACTCCCCAGCCTGTGCCTAATCCTGGGCTCAGACCTTGCTGGGGTGGGGGCTGGGGGACTGCGTCCCCATGACCAGCACTGACCTCCAAGACCCGGCAGCCATCCTCCCACCAGGCAGCCTCCCCTGCCCTCCACCATGATGCACAGAGGATCGTACAAAGGGTCTGGGGTGGCCGGGGCAGGGTCCTGACCTCAGGACCACAGGATGCGGACGGAGGCCCCAGACGCATGCTCACCTGCATGCCCGCACGCACGCCCACACACACGCACGCGCTCGCACACACACACAGGCTCACAAAGCCCCAGCAGCAAAGAGCCCCCCAGCAGGGCCTGGCACCAGGCAGGGGGGTGGGGCACAGCCCCCCCCCCAGACCTCCCCTGACTCAGGTGAAGCACAGAGCAGGGGTGAGAGAGCCAGCTATAGGGAGCAGAGCCCAAAACAAGAAAGAGGGAGAGAGGGTTCGAGAGAGCAAGCAGAACAAAGAGGGTCAAGAAGGCCACGAGGAGGGGGAGGAGGGGAAGAGCAAAGAGCAGGCAGCCCAGGGCGGCCACATGCCATCGGCCAGGGCTTGAGGAACGAGCTCTAGATGAGGTACCAGCATGACAATCTCACCTCCAGGCCTTCGTACAAGCTGTTCTCTCTACCTGGAGCATCCTTCCCCCTGCTCCCGAACTCTTACTGGACCTTCAAAACATAACTCTGGTGATGTCTCCTCCAGGAAGCCTTCCTTAGCTGGCCCTCATCAGGTTCAGGTGCCTTCCAGAATCCCTGGGTTTCAGGCCCCACACTGTCCCACCCAGGCTCCCACCCAGAGCTCGCTCTGGTCCTGAGGTCTAACTTCCCAAGCTTTCCCCAAAGCTACTTCAGCCCCAGTCTCCCCACTGCACCCCCAGGTGGCCGTCTGCCCATTACCACAGCAGGTCAGGGGCAAAAAGGAGGCCCCGGGGAGATATACTGACCCTGCCCAGAGAAGAGCTCGCCTGCCAGGGAATTTCACAAGGTCCGCTTAGACCAGTGGCTCTTCCCCTCCCCCAAGACGGCGAACAGGAGGCAGCAAGCCAAGAACCGTTTTAAATAACCCAAGTAATAAAAATGGCCAGTTAAGAGGGCGGAAGGCAGTGTCTCCGCTGCGGGGGCGTCTCTCCATCGAGGAGCAAGTGAGCCGGGGGATGTGTGAACCTGCACATATGAAGTCAGAGCACGCAGGCCAGAGAGCACTGAGCAAGCATCTCAGACAGCACGGAGACAGGCCCGCCCGGAGCAGACACGTGGAGGGCTCCTGCCCAGGCCCACCCCAGTGCCACTGGATCCCTGCTTCTGCTGCTCTCCCCGAACACCCAGCCTAGTTCAGTAAGCGCTGCGGCAGCGGCCAGCGTCTGAGCCCCATCGTCCCATTCGCTTTCTCCTGCCATCCCTGCAATTCGACTGGCCCCACTTGGCAGATAAGGAGATGTGGCTCAGGGAAGCAAATGACTTTCTCAAGGTCACAGAGCTGAGAAGCAGCAGAAAACATGCTTCGGCCTCCTCTCTTCCCAGCTTCCAAGTTCCACACAAGTGCGCTGCTCCACGTTGTCTAGCTTTGCAGGTTTCTCTCCAACACCCATCACAGCTTGTCTCCGGGTCCAGGGGAGGCATAAATGTAAGTGCAAGGGGAGGATGGGACACCTCAGGGAGCTTCGAGTAGCCCTCGGTTGCACGAGACGTTGGAAAAAACACAGCAGTGTGGGTAGGTAGGGCCCAGGGCTTCCGATCATTTAGTGCCCGCGGCACAGAGCTCAACAGTTTGTAAAGTGCTTCCACACGCACCACTTCATCTAATCTTTCAAGCAGCCCCACGAAGGAGGATCTACCACTCCCACTTCACAGATGTGAAAACTGAGGCTCAGAGCGGGAACATACTTGCAATAGGCACGCCCCTTCCTGGGCGGGATGTGGAACCCGATCTCCTGGGTTCAGACCTTGGCTTGCTGCGTACAAGCTGTGACTTGGCCCAGTTCCCTTTACTGTCTCTGTGGCTCAGTTTCAGCCTCTCTAACATGGTCTAATGACAGTGCCCAACTCATGAGGTTATTACGAGGTTACACAAATTAAACGTAAACTGCTTTAAATGGAGCCTGGCAAAGAGTGAACACTATACCAACAATTGTTTAATAAATTAATTAACTAATAAAACTGTAGTGTGCCCCTAGTAGGCACAGGTACTATTTGAGCAGGTGCCTGTCACGTGGCATTGCCACATTTGCCTTACACCCCCCACCCAGTACCCAGTCTCTGAGCTGCTGAGGGAAGGGCTGTCTCTGGCGTGGGGGGTGCCCAGCCTCTGTCAAGAGAACAGAACTGTGGCTTCTCAGACACCCACGCCCAGCAGTCTCATCTTCCCCAGCAAGAGGCACGGAGTGACTGTGACAAGTTCCCCGTTCCTTGGCAAAGGGAACCAACTGAAAGCAAAAGTTAGGGAGACCTGAGCCTGCGGCGGGCCAGCTTCTCTGCAGCCACCACAATGCCCAATGCTCTCTCCCTCCTGTTATCAGTTAGTGTGAAGCCCTGGCAACTCCTGGGAGCTAAGACTTAGGTGCTAGGCAAGATAACGGGAGCACAAAGCCCGAGTGTGGGACCCACATCCATCCCTGGCTTTGCTGTAGGACTCCGGGCAAGGTACTTTTCCCCTGAGCCTTGGTTTCCACCCTGCAGAGCTGCCACAAGTTTTACATCAGATCACGTGGAAAGTGCCAGACAGGTTATACATGTCCCCTGCTCCCCATCCCAGCCCCTGCCAGGCCCGCCAGCCCAGGGGTGCTACCTTCGTTGGCTGAGACCAGGAACTCCCCCACCCAGAGTCAGACCCCATTAGGATGATCTCCAGAGAGCTGGGGGGCGAAGGTGGGGCTCAGGATGGTGCCACTGCCTGTGGCTCACCAGCTTCTCAAGAAAGAGTTACTGCAACATGACAGCAGGAAGTCCTCCCAGCGTAGCAGATACCCCCTGTTCTGCCACCAGCCTCGGCGATACTGTGACAGGCAATGGGGAGACCCCGTGCCTCAGCCTACCTCTGACCTGCTTCAGTTGGCATGGGACAAGGCCAGCCTGTATTGCCCCCAGCAAGAGCACTGAACGTGGGATCTGGAGGCCCAGGCTGACCTCGCTGCAGAACCTGGGCCAGATTTCTTCACCTCTCCAAACCTCTCATCTATAAAATGGGCATCATCAATCCCCATCCCTGGGGGTTGCTCCGACAATTAAGTCTCCCGTATTTAAAGAAGCCGTCACAGAGCTCAGCATGCAGTAGGGGCTCAGTTAGTGGTGGCTATTAAGTTGTGATAATTTTTTTAAACCTTTTTCAAAATGCTTTCACACTCCATCATTTCAATTAATTTTTTCATCAACCCTGGGAAGCAGAACTCGTAAGAAACCTTACCCCCATTTCACAGAGAGACAAACTGAGATGCGAGAGATTAGCTAGCATATACAGAATCCAGACCACCGCAGTGAAGTTACAGAGAGAGCAGTCTTCACAGGGCACTGAGTAAGCCCACCTTCCCACCATCCCCACTCCCAGCTGGACAACAGGAAACGCAGGCAAGCCAGGATCACAACCGGGACTTCACAGGGCTCTAGGTGCCCCATGCCACCAGGGAGCTCAGCCAGCCACAGCCCCTGGAGGGACCCAGAGTCATTTACCAGTGGGTGAAGACTACCCTCTCTTGTACCAGGAACTACAGTAAGAAACCACATCCTGCCCAGGAAACCAAGTCCCCAGTGCCCACGAAGGGTGGGAGGGAGCACTGCCCTGGCAGGTAAGCAGCACCAGCAGAAGTCTTCACCAGCCTCCCATCTGGCCCAGAACTTTCTAAGTATCTCACAGCCGGCAACGCCCAGAGGCTGCACAACCCCCAGACACTGCCAGCAAGGGCATGGATCACCCTCCTCCCAGCTTCCAGCTTGGTTCTCCACTTCTGCCCACCTCACAAAACCAGCACCACTCACCCTTAGGGTACCCACCCTTCTGCCTGTGAAATCTTGCCAGCTAACTCCTCTGAACTTCACCATTTACAAAGAGCTGCAGCTGCATGGGCCCCTTTAACTTCTTCCACAAACTTGGGATACAGAGCTCAGCATCCCACTTTGGCAGATAAGGGAACCTTATCTGACAGATAAGGCTCAGAGAGGCAAAGTGACTGGTCCAAGCTCACTCAGCTTTCAACTCCCATGCTCAGTCCCCAGCCTCTGGCACCAGCAATGGGTGTTGACTCAGACTTGTTGAACCAATGTGTCGGGACTAGAGCGCAGTGTCCTGACTCCAAGTCCAAACCCTTCCCTCCACAAACTGCAAGTCCCTGAATGTGAGGTCCATATTGGTCGTCCGCGTCATCCGTGCCTTACACCCCCCACCCAGCCCCGACTGGGACCTACCAGCACACAGCAGCCGGGCACAAAGCCTCCTCGCTGCACAGGTAAGTTGTCGAGGGGGCTGTGGCCAGGCCCCGGTCGGGCTGTGCGACTACACGATGAAGAAGACAGACCCAGAGTCGGGCCCCACAGAGCTTATGAGGGGGGACCCCAAGAAACAGAATTTATTTATAAAAAATTGTGTATTTATTCTTACACGTTTAAACTTCAGTCACCTCCAAAGTACCCTCCATTTGATGCAATGCACCTATTGAGGCATGCTTTTCCACTGCTCAAAACAGTTTTCGAACTGGTCGATGTTGATGCCTTGTAGAGTTTCTGCCATTTTTTGTTTCACCTCTTCCCACATCGGCAAATGTTTCTCTTTGAGGACTTTTTTCTTTTCTTTTTTATTTTTTAAACATTTAATTTATTTATTTTAGAGAGGGGGAGGGAGGGAGAAAGAGAGGGAGAGAAATATCAGTGTGTAGTTGTTTCTCACACACCCCCTACTGGGGACCTGCCGGCAACCCAGGCATGCGCCCTGACTGGGAATCGAACCGGTGACCGTTTGGTTTGTAGGTTGGTGCTCAATCTACTGAGCCACTCCAGCCACGGCTGAGGTCTTTTTTCATCTGGGGGAAACGAACAGTCGCTCAGGGTGAGATCAGGTGAATAGGGAGGGTGGAGCATGGGGGTCATGCTGGTTTTGGTCAAAAACTGCTGAACACGCAGCACGGTGTGGGCAGGTGCACTCATTAATCACCCATGATGAAATGGGCATACTGTTGAAAGAGTCTTCAAAAAAAATTCCCTGAGGCCAGACGTGACCTCTCACAACAATACCAGCTGGTACACTGATACAGATGGGTTTCTAGAACACTCACCTCGTAGGGGAAGCCTGTACTACAAGGGGCCCACCCTCCAGAAGATAATTCCAGTTTTCTTGGGGGTCCCCCGTGGTACAAACAGCAGAGGTACAGACACATCCCAAGCAATTATGATTCAGGGTGTAGGGTGCTGTGATGGGGGAGATAGTGGGTGCTCAGAAATGCCCTATGAAAGAATGTCAGGGAAGGGCAAACACACCCTAATCCCCACAAAGGGGACAACCGCGCTGCCTCCTTCTTGTCCCAGTCCTTCAGCCATCCCTGACGTGGGGAATAAACAGAACCGGGCCGGCTACATCTCTGCGATGTGTTCCAAAGCCAGGGCTCCAAATGCAAAGCCCACAGTCTCCAGGATCACTGAGTCGTGGCATGGTTTAAATCAATTCCCCTGGAAGTCAATGCCTTGCCTTGCAGTAAAGGGTGCGCTTGAATTCTGGGTCTACCCTTCTGTGTCCTTCAAACACTGATACGTGTGGGGATGTGGGCCACAGCCCTGGAGAGAGAGCCTGAGAGTGAGTGAGTGAGTGAGTGAGTGTGTGTGTGTGTGTGTGTGTGTGTGTGTGTGTGTGTTGTGGGGGACCTTGCACGCATCCGGTGGCCAAGGCTGAAGCCCCGCCTCACATTCCTGGGAGGAGGAATCTTCAGCGTCAGCTGTCTCCCAGCTTCTGCTTCCTTTTCTTTTCTGGGACTTCATTCTCCTTCCTCTAGCTTGAGGCTCTGAAAATCCCTCCCAAATTTGTCCCCAGAGAGAATGCCAGCCTGGCCAGGAGGCTTTGGAATACTGAGGAGCTAGATGGAGGGGGGTTGTGTGTTTCTTTTAAATAAAAGAGGATGGGGAGGGGGGAGTTGAGATTTCCGGAGGCACAAATCAACTGCTAAGAGTAGGAAGAACACCCTCCTCAGATGCTGGACAAAGAAGTAGCCCTTTCCCCTCCACCCCCAACACCATCCCGGCGCCTTCCACAGGACATGTCCTGAAATGGATGTGTGGGGTGATCCAGCCCATACTGAGAGACCCCTATAAATGAAGAGCACAGATGCTGTGGGGGGAGGGGTGGGCTGGGGTGCAGGACCTACGGGGCCTACAGAGGACCAGGTCCCTTTGCGCGTGAGATCATTTATTCCTTCCCAGTCCTGGGAGAGCAACATTTTTCTCCCTCTTTTACAAAAGTGGAGAACCAGACAGCTCAGAGAGGCCAAGCAATTGCCCAGAGCCACTCAGGGTGTCAGTGACAAAAGCACCCCTATCAGTGGCAGCTGCAGAAGGGACCCTAGCATCCATGGAGATGACAGCAAACAGAGCCCCCGGCCGGCTTTTGGGGGCAGTATTCCAGCTTTGGGGCGGCCAGGGGCCAACGCCCACCTGCTCAAGGGTCGTCCAGGGAGCGAAGGGAAGGCAGGGCACACTCCAGCTGGCTCACCCCCCAGCCCTTTTTGGAGCCGCCCATTCAGGCTGACAGCACAGCCCCTTCCGGGTCACTATCAGAAATAGCTGTGACAAAAGTCCCTCCCATCCCTGAAAGTGGCTTTTCAAAAAATGCTTCAAGACACACACACACACAAAAAGGAGGTGAGCACTCGTCCAAGCCCGGACTCAGGAGGGTAACAGCATCACCGGGCGTGGTATGGGTGGCTCCCAACGGCCTCCAGGAGGTCTGCCCACTCGGCTTTGCCGCTCAGTCCCCTCCAGGCCTCAGTTTCCCCATCTCAACTGATCTGTGATTTCTTTTACTCACCCCCTCCCCACCCTTAACTGCAGAACCCTATTTTCCAATTGAATCTTGCTCATAATAGCAATCTGAGAGTTATGGAAATGGAGCTTCCGTGGCTGACATGGACTGGATCCCAGGTGCTCAGCTTCCCGGTGCCCCCAGAGTAACTGACCCCAAGGCACCCTGTTCTGGACCCCAGGGTTCCAAAGGGCCTAGTTGAAAACCCCCAGACTAAATGACCATGGTCCTTCCTGGTCATTGAAATGAAGTTCCAATCACCACAGGTGCTAGGAAAAAACAAACCAAGTCCTTCATGCCTACTCAAATCAGGGGCGCAGACACTTGGAAACCTGCAGGGGGAGGGAACAAAGCCACGGGGGACCCAGGTCAGGGGAGGAGGAGGCCCAGACTGTCATCCCAGGGGGCAGAAAGGCAGCCCTGACCCAAACCCCTCAAGTCACAGAGCCGAAGCGTAAAGTGAGCTGGGAGGGACCACTTTACACTAAATGAACCTCCCCGTGTAAAGGTGGAAGGCCTAAGGCTCAGAGAGAACAGCAACTGGTCTGAGGTCACACAGAGGCTAGTGGCAGAGGCAGACCCGGCGTCTGGGTCTCTTGGATGCCAATTCAGAGAACTCTCCACCTGTTGCAAGTTCAGAGAGATTTAGCCAGAATCTCCCAGGAAAAGCCCCCAGCTTGCAAACTCAGAACAGGATATTTTGGTGGCGCTGGGTGGTGACAGAGCAGAAATGTTTGTTTTGGTTTCCAAATCAGTGCTTGACAACCTTGTCGGTGTTACAGTTTCAGCCACCACATTTTCCTCCCGGTAAGGAGCTCAGAGCTTATTGGACCAAGGCAAAGTCAAAGCAATAGTGAGCAGGGCCAGGGCCGGGGACCCCAGGCCAGGGGCTCTGGTTTAGGTTCGTGTTTCCACCAACCTAAATTCCTATGCCATTGCTGATGGCACATGAGATGATGGGAGGTGGTAAACAGGTGACTTTAAATTGAAACTTCATTGGCCACACAGGTGAATGGGTAAACCAAGGCGATGTATTCACACAGTGGAATATTATTCAGCAACATAAAGGAAAGACTACTGATACATACTACCACATGGACAAACCTCAAAAACAATATGTAAGTGGAAGAAACCAGACACAAAAGGCCACCTCATGCATGATGCCATTCACATGAAATGTCCAGAAAAGGTGAATCTAGAGAAACAGAAAGCAGATCAGTAGTAGCCTGGGCTGGGGTGGGGTGGGGATCAGCTGCACGTGGGCGTGAAGGACCTTTTGGGGGAGATACAAGTCGTCCTGAAGCTGGATGGTGGTGATGGCTGCACAACTCTGTGGATGCACTAAAAGTCATTGAGTTTTGCACTTACTGTGGGCGCATTTTAAATAAAGCTGTTAGAAATATCTTACATAAGAAGTAACACAGGCGGTGGCACGGGGATAAGGCCACAGGTCATGGAGGTGGAAGCAGAAATGTCTCCAAGTTGGAGAGCACTGAGCCACACAGCCCAGGCTGCCCTTTGGGCAAGCGGGGTCCCCGAGCTGTGCGCTCCCCCGGGTGGACCAGAGGTAACCCTGGAACCCTTCCTTTGCTGGCTGGCACAGGCTCCTTTCATGGCGCACGGCTTGGGGCTCCACGCTAGACATCCTGGAAGAACCTGAGGCCTTCGGAGGCCCGGGCAGATGCCTTGGTCGCAGGCCTCAGGCTGCGACTGCTCTTATGGACAGGAATTCGGAAGTGGGCCGGGAGCTCACACTCAGATGTATGTATTGTTCCGGCTGGGAAGATCATCTAGCCCAGTGGTTTTTAAACTTTTTAAAAAGTTGATCATATGCCCACCCTTCTCACAAAAGGAAATTCTTACGAGAAACCCGAATATAGGAACAAGTAAAACCAGAGTGTTACTTGTATAAATTTATATTGGTTCAAATATATAACAGTTACCGATTCGGAACTCAATCACTGAGGTTGAAGAGGCTATTTTGATCTGTTAATATTTAGCAGTGGGATCACGGGTGCCAGAGCCACATTCCATTTAATTTTATCTCCCGTTTTGGCTGCAGAGCATCAGGAATATCCTGCCTCACACAGATGAATAGCTACGAATGGGAACAGTTTTTAGCAGTTTGCTTTGTAATCTCAAAATACTCTTCAGACAAACGGATGGCAGAAGGAGGGCTTTCACTTGCATCCGATTACTAACAAGTTAGTGTGGAAGAGAACTTGATGGGTTTACGTGGAGAACTTAAAAGTGAATGAGCACATTTTTATGACCATATTAACATTTTAATGTGTTTTTAAATATTAATTTTTATTTAATATTCAAGGAACCCCTAAGGCATCTCTGAGGAAGCCTGGAGCTTGGAGGTGATACACCACCCACATCTTCCTTCACCACCTCTTCCTTCACCGATAGGGAAACTGAGGCCCAAGTAAGGGAGTATACTTGCTTTGAAAAAATCCAACTTGAGCTCTGAATCAACTTCAGAAAAGATGTGGCTCGCCAGTTCACGAAAAAAAAAAAAAGGGAAGAGAAGGCGCACACACCTCCCGAGGGCGGGAAGAGAGACACCCGCACTCCACCTGTCTCAGCAGTACCCATCTCATTCCAGGCCAGCGCCAGAGGCTGACATCACCCCCCACACCCTGAGTGCAACTTAAACAAAGCATTGCTCAACGCCAACCTACCTCCCTTTAAGACTGACCGGGCACGGTTTTTCCATCTCCTTAGTAGCCAGGTCCAGGAGCACACACACAATAAAATAAACACAACACACACCTGGGGCATGACCGCACAATGAGCAGTGACAGACAGACGGGCCCATCCCTCCGAGGAGTTTCACCATCAAGAGCAAGTGCCTGTTTCCCTACCCCACCCAGCCAGCGAAGCTGTCCACAGCGGGCAGAGAGGTGGCCTCCCCATGGCCAGGCACCAGGCCTTTCTCAAGCTCTCAAGAGAGATAACCAGCCCAGAAGAGCAGCTAGTTTATAGTGGGGTGGAAGACCTACCCCTCAAAAGCCAGGCCCTGACCAAGACAGACCTGAGACTCCAGGTATCTGTGTCCTGCCAGCTTGACAAAGAGACTACCATCTTGAACGACATCAACTTGATTAGTTTATACCTTCCCAAAAGCATCACCATCCTACTCTCCCCTCATGCAACTGGGAGTGAATATCATTGTTCCATTTCTCTGGTGAGCAAACGGGCTTCCAAGTGGTCCAACAATCTCAATGGCTGGTGATGGAGCTGCCGTATGATTCAAATCCTGCCCAGTAGAGGAAGAGGAGGTAGACCCATGCCCAGCTCCCCGGGCAGACCTCTGCACTGCTGCGAACACCAGGACCCAAGGAGTGGAAGGAAAGATCCTTCTCAGCACGTCCTCCAAATCTAGGAGTTCAGGGCCAAGGTTCCCAATGCAGAGTTGCCCATGCTGAGACAGCAGAGGGCCCATGCCCACCCAGGCCTGAGATGCTACAGACAGCCCCTCACCTCTTATGGGAAAGTGAAGCAGACAGTACCACCAGCCAGGCTGTAGGCAGGAAACAATGCTAGTTTCCCACCTCGGTAATCTGGGCTGGGTAGTAATGTACTGGCCAGTCCTGTGGGTAGTCTGCCCCGCACTCTACTCAGAGATGGTGATCTGGGTCCATTCAATATCCAGTCTTCCAGTCCAAGGTTACCTCCTCCTGGGGGCCTTTTGGGCTGAGTTTGTTGGGACCCAATAAACCATGACAATGTGGGTGGGGGGAAGAGGTTTGAAGGGAGGTGTTTTTAAAAGCCTGTGGCCAATCTGATGTAGGTCTGGTTATCCAACCCAGCCAGCTGGACCTCACAGAGATGGAGCAAGAAGGCGGACCCTAACCCCAGAGAGCAGGGAGAGATCCATCCAGCCTCAAATACATAAGCTCATTTAATTCAAGGAACAAAAGGTCAGTGGGTTACTTTAGAGTGTTTTTCTCTTCACCCACGGAGGGAAGGGAGCTCACCTCTACATCCTTGAGAAAGTACCTATGCTAGGAGACAGACAAGCCAGGAGGTACTTAAAACCACTAGTTCAAATCCTGGCTTCACTACTTATTAGCCAAGACACCTTAGGCAAGTCACTTGCATCTGGGGTGCCTTAGTCTCCTCATCTAGGAAATGGTGATAAGAATGCCCTACACTCTGAGTTGCCGTGGTGATTAAATAAGATTACTTAAAACATCAATAGCTATTTTGTCACCTACAGAACAACATGTCTGGTCCAACGACGGGTTGGATGTGTCCCCCGCTGTACTCTGCACCCGCCCCCATTCTTGGAACTAGATAACTGAGTTTTCCAAGCAGGGTGCTCTGCAAACAGTTTCCAGCCCACCTGCTAGGACCAGCTGGCTGCCACCTGCCCCCCACCCAAATACACGCATTCCGCGGCCGCGCAGGGAGAGGAGGCGCCGCACTCACCTCCGCTTGTACTCGTCGCGCTCGCGCTTCACCTTGGCCAGCACGTTGTAGAGCGCGCGGATCTCGGGCGTGATGGTGTCGATCTGCACGCCCACGCCGTCGGGATGCACCCACGACACGCCGGGGCCCTGCACGGTCTCCACGCCGCCGCCGCCCGTGCGCCGCACCTGCGTGTAGCTCCAGATGGTCCCAGGCAGGCGGCCGTAGAGCTGCGGGTGCGAGCCGCCCCCTGGGGGCAGGCCGCCCAGGGCCACGGCGTTGGCGTTCGTGCCGGCCGCTGCGCCGCTGCCGATGCCATGCCCGCTGCCGGGCGCGGGTGGCCGTAGCAGATCGGGCCCGGTCTGCACGGCCTGCTCGCGGGTGAATGTCCTGTAGCGCAGCCGCCGCTCGCGGTCGCTCTGCTGCTGCTCCAGCTGCTTCTCCAGCAGCCGGTTGCGCCGCTCCAGCTCGTGCACCTTAGCCAGGAAACAGCGGAAGCGCACATTGAGCCCCTTCAAGAGGTGGATGTTGGAACCCAGGTCGTCCCGCAGCGCCGCCGTCACTGGCGATGGCCCTGGCCCGGCCCCGCCGCCGCCGCCGCCGCCACCGCCGGGGCAGCCCCCGCCGCCGCCACCGCCCGGCGGACAGCCGAAGGCCAAAGCCATCTCTCCGAACAGCAACGAGTTCACCATGCGCCGGCTGCGCAGCTCAGGGCCCCGGGCCCGCGGTTCCAGAGGAGGCTCCAGCTCCGGGCAGGGCTCCCGGCGCGGCCGGGCCAGGTTGGGCGCGGGCTCCAGCGCGGCCGGCCGGGCGGTTCCAGATGCGTACCAGATGCGGCCTCCGCAGCGACTGCGA
Organism: Desmodus rotundus; assembly: GCF_022682495.2. Classification (NCBI taxonomy): domain Eukaryota; kingdom Metazoa; phylum Chordata; class Mammalia; order Chiroptera; family Phyllostomidae; genus Desmodus; species Desmodus rotundus. The sequence continues at coordinate 10,895,060 of NC_071389.1, forward strand.
GCGGGACTGCCCCCGGATGTGGGCGCGGAGGCAAGGAACGGGACACAGGCTGCGATGGAGGCCGCGGCGGCTGCTCGAGGTAGTGAGGGTCGCGGGTACCGGCGCCGTGGCTGTCAGAGACGATGTGGAAGCGCCGCGGCAGCAGCACGCAGAGGACTCTTGGCCGGCAGTGCCCCTCTGCGGTGGGCCCCGCCCACTGCAGAAACAGGCCCCGCCCCCACAATAGCCCCGCCCACCGCACCTCCTGCGGCGCTCCCGGATCCCTGGGGCTCCGCCCCCGAGACGCTCAGCGTCGGGCCACGCCCATGTAGTCTGGCTCTGCCCACTCCCGGACTCCCCTGGGTTCTCGGCTCCAATGAGCCGCTGCCTGCAGCTCTGGCTCCGCCCAGGTCTTACAGGACCACCCCTTCCCTACTCTGGTGCTGCCGCCCCGCGTGGCTCTGATTCTTGCCGGGCACACGGACTGCAGAGCTGCATCAGGCACGCGGTTAGCTGGAGCCGCCGCAGAGCCAGGCCGGCCTCTTAAAGGGACCCGCAGCCTCGGCAGCGCTCGTTTCCCCTTTAGGTAGCCGTCTCCCCCACGTCCTCTGCCACGTTCTGTGTTCTACTTCTCTCCCACCCCAATTTTCCAGGCCTCAAATTCCCACGGGGTGCGGGAGAACTTCGTCTGGAGGGGCGGGGGGACCATAGCATCCGAAGGTGCATCCTCACCCCACCCCCACTTTAGCCCGGGCGGCCTAGATCGACCTTCCCAGGATTAGGCCGCTCCTCCGTCTGCACGTTCCCCACGCGGAGGACCCAGGCAGGCTCCTCGACCACTTGTCCCTAAGATCCGCCTAGGCATTGCAGATCCCTCTAGTCCCCGCAGCCCATGGAGGCCCCACGCCAATTCCGGAAGGCGGGGGGAAGGGAGAATGAGAAAAGATCATCCAGGAATATGACACCCGCTTGCTCAGTCTGAGCTGCTGTCGCTCCCCGCCTGGAATGACCATTTCCCCACCATCGCAAGCTCACGCGCTCAGATGTAGCTGACCCCAGAGCTGCGGTCCGTTTCTTTGAGCCACTTAAGGGGCAACATCTGGAAGGAACCTGTCTGGAGGGCAGAGCCAATCTGAGGATGCATTCATTCATATTTTCATTCATTCAAATCTGTTTTTCAGGCCTACCACCCTAAAGACCAAATCCTCCAATCTGGTGTAGCTAGAATCAATTTGCAAACATCTACCATTTTTTAAGCGGTAATAATAGCTCCCATTATTGAGTGCTTAGTATATGTCAGGTGCCATACTTAGTTATTACACCCCATTTTACAGAGATCACTGAGACCAGAGGAGCAGCAAGCAGTCCCAAAGCGAATGCTCTTAACTGGCCTCTTGTCCATTTCCACCTTTGATCCTCACCACAAACCTCAGAGGGGAGGTGCCCCCCCCTTGGAACGCCTGTGGGTTGCAGTGTGTGCACTTAGCCAGATATGTGGCATTGTCCAGATTCTTCTGGACACATTTTCTGAATTGCGATTTAGTATTTGTCTTGTTATTAATGTTTGTGTTTGTTTTGTCTCATTGGATATAAGCTTGAGGGCAGGTGCCCAGTTTTACAGGGACAATGGTTTTGTCTTCTCAGCGACAAAAGAGACACAAAGGTGACATGGGCTTGCTCTAGGGTGAGGTCAAGGCTCTAGTGTTAGTCTGCTGTTTCTGATGCCAGCACAAGGGCAAAGCCTCCACACGTTTCCTTCCTTCACCCCCAGCCCCTTGCTTCCTTCCCAAACAGGCGCACCTTCTCAACACTCAGCATGAAACTGGCCTGTCCTGAAACCTTTCTGTTTATCCCAACCCAGTGTGGTCACAGCCCTTCTTTACTCTTTGTTCTCGCATCTCTTGGTGATTTTCTTGTTTATCTAAACAACATAGTCAAAACCCCTTTGTCTTAAAGCAGGAGTTCATGGACACCCCCAAGGGGGCTGAGGATGGCCTTCTGAGGGGTCCATGACATTGGGATGGACAAAAGCTATATCTTCATTTTCACCAATTTCTTAGCATTTCCTTTGATCACAAATGCAGGCAAAGTCCTTGTGGTTTTGCCACTCATATAAATCACAGCTATTTTCATATCACACTTCAGTGACTACAGATATCTCAAAATATTGTTTAAGCTACCACAATTCTGAAATTAAGATCATGTCAGGCTCACCACTAAATCTCATTTAATGTATTAAGAAAGAAGCACATGTTACTATATCACAAAAGTTTTAAAATACTTTGATAACTGTATTTTAGTAAAAATTGTTTTCATTGTCATCCAAATGCAATTTTTAAAAATTGTTCTGAGAAAGGGTCCACAGGCTTCTCCAGATGCTCAAGGAGCTTACAGGACAGTTGGGGTTAAGAAGCCACACCTGGGGGCGGGGAGTGGTTGGTTCCCTGCAGCCTTTTCTAGGTAGAATCTCTGCTGCTAACAGAATTGCCTTGCAGTTGGGGTGGGAAACCCGGGAAGGGCTGGGGGAGCCGGGTGCCTGGCCCCGTCCTGGGCCCTGAAGAGAGTCAGACAGTCCCTAATCATTTGTTGAGCAGCGGCCCTGGCACAGACCCCTGCCCGAATGCTGGTGAAACAATTGTGAGCAAGAACTTAAGGAGCTCTGGGGGAGCTGATGAAGCGAGACAGCCCACAGGACCATCCTGAGACGTGGGAGGGGTTTCAGGGGAGGGAAACCTGACCTGGAGCAGATGGCTGAGCAGAGACCATGAGCTCTGAAGGAAATGGAGGAAGTCACACCCGGACTTGAAGTGGCTTCCAACTGGGTTGTAGAGACAGGGGTATGCACAAACAAAACGGCCAGAAAATAGTTCTGTGGCCTCGTAAATGCAAAAATGAGATGCTGTGTATCTTGATCTTTGTGGGTAAGATGAAATAGGTACAATTTACCCATTTCAATGGTTTTTGGTAAATTTACCAAGTGATGCAACTATCACTACAAGTCAGTTTTAGAATATTTCATCTCTGCCAATAAGATCTCCCGTGCCCATTTACTGTTACTCCCTGTTTCCAACCCCTGCCCCAGGCAGCCACTAATCTATGTCTGTCTCTATAGGTTTGCCTCTCCGGGCATTTCACATGGCCAGATCACATGCTCCCTTGTGTCTGATTCCTTCACTGAGCTTAAAGGTTTTGAGATCCACCCATGTCACGGCATCAGTAAGTCATTCCTTTTTATTGACGATCTCTTTTCAAATGTCGATCGTTGCAATTTTTCGTTACCTTATTTGCTTTTCTGCACTGCAGTTCCTGATGTGGAAATAAGGCTAATAAAAATATCCATTTCATAGGGTGGTTGTAAGGGTGAAATGAGTTAATACACGTACAGTCAGCATGTAGTAAATACTCAATAAATATTAGCTATTTTCCCATAAATGTTCTCAGTCTTTTTGCTTATGCAAGTGTGGAAAGCCCACAAGTGTATAAAGAGCAGGAAAAACATAAGCATCTCCAAAGGTCCCGCACCCAGTAGCCAGCCCTCTCTGGCATCTGGGTCGTCCCGCCACCAGGGAGAATAAATGGCTCTCTCCGCTGTGTCTCCCACGGCCACCCACAGGCTGCAGCTTCTAGAACATTCTCATCAGGTTTCTTCACAGAGAAATGAAAGAGAGCAGTAAAACGTGACAGCACAGAGGAAAGGGTGTGACTGCAAGTCCCACATGATGCTACAGGTGAAAATTAATCCTTTAAACAAAACAGCAAATTCTTGAGGTGTCCCATCACTCCTCCCTGAAAACACTAATGACAACAACAACAGCCAAAAAATAAAAAATAAAAAAACCCAAAGCTGGCAGAAAGGGCAACTCTGCCGCGCCTTCACAGCAGTGGCACGTTGCGGGACCTCATCCTTCCTGGGCACCTCCGGGCTTACAGGCAGCTTACGGTGCCTGCTGGCTCAACAATTATTCTGGGTGGGTTGGCCTTCCTAGAAAAGGGCGTAGGTTTCACCGGCACCAGGGCTCCAGAGTGTCCCAGTGGCTACCCAACAGTGCTCATCTTGGTCCACAGCCTTGGAGACGCCCTGGTTACTTCCAGCACCTTCTCCAGGCTTCCACGAGCCTGTCTCAGGAAGAGCACTTGGGTGGGCAGCACCGTATAACCTGGCTACATGGAGGTGTGGCTATGAGCAGAGGATCCAGAGCCAAGCTCTGTCCATTAGCTGTGTGACTGAGGACAAGTGACCCAACTGCTCTGTGCCTCAGTCCCCCTCTGTACGACCAATGGAGTGCTCGAATTCACGGAGGACTAAACCAGTCCCTGTGTGTAAGAAGCTCAGAGCAGTACCTGGCATGTGTAAGTGCTAGCTGTCATGAGCTAGCACTCCTCACCTCTTGTGCGTGCCAGGCACAGCTCTAAGTGGTGGTTTGAGCTCCATGTGACAGGAAGTCAAGGCCGGGGTTTCAGAGGCTTGACTAGGGCCATGCTGGTTTACTCTAGGGGAAGCCACAGGATTGGGGTGGCCAGCTTGCTCTCAGGCCTTACTCCCATAGGACAAGCATCTGTTGAACCCCACCTCTCACATGATAAAGACCCTTCTTACAGATAGGGAAACTGAGGCTTGGTGGGGGGAGGGGCGAAGGGGCCTATCCATGGCACCACTGAGCTCTGAATCCAATCGAACTCCAAGCCTGTCCATCCCATTCTCACTGCAGCTGCTTCCTCACCAACTTAAAGGTGGGACATTCAGACCCAGACCTGAGGGAGAGCTGTTGAAGTCGTTCCACCCACCTATTCCACAGCGCAAACCTTCAATGAGTGGAGAGAGGCACAGAGAAGCGAGGGGCATGGGCATCATCAAGGGAGCCCAGAGCCAAGATGGGAAGCAGAGCCATGCACTCCTGCCCCTGGGCCTTTGCACATGCTGGTTTCGCCTCCCGAAACACGGCTCTCCCTCCTCACTGACTACTTTTTACTTGTCCTTCAGATATTAGTTTTGGCCCCCGTCTTCTTTGTCACTTGCTGTCTTGTTTGACTGTGTAACGAGGTATAACCTACGTTCAGTAAAGTGCCTCAATGTTACATGTCCAGCTCAGCGCATTCTTACCTATGCACACCCCAATGCACTCACCCCCCAGGTCACTTCCCACGTGCCAGCAGGCTCCCTGGAGCTCCCTTTCCCTGCATCCCCCAAAGGTGGGCAGGTGCCGACTTCTCTCACCACGATTCCTTTCCGGCCTCACGCAAATGGATTCGCATGCTGTGTTTTTGGCTTCTTCTGCCCAATCTTAACCATATGAGATCCACCCACATAACTGTGTGTAGCAGAATGTTGTTCTTTTGCTTTGCTGTGTGGTATTATATACTATGAAGTTATCACAATTTATTTGTTCCTTCTACTGTGGACGGACGTTTGGGCCATTTCCAGTTTAGGGCTATTTGGAGTGAAGTCTCTGTGGCCCTTCCCACGTGAGCCTTTGAGTGACTGTCGGTGCTTGTTCCTCTTGGGTACAAATCAAGGGATATAACGGCCATGTCCTAGGGGATGTGTGTGTTTAGACTGAGCAGTTAGTGCCAAACAGATTTCCGAGTTGGCCACACAGTGATTCACACCCCTTTCCGCGGCGTCTGTGAGTTCTGATTGCTCCACATCGTAGCTAACGTTGAGTATAGTCAGTCCTTTTAATTTTACATTTTCTGGTGGATGTGAAGGGTAGCACTTCCCCCTAGAAGCCACTCTGCAACCCCCAGGCCAGAGTAGGGGCCCCCTGTTCTTCCCCCTGTAGATTCATTTGTCTGTAGCATTTCTACCCACTCACTGTCCCTCATCTCATGGGGGTGGGGATCCTCAAGGGAGGGAAGGACACCGTCTGTTTGATCCACAGCTCCCTTGGGAAAGAGAAGCCAGACCCTGTCACCCCTCTTCCAGGCCACTGACAATAGAAGTGCTATCTATTAAGTCCTTGGAAGAGTGCCTGGCAGAGGTGGGTGGCGACCCAAGGTCACACTAAAACCTGCAGCCCTCCCTCGGAGATGACCTCTCCTGCCTCATTCTCCTCATACTGGAAAGTTCTATAAACTGCCCAACTGCATGAAGCGACATGTCCATCTCTGCCTGAAGACGTGGGTCCCTGACTTCACAAACCAGCCAGTACCGGGAGCCTCCTCTTGCCCCACACACAGCAGGTCGCTCCCTGCTCACGCTTCCCTGCCTGATCCGCTCTCACAGCGATGGGTGAGGTGCCAGGCGTTGGATTAGGTGCTTGCCTGCAGCCCCTCATCCTATCCCAACCTCAGCAATTTGAGGGACGGGCTGTCATTCCCCTATTCCAGATGGAGAAACTGAGGCTTGAAGAGGAGAAGCCAGGTGGCCGAGGGGAGACTCTTTCTTCCGTTCCAGGGCCTGGAGATCACAGGTCTGAAACCTAAAGCCAGGTGCTGCGGGGTTACTGCCATGCACCAGCCTCAGGGCCGGGGAGGGCCCCACCACTGCCTGGGGGGCCAGGATGAGTGGGTCACTGTCCAGGAGGCCCTGGGAGCTCCTGGAACCATAAGGCAGGCAGGCAGGAAGGGGTCTCCTCACCCTCTGGGGGCCCCCCTCCTCGTCTTCCCCACTGGCTGGCTTTGTGAGCTTGGAGAATCTCCACCTACCTCACCTCTGATTTCTGGTTTGCAAACAGCTTCTCACATGTCAGACGAAGCCCTCAGAGGAGGGCAGGGCGGGTCCTCTGTCACCCCACGGTCCTATTTCTGCTGAAACAGACATCCCAGCATGGGGCCTCCTCCTGGGAGGCGACGGCGAAGAAGAAGGTAAGTCAAAGGTCTCCCTCCCAGAGCACCGCCCTTGCAGCGCCAGGGAAAGGAGGGACGCATCCTTAACACAACTTCAATGACACGTCACAGACGTCACTGTGTCAGCCTTGGTGACTTCCCCGACAGCCGTTTCATAACCGTGGTGTCCTCAGCCGGCAAGAAGCTTCCTTGGTCTACAGCTGCCCCGTGCCTTCCAGCCCAACTCCAAAGAGACAACAGGGGCCACTGAGGTGCCCAGCAGCAGGGCATTGACCAAGTACATTGTGGTCGCGGCACATCCACGAAGAGTCACACTCAGCAACCCCGAGGGTAACGCACACCCATACTTCCTGGTGTAGAGAGAGGCCCACCGGTTACTACGTAAGTGAAGGCACGTCAATTAAACCCCATTAAAAAAGTGTGTGTCGTATGGCTGCAGGGCCATCTGTGTGCATACATAGAAAAATCTGTAAGGACACCCAAAGTGTCAGCGGGTGGTTCTGACTTTTGTTAGGTATCTTCACATGTCTTCTGAATACCGGCTGTTACAGAGCTCATAACGGGGACACTCTACCAGCGGGGTCTCATTCTTTTAATCCGCAAAATCAAGACAAGGTCGGTAAAATTCTTTCCCCATTTTACAACAAGAACTTATTACTTTTCTAAGGAGAAAAATGGAGGAGCTATTTTTACTTTGAAGGAAAAGAAGCACAAATGACGCTGGACCATGTGGGAGATCTAAAGACCCACAGGACGTGGTCCTGGACTTCGAGAAGTTTCCAGCCCCAGGTACCTAAGTAACTAGAATGTGTTGTTTGCGACCTGGCAAGTGGACCGAGAGAGGCACTCCGCAGTGTTATGAGAATACAGAACAACAGCTGTGGCCTGGGGGAGGGCACAAAACACATATTTATTGAGCACCTACTATGTGCCTCTGCTCTGAGTACCTTATCTCATTTCAGGCTCACGGTAGCTCCTGGGGTGGACGTAACTTCCATCATTGTACTCTAAGGAAATCCAGGCTCACCAAGGCTCTGGAATTTTCCCAGGGCCATGAAGCTAGGACTAGGGAAGACAGAATTCTAACTTCCATCTCCGAGGCCGATGGCGTCTCTCCCAGTCCTGACACTCCCACCATCCCCAGGCGGGTGTGGAGGACAAAGCAGCTTCTGAGTTCCGCTTGCTTTGTAGGTAATATTTCAATAGCAGGAGATGCCAACAAAGGCCAGTCTCTGTCCAGGCCTCAGCTTTCTCACCTTTGAATTGGGGGTAATAGTGCCAACCTCATAGGGTTGCTGTGAGGATGAACAGAGAAACCCAATGTATTTCAAAGCAGAGGCACTAGGTAACCATGTGTGTAAGCACCTTGAAAACACGCCCGGCACACAGTGAGTGCTTCGTCAAGTAGAAGCTGTAGTGGGCTCTGGAGTTGGGCTGCCTGGATTTTGTCTCTTCTCTGCCACTTATTCTGTGACATTGGACAGGTTACTTAATTTCTCTGCGCCTCATTTTCTTCATTTGAAAAAAGGGGTGATAAAAAAAAAGGTCCCAACCTTCTACTTTCGTAAAAGACAATTAAATATGGGAATGCATTAAGGGATTCAGAGCAATGTCAGCACATAGCAGGTATCGAATAAATGGCAGTTATTATTGATATTACTTTGTATTGCAAAGGCTTCTAAAGCTATCAGAGCCTAATCCTTGCCTTTGGGTTTTTAAAGGGCCTATTGAAATAAAAACACCCCTGGGCGGTGTAGGAACACCCCCAGTTTCCATCTGTCAACCTCTTGGCTGGCGAGAGGATGATGGTGTCACAGGTCGTGATAAGCAGGGGTGTCCAACATTTTGGCATCTTGGGGCCACACTGGAAGAAGAGCTGTCTAGGGCCGCACATTAAATACACAAACACTAGTGAAAAACAAAAGAAATCTCAATGTTTTAAATAAATTTACAGTTTTGTGTTGGGCTGCATTCATAGCCATCCTGGGCCACGGGACATGGGTCGGACACCCTATAAGGGGTGGAGACTCCGGAGTTAGAGGGGCCTTGGAAGGAAGCGGAAGGACCTCTCCTAGGACAGGATGAACTAGCAGGAAAGACCACCTCACACAGAACTCTAATGTTCACTCCTTACCCAGCCCAGTGCTGGCAGCACAGTGTGAGGCAGAAGGCAGCAATGACAGCTAGCCTGGCCCGGCCGTGGCTATGGGGCAGGCACTGTGCTCGGCGTTACTTGTACAGAAGATCCCTCAGCCCCCGCAGCAGCGCCATGAGCTTGTGCTCACACCCCCACTTTTCTGATGAGGAAACCGAGCCAGGACTTAGGACTGATGTCTGCAGCTGGTGGGGGCAGTCTCGGGGACTGAGCGCTTAGCCAGTGTGTCTGTGCTGACTCCAAGTAGTTTGCGTCCGAGCTGAATTGTGAGAGACTTGGCTGGTGGTGGAGAATTGTGGTATTGGGGTGGCAAACCCCAACACCATGTGTTCTCAGAAAAAAAGACATCACCTGATCAAACTAAGAATTCAAAAAAGAAAAACACAGTGTCAAGTGTTTGGAGGAGGCACAAGGAGGCCCTCGGGGCAGAGGGAGGGTGACCTGCCGTGCCATGCCCTCTCGGCGGCCTGGCTGGCTGGCGGTCACCCAGCTGTCCGGTTATGAACTCTGCCTCTTTCTGTGTCAATCCCCAAAGTTGTGCTTCGTTTTTTAATTTTTAACCACAAGCACATCTAAGGGCCAGCTTGGGCCCCCAGACAGCAAGGTCACACTTCCTGAGTTAGGTGTTTGCTCCCAGATGGAGAGCACCCGGCCCCGGAGACAACCTGGGACCCAGGAGTTGAGACTCACACCAGGTGAGAGTGGGCAGGACTGGCACAGAACCTAAAGGGCTCATCGGGTCCAGCCCCCTTCCTCCCGGACATAAAGCATTATTCTCCCCGCTTCTCGGTTGAGGCGATTGAGGCCCATGAACCCCCACAAGGGGACCCACATCAGGAGGTACCATCTCACTCGGGGCCTTTAGATTCCCCACAGCCTGACCATGGTGTGCCATCCTCACGGGCCTCGTGAAGCTCTACGCAAGCCTCTGCCTGGCACGGGCAGGGGGAGTCCGGGGGCTGTTTCTGGTGGCTTTTCCACCAGGCCCGTGTCCTCTTGCCACCCGGCTTGTATGTCCTTGACTCACCCTTCTTGCAATTTCAATGATAATTTCCAGTGATGCTTTTAAAAGATGCTTCAAGGCTTGTGGGCACTAACGTCTCCCCAGCCCAAATTCTCCACCATTACTGTGATTAGTATTTAATTAATAATACTAATTTCCTGCCCTGATCATCAACGTGTCATTAGGTGATTTCAAAACACTTAGCAGAGGTTGACTCATGCCCCACAGACTTGTCAGAGGCAAGTTTTTTTCTCCCCTGACAGTAAGTGACCTCGATTAGAACTTAGGACACCATGCTGGTGGCCAGAAGCCCCCAGTGACAAGCCAGGTATAGTGCTAGGTGATTTAGCAAATGACGCCAGGGCTGCTTCCCACGAGATAACACTGGGCTGAAAAAGAGGCTGCATTAAATAATTGACTTCTTTTATTTTTTCAACCTTCACCCAAGGATGTGTTTATTGATTTCTAGAGAGAGAGGAAGGGAGAGAAGGAAAGAGAGAGAGAAACATTGATGTGAGAGAGAAACATCGATTGGTGGCCTCCCTCCCTTATGAGCCACGAATGGGGATGGAACCCGCTACCTAGGCATGCGCCCTGACCGGGAGTGGGTCTGGCGACCCTTTCACTTTGCAAGACGATGCTCAACCAACTGAGTCACCCAGCCAGGGCAAATAACATTAACTTCTGCAATGAGGTACCCACGTGTTCATTCCGTTTCCATTTCCCCCCTGAATGTGAGCAGGAGAAGGTCTCAGCCTCCCTCTCCTTTGCCCCGACACCTCTCCATCCCTCGCTGACAGAGAGAGACCAGGCTCCAGGCTCAGACCCCGGGCTGGGCCTGGTGAGAATTTAATGACGCCAGTTTGCTTTTTTATGCTCTTTGTATGGTCACCCTCCATTTATGTGAAATGGCGTTGATGTGATGCACGGTTTTCTTTTCAAAGGAATTTACTTACATAAGTAAAAGGTGAGTCTAAAGAAGGTTTTAAAGGATAACAGTCTGGATCAGGGATTGACAGATGGCCCGCAGGCCACATCTGCCCGCTGCTGTTCGCATGCTGTTCACAAACTAGAAATTGGGTTTTTGTTTTTAAATAGCCGGGAGGTGGGAGTCCAAAGAAGAATATTTTGTGATTTGTGGCAAATATGTGAACTTTAAATTCCTGTCCATAAATTGTTTAATGGGCCCATGCCCTGCTCATTGATCTGTGTTGTCTGGGGCTGTTCTCACCCTGCAATGGCAGAGTTGAGCAGACACAACAGAGACCAACCGGCCCACGGTGCCTAAAATGCTTATTGCTCAGCCCTTCAGAGAAAAAGTGTGCTGACCCCTCGCGGGGGCGGTTGGCTCACAGGGCAATGACCTTAGAGATGGTACCAGCGAGTGAATCCCTCGTCGGAGCTCTGGGTTTGTCTCGTGGTTTGTTTCCACCCGGTGTACAGGTGAGAAGGAAACTGAGGCTCAGAGAAGTTTAGCCACCTGCCCAACATCACACAGCTAGTCAGCAGCAAGTCGGGGTTTGAACCCAGGTCAGACTGCAAAGGGGCCTTTGGTGGGCAGGGCTGACCAAACACCAGCTTCCTGATCTTGCCTCCCGTAACTCCCACCCCTTCAACCTCCTCATGTCCCGCAAACACACTGCCACTTTCCAGCCTCTACACCTCTGTTCAGATGCCTCCTGCCTCCTCTTCCCATTGTTCCTGTCCAGTGAGATGGCCCCTCTGCTAGACAGCCTCCCTCTTAGATCTCGGGTAGCGCCCCCTCCTTCGCCCTCCCCCCCACTCGCCATCCCTTCCTGAAGATAAGGCTCATCTCCCCAAGCTCAGGAAAGGCCCCCGGAGGGTGGGAAGTGTGCCTGATACAAACGCCCAGCGATTTCGCAGGACGGGGCAGGTCCCCCGTGCCTTGAGCCTGGTCTAGAGCCTCCTGTAACTCCGCAAGCCCATCACGCTGGCTCATTCATGCCTCTTCACTGATGCACAGGCAGTTACTTCTGATGGAAACACCCTCCCTGCCCCTTCTGCACCAAACTCCTATTCATCCTTCAAAGCCTCAATCAGACGTTAGTATGAAGACCTCCATGGGTCCCACTCTCACCCCCAACAGAGCAGATCCCTCCCTCCCCTGGGCTGCCTCCATGCCCTGCCCCCACCACTGGTGAGGCTGTAGAGGTGGGGGCTTCACCTGCAGCCTCTGGAGCAGTCAGCCTGGGTTCAAATCGGACTCTTCTCCATTCTCACTCTGTCATTGGACAAGTGACTGAGTCTTGCTCTGCCTCTGCTGTTTTGCCTGAGAAATGGGGGCAGTGGCAGCTAGTTGAGCCTGGGGTCAGATTAGATGAGGTAATGCCTGTGAAGCCCCCTCTGCCAGTACCTGGTCAGTAAACGTTCACTGTGATTGATTGGAACTGTCAGTCTCTGTGTTGCCCACCCTCCAAAGGATGGGGGGCGGGGTCCCGCAGCAGTGGGCGCTGGCTCTCATCCACGTGTGACTCCCAGGGCCTAACACGGCAGCAGGCCTGGGTTAGGTACTCAGTAAGGGTGAGTTCCCTCCCCTCCTCCTCCTCCTCACCTCCACCCCACCCCTGCTCCCAGTTGCACAAAGCAGACTGGCCAGGGGTGGGACTCAGCCTGCCCACATATAGGTCTGCTTTCTTACAGGGGTCCCTGACCTAACACCAGGGTCCCAGGCACTAGGGCCGTGCTGGGTGCTGCCCCCACAGCGGCCCCCCCAGCCCCTTGCAAACCCGAGGAGGGGAGCCTGTGAGCATGGTTTATGGGCCAGGAAACAGATTAGGAGGTTTGTCTTGTTCAAGAGTCGGTGTGACCTCAAAGGAGGCCACACCAGTGTCCTTGTTCCTCGTCCGGCCCCCAGGCTCTCTCCTGAGAGTGGGCTCCCCTCCACCATAAATCTGTACAAAACAGGAACCTAACCCAAGACACGCCTGAATGGCGTCCTCACCACTGGGCTTGGGGCCAAGGTGGCAGCTTGCAGAGCAAACCCAAACCTCCCGGGAAACCAGAGTCCCCGTAAGTCTACATGGAAAGGAGGTGAGCAAACTGCTGGACGAGGCTGAGAAAGGCAGGGTAGTGCAGGGGCAAAGAGCTCGGGCCCTGGGTTCGAATTCAGACACCAGAACTTAATAGCTGTGTGACCTTGGGCAAGTCCCTCAGCTCTCTGAGCCTTAGTTTCCGACTCGGTGAAATGAGGCACCGACCTGCTGGGCTGAAGCAATACCTGGGAAGCGCTTTGGACACAGTGCCGGACACAAAACAAATCTTCAGTTTGCCTAGCTCTTTTCATCACCTTGGGGATCCTTGGGTCCCTCTCTTTCCTTCTTGGGGGCTCAGCTCCTCCCAAAGCAAGTCCTCCCTCCTCATATTTACCTCCTCAGAGTAGAGTAGAGAGCCCAGAGCCGTACAGCGCACTGGGAGCGAGATGGAGACAGCCAGCGATGGCCCCAAGACTTGACTGGCCCCGAGAGGACCATAATAACTGCCTTGGGGGGGGGCCCTAAATCCAGCCTGATACAAGGATTCATTTACTGGAACATGTGATTTATTGGGGAGGTGATCCCCGGAAACACCAGTGGGGGAGTGGGGAAATGAGACAGGAAAGGGAGCTCCTCCTCGTATTGGGGTGGGGGTGGGGCTGTGATTTCCCCAGCACTTCACACCTACTGGGGATGCCTGCCAGAAAAAGCTCCCACGGGGGAGCCAGGAGCCAGGAAGTGGGGCCAGGGCAGCTGGGCTGCGGCTGTTAATGGTGTTAACGGTGAGGCCTATCAGGACACCCACTGCTTCTGCTGTGAGCACCTCCTATGTTCTAGGCGCCCAGGTACCATACACACAATTTCTCACTCAGTCCCCCAACAGCCTCGCAAGGCGGACACCATCATCTCCCTCCCCCTTCTAAACAGCTTTATTGAGGTCTCATTTACATACCACAAAATTTGCCCATTGTCAGTATACAGTTCAATGTCTTTTATTATATTCACAGAGTTGGCCCACCATCACCCCAATCAAATGTTAGAAATCTGTCTGTTCACAGTCATCCTCGATGCGCCCCACCCCCACCCTGCCCCCAGCGTTAGGTACTCACAAGTCTGTCTGTGTTCTGTCTCTGTGGGTTTGTCTGTTCTCGACATTTCATGTAAACGAAATCACAAGCTATGTGGTCGTTGGGTCTGGCTTCTCCCCGTCAGCATCATGTTTTTCAGGCTCACCTGTGTGGTAGGTTTTCAATATCTCAATCTTTTTTATTGACAAACACTGTCCTATTGAATGAATATACCATGTTTCGCTTATCCACTCTCTAGCTGATGGCCATTTGAATCCATTTTTTGGTTATCGCAAATAATGCTGTTATGAACATTTGCACGCAAGCGTCTGTGGGGACATATGTTCTCATTTTCGAGGAGATCCCTAGGGGTGGAATTGCTGGGTCATGTAGTAACTAATAGGACAAGAGTCACTTCTCAGGCCCTCTTTCCCAGAGCTGGCTGGACCCCATAAAGCGTGACTGACCCTAATTGTTTCATGGGCCTTTATCCTCAGGACTAGAAAATTCCTGGAGTCACAGAAGCTCCAGGAACTTACGAAACAGGACGTACCAGACCACAACGGACTCCTGGACCCTGCACCCAAAGATAACAGGAAACAAGCTGCAGCCCAGCCGAAACATCCTGCTGCACAACCGCCCATCGCCCGATAGAACTCACAGCCCCGACCCCTCAGGGCTGGGGCTGGCGCACATCTCCACGCCCAGCCCTGTCCCTCCCTGGGGAAGGCAAAAACAAAACCTTTGCTCGCTGCACTTTCTTCTCTTTGTGACTTCTTTCGCAGCCCGCCTCACCGACCACGCGAATAGTCACTCTGGTTTCCATCTTGAGAAAACGCTTTTACAAAGCAACCGTGGCTCTTGACCTTCCCACCAGCAAAGCACGGACGGAGGTTTCGATCCTGGACACCCTTGCCAACACTTGTTACTGTCTGGCGGGTGTGAGCTGGGATCCCGTGTGGTTTTGATTTGCATTTCCCTAATGACTAAGGATGCTGAGCAGCGTTCCATGTGCTTATGGGACCATGTATCATCTTCCTTAGACACACATCTGCTCAAACCCTTTGCCCGTTGTTTGATTGTGTTGTGAGTCTTCATAGTCATCCCCCTTCACAGATAAGGGGCCTGAGGCTCAGAGGGGCAGAGCGGCGTGCCCACAGCACCACAGCCTGCAGGTGACAGTCGGCCTGACCCCTGCACACTGCCCTTGGCACTACTCTCGGCTGCGCCCAGATGCCCCTTGGCCTTATTTCCCAAGGGCATGTTTGGAGGTTGTCTGAAGTTAAACATTTGTTTCTTTGGAAACGAGGGGCTGGGGGACTCCTCACATCTGTCCGACTTCTAGACATGATTCCCAGAAAGACAAGCACTTCATAGCAGCTTTCTTCTGTCATCCTGATAAGCCTGTGCCCCTCCCCAGCACACAGACCATGTGACAGCTCAGAACCGCCCTGCCAGGTGCTCAGAGTCTGAAAATCTGTGTTATGGACCACGTGGCTCCACCTTGCCTGCTCCCCCTCACCCCCTCAGTCTCCCCGCCTGCCTCTCTCTCAGCCCTCCACGTGGGAGCATGGCCTGCTTTCTCCTCACCTCAGGCCTTGGCTCTGATTCTTGGCTACTGCCCTTGTCTCTTCTCCACAGCCCACTGATTCCACGGATGGCCATTTCGGTCACACCCCTGCTGGCCTGACCCAGCTCCCCTCTAAACGCCATCGGTCAATCCTCTCCACAGACACTGCCATAGCACCTGCTCAGTGCAGAACTCCAGGGACACAGAAAGGACAGGACAGAGTCTGTGCCCTCGATGTGGGGGCATAGCCATAAACGATCTGGAGCCAGTGAAGTTTTACGGGAGCTGCAGTAGAAGAGAAAAGCCTCTACAGGGAAGTGTGGGGTGACGGGCTGGAGCGGGAGTGAAACCCACTTCCTGGCCAGACCCACCATTGGGGGGTGGAGGCAGGGAAGGGTGTTCCAGGCAGTGGGAACAGCAGGAGCCACGGCAGAGCGGTGTCAAACCTCTTTGGGGAATGGCAAGTAGCTCTGGGTTTGGGGTGCAGAGGGCAGAGTTGAGATCTAGTAGTGCTGGGGTCATGGAGGGAGGGCCTTGAGTGCCACACAACAGAGTTTGGAGCAGGAAGGGCGAATGAGGGTTTTAAGCAGGGGAGGGGCATAGCCAGATCTGTGCTTCAGAAAATTACAACCATGCTGATCAGTCTCTCGTTCGAGTCAGCCCATTAGCCTCCCTGGGGTGTCTGGTGCTGCCCGACATCCATTCCGTTCCATTTCGCAGTCCGTTCACTCTCCCACTCTCCTAGACAAGCATCTCACATCTTCTCTCTTTCCTAGCCCAGACACCTCCACCCCAACCTCTTTCTCGGCTAACGACCTTCCTTCCCATTTACCGGGACAGCAGAAACAAGCAGCCGAGATGGCCCACACTCACCTCACTCCTCACTGCAATCTCTGAGCTCCGCGTCCTCACCGTCTCTGTGAGTGGACTCCATCTGCTCTTCCCTATACATGGGCGTGGCCCCATCATCTGGCCCCTGTCTGCCAGGTCCTCTCATCGCCGTGCAAATCTTCACCTTATCCCTGAAGCTTACTTCTCAACTCTCAGCTCCTGAAACTTGAGAAGTAACTCTGATCATTTTTACAAGAAAATTTCACAAGTGTTGCGACTTTCTCTCCAGCTAGATTCAATTTTTAACCATTGAATCGATTAAAAAAATTCAAACTGAGCCTGAAACAGGAGACTATAAGAATGACCATGGGGACTTGAAAAAGAAACAAGCCATCTCAGAATGAGAAATATACTAAGGGAAATTTCAAACTTGATGCCTGGATTACATGGAAGATTCTATAAGACTGGAAAAAATAATGGGGAAAATGGAAGATATATTTGAAGAAATTCTCTGTAATGTAGCACAGAGAGACAAAATATAAACTATGCAAAAGAGACTAAAAACGTGGAGGACAGAATGGGAGGGTATAAGATACATCTCAGTGAAGTTCAATGTCCTAGGCTAAAAGGTGGCCCCCAAAGACCTCCATGTCCTAATGCCTGGAACCTATTAATGTTAGAATATGTGGTTAAAAAAAGGAAAGAGAGCTCTTTGCAGATGTGATTGAGTTAAGGGACATCGATGGGGAGATTAGCCTTGACTCTCCAGGTTTCCTTATAAGAAAGAGGGAGGCAGAGGGAGACTTGGCAAGCCACGGAGACGTCGGTATGAAGACAGAGCAGAGAGGAATTTGAAGATGCTGCCCTTGAACACTGGAATGATACTGGTGCAAGCCAAGGAGTCCTGGCAGCCACCAGAAGAAACAAGGAGGGGACTCTCCCCTAGAGCCTCAAGAGGAAGCACGGCCCTGCTGATACCTTGATTTCCGCCCAATCACACTGATTTAGGGCATCTGGCCTCCAGAACTGTGACAGAATAAATTTCTGTTGTTTTAGGTCACCACGTTTGCAGCAATTTGTCACAGCAGCCATAGGAAATGAATACGGTGGGGAAAAAGCAAGCGTCCAAAAGATAATGCCTAAGTTTTTTAGAACTGATGAAAGGCATGAATCATATTCCAGAAGCATAGTAAATCACAAGCAAGATACAAATTCAAATCTACATTTGTATATAATACAATGAACCTGCAGAAGACTGTGGTCAAAGAAAAAATACAGTCAGAGAGAAAAAGAACCACCACCAGAGAACTTACCACCACCACCACCAACAACAACAACAAAGACCCCACAGATTTCTGGACGGCTGACTTTCCACCAGTAACAGCCAAGCCAGAAGACAGTGGAACGAAGTTTTCCAAGGGCTAAATAATTGCCCCTTATGGAAAATAATTGTCGCTAGAATTGTGTACTCAGCAAAACTACCTTTCAAGAACAAAGACAAAATTTTCAAACAAACCAATATTAATGTGTTGACCACAAATAAACCTTCACCTAAGGTGCTTTTAAAAATGTAGCATAGGAAGAAGGAACACGATCCCAGATGTAGGTCTAAAATACAAGACAGAACGAGAGAGAAAGAGTAAATGATGCAGGTAAATATAAATATTAACCACATAAAATACACTATTTGCACACATTAATTTATCACTCATTGCATTTCCAAACAACATCTTAACGAGGTGTTCATGGCACATGAGAATACCTTCCTATTATTTATAAGAAAGACCAAAGGGCCAGGACATTCCTGAAGAATTACAAAGAGTAGGGCTTGGCCTACCACCTATCAATACATACCATATAAAGGGATCATTAACACTTGTTTGGAAGTATTAGTAATTAGAGCATTGTGTTGTTGGCTCAGGGACAGACACATAGACCAGTGAATCAGACTAGAGAGTCTACAAAGAAACTCAAGCATAAATGGAAATGTGACCCATTTCCAAGAGGTGGTTTTACAAAATAATACAGAAGATCAACTAGTTAATAAATAGAGCTGGGGCCATTGTGTATCCACTTGGTAAAAGCTGAAATTTAACCTTTATTTCTACAAAATCAATTCTACGTGAACTAAAGACCTAAATGTGCAAGGCCAAACTTTAAGAAGAAATATAGGAGACTATCTCTATGACCTCAGGGGAGAGAGGGATTTCTTTAAAAGGACACAAAAGTCTTCCCCAGAAAGGAAAACATCAAAAATTATACTGTGTGAAGAACAGGAACTTCCTTTCACAAAAATCCCCCACAACGTTTAGAACGTGAAAAGACAAGCCACAGATGAAGCACTGACACTTGAAATGCACATAATTTCCCAAAAATCAGGAGGAAAATATATAGAGTTCCTAAAGAGTCAACAAGAAAAAGACAACACAGTAGAAAAAGGACTAAGCACCACAGCCACCCACTGCAGGGACAAGGAGTCAGGTACTGCGGAAGAACTGAAAAGACGCCCGACCTCGTTAGCAATCAGGGAAACGCAAGCCTGAAACCCCCAGGACATGCCCATTCACACCCGCCGGCTTGGCACCAGTGTTAGTTTCTGACAGCACCAAGTGTTGTCGGGGCTGGGGAACAATGCAAGCTCTTGTACACTGCTTGCGGCAGTGTGAATTCACACGACCAATTTGGAAAGCCACTTGGCCTTGTCTGGTCAGGTTCAGATGTGCAAACCTCATTGCCCAGCATTCCTATTCCTGCTCTGATTCTTGGAGGCCTGCTCTGCCTCGCCAGCAGCCCTTACCTGGGTGAGGCGACAAATATTGATGGTGGCCATTCTATGTCCATCAATAGGAGGAGGGATTAGGTGCTGTGGTTTCTTCATACAACAGAGTGCGTCACGGCCGTGCAAATGAGCGCGTTACAGCCGTACTCAACCACATGGCTGAATCTCACAACCAAAACCACATGCGCGGTAGGAAAACGCAGACAGTCCAATTCTATTCCTCTGGAACCGTAGTGTGCAGGCTGCGTCCATCCGTGAGAAAACTCTAAAGGAAAGGGCGAAGGAATGATAAATACCACATTCAGAGTAGTTATTGCGTCCAGATGGGCAGGAGAGGGAGAGCTGGAGGAGGGGCCCAGGGGAAGCTTCAGGAATTTGTCACGTCAGCTCTTGTAAGTTGAATGTGGGTATACGCATTTGTTATTGTCATTATTAATATCTCGCATATAAGACATGTTTTTCGTGGATGAAACGTTCTCAATTTCAAAAAGAAGATGCAACTACCACCCATACTCTGGTAACCATGAAAACGGAGTGGACACGGGACTCCAAAGGGAGACACTGGGGAGAGAAGAGCAGCCACGGGGCTGCTCCGTCTCTGGGGTCTCATGAGTGTTAAATGAAATGAAATTACGAATGTTTGAGAGCTTAAAACAATGCCTAGGCCATGGTAAGCTCAATACCAGTGTTTGTCCTTCTTGCAATGATGAGGGTTTGGCAGGAGGGGATGGTGGGTGGTGGGAAAAGTAATGCACGCGAGAGATCTTTGCAGCTCAGAGTGATTGAATGTGGCCTCGAGAGAGTCGTCGTGCTAGCGGGATTCCGTTCTATTAATAATACCCTGAGCGTTTGCAGAGAAGCAAGCAGGGACCAGGGGAGGAGAGGCAGCTGGCACTTGCAGGGGTGATGGTTGTTTCTCGTGCATGTTTGGGTCACGTGGATGGCAGTTTTTATCAATACATTATGCGCCCTGGACGGCAGGAAGGCAGATGGAGAGTTTGTATAAGGGAAGGAGAATCAAGGACTTGCAGGAGGTACTCTCCCAAGCCCGCCCTGGCAGCCCTGTGCGGACTCTGTAGCTCACTTTCGAGGCTTTTCCAGCCCCAAGGCAACTCCACAGAGTTTACTGGTCACCCTTCGACTCACCACGGAACCCGTCTGTCACGTGCCTTTCTCCTTGCCTCTTAAAAACACCTGGCAGCTTGTTGGGGCAGGTGTGCCAAACTTTGCGAGGAGACCACACTTGGAGGGGACAGCAAATGCATCCTGGGACTCTCCCTTTGTGAGTCTCATGGGAAACTTGACGCCTGACCTGGCCTCTCTGAGGCAGAGTCTTCACAGACCTACCGTGGCCTTGGCCCTCCCAACCAGATGTTAGAGTGAACCTTGAAGCCGGTTCTGTGGTCTGTCTTCTTGTCCCTGGAGCCTTAAGTCTGGGGGAGGACTTCTGTAGGTCCCCTGGGAAGCTCTACCCCTGAACCAACCAGACAGACATGTCCCTTCCCTCTCTGAAGGCCTCCTACAAGGGAGAGGCCTCTGGTTCTCCTGGAAACTTTTCTCCCTTTGGGCAAGAAGCTCCTCTTGAAAAGCCTTGAGGCAAAGGGGGCCTGCCAGGAACCCGCTGGCCCCTTCAGTCAGCTGGGGTGCC
Organism: Desmodus rotundus; assembly: GCF_022682495.2. Taxonomy (NCBI): domain Eukaryota; kingdom Metazoa; phylum Chordata; class Mammalia; order Chiroptera; family Phyllostomidae; genus Desmodus; species Desmodus rotundus. The sequence goes on from NC_071389.1 coordinate 10,915,871, forward strand.
CTCTTTATGGGAGGCAGCTGCGTTGGGGGGCTGTCCAACCCCCGACCCAGGATGCCTATGAAGGCAGCCCAACACAAAATCATAAATTTACTTAAAACCTTTTTTTTTGGTCATCAGTTTTTGTTAGTGTTTGTGTATTTAATGTGTGGCCCAAGACAACTCTTGTTCCAGTGTGGCCCAGGGACGCCAAAATATTGGACACTCCTGGAAGGCCTATGAAAAGCTTTAACATAGCTCAGCCCAAGTAGTTTCCTAATAAATTATTGTAAACTAACAATGGGACAACTGAATAAAGAAGCACTGATAAGATTGTATATAATGAAGAAAAGTGATAAAGCAGCTCTGTGTCAACCACGGGAATTTAAATGCACATTGGTAAATCCACGCAGCGAAATACAATGGATCCATTAAAAAAGACAACTTGGCTTGAGAGATTAATGGCGCGTTAAGATACAATACGGTATGAAGTGTGAAAATGCAGGTCATAAAATAGTATGTTAACACAGTCCTAGTTTTAAGCATAGGAAAGCACAGAAAAGATTTGGAAACATACATAGTAAGACCTTAATAACAGTATCTTTGGGGTGTAACATTATGGGTATTTACCCCTTCCTCGCGCATAGTTGCATTTTCAGGCAAACAGTCAAGTAAAACACAGAAGGCCAGTAGCATCTCTCACCAGGCCTCCCTCGGTGCCCGTCCCCTCCCGTTTGTGACCACTGTCGAGTTTAATGTCATTCCTTTGAGTCCTTTACCTATGCATTTCATGTGGATACATGTGTGTATTTAGAAATATGTAGCATTCTTTAGTTTTTTAAATGCAATTTAATGTGGGGACAATGTATAATGTAGGTACAAGGGCACAATGTAGGTACTGTACAGATGTGTGACTACGTAACTTGCTTTGTCACGTACCCCTAGGCCTGGCTGATCCTTTCACGTTGGTATAAAAAGGTCTACCTCAAGCCCTTCAGCTGCTGCGTGGTGTCTGCAGTACGGCTGGACCACAGTGTGTCTACCTATCCGCACCGGATGCACGCTTTGGTTGCTTACAGTTTCTGACCGATCCAAACACGGATGCCGTGAGAGTCCTATCTGTGGGTGTATGCCTGCGGGCACAGTCACTTCTCCAGGGGACAGTCTAAGAAGTCGGGCCTATAGGCATACACGCCTTAAATTTCAAGAGATGACCCCAACGTACTCTCCTAAAGTGAGGTGTGCCTGTCAATTTTCCCATGAGTGCTATTTCAGATTCCCGTTTCTCCAAGTCTTTGCCAGCACAGGACATCATCAATCTTTTTCATTGTCTGTGTATTACTTCAATCATTAGGAAAAATAGGGTTATCATAGGTCGTCCCATTTAACTCTTTCACCCCCTGATGCTTGACTGGATCTTTAACGTCCTCCAACAGGTCCCCTAGCCCTCCTCGCCACCTGGAGTCCCCAGGAGCACAGTTTTGTACTCGGTGCCCTGGATGGCTGGTGTCACACGCTACTGCCACATCTACCAGCTGTGTGAGGAAGGTCGGTGGGGCTGTAGAAGGGAGGGGCGGTCCCAGAAATGCAGGAATCATTTCCGTCACCCATCACTGTGCACGCCCTACCTGCAAAATAAGTATCAATAAACATCAAATCAGTCTCTTCGTCTGTCTTCGTCACCACCATTCCAGACCCAGCTGTCCTCATCCATCACGTGAACCCTGAGGTCATCTGCTATTGTCCCCACTTCTCCTCTTGTCCTTTCAACCTTCCAGTTTGTTCTCTACCCAATAGCCAAAGAAATCTTTCTTGACATGCAATTCAGATCACATCGCTCCCAGGCTCAAAGGCCTCCCATAGCCTCCTGCTGGGCTGGAAATTACACCCCAGCCCCTTTTTGACTGCGCCTGCTCTCTGAGGTCATCTCGTCCTCTCCCCCTTGCTCACTACAGCCCCCGAGCCCTGGCTCCCTTCAACCCGACGTGGGTCCCCCAGCTCCTCGGTGCCTCAGGGTCCTTGCCCAGGTCGTGCCCCCTGTTCTCACCTCCTTCTTCCCAGGCTGGCCCCTGCTCCTCTCTCAGGTCCAGGCCTAAATGCTACGCAATCTGAAATGGGTCCTCCCTTCTCCATCTTGTTCTAATTTTCCATCTTTGCCTTCATAGCACCCGGCACAGCCGAGATCGAGAAGCTAATCTGTGTGGTTGTTCCAGGTGTTCAGGCCCATCTTCCCACCAGACGGAGCCCATGAGGGCAGAGGTGTGTCCACCTTTTCTGCCCTGTGTCTCCAGCACCAAACACAGGGCCTGACACACAGTGGCTACTCGGTGAGGGATGAGTAAATGAGTGAATGAGACACCCCAGGAAGAGGGAGGAGAAGCAGCTCGCTCAGAGGAAGCCTTGGTCAGGCAGGAGCCTGGGGAGGCAGGGGCACCAGGAGACGGCTAAGAAGATGAGCGTCTAAAGTCACCTTCCAACTTGTTGCCATTCTGTGATGTAACTCTCTCCAGGACCCCAAGTCTCAGTCAAAGCCTGTGTTGCTCAGGTGAGCGACACCTGGAGAAGGGGACAAAGCGGGGTGGGGCTGCCCCTGACAATCCTGGTGATAATGGCCCAGGAGGGACACCACAGGCCCCTATGGGGGGACTCACCATAGGGAAGAGTGGTCCCATAGGGCTGGAGAGATTCGGTGAATCCATTTTTCTACCAGATGCACCGCCTAAACCTTTAGAGGAAAAGCATATTGAGGAAGAAAATCAGAAGGGACACAGAGAGTGAGAAGACCTACTCCTCTCGGGAGGAAAGGCTGGGGCGGAGGGGACTCACGTAACTTCGGGGCTGGTTCCAGGCCTGCTCTGCAACTCCACTCCCTCGTATGTAAAGTGGGCATGACAGTCACCGTTGACGTGGTGTCCACAGATGACATGAGATAACAAATCTCTAAAGCGTTCGGCACTGGTCGTCACGCTTTTCCTTGTTCACAGTGCGTGGAGAGGAGGGAAGGCACAAGTCCAGAGTCAGAGGCAGGGACTCTGTGTTCGCACGTGTGGCGGGTCAGCTTCCTAGACTTGTGACCCAGGCGGTCACACCGGGTGCCGTTGCCAGAAGGGCCCTGAGCTTGGGAGAAGCTCTACTTTAATGTCACCAGTTTGAAATTTTTAAGTTTTGAACAAGGGACCGTGTATTTTCATTGCTTACTGGGCTCTGCAAATTAAATATGTAGCTGGTTGTGTGTGTGTGTGTGTGTGTGTGTGTGTGTGTGTGTGTGTAGACAGAGAGGGCGGGGGAGAGAGAGAGAGACAAGGATGCTGCTGTGGGTGCTCCATGCAGAGATGTTCTCATCAATAAAGCAAAGGGAGCTGATGGCAACGATGCCGCAGCCAATACCCACCCCACTGCCCTGAGCCAATCCCACACCCCAACAAGCTGAGACTTCACTTAATAATAGCCCCTCTCAGTTCCAAAATCAACAACCTAAACAACCCCTCCCAGCCTTTGGGCTGTTACCCAAACACCCCCCCACACACAGGCCAAGGCCCAACACCCAGCAGAGCCAGGTGTGGGCTCCCTGCCGATTTTCCCAAGACTCAACTAGCCCCAGAGGCTCTTTACCGGTCATTTCCATACAGGTCATTTCCATACACAAGGCATGCGATCTAATCACTCCCCAAAGCGCTGCCCCACGCCACCCTGAGTGCACCCCAAACGAGTCTTTACCGCACTGTTCTCCCTGGGCCAGAGGGTGAGCCCCTCGAGGCCAGAATCTGGGCCAACGTCCTCTCCATGTCCCTACTGCTGAATGAGGGCTTAGAACACAGTTGGTGCTCAATAAATGCGTGCTAAAGTCATTTATGCTCTCATTCCACACACATTTATTATCTAGAGGCGGAGATGGTCACGGGTGAGATTAACATAAAATAAAGAAACTCCAAGACGTTTACAGCTGAGCAGGCATTTGAGCCGCAAGATCTGGACGCCGACTTCCCAGGTGGTGCCTTCTGCGGGCTGGGACTCCCGCTGCTGAGAAGCGGCCATGAGCACTTCTGAAATTACTGCTTCCCCAGGGTGCTCGGCGACCTGCTCAAAATGGGGCACACAGTGAGGTGCAGTGGAGCGGCCCTGACAGGGAGGGGACCTCGGGCGGACTGCTCCCCTCTGGACTTCACTGCCCCTCCATTAGGTGAACACCTGGATTGGGGCTGTTCAGTCCAATGGGTAGCCACTCACTTGAAATGTGGCTGGTGAGACGTGAGGAACTGAATTTGAAATTTTATTTCTTTTTCATTAATTTAAAAAACCGACACACAAGTTAGCCACTGGAGAATTTTTAAGTACATTTGGAACAACTTGGGTGTGAAAACCTATTTTCTTCCCTTGTAAATTTGATAAACTCTAGCCACTGATTGAGTATTTCTCAGGAAAATTTAGATTTTGGACTAAGATGATCTCTAAGAATAAAATACAGATTTCAAAGACTTAATACGAAAAAAGAATGTAAAAATATCTTATTAATACTTTTTATATTGATTACATATAGAAATGGTACTATTTTAGGTTTAAGGGGTTAAATAAAATACATTAAAATTAATTGCACTGTTTCTCTTTTTCATTTTTGATGTGGGTACCAGAATATTTCAAGTTACTTCCGTGGCTCACATTCTACTTCTATTGTACGGCACTGGATTATGGAATCTCTTAAGGTGCTTTCCTATTTTAACAGCTAGTGGGGATGGGAGGTTAGGGGTGGAAGGATTGAGCAAAAAGGAAAAAGGACTCATGGATGTGGACAACAGTGTGGTGATTGCTGGGGGAGGGGAGTTTAAGGGGACTAAATGGTAATGGAAAAATACAATAAAGATTATATATTTAAAAATAAATAAATAAAAATATTTTATATTTAAAAATATTCTGATGTTCTACAAACCCACATCCTTCTGATGCTGGGTAATGAATTCTCTGGGTTTCCGGGCCTGGCATCATGCCCTTCCTCACCCCATTCTCATGTGGGTACCTTGATTTTCCAAAGGAAGGCAAATCTTCACCCCCGGCCAAATGGCTGGGCATATGACCTAGGCCTGACCAATCAGGGAAGAGCAGCCTTTCTTTGACCAGTGATTGGTTCAGGCATGACACATGACCACCAGGTAGAGCCAATGAGATTCCATTTGACTGAAAGATTGGAAATGAGTCGACCAGCCCCCTGGGGTTGCCAAGGGAGTAGGATGGAAGCCCAGACCTGCAGGCAGGCATCTTGCCCCTGTAAGAGGACAGCCTGCCAGACAAGAAAGCTGACACAGAGAAAAAGAGAACCAAGAGTGAAGAGAGGGCCCAAGCCTCGTCCCTGAAGCCAGGAACTATCCCTGGTTATTACATGAGAAAAAAATCCTTTTAGTTTACGACAGTTCAAATTGGAATTCTGTCCACTGAAGTTTGACTAATAAATACATGGACACGTGGTTGCCCCCTTAATCCCAGCTCAAGGATCTGGGATCATGTTCAACCACACCGGGTTGCCCTCAACCTTTCACCGTCTCCGTGGAACTGGCCTTTTCCTTCCCTCAGCCTCTGCCTTGCGTTCTCCCAGCCTGTTCTCGCATGGCCACTCTCTCCCCCTCCCGTCCCCCGGAACCACTTGCAGTGACAGGGACCAGCCCCCTGTGCCTTCCTGCATCTTCTCATGCCATTCTTTCTGCTTCGAAAAAAGCCTCCCTCGCAGCCCCCCCCCCCCCGCCCCTGCCATACATCACAGGGCCTGGCAAACCCTTTCAAGGTCACCAATAACCTCTATGTTGCTAAATGCAATGGCCACTCCTCTGTCCAGCTCCTACGTAACCGCTTGACAACGTCCCACGCCATTGACCATTCCCACCTTCTTGAAAGGTTTCTCTTGGTTTCCATAATAACTTAATCTCTTCCTGCTACCTTATTCACTACTCCTTCTCAATCTCTTCGATCATTCATTCACTCATTGATTCATTCATTCACTTTTTTCATGTGTTCCTTCAACAAATATTTTCTAAGAGCCCACTGCTTGCTAAGCCCTACGCTAGGCAGTAGGCAGTCCACAGAGCAAAGCCCTGACCGTGGAGCTCACATCCGGGGGCCAGTCTTCTTTGTTGATTCTCCCCCTCTGCTCAACATGTTGGCATGTGCTGAGGCTCACCTCGGGAACCCCTGTTTCTTCCATCTTATCCATCTCGTGGCTTTCAATTCCATCCATGTGTTGATGACTCCCAAATATTTATCCCTAGACCTGGCTGTCTCTCCCAAACTCCAGACTCATATATCCAACCACCCACTTGATTTAGCCACTTGGACATCTACAGGCTGTCTCCAGCTTAACCTGCTGAAAGCCAAAGCATCGGTTCCCCCGCTGTCAGCCTGAACCTGTCTCTCCACCAGCCGTCCTCCCGCTCACTGAAGAGCACCATCAGCCACCAAGTTGCTCAGGCCAAACCCTAGGCGTCATCCTGATTCTTATCTTTTCTTCTCGCCCCACAACCAACCTCCTGGCTGGTTCTGTCAGCTCTCCCTCCAACGTGTACTCTGGACTGTCCACTTTTCTCGTTTCCTCCTGTCAGCCGAGTCCGGCCCGCCATCACCCATCCCTGGACCACTAGGATGGCCTTCCCCCTGGTTTTCCAGCTTCCCAGCCTGCCCACCGCCCCCATCTATTCTTCACGCCACAGTGAGAGTGATCTTTTCAACATGTAAATCAGATCATGTCATCCCTCTCCTTAAAACCCTCTGGTAAACAGCATGGGAGAAGATTTTTGCCCCCCAGATAAAGGACAATGGGTTTGTAACTTGAAAATATAAACAGCTCCCACCCGTCAACCCAAAGACGGCTACCTAGAAAAATGGACAACGAATGCGAACACCACAATTCACAAGGGAAAAAACTCCCAGAGCCAATAACTACAAAATTACATGTTTAACTTCACTAGTAATAATGGAAATGCAAATTAAAATGAGCTACCCTTTTATACCCAAAACATTGTCAAAATTTTAAAAGGCTGACAATATCAACTGCTGGCAAGGATACAAAGAAATGGGAACTTTCAGACGCCACAGGTGGTAATATAAATCGGTACGCCAACTTCGGAAAGCCATCTGGCAACTTCTTATAATGTTGAAACGGAGCTCACCCTTCCACCCTTTCAGCCCCTTTTCCAGAAGCAGTTGTAATAGTGAAAAACAGGATCAACCTCAGTGTCTTGTCAGTAGGAGACTAGAGGCATTAAATACGATGTCTGTATGTATATAATTCTACAAAAGGCATTTGGGCAGTTGGTGATACATTAATCATAGCAGTGGAACATGAATTAATTCACTGTCTGTCAAGCACAGTCAAATGAAAACAAGGCAGCTATACACAAACACGTGCACGCGGCTTCCATGTAGTCAGATTTTCAGTTCTCACCTTAAAGGGGGAAAAAAATGACTTCCTGTTCCCCTCAGAGTAAAATCTTAATTTCCACCCTGGACCACAAGGGCTATGCAATCTGGCTCTTGCTCAGCTCTCTAACTGCATCTCATACCATGCACGAAGCTCCAGCCATTCTCCTTTCTTCAAGCGTGCCTCAAGCACCAATTTCCATGCCCACCTTAGGGCCTCTATTAACTGTTCCCCCTGCCTGGTGCTTCCCTTAAAGCAGGCTCCCCATCACCTCCAGATGTTCCGTGTGTTGGTGTATTGGCTTGCTTATTTCTTTGTCTCTTCCCACTAGACTCTAAGCTGTAGGAGAGAAGAAATCTTGCCTTTCTTGTTGAGTGGCTCATCATCAATAGATAGCATTTCATAAGAGCACAATAAGTGCTTGTTAAATGAATAAATGTGACTTCCTCCAGGAAGTCCTTCTTGAATTTCTAGACTAAGAGACATTCCTTCACTCTGCATCTCTACGGCCCTCTCAGCAGTTTTCCCACTGTGCTTCAGGAACTCCTGACCTGGGGTTCTCGGAGGGATGGCAAGGGAATCCATAAACATCTTAAAAGTGTAGGCAAAGTTTCATAAGTTTACTGCACTTTCTGGGGAATTTTTATCATATTCTTAAAGGGGTCTGCGCCAAAAACACACAAAATATTTTCATCACACTGCTATTTCAGCCAGGTTATAATTTGCCCAGTTTCTCCTCACTGTATGTAGGCTGCATGAGGGCGAGTCTGCCACTTTTTTCCAAAATGCCAGTGCAGCGCCCGGCATGTAATAGAATCTCAGTGGCATCTTGAACGCATGGCTAAGTGAATAATTTATTGGTTTTAGAGCCTGTATACCAGCCTCCTTTTCACTCTTAGACCATTTGGGAGCCTGAGACATCAGCGCTAGACTAGAAGGAACAGACAGGGAACAGAAAGTTGGCCGCACAGCCAGGGAGGCTAAGCACCCAGACGGGCAGGGCCCCAGACATGGCTTTCCTCTGGCTCACCCTGGGCCCAGAGATGCTGACCCGTTACAGGTTTTTCATCCTTGGCCCAGTGCTGGCTGCACCCGCCCTCCCTCTCCCTCCCTTCACCGCACCCTGGAAGGTGCCAGAGGTATATCAGCTGGAATCAGGGCTCAGGCAGCCCCATGGAAACCCCAAAACAAGGCACCCAAACAGAGGCCAAACCCTTCCTGGGAAACTCAAGGGGCAAGAAGGGGTGCCTCCTTCACTGGTGACTTAGGAATCTAGAAATTCCAGTGGGACCAACTGGGCAAAGGGTGTGGGACAGCAGGCCTCATTTCCTGCAAAGAAGAAACCCCAAGCTCCAAGGTCTATCCCTGTCAAGGTCTAGCCACGTGTCAGAGTCTTCCTCCAAGGCCACCTTACACATCTGCAGGGGCACGTACTTCCGTGAGAAGCTCTGGAATGAAGTCCAGCAGGCTGAGCCCTCGGGGATCATGAGGAATATTTAATGGTACAGTCGGCTGCCATTGACTGAGGTCTACCGTGTGCCAGGCCTTGTGCTACCTAATCTACATTTTTAAAAATTGAATTCTCACAATAGACCTGTGAGCCCTCTTTGGCAGGAGAGGAAACAGAGGCAGGAAAGATCAAGTAGCTTCACAAGGCCCTTCAGCCAACAAGTAGCAGAGCTGAGATCCAAACAGCTCACCAGATTCCTATAACCTCCACTCTAGAGTTGCCAAGCATGGAGCCTGGACTTGGTCACATGGGATGACACCTGATTATATTCAAGTCTCACAGCCACCCTGGCAGGGGAATCACCATTACTTTCTCCAGGTTACAGATGAGCAAACAGAGACTCAGAGAGGCTAAGTAATCTGCCCAAGGTCACACAGCAAGGCAAGTAATGGCAGAGACCCACGCCTATCTGGCTGCAACATGCTGGCTCTTTACCCTTGTCTGGAGCTGTTTTCCTTAAGAGGGCTGGGCTGGTGTGGCCCTCCCCACTTCAAGTCCGGAATGTAATGAAGTCATTCTCTAGGTTGAATTTCCAAGACACAAGCTAGCACCTCAAACAATGACTGATGAATAAAGAATCAAGTATAAAAGTATGAATGTATGACTGACTGAGTGAATGAATGAATGAATGAATGAATAAATGAACGAACTACTGAACATATAAATGAATGGATGAATGAATTTCTCCAGGCTACCATTTCTCCTCTCAGAAGAGAGAGTCTGAGATTCCATGTGGGAGAGTAAGAGCCAGGCGCCCACCGAACTCTCCCCGGGGCCGGAGTACCCTCTGGGTGGGGTATAAGATGGGCTTACGTGTGTTCCTACAGGACTCGCCTTGGTATTTGCACAAGAATCATCAACCCTTAGTCCACGGAGCACGTTTGTACGCGTGTTCTCACGATTTCTCCCCATGAGCAACAAAGAGCTTGCAGTGCAGGGAGGGCAGGTGAGTTGAGTTGTCACAGAGAAATAAGTAACAGAGTTGGGGTCACTTCAGATCCCTTGCCCCTTCTCTGCTGGCCTGTCCCTGTGTATACGGTCAGAGATAGAATCACAGGGTTGCTGAGGGTTTGTCCCCGGGCCCCAGGCCGTCAGGTCAGGGAGCATCATCTGGGTCCTCATTAAGAGGGGAATGAAAGGGAGACAAAGACATTGCAGGGGTGTGCCCAGAGGTCTGAGTCAGAGCGACCAGGCCAGGAGACTGCAGAGAGGTGCATGGTGGGCCCCGTGGTGGGGTCAGGCCAGGGACCAGGCAGAATCAGGGGCGTCACCCAGGGTGGACCAAACAGGCACAAGCCCCACCAGAGGCAGCCCCAGGAACCTGGGGGTAGAATCAGCAATGGCCCGCACCTGCCCTCCTGTTCACCCTTCCTGGCGGAGCATAGGATCATCATCTTCGGGGAAGCCAGATGCCAGACAATGGGCTGGGAGGGCAGAACCTCCCTCTCCATGGGCAGCGAGCAGGGCTACCTGGCCCAGCCAGGCCCTCACCAGACAGCCCAGCACAATGGTTCTCTCAGGCAGGCAGACAATTCGGCCCTTTCAGGCCAGGGCAGGCAGGCTGGCATCCCCTACACCTTTGTTTCTCTCTGGCTCCTGTAAGTGAAGCACTTGGAATGAATGGCCCTGGGAACAATGAATGGGGAGCAGGTTTGCGTTCTTCTTGAGCAAAGAGAAAGCTGGATCCAAGGCACACAAATGCCATTGCTGCTGCTGAGGGCCTATGCAGTGCATGCTCCAGGGTCACAGAGCCACGCTACAAAGTGTCACGGAATTATCACTAACTGTGACTATCAGAACCATAGAAAGTTAGGTTCATAACATCACAGGTTATCTTAGGGCCACAGATCATTCCAATCACAGAGCCACAAATGCCAGTGTCCAAGAACCATCGATCCTAAGCCTAGAATCCCCAGCCCAGGGGATCACAGACTTGCAGGGCCATCCCCCCATCAGTCAACAGAACCCAGCTTTTTAGGGGTGGGGAGGGCCTTAGAGACCATCCTGTCTAAGGCTTCCTTTGGCAGGTAGGGAAACTGAGTCAGCTGATCAAGGTCACAGAGCTGGGCCCCAGACCTCACCCTCTACATCCTCCTTCCACTTCCCAGGAAAATGGGCAAGAGTTACAGCTATCTGAGCTCCTGGACACTTGGCCCAGGGACCGGCTCCTTGGGGATTGGTCTGGCCCCACTCTGAAGAATCACCTGACACTGCCAGGGCACCTGTGGTCAAGCCCTTCCATTGTGTCAACATCTGAGGCGTTGTGAGGTCTACTGTCAGGATGATGTAGTTGGCAAGTCCAGACAGGCTTGGATTCTTTTAGCCAATCCCTTGGTCCCCTGCCTAATAAGGGAGAATAGTGCAGCCTCATGATTTTACCTGGGAGCGTGCCCACTGGTGATCACATGAGAGAGAGAGCTGGTCCTCCTGGGTTTCAGCCTGAGATGCCCATCGCTTCATCAGGGTCACCTGAGTTCACTGCCACACATGGCAAACCAGCCTCTCTTCCCAAGAGCTTATCACATATTAGGCTCAGAGAAGCTACTCAGAGGGACACTGTGCCCACCTATGAGGCCCCTGTGGGCCACTGAGAGAGTCACATAGGGATGCAATTATAAGTCAAGGCAGAGTGTGATGGCAGCAAATATAGAAGAGACAGAAATTAAGACAGGCTTCATGAAAGAGGAGTAGCATTTACACCAAGCCATCAGAAAGCTTTTCTCTATATCAGTTCCTGACTTCTGCTCCTGACTGTGTTGGAGTAACAAGAATGAGACTTACATCCTCACCTTAAGCACCTAGAGAACCAAACAAAATATAAAAAACAATGGTTTTCAAACAATGAAAAACAGGCATGGCAGTATGTGATACCTAAGAGGAGAGAAGCAAATGAGGGGAACCTCTGATTGTCCTGGTTTTCTGCCTGGAGTCAATTCCATATCATGGTTCAGGGAGAGGAATACCAAGTATATATTAATCTTGCTAAATTAAAAGTCTGGAAACGAGTTCAGGGACACAGCTAGAAGTTGTGTGTCAAAGTTCCAGAAAGAAGGAAGCCAGGCAGTGAAAGAGCTCCAGGACTTTGCATGGGACCTTCTGAAGTTGTTGCTGAGGACTAGGGTGAAATTCCATGGGCCTGGACAGAGAACAACTAAAAAGTTGCAAGCTAAACAGTTCTGGACAGGAAACAATTGAATTATGGCCAGCCAGGGTGGTGAGAAGTCATTGAAAACCTAGAACCTTCAGGAGAGACTTTGTAGAAGTCATGACTTAGCTAGAGGCGGACCTATCCCTAGAGTGAGGGCTAGTCTAGACCAGCCATAGCGAAGCTTTAAAACAGGCTTCAAAGGGATGAAGCTGGTTTTCAAGTAACCTAGCTGCCTGTTCCAACAAAGCCCATCTTCCTTACAGGAAGACAATAAAACCGAGACACTCAACTACGTAATACCCATAATGTCCAAAATCAAGTCAGAAAACACTATTTGTGCCAAGAAGCAGGAAAATATACTCATAATAGAAAGAAAGATCAATCCATAGAAATGAATCCAGAAATGATAACACTAACACACAAAAATGTTATATATTGAAGTATTTTAAATATATATGTAAGCACAATGAGAAAAATGGAAGATATAAAATATTCATGTGCAACTTTTAGAGGTAAAAAATATCTAAAATGAAAAAAATTTATTGGATGAGATTAACAGAAGATTGGACAGTGCAGAAGAAAAGGAAACTGACCCTGAAGGTGTAGCAAATTAATCTATCTAAAATGAAGCACAGGGAGAAAAAGAGACTGGGAAAAAAATGAACAGAGTTTACTGTGATATGGTGCCAAATGGTCTAACATATGTATAATTGAAGTCCAAGAAGGAAAGGAGAAAGAAAAAAAACAAAACAGAATATATCATTGAAAAAATAGTGGCTACAAATTTTCTAAATTTGATTAAAAATATATAAACCCACAAATCCAGAATTGTAATAAATCCCAAACAAAATAAACATAAAAACCCCACACCAAGGTACATCATAATCAAATTGCTGAAGACCAAAGATAGCGAGAAAATCTTAAAAGCACACAGAAAAAAAAAGACGCATTACATACAGCAATGATAAGAATGAAAAGACTTCCCATCAGTAACTATGCAAACCAGAAGACAATAGGTTCTGTCTGAAACACTGAAAAAGAAAAAACTGTCAACCTAAAATTCTAGGTTTTCAGCAACAATACTCTTTAAACAATGAGGGAGAAATAAAAACTTTTTCGTTAAAACAAAAATTGAGAGAATTTGTCACCCTCAGCTCTGCACTACAAGAAATAACAAAGGAAGTTTTTCAGGTGAAAGAAAAATTATGCTGGATAGGAACTTGAATCTACACAAAGGAATCAACAAGTGACCAAATCTAAAGGTATTTTTTCATTTGTCAATTTCTTTAAAAAATAAGCAAAAATTACAGTGTATGCTGGGGTTTACAATGCTATGTAAAAACAAAGTGTAAGACAATAATGGCACAAAAAGTACAGAATAGGACATGGAACTAGACTATTATTATAAGTTTCTTGTATTATCTGTTGTAGTGGATTTCTATTCTGTCAACTCAGCTCACCTAGAACTACATTTCCCAGAATTCCTTTCCTTGTATAATTCCAAGTTAGCGTGGGTCACAGAGACCTTTTGTACAACATCTGGAAGGTAGAATAAATGCAATAGCTACTTGCTTTTTTGCTTTTTGCTCATTTGTTTGTTGTTTCGTGTTTTTTGAGCACTCAGACAACTGGTACAGGGATACCAGGTGCTGCTCACACACTGTCGCTTAACTGCTGTGTCATCTGGAAGGCAGTAGCTGGGCCCACAGCTCCTTCTGTTTCTCTGATCCCTGGCTCAGGTGTGTGTTTAGCTTCATGGGGGGAAGCCCCCGTTTTCCCCATAGGTCACTGACATCATTGAAGTTGTCCTCTTGGCAGAGGGGAGAGATGACATTTGTTTCTGCTCTTCCCCAACTTTAAACCCATCTCTTCTTCCCAAGCTCCTTCCTTTCACTGTCAGAGGAGAGCTTTTTATAAATTGTTTAGCCAGCTCCGTAGAATTGTATAGGCTAAATTCTTATAGTAAATCATTTTATATATCACTCCCACTGGTTCTGCTTCTTTGATCGAAGCCTAACTAATAAGTGTGTAAAGTTGCATAACATATAAATACTATGTGATAAGTTAAAGAGGCATATAATTAATCTTAAAGAAACTACTAAAAAAACAAAACATAGAGTAAACATAAAATGAAAGCATAAAAAATAATTAATCCAAAAGAAGCTAGGCAAAGGGAAATTAAGAAACACAAGAGCCAGAGCAAATGGCAAGCAAGTAGCAAGATAGTAGATTTAAATCCTACCACATCAATAATGCTCATTTTTTCTAAGAACTCCAATGTAAAAGCAGAGATGGTCAGATTGAATTTAAAAAGCAAGACCCAGCTACATGCTGTCTCCAAGAAACCCATTTTAAATATAAAAAAAAGAGACAAAAATAAAACAAAGAAAAAAAAGAAATAGATAAAAGTAAAAACATAGGAAAATATATAGCAGAAAAACACTAATCATAAGAAAGTTGTACTGGCTATATTACTATCAGAAAAAGTAGACTTCAGAACAAGGGATATTATCAGAGATTAAGAAGGATATTTATTAATGAGAAAGGGATCAATTCATTCAGAGGATATAACACTCCTAAATATGTACGCACCTAAAAACAGAGCTTCAAAATACACAAAGCAAAAATGGACGCACCTAAAAGGAGACATAGACAAACCCACAGCTAGAGCTGGAAATTTCAACACTCCCACAGTTGACAGAACAAGCAGACAGAAAGTCATCAAGGATATAGAAAACTTGAACAACTCTGTCAACTAAATCGATCTAATTGACATTTATAGAACACTCCACCTAACAACAGAGTACACACCGCTTTCAAGGCCACAACAAGGCACCCCAAATGCTGGGCCACGACACATGTCTTAATACATTTAAAAGGATTGAAATCACTACACTGATTCTGGAAAGAAAAAAAAATGATAAGGGATGCACACTTTTTTTTTTTTTTTGGTTTCTTTGTCTTGTTTTTGCTAAAAGAGAGAGAAGAGAAACTCTCTATATAATGCAAGTGACTCATCTTTTGCTGCTTGTGAGCGATAGCAGTGTGTCTTAAAGCCTAACTCCTCTCAAACCAGCATGAATCAGAAGGGATTTCCAGGCCAGTGGGGCACATCCTTGAAGGTCTGAGTGGATTTTCAAAGGGAGGGTGCTGGTAACAGTGGCTTAAGTCAAGGCCCATGCTTAGCTAGTTCCCTGAGTTCCCACACCTCCTTCCTGGGTGGCCCACAAGCACGTCCATTTGTCCAAAGCCAAGCCAACAAGCCAACGGCGTACCCCCAGCACCCCCAGCACCCCCAGCACCCCCGCCCCCCCCCCCCCACAGCATGCATCTTTCCCCCTCCTTCTCCAGACTGCGGCTTCTTCTGTATTACCCACGTGGTTAACAGCACCCCTCAGAAACCCAACTCCTGCCTCTGCGTCAGTCCTCACGTTAATCAGTCACCAAGTCCTAAGGAGTCTTTCTCTCTCACTGACCTCTGAAACCCACCTTTTCCCCTCCCACTGTCACTGCCAAGTCCAAGCCCTCTTCTCATTTCTCACCGTATTCTCTAACTGCCCCTAACTCGCCCGCCCCAGGCCCTCCGCCTTGCTCCCCTCCTTCTGCACTCTGGCCTGTGTGCTACTGAGTCTCAGCTTTCTGTTTTCCATGTTTAAAAAGTCACACAATAACGCTTAGTTATTGTCAGCAAATATCGAATTCAGGTGAGCAAAACCCAAGATACATTTCTTAACAAATAGAAATAAAAGCAGTTGTAACTTCCTATAGCCCCCTCCCCTCCCCCCACCACCCAGTGATAAGTACTGGTCATAGTTTGGATGAACAGCCAGCCCTCCAACCCTTTTTTAAAACTTTCCTTTCTGTTCTTTGCAAAATGGGATTGTTGGAGACACACTGCTAGGGTGACCCAGATCACCTGGCCTGTCTCGGTTGCAGCACCGAAGTCCCGCGCCCTAGGAAAGCACTCAGTCTTGGGCGAACTGGGATGCTTGTAAGCTTGCTCTTTTTTTTTTTTCTTAATGTATTAGCACATTTTGATGTCAATAACATACAACTGTATCTTTATTTTAAAGACTGCAGGGATACCAACGTGTATATACGTCAAAATGATCTTTGAAAAGTAAAAACCCACTCCCTCCCACTTCCCACCCTTTGATATGCCCCCAAGTACAGAGCAGTGAGCTCCAAAGCAGGGGGCGGGGTGCATTCCAGGAGATGCACAAGAGGAAACATCGACACAGGAGGAAAAGCACCGCAAGGTACGTGTATTTTGTGTCTCACGTTTTAAATTTTTCTGTCGAGACACCTGGACAGCCATGTGCAAAAGAATAAAAGTGGACTGCTATCTCAGGCCATACACAAAAATTAACTCAAAGTGGATTAGAAACTCGAACGTAAGGCCTGAAACCATAAAACTCCTGGAAGGAAAACACAGGGGCAAGCTCCTCAACAGCGGTCTTGGCGACGATTGTTTGGATTGGACGTGAAAAGCAAAGGCAACAAAAGCAAAAATAAACAAGTGGGACTCTGTCAAACAAAAAAGCTTTTGCACAGCAAAGGAAAAGGCAACCCACTGAACGAGAGAACATATTTATAAATGACATATCTGATAAGGGGTTAACATCCAAAATGTATAAAGGACTCATAATTCAAGCAAAAAAAAAAAAGCAACGTGATTAAACATTTAATCTGATTAAATGTTTCTCTTTGCATGTGTCTTATAATGTGCGTGACATATTTGTATGGCGGCACATGTACATAATTTATTTATAAATAAATCTCTTAGTGGAGAGGTTTTTGCGTGTGTGTGGTTTTGATCCTAAAAGTTGGAGATGTTGGCCTAACTGATGAAATATTAACTCTTTAGCAGTCTTGGGACGGCTAGCACGGTGAGGCTCGCTCCCCCCTTCAGCGGCACCTACCACCTCCCCCGCCCCCAGCAAGCCCGACCAAACCATGTCTGCTCCCTGAACAACCATAGTCTCCCCTCCGAGCTTTCGCACAAGCTGTTCCCAGTGCGAGAGCTTCTGGACACTCCACCCTCTTCACTCCTGGCTAATATGTACCCGTGCCTGTGCCTGGAGACCAGATCAACTGACACCTCTGCCAGGAAGCCTTCCTGGGCATACACCCCCACCCCTGGAGCCCGTCCCATCCAGGCTGTGTGCCCCTCCTCTTCGTTCCCATAGCACCCTGTGCTTACCTGCACAACACTGACCGCATGACTCTGCTATTGCCTGTTTATCCCACTGTGACCTCCTCAAGGTTGGCATTGACCTTCAGATTTAAAGCCCTGGTAGCTGCCCAGACCAGTGCCAGCTGCCCAGACCAGTGCCGGCCACATAGTTGTCTCTTAGTAAATGGTGACAGAATAAACAAACAATAGCTAACATGTATATCATACCTTGGAGATGCCAGGTGCTGGTAAAGAACTTTACATAAATTAGCACATTTAGCACCAAAGCTGCTCCAAAAGGAAAGTACTTCTGTTGTCTCCATGTTACAGATGAGGAGAGCGGGGCACAGAGAAGTCAAGTAACTTGCTGAGATCACGTTAACTAATAACTGTCTGAACCAGTATTTGAACCCAAGCAAACCAGCTTCGGAATGAATGCTGTCCATCGCTCTTGAATCAGTCAGTGAGAGAATGAATGAACAAACGAAGGGAAGCAGAAGGGAACAAATGAATAGCAGTTATATAAAGGAACGAGTAAGAAGTGAGTGTCCAGTGGCCTGGTGCCGTGAGACCATGCCCAGCCCGCTTTGTAGACACTAACCAACTGTTCTAGCGGTGAGACGTTATTCTCCCCCTTATGCCATTTAAAATGTTTTAGTGGGTGCTGAAGAAGGTGCCAAAAGCTTGGGTTTCTTCCTCATCACCTTTTCACTGGCACCAATCAAACCGTCCCACCTCCAGTGCTTTCTCTGTAGCAGTGTGCAGGGTCACGAGCCTCAGTACCGTAGGATCGTTGAGTATTAGAGCTAGAAGGCACACTTAGACACACTCGGCCCAACCCTCCGTTCTGTAGATGGGAAAACTGAGGCCCAGAGGGGCAAAGTGACTTGGCCAAGGTCACACAGCAAGTTAGTGGCAGAGGTGAGAGTGAGCTTAGCCTCCTGGCTTCTGGCCTGTCTCTCTTTACTACCCCACCGCTGTTCATTGCTTTAGCCTTGTCAATCGGAAGGCACTTGGGGCAAAAACACTGCAGGCAGGTTCAATAACATCTTGAATGCAGATGCTACCCCAAATCTGCTTCAGTGTTGATTTCCAAAGATCCTGGAAATGATGAAATTCAAAGTCGAAGCCCTGTGATTCCTCCAGCCAGAGAAGTAAGTAACCGACACCATTACCGATGACTCACCACGTGCTTGATGCTTCCTTGCATTATTCCACTTAATCCTCCCGACAGATTATTGTCCCGGTTTCACAGATGAGCACATTGAGGCTCAGAGAGGTAAAGACAGCGACCAAACTCATCCCAATTTTCCTGGAACCGTCCCTGTTTTACCCCCCAAAAGCCCTGTGTCTCAGGAACCCTTCATTCGCAGGCACACCGGGACAGCTGGTCACCCCAGAGGTAAGCTATCTACCCGAGGGATGAGACCCCAGAGACCCAGGTCACCTCCCCTGCCCTCTTCTACCCACTGCGCTGCCCCTCCGGGTAGCAGAGCGTGCCCCTTCCTTCAAAGAACAGAACAATATTCTGTTGTATGAGTGTGCCACACTGCATATCCATTCGTCCACTGATAAACACTTCGCTTCTACCTTTGGCTGCTGTGAACATGGGTGTGCAAATACCTATTCGACTCCCTGCTTTCAATTCTTTGGGTATAAACGCAGAGGTTGAATTGCTGGATCCGATGGAAATCTTGTTTACTTTTTTGAGGATCCGCCGTGCTGTTAACCGCCATGGATGCCCCATTTTACATTCCCACCCATAGCTTGCAGGGACTACAAGTTCCTCACACCCTCTTCAACTCTGTTGTTTCCTGTGGGGGGATTGGGTAGACACTCTAATGGGTAAACTTGAGGGGAGGAATAAGCAGATAAACAGGCAAGTTGGGGTGGAGGTGGGAAGTGAGGGGGAGGGTGGGAATGGAGGGGCAACTCTGAAGGCGGGCCAGCCCCACGGCACTGCAGCCCAGCTGAAGTCCGGGAGCTAGGCCGCTGCTGGGTGTCAGGCCAGAGTAGCAGGAACAGAAGTTGGTCTATTCTTCTCTTCTTATCCCAGGGGGAGTCTGTTTACCATGATAAGGGCCCTGTTATCTCGGCCATGTCTCTGGATTCTTGCCAGACAGTGCGCCAGGCTTAAGGTCAGAGGCTCCAACAAAACCAGTCTCCCGGGGACCCTGGCTCACTCCCCATCTCCGTCTGAAAGCCTGGAGGGGGGAGAAGGGGAGACACGTGGGGGCCACAGAGCAGGGGCCACCCTGCCCATGGAGGCGGCTGGGAGACCCGGGCCCCGTACCAGGATGCTGGATTTCCACGTTTCCGGGAAGGATTTCAGTGCCAGGAACCAGACTTGTCCCACGCTCCTCTTTTAACCACTCTTCCCCAAAAGCACTCGTTGTAGGGAACCATCACCTCCACCTTACGGAAAAGAACGCGCCCCTGGGTAAGATCACACAGCACGTCCCTGATCTCACAATGGCAGAGCTATGGCCCCAGTTGTCCCTGCCTCCCAAGCCTGGGCGCTTCCCTCCACACCAGGCTGTGAAAGGCGGACACGGAGATAGACTGTGTCCTTGGCGCGTGTCTGTGTGACTGGTTTCCCACAGCACGCTCCCCTCACCCTCCTCCACCTGCAGGGCGACTCCTCATCCTCCACGCCTGCAGTCAGCCTGCCTGACCCCTGGGCTGGGCGAGGACAACCGCAGGCCTCGCGTCTGGGGTGGAGCAGGTACGTGCTTGTCAGGCACTAGGGCTCCAAGGGGACCGGAGCGGATTCACCCCCATGCCCAACACTGATATGTGCAATCAACCACCAGGTCCTCTTCAGCTCCGTCTCCATCGGGGAGGTCCTGAAGGCAAGAGCCCATTGGAACGTTTCCTGGCAGTTGCCTCTGCCCCACACAGTCACCTCCACGATCCCACTGATCTTAACCTGTCACCTCACTACCCAAAGCGTGGTCACTGGACCCGAAGTAGCAGTATCACCAAGAGTTTGCTGGAAATTCAGAAGCTCAGGCCCCGTGCCCGAGCACTGGCACTGGGCAAGGACTTGATAAACATTAGAGACCGCTGAACACCACTGTGTTTGAACCTTGCTGCCGACCTCACCGCACAGCTGTCGCCATCCCCATCACTACAGAAGGAGCTGGGGCTTGGGGAGGGGAAGTGACTTTCTCCAGGTTGAACACCCAGGAAGTGGTAGAGGTGGGGTTCAGATCTAGAGCCCATCTCCCTCCAAAGCTGATGGGAATTAGAGCTGATATTCCACGTGGTGGGAGGAAGCGGGAAGCCTACACTTACTGAGCATCCCTACACGCAAGGCCCTCCATGTGCTTCATCTCATGCAACCTTCCTGACCCTCGTGTGGAGTAAGGGGTGCCCCAGGTCCACAGCTAGGAAGCAGCAGGGACTGGCTGTTTCCTGACACCATAGCCGAGGCTGTTGCTGGAGGAGGCACGGACACTTGCCGTCACAGGTATACCAGGTCACTGCTCCGGCTCCCACCTGTCCTCGCTCCCACTTGAGAGAGCATGCGGCCTTGGGTCATAATCTACACTTCCTTCTCGTTCCTAACCCGGAGCGTGCAGGTTAATCATTATCCAACTCTGACCCAAACACACAGGCCAATCGATGGCAATCAGAGAGTGATGTGTGATGTCACACCCCAACTATTTCCATCAGTTAGCAGGTGCCAAGCATTCCTGGGGTGGCCTTCCTGCATTCCTAAGGTCCTTCCCCGCCTGGTCCCAGGGTGAGCCTCTGCAGCAGGCCAGGATCCTGCTGGCGGACTGAGGAGTCTGACCAGAGGGTCCCAGGCCCAGGCCTTTCTGGTTCCTCCTGGCTGTGGGATCTTAGCAGGTGACTCGCTGAGCCTCAGCTTCTTCATCTTTGAAATTGGGGGGGGGTGACACTGACTCCCAGGGTGGTTGTGAGAAGCAGTAGGGGTGAGGGAAGTGGCGGGGCGGGGGGGGGGGGGGGGGGGGGGGGGGAGGGACGTGTCTCCATAGTTCTCACTGCCTGGAACCAAAATGGCGCAGCTCAGGGCTGTCCGACAGGCTGTCCAGCAAGAGTGGACAGTGCCCAGATATGGGCAGCTCGCAGGGGGAATGCGGTCTGGAAGAGGGGGAGGGAGAGTGGGGTCAGGGCAGTGGCATCAGTGCGCGTGCCCTGAGAGGAGGTGCCCGAGCACGGGGCAGGCCGTGCTGCCCGCGGGGACCAAAGCACAAACGGAGCTGTGCGAGTGACCTTTCCCAGCCACCACCAAGAACACAGTGCCGTGGGCCCACTGCACAGGGAGCTTTGGAAAACCGCTCTCAGCGTGAATTTCCACATACAGACAGCACAGCCTCTGTGGCCAGGCCACTCCAGTGACTTCAAGGACAAAAGACAAAGCAGGAGGGAGGGTTGGCCAAAAAAGAATGGATGAGCAAGAGCTGGTGGTGAATGTAGTGGGGTGTTGTGAGACTTGGGACTTGGGGGTTACACGCAGAGCCCCACACTCACCCAGGTAAGGTTTGGCAGGGACCAGACACCCAGAGGGGGCAGCACATCCTAGGAGGGGAGCGAAGGGTCCCTGGACACAAAGCCAGGAGAGCCTGACTTCTGGCCAGGGCCGCACACCCTGCTGCCTGTACTCACCCCACTTACCCCCTCCCAGGCCTGCGCACAGAGCAAAAGGCATGCCCAGGGGGGCCCAATAAAGTCCTTATAAAGTGAAAACTTACTCATGAGTCAGCCCGAGCCCTGCCGGCCCAGCTCATTCATTGCAAAAGTATTTTCTTTTCAGCTCTTTTCTGCAAAGCCTTTCACTGCCTCGGAGGTGAGGTCATCGCTGGTAAACACTCTGCCTCGCGGTGAGTTTCCTCTGAACTTTTTGCTTCTGTTTAACCTGCCAAACCTCAAAGGAAGCTGGCAGCTTAGAGAAGAACAAAGGGCACGGGGCTGAGTCCGAGGCTGGGGCTCGAATCCCAGCTCTGCCCCTTTCCAGCCGCGGGACTTGGCCGATGCAAGTCATATCTCTGGACCTTGGTTTCTCTGTTTAAAGTAGAGTCACTGCTACTGAAACGATTCTAAAGAAATACACAGTACTACACACTCATTCAATCAACAAATATTCACCAAGTGCTTAGCATGTGCGAGCACGATGCTGCAAACAATGGAAATCAGGGTAAAGAAGCACACATGTACACACACACACACACTCATTCTCTTACACACGCACACGGCTCCCACTCCCTGCCCCTAGAAGGCTCACATCTGGTAGGGAAGGAACCCTTTCACAGTCTACACATATGTTGAATTACCACAATGTGCACTTAAAGTATCTTACAGTTTTACTTTTCAAATACAACTATATAAAGCTGAAAAAAGAGAATATGCTGAATAGCGACCTCCTCTTGGGCAGTTCTTCACTATTGGCGCCTGTCATGCTGACCCAGGGGGGTTGCGGAGAAAGCCAAGGTCATGCGCTGCCCCACTTGGCCCCCACCTGCCCGTGTCAACAGTAAATTCCCCGGAAGGACAAAAGAGGGAGAGGGAGGGAGCGGCGCTGGTTCCGCAGAACTGCGGGGTAGCTTATGAGGACTGAATCACTATCCACTTTCACGAACGTTAAATACTGAACTATCAGGATTCTCACAGCTTTAAGATCACAAAGGGTTTAGGGGAAAGGTGATCTCGATCACTTCAGTCTCTCTCTTTAAAACGTTGAACTACAAGGAGAGAAATGAGGACATTTCCCCTCCTCAATAGGTTTTCTTGAAATAAGCACAGTCATCCAACATCATTCCTCCTGGGAACAGGAACAGAGGAAGGAAGGAAAGGCAAAGAAAAGGAAAAGCAAAAAGGATGTCCTCAAGCATCTGCAGGCCCGCTCTGTGCCCAGCCCTGTGCTAAGCCTGGGTCACCCGGAGAAAAGTAAGCCAGGCCACGGGTTATGAGATGATAGAAATAGAACAAGACAGACGCGCAGACAGGGGTTCATCGCGGGAGGCAAGCAACCAGTGGTGGGCAAAGACTGCGCGGGACCTACAGTCCACAGATGCCCCCCGGGACTGACATGGGGCAGCCAGCCCAGCCTCTAGCCCAAGTTCTACTGATTTCTGCCTTGGCCAAGTTTCCATTCTTCTCTGAGCCTCAGTTCCCCTGGCTGTGATGTGGGCCACCAACAGGAACGAGTTTGAGTGAGATGTGGTGTGCAAGGAACTCAGTCCCCAGTGCAGCTCTCAGGGCCAGGAGACACACACGGGCTGGGGCATCCAGGGAGGGTTCTCCCGTGGGCTCGCCTCGAGGCCTCAGCAGCAAGGGCGGGCTGAAGAGGCAGTGCCCAGTGCCACAGAAGGATGCTCTGTACACAGGTAAGGCCGGGTCATCCTGGGTGATGGTGGTAGAAGTGGCTACTCCCTTTGAAGAGTGATTTGTCTTAAATGAGGGCTGACCACAGACATAGCCACTTCATGCTCTATGACTGCCTGCCTCGGTTTATTCAAGCATTAGCCAAGCCTTGGGTTAAATTCAGGTCACCAGGAAACGATTTCCCTCCCATGCTTCACACTTCACTGAAAACCCATAAAACGATTCACACACCATTAGGGATGGGCGTAGGGCCCAAGACTGCCCTCTAACCAAGGAAGGAGAGGGCAGACAGAGGCCTGGCATGCCCAGGCCACCTCGTTCACTCAGTGAGAAGCGGTGAAAGGCAGAGACAGTGACCAGACACTGAGTCTGTGGCTGGGACCCGCCTGCTCTGCCTGCTGCTCAGGATCATGGGAAACTGCTGAAAGGAACACAGATGTTGCCATCTGGAAGCGCTTGCCAGGGACCTTTCTGTTCCCAGATGGGAGGAAATCTGACGAAGTCTCTAGGGAGACCTTCCAAAGCTCGGGCCCTGTGCCCCGATCATTCCCCCACGTTAAGGCTCTTTCCTAAAGAAGGCATCTGTGGTTCCGACAAATAGTTTGGCTACCAGATCTCCACAGGAGAGTTATTCCTGTTAGCAGTGACTTTGGAAGCAATGAAGTGTCCCACGATAGAAGGGTTAAATGGAATTGAGTGCAGACGTAACCTAGGATTTTTGGTTTGGGAGGTTTTCTAATAATGACGGGGTAGAATGTTTGTGATAAAAATACTCTGTGGGGAAAACAGATACAATAACACATTTATAAAATGACTCTGAAGTTATGCACTCAACATCTAGGCAAGGAGCTTACGTCAGTCAGCTTTGAGTGGTAATCAATTAGTTTTCTCTCTGCCCCATTCACACTGGATGGCTAGTGTTGTGTTGGCTGTTGTCATTTTCTTATTCGACAATCTAAGGAAAAAAGAGGTCAGTGCTCCTGGCTAACTGGCCAGGGACTGCATGTTTTAAAAATGCTTGAGGTACCTGGCTGGTGTGGCTCAGTGGATTGAGTGCCAGTCTGAGAACCAAAGGGTCAGCAGTTCGATTCCCAGTGTAGGGCACATGCCTGGGTTGCGGGCCAGGTCTCCAGTTGGGGAGCACGTGAGAGGCAACCACACATTGATGTTTCTCTCCATCTCTTTCTCTCTCCCTTCCCCTCTCTCTAAAAATAAGTAATAAAACTTTTAAAACAGAAAACAGTTTTTAAAAAAACCCTCATGGCACAGCATGTGCAAGTCGTTGCCTTAGACAGCAAGTTCTCAGAGGACCCAGAGTGAGTGAACTTGTTGCTGCATTAGAAGCAAGGAGGGAGTGGGTGCATGGATGATGTGAGAATCTGAATAGTTTACTGAAAAATAATAGTAACAGCTTACATTTATTGGGCGCTTACTATTATGCCAAATCCGGAACCAAGTTCCTCATACACTTGACCCTCGATCATTTCAACTCTGTGAAGTGAAGGTGACATGTGGGTTAGTTAAACAGTGTTCCCAAAGTGTGGCCCCTTGGCATTAGCAGCATCAGCACCACCAGGAATTTGTAAGGAATGTACTTCCAGGGTTCCCACCCAGACCTGCTTAATCAGAGACCCTAGGGTGTGGAGGGCCAGCAGAGTGCCCTTGACCAAGCTCTTCAAGTGATTCTGATGCACGCTCAAGTCTGAGAAGCTCTGGCTCATGGGGTGACATGCAGCCCAGGTAGCCTTGGCATTGAGGCTTAAGAGTTGACTCCCAGCCAGTCAAGCTAAGACAGAGAACAAGCCTGCAGTCTGACCAAGTCGGATTCCTCCACCCACTGCCGTGAAGGGAACACCCACCGCAAGAACCAAAAAGAAAAGGCTAGAGTGATCCTGAAGTGTATATGAGGTTACTAACCGATGTTACCCCAATACACTTAAGTTCTTTAGCGTTAGAAAAATAAATAAAAACATTCCAGCCACCCTCACAGGTGTGTAGCAGTGTCTCAGCCGTACGAGGGAGTCAGGTTCTCCAGTGTGCTACAATGTGAGAGAGTTTTGAAAACAGTAACAGCCAACCTAAACTCAAAGGGCAAATGTTGTGTGATTCCATTTGCATGAAATGTCTAGAATAGCAGCTCCCCAGAGACAGAATGTAGGTCAGAAGTGACCAGGGGCTGAGGGGTGGGGACGGCCGTTTATTGCTTAATGGTTACAGGGGTGACGACCACACTTCGGAAATGGAGTGGTGACAAGATGCACAGTCCAATGACTATGTTAATGCCACTGAAGTTTATAGTCAGAAATGGTTATAATGGCAAATTTACGTTACATATATTTTACCACAATAAACATGTTTTTAAAAAGCCAGATATAGATGAAATGCAGACAAGAAACACTATTCCATCCACTGTTGCTTAACCTAGGAAGGAAGCATACGACTTGAAAACTGGAGAAAAAGAAAAGGTGGAGTCACTAGAGAACTTTGGAGAGTGGAGTCCAGGTGGAATTTAAACGAGGCAATGTTTTAGCCTCAAAGCAAAGTGGGACTTGTATTTAAAGGGACTGACGTCAGATCTGGAATGCAAGGTGGACCTACAGCCCTGGCCGGAGGCTCCGCTGGCTGGAATGTTGTCCTGCACGCAGAAGCGTTGCGGGTTTGATCCCCCGTTGAGGTAGGCAGTGCATCGCTGTTCACCCCTACCCCGCTCCTCTCTCTCTAAAACCAATACACATGTCCTTAGGTGAGGATAAAAAACATTTTTTTTTAAAGCGGACCCAGAGCTCTCTTTCCTTGAAAGCACAAGATTAACATAGGTGTGGAATGCTGCCCTCAGAGGTCCCTTATCTGATGTCCTGGGCTCAGGTGGGAGGTGGGGCTGCTTCTCTATGGGAGACTTAGAGCCCCGGGCCAAGCCTGGGGTGCTTTATTCTCACATTCCATCCGTCTGCAGAATCCCTCCTGATAGCACTTGAGAGAGCAGAGTCACCAGTGAGTGAAAAAGCAGCGGTCACTTGAAGACGTGAGGCGTTGTGACATTTTACAGCATCAGTGTGTCCCACTGCAGAATATTGTTCCCTGTTACTGCGCAGAGGGCCTGATCCGCATCTGTTATTCCAGGCTGACAAATGGCCCGTCAGGTTTGCACCTTATGGGCCCAAGCTAATTGTCACTTTCTAAGCTAAAAGGTGGTAAATGAATAAACATATATAAAGTGCTTAGGACAATCCCTGACAAGTAATTCACATGAACTCATATATAACCTATAAGTTAATGTTAAATATAATATATAAAATACATTATAGAATTAATGGAAGTATTCATTAGCTAATTTAAATGATAAGGGTTGTGGTTTGCAGAAGGAGGAGAAAGGGTTTTTTCTTCCTTTCCCTTCAAGCAAGAGTATGGAATTAAAAACTGCCTCAGGCCTCGGATTGCAGAAGAGGAAAAACTGGGTTAAGAAAGACCCTGAGTTCTTGCCTGCTCGAAGGAGAGGGATGAGTGTTTATTGAGTGTCTGCTTTGTGCTGGGCTCCAAGCAACCTCATTTGCCCTGGAAGCTGAGCACTGTTACTCTCGTTTTACCCAGGGAGGGAGGTAGAGGTACTAGTCTAAATTCATCTAGCTTGTGGGTGGGGGAGCTTGGATCCTGGTCCAGCCAGAGCTGGCACGTGACCACCCACAAATCACTGATGCTCTGGGAACCTTAGGGTTCCCATTTGTAAATCCGAGGAGAGAAAACAAAAGTTCTTAAAGTTCCTTCTCATGTCACTGTTCTTCCTATAATTAAGACAGGGATGACCACTCTCAAAAAAGACCCTATCGAAAGATAATGGCACAAGGATAATCATTATGCACTCTTCATAATATCAAAATGGGCAATAACCTAAATACTGAACAGTCAGGTAAGATTAAGTAAATCATATCCATCCCTACAGTGGAATACCAGGCAGCCATTACAAATGGTGTTGTTGAGGTATATCATGTACATAAAAGATATTCATGATATATTTTTGTATATTCATAATATTTTGTGAAAAAGGTAGTGTAAAAACAGTGTGTATAATTTACAGCTTTAATGCAATCCTTATCAAAATTCCAATACCTTTTGCAGAAAAAGAAAAATTCATCCTAAAATTTGTATGAAATCTTAAGAAACCTTGAGAAGCCAAGACAATCTTGATAAGGAAGTACAAAGTTTGAAGTCTCACACTTCCTGATTTTAAAACTTACTACAAAGCTATGGTAATCAGAATAGTGTGACACTGAAATAGAGACAGACATATAAACCAATGAAATAGAATAGAAAACACAGAAGTAAACCGTCTCATTTATGGTCAAGCAACTTTCAGCCAGGGCGCCAAGACCATTCAGTCAGGCAAGGACAGCCTTCCCAGCAAACTGCACTGGGAAGGTGGACATCCACATGCAGGGGAGCGAGTTGGACCCTTGCCTTTCAATATGCTCAAAAGTTAAGTGAACAGGGACCCGAGAGCTAAACGTAAGAGGGCAATTATAAAAATCCTAGAAGAAAACATGGGGGGAAACTTCATGACTCTGGATTTGGCAATGATTTCTTAGACATCAAAAACAGGCCACAAAAGAAAAAGTAGTTACGTTGGACTTCGTCTTTGTACATCTAAGGAAACTACCAACAGAGTGGAAAGGCAACATGTGGAGTGGGAGACAGTATTTGCAAATCGTGTATCTGAGAAGGCATTTATCTCCGGAGTATATAAAGAACTACAAGTCAACAGCAACAACAAAAACAACCTGATTTTAAAATGGGCAGAGGATTTGAATAGATATTTTTCCAAAGAAGATATGAAAATAGCCAATATGCACATGAAAAAATGCTCAATGTCACTAATCGTTAGGGAAAATGCAAGTCAAAACCATAAGGAGTTACCACTGCACACCCATTAGGATCATTACTAGCCAAAACCAGACAAAAAATAAGGGCCGGAGAGAATGTGGAGAAACCGGAACCTTTGTGCGTTGCTGGTGTGAACAGTATGGAAAACCGTATTTGGAAAACAGTACGGCAATTCCTCAAAAACGTGGACAGAATGACCACGCGAGCCAGCAACCTCACCTTGGGGAGCACGCCCAGAGAACTGAAACCGACAGACACACACCCCTGGTCGTGGCAGCGTGGCTCACACTAGGCAAAGGTGGAAACAACCCCAATGTAAAACGATCCAAAATAAGTAGATACACAAAACGTGGTATAGACGCACAACCGACTATTATTCAGGATGGAAATTCTGACGGTACCACGTGGATGAACCCTGAAGACATTATGCCCAGTGAAATAAGCCGGACACAAAAGGGCAAACACGTGTGATCCCACTCACACGAGGCACCTGGAGTAGCCCGGGTCATGGAGACAGAAAGGAGAATGGCGGTTGCCAGGGGCTGAGGGGAGGTAGGCATGATGTTTAATTGGGACACTAAGATGAGAATGTTCTGGAGGTGGGCAGTGGTAAGAGCCGTACCACGATGTGAACGTACTTCATGCCACAGAACTGTACAGCTAAACACGGTTAGAACGGCAAAATTCACATTATGTACATTTACCTCAGGAGTAAATTATATATCACCTTATCCCACTTCAATTTTCAATGTATATCTTTAAAAAGATATAAAAGGATATAACCACACTGTTAACAGTCATTATCTCTAAGCAATAGATTACGAGTGATTTGAGAAGTGATGTCATTTTCTCAATGTTGTGATGAACTTGTTTTAGTTGTATAATAAAATAAAATCCTGAAAGAATACTGTGGGCAAGATTTCCAGTAATGTCAACGTGAAGTCACTAAGCAATTCTCCTCCAGAGAAAACAAGTATGAACCTGGACGAAATTATTCTGCTAACAGGGCACAGAACACGGCCAAAGGCAGGTAACGACAGGATAAGTCTTAACTCGGGGCAGAACTGCTGCTGAGAGGAGGAACAGTGGCCTTGTGGCCTTGATGCCTGGGGGTACCATAGCTCTCCCAGCAAGGGCAGCAAAGCCCACAGATGAAGTGGCCAAAGGTGGCCAACATGGTTCAAGGGTGGCATATTTAGCAGAGAGACATTGAAAGAGAGAGCCGTAGGTGATGGTCAACGCATGTGTCAGCTGAGCTAAGGGATGCCTAGATAGCTAGTAAGAAATGATTTCTGGGTGCGTCTGTGAGGGTGCTTCTGGAAGAGGTTAGCATGAGCATCAGCAGACTGAGTAAAGAAGATCACACCCACCAATGCAGGTAGACATCGTCCAGTCAGCCGAGGCCTGGAGTCGAACAAGGAGGCAGAGGAGGGTGAATTTCCTCTCTTTGCTGCAGCTGGGACATCATCTTCCTCTGCCCTCAGACGTGGCCACTCCTGGTTCTTTGGCCTTTGGACTCAGACATACATCATCAGCTCCCCTGGTTCTCACAGGCTTTCAGACTCTTAGCATACCTGAAACTAGAACCTTTGGCCGAGCTTCTCAGCCCACCCAGAGCTCAGGTGGCCAAGGGTTAAGTCCTTATTGGCTTGAGGTGTCTGAGTGTCATCTCTGCTTGATCACTGTTGGACTCTGAACTATATAGACACAGGGGAGAGCCCTAGCGAGTCAAGCTAAAATATAAAACAATAAAAATGGACAGAAACGACAGCAGCTTCAGACTGTGGGAGAGACAGAGCTTGCAGTTTGAGTCCAGGGAAGTTAACTGCCCACCAAAACCAAAGAACTAACAATTTCAGAAAAACAAAACAATTTATTTACAACAATGTATTATCTACAATGACCAGTTTTCAACCAAAAATTATAACACATGCAAAGAAACAAGAAAGTGTGACCCAAAGTTGGGGAGTGGGGGTGAGGGTGGGGGGAGTAGTTGTTAGAAACTGACTCTCAGTAGGCCCAGATGTTGGATACAGATTTTTAAACTTAAAAAAAAAGCCATTATAAATATGTTTGAAAAATTAAGAAAATATACTGGGAAAGAGTAAATAAGTAGAAACACTCAACAGAGAATTAAAACTATTTAAAAATCAAGTAAAAAATCTAGAGTTAAAAAGTGAAATAACTGAAAAAAAGTTTTAAGGCTCAATAGTAAATGTGAAATGACAGAAGAAATAAAAACAGTGAACTTGAAGATAAATTATTAGAAATTATCCAGATTGAAAACCACAGAGAGGAAACATAGAGAAAAAATATCAATAGACTCAGAAATCTGCAGGACGATATCAAGCATTCCAACATATGTTAAACTGTAGCCCTAGAAGAAGAGAAAAGAGAGAAGTGGGCAGAAAAATATTTGTAGTGTAGTGGCCAAAATATTCTCAAATTCAGCGAAAAATATTGACTAAAGGATCCAGGAAACTCAGCAAGAAGGCTAAACACAAAGATAATTACACAGATACATCCAAACTGCTGAGAGACTAAGAAAAGAAACATTGAAGGCAGAAAGAGAAAACTGATGTATCACACAGAGAAGAACAATAGGATGAGCAGCCAAGTTTTCACCGAAATAATGGAGGCCAGAAGACATTAGAATGACATAGTCAAAGTGCCGAAAGAAAAAAAATTTGTCAACAAAGCATTCTCTATACAATAAAACTATCCTTCAAAATCAAGGCGAAACAAAGACATTCACAGATAGATAAAAACAAAGCAAATTTGTTGTTGGCATTACATTACAGATTACAGATTGGCATTACAGTAAAAACTCAAGGGATACAACAAAAACTGAAAACTAAAGAGAAATGATACCTGGTAGTAGTCTGTATCCATGTTTGAAACAGAGAGCCCTAAAATCAGTAACTATGTGGTATAGTCTTAAATTTTGTTTTCTTAATTGCTCTAAAATATATATTGCCATTTCAAGCAAAAATTACAACATTGTATTGCTGGATTTATAACATATATAGATAATATACGTTATAACAATACCACCCACAAGGGAGATGGGTAATTGAACTATGCTGGTGCAAAGTTGGTGGAAGTTAGTCATTATTAATTTGAATTTGATAAGATAAAGATGTATATTACAATACCTACAACAACCTCTGAAAACTTACAAAAATATTAAAAAAAGAATTAAAGTCATATATTAAGACAGACTTTCACTAAAGAAGGAAGTAGACAGACATAGAAAATAGAAAATAGGAAATAGAAAAACATAGTAGAAAATTTTAAGAAAAAAACTTCATAGGCACAGACAGCAGTATGGTGATTACCAGAGGGAAAGGGGGTTGGGGGAGGTGGGAGAGGGTAAAAGGGGGATTAGTGGTGATGGAAGGAGACTTGACTTGGGGTGATGAACACACAATACGATGATGTCTTATAGAATTCTACACCTGAAACCTATATAATTTTATTAACCAGTATCACCCCAATAAATCCAATAAAAAAAATTAATAGCAAAATTGCAGACCAACTCTAACCAGGTGAGTAATACAATAAATATAAATGGACTAAACCTGCCATCAAAATGCAGAGATACTTCAGACCGTATGAGAAAGCAAGACTCATCTGCACGCCTTGTACAAAGAAGTAAGAGGACGTCCCACACAGGCAGAAGTACGAAAAGTCTGCACCGGCCATGTTACTGACAAACAAAATTGGCTTTAAAGCAAGGGTTATCACTGTAGACGAAGAGGAGCATTTCATAATGTTAAAAAGGTCACTATGGCATAAAGATTTATAAACGTACATGCATGTGACAACAATAACCTCCAATACATGAAGATTTTAATACTTTTCTCCTTAGTAATCTATAGTCAGAAAATCAGGAAAGACACAGAACACGTGAACAACACTAATAAGAAATGATCTAATAGACATTTATAAAAACCTCATCAGAGAATGTACGTTCTTTTCATGTGTATGTGGAACCTTCACCAGGGAAGATCAAGATCGGGTCAAAAATAAGTCTCAGTACATTTGAAAGAATTGAAGTAATACCAAATATGTTCCTTAAATTAAACTAAAAACCAAAGAATTAAACTAAAAAGTAATAACAGAAAGAAATATGGGAAATCCTCGAAACGTGAACATTAAACAATATACTTGTTAATAACTCGTGGTCAAAAAATTGAAAGGGAATTGAGAAACAAATCTTGACTTGAGTAAAAATAAAAACAGTGTATCAAAAGTTGCAGGATTTAGTTAAAGCAGGGCTTAAAGAGAAGTTTAGAACTTTAAGTGCATATACTAGAAAAGAAAATTGTCTAAAAATTATTACCTACGTGTCCACCCTAACAAGCTAGCAAAATGAGAGGAAATTAAACCTGAAGTGCAAG
The DNA here is from genome assembly GCF_022682495.2 of Desmodus rotundus. Taxonomy (NCBI): domain Eukaryota; kingdom Metazoa; phylum Chordata; class Mammalia; order Chiroptera; family Phyllostomidae; genus Desmodus; species Desmodus rotundus. The sequence continues at coordinate 10,948,709 of NC_071389.1, forward strand.
AAAAGAAGTAATAAAGACAAGACCAGAAATTAATACAATAGAAAATATTTAAAAATCTATAAGCCCTGACTGGTGTGGCTCAGTTGGTTGGGCGTGGTCCCTCAGGGTGAGGGGTCGTCAGTTTGGTCCCCAGTCAGGGCACATGGCTGGGCTGTGGGTTCCGTCCCAGGTTGGGGCGCATGTGGGGGGCACCCAATTGATGTTTCTCTCCCTCTCTTTCTCCCTCCCTTTCCTTCTCTCTAAAAATAAATAAATTTTTAAAATCTTTTAAAAATTGATAAAAACTAAAGTTCATTCTTTGTAAAGATCAATAAAATTAATAAACCGTTAGCTAGAGTGGTCAAAAACAAGACAAAGAAGTCACAGATCACTACCATTAGGAACAAAAAGGGACGTCACTATGGATCCTAAGACATTGAAAGGATAACCCGCTTTCAACCAAAATGAATAACAGAGACTGGATCGACTCCCCTACTTGAAACAACTGAGAATCCAGACGAAAGATATGAAAGAACAATTCTTCAGAACGTTGGGTATCAGGCCACAAAGGAGCAGGATCCCTGAGAGGCAGAAAACAAATGAAGTGAGACTTGACACGACTCCATCTCGCCGCCTTGAATGAGTTTCCAGGCCGCAGCCCAGGGAGGGGAACCCAGGTGGGGCCCGGCACCCTCCCTGAGCTGGGGACACAAGAGCTGAGAGTCCAGGGCAACTAAGCCAGCTAGAGTTTCAGGGCGAAGTCCTAAAGGGGCGAGAGCTGCCAGAGAAAGAATCCCCAGATAAAGGACACATGGACAAAACCAAGGGGGAGGGTGGAGAGGGGGGAGGGAGGTGGGTTCAGCTGGGGTGGGGTGGAGGGATGGGGAGAAAAGGCATACAACTGTAATTGAATAACAATAAAAAAAAAGAAAGAAAGAATCCCCAGTTCTGCAGAGGAGCTCATAACATATGCAGGGGAGTGTTGATTGGTGTAGGAGCGTGAGAAAACTACCCCCACCGTGGAAGAGCCAGCCTATGGGGTTAGAAGGAGAGGGCTGGGAACAGAGCCTGTTTCGATCAGCCAGTCTGGGAAACCTCATAATTCCTGGGGCATTGGGTAGCGTATTCAGAAGGGTCTTGATTTACTAGGAACGCTGCTCTGGTCCCCTCTTACACACTTTAAAAGCAAGACCTAAAAGGATCAAACTATTTCCAAGGAGCTTAACTGTGTCCCAGGAATAAAAGCTCAAGAATAGTTATAGAGAGACAAAAACATTTAGCATCCGAGAAGGTAAAATTCACAAGCCAGACACTCAGTCAGAAACGACTAGGCATGCAAAGAAGCATAATGAGGAGAAAAAACAATCAACTGAAACTGACCCAGATGTGACACAAATGCTAGAACTAGCAGGTAATGACATTAAGACGTATGTTATAACTGTATTCCATACGTTCAAAAACTAGAAGAGCACTGGCCTGGAGGCTCAGTTGGTTGGAGCGTCGTCCCATATACCAAAAGTTTGAGGGTTCGATTCCCAGTCAGGGCACATACCTAGGTTGTGGGTTTGATCCCTGGTTGGGGCGCATATGGGAGGCAACCAATCAATGTTTCTCTCTCTCTCTCTTCCTCTCTCTCTAAAATTAATAAAAACATATCCTCAGGTGAGGATTTAAAAAAAACTAGAAGAAAGATTGAATATGTTAAGTAGAGATTGGAAGATCTAAAAAAGACCCAAATCAAATTTTAAGAGATGAAAACTATAATGGAATATACAAAGAAACACAGGAAGCTTTGGGGGTGATGGATTTGTTCATTATCTTGAAGTGGTATTTCCACAGGTTATCTGTATGTAAATATGTATGCATGCACATATATAAATTGTACCTCTTATTTATAGTTTATTGTATATTGATTGTGCCTTGATAAAGCTATTACAAAATAAATATAAATAGGAGAAGAAAAAGGACAACATGGAAATATTATGAATAACTTTATGCCGATAACTTTGAAAACATAAAGTAGACAAATTTATCAAAAGATAAAAATTACTGAAACTGACTCAAGAAGAAATAGAAGATCTACATATACCTCTATTGAGTAAAAAAATGGAATTGGTCATTAAAAGTCTCACAAACAAAAGGCCAGACCCAGAGGACTTCCCTGGTGAATCCCATCAAATATTTAGGGAAGAAACACTAATTCTACAGAAAGTCAGAAAATACAGGAGGAAGAAGTATTTCCCAATTTACTTTATAAGGCTCGCATTATGCCGATGACAAATCGAGACAAAGAAATCACACGCAGAAACAAAGCTATAGATCAATATTCCTCATAAACATGGGGGCAAGAACCTTTAAGTAGCATTAATACATCAGAAGCAGCAGTACATGCAGAGGACAGTACATCATCGCCAAATGACGTCCATCCCAGCAAAGGCCAATCAACACACGGGCTGCCTGCTCTCGCCATTGCTATCCAGCATTGCGTCGCTACACGCCCATTAGGATGGCTGAGGTTAACGCCAGAGCCTAACACCTGACTATCCCAAGTGGTGGTGAGGATGTCGAGAAACTGGCACCTCTGCACGGCTGGCAAAAATGCAAATTGGTATGGCCACTTTGCAAAAACAGCCGGGCTGGTTTCTTATAAAGCACTTTTTATCTTAAGATCTAAGAATTCTAATCTAGGTATCTACACAAGCAGTTTGGAAACAGGTGTCTGCACAAAGATTTGTATGCGATGATCGGAGCATTATTCATAATGTCCAGAAAGAAACAGATCCGGCCCCAAGGTCCTTCAACAAAGGTATGTCGAACAAACTGCAATCGAGCCACGTGGTGGAACACCACGTGCTAATAGAAAGGAACCTGGTACTGGTGTGGGTTGCAGCGTGGCTGAACCTCAACAACATTATACCAGGCAAAGAGAGCCAGACACCCGAGACCACATGCTGTCTGACTTTATCCACATGCAGTTCTAGGAAGAGCAAGACTCCAGCGACAGAAATTACGCCAGTAGTTCCCCGGGGCTGGAGACAGACTGCAAAGGGACATGAGGAAATTTGGGTGGTGCTGGAAGTCACGAAACCTTGATTGTGGGTGTGGATGCACAACTCTATGTATTCTCTGAAGTTCATTGAATTGTATGCTTTAAATGGGTGAACTTTTAAAAAGCAATTTATTTTTAGAGAAAGAAGGAGGGAGGGAGAAAGGAAGGGAGAGAAGCATTGATTGGTTGCCTCTTGTACGCACCCTGATGGGGGACTGAACCTGCAACCTGGGCATGTGCCCTGACCGGGAATCAAACAGATGACCTTTCACTTTGCAGGACGACGCCCAACCAACCGAGCCACGCTGGTCAGGGCTAAATGGGTGAACTTTATGGAATGTGAATTATACCTCAGCAAAGCTGTAAAAAACAAGGAGGGACAAAAAAGTTGTTGTGGAGTAAAGGGCTGTAGGAATGAGGAGGGGTGCTCTGACCCACCTTCACGTCTGGTTGGGCATCCATGTGCTACCAACCGCCAACCTTCTGGGCAAGGCTGGCTGGGAGGATGAGCCGCCAGGGAGACGGCGCCGGTCCAGTGGGGCAGAAAGGTACATGACCCAGTCATTGCAAACCAACGTGACAGGCTTCACACGAGTTCCAGTTCTGTGTGCACCAAGGAGGGAGCTATCCACCCTTTCTGGAAGAGGGGAGCCCTCCCAGGAAATGAGGTGCCTCCTTCTTGGAGCCGAGATAGCAGGCACTTGACTTCCTGGCACTCTCCCTCCTCCTCCCACCCACCATAATGCCAGGTGGCTGTCATCTCTTTTTTAATTAAAGTGAATTAAATTTAATCTTGCCTAGAGAGTTTCCTGACACCTCTTAGAATAATTAGAGTCTCCCCAGGATGTTGCAAAAACTGGGTTGGCCCTCTCCCTTTCCAAACTCTGAGGGCAGTGATGTGACCACCCTTCTGGACACTGATTTGATCTCAGTGGGTTGGGGGACAAGGTAGGTGACAAGAGGGAGAGTGTTGCAGGTTGAGAGAGCCTCCTGTGCCAAGGCCCCGCATGGGACCTGGCGTGTTCCAGGCACTGTCCAGAAGTCCCGTGCGACCAGGGCATCGTTAGCCAGGAGCTTAAGGAGTCACAGAGGAGCGAGCTGCTGTCTCCAAAGGCAGGGCAAAGTCGCGTGGAGTTATTAGGCTCCATTAGTGTGTCTAATTGTCTCAGGGAGTTGCCTTGTCCCACCTCCAGGGGCAGCCTCTTGAGGGCAGAGTCTGGGTGTCGCGTCATTTCCTTATATGGGAGGAATGTTTACTGCAAGTCTGCTGTATGTTCTATGTTACACGACAGCACTCAGTCCTTATATGGTGGGTCATTTCATTATCTTGTTCTAGAAGGAGGAAACTGAGGTCCAGAGTGGCGAGGTGACGTGCCCAAAGTCACACAGCTGCAGAGCTGAGACTCAAGCCGAGAGTGCCCTGCCTGAGTCCCGGTACCGCATCTAGTTCTGGCCCAGTGGCGTGAGGACGTGGCTGGGCCCGGCCTGGTGGTTCGGCTCATTTCCAAATCCCAGCATCCAGGAGAGGGGGCAGCAGGTAGGCAGCCTGAGGTGGGAGCCCACTTGGCTCCCTGCCTCACTTACCCTGGGTGCTAAGCACCTCGGGCATGACTAAGGCTTGAAAGATGTGCTGAAAGTTAGATCCAGTGACTAAGAGGAAGGAAGGGGTGTCCCTCGCCTTACCACCCTGCCCCACACAGCCCTTTCCCAATGCCCTTTTCTGGTTTCACAGAGTCGATGGGAGACAGGGTGGGAGGGGGTGTGGGCCTGTAGGAAGCTGGCCGAGCAAGAGCTGGCGGTATTGCAACAGCCTCCCAGCCTCCCGTCCGGCCCATGGGAGCTGGTCCCAGCATCTGTCATCGCTCCTCGGACCCCACGAGGGCTCTCCTCCATCCCCCCAGTGAGGCCCAGCTCTTCAGCCTGGCAGTCACTGCCCTGCTCTCCAGGGCCGTCCCCCGCCAACAGCCACTTCACAGCCTGCTCTTGCCCAAAATGCCTCTCCGGGCCCCATCTCACCGGCCTTTGGCCGCACAGCTCCCCTGCCGCTCAACATCCCGCTCCTTTTCCCACGTGTTGACTCTTAAAATCCTCAGGCAAGTGCCTTTTCAGTCACCGAACCTCCCCTGGTCACCTTGACGTGGGAGACTCTGGCCTCGGTGGCTGGTGTTTTGAGTCGCCTTTCTAAGGGCCTGTTCTGGCCCCCGGCTGACTGTAGGAGACGCCAAGCAAAGTCCTCCTTGGAGCCCCCTTCACCCTCCCAGGCAAAGCCAGTGCTCCCGCTCCTTGGTCCATCAGCCTTGAAGGACCCACAGGTGCCTGCGGCACTCAGGCCACAGCATTACGGTCACTTGTTCCTGGGTCTGTCTCCCTACTGACTGTGAGGCACTGGCCCACGCAAGGCACGCAGGGAAAGCGTGGAGATGAAAGAGACAGAGGGAGGGAGGGAGGGGGGGAGACGAGCATCCAGCCTGGTGCCCAACCCATCAGGGAGCTCTTGAACAGAAAGAAATGATTCTGGATGCCTCTGTTTGCTAAGGGGAAATTTACTGCCTTCCCCCAAGGAAAAAACATTGCTCTTTTTATTATTACACCAATAACCCGTGCTAATGTTAATCGTTTTTTCTAGACCAAGAGTTGGCAAACTTTTTCTGTAAAGGGCCTAAATAATTTAGGTTTTGTGGGTCATGTACGCTCTCTGTGGCATGTGCTTTTGTTTGGTTTTAACACCCTTTAAAAATGCAAAGGCCCATCTGAGCTCCTGTACAAAAACAGGCCGCGGGCTGCATGCGGCCTGCAGGCCATGACTGGCCAACCCACGTTCTCGCTGATCCAAAAAGATACAGATAAGAGAGTGAGAACCACCGCAAACCCTCCACCCACGGAGGTTCTGGTGTGTTTCCCTCTAGACTCTTTCTGATCGTGCGTATTATGTATATATTGCCAAAATAAAGTTATATTCTACCTACTGTTGAGTAATTGACTTTGCTCATTTAACAAAATAATGTGGTCCACGCTCCAGGGCACGGAACGTGGATCTAGGCCATCGGTTTTGGGGAGCATTGTATGAGCCTAATGATTTCTTTGGCGTCTTTATTGAGGGCGGGTGAGTTACAGCCCCCAAGCCCTCCTCCGGGTTGTTTACCAAGGGGCACCTGGGTGCGGGCGCCCCTGCTATGGCAGACATGAAGAAGTATTTCTTGCTGATGGTTTTATAGTGTGTTTATTTTCATTCACTACTTTCCAGCCAGGGCTGGAAGAAGCAGAGGCGGCTGACGGAGCCAAGAAACAGAAGCAGAGACCAGCGCCTGCTTTGACCCCCAGGCCCGAGAGGGCACGATGTCGGACTGAACGGGAGCGTGCCGAGAGCCTGGTGCGGGGACACAGTGGCTCCCAGCCACAGCACCAGGTGAGCCTTTCGGGGCAGGCAGCGCTGACTCCACCAGTCACCAGACATCCGTCCTGCACTGGCACAGCCACTGTTTAGGAAGTCCCAGAGGTGCAGCTCCTCCCTTCCCAGGTGGCTGGTGGGTGTCCTGGCAGACATGGCCATGGAGGTTAGTAGGCAGGAGACTTCCACACAGTCTAGGGTACCCCAGTAGTTGTAGGCAGGCCAAGGAGGCAGGGGCCTTGCTCGTAACTGTAATGCATAATTGCACAGACAGGCCGCGTGCCACCTCACTTAGGTGTCACAGCTGCCCAGTGAGAATAGCCCCACTTTGTAGCAAAGAGACTTAAAGCGCAGAGCAGTCAAGGTACCTGCCCAAGGTCACACAGTTGGGGCATGGGAAACCCCAGACCAGCCTCGCCTGACTCAGAAGCCTGTGCTCTGTCCCACAGTGGGATGAGGCCTGTTCTCTGCTGTGCAAACAGCAGGACCCCTGGGAGGGGGTGGCTGCAGTGAAGGGGGACAGCCCTGGGCCAGAGTGTGGGGACCTGTCTAGAGTCCACCTGCCTCTCGGAAGTGGGAGAGCATGGGGAAACCTCTGCTTGTCTGCACCATTGTCTATCCAGGGGGTGCCTCACACCCCTCTCGGTGCACGGGGGCACGTGGGAGATGCAGACAAGGGGGTAGCCCCAAACACACTTTGGGTCGTGACATGCAAGGGGTGATGCATTGGCTGAGCTGACCTATTGGGGACATCTTGGAGAGGGGGCACTGAGACCGGAAGTGAGGAAAGGGCACTGCCAGCTAAGATTGGCACCTGTTGCTCCAGGGACTGGGGCCCTGACCTTTCTAAACCCATCCCTCCCTCTCTGTCTCCTTCCCTGCACTGGGCCAGACCCTCGCTCTGCCTCCGCTGACTGTTGTGACAGCTTCCAAATGGGCTTCCTGCCATCTGTCTCCACCCTCTGTCCATTGTCCCCACCCTGCCACCAGAATGACTGCCCTAAAAACTGAACCAGGTCATGGCACTATCCCATCTCAAACCCTTCCGTGGTCCCCGTTCTCCTGAGGTGCGTTGCTTAATGTGGCAGAAAGCCCTCTACTGCCCACACTCTGCCTCCCTCTCCTTCACCACCTCCTGAGCGCATCACAAAAACTGATGTTGCTACTCTAAATGTGTCTCTGGGCCTTTGCACAGGCTATTCCATCAGATTGATGCTGTTCCCGCTGATGGATTTGTTCCCTCCCTTTTTTCTGGCAACTTCCAGTACATCCTTCAAGAGGACACTTCCAGTGTCATCTTCCCCGACCTCCATGGCAGCCGGTGCTCCCCACTCAGTGCACTCACATGGACTTGCACAGACAGTCCAGTGCGTGGGGACGTCTGAGTGCCCCTTCCCCAGTGCCCACATCGGAGCCTGGCCTCGAGTCAGCCTTCAGCCAGCAGTGGCTGAGTTAAGAACCAGATCAAATCCAGGGGTGGCTGATGGGCCCTGGGTTGACTCTGCTCACCAGCTACCTGCCTGGGGTCCCGGCCCACAGGGCGTCTGGGGTGGAGCTGGGGTGCCAGTGGGAACCATGCAGCCAGGCAAGAGGGAGCTTGTCTGAGAACCAAGCCAAGGGGTGACTTCAGTGTTGACTCAGCCTCCCAAACACGAAGGTGGGGACGGCCCCCCTAGGGAGGGTGGTGCCTGGGACAGATCTAACAGGCACGGTGCATGCTTGGGGGCCAGAAAGCAAAGTGATGAGTCAGGGGAGGGGAGCCGCCTTGCCCTGCAAAGGGAGCAGCTTCCCTCTCACAGGTCCCTACTGATCACATCACACTCATTAAAAGAAAAAGAAAAAGAAAGAAAAAAGGGAGGGAAAAAAGCCCAAATGCCAGAGCTGGCACTTTTTCTTGGAGGAAATGAACACTCACGCGGAAAGAATGATCACACCGTTCCTGGTAGGAGCCAAAAACACAAGAGCCCCAGGTGTGAGCCAGGTGGAGGCCCCAAAGCCAGCCCACGCCTCCAGTACCAAGGACGCTGCCCAGCCTCTGAGTCCAGCCCTGTGCTCCCCAGTCAGTCATGCCCCAAACATGTCTGTCCCCTAGTCCGGAGCTGGGGGCACTGGTGACGCCTCCGACACCTCTGAGGAGGAATTTTGGCTTTCCCACCAAATTACCTAAAGGTGGGGTTCAGGTTGCTGCCTCTCCCTGGGTCCCCACAGTGGTCTGGGCCCTGTCGGTGGTTCTGAAACACACAGCGTGGGGAGGCAACAACAGGCTTCCACAGGGGGTCCTGGTGACCCCATATTACCGGCGGGAAACTGAGATGGAGGGTGAGGGGGGACTCGGGGTTATGTAGCTAGGGAGTGGCCGGGCAGGACACAGCCCCCTTTTGGACAGAGGGGTCCCACCCGTTGTCACTCCCAGGCAATGGCTGCTGCCCTGAGCCCCTCACAGGGCCTGAGGCGAGGACATGGGCCCAGGCAGGTGCTGTAGTCACAGGGGGTGACGGCTGGGCTGTGACACAGCTGGGGGGCAGTCAGGGTCTGTACTCCCCCCCTCCCAGACTCGCTCTGGGGAACCCCCTGCCCTCTAAGGCAGCGCAGAGGCCTGCCGGTGCCCAGGGCCTGGGGGCCACCTTGCCTCCTGCCAGAGGGTTCCGTGGGGACAAGAAGTCCCTCCAGCACAGCTGCACCGGCCCAGGACGGAGCCAGGCACACACACAGTGCCGGTTAGCGTCCGCCAGCTGAACCGACCGCAGGAGGCCTTTGCCCCTGCCAGGCCAGTGTTAAGGGTTGAATTGTGTCCCCAGAAGACGTGTTGACGTCCTAACCCTCAGCGTCTCTGACCATGACCTCTGGAAACCCAGTCTTTACAGAGGTAACCCAGTAGTAAGAAGCAGTCACTAGGATGGGCCCTAATTGAACATGACTGATGTTCCTGTAAAAGGAAATCTGGCCACAAAGACAGACGCTCAGAGAGAAGGCAGTGTGGAGACCACGGCGCGGGCAGCCAGCAAACCGGGGCACTGGGGCACAGGCGGGGAGCCGACTCCCCCGCAGTGTCCTCGAAGAAACCAGACCTGCCGTCGTGCCCAGCCTCCAGAACTGTGACAAGGCATTTCTGTTATTTGAAGCCACCCAGCCAGTGGCACGCTGTCCCAGCAGCCCTAGCAGACTGACGCAGCCGGCTTCACCGGCACCGGACTTACACTCCCTTGCGCCCGTGCTTCATGTAATGTTCTCCATTCGCCATCCTAAAATTCTTAATGACTTTGGGACAAGGGGCCCACATTCTCATTGCTCACTGGGCCCACTCATTAGGTGGCCACCCCTGCTCACACCTCCCTGCAGCTCCCCGCCACAGCCCAGGTATCTCCCCACAGCCAGAGCCTGGCTCAGCACTAGGTTGAGAACTCGGGGACCCGAGGCAGGCATGGTGGGTCCCAGGGCAGAGGCCTCCTGGGCCTCCTGCCACCTCGTTCCCCATGGATCTGCTCAGCACAGGCCCCCCTGCCCTATGGCCCTTAAATCAGGACTCCCGGGTTCCCTTGCCAACCCCAGATCCTCCCACTGTGAGCCAAAAACAAACTAAACATTAGACTTTATGAAGCATGAGGTCACCTTGATCCAAGAGCGGGCCACCACCCCAGTCTCCTTCCTAAGGAACTGCGACCTCTCTCTACTCTGTGCTAACTCAGGTCCTGTGAGCCAGCACTGCCAGGCCCCTCCCCAGAGGTCTGCCCAGAACACTCCAGCTGCGCCTTCCAGGAGCTCGCCATTTCTATTGGTTTCTTTAAAAGACAAACACACACTCCTGGGAAGCATGTCCCCTCGTGCAGGAGGAGTTGTCCCTCACACCCAGCGTGGGACAAGCCGAATCCACTCCCTTAACCTGGTGGCCAGGGAGGGGAGGGGAGAAGGAAGAGGGGGCCTGTTTCTGTAGGATGCGGAGGTCCCGCCCAAAGCTGTATCCGAGATAATCGCATTAACTCCCTGAAAGGGAGCCAGGAGAGACAGAGAGATAAAATACAGCCAAATCGCTGAGGGTCACAGATAATCCCCAGATCTGACTCCAGCTCCTGGTTTCCTGGTCTGGCAACTTTTCACCCACGTGGGCTGCCGAGAATTCCCCTCCTCACCTTGCCTGCACTGGAGACCTGGGGCCACATCTCCGGGAGGAGGTGAGGGGCAGGATGGAGGGGTGGGGGTGGGGATGATGGGGATGACCCGGGTGGAGGTGGCCTGAGAACCAGCCCACCCACCCTGAGGTCCCCTGATTCAGACTTTCCTCCCTCCCCACCCCCAGCCTGTCCCCCCAGGCACCCTTGAAGACTCCAGCAGGCACTGCCTTTGCCCCCACCCCGTCTGCTTTCCTGATGCATTCTTTCACTGAACACATTTTAGCTAGATTTTCCACGCGTCCATCTTTCTTCCTGGCCAGATGAGGCATTTCTTCAAGCCTTCTTGACAGAAGGACTGGCCTCTGGGCCTCCCAGGGGGCCTGCGCACTGAATCTTCCCGGGACAGCGCAGTCTAAGGAGGTGAGAAGGCAAACCAGGAAACCAGGGAGGAGGGCCAGTAAGAGCTGGCGGTGGTCACACTAGGCGGTCACCCTCGGTCTCAAGAGCACAGGCAGGCGTTGCATTTGTGGACAAATAAAAGAATAAAAGGATTGATGAAGTAGAGGAAGATCCCGGGGCCCAGGGGAGACACAAGCTCAAACCCGTTTGGTGGTGGCGAGAGAGTTTGCAAGGGCAGAGAGCAGGTAGGGGACTTGCCTTTTTCCTTTCACCAGAATCTCAGCCACCTGCCATGGACGCAGCCCCTCGGGAGCAACGGTCAGACACTGATGTTCAGTGGAAAACCCCTGTGGCTGTTCGGGGCCAGTTCCTGGCATGGACCCCAGGCAGGCAACCAGGGGAAGAACAGATGCCCCCAGCCTGGAAGAGCTCAGACCAATCCGGGAACAAGGCAGCTTGCCTGGAATAAGTTCCAGTGAATCTCAAGAAATTAAGCTAACCCCGAGGGGTTGGGCAGGGCCACGTGGGGACACCCGGGGAGACTTTGCATAGTCCGATGAGATAGTGCAGTTTTGCTTCATTACCAAAGCCACGCACGGGGATTTTGGAAACTGCCGAGCAGGAGCGATGTACCCCTGCCGCCACCCCTTCCCAAGGCAATTGTTGTTTTATTTGGGTGCGTTTCCTTTCAGGTGTGGTCTTCTGCACAAGGGAGAGGAGAGGCAAGGGCCCCCCAGGAAGGAGGAGGCTTATCCTTGCATCCCACATGCTTCACACCAAGGAGCAGGGTTGTGACCCTTGCCTTGCTGGCCACAGAGCCGCCCCTGGTCTCTGCGCATTTTTACAGGCCAGCGGGCCAGTCCACACCTGAGCAGGTGTGGGTGCTATCTTTATTGGGAACTCTGGGACTCCAAGGAGGGGGAAGGGGGCCCTTGTAGGATGTCCAGGGCAAATGAGCAGTGAGCACTGTCTCTGTGAGGGTCAGAATGCAATGCCTACCTCCCCATTCATTCATTATCTACTCAGTGGGTCTGTTAGTCAGTCAGCAAATCTTCACAGGATCCAGAGAAAATGAAGACAGAGTCCCTGCCCAATGGGAGCCCTTGTTTTAGGGAAGGACACAAACCACCAGGGCCAGTGACAGCTGGGCTTGCCAAGGGCACGTGGCAGACACTCACAGTAGCCCCGGGGGGAGGGGGTTCCCATTCTCCCTGGGTATTTGGTCTCCCTGTCCCCTGCCCAGATGCAGGAGGGTGGGGATCCTGGAAGGCCTCAGACCAAGGACACCCTAAGGACACTCGGTAATTGTGTCTCTCCCACCTGCTCAGGAATATCACGGCGAGGCATTCCCCGGAAGGCTCTCCCAGGGTGGAAGGATGGCCTGAGAGCTGAGACCGTGTCTCCCCTGCATGAGACCCATCACCTAACCAGGATGGTGGAAATGAAAACACTCTGTGAACTGGGAAACACGGGTAAAGCTGGGAGCAGAGATCCCCTGTCCCTGCACCGGGAGCCTCCTGAGGGCAAGGGCTGTGCCTCCACCATTGGCCCGGGGGTTCGCTGAGTCAGGGCCTTGGCCTCTCCCATCAGACACGGCTCCTGTTCGAACGCCGGGGTCCCCGAAGGTCCTGCACCCAGGGTGTAGTCCCTGAACCCTCTCGTCTCATGGATGTGGGTGCTGACGGACCGTTCACCTTCAGCATTAAGGCTTAGCTGACTCAGCTAAACCTTTTCTGCTTCTTATAAAGATAACCCAGCTAGTCCCTGACATCTGAAATATTTTTAACCATTTATTAAACCTCTGGCTATATATACATCACATAGTGTACAAAGTAATTCGACTTAAATTTATACTGAAGTGTAAATGACTTTACAACAAGATTTTATCATCTTGGAGTTGAAAGGCAGCATGGCGCTCTGGTTCTAGCGCCTGGCTGCACGTGGGGGTACCTGGAGAGCTTTTAAAAATGCCAGTGCCCAGGCCCCGCCTCCGGCCCATCACCCATGGGGCAAGTGCCAGGCACCCATACTCTGTAAACTCCCAGGTGATTCTGACGTGCCGGCCAAGTCCCAGCAGTGTTCTAGAACAACCTCCTCAGTACGGGAACCACCGGTGTTTATTCACTCCACAGCCACACAGAAAGTGCCTCGTTACTGCCCAAAACCAGGATTGTCTCAACTCTGTTGCTTCGCCACCCTCTTTTTTTTGGATACTCCCAGTGATGGGGAACTCACTGCCTCATAGGGCAGTTCTTTTCCCACAATCTGGTTTTTAGATGCTATGTAGGGAGGGGAGATGGGCTGGGAAGGGGGAACTGAGAGGCATTGGGTCCTACCATGTGCCGGCAATGGCGTGGGATACTGCAGACATGGGTTCCTTGAAACTTTACACCCCCACCCAGCGAGGCAGGGGTGCAAACAGCATTGCAGATGAGGAAGCTGATTTAAGACCACCCTCTTGTCTGTGATCTTAGATCAGAGTGTCGGTTCGTTGGCAGTGTGGGGCTGGCGGTGGGGTGGGCACATAGGCCAGAGACTATGTCCAGGTGTCCAGAAAGACCTCCCAGGTCCCCCATCAGCTTCTTAACCCCCACATTCCAGACACATTTCTCCCACCCCCCGTTTTTCTTCCCTCCTGTCTGTCAGCGTTGGGAGACACCCTGACAAACTCATTTGTCCCAAGTATTGGGGACCCAAGTCACCCCCCCCAAAAGGTGCACTCACACAAAAAACTACCCCAGATGGGCAGGGCAGTGCTCACCTGAAGGAATGGCTACCGGTGGGGACGCTGGGCGTCCTGTGGGTGGAGGAATGCGCCCATCCTGGACATGCATCCTCGGCATTCCCACGGCACGGCCCAGAAGGGACCCCCGCCCTCCCCAATCTCCAAGTGGGCCTGTCTATGCTGCCGCAACCACCCGCACCTGAGTCTCGTGTGCCGGGGCTTTCCCTCCCGCAGCCCCAGCCCTCACCAGCGCCCTGCAGATTCCGGCCGAGAACGTTCCCTTTGCAGACAGAAACAGCGCGGAGGGGCCTGTCTCCAGGGCCGAGATCTGACCGCTAGGCCAGTGTTTTTCAACCTGCAGGGTGTCACCCATTAATAGGGTGTGAGATTGGTTTAGGGGACCATGAACAGCATTTAAAAAATAGAATAAGGTAGAAAAGCGTAGAAAGAAGGTTTGTTTCCTGAAACTTCCGATTCAGGTGTGTGTTGCAGGCAAGGTGTGATGGAAACATCTCTTCCTGGTGCGGCCCAGCTTAGCACCCCCCCTCCCCAACCCGGCTTGCCGTGGCAGCGGGCCTCCCTAGGAAGAGCCCTGCAGTGAGATCTCAGAGGCCCAGCCCTGCCCACAAAACCCTGCGACTGAAGCGAACCGCAGCTCCGAGCCTCGTTTTCCTCCTCTGTGACACGGAACGTGAGCACTCCGGTTTTACTGTGCTTCGCTTTATTGAACTTCATGGGTGTTGCGTGTTTTACAAATGGAAGGCAAGACCCTCCACTGGCAAAAAGGTCTCAACTCCCTTTACGGTGGCAGTCGCCTGATCGAGGGAGTCTGGCCCCAAACCCGCGGTTGGCCTCTAACGGCCTAGATCAGTGCTGTCCAACAGAAACAGCACGTGAGTCATAAATGCTCTAGTAGCCACATAAAAACGCAAAAACTAACGCGTGAAATTAATGTTAATAAAATGGTATTTAGCCCAATATGAACAGACTATCACCAGCTCACCATGGAGCCAATCTAAAAAAGTATCAATGAGATTTTATAATCTCTGTACTAAGTCCTTGAAGTGCATAGGTATTTTACACCCGGGGCACCTCTCAATTTAAGCTAGCTGCCTTCCCCAGGGTTCAGTGGCCACAGGGTCACCGGCTACCATATTGAACGGTGCACACTATCGGTAAACTCTAGGGTCTCCTCTAAAACTATGTGACTGGACTGCAGGCCAGGCTGGATTCCTTATACGACGTTCGCCTCTTGTTGAGCCCTGGCTGCTTCCGGTTGCAGGAAAGCATTCAGGGGACACAGGGAGGGAGTTATTTCAAGTAGCAACAAAATGGGTCACTGATTCTGGAATCACACAGACCTGGCCTACTCGACTGTGTGCTTCGGACAAGTCATCCATCCTCTCTGAGCCTCGGTCGTGCCGTCTGTAAAATGGGAATGATGATGATAGCTAACCTCAGGTAACACTTACCTTGGGCCGGGTGTTCTCGTGTGAAGCCTTTTATGTATATTAATTAACTCTTCTTTCAGGAGTCTAGGAAGCAGCATCCTAATTTTACAGGTGGAGAGTTGAGGCACAGAGAGGTTAAATAACTTGCCCAAGGTCACACAGCTAGTATATGGCATTGCTAGGATTCGAACCTGGGCCACCTGGCTCCAGAGTCCCTGGGCTGAACCATCGGCTCACATTGCTGGCCTCCTGGGGAGGGAGTGAGGATTAAGCACAGGACTGCCCTGGCAATGCCTGGCATACGGCAGGAATAGAATAAACTGTTCCTGCTGCCCTCGGCTGGGGCAGAGAGGGTGTGGGCAGAGCCCCTGGGTGACCTCCAAATGCCTGGGGTGCAGCTGGGTCATGACCGACTGAGAGGCAGCCCCTTCTGAGCGTTCCCTGTGCCGCCCCCAGAGGAGGCTGCCAAGGTGTCTTCTTCATAGCTCAGGTGCGGAGCCTCTGAAGGTGGGTGATTCAGGGCCCGAAGTGCCCCGGGGCTGCGGCTCTGGGGGTGGTGGGCGTGCTGAGGGGAAGGCCAGCGTGAGAAAGGCAGCCCCCGGTTTCAAGGGCTGAGCTGGAACAGAGCCGTGTTTGAAAGTCTCAAGTGGGAGTCTGATATGTAAATCAGATCCAAGCAGAGATGCTGTGGTCTAGCAGGGAAAGGGGCCCCGGACCTCGCCCTCCAGTTCCTTCCCCTCCTGAGGGGACCCCAGGAGCCCCCATTCTCCCTCCAGCTCTGGCAGCCCAGGACACCCGAGCAAACGTGAGCCCAGACCAGCTCCTGGCACACAGCCCAGGCTGGTTGAACTGCCCATGTAATGTCGAGGGGGACCCAGATAGCAGCGTGAGGTGGCCCCCCGGGGCCTCAGGGTACAAAGCGGGGACTGGGGATCTGTGAACCCTGCTCCCACCATCGCCCCAGGCCCTTTCAGAAAGCCCCTGCCCCTGACCATGACCTCACACTGAGGGGGGAATGGCGGGCGTGCGGATGGTCCCGTCACAGCCTTCAGCGCTGCAGGTGACTTGGCCAGGAGCCAGGTGGGGGGGAAAGAGGATGACAGCTGCAAACAAAGCTACCTTTGACTCCAGAGGACAATGCCCTCCCCGTGTCCCTGATGGATGGCCCTCAGCCCCTTTGCCACTGCCCAGGCCCCAGGAGCAGGTTAGGCCACGGCTGAGTGTTTTCAAAATAACGCTGAGGGCGCCGGCAAAGCCCACGCCAGCGGCTCCCAGGTCGTGCATTTTCCTGCCTTTTCTCTCCTTGGCTTTTCACCACGATCATGAGAGGCAGCGAGACAAGGCCATGGCTCCCCTGTCTGAGGTGACACCGACGGAGCCCCCGCCCTATGCTGACCGCCCCACACACGTTCACCTGTGTCCCCTCACAACGGCGACAGGAGGGGCCTGCCACTGTGTCCCTGTCCTCGAAGAGGACACAGAGGCCCAGATAGGTGAGCCCAAGCCACTCAGCTAGAAGAGCCCAAGCCCGGACTTGAACCCTGGTCTGCAATCAAAACCACCCGAGGAGCAGTTGACTCACCTGGAGCTGCTAATTTTGCAGAAGACTGGGCTGGTGGGTTGCCATCATCACACCCCGGAGGGGCCGCCCGGGAGAGAGGGGCTGCGTGGGAATTCTGAGGATGGGACGGTGTCTAACACAGGGATGCTTCAGGGGAGCAGACTTCAACTGGACCCAGGAAAGCACCGGAGTTGTGGCACTCAGGTTGAGGGACAGAAGAAGGGGCAGCCTGGTGAGGTGCAGGCATTCGGTCACCAGGAACGGATGGGCAGAGGCCGATCGTCACTTGGCACAATGTGATAGGGGTCCCGTGCTGCTGAGGGTTGGGAAGACGTGGCCTTGGTGCTGGGATTTCAAATTCCCCTTATGTCACGAACAGGCCCCCTCGTCTCCAGTCTCACCCTCCCAACCCACTCTGCACCCGCAGACTTGCTGAGCTTCCCAAAGCCTCCCTCCCATCCTGTCACGCCCCCGCATACATCGTTTGAGGGCTTGCCACCCGTGCCTCTTCCTAGCACCGAGCACCACACGACCCAAACGCAGTGCCCTGAAACCACCACCTGACATGCTCGGAGCCTGTGGGTCAACATTGGGCAGGGCACGTTGGGGACGGCTGGGTGGCTCCGCCCGTGGGGCTTCGGGCATCCGGAACAGCCTTGCTCCCATGTCTGGCCGTCAGCATGGCCTCAGCAGGACTGTGGGTGGGGACACCCACCCATGGTTTCGCCAAGCGGGCTTGTGTGATGTGGGCTCCCTCATCGCGTGGAAGCCAGGTTTAAGGAGTGAACCTCCCGGGACAGCAAGACAAAAGTCATTTTTATGACTTAACCTTGGAGGTCACAGAGCCTCAAACACAAAGCTCCACCCAGGTTCAAGGGAGAGGGACACGGATTCCGGCTCTGGGTGGGAGGAATGTCAAGGTCACATTGAAGGAAGAGCAAGGGGGATGGGAGGGAGCTTTACAGCCACCTCTGGAAAAACAGGGTGAGGCAAAAGCAGGCTCACAGCTGTGCGCACACGAAGCACAGCGTTCGTTCTCGTGTTATTATTTATTCACGACTGCATTATTTTCCACACAAACTACTGCCGCCTCCTTTTGCCCCACCCTGCATGATCCGCCACAGGTCACTCTCTGGATGAGTGCCAGCCCCTCCGCGAGGCCCAGGGGGCCCTGGTTATGCCTCCAGCCTCACTGACTTCTGCACATGCTGTCCCTTCTGACCACAGATTTCTTCCACCCACGCCACCCCGACCCCCTTCACCTGGCCGACCTCTACTCACCTTTCAGGGCTCAGTGGAGACATCACCTCCCAGGAAGCCTGTTGTGACCTCTGACCCACCCCAGCTGAGTCGGGGCCTCTCTTGACCACATTTGCCCCTCTGGGTAGAAGGCCCTCCCTACTTAGTGGTCTCCAACAGACCGCAAGCCCCCTCCTGGGCATGGGCAGTGTGCATGCTGTCTGCCTACCATTATATCCCCAGCACTAAGCCAGTGAACATCCAGCAGCCACTTCCCCCAGGAAGTCGCCTCAGATTGCCCCAGACAGCGCCAGGTGTCTCTCTGCCTCCCCCAC
Organism: Desmodus rotundus; assembly: GCF_022682495.2. Lineage (NCBI taxonomy): Eukaryota > Metazoa > Chordata > Mammalia > Chiroptera > Phyllostomidae > Desmodus > Desmodus rotundus. The sequence continues at coordinate 10,966,944 of NC_071389.1, forward strand.
AGCCCCCTGAGCACGTGTTTGGGAATGCCTGGATGACAGAAAAGATCCCCTCCCCCTGTTCCCAAGCCAGAGCTTGTTACTGCAGTAAAAGCAACAAATTACCAGGCGGGCTGGAAGCTGTAATGGTTAAAACAAGGGCATTGTTCTCCGGGCTGCTAATTGCATACCTGAGGGATGAGGTCTGCTCAGCCCCAGTGCCAGGCCCAGCCTGGCAGGGAACACAGAGGTGACAGGGGTAGGAGGGAGTGTCCCAGGAGCAGTGTGTCCGAAAAAGAGGACCCCATCCTCCTCTCCTGGGGTCCTCTTGAAAGTGCAGATTCCCAGGCCCTGCCAAGAACCCTTCCCCCCATCCAATTAATTAAATCTTAATTGGATGGGGGGAAGGGTTGAGGGCCCAGGAACATGTATTCTTAACAAGCACCCAAGGTGATTCTGAGGGCTGGTCCAGTCTGGGACTTCCAGCCTGCCCCACCCCAAAGCCAGACAGAGCCCCACCCTCACCTGGCCCAGCCCCCCTGGGGAATGTGGCAAGATTCAGAAAGTGACCTAGAGGAGAGGACAAGGAGAAGGAAGGTTTCCTGGGAACTCGGGTCAAGTCGTCCTCGTGAGGGAGCTGAGGGCCCCACGCCTAGCCACGCTCCTCTCGGAGCACAGGGTGATTTACCAACGGGAGGCAGAGGAAGCTTAAGCTTCAAGATCCCCTCTAAGGCCTGGGGGGGCCCTAGCAATGGACTCACTTGTTCAAGAGCTTTGCACAATTTGCAAAAGTTAAGATACTTTGTGTTCTTTCACTTAACCGCCCACCACCCCAAACTGTGTAAGTTTCAGGCCCCCTAAAAAACAGAGAGAGTATCCAGCAAAACAAGCAAATGTGAGTAAATGCCCGCCCACTGCTGACTACTCCCCATGGAGACAGCACCGCCAGCAAGGGGCTCGGCCTCTCCACACCTCCGTTTTCTCATCTGTGAAATGAGCTTGACCGCAGCTGCCCCGTCACGTTCTGCGGGCATCTGTGAGTGAACCGGGAGATCACCCCGCCAGGGCCGGGCCCAGAGCATACACTCTGTCGCTGCTGTGCAGGGGCGCTCAGCTCCCATCAACGCACAGCTGAGCGAGCCAGGGCGCGAGCCAGGGCGTGAGTGGACGCCAGGCCGCCTGGGGCAGCCCAGCCTGTGAGGATTGTGTGACGATATGTGCTGTTGAAACCCTGTTCCCCGGAAATGTAGACAGAAGATAAGGCCCACTTTCGCCAAGCCAGTTTAAAAGCAGCCCAGCCAAGAGGCCGGGGAGTAGACTCAATGAAGCAGATTCGCCGTCATCCTGGAACAGGAGTGACAGGAATGGCCTCCACCTTGGAGCAGCGATTTCTGGGAGGGAAGGGGCGGACACGCAGAGCAGAGGATGCTGAAAGTTTCGGGGAGAGCAGAGCTTGGGCCAGGGGTTTTGTCCAATCCAACCTCCTGCACTGCCTGTGCCACAAGCGATTGTGAGTTACAATAGAGCTGGAGGCCAGGATCCAGGAAAGGCCAGGTGACCACATCCCCAGTACACATGACATTTTCATGGAGGACTTCCTGGAGGAGGCAACTTTGGAGCAGGGAGGAAAGGGAGAGGGATGGACACAAAGAGAAGACCAGGAGGCGCAGGAAGCTCGGCAGCCCCCCGTGTGTTGATGGGCTGCAGCTGAGCACGCTCGTCAGCATTTGCCCAAGTGGGGCATTCAGACCATTGGTCTCGTTATCGCGATTCTTGTCTTGTCGTGCATTCTCCTTATTGGTTTTTATACTAACGCTTTTCAAAGTTTTGAAACCATTTCAAACGTAGAGAAAGTTTGCACTAGAGTACTCTGAGGGCTTTTTCGGAGGGTGAGTTGCTAACCTGAGGCCCATTGTCCCGAATGTGGTAGTGTTTGTTTTCTGCACACGGGGCATTTCCCCGAACCACCGCAGCAAAACCGCCAAATCAGGAACTTGGCACCGATGCGTTACCACCTTCCGCTCCACGGGCCTCAGGCCGGCTGTGCCGACTGTCCCAGCGACGCCCGTGACAGCCAAAGCACCAACCAGGAGTCGGACTTCCTGTCACGGCCTTGATGCTTTTGAAGCCTTCAGTCAGTTATTTTGTAGAATTTGGGTTTGCCTGATGTGTCTGCACAACACGGCTCATTTGTGGCAGGACTGTCCCCGGTGGCACCTACTGGGCTCTGAATTTGCCCCATGGCTGGCGATGTCAAATTGGGTCACCCGATTAAAGTGGCATCCAGCAGGTTTCTCCACTGTCAAGGTACCCTTTCTCCCTTTGCAATTAATACGTGTTTGGAGACTATGTAAATACTCATTCCTCATCAAACTTTCGATTTATCCACTTATTTACTTACAGCAGTATGGACTCATGGTTTCTCATTGTATTCAATAGCTTATAACCCTCTACTACCCTGGTTTATGTTAAGGTTCAAATTGCCCCACCATGGTTGTCCCTTCCGGTGGTTCCTGGGGCATTTTGCCACGTGTCCCTCATTCCTGGACATTTCCTTACGTTCTGGCACAACAAAGATATTCCGGCTTCTTCTCGTACTTTCCCTGCTCGGCCCTGGCATCAGCCTTGCTCCGAGGAGCCCTGTTTCCTGTCGTGGAGAACGGCACGTAGAAGCCCAGGTGCAGGGGTGAGGTGTGCTCGTCGCCCCTGGGGGGCTGCTCAGGCCTGTTTACATACCCGCACAGACACGTGCCCACTACATGGTGAACACCTGACACACACTTACACCTGTACTTTTCTCTCTCGTCTGTCGATAACCGGGAGTGACACTGGTATCTCAGATTTCAGTTCCAGTACCACAGGGTCCATCTTCCTTCTCTCCCGTCCCACACCTGTAACTCCTTTTTCTCACGTGACAATCTGGGCTTCTTTATCCTTCATACACAGGGTCTGGCAGAAGGAGGGCCTGCTTGAGTGTCGTTGGTAGGGCAATAATATGGGTGGAATAATTTATAGTTTTAATTTGAACATTTCACCTAAAATGTCATACGGTGTGCTTGAGTGTGACATTGTTATGTTACAGATTTACATGCTTATGATTTTGTAAGATTTTGTAATAAAAAGGAGCATTATTTGTGCAGGATCCTGTATTTATCAGATAGATAAGCCCCCTTTTTGTAACCAATCCCCCACTACTGCCACCTCCCCTCACACACAGGGGTGCCCACTTGGGCCCTGCCACTCCATCTGGTCACCCACCACACCTTCTGGGGCTCTGACACCCCTGCAGGCCACTCCCCCTTGTGGACCCCCTCGCCATTTTGGGTTCTGATGCCTACACCAGGCCACCCCTCCAAGGGGCGCCTTGTCCCCTGGCTCAGGCCCCAGTTGCTCTGTGGGCCATTGTCACCCCCATGCCCACTGCTCACCAGGGCTAGGAAAAGGCAAAGCCCATACTCCAGCCAGACCCCGGGCTCTTGCCCACCGTGTTCTCTAAGATGCCCTGCAAAGGGGCACACGGCACCTGCTGTGTGACCTTCCCTAGAGGGAGCACCTGGGCTCAAAGGGTCCTCAGTCTCAGTGGGGGTCTCTCCCGGGGGAGGGAAGGCGGGCACCACCCGTACCCCCCAGGGCTACGGTGCCCCAGCCTCTCGGGGCCTCAGCAGAGCCCTCAGGCCTCCCCAGGAATGAGCTCAGGAACTGGGAGCGGTCTGCCTGCCCATGGCAGGTGATGCCACAGCCTCCCATTTTTCACAGCACTTTACAGTTTACAAAGGCCTTAGTAAATTACGGATTCTTCACAAAGGCCCTTCAAGCTAAGGGTCACTGCATCCTTCTCACAGTAGATGAAACTGAGGTTCACACCAGGGAAGACACCAGACCGAAGTCCTCGTTACACAGCCAGTAGGTGTCAGAGCCGGGAATCACGCCCAGGCCTGGCTGGCTGAGACCCGATCCTTTGCGCACACCCCCTGCCCCACCTCACCCCGCTCCATCGCCCCTGCCACTCCCCTTCCCACTTCAGGGCATGGCTTCGCTCAGAAGAGCTCACATCACCCACGAGCCCTTCCAGAAGACCCCCGAGGTGTGTGGCTCTGGTCACACCTGGCAGAGCATGGTGGTTCTGTCCCTGCCCTTCAGAGCCCACAGTCTGGGGCAGATATCACAGGGGCTGCAGTGCCAACAAGGGTGGTGGGTTGTGCCCATGCCCTGTCTTCCCAGAAGTCTGCCACCCACTCCCTTCACCTGGGGCCAGCATTCGAAGGCTGGCCTGTGCACTGTGTGGGGTTAGCCCTGATCTTCCTCCTCGTCTCCAGGGCACCTCCTGGCATCCAGGAGGAAGGTTCCTCTGGGAGGGCGGGCCCAGCCCAGCACAGGACAAAAACCCCAAGTCAGCAGGCCCTGGGCCCAGGCCTGCCCGTGCTGAGGGTGGTCCCCCAGCCTGGCACTTGTGGCTCCACGGAGGCGGGTGGCACCCACGTCAGCCCGCACGTGTATGGGCCCTAAGTCCCAGGCTGCCTCATGGGAGCCCCAGGAGACCAGGCCCCTGCAGCCAGTGACTCCACCAGGTCCTGGGAGAGGCGCCTCCATGAGTCAGCCCCAAGCTGAGCTCAGCACAGAACTTCTTACCTGGGCTGCCAGGGACACCACTCCCCGAGGTAGGAACAGCCTCTGTTCCCCAAATTACACAGAACGGGGGGCTGAGTCCCAGCCTGGCCCTGGGTTCAGGATGCTGCCTGGCTCCTCATGCCCGGTCAGGGCCTCAGCTCCCCCCATCTGTAAAATGGGACTGCTGGTTCTGATCGGCGGTCTGTACTCTGTTCTCCGTGGCTCACCTAGGGGAGGGGTGGGCATGCCAAGCAGGAGGGACTCCAGCTCCCACTGAGACAATGTCCCCAGGGCCAGACCTTGGGCTTCTCCTCACACACGGGGGTGGGGGTATGGAGAGGGGCTTCTGTGCAGGGTTTGGGTGGAATGTAACATGTGCGACCACTGAGCCACGGCTGTCTAGGAGCCCTGCACACAGCTGTCCTGGCTTCCTCTGCACTGAGCCCCTCAGCACCCGGACTGCGCAGGTCCAAGCCAGGCAACGGGGCGTGTAGGGCACTACCACCACCTGGTCCCTGCCCCCAGGACATTCAGGAAGGTCCTGGTGACCAGGCGGAGATGAGCCCAGGTCCAGCAGACGGGGCTGGGAACAGAAATAAGTTGAGAGTTGCCTCAGTCTCACTAAGGTGCCAGTCCTTGAAAGGACAAGCCAACCATGGCAGAAATGTCCCCAAGATTCCCCAATTCAATGCCAGGGGTCCACAGAGAATGGGGCTGTACTCCTGCCCTTGGGGACCTCGGGGTACCAGGGATCGGATTCTTAAAGAGATAATGACACCCAAGTCAGAGAAGGCCGTGAGCAGGAGATGACTGGCGAGGGGCCAGCTGGTGACACACAACCAGGTGGATAAACACAGCAACTTCAAAGTAAGACATGTGCTCCGAGATGGAGGGACATGGGACAGATGCCTGGGAAAGGCCCCTTGGAGGTGACATGTGAATGGAGACCTGCGTGTCCTCCAGAGTCTGTGAGAATCCAGGGAAGGAGCGTTCCAGGCAGAGGAACCAGCGTGAGCAAAGGCCCTGGGGTTGGAAAGGGCTTGCCTTGTGGAGGAACAGAAAGGCCAGCGTGGGTACAGCTGTCCCCTCACGGGCCAGGTGGTCCCATTGTCTTTTGTGGACACTTGCCAGTCCTCCCACCCCACCCTGGGACTTAGGGACATGTACACGGCACATTCTCTATTCCTCCATCTCCTGAAACTCATTTGCCCTTTACTTTGAACTTTGGGTGCAGACTCACTAACCAGGAGAGTTCCTGCCTCGTGGAGACCAGGCCCTAAGCCATCAGGGGAGGACCATGGCCCCAGGGCACACTGGGAATATCTCAAGAGACAGAGACCTCAGGATCCTGCCTGTGTGGCAGCCTCCCTGCGTCCTCTGGCCTGCCCGGCGCAGGTACCCAGACACATGCCAGCCTCTACCTGGTGGGGACCCCACCCTGGCAGGTGGAGCTCGCCCAGAAGATGGTGTCATGACCTCCAGGCCAGGGGGCCAGCTCCTTCGAGAGTGAGAGGCAGCCAGTCCTGGAGGTGGGGCAGGGAGAGCAGGCTGTGCCCCCGGCTCCAGACGAGGCAGGAGTGAGGTGTCAGGAACTCTGTCCCAGCTCCCTTTCCAGGAATGCAAATCTGAACCAACCACTTCACCACCCAGCCCTGGCCTTCAGGGCCCTGCCCAGAGCTGTGCTGTGGAGGGGTCTGGGCCAGCCCACGGGGGTTTCAGCACAGTCCTGTGAAGGGGCAGCCGCTACAGAGAGGCCAGAGCTGAGGCTTCTTGAAACTGCCTCCCCTGCTCACCACACTTCAGGCTCCTGGTGGCTTTCAGGGTGAACCTCTACCCCAGCCCCCCACACTCCTTTCCCCAACATCCCAGGCCTGTTGACCTTGAAGTTCCCCAAACACACCAGGCTCTCCCCCAACTTCCAGGAGCACCTGCTCCTCCTTGGGCTCCCCAAATGGGGATTTGCACCTGGGTCTTGCCTCTCTCACAGAATGGGGGGACTTCCTCAAAATTGGGGGCCAAGTGTGCCTAAATCTGTGTGTTCAATGACCACTCGAGCTAGGGCTGCCAGGTTTGGCAGCAGAAAACACTAGCAGGCGTCCTGTATCATGAAGAGAATCAGCCAGAAAGGAAACAGAGGGGCATTGTGTCCCTGTCTGCAGTCACGCTCCTCAGGGCTCTGCCCGTCCCCAGGAGCGAGCAGATCCCCGCCACATGAAGAGGCTGGGGCTGAGGGCGGCCGTGTGACTGGGCCGCAGCTCCAAGCCCTGCACTCGGGCCTCCCCAAACAAAAGCCACCTTCTAACTGCCCCGCTTGCCCTGATTAGGCCCCCGGTTCCCAGCAGCTACCAAGGCTGTGCCCTCCTGCTGGGAGCTGGGCGGAGGAGCAGGGCTCTGGTGGTGGCAGCACCCCTCAGGGCTGTGCGGGCCTGGGCAGTGAGCCTGCCTCTCTGAGCCTCAGGCTCCTCGTCTGTGACACAGGAACCAGCACACAGTATCCGCGGGCCGGCCACCACGCCTGGCCCGTGCAGGCGCTCAGCACACGAGTGTGAGGGTCTCCAACTATGTAAATCCATGAACAGCCTGATGGTGGTCCAGCAGAAGCCTCTGTGGGGACCAAGCAGGCTGGGGTGACAAGGTCATTGGGCGAAGGTGGCAGAGGGGCCTGAGGGACAGAGTCGGGAGTGCCAGGAGTCAAGACCCTGTCCCGTTAGTCATGCCCATGGCCAGAGCACTCGGTAGGAGCTCTGGGCCCACCTGCTGGTGTCCCTGTAAACTTGTTACCAGGTCAAGTCTGGTCCTGTCTCAGCCTCTTGCCCGCCCCCCCCTTCAGTTCCGCCAGTTTCCAGAGCCACTGACGTGCATGGGCGCGCAGATGGCGGCAGAGACCTGCACGGGTATGAGAGCCCCGCGTGGACCAGGTGAGCCGGCAGAGGTGCCGTGCCTGCACTGGGTGCTCCGGACGCCACGTGCCACTCTCCCTCCCAAGAGAGAGCCCCCGCCCCTCCCCGCACCCATCACTGTTCCAGCTCTTTCCTCATCAACGTCAGCCGTCACCTGGAAATCATTCCTCACACGCTCAAGTGGCAGACCCTGAGCTTAGGTGCCCAGACCTGTTTGCCTAGAATATGGGCCATGCTGCGAGTCGGGGACCCCAGCAAGTCCTCCCCTCTCTGCACCCCACCGACCCGGCCCTAGAGCAAGGGGCAGAGCACACCCCAAAGCCCTGAAATCGGCAAAGGGCCACAGGTGGGGCACTGGCTGGTGCCCCCCGGAGCCCTCGCTGCAGACCCCTCCTGACCTGGGCTTCGGTGCTCTCAGGGGGCGGGGTCCCCCACACCCTGAGCTGCAGGGAGCCAGTTCTGCACCTGAACACACCTTGGAGCCACTCCAGGCTTGTCTGGGAGGCCAAGGGGGCGAGCTGGCAGCACACAAGCCCAGGCCAGGCTCCAAGATGCGACAATAGAGAAGGGCAGGCAGGGAGGGAGCAGCCAGGAGTAGAGCCAGGGCAGGGACTACAGAGCTGGGAGACAGAAACAACCACTGGGACCAAACAGGCGTCACTGTGCAGCGGACGCATCCGGCAAGGCCAGCGAGAGCCCGGGCTGTGTGTGGGCGCGTGCCGCAGCTGAACAGCTGTCCCGACAGCTGGGAGGTGAGGCAACATGGGGCCTCAGGGCTCCTACACTCGCCCACTCTGCGGTTCCTCTCAGCGTAGCACACCAGCAGCACTGGCCACCAGACCCAGAGCCTGGACCTTGCCAGTTCTAGGGCTTTCCCCCACATCAGCAGACAGGCGAGGAGGCTGGCCCATGGCCCCATGGCAGCGCTGGGCCCCTCCGGAGCTCTGGAGCATCCCCACACCACACTACCCACCTCTGGAAGCACACACACCACTAGGTCAGCTCACATGATAGGTCTGTTTAGCCCAGGAAATGCACGCTTTCTACTGCATCCTCAGGCACAGGCCCCCAAGGGCCTTGGGGGCAGGAGGGAGCAAGCTGGGTCACACCCCCAAACTGCCCGATACACCCCCATCCTCCTGGGCCTCCCTACATTGGCACACTCTCGCTTATGAGGGGGTCTGGGAGCCAAGCTGGTCTGGGTTCTCATTCGGCTCTGCTTGTCTCAGCTGCTCGAACCCTGGCAGGCTCCTACCTCTCTGTACCCCAGTTCACTTGTCCAGGAAAGGGGTACCTCCAGTCACATGGGACAGCAGTGGGGCTGACTGAGGCACAGTCGGTAGAGCACCAGCTTCAACGGGCCCTCAGTACAGACAGGTCCTCACCCTCTCCCCTGTTCAGAGGCTGACCTACTCCGTCCTCCACACCTGAGCCACAGCCAGTCAGTCCTCAGGGGGAATGAGGGCCCAGGTGGCCAAGAGAAGCCAGAGGAGTTAGTCCCAGGCTTGCCCCCAGGGGAACAGTCAGCAGGCAGGGGGCTCCAGGGGGCTCAGCCACGGGACTCATCTTGTCCTTGACTGTGGTTCCCTCAGTGCTGCCGGGGACAGTCCAGCTTCAGAAGACTTTCTGAGGCCTGGGAGATCAAAGGTAGCTCCAGGCCCTGCTCTTGGGGTTGCCTGTGACAGGAGACAAGGGGTGTGGCAGGTGCCGGAGCCCCAGTGGGGACACGGACCTGGGCACTGCAGCCTGGGTCTGGGCCCAGCTCTGCCTCCAGCCAGTTCAGCGAAGGGCAGGGAAGGTGAAGAAGGGTCTCGGGGACCCACCCGTTCCTCCCACTACCAGCATGGGGTTTTGACTGACCCGCCATCATCCCAGAAGTCCACAGAGGATTGTGGACAGGGTTGACCCCGATTGCCCAAAGGACCCCCTGGCGTGCCCGCTGAGGAGCAGGCACTGCGCCAGGCACTGGAGATGTGGCAGTAAATGAGGGGAAGCCACCAGTAGAGCGGAGCTCAGGGACATCAGCAATCAGTGAGCACGTGGACGAGAAGCTGGCTTCCACGCACTCAACAGGAAAAGCGGGCAGCGAGGGAGGGATACGGTGGGCACTGCTCTCTGAGATGGGCAGTCGGTAGGAGACCCTCTCTGAGATTGATAGTGACCTGAAAGGAGGAAGGGGAGGAGCATGCAAACACCAAACACTGGGGGTGAAAGGATATCGGGTGTGAGAGGCCACAGCGGGACTCCGGGGGTGGGCAGTGGGAGGGACAGGGAGGGGAGGCCAATCGCTCAGTGCCGGCAGGGCAGGGACGTGAGAGGGAGTGAGGCTCCGTCCTGAAGGTGAGTGCAAGCATAGGAAGTTTGAGTAGGGAACCCATGTGAAGGGCATTTTAAAATGACTGCCCGGAGCCCTTGGGGAAGGGATAGCAGGGGTGAGAGAAGACAGTAAGCAGGCTCCCCAGACTCCAGGACCAGGGTGCAAAGTGGAGAGGAGGGGCCAGAGCCTGGCTGGATTTTGAAGCAGAAGCAGAGAGAATCTCCTTTTCCGGCTGGTCCCCAGACCCTCAAAGGGTCCCCCTGGCCAGAACAGGGGCCAAACGCAGACCAGCCGTCCCTCTGGAGGCGGCTGGATGACCAACAGGAACCAGCAACGGGACCTGGTTAGAGCATGGCCACCACAGCCCTGCTGGCCCACGCCCCACCTTCCAGCCCACGTTCCTGCGTCTCTGCCTGTTGCCCTTCGTGGGCATCTAGGCCCCACGAGACAGATGGTGGACGTGCTGCTGCTGCTTGGTGCCTGCCACCAAACAGACACCAAGAGTAGGGCAATGAGTGGACAGCTGAGTCTGCAGGCTGGTGGACGCCCAGCTCCCCGAAGGCCCCTTTCTCACCTACAGGTGAGGTCCCTTCCTCTGGGGCCAGGTCCTCACCTGTAAGGCGCCAACACCACCACCCGACCTGCAAGGCATCTGAGCAAACATGACTGGGGGAGGGGAGCGGCACCTGGGGAAGAAGGGGCCTCCTAATCTCCCACTCAGACCCTAACAGTCCCGAATCGGAAAGTGAGGTGCCAGGAGAGGCGCGAGCCAAAACGAGGAAGCAAGTCTAGAAGGAGGTGGCCCCTCTGCTCCAGCGTTAGAGCTGAAGCAGACTTTGAGGCTTAAAAACTGTAGCCATCATTAGACATAATTTAGTCTGGAATCATCCAAATACCCCAACTGAAGTTGTGTGTTGAGGGAGACAGGAACTCAAGCAGCGACGAGCCCAGACGGGCTCGGGACAGAAGGTCCTGAGCATTGCCTGGTGTCCTTCAGCACCATGAGCCCTGGGCTTGGGAGGTGGAGTTCCCTCCCTAGACCATTAGCTGGCACCGCCCAGGGACCTGTCCTAGACCAGCGGGCCACCCGTCAGCAGCCTGTGTGGGACTGCAGCGACCGTGGGAAGCGATCACGTGGACACCTGGACACCAGGAAAAGCCGTGACCATGAAGATAAGAGGCTTGATGCACTTGGGAGGAGGGCAATTTCTCTGAGGCTTTTTGCAAGAAGTAAAAAAACAAAGGGCAGGGAAAAAATAGGCCAACCCCTCGTCATCTTTGGTGACTGCAGCCTTGCAGGCCAAAGACGCCAGTCCACAGTTAAGCTTCCAAAGATGCCTTGTCAACACTCAGTGCCCCGAGGTGTCGCTTTGAACACGGCTCAGCCTACCACACGGAGCAGTAAGCCGACACCTGGTGAGCAGGTACAGCCCTGTTTACACAGGCACCTTCCCGGTCTGCCCTCCCAGCTGCCCCAGTTTCCTTGCCGCCAGGATGTTATGTAACAGCTTTTCCGCGTGCTCACGTGTACCTGAGGGGTCTCTCGGGGAGACCACCAGAAGGTGAGGGACGAGGGACCCACGAGAGGGAACGAACTTGCTGCGTTCGGTGTGCAACCCCAGGGTCCCTGAGACCAAGGCCCTTCACCCGCCATCACCACACAGGCCTGGACCTCCTCTCCTGAGACGTGGAGCTTCAGCAAGAAAAAGTCAAACTGTCGTAGACTGGAAGTAAATTCGTTAGTAGTTCAGAGAAGCTATTTCCTTACCACATGGCAGGCAAATAATCTCATGGAAGCCTGGTGACCGCCCTACCCCAGAGACACACACGGGCAGGGAGACTGGAGACACTGGGGACAGGCGGGGAGGGAGGTGGTGGAGCTGGGATTTGAAGGGAGTGGGCACCTGACACGGCTTTGGCGATGCTGCGCCCTCTCCTCGGCCCAGTGAGGCCCTCGGAAGGCCCCTTGCCCAATGCTGATGTGCACTCACGCGCTCGCCTGCCAGGGCCGCGGGCCGGGCTCCCACTACAAGCCGCTTCTCTCTCTGGCTAGCCCAAGCTCGCCACTCACGCCTGCTCGTGGCCACCCCACCAGGAGCTCTGCGGGTGGGACACCGAGTCCTGGTTGTGTAAGTCTTCGAAAGGCACCCAGAGGCACTTCCTGTGCCCAATGGTCTGGCCTGAGGATTGAGCTACACAGGCTGGACATCAAGATAAGGCAGGCTGTGAGGGAGCAGCAGCAGGCAGAGGAGACAGATCGGGAGATGGTGCTGGTGAACGCCGCCTCCCCACGAGGCTATCTGGGTCGGCCGTGCCCTAAAATCTGGGAGAGGCTCTCAGGAGTCTTGCTGCTTCCCTGGCAAGAGGGCTGCTGCCCACGAACCTGGGGAAGGTCTCACAGCCCCCGGGGACAGGAGCCACAGTGGTTGAGAACACAACTTCAGGGGTACAAACCTGTGACCCTGGCGGCTACTGGCTGAGGCCTTCGGCCTGCGGGGCTACCATAGACTAGAACAGCACACTGACACTGCACCCAGAGAGGAGGTGCGCGGCCAGGGCGGCCGCTGACCGCGTTGACTGTGGGTCTACCCCAGGCCCTCTCCTAACGCATAACCCCGAAGAGAAGCCACCAAAGGACCCCCCCATCCGCAGCGGGCAGGCGAGTGTCCAGTGCCTTGGCTGCAGAAAGCCCAGTGCCCTACTGCACTGAGCCTGCCTTTGGCTGAGGATAGAAAAGCATCGGGCTCCATGTGTCTTTGGGTTCCAGCTCTTAAGGCCAAAACATTGAGAGAAGCCAAGTGGTTTGTTTAGGAAAGATCGTGTTCGTCAAACGCGGCGCCGCACCTCGCTGGCCGGAAGCAGACGGGCTCCACTTGGTGCCAGCAAAGGGCCCCGAGACAGGGCTTCTGACATGTCAGTCTTCCAGTGCTGACATCGGGAAGGGCTGGGCGGCCGGGGAGGAGCACTTGGCCAGTGTCACTACAGAGGAGTTTAAGCAGCAGTCGACACCTCTTTCTCAATGTGTATTAAGTCATTTGTTTATTTCTCAAGAGGCGCGCACTCAAGTATTAAGTTGGCCAGGACAGCTCATGGCTCCTAGGTATGTACAGGTCCTTCGACGGCTGGGGTTACAGACGGCTTCATAGCTAGTGCACCACACACACGAGATAAAAAGGAAGCCTAAAAACCCCAGCCACTCCAAGGAAAGGTGTGGGGGAGGGGGGAGTAATGACGCAGCATCCTGTGGGAGTTGATGCACAGGAGGGAAGAGCCCGGAGGGGGGGAAGGCCGGCCAGCTCCAATCGGGCAGCAGCGGGTCCGTGGGACGGTCAGGGGACTGAGTTCAACAGGTCCTTCAGGAAGCTCTCCGGATCAGTGATTTCTGCGAGCAGACCTGCACCGGAGACAGAGGCTGGTCGGGAGCGGGAATGCGCAGCCCCACTGAGTCACGGCTGCCGCATCCCTGGAGAGAACACACTGTGCTCCAACAAGTCTGAACAGGGGCTCCCTGGGAGGGCGGCAGTGACTGGGCAGACAGTCGCCGAGCGAACACTCCCGTTCTGTGACAGGCCCTGCTCAGGAGCCAGGCCCTGCGGCTCGCTGGAGGTGTTGCAGTGGCAAGGCCCGAACTCACACTCTTCCCCTCAACCCGGGTGCACGGACCACAGCAGGGGCCTGCAGGGCCAGTGCACCTGAGCGTAAGTGGAGCGGAGGCACGGGGGAGCCTTCGGGAAGGGAAAGTGTCCGCGGCCTCCAGCGCATTCTCAGAGGGACCTGGAAGGCTGGAGGAGCAGAGAAGGGTGGTAGGACCCTGGGCTCGTCTGCGCTTCGGCCACTAGTCCTGGGGCCTTGAGCACGCTGCTGACACTCAGGAGCTCCGTTTCCTCAACTATCCCATGGGGACAGTGACAAGCCCTTGTCTCACCACTGTGGGGGTTAAATTAGGCCACGTGTGTGTAAGTGCCCAGTGCACAGAAGGGGCTCGAGTAGCATCAGGGCCCCTGTTGCCCACCCCCCTCACGAAGCAGGGGTGCTCACATTTTATTCAATCCTCATCCAATGACATTTTTTTTTCATTGTTTTCAGAGAGCAGGGAAAGACGGGGAGGGAGGGAGAGGGTGCAGGATGGGGAGTGGAAGAGGGAGAAGGAGGGAAACACATCAATGTGAAAAAAAAAAACACTGACTAGTTGCCTTCTCGTTAGTGTCCCAACCAGGGATCAAACCTGCAACCTGGGATGCGCCCTGACCAGAAATTGAACCATGACCCTTTAGTCTACAGATGATGTCCCCAGAACGGAGCCACACCAGCCAGAGCAGGGCGCTCACACTGAACAGACGTGGACCTGGCAGCCCCAAGGCCCGGCACCAGGCAAACCGCAGTCCTCTGCCCAGAGTCTGCGCAATGCAGACAACAGTGGTGCCGATCATCACCTCTTGGTTTTGGAAGGTGTTTTTGTCCTTGCATTCAAATAGAGTGTGTCTGATGTTCTGGAACTTTCTATCAGTGTAAACAAAGTAATGCAGCCACACTGTGAAAACCTGACCTCGGAGTGCAGGCCACAGAGCCTCCCCGCCAGTGGACTCTCACTCTCCCTGCTTCAGGCTGGGGCACCGCCACGGCCACAGGGCTGCTGCAAAGCCCCGCACTGAGGCGAACACTGCCCTCGCTCTGCCCACCGTCTTTCTCGTACTCGCCCTTACATTCAGCAGATGCCCAGGCGACACGCACAGTGCTCAGCCCTGAGGACACAAACACACAGGCTGCCTGCTCTCAGCTAGGGGTCGCTTCAGTGGCTCAGAGAAACATCAGGGCTGGGGAGACGCATGTGGAGCGTCCAGTGGTGAGAGGCACTAGCTGACGTGATCCAGAGAACGAGGGAGGCACCAGGCCGAAGCCCCAGGGCTTTGGAGGAAATGCCAGCGGCTGGGGCTCAGCTGGGGGGGGAAGCAGAAAGCCACACAGTGCACCACTGCAGACCTGTGAGAGCTCCATTCCCAGAGGACAAACGCACACACACAGGTACTAGTGGGACCCGGGGAAATGTTCCCCTGCTTCCTCACATGTCACCACATCCCCACAATGAACACGAGGGGAAATGAACAAGCTCCCAAAGAGCCAGGCAGGAGCCCGCCCGCGGACAGACAGCAGGGCGGGCCGAGAGGGCGCCGCGTGCGCAGTCCGAGACAGGCGTTCCCAGGCAGCAGCCCAAGTCACCTCCCCCTGCGGTCGTCTGACGCTTGCTTATGAAAGCCGAACAGTTTCTAACGCGTCTGCACGAACAGCACACATCTGTCGTAGGAGGAACCCGTGTGCACAAGAGAACAGCGACCTCCGCTTTCACCAGCTGCGGGATGAGGGCCCGTCTGAAGTGCCTCGTAGGACAAGAGCTCAAAGTGTGGCCCTGGCCTTACACTCAGAGGTGCTCTGATGTCTGTCACTGATTTTAAGAATTGGAGGTGCAATCTTCCACATGTCCCCAGGGCAGCTGTGACACGAGAGGCAGGAGGGCCTGACCAGTGTGGCTCAGACGGCTGGGTGTCACCCCGCAAAGCGCAAGCGGTTCAATTCCTGGTGAGGGCATGTGCCTGGGTTGGGGGTTCGGTCCCAGGGCAGGGTGTGCATGAGAAGCAACTGATCAATGCCTCTCCCCCTCTCTTTCTCCCTTTTTCCTTCTAAAAATAAATAACTAAAATCTTAAAAAAAAAGAACAGAGGCAGGAGACAGATAAGCTCCATGTTCCTTCCCTGAACTGTCATCAAAAGCCAGGAACCAGAAAGGGGCGCTGCCAATTTTCCAGCTGTGCCCCACTGGAAGCTTCAGAGCCTCCGTTACCCCATCTACAAAGCAGGGTGACCACAGCCCATGTCACCCAGGGCTGCCTTGTGGACAATCGGCAGCACAGGCCTGGGGCGCAGCAAGGCCCTGGTGTGCGTCAGAGCGGCCGCTCTCGTGGTGAGGGGCTCAGGGTTACCTATCTCTCCCAGACCCTTTGGTGGCTGACAGGCTAGTTCTCACTGCTGTGTCTTCTGACAGGTGAAGGTAAAAGCTACGGCCAACCCCATGGAGACAAACGGGCTTTGCTGCAGATCTCGGAAAGACAAAACCTCGTCACTGACCAGCCACGTCGAGGAACTCCGAGAAGGTCTCCACCGGCATGAACTCCTCCTGGAAGGTCTTCAGGGCTCTGTCGGCAGCTTCGCAGACAGGCATGTCGTTGTGGCGGATGTACTCCGCGAGAGAGCAGGACCAGCCTCCCTCGGTGTTGCTGGTGGGCACCTTCTACAAGAACCAGCAGGAGCCGGGCCGGGGGCAGAGGGCAACGAGGCGGGCTCATCAGCCCCGAAGGAACGGAAAGCCTCCCCTCCCCTCCCCTCGTCAGCAGCGTTCCCCCTGCAGGATGTGTTTTGCTCCAAGAACAATGAAATTTCACCTGGCTCCTCTCTGGCCCTTTGTTACACACCATGTCACTCAAACCTACAAGCTACCAGTGGCTGCATTCTTTCCTCCCTACACGTCACACCTGCATTCCCCAAAGAGGAGGGAATTGTCAAGATGCCTTAATCGAGCTGTTTCGTTCAGATTACAAAAAAGGAACCAGCCCACACCCTCTGACTCCTCCCGGGCAGAGAGGAGTGTCCTGTTGTAAGTTGGGCTGGCATAAGTCACACTTGACAGGGCAATGGAGTTTTTCCAAAACCGAGGGGATAGGAGCAAGCAAAGGCTGACTCAGGAGGGGAGACTTCCCTGCAGCAGCAGGCCTGCAGCGGGACCCAGGAGCGGGCGGAGACAGCCCGGGTCTGGACTGGTGTCAGCCCGTCCCACGGTGGGTGCGTGTTTCTGGAGGAGGCCAGCGGGGAGCAGCCACCTGCCGGCCGAGGCAGGGTCAGAGCCAGCAGCACAGGTCACGGAACACCCTTGCAGCCACCCACCGAGTCTCTGATGGTGTCCTTACCTTAAACATGTTATAAGTGAGATCGACGAGGGCCCAGAATAGAAGGGAGGAGCGATACACAGAGTAGTCCTTCACTGTCTTGTCTGTCAGCCTGGAAAAGAAGGCCCGCCTGACCACACGTCCACGCAGACATGGAGGGGCACTCACGGGCGGAGCAGGGGAAGTCACAGCCACCCGTGTCACTCCGCTCCAGCCCCTCGTCTGTCTTCTCTGAAAAAAGGGGCTGAGGGCAGGAGCTCGTGAGGCCTCAGGATGCAGTGGTTCATGTACTACAAACGTGTCCCCCGAAACACTCATCTTTAGCACGGACTCTCTTCCGAATCAGGGTGGATCAGAAGAAAGGGAGACCTAAGCTGCCATATGGTAACCAAAAGCCTAGGGCCTCCAGGCGAGGCCGAGGGCTCACGTGTTCCCCCACGTTCAGCCCCGACATGAGTGCATGGACTTGACAGGATCTAAGAAATCCCCCCAGTCTGCACAGTCCCACTGTGGGAATTTTCAGTCAACAGACCTAAAGCCACCAGCTACAGCAACTGGTCCACCACGTGCCCTGTTGAGAACAGCGCGCTGGGGGAGAAGCGAGACGAGCAATGGTACCTTCAAGGAACAATCCAGAACTGCTTACCACACCCACTGGTTTCTATGTAGTATGGATCACCTCCACTTAATCCCTGATGCGGCCGAGGATTAAGGCCAGCCAGTCCCTTGGAGCCCTGGGGCTGTCTGAGACAGCGTCCACTGCCCCCTTGGCAGACACTCCTGCTGGGAGGGATGGTCAGACCAGGCTCCTCTCTGCCCAGGGAGTGACGTATTGGGGCTAGAATTCGGTTTCCACCACCCACGTCAACGAGAGGTGTCGTCTGCAAACTGGCTTCACCCCTGTGGTGAGCACAGGCCATCGCAGAGGACTGGAATTTAGTGTAGTGTGTGCGTGTGCTCGTGTGTGTAAGCATCACAGAAGACGAGTACGGGTGCTCTTTAACATAGGAGCTGAAACTGCGCTGTGTGGGCCCCGTGTGAGCGGCCCCTGCTGCATGGGACAGCCGTCCACTTCCAGTCAGTGAATGCGAGTTCTTTCGCAAAAGCAAAATAACGATAAGACGAGAGAATTCCATTTGTTGAAATAGGCTTCCTGTACCCTCCCTCCACCCAAAGCCCTCCAAAGCACCCACTTGCTCCCCTGCCTGCCCCACACAAGGGTGCCACTGCCTGCAGTGAAAACGACTGTGAGGTGGGCCTGGGGGTCAGGACGATAGTCCATTTCCATGCCAACAAGGTGACAAGAAAGCCCCAGGCTTCGGTACTCCAATTCTTGGCAGAGGACCCTTTCTCTGCGAATGTGGAACACACAGAAGAGGCCAGCCTCTCTGGGGCGGATTCCTAGAGCTACGCTTTTGAGTGTCTGCCACTGCCGCCCTCCCCAAAACGCACAAAGCCCGTGCTGGCGACACTGCCCCAACCAGCGGGATGATGCCCTTCAAATGTCCTTCCAGCCTGGCCTCTCCACATAGGGTGTCTCCACGCCGTGCTAACATCTAGCTCCTCCGCCTGTCTGTTTTAGGAGCCCCTGCTCGGTCTCCACGCCACACCAGGGGTGGCCCTCTACTATGACTGTTTTGCCTCGGTAGGCAGCAATCCTGAATGACCCTGCCCAACTTAATTATTTAACGCTAATTAGTAAAGGTGACTAACTGCTATGGAGAAAATGGCAACTCAGGAGTGTAGCTCACGCTGGGTTTCCTAATTGAGCAATGACCAAATCAGCTTTTCCTTAACTGCCTGAGACAGTAATGAATTCCAGTCTCCCAACTGAAGCAAAACAGCTCTTGTGGGCTCAGATTTCACACCTGCCACCAAGAGCCTGTGCCCAGGAAATAGCCACTGTACATGCCGTGGAAGCAGGCCAGCCTGGCTCGCCGACACCTTAGCACCCCCCAGATCTAACCCACGACTCTAGCGGTTAGCTGCCTATTAATGTTTGGAATGGGACAGAGGTTAGATAGGAACCAACAGGACTCGCCCCCTCCTGCTCCTCACAAAGGCGCTGTCGCTGGCCTGACGCAACCACAGAGCTCCACCCCGGTCTCCCTGCAGGCGGGAGATGCCAAGACCAGCACCCCTTGGTGAATGCGAGCCAATGGAAGTGAAGAGACCAGGGGTGCCAATTCAGGCACATGGCTGCCGCCACCTGGCCTGGCACCATCAGGGGCGTGAAAACTCCTGGGCTCCCTCACTGGCCTACAAATGTGGAATGTTCCCTCGGGTCCTAGAGAAAGACTCCCAAGGGCAGATCTTCAAGAAGGGAAGATTTCCCTTGAGTGGCAGAAGCAAACTGCCAGGCGCGCCCCCCTGCTCTATAGCCCAGGGCGGGCAGAGACTGCACAGGGCCACTGTGAGCAGAGGGTGGTGCCCGCTGAGTCCTCCGCGTGTGTGACCATCCACGTGGGCACCTCAAGGGCCTCCTGTTGTTGTTCACGGATGCCTCTACCCAGGCACCTCCCATCTGACCCAAAGCCCAGCACAAGGTCATGAAAACAAAGACCACTTCCTTCTTTGGGAGCATCCACATCACTGAGGAGGAGGAGAACAGCTCATGAAATGTGACAAGGACAAGACAGGAATGTGACCAAGAAGAGATGACAAGCTTTTAGTGGTCGGAAAAGAAAAGCCCCAACTGCAGCCACGCAGAGGTTTTCCTAGTTTATGCGCAGACCAGGTGACTGGCAGACCAGTCACCTGTCTTAGCCCGACACCCGGATGCTCCTCCTCGCCGCCCTGCGTGTGACTAGCTTCCTCTTGAAACTTCCTATAGATGAGCCTGGCTCCCTTGCTAGGGGCTGAATGCCAGACCCGAAGGCGGCCAGTCACCTGCCAGCCATCAGGCCTACACTCCTGGCGGTGCAAATGGAGACAGGGCAGGACCGATGACGGAGCCCAGCGAGCACGCCTTCCCTGGGCACATGCACGCTGCCAGGTAGCTTTCACACACGGGGCACACACAGTCCGGGCAACAGGGGGCAGGAGACGGCTTCCGGAAGTGGGCGCTTCCTGAGGCAGGCACTAACCTGGTGGCTCCTCCCGGAGCCACTGCCCGGGCCTGCGAGGTCACCAGCAGCCTCCGCAGGATTTCCACTCGTGTGGCTTTCCACTTCTCGGGGGGCAGGACGTGCAGGGCCAGGACTGTGAAATAGTGGGGCCCATCCACTTCAAAGGCACTCTCCACCCACTTCTCCTTGGGCTGCTCCAGAAAGCCCTGGAGGTTCTTCTCCTCTCGGGAAGTTGCTCGGGTTCTAGAACAAAAGGGACATGATGAAACCAGGGTAGACACCAGGGACCAGCAGCAAGCGCGGAGGAGGCTGGCTCAATTTCTCATCTTAAGTGTCTCGAACGCTTGGATCACAGCACACTCCCACCCATCCTGGAATCCCCCCTCCCCCTCCTCCCCAAGTGCGAGTGCCGCTGCCGCCCGTCCAAGTCCGTCCCGGTGGCATCTCCCCTGGCCCCTCCCCACCCCCAGCTCAGCTCCCACGCAAGTCCCAACCAGGGGCTCCTGAGTGCCCTGAGTCAGGCACATCCACAAACATGCCGTCAGTGTCCACGTAACTCTGGAAGTGACAGCCAGCACCTTTTTACCATGGTACCTGACGCCCAGAGAAACGAGGTAATTTTCCTGAAGTCACAAGCCAGTAAGTGGTGGGAGCTGATGTGAATCCAGAGTCCGTGACGCCCAGCCCACCGCCTGCACCCTCCCTGCCTCTGCACAGTCTTACTAGAGCTAAGGGGTTCACACTCCGCCTGTGTCCGATGGCTTTCCATGGCTTGCTATTTTGTCTGTTATGTGCCTGTGCCCTGTCTCCTTCATCAGAACAACTTCCAGGGAAGCACTGCTTCTTGTTCTCTCTCTTGCCTAAACTGCAATGAGAATGACGATCATGAATTTGCGTGCCAGGCACCGTTCTAGGAGCTCCATGTGGACTGTCTTGTTTAACCCTCACAATGACCCTGAAACAGGCGCCAGCACTAGCCCAATCTTACAAACAAGGAAACTGCAGTAGAGAGAGTGAAGAGTCTGCCCAAAGTCACACACTGGGATGGGAAAGAACTGGGCTGCGAACCCAGGCCATCTGGCTCCAGAGCCTGTCCGGCTAAATGAACTCTGTCTTCCCTGCATGAAGAAGTTTTGGCACGTGCTCCCTGACCTGCACTGAGCAGGCATTTCTGGCTACTCTCTCTTCGGAGACCCTGGATGGTGCTGTCAGGGCAAGAGTGCTGGACATCCTGCCCTAATTCTATGGTGGTGGGGAGTGGGGGAGAAGCGGGGAAGGGAATAAACACACACAGCACTAGGAGCCGGAAGACCCGTCACCAGGCGTGCAGAGGGCGCTTCCAGACACGGGGCTGTGGGAAGCAGGAGCAGCGGCACCAGTGGAACAGAGGGGCATGCTCAGCTTGATCTCCCACAGCTGGGAGTCAGAGGCCTGCCACCATTGCGGGTCCTGCTCAGCTCTGCTCTGGACCATGGAGTCACATACTCGCCTTAATAGACAAAGGCAGCCACGGCCCTCTCCCAGCCCGCCTGGGACCAAGCTCACAGCAATGGCAAATGACCGGCTAGGAAAGCAGTCTGTGGATGAGAAACAGTGCCTCTCCATGAAGGCTGCGGGTCAGCCCCAAGCTGACCAAGACAACCGTGACACGGCCACGTCCCTCTCCAACTCAGGAATTTGAGCAGGAGTTAGAATGCCTAGCATTCGAGAAACTCTGACACCTGACATCACCAGTTCTGTTCTGCTGGGCACATCACGCTGGCCCTGTGGGTCTGCTCTCCTCCCTGAAGAACGGGGCAGTCCACTCTACGTCCTAGCTGCCAAGAAGAGACATGTCTCTGCAAAAGCCAAGGGCTCGGTCAAAGGCTGCAAGCACGTAATTAGGCGGCTCAGCCCGAAGCAGGGTTTGGACAGTGGGAACGTTTGTGCTGTCAGCAATGCAGGTGTTTCTTCCAACAGTCTGAACAGTTCAGCAGATGATGTAATGCGCTGAGGGAGACCCGCCCGTGCGTCTTTTTAACAATGAGGCCTGTGGTCTGGAGGTCAGTCAGCCTTTTAACCCACAAGCAAATGGGAGGGAAGCCGAAGATATCACTGTTGCAGAGAGAAGACCAGAAAGGACAACAGGCAGACTGTCCTGTTGCCTAAGCTGAACTGCAGCTGCTGGGGGGGGGGGGGGGGACTGTACGCGGCCTGTTAGCTGTCTGCCCACTAGATCTATAAGACTTGCTGGAAGAGCGGGGCCTAAAATATGAAACCATTTAATAAATCAAATCTAAGAGCTGAAGTATTTCAAATCTCTTAATTTGCTTTGGAAATCTGGGAGTGAAACGAAAACATTATTCTCTACCCCTAAGTGCTTCTTTAAAATCACACTTACACATCAACCCATTCATTCCACAGTGTGCGTGTGGATAAAATACAAACCTAGTTTTTCCTGGCTGCCTGCCTTCTCAGTTGACTTTCCCAGAGAATCTTTACCACTCCCTCCTCTCTGCCTACACTGGCCAGAAACATTGCTCAGTGGAGGGGAAACGGGAAGCAACTCCAGTTCCCACTTATGAAACAGGCTCTTGGCTCTGCCGCATGCCCTAGATGTGAAACCCTCACCTGTAACACCTGTGTGCCCTGCAAGTGACTGTTTCCAACCCACGGCCTCCCCCCATCCAAGGGAAGAGAGTCCTGCAACGGGAATACAGGTTACATTGAAGCAGAAGCTTCAATGGTCTGGTTTCTCCCAGTTTCTGTCCCCTCTGTGCTGAAGTCAGTCCAGAGATGCAGCCCTCGGCTGCTCAGGTGGGAGATGGGACAGTTTGGGAAAGGAGTCACCTAAGAGCCACAGGTGAGCGTTCCTACATTAGCAAAGGCTGCCTAGGTCAGACATTCGCTCTGAAACTAACTAGGGCAAACGTGGAAAAGCGGGAGGCCATGCTGGGTCAGCCGGATGCTGCCCGGCAGGGCGTGAGGTACTGACGTGTTCAAGACGTAAAGCACAGTGTGAATGATGTATGGGATCAGATGGATGTTGCTCTCCCGGCCGCCGCCGCCGGTGTCCGCACTGAACGACTGCTCCATGGCGAAGCGCAGGAAGAGCAGTTTGATGTCATGGATGTTCAGCTGGTACGTGGGCTCCCGCTGGCCTGTGCATTCTTGGAGGTAAGTGTTGTGCCTGGGGGTGGGGGGAGCAGAAGAAATGCTGACATGGAAGCAAGCTTCCTGGCGAAAGCCCTGTTGGGAGAGCCCCCCTTGGCACCCCCTTCCCCGATGGCTGCACGGGTTGCACATGGGATAGAAGGGAGCATCGAGGACAAGGACTGGGTGACCAGGAAGGGACAGCAGAGGACATTTCACTTCTGCTGGGACTGAAAATGATGCTCTCCAAGCTTTAACAAGAACCCACTGCTTCTGAGGGACCCATTTCTTGATGGGTCAGTGTCACAGGACAAATCGTGGCCACGTCCAGAAGAACATTTTGGAAGAAGAAAGGTAGAACTTACTCCTTCTGACTAACTAGGAAATCTATTCATAAGAATCATTTCCTCAACCTCCAAATAAAAGCTTTTTCTACGTCAATTTACATTACAATCGATTATGCTTATTAACTGTGTGCCCTTAAGTAAGTTCCTCAACCTCTCTGTGCCTCCATTTCTTCATCTGTGGAGTATGTGTAACAGTGAGACACGGTAAGCACCTCAGTGACGCCTATTGCTCCTTCCATCACCATCACTGCCAGGCGGCTGATCTCTGGTGAGGGCCTGGGGTGCGGCTCCGCTGCACAGGGCACCAGCGAGAGGCCAGGACCTCACGGAAGCTTCAGCTGCTCTGCTCTGGGTTTTAGGACAAGGAAGGCCTCAAAAAGGCCTGACCTTCCCCATGTAACCAAGCTATTACTTTTCGTTACTTAAACCTCAGAAGCACACACTGTAGAAGGGAAGGAAATTTTGGCCTTGAGGACCAAGTCAGGCACCCTGTGTCTTACGTCCTCAGGCCAACCGGCGGGGGGGGGGGGGGGGCGGGGGGAGGGTAGTGAGAGACTAGACATTCTCCACGGTGCACCAGACGCCGAGGGTGCCCGTTTCTCTCAGCAGAGTTCCTCTCCATTCCGAACAGCCCCCTTGCCCTCAAGCAGAGAGATGGATTCCCAACAAAGGCAGGCAACAGGAAATGGTCTTACCACAAGCTGGCTGACAGCTGATTCCCATTTCCTGGGAATCCCCTTTCCTACCATGCAAAATGCTCAACACTCACCTTGCCAAGCAGGTGGCAAAAGCTGATTCAGGAACGTGAGGTCCCCAGACCGGAAGGAGCCCATTGCACTTAGTGTTGGCGTTCTGGAGGGCGGCACTTTCCCACTCTTCCCGGCCTCGAGCCAACCTGGGTGGGGAGGAGAGCAGGGACACATGACTGCTGGAGCTCACTCGGCAACCAGGCACCTGGGCAAGTGGGGTGGAGAAGGGTTTGCTACCACTAAGGAAGCCAGCCTATGCTCCCGACCCTATACAGAGAATTAGCCATTTGTGACCCTGATAGGGCAAATACAAGTTCACTGCTTCAGGTAAACACCACTGCTTTCCCCAGCCATGGGCCAAAGCCATGGATATTTTCCCAGTCATATGGCAAGAATGATTCTGCAGCCTAAATGGTTTAAGGTCAAACACCCTACCCGCTGGAGACTAAAGAACAGCATTAAAACTTCAGGGCTGGCGGTCCCACCCCTCCGAGTCCAGGGCCTCGGACAAGCGGCCCTCCTCAGTGAAGTGAAGTAATGGAGGCCTGGAGCTGAGGCACGTGGGAGGGAGAGGCCTACTGAAGGTGCCAGAACTGGAGAGCCGGGCCCACCTGACGGCTGCCAGGTGGCAATCGTAGTGCACAATGTTGAAGTGGGACACGGTGCTGTAGCCCTGCTGTTTCCGGGGTTTGTTCTCCATCTCCTCCAAGGCTACCCGCTTGGTGAAGGTATAAATGCCCAGGACCTTCGTGGGCTACAAGGACAACGGAAAAAGGAGGAGAGGTGAGGAGAAACTCAAGGCAGCTCTGGAAGCAAGCAAAACAGAGCAGAAGGGACCCGAGTGTCTGCCCTCCTAGGAGGGGATAACCCAGGAGAGGGGGTGACGGCCAGCACCCCAGCCTCTTGGTTAAGCTCTGGGCTGGGCACAGTGAAGTGAGGAGTGTGGGAAGCAACCAAACTAAGCAGATGCTATGCAGATGGAAAGGCAGAAATGTAAGTTTAAACTGTCCTTTTCTTTTTGCTTCATTTGTCTAAAAATGGAGAGTAAAGTGCCCTCTTGATAAGTCACTTGCTTTTCAAAAACTACCAGGCAGCCCCCAAGAGCCCGTGTCACACACAGCAGCACTCACAGGGCGTGTGGCCCAGAGCGCCTGCCCTTCAACAGCGTGAGTGCTGAGTAGTAAATTCAAGCTGCAGAGAGAGGGGCACCCCCCACCCCCTTTAAGGCCTTTAGGGGAACAAACAGACCACTTGGTGCTCTGCTCCTTTCAGGTGTAACTCTGGTTTGGGGGAGGGGGGCGCTGATCGCCCCAGGTGTCCTGAGTGGAAGCAGCATGGAGTATTCTTAAAAGCCCAGGATTCTGGCTCTATGCCGTGACCTTTGTTCTCTCATCCATAAACTGGGGCTTTTTACAAGTTTAAAGACAAAATTACGCAGCTGACATAAAGCCCTGGGCACAGGGCCTAGCAGAGATGGGATCCAATGAGTGGCTGCTGTCTGCAATCACGGTGATGGGGAAGACTAATGTTCCTGTACAGAACATCACAGCTGAAAGAGGCAAGTCTTGGCCACTCTCAGAACAGAAAGGCCTGCAGGCGAGGGCCGCCAGCACAGTGAGGCAGCAAGCTGCGCCACCAGGCCCGGGCCCGGGCCCAGGCGCGTACCTGGAACTTGTACCCCTCCCTGCAGATGCAGCATGTGAGGCCCGGCTCCTCGATCAGCTCCTCCATCTGCTTCAGGAGCGCCGTCTTGGTCACGACCTGGCCCTTTTCATTTGTCTGTTGGGGGAACCCCAGATAACATGTCAGGAGGGGATTTCCACACACCCTCCCACCCTAGTTTGGGGACCCTCGGGGACAGGGCTGACCCTCCACATACACTAAGAGGACTGCTGCGTCAGAGGAAACACCTGCGGCTTCTGACAAGGGTGCAGACCCAGACTCTCCTGCTACCCTCTTCCCACAGGCACCACGGAAGCAGACGGGACCATCCAGCTGGGACCCTGGCAAGCTGCCACTCGCCACCAAAAGCACCCATTCTTTGTGCCAGCAACACCAGCTCTCAGCAGCCAAGGCTGCTGCACTATGATTCATATACAGTTCCCACGGAGTCCCAAACTGCCAACACGCAAGTGTGCTGCCTGGGGGGGCCCCCCGGAGGGCCGCTGCTTCCTGCAGGCCCTGGGACAGTGAAAACGGCACACAGCCCTTCGTGTGCAGACCCGGGCTCAAAATCCTGTCACCCATTTACTAGTTAGTGCCCTGGCCTATTTACGTCACCTCTCAGCCTCAGTCACTTCATCTGGAAAATGGGTATGATTAATACCTCACAGAACAACACGAAGGCTAAGGTGCCTATGTATAGCGCGTGGTGTACAGTAAATCCTGGAGGGTTATCATCACCACTTTTACTTTTTTTGTGAACTGAAGTCCCTTAACCTGAGTCTCATCCGTAGAGCAGAACAGTATCAGCCACAGCCCTGACGGCTGTTGGGAAGATTAAGGAAGGTGACGAGCCCAGCATACCCACCCACTTGTACCCCTTCCTCTCTCTCTGTCCGGCCTTCAGGCATACCCTCCCCAACCCCAGCTCTGCCCCAACACACAAATGACTGTGCGATGGCCGTCTCTCAACAGCAGGGCAAGAACGTGGGAACTCAGGGAGTGGCCTTACCGTCATGCCGAGGGTACCCAGAGCCTTTTGCCTCATTGCCATGGCCATACGCTTCTTCTCAGCCCGGGTCTCCCTGCGTGCGGCATCGATCTTCTTGTTCACATCAGGGTGCTCCCGCAGTGCCTCCAGCAGGTTCTCTGCGAGGGTCCCAATGCCCTCGTCGCTGGATACCTGCTCCAATTTATGCAGGTTTGTGATAGAGTCAGTTCCAATCAGAACCTGCCAAGAAAGGACCAGAGAGACTCAGGCCTCCAGTTATTCCACCAGTGTTCTTCCCAGGAGCTTAAAGGTTCAGAAAAAATAGAACATACACAATCTCATGTCATCTGCTCAAATTTCAAGCACATCCTTTGATTCTACACTTTGAAAGGTTTGGACAAACAGGAGAGAGTTTGGTTCTGCCACCGACCTTCGACCCATCACTATGCTCTTTAGCTTCAGCGCCTCTATCTATAAAACAGGGGTAACGCCAGGGTTCCTGTGACAATTTGAGCTGGGTATCAAGTAAAGCGCCCAGGCACAGGGAAAGGGCTCAGGGCAGGCTCCCTGGAGAAGCAGCACCTGCGAAGAGGCCTGAGCGGTGGCCTCAGGGACGGTGCCGAGCAGGGCAGGCCCGTGATGTTCACAGGGGCTCCGCTTCAGCCTTCACCGAGGGCCCTCCAGGGTCACCAAACCAAGGGGCACGGGAGCTTTTTCAACCTCAGGGCCTGGAGGTACAACTACAAAGCGGGACCGGGGGTGAGAAAACACTTTAAAACGCACAGCAACAGGAAACCTGTGCCTGAAAAGGCTGGCGGTCGGCGCACTGCAGCGCCGCGCTTGACACCGGGACACCGAAGGCAGGTGTGGACTGAAAAAGCTCTCCGGGCGAGCTCACTGGGAACAGCACCAGCTCACCGAGACCCGCACCGCCCACGCCACGAGTGAGTCGATGACAAGCTCTACATATTTGACAATAAGCTGAAAACAACAAAGTCAACTTGCAATGTGAAAGCTCAGCGCTCAGCTCAGACCACTCACTAGAGCCCATAAATCTGTCCTTACACCTTCAAACCTGTGCCCCAGCACAAGTACAGGGTCCTCGCGTCTCAGGCTCCTGCACACCAAACCCACAGTGCGACGGCCCCCTGAACTATTCCACCGAGCGCACGCAGCACTCAACACTCGGGGTGTGTACCATGCGTGACGCAGTGTTTCAGGTGCCGGAGAAATAAAAACCGTACCCTCCTAGAGCTTAACATTCTAGTTAGGAGGACAGACTGTGCGCTGAGAGAAAACCTAAGGAACTCTCCCCCACCTTACTTCAAACCTCCTAGGTTCTCCACCTCCTTCTGGCACCACCATTCACCTTGTCACCCAATCCAGAAACCGAACAGAGTCCTCATTCGTCCAGTTTCTTCCCTCCTCGCGCACAATCAACCTCCAAGTCCATTTATTCTTCCTCCCAGATCTCTGTGGAATCCATTCATTCTCCACCTCACTAACTAACTGGTCTCCTCCGCCTAGCACAGCACAGGTACACACCAGGGGCTAAGTAAGTAAGTGTTGAAATCAAAGTGAATGGCCAGAAGTGTGAATGCCAAGTACCCACCTAGACAAGCCTTATTCTAAAGAAAGTAATTCGACTTAGTAACTAATACGAAGCCTGACTACCAGCAGGTCTGTTCTAAATTTACAATACTGTCCGTTCAGTCCCTTGATTTATCCACATTCAAAAGAGATGTTGCAAGGATAAGAGAAATAACGAAAGACTCTTATGTAGGAAAAATTATCACCACAGAGATGTATTAATTACGACCATCTCCACTGAACTGAACAAAAGTTTAGAACAAGAGAGATCTGGGTAAGACAGATGAAAGAATCTTGTCTGCAACCAAATTATTAATACCACATTTCTGAAATGAGTTATCAAAACTGATACCAAGTAAGAATGTATAACTATATTCAAGGTAGAACACTATAAATAGAAAAAAAGTCCAGCCCTGAGAACTCTAAAAGCTGAAGATTAAAAAAAAACAAGAGAGAGAAAAGACACGAACACATCTCACTGAAGAGACACAGATGAAGCACATGAAGAGACAGATGCGCAGCGTCATTAGCAGTTAGGGAAACACAAATTAAACCACAGTAAGGTATCACTGCCCATCTATCATAATGGCTAAAAGAGAAAACAGGGACACCCCCCCGTGCTGCGAGGACTCAGTGAAAAAGGGGATCACGCGTGCACTGCTGAGGGAAATGCAAAATGCTGCCACTGCTCTATAAAATAGTTTGGCAGTTTCTTGTAAAACTAAGCTTGCAACTAGCAGTTGTCCTCCTGGGCCTTCATCCCAGAGAAATGAAAACTTACATCCACATAAAAACCTGCACATGAACATTCAGAGCAGCTTTATTTGTAATTGTCCCACACTGGAAACAGCCCAGAAGTCCTTTAATGCGTGAACGGTCACAGTGGCTGTGGTACACCCACACCATGGACAGCACTCAGCAGCGAAAAGGAACAAACACTGCATACAACCTGGAGGAATCTCCAGAAAATTATCCTGAGTGAATAAAGCCAGCTCCCAAAAGGTTAGGTGCTGTATGACTCCATTTATATAACGTTCTTGAAACGGCAAAATCACAGAAATGGAGAACAGACCAGGGCCCAGCGGAGTGGGGGTGGGAGAACATGGGTGTGGCTCTAACAGTGCGACAGGAGGGGCCCTTGTGGTGCTGAGGCTGTCCTGGAGCTGGACTGCACCGATGTCAGTATCCTGGCTGCAGTACTTGCTAGTTTTCCAAGATGTTACCATTGAGATAAAGTCGGCAATGGGTATATGTATATATGATTTCTCTGTATTATTCCTTAACAACTGCATGTGAATCTACAATGATCTCAACATAAAAAGTTTAATTTAAAAAAATCCGGCCCTAGCTGGTGTGGCTCAGTGGATTGAGCACTGGACTGCAAAGCAAAGGGTCGCTGGTTCCATTCCCCATCAGGGCACATGCCTGGGTTGCAGGCCTGGTCCCCAGTAGGGGGCGCGCAAGAGGCAACCACACATTGATGTTTCTCTCCCTCTTTCTCCCTCCCTTTCCCTCTAAAAATAAATAAAATCTTAAAAAAAAAAAAAGAGAGATCCAGCCCGGCCACCTTCGCAGGCCAGTTAGGATGTGTGAGGGCTAATGGATGCCTCAGCCCAGTGCAGGGCTGAGAGGCAGAGCGACAGAGGATCTGTCTCAGCACCAAGTTTTCAGCTGCCTGACGCAGAGCAGAAGTCGGCAGTGCTGAGGTTACCGATGTCACGGAGAAACCGTCACAGGAGGGTCAGCTGTACCCTCACAGTCCCACTGTGGCTCAGCTGCCCCGTGAGATAATAAAGCCCCACGTAAGAACGAGCTGAATGAGGAAATCACAGACAGCACTTAATCCTCTCCAGAGAGAGCTGAGCCAGGTGACCCCTAAGAGTCTCTGCCACTCTAGGAGTTGTGGGTACTAGGGGAGGTCATGTCTCAAGGCTAATCATGGCATCACCATCACCCAGTCCTGGGAGAGGGGAAGACAGTGTGTGGTTTCCTCATTCTACATGTCCCGTCTGCAGAATAAGGGCTACAGGCAGGTTGGCTCCTCACCTGGGTGGCAGGGTGCTGGATGGCCAACCCCCGGAGAAGCCTCAAGATGAATGGCAGGGCCGGGCGAGACAAAAATTTTTTCCAGATGTCAGCATCCAAACTGCAAAGCAAAGGAAGACTCCTCAGCAGGCTGGAGAGGCAAAGGCTACCTGGAAACCAGCTGCTGATTCTGGCTCATTTAACCATGACCCTCCAAGAGTGACACAAGGAACCACAAAGGACCACGCAGTTCAGCCGGGCGGCCAGAGAGGAGTCCTCTAAACAGAAACCAAAAGGCTGTCATCCAAGGACTCCGCAGCAGCTATGGGGCCGCCCTGGTAGTTTCCAGAAGAGGAGGGAGTCCTCCAAGGAGGGCAAAGGGAACGATTATGCCAAGATGATGGAGAAGACAAGGAACCGGGAAAAGGAAAGTAGTCCCTTTGCTGGAGCTGCTTCTTACTTCTTGGCACTGGGAATGTGCTTTTTCATGTAGTCAAGTGCATTCTGGGTGATTCCCTTCTGGAGAATCAGATCCTTCAGCTGGTGCCCGTTGCTGTTGTTCTTGATGCCGGCTGCTATTTTACAGAAGCAGTCCAGGAAGACTTTATCGTCGCCACTGTGATCTTCATCATACCTAGGCGGAAGGAGGGAAGAGTCCGAAGGTGTGAAAGGAATAACACAGCTGAACGATCTTCAACAGTCTGCAGGATCAACTCTAAACCCCTTGGCCTGACATAAAGAACCTGCTGAGCTGGTTCCTGCCACTCTCCCTCTTGCCTGCTCCGCCGCCCAGACTCCCAGCGTTCTCTGTGCTTCATGCTTTTGCACACGTGACGCCTCCCAGCGTGTCATACCCTCCTCCCGTCTTATGTCCACTTGCCAGTTTAACACAATATATGGGGTCCAGCACAAATAACGCACCCGCCCCTTTTATTACAAAATCTTTTATTACAAAACCATAAGCATGTGATTCTGTAACATAACACCACCACACTCAAGCACACCATATGCCATTTTAGGTGAAATGTTCAAATTAAAACTATAAATTATTACACCCATATTATTACCCTTACCCTACCAACCACATTCAAAAGCAGGCCTTACTTCCGCCGGACCCTGTATTTTAATTACAGAATCTCCAACTAAATCAAGCCGCTTAAAGGCCAGCCAGACTGGCACACAGAAACCTAACAGAAATTCCAGGGGCGCTTCCTGTCTCCCAGAACTAGTTTGGCACTTAAGGGGGGAATTTCCCTTTGCTGTATGAAATCCAAGCAACATACTTATCAAAGCTGCAGTAGGGTTTGAACCGCTCCACCAAGATCTGCATCTTCTCCACCTCCCCGAAGGAAAGGTACGGGATGATGCGCAGCAGGCCCTGCAGCACACTGGGGTTGGAGCGGACGAAGGTGCTGTTGATCTGGTCCAAGAGCATCACGAGCTGATCTTTGTCCCCTGTCAGGAGGAGGTTGCCCTGCAATAGGAAAGAGGGCAGAAGGATGGAAGGGCCTGTAATCGGGTCAGGACTTTGGCTGCAGCACTTCCATCAGTCATCAAAAGCAGCCCTAAGAGAACGGTGTCTCGGCACTTTCTGAGGAACAGAGTGTGAGTTCCACTTGATAAATGAACTTCTCAATTTCTGTGATGGCTCTGTTAATAGTCTCAAGTGCTCAAAATAGACCAATGCAGTGTCTCCCTCCCCCAGAGAATGTAGCTACCTGAGACTCATCTGGTCACGTGTCTAGCCAAAACATTAGCACCCACAAGGATGGAGGAAGGTAATGGTGCAGTAAGTAGAGAGAAACTGAACTGGGTATTGGAGACCTAGGTTCTGGGCCTCCAACTATGCAACAGTGAACAGCTTACTTCATTTCTCTAGGCCAAGTTTCCTCAACTGTGAAATGAGGGGCTCGACTAGGGCCATGTCTGTCAGCTAGAATATGCCAGAACTCCATTAATGAGCACTTGAGTGAAAGAGCGTCCTTAGCAGCTTTGTTTCCTGTGAATTCCAGGCTTCAGTGCAATGATGTCACCACTAACTAGCTGAGCCTTGCCACTCCTATGAGCTGAGCAGGTTCAGTCATTCTGGGCTGACACAGACACAAGCCAGCCCGCTGCTGGCAATGAGACAGGGCAGATTCCCCGTGTCTATAGATCCACAGGCCGGGCTCACTCACCTTGTCCTCACTCAGGGGCTCGGCATTGGACTCATCCAGAATGATCTCCATGATGCTGAGCACCTGCTCGGCCACCGCTGCCCCGCCACTGTCCTTGCTCTCCTGCTCAGCTACCAGCGCCTGGAGGAGGAGACGCAGTCACTCTGGGGCAACAACACAGCCACTCACTGCTGATGCTATCTGCTCCTTAGAGACTTCCGTCATGGCCTCGTTTCCCAGAGAC
Source organism: Desmodus rotundus (assembly GCF_022682495.2). Classification (NCBI taxonomy): domain Eukaryota; kingdom Metazoa; phylum Chordata; class Mammalia; order Chiroptera; family Phyllostomidae; genus Desmodus; species Desmodus rotundus. The sequence continues at coordinate 10,999,643 of NC_071389.1, forward strand.
CGTCCACGTGTGCATGTGTGTGCATTCTCAGAGTGAGACCAGCACGCAGGCCTTTGAGCAGAGTGAAAACGTCATGTTCCAGAGCGCTCTCTGGTTGCTCCGAGGCGAGCGGCACTGCTTCCCACTGGTGTGTGGTCTGGAGTGTTTTAAGAACTAACTTCCTGTGCCTCTGATCTGAACCCAGGAAAAGGGGACAAGGAAGCTCTTGGATGTCATGGCGGCAGCATGGGGGTGAGCCAGCAGGAGGAGAAGGGACAGCTTGAACGATCCCGAATGGGCCTCTGCACCAGTCGGACAGACAAACGGAGGGCTTGAAGGACCACAGATCCATTTCATCGGAGTCCAGAACTGAGCTGTCTCCCACCCAGGACTTCCAAGACTCAGTCTTTATCTCTTGCAGCCCAAACTCTTTACCAAGTTTAGCGTCCCCAGCATGACGTTCAAAGTGTTCATTTCCAGCTTGACCAGCTGCTGCCGGTTGACTTTCACCTTCACACAGTAACTGAACAATTTCAGCAGCACCTGACAAGAAAAGCCAGTCAAAACCCATGAGACCATCTGAGAGTGTAGGTGTGGGGACAAGCAGGAAAGAAATGTTTAAGAGATTATGTATCGTCAGCAGGTCTTCCTCCTAAAACCCACAAGACAGCAGAGGGAAGTAACCCTTCAGGGGACGTGGTAAGGTGGCTGGGACCTCACGCCAGCTGGGTATTTTAAACAGCAGTGTCCTCCGGCAGCAGCCCTCGTGGGCTGAGTGGAGCTATACCACCTCTACACCTACAGCAGGCGCCAAATTCCCAATGGAGCAGGTGAGGCTCTGCTGTCTTGGGGGAAATTCTAGTATTAACTTTGAACTAACGGTCAACAGGAAGACTCCAAAGCTCATGGCCTGTGGGGGCTCAGAACCATGTAGGTCATTTAAAATGTGGGCACAGTGACGTATGTCCTCACACCCACTGGAGGTAAAAATCATAGTGTGATATTTGTGCTACATTGGAATCCTCTCCTCTTTAGTAATGAGATGGATGAGTAACCAAACAGAATCCTACAAGAAGTAAAAGGGTTACTTATAAAATCCATTTACAAATAATAACAACAACAGACCCAGTACAGTCTGTTTTAGGAAAAGGCAGTTAGACGTGGTTCCACAGGCCACCAAAGGGACAAGGCAGCAGGCTGCCATCACACTGGTGTTTCAGGGGCGTGGGCCAGGAAGAGGGTAGTGGGGAAAGGGAGCCTGGACGCAGAGGGCTCAGGGAAGCTGCCAGGTCCATCACCAGCTTGCACTGGTCCATGGCACCATGCTGCCCTCTAGGGTTAAATGGCACAATGACCATGAACTTCTTTCCATAGGGGCCTCTCCCACAGAGGAAAGCTGGTCCCACTGTATTGCCTCCCACTCACTGTTAGAAGGTGGCGTCCCTGCTTGAAATCTTTAATCCCTGCCAGTCTGTTAAGCATGCACTCCAGGCCCCCGCACTGGGCCATCACGCCAGCCATCTTATACACTTCTTCTTCATCTTCTTCTTCATCTGGGGGAGAAGGGAAGCCGAGCAGAAACAGAGGAAAAGGGGAGGATGGGAGTCAAACTGACAGCCCTCCTCCAGGCTGACAGCTACTTCCCTTTTTCATATCTCCAGTAAAGACACGGCAAATAAAAGGGGTTGATATTAGACATTAAACTACACTATCTCACTCTAGTAGCTTTTAAAAATATTTCAATCAAAATTATTTACTCAAATATGTGAAAATACAAGTACCACAACCACCACTGGGGGTGCGGAGAAGTAAGCTAAAAATAAATCTGACCTCAGATCTGCTGCTAACTTGCATTCTTTTCCCCAAGGTTGGGGTTTTTTCTCCCCAGTCCCAGAGGTATCTGAATCAGACCATGGATGCCTGTATTCTTCCGCAGTTGGAGAAGTAATCCCCCTTTAATTCCGATCAGACGTACAAGACAGTGTTTTCCTGAACACCCCTAAGCCCCTGGACATGAACTGTTGATTGGTGCCGACCCTCAGATCCTGTTACAAGGAAGACCCTGTCCCCTCATCTCCTGTTACCTGCGAAAGGGCCGTACCTGTGGTGGAGTCCAGGGACTCGATAAACTCCTCAGTAGCATCACCAAGCAGCCCCCGCATTCGATAAACAATCCTCATGGGCTCTCCCTGGGCAGAGAGAGTTGGAGAAAGGTACTTGTAATCGGGCCCAGAAAATGCAAAGAAACAACACCTGGTCTTGCTTACTGCTCAGCAACACAGACAACTTCTACTTCTCTACACGATGTGACCCATAGAACCTGGAATCCAAAGGCACTGCATTTCACTTAGGGCACAGGTGGCAAACACAAGGCCCGCGGGCCGAATCCGGCCCTCCACCTTGTTTTATCTGGCCTGGCACCTTGTTTCTACCCGGCCGCGGTGCCGAGCTCCCTCCCCCAAGTTAAGGAGTAGTTACATTCATACAGTGCTAAATTACATTCGGCCCTTTAAAAGCAACCGCGAGGCTCATGTGGCCCCCAGTGAAAATGAGTTTGACTTAGGGGAAAGAAAGCTAACTTATTTAGTATCTGCTTAGGCCAGGAACTACACACTGTCTCATTTAATTCCATTAAAACTCTAGGTAATAACTCTAACAACTACTACTTATTGTTTTACTCTGTGCCAAGTCCTATGCTAATTAAGAACTTCACATCACCCTTTTGTACAAGGTTAAAAGCAGCTTGTTCAAAGTTACTCAGCTATAAGCCCAGGTCTAATGCCAGGCCTGCACCTCCTTCAGGACACAAACTCTAACCAAGAAGGACCACTACTCAAAGAATCAAGACAAGGGAGGTCAACAGGATCAAAGAGCTTTGCCTCACGTCTCAGGAACCAAAAGCAAGAAAAGACGATACATCCATCTTTGCCTACAGAGACCCTAAGGTCCACATGTAACCGTCTGGCAAGGCACAAATTCATCCGAACTTCCTCAGTCTAGAACCCCTGCGCTGACGGGTTAACAAGGAGTAAGGCTTCGGGAACCAGAGGCTAGAGTGCTCTGTGAACTGGAGGGCCGGGAGCGCTCACCGCACTCCCGGTAATGAGGCAGGCACTGCAGCATCTCCACTGTTCTCGCTGTGGAGATGAGAAGTGGGCACTTGAGGCCGCACTACACGAAACAATGCCGCCTCCGAGCCCATGTTCAGCATCAGGAGGGGAAAGGTCCTGGAGGAGAGAACCTGTCAGGAAGGCTTCCAGCTATGGACGCTCAGTGGGAGCTGAGAGGGGGAACAGCCGCAGACCATGGGCAGACTTAGAAAAGAGGACAGGCTCCAGTCAGTAGCTAAGGAGATGGGCTGTTTATTGGGAAGTAAGAAGGGACACTGATGAAGCCCCAGATAAAAGCTGCCACAAACTCCAGACTCGGTCAGAATGACCCCTCAGTGGATTAAACACTCTAATGTGGGGGTCCGAATGACCCTCAACTTCCACCTTGCCTCATGGCTCAAAAGGGAAGGTGCCCGTGTGTATTCTTTGGGTTCCATGCCACCATTTACAAGGATGCCCACAGAAGGTTGATCTGAATTCCTTATGTGCATCAGGGATTAAGTCTGCATCGTTCTGTTTTGATGCTAAAGTGTCCGTGACGAGATACCCTGGAGGGGCAACCTTCTGCACGTCCCTGAGCCACCAGCACTAGATCTGCCCAGCTGGTGGCCGTCCGACAGTAAACACTGTCCAGGATTCCCAGCACAGTGGGGGAAAGGGAGGAGCAAAAATATGTGCAAGGTAAAGGCCAACAGCACACCACCAATCTGGTTTCTTAAACTCTACAGAAATATCTGGGAGCAAGTCTAGAAAAGTCTGCGGTGCCTCACTGGGACCCTGGTTTGCTGGAACTATTTCCTTGATTCATTTACTAAATATCCCCTTAACAGGGACAAGAGATGAGAAGAAATAGGAAAGTGAGAAAGGAAGGAAGGAGAAAGGAAGGAAGGAACGGAGAGGTTAAGAAAAGAGGCGGGGGTGGGGGGGGACAGGAAATGTCTACACAGACCTCCATGAGCAAACGGAGTACCGAGGTGGCCAAGAGGACCAGAGCGCTAGGCTTCCTTCACCTCCCTGTTCCCTCCCCAGGAATGACTGCCTGTTTGAGTCCCAACGCCAACTAGTAAGATAGAAATTATGTGTCCCTGGCACAGCCACTGGGCACACGTTCTGATAAATAAGCAGGCCCCAAAAAGCTGGGGATCAACCTCAGCCACGAGGTGCCTGTCCTTCAAGGGTACGAGGCAGCAGGCGTCCCGTCACGGTGCTCCTGAGACTGCCCCGCCCGCTACGCACCGCCAGAACACCCCCCCCCCCCAATCCTCTCCTGAAGCTCTGCGCACCTGCCAGCTGCCTCAGAGGAGGACACGAGGGCTGGTTTCCCCACACAAGCACGACTAGGGGAAGGGCAGACACCCCAGAAGAGCTGCTGTGAGCTGGGTAAGTGACAGCCGACAGCGGCTCCTCCCGGTTCAAGTCTGCACACATCAGCAAAGTCAAACCGCACCCCCGGCACGAAAAGACAAGCACATACCTCGTTCGTGGTGCACCAGACCTTCTTGTAAACCTCAGCCACAGGAAGGTCCAAACTAATGATCTTATTGTTCACTAGAAGCTGAACAGAAAAGCAGGTGAGGCTGTTATTCCAGGTAATTGTAGGGCAAGCACACTTCAAGATCAAAGGGCACTCCTTCGCAGCAGCTCGATTCGTGACTTCTACGTGTCGAGGATCAACGGACTGTCCCTCTCCTAAAAGATGCGCACGTGTGCGTGACACACAGAATTTTGTGCACAGGCTCATGGGTCACAAACGCCCTTTCACCCCAACCATGAGCCCCAGGCTACAAATCCCTGCCGAGGCCCTTCTCTTAGCCTGATTCCATTTCAGCCTCACCACCAGAAAGAGCAATGTTCTGTCTCACCCAACATGCTTTTCACCACGCATATAACAACACCGAGGCACCAGACACAGAGCCAGATATCTGCACGAGAGCTGAAGTGCCAGCAGTTATGGAGCTGAGCTGGGAATCACCGGGAGGCCTCTGCCAGAGCAACAAGAATGTAAGTCTGCACCATGACCAGCAGGAGCCACTAGCCCTCTGCTTACCTCATGGCAGGCCAGGGCAGAGCCTCGGACAGGTTATTAACCTGTACATCGGCCGGTGGGAATCATTAGCCCCATTCATAGATGAGAAAGCCGAACCAAGCTAGCTGCCCAAGGTTAATCAGCCCCTAGGGCAGGAACCTGGATTTGGTCCCGGCCCACACTCTTAACCACGGTGGCACTGTCCCATGCTTGTTACCTCCATCCCACTGTCATCCTCCAGGAGAGCCACCAAGTCACAGTCCTGGCAGATCTTGTTCTTTATATCCCTCATAAGTGGCCCGATGCCTGGCTCGTTGCTACTGTAAGGGTTGCCGGGCATCCTGCCCTGTAAAAAGTCTTCTTGTTGGGGGTCCTTCTCCAGGGTCACAAAGAACTCAGTGACCTCATTCTCCTCCTAAAGGACAGACAGAAGGATGCATCAGAAGGGATGGCATAAAGACATATGTAGAGGGACGGACATGCCAGACTCATCCAGCCCCATCCACATTTAAAGATATAAAGAATAGGGAGCTTGGGGTGATTCAAAAATTCCAAATATAATTTAAACAGCTTTACTTATCAAGCATGTCCCCTGAAACTCAGGGTGAATCAGGAGAGAAGCCTAACAAAGTGAGCAGATGAGGAGTGACATGTGAAAGCCATATACCAAAATAAGCGGGGGTGGGGGTCTCCTCTACCTGCTCGTCTCATGGGATGCTGACCAAGCTGGGGCCAGGTGACCTTGTCACTTGTGGCCCTCAAGTCACGAAGAGGTTCTTCTCTATATTACACAGCATCAGGCATGCCTGACCCCAATGACCTCTCATCAGTAACTGAGGATCCTGGTGTTTTTCATCCTTGCTCGGTAACAGGAAAGGGTCTTTGGATCCCACCATGCTTCTCCACAGCTCAGGCCAGAGAAACAGATACGTGTGCATGTACGCCCAAAATGGGGAGGAGGGTGTGGTGAAAATTTCTTACACTACAGCTCGACGTTGTTCTTTCATAACAATATTAGACTGATAAGCAATGGGATTTTGGCGATGGAAGGTTAGACCTAGTTTAACCAAAAAAATAAAAAAGGCTGACCTTGACTTTGTATTTAGCAAATAAGACCAAGGAAGGTCTTCAGTTTTCCATCATCAGGAACAGGAAAATTATGAGGCTGTTTCTGGTTTTATGTCTGTCAGTGGTGCTTTCTAAAATGTTGACTGGCCCTGGCTGATGTGGCTCAGTGGATTGAGCACCAGCCTGTGGACTGAAAGGCTGCTGGCTCGATTCCCAGTCAGGGCACATGCCTGGGTTGCGGGCTGGGTCCCTGGTTGGTAGCCTTCAAGAGGCAACTGGTCGATGTTTCTCTCTCACATTGATGTTTCCTTCTCTTTCTCCCTCCTTTCCCCTCTCTCCAAAAATAAACAAATAAAATCTTAAAAAAATAAAATGGTAACTAAATGGCCCACAGGTGGTAAAGACTGCTGATGACCGTAACGTGTCACCAAGAGGTTCACAAGGGAAAGGCTCACGCAGACGCGCAGAGAGCTGTGGGAAGCACCGCCGCTTACAGGGTAGATGATGCTGCAGAGCCTCTCGAAGATGAAGACAGGAGTCCGGTAGTCGTCCAGGTTGTAGCGCTTGGCTGTCTCAATGCACACGGCCATGAAGGCCTTGGTTTCCGATTCTGTTCCTGCCCGAAACCAAAGTGGCCAAGTCAGTTAGGGAAGCAATTCACACCCAGAAACCAAGGTGAGGCTTTGTGAAGCACCGTCACTAACAGCGTCTTTCTGCCAGGTTAGTCTTTAAGTGCCCGACGCGGCAGCACCAATAGTTCCGCCGGAGACGTGAAGCTGATTTGAGTTTTAGACTCAGCCCACATTCCGGCTGAAAGCCTCAATGCCAAGTCAACACCACGCATCGTGGTTAGCTGCACACACGTCTTCGTCTCAGAATCATAACCTCTCACTCTCTTGACCAATACAGGTGCTCCTGTACCTATCCATGAGGCTAACGGAATTCCGGTCAAATCTAAGGGAAGTTATCAGCTTCATTCTAAAAGGTTATGTAGACTGCCTTCTGCAAGCCAAAGACGTAACTTCAAATTGCATGAGGAAGGAGAAATATCCTCTTGAAAAGGGCCCAGCTGACAAAGTCACAAACCATGGAGCGTGGCAGAAGGAAAACGGCAACAGAAGACCTCCATGTCTGGCAACATAGCAGACTGTGTTTCCCGACCGCCTTCCCACTTCTCACCACTTAGAAACAACTTAAAGTATTGAATAAAAAGGTATCAGTGGACTGCCACACTAGCAAAGAATGCAAAGTCAAATTTAAGAGTAACCAGGGAAGTCAGAGAAACACAGAGGTGCCCTGGCTGGTGTGGCTCAGTGGATGAGTGCTGGCCTGAGAACAGAAGGGTCACTGGTTCAATTCCCAGTCAGGGCACATGCCTGTGTTGTGGGCCAGGTCCCCAACTGGGGGTGTGAGAGAGGCAACCAGTCGATGTATCTCTCACACATTGATGTTTTTCTCCCCTCTTTCTCCCTCCCTTCCCCTCTCTCTAAAAATAAATAAATAAAATCTGAAAGAAAAAAGAAAAAGGAAAGAAAAGACAAACATTGAGGCTACTTTTGCCCTGAGCTTCGGTTTCCATAACCTGCCAAGATTTCAGAGCTGGACACAAAGCCCCATCCATGCCTGCCAAATGGAGAGTCTAGCAGGAACATGCCACAGACACGTAAGTCTGGTACCCTATGAGAGCTACATGCCTTGGCATACAGGTCAACTAGAAATGACTCTCCCTTCCCCTAAGCAAATAAGAGGATGCTGTCTTCCCGTAAGATGTGGCAATGAGTGGGGGGCGGGGGGAGTCTCTGAGGACTCAGCCGCTCACAGAGGTTTGTGACTCATAGTACCTAAGAGGTCTGAAAGCCCGAAGTTTAGAACTCTGCTGAAGGGAGCCCCGGGATGGCAGCGCCCCAAGAGGCCTCGCGGAAGCAGTTACAAATCCTCTCTGGAAAACCCCATCTTTGACTCAGGTCCTGAAGAATTTCCACAGATAAGTCCCCCAAACACAGTCAAGAATCACAACACACACACAAAGAGTTAAGGCACAATAAACAAGAGCCAAAATGACAAACAGCAGAATGAAATCAATAAACATTTCAGATTTTGGCACTATCAGGCACAGAAACGTGCTGAAAGATTACAAAAGAGATGGGAAATGTCAATGAAAGAACACAATGGGTGGATTAACAGGTAGCGCAGAGTATAGACAAAATTAGTGAACTGAGTGACAGGACAGAGGAGATCATCCAAAATCAGCAGAAAGGCACGGAGAGATGAACTCCCTGAAAGAGCGATGGAGAGGTCAGGGTAACAGACTGAGTGGCTTAGGGTCCCCAGAACCAGGGAAAGATCCCAGCCCGAGGACCCTTGACCTCCTCCTGCTCTAAGCTCAATACAGGAAGTCCACATCTGCCTAAGCCCTGCTCTGGGGTTTTACAGCTCCACAAATCAGTCTTCTCTCAGAGAAGTTTCTCCTTCCTCACTTGAAGGCACGGACATGTCTGCCATCTCCCTGCGCACCCCAACCCCCAACCCCTGGCTCTGCAGAACTCAGGAAATCAGACCAGCGTTCCCAGGCAGACCCAGAAGGGACGTGGGGCCTTGGGGTCCGGGCCACTGGGAAGTGCTACCTGTGGTCATGTCCTCCAGCATCTCCAGCAGCATGTCCTGGGTCTCATCGATCAGCTTGGTCCTCTGCACCACCAGCTTTCTCAGGCACAGGTATCCATTCAGCACAGTACCCACCAAGCGGCTTTTAAAGTGCCTTTTGATGGATTCCACCTCGACAAAGGAGGAAAGAAGGCCTGTGGGGACAGGAAAAAGTTGCCGCAAGAGCTCTGAATGAGAATAGAAGCAAGGAAGGGCCATGTCTTCAAAAGGTTATGAGCAACACAAAGGCAGGAAAAAGCCTTCTCTGTGCTTGGCACAGAGCAGGCGCTCCACGAAGTGTACTCATCAGTAGAGAGCAGGAGCTCAAACATGTAAACCTGCAGATGAGAAGAGTGCTGAGCTTAAGTGTACACTACGGCCAACATGTGAGGGAAGAGAGTCAACTCCGCACCCCAGGAACGAAGGGTCGGTGCCCAAATCACACCCAGGGACCCCACAGGAAGGGCCCGGCAGCGCTCTACCTGTGAGACTCTTGAGGGCGTAGCCCTGCTGCAGGTCGGTGGTCAGGGAGGCCTCCTCCAGAGCGAGCAAGCGGGCTATTTCCTGAGCAGGACGAGAGGCACAGTTAGTGTGACAGCGCTGCCGATGACACCAGTCACCTCCACCGCCAGTCCGGGAGTTCGCGGCACCAACCAAAGACTCTGTGCCGTCCTCATCATTCTATTCTAACGGTCCCTGAGGCCGAATCTTTGCAAACCTCCTTTCCGAGAAGCCAAGGACAGCTGCACTGGTGTTAGGGGATTGCTTAAAAACTGGAAGAGCCCAAGTGTCCCCAACAGATTGCTACACCCTTATGACAAATATAATGAAGTCATAAAAATACTATTTTCAACAAAAATTTCTTCTCAGCACAAAAGAACATTGCAAAGTGTGTATCACAGAAAGAGCTCACTGGTAGAACTAGGGAAAGGGCTCTCCTGGGCCGCAGCGGGGGGATACCTTGGTGATGAGGTTGCCCACGTAGGGCAGGACTCCCCGAGCTGCCAGGTAGACTTTCCAGTGAGCTGAAGTGATGAGCTTCTGGTAGAGAGCCAAGTACTCGGCGGCACACTCGCCAGCGATGCTCAGTTCGTCCAGGTAACTGCCATCAGGACAGACAGGCACTGTGAGGGAACTCCAGTAGCTCCTATAGCCTCCGAGTTCCGTACGCTCCTTCCATCTTCCACGTGGGCTGTCCTTCGCTCCCCCTTCCTTGAGAAAACCCCAACCTCCCACTAGGGAACTCCCCAAACTAGGGAAGAACCCAGAGCACGCAACAGGGAATGGCATACGATAACCACACTCATTTAGAATGAGCACTGAAGTATGAACAGCGATCATTTGGGCAGCCAAGACTGTGTTTTTGACTGAATCCCTCAGAAGGTGAGTGTACCATACGGGGGCCAACAACGGTGGCCTTGGGATTAGACCGCCTGAACTCAAACACTGCCTTCTGGTAGAGAAGTTAATCAGCCCCTTGAAGCCCAGGGTGCTCTGAGGATTAAATGAGATAACGCGTGCCAAGCGTTTATATGCTCATACGCTGGTGCCAACACTGTATTACTACTACTACTGCCACCACTAAAACCCAGCTTCTCCATCCTTTTTGTCTCTGTGGTCCTCCACATGGAATGAGATGGTTAGAGCACAGGTGCACCCCCCATTGCCCTGAGCTACGGATTCCCCTGGGGAAGCAGAAAAGGCTCCAGACGAGGTCTGACTGCTCTCCCCATCACGCCCTCACATAGTACCTGGTGAGGAGGTCAAGGACCTGCTGCTTGCGGCTGGGAATGGTGGCCAGAGCTTCCACAATGGTACAGGCTGCCTGCCGGGCTGCCTGCGTCGCCGGCGTAAAGAGCACCTGCAGGGCACAGGAGGGGGGCCCCTGACTCAGGTGGCGGCCTCTCAGCAGGCCCCCCGCAGGACAGTCAACCACCACTATCCTGAAGTCCTCTGGGCACCTCTCCAGGAAAAGGTTAAAGGCCAAAAGCACATGCTACCCCAAGCTCTGACTGCCACAGACTGGGAGAGCGGCTGCCAGGGGGTATTCTTCATGAGACTCTCCATCAAGTACTTCGGAGAACATGCCTAAGGTGACTGAACTGGGAAAAGACAAGCGTGTCTTTTCAAATTATCTTAGCAAAGACTTCGATAATTCTGTTCTGAGGACTCTTACATGCCAAATATCCCTCATCCTATGTACCAATACACAAATGGGTTCTGAAAATGTAATTACTTAGACATCAGCTAGAAGGAAGAGGGAGAGGACAGCAGGAGGTGTGCACAACGGAAGGAAAAAAGGGGACCGCAGGGGCAAGACAAGCTTAAAGAGAGGGTACCGAAGTCCTGCTCTGGCCAGTCCACCACGCTGGTGGCTGCAACCAAGAACCTCAACCTACTCTTCCTTCCTCTTGAAAGGAAGCAAGAAGGCAAAGAGAAAGGGGAGGAAGTGCAGCACGTGTGGGAAGGTGCCGCTCTCTGGAGCTGGGGCAGCCGAGCGGGGGCCCAGGGCAGGTGGTCACTCACTTGCCGCAGCCAGTTGTTATGGCCCAATTTCAGATCCAAGGGGGGCGTCCTCTTGCCCCGACGGCTCAGGAACTGCTTCCACCTCCACACGTACTTCTCAGTCAAATAGAGATGGTGGAGCTCTGATTTGCTTGGGGACTTCCCATTGCCATCTATCCCTGGCAGACAAAGGGGTGCAAGGGGAGTAAGGAAAAGACAGTGAGGGCCAAGGGCGGATTCTGGAGCTGTCAGGACAGGGGTAGGAAGGACTGATCTCCCAAGTCTTGAAGAGACAAACAGACCTCTGATAGGAAGACACTTCTTCCAGGCCTCATAGGATGCTTTGGGGTCTCTCTTGAGCCACAGCTGAGCCTGGGCGTGGATCTCATTGCTGTACGGCTTAACTGTAGTCAGGGCCTCCACGGGAACGTCCTGCAGGAGCGCATGGAACAAGAGGAGAGCGTGTGAGGGCACAGCTGAGCCACAGGGGCGCTGACAACTGACAGGGACACACGCAAAGGCAAGAAGATCAGAAGGATCAACAATCGTATCTTCTATGCCCAAATACATGTTCTGCTAAAGCATTCTGATCCAATTTGGCAGCAGCATCTCCACACTGAGCTCGAGGCCGATGATTTTGACTGTGCAGGGTAAGATGGAGCTGGCTCCCTGCAGACAGTCCTGTAGCCACATACACTGATTCCCATCCCCAGGCTGATGTGCAGTTTCCCAAGCATAAATCTTCAAGGGGTCACTGAGCAGCCTCCAGAACCTAAAGAGCCATTACTCATCGGAACTTCAAGCCAGTGATTCTCAAAGGCTTTGGCCTCAGGACCCCATCACACTCTTAAACATCACTGACCGCTCTAGAGAGCTTTCCGATGTGTGGTTCTAGCTATGGATATTTACCATGTTCAAAGTCAAAACCAAGACATCCTTAAAATATTTACTAACTCATTTAAAAATAAGATTAAGTCCATTTCCTATCAACCTAAGTGACATTTTTTATATTTTCTAAAACAAAAGTAATCTAGAGAAAGGAGTGGTAGTTTTTTATTTTGAAAATAATGTAATGACTGCCTTAACAAGACAGCTGGATTCCCATATCTGCTTCTGCTTTTGAGCAGTGGTAGCGATATGCTGTTTTGGTTAAGTGTATGAAAAACCTCTAGCCCCACAAAGATACATAATCAGAAAAGAGTATTTTTATATCATTTTCAATTAATTTTTGATTTTTTTTCTTTGATACGACCCCAAAATTCAACCAAAATTCAAACTGCAGGTTCTCAGAGATCGGCTATCACGTGGAATCGGACACCAACCAGCAGACTTCACAGGGCATGGCGCTACAACCCGCCTTGCACCCGCGCACAGTTCTGGGACATGTGCTGGTCATTCGGAAACACTGGCTCGCGGAGCCACATCAGCTCCGCTACAAGTGGCAGGCTCACTCTATTGTTCGTCAAGGCAGTGTCCGCCCGGTGCCCAATTCTGAGCACCCACTGTCTGCCCATTAGCCATCCTTGCGAGCACAAGTGGGTTCCAGAGAAAGCAGCCGGTTCAGCCGACACCATCGCACGAGCGCCTTCCTTCAAGGCAGCACTGTCCTTGGCGTAAAGCAGGGCACTTGTGCGAACTCCCCAAACTGCCCCCTGGACGGGGAAGCGGTGAGCGCTCATGACGTCTACCAGCACTGCTTCGCCAGCAGGCTCCTGACCGAAGCGCCCGGCAGCTGCCGCCACTCTTGCCCAGATCCAGCAGTCCCACCAGCGCTGACCCCACACTGTTGGAACCTGCAGGCGGCTCTCTCTAGGCTAAAACTAGCAAAACGTGGACAGAGACAATGGACACGGGGGCTTAGAGGGTGAGAACTCTGTGGGGACCTCCCTTCATCTTGCACTGTGGAAAGAATGACGTGAATGGCTCAGGTTCTTTTCGGTCAAGGACCAATTTCATTTCCCGAAAACTGGCCGAGGGGAAACGAACCTTCGTCCAAGGGAAGGGAGGAAGGTACCTCAGTCCCGTTTTTTCTGAGGGCTGTCCGTCATCAGCTTCCTCCCGAGTGCTTACCACTCAGAAGGCAGCCTGCTTGCAATGAAGGCTTTGTTTCCCATCAAGGGACACCACAAAGAGCAGCGGGAGGCAGCTAGCCTTAGGCAAGGCCAAGGGAAAGAGTTATGGCCTGCATATTCTCCAAGCTGGTACAAGCAAGTCACTCTGTGGCTTGGCTAGTTATCTTAGGATAAGAACTTGGCTTTATTCATTCACTTACACCAATGATTTACTGCGTGACTATTATATACCAGATATCACACTATGCACTGGTTGTTTAAAAAAAAATGTTAGTAAGAAGTCCCTGGATTCCAGGAGCTTGCAGCCAGCCCAGCAGCGGGTGGACCTCCTAAGGAGCCACTAATGAAGTGAAGGAGAGCATTCTAGGCAGAGAAGAGAGCATACAGCCCCAGACAACACTTATTAAGGACTAACTTGGGCCAGACTCTGCTCTGAGCATTTGACCTTCGTTAAGTCATTTATTTACTCTTCACAACATTTCAAGGTGGAGACTCTATTCCCATTTTAAAGATGGAAAAAGTGAGGAACCTGAGTTAAACAGCGTGCCCAAGGTCACGATGCTAGTAAATGAAGACATCGCCACACAGTACCGCATGGGCAGAGGCACGGGGTGGTAAAGAGCACCGTGCTGCCCGGGAGCTGCAAGTCCCCTAATGTAAAGGCAGAAAGGGGTCCTCTGCAGGACTGTCGTGTCTGTTTTAGTCCTGACTTTCCCCTGAGAAACCTTCCTTCTCGAAAGTCCCAACCCATCTCTGCTGAACTGCGGCAGAGGAAGTGGCGGTGCCCCCCAGGTCAGGGGAGTTCGGCGTGAGGCTGGGCACAGTGCTGGCCAGGCGTGGGGTGGCGGGGGCACCCTAACCTGCCTTCGGAGCCCCCCTGCCCAGTACCTTGTTCTTCTTGCTGGTTGGAGCAGGGGGTTTGATCAGCTTCTGCAGGATCCGCAGGCACATGAGCGTGATGTTCTCTACAACCACGGGGGTCTTGATGTTCACGGCCAGGAGGAAGAGGCTGAGAGCTGGGTGGGAGGCAGGCACAGTCAGGGTCACAAAGCTCCCCACCACCCTGCCCCTGCTCCTCTCCCCTCTGCGGCTGGGACCGCCCTGGAGGCCTCCTTTCCTTCCTCTGAAAAGCTCCTGATGAGACACTCCCCAAACTCACCACAGCGCAACCGGAGCTCCCAGCAGCTGTCCTCCTTCGAGATCGAATCTGTCAGCAGCAGCATTTCATACTGGAGGCTACTTGCCTGAAAGGCCAAGTGGAAGAGGCACGAGTTAGAGAAGGGTCTGAGGGATCAGTGCCAGGGCTGGCCTATGTCCAAGCTCTGACCCAGGACTCAGAATTAAAATTTTGGTCACAAGTGGCATCATGAGAGGAAGGACAGATGGAGGCCCTTGTACTCCCCACGGCCGACCGCCCACTTCCTCTCCCCTGTGGTGCTGGGTCTGACCAGGGAATGCCACTCTGGGATGTGAGCTCTGCGGCCACCATGCTGCTCGCTCATCACAACGGGACCGGCAGGAGGAAGCACGGGAGGAGTCAGAGGGGACGCCTGCCCTGCTCACCAGGTCGGGATTGGCCCAGTGGCCCTTCAGAGCTGTGGAGACTTTGCCAATAATCAGGTCATTCATTTGCTGGGTGGCTTCTGGATTGTCTCTGCAGAAGCAAAAACAGGGTCTCGTTACCCACTATTGGTTGTGCCCCCTCTTCTACTTGGAGGCGCCCAGAGATGCAGAAGTCCGTGTCTGGGGCTACGTGGCCTTCCCAGGGCAGGACCGCAGCGCTGGCCCACAGTGCCCTGGTGTGCAGTCACACCCATCGGTCACAGCCACCTTTCCTGGGAGGGGACCCTGACTGGGGGAAGGGCAGCAGCAACACAGGGGAGCCTCTCTCCCAGTCCCCGTCCCCGGCTGCAGGGCCCTCGGGCGCCGTGTGGTGTGTCACAGTCTCCAGATCTAGGCGTTCACGCTCAGTGTTGGCCACATCTCTCTCCTCATCTTCTCCAACTGCCTCTACTTTGCTGCCCACAGGGCATCCGCACTTTCCACCCACGCCCCTTTGTAACGAATGATGTCCACATTAACAAAAACCACAGATTGCACCATATCACTCTCTTGCTTTCCAACACTTGTTGAGTAAAGCCCGAAGTCCTCACAACGACCTACAAGACCCATCAGGATGTGGCCCCCACATCCCACTCCCGAATTCCTGCACCCCGCTGAGTCCCCCGGGCGTTCCTCACTCCAGCACCCCCACCCCTCCCCACACAGCCCTGCCTCGCAGCCCTCCAGTGCGCTTCCTAGCATGCAGCTCATGCCGTACGTATCTGCACGGCTTGCGCCTACTTCACACAGCTCTCGGCTCAAGTGCCACAGCCTCCAAGGCCTCCCTGGACCCCCCTCCTGTACAGCAACCCCTCCCACAGGCAGGGTCACCGCCACGCTTTACTTCCCTTCACTGTCTACCTCCCTGACACGGTACTGCGGACCTAGCTGTGCACTGCGGTCCTCCCACCTGGAATGGGGGCTACAGGAGGGCAGGGATTTTATTTACCACTGTGCCCTCTGAGTCTGGCACCGTGCCTGGCATTTGGCAGATGCTCAAAAAACATTTGTCGAATGAGTAAATAACAACAAGTAATATTTATCAGCCACCCAACAGGTTCCAGAGTCTAAGCCACATACTCCATAGACAGCTGCACCAAGCTTTGGGTCCTGCATTGGCAGGCACTAAGCACTCAACAAATACTAGTTATCACTCACTTCATTACTTCATTATCAATTACTTCATTTCATCCTCACCATGAGCCTTTAAGGGATTTACTATTATCAGTGTTTTTCAGATGAGGAAAACTTGGGTTCAAGGAATTAAGGAACTTGCCCGAGGCCCACAGTACAAAGTACCAGATACTCAGGCTGGGTCTCTCGGATACAGAGGCCAAGCCCTTAGTCACTAGACTCCACTGCTCCACTGTCTTCTTGTGGGTGAGTCTTGAGTCCAACTGCCCACTCACTCCCTTCTCCTCTTTCCCCAGAATCCCGAGACCACTTCCTCAGGAAATTTCACTGGAACCAACAAAGCACAGTACAATCCAAACATACTATTTCTATGGGGTTTCGAACGCTCCCTAAGTTCCTGTCTTCACACCTGGGACAGCCTCCCGTTTGCTCCTGTATGATGAGCCGGCCAACCTGTCCGGCACTGAGAAGCATACTGCTCTGCACCCTCTACCGCACCATCGCGGCGGCCACCGACCCCCGAACTGCAGCACTACTAGCCCCTCGATGACGCAGGCTCTGACCGAGTGAGGAGGCACATGAGCTGGCGGACCTCCTCCCGCATGGCTGCGGAGCCTCGGCGAAGATTGTAATCAAAGAGCTCCCGGATGAGGCCCTGGGAGACGAGAATGTGCCTCAGGGCTGGGTTGGAGGCCAGGGCCCGGAGCAGTGTGATGCAATGTTCGGTGACAGCTGAGGCACAGCCATAGCACTTGGTGGAGGACGTGTGGCCACAGCCCAGCACGGATAAGGCGCGGTACTGGCTGGCAGTGAAGGTGGGCTGCACGGAGGTCCGGGATGACTTGGTGGCCGCTTCCCTCTGCTGCAGGTCATATTCCAGCAACTCTTTGCGTGAAGCAAAGACTTTCTAAGAAAAAAGGCAAAGAAAGAAATTAGCAATTAAAATAAGGAGAAGGAAGAAGTTAACAAGAAATCAGCTTTGGTTTGAAAAAATACTTTATATGTATTTCTAATTTAACCTTCTTGACAACCCCACCAGTCAGATACTCCATCCCCATTTCACAGAAAAGGAACAGGCTGAGGGGCTGGCGTGCCCGAGGTGTGGGAGAGTCAGAACAGCCTCTGATCACAGGCCCACGCCCTTAACTCTCCTGCGACACTGTCTCGTAATGACCAAACAACAGTCAGAACTGTACGTACATGTAGCAAAGACAACACACCAGTGACTTGGGGGCAAGGATACTGGCTGCTCTCCTTGTCCACAGGCAGCCTTCCGTCCCATGGAGATCAATATTCCACCCGCTATAAGGCCCGCCCTGGTTGAAGGGAGTTGGTATGCCCTACCCATCTAGCCTGCCAACATCTCATATATCAGAAAAAGGGAACAGATTCTTGGCACCCAACTGTTTAAAACCAGTAACCCCTCTACTAAAAGATGGGTTGTAAATGGTCAAGAAAAACAAATCTATCATAATCTCCATTTTCAGTCTTCTGGAATGAACTCGCGCTCTGCCAAGCACCAGAAGCCGCAACGGGAGAGAAGCGCTGTGGGGCGGCTTCTGGGACTCTGCTGTCTCAGCTGAGCCGGGTAAGGGCCACCCCAGGAGCTGACTGCTGGATGAGCGCAGCAGGGCTGCATTGAAAACTACTGATAACACACTCTGAAGTCACCCCCATTTCTCTACCTGAATGATTTTGGAGAGTTCATCGAAAGAGTTCTTGCAATCTCCACAGTACTCCTGAGCCAACTGCAGGATGTAGCGATTCACGCTGGCTGAGGTGGAGCTGACGCCCCCCGCTGAGCCAGAGTCATCCTGCAACCCAAGAGGGAAGTGGTCAGTCTCCACCGTGAGGTGGTCTCACCAGGGGGCAATCTTCTGGTCGTGGTCCAGAATGCCCTTCAAATGCCCGTCCACTTTGGGATTACCTGCGGCTTCTCGGGAGCTGCCTCATTCACTTTGCAGAGCAGGTTCTCCAGCTGTGGCCGATGTCCCATCAGCTGATGATACACTCGATCCGCTTTGTCCAGAAGTGTATTGATGTTGGAAACAGCCTAGGGAGGAAAAGACAGGCACATGGGTGTGCAGGCTTTTCAGCATGACGACCTTCCTTAGTAATCTGAATGAGTAAATCATTCACTGAAACATTCCCTACAGATCATGTCCTGGGTTTCACGCATTATTTCTATTCTTCGCAACAATCCTGTGGGGAAGGCATACACATAAAGGGCAGTGCTGGTTAAGTAATTTATGGCAGGCCCCAAGGTATTGAAATGCACAGCTGAAACCGAAACTTTGGTCCTCTGACTCCAGAGCTAAAAGATCTTTTGCTTTCCCCTGATGCTTCTAGTAGTTATGCCAATAGTCCGCCTCTCCTCACCCCTCATCCTCAGTCCCATCGCGTCATGCTGGCCAGGAAGTGGCCCCTGGACAAGCTAACACCGAGAGAAGACCAACAGCTGCAGTACGAAGCAGTCCAGGGGGAACATGCAGGGCAAGCCGCCCAACCCCTCCCCACCTATCCAGATTTAAGTTATTGCCCCTTGAGATACTTTATTTTAGTCCACTACCAACAGCTCTCCAAAATCCTACGCAAACCATGTGTTCCAATGTATCTTAAACTGTTACCTGCTCCCACCCACAAACGCGGTCCTGAAAACAGTGCTGAGTCAAAGACAACCAGGGCTGGAAGGAAAAGCACACGGCCCTATGCCAGCTGTGGCCAAAGCTCATGTCAAAGCCACGATCCTGAGTCTAGGACGGATGTGGCCTCACCTTCTTCCGGTCTTCTTCGTTCTCGATAGGATCCACTGCACAGCAAGGCTTGGCATAGAGCATGAAGTCGAAACGCGCGTATTTACAGAAGCCACAGGCGTTGCAGAGGAAGGGGTCCTTTTCATCGTAATTGATGGATCTGAAGATTCAAAGTGTCCAGGTCAGGGGTGTAGCGGAAGCTTGGTGGGGTAGGGGTGACCCATGAGGAAATGGATTGTGCCACATCTGCACCCTGTCAACTACTGCAGGGACTAGTGGAGGGACAGTAACAAACAGGTGAGGGTAACTTAAGCAACCAGGCAACAACAGAGGACCCAGAAGTAAACTTACGGACCCCTGCCCACACAGGAGGGCAAACGCACACACACCACTCTTGCCCCCTCCTCCCCCCGCCTTCTCTCTCCCCTTGGACTCCACACTCTACATACCTGTAATGCCCTAACTATTATGAGGGCCCAGACACTAAAATTGCCCACCCTGAGGCGCTTTCGGAAAAATATAAGGAACGTACATGGTCCTGGCCAGGGTGACAACTGCTTGCTTACCTGCATTTGTGACACTGGTAGACGTTCTCTCCACAGTTGCCACAGACCCCTGGGTTGGCAGGGACTGAGGCACTACAGCGTGGGCACTGCAGGGTCTCTGTGGAGGCCTGGTAGTTTTCATAGAAGTCGGCAAACTCAATCATCAGGTTGGAGGCCACGATGGGCAAGGGCAGGTCGATCTTCACTTCTGTCTGCCCGGGAGTCAGCTGAACCTTCTTGGCTTTGTGCCAGCGAGCCGGCCTAGGAGAGACAGAGTCAGAGAGAGGGACAGAGGGCCCGAGAGCCCCTGACTTAACCTTCAGTGACGATGCTCTGATGAGATGAAGGCCATCCATGTGTATTTTTCTAAGGCAATGAAGTGGTTTCTCTAAAAGCAGGAAGTCTGGCAAATAACAGCACCCTAATTTTAAAAATATTTTTCTACTACCCTTTCTCTACTAAAAAAGATTGAACACACAAGGGCTTTAAGACATTCCATGTGATAATTTTTGAGATTCCAGAAAAACAGAAGTCCTTGTCAAGGAAAGACATTCCTCCAAAATTCTGGCGCACTGAAGCCTGTAATCTCGAGACTACCAGGACGACGGCTGCCTGAGTTCCCACCCCGACAACTACCTTGGAAGGGTAATGCTCAGGTTGCCTTGGCAAGGCACAGGGGCGTACTGGAATCTGGACTGAGTGCCGAATAGAGTCAGAGAAACGGCAAGTAATAATTTAAGGTAACTATACTAATACAATTAGAAGCAATATTTACTGAGCACTTACCATGTGCCAGGTAGGCTCTGTTCTCAGCACTTTACACACACACACACACACACACACACACACACACACACACACTCTAACTCATTTAATCCTTAAAATAACACCCTGAAAGTGAGCTTAACTCTCTTTACTTTAAAGTTAAGGAAACTGGGGCTACATAACTCCCCCAAGGTCAGAGACATGGGCAACAGAGCTGAGATGTGAATCCACAGTCTCATTCCAGAGCCTAAGAGCTTTACCAGCAGCTGCACTGACTCCACAGAGGGAAAGTCAGCCCTCTTCCCGCAGAAGGGACTTCGGTCATCCCAGTGAGTAGCTGCTACTCGCGGGTCACCAGTGTTAACTCTGCTTTGAAAAGGAAGACGAGAAAGCCTCCTTCAGGCGGAGCTCCTGGGGGCCACTTGTTGACATGTTACACTCCAGCTTTACTCTGCCTCTTGGAATAATACCAACACTCCCACTCTATGTGCAGAACGGCATGGTACGGCTTAATATTCAGGTACCACCTATGCGTGTTCCCTGCCCAACAGCAATGCCTGTGACCTCAGCCACACAAGGCCTGTCTCTGGAAGTCAACACCGCGAGGTGCCCTCTGAGCGCCGGAGGCAGCGCGTCAGCCTCACAGAAGTCAGCACTGAAACCTGCGGGCACCTTCTTTAGCCCATAGATGGCACGCCCAGATTCAAACACTGGCGTCCGTGAGCTAGAAAGACCCAGCACCAGCAGATACCGAGGGGAGGCACTATGCAGAAACGGAAGGACTATGTACTAGAGAGACTTCTGGAGAAACACTGCCTGCTCTGTGAGCAAGAGAATAGCGTCCAAACCCAAGAAATGACAACTGCTTTCCAATGTATGTAGGTGGTTTTATATGAAAATGGAATTGCTCTAGTTAGCATGGGTGTGAGAAGCCTGGAGTCCCCCTCACTCCGCTTCGCCTCCCTAGACAAACTGTTGAGGGGCTTCCACAGACCCCAAGGCTCCACTGGACGTGACTTTAAAATAACCTTTGTCCACATCCTCAGAAGCCAGAATTTCCCTTGGCCTCCCAGCCATGACTGAAGGGGAAAGAGGACCTACTGGACCTCCAGGGATGTGCTGCTTCACCAGACTCCAGCCACCAAAGCCAGCTCCAGGCGTCAGGCCTTACAAGCCTCCTGCCCCACCCAAAGTGCCAAGAGCCCGTACTTGTTTTTCAGCTCCACGATGGCCTGCACGGTTCGGTTGTTGTAATAGAGGTTGATAGTGCGCACCATCTTGGTCCGCTTCAGGTCTCCGATTTTCACCGTCACTTTGCTGATGGTGTGGCTGCCAATGAGCTTCACAACCTGCTGGGTGGTGGTGTACCGCGTGTCCACTTTAATGGAAGACAGCTTGATATACTAAATACGAGAGTACACACAAAACAGCGCATTAGTTCAAGGTGAACGGCTCATCCTTTCTTCTTTAAAATTCATCAACGTAACCCACTCTTCATCCACGGATGAAATTGCTATTTACGGTAACGAGCATGGCAGGTAAGGGCTCAAACCACTGCTGACCGAGCATTAGGAGAGGAACACCTACGCGGGAACAGCCAGGCTCTGGAAACGAGAAACCCACTGGCCCTGCAAGTCTCAGGACTGTCCACGTTGAAGAGGTCACTTACACAAAACGGCACTTCTGGATTATTACACACCAGGCAGGGGTCACTCTCCAGGTAATAGCCATCAAACTCCACTAAGCCAGACAAGGTGCTAAAGAAGAAACCAGTCTCAGCATACAGACATTTCCATCTTAGAAAGCACTGAGCTTCGTAAAGAAGCCATGAAAAGGCCATGGCCCACTATTCCCCTGGCGGTCCCCACCCTAGGGAGGACACAAGGACGTGTGAGAAATGCCAGCAGGCTTTGGAAGTCACAGGAAGGAAACTTCAGCTAATCGACCTTGGGTGTTTCCTGTTTCTGAGCTCTCCTGAGGTCAGGGGGATCCTAAAGTTACGTTGAAGTTTGACTCAAAGAGTCATAATTAAGTATACTAAAAATCACTGAACTGTATATTTAAAATAAGTAAATTTTGTAGTATGGAAACTGTGCCTCAATAAAGTTTGAAGGAAAAAAAAGAACAGTCACTATTAAACCATGGAAGTAATAAATTGTCAATTTAATCAATAGTCTCTTTTAAAAGTTTTTTGAAATGCAGCCATTTTCCGTAAACTTGTCTTATTTGATTTAGATTCAGACCCTGGAAACTAGAGACCTTCTTAAATTTCTGATTACCAAGCCCAAATCCCGCTCTGGATCAAAAGTATATTTTGAGTAACCTCTATGGGCCAGGCCCCAGCTCTGAGGGAGGGGTTGAGAGACCAAACAGACAGGGGCATATTGACCCGTATGTAGGAGCCAGTCAGTGTGGAGAGAGCAACTTGGGCCACTGGCTGAGCTTCAAAGAGGGAGAAAGCAGAACAAAGCTCACTTGTAGATGTTGGAGTTAGGATGGTTGGTGAGAATGTGGTTTTGAGTCCGCAGAATCTCCACCGCCTTCTGTGAATATTCCTTCAACTGAAACAGAAGTCAACAAAAGACCATAGTTAAAGCACAAAGGAAAGTCTTACTGGAAAAGACTTGTCCGCAGAAGTACCAGACCTTTCAGCCCCCGTCGGAACCATGCAAAGCTGGGCCCAACACCTAATTGTTTAAAGGACTCTATCTGCTTTAGAAGCTTCCACAATCTTACGATAGTCCAGCTTTTTAAACCTTGTGGAGGAAGATAAATGTCACTCGTACGGGGAAGCCACGAAAAGGTTGTCTAACTGCAGAAACACTCTGGGGACGTAATCGGGGCTGTCAGGAAAACCAGAGGGGCACTGTCATTCCCAAGCAACTTTGGTGAGTTATATTTTCTTCCCACTTGATCTACTTCTATTGCCTAGGCCACTTTCAGACTGTACTTACATGCTGGTGTGTATTACCTGTGCGGCCTGCACACTGGGAGTGTGTATATACACATATGGTTTCACACATGCACTACCTTTGGGTTGGTCAGAAGGTTCTTAAGAGAAAAAAGGTTGAAAATGGCAAGTTAGCATCTCTGACCATAAAGAAGTGGCTTACCTTCTTCTCCGTCTGTGGAGTTTTCAAGGAGAAATAGCCGAGCAGGTCCACGAACTGGGCAGCCTTCCGACCGTAGGCTGGGAGTTCTGGCCATATGGACCACATCAGGTCTAGCAGGAGCTCCTGCTGAGATTTGCTGGAGTTTCTGTGGACAGATGACAGCTCATGCCACCAAGCACCGGAAAACCCTGAGGCTCTTTATCAACGGGGCGCAGGCACTGTTTTTGTGGACACATCCATTTCCCCACAACCAATGGCTGTGCTGCTCTTCCAACAGCCAGCCCTAACCGATGTAGCATGGTCCCTTCCTGTCTTCAGGAGGTGGCCTATTCCCATCACCCAACATTACTTGATGGCAGTAACGAGCTTTGTTAGCATAAAGAGTCAGGCCTGGTCATTTTACAAACTTCTAAGCATAGCCTTCTGAGCAGAAAACAGATCATCTTTTGCTTATGGCATCACTTTGATAGCAAAAAGCAGAGTAACTCGATGAAGAAACCTGCAGTAGTTAAGAGGATTTTCAGGCTGCTGTAAATATTGACACTGTGCCCATGAACAGGTAACATCGAATCGAGGCAGAACTGCTCCGCCCGCTCTGGTCGCAGACAGGAGACTGTCCAACAGCCCTGGGCCTCACCTGTAGATGTGCAGTGTCAGGCAGTGGGCCTGCCAGCGCACCGAGGAAGAGTTGGACTCCAACAGGAAGCAGCGCAGAAACTGGACCAAGGTCTCCTTATCCGCAAATTTGTTCAGCTGGCTCACCAGAGCTGTGCACAGCTGGTCCTCCTGGCTGCCTGAGCTCTCACCTGCGAGATTCGGACACAAAGAATAGGAAGAAGTAGTCTAGAGTCCCAGAGCCGGTGCTACCATGTAGGGAGGGAGGGAAGGCTGTCCACGCCTAAAAGTTTGAACTAAATGGTTACATTTGAAGACAACTTTCAGGTGCTTCCTGGGGAAGTAAAGGTCAACCCCAAATGAGACATACAGTGATGCCCCCCCAAAAAGCATGGAATAAAGTGCTTGCATTAGCCTGGCACTAAACAAACACAGCTCCACTGGAGGAGAAATTTTTTTTAGATGTTCGCTATCTAAAACAGTCAACATTACCATACACCTGCACAGAGAGGTCTGAATAATTAGTTGGAAGAACCGTCTTCCTTGCTTTCCACCCCTGATCACCTGTCACAGGCCTCCAAGGACCATGAAAAGCAGTGAAACAGAAAGGCATTTGCCTCTCTGATGGTAAGAAGTCGGGGAAAATGGCTTACATCTGTAGAGCATTTAACAGTTTACAAGGCACATTTAAAAGCATCACTTCATTGAACACCGACAAGCTGGCCACAGAGCCAGTGTTACTGTTTCATGGAAGAAGAAACTTGGCCTAGTGAAAAATGTTCAGTGTACCGTGACCTTTCCCATCACTGTCACCTGAAATGGGGAGTCACATTGTCAAGGGTGTCATCTTCAACGTAACTGCAAATGAGGCCAAAATAGACATTAGAGGGCATCAGCCACTTCAGAAGAGACTAAACCTTGGGCCCCGAGAGGGATCAGAACACACCACCCTCGTGACCAAGACGAGAGAGTGACCCTCACCCTCTTTCTCCTTTTCCTTTTCCTCCTTCTTGCTCTTCTTAGTGGACGACTTTGACTGTGTCGTGGCTTGTCCAGAGCTGGCAGCGACAGGGGCCGAGGAGGAAGCAGCACTAGAGGACCCTGCCGAGGCGGCCAGGGCAGCGAGCACTTTGCTGCCGCACAGAGCGCAGGAGAGCAGCTGTAGCAGCACTGGAGACACGCCCTCGTCCACCAGGAAGCTGACTTGGAGGAGGAAGTACAGGACAGCTGCAGGGAGAGGAGACAGTGGCTCAACTCTAAGACGACAACGCAATGCACACACAAGAACAGGGGTAACTTTACCACGTGGCCAGGACTGGCCTATTTGCACCAGCTCCTTCTCTGAGTCCTTGCTGCTGAATGCGCTGAGAATTTGTACCCCCTGGGAATACCTGACAAGTGTCGTGACAGCTGCAAAGAGACTGGCTCCCTGCCCCTACTTCTTTGAGTAAGATGGTTCTCTAAACTCCATACACTCCTCTTCAGCTTCACTGTCATGGTAGAGAAGTCAGATGCCCCTCCTTCGTGCCACCGTAGCACCCCAAGTCTGTCTGTTGACCCTTATCACTCTTTAAGCTCTCACGTGCCTTTCCTAGGCAGAGCTGTCTATACAGTCACGCGCCGCGTCACGACAATCTGGTCAACAACGGACCACACGTACAACGCAGGCGTGCCACACAGCCTAGGTGTATGTGGGCTACACGGTCTAGATTTGTATGGCGCATGCTCGCACAACAGTGAAATGGCCAACGACACATTTCTCAGGAGATATCCCCATCGTTAGGTGGCATGTGACAAATAGCAGCTTCAAGAATAGTTTTTGCAGGAATGAATAATGACAGCGACCAGAAGGAGCAGCACTGCTTACAGTCGTCTTTGATGCAGAATTTCTGCCAGTTGACGGTTCGCTGGGCAGCGATCTCTGCACAGGCTTTTAGGTGCTCCATCTGAAATGAAAGCCAATCACCGAAAATGAGTAACCCTGCCCGGCAGCCCAGCCGGTACCACACCTGCTGCCTTGAGGGGCCTTCATCCTGGCTCTGGATGCGGACTGAACACGGTGCTCTCTGCAAGGTGGATCCAATGCCCCGGTGAACCTGGGACGAGGCCCACACACAAGGCTCTTACTGAGCCTCCTTTGTTCAACTCCCCACCATACAAAGGCCCTTTGTTTTCAAGCTTCCTTCAGACCACTCAATACTGCAGCAAGAGAGACCCACCATGACTTGGAAACCCACAGTCCAGTCTACGGTTTTCTTACTAAAAGCACAAGAGTAAGGACGTTAGATTAGGAGTCTGTAGTACTGAAGGTATTCTTTCTGGATGCTCCTATGCAACATATTCAGTTTACTCCCCAAAGTCCAGACAATTTATCTTCAGGCATAAGACATCACGTCTTTAGCATCCAAGGACAAGAATCAGAGGTGCACGGACATCAGGTCGCTCTTGTCCGCGATGTGAACAAATGACACTGGTAAAAAAAACCCAAGTCCACACTCTTCATAATGGAGGAGCCCAGCCAGGTGGGGGTGGGAACGTGAGGGGGAAATTGCAGACCCCGAAGCCAACTACACCTGGTGTGGCACCCAGTCAGGGACTTTGGGTTTATCCCGATCTTAACCCTGGCCAGGATGCCCTCTGCATGTCTGCAAGCCCTGTGCAGCTCCACCCGGATTACCTACTCGGCTGAGCCTCGTCACACGCCCCCTTCCCACCCTACCCCCTTCCCACCCTACCGTTTCCACCCCCTCCACCCCCTCGTACCAGGCTGATGAGTGTGTCATATTGCAAGGCGGAGCCTGAGCTGGCTGTCACCACACTTGCCCGGAGGAATATCCCCTGTTCCTCCAGCAGCTTCTTGATCCCACGCACGTGGGAGTCCAAGGTGTGCAAATCCCGGAGCTGGCGGTATTTGTCCTTGGACCCGCAGATGAAGAGCAGGAGTTTGCGGACCTGGCGGCGCACGAATGGCGTCTGCTGAGTCATCAGGTACTGGAGGGGAGAAACAGCGTGGTCAAGGACTCTGGGACTGTGTCTGTACCAGCCTGGGGTTTTGTGAACTGTTATTGAAAACTGGTGAGAGCAAAACTTACTCTCCAAAGTATTTGAGCTCTTGTTTCCCACCGTATCAGTCTGGCTGAAATAAACTAAAAAATTCTCAGAAAAACCAAACAAAATTAAAAACAAAAACCAAAAACTGGCAGGGAACACAAACCAAGCTACTTTCTCTTGGCCAAGCTGGCCTCTGGTGAACTTTAATACTCCTTACAGGGGCCAGGAGAAAGGCATAGGAAGAAAGAAGTCAAAGAGGGAAAAACAGCAATATTCCTGCCCCCCTCCCCCCCCCGGAATACTTAGGAATCTTCAAGGAAGACTGGCCTCCACTCCAGCGCCCCCAGAGTTAAAATATATATTTCTAAAAAACTCAGAATCTCCCTTCCAGGTAAAAGAGGCAGGGAAAGAGGTAAGATTGTTACAGCTATACACCTTGAAGAGATCATTGGGAGTTTGCTCGCAGATTCTTCTTCCCAGAATTAATCTCATGCTTTCTGTGGTTGCTAAGTGGTTATTTCTCAGCTGGCTCCAAACCCACCCTACCACATACCCTGCTCTGTAGTGTCCAGTCCAGAACTATGGCAACCACACTGCATCTTTGCAACTGGCCCCTCTTGGGTTCTGCACTAGGGAGCACCAGAGGGACACTGGGAGGCAGGAGGAAAGGGAGGGAGTCGCTTCTTCCTGTTTGCCTGCTGTCCTAGCAAGAACCCTTCACCCTGGCAGGCTCCAGCATTTCTTCAGTACTCAATAACAAACCAACTACAGCTGGCTCTAATCGTCAGCTTCTTTCAGTACTTCCAGAATCATCCACGTCCCAGCCCCTGTCTTCAGAGCTCCGGAGAGGCCAGCAGCCACATCCTTCCTCAGATCCACTGGGCCTCCCTCTTCATGCTCGAGGCTGCTGGCAGCGCTCGCAGTCACCATCGCTGCGTACCTCAGCGTTCCCCTCTAATCTTTAGCTGCTTCAATGCTGTGTAACCGATTCCCTGTATTAGAGCCTCTCTGTTAATTTAGTCTACTCTGTTTTCCAGACAGAGTGCGAAGTATGAAGCCTCTGTACTGTCATTAAGTGTGGGGGAAGTTCAATGGGCAGAACCGGAAGTCAGGTGGACAGCTCGCTCTGCGGCACATCTTCTACAGCTTTGCCACATATGGCGGGGGGGGGCGGGGGGGACAAAGGAAGTTTACAGTTTGGTGTGGAAAATACTACAATGATCAGTAAATGATAATACACGAAAAACTCTATGTTTCACATACGGCTGCAAACCCGCTTTGCCCCGCCCTGTAGTATATGCTGCACAGGTGAGGCCGAGGGGGGTACTGGGGGAGCGTCAGGATGAAAGGGGGCCACAAAGGTAGTCACGGCCGACGTGTCCGCTCCTCAACAGGCGCTGCTCCCTTCACTTACCTCTGAGAGGAAGTAAAACCACGAATGGTCAAAGACAGGAGGCGGGATTCGAGAACTGGTGTCAGCGATCTTTTTGATTTGGTAGGGAAGCCTCAGCACCATCTCCGTTAGAAGCTGTGTGTAGGCCTCAAACACATCAGCAGCATGACCCTGGGAGGAGAACACGTGTGTGAGAACCCGTGATCGACAGCTTCCATGGCACACTTAAGAAAAAGACTCGTTTCCTGCTTACTCGGCAGACCTTATGCTAGCGCTGGTCCCTGAGCCTTCTGACGCTGGAGCCGTCACTGGCTGACAGTTTGGTGTACAAAGAAGCAACGTGCCAGGCTCCTGGGCAATTTCATCACATGCAAAGATTACAGTGGAGATGATCTCACTGCTCTTAAAAGTTCTAGCATTTCCCTCTATAGCTTTTGACACTGTACTGATTGTACTCTCCTTACACAAAACTTAGAATGGGGAAATACTGAAGGAACACTAGCAAGGAAAGATTTCTGACTCTCTATGAGAGATGCAATCCATTCCCTAGAACTACAACTTTCATATCAACAAGACATATTTAAGTAAGCCCAGGGGGCCAGGGTCACTAAACTCAGTTGAGATCTGGGTTCACATCACTCAGAGAGGCAGGGGTACAGAGAAATTGGGGAGCAGGGACAACAGCTATCCTGCAAGCCGTGTGGTGCCCAAGAAGAGCCTGCACAACATGTCATGTATTCAATCACCAGGTATTTATCGGTTCTATGCCAAGCACTGGGAGTATAAATAGGAATCAAATAAGGTCTTTGCAAGAGTGTGAAGACTCCACATGTGTGCACGGGGAGCCCAGGGAAACGTCATCTCAACCACATGTGATAGCAGGAAGTGTGTGTTGGGGAAGGTTTTCCTAGGATCCAGTGTTTGAGTTGGGTCTTGAAGAAACAGGAATCAGCTAGCCAGGGGAAGGAAGGGATGCAGAGGGAAACGAAAGAAATCTCAGAAGGGACAGCATGCACAAAGGCAACATCCGCATGTGGGGAAACGCACAAGTTAGTAGGGCTGCACGCAGAGGTGTTGTAGGTGAGTAAGGTAGAGAGTAAGGGAGATAGCTGGACCCTCAAAGACATTTTTGGTCAAAAAGTAATAAAAACGCCAAAGGGTTACTAAAAAGAGAAGGACATGCTCCGACTCCTACTGTATGCCTGTTATACTCCTACACTATTCAAAGTAGTTCTGAGTATGCAGGAAGAAGCAGAGCCAGTCCGACCCATTTAGCTCCATCACATGGACTCAGAGGCAGAGAAATGGTAACAACGAACATTTGCTGAGTTGCGGTATGTGCCAGGCACTGTGCTTTGCAAACATCACCTTGTTCGATGCACACGACCGCCCTATACAGCAGGTACTCTCGAATCCCCATTTTCTGGGTATTCAAACTGAGGCTTACTGAGGTCAGACAGAATTTCTCCAAGCCTCAAGGTTAGTGCCAACAACTACTTCTAGACACTTGTTCCCAGACACACCTGACCAGAAAGCCCATCTTCTAAACTAGAGCATTACAGGGCCTCTGATGACAGCAGGGGGAGTATCTGACATACATGAGGATGCGACCCACAATGACAACGTGACCTTGTACCGCGGCATCTTTTTCTCAGGAGCTCAATGTGAAAAGACCTTGACTGTCTCGTTCCACTCAATTCCTCAGGTTCACCAAGTGGCAGGACTCAGGACCCCAGTAGGAGGTTATTTATTAAATTGCGCTGAGAGTAAACCCCACCAGGGAACGCGGGCTCCCTCCTGCAGTTCCTTCAGCTCGACTCACTGAGCGTGCTCCGGATGAGGGACAGGAGTGGCTCTTGTCCGGGAAAGCCCTCACCTTCACATACTGGCGGAGGAAGAATGGGCTCATGTCAGGTGGGGAGGAAGTAGTATGTGGTTTCAGCAGCTGGCTGGTAGCCACAGGCTCCTCATCATTCTGTTGGCTCTTCCAGTACTCCAGCAGGGACTTGAGCACGTGCAAGCAGTAGTCCACAGCCCCAGAGCTCAGCAGGGCCGCTGCAGTGGCACTGGAGATGAGGGAAGACGACTGGAGGGAGAAGGTGAGAACGGCTTATAAATGCAGCTGTGTGCTGGGGTGGAGGGAACACACTCACGATGGAGTTAGTGGTCATGAAGTGGGTTAGTCAGTCTCTTGAGCTAAAAGTTTCCCAACCAGCTCGAACACTGCCCCAACTCTTTGGAATAACGACATGGTAGAAGAAAAGAAACAAGGACAAAACACAGCTCTCAACGCTAATCTCCCTACATAGGCACCACTGGCCAAGAGGCATGGACTAGATCTTTCCACCTGGAGGGGACGGATTTACTTTTTCCTTGGGCAACTAGAAAAGAAGACCATTTCAAGGAGAGAAAACTTTCTACTAGAGGCATTTTTTAGCAACCCACCCCCACCCCAGTAGGGGCTCTTCTCATAGAACCAGCTTCCAAAGAAGACGGGGCGAGCGATCACATGAATAAAAAAGTAGGAGAAAAGCTGCTGTAAATAAAACCATTAGGAGAGCCTTGCAAATCCCAGCAAACCCCACAGCGCCTAAGCTCATTAAGATTGGACGCAGTTCAGCCTCCATGCCCTCCTTCTCTGCTTTGTGTTAATCTCCTTGCCACCACGCACACACCGCTTTCTCTCTGCTTTATTGCTGTACTTAGAGCAATACACAGTGTGAATCCT
Organism: Desmodus rotundus; assembly: GCF_022682495.2. NCBI lineage: Eukaryota > Metazoa > Chordata > Mammalia > Chiroptera > Phyllostomidae > Desmodus > Desmodus rotundus. Next base: position 11,030,745 of record NC_071389.1, read on the forward strand.
CTTAGCTATTCCGTGCCTGCAGAACAGTCCCCTGCTTTTCAATGATGGAACGTCCAAACCCTTTAACCCCGCCAACGGGGGGATTGTTGGCAAAGACTGGGATTTGTAAGGGATTCTGCAAAAGGTGGAGGCTCTGTTCTTGAAGAGCTAACAGCTTAGAACCTAACTTCCCTCAGGCAACAAGGGCCTCACTCTAACCTAGGACTGTCACCTCTGCCCTCAGCCCTAGCACCAAGCAGACAACCCCTGCCCCTTCCCCACACCCAGAAGTTCGAAGCAAAAGTACCTCACATACGGAAGACTTGGACCCGGACTTGGTCCGGGACATGAAGACACTCAGGAGTCTCATCACCACCAGATGGACCTCATTCAGGGCACTGCGCTCATTCTTCCTGGAGACGTCCTGCAAGCAGAAGCAGAGCCCAGAAGCTCACACCGACTTTTCAGCTGGAGGCATCCTCTGAGCGAGATTCCCTCAAGCCTCTCAGTGCTGAGTGCTCCTCAGGTGGAACCAGAGAGGAAACAAGCTCATGAATCCGTGGATTACACCTGGGTTACTGAAAGCCTGATGCTCTGAACAGGCCATATTAAGATGGAAACAACCAATTCACTGTCTTCACCTTGCAGAACTACAGAGGACCCACGCAGGCAGGGACTTCGTCTTGTTCCTCTTTATGCCTAGATCCAAAAGTATGCCTGGGCTGCAGCAGGCACTAAGAACAGTTCTGCTGAGTCAACAGAGCTAGAGCCCTTGTGGAGGACCAGCCCCTGAAACTGGGGGACATTCTCTAAGAGAGGAACAAAAGCTGAGAGCTGGTCCTAGGCGACCCCTACTTTTCACACAGTACGACTCAGATTTTACCTTTTTATCCATGCCCAACTCAGCAATAAGCTGGGAGAGCAGGTTGTCCAGGGCCCCCTTGTCTTTCTCATCTTCCCCATCCAGGTCTGCAGTGAGCATCAGAATGACCTGGGTGTCAACAGAGAGAGGAAACATGAAGGCCGATTCCCTAGAGACAACTCAAAACACCAGGTGTTTCAGAAGAAATCCCAATCTTCCTGACTTCCCTGTCAATGACCACGGTTGCCCGTGAGAAAGTTCCAAACCCCAAGGTATCCAAAGTTTAAGTCCCCAGGGTCAGAGGAGTCCATTTTTGATATATATACCACACTTGGCATCACAGAAAGTATCTTGCAAAAAGTTTGCAAAACGAAATGACTAAGCTACATTACACCCAACCAAAGTGGGTTGAGATAGGGCATTGTGCTTGCTAAGAATTAAAAGCAGTTCTGCCCAAGATGAAGGCAGCTAGTGGGAGAACAGCTGTCACACTCCAATACTAACCTCAATGAAGAGTCACTACGGACTAAAAATCTCTGGAGCAGACTTTTGCTACTGGCTGTGTCAATAACTAGCTGGATAATTGGGGACATTTTAAAAAAAATTCTCTGACCCCAGGCTTCTCATCTCTAAAATGAAGGGCTGTGACTTACAGTTCAAAATTGCATTCCACTGTTTTATGACCTAGTTCCAAAGCCTCACAGAGCCTCCGGAAGAGAGATGTCAGCATGCTTAAGGGTGGTCCAAGCACAAAGCGATCGGTCCTGTGAACTGGGAGATACCTGCATGTACGGGATGGCCCGGACACCTCCAACATTTCGCAACTGGGGCAAGGTTTGCAGTAGTCTCTCCAGCAGCATCAGACGGACCATGTGCAGCCTGGAAGGCCAAGAAAAACACGTGAAACTTGAGCTAGTGTACAACCACTTGCCACGTGACTATAGGCCTTCCCACCTGCCACCAAGGTAAACAAGGCTCCTACTGCTTAGGAACAATCCTAATATTTAAAAAATGTTAATAAATGCCTGTCTTTACAGCAGCAACATAGGAGAAATCTCACTCTTTTAAAAGGAGCAAAACTATTGAAAAATACAATGAATGGTATGGAAAACCTACTACAGGAAAGTTAAATATTACTCAAGCCATCAGGCCCTAGCCATTGTCAGCAACAGAATCAGGCCAAACCGTCCATAGTAGGCACTATGGTTCTTTTCCAGCACATGGCCTGATCCTGCCTCCTGGCCTTCTTTTCTGGCTTTCTCCTACCTATAAATCCTGTATCATCCAGTTGCACGGTGACCCAGCTCTTCCATTCTCACGCTTCCCAAGTCCTTTGGAAAGCCAGTCACGGCTTTACCCTCTCCTCCCACACCTCGTCCACAATTTTTCCCAGTGCAAAATTCAATTTCAACACCCCCTTCCCGTACTGGACCCATGAATTCTCTCCTACACTCAGGTGGCCACCACCTAAGCCTTCTTCGCCTGCAGCTATGCAGCTGGGCTTCCACACTAAGTGTGTGCCCCTGGACCCCTGGTGAATACACTGATTCTGAAGGACCAATGTGGAAATTAAATAGGGTCTTGGTGACAGGTTGGTTGGCAGTGTCACCTCACACGTGGTCTTACACAGATTTCAGAGCGTGTTTGCGGAGTGAATTAATGGATTCTCTTCAGAGTGCATCAGTCTTCATTTTACATTGAGGACTATTTAGTGTAAGACACCACATGCCAATATGTTTTTAAATGTGACTTCTATACATTACAACTCAAAATAATAAAAGTTTGAATGAAAGTACAGTGTTTTATTTGACTAATGATTGTCATTCTAAAAAGAACTCGAATAAAGGAGCTAAATGTCCTTTAGCGCCTATAACACATAGAAGCCCACGCACGCCTAGGAGCTGATCAGGAGCGGATGAGGCACAAGATGGGACCACTGCAGCAGTTCCGCACTTCTAGGGTAAACCTAAGCTTTGAGGTGGAGTCAAATCTTCAGATGTGGAGAACATGCACGTGAAGGAATAGACACAGATAAAGGAAAAAGTCAACGAGATGAGCAGGGTCTGGACCTGGACCGAGCTCATGCCAGATCACTCACTGGCTTTCCAACTCTTCGACAATACTCTCGAAACAATACCGAAGTGGTTCAACACGACCACAAATTGCAGCTTCCTTTTCTTGTGACTTAAGTGAAAACAACTCAGTTATTGTACAATATTTAAAACAAGTCACTTGATTGTTTAACTTATTCCTGGAAAAAAGTTAAAACCACTTTGGAGACTTCCATTACCAATATGGCTAGGTTACCTACATTGCCCCTGCTAAAAAACAACTAAAAAATCCAAAAAAGATATAAAATCATTTTAGAAGCAATGATGAATCTCAAACCATTTCAAAGAATTAAAATCACATAGTATGTTCTCCAACCATAGTAAATTAAACTATAAATCAGTAACAGAAAAATAATTAGAAAACCTCCCAGATGTTTGGAAATTTAGCAACACGCTTCTATATACTCGCTGGGCCCACTCCACCTCCTGCAATGGACCCTGTTCCTAGAATGTTCTCCCACAGGAAAGCCTCTCGACTGAGAACCACCAGGCCCTGACCTGTTGCTAGTGTGGACGTCTCCTTCTCCTTCCCCTTCTCCTTCTCCCTCAGAGCCCTCTCCTTCCTGGTGTCCGGTGGTGGTGCTGATGGCGCCAGTGCTAGAGCTGACACTTCCTGGTCCCGCCGGATGCCCCTCCGCTGTGGCATCACCGTAAGCGCTGCTCCGGCCAGATACTGGAGGGAAACGGTTTAAAAAGCACAAATCAACTCCCAGAGCACGACGGACTCCAGTGCACTCTGAAGTCAGCAGTAGTTAAAAGATGACTGGTGAGTTTACAATTTTTTTCTTCTGTGTGAAGCCAAATGAGGATGGAATGCACAATTTTGGCCCCATAGCACGGTGACCCCAATGACTCAGGGGGCGGCCACACGGCCTTCTACAGAACACGATCTCTACCTACAGGAACGACCTCAGTCTCAGCTGCTGATATATTTCCATTTCACATTCCAGAGAACACATGCTAATTGGGGAATCTAGGCGTTATCTTTTACTCTTAATCGACTCCATACAAAAAATGTTCATCTCCAGACTGACTGACAAGATCAAACCCAAACGCTTTGTCACGCTTCCTCATTCCAGAGCCCCCTCCTATCATTCAGTACACTGTGACAAGACCTCCTATATTAACACATCAGATCACTAACAATAATTGCCCAAAATAGCTTCCCCCAACAAGAGGAGCGAAAACCAGATGATGGATTTCAAGGTCACACCCTAATTGTTTTAGATTAATCGTGATTGGGGATTAGGTATGGCACTGCTTTCTTCCACTACCAGATAAGTAAAAGCTGCCTGAAAGCTATTTCAGTATTAAACTCCCGAGCCTAGGCCATTATCACCTAGCACGTGAAACCCCAGGGGAGAGGTCAAAGGAATTCCACGAGACTTCGGACTCGTCCCTAAAGCTTTCCGCTGCCAAAACTAGTCCCAGGACCCAGGCAGAGATTCCTGTTTTGTCCCCACCCTCTGCCCAGGAGATCAGGACCCCAAGCCACATTACCACTGTGCTCGCCAGCCACTGAGTCCACTGCACTTCCCCCGCTCTCTGAGCCCACACTACCACCATGGTCAGCGGGAGAGGTCCGAAGGGTGGAACCGTCAGTCGCTGCAGTGCTGCCCTCGTCGTCTGAGGCTGGAGCTGAGAGAGTAACGAGAGCTGTTACAGGTAAAAACCCCTCCTTGGGGCGAAAGCATCAAACCACACAGTGCGGAGGACACAATGCAGTTTATCTGTCCTGCTGTCAAAGGAAAAGGGGAGAGATGTGCTTTGCTGGTTAATAACTAGCGGGCACAAACACCACACACAGAGCGTTGCACACGGCACTCAGAGGTGAGGGCCCAGGTCCCTGGGCCTTGCCTTTGCTGTTATGTCGCTGCTCACATGGAACAGGGCAGAGTTCAGAGAGATTCTGCTTTCTAACGTAAAGGCTTCGTAGTCACCACTGTGTAGGTGTTAGTGACACTGGCTGAGGCTGGAAAGTAGCCATTACCATTTGAAGCACAGAACTCAATTTTAATGAGATTTGTTTTGTAATCAGTCAATTCGTGCTTATGTCAGGAAATCACTAACGCGAGCTCTTTAAGCAACCTGTTTGTTTTCTTTTTAATCGGGTGGTCCAGAGGGGAGCTCATCAGGGAAATTTCACACCTCCTAATCATCCTCATCAGATGCTAATAATGAAGCAAGGAAATTCCCCAGAGACAGCCACAGCATCCAGGATCAGGGCTGAGCTGAGACAGGATGAGGCGCATGGGGAGGAAAGCCAAGACAGCCACAGAGCCACCAGGAGCACAACTGGCACGCCACGACAGCGACCTCCAAGCCTGAAATGACAGCAACTAAAGGGGCCGAGGAAAGCAAAAGCCAAGGCAGCAGATGAGAGGGGACAGCCAATTTCTCCCTTTCTTACCTATCCAGGGTAAAACCCCCCAAAAGGAAAATACAAAAGGAAGAAACAAATATAGGGAAGCATCAGTCTGAAAATCTCCAAGTCAACCCTTAAATTACTCGGGTAGATTTTCCAGCAGCTGGGTCAGAGGTCCCAACTTCTATCTTGGTCCAACTCTCTACTCAGGAAATTTTTTTTCTCATCAAGTTAGGAAAGAGATTGCAAATAAAGACAAAATGAGGTTTGAAAATTTCCTCTGCATTTGAATTATACACAAGATCCCTACCTCCCAAGCTCACAGATACCTGACGGTTAGCCACACTGACCTGCAGCTAATTTGGCTCCTTGCAACTTCACTTTTACTTGCACATGAAGATAAACGAGTTAAAAGGTATAACCTCTATTTCTTGTCTTTCTTTAGTGCTCTCTAAAGCGCAGCACTCTGACAAAGAACCAGGAAGCCGTAATTCAGGCCTAGAGCTGATCAACCCGCAGGCTGCCTGCTCTCTTGGCCTTCCCTCGGGGAGCGAGCGGAAGCCAGGCGGCATGCAAAGTGCAGGAGGCGAAGCCATGAGCACCCTCACCAAGCTGCATGGTTGCCTTCCACACCCGTATTTCCAAAGCGAAGGCGGAAGCAGGAAGTCCAGAATGGCCTGTCAAAGCAGCTGCCCGTGACACTCCCACAGCACAGGAAACGTGGCCTGAGGGCCGGGGGTCCTGAGCCATGCTCCTTGCTGTGGACAGTTACCTGATGCTGTGGTGTCAGAGAGGGTTCCTGCGTCCAGTGAGGAAGAGCTGGGTGCCTGGCCGGACAGCCCCAGGCTCTGCAGGCCCAGGGCACTGCTGCTGCTGCCTGGAGAACAAGTGGAGAGTGAGCACAGCACCGCCTCCAGACCCCGTCCACAGCGCTGCTTTGGCCGCCTGCTGCCCTCAGGAACCTCAACTCACCAGCAAGTGACCCCCTCTGGCCTAGAGGGAGTTAACAGCTAGTGCTGTCCAGCCACCAGGTTTGGTCACACAAATGGTGGAACACGCCCTCCAGCTCAGGCTGGACACAGGCTGGAGGGATCTACCAGACGTGGGAGGGGATAATCCAAATGCCCAAACAGCAACTAGAGATTGGCTCCCGCTGAAAATGCCCCCCCAGTCCCTCTCACTCTCCACCTGTATCAGCTGAACAGCTCTCACCCAGATCAACCTCTCCCCAAATCTGGGGACAAGCTAAGTGAGCAGCACATCAGTAACTGCCAACCCTCTTTCCTGGGCAAGGCCAACGGGCCGCCACACTCCTGGCATTTGCCTTCTACCTTGTTGGTCCTGCTGCAGGCTCAGGGCAATCGCTAGTTCAACCATGGTCTCGTCATCAGCATCCGGTGGGATGTCCAGCATTGGGGGGAAGCCCTCTGCGCCTGCCAGCAGGGCCTCCAGGGGAGAGGGGTTGCCGTTGTTGACATTTTCAGCTGTCTCCAGGACCATGGACTCCGACTGCAGAGAGGAAGCTCGGTCAGTGTCCCATGGTCAGTGGGCGCTTCCGGAAGTCCGCTGAGTAAGAGCTAGAGGAGAGTTAGAGGACCCTACACCCCTCTGCAGCTCCAGACTCACCACCATCTCAAAGTCTCCATGGTCCACCTCACTCTGTTCCTGGCTTTCCTGACGGATGTGACCACCATTCGGGATCCCTGATGACTGCATTTTCTCATCTGCATCGTCATCATCATCATCATCCTTGTCTCCTGAGTCAAAGAAACCCCGGTCACCTAAAGATACTTAAAAATCTTTCCTCTCTCAGCATGTGGTATGAGCAATCACAGAGAAACAAAAACCCAGACAAGCTACCAGCTGGCACCTGTGCCTTAGAGATAAACTCCAGAGTGCTACACCTAGCCTGGCAGGGTCTAGGAAGATGGGCTGGCAGGGATAGCTTGCCCCCAACCTAGGACAAGACCTTTTCCAGCTGATGAAGTTGGGGAGGGGGGTGGTGCACAATGGGGGAAACCTTGGATTACAAAGGGATTTCCATAAATCAGTGAAATCAAAGCCCAGTAAGCCCACGGGCTCCCACCAACTCTCAGGAGACCTTGGACAAGACAGGGAAAATAAATAATTTAATAATATCTGTCATGGCAGCTTGAAGTGTTACTATTTTTTTCCAAAACAAGTGGGCCAGTGAGATTTTCACACTACAGAAGCATTAGAAGAACCAGGACTGAAACAGAGAATCATCAGATGCAAGCTGAGGACACCATGCAGGTCTTGCCCAGCCAGCTCCTGCTTGAGGCGGAGAAGCCTCCTAATACGAGAGGAGTCAGACCCCTAATGTGAGGAGATGGAGAACCCGCCTCCCACCAGATGGGCTGTGGAAGCCTGTGAACGTGGCCTCAATTGGAAACGCAAACTGTCGGCACTCTAGCTTCTCACCGAAGATGCACTAACTGTTGCCAAACTCCTGAAAAGCTCAGCCAAGATAAATGATATTCAAGGAAAATGGAAGGTCGTGAAGCTGCACGCACTGCTCTAGCCCGGCACCATACATGTGGCTGCACAGCACCAGCAGTGGGACCGGTCCCACCGGGCATGACGCTAGCGCGCACCTCCCGCCAGATGCAGACTACACAAAACACGGTTTAAAGATGCAAAACACTGCACTAACCATTTACACCGACTGCAAGCCGAAATATTTGTATGTGCTGGCTTACACAGCAAATTAATTTCAACACACTTCCTTTTACTCTTTAAAACGTGGCTAACAGAAAACTTAAAATTATGCACGTGACTTTCATTGGAAATTTCCTCCTGAGGCAAACCAACTAACCAGAGATTTACACAATGTAGTGTCAATACTCAGATGCTTTGAGAACTGCTTTTACTAAAATGTTGAATGTTATACCCTGACCCGTGTCCAAGTGTATCATGGGGAAATCTCTCGTGAAATTTGCGGCCCAACAGCACGACCTCTGAGGATGCTCCCACCAAAGGCAACGACGTGCACCTTACTGCAGAGCTTTCACGCTAGGAAGTCTGTTTTCCCTGAAACACGGCTGTCTTCTTCTTTAGCCACTGGGACTTTCACGGTTGCTCTTAGGTTATTTTTGCTGTGGCTCTGAGGAAGCTTTCGTCCAGATGAGATCTTCCGTAACAACTCCCCAGGACGTCATGATGTCGATTTTTTTTTAATCTTGGGCTTCACTTTGCCACTGTACCTTTATTTTCCCATGGCTTTCATTTTCTTTGTTTTTATCCTACTTGCCACATGCATTTTTATCTGCTGCCTGAAAGTCTTTGCGGAACAAGGCAGGGCGACAACAACGGACACACAGACGACAGGCTCCGGGCCCTTGGCCAATGTGGGCAAGACCCCCCGCACCCCCATGACCACGTGAGCCCGGATCAAGACCCCACGTTACCCATTGGAGTGTTGCTTCGCGGGGAGGAGGGCAATGTCACATGTCTCCGCTTGTTCCTGGGCCTCAGGACTCGAATCAGAGCTTGTTTACAGGAGAAACTCACAGCGGGATCCTGCGGTTGAAAGGACACTGTCGTGCTTAGGTTTTATATTATCCATGAAACTGTCTACAAACACTTTCCTCTCTTGGTCAATCATTTACATGCACATGGAAGACCTACCTACTCTCGCCTGCGACCCTGCCGACCAAGCTCAGCAGTTAACCCCATCTCCTGACCTGGCAGAGTCTAAGACCCATTCACCTCCATTCTTGTATCTCAGTCCCCGGTGGCAGACTGGCAGGCCAGGAGCTCCTGAAGCCACTTGGCTCTCTACAGGGGGTCCTGGCTTCTCATCAGATGATCAGGCTCATCTTAGCTCTGTGCTAAAATCAGTACTTCAAACACTTGGCATCTGTGACAGAGTCACTAGAACTAGATCTTAGTGGTGGTCATTCATGTACTCCTTTTAATCAATACTTAGCACTAAGTAGCAATCACCAGGATATGCCCCAGGTATTCAGCCCGAAACAAGACAGACAAAGTCCATCGCCTCTTCAAACCTTTTTTGCCCCCATGGAATGAATAAAATCTTAAAGTTTTTATTGATATTGAAAACTCTTAATTCCCATTATCCCCTTTAAGAGTGTTTCGCTGCATCAGTGAACGTATCAGAAAACGTCCCCGCGCGTGCCGGTACGTACAGGACACAGCAGCATCTGCATGTAGATCCTGGACGCGGTGCCGATGCAGTCCAGCTCGCACGTGCAGTAGCCGTGGATGATGTCCACCAGAGCGCTGACGGTAGCTTCGACGTGCGTTAGGCCTAAAGGGGAGAAACGTACAACAGAAACACTTCGGCCTTCTTAAGAGTCTAAGACAAAAGTACGAATTCTTACCGCCACATAGAGGTCAAGCTAACAAAGCAAAAAGCACACACAGCAAGACAAACGAAACACACACAAGAGAGAGGCTGGCAGCATTATTTGGTTTGTTTTATTACTAGTCTTCTAATCTCCCAAACCGTCCCCGAAAGCCCTTCCAGATTTCCCGTGTCATAGCAGTAAGTAAGTGGCTGTCTGCTCACTTGGATATCAAACCGGGGTGGAGAAGTGTGAAGAGATGGGCAGACTCTAAATGTCCCCACTGACCCCAAACCCTAAGTGACAACAAACACGACCTTGACATGCCTTCAGGTTTGCTGCCCAAGCAAACCCCCAACACAAGTGAGCACCAGGGGTGGCTTTGCTTTCTAGTTGCTGTTCTGCTCTGGCTCTTCCGCCCAAACTCAGGATGGTGTGAGAAGTCACACCGAAGGCAGTGGTGGCTTAGGAACAAGATTCTCAAGGCTGATGCTTAACTTCTACCTTGTGAACTGGCTCTCAGTCACTCTCTCAAAGATTCCTGAAATAATTATGAACGCAACTAAGGGCACACACACACACACACGCCCTATGTGAAAAGCCAACCCGACATGAAGAGCTACAAGAAAAGCTCCCGCGCTGCCACTGCCCTGCCTTCCTGTGTCCGGAGTGACAACTGACCCCCCAGCCTCCTATTCCCTGACGACTCATTCTGGAAGAGGTGGACGATGAAGAATAAAGGCTAGGGGTTGGGTCTGTTCAAAGACAGGACTTGTATTGGGCTTCACTAGCTACCAAGATGCGAGGGCCCCTTCCCACGTGATACCTGGCAGGCAGGCAGGTGCCAAGAAAGCGTTCTTGGGTTTGGAGGCATGAAGTTTCCAGAAGTGGCTCACCAGCTGGGCGATGAAACTGCAGCAATCTCCTTCCGCCTGCTTCTGAGGCTCTCGCCCCTCCTCCACTCCTTCTACATAGGAAGTAAGTTATTAACGGCGGTAAGTCAGAAACGGAATTTAATTTGTGTCAAGTTCAACTCAGGTCAAGGAAGCTTGCCTGGGGAGGGAGTTTCAAGTGGGGCCCCAATCAACATGCCAACTATCCCTAGATTCCAGCAGGCACATCTAGGAGAAAAACAGTCTGGGAAAGGAATATCACAGAAAACATCGTGTGTTAGAATTAAGTAGAAGGGGGAGCATTCAGGATCTTCACAGCAGATTCAGAGGTCTGTGGTTCAACTGTTCAACTTCTAAAAGCTGGGAGAACCTCTGAGATTTTCTAGAATGATTCCTGGGTCACAGTATTAGGAGGCACGGATGACGACAGTACATGGGTGCACATAAGGGACAGAGAATTGTAAAGCCATCGATGAACTGTATTTGATAAAAGCAAAATGAGTGTGGTGCCCAGACTAAGTGAGGGGCAGGAGGAAACAGAATTGGGCACCAAGAAGGGCCACCACACGTACCAACAAAAGAACAGCATGAAAGCAAAAGATACGACCCTAGTAGTTTAAAACAACTGGGGCCCTACAGTTACTTTAACTTTACCCTGAAGATTGTAAGACATAGTGACAAATTAGACTGATGTCTAGAGCACTAAATAAACCCCAAAATAACCCAAGGAGTAAGCACTGGAAGGAGCATTTACTTAAAATGGTACGATCTTAATGTCACGAACCCTCCACAAGGTACAAAGACACGAGGGTAAAATCCCTGGCCAGAGCATGCAGTCAGTCAGAGGCCAGTGAGAACAGCAAGGGGATGAAAGGGTGCAGAATGTGTATTAGCAGATTTCAGGACCACGGCCACATAGGCCAAGTTCACCTGTTTCCATCTGGGGCAGCTTTGACTCCGTAAAGTGGACGAGGTTGTTAGGGCGCATGATGGCAATGGAGCGAGCTGTGATCACCAGCCTCTGGAAGACCTCAGGGTCCAAATCCTTGCCCTCTTTGCTGGAGGTGTTGAGACACTGCACAGCTTTGCTCAGCAAGGCCTGATCCTGTAACAGAGGGGTCACAGCAATAAACCACAGCAAAGGCCGGGCCCTGAAGTGGAGAGGAGAGGAGAGCTGGCAGACTGGCAGACTGGCTACCTCCCTCAAGAGAACAGGTTAATTACCACCGGTAACTGAAACAAATCTTCAAAGTTAAACTTCTTAACACATAAAATATTAAAGGCACTTTAAAAAATTTAAAAGTCACGAAATCAGTATCAAAGTATGATGGGAAAATTAGAAACCACTCAATTCTCCAGAACTGCAACATCCCAGACCGCTTTCCTACAGTGAAAGGGTCGTTCTTCTGATACAAAGACTGTTCCTGACAGCGTCTCTCCTTGAGAGGCTGAGCAGGTTAACTCGCATTTGCCAGTTCTCTGGGCTGGAGGCATGAAGCTAACCAAGGCGTCTGGGTCTGAACTGTTGTCTTTTCCATCTACGGAAACCGGCCTAACTCACCCCCTTCAGCCCTGCTAACTTCTACAGGTGAGACCCTCTCCCCCAGACCCCCCCCCCAGCTCTCCCCAGCAACCACTCAATGACCTCCTCACCGGCAAGCTCGCTAGTCAGGGCAGCTCCACAGTCGGTGGAGAGCAGCCATTCTGCTCTCCCCAGGGAGTCCCCCTCCTCACTCCCTTCCAGTGAGGAGGGGACACTCACACTCGAATGTCCCTCCCTTCTCTTTCATAAATCCTGCTGATCCCGTTAACATGACAGGAAAAATAAATGCAGACACACAGCCCACCGCTGGCTTGTCCTCAGCGTGCAGCAATATCCATTAACTTCTCAGGAGACATTTCGAACTGTGTGGGTCTAATCTCAGTGCTATGCTCGCCCACCTGACTTTACTGTGCCCCTGCTTCACACATGGAAAGCCAACTTAGCTTGATGTCCCGTCAGTACTCAGAAAACATCCCTGAGAGGGAATGCTTACCTTGTGGCTGTGATAGGCTGAGCGGCTAGTGTGCAGGCTGGCCAGAAGGCTCTTGGACTGCTGCTGGACACTGGGAGGGGCTGGCAGGGACAGCAGCAAGGTGGCCAGCTCCTGAGCTGCATTCTTGTTTCTCTCCTGACGCAACAGACAGCAGGGTCACCTACCACTAACCCTGCCAAGTCTGTGCCAAATGCACTGTCTGACCCTGCCCTCCCGCTTCTTCCCTGCTAGACTAGCAGAGCACGGTTATGTGCTCCGTGGACTGCAAAAAGCCAAACAAAGAACTTCAAAAATTATAATCTTCTCAAAATATAGGTGCAGAAATTGAGCCCAAGTTCATGACTCCCAGAACAGTGTTCTTTTACTAGCACTCATCCTATTCTATGAAACACTCTCACTATAGGCCCCCTAAAAGTAGGACAGAAGGCCTTAAGCTGAAGACTTCTCTGGAGCTCCTCTGCAAATCAAGATGAAGCTATAAACGTTCTTCAGCTGCGAGCCCCCGGGGCCTCTGGTGACTCCACTGCCTTCCTGGTTCTCCAGAAAGCCCCCCGTGTACTCTGAAAAATGAACTTGCCTTTTCGATGATTGGGCCAACAGCAAAGCAGCTTTCCAGGGCTTCTAAAGAACTCACAACCAGCCTAGGGAGACAGAAAAGCCGGCCTGAATACAACAACCCTTCTCTCTGCCTTGTGCTTTGGCCAGTGCAAACTAGAGTCGTGAGGACCCTGGGGACAGCTAATGAATGCCAAGTGCAAAATCGGAGCACAAGAAGACCTGCCACAGGCACCATGCACATCGTTTCCGGTGGTGTGGGCCAGAAGAAACCAGGCTCCTGCTCGGAGACCAACCTGAGGCCATGTTCATAATCCGTGATTCCGAGCCAGGGCTCTTCTTCCTCAGAGAGGATAAACGTGCTCCTTCAGCTGCCTATGGCACGGACCACTGAAGTGGGCTTAGCAGTCTGGATGCGACGAGGCCCAAAGCTCAGGTGCCCACAGATTGCAGGCAAAGGGACACACACACCAGGGGAAAGGTAAAGCCTTCTTCTTATACCGATAAAGGTAGCTTATACTTTACTTACACCTCTTAGGTAAGGCACAAAGGAACTTCCTAGGAGTCCCTAAGCATGGGAAGAGGGCAAACTGTGTTTTCAAGAGTGTGCCAACTGCCAACATTTAATGACACTTCAAAGCACCTTGAGAAACCTGAGCAATTTTCTCTTGGGTAAAGAACAGGAAACCCAACTGCAGGAGGGCACCACGGAGCACGTGCCCCAGGGCCAACCCTGGGGGTTCGTGTGCACAGTGTGAAGACCAACACTCTGACTGCGGAGACTCGGACAGAAAGGGAAAGGACTGAAAGGGCAGCTGGAGGGAAAGGTCAAGGGTAGAGGAAGGCAGTAAAGAGCTTGGGAAGAGGGACCAGAGGCGTAAAATGAAGGGGGATGGAATAAGCTCTCCAGAGGCTTTTCAGATGGCAGGACTTCTCCGCTGTCCCACCGCCCCTGGCCGCCCTTCTCGTCCACTGCAGAGGGCACAGAGAGGAACGGGGTGAGGAAGACAGAGCCAACGAAGCCTGAAGCGGCCAACACCAAGTGCGCACGCACCGCCCCCCCGCCCCATTCCCCGCTGCTCCGCGGACAGCTCTGCAGCCATGCAATGACCAGACAGAAAGAAGCAGGAGGACTCTCCACAGAAGCAGGACCAACGCCAAGCCACTTTGGGTCGCACGGCTCTCTGACACACACTCACTCGTGCAGAGAAAGGAAAGAAGGCATACTAACCGGTCCAGCTTGGTTAGGGACTCAGTTTCAGAACTTTGGGGAGAAGCAAAGAAAAAAAAGGAAAAAAATGTGAAGCTCAGAGAAACCTGGAAACACATCCTAAGCAAACAATATAAGAATAGGGTAGGGGAACAAAGAGAGAAAAAGAGAGAGAAAGGGGAGAGAGGGAGGCTGCTGGTGGGAGGCAGTGATTCCAAGCCAGGCTATTCTTATGACTTACAATGTAAGGAACTCAACATCTTACATCATGAGTTACTTCATCTGCCGTGGCAAACCAGCAGCTACCTAGTGCAAAGAAGCCAAGCGCAGTGCTTAAGAAGGCCACTGGAGGGAGCCCAGGAGGCCCTCAACTCTGCTACAGAGGCAGTAGCCAACCTCTGGCAGCAGGGTTACCACCACATAAGTTGCTGCTGCAGAGAAAGATGAGAAATGACAGAATTAGAATGAAAGGGAAGATTTCCCCCTATAATTTCAGCAAGACTGGATCCTAATCCATAATACTGGCTTAAGCTTCTTAGTCAGCATCCTCTGGCTACTCCATAGGACACCTGAGCATTAAGAGAAGACACGGAAGCCCCGGCCAGAGACTGGAGTCGGGTGGCTCTCGGCACACTTCCAGGCTCTGCCTGCACTAAGGAGACAGCGAGTGTCAGCGAGTTGTGTGAAAACTTGAAAACCAAAGGCTAGACTTGGGGCAGTGCATGGAGACTGGCTCTCTCAAGACGCAAGCTCTGCCGGGAGGGTGCGAACCGGCGAGGACTGTAGCCAGCCCCTGCCAGTGCTGGTACCTCTCCAGGACCGTGCCGCTGGTCGCAGTGGGGGCGGCCGAGTCGCTCTCTCCAGTGCCATTGCTCTGGTTCAGGTTCGAAGGGCAGATGCTGCTGACAGCGGCCGACGGGAACTCTTCCGGGGGCTCATCTGGCCAGCCGAACTGCTCCTTAGTTTTGCCGTAAATTTTCACAGCGTCAATCATGGTGACTCCTGCCGGATCCACGGAGGCCCCGACTACAATAAGCGAGAGAAGGCCTTAAGGAGCACGTTCTCTGAAGGGCTAACCCCATGGCCTCCGAAGCAAAGACCAGACTAAGTCTGGGCAGAGTAGCAGATCACGTGCACGTCAGTCACGCACGAACCGTATCTCCTGAAGAGTTCAGCAGCACCGTAGTCTTGTACAGATGCTGAATACATGAAAACACACTTCCACTGACCACAGTCCGTGGGGCCTACCACTGGAAGAACAGCCGCTAACCATCGCTGTGAGGATCAGACCCTCTGGTGCTATCGGGGGCTACACCACCCATCCCCACCCCAAGGGAGCGCTGAGCACTCCTCTGTTCAAAGCACAGACCGCCGTCATCCACACCACAGCAGCAGAGGGCTGGCCAGTGAGTACTGGAGAGAGATGCCAGCCTTGTGAAAGATGGGGATTTGTACTCTGAGGGTCAACCGCATGACAAGGCAAGGACCACTAAACACCTCCCAGAGACGTGGGGCCTACGGCTCTCACCTGTGCTTTAAGACAGCCTTGTGATGCCACATGCTAATCTTGCCTCCACTCTGCAGAAACACACAGGCAGCCCCCCAGCAAGGCTGACCCACACCTGCAGAAGTGGGCACTGAGGCAGAGTGCGACCCTATGGGTGTCCGTTCCCCTGGGACCCCTCCTGTTCTCAAGTGCACCCTTTTCCTGTCACTTTGCATCTTTACATCTCAAATGAAGCTCAGAGGTTCATGCCGGTACAGACCACAGAGATATCAGTAGAGTACAGAGTTCCCAAAATACTGGAGAGCCAAAAGGGAAGTGGCCCTAGGTCAGCAGTCACAACGAGAAGGGTAGTCTGTGCCAGGGGCTGGGGACTCACTGAAGAGGTTCAGTTTCTTATCGGCCTGCAAGGCTTCTTCTCTGGTGAAGGGGAAGTCGAACCAGCGCGAGCGACTCAGGTTAAGCTGCATAGTTCTGCCGAAGATCTCAATGTATGACGGAGCCCGTTCGATGGCCTGGGTCCCGATCTGGATCCGCATGCCAGTCATCACCATTGTGCTGTTGTTGTTACTAATCTCAATGGTGAAGCCACCGGGCTGCAGGGCGGAAAGGCACACGTCAGAGAATGAATACAAGTTCTTACGGGCAAACCTGAGAACACCTTCCTCTGACAGTGTCTCAGTGTATGACCCCAGACAAGACCTGTATCCTGCCAGCCCCCTGGTAATCTCTTCCTTGCTGCCAAAGATGGGCACACTGAGTCAAGGAGTAGAGCTCTTCAACTTCAGGCTCCCTTCTCCCCAGCATGAACCACCCCTGGTCCTCTGCACAACAGCCCTGCTGGTAACATCGTGCAGAAGCCCTTCTGTGTGAGACTGAAAACATTCATTTACTCCGGGTGACCCCCAGGACACTCCGGGGTCAACTAGGATCAAGGGAAAATATCTTATACTTGCATTCTAAAGAGAGATATGTTCTCGAACAATGCTGTTTCTGAGGGACTGAACCCAGCCGGACGCAGTCCTCACCTTGGTGTTGGCCACGTACATGCCAGTGGAATTCAGCCGGTGCTTTATCTGTTGTGCATTGTAGACCTGCAGGAGGTCATTACCACCAAACTCCACATCTGTCAGCTGCTGGTTGTGCTCAAAGAAGTCTATGGGGAAGGTCACCTGGCTGGACGTGCGGGTCGCTGTGGAGAGCAGCACCAGATCGCCAGAGAGCACTGGTGAGTGTGGTCTCTGCCACCTCCTGCCCCCTCCCAGCGGAGCCCACACTCACGTGCTCCGAGCTTTCTAGACAGACTCTGGGCTACAATGTTTGCATCGGTACGATGCCTACACGTGGGGAGCTGTCCAACAGTCCTCATCCCTACAACCACAACATCACCTAGCAGGACAAAGACATCTGGTGTTGGTTTGGGTGCTGTTTATCACACAACAACAGGTCCTCTCATAGCTGCTTTAAGTAAAACCAACAGAAAGTATTTCTTTGCAGGAGGATGAGCTGCGCCGGCATCTCCCACGCAGGTAGTGGGAGGACCCCCGCAACCGTCTTTGCCGAGCCAGATTCACTTGCTCCTAAATTCAGGCCTTCACTCCCCGAAGAGTCCTCTCTCAGTCAGGAGCAGGGCTCCCAGCTCAGAGACCTGTGAGTGGCTCCGCACTACTCAGGGGAAACTGACCAACTGAAGAGCCTACTCCTGCATTAGCTCCATCCTGCACTTCACACGGGGCAAGATATTCCCCCTAAACCCAGAGAAAACATTTCAAGCACGGACTGAGGGGTGATTCTTTACTGGGCACCAGAGAATGGCCGGCCCGAGGTGGATGCCAACGGGCACGCCCCACTTACGTGATGTGCCTCCAAAGCCACACAGAACACCGGCAGCCTTAGGAAACTCCACTCTACTTTTTAGAAATTAGCTGGCCCACATCCCTACCTTTACAAAATGTGCAAGTGGGCTCTGGCTGGTGTGGCTCAGTGGATTGAGTGTCAGCAAACGAACCTAAAGGTCATTGGTTCGATTCCCAGTAGGGGCATGTGCCTGGGTTGCAGGCCAGGTCCCCAATTGGGGGTGTGTGAGAGGCAACCAATCAACGTTTCTCTCCCTCTCTTTCTCCCTCCCTTCCCCACTCTCTAAAAATAAATAAAATCTTTAAAAAATAAAATAAAAATAAAATTTTCAAAATGTGCGAGCAGGATGATCACTGATCCCTCATGGATGTTACCACAGTCCACTCCGCGTTGCCTCTAGAAGACCGCCGCCCACCCCCCAGCAGCCTTGGGGAGGCCTTACTGATGGTGGCCGTTTTGCGCTTTCGGACAGGCTTCATTATGCTGATGACACTGCTGGGCTGCAGGGACGGCTGCAGCCAGTAGGAGGTGTTCTCCACATTGGCCATGTAAATGCGCAGGCTGCCGTCCTCGCACAGCAAGATCATCGTCGTCCGCTGCTGCTCGTTGCAGGCTGTGTGCCTAATGGCGACCATGTCTTGGATCTAGGAGAGGGGGCGGAGGAGGGCGTTAGTTCCTGTTCCTGTAGATCAGAACCTACAGAGAGAATGAGGCAGAGAAGCAACCGGTCTCATGGTCAGCTGCAGGGCTGCATGAGGGTGACACAGGCATCCAGGAAAAAATGGATCCAAACGCTTTCCTAGACCTCCACTGGAAAAGCTGGGAAAGGAGCGCCACACACAAATATAAAACTAGACCAGGCTCAGTCTGTTCGAGTGACCCGAGAATGTGCACTGACCTTTGCTTTAGCAGGAAGAGTCTTTATCTCTTGAATGAGAAAAGTGTCTGGTTTCACCATAACTACCAGCGGCACACCTGTCGTTTGCTGGACACAGCACACCAAACCAGGGTGGTTCATCACCTCAGACCACTGGCAGAGGGCAGGAGACGTCTTACTGCCACCATTGGAACTGCGGACAACAAAGGTGGCCATGGTTAGGTATCAATCGACATCTACCGGTGCTTTCTTTGACCTAGAGGACATCCTCACTGAATGCTGGACTCCCGGAGCAAGATACCTGTGCAGGAGCTCAATTCCCCACGAGTCACAGTCCTTTTCTGGGCCGTGTACACACTTCCATGTGCCCCAACGGGTGTACCCAGTGGGGGCCTGGTTAGGACCTCCTAAGCTGGATTCCACTGTCTGTGGGAAGAGGTGACCCCACCTGCCCAGGGGCTGTCAACTACACAGGGCCGTGGAGCTGCCTACGGCTGATGGCCCACTGTCCTATGAAGAATCTCCAAGCACTTCAAGTTGTGTGTGAGTGGTTTCATCCCGAACCAGGTAATTCACAAAACAGAGACCAGAGACAAAGCGCTAGAATGGCCCTTCGAAAGCAGGTAAGAAAGACAGGGCAAAGTCCTAAACCTCTTCTTCCTCCTCCCTAAACAACCACTCTCTACTTCACACACACCTCTATTATCTGGAGACCTGATGGAAGCCCTGACCTCTCCAACCCCGACCACGGCACGGCCCCACTACTGAGGCCATGTGTGTCCAGGAGAAACCTGCTTTCCCTTCTCAGAACTCAGCAATCACATTAAAATCAGGTTTGAGGCCCTGACCAGTGTGGCTCCGCTGGCTGGAGTGTTGTCTTATAAACCGAAAGGCTGCAGGTTTGATTCACAGTCAGGGCGCACGCACAGGTTGTGGGTTTGACCCCCCAGTCAGGACGCACGTGGAAGGCAGCCGATGGATGTCTCTCTCCCCCCCTGTCTCCCTCCCCTGCCCTCTCTCTAAAATCAATAAGCACGTCCTGCGAAGAGGGTAAAAAAAACCCAGTTTGCTGCCATGACTATAGCATTTCCTTCTGAGTGACAGTGGCCCCACCCTGAACCACCTCTTACGGCCTGGGGTCTCCATGGTGGGGAACAAAATAAGCAGACAGCCAAAAGTGCCAATACCGGATGTCGCGTGATTTTAGAGATACCAAGCAGGGAAGGGAGACGTTTGCTGGACTAAAGTACATTTCACCAAATCCGTAACAGACACCAGTACTTGGGAGGGAGGTGGAGCTACTCTACTGAACGTGGCCGTCATGAAGCTGATCAGGACGGGCCCTTCCCACCTTTTGATGTTGATGGAGAAGAGCTGCAACACCTCCAGAGTCGTCCTGCTGATGGTGGCTGCAAACGATTTGCCTTGGCAGTAGCTGAAGAACAGCATCTGCAACACGTGGGAGTAGTAGACAGACACACCGCCACCTGCCACCTGGCTGTTGGTGTCCTGTCAGGACAGAACACAACACCTACATCAACTTCGTGCGTTGCCCTGGGTGCCAGCTTCCCGTTGTGCTGGTGGTTAGTTTTCAGTCGAGATGCTGGGCCCTCACAGCCTGAGCACGAGATCCCTGTGGCTAAGTCTTAAACACACTTGGGAATAAAGAAATATCAAGTTGAATCAGTTTAGTCCTAAAAGACAAGAGTTTTTGCTATGAGATAAAAAGTTAGAAGCAAAAAGGGGGAAAAAAAAACCCCCAACAGCAGAGTTGTTAAGCTAATTAAATCTGGAATAGAAGGAAATGGCAACATTTGCTCTAACCTTCAGGTCCTCGTGGTTGACTTCCAGAACATTAGTGACATAGAAGGGTCCCTGCTGGGCGCTGCTGGCCTCCTCCATGAGCTGAGTATAGATGTACCCAGCTGAAGACATTATGACAATGATGTTTTTCCCCTCCTCGTTGAAGAGGAAGGTAACGTCTCGTATCTTTGAGCTGGGCAGGAGAAAGTAGAAAGTCGGACTCAAGGCATCAGCAGACAGGTCATAGATCTGCAGAATGGAAGGGAGAGAGAGGAGATAAGGGGGATCTATTGCAGCTCCATCCCCGAATGATCCTGGTAAATCCAAAGAGCTGCAATGGGTAACTATCCTTTCTCTCCCTGAAGGAACAGAGTAGGGGGAAGACACATATCAACCAATTCTGTGTCAAGTACGGTAATAGCGGTGCACTTGGTACAATGTGGGCAGAAGCAGAATTAATTTCATGTTGCCTACGCACAGAAAGCTGCTGCTCACCAATGGAACAAAAGGCAACAGAACGTTAGGATTCTTTATTGTTAATTTCTGGGAAAAGCTAGCACACAATGGAGATCAGACATTCTGGGTTTAAAAGCAAAACTATCCTGGGACCACACCATCAAAGAGCTGTTACTGTACCTTGACGAAGTCTGCGGTGACGATCGCTAACTCAGTCTGTGAACCAGGTAACCACACGGCTTTGATGATGAAGTTCCCTGTTGCCAACTGGGGGTGTAACACCAAGTGATCCGAAACGGAACCTGAGCTACTGAAGGTCAGCACATGGCAGTCCTGGACACAGGTTAAGGGACAGAACGGTGGAAAGGTGATCTGGAAACAGGCTAATTCATTTCAGAGTTCTAACGTTTCCTTTTCTTCCCTAACATTCCCTGCCCTCAGGCAGTATTCCGACAGTCTAGGACATGTTCAGGTTTCGAGAACATACAAAGACTATCCCACCATAAACACAATCTAGAAGGAATTCAGAGAAAGGTTTCTTTTGCACTCCAATGGTTTCTAAGTTTAACCTCCATCACCGCTAAGAGCAAGTGGTGCTGAGAACAGGAGAGAGACGGTGACTAGGATCCTGGATCAGGATTGTTACCTTCAGCCCACATACAGCCAGGTAGTCTTCCTTGCATGGATTCCCAGTGAGGCTCAACACAGTGAAGGGGACTGGAGCAGACGCCAGGCGGGTCAGAGTCAACTTCCTTTTGCTGGAATCTGCTTGCTTCAAGAGTGCAGAGAGCTGCAGAACAGTGATCTGCAAAGGAGCCATGAGCAGTTTCTTCTTAAACCTGGGCTTCTCAGGGAACAGAGCAATAACACCAAGTCCTTGGATAGGGATACTAGTTTGCACTTGTTTACTGTAGATGAGCCTCTTTGGAAAACCCTAGACCAATAGCATCAGCCTCTATTTCTCCTGGCTGAAAAATATGGAATGTTCTTTCATGTCCTCCTTCCAGTGAGAATCAAACAAATGAGTAATAAAACCAATTTCTCTTTGTATAATCAGTTCATAAATAAAAAATTTCTATGTACTATAACCTTTCTAAGTCTACTGCGAAATGTTTCTGAAAGTACTTTTGAGCCCTGGCTGGTGTGGCTCAGTGGATTGAATGCCAGCCTGTGGACCAAAGGGTTGACAGTTCGATTCCCAGTCAGGGCACACGCCTGGGTTGTGGGCCAAGTCTCCAGTAGGGGGCACACAAGAGGCAACCACACACTGATGTTTCTCTCCCTTTGTCCCTCCCATCCCCTCTCTAAAAATAAATAAAGTCTTTAAAAAAAAAAAAAAAGTATTTTGAGCTGTTAAGAACATACATATCTCTAGCTTGTTTTTTACTTCTAAGATAATGTAAACTTTACTGGTGATAGAGAAGCCAGAATACAGAAAAAACAAGAGTTAAGATAACCACCATCCTCTCACCTTCTACTGGTTCTGTAACACAACATATAAACTTCCCTGTGTCCTTAGAGGGCTGGGAGGGCAGGAAAGAACTAAATAAGGAACGCTGAGCCTTCCTATGAAGCTGTTTATCTCTTGCCTTACGCCTTCCAGAGTGACAAAACTGGGCGAGACCGGGGGCCACGCTGTCATAGGCAACTGCTGACCATTACCTTTCCCAGAGGCTTGAAGGACGTGTTGCGTGGGAATTTACTAACTAGAAACAGAATCTGTTCTAGTCACACCGGGTCTCAGTCTAATCTAGTAACTAAGGGTGCACTAGAAAGGCTCATTCAGTGCTGTCCCTAATGCAGTCCTAGAAACTGATAAACTTTGTCTGAGGGCCAAACTGAGCGCAGTCATGTGTCTGTCTTATTAGCGCTTAAAACAAACAGGACCTGAAGTGAGCGGGAAGGAAGCAGAGGACCCACCTTGCCTTTCTCATGGCTGACGGCCAAATGCTGGCGGCGCCCGTGGGGGGAGGAAAGCACACACATAGCCACCCGCCTGAGCACGTGGGCGCTGATGAGCTGCCGAATGGTCTGGCCCTGGTCTCCGCTGTAGTTCATCCGAACATTCTCAAAGGCGCCTTCCTGGGAGCCTAAGGTGGGAACCTGGCAAAGAGGGAAGCAGAGGGAGGCGGCAGTAATAAGACAAACAAGGTCAAGTGGACTCACACACACTACTCAGGTGATGAAGATGCTGCAGCCTGGTCATTCCAAGTCAATGGATTCTGATCTCTGATCCACGGGCGCTGGTACACTTGTAAAGTTATTATCAGTCCAGTAAGAACAATGTTGTGAATGTTTCATAAAGCTAAGCTTAATTAATGAAAACTACTGGCTCTTAAAAAATGTATGCCTTTTTTAAAAAAATAAAATGACAGTGACGAGGGAATTTTTTCTCATTGATCTAACCTAGGAAAACTAAAAGTCAGCAGCTCTATGGGTCACCAACACCACCCCAGTATTTTTTATCTTCATCTTTAATATCTAGAAGCCTAAAAACAATGCTCTAAAACTGTGACTGTTTTTTGATTGTTTCTTTGTTTTGAGAGTGAAGAAAACACACTGGACCACATAGGTGTCTTACACCCTTATATCCGGGTATCCTGGACTTAAAAGAAATGGATTCAGAAACATCTTTTATGTGCAACCACTGTGTAAAACTGTAACTGATTTTTAATAAAATAGCTAAATATATGTGTATAGGTATGCATGTGGATTTCCATATGAACATTCTACCCTTAAAGCAGTCATCTTGGGAGACCTAGCCATGTACCTCATTCATTTTTGCACTTCCCACTAAAGAAGCCAGGCAGACCCCGCCGGAAGTCTATTCTCAGTGCTGAGCACAGGTTTTAAAGTGGATGATGACTTCCAACTTATGACCCATGTCATATGAAGAACTAAAGGAACGCTACCTAAAGCAAAAGAGGACAAACACTACTTTTGCAAGTCAGATGACTCTTAGGGGAGAAAATACAATACAGAGGTTTTCTATTTTATATACAGAAGAAATTTCTACTCTAATTGTCCCCAAATGAAGATCCTCACATCTTGGTGGACTGAAAATGGGACGTACTCCAAACGACTTCTTTACAAGACACGCCTCGTGTGCTGATTGGCACACTGGATGTCACGACACCTCAGGTTCCAAGTTTAAAACGGCCAGAGACTGACTGTCCTAAGGATGTTTCTTAGAGCGTGTAGCACGCTGCGAATCTCCGTTCCCTGACCTTGACACACTCACCATGAGCTGGTCTGTCATCTCCACCACCTTGTCCACTGTGTGTAGCTCGCGCAGGGCTTGCTGTGCCCGGCTGCTGCTTCCCACGGCTGAAGCCTGCTGAAAGTTGGTCTGAATGGCGTCCATGAGGAAATTGAGCATGTCTAACACGAGAGGAGCGAAGGAGAAATTGGCCTGAGAAAAATCCAAATACACAAATGAAAAAAAAAAAGACAAAAAATTATGGGTCATACTCATCATAATAATCTTGCCAGAATCTACCTTCAGAATCCATTTTGGAGAATCATCTCCTCCTCTCAATACTGGACTTGATCCCAATCAATACGTGACTGTGCTACTAACTCTAGAGCAACCTTCTAAACTAGGAGTCTCACACAGACGCCCTAACGCCCAGTCACGTCCATCACGCAGGATTAGTTCCCTTCTCTCCTGTGAAACTGGAATGGTGCCAGTTACGTACTATCCTTGGGAAATTTGAGAAAGTTATCACTCACATCATGTCCTGTATTCTATGCTTCAGATGAAGAACCCTGGCCAAGAAAGGGAGCTCTACTGTATCACAGAACTAAAACCCGCCCTCCCACAGACCCCGTTAACACTCCTCAGTGATACACCCTTGCCTCTCAGGCACGACGGACCACACCCCCCTCACGTTCACACTGTGGAACGGAGCACAGCTAGAGAAAGGGGCAGCGGCTCCCAGGCCCACCAGTGGGGCTGCACGGACAGTCCTGTGCACCGTCTGCAAGTGACCACCTCCGCCCGTGGGGCTGGGCGCCCTCGGAGCCCACCTGGTTCTGCAGCTCTTCCCGGCAGCCCTCCACTGTGCGGCACAGGCTGCTCTTCTTGGGCTTCTCCTCGTCAGCACCCTTGCCATCGCTGATGGTGACTTTGGCCTTGTCCGCGGGGGACGTGCTGGTGTGGCGCACCAGACTCTCCGACACCCTGGGCTCACTCTGAAATGCTGACTCCTTCATGGTGGAGCTCATGCCACTGCTAGGTGTTCGCTTCACCAGCGCCTGGGACAGAAAACGTCAGAGGCCCTAAGCTCTTGCCACAAGCACAGATGAAAATAAGGCCTAAGGTCTTGGAGACAAATCTGACCCAAAGGAGAAACTGGCTAGCCATTTAAACAACAGCCAAAGGCCCGAATGCCAATCTTCGTGGTAATCGCCTAACGTCTAAAACTTACAGAGTAACAGGTCTTGATTACAACATCAGAAACTATGAAGACAGTCTTAAAAAAAACTCCAAGATCTCGAATGACCCTCCCTGCAAGTTCTAACATTCTTACAGCATCATCAATGATAGAATCAGAATTCACCCCTAGACCCAGGTGACACGCAGATTTCCTAGTCTGGTTAAGCCTTGTCATGTCCCTAACGAGTCGCCCCTTCAACCCAGCAAGAGTGCCAATCTCTCACCAAGCAGCTGCCATCTTCCTTGGCTCCACAGTCACAAAAGAAGGATCCGTACTTGGCATAGGAAATCTCGTGATCCTTGTGGCACACCTTGGCACACACTGTGCACACACCCACCCCATCAACCATCTTGCAGGTGTGGCAGTGGTACCTATGAGGGACAAGAGCCAGCAAATGAACCCCGAATTCCCAACAACCAAAGCCTGGCAAACCCTCACCCAAAAGGGAGAACTGTTCTTACCAATGCTGGTTCATGAATTCCTTCTGAGTGATGGTGAAAGTGCACAGTTTATTGCAAAGAGAATCTTCATCCTTCAAAGATAGTAAGTCCCTTTAACTGGAAATACACCCCTCCAGACACCCACAAAAACACAACCTACGTAAATGATAGACTCATAAATGACAAGTAGAAACCTGGAAATGGTTTGCAGGCTATAAATGTGCTATAAATTCAGGTGAGACCTTAGAGTTTTGTGGTTGAGAGAGAAATCGTATGTTTTCTCTACAAAGGAGCTCACACCGTCCCCACGAAAAGAGCTCATCCCTGAAACCCCATCGTGGATGCACAAACGAAGGAACAGCAGGGTAACTGCCTCTGGATGGAAGAAGGCGCACGCCTATTCAAAAGGCCTTTCCCCCAAGGGATTGGGTCCCTACAGCTTGCTCTGCAGGCCTGGAGAAACACTCCGGCATTAATCACATTAATGTGGGAGACAGCAATAAGGACTGTGGAGTTTTGAAGCTCCCAAGGCCTGGGAGAGCGATCCAAGAGCTTGTTAGCGTGGGCTCTGCAAGCGCCAGTTAGGAGTCACCTTGTGGTTACCTTGGGTTACGTGGTACTTACTGAATCCTCAGCCTGGGAGTCTTCCTCTTCCACTGCCAACTCCTCCACCCAGTCTGAGTCCACCTCGATGGCCCGTTCTTCCCCATCCACTGAGAGGTGACTTGGGCCTTGGCCATTACTTTGGCTCAGTGCATTGGTGACATCAGCCAAGTAGGACATAATATGGCACGTGCACTCCAGCACTACCACATGCTACAAGAGAACATCACCGTACCATGAAAACCTTGCTTCTCCACGGCTCACACGTAAACTACGTTTTCTCAAGTTTTTCCCAATAACGGTCAATTTCAGAGGAATGGTATAAAAGCAAAAAGAAAAAAAAAAAGACAAAAAGAGTTTTAATTACCCATCTCCCCAACTCTTAGCACTACGACCACATGTAGCTGGTCAATAAATTGTACTGAGTTACTATGTATTCATTTACTCTCAAGCACAAACATAAGTCTCTATAAAACCTTACAGAATGAAGTAAAACTGCAATTAGAGAAGGGGAGAAAAAGGAAGAAAAATCATTAAAAAAAAAAGACTGGACTAAAAATATGAATAGGCTCTCGTTAGCATTTTTTCTACCATTAGCATTTTTTAACCATTAGTGAAAGACATTTAAATTCCTGGGTTTTTAATCAGGGCAGCAGAAAAGAAGCAGCTTCAGAGATCAAGTGAAAGAATTTCCAATAACCCACCGCAGGTAGTTCATGCTTGCCTAAAATGCCCAACAGTCCGGCATCAAAGCTCAGACTTCTCAGTTCCTCACTCTGCACTAGACTGTTCAGAGCTGAAGGGATAAAGATTAGCATGAAAAGAGGGAGAAACGAATGGCGTGGTGGTGGGTCTCAAAGGCCAGTTATCTGTCCTTGGCCACCTAGGTCACGTTCCGGAAAGGGGATGAAGGGTGAGGGATGCCGGGATGCAGGGCTCCTGTCAGTCTGAACCCTCCTTCTCAGCACAGCGACCTGAACCCTCAGGCGAAGACAACAATTCTAGAACCTAGACTGCAGCTGAGGAGGTGGTCTGCAACCCCGTGCGACACCTACCAGGGCGCACAGATCCAACGTAGGGGCAGGGGACAGTTTTCCAGAGCACACCAGCATCTAAACGCAGCCGAGTTCACCATGTTTTAAGAAGGATTCTGGTGGGTGTTTACCAGAATATTTCCTCCCACCAAATCTTGCCACCCAGAAGGCACCAGAGGGTACCGTTAGCAAGTACACATCTCTAGGACTCTGAGATTACAGCCTAATCCTCTGTACCCTGGCCAGGGACAGAGGCCAGCAGAAAGGAGAGACTTCACCTGACTGCAAACATGGAATCATTACTTCCTGGCTGTGGTTGCTTCTCCGTTTTCTTACCTTTCCATGCATTACGTTGGCATTCAGTTTTTCAACCACATTCTTCTGTGACAGGTATTTCTTGCTATCCCAAAGAAAAACAGAGGGGAGAGGGGCATGAAATCAGATGAATCAAAGGAAGCAAGCGTCTTCATGGATCTTGCATCAATTTGCGGACACTATGAAGCAAAGGCATTCTTAGAACACGATGTAGGCAATCAGAGGATGGGATGCTGTGGCCTTATCAATGACACTTAGTATAGTCTCCCCAAGACTTCTCCCAGAAATAATGAACAGGAAACCCTACTAAGAAAATAAGGAAGATTAAGTACAAAGTGAACAGTTATTGGCTACTCCTCAATCCCTGATAAAGAGGTAGGGATTCAAATTCCTTTTATATTCACTCTGAGCAACGAAGAAAATAACCTGCAATTACTCATCCCCCTATCCCCTAACTGCAATGTTGTAACCTACAAATGGGTTCTTCTAATTTCATCATCTTACCATCTACTTAGCCAGTCCACAGCAGCATTATGAAGCTGAAGGTGGCCAGCACCTTGACCTGCACTGGCCAAGGTGGCCATCACAACCATGAGTTCAGGGAAACCAGTTCCATCACCGTTGGCCAGCATCTCTGTTGCCATGGGGATTAGGGTACCCAGAAGCACAGCACACACACCTTCCCCGACTTGGCTGGTAGAAAAGAAACAGCAAATTGGTGAGTAATTAGCAGGACTCTGACTCCATGTACCTCTAAATTTGTAGGAGTACTTAAAGAAAGTTTCAAATTAAACACTGAATGCATGACTATATATACTTTGGACTTGGGCTACTGGAGTACAAAACTCACAGCTAAGTTACAACAGGCCAAGTCACCGGAAAAGTTTTCCACACGAAAGATCAAAGAGCTCTACTAGACTCCTTGAGTGAAAGAGCTATGAAGTCACTGAAAATACCAACGACTGATGCCTGAAGGAAAGAGAGGGTCAAAAGTCTCAACATATTTCTGGAGTCATTAGGGCCAACCGACATAAATGCAGTTATTCTACCTGTTCTCCCGAACGATGTACGTAGTCAGCAACTGCAAGAGCTGCCGGTTCTCCTGAATTATATCCAGCTGATCAGAATCTTTGGGAGGCGCCGTGGTCATGCGGGTGAGCCAGGCTTGGAGACGCACAGGCTCCACGCAGGCCAGCTGTGCCAGAGAGCCACAGAGATGCAGAAGGCTCGGGTTAGGGCTCTTCTCGGCTGGGGACAGACCAAGGGGCCAAGGTCAGTGAAAGAGGGCAGGAGGAAAGGAAGGTACATATTGAGAGCCAGGAAAGGGGAAAGGCTCCAGCAAGTTTTCAACTTCCTTCCACACTTTCTCTGAGGGATTCTCTTCACTTGTTAGCATTTTCATGCGGCAGCTACACTCGGGCAGCAGATATGCACAGTATTAGCCAGACATCAAAGTTCCCATAAGGAGATTACTAAAAGCTGTCACTCACTCAGCTGGAAGAGTTTGGTGAAGAATTTCAAAACTCGGTTACAGAACTTAGCAGAGAGGTTCTCATTGGCTGTTGCCATCATGATCTGCACGAGTTCTCCACTGGGAGGCAGAAAGGGGAAAAAGAGGGAAGAGCCCCATTAAGCCACTGTTGCCATTTCTCCACAATCTCATGTCCTCTGAGGGAGCTGGTCATTGGTGAGTCAACACCACAGGTGTTCATGACATCAGCTCCTCATCAGTAACCTCGAGGAGTCCTCAGTCTGCCCGAGCCCTCCTGAAACACCGTTTGTACACTTAAGCCGTCCTTAAGTGTTCCTTGGGAAAGAATACCTAAGTCAACACAGACAGCTCCCTGCTGTCAGAAGGCATTCAAAAAATGTTCACTGAATAAAAAACAAGGCTCACCTGTCAGAGAAAAATTCCTCCATGGCTTTACGAGCCTGGCTGCTTTCCAGTTGCTTTTCCAAATACTGGAGACATTCCTCCAAGATGGATTCATCCAGTCCGCTGAGGGTCAGAAAGAAAAATTTGCAGAATTTTTTGCGCAAGACCCAAAAGAAGGTCTGTCTCAAAACTCCTAATACTGAGTTTTAAAAACCTAAAGTTAGTTTATGCCTGAACCTTGAAGGTAATATTCAATTTTGTCTTGTCAAGTTAGCATAAAGCCTGGCACACAAGCCCTCAATAAATGTTTGATAAATTAAACTGTAATAAAACACAAACAAGCCCTAAAATCTTAGATAAACGATGCAGTCAATGGCTAAGAGTCCAAAGGGACATCATTGTTATGGAAGGAGGGAAGAAAGGAAGGGAAAAGAAGAAAAGCCCATGATTTTAAAAAAACCAAACCTGGTCTCCTCACCAACATAAAGTAAAGAAATCCCAATATGAGCACACCTTATTTATACGGTGCTCAGTGGGGTAAAACTACAACCCATTCAACTGTTCCTCAGGGCTCGCCCACACCGACGCAGCCTCAGTAAGCTCTCAAAGCCACCCGACGCTGAGACCACTAATCCCACTGACTGCCCCTCTCAGTAGCGCGATCACAAAAATATTAGAAACGTTATCATTCTCTTCGTACACGTCATCACATCTAGTAGAGTGCTTGAGAAGCACCTGTTGAAATATTTCAAGTTTCCAAACCTGAACATGTAAGCCTTCCCTTTTCTTAATTTTCATTCCTAATAATTAATCATAAAGGAGGATTCCAAACCACCTTGCACGTACACCCGCAAGAACACAAAACACACACAGGTGCAACCAGAAGCTAGGGAGGGATGACGTGAAGAAGCCAGTGTCGGGACACCTCGCTGACTGCGGCAGGCCCAGGCACCCGTTCTCCGTGGGCAGGCTCACCTATTGGGATCCGCATGATTGGCCAGGATGTTGTAACAGCCAGTGATCAGCTTTTCGTACACGCGGGCCAGGAACTCATCAGACTCCGCGGGGCCCAGGATGCGCTCCAGGGAGTTGCTGCTGATCTCAGCGACGCTCTCGGTGCTCGACTCCAGCAGAAGGGGGAGCAGGGTCCGAATTACCTGTGGTGGGTTCATCTCATCGGACCAGCTTCGACAAAGAAAATGGAACCAAGTTAGTGAATGCACTCCTCCAAAAGACTGTGCAGCAGGCAGGGGGGAGTGGCGTGGGAAGAAGAGAGGGAAATTCAATCATTATTGAGGGATGGACTTTTATTCCAGTCTTTTTCCCTTGGTAGTTGCTTTATACATAGGTGCAATCATACAATTTCATATTCTTTTTTTTTCATTGCTATATCAGAAGTACAACTTATTTCTATATCAAAAACTCATTTATTAAAACAGTAAGTTGCACTTTATAATATTCAGAAATGAAAACTAACTAAAGCCTAAGCTAGGAATCAACCCAGACAACTTTTCTGCAACTCCCAGGAACCTGGATCACCTTTAGGGCAATGTGGTACAGGACTCTGCCCGTGACCTATGCACAGGAAGACAAAGAAGTCCCTCCATGGCCTGCCCGAACCCCCAAGGGGCAAGGTCTAACTCCCACAATGATTCCGGGGAAACGTGACGTCAAATACATCACTGTCACTTTAAAATTTGAACCCGGGCACCTTCCAACCACAGTGTATGACCTAAGGCCAGCATGCCTTTTATGAAAAATACTACACAGAAAGGGGAGGAGGTGCTCTGCTGGCCTCCAGAACTAAGTTAAACGTCCTTCTAGGTGAATGCTCATACTCTAATCTGAAGCAACAGGCTCTCTGCTATAGCAGCATGCACGAATTATTACAGTTATTCAAGAAAAAAAAAAACAAACATGACTTCCTTTCGCTATGACAGAATACAGGTGTAGAAAGCACTCAGGCTACGTAGCAGGAACTCACACAATGAGGTCTCCAGTCAGTCTGACCAGTGAGAGGAGGGTGTGCTTCAGGGAAGCAGCCAGGGGCAGACTTTGGCCACACAGAGTCCCCAGGTGAGCAGCCTGCACAGCACTGATGTAACTCTCTGAAGGGATGGTGTCATTGGCAAAGGCATTTCGCTGAATGGAGGCAAAAAAGACATGAATGGACAGACCATCTACCCACCCAGGAAAAAATTCTCAGGTGGGAAGAAAAGACGCTGAGCGGAGGGAAACGAAGGCCCTACCGAGGCTTATTTAAAGACAAGGGCTCTCCTTGGTGCACACCACTGTTCACCCTTGGAAGGAGGGGGGAGGGTTGGTAGAGGAGGCAGCTAACGCATTTCAGCTGGTTAAGTTCACACGGTGAACTTAAAATTTTAAAAGTTAGTTAAAATGGAGTTAGTACAAAGTTAAGGGACCCAATATCACTTCCTAAAGAATCAGAATATACTGCAGTTGACCCTTGATCTACTTGGAGGTCAGAGGCACTGACCTCCCATGCGGTCGAAATCTGTCTGGAACCACAGTGACAAGTCCCCAACCCCAGAACCGACGTTTAAACACGGCTGGATTGAACCGCATGGGCCGAGTGAAAAATCCACCTGTAAGTGCACCCACACACTTCAAACCTGTGTTACGCGAGGGTCAACTGTGTATTCAATGTGAAAACTACTGTCTCTATTGACTGAGAAGGATCTGGATTTTTGCAATGCAGCTGGGTCTCCATTACAAATATCTTAATTATCCTTGTATTGTAGCTCCAGGTGATGTAAACTGAGGTCACAATTACAAAGAAGGTATAACAAGATTATAATAGTTGGCTTTTCCAAAGAACTGTAGTAACAGAATAATCTGTTAATAGAGGTAATCGGAATAGAGCACGTACAAAGTTCAAATGAAATGACAGAAAATTAACAGTCTCCTAAAAGCCTAGAAATCCTAGAAGCTACTCCATGAAATTACAAGAGGAACATGTTCTTGACGTAACCAGAAAGGAAAGGAAATCCAGTTAACATTTACTGAGAATTCACGTGCCAGTACTGAGCCAGGCACTTCACACTTAACAGACCTAATCTACACGTCCCAGCAGTTAACAGATGAAGAAACTGAGGCTGAGCGGCTGTCCTGTGACACAGTGACACAGACGTCTTCACAAAAAGATCGTATGGGTGCCAGCAGGACCCAGCTGCGACTCAGCCACAGCAAACAACACTGCAGCACGCAAGCATCTCTCGGGGGCTGCTTTCGGCCCGAAGAATAACAACAGAACACAGGAGGCTGGGCTCCGCAGCCCGACTCCGGGGAAGACAGACAGATGCTCACCCAGGACCCGATGTTGGGGAACTCGTTGGTGTTGACGTTGTTCCAGGACTCACACACCCCCTGCACCGACGAGGGCAAGTTCGGAACCAGTGTCGGACCTAGTGGCGGCAAAATGACCAGCGATCACCACCAGAGAGCAAGGACAGGTCACAGCATTTTAAAAGTCAAGCTCAGATGCAGTTAAAGCAGCACCACAGCCCAGGCTGTCAAAGTAATTACTAAGATGGCGTAAACGGATATTGCAATAGCAGTACTATGTCCAGGAATTAGCTAATTGCTTAACAGCCAGCAATCTAATTGTAAGGTATTCATTTCCCACCATATTCACTTTCTAATCTGGCAAGTGAAGCAGACAACTGAGAACGATGCAAAGTGAGGGCAAGTCGTTACAAGTCAGGCTAAAATCACTATTAAACATCTGTTACACCTTCCACGAGTAAGTATTGCTTTGATCCTTTTTCTGCTTAAGATAAATCTTAAGGGCAGGAATCATTAAGAAGAGCATTTAAGGAAATAGTGAAATTTAATTTCTAAAAGTGAAAATATTTGAGTATCAAAAGATTATTTAGAGCTTGAAATTCAGGAAAATACAAATGGCTAGAAATTTTAAAGGTAACTATTGCACTTAACTGCAGTTATTTTAATTCTCCATCCTAAATTTCTACCAGATCATTCCTGAGGGAAGGATTCCCCAAGCATGCTGTGTTAGCCTGCTGATCTTCCTAATCTCAGTAAGTGAAAAAAAGAACAACGATTTGTGCTCACAACAACAGAGCCCTAATGCTTTAGAACCAACTGATCTTGGTTTAGATCGCAGCTTGCAGCACCCCAGCAAGATGCAGGGTCAGAGCACTGGCTGCTGTGGCTCAATGGACTGGGCACCGGCCTGTGAACCCAAGGGTCGTTGATGTGCTTCCCTGTCAGGGCACACGCCTGGGCTGCAGGCCAGGTCCCTGGCTGGAGGCGTGCAAGACACAACCGATCAATGTCTCTCTCGCACATTGATGGTTCTCTCCCTCTTCCTCCCTCCCTTCCCCACTCAAAATAAAAAAATAAAACCTTAAAAAAAAAAAAGATATTGAATTAGGGGCAAATAACTTCTCAAAGCCTCAGTTCCCAAGTGAATAAAAGGGATAATACCCATATTTACCCTGTAGGGTTATTGTGAAGATCTAAATAGATAAACCTGTCAATGTTTGATGCACAGAAAGGTTCCAGTAAATGGTAAATGCCAGCAGACAGGTCAACAGGGAGAGAAGCGGTAGCACCAGTCGTACTAGTAGCAACAGTAAAACGCAAAAGCACACTCACTTACCCAGAGTGTTTGCTTTGCACCGACTAGAGCCAATGGCCAGAACAGCAGCAAAGCCGTGCAATTTCTCCTGGGAAGGTTTTTCAGTGGATCCCTCTTCATTAAAGTTCTGTAGCAAATAGGCTCTGGAAGAAAAAAAAATAGGAGACTGTGTGAGAGCCAAAGGACTCACTCCCATGATAGTTAAGAGAAACTAACCCTGGACAAACTGAAAAAACTGTACCTGTTTCCCAACCTATTAAATACAGTTGACAGTTCCTGCCTTTCTGGTCTCATAAGAATTCCAATGGGTAACTGTTCCCTAAAGAATATCCCATGTTCTGACATGCTCCCAAAGCATAATTCCAGTATAAATGAGTTTGGGAAACAGTGAATACCGAGTCGATACCTTTCCCCCTGGCCTTGGAAGACTGGCAACGTTTATAAATGCTCTGAGAAGTATTATATTTATATACGTATGTTTTTAAAACTGTTCAATTTTATTTACCCAGCACTTCCCACACCTACTTGCCCAGGAACATCAGTCAACAGCTCCGTTCAGAAAGCACTGGCTTCATGGGGCAGATCAGAGACTATAAGCTCCCACAGGGCAGGGCCTTAGCTTTGCTACTGCTATACCCTGCACCTAGAAAACCACCTGGCCCACAGCAAGCACTCATATTTATTATTCACATTTGTTCCAAAAAATCTGCCTCAAGTTGACAGTCCTCTCTCCAGTATAAGGCATTCACGTTAAAAGTTAAGTTTTACAATGATCCAAGACCCTTTTAGCATAGAAGCGCCATGGAACAGGAGCTGAACAGTGACTGAGCTTGAAGGGGCCCCTCGAGCACGGCTCCCAGGGCAGCCACTCCTCAGCTCTGGTTTGTGACCGACACGTGCGAAGTCAGGCCCAGTTCTGTCAGTTTGGCCGACAGGAAAAAAGCCAGAATTTTTGATTCCTAAATAAACTCCCATTTTATATACGGAAAATGAATTCTAAAATATTCAGACATCATGAAGAAAAAACAACTCTACGTGGCATACAATTTGCTGCGTTTATTATAGAAAGAGCTGGATTTCAACATACTCTAACTCATTAAGAATTTTTTTTTCCTCTAGCTAAATACCTTAAAATTTGAAGAGCATTAAAGAGCTTCATCTCAGTGAATAATAGAAATGACAGTGGTTGGAAAAATTACATTCTCTTTCTTTGTATCTTGCAAGTAAAATGCTAGAAAGTATTTAAAGATTTATAAAAATTAAACTCTCTCTTGACTCTTAATGAACTATTTGAAAATTCCCTCATCAGACACCCCTTGATTATAGAGAAGGAAAAAAGAAAAAGAAAAAACCCTAAGCTGATATAAATAAATAAATAAAACAAAATTCTGAGTCGGTGGGGATTTGAAGAGTCAACAGTACTGAGAACTACAAAATTCAGTTTTAGGAATTCAGAGGCTCCTAAAGAAAGCAAGCCCGTTCCCCCCTCTCCGGACGGGCAGCCCATCACACCTGGTGAATGACGCATAGGTGTCGATGAGTTGTAGCGTGGCCGGAAGTAGGTTCTTGGTGATCTCGGATGACTTGTGAGGCTCCGTCTCAGCAGCCATCTTGGAAAAGTGCTCATCCAGCGAGACCTGGACCTTCGAGATGGCAGCATCCAGGGTGTAGATGGACTGCAGACTAGGGATCTCGTGGAGCTGCAGGATGGTGGTGCAGTCGATGCTACAGAATGATGAGATCTTTAAAAATACCAAAATATTAATTAGATGTGGCAGAAGGCTGTGACACGAGCCAAATTCCATGTAATGGATCCAAAACTGACACACCTGTCGAGCAAAGTATTCCTCTACAATTTCAACGTCGTACTTCACTGAGCTGCACTTGGTGGAGGCCAGTTCTAGGAGAGAGGCAGCATGTTCAGCCTTCATTCCCTGTTTGATAAGGTGATCCTATTTGGACAGGAAGAAAAAAGTGTTCAAGAGATGAATATAGACAAAGTCTGAAGTTTTCATTTCCCTCATATTTAAAAATTCCCAGCAGCACGGAGAACGCTGGCTTTAACCGCCCCTTAGCAGCGAGCTCTGTGCCACGCCGAGGTACCTTTATCCAGCTGACATAGGAGCTGATCCGGAGGCGAGAAGACCACCGCAGAGTGTGCAGGATGTCACACTCACTCATCTCGGGCGAGTTCATGGCCAGCTGGTTCATGTACGTCTTTGACGGTGGCAAAACTCCCAGGATCCTCCACAGTATCAAGAAGTAATATTGAAGGGCACAGGCCTCCTAGAAGAAGCAAAAAGAGCGGTCACAGAGGTAGCAGCATTGCCTCAAGGTCTCCCCAACAGTGAGAATGGCTCCAAACACAGCCCTCAAAGCATAACTGTGTGGAGTCTCGATTTTCAACTGAGATGTGGCTCCCAAGTTTGCTCTCGGGTCTTTCTAGAGAACATGGCTAATAACAAGTTATGGCTTCCAGAGACAGAGACACATTCCTGCAGACACAGAAAAAGCTCCAGTGTGAGGCTCACGGTATGGCCCATCAGGCACTTTTCCAATGCTAACCGAGATAAAATTGTCTCTAAGATGAACATAACCACCTGAACTACATAAAAATACCAAAGTATCAGTCAGTTTTGCAAACGGATATGCAGTAAACTGAATAGGTCCTAGAAGGAAATTTCTGGTTAAACTGCTACCCAGTTATCCAACAAATGCCAAACTTCATCGCTAGCCCAGGCCACCATGGTCTTACCAGAGCCGTTACGTTCTTATTTTCCTTTCTCCTGACTGTGTCGAGCTGGGACCCGGCTGCGAGCAGGGATGTCAGGGCAGTATAAAGATCGTCATACTTGACAAGCTTGGAGAAGAGAACATCACACGCCTAATTCCAAGAAAGACAGATAGTCACTTTCTCTTATTTTTGGAAATATGTTTCTCCTACTCTCTATCCACTGTCACTTAACCTCACGATTGACAAACTAGTTCATTTAAATTCCGAAAAATAATTTCTTGCTGCAGCAAGACTCCCACTCAGGGCCCTCGGTCAGTTTCTGGGCCACCGTCAGCACCCGAGGCAACTCTGTCCGTTAAAATACGGCATGTGAAAATGCTAAGAGCGTCTTCATGAATAATGTATCAGGTGTCAACCACCAGGGAGGGCATCCCCCTCAGCAAAAGTGGAGCCCAGCAAACAGACCTCGAAATATCAGGTTCCTTTTAGAATAAGCTCAAACCTTAACACAGACCAAATTCCCTCATTACGAAAAGGCATTCCCTTTCCCCTGACAGACTGATTTGGGTGGAAGCCACCTGACCCGCACGTAAAAAGGGGTTTTAAAATTCCTGGTACCACAGAATCGAGTCGGGTCAAATCGTCCTCTGAGGCTTCTGGGGACAGGACGCAGTAGAATCTGGGCTGTGGCACAGTGTCTGAAAAATAATGCACCAATTAAAAGTATTATTTTATTCTCAACTCTGTCTAGTAACTGCAAAATGTAAAAACTAAGCAAACACTTTGGAACAGGGGTCCCAGCCTTGGCACTACTGATATGCTGAGCCCGATAACTTGGCTGCAGGAGGCCGATAACTTGGACTATAGGACATCTGGCCCCTTCCTGGCTTCTACCCACTGAATACCGGGAGCGTCCTCCCAATTGTGACAACTAAATATGTCCGCAGACACTGCCCAATGTCCCCTTTGGGGGTGGGGGACACGATCACCCCCACTTGAGAACCACCACTCCGGGAGTTAGCACGCTCTATGATCAAGCTGACCAGCAATATGCTGTCATTACAGACTGACCGCCCTAAACACAAATGCTATTCCCCTGGTATCGAGGGGCTGGTGAGGGATCCCAATGATGGTAACGTCATACGAACACTGGATGCAAGTTTCCACAAAACGCACGTAACAGCTAACGGTCCTCGGGATACCAGCAAGCCCATACTAAAAGTGAACACGAGGCACCTCATCGAGAGAATGGACAACCAGAAACACTAGCGAGAAATTCACGGCTCCCGTCATTTTCTGAGTATCACCCCAAAAGGAAATCTAGCCTGCGAGTTAGAACCACCTCCTGTCAGACAAAAGGACTGCTAATTCTAGTATCTCAATGTCTTTTGTTTTAAAATAAACGTTGGATATGTGAGCATTTATTTCTGAAAATGTTTGGGATCCACAGGTATTCGCCACCCACAGGGAGCCTAAACCAGTGACCAACGATGCTCAAGGAGTCTCCAAGCTCCAAATTCCGCCCCACCAGGGAGCACCCACGAGTCAGTTTCCCATTGACAGTCCCCTTCCTGACCTGAAGAAAAATGCTTGGACCAGTTTTCTTCTACTTCTTTGAAACCGTGATAGAGGGGGCTGGTCGTCCGGCGGCTGCTGCTATCGTGGGATCCGCTTGCCCACCCAAAAGGAGGACTGAGCAGGTTATGCTGCACCTTTAAAAGAAAATACTCAGAGTAAGAAAGCTACACTGTCGCCATGCTGCCTCTCACTCCAGGTGCAATGTGGACTAAAACATCAAAGTTTGGGGAACTCTCAAACCAAAATATCATCTTAGATTTTTCTGTGACTTCTTCTGGGAAGTATCTTTTTACTGGAGCGTAAAGGGAATAGTACTCAATGAAACATTTTAAGAAATGCTGAGTAGGGTAACCCTTAACCAGCCCTGCTACCCTCACTTGGGACCTCTCCAAAGACATTCACTAACCCATCACCTCCGTTGCTCACCCTCACTCCACTAACAGATGCTCACTGATGCTCGGGCACGGTGCGAGGCAACACAAGCTCACACCAAAGAACGACATCCGTGTCTGAACACACTCAGCAAATCAAGTCATCTACAGTCATGGCTGCTGGCTAAACCAAGTGTGGGCGCACAGACACAAGGCCGAGGGGGGCCCCTAAGGCTACTCCAGCACCTAGCACAGACACACTCTCCGTCGCAGCCAGTGAAGCAGAAAGCGCACGCCCACCCATACCTGCTCAAACAGGTACATGGGGGCTCTGGAGTACTGGTGAAGCAGATAATCGAAGATCAAAAGAAGGCGAGCCAGGACGAGAGGCGCGGAGCGCATCTGGGCGTCCATGCTGGCGCTCAGCTCCTGGATGATCTGCACGACACGCGTCAAAACGGCCTGCCGGCC
The DNA here is from genome assembly GCF_022682495.2 of Desmodus rotundus. Taxonomy (NCBI): domain Eukaryota; kingdom Metazoa; phylum Chordata; class Mammalia; order Chiroptera; family Phyllostomidae; genus Desmodus; species Desmodus rotundus. Next base: position 11,070,063 of record NC_071389.1, read on the forward strand.
CTGCTCGGTGAAGTTGTGGAAAACCAGCAGCAGCAGCTGCAGGTGCTCCACGTTCAAGTCTTCCGTCTCACCGGGCGCCGCGCCCTGCAGGGCGCTCTGCTTCATTGTCGACAGAAACCTGCCAGGGAGAGAAGGGGAGCGCGTCTGACGAGGAGAAGTCAGCACGTCCCCCGGAGTGCCACCACGCCAAGTGGTGACCACAGGAATTAAGATAGCAAATTGAGGAGGACGAAGAGCTACATGTAAACAAAGGAGGAAACTAAATTTGGGCTACAAAAAAGCCAGGTTCATCCACTGCCCACCCCACCCCCCAGCACAGCCAGGGGGGCCACAGGAGTGTTAGCACCCACCCAGCCATGTCTGACGATGGGAAGAACTCAGAGCTCCCACAAGTGGTGGCTTTTTTTAAATTAACAAACCTGGTCAGGTAGAAACAAATATTACTTTTCCCTATTCTCTGATTCTAGAGTTCAATTTTTGTTTTGAGAGAGTTCACAGTACAGGTTAAATTAGTGCACGATAATAGTCAAATACATTATAACTCAATTCACTGCTATTCAGAGAACTTGTTGGAAGAGCTTATGCAAAATAAATAAATAAATATAAAAAAAAATAAATGTGGCCAACTGTTCCCACTGCCTTTGGCTATTAGAAAAGAGATTTGTGTTTTAATAAGGGTTTCCCTCACCATATCCCCCATCCCTCCACCTCCTGGCCTTTTTGCTAGATTCCACCAGGAAAAATGAAGGGTCTTTTGCATACTAGAGGATTTATAATTTCTCAAATCCAGCATTAGAGTTATTTGATCGTAGAATGGAGAAGAGAAAATCAAATTGCTTTGAAGACTCTGAACCGTGTAAACAAAAATGGCTTTGAAACAAATACAGTTCTTCATCTAAAGAGGATTTAGATAATTAACCTGAGCTTCCCCCAAGTAAAAAAAAAAAAAAAAAATCTTTAAAAGTTGTCCAAAAAACACTGCAAGTCACTCTAAATGGTTTCACGTTGAGAGCAATATAACCAAAGACAGAGCTGGCTTCCCTATTCCCTCCCTTTCAAAGAACAGACCAGGATAGAATTGGTTACGTTCACAGTTCAGGTTCTGTCTCCTAACTGCAACCAAATCCCTCCTGTGCTGGTGTTTCCACACGGTGTACGGTGTACTTCTTTCTTTCAAACAGCACATCTTCCCCCACACGCCCCACCAGAAACACACTTCTCCACCCTCACCGCTTTAAATGCACTCCTCAGAGCACCACCTCAGAGCCACAGATTAACCCCAAAGAAGCCAAACGTAGAACAAAGTAAGGAGCCTTCTCCACAGGGCTTCCCTCGGCAGTTTCTTACCTGTCCCAAACTTTAAGGCATTCAGGGACATCGGGGTCACCTTGAGCACAAGCTTTATGTTGCCAGATGAGCAGGAGGCGTGAAAGCACAGAGAGGCTTTGAGGGTGGATGTACGAGGGCCACGGGCCCTCAGAAAAGGGGGCCACTCCCAGCTGCTGCAGCAGTGTGCTCTGACAGGAAAGACACGGGAGAGACGGTTAGGGAAAGACAGCGGGCGAGGCCAAAAGCTTGGTGATGCTCTCTACTGTCGCTCTGTAATGCTGGCAGGGGTGCTTAAGTAGAGGAGGTTAGACTGATTTCATAAATAAATGAGCTATCACTAATCAGCGTTGGAAGGGGAGTCCTGCAACAGAAGAACTGCACTGAGACAGCAGAAACGGGGTAATATTCTAAATGCGCAGAACAGGAAAAGTCTGCTTTCCAAAACAACTTGAACTGTGTAGCTAGCATTCTCTCCTTCACAATCAGTTACACACTACAGACAACACTCAGAAGAGGGAGACCCAACAACTTGTAGGTCTGACAACTTACATTAACAGTGTTGGCAGAGAAATCAGGCCCGTAAGCTGTCGAGGCGTACAGTCAGCCGGGCTGACCGCCTCTGGTTGCGGCCTGTCCTTCAGGTGGGCTTTGCTCTCAGCCCAGTTATCTGGGCTGCAGCTTATCTTCTCCGACACACGCCAGCCATGCAGGAAGGCAATGGAAAGCCAGACAAAAGCCAGCTTTCTCACTTGGCTTCAGAAAACATGAATCGTGGGTACCTCAGGACACAGGATAAATCTCTAAGTCTGCCAATTAAATTATTCTTATAAAATATCCTAGAGGACCTCATTCCTTGGGAACAATTCCTCAAAACATCACAGATATCGCGAGTGGTCTACACGTGTGGGACAGTCGCTGGCAGGCTGAGTTGAGCACTGTGGCAGGACGCTCAGAGCCATCAGGCTGGGTGGGCGTGGGCTGCATTCTACTGATGAGGGAAATCGCTCCGAGTGGCTTAAGAACATGAATAAAGCCACAAGATTACCAAGTAATAAGCCAGGTTTACCTCTAAAACCTACATTCTTAATCGCTACGCTCAACACAGACGTAAATGCCTTTTCCATCCCTGACTCAAGGAAACCTTTCAAAAATTAACTATGCCTCGGCTATATCAAAAATAAATACTGTAGCACTACTGTAATAAAAAAATTAGAGAAAACATCTAAATGTTCAAGTGACATGCAGCCATAATGGTGGCCGTTACAAAGACCAAGGGAAATGTAAAACACATTACATATATAAAGTTTGAAAAAGCAGAAAACAAAAGACATATCAATGTTAAGATTGTAACTGTAAAATGATACAAACTATATGGATAGGGACCAGAGGGAAACAGGTAAAAAATAAAATCATAGATTTGGTGAAAGGATTATAGTTAATGTACATATATTCTTTATAACGTTATTTATATAATATTTTTTAGGTAAGGTTTTTGTTTTGTGTCAGTTTTTAGGCCTCAGAGCTATAAGAAATTCCTCAGGACCTGGTTTTTCCTTGACACTTCAACTCTAAGCAAGAGAAACTGACTTTCTAAGAAGCAAAACCCGAGCCAGCTCTGGCCTGCCCATTCCTCCCACGCACCCTTTCTCCACCCTCTTCCATGCAGGCGTTCCCGAGGTTTCAGCCTCCAGTCTCCGTCCCCCTTGCTATCTCTCCACCCCATCTGTTTCTCATCCCTCTGATGACCGCCTCAGGAAGTCCCAAAGCTATCATCAACCTTGATTTTTTAACTCCTGAATTTCAGACTCACATTTCCAACTACTTTCTAGATGTTTTCATCCCACTGGCCTCTCAAAATGTTATATTTAAGACGATTTTTTTCAATAGTAATGGTGACCGTTTAAACTAAAAGCATTGATAACCTACAATGTACAATTCTTGTATGCAAAAACACAAACTGTTTTCTCATTTGAATAAAGGGCTACAGAATTCAACAAACCGACAAAGGAAGCAATATAGTCACGTAGAAAACGCCTCTGCTAATGGCCTTCAGTCGACTCCTTCATTATAGGAGAACCTCACACTCAGCTATGCAATTTTCCAGGCTACACACGGCTTCAACACTGACCGACCACAGCGACTGAAAAAAGTCATGCCGGTAAGCTGATATCAACTCATTTGTGTTTAAAAACAGAGAAAAGGGCAAAGGACCACTCTGAGCAAATGTGAAATAGGTCAGTCACCCGTGAGTAAGTGCAGCCTCTGCGCTGAGTCGAACCTGGGAGTGCGCAAACTGAGGGCTGCGCACCGCTCCTGCTGCACCCCAGCCAACTCTCCTTCCTGACTCTCCATTCCTAGCAAAGACCACAGCATCCTGCCAGCCTCCACTTGAGACGTAAACCCCAGCAATACCTTAAACTCCCCCTCCCTGCGTCCTTCATCCCATGCAAATAAATTCCCATGATCTCTCCAACAGGTCTGCTCCTCACACCAAATCTCTCCTCTCTCTCCTGATCCCACAGTAATTCAAGTCAGCTGTTCCTTCAGTGTCCACACACAGAAAATGTTCAATGAATGCTTATTGAATGAATGAACCTAAATCACTACTATTTAAATTATCAGAATTCTATCAGTAATAGTAAATGTAATAAAAATATACTAACAGTAACAAAACAATAAATATAGAGGCTAACATTTGGTACTCCTAGCAACAAACTAGTATTAAAAGTGCCAGGTAATTCTCTGTGATAAAATAACATAAAATTTACCATTTTAGCCCTGGCTGGTGTGGCTCAGTGGATTGAGTGCAGGCTGCGAACCCAAGGGTCGCAGGTTCGATTCCCAGTCAGGGCACATGCCAGGTTGCAGGCCTGGTCCCCAGTCTGGGGTGTGCGAGAGTCAACCACACATTGATATTTCTTTTTCCTTTTCCCTTCCTTCCCCTCTCTCTAAAATAAATAAATAAAGTCTTTAAAAGTTACCATTTTAGCTGTTTTTAAGTAGTTTGGTGGCATCAAGTTCACGCACACCGTACAGCTGTGATCGTCACCACCATCTCCACCCAGATCTTTATCTTTAAGCAGTCCCCCCTGTGATGTGGTGACATAATAAAGATGTATTTGGTCTTAGTCCCATTCCCAGCACAGAGATCCTAAAACTCTGGTAATTTCCTCAGTGATAGGAGTGAAAGAAACTTCTTTTCCTCCTCATAATAAGCTACTTCCAGCAATACCTGAGTTTATGCTAATGAGGTGAGCCCCTAGACAGATGGGTCCCAGACAGCTTCAGCATGGGGTGGGCTGCCAGAAGAACCCTGTGATTAGAGGACAGGAACTTTCAGCCCCACTCCCAACCTCCTCTCTGAAAAGCAGGGCTAGAGATTGAGCTAATCCCCAAAGGCCACTGGAGCAGAACACCAATGGAAAACCAGACAAAGCCTGCTTTCTCTTTGGGCTTCGAGACACAGGTCACCTTAGTGGACTGTCACCTTTATTAGACACACGTAAGGAAACAGAGGGGCTCTGCCAACCCAGCACGTCTCCCACAGCCTCTCAGCACAATGTCCTCAACCCAATACGTTCAAAGTCGTCAATAAGTAGATTTCAATTTCCTCTCTGAGTAGGGAATAGGCCTACTAATCTTACTCAGAACCACAGTTCTTTATTTCCCAGACAACTTAAGGTTACTTTTAAGGCACAGCTGACGTCTGTCTGCCCGCAGACTGAGGCACATCTTACTAACCTCCCTGAGGGGACACTGTGTGTGTCTCGCAACGCAAGTCGGGCAGCTGGGCAGCCGGCTCTGTGCCACCCAAAGAAACGACATCCAGCAGGGAAGCCCGGGGCAGATCGCTAGATGACACCGGCTGCCTGCACCTCCCCCACCACAGCCGTGACACTCAGGGGAAGAATTCCAAGCCCCATGTTTGCAGACGGACTGAACAGGGAGGTGTGAGGACTCCCTCTGCACGAAGTCAGTAGCTACGGGCAACCAGGTTGCACGTCCAGACAAGGCCTGTCATCGTCTTTACAATGCTAAGAGGGCACCACCATTCGAGGAATCCTAACTATTCTCCAGAAAAAAAGATTTCCTCCCCATTCATTGAACAAGTTTAAGCAGGAAAAGGTCTAGTCTATGAACTTTGAAACTTCCCTAAATAAACTCAGATCTGGGCAAGGAACTGGCAACTTTGGCAGGACAGCTGGCCATATGCTAACTGAAGCATTTCCTTCTCTTCACTTTACATACGTCAACAACTTTTCTACGCAGTATTTCCCTTCTTGCCCCCCCAAATGTGTTCATGTAACAGTAGGTAAGTATAAATAGCTTTTATCATTTTTTCAACAACGAAAGAAAAATTTTAAGAATTTCTTGAATAGGTTGGGGTTATGAGAATCAATTTTAACCTCCTGAAATAGCGTCCTGCATTTTGTCCCTTTGGGGGCAAGTGCAACACTTTCAATTGTGTCCTGATTCTGAGAATCCACCAAAAGAATCCTAAGAGTAACCAAAAACTGTTCAAAACAGTAAAGCAAATTATTAGAGATTACCAAACTCTACTGGGGGAGGGGAGCATCACAGTAACTAAGAATCAGCATTTTTAACAAATTCCCCAGGGAAGCTCATGTACGTTAAAGATCGAGAATCCCCCCCGACTTTGAACCTAAGAAAGTTCCTACGAAAACCTGACGCTGGCAAACGTGGGAGAGAATGTGAATCCGTGAATCCGCGTGCCTCTGCCACACTGCTGGTGGAGTAGGACGTGGTGCGGCTGCTCAGAAGAGCCGTTTGGCGTTATCTGCTTCTGGTCACACACTCCGCAACCTGCCAACTCTACTCCTAGTTACAGTCCCAAGAGAACAGGGGAGACGTGCAAGAAGGTCACAGCAACACCCAGAATTGCGATTAGACCTGACACAACCCAAAGGGCCGTGAGTGGAGCAGAAGGGAACGAAGAAACTGGGACAGTCACGAAGACAGTGGGATATCACGTAGCAGTCCAAACAAGAACTACAAAACCACGCGAAAACGTGGATGGGTCTTAGCAACACAGTACTAAACAATATTAAGTGAAAAAGGCCTGAAAGGGCTGCACAGAGCACAATGTCATTTGCTATAAAAACTAGAAACAAAAAAATAATTTTCCAATATAAGAACTATAAACACAACAATAAATACATACAAAACTAATGAAATGAGAAATTTCAGATTTAGAATTCAAGACATCAGCTACCTCAGTGGGGAGAGAAAATCGTAAGATTTACAAGTCCACAAACAAGACCCCAGACTTCGTTTTGGTGGTGGGTTGCAAGCGGGAATGCATATGAGGCATCTACCTGCTATCACTTGATTCCTTTAAAATATGCCTTTTAATGTGTATTTCTTAGATTACTAATGACAAACATTTCCTATGTATGTTGGGCATTTTTATACATATCCATATATACACATCCTGGATATAATGTGTATATATGGATACATATATATCTAACTTTTTTTTTAATTGTCCTTATTTATTTTGTCCGTTTTTCTACTAGGATAGTCATCAGGGGTTGTTTTTGTAGTTTTTCCTTTTCTTTAAATTCACTGACATTTTCCTTTCCTTAAATGATCCTAATTAAGGCAGAGGGTCATACTGGAATATTCTCTCAGCACTCTCTCCACTGTGGGGATCCTATGACAAACGGTGTTGCTTAGCAACAAGAACTGCAGCCTGCTGAGCGCTGATGGAGAGAGCTCTCGGCCCCACTGGTCGTCGCACACACAAACCTGCAGGTTAGGTGACTGGAGGTCGGAAGTGACCAGAGAGTGGTTGAAATGATAGAGAGCAGCAGCAAACTCTTCATCTGATGAACCTGAGAGACACACAGGAAAACCGATCATTCAGGCAGCTGCAGAGTTTATCACACCACCCAGCCTACAGCCAAACTCCACAAGAAAACAATATCCTGTCGACTGACCCTTGAGTCCATCTTTGTCCACCTCCTTAATGATGCTGGCCAGGGTAGCCATATGGTGTTCTGAGAGAGATACACTCAGGTAGTTTCGGATAAAATTGTTCCGAGAGTTCAGCATGGAAGAGGTGATGAAGTTCAAAATGTTGGACGCCAGACCTAAGAACTAAAACAAACAAACAGAAAAAGCTGGTATCAGGTTCAGAAGTCCAGAGCCCCTACGAGTCCTGAACACACACAGGAAGTGAAATCTGTCCATAGGCCTCATGCTATAAATACACTGAACTGAAAAATCAGATTTTAAGTCACCTACAGCAGGACTAAGTTTAATTATGATAGCCCTTCCCTTGTAATTCTACCAGTTACACAAAACAGTACGTCAGTTTAGTATAAGACTTCACAAAATATTGCATGACTATGGAGGATTTCCAAATAGACTGACTCATTTCTTTCTCCTCTAAGGTCCTACATCTGTCCAGCTCTTGGACATTACTGATATATTCCGTTTTGAAGCTTGTATTATCATTATAGAATTCCCGGCACTTTCCACCTTTATTAAAATTAAACTGAACTATTGTATAAATGTTTAATGTCCAGACCCTTGACTAGGTCAAGCTGTATGAAAGCAAGGATTATATCTGACTCGTTTGCTGATACAGCTTCAGAACAGGGGCTTACACAGAGCATGTCATCAATAAACACTAGTTGGAAAAATCATTAGCAAGAACTTACCACGTACCAAACCTATGCAAAGGGCTCTTTAACTCCTCACGACATTGAGAGGCAGATTTAACCTCCATACAATAAAGGACATAACTGAAGCTGAGAGAAGTTCAGATTCTTGCCCAGCATCACAAAGCCAGAACATGAGAAAAGCAGGATTAAAACTCACCTCTAATTCCAAAGACTACGTTACTAATAACCCTTAATCAGAGAAACACTAAGAGTACATGTTACTTAATCAAACATAACCAATACATTAAAGTCCTAAGTAAAAATATCTTTACATGTTAGTTATCCATATCCTAGAAAATGTTTTAGTTCAAACGATCAGCTTTTCACACGCTTTCTTGCCATTTCTCCTTCCCCTAAGCCTCAGAAATCCACTCTTACCAACTCAGGATCTTTGCGGCTGGCCAAAATGTTGCCCTTCTCTCCAGGGGCCTGCTTGCTGGGGCTTTTAACTCTAGGGGAGCTCTCCAGTGGAGGGGGCGGGGGAGGAGGCGGAGGTGCCACTTTCTCTTTACTGGGGGAGATGGTCTCTTCAAACCACTGCCCCAAAATAGGCTCACTGTCATCATCTGAACAGAGAAAAGAGAAAAGGGACATACACATTTTTTTAAATGTTAGTATATCTGCTTTTAAAAAGTCAAAGGAACACAAGGATATCTGAATTGTGGTGGCAGTTACACAATTGCATAAATTTGTCAAAACTCACCTATGTTTTTACACCTGAAATTAACATAATATTGTACGGCAACTGTAACTGAAAAATTTAAAACATGTTTTAAAACATCTAAATGTATACATAAAAGGGGAACATTCTGTTTTATATAAATCAGACCTCAATAAAACTGGTATTTTTTTCTTTGTTATAAACTGATTTTTTTAAAGGGGCCCAACAAAGGAAATCTCACTTTTTATTTTACTGGCAACAAACCAAATATTTTCAAGAGCAAATTTTTTACTTGCCTATCAATTGTAAACCCCAATATAAGAATCATGCATTTCACAATCCTGTGTACACTGCTCCCAAAAACCTGATTATAGGGAATCTGAGATGTTCACCTTTTTCAGTCTCTCGCCAGACTAAGGCAGGAGGGAATGCCAGTCTCGCCCTGTTGCTCGTGACAAGAGTATGGAGCTTCTCTCCCTCAGCTTCCTCAGGCCACCCATCCACAACAACAGCCAGACCTAACACCTCGCACACCTTTGGAGTTTCAGTGAAAAAGCTCAGAGCAGAGTTCACAAAATGGGTTAACACAAAAAGAGCCCTGGCTGGTGTGGCTCAGTGGATTGAGTGCCAGACTGCGAAGCAGAGGGTCGCCGGTTCGATTCCCAAATAGGGGGCATGCGAGAGGTAACCACACATTGATGTTTCTCTCCCTTTCTTTCTCCCTCTCTCTGAAAGTGAATAAATAAAATCTTTAGAAAAAGAAATGTGAACTGAAACGTATTTGATTTTGGAGGACAAGGAATGAAAAGCAACCTGGGCTCTGCTGATAGTAGTTTCTTTTATTCAGTCTTCAACAGCACGCCTTACTCTTAAATAACAGGTCACCTTTGAGCACACATAAAATCAAGACCCAGGCTAGGCAGCCGAAAGAAAAGGACAAACAGGAAACCAGAGGAACCGCTGGGAAAACTTCCTGCTGCACTCTGCAGCTCATCTGCTGGGGACAGAATAGAGCGCTCTACCTTGGCTGCTGTCCTCCTCCGTGCTGCTGAAATCGTCCTCGTAGTAGGTGTTGGAGTCGGTGGAGGCGCTGGCGTCACTGCTCATGGAGCCCTTCCTCTGCCGCTGCAGGACACAGGCCTAGGCGAGCAGTGAGGGTGGTGGAGCTGAGGACCATCAAACGGGAACCTTCCTGCCTCACCCCGTTCACACTGGAAAAGTTCTCTCTGTCTTATTCTCTTTCTCTAAATCCAACAAGTAGCTCTCCTACTGGCTCCTTTTGGGACTCTCACTGCGTTTTCCTACAAAAGCACCCCCAAACCAGAGACATGGACAAGAACTGAAAAAGGAGTGCTTCCATAGTGCCCTCTATGTTTCTGCTTCAGCATGCCCATTGCCACAATAAACGGAGCAGTTATCCGCATCACACTGCTAATGACCGACAGCTGATTGCAATGTTTGGCATCATTTAAGAATTCCTCTCATCTCTAAAATGATTACCACAAATCTGGCATTATAAAGGTCACAGTTTTCAGTCAGTCTTACTCATTTGGAGACGTTTCTCTTACAGGAGATCTCCCCAGTTGCCGATGGCATGACCCCACCCACCTTTCTGTAGGAAGTTGATAGTAACGTCAGCAACAAGTTCGTCAGTGGGACAGAGTCGATCAGCCGTTGAATCCTCTGTATGGAGGTGCTCTGGGCCATAATGTTCAGGGCCGCAGGGGGACCATCTGTCTCCCAACCCTGAAAGTAAACACCCAGAGAGGATTAATGTCATGAGTCACCGGGAAACCACCCCCTGATCGGATTGCTCAGGCCAGTGTACCCAGAGCGGACCCAGCCACCACTACGCCAGTTCCCTGCACACAACCCCCTCACCTTGTGCAGAGCCTCCACCTGCAGGTCTTGGAAGAGGGATGTTAACAGCTTGACGGCATGGTTCGCCAATATGACGGAGAGCACCCCAAATCCCTGATGCCTACACAAAGACAGGGAAAGAACAAACCTTTAGATAACTCACAATATAGTACAACCGTAAACACAGAGCATCTTGCCATTTTGGGGTCCCCAGACCCTGCTCAGAGTCTATGGGACTCCCCCAGGGGGGAAAAGTACAGACTGTGCATGTAATTTCAGAAGTGCACAGCTTCCCTGAAGCCCAACCACGGGCTGCCTAAGGACCCACCGGCTCTAGGTCAAGAACTCCAGTACTACAGAAACTTCAAAATCCACGGACTGTTAAGCTGAAACTGTCGGTTCAAAGCAACTGGGTCATGTGAAGACACTAACATTTAAATGGTATCTGAACTTCTTAGAAGTCATTCTTTTAAGAAAATGTTAAAAATTACCAACTTCTATAAAACTTTTTCTTTCTATCCAAGTGATCACATGACAAAGACTTAGTATATCTAATATATAATGAGCTCATGTAAATCAATAAGAAAAAAGGACAAACACCAAAGAGAAAAGTGGAGCGAAGACATAGGCAGTTTACAAAAGAAACGAAAATGAGCAGTAACTATGTGAAGAGGACCACAATCACACCAGTAACCAAAGATACACAAATAAGAGCAATGTAGTAACATCTTTCACTTCCAATGTCAGCAAACGTGAGGACTAGCAACACCCACTGTCGAAGAGAACCTGGGGAAATGGGGCATATGCACACACAGCTGGCAGGAATGCAAAGTAGAGCAGCTTGGCAAAACATTTCAAATTTTTATTTATTTTTTTCAAAGATTTTATTTATTTTTACAAAGAGGGGACAGGAGGAAGAAAGAGGGGACCATCAGTGTGTGGTTGCCTCTCATGCGCCCCCTAATGGGGAACTGGTCCACAACCCAGGCATGTGCCCTGATTTGGAATCGAACTGGTGATCCTTTCGTTTGTAGGCTGGCACTTAATCCACTGAGCCACACCAACCAGGGCTAAAATTTTTAAATAAGTGCAGGCTTTGTCCTAAAAATTATACTTCTAGGATTTTACCTCAAGGGGATAATTAAACAAGTTCACAAAGATTTGTGTTTTAGAAGGTTTAAAAACCATAGTTTATCAAAATAAGAAACTTGGAACAACCTAAGTAAGTGTTTAATAAGGTAATTAGTTAACTATGGTACATTTATATAGTGGAACGTTATCAGCCATTTAAAACTTACATAGTTTGTTCACTGAAAAGATGTCAATAACATTTCATAAGTGACCCTATCTTTGTAAATATATTTTATATATGCAAACAGAAAAATGTCTAATAGAATGTTCACTAATTTAAGTGACTCTTTTTTTCCTTTCTTATGGTTTGTAGCTTATAAATTTGTACATGTATTAATTTAAATCTCAAGAAACAATGACCATTTTTAAATGTAACTGCTACTTCTAAGAAAAGAAGTACTTTTTGGCATTCTCCCATTTGTCTTTACAGGGCCAGGACCGAGGATAAATGCCCAATATCACAAACCACTGTTCTCTCTGGAACGAACTCACCCCTCTACTTTGCCTGATATTTGCTGCCACGCACCACTTAACAACTGGGACACATGCTAGGAAATGCAGTTTCGCCGTTGCACGGACATTACCGAGCACACGTGCACAAGCGTAGATGACATAAACTACAACACACCTAGGCTACGTGGTCTGTGTATCGCCACTGTACATGCAGTCTGTTGTCGTCCAAAACATTATGCATGCCAACCATCCCAATGCCTATTTCAGAACACTTCCTCAGGGAAGCCTGCCTTGATTTTTCTGGCCAAGGTCAAATGGCACTACTACAATACACTCTAGATGCAATTTGACATATATTTCCATGAATATCAACTTTGTCTCTTGGGAATGTCTACTTTTTTGTTCATCGAAGCATGCCAGACTAACACAGAGCCTGGGACAGAGAAGACACTCAGTGAATAGCTTGTTAAATGAGACCCAGAATTGACTTCTTCCTGAATTCCACACTCACATACCCTACTGCCCACTCAACATCTCACATCGATGTCAACATTCATCGCCAACTCCGCATGGCCAAGATTAAGTTCTTGGGTTCTTCCCCTTGCTGCCTCCCGATCCACTCCTGAGCTAGTGTTCCCTAGCTCAGTAAATTACACAGCCCAATTTTTCTCACGCCAAAGAAATGCTGATGTCATGTTTTTCACTCAACATCCAAACCATGAGCAAATCCCGCCTGCTATACCTTCAAAACGTACCCCAAGTTGACCTCCTTTACCACCACCACCACCCTATTCCGAGCCCCTTCCTCTCTGGTTTGCAGTAATGGATTAGCTTCCTAACTGTTCTGCCTTTTTCTCTACTGACCCTGTAGTCTATTCTCCACACAGAAGCTGTATTCTCAAATCACTGATCAATCAGATCATGCCACCCCCTGTTGAAACCCTCTTACCCCTATAGATTACACTTGGCCCTAGGTGATCTGGCCCCTGGCTAACTCCCTGACCTAATTTCCTACCGCTCTCCCCCCTCCATTTCCCCATTCTAGCCATACTGAACTTGTTGAGCCTTAAAAATGCCAAATTACACTTCTCCCTCAAAACCTGCACAATTCCACCCCAAATATTTGCATGGCTCACTCCGTCACCTCACGTATGTTCTCTGCATCTTGTCTTCAGAGGTCTTCCATGACCACTCTAACTAAAATAACAACCCCTTGCTCTGGCTTATTTTTCTCTACAACACTCACACATAATCTCCTGTGAACTTAGTGCATTTGCTCACTGTTGTTCCAGTCGGAAGATAAACTGCATAAAGGCAAGGACATTGCTTTGATTGTGCTACACCCTCAACGCCTGAATAAGGGCCTACTGCGTGGCTGGGACTGAGTGAACGGATAAAATCCAGAAACGCCTGTCCTTACAAAACACACCCTTGAACAGCACAGAAGGCACATCTCCACCTTCTTTCCTAGCAGGCTTTAATGCCCAGATTTCATCAAAAGAGCAGCAAATGTTTCAGGAAGCAAGCAAGCAGGACCTGACAGAACCCTCTCTTTATAGGTAAACACGCAAGTGGAGCAATCACCTCCAAATCAACTGAGCCCGTTTTACAAAAGCATTTGTTTCCCAATGTGAACCTCATAAAAATCCTAAAATATGTATCACACAGGCATTTTCTCATTCTTACACATGAGGAAAGAAGACTGAAAAAAAATGAGTGATTCATCCAAAGTCACACAGCTTTGATGTGGAGACAGCAGCCTGTGATCATCATGGGCTGTTAAATTCAACTGGGTACGGAGAGACATTTTTCTACTGATGCGGAGATGAGAAGAGTGACGCTAGCCCCCATCGACAGAAACTGGCAGGAAGAGGACAAAGCAGGGGTGGCAGGCAGAGAGACACGTACCCTTTGCCAGGCCCCAGTTTAGGAGAGCCCACACCCTCTTTCGTCCGAGAAAGGATGTCTCTGACTCGGAGTGCGGCCAGTGGGTCCTTCTCTTTCCCCTTATCAGCCAAGGCAGTAGGACTGAGGTTCAGTATGAGGAACAGGCTGTTTAACAAGCACCAGGCACCCAGCAACTGGAAGTTCTGATAGCGCTGTTGAAAAAGGCACAAGAGACACCTGAAATTAATATAACATTGAAGGCCAACTGTCACTGAAAAAAGGCCCAAAAGGAAAAGGCGAACACAGACAGGCCTCTCACAGGTCGCCAGAGAAGAGCACATGTTACAGGCTGGGAGACGGGCAGTAGCACAGACACGCCTCTTACCTCACCGCCAGCCCGGCGAGAGCTGCAGATGGCTTGTCCAATCATATCATAGATTTCAAGCTGTCCAATATCAAACATACAGAGAAATCTGAGCAAGCAGACATATTTCATTATACATGCTAAATCCTACCTGAATTAATTTAGCTTCAGGACCGAAATATCTTCAAGTCACTTTCCAATGACACAATCGTCACATTTCCCTTCACGGGGCACCGGCTCCCTTTTCCAGCTCAGCTCACACGGCACCCCAGAGGTGTTCCCTCCGCCCAATCTAAAGCAACACGCCCAGGTTGCTTCCTATCACATTTACTCATCCTATCCACTTACCACTACCTGAAATCACTGCGCGTCTCTACTCTAAGTACACTGACGCGCAGTAAGCCCTCAAACATACATGCTGACTGAGGGACTCATCTTTCTCAAGGTCACTGCCACCACAACACTGCAGTGCTTTCGGCAGTGCAACCTGCCAGGTACGCAAACTGAACGCCTACCTCTCAGACCTACTTCCCAGTAGGAGGGGTGTGGAGAGCACTCCACGCCCTTTCCTCTGTCACGGAGGAAAGTGTACCTGCTCACGTCCCCTCGTTTGAACCACCAGGGCGCCCGCACGCCCAGAGGCTTGGCTTACGCATTTCTGGACGATCGTGGCGGCATCACTCTCGTAGTCGTCTTCCTTGGAGCTCGTGGACCCTGTCCGCACTTGCTGAGCGCTGCCCACGTGAAGGATGGCCATGCAGGTCGCCACACTCACACCTGAGAGAAAGACGCACAAATTCCAATCATGGTGTTCTTGGTTCCACCAAAACTGAAACAAAAACACAACCCGCTCACAAGCTACTCAGCGATTTTATTGTTGCTGAAAGTAAATTCCATACGGACAACACTAAACATAGTCTTAGCATATGATCCAGCGATCATACTCCTAGGTGTTTACCCAAATGAGCTGAAAACTTCTGTCCACGCAAAAACCTGCCCACAAATATTTACTGTAGCTGTATTCGTAACTGCCAAGAAATAGAAGCAATCAAAATGTCCTTCAGAAGTTGAATGGATAACTGTGGTTCATATACAAATAAAAAGCAATAAAAAGAGATGAGCTGTCAAGCCACAAAGACACAGAGGAAACATAACTGCATATTCTAAGCAAAAACAAACAAACAAACAAAAGACTACATACTATACAGTTCATTCCAACTACACAGCATTTTGGAAAAGGTAACTACGTAGACAGTAGAAACATCAGTGGTTACTAGAGAATGGGGATGGGGAGAGGGCAGAGGCTTTACTAGATGAAGCATGAAGGGTTTTTAGGGCAGTGAAACTATTCTGTATGAGACAATGATAGTGGATACACAACACTATGCATCTGTCCGAATACACATAAGCGTACCACACAGAGAGGAAACCCTAATCTAAACTTCCGTTAATAATAACATCAATGTCAGTTCATCAATTGTAACAAATGTCTCATATTAATTCAGCATGTTAATAATGGAAACTGGGTATGGGGAAAGGAGAATGTATGGGAACTCTGTAAAATCTGCTCAATTTTTCTTTAAACCTAAAACTGCTTTAAAAATAAAATCTATTAATTTAAATATATATTTTTAATTATTTTTTTAAGATTATGGGGAAAATCCCATATTTGGTTTTTCTTGAAGATATCAAGGACAAATCTCTTTCTTTAAATATAACCCCAAGTGATCAAATTTCAACAAACCAAATCTTGGATCTTTAACCCAACTAAGAATTTGTGAAGAATCTTTAATCCTCTGACTAAATACACTGAGATCCATGTGACATATAAGAAATTCCCTGAAAACTGATGCCCTGACCAATGGGGCTCAGTCAGTTGGGCGTCATCCCACAAAACGAAAGGTCACCAGTTCCATTCCCGGTCAGGGCACATGCCTGGATTGCGGGTTCAGTCCTCGGCTGGGGTGCATACAGGAGTCAACCTATCAATGTTTCTACCTCCCTTCCCCTCTCTGTAAAATAAATAACACCTTATTTATTTTTAGATGTTTAAAGAATAGAGATGTTACTTAAAAAAAAAGAAATTCCCAGAAAATTGAAATTATTGAACCCCCAATTTAAAAATACCAAGATCAAAGGCAGAGGACTAAGAAACAAACCCCGGAAATGGGCGTGGAGAGAGCATATGGCCACATGTACCCCTGGCTCTCTCCTCTCACTG
Source organism: Desmodus rotundus (assembly GCF_022682495.2). Taxonomy (NCBI): domain Eukaryota; kingdom Metazoa; phylum Chordata; class Mammalia; order Chiroptera; family Phyllostomidae; genus Desmodus; species Desmodus rotundus. The sequence continues at coordinate 11,086,658 of NC_071389.1, forward strand.
CTGCTGCTCCAGCTCAAGCCTTTTGTGTGTCCTTCCATTGTAGTGTGTCCGCGCCACTGGCACCTCCCCACACCAAATTCCCACACCGCCCTTCAACATCTTCAGTGGTCTCTACTGTCTACAGGGTGTGGTCCCACTGACTCGGAACCCGTTTCTAGGCCTTCTGCGACCGGGGCCTACTTTCTTTGCAGATGTAACACACGCTAGTCCACACACACACACACACACACCCCAGTACATTCCCCAAACTCTGGAATGCTTTTGGCCCTGCTTTTGCCTCTGCCTAGAGTTAGCCAAGCTAAAATCCCACCTGCCCTACCAGATACATCAATAAACTCAGTTCCTTTGTGACTACTGCCTTCCCTAGGGGAAGTGCCTTTATCTTTAGATTCCCATTTGAACAGAGATGTTTAAAATAAGCTGTTCAAAGAATGTAGGAAGATGGTCAACTTCAGTAATTTCTTGGTTGCACCCACAGTCAGGTTTCCAAGGCTGTTCGAATCTTCAGTTACAGAACCAAGTAAACATCAGAAATTGTTGTACTTTCCAAGACATCCCATAACTAGGATATTTAAAACCAGGGGTTAAAAGTCATGGTAATAATAACTTTAAAACGAGTAAACACCAGCTGTTAGGCCCCACTTCCATGGAAGCATGTTCAACAGAAAGAGAGGGGGTTGGGGGGAAGCATGAAGAAGAATCTGTCGTATGTATCGATATAAACAGATACCACTTGTTCTACAAAGCCTTCCTCAAACCGCTCCCACCGCAGGACTCAATCTCCCCTTCTCTGCGTGCCCCTAATGCACTGTACTTCTCTTGTTGCCTTTGGCGTCTCCTGTTTTATGTTACACTATGTGGTCCGTCTGCTCAGGTGTAGGCTCCTTGAGGGCAGCGATGACGTATTATTCACCTCAACATCCCAACGGCACTTGGCGTTTTCCTTTTCCCACAGTAGACACTTACTATCTGCACACACTACGGAATCAAATATGCTCATAACACAACGCCAGCTGTTGAACAATAACAGGACAACCTGTAAGATTCCTGTTGAGGCCTCTTTTCACCTGGAAAAGATATTAGATGATCCTTGGGGGAAGGGAGTGAGTAAAGGTAGATGGGGAGAGTGTACCCAGAAGGATCTCATGGTTTCTGGAAAGTATACCTGTGCTGACTGAGAGAATGAGACCAGACATTGTAACTTCTCACCTGCATACAGACAACTCAGGCTGAGGACTGTCACGTCTTGCAGACGAGAAGGACTGAGAGGTTCCAACACGGGTAGAGAAAGGGTATCCAATGCCATGGTTACATCGATCACCAGTGAATGAAAGCTGGAACATAACAGAGAAGATGACAAAAGCGTCTCTGTAAATGACTTGCTTCTATAATCTGAAAGTAGGCATGCCATAAAAATAACCAGCCTATTTCTTTGAGAACAGCATTAGATGTAAAGTATACGTCCCCTGGAGCACCTTACCCATTACGAACAGCAGTGGCATCTGCTACTGTGGCGGGCATGATGAAGAAGGAATTGGCCAACACGGCGTCTTGAAACCGGTTGATGTAGCGTAGGAAGTATGGCAGGTTCAAACACACACGCAGTAGCTTCTCTGAGCCACCTGAATTAACGAAAAAGCTTGACCTTAAAAACGGGCTTCTATCTGCTGTCTGATTCTTTTCCACTTAAGGAATTTTTGAAAGCGCAGGAACCAGCTTTCTGCCAACAATGAAGCATCTTACCAAGCTCTTGAAGACTCGCCACGTTCTGAGCTATGAACACGTTCTTGGTTTTGACAGCAGACGTTTGGTCTGTGGATGGCTGCTCATCGTTTTCTCCTTCCACCTGAAGAAAACCAAAGCACATGAAAGGCCCATCGAGACACTATCGCCTGTCGGCGCTGCCCAGGGACCAGAGCTGAGCCGACTGGCCAACTAAGCAGCCACGGATGCTCTTCAGACTGCCCAGGTGGTGAGCGGACACCCTTTTCTGATGCTGGGAAAGCACAAGTTAGTTTTTCCAAAGGAGGGAGGAGTGTGTGGCTTTAAATATGTATATACCCCACAACTACCACAGGCAGCATGTTCTTTACGTGTTTATTTACACTGAGAAATGTTAGAAAACAGTCAATGAAATAGTAATAACTAGACAGGAAGAGCCAGAGTGAGTTTTGCTTTTTCTCGGGCGGGGGTTGTATTCTTCCATTTTTTTCTACCATAGGCATGTACATCACTTTACATCACAAATATAAAGCACATTTGTTATTTTTTCTAGTGTTATCTCCTTAACAAAGACATCTGGTTGAAGCAACTCACCGGAGTCTGTGGGCCTATGGACGGTGATGCTATAGTTCTAGGGTTGAAAACTGACGTCAGCTGGTTCAAAAAATTCATCTGGACCTCCTTCTGCCTCAGCTCTGGGCTCACTGGGGAGGCCAGCTCTTTCTGATCTTCCACTGTGGAACACAAAAGCAAACAGAGGGGTGAGGAGAGTGCCACTGGAAAGCAAACCAGGAAAAGCAGCTGGCAGGGAAGTGACCAAGCAGCCAGGTCGGGCAAAGGAACACTCACCATCTGAGAGTGTCTTCACTGTCTGTGGCAGTTTGGCCGATTTCATCATTGCTGTAAACGTGATGATTTCAGTTCTGTCTAGTCGGCTACAGCCAGTGCACAGGCCTTTGATGAGGAGGATCAAGTGTTTCTGAAAAGAAAACAAATTCAAATACGTCTTTTAGAAGATTCGACTCTTTTGAGACTTCTAACTGGCATAGGGCCAAATGCAGGCTCCTAGCAAGAACGGCAATCTTAGGAAAAAACCACTTGAGCAGAAATCACAAGCTGATGGGCCCCTGACCGAACTGGTCTGCACATTCGTCTTTCTCTTCTCGCATGCTGTTGGCTTTTAATGTGAAGTTAACGCTAACCTTTTCAAACCTGGGAAGTTTGATATACAAATCCAGATTTCCTCTCTCTCAATCATCCACGAGTTATAGTAATGAGCCTTTGAGCCTCCACTGCCGCATAGCAAGAGCGAGCTGGAGCCCACAGTGATTGCCCTCTATAGCTGGGTCGTGCGCCCATCTCAGCTAGCACGCTTTACTCAGTGTCACTCGTCTGGCCTTGTAGGCATGCAACTGGAATCCTTGTAAAAAACTCTGCAGCCCTCCATACCAGAGACTGGAAAACCACAGCCCCCATTCAGCCCGCTGCCCGTTTTTGCTAAGAAAGTTTACCCAACCACAGCTATGCTCATTCGTTTATGTCCTGTCTGTGGCTGCTTTCACAGCACGAACGCAGAGCTGCAAAGGCAAGAGACTGGCTGCAACAGGGACTGGATGGTCAGCAAAATTGTTTACCATCTGGACTACCACAGAACAAGTTTACCAGCCCTGCTCTATGCCACCCCTTCTCCATCATTCCACAATCCCACCTCAGAATAAGACTCAGAAATGGGCCCGTCACTCTCACCTGGGACACGGCACAAGCCTCATCTGGATTCTCCAGACGTAGGAGCGAAAACTCAATCAAGACTTTACAGGCTGCTGCCACCGACTGAAGCTGGTTCCGGGGAACTGAGAAAGTAACAAGTTGTATTCAACCTCAAACATCTATAACGCACTTAACCCTCACCATTAATATAGCAAATGAAACACGTAGTGATGCTTCGGATGTATACTCCACATCACCAACATTTCCAATATTTCCATGATAATTATTCAGAACCAGCAACCCAAAGGCTTCTTGTCATTGATAATCATCAATTGCTAACAAATCAATTTATCTTACATGTGCTAGAAATTAAGATAATTGTAATAAGATATACATCACCATAAGTACCAAGAACTTCCGAATATATTAACTCATCCTTAAACCAATTCTATGATGTTGGTATTTTTGTTACCTGCTCTCCCTCCTTTTTTAAAAATAGATAACCACAGACAGAGTAAATGGCTTCCCACGTGACACAGCGAGTCAAATTCAGGAAGTTTGGCTCTAGAGTTCACACCCTTAACCACTGGCATATATGACTTCTTTTCCCCCATAGATTCTAAATGCCTCTTTGCAAGCAGCTTCCTATACAAAGTTTCTTCAAGCGAAAAGTGACTCTTTCACCAGTGCCCAGTGCCTGTAACAGACAGCACTGGACACAGAGATGCTCGGCGACCCTGTTGCTTCCTTCCACTTCACTTGCTTAGAAATTAAGTAAACAAATCATTACAATTTTTCAGAACTGTATGAGTTAGGATTTAAAAAAACGTGAAAATGCAAAAATTTGGATAATGGCAAATAGGGGGCTTGGTGACTTTTTGATTAGAAAAAGTTTAAAGATGGGGAATTGAAAGTGAAATATTTTCACATACCAGAGAACACAAAAGGAGAGTTCACTTTCTCACCAAAACCAAATAAAAAGTAGAGCCTTGGTCTTTGGCCCCTTAACCTGGGCTGGTATCCAGCCACCCCAGCCACCCCAGAAGTTAGCACACTAGTAATCACATTTACGAAATCAATAAAACGCTTCTGATTAAGAAGGTGAAGGAGGGTAACTTAGCGGGCTACGAAGCAGGTGTCCGAATGAAGTCGTTTTTCAACCCCTCCTGGTTGGCCTAGGTAAGAAACTTCCGGCGCCTCGTCACACTGACCACGGTCCCCACTCTGGGCTGGACACATCAAAAGTGCTAAAGCACAGACTTCATCACCAGCTTGCTCAGACGCCCTGCCAGGGAGCTGCGCAACCCCCCACTCCCAAGCCCGCAGAAGAGAGCGCTGAGCAGAGGGGACACTCACTGAGGCCGCAGACCGTGGTGATGTAGTGCGTGGAAAGTGCAACGAAGGATGAGTAGAACGGCTCGTACTGCTTCTCATGGTGCAGGATTTCCGATTCGCTGCGAAGAAAACGATTCGGCCACAATTTATTTAGTGCTTACTGTATGCCAGATACCGTACCCAGCATTTATAGGCAGTATCTTACTTAATCCTTGCAGTAACTCTACTTGGAAGGCACTGTTATCATCCCTATATTCAAGGCTGAGAATGTGAAGCTTAGAGAATTAAAATTAAGTAACTTGTCCAAAGTATCTGGCTTCATGAACGGCAAAGGCTGAGGGAAAACGTGAACAGGACACCATTTTGTCCTCTGTCACTGATCAGCGAAGACCAAAACCTAACAATAATACCATGTGCTGGCCAAAAAGGGTAGACCAGAGCACTTAACACACTGTTGGTAGGAATACAGGTTACTGTGACCCCTTCTGAAGACCACACGAGGCTAGCCCATAATGCAATAACCTGAAAACAGTATCTCCCGGGAAGAAATCAACTAACTGCTGCCAAAATCCAAAATTCACTAGATACCAGAGTTCTCCTCCACCCCACCCCTCTTCCTGGTGGGATACAGCTAGATCACAACAAACTCAGGGATTTTTAACCACATCCCGATCTTTGGCTGAAAATCTCCCTCTTCTGTGAAAGTCTGGAGCTCAACTAGGTCTAAAAGCCAAATACATTTACATCATTCTCTCTATCCAATCAGATGCTAATCTGCAGTCCATGAACAAGAAGGCAACAAAAAGACTAAAATGTATCTTATTAAATGGAAAAGGCCAACAATGTGGCTACATAGTTTCCTCAATGAGTTGATTCTCTAACCAGAAGTATCAGCCTAGAAAGGGAAAGGTAAACAGTAAGGACTGTATCCACTTGCCAAATCAACACAGGAGCCAAAAAGACAAGTTCAACATTGAGAAGGTGCCAATGGTGAATGATGAATCACCTTAAGCAGCACTTAAAAATCTGGCATTGCAAACACTTTGTTATTTGGGGATTTAGCATGGATAAATGGGGATTTATCAAAGATCAGTTCCTTATCTTGGGCCAACTAAGAAAAGATATTTATGGAGCACTTATGATGTGCAGGGATCTTCCTGCCCACCAAAGGGACATTTCTCCCTATTTGTCAGATGAACAAAAGGTAGGAAACAAAACACTTCACACCAAGTGCACTCAAAGTTTCTAGCGACCGTCACATTAACAAGGGTCATATCATATTCAGCAAAGAACTTCCCACTAAGTCCCCTTGCTAGTACATTTACTTAGTTGTTCCTTCACTTCTGTCCTTACACTTTCTTGTTCATTGTTCTAAAGGTTTTCCTCCCTACAATTAGATGTATTTTACTGAGTTGCATACCTTCTGTGCTTTATCACAGAACTTCAAAGCTGCTTACCTCCATGGTTTTCTGCTGAACAGGTTTACCAAAACTATGAGAAAAACTGTCCCCCCAAAGGATGAACTTACTCTGTTGCTTTCATTCCCAGTCAGATAGTGAAACAGATCCAAAATATAGGAATAAACTCATTTAAATTTAACTGCTTGGTTCAATGTTGTCCCATTATGATTGAACAAACCCTACATCCTGCCTGGAAACAACAACAACACAACTGCCGTATTCCAATAAAGAAAAAAGGATGCACTTTGGGGAAAGACACACACTAGGATGTGTGTTGGGGGGCGGGGGGGGGGGGGGGGGAGAAGTCTTCAGCTCCATGTATAATTTGCTTAGGGCGAACTAAGGATAAACCCAGGGAAATTAATTTTAAAAACCCTTGAAGGAGGGAGTAGACATGTGGCCAAGGACAAAGTCGTATCACTTGATTTTAAAGAAACAAGTGCTTATGAGTCACCTAATACAGATGCGCTGCCACACTTCCTGGCCCCACCCTCACTCACCAAGAAGCTGATGAAGCCACGGGAGGATTCAAAGACACGAAAAAAGGAACAAAGGGCGAGCAGGGAGGTAGGATGGAAAGGAATAAAGAAACCGAAGGCAAATATAACACAGAGAAAGAAAAAGAAAAATACCTCAAAAACACCTCTCTCCTCGGAGGGCTAGGCACCCTCCCTCCAGCACCTGCCCTTTCTAACTGCGGAGAGGGCAGCACCCCCCCCCCCAGTCTGAAACACTGCGGAAAGACAGGGCGCCCCTCCATCCAAAGTGACAGGGCGCCGAGGGCCGTGGGGAACAGCAGCCGAGAGGCCAGATCGGAGAGGTCCACTTTGACAGGTAGGTACAAAAGAACTGGAAGGGTCTGGAAACAGTTTTTTAGGAAGAGGCAACAATCCAAAAGGGCAAGATAAGAGACGAAGGACTCACCTCACTTCTCCCTCTCGGATACTGCCGAATCGGTTTGGGAAACTGGAAGCCCACAAGCCCCTTTCACGTCATCAGAATCAGAAACTGCCAAGAACAGAATCCCTCACGCTGCCTTGACTCACGACACTTAGAATCATGAACGAGATAATGCACGCATCAATAGATTATACTCAAAACACAGTGGCACCTCGGTACTCGTGTCCATCCGTCCCAGAACTCCTGAGGAGTGCGGGACCGACCAGCCCCGGGCAAGTGCCCAGCGCTGAAACATTCCTCTGTCGAAATGCCACGAGCACAGGGCTCCACGAGGACCAGGTGTGCCTGCAGTGTGTGTTTACAGGGCGTCTGCCGCGCGTCACACAGTGTTGCTGGCAGCTGTCAGGTAGGTCCCTCACTTTCTCAACAAGTCTGTGGTGGATGTGACACTGAGACAGGGAGCCATCAACTAGGACCCGAACAACCTCGCAACTGTACCCCGTCATTTGGTGGTGGGATTTCTTTTCCCCACAGAGCGATCACAAACTCATGTCCTGTAGCATGTAAGTTCAAAAGGCATCAGTGCATCCCTTTCTCCCTTTCAAGATTTTTAGCAAATAGCTGCGCATTTTCTGATGAGGCTGTTGTAAGAGCTTCTGCCTTCCCAAGTAGGTCTTTCTGGCCTAAATCTTACCTAATAACTGGGAGGCAGGGACTCAGACAGGCCTGTCACTAAGGAGGCCAGGACAGCCTGGGAAGGACTGACTGGCTCAGGGGAAAGAGAAATTGCTCTGTAATCTACCAAGAGTCAATCCAATTGTCCACTGACAGCCACACTCACCACCGTATCTTGCACCGAGTTAAGAAAGAAACTCTGTATTTGATAGTTCGTTCAAACAGAAGGCTACCTTCAGCAATTATACTAATTAATTCCACATAAAGTATGTGTTCCATTAAGCCAGTTCCAGCTCCATTTCTGGTCTGGAAAAGAAATCGTGTTTGAGAGACTTTCAATCTTTACTACTAAAAACAAACCAGCAACAGGCAGTAGAAATAAACTCCCCTTTAAGTAAACTCAGGTATCTTTTTCTTTTAAAAATCTAATGACACTTTTGAGAGTACCTTCCCAATTTATCCATGCCAATCTACCCCTCCTTAGTTTCACAGTTGATTACCAAGCCAAACCTAACAGGGTCTGAACTTAGCAAACTTTCTTTTAATCGACCATTTCTTCTAACTAAAAGGTCAATTCCAACTATGAGTGTGAAAGAACAGGGACAGAAAGCATGATGGTAGAGTACTAAGCAGTCTCTTAAGACATTTGTCACTGACCCCCAAGAGTCAAAAAAGAAGGACTTCAATGGGTTAATTTCAATGGCTGCCAGAGAGAAAGTGAGAGCTGGCATGATGGCACTAGGACATCAAAAAGGGAAGCAGAAAGTAGTAGATTGCAGCGGAGAAACAGAAGATCCCTGGAAGCAAGAACGAAAAGCACAGCAGACATTAGAACAGCGAGAAATGCAGGAACCGCAGAAGATGGCAGCGGCAACCACGGAAGGAAAGGGGCAGCCGAGGCACCTGCACAGTGCTGGCTCTGACCTGGCCCTACGCTCAGTGACCACAGCTGCACATTTAAGAAATACTTCCACAGTTCCGACACCCTTAATTCCTTTTTTTTTTGAAAGGCAAATAAAACTTGAGAAACACAGTGCTGACAGCACAGTACTGATTTTTGTGTTACACATCAGGAGTTGACAAGCTATAGCCTGCAAGCCGAATGCAGCCAGCCACCTGTTTGCACAGTCCACACTGAAGAATGGTTTTGTGGAATCTAGTGAACAAAATAAACAAAACAGAAACAGACACATAGATACTGAGAACAGACTGACAGCTGTCAGAGGGGGAGGGGGTCGGGAGGCTGTGTGAAAAAGGTGAAGGGATTAAGCAAAAAGAAAACCAAACCCACAGACAACAGTTCGGTGATCACCAGCCGGAAAGGGGGTGGGAGGAAGTAGAAGAGGGTGAAGGGAATCAATGGCGATGGAAGGAGACTTGACTTTGGGTGGTGAACACACAATACAATGTACAGATGATGTATTAGAGAACTGTACACTTGAAACCTAAACTTAATTAATCAATTCACTCCAATAAATTCTATAAATTTTTTAATGAATTTAAAAATTTTTAATGGCTAAAAAAATCATTCAAGAATATTTTCAACATTAAATATCATATGAAACTCTGAGGTGACCATAAGTGGGGTTCTGGAACCCAGTCATGCCCCCTCGACTACTACGTCCTGTGCACAGTGGCTTTCTCCACATAACGGCCGAGGTGACGCGTCTAGACACAGACTATGTGGCTTGTAAACATTTACTCGTCTGGCCCCTTACGGAAAATGTGTGCCAAACTCCGCTCTACACCAAACTGAACATTTAACGTTTAGTTGTTTTAACGACAAAGAACCTGTAAGCCAGACATTTCTTTTGGAAATTTTTCTTAGGATCACATTCTTCTCATAGACCCTGCCTGACAAGGATACATAACAGGCTTTCAAAGTTCACTGAGTCACAAACATCAGAACAGAGACTTCAAGGATCTTGCCTTCCAATACAAGTTTGTTACTGAACAGCCATCGCTTTGGACCTCTTCTCTAGGCCGTGGAGCGAGGTCTCTCGAGTGTCCCTAAACACAGGCAGCTGGCTACCCTCGCGGACAGAGGGTGTAGGAGAGGCACCACTACTGCTCATGTGGCACAATTCAAACCCAGTTTAATGTGTTTGGCTTTGGTAGAGGGAGCTGCTCAACTATTATAGTTTCAAAGGGCACGGGCCCAGAATACCGGATGCATGGGAGGGTGTCCACAAACAGCAAACCTGCTCAGCTCATGTCCACAAAAACATAGAAGCAAATGTCCTAAAGAGTGGAACACTGTCCATTATAAATAACATGATGAATATAATTCAGGAGAAATACCACTAATCCAAACGTTCAAAACAGCTAAAAAGTGGCTACCTAATTTAAGAGCAGTCCCCCTGATATTTGTTTACCTCTTCAGGACATTCTTGGCTTAACAATTAGATAGAAAATTCCACCTGTAAAGTTGACTGTGACCCAAACCATTACCAAACCCAACCATTATTTAATTATAGTATTTTTTAAAAACTGCACCCAAAGCAACACAAGCCTAACAATAAGCACTATAATAAACAATATGTCAAAGCATGGGCCTCCCTTTAGTAACAAATAGCAATTTCTAACCCTCTGGATAACAATTAGACATACCCTTGTTGGCATGAAGCTAAAATGACCCAGTTAGCAACTGCAGGGAGTTGCTGAAGGGATGGCCAGAGAAAAATAAAGTGAGACCAGCTTTAAAGGCATGTCTACCATTACACTAACGAAAGACTTCTGAGCAACCTCTATCAGGAAGAGGCAAGCCCCGCCTTCATTAACATAACTCTCCCAACCTGGGAATCTCTGTACAAAAAGGCAAAGAGCCACGTAACAGCAAACCAATAAATAGTTCCATCTGACAAAGAGTCTGAAGATATTTTATGGAGAGAGAAAGGGAACGCCTTTTTGGGGGGGGGGGATGACCTTTTAGACTAACACGTAAATGTTTTTTAATCAAAGGCCGTTGCGGTGGAAATATACAGTAAGTGCAACCCGAAGAGAGAGTCCTCAGTGGTCACTAGTGGCTGCAGCCACAGAAACAGCACGTGCCCCAGTGATTACAGCCCCACGGGAAGACCGTTATCAAATTATGCGGTAGGTCTCCCATTGAAAGCCCGGGCTCCGCGCCGGCCCAGGCCAGGGGCACGAGTGCCTGCGAGAAATGCAAACTCATCAGCGCTTTGACCTTAACACAGGGGGCAGCCCCGGGGACAGTCCCCTAAGAGCGCGGTGCAACTCAAAGTCACTCGCAAACGGGTCCGACCACGCCCTCCTGGAGGGGGACCTCAAAAGTTTTGCTCGGGAGGGAAACTGAGGCACAGATGACTTACATGGGCTGACATTAAGAACCCCAGACAAGCCCTCGTCTGCCGGCGCCGGGGAACCCCGAAGCCGTGGCTGGGCCCAGGGTCCCCGAGCGGCAGGAGGCGGCCCCGGGAGCGGGTCCAGACCCTCCCGCAAACCTCCCCTCCCCCTCCCTACGCCCGCCCCGCCGGGGCCGCCGCCCGGTACCTCTCGATGACTGAGGCCACCAGCTGCGGCAACTCCTTCATCTCGAAGGCGGAATAGGACGCGGACAGCAGGGGCCGCACAGCCACCTCCCAGCCCGGGGTCGTGTCCAACCCCGTTGCCGGGTCTCCCGGCGCCGACGCCGCCGCCGCCGCCTCTTCGCCGCCGCTCGTCGCCATCTTCCGTCGTACTCCTGCGGCTCCCTCCCGGGGATTGCCACCGGCCCAGCACCGCCTCCCGGGAGGGGGCGGAAGTGACGCAATCGGTCGCGTCAGACTGCGCGACGCAGTCGCGGACCACAACACGAGAGGCGGCGGGGGAAGGTGTCCCTCGGCTCCCGCTGGGGGCGGTGCAGCACGGCCGTGGGCGGGTCCCGGGCGCTGCGCCTGCGCAGGTCGCCGCACACAGGGTGAGGGCGGAGCGCCCTAACCTCCACGCCTGCGCGCTGGGAGTCGTTCGGGAAGGTGGGAGTGTTGTGGCTTCAGGATACCCGGGAAAGGTGAGTCGGCCACTTAGTTTCAAGTGGCAAAACCAAGGATGCGGAGTAGACTCTGCGTCGCGAAGGTGATGGCTCCGCCCCTAGCCGCTGAGGTGGAGCGGAGGCCGAAGCGCCCTCACCCGCCGGCCCCTTCCCCCCCTCCCCCCGGGGGCTCCCCGTAATAGTAATGCTACAGCGTCCTTCACAATTTATAAAGCTTTCTCCTTCCCACAGCGCCTCCCGCTACTGTTGTAATCTCTGGTCCTTTCTTCGCGCCCACATCCCCTTTATGTTTTGATTACCCCCGTTAGAAATGTTACCGGCACATATTTGCATCCTTCTTTCCAGTTCGCCACGTTAGGTTCCATTTTCCCCGTTTTTCTACTAGCAAAGAAAGAATGTAACCTTTTATTCACAGGGCATAATGTCTAGATTTTATCGAGGAAAAAAAACCCGATATAGGTGCCAGATCTAAGAGGGAAAAGCGTTTGACTCAAGGAAAGGTATGCGTGCATTGAGAACATTCTTGGGCTTGGTGGACGACGTCAAGCGTGAGGCCTTGTGGACCACTGTCCGCCTAAATAAATCTCAAGAACCGTGAAGACGGTTTGAAAACCCTGAAGCCATGAAATTTCCCCAATTTTGGAAGAGCCTTTGCTACCGGTGTAACGCTTTGAATAAATTGGTATTTGGTGATCAATCTGCACTTTTAGTAAGGAAAAACGTTTTTTTAATTTTTATATTTTATTTTAGAGAGAGGAGAAGGGAGGGAGAAACAGAAGGACAGAAACATGCATCGGTTGGACCAAACCCGCAACACGGGCTTGTTGTGCCTGCGCGGGAATCGAACTGGCAATGGAACTGGCAACTTTTGGGGTTCGCAGGACGAAGCCCAACCAACTGAGCCACACCTGCTGGGGCGAAAAGATCTATTTCATGTTAGAAGTAAATTTTGTCAAGGCCAGTCTTGGAGGAAACCATGGGTTCAATGATAACATAGGGATTTTCCTATAGTTTTTTAAGAATCTTAAACATAAAAATATGAAAAATGAAATGCAGGGTAAAAACTTTCCATGATATAATATATATTGCATTCTTTCAAGATAATCAAACCAAAACCCTAAGGAGAAGTTTGGATACCAAGCATTTTATAGTGGCTTTTGGGATATCAATTTTATTTCTACCCAAAGGACAAAATTAATCTGCACAGATTCTCTTGGAGGGGTTTCAGGAAATAATAAAAGATCAACTGTTCCTGCTTTCTTCCTTCCCCCTCCATCAGCTGCAGCTGGAAGAGAGAAAAGAATAAAAAGGCAAATGCAAAGTATCACAAGGAGATTCCCACCTGTGTGTTAACTCATATATTTATTACACACTTTTAGTATGTCTGACTCACAGATTGAAAAAAGCACTCTGGGTAAAGATCTTTCTTTATAACTACCACATTAATTTCAGTACCGGAACTCTGTTCTTGTTACAAAGATTTGGAATGACATCTACATTCTAAACTTGGATGACAAAAGTAAGGAACAGGATAAAGGACTTTTAAAAAAAGACTTCTAGATGAAGCACAAACCTCTAATACACATACTTTGGTCCAGAAAATAAGATAGAAACTAAAGGATAGTAATTTTTATGAATTAACTGAAGGACCTAAAATGCTAGTTCCCTTCTAATCCCAAGTGGCTGGGAAAAGAATTAAAAATTTAAAACTGATACAAGGGAGAATATACAGTCATGTTATAGGATATGGAAAAAAAAAATTAAGCAGCCATAGCTGAATGGTTCAGCTTAATGTGGGAGTACAGACTTGAAGGGAACTGGGAAAGTTCTGTGTCTTGACAAATCATGGTTACATGTAAATACACAGAATACAGGGTGGGCAAAAGGAGGTTTACAATTAATTGTTCAGACAGAAAATAGTACAATTAAATAATAATACAAGGACAAACTCTGGCGCACTCACAACTGTAACACACCCCTGTATTCAGTGAGCTATCTACTTGGTGTGTACACTTCAGTAGTTACAATTTATACCTCAATCCAGAAACAACAGTAAGGTCACTGTCACTGCAGGAACCTCAAAAGCAAGAGATACTGGCATTTTCCCCCCAAAGTAGTCCATCTGATACAAAGTTATTTGAAATAAACCGTGATACTGTGTGTTTAGAAACAATTAGGTGAATAAACTGTAGCTACTGTTAGCTTCCAGGGGCCAACAGAGATCAATCTGTTCTGGAGATTTTATGAAGTTACAGGAACCAAAAGTCAGTGCGTATTTTGTGGGAACTCCAAAGCAGCACTGAATACATTGGGTTGGCAAAAAAATCTGTTAGATTTTTCCCTACAATGACTCTAGTAGTGCTTATTTTTAACTTCATTTGAAACAATTTTCTTAGATTTGCAGCTGTCATATCAGCATCCACTTTTAAAAAACATCAAAATTGGTGAATTTTTGTATAGCCATTTTAATATTGAAGATGGTAGAAAATATGTAAAATTTTTTATATATTATGCATTATTATTTCAAGAAGGGTAAAAATGCAATTGAAACACACAAAGATTTGTGCAGTATATAGAGAAGGTGCTGTGACTGACTGGACATGTCAAAAGTGGTTTGTGAGCCCTGGCTGGTGTGGCTCAGTGGATTGAGTGCAGGCCTGCGAACCAAAGGGTCGCTGGTCCGATTCCTAGTCAGGGCACATGCCTGGGCTGCAGGCCAGGTCCCTGGTTGGGGGTGTGTGAGAGACAAAACTGATGTTTCTCTCCCTCTTTCTCCCTTCCCCTCTCTGTGAAAATAAATGTTTTTTAAAAATAAAATACCAAGAATATAAGGAAGTACATTGGAAACCTGATGCAACTTAGTAATGTGAAAGTCATTTGTAATCCACAAGGATTGCTTATTTTTCCCAAAATAGTTGTTTTTACATGGTAAAAGTTTAAAACAAAGAAGAAAATATGCCTTGTGGTCTTCTTGCTTTAAGAGAGACAAATAATTTTGGCAACGCTGCAGGACTGGAATAAAATACCAGTTTTACAGAACATCAGGAATTAAGACTTGTAGGAAACTGAGGATCACAACTGAAATGATTAAAATTGTAAGGTGTAAATATCTACATTTTTATGGTGCTCAGTAGTGGCCGATGTGAATTAACAAATGGTTGACTGACAAACTAAAACATGAAGCTTAGATACACTTACTCATCTTAAACCAAATAACACATAAAATTGAAAATATATTGGAAGAGTTTTGTTCCGTGAAATGATTTTTATATTCCTCAGTTCTGTTATTGCCATCTTTTAGAATTTACAGTCAGCAGAAGTTTGGACCATCAGATTGAGAGAGGAGAGACAGACGGGAGGAGGATGGATAAAACAACTGTGGTAAAACGTTAACATTTGGGGAATTTGAGTAAAGGGTATCTGAGAATTCTTTGTACTGTTCTTGTAACTTTTCTGCATGTCTGAAATTGTATCAGAATAAAAAGTTAAAAGAAAAAAACTGTAAATATTTTGCTTCAGAGTTTGAAAACACGATTAAAGTATAAAGACACGGCAGGCATTTAACAGAAGGAAAGTAGTATTCATAGTCTGGGAAAAGTGGAGTCAAATGATTACAATGAATCCTTTGGGGGTGAGGAAGGGCTGTTCTGGTCAGCTCAAGTGAATGTTCTGGTCTCTTTTACCCGTATATGCCTATAGTAAAAACCACATATATGATAATAGGGGTAACACACCCTTTATTCCAACTATAATAACCGAGCAAACCTATAATAGCAATTTAAGCTGTGGCCAGTGTGGCTCAATAGACTGAGCACCAGCCTGCCAAACAAAAGGGTGTGGGTTCAAGTCCCAGGCACGTGCCTGGGTTGCAGGCCAGGACGCCAGTTGGTGTGTGCAAGCGGCAACTGATCAATGTTCCTCTCCCCCTCTTTCTCCCTCCCTTTCTCTCTCTCTAAAAATAAATAAAATAAAAAGAATAGCATTTTAACTTATTATCCAGACTTTTTCATGGGAAAGAATATATATTCCAACTAGCAGACATAAGTATTCTAGTTGTCTTTATAATTCCAGTCTTCATTGTCATCGATAAACCAGCACTCTGGTTATCAGTTTCTAAAACAGCTTATTTTATCACAGAGCACATGGGATACAACACATCACCAAAACCGTCAGAAGTACGGTGGAGCATATATGCGTACATATGCCTTTTAAATGCGTTTCCGCTTGCTAACTTTCATTCCTTCAGACTGCATGTTAGCCGATAGGAGACAAGAGTGCTTCAATATAAATCTCTTGCTATTTTATAAAGACACCTTTCTAAATAGCCTGCCTCTGTACTGGAAAAGGCACTGTCTCAGCACCACGGATTAGAAACCTGTATGACCCTAGTGCTGGTGGAAGAAAGGGTTCTGGGTTGGAGGTCAGTCCCAACTGACATCACAAACTCCTGCAAAAATGAGGAGGTGGGATGTGCACGTTTTTACGTTATAAATCCTTACTGGAAAGGTTATCTAAATAAGACAGACTTCCCTGAGAGGGTATGTAATTGACCTCATCACAGTCTCTATGGAATAACACTAAAAAATGTCAAACTTGTGCCCATAAAAAGGGGTATGGGAGATCCATACTGGTAATCAAGTACAGAACATAATTTGGTTTGGAGAGATGCACAGCAAACTCGTTCAGGGGTTATCTCTGGGACACGGGGTTGGCGGAGGTTTTGAAGGGAGACTCAACGTAGCTGTTGGGAATTGGAGTCTTTTAGAGTAACTTGGTAACGAAATATCATATGAAGCAGTTTCTTCAAGCGAAATACCAGTATCTCCATTGTTGAAAGGTAGATGGGCCCTGGCCGGTGTGGCTCGGTTGGTTGGAGTGTTGTCTGGTAAACCGAAAGGTCACAGGTTTGATGACCAGTCAGGGCACATGCCTGGGTTGTGGTGGGTTCAGTTCACAATCGGGCCACATACAGGAGACAACCCATCAATGTTTCTCTCTCTCCCCCTTCCTCTCTGAAATTAATAAGTAAACCCTCAGGTGAGGATTAGAAAAAGGTAGGTAGGTGGTACCTCTGTTTACATTTTATAAAAAAATAAATGTGACAAAGTATTGTCCACCTTGTTTTGATTATGGAATGCTAATTGTCAAATTTTGAAAATTTAAAGTGTTTTCCAAAGCCAATTTGGACTTTGAGTCTAAGTTCTGTTTATTTTGTTTATATAAGTACACATAAATATAATACCGAAAAGATACCATTCCTTTTTAAAATAGAAATGATGGCACCCAAAGTTCATTTCCCATATTGATCTCGTATTTGTTTTATGCAGCAAAATAGGGTTTGTCAGGGCACACCGGAAAAGGGGAGCAGGACTATCCGCGTTTCAACATCAGAACCCCCCTAAGTCACCAAAGCACTGAGGACAGACGCCCTAAGGCTGCTATGAAGAAGGTGTCGCATTCGGGGAGCTACTGGTCAAGTAGCAGCTTCATGCTCAGAACAGTGGGGAACTAGGAGAGCAGTCTGTCAACCCCTGGGAGACACAGAACGACTCGAGTACTAAAACGCCAAAACACTCCACTCAGGAAATTGTGTGGTTAGCAGTCCGGGAAGTGGAGGTTCTGGGGAGCCAAAATCAACAGGGAAGGCTTCGTGGAGGATTTTAGAGTTGAGACAAGCCAGATTTTCAGAAGGGAAAAAAGCATTCCAAGTAAAGAACATAGAGATACAATAAATTCATTACTTAAAGACAAAATTTCAAATGAGCAGGTATCAGTAAAATCTCGGAATGAGTGCTTTCACCCTAGCTTATGTAATAAGCTTTTTAAAAGATAGCGATTGGTCAGGGCAGTCAAATTACAAATCTGAAACTTCTGTCATACTTTGTTCCAGAAAGGACTTAGGGCCTCTTTTATGAAAACATGTTTAAGATGCCTTTAAAAAACAAAAAGAATAGCACGATGCCATTATGAGTTCACACACAAGAACACAAACTGGCTGTCAGTGCCCATGAGCGATCAACATCGGTACTAGTCCACGGTAATTTCTGCATTTAAGATTTTCTACAACACGCGTGTTCTATTTAAAATCAAGGAAAAAGGGTTTTTGTAAGTGACTTAAGAGAAACACGACTATTCTGGTACTGAGCCCAGAGGGAAATTCCTCCTTGGTCCTCTACATAAGATAAACAGTGTCCTTCAGATCCCTGGGAAGATTCCAGTACCAGGCCCTAAAACCCTCTCCTGAGGGTAGCCATGACAAAACAGCCCCCGCTCCGCCCCTCCAAATTCAATCTAGACGCACAGCTAATTCTCTGCTGACCTGGGATTAATTTTGGAGTAGCTTGAAGAAAAGGTGGGTCACTGTATTTTCAGACTATAAGACGCACCTTTCCCCCAAATTTGGGGGAGGAAATTTGGGGGGTGCATCTTATAGTCTGATTGTAGCTTACCTGGCTCACTTGGAAGGGGGGGTGGCGGTGGAGCGGGGTCACAAGAGGCAGCAGCAGGACCACATTTTTTTGCTTCAAAATTTTTTTTCCTATTTTCCTCTAAAACCTAGGTGCGTCTTACAGTCCAGTGCGTCACATACTCCAAAAAATACGGTATGAACATGCATGGGGTGTCCACCCCTGTGCCTGAATCAGCCTCCTTTTGTGTGTTCATTCTCTTCTTGCTGTGTCTTCGCCTCTTCAATTTTCGTTTTATTTTATTGTGTATCATTTGTGGTTGTGTAAGCTGTCCCAAGTGCTTTTTAAAATGTTTTTATTTTTATTTTTCAATTACAGTTTACTTTCAATATTTTTTTCTACTAGTTCCAGGTGTACAGCATAGTGGTTAGACAATCACATACTTTACATAGTGTTCCCTCCCTCAGTACTTCCAGTACGGACCTGGGACCACACGTTGGTACCGCGGTATTATGGGCTGTATCCCCTGGCTGTGCTCCACACCCCCGTGGCTGTTCTGTAACCACCACTCTGCACTTCCTCACTTACCTTAGCCGAAAGGCCGAGAAGCCATCAATCTGTGTTTCTTAATCGCTTCACCTTTCTCACCCAGTCCCCCGACACCCCTCCCCCTTGACAACCACCAGTCTGCTCTGTGTCTATGAGTCTGTTTTCAACCAAGTGCTTTTTGTAAGGAGGTGAGTTACTGCCCAAGGAGATCTACTACATTAACCCTCCTGGGGCATATCTTCCGTCCTGCTCAAGAAGCAGGGGCGATACAGTTCAACAACCCTTAAAGCCGAGGAGAGGAGCAACATCCTCTCGTTAAAATGGGAGAGCCTGACGAGGACTGACGGCTGATCAGAGGGCAGAGGGGACGCATTAAAGAGGTCTCACACCTGCTCCAGTGCAACAAAAGGTGAGTCAAGGCCCAGAATTCTCCTTCATGGAGAGAGGCAGACACCAAGCAATGTAAACATTGAGGGAGTGCTAACAAAAGTTGTTTGGGTTTCAGAAAAGTTTGTGACTTACTTGGTAGTTATCAGTTTGAGGGTCAGCAATGAAACTGTGTTATCTACCTATGAGCCTGCTCACCTTCCCTTGCTGGAGGGTGGGGGAGGGGAGCAGGTATCCACCTCTTCCAAAAACGGTATTAAATCAATAAGCTATAGTTGTAAGAAGAAGGGGGGTGGGGCAAGACACTAGTATTTAATCCCCCCCCAAATGTAAAACTGTGTACAGTTCTGTATTAGTTCCTGCGCATCCCCGGTAACCGGTCACCACTGCCCAGCGTCCAAGGCTAAAGGAAGGCTAACGAAAGCCACAAACCATTTTACGTTATTCCCCACATGGACTGAAATCACTAAATACTATATTTAGTTGTAAAGTTTTACACCAAGAGATCTGGTATGTTGACCAAACTAATAAATAAAAAAAATGACATCCAAAATACTGAGGAATCTCCTTTTAAGTGAAACATTCACTGCAGGGGGGCTCCCACGTTAACCTAATTAGTGAAGAGAGGGGTGCAGATGTCTTAAGGGACATGCAGAGAACAGAGGAAGAGGAGGAAACCCAGCAGAGTCAAAGCCACGGGCAGAGGCTGAGTGGGGCCGTCAGAACTGAGTGCTGCTTTCAGGTTAAGGAAGGTTGGGAAGGCTGCTTAGATTTATTGGGCCATGCCATTCGAGGTAACTGTCAGTAAAAACGCAGTAATTAAAGTGGAAACACAGGTACTTTATGAAAGGTCAGACAACTTTTCTCCCGTTAGCTGCTTCTTCCAGATCTGGCGCGTACACCGGTAAATGTAAACTAGAATCTTACAGATACGTAGGGCTGGGCAAGCACGGCAGGCAGGCAGGCAGCGGCCATGAGGCAGCGCACGCGTGTTTATACAGGACGGTCAAAATTCCAGCCCGGCTTCCTCAAAACCAGGGCAGAACTCACACCTCCCTGCCCCTCCCAGCTCACATCAAGCACAGTATGTCTTGAGTCAGAATGAACAGATGCCTGTTTTTTCTGGAGATACTCAGATGTTCATTCATTAAAGTCAATTTCACAAGTTTTTTTAACTTAATATTTTTCTTCCTTCTCTGCCATAACCTACCATCAGCCTGTGAGCACAGAAAGATAAAAACCATTTCTGAAAAATAACTTCTGCACTGCTCTGCATCCCTGTCATGCACAAGTGGCCCCAGAGTGTTCCTAAGCCACAAAAAAGGTCTTCAACAGTGTCACTGGTCACTCGCTTTACTCAGACATTGAGTGTGCCTCCCCGCCAGAGGCCTGCTCCCCACCTTTCACTCTTAACAGTACAGGGAAAGCCCAACGTGCCCCAAGTCCACGAACAAGGACAGCTCTCAGGACGTCTTTCATTTGCAGCAGACACGGCAGCCTGGCCAACCGGCAATGCCTCATCTCGGAAATGCCAATTTCCCACCTCTCCCCTTTTTCTCCATTTCTTAAGGATCCATGAGATTTAAAGTCAGCTCATTTTCAGAGCAGTCTAGTGACACACACATGTTAATTCATATCTCAAACTAAAAATAAATAACGAGGTTTGCACAAGGACAGCTCCCCCTAACTCGGTTGTCCGATGGCCGGCCCAGACCATGGGTGTGGTGAGAGACTGTGAGGTGCTGTGGGACAGGCAGGTCCTCTTTCCTCCCTCCCCAGAAATCTCTTCAAGGCTCAGACAATTCAGTGGTATTAAAAGGCCTCAGCTTGGACACGCCTTAGGTGCAGAACAAGGGCAGTGATCAACAATCCAAGATGCTAGCTACATACTCGGCTTCTGAAAAGGGGAAACAAAGACTGGGTGGCCCAACCTGAATGGGAGCACGAAACTGGAGGCTTAACTAAAATACGTTTGACGCCAAATATAGATTCCTCGCCAGGAGCTACTTTGGAGAGAAGCCATGAGAGGCTGGATAAGTCCTGAAACTACCACTAAGGACGGGTCTTCTCCCTCCCGAATGTAAAACAGCAGATGCACCTACAAGGCAGAGCTGTCGATAACAGCTCCCTCCGACTCAGACAAGAAGCCGGGAAACAGAAGGACAAGCCAAAATCAATTTAAACAGGCCTCACAAAAGAGAAAACTGTGGGGAGGTCTTAACTAAAAAAGAAAAAGATGGGCAAGAGAGGAAACGGGGCAATGGCCTTCAGGGGAAAGTCCGCTGAGATGCTTTGAGATCCTCAGCTGCGAGAGTCCAGCCTCCATCCACCACCAGCCGCACCAGGCACACCCAAAGCAGTCTCCACGAGTCCATTTTCTTCCTTACAACTCCTCAACGCACACCCTCCACCACCCTGTCAAACTGAGCCGGAGCTCTGCTGACCCTCACCCCATCGGCTCTCTGGCAGCGGGGCCTGGGTCTTTACCGCCAGGCGCGATTCAGGAGTTTCACCTGTGCCAGTCTCTTAGTGATCATGGTGGCAAAGACCAGGCCAAAGAGGACACTGCTGATTAACACGTAGTCGTAGTCGTCCTTCAGGACATCGAACTGTTTGGACGGGTAGACTCGAGTTTGGTAAATGTCCAGGCCGTAGGCCACGACCTGGAAGGCAGAGGGAATGAGAACTGGGTAAGAAAGGCAGCCAGTGATCCGCACAACCTCAGACTCGGGTAGGGCAGGAAATGGAATCCTCAGCTGTTTCCCCAAGGGTGAAACCAAGAGCAGCTGTCCCACAGGGTGGCTTTGGTGACGGTGGCCCAGGGTGGCTGTGGGCTTTACTCACCAAACAAGTAGACTCCAGGCCCGAGGGAGCAGTGTAGATACCTCGCATTCGAGAAACTGTCTGGTTATAGTTGATGAATCGCTCCGCGTGTATCTGTACATCTGGGGAATACGGGATTAGGTTCTCCTCCCTGCAAAACATCAGCCGGGACCGGCATCAAACTGCTGTAAGGGGATCCCTTGGCTGCCCTTTCGGAGTCCTGGGAGCTGTCCAGGCCACATATCTAGCCTCAAATCTTCCTTCAAAGTACTAGGGAGTTAAAAATTTAGCAGCTAAATATTAGGAAGGCTGCAAGAAAGCAAGCTGCGTGGAGACTTAGACTGTGATCTGGATTCCTACCTGGTTTAAATCTAAAAACAAATGACATAGAAGCAACCAGTAATTTGTATCAGGGCAGGAAAGTCAGAGCCATTTTAAAACCAAAATACTGAGGCACTTGGCCAATTCCCAGTCTCTCCTCCAGAGTGCTTCTGTCTCTACCCTCCTGAAAACCCCACTATCACCTGTGTCTTTTCCCCAGCTTTGTCCCCCAGCCCCCCAGCACTTTCGCTCTCATCCTCTCCCCACCCCCAACCCCCACTCCCCTCCCCTCTCCTCAGGTGCAAAGACAGATCTAATGTCGTGCACCCCAAGGGAAGAGAATTCAGGATGGAGGAGCAAGGATGCAGAAATAATGGCTGGAATTGCTGAAATTAACACTGAAAGTGACAAGCAACTGCCCTCCCTAGTGACCCAGTCCCATTACCGCCTGACCTCATTTCCTGCGTCCCCATCACCAGCCGCCCCAGCCCACCGGCCTCCCAGCCTCCCTCTACCTCACCAGGCATGACCTCAGGGCACTGGCCCCGGCTCTTCCCTCTGCCTGAAACACTGCCCTCAGGCCTCCACAAGGCTAGCTTCCTTCCCCTCCAGGGCGCGGGTCAAAAGTCACCACACCGTTCCACAGGGGTCCTCCCAGGCCACCCTCTCAAGGTTTAACCACACACCCCTACCCCTTCACAGTCCCTGTCCCTTGTTTGCTTTCCCCTCCTCAGCACTTAGGAGCAGCTGACAGTTTATCTCATTTACTGTCCGCCACCCCAGCCAGAACGTAAACCCCACGAGGGCAGCCACACTTGTCAGGCTTGGTCTCGGCTACCCCGCTAGCCCCCCGCACAGCAGGACAGCACCCAGCAGGCTGAGGACTGCACTTGGTCAGTAGGTTAAGTTCCTTAAGGTCAGAGCCTTCACTCTGCCCACAGGAGGCTCACCTGCTTTGTTCTGTAGGGATCTCAGGACGGCGGGGGTCCAGCAAGGCCTTAGGAAGGGAAAGGATCGCTCCAGAAGGCAGTCCAACTGCACAGAAAGGAGAGAGTGAGTGTTCACACTGACCAGCCCCAGGGCCACGCAGAAGAACGTCCTTCTCACGGAAGTTTAGAGTTTGAGTTTGAAGCGACAACAAAAGGACCGACGAGGCCCCTGAAATGGCCAGAACGACAGCCTAGCAACGTGTGCGGGTCTCAGTGAAGCCCCACTGCAGAAGGACGGGGCCTTCACCCTGCCAGCTCCTGCAGCCATGCAGGCCACAGGTTAGGGATGGGATCAGGGCTCAACCTCCGGAGCAAGGTAACACTGCGGAACCGACGTGGTTCATCAGAAATGAGAATTCAAACGTGTCACCTCGATGCGTGGCAAAGCCAGATTAAGGCCCTTCTCTGCTGAACTAAACCATCCTCACTAAGCTTCCCTTGCAGCAGTCAGATGGGGCACTGCCGTAGTACATCCCTGGCTCTGTCCTGCAGTGTGGCTGCCTGGGGGGCCCCAGTCACCCCAGAGACCCTCCCCAGTCGCTCACTAAGCAGGTGTCGGCTGGTGATGCCCCGCTCGGTGATGGTGGCCTCCATGGCGCTGATGGCGGAGGGGAAGATGTAAGACTGCTGGAGGACCTGGGGCAGCTGGGGCCGGTCCAGGGAGCTGAAGGCGGTGGCGTTGTACTGCTCGGTGCCCTCGTAGAGCTCCAGCACAGTGAACTCGTTGCGCCGGGCCTTGGTGTTCCAGTACTGGTACTGTAAGGGGACAGGGGCAGCTGTGGGCTCGGCTGCCGGGCCCGCCACACAGGGGAGATTTCCTGGAAGACACCTTTCCAATTAGCTAAGCGCCCAGGAAGGAAAGAAACTACCCAGCACCCTGGTTTTCTGCCTTGCTCACAGGTTTCCTAGTTTTCAGCGCAGTCTTCTCTGGGCTACCCAAAGAGCACCATAAGAAACAAAGAATTCTCAAGATTCTCGGAGGTCGGGATAAGTGCAGCTAACGTTTGAGTGCTCGCCATGCGCCAGGCGCTGGTGTAAGCTAGACTAGAGGTGACTGCTACTATCCCTATTTCACAAATGAAGCAACAGAGAAGAGCTTAAATATCTAGTTCAAGTCAAGGTCGCATGGTCAGAAAATGGAGGAGCCGGGATCAAACCCAGGCAGTCTGACCCCTGAGCCTAGCCCTTAACCCGCACTCCGTGCATCCGTCGGGGTTTGGGATCCCATGAGAACAGAGCAGCAACTGGAGCATCCGGAACAAGGGGCAATGTGAGGGTTTAGACACAGGGAGACCAGCCATACGGTGTGCAGCTACGTCGGGCCCCTGACGGGGACTGAGCTTGTCTGCGACGCCTTACCACCACCCAGTTCTCGGAGTGCACGATGTGCACGGGGCCCTTGGCCTTCCTCTGCACGGAGGAGTGGATGATGCGCCCAGTGACTCCGTCCACCAGGAAGACGCCAATGAAGGTGCGCTCGTGGTGTCCATCTGTGCTCTCGGTCACCACGGCCAGCAGGTTGGGGTTCAGGCTCTGGGGAGGAGGAGACACAGGGGCACATCAGGGGCTCCACTCCACTGTGAGCACTAGGCAGTGAGGCGGATGTGGAGCTCGCTGGCCTGGCAGAGGAATCAGGTTTTCTGGTTACAAGAGTTCTCTGTTTAGAGCTGGTTATCACTGCGCTCCTTAGTGTCTGCTGGGTGCTGGGGCCATGCCACGTGCTTTGCCTGCCTCATTTCACTGAATCCATAAACAACTGTGCAAAGTAGCTGTTGTTTACCTTTCATAGGTGAAATGTCTGAAAGTAGTTAAGCATCTTGCTCAAGTCATGGGCAGAGCAAATGGTAACTCAAGATACAGTCCAGGCCTGCCCACCCACTGGCCGAGGGACACTGCTCCAGCACCGCCACTGCTCCCCCAGCGTCCCCCTATCACTGAATCGACGGTGAGTCTCAGTTCTCACCTTACCTGGCCTACTAGCACCATGTGACACGGGGGATCACTCCTAGCTCGGAACACTCTCTCCACCTGGTGTCCAGGACATCCGCTCCCTGGTTTTCTTTCTGCCTTACTGGCCACCCCTTCCCAGTCTGTTCTGCAGGTTCCTCCTCATCTCCCCAATGTCTTGGACGGTTCCATCTGTACTCGCTCTCATGGTGACCTCAGCCAATCTCACTGCTTTCATACCATCTATGGTGCTGGCAATGCCCAACTCCGAGCCAGACCTCTCCCTGAACTCCAGACTTGACTGACAGACTGCCAACTCAGTATCTCTTCTGAGATGTCTCGTCTCCAACCTGGCATGGCCCCAGCTGAACTCCTTTTTACCCCTGCTAGAACCTGCTCCCCGCCTCAGGGCCGGCACCTCTGAGTCATCTAACTCCTTTCTCTCTGACACACACATCCTGCCCATCAGCATAAGCTACTGGCTCCCCCTCCGAAGCATCCAGAATCAGATCCTTTGTCAGCATCCTGACCAACCCAGTGCAAGCCACCTTCGTCTCACCTGGATTGTTACAGTAGCCCTACCGTCTGCCTGCTCTCCTCCCTGGCCCGTGACAGGCCAGTCAACACAGCAGGCCAGGCGGACCGGTTCGGCCTCAGTCATCTCGGCCCCTCCTTGGCTCACAACTCCTAGGGGCTCCTTATCTCACTCACAGGGCCAGTGGGATGGCCCACGATCTGGGCCTGTCACCTCCTGGCCTGGGCAACCTGGACTTTCCTCCTCAAAGACCCCATCCTAGCCACACTAGCCTCCTTGCTGTTTCTAGAATGTTCAGGCATGCTCTGGCTTTTCTGTCCAGAAGGCTCCTCCCCAGGTTTCCTGACTCACTGCCTCACTCCAAGCTTCACGCAGATGTCACTTCCTCGAGGAGACCCTCCCGAGCCCTAGGTTAAATGTATCCCCTTCCAATCCCTCGCTCCCCGCCCTCTTCTCAGCCCCACGTTTCTCTATAGAACTGCTCACCCTCTAATATGCTCTCCAATTTACCTACTTATTTTACTAGCCTCTTCTACACATAGTGAAAGCTTCGTGAGGACAGGAAACATCGTCTGTAGTTCACCGACAGGTCCCAGTGTCTAAAGAGTACCTGGCACCCAACTGGCAATCAAAAAAAACAAACAAAAACCCTTCACCTTTGTGGTATTCCTTCCAAAAACCCATAACCACAGTGCAGACAAAGCAAAACTGAGAGACGTCCCACAGAACGCCTGGCTGGCACTCTTCGGAACTACCACGGCCATGAAAAATGAGGCGAGCCTGAAAGCCTGTCCAAGGCCAGAGCAAATCAAAGAGGTTCGGCAGCCAGACGCCACGTGGGGCCCTGGACCGGATGCCGGACAGAAAAGGACACGAATGGGAGTGCTGGCAAAACCCCGATACTGGAGCTCAGTTAATAGTGTTCCGCCGATGCTGGCGTCTTCCTCCAGACAGGCACGCGGCCCTCGGGAAAACCAGAGAAGGGACACACGGGACTCTATGTACTATCTTTGCAGCTTTTCTGTAAATCTAAAATAGAGCCAAAAATAAAAAAGTTAATTTAAAAGAAGATTCACCTAAAAAGTTTGCATAATGAATATGAATCCAAAGAGCCCTACTCCTGTTAGGCTCACATACAAAAACACAAGTATTCCTGTATACTCTACCTCGTACGAATGAAATTACAGTTAACTTTTTCTAGTACGAATAAAGTGTCCTTTAGAAGATGTGTTATTTTGGCCAACCTGAAGGAGTAAAACTGGCCGTGGCCACACGGAAGGCACCCAGCGACGAAGATTCCAAGTCGACAGCACTAACAATAAATGTTAACGTAATGTTAACTGGGTGAGAAACGCCGTTCTACTCACGCTCCACATTAACGTTGATCTTCAAAGTAACCCAGTTACACAGGCGCTAGCTCCTCCATTGTGTCAGTGAACACACAAGTTCGGGAAGCGTGAGCAAATTACCCACGATGATCAGTTAGTCTGCGGCAGAGCCACATCTGATCCTGGACCACCCAACTGGAGGATCGCACTCTGCCTCCCGCCTGGCAAAGCAGCCCCCAGTGGACTTCCTGGGTCTCTTACATCTCCTCCTCCAGCTCAGTCTCTGCTGTGTTAACAGGGGGTCTGATTAGTGTCCCGTGCTGCGGTGACTACATTCTCTCATAGGACCGTTTGCAGCCCACAAGTCTCCTTTCTGCCTCCCGCCCTTTCCTACTAACTTGAGTGCTGGGTCAGAGACGGAGTTTCTGATGGGCTGACTAAGGTTTAAGCACAGAAAGTTCTACCAGTACCAGCACTAATAATAACAACAGCTAACATCCACTGGGTAGTAGCCACATGTCAGGCCCCCAGCTATGCATGAGTCTCTCACGTGACCTCACAACCACCCCAGCAGAAGGGCACAGAAGGCCCATTTCACAGACCTAAGTTAGGCTCAAAGGGATTGATGGACTCACTCAAGGTCATGCACCTGCCAGATTCTACAGCCAGATTTCAAGCCCTTGCCCTTCGCTCCATACCGGATCACAATGCCATACCTTGTAAAGCACACTGCGGTCCCCCATCACTCGGCCCTGGGAATGAACGTGCTCACTGCTGCGCTTCCCCTTCACCTTGACAATACGCTGTACTTCTGGGGGAATGGTCAGCTCCCAACTCAGTTCAGTGGTGAGATCCTAGAGCAAAGGCAAAACAGCCGGCACCCGAGATCAGGAGGGTGCGCCCAGACCCATGGCGGCTGTAGCTAGATGCGCCTGCCGTTCGTTACCTGTGGCCTTGGTGCCGGAAGGACCCAGTTTGTGGACAAGTTTTAGAACTGTCTGTTTGATTTAAAAAGAGACTAAGGCCATTAAGAAAAGGATTATTCAACAGCATGCCATTGTTTATCTGAATAAGAAATACCCAAAGAAAATTTACCACTTATTACTAAAATCGAAGAATCCACATACTGGGCCAGTGGTGAATTACTGAGCTGCCAGGGACCTCAAAACATTATGGGAAACATTCCGTATAGTCAAAGGAAACCAATAAGCAAAGTTTTATGGTTAAATGTTATTCTAGTGGGAGGGGAAAGGGGACCAAGGGTCTCCCGGGGTGCCAGTGCCATTCTGCTTCCTGATTTGGTGGCTATGCACACAAATGCTCCTTTTTTGAACATTTCTGGACTTTTCCTTAATATTACACTTCAATAAAAATGGGTTTAACAAAACACTGAGGTGGAAAAAAGTCAAATTTGCTACTAATAAAAACAGGTCAAGCCCACTTCACTAAGAGACACGATCCGTGCATCACGGAGCGGTGCAGCCCATACAGCGGCTCTCACGGTGCAGGAAACACACAGGAAGGACAGTGGGGACGTGCACAGCCGACTCCCGGCAGGCGCTCCCTCTGGGGGAGCAGCTGGGAACGGGCCTGAAAAAGGGTCCATTCACCCTTTGCTGGTGGCTTCTGCACCAATTTAATCTTTTACAATGAAAAGCACCGGTGGAGGATAAGGTCGCCAGTAAACTCACTCGGAGGTCAGAGACCGTAGACACCCTTGGCCAATCCCCACTTCGCCTCCTTTGGCTGCCCTTGGCCACCGCTTACTCTGATCACATCCTCAGGACTCCACTGTGGCCCCCCACACTGCAGTCTGTTCCCCCATATCCACAAAGCACTGTCACTTTCAGGGTCTCTTTTTTATCAACTTGGAAGGGCAGGTTTTTTTCACCCACAAAGGTAAAGAACCTATTTCCTGGGTAGACCATTCCCTGGTTGTTTATGTGAAAGGCTGGCTGTTACAAAATTTCAGAAGAGGGCATTTACCATGTGCCAGGCATCACTTTACCGGATTTAGACACATCACTTCCCTGACTCCTCACGGTAGCCCTGTGAGGTAGGTGCTATTACCATCTCACTTCACAGACAAGAAAACAGGGCTACAGAAGCCGTACGCCCAAGGTAACGAAGTCAGTGAGTGAGTTTCCCACACAGGCATCTGGGTGCAAGCTCACAGCGCCCCCCACAGAGGCCCCAAAGGGCCTTCTGGCGAGTACATGCCATGGTAGCTCCTCAGCGCGGCCCTGCTGGCGAGCCCCAGGCCAGGCCCTCGTGCACCACAAGCTGGACTTCACAGCAGGGTGCATCGCTGTGGGCAAGAGCTGGACGAAAAAGCCAGGGCCAAAGCAAATCAATCCCATTTCTGGAAATAAAATTCAAAGCACACATCTTGTCAAGAGCGAGTTAGTAACAGCTCTTCATATAGAAAGTACTTTTATTCAACCCCCACTCCCACCTGCCACCTTCCCCCAAATGGAGGAAAATGTCCCTTCTCTTTGCTATTGAAAGGAACGCAGCATGAAAACTCCCCAGAGCAGAGGCTTTCTCTGTTGTTCCCTGCTCCTTCCGCAACACCTAGAAAACCATGCCTGCCATGTAGCAGCTGCTCCATCAGTATGACTCTAAGCCCCGGCCAGGGAGCTCAGCTGGTTGGAGCACTGTCCCAATACACCAAGGCTGTGGGTTCCATCTCCGGTCAGGGCACAGACAAAAGATCGACCAATGAATGCACAAGTAAGTGGAAGAACAAATCGGTGTTTTCCTCTCTTAAAAAAATCACTAAAAAGAAAATGACTTTGAATCAGACATCAGGACTACGCTGATTTAAATTTACAATGGAATTCATGAGCACCTCTGTCCTACAAAGGTGATGGCGGCCCCCTCCCTA
Organism: Desmodus rotundus; assembly: GCF_022682495.2. NCBI lineage: Eukaryota > Metazoa > Chordata > Mammalia > Chiroptera > Phyllostomidae > Desmodus > Desmodus rotundus. The sequence continues at coordinate 11,116,621 of NC_071389.1, forward strand.
CCTTCCGAAGTCGATATCCACACAGCCGTCCCTGCTCTGCATCCACCAAGTAAAAGAAGATGGAAGGGGCCAGCTCATGAAGCTGTCGCAAGACGTTCCGAGTGGCTGGGAAAGCTGTGACCTTGAACACCCCAGAGAGCCCACGAAAAGAGTTAAAGAAAAAGGGTAGGAGTCTCCAAGCAGTTTCAGCCATAATAAAACAGGAAATCTTAAGAAGATGTAGCCTGCTAAACTCAGATTAGAGCTTACATTTAGTCCCATCAAGACCCTGAGTTTTCACAAGTGCAGAAAGAGCGACCAAGTCACTTACAGATGCCCGCCCTCCAGCCCAAATGTGCGCTGACTACAGGCAGCCCCCACCTCTGGCCCCCTGGCTGCTGTCTGACCACCGCTCCCCACGCACAGTTCTGCTTGGTGTTGCCCAGCGCCGCTGAAGACGCCATACCTTGTACTCATCGTCTATCAACAGCAGCACCTTGGCATAGTCTTGATCCATGACGGGGAGAAGCAGCGACTGCAAGACGGGGCGCTTCAGCACTGGGGGAGCCACCTGACTCCACTTCCCAAAAATGGGGTTGAAGACGTAGAGAGAACTCATTCCTGTCTCCTGAAATGGACAAACCGTCAGATTCTGCCAACGTGAAAAGAATGTGTGTCGGAGGAGTAAATCTGGAAAGCTGGGACTTTAGCTCAAAGGTGCTGGATTGCTTCGTCTTCACCATCTTTGTCGAAAATAGTCATGGCTGCCTGACTGGTGTGGCTCAGTGGACTGAGCACCAGCCTGTGAGCCGAAAGGTCACTGGATCGATTCCCTGTCAGGACACATGCCTGGTTTGTGGGCTAGGTCCCTGGTTGGGGGCATTTGAGATGTTTCTCTCTCACATCAATGTTTCTCTCCCTCTTTTTCTCCCTCCCTTCCCCTCTCTCTGAAAATACATAAAACCTTTTTTAAAAGAAAGAGAATAGTCTTAGCTGAAGGTGAAGGTCTCCTAGGCTAATGTGTCAAAAAGAAAATAAACTTCCTCTTGACTCCAAAGCTAACCAAGAACTGGACTGGCTGAGGGGCAAATAAAATGGTCAAGAACCAATTCAGCAACCCCAGGGCAGCCATTCCGGCACAATGCTTCCCAGTCCCCTTGTAAAGGTACCAGAATGAGCCCACAAAAGTCCATCTAATTCTGGGAGGTGGAGACAGAAATAGCTTCATGTCCTGCTCTCTCTCATCCCGAGATGAGAAACCTCCACTCCGCTGCCCACAGCTGCCTCTGTTTGGGAAGAAGGCGAGCTGACTACTACAGACCTGGTCACAGCCACTTTCCAGTCCATTCCACATCAGTCCCCCCACTGGCCCCCCCCACTCCGGAAGGACTGGAAGAGACAGAGCTCTGACCCCTGAACACTGATCTTTAACTCTCATATAGCTCGAAAGGCCCAGGAGAAATTAGGTCACAAAACACCAAAAAGCCATACCACTTAGGCTCAAATCAGAGGCGGTCTCACCTTATCCTTTATCAGGAGGGTGCACTGGGGCGGGTGGGGGAAGTGGGCAGTGGTTCTCTGCACCATCAGTTTAAAGGAGGAGTCTGGCTTGACACTGGGGAGGTACTGTTTCCATAGTATGGTGCCAGAGCTGCTTTCAATGCCAAAAAGCTGAAAGAAACAAATAACCAGCTAACTACCAGAAAGACAAAACGAGGAACTAATTCTCTCCGCGAAAATTAGAGCCCATGTGCTCCCAGAGCCTCGGAGTGTGGCGCCTGGGCTCGGCCCCCTCACCTTGCCCGAGGCGGTCACCATCACCATCATCTTCTGGAGGTTGAACTCATCTCTGGCCAGGGTGTCAATGTTGATCTCATTCTTTATCTGACTTCGGGGCTTCCGAGCGTCATAAAACATTTTCCAGAGGTGGGAAGTCCACGCCTGCAGCAGGATGAGCTGGGACGAGAGGCGTTTCAGGAACATCCCCAGCAAGCCATCTGGTGTCAAGGAAAAGGTAACGGGCTGAGGGTCCTTCCCTGCCAGACCCAGCATTTGCAACAAGGGGGCACTCGCTTCTCCTAACAAGGAGTCACCCTCTCCCCTGCGGCTGCACACCCCAGGCTGCACGCCCCAGGGGCAGCCCTGTGTCGGATGCCAACAGTCTCAGACTCAGGGACAGCCAGGCGGGAGCTTCCAAACCTACTTACCTGGTCCACGATACTTCCCCTGCCTGGAATCTTGGAACAAGAGACTAAGGGCTCAGGGGTCAGCCATGCAGGATGCAGTCATGCTGTGAATGTGTCTGCCACAGCCCCGCATCCAGAATGGCCGGGGCAGGGCTCTGGGTGCCGTGAAACCAGAAGAGGGAGGGACGTGGGGTGCAGGGGTGCATAGGTATGCACATCCTGAACGGGTACTTCCATTTCCCACCACTTCACTCCTACTCTGTCAACTGTTTAACCTGCACCCAGCGCACCTACCCGCACCCAAGGCCCAGGGCTCCCATGCCCCCTCCCCAACTCTGGCCACGGAACCACACCCTCCAACCTCCTCCACAAGGTGAAGCAAGGGAGCACGGTAGAAGGCATGGCCTCTGGAGTCTGCCAGACCTGGATTAAAATCCCAACTCCACTGCTTACTAACCGGGTGACCTTCTGGCCTCTGGCTCCTCATGTGGGAAAGGGCATGTCACCCACTGACCGGGCTGCTGCAAGGTGGCTGGCCCCACATGACGCACACACAGGGGGCTGCACGGGGCGGGGCACCCGCTCAGTGCGTGCTGAAGAGGAGGGGCCCTTTCCTATCTAACTGTCCTTCAGCTCAAGGAGGAGACGTGAGAGGCAAACAGGACAAGTCACAGCCACAGCAGTCCACACACACACGTCTACACTTTGCTGATGCAAGTCAGGGAAAACAAGGAATTAACCAAAGCAAGTCCTGTGGGCAGGCAACGAGCAACAAGGCAGCAGGAAGCAGATTTTACCTTGAATTGCTGGATCCAGGCAGCAAAAATAAATAGTAAAGCTGAATTAATCCTCGGCTTAAAATAATCGGCAATGCCTGCCCAGGTGCCTGGCCCAGAGCAGGCCTTCAGTAAGCACTGCTGGGCAGTGAGATGAATGGATGGCGGGAGGCAGGCGGGAGGCAGGGGTGAATCACAGCAGGGGACTCAGTCCACCCTGGGGCTGGGACTGTGGCGGCCTCAGAGGACACTGGCCATGGTAACTGGGGCAACCCAGTCATGTCTCTCTAGAAAGGCAGGGCTGTTGCTTTGCGGACAATGGGTGTGTGGTGCCTGGCACATTTAGGTGCTCAAACAGTGGTCGCTACTTCTATGCTACATTTAGTTTCTTTTCCTTGGGACCCTTCCCTAGAGGGAGCCACAGGTGACACCTTTCAGATAGAAACCACACGGCTGCAAAGCACTGCCGGTGGTCTCAGAGCTGGTCCAAAACAGCCGCACCCCGGCAGCCAGGGGTGCCACGAGACAGCATCGCTTGTGGTCCACCTAACAGACCCATTCCCATGGCACCCCCTCCCGCATCTCTGCTGTCCCAAGCTCTAGGGCTCGTACCTGCCTTCTTGCCAAATTCTCCTTCCAGTTCAGCCTGCGCCCCAGTCAGGGGGAGGTCCACCATCTCCAGGCACACCACCTCTGCCAGAGACTCCTCCCGGCTCCACAACACCACCTTCCCTGCTGGAGAAACCAGTCACAAAGCTGGCTCCCCCACCCCTCCACGACCACCTCCCAGAGACTCTTCTTGGGGACTCAGGGATTTCCTGCAGCTCTTGTGTCAAAAAGAGAGAAACGACAGAGCAAGGCGCTAGATTCAACAGGCCAAGTGGGAAAAGTTCCATGTCCCAACCAAGATTGATGAGGAGTAACTCAAAAGCAGGTGATGTGTCCTCTGGAAAAAATATCAGGGTACACTCTGCGGGAATCTTTTCCAGAAGCTGGCGCACTACCCCAAGTAAAGAGTCTGAGCAGAACTCACGGCAGGCCTAAAACAAGTGGGTTGAGTGAGGTCCGCTCACCCAGCTGCTGCAGGAAGAGGAGCAGGTGGTCCTCTGTCTGCACCAAGGCCCGGTAGCCCACGGAGTCGTCCTTCTTCAAGAACACCTGGATGTGCAGCTGTGAGCCAAAGAGTCAAGACCACTGCCGTCGGCAAGAATCCAAGTGCTTCCTAGAGCACCGGACCCCAAGACTCAAAGCCTCGGGAGGGGTTCGTGGGCCGGGCACGGCCTGCTTTGATGTCTGAAGGATACAGCGATTACCTGGACTCCAATAAGATAACACGTATTCCTTGGACCCAGCACACCGGAGCTAGGCTCGAGCTCAGACCTTCCTGGGAGGAAGCCTGAGTACTTCTCGGGTACCGCACCGTGTACCATGTGCCAACCACACCCCACACAGCGAGCAGGAGCCCGGATTAGACTCCCCATGTTAGAAACCAAAGAGCTGCAGCGGAGACGGGCTGGGGACACAACTAAACGTGCACAAAGGCAGCGCCGGGCAGCCACGGGCACCGCCATGGCAGGGCTGGCGACCTCTCACTAGCTCGGTGACTCAGGATGGGGTCCGGAATCTGTCACAGTCCCCTCGTTTGCAATAACCACCTCATGAGACACTTGGGAGGCTGAATCAATTAGTGCAGACAAGAAAAGCGTGGCACGGTGCCTATGTGGAAAGAATAGCCCTGCCTCTACCGCTATCCACAGGGATTTGACAGCCCAGGGGCTCGGGAAGCACTAGAGGCCCTGTGCAGAGAGCTCTAATCCAGCCCCGTGGCTGTGATTGGCCCTGAGGAACGGGCGCCCCATGCTGAGACACCCAGAGGCCGCAGCCTGAAAACAAAGGCTCCCCTCACCCGCTCAGGCCGAGTGCCGTTCTGCTCCAAGCTGAAGGTGATCGAGGTGTCAAGCAGCCGCCGACCTGTCTCCACCAAGTAGAGGTTAATGGTGTAGGTCTGGTTGAAGCAAGCCAGCAAGTCCTAGGGGAATAGACAGTACAGGTCAACTGGGGGGATCTCCCAAAGGAAGTCCAAGAACAGGGGGGAGTCCTAGAGAAGGACCCAGGCCAAGAGAGGAAACACATGCAAAGGAAAATCAAACAGAAAAGAAAACTAAGCCCTAAGGCAGAAATAAGATACCCAAGTAAGTAAGTAAAATCACCACCGCTGTACGTGTCCAGAGGAAGCCAGCCCCGTGTAGCAGAGACTTCCCAAAGAGACAAAACCGAAAGCAGAGAAACGACAGACCCCTTCAGAAAAGCTTAGGAGGGAGCCGCGGCGGGAGGCTGCGCCTCCAGCCAGGGTCCCACGCTGTGCTCCAGTGCAAACGCACAGACTGAAACTCAACTCTACCAGCCGGCCCCCAAAAGAAGTGGGGGAATTAGGCCCAGAGGAGAAAGTCGTTAAGAACAGATTTTAGAGATTCTACCTTCTAATTTCCCAACTAAAAAAGACCAAGAGAAATATCATTTACACAACTCGGGAAACCCCATTTGAGTCAGGAAATGCCAGGAGACCTGCTCGTGGCCCGGGGTGCACCCGCCACTTCACTGGGTGACCTCCTGTGCCTCCAGGTCTGGCACACGCCCAATGCCACACCCTACCTGTGCACTAGACTTCTCCGAAAAGCTCCCCACTGGCCCGTCGTCAGAAGTGCTAGGCTTCTGCTAGGGAAAAGAGAGGGACAGACGAAGAAAATTGAGCCAAAGGGTCACTTCCTAGTCCCCAAAATGAAGCTTTCACCTCTGTCTTCTCAGCACTTGGGGAGGGCAGACCTCCATCTCTCACTCCTGTCCACAGGCCTATGCAACCCTCAGGAGTCCCAGAAGAGAAAGGCTGTCACAGCAGGGCCCCACTCCCGGGGACCAGGGGCTGTACAGAAAGCACTACAGATGACGTGAGAACTTAGTCCTCAACAGCCCCTTGCCCCCGGGTTCAAAGTGACCAGGAGAACGCGCCCCGACTTTGGCTCCCTGGGCTCCCGGCAAGGGCGAGGAAGGAGCCCCCGGTGCTGACTGTCGCTCTCAACACTCACCGCGTCGCTGCGACAGGTCATGACTGCAGCCACGGTCTTCTCCCCCGTGGTGGCGAAGCTCACGAGGGCCGTCTGGGGGAAGCAGGGCGTCAGTTCCTAAACGGGGCCTTTACTAGCCAGCAGCCTTCCTGAGGGTCACCTCTCCAGGGACGCCCCTTGGCCCTGAGGTGGAGAGTTCTCCCAACTTTGGAGCATAACGGCCAGGGCGCGGGAGAGCAGGGGAAGGGCCCAGGTGCATCCACAGCTGACCACGGCCTGTCCCCTACCTCCCACAGAGGCACAGGTCAATCCCCAATCCCAGCTGCTCTCGGGGTCTGTGGGAAGCTCTACCGAACACCCCACTGTCCTGTGGACTTAGAGGAGAGTGCCAGTTTTACACTAAAGACCCTTCACATCTCTTAGAAGGAAAAGCATCCATTTCTGCTCTAAGGCTAACCCTCTCGAACCACCGGTGGAAAGATGTCCTGTCTTGAGCAAATGCCTCCGCCTCAAAGGCAGGGGTTTCTAGCATTTACATCTTGGCTAGGTCCTCCCGAACCCTAGCAAACCACGCAGCCTGCGAGCACCTGTGGGAAGTTCTTGAGGAGACTTGGGACCCCGTGATGGTAGTGCAGCAGGGCGTAGTGGCTTGGGGACAACTGCAGGAAGAACTGGGCCCGGGAAGGATCCACTGGGTTGGGCTGAGTGGGCAGCACCCGGGGTTGAAATCCACTTGCAAATTCTAAGTCAAGAGACTGGGAGGCAAGAAGAGGAGGGTCAGGCCTGCATCCAAGCAGTCAGTTTTCCGTCCCAGGCATGCATCCTTGGCCCCATTTTGCCAATGAGAGTAACTGGGCCATGGCGGTGCCAGAAGCATTCGTTCAGGTTCTCCAAAGAGAAGAGTGGCCCACTCCCCTTTCACCAGTTCAGCCAGAGGCCTGGCCTTCTCTCAACAACTGCCAAGTCTCGGAAAGGAAGCAGTGACGCTGGGAAAAAGACTTTTCTAAGCAGCAAAGGCCATGCCTCGGGTCAGGGAAAGCAGCGCTGGTCACTCACCTGCAGTTGGACCTGCTTCAACTCCCACTCTGTCTCCAGGGCCAAGGTTTGGAGGGACCGTGAGCTTGGGTCAGGGCACACCAGGACAGCCTCATCCACCACACCACAGGCTCCAGTGAGACTTTGCAGCCAGGGAGTTGAAACCCTGACCTATGGGAAAGATATTGCAACAGGAGGGTTTTTATGCTTCCCTTTCAGCTCATCTGAAATGTCACCCAGATCCCACTGGGGTCCTAAGCTTCAGGGTTGGTTCCAAAGGAGTTCTGTCCCCCAGCCTCCCAAAAGCTCCAAAGACAGAGGAAAATCACAATTTTCTTTCTGGTTACTAGAAAAATATACCAAGTTATTTTTAATACCTGACATTTCGGATAAGCATTTATTTACCGTATGTGTCCTATGTGCTTTCTCTATCATTTCTTTACAATGTTACCCTGTGAGATACTTGCAGGCAACAAATAGACACAACTTTCTCAGCCACCTCAAGAGAGCACTACCTTGAATGTGAAGGCTTCAAATAAACACCTGGGGAGCATCTTAGATCTTGCTTCCTGACATGTCATCAGTTTGGCTCAAACAAACTCATAAAAAGCCAAGTAAATAAATAAATACTTGATGAGAAGGCAGCCTCCAGGCGACCAGAATCAGGGACCTTAAACGGCCTGTGCGTCAACCCAGCCGAGTCCCCTGGCCCTAGTGCAAGGAAGGGCTCTGCCCATTCCCCTCCTCGAGTCCCAGGGCTCTGAGAGAGAGAGATGCACAACCCTACCTGCTGCACAATCTCTCCATCTTCCACGTTAAACTTGACGACGTTCACGTGGCTGAAGGGAACAATGCCAAGGGCCCACACCGCCCCAGAGCCGTAGGAATACACCATCTGGTAATGGATGCTGTCGCTAAGAGAGGGAGGAGAAAGCAGGAGCGCCAGCTTGAACCAAAGGATGGGGTCCTCCGGAACAAGGCTACCAGGTCCTTAGCCAGATGTCATAAACTATCAGTCCCCAAATAGTTTCGTTTGGCTCACAGTTATTCTTTTTTATTATTTCAATTAGCTGTCCACATTTAGAACTGAGATTTTACATGTAAAAGCCAGATTTCTAGCTTTTTAAAAAAAGTAAGATGTTCTGCCATAGCTAGCGTGGGTCAGTTGGTTGGACATCATCCCAGAAACCAAAAGGTCGCTGGTTCGATTCCCGGTCAGGGCATGTGCCTGGGTTGCAGGTTCGGTCCCTTGGGGTGCATACAAAAAGCAACCAATCAGTGTTTCTTTTTTACATCGATGTCTCTCAACTTCTCTTTTTCTCCCTTCTCCTCTCTCTAACATAAAAAATAAAATGTTTAAAAAGATGTTGAAATACTAAGTAACACTGCATTCCTATAGGGCAGTGTTTTTCAACTGGTGTGCCCACAAGTATTTTTAAATACGCAGTAATTGACTATTGGTAAGGGGCACTGACCTCTTTTCCGTCAGATTGTCAAATTTAAAAATGACAACAACAGCCGACACAACAAGAGCCATCCAATGTGAATGAATCAAAATTATAACTATTTTTGTTTGTCAGACCCACAAAAAATACGCTTTGTGGTGTGGCCCAGATATGTGTGCCCTGAGATGAAAAAGGTTGAAAATCACTGCAATAAGGCACTTTTCAGCTGGGTAAGCCTGCCCCCTTGAGGTAGTCGAGGCACACTGCAGCTCCCAAGAATCACTGCTGAGCCTGCTTTGCTCCTAGTGGTTACCTATGCACTTGGGCCGGTAGGAATGTGACTTTCAGGTCCCTGCCTTAGGTGGTCTAAGTAGGTACTTTCTTTTTGTCCCTCCCTCCTGTTCCTTCTCAGCTTCAATTCTTTTCACTACCAAAAACCTCTGGAAACCAACTCAAATCCCACTAAGCTCCTACCCTGGGCCTTCTTGACTTGTAATTATTCATATGAAAGGCTCAGTCTGACTTGACCTGCAAGTCAAAGAGCCAGAAGTAGTATGACCATGAGCAAGAGGGCCACTCCCCTCGCTTGACTGGCTCTGGTGCCCAGCTTGAGAGCTCTCTCCTCGCTGCACTGGAAACACCAGCGGCCGCACACCTTTGAGCACAGGCCCTGACCAGCGAGCCCAGCCCAGCACGCGCCACGCCCACACAAGGTAGGTCTGGCCGGAGCTCCAACCCTGGAGAAAGCAGGGCCTGCAGAGGGCAGGACCAGGCAGCCTTCCCCTGGCAGGAAGGCAGCCTTACCTTTCCGGGAGATGTTCCACCCACTTCAGGTGCCCACTGGAGAGGTGATGGAGGGCAAGCGTCGTCCTCTTCAGCACCGCAACGTACCTCACAGACTCCTGCAGGCCTGCCAGCCCCAGTGCCTGGAAACTGAGCACAGGCACAGGGTGGGCACCGCCCGCGCCTCCAGAGCCCCACGCTGGAGCAGACAGACCAGAACGCTAGCCCTGTAGCCGGGCAGTGAGAGAACGGGCTTGGGGGTCCAACATGGCTGCTTCCGGTGAGACCTGGAGATGGCACTTGGGACCACCGGGCCTCCTGCTTCCCTCAGGCCCCCGAACCTCCTGAGGATTGTTCCCTCCTTCCGCTGGGCCTCACAGCAGCCAGGCCAACCCTCCACCACGGCACCCCCCAGGCAGTGCTGTCCTTACTGGGCCACAGGCCTGCCTCCCCCAACCGACTAGGAGTTCCTTGGTGACAGAATGTCTCACGTTCACAGGCGGGTCCCCACTGCCTGAGGGCTCCCCAAGTGTTTACGGAATAAGTGACTATCGGGTGTAGAAGCTAATGCAAATGACCCTGTCATTTAAACAGCTTTAGCAAAGATGTAATGGTACTTCAACCTGGTCTCTAAACATAGAAGTAAAGCACTGAAAGTTGTATACTATGTTCTCGTATCTAGGACACTGCAAAGTTCTCAAGTCACGGTGAGATCAGGAAGAATAGTCAAGTGCAACAAACACCGCGCCCAGCTCAGAGCTCTGCATCTGACCCGTGCTCAATACGTGCTGGCTGAGTAAACACATGTGTTCCACCACCTCAAAAACACCAAAACCGGGTGTTTAATGCTCTTTGGCTCTGTAGTGGCCCCTGGAAAAAAGCCAAAAGGCCCAGAGTTGCTGTCCATGCAGATCTGTGTTCCAGGAAAGCTCTGAACCAAGCCCAGATGAAATGCAGCTGCTTCCCCTCTACCTGCCACTGTCCAAGGTAATCTCCCAGTTCAGGCCCCCGATGTTAGTCTCCCAGGAACGCATGATCCGGCCTCCATTGGACACAGTGATTGCATCTGGAAAAGACCATGGTGACGTCACCTCCCAAACTGGAGCTCTGTAGCCTCCTAGAGCCTGTTAGCAGTGGCCTCACCTCTGATATGTGAGTGCAAGTAAGAGCTATTTGCATGCCTATTCTTTCACGTTGGCAATACCCCTCCTCCTTCCCTTGCCAGACCCTGGGCAAGGAAGAAGCCAAGGAATGCGGGGAGGGAGCTAAGGCCATGATCGAAATAAAGCCAGACCCTGCTCACCCTGTCCATACAGCAGCATGGCGTCCACTGCCCCCTCGGCCGTGCCCTTGTCCACATGGCGCCACACTGCGAGACAGGAGAGTCAGACGTCACTACGAACTGAAGAGAGGCATCCAAGAAGACGGGCAGGAGAGCAAAAGCGGGCTTCCTTCGCACAGCGGAGTCCCATTTTCTTTCGAGGGCGGAAAGGACCGCCTATAACTGGCAATGAGCCACTCCCACCCAGCGGGGAAGAGGGGAGGCGGGTTGCGAGGAGCTGCCGCTGCCCCAGTCCTAAGGGCTCTGCACTTCCCACCACCACTAGCGCCCCATCAAACACAGAAATGAGGCGTGACAAAATGAACAAAATCCATGAGACTCCCAACAAGAAGAGTGATTATATCCACGATTTTAGTGCTGGAGAACATCTATAAAAGCAGTACAGGTAAGTGGGAAAGGGGCAATCCAAACCTTTCGTGCAAAATAGAGTAACGTTTTTTGTGGCAATATCTAATTTAACAATACTCAGGGCTTGAGCTGAGGGAATAAACCACAAAAACCAGTTATAGGAATATATTAAGTGATAAGACTGAAAAGAAAATTGCCCAAATCCACTAAGAGACGCATCTTCTGGACAACTTGCACCGAACTTGGGAACCAGCCCAGCAGACTTCGCAAGTCACAGACCACGCCAGATTCCCTGTGGTCGGCCATTCCATCCCGAGCTAACGGGTCTACGCAATCCACTCACAGATCTCCCCGGTCCGAGAATTTAATGCTGCAATCACATTCTTCTCTGTGGCCACAACCAACTTCTTGGATCCAGGGGAAAATTCCAAGGAGGCAAATTTGAGTTTCCCAACATACTGCTGTCTCCTAAAGAAAAGAGAAACGTAAAGGGCCAAAATCACCACCGTGGAAAGTACTTCGGAAAAAGATGACTGCAAACCACAGCTTATCACCATCATACGGATGGAGGAGAAATGCTTGTTAATGAGATCTGACCCAAAGCAAGATATCTGTGCAATGCAGTCAGAAGCAAAGGAAACAAGAGTGCACCTAACAGATGAGAAATGCAAGCCTTCCTTCTAAATGAAGCACATGTTTATCCCATGATACGTGACACCCAAAAGAGCGCCTGCCCTCAGCCCCGAGAACAAGCATTACAGCTGTCTCTGCATTCATTAATAGTGGGTCTAGGCACTCCTACTACACACTGGGGAAAAGACACAAAGCCTGTCGTCCACGAGCATACAGTCCAACTTTCCTTCTCTTTTCACTGACCTCTGAAGAAAAAATAAGCAAATTTTCCAACAAAACTCCACTGACTGGGTCTGACTTTGTTCTCTACAGCCTTTTCTAGCCCTCCCCGTGTTCGAGATCCATTTGGCCCATTGCTTACACTTTCCTGGGACTATTATCTTGGCACTTTTAACAGTCTTACCTAAGCATGAAGAGGATGCAATCAGCTTTGTGCGGCAGACTAGCAAGGACGCAGGAGGCACTTGCACATTGTTGTTAATGAGTAAATACTGAATTCTCTAGCAAGTTAGTCACACATGATGCTTACACTGAATTTCTCGCCATGGTGTTGTTTGGTCATTTTTTTTAAAGAAGAAACGAAACTGGTAATGGGGAGACAAGCTCATATTGTTACATTTTACAGTTCCTACCAGTATTTCCGCATACTTTAGTCTCGCAGTACCCAGGGAGCACTCTAGGATGTTTGTAGGGCAATTGTTACTCTCATTTTATAGGTAAGTAAACCGATGTCCACTGAAGTCAATGCATTACTGTCAGAGCTAGAATGTAACACTAAGACCTGACTCTAAATCTCACGCTCATTTGAAATCCTGTTACGTGGACTATGAAAGCAATGCCTGCTCACTGTGGACATGTGAAAGATACATAAAAGTATAAACAAGAAAATAAAAGTACTCCATATATTACCACCATAAACTTATTAATGTTTTGGAGTATTTCCTTCTGTTTACTTTTCAACTTGTAAAAAGCATATACCTAGTACTCTGCAAAACTGGAGTCACACTGTATGTAATATGCTGTGTATGTGCAATACATGTTATATCATGAGCACTTGCCTAACTCATTAAAAATGTGACTTATGTTGAATTTGTCACACCTTCTTACATCAGACACTTACACAGCAGGTCGTCTCATTGTAACAATTTGCCGTGGGGACTGAACTCTTGTTTATATCAATTAGCCTACGGTAAAAATGGTTTCGATGTATGTCATTTTGTTTAAAACTGCAGAACCTATTGAGGAAGTTACGCGAGGACTTACTGTATATCTTCCCCAAGGGCTCCTTCATGTCCCTGTATCCACAGCACCATGAACAACCACTGACCAGCCACTCAACAAATATGTGCATTAATTTGCCTGATACAAAGAAGATTTCACTGAGCTGGGTTCTGAAGGTTAATATGTTCCCTGAATAGTAAAAATAATGCGTAACATTTACTGATTGCACTCAACGAGCCAGGCATTGTGCTAATTTACGGAAATTATTCATCCTTACAACTACTGTAGGAGGCAACGAAGCAGTATTAGCAAGGAATTTTACAAATAAAGAAAACAAGTATATAGCAGTTAAGTCACTTTGCCAAGATCACACAACCCTTAAATGGCAAAACTGAGATTCAAAGAAAAGCAGGTGGACTCCAGGGCCTTAAGGAAGGAGGTGGGGGAAGGTAGGTGAGTGAGTGAATGGCACCTGTTCCGAGACCAGAGCTGGGTTGGCCTGGAAGGGAGGGGGAAGAGGACTCAGTTTAGGGCTTATAATAACCCCAAGTCCCCGCTCACATGCCCAAGAGATGCCAATTAGAGGAGCAATGGGAGTTCATGAGGGCTGACGGCCTCCGGCACCCAGATCGGAACCCGGACAGACACAGACACAGAAATGCGACCTGACGGGGGAGGGGAGACCAGAGATCTCTGACCAGAAGCCCAAGCATGCCTCATTGTCTGCCCGGCTTCAAGGGTTTGCTACCTGTGCAGTCATACGGGAAGGCTTAAGCTCCCCAATGTCTGGTTTAACGCCCTGCTGTCGCCATTGTAAATCCACCGTAAAACCTCACTTTTGAGCAACAATCCCGTATTTTCTTTTTGCACTAGGCCCTGCAAGTTATGCAGCCTTGCCGGACCTGCTGCATGGTAACCCTTCGCCCTTCAGCAGGCAGATGACAGGTACTGGGAAAATAGCCACATACTTCCCGAAGGGCCGCACACGTACGCACCAATCAAACTTGCCCACTTGGTCTTCGTAAACCGCAGCCGCAGGGATAAGCAGGGCAGCCCAGAGACAGAATCGGGATGCCGCCGCCACCGCCGCCATGATGGAAGCCCGGGCCCCGCCCACCGCCGACCCGGCTTGCACCGCGCCGCGGGCGCCATCTCCACAGAACCACAGAGTTGGGAACAGACGCAAAGGCCTCGGTTGGGCGCTCAGGACTCAGAGATCCTTCGACGCGCGAAAAGTAGCCCTGGAGACGTGGGGAAGAGCGCAGGTGGATGCCGGGCGGAGAGAGGAGGGCCGTACAGCTGATTGGGTCAGGCACGCGCGAGGACAGCTCCCGAGGGCCGTCCCAGAGTCCTCAGCGCCGCTGGGGTCCTAACAGGCAACACCGCCTTCCGCCGCACGTGGTTGCAGAGCGATGCCCAAATCCAAGCGCGACAAGAAAGGTGGGCGAAAGGGACACTGGGACCCTGGGGGTATTTCTGCCGTGTGGGTGTCGGCTGCGATGCGGGCGATGGAGCTTTGGGGGCACAGAATGGGACTCCTAGGGCTCCCTAAGGAACTCTGCGCACTCGCTGCAGCGGGATGCTCGGGGCAGGAGGAGCATCCGAGGGTACTGGAGCCTCGATGGGGCAAGGGAGCGGAAACTGGTTTGTCCAGCCTTGAGAGTTCTTCCAAGGTCTGCCGGGCCGGGAAACAGCCTCTGAGCCCTCATACCGCGCCCGATCTCGCCCTGGCCCACCTTTTCCACCTCAGCCCGTCTCCTTTGACATTCCGCGCTGTCGCCATCCTGGCCGCTGCTCCCTTCCTCCAGCACAGGCTTACTCTCGTGTTTGGCTCTTGTACTTGCAGTTCTTGCTGCCTGGCGTGTTTACGATCCGATCTTCATGTGGTTCTTTCTCACTTGTCAGTTCATATAGGCGTCTCCTAAGAGAGCGTTCCTGACTATGGGGGTGTCTCTCTCATCTTGTCTGTAAAGCACAATCACTCAACCAGTAAACTCTCTAGGCCCAGGAGGATACAGCAGTTACTACAAGGCAGGTGTGGAGCTTTCATTGAGCGAACATTTTAGTCATGGGAAGCATATCGATCCCAAAATACCAAAACCTGAATAACTAGAGTCACACAGTGATGAGTCCCATGGAGCAAAAATGAGAAAGAGGTGATGTTATTTGTATAGTGTGACCAGAGAAGATCTCTGTGACGAGGTGGCTAGAGCAGAAACCTGAAGGTAGTGAGCAACCCACAGAATTACCTGGATAATGGTGTTCTGAGGAAGGGATGGGCTGGGACGAGAGGCCAGGGTGGCTGGAGCAGGTGGGGGGGGCGGTGCGGAGAGGCGGATTGGGCAGACCAGGCAGGAATTTTAAGACCTTTGCAAGGACTTGCCTTTTGCAACCTGGTGAAATGTGTAGTCATCTGAGAGAGCGCTTGAGCAGAGGAATTACATGGTTTAACTACTTAAAAGGCCACCCTAGTTGTCTTGTTGAGAATGGGCTGGGTAGGGTGGAAGTGATGGAAAGTGGACCGTTGTGTTGTTTGCCCTCGGTGCTTCCTTTGCCCCTGAACCGTGGGATTACCTTTCTCTGTGTATACCTTGTGAAGAGGCACGAAGCCCCAGGCAGGATAAATAAGAGGCGGGCCCCTCCTGGGGCAGCTGGCCTTTGCCCCTGATGCCCTGTTCCGTGAATTCTGTGGAGGGAGTCATGGGATCTGGCAAGTGCCAGACCCTTCTGGGTAGGGGCCAGCTGTTTCACAGTACAAACAGCTGGCCCCAAAGTGGCACTGCTGCATCCATGAGTCCAAATGGCAGAAGATGTAGCAGACGAGGTAAACGATGAGCCCCCAGACTCATTCATTTCACAGCAGAGGCCAGCCACAGATGGAGTCTGTGCACCATGGCCAAGAGCATAAGGGGCCTGCCTCAGCCTGCTAGCAGGCTAGGTCTGCCTGAAAGCACTCAAAGAGCAGGAACAAGCTCCCCCCGCGCACCTCAGGACAGAACTGTAGGTCAAACTAAGAGGACAGAGGGAATATCTAGTTTGTCTGCATAACAGGAAATACACCAAAGGATCTCCAGGGTTGGGAACGCCAGAGAGTAGGCACTATGAGGACCCCTCAAATCGCCTCGCTGCCTCTCCTGTTACTGGCTTGGTCCAGCTGAGCTCCCGAAGGCGAGAAGAAAATGGGTTTTCAGGACATCTAGACTCACGTCATGCCTCCTTTTTTTCTTTTTGTGTTAGTTTCCTTAACCAAAACTGCTAAGAAAGGCTTGGAACTGAAACAGAACCTGATAGAAGAGGTAAGAGCTTTCTTTAAATTTTTTCCAACCTTGTATTTGGTTTATAAAGGTGGGCACAAGACTGTACACTACAGAAATGTACTGTGTAAAAGGAGGAGAAAGGAAAAGGCTGCTAGTCCAGCCCTTTTTCCTCCAGTGGCTCCCCGATAGCAACACCCATAGTGATGATTCCCAGCTTTCCCTGAGCTCTCACTCTGTGCCCTACATGGGGCATGCTGCGTGTGTACCATTGCACTCCATCCTTCCGTAGGAGGGGACATTTATTATCACTGTTCTGCAGTTGGGTAACTAAAGCTTACAGAGATTTGTTAGTCTGCCTGACGTCAAAAAGCTGGGATTTGGCAGACGTGGGTAAAAGCACCAGGTCACCTTCGCACTGCTTCAGGGCTGCGGGCTGGGTGAGACAGGTGTCTCCTCCTGCACAAAGGTTCTGTTTCCTTGAGACCACCTCATCGTGGCTGCGGCCAGCAACGTGGACAGGGCAGGGTGGGGCTGCGCCTCTCCTTAAGAACTACAATGAGGCTTCATGCATTTCATTACTAGATACCTTCCTGGCCTAGCTAAGTATTTCTAGCTTGTCAACAGTTAACAAATAAAGAGAAGTGGCCACAGGTAAGTCAGAAAGCTGGGGAGACCATGGCTCAGCTTCTCCTCCACTTAGAGGTCACACCTGCTTTGCCCCAGGGTAGTCCCTGTACGAAGCTGGCCTAGAGGCCTCCGGCTCTACACCTCCGGTTGTCAGGGACCTGGAGCATGTTCTTCCCCGTCTGAGGCCAGAGTGTTGCCCGGCCTGTGCTGCCCCTTGCACTTCAGAGCCCCATGAATTGTTCCACAGCTACGGAAATGTGTGGACACGTACAAGCACCTTTTCATCTTCTCTGTGGCCAACATGAGGAACAGCAAGTTGAAGGCCATCCGCCACGCCTGGAAACACAGCCGGTGAGCAGGCAGCGGGGCGGGCAAAGCACGGGGCAGTTACTGACCCTCGGGTACCCTGGTCACATGGTCACACAGGTGGCACCTTAACAAGCACAAAGCGCCCGCCCCCACCGAAGGGCACTGCTGAACTGTAATGGCTGGTCTTGCACTGAGCTCCCAGCTGGTTGCTCAGCAAATGTTTCGGCATCAATCCTTCCCAGAGATAGGGCTCCCTTACCTCTGGGGTCTGGTGTTTTTAGGGACATCCTGTCAGTTTTAGGAAGTCAGGATGTACTCTGGGATGCACCAGTGACCCCACAGCAATGTGGCAAGTACCTGTCCTTGGGCTGGAACCATGACAGTGGTGACAGTGTGGGTGACAGCTCTGGTTCGGACCACTGAACAGCCTCTCCCACGCATTCTGGTGGAGGAGGAGGATTATCACAACATCCACGGTGGGCTGGTAGACAAAATACTCTAGGTCAGGTCCATAGGCAGGAAACCAACGAAGGGGGCCCTGAGCTGGAGACAGTGGGCAGGGCTCCATGGAAAAAGTGGGAGCCTCCAGCCCAAAAGCTGGACTGGAGCTGGTTTGCACTCAACTGAGGGGAGGGCTGGGCAGGCTACGGCCTTCACGGACCCCTCTTCTCTCTGCAGGATGTTCTTTGGCAAAAACAAAGTGATGATGGTGGCCTTGGGTCGAAGCCCGTGTGACGAGTACAAAGACAACCTGCATCAGGTGAGTCTCTGTCCCTCGCTGGGAGGGGCCGAGGCGCCTTCTCCCCTGCTGCAGTCACGAGACACATTCTGGCCAGCGGTCCTGGGACTGGGGGGTGGGGGTGGGGGTGGGAGCAAGGCCTGGCTTAGAGCTCTGGTTCTCCTGTAACCTCCAGGCCCAGAGAGTAGACACACACACCCCCAGCTCTGACCATCAAAACTGCCTCCATATGTTGCCAAACGGGGGCAGGGGGCTCGACACTTCCCCCAGTTGAAAACCACTGCTCTAATGGGACCAGACCAACCCACTTCTGTTCTTCAGGTCAGCAAGAAGTTGAGGGGCGAGGTTGGTCTCCTTTTCACCGACCGCACTAAGGAAGAAGTAAACGAGTGAGTGTTTTCATGAGTGGTCGGGGGAAAGGTTGGCGAGGACCCTGGGGGAGGGACAATCCGGGGACTTCGTACAGTGGAGACGTTCGATAGAACTGGTTCCCAGAACCGATTCCTGAGCCTTTATTCCCAGCGTGGTGCTCCAGGCTGGCTGCCCAGCAGCTGAGATCAACGGGGAGGTGGGAGAGGCAGGACCCAGGGGGGCTTGGCTTCAGGTGGGCCGGTGGGCCAGTGAGGAACCTCCCCGCCAACTGCTGCTGGTTCCCCAAGGTGGTTCACGAAGTACACGGAAATGGACTATGCCCGCGCTGGAAACAAAGCACCTTTCACCGTGAACCTTGACCCAGGGCCCCTGGAGCAGTTCCCCCACTCCATGGAGCCGCAGCTGAGGCAGCTGGGGCTGCCCACTGCCCTCAAGAGAGGTACAGCAAGGTCACAGCGTGGTGGCTGAGAGCACAGGCTCCCAAACCCGACAGGCCTCCCTCTCCATCCCTTTCTGGCCAAGCAGGTTATTTCTACCAGCTTCTGTTTTCTCATGAGAAGGTGGGGTGAAGGTGCACAGGAACTTACAGCCAGGACACAATGCTAAGGGACAACACGGGGGGCACTCACTATGCCCCAGATACGCCTGTGGGCCACTGAGCTCTGCTGGTTAACCCGTGCCGTGGTGTGTGCTGGGGCGGCGGGGGGTCAGGTGGCCAAGCGGGCTCCTCCCAGCTCTGGGTGGTGGGCAGAAAGCTCTGCCAGAAGTAACCGCTTGCCTCCCTGCCTTCTCTGCAGGTGTGGTGACCCTGCTGTCCGACTACGAGGTGTGCAAGGAGGGTGACCTGCTGACCCCAGAGCAGGCCCGCATCCTGGTGAGTCGCCTGGCCCCTCCCAGCGGTCTGCAGGCTGTGGCCGCAGGGGCCACAGAAGGATCACGCCCGCTCCTCCTGACTCCAAGTTCCTTTGTCTCTCCAGAAGCTTTTCGGGTATGAGATGGCTGAGTTCAAGGTGACCATCAAGTATATGTGGGACGCACACTCCAGAAGGTTCCACCAGATGGGAGATGACTTGCCAGAGAGTGCGTCCGAGTCACCAGAAGAATCAGAGGACGATGACGATGATGACTCTTGAGGGATGGGACTCGGGACTGAGGGCTGATCGGGTGGGCCTGCCCCGCGCTCCTGGGCAGCAGCCATCTTGCTGGGGATGGAGACGAGGAAGGGCGCTGGGGAGACTGTTTTCCCACAAGAATAAAACTGCGGGCTGTCTCCCTGTAGACGGCAAAAGGAACTTTTCTCAGAAAAAAGGCTTTTGGGTTTGACTTTTGTTTGGATTCTGAGGGTTCCTTTTGTTCACCTCGCAAGTCAGCTTCCAAGCACTGGTTCCTCTGTGACCCCTGGGGACAGGAGAGCAGCCACCAGGGCTTCCCTTCCCTGGCCCTCGGTGCCCTTGTGTGAATTGGGGGTTTGCTGAGAAAAACCAGCACCTGGCTGCCCTCCTTGCCCCTCCACACACCCCTTCTCTCCCAAACCAGAGCTGAGGATCTTGGGTGACCAGACGACCAGAGGCTTTGGCAAAGTCAAGAGTAAAGCCCCTGCTGAAGTTGCAAGTTAGCAATGCCCCACGGGATTCTGGGAGCTTACTCTTCCTCGGGTTGACTAATGATGGAGCTTTGCCCGAGTAGTTCCATTTGTAAATATTTCAGTGAAGGCATTTCCAAACGAGAAAATTGGCTTCAGGTTGAACAGGTGGCCCGTTTTCTACCACGTGTAGAAGGGCCACCTCCAGTCCAGCTCTGCAGAGGGGTCAGGCTAAGCTCCGGGCCGGAGGCTGAGGAGAGCCACCCACCGCCGCCTCACTCCGGGCACACCCATGGGAAGGATGGGGAACTAGCCATTGGCGGCAGAAGAAACAAGCACCAGGCTGGGTGACACCAGGTCAAGGGCCTGCTTTATTCCAACAGGAAATCCAGCCTCTACACTCGGGGTAGTGCAAGAATATAGGAAACAATCTGTGAGCCGAGAAGACGAGGGAGGAACCGGCTACATGGAGCAGCTTAAGGCCAGGGTGAGAAGTGAGGGGTGACAGACGTGGTGTGCCCTGCCACCTCAGGTCGGGACTGGGCCTAACGGAAGTAGTTGGGGCACTCGTGGGCGACCAGGTGCCAGCCCTGGTCGAAGGCCTGCACGACAGCCGGCTCCAGGGGCCCCTCCTCCGTCGCTGACAGGTTCTGTTCCAGCTGCTCCAGGCTGGACATGCCCAGGATGACTGCATCCCCGTGGGCACCCTGGAAGGGGAGACGGTGGCCAGATGTCAACAGGCCAGTGCGGTAACCAGCCCGGCCCCTGCTACGACTGGGGCTTAGGTGTCTGTCCCCACCCTGCAGTATGACAGAACTTCACCTTGCCTTCAGACAGCTCTGAGGCCCTGCCTCCCGTCTCAGCAGTAGGCAGACCCAAGTTCAGAGCCACCCAGCAGCTGGGTACACCTGGGTTGGTTACTTGACCTCTCTAGACTTAATACTTCCTGTACTTTGCAAGGTGATTATGAGTCATACAATCAGAATTTTGTGAAGTAGTCTGCTTCAGGCCTGGCACTTAACAGACGCTCACTGACAGGGAGCCACACAGTGCTGAGGCTGAAAGAAGGGAAATGGGACAGCGGGGGAGGGCAACCCCACCAGCTACAGAGCGGGCTGCCAGGGATGGAGCAATGCTAATGGTCAAAGATGTAGGTCTCAGGTGGTCGGGCCCCGTCACGTGGGACCCTGGTCACGTGAAGTAGCCTCCGAGCCAGTCTGCTCATGTGAAATTGGGGTTCTACCTCGCATGGCCAGTAGTGTTTGTGGAGGCCACTGAAAGGCCTTAAAAGCAACAGGATACACCCTGGCTGGTGGGGCTGAGTGGAGTGAGCGCCGCCTGCGGACCAAAAGGGCCGCAGGTTAGATTCCCAGTCGGCACAGGGCTGGGCGGTGGGCCAGGCCCCCAGGTGGGGGTGCGTGAGAGGCAACTGATCAATGTTTCTCTCACACATCGATGTTTCTCTTCCTCTCTTTCTCCCTCCTTTCCCCTCTCTAAAAACAAAATTTAAAAAAAAATCCCAGGATAACCACCCAAAAGAGCTGGGCCATGGAGAAACTTCAGAGGAAGAAAAGGAGTAATCTCAGAAGTCACCAAATAACTAAGCAGCCTTGTCCCTTCTTCCATCCCCCGCTACCCCGCCAAAAAAGGGGAAACAGAAGCAGAGCCTCCCAGACGGGACGGCTGGGTTACCTGGAGCTGCGAGTGGTGGTACATCCACCTTAGGGCGGCCGAGGTCATGCTGGGGGCACTGGTGCCATAAGCAGCCTGCAGGGCCTTCTCCACCAGGGCAATGGCCTTGAAGTGGTGCTCCTTCCAGAAACTGGGCAGGTGGGGGTCACAGAAGTCAGCAGCATGGGTCAGTCACGCTGGGAGACACAGGCACAGAGCCAAGCAAGGCGGCTGCGCCCACCCCGAGCCCAGCCCCACAGCGTGGAGGGCCAGTGCCTTCTCCAGCAGCAGGTCTCTTGCTTTATTAGGCAGTGGAACCACTCAGGCTGTGGCTCCCTTACCAGACACCTCCACGTCTTTGTTCCTAGGAAGTCGAAGCCTGCCCTCTCTACGTTCCTAGGAAGTCGAAGCCTGCCCTCTCTACCGGTGGAACACAGGTAGCTAGCACAGGGACAGGCCCCAGGCCTCCTGAGCCACAATCCAGGGCTCTTCCCTCCCGGCAGCTGTTAAGCATGTCTCAGGGAACAGCTGTGACTTGGAAGACCTGGCATAAGGTTCAGGGATCCTCATTGCCTCCCAGAGGTCCCAAGAAAAGAGACCCCACAGAGGGTTTGGTAATTCCTGCAGGAATCAAGAGACATAGGTCCAGGCTGCAAGGGAAGGTCTGGAGCCCCCAGGAGAGCAGCCTAGAACTTCTCCTTTCAGGTAACAGGGACCCCGCCCGCTTCAGCCACCTAATGCAGACATCTCCAGCTCACCGATTCCTGTAGGTCTCAGCCCAGCTATTTCCAAAGAAGCGGCCCACAGGTTGTTTCCTGTCCTTGTCTTCATACTTGTACTTGCCGGTCAGCAGGCCCCCTGCGGGAAGGCTGCCCTCAGATCCCCTACCCACACTGCTCCCAGAGGCTGTTCCAGACTCGGGGGGACAGTGCAGAGACCAGGAGTGATGGAGGACACAGCCCAGCTTCTTGTCAAGCCCCTCCCTGCTTCCCAGGGCCAGGAGCGCCCACCCACTCCACTGGGGGGCGGGGGCTGTCCCCACAGCAGCCATACCAGCCAAAGGGTTGTAGGCGTAGAACCGCAGTCCAAAGTGCCTGAGGCAGGGGAGCAGCTCCGTTTCTACCTGCCGGGTGGTGGCGTTGTACATGCCCTGCAGGCAGAGGGCCAGCTCAGAGGGTGCCCGTGCCCAGCTGCCTTCTTTTAAACCCTTCGGTCAAAACCTGCCCAGGACCCCAGTGATGACCTCTCAACCCACTAGTGGTGACCAGATGGGGAGACAGGGTGGGAGCCCAGGAAGGGAAACTGGACTAGAGATATTCCACAAATATCTGCGGGTGCCAGGCTGGACACTGGGTTTCCAAACACAAGTGAATTCAGCAAGGTCTCTGTCCCCAAGAGATGTTAGAGCTGAGTTAAAAACACAGGAGACAGGTAACCACAATAAAGACGGATCCCCTGACTACGGCAGGTGCTCCCAAACACTGGATGGATAAAGACTAGGTCTAGAGATCAGGGGGTCTCGCTGGGGCATCAGGAAAGGCTTTCCAGAGACTTCTGAATGAAACCTGAGCACTTCTACCAGGGAGAAGGGGGAGGAGTGTTCCAGGCTGGCGTGCAGAGCAAGGAAGCAGGAGAGATGGGACCAAGGTGTTCACACAGGCAGGAAGGGGAGCCAGGGCCAAGTGAGCAGGCACCTAGTGGCCGGGCTGAGGAGCACCCCAAGGGCACCCTGCAGGCTCTGAGCAGGAGCATGGCTGCCGAGGAGAGGGCACGGGGCAGTCAGAGGGGCCGTGCCCGCACCTGGTACACAGTGGGAAGGATCCAGCCGTTGCTCTTACAGAGGGTACAGATCTCGGCCACCTCCCAGGAGGCATAGTTGGAGAGGCCAAGCTCCACAAACTTGCCCTGCAGGGAAGAGGCGGTGGTCAGAACCCAACACAGTCCAGGAGACCAGGAAGGGGAGACCACGGTGAAGACCCTGGGAGTAGGGACTGTCCTCAGCTCTGCTTTGGGACAGCCCTGGAGCCTCCACTCTCCTGGGTAATGACAGGCCAAAGAGAGGAACAGCAGACCTCCTCCCGGAGCCCAGCGCGCCACCCTCACCTCCTGGTGCAGCTGGTGGCAGGCACGCAGCGTTTCTTCCACAGGAGTGCCATGGTCAGGCGCGTGCAGGTAGAAGAGGTCCACCCGGGGGCACTGCAGTCGTTTCAGTGATGTCTCCAGCTGGGACCAGAGACTGTCAGGCTTCAGTGACTTCCCATCCCAGGGATTGGCCTTGGTGGCAATTTTCACTTTGGAGGGAGAATGCAATGGTAAAGAGACTTATTATAACCATTTATTAGCGATGTGACCCTGGCTAAAATATTTAAGATCTCTGAGCCTCAGTTCTACAGTCTGTAAAATGGGGATGGTGATAACGGCACTGTCCTCATTGGGGGATCATGGGGTGACATACATGATGTCACAATCCTAATGCTCACTGCTGCTGTAACTGTTAGCGGTCATCAAACTGCCGGCTGTGCCGTGCCTTGCGCTGGAGGCTAAGTACACAGAGACGAACCGAACACGCTCGATCTCTGCCCTCAGCTCGGAGTCTAGAAGGTGACGTTACAACGCGGCAAGGGCGGCACAGAAAAGCGCCAGTGCTAAAGAAGCCCAAAGAGGAGGGACTGCCAGGGAAGGCTTCCTGCCGAGTAACCCCCAGCTAAGTCTCCAAGAATGAGTCACAGGGAACCAAAGGGTCGCCAGTTCGATTCCCAGTCAGAGCACATCCCCGGGTTGTGGGCCAGGCCCCCCATAGGGGGTGCTCAGGAGGCAACCACACATTGATGTTTCTCTCTCTCTCTTTCTCCCTCCGTCTCTAAAAATAAATAAATAAAACCTTAAAAAAAAAAAAAAAGAATGAGTCACAGTCAACAAGGAGAGATGGGAAGCACATTCCAGAGGGCAGGAACACAGGCAAAATCAAAGGGAAGGCAATACAGCATGTGAAGGGCCGTGCGTGGCAATTCTGAGTCATAAGAGCATAGACTCCAGGTGTGGAGCGATGGGACGAGAGAAGAGAAAGGGCACAGACCTAATCCCAAAGGGTTTCCTCAGATACCACCGTTCAAACGTTTCAAGTCAGCGTGTTCTGCGCCCTGGCTGCAGTGTAGAGAAAAAAACTCAAGGGGGCAGGCCTGGAGATGTAGAGACAGGTAAAGACCGGGTAAAGAGTCTGGTGTGTGTGAGAATTCAGGGGAGAGATGGATGCATCTGCCCGAACATGACCGCTGGCACAGATCAGTTTGGGAGACAGGTAGGAGACTGAATGAGTACCAGGCAATTACAGCTTCCCTTGCCCTTCCAGACTCACAGAAGCGTGCTCACCGCACACCCACTGAAGAGACAATCCGCATGAGAAGAAGACAGTGTTCTGCCCTGCCAGCCGCGTGGAAACGCTCTAAAGAATGCCGGCTGGCTGGATTGGTGGGTGGACGGAGTCTGCGCTGTTCGTACTTGGCAAAGGCAACTCAGCAGTTTGGAGGGAAGTCATCAGACCACTTCACATGAGGGAACAAGTCCCACAGCTTTCGACCAGATTTTCCCCAGCATGCTTAGTGTGAACTCTGCCTCACGTCTAACCTTTGGACTTTGACCCAGTGAGCGCTCAGCCTCAAAGAAGGAACCAGGGCAGGGCTGGCAGAGAAAAACCAATTCAGAAACAACACCTTCACTATCAACAAAATCTTTAGTTTCAGGTAATAGGTATTAAGCTTAGTAATCAATGCATGTAAAAGCTACTGGCCACCCTTCCACACATCAGGCACTTAGCATTTCCAAGCCCGGTCTTTGCACAGCTGTGCCCTCAGCTCTAACGCTCCCTCTGTCATTCTCTGCCCAGCAAACCACTACCGATCCTTTGAGACTTCCCTAGTGTCTCTCCCTGTTCTCATAGTCCTGTCCCGCTCCCCTCCTTCCCCCAGAGTGCTCCTCCTGGGTTCTCCAGTAATCATTGGCTTCAATCTTCCCCCACTACACTTTGAGCTCCCTGGGGGTGGGTTAGGGTCACTTTCTCTCCTATGACCCCATCACAAAGCCTGGCTTGGGGCTACCTTACCCCCTCTCTCACACCTCCATCTCTGCTCCCCGGCCCAGCCTGGCCTACAGTAGAGCTACAGCTCTCCCCAAGAGCACCAAGGGGACTGCCAACTGAACAGAGCAAAGTCTGTTCAGTTGGCAGTCCCGATGAAAGAAAGTAAACGATGTCACGATGAGTAAAGGGTGCTGAGGGAGCGAACGGACAGTGAGGGCAATGGGGAGAGGGCACAGGCAGAGTGCCTGGGGCCTGGTTATGGGCACCTGGCAGGACTGGAGGCAGGGACGGCACAGCTCTGGAGACGAGTGCCATAGAGAAGAACACCAAGAAAGCAATAAGTGTAGAAAGCTAAGGGCTAGACCAAGCTCGGGGTAAGACTTGGGAGTTCCCGAGTTGCAACCCCTAGGAAAGAGGTGAAGGTGACCAGGACAGCACTGTCCGTTTGTCGGGGCAAGAGGTGCACCGGGCCCAAGGAGCTGGGGATTCAATTCACAGAGTTGCAAGTGGGCTAGGGGAGGGGACGAAGCTGTCGGTCCCCACCGCAGTCGGTGCATCATGGCTGGGGTCAGGCCAGCGTCCTGCACGGTGCAGGGGGAAGTCAGGGGGTCGGGGCAACGGCGTTAGGCGTTACCTCTGCAGTCGCCGCCACCCAGCCCGAGCCCCAGGCCGCCCACGATGCTCTCGGACTGGCCGTCGCTGTACATGAAGGCCGTATCCAGCTCGGTGTGGCCGCGCTCCAGAAAGGCGCGCACAGCCGCGGCGCTGGACGGCGCGTCCATCCGGCGCCCCATCTCCATGGTGCCCAGCACGGTGTCAGGCCGAACCGGGGAGCCCGAGGCGGCCCGTGGCGGCCGGGACATGGCGGCGGCTCTGGCTGTGCAAGCCTGCGGCGGCCCGGGGCTACGCGCACAGCGTACCGCGGCGCGGGCCGCAGCTGGAGACACAGCGCGGAGCATTAGGTCCGCGCCTGCGCGCTGGGGCGCCTGGGGCTCCGCCCACAGCCGCGGGGCGGAGGTGTCTGGGGAGCGAGGACAGCGAGTGTGGCTCCCCTTCACGCACGCTTGGCTCACGAGCGTCGCCCCAGCGACCGTCAGAAAAGATGCGGCGCGAGAGGAGGAGCCACAGGTTTAGGGGGCGGGGCCTCGGGTCAGCTGACCCAGTCAGTGGAGACACAACCCAGAAACCCCGCCCCGCGGCGGATCTGGACGTGGTGAGCCGGGTGGAAGCTTGGGGCAAGTACGAGGCTGCGGGTTCGGGCTCCGGGGCTTCCCTGCCACGTCTTTACTGCACCCTCCCCCGCCCCTGGACCGTCCTGGGACACTTGTTCTCTCTTTTGGAGCGCGAGATCACAGGTGAGGATCTGAGCCGGGATTGGGTGGCCGTCTGGGGTCTCGTGTCCCCCTCTTCAGGGGCGACTAGCGTGGCTTCTCGGACTGGCCTGGCCAGGGTTTGGAGTCTGGGTCCCGGATTCCGGCGGCTTTGTTTTCCTTAGGGCGGGCCAGGGGAGGGGGCCTCGCGGCGACTGAGCGCTGACCCCAGCGGGCTGCCCTGTCATTATCCCGGCGAAACAGGCGGCCGGAGCTGGGCTGAGTCACGAGTTGGCCCAGAACCTAGAGTCCTGGAGGGGGTGGTACCCACAGGCCGGGACGCGCCTCCCCTCCACGTAGTTCCCAGGTCTGCAAGGAGCCCAGATTGCGTTCTCCCCACCTCATACCTGGGCTGGGTCTGGGAGTGTGAGGGTTGGCGCCAGTCTTGTCCACTCAACACTTACTGAAGGCTGCTGTGTGCCAGGGACCCTTGGTGGGGGAACTTGGGGGAGCGCTACAGCTGGGAACAGAATAATGGTCATCCTTGGCTATTCCTACTGAGTGTTTACCTGTGCCAGGCACCCTGCTAATCGCTTGGCCTAGATTATCTCTTTTATCTCTGCAGTGAGCCAAGGAGGAGACTTGCATTTCCGCCCACTGTACAGATTGGACCTCTGAGTCTCCATCACGGGCTCAAGAGTTCTGTACTTGCAGGCATCAGGCAGGTCAGCTCTAGAGTGCTTTCTTCTCAGCCTTAAGCCACCCGAGCTCATAACTGGCTCTCTTCTTGTCTTTCTCCCTTCCCCCATTCCTCTCTCTCAACATTTTTACTGTGCAGCTGGTGTGTCTAGACGCTCAGTTTACAATTAGATTGAGGGGGAGGAGTGGGCTTAAAGAGCAGTGATCGCTGAGAAGTGTGATAAGCATTCTACAGGTTTGTGCTCGAGGAGGGAGGGGGAAGAAGTGACAGGTGTTGCCCGGCCAGCCTTTGTGAAGCCTCTTTGAGAGGGCAATTTAGAATTTGATCTTAGTATTTTTACCAGGCCCCTCCACGGGGAGGACACTCCTAGGCTAGGGGATGAGACAGCAAGTGCAGCAAGAAGCCCAGAGGCATGAGAATGACTATTGAAGACCTGGGCAAGGGACAGGACAGAGTGGGGGGCAGTTATTGAAGTTCCTTGGGGCTCTGCCATATAGAATGTGGACTTGACCTGATAGATGAAGGTCCCTTGACCAGCTTCAGTGGAAAGCATCTCCTTGACTCAGTTTATCACCTGGGAGAGGAGCGTGGATGTGGCAGGAGATGCCTTTTCCAGCTTCTCAAAGTGTGGCCACATGCATCAGAATCAGCTGGGGGAGCCTCTGATCCCAGCGCAGACATGCTGATCCTGAATTTTGAACGTGTGTCCTCCTTGATTCTAAGGCACCCCAGCTGTGGTCCCTGTCAAACCTATAAATGCAATCAAACTTTGTTCCAACTCTGGACATCCATTCACTCGGTGCTATTTGACCAGGTGGGCCCATTTCGGAAGCCAGGCCTCGGGCCCACGCTGGCTCCCCGCCTGAGTCAGCACCTGGGCGTGACAGGCCCTGTGCACAGAGGCCCTCAGAGGAAGGCCCTTTCTGTTCAGGGCTCAGGTGTGTCTCAGAGCACCCTGAGCTGGACAACGGCCTTGTGCAAGGATGGGGGACCACTCCCCTCCCTCACTGGGCACATGTCCACCTCATTTCTTCCCAACCTGTTGGAAAGGGAGAGTGAGGGAGTGGCCTCAGGGTTGCTGAGATCCTGGGCTCTTTATCCACAGAGCCGTCAGTGCTGTGCGTTACCAGGCGCTGGGCTAGAGCTCTGTGTGCATTTCATTGGCACAAGCACCCCCGGAGTGAGGCCCATGCTCCTCATTTCATAAACAGGCTCAGACAGGTCACTCACTTGTCCAAAGCCACTCAACTTTATCTGTAAAATGGGGACAGTATTTCCTACCCCCAGAGAAGTGACAAGGATGACCGTGTACATTTGGGATCTACAAGAGGAAGGTGGCAGAGGCAGTCTGGTTCAGGGATGGCTGGGGAACACATGTATCTTGGCATTGCGACCATGCAATGACCTGAATTGTATGTTAACGTGGGGTGGCCTTGCAGGTGCCGGTGGCAGGACAGCAGGTGTTTAAATGGTTGCAACATCAGCTGTGTTAGAGGTCATCAAGGTGGGCCACCAGGAGACAGGAAGAGACTTTCGGTCGTGCTTGCTGGGCCCTGGAGATGCTGCAGCAAACCAGGCAGACAGCGACCTGTGGCACCCTTGCCCGTAGCTCGGGGCCTCTGCCCACTTCAAGTCACGTCAGGATTGAGAGCCTAGAGCTGCCTGAGAAAAGAAGCTGACTCGCTTCCTTCCCTTCCTGACAGCCTCAGGCACTGTGCCCTCAGCAGTCCCAGGGTTTCCGTCAGGATGACTTTGTGCACTAGGGCTCAACAGAACGCCGCAGGTTGGGTGGCTTATAAACACAGATATATTTGGCCCCGGCAGATTCAATGTCCGGTGAGGGTCTACTTCCTATTCATAGGTGGCTGTCTTCTCATTGTGTCCTCGCATTGGCAAAGAAAGAAAAAGAGATGGAGAGGGACAGAAAGCAAAAGTGAAAGCTCCGTCAGGCCTCTTATAAAGGCCCTAATCCTGCTCATGAGGGCTCCACCCTCCTGGCCCAAGCACTTCCCGAAGGCCCCACTCTTAACACCGTCACACTGGGTTAGCTTTCAACAGAAGAATTTGGGGAAGACATACACGCTCAGTCTGCAGCTCCAGGCATTGCTTTAGGAGGATCCTGGGCCTCCCAACAGGACTAGGAACTGAAGGTAGCAGGAGGAGCTCGCACCCAAGTGGGGCCGGGGGAAACCCCTCTGAGCAGTGAGGAAAGGGGAAGCGTGCCGGCTGGCTGTGCAAGAAGCTGCACGGCCATGCCAGACCACAGGAGGGGTCTGCTGCGCCCAGGGACAGAGGGCCTGAGGTGGCAGGGCGTGGGGGCTTTGAGCAGGGGTTTGCATCCTGGTCCTGGCTCTGACTCATGGCTCTGCCACTTCCTGGCTGGATGGTCCTGGCAAGTCACTTCCGTGGCTCCTCTACTTTATAGAGTTAATATGAGGGCAAGACGCATAAGCGCACACAAGGCACTTAGCACCGAGCTGGCGGACAGTGCAGTAACAGGGCTGTGACGGTTCTGGCCTGGCAGAGATGGCGTCCGTCACCTGACTCCGCTTTCACTTCCTTCACTAGTCACACAAGTCACACAAGCAGTGACTGCTCTAGTCACTGTGCAGGGAGCCAAGGTTCCGGGAGACGCCTTCCCTGCCTGCCCCAATAGCCAGCCAGCCAGCCATCTTCTGGCTTTGGCAGTGGTGAGAATGGGGAGCTGGCTCTGGACTCCCTGCCAACAGGTACCCCACACAGGTGAGCTTTGGGAAGAATATGGCTTGAATCCCAGCCACCTGTGCAACCCCAGTCCTGATTTCCACCTGCCTCATCTAACCTGTTGATGGAAGAAATGTCCAAACCCACAGAGAACTTTCATCAGAGTTTATTTGAGTCAAACCGATGACATATGCCAGAGAACGAGATCTCGAATGCTGCAGGGAGTAACAGTTCTGCAGCTTCTTCCATGCGTTGGAGATTAAGGAGGGAACATAAGGAAGATTACAAGAGGGTGGGAGAAAGCCAAGTGGGGATCAGATTACAGACGCTTGCTTTCTTTTTGTTTTAAGCTTTTATTTATTTATTTTCAGAGACAAGGGAAGGGAGGGGAAAAGAGAGGGAGAGAAACATGGTTGTGCAAGAGAAACATCAGTTGGTTGCCTCTTGCACGCCCCCACCCAGGAACCTGGCCCCCAACCCAGAGGTATGCCCTGACTGGGAATCGAACCAGCAACTTTTCAGTTCACAGGCCGGTGCTCCATCCACTGAACCACGCCAGCCAGGGCCTTACGTGCTTTCCTAAGAGTGGTAGCATCTGGAGGGGTATTACTTCCAGCACTGCAGTGGTGTTTTAGCCCAGATGCACAAGAACAATGGACAGCACTGGCTAAAAAGCCTTTCACTGAAGAAGTTCTGTGCCTGGGGCGTGACTACCCACCATGGCCTGCCCAGTTAAGAATTTATGATCAGATCACCGGGGAGTTTACTTTCCATAGAACCCCTTTTTCTTTTCTTTCTTTTGTTTTAAAGATTTTATTTATTTTCAGAGAGAGGGGAAGGGATGAAGAAAGAGAGGGAGAGAAACATCAATGTGTGGTTGCCTCTTGCACCCCCCCTACTGGGGACCTGGCCCACAACCCAGGCATGTGCCCTGACTGGGACTCGAACTGGTCACCCTTTGGTTCTCAGGCTGGTGTTCAGTCCACTGAGCCCCAGCAGCCAGGGCAGAACCCCTTTTTCATCCACAGACCAATGTCAGGGGACAAGCCACTGCATGGGCCTGCTCTCAGCAGACCCTCACAGCGTAGTTTACAACCACAACAGATGGGAAACAGCCCGAGCATGCGGGTTATGACAAAAATGGGGTGTGTCTGAGGGCTCAGCCCCCGCAGGTGTCTGTGAACTCCTCCGGCCCGCACAGCTGTGTGAGGGAGGCACTGTCATTGCCCGGTTTACAGACGGGGGGGGGGGGGGGGGGGGTGGCTGAGGCACAGAGTCGCAGCTTCGGTGAGAGCTAAGGTGGATGTGGAAGCTGGTGTCCCTGACTGCAGGTCCGTGCTCCCTGCACCTGGGTCGGCACAGGTTCGCTCTGATCTCTGCACTTGAGGCTGACTGTGTCCTTCGGTCCAGGGGCACACTCAGTGCCAGCTGATGAGGCTGGAGCTGGGCTTCGGTTGGGGGCACTGTGACTGGGACGCAGACCTCCCAAGGCTGAAGCCTCTCTCTCTTTGTCCCCACAGAGCCCTCACCTGCCCCAGCGCACCAGTGCCCTCCCTCCTGCCCTCTGCGGCCATGGTCTGGAAGAAACTGGGCTCCAGCAACTTCTCCAGCTGCCCCAATGGCTCCCGCCAGTGGATATGGGACGTGTTTGGTGAATGTGCCCAGGATGGCTGGGACGAGGCCAGCGTGGGCCTGGGCTTGATCTCCATTCTCTGCTTTGCAGCGTCCACCTTCCCGTGAGTAGTGCCAGGGTGGCAAGACCAAGAAAGGTTTGCAGGGCTGGGGCAGTGGCCCCAGGGACCACAGGACAAGGGGCTGCCATCTGGCCATGGGTCTCACCAGACGCAAGGCTGAGCATGCTCCCTTCCCCACCCCTACTTACAGACTTGCAACCCACCCAGGCGGGCCCTGCCCTGAGCCCACCCCAGGCCTGGCCTTGTGCTGGGTGCTGCTGACCCCCACATAATAATGGTAACACTTGCTCCTGTTTTCTGAGTGCCCCACTATGTACTTGGCTTCGTTCTGAGCACTTAGCCTGGTTTTAGTACGTTCAATCCTCATAGCGACCCAGGGAAATAGACACAGTCGCCATCCCTGTTGTGTGGGGACACAAATCTGGAGCGGTTCAGTAAATTGCTCCAGGTTGCACAGCCAGTGAGAGAGCAGAGCAGGGTGGGACGGCCGGGACGCACACGCAGGGCCTCTGCGCCGTGGCAGTCGCCGGCGGCCAAGCAGTGACTGCGCAACAGTGTGACGGCTGCTGTGCTCAGGGGCCAGAGACACGCTGTGTGAAAGCACACGGTCGGCGCCTGGGGCTCCGGATGGGGACGGCGGTGGACTCTGTCTGCACTCAGCTGTGACCCGGGAAGTCACTTCACCACTCTGCACCTCGGTTTCTTCATCTGTGAAACAGGAATATTGGCCCCTAGCTCACGGGTCACTCCGAGGGCGGCAGGAGAGAGTGTCACGCCTGTACGTGTGTGTATGCCCAACCCCGTAACTGGACAGAGTGCCTGAGGGGCGCCAGGCCCCTGAAGTAGAGAATTCTCCACTGCGAGGGCACCTGCTCTTCATCCTGAGGGACAAAGATGAGGGTTTCGTTAGGGGCTTGACCTTCTTCGTAAAACAGCTTTATTGAAAGATAATTCACATCCCTTACAATTAGCACATTTAATTGTGTAAATTAACCCCTTTCACAGGGTTGTGTAATCCACAGGGTTGTGTAACCATCCCCGCAATTAGTTTTGGAACATTTTCCTCACTGTGAAAAGAAACCCAGGAAGGAGCGACTTGCTCCTCCTTCCCCTGCACCTCCCGGCCCCGCCTCCTCTCTCTCTCTCTGTGGATCCGCCTGCTCCAGGCAGCTCGGCCGCTGGCGTAGGTGGACCCTGCAGCGCGGGGCCTTTTGTGGCCAGCTTCCTTCACGTAGCATGACGTCTGAACGGTTCTTCTGAGTTCGACCCGGATCAGCACCTCCATCCTTTTCCTGTCCAACTACTGTTCCATGGAGCATGCGCGCCGGTGTTTGTTCATTCATCCCCGATGGACATGCGGGTCCTTTCTACTCTGCGGCTGTGACGGGTCAGGGCCGCTGTGTGCATTCGTGGACAAGTTTCTGTCGGGATGTACGTTTTCCTGCTCTCAGGGGAGGCATCTAAGGAGTGGAGTCGCTGGGTCTCACGGTGACTCCAGGACCAGCCTCTCGCGGAGCTGCCGTTGCCGGTGAGAGCGAGCTCTTCTGCGGCCTCAGGGTTTGCAGACAGACTGGAAGCACAACTGGGCAGCACCCAGAGGGCTGCGGAGGAGAAAGAAGCACTGAGGGTTCTTCCAGTGAAAAGTACCTTCTCGAGGAGAATCAGTCCTGCGTTCTTAGCTTCTGGGTTTGTCTGAGGTCATAATCCTGCAGGTGACCAGCGATCTGGCTGTGTGGACACTTTCCTTGGGCCTTCAGGGGCTGACCAGAGGGTTGCTGGAGGGTTGACGTCGAGTCAGGCATTGCCACGGGACCGGGAAGCTGAAAAGTGTACGTTCCCAGGCTGCTGCCTCCACCTACGTGGTGTTAGTAATTTAGCAGTTTGACCATAGTGACTCCATTTTGTCTCTTTGCTCCATTCCTCGACGTTTGTACTGAACTGCCTTGTTTCGGGTTCCGTGCTGGGTATGACACAAGAAAGTGAAACAGACCCTGCCCGGCCTCTGCAGACCTTCCATCCCGGCACCCTTTACAGAGGTGACCTGGGAGTTGTAGGGAAGACGGCTGGAGAGAGAAAGGCCATGCAACAAGCAGTGATGTCAGAGGCCATTGCAGGGGCTTTTAGGAGGCAGACCGGACAGGCTGACGGTGGCCGAGGGACCGAGACTCCCTGTCGTGGGGGCAGAGCTTCCCCAGAGCCACCTGAGGAGCTGGCTGAGGCTTCCCCTTCCTGCTGCGGCATCATGCTGGCCCCGCCTGGGTCTGGCCGAGTAACCAGTGAGGGGGTCAGTCACAGGCCCGGGAGACAGCCCCAAGTGACCACAGGCAGGGCAGCGACCTTCCCGCTCCTGCTTAGGACTCGGCCCTTCCTGAGTATGACAGAATTATTTTACCTGCAAATTATGGAGATATGGCAAGTCACAGTGCCCTGAAGAAGCTTTGTGGGACACAGGCTAAACCTTAATTAAGGGCCTTCTCAGTGCCAGACCTGTGCAAGGCACTGGTCCTGCCGTCGAGAAGCCAGGGCCCGGGAGGGCCAGGGTGCCCCGGAGGAGTAAGCTTACGTCAAGAGGGCCCTGAGGAGGAACTGGTATTTCCAGAGCAGTGACAGGTGACGAGGGAGGCTGGGCCACCTGTAAACCAAGAGCGCAGAGGAAGAAAAGGCGGTCCCCATGGAGGGAGACGGAGCCTGCGGTCTGGGCATGAGTCCCTGCTCCCAGGCTTCCCAGCAGCGCCAGCTGACCGGCTCGACCCCGACTGAGGAGCGGCCTCCACATACACTTGACCACACGGTGGGGACACGAAGGGCTCAGAGCTGTGCCTGAGACCCCACGGCCACCATCAGCACTGGGTGCATGCTGAGACCAAGGACCTTCGGGAAAACACCCAAGGTGCGAATGCCGCTGACGTCTGCACCGGGGCGCTGCAGACCACAGCCCTGCCCTCCTCGCTGCCCTCTGCAGATGGCGGGCTGTGGCTCCGCCCGTCATCTTTCCATCTCCTGCTCCTGCAGATCGGGCAGCGGTGGTCCCTGGCCTTGGCCTCGCTGCCACCAGCCCCGTGCTCTTGTCAAACTCCCTGCCTCCTTCATAGAAGAAAAAATCCGGGGGAGTGGTTGTCGTGGCCTGACCCTAAACCTCAGGACCCAGTAAATACTGCAGCTCCCCACTGGGCGCCCCCAGGGTGCTATGGAGGAGAATGTGAGTGATGCTTTGGATCTCTCTGGGATGATGCACATCCCATCGAGTTCCCGGGCTGGAAGGATTCTCCCTGGTACGAACCTCCAAAGGGCAAAGAAAGGCTCACGAGGACCCAGACTGCAGGGCTCCCGGGGACCTGTGTGGCCGCTGCCCCTGCCCCACTGCCCTGTTGTGGTTGTCCCATCGGGGGCTGTTCCCTTGTTTACCCCCGAACACGTGTCTCCCTCTCTGCCGCAGACAGTACATCCAGGCCTGCAAGACGGGGAACATGGACCAGGCCCTGTCCCTGTGGTTTCTCCTGGGCTGGATTGGTGGAGACTCCTGCAACCTCATCGGCTCTTTCCTTGCTGACCAGCTGCCCCTGCAGGTGGGCTGGCCCCGGGCAGGGTGGGCTACCTTAGTTAGCCATGGCAGAAGTTTTGGGACCACCAGCAGGAGAGGCCAGGGCCCCAGAATCCTGGCCTGTTTTTCCATCCTGTGAGGGCCCCATGTGGTAAAGAGAGCCCTGTACCCTGCCAGGCAGTATGACAGTGGGCTGCTCACTGCCCTTCTCTGGGCCTCAGTTTCCCCGTCTGAAAAATGACCACATCAAACCGGAGGATCACTGGAGTCTCTTCACCTCTGAGGTGCTATGATCCTAATGGAGCTGGGGGTGGGGGTGGCTAGAGGACCATAGATGTCCCTTGACAGGACTGGGTATCATTATCCTGTGGGTGGGTACAGCTGGGATTCAAACTCAGGAATGCACTGTCTTCCCGAGGGGACTGTGAAGGCTTCACTGCCTCTGAGTCAGGCCAGACAAGAGTCCACACTTAACCTCTGGTCCCTGTCATCCTGGTGTGGAGCTAGGCACCATGTCCTCCGCCTGCCTCGGCCAGACGCGCTGCCTGTCTGGTCTGTGGTTCTGCCGGGTAGGAACTGTGCTCCCCTCTTCCAGATGAGCAGACAGAAGCTCAGAGAGGCAAAATGACTTGCCCAGGGTCCCCCCGCTGGGATGTGTAAGCGCTGCCCCAGTTTCAGGGCGCGGCCCCCAG
Organism: Desmodus rotundus; assembly: GCF_022682495.2. Classification (NCBI taxonomy): domain Eukaryota; kingdom Metazoa; phylum Chordata; class Mammalia; order Chiroptera; family Phyllostomidae; genus Desmodus; species Desmodus rotundus. Next base: position 11,152,703 of record NC_071389.1, read on the forward strand.
AGCCAGGGCCTCAGCGGGGCCCCTGCTTCCCTTGCAGACCTACACAGCAATGTATTACGTCTTGGCAGACCTGGTGATGCTGTCCCTGTACTTTTATTACAAGTTTAAGAACCGCCCCTCTCTGTGTGAGTATGGAGGCCCTCGTGTCAGCTACGCTGGGGGAAGCCGGGAGCAGGTGCCCCATGGCTGGGTGATAAACCTTGGGGGGGCTTCCTCGGGCCTCATCTGAAAGCCTGAGCCCCGATCGGCCACAATGGAGGCCCAAGGGTGGTGCGCACAGCCAGGCGGGACCAGGGGCTCCCTGCACTTGCGTTCTTACTCAGCAAACATGGCTTCAGCTTCTGCCCTGTGTCTGGCCCTGGCCTTGGAGCTGGGGAAACGGGCACGAGGCCCGCAGCCCATCACTGCCCTTGAGGGTTCAGAAGAGCCGTGGATGAGGTCAGAGCAAGGTCGGGCTGGATGAGACACAGCCTGAGCACCGCTTTCGTAAAGCTCTCAGGGCCCCACGGCCCTCATCACTTTACAGCCCCAGGGGAAGGGTGCTGTTACTACACCCATTCCACAGTTGAGGAATTAATGCTCAGAGAGGTTAGGTCACCTGCCCAAGGTCGCTGAGCCACCAAAGGGCCGGTCAGTACCAGCCTGTCTGCTGCCATCAGATACCTAACTTGGGCTTCCCTCCTGCCTCGTGTCCAGTGTCTGCCCCCATCAATTCCCTGCTCTTGTTCACCTTGGGGCTGGTGTGCACCACCCCACTGCTGAGCAGCGCTGGCTCTGTGGCTGCCCCGAGCAAGGTCTTCAGGGGGCGGAGGCTCCTGTCTGTGGAGCCAGGCAATAAGGTAAGGTGTGGGTATGTAATGAGGGGAGGGGAGGAGGGACTGGCATCAAGGGCCTTCCCCTGCACGACCACCTGGGTGGGGGGATTGCCCTCTAGGAGGGATCTTGGGGACCTTACCCTGTACCTCCGGCCCCTACTAGCCCTGAGCACTCCCTTCTGCCTTTCCAGCCCTTCACTCGGAAGGAAATCATTGGCTTTGTCATCGGCTCTGTCTCCAGCGTGCTGTACCTGTTCTCCAGGCTGCCTCAGATCCGCACCAATGTGAGCCCTGAGCGGGGGTGGGGCCAAGTGGGAGAGGAGAGCCTGGCAGCTCAGGCCTCCGGGTGAAGGAGTAGCCCGGTGCATGAGGCCTGAGTCCATACTCACTGTTGGCTTGGGCAACTTAATCCAATTCTCCAAGCCTCAGTTTGTGCCTCTGGAAAATGGGCACAGTGCTGCCTGCCGTGCAAGATCCGTGTGACCTGTGTGAGGTCAGGTGAGAGAGAGCGGCTGAGCTTAGAAGCCTGAGAGGAGAGGAGAAGGTGGGGAATCAGGGATGGGGGGGCTCGGGAGCAGGGCATCATGGGGCCAGCAGGCAGGGCATTACCTGGGCGGGGGTGCCTGGGAGAGGGGGCTGCAGAGGAATGGGTTGGTTCATGTGCAGGGCCCATGTCGGACATGCACACACAGGGAAAGGCCAGCTTAGGACTACACGTGGTGTGATGGTGTGGCAGGGCAGATGTACACGAGGACAGTCATAATCCAGACTGACAGGAGCCCTGTTTGAGATCTCTGACCCCACACCCCTTACCTTCAGTTCCTGCGGAAGTCGACCCAGGGGATCTCCTACTCGCTGTTCGCCTTGGTGATGCTGGGGAACACGCTGTACGGGCTGAGCGTGATGCTCAAAAACCCTGAGGTGGGCCAGAGCGAGGGCAGCTACCTGCTGCACCACCTGCCCTGGCTCGTGGGCAGCCTGGGCGTGCTGCTGCTCGACACTGTCGTATCCTTCCAGGTGTGCAGGGCAGGCAGGGGGGCTGGGCATGGCAGCCTCTTTCCTGCTCACAGCCTCCACACCCATCCATCCATCTACTATCCATCCATCCATCTATCCATCCATCCATCCATCCATCCACCATCCATCCACCATCCATCCACCATCCATCCACCCACCCACCCATCCACCCATCCATCCACCCATCCAACCACCCATCCACCTACCCACCCACCCATCCACCCATCCATCCACCCATCCATCCACCATCCATTCATCCATCCATCCACCATCCATCCATCCATCCACCATCCGTCCACCCATCCATCCATCCACCATCCATCCATCCACCATCCATCTACCATCCATCCATCTACCATCCATCCATCCATCCACCATCCGTCCACCCATCCATCCATCCACCATCCATCCATCCATCCACCATCCGTCCACCCATCGATCCATCCACCATCCGTCCACCCATCCATCCATCCACCATCCATTCATCCATCCATCCACCCATCCATCCATCCACCATCCATTCATCCATCCATCCATCCATCCATCCACCATCCATCCACCATCCATCCATTCATCTATCCATCATCCATCCATCCACCATCCATCCATCTATCCATCTATCCATCCATCTATTCACCATCCATCCACCATCCATCCATTCATCTATCCATCATCCATCCGTTCAGAGTCAAACCCGTCTGGTCTGCCATGCGTCCTGTGGGGCATGGGGTCCAGTAGTGAGCAAGAACAGGCTGGCCTTGCTTCCAGAAGCCTATAGCACGGTAGGGAGGCAGACAGGATGCATGTAATTATAAATAATTACTTTATTACAGTGACACCAAGTGCCACAGAGAAAAACTGCAAGAGTGTGTGACCAGGGGCTTGTCCTGGTTAAAAGGCTTAGCAGAAGCCTCCACCGTGCCCTTTGAACTGTGCCCTGAGAGAGGAGTCAGTCAGGTAGAGGCATGGGAGGGATGTTCCCAGCTCGGGTGGTGCAAAGGCCCTGAGGAACAAGAGGAGAATCAGGCCATGCAGCCAGAGGAATGAAAGCTGGAACGTGGAGGTGCACGAGTTAGAGTCGGAAAAACCGGGCTTCAAATTCGGACTCCACTCTTTCATGGCCGTGTGACGTGGGACAAACTGTTAATCTCTCTGTGCTTCCGTGTCCTCATCTGCAGGGAGGGTTAACAGTCACTGCCGCGTCGAGACAACAGGGCGATTACGTAAGACACGGTGTCCGGAAGCACTGCACACGGCCCAGGCTCAGCAAATGTTTGCCGGGTGACCGTGTTTGTCGGGGCCTTATTGGGTTTCACTGGGAGAAAGTAAACATGGCCGTTGTTCAAACATCCGCTGAGTCCCTGCTGCCTGCAGTGAGAGAGGAGTTTAAGGTCACCTTAGACGAATATAAAATAATGTCGAGTGCCTAGAAAAGTTCAAGCTCTAGGGCCTTCAATGGCCCCGACCACTTGGTGGACCTCCCAGGACAGTGTAGGGTGGGAGGAAGGCAAGATCGTGGGGCTGGAGGCGGGGTCGCTGCTTGAGGGAGGAAGACCCCAGCGCTGGCTTGGACGGTGAGGTTGGGTCAGGTGCTGAGGAGCTGGGGGAGGGGGGGGGCGGGGCACTCAGAGTGGAAGGTGTGGGCAGAGCAGAGATGCCAGGAGGTCGTGGCTGGCCCTTCCCACCTGCCAGAGTGGGGCTCGGGGAGGAAGCTCTGGATGGAGCCCCGGGGCAGGTCCAACCGGTCCCTGCTTGGTTAGGCCTTGACATTGGCTCCTTCAGATCTCTGTGCAGTTCCTGGTCTACAGGAACACCTCGGCCTCAGAGCACCAGCCCCTCCTCCCGGACTGACTGGACCCAGGCCATGCCCAGGTGACCAGGATCTCCAGGGGCCACACCAGGAAGAGGTGTGGCAGTCACCGTGCTGCGTGGACCCTGGACTAGCCTGTGGAGGGAGCAGTGGTGTGCGGCCTAGTACTCCTGACCCAGCTGCCCACCCCCAGGCTTCCAAAACCTCAAGAGCTGACTCTTCCAGAAGCCTGACTGACTGACTTCCAGGAGCAAGATGGCCCCTAGGACCAGCCTCTGCCCAGCCCCCTGCTTGAGACTCACCCCCCTCCTCCCAGGGTCTAAAGCAGCTGTCCCTGGGAGCCTTGAGGGAGGGGCTGCAGCTGGCACCGCACCCCTGAGAACACCTCTGCTCACCTACCTCATTCTGCCGCTCGCCCCTGGGGCAGGCAGGACACAGCTGCAGCCGAGTACCCAGGGCTGTCCTGCAGACCGCAGCCAGCCTAGTAAATGGTCCTTCCTGGCCAGGCCTGTTCTGTGACTCCTTCCCCAGGTGCTGGGATCTGGGAACAGCAGTGGATGGGGACCTGGGCCCCAGCTTCCGGAGCCCAGGTGGGGGCTGAGAGGGTCGGGCTGTGGGACAGCCCAGCAGGAGGGGACCAAGGCTGCTGGCCTGGTGGCCTAGTTTCTTCAACCTTCTCTGCGACAGGCTCCATGCCTGGTGGGGACACAGCTGTGAGAATGACACTCCAGCAGGGTGCCTGCACCTCGGTGCTCAGGAGGAAGAATGGTTAAGGTGCAGATCTTGGGTCTGCAGCTTCCCTGTTCTGTGCCTCAGTTACACTGTCTGTGAAATGGGATGACAATATTACCACTTCATATATGCTTATGATATGGTGTGATTAGGGAGTTAGCCCCAAAGCCTGGCATGGAGTGAGTGCTCAAGTTTAGCTGTGATAAGTTTTAGTTGGAGGAGAGGGACAGCCGTATCTCCCTAGAGGGAGGCCTTCCTGGAGGGGGCAACATGGCCGAAGGATGAGTAGGAGATGGGGAGGGGGGGGGCGTGTGGAGGGGAGGAGTGTTGCCCAGGAAGAGAAGGGGCAAGGGCAGGTGGGGAGGGAGGAGAGGAAGGCAGGGCTCAGGCCTGAGCTGGAACTCCGTTTCTCTCGCAGACTCCATTCTGGTTCCCCATCCCTGTTGGGAGTGATGGTGTGGGTGCCTGAGGCAGAGGGGCCGCTCCCCTCTGAGCTGCCCTACTCACCCCCACACCCCACTTCAGGGTTCCCAGTGGTGGGAGCCATCGGGGTTGGCTGCCGGAGAAGCTGTCCCTCGGCCTTTCTTTTGACATCTTCCTCTTCCAGCCCCGGAGAAAGCAAGGAGCCTCCCCAGTGTGGGGCCAGTGGTGGGGGGAGGGGTGCCACAGCTTAATTTGGGGCTACAGATATTCGCAGAGCACAGTGCTCCATACTCTGAGCTGGAAGCCTGGAATGTGGGGGGGCAAGCTCTGGTTGCTGCCCGTAAGAAGGGCTGGACTCGCCAGCCCTGCCCTGATGGGAAGGGGTGTGACCAAAGGGTACATGGTGCCATGGGAGTGAGGAGACAACCAGGGAAGGCTTCATGGAGGAGTAGCCCTGGAGTTGAATCTCGAAAGCAGAGGGAAGGGTGTGTGCAAAGCCCTGGAGTGGGAGCCTGGGCTGCCCTCAGGTGGGGTTGTGGGGGCAGGGGCTCACAGCAGGAGGCCAGGTTTGGTTGGGCAGAGGGAAGAGGGGGGAGTTGGGATGGGGACACGAGGGACAGGGCACCTCTGAGGTTCAGCCAGGGGCAGTGAACATCTGAGGTTCAGGAGGGCAATGTCTCCCCCACCCTATCGTGGGGCATGCCTGCAAAGCTGGCATGTGGGGGGGTGCGAGCTGGCAGCAGCTGACATGTTTACTGAGCACTTGCTGTGTGTGCAGCCCGGCTGTGGCCTCTCAGTCCCTCCTTGAAAGCCCAGGGTGGGTGCATTCTGATGGCCGTTTAACAGAAGGAAAGACGGGCTTTGAGGGGTTGAGCAACTTGCCCAAGGTCGCCCAGCTAGGCCTGGCTGCTGTTTGGACCACATCAGGTCCCTCAGCTACAGGGATCATCCCACACTTGGTGGAGTTGGGGGCCTTTGGGGTACCCTCCCACCTTGGCTAAGAGCCCTGGTGGGCTCAGGCTCCCTTCAACACCACCCTGAGCAGTGACCCCCACCCCCCAAGCCTCTAGTCTGTTCCATGCCCCAGGCCCTGGTTGGCTCTGGTGCAGGTGCCCTTTGCCAGCCAGCTGGCTGGCTCTCTCGAGGGCTGTGACCTGGCTTGGTGCCTAGTTACCTGGGGCCAGGTGGCACCCACCCAGCCTGAAGACCTGGGGCTCAGTGTGGCAGTACGACCCCTGAACTAGAGCCAGGTGGGGAAGAAAGAGATGAAATATCACAGCCCGCCACTCCCGCCCTGGGGGAGGGCCCTGTCCAATGGCGAACAGGGTCATGCCAGGCCCCGGCACCTGGCACGTGGCAGGTGCCTGGTAAATAAATGGTGGCCACCTTCACTTATCCAATACTTGGCACGTCCCTGGGTCCCTCCCAGAGGCGAAGGGCCAGGCTGAGGTTCCGTTGCGCTGATGGGTCTGTGCTTGCTGGGTGTGGGGTCCCTGGGTGGAAGGTCCCCAGGGGATTTCCTTTCTCCCCCGGGCTCATGCCTCTTGCTCCTTGTGCAGGCAGTGGGTAGTGAGTCGCCCATCTCTAGGTGTGCAGAGGCACAGTGACGGTTGGCAGGCAGATGGCATTCTGCAAAAAGAACCACCCAGTACCCGGCCCCAGGCCCTCCCAGACTGGGGTTCCCCTTGATTCTTTAGCAGACCTGGGGTTTTCTGAAGCCTCAGCTTGGACAATATGGCCTTCCATTCCTAAAACTGAGAACGGGAGGGAAGTCCACAATTCAGCCCTCTTCACCCCTTCTGTTGGACTTGGCTTTCATCGGAGCTGGGTGGTGGGACCCTAGAGTCCCTGGGGATAGCCAGGTGCTGCTGAGTCCTAACCACCCGATTTCCCAGCACTAACCCGACCAGGTCAGTGTCAGCCCCGTGGTGGGGAGTAGGGGTGGCCTTTTGCTTCAGACTAACTCAACTAATAACTGCCGATCAGTCCCCCAGCCCTGTGGCAGCCCTGAGGACACGGCCACCCACTGGTAGATCCAATGGTGACAAGTCTCTGCCCACCCACACGAGAGAGTATGGGCAGAGACTTCTGTCCTGGCCACCATCATGTCCCCAGTACACAGCAGGTGCCCGATAAATGCTTGGTGAATGAATGAGTGGAGTAAGGGCCCAGAACACTCCTTCAGGGAACCCTCCACGAGGGAGGGAGACAGGCAGGCAACTCACAAGCACGAGACTATTGAATTGGTACTTTCTTCCCTGTTCTTGAATTTACACACTTTAAATGGGTAAACTGTCTACATGTGAATTATGGCTCGATAAAGCTACATGAGAGAATATAGAATTGGGTGAGTTGTGGCCAAGATGGAGGCGTAGGCAGAAACCCTTCGTTTCCTCGCACGACCAAAAGGAGGGTAACATCCAATCTCAAATCAGTAAACCACCAGAAGTGCCAGAAAATCAAACTACATGGAACTCCGACAACCAAGGAATTAAAGAAAAAATCGGCCAGAACAACCAGACTGGTAAGGTGGACCTGGACCAGGAGGGCTGACTCAAGGACTAGGGGAGGCGGCTGAGGGGCGGGGCTGGGCAGGCTGCGCGGAGGGGCTGACTTAAGGGGAAAGCTGAGACTCAGAGCTGACTGTGGGCGGAGGCTGGGGTTGCCTTGGTGTGAGATACTTCCAATCTGACAAAGTGAGCTAGAGACAGCAGGGAGCTGCACTGTTCCCTCTCTGTCACCTCCCCCTCAGGCAGCACAGCAAGGTGGGGGGCCCTGCCTGGGTGAATACCTAAGGCTCCGCCCCTTACAACTTATCAGCTGCACCAAAACAAAGAAATATGGCCCAAATGAAAGAACAGAGCAATACCTCAGAACTAAGTGATGAGATCGCCAACCTATCTGATGGAGAATTTAAAGCCCTGGTATCAAAATGCTCACAGAACTGATTGAGCTTGGTCAAAAATGGAAACAAATGAAAGATACCCAAAATGAAATAAAGCAAAATATTCAGGGAACCAACAGTGACAGGAAGGAAACCAGGATTCAAAGCAACGATTTGGAACAAAAGGAAGAAATAAACATCCAACTGAATCAGAACGAAGAAATAAGAACCCCCCAAAATGAAGAGAGGCTGAGGATTCTCTGGGACAACCTGAAACATTCCAATATCCAAATTAAAGGGGTGCTAGAAAGAGAACAGCAGCAAGAAATTGAAAACTTATTTGAACAAATGATGGAGGAAAAATCTGGTGAAGGAAATAGACTTCCAGGAAGTCCAGGAAGCCCAGAGACTCCCAAAGAAGTCTTGGACCCAAAGAGGAACACACCAAGGCACATCATCATTAAGTTACCCAAGATTAAAGACAAAGAAAAAAATCTTAAAAGCAGCAAGAGAAAAGGACACAACTACCTACAAAGGAGTTCCCATAAGGCTATCAGTCGATTTCTCAAAACAAACCTTGCAGGCAAGAAGGGGTTGGAAAGAAGTATTCGAAGTCATGAAAGGCAAGGATCTACATCCAAGATTACTGTATCCAGCAAAGCCATCATTTAGAATGGAAGGGCAGATGAAGTGCTTCCCAGATAAGGTCAAGTTAAAGGAGTTCATCATCATCAAGCCCTTATTACATGAAACATTGAAGGGATTTAGCTAAGAAAAAGATAAAAAATATGAACAGTAAAATGACAGCAAACTCACAACTATCAACAAATGAACCCAAAAGAAAAACAATGAAAACAAAAACTAAGCAAACAACAAGAACAGGAACAGAGTCAGAGAAATGGAGATCGCACAGAGGGAGTTTGGTGGGGAGGGGAGGGGAGGAATAGGGGGGAAGGTACAGGGAAGAAGCAGCATAATTAGTAGGCATAAAATAGACGGGGAGAGATAAAAAATGGTACAGGAAACAGATGACTCAGATAACTTTCATGTACAACCCATGGACATGAACTAAGGGGAGGGGGAATGCTGGAGGGTGGGGGCGCGGGGTGGAGGGGGGATAAAGGGGGAAAAATTGGGAAAACTCTAATAGCATAATCAATAAAAAATAAAGAATTGGCTATTAAAATTTGGGGAGTTGTAGGTAGTGAGACTATCACTGCTTTGCAACATTCGACTCTCGTAGTCATTACAAAGCGGCCTGAAACTCAGAACACGCGTGACGAACTGGTGCTCACTCAGGTGAGGGAAATAACGTATTTCCTTCACGAGACTGGTGACGTTCAACCTTTTTCATCTCATGGCACACAAACGAATTACTACAATTCTGCGGCCCACCAAAAACTTCATGTTTTTGCCCATCTAACAACAAAAAATTAGGTATAACTTTGATTCATTCATACTGGATGGCTATTGTTGGTTGGCTGCTGTCATATTTTTATTTGACAATCTAAGGGAAAAGAGGCCAGTCAGCGTCCCTGACTGAACAGTCAGGTATTGCCCGTTGTAACAATTCCTGGGGCACGCTGGACATCACTGCACTAGACCACAGAGAGCAATACATAAATATTTCAAACGTATCTATCACAAGTTGCAAAGTTGCACAAACTAGTAACAGTGATGTGTGTGCGTCGGTGAAGTACTATTTTTAAAGACAAAATAAAAATAGTAAAAACTTAAAAATCTTGTACATTTAAATATTTCAGGAATTTCTTTAAATTATGAGTTTATATAAAATGTCTACACTCTCAACTGTCTTTAAAAACCTAATTGAACCCGAGAAGTGATACAAATTATAAAGAAACTTTTTATAAAACAAGAAAACAGCACCGCCAACTAGTCATTTAAAAAAGCATCTGTTTAATAACTCACCTGCTCCCTGCAGAACGGAAAAGTGAATCGCAAAACCAGTAACAAAGCTCTCAGAGTATTTGTAGGAGGCAGATGTTTCGATGGAAGTCACAACTGGACACGATGTGATTACAATAGTCCGGTTTTCCTACTGAAGGTTTTACAAATTTTAGATATATTGAGCAAATAAGTATAAAATGAGACTTTTGAACTTACACGTAAATTCTAGAATATACACTTTATAGCATTTATTTAACTTAAGTGTTTGGAATGAGACATACTTTCTTATAGTAAGTTTGCAAAGATTTGGCTACAGAGGCTGGAAAACGAACACTTGCCAAGGAAGATTCTCCTCGGCCCCCTGCTTACTGTTGAGTGGAGGACACGCGGTTGCCTCCTTGGCTTTTTGGGAGGGTTCAAGACCGATGCTGATCCCCAGGCCCAGCGACTGGCCGGAGGAGGTGCTCAGCACAGGTTCTCTCTCCTGCACCCCCTGCAGGGCCCTCAGGTCACCAGAAGTGCACCCGGGGAGCCTCAGGCGGGCTGCAGCTTGTGGACGCAGAGGGCTAGTCCAGGGCTCCTCCACACCATTTCCTCAGTCTCCCCTCCCGCCTCAGGAACGCTCCAGGGGCCCTGCCTGGCACCACACTTGTCTTGGTACCAGGAAAGGAGTGGCTGTGAGGTGGCCCTGAGCCAAGTCACAAACACTCCTTTTGCCACTTGCTTCCCAGCTGCCCCTCACCTGAGAAACGCACTGTCCGAGCTCACTGCTCCCACCCACACCTGCCAACTCAGCACCAGAAAATGAGCAGCGATGCTCCCGCGGAGGATTCTAGAAGGCAGAGTAAGATCAGGCCTGGCATACATCCCAGTCACAATTTCTGGGTTTCCAGTGCTATTTTTGGTTCCACGGTCGAATAGCTAATTAAAGGGAGAATCGTTTACTCAGCACCTTCCGTGTACCAGGCACTCGGCTCACAGGACCCCAGGAAGCTGTGACCCGTTGTCCACATAAGGCAATGCCTCAGGATCCGCTCCCCCCCACCCAGGGTTCCACACGCACAGCCATACATGGCCAGGGCCTGCCTTCTCTCCAGCCTGTCTACCCCCACCCCAACCCCGGCACTTGAAGGGAACTCTGCAGGGGCTTCTATCTCAATAAAGATGTGACCCATCTGGAACCTTCTGTCAGACCAAGCAGAGAGAAGCCAGGACCAAGGAGTTGGGGTCAAGGACTTCAAGGATCCAGGCACATCAAACCAGAGGGGCCAGCCAGGCTGCGGGCGCAAGCTCGGAAGCTTCCTCCCATCCCCAAGTGACGGAAGAGGCCCCAGGTGTGCCACCGTCACCAGCAGGTGTTTGCTAAGATGAAAGGGGAGCAGAGCTGGGAGGGGCAGAGAGGAAGGTGCCTGCGACCTCCCACTTCATGGCTGGTGTGACTGAAAAGTGGCCCCAGTTATTCGCGGCGGGGGTGCTGGGAGAAGCAGCTCTGGGGCTCTGCAGAGACACCTTTCCTTCCCACTCCACTCCACGACCAGGCCCCCCTCTGCCCACCACCCTGCCGAGGCCTGCTACGCGTGCCCACCTGCAGCCAGCCCGCTAGGCCAAGGCCGCCCGGGGCTGGAGAGCGAGGTGGGTGAGAAAGAACACGAGGCCAGTGCTAACTGTATCCCAGTTTCTTTTTATTTATTTTTTTTGTTTTTTTTCCTTTTTTTTTTAAGTATGGAAGCTCAAGTATAAGATGTAGATTTTTTTTTAAGCTTTACAAAAAAACAAAATAAAACAAAAAACTCCTTTTGCATTCCATAAAAATTGACAGAAAAGCACCTGGCCAGAAGAGCAGAACGGTCAGCAGGCCCCACCCCCGCACCCCCACAATGTGGTCTCCGTGGGACAGGGGCCAGGCTGTGTGGGACAATGCTGAGGGCCACCTCTCCTTTCTCCCAGAGCTGTCCCCTGCCCCCCCAACCCCCAACCCCAAGCAACTCCCAAACACACTTGGAATCAGATTTCCAGTTTTTCTTCTATCTTTCACACACCACAGTTATTTCATAAAATTTTTTTGTTTTACATTTTTTACACCAATGTAACAAAAAGGTGGGAGGAAGGGGAGGCAGACAGACAGTGTATTTGATGCCTATAAACAGGAGGGGGGGGCGGGGCGGGGCAAACAAACGCACACGGTCTCTATGGAAACATCAAGTCTGATAGCAGAACGTGGTGGGAAGCAGGCCTTGGAGACGAGGAAGGTGTTAGCGGCTTTATTCTCAAGGTGTGATGGCGCTGTGCAGGTCGGTGACGCAGGTTGTGGTATGACCTGTCGGGGAGGGGAGGGACAGGGGAGGGAGCAGAAAACGAGTTTTCTAAGAAAGGAACCTATCGAGTGCATGGCAGGTCCGGGAGCGTGAAGCAGAGGTTTAACATTGCTGCTTTCTCTTCAACGCCTCCACCAGGTCGTTCTTAAGAGCTTCTTGTTTGGATTTATCTGCAAAAGTCTGCACAGACCTGCCAGGGAGGAAAAGAACTGCCGTGAGCAGGCTTCTCGGGAAAGGTGTGGTGGCGAGGGGCAGGGCCGCTGTGCTGGTGCCTGGCTGCCACACTCAGCCACCCCAGTGTGACCCTCCTGGGGCCGGGGCTGGGTCCCGGGGCTGGCAGCAGCGTCCTCAGGTGCTCCCCCAGTGCGAGCAGTGCTGGAGAGGGGCGGGAGGAGCTCTGCCCCAGGCGGGGGTGACCCGGCCACAGCCCTCAGAACCCTAGCCCACCCCTCTGGGCACAGGTCCCAGGACAGCAAAGACCCTCCATGCTTCAGCCCCACTGTCGACCCAGGGCAGGGGCTGAGAGGCAGACTCCGGCCGTGAGGACCCCGCGGTAAAGCGCCCCCTCACGGTAGCCTTGCCCGGCACCAGCGCAGGGTGCCCGGTGCCCCACTCAGCGAGGGCTGGAGAACCTGCGTGCCGGACACCCGGGCACACAGGCCCCGGCCAGGGCACAACGCGAAGGACAGGTGCTTCTAGGCTTTTGCCGTGAGGCTCCAGTTAGCTTGGCCAAGAAACTCCCTCAGCCTGGGCTCCAAGAGTCAGCACAGAACCGAGGTAAGTGGCCCTGGGTCCTCGCTCTCAAGTCCTGGATTTGGGGGGGAAAGTTAATGTCAGTTCAGTTAGGCCCAGCGTTAATGCCACTCGGCAAGGCTACCAAGTAACCTCTGCAGAGGCTCCACAATTCACATAGTGCTTTCCACACTCAGCTCTCATGCAATGCTCACAAGCATCTGGAGGGGTCTCAGTGTAATTATTCCCAATGTACAGACAAGGAAACTGAGCCAATGGCCTACAGATCACTTTGTCAAATTTACCCGACGTGTTGCTTAACCGAACACTTATTGACAGTTTCATTTACAAACTTTAACGGGTTTAAAGCAGAAGGGGGAGAAGACACATCTCAGGAATGCTGCGGACGGCGTGTTCCACAGGAACCTCAAGTTTTATGTACACTGACCATAAAAAAGAATGGGAAGGAGGGATCAAAAAAAATCCCAAATGCTACCCTAGCTGGTGTAGCCCAGTGGACTGAGTGCCAGCCTTTGAACCAAAGGGTCACTGGTTTGATTCCTAGTCTAGGGCACATGCCTGGGTTGTGGGCCAGGTCCCCAGTAGGGGGCACACAAGAGACAACTACACATTGATGTTTCTCTACCTCTCTTTCTGCCCCCCTTCCCCTCTGTAAAAATAAATAAAATCTTTAAGAACAAACAAACACCCAAGTGCTAAAAGTGGGTGAAGTGAGACGGAGTAGGACTCAGGAGACACAACAGCACCCCCAGGTGAACACTGGGTACTGAATCCTGAAAAAATCAGCGCAGCAGCCTCGAAGTGGCAAGAGAGTGGAAGAGAACAGGCAAAATGAGGAAAGAATCTGCACACAACTAGAAAAACGCCCACGAGGAGCCACCGTTCGGGTCGCTTGCCCTGGCCTGCGCTGACAAAGGGTCGGGCTGCAGGCTCAGCAGGTCCACCATGGGCTGGTGGGAAAGCTCTCCATGGGCAGTTAACAGGGCCAGCAGGAGGGTGCAGCAGCGGAACCCCCAGCCTGCAGCGTGGCCAGCTCTTCTGGGAAGGAAGAGTCAAGCAGGCCAGGCCTCCACCCCCTCAAGGGAGAAAGCTGTAGAGTCAGAACCAGCGGTAGATGCAGGGAAGAGACAGGTCAGGCTCGGGGTGGCTGAGGTATGAGGAACAGGGCATTCATTCAGAGGACAGAGCTTGGGAAGGTCTCCACAACACCTGGCGGGAGTACTAGCTCAGTGTGGGGAGTAGGGCCTGCCCCGCACAGACAGGCGGGGTGCCAGGCTGCCCGCTTCTGTGCTGGGAAGCCTCCAGTGGGCGGCCCTGGGACGCCCAGGCCAAGGACCCAGAACACTAGGCCGTCCCTCAAAGCTGAGGGGCGGGGAGGAAACTGCACTACAGAACACCTTAAAAAGGGGCTTTCCCAGTGCCGCAGCAGCAACACCACGGCCCGGGCACGAGGCTGGGGGCTGACCGCTGCTTTGGGCCTGGAGCTGGTGGGCGCACAGCCAGGACCAACACGCTCACGTCCGGACACGGACACAGGAAAGCGGCTTCGCCTGGTTATGTAAGTGACCTCAATGCGCCCCCCGCCACAAATGCATCCCACCAAGCCTTTCTGGGTTGGGCCCTCTGGGTTGGGCCCTCAGTGTCCGGTCCCCAGCCCTGGGGCTAAGCCCCTGTGGCCTGTGTGGCTGGGCTTTCAAAGCCTAAGTGAAAACCAGCCCCATCTCCTCTCCAGGGACGCTGACTGCATTCCTGTTTGTCACAAGCTCCAGCCATGGTTCCCAGCCATTATCAACAAGCAAGGCTGTTTTCCCTCCCGCCATAGGGTGTCGGGAAGGACAGCTGCGGAGCGCTGCGGGTGGGGGAGGGCCGGGCCGGCCAGGGGCACTGCCCCTGTGCTCCGTCTCTGTGCGGCATCCTCAGACTCAGAGTAGCACGCCTCTTTCCAGCCAGCTAGCCCAGTCAGTCGCATCCCACCACAAGGGGCTCGTTTGGCTTCCAGGACCCTTGGTGGGAAAGTTGGGGAGGGCCTGACTGCACACAGAGCAGATTTGGGGAGGCTGTCTCGAAGCATGTGGGTGAGCAGAAGGCAGGACACAGACCCCGGTGCTGCAGCCACCATAGCCGCGCAGACGGGAGGCCCCGGCTCCAGGTGTAGACCCCTGGCCGGGGCTCCTACAGAAGCCAGAGCCTGAGCTGGAGCCCAAGCCACCCCTCTGCCACCCCCACCCCCGCCCAGAGCAACACGAACACACTACACACGCAACACGGGTCCGAGTTCCATGGGGCCCGAGTCTACACGTTAATGTGGCTGCTCACAGCCGTGAATGGACGTAGGGTTAGTGGTGGTTTAAGTGGCCACGCAGCAGCAGCCGAACCGGCGGGGTCTCGGCAGGTTGGTAAGTCCTGTTTAGTGGGGAGGGTGTGCACCCTCTCAGGCAGAGTACCTGGATCGGCCTAGTTATCAGGCTGGATGTGGATCTGCCGCTGGGTCAGCACCTGGGAAAGCTCCCTCTGCAACTGCTGAAACTTGGGGTTGTCAGGGATTACATCAACAGATCTACAGAAAGTACGCACAGGTGAGTGCGGCGGGAGGGGAGGACAACACGAGGCGGAGCAGGTGGGCGGGACAGCTGAGAGGAGACATGGGAGGCACACAGGGAAGAAGGAAGGGGTGTCGTCAAGGCCCCGGCTGCTCTGTGCCGGTGGGGTCATGCTCTTCCAGCTCGCCCCCACCAACCCCCGGGTGCTCTGCACCAGTCTGCCGGCCGTCGCCGAGGCCCGGGTTGCTGGGTATGGATGGGGCAGCGGCCCCAGGCTCAACAGCCAAAGGAAAGCAGTGTGGCCAGAGGCAGTGGGGAGGCAGGGAGGCAGAGAGGCAAGAGACCCACCAGAGACCAGACCAAGTTCCCCAGAGACAGGGTGGGACACAGGGGAAAATGAGGGCCCAGAGAATCCCCACTACTTCACAACTGCATCGGTAGGGACCAACAATCTGTCTCCTGGACAAATTCACAAGCCACGGCCGCCGCCAGAGCTGCTTCCCACCTGCTCCTCTAGCCCCAAAGCAGAGACCTGCACCTGCAGCGGGGATCAGAGGGCTGGAAGCCAGGAGGAGTGGGCGCCCTTGGACTCACACGGCGTGCTGGGCCGCAGGCCACAGACTGTCTCACCCAGTCTCTACAGCAGCCCCGCCTCCCTGACTGGACAGGGCCCCAAGAGGAGCGGCTCGTCCACGGTCACAAGCTCAGGGTGACAGGGCATGTGTGAGCTCCCAGCCTCCTGACTCTAAGGCCTCTCCTGCCCTGAGCAGGGCTGTGGCCGCCTGCTCTGCCACTATGGACCACAGGCACCCAGAGAGCCCGCCAGCCTTCACTTGGCGGACACTGCAGAACCCAGGGCCCAGGATGGGCAGCTCGGGACCCTGGCCATAGCCAGCAGAGCCCTGGCAGAGAACATCAGAGGAGTAGGGGACCCTCGCCAGGAAGCAGCAGGGTGAAGTGGCTGTTTCTATGGGAGACTCCATGAGGCCCAAAGCCCAGCCAAACAGAGGCGGCCTGGCGGTCTGCGCTCTCTCGGGTGTCCAAAGGTCTGGTCTGGAGGCCCCTCAGACCCCAGAGACAAAGGGGCTGGGCAGGTTCTTTAGATGAGACTGACCCCTGAGGGCCGAGAGGAGGCCGACTCCAGGGACAAGGGCATCGGAGGCAGTTAAGGGGAACGTCCCCCATATGACTAAAGTGGAGGCAGGAGCCAGCATCTGGGAGTGCAGAGCCTGTATGAGCTGCTCTACCGTTCAAAATCTGCGTAAGGATCCCGTTCAAAATGTGCACAGCAGTCCTGTAAGGCGGGGACTTCAGCTCCAGTTTACAAAAGAGGGGAAACTGAGGGGAAAGGCCCTAGAGCTTAGTAAGCAGTAGACGCAGGATTCAAATCCGTATCTTTTTGATTTCCAAAGCTTGTACTCTGGGGTACATTACCTCAGCCCATTGACGATGTCCTTTGTTTTCCCAAAGTAGATCTCATTCAGCGTACTTCTGATTTTGTTTTCCATGTCCTGTGTGGGGGAGAGGGTTAGGCGTCAGGCAGGATAGCAAACAGCAGGGAGTCCTGAGGTCCACACCCTCTGCCAGCTCACCCCTGCAGTCCCTGCAGTGACCACAGGGGGGCGGCGCACGACTGCATGAGAGCCGGGTGAGTGAGCTCCTGGCCACAGGCGTTCAGGTCCACAAGCACGAAGGGGGCAGGGGCTTGAGCACTGGTGGGCACTGGCTGGCACTGGGACCTGGCCACATCACCACCCCCAGCCTTCCACCCATTTTGTGAACAACCCTGGGAAACCGGAGAGTAACCCCCCTTCGTTGGAGCATCATGGAGATGGGAAAGTGGGGGAGACAGGGCTTCGGGTTTCCCGAGCAGAGCCTTCTGGGAGCATGTGTTTGGGGATGGTGGAGGGGATGCCCCAAGCAAGCTGTGCCCTGCTTGCACCCAGATCGGAAGGCTCAGAAACACGAGGCCAAGACAAAATGTGTGAGCTGCACCCCTGGCTGCTAGGGAACTGGAAGAAAGAAGGAAGGGAAGCGGCCGGCACTCCGGGAACAGGCTCTGGGGCACAGCGTGGGATGCAGACCACAGCCCAGGGGCGACCCAGCGCCCGGGGGCCCGCTCACCTCTACCAGGCGCCCAATGTTGGCTATGTGCGGCGAGCTGTCGCTCACAGTTTCATCTTTCTCCATCTGCAAAACACAAAGACATTCCTCCAAGTTAGAGCTGGGCCCTCCCTGAGAACAGCTACCTTGGGAGATAGCAAAGAGCCTGTCATTCCCGCTGGCAGCTCAGAGCCAGCTGCAGGTGGTGCAAGGCTGCTTCCCCAGTGGGGGGCCCAAGCACAACAGAACCCCAGAGTCCCCAATCCCAGGGACGGTCTTGTGCTGCCCTTGGTGGAATACCCATCAAACCCACAGTGGGCAGGCAAAGGTGACACCCTCGTCAGGCTCAGAGACCGCTCAGCCTGTCATCGTCCCACCGCTTGAAGGCAGGCACAGGCTTTCCGTGCCTGGGCTGTAACGGCAGTTACAGAGAAAGGGACCGACAGCCCCGGGCGACAGCAGACTCCTAGGCTCAGAGGCGAGGCGGCCTGCCCAATGTCCCAGGGTAGTCATGGCAGAGCCTGGGTCCAGCCCTCTCTTACTGCAGAGCCTGCATTCTTCCTGTTCTGTGAGGCCGCGTGATGTGGGGAATTCCAGCAAGAGAACCTCGACCCAGATTCCGAGGGTATATCCTGGGGACACCATGGAAGGGACTTGGGGGAGGCAGGACCCAGCAATTCGAGTCTCAGGCAGAGTCGGTTCTGGCCCAGCGATAAACTGTGAGTAGGAATGGGTGGGAGGCAGGGCAGGAGGGAGGGAGGAAGTGAGGGGTCCTGCCACAAGCACTCGTCGTAAACGGTGGGTTTCTTCCCGCTCTCTTCCCATGGTCCAGGCTTACTTCCCTCACCAGGAGACACATTCCTTAAAGAGAGGTTTACCGGTTTCATGCCTCACAGGATGCCCAGAAGACTGGCAAGCACATAAAGCTCACTGTTACTCGATTGACAACAAGAAGACATAGCTACCACCACCCCTGTAGTTGAAATAAAACATGGAAGCTGAAATGGGTAAGGAAGATAAACAGAATGTAAACATAAGAACAGCATCAGGAAGGCTAGAGCTCAAAATGAATTCAAACTAGTGAAAAAGCAAAGAAAAAGGCAGGGAGGCTAACCATCCTCGGAACCAGAAGTGGGCAGTGCCTGTGCGTGCGTGAGGGGTGCATGTGTGAGAGGTGTCTGCAGTGGTGTGCGTGCGTGAGGGGTCTGTGCAGTGGTGTGTGTGCACGAGGGGTGCATGTGTGAGAGGTGTCTGCAGTGGTGTGCGTGCGTGAGGGGTCTGTGCAGTGGTGTGTGTGCACGAGGGGTGCATGTGTGAGAGGTGTCTGCAGTGGTGTGCGTGCGTGAGGGGTCTGTGCAGTGGTATGTGTGCACGAGGGGTGCATGTGTGAGAGGTGTCTGCAGTGGTGTGCATGTATGAGGGGTGCATGCAGTGGTGTGAGGGGTGCGTGTGGTGTGAGTGCCGTGGTGCGTGCTCAGAGGGCAGAGGACCCTGCTGCTTCTCGTCCATGTTTCCTTTTCTTCAGGGTCAGACAAATCTGATTGTGGGATAGATACCGCGATCCTTGAAACATCACAGAGCACTTCATAGGAGCCAGAACAATATAGGGGGGAGAGGCGGACCCCACTTTCATAACCAAAGGAAGAGGACTAGTTCGACACTGACCCAGACAAGTTTTGATGGACCATTCACCACCACCCGTTGGCACACTTTAAAACGGACACCCCAAAACGGACACCCCTAGGAGCCAGCACCGGCTCACTGTGAACAAACTCCATCCCAGAGCCTCCGATTTCCTATTTTGACGGGGATGCCGGGCTGGAAAATTGCAGCGCTCTGGCAGGTCCCAATCGGACACGCTGCAGCCGTGGCCAGGTGTCGGGCTACACGATGACCGCTCAGACAAGCCCCTGCTCCCAGGGTGGCCTCTGCGGCACCCTGCAGGACCCTCCACCTGGCCCAGGTCAACCCATGTGTCCGGGATTTAAAGGCAGGCAGAGCTGAGAGGGCCCGTCGACGTCCTACCAATGGCATCAGGGGTTGTGATGACCAGAAGGGTCGCTCCAGAACCCAGCAGCAGGGCCGGCTCCCAAACACAGCAGCTACCACTCACGGACGGCTTCCCAGGTGGCAGCCACCTTATTCCATTCGCTCCTCACAAAAACCTGTTTCAAACCCAAAGATAGTGAGGCTGAGAGATGTCAAGATCTGCCCAGATCCAGCAGCGGCAGACTCCAAGGACCTCGCTTTTCCTGCCTCAGTACGCCGCTCACGTGTGCCTGGACAAACGCAGACCAGACACCTGGGCCCAAACGTTAATCTCACGGACTATAAAACGAGGGGTGCGCCCCGTGAGGAGACTCTGATGTGGCTGCTACAACAGCTTCCCTGCATCTTCAGGTGCATGGGCGACTGGAACTGGTGCCCAGGGCAGAAGCTTCAGCTGTGAGGCTCCACGACTCACTTAGGAAGCCACTGTCCCCTCCACTCTGTCCTGGCCCAGAGACCTCCACAGGGCTGGGTTCTGTGTGGGACACTGGGCTTTCAGAATGCCACGCACAAGTGGGGAGCCCACCTGTTTAAAAGTTCTGAACACTCTGACCCCAAGAATGAGAAATAACCGGGGATACTGCACGCTGGGGGAGGACTCAGATCCTAGCAGTGGGCAGGGCGCAGCTCCAGCCCACGTCACTGCCAAGGGCCGCGAGGGACCGTCACTCACGGGACGACGGAGCCGTCCATGACAGGCATCTGTTCACACAGCAGTGAGGCCAGGGCACTGGAGGTGCCTGAGGAGAAGCAGGGTGCCACCTGCCAGACACGCCAGAGGAGGGGAGAGCGACAGTCTAGAGCCTGGGCCGCTGCAAGGCTCTTCTGAAGCTGCGAGACTGCCCTGCGCAGCACAGAGAGGCCTGGCTCCGGCGAGGCTGTCTCCGTGAGGACCGGTCACGTGGAGAAGAGGGTGGAAATGCCAGGCCGGCCGGCCTCTCTGCCCCAACCCCGGGCCCTGGGCTGTCCCAGGCACTTTTGGGGAATGTGAGTGCTCAGAGACACCAAGGGTCCCCACAAAACAGGACAAGTGAGAGTGCTCACAAACTTAAAAGTGGTAGCTACTCCCCACCACATCAGGTCTAACAGACACCCCATCTTGGGCGGAGCCAAAGGGTTTGCCAGAACATTCTGTCCTCAGCAAAATGCTGTGCCAAGATAACTGGAGCACGTACATGCTGAATGGGGGTCAGGAGCACACTCGGAGGAGGGATGGAACTCTGTCTACCACTTTTAAAATGGGTTTTTGGATGCTGATGCCCTGGGACTGTATGTCTCCTCCCCCACAGGGAACTGGTTCCCAACCAGACAGGGCTGCTCTTCTGGGCAGGGAGGAGCCTGGGGTGGTGACCCAAATGAATTCCGTCCTATTGCAAATCAATGTCTCTCCCCCTCCCCAGCTCCAGGCAGAGAGCCGGTTCCTGGCAACCCCAGAGAAATGACAAAGCTTAGAGTTCACTGAGGGTCCCATTTTAAACTGCACCGAGGGTGCAGTGAGGCCAGGACTGTTGGCAAAGGGCTCTGGGCCATCAGGGTAAGTCAAGTCACATGACCAACCCAACCTCTTGGAGAGGAAAGGCTGAAGCCAATGGACACTCAAAGGTAAAACAGGTTGGCAAGGGGGGTGTGACGGGCAGGGGAAAGGGAACTTGAACCCAAGGAGAAGGCCCGCAGGGACCGTGGATGGAAGGAAGGTGGGCTGGCGGGTGGGGCAGCGTCCTTGGCCTGCAGACAGGCTTCCACAGCGCCGCCA
Organism: Desmodus rotundus; assembly: GCF_022682495.2. NCBI lineage: Eukaryota > Metazoa > Chordata > Mammalia > Chiroptera > Phyllostomidae > Desmodus > Desmodus rotundus. The sequence goes on from NC_071389.1 coordinate 11,173,805, forward strand.
ACTGCCCCACACCTGGTCAGGGCCAGCTTTCTGGCAGTGCTGAGCCACCAAAAACGGACGGAACTACTTGTGCAGCGCTTACATTATCACATCCTCACGGACGTGGCTGCCAGAAGAAAACGTTTTTATGTGCTGTGGCCACACAGATGTTCCACAAGGTGATTCCCACCGAGTCTGAAGTCAGAGGCCAGCCCACTGTCCCTATCACGCGCCCCCCACTCCATGCCTGGGTGTGGGAAGGACACGGTCAAGTATCTCGACAGCAGGGTTTTCCTCCAGAGGGGCCTCTGGCACCTCCCACCGACATGTGGCAATCTTCTCTTCAGTGAGTACAACCCGCAGGAAGGGGCCCTCAAGGAAGCCAGCCCCCGCTCCAAGGCTACTCACCTGGAGGCCCCGGGGTGAGAGCCTGGGCCTGTCTAGGCCCCCATTTCCTTGCCTCTGCCCGGCACTAAATGAACTAGTATACACACGACGCCCAGAATGGTGCCTGGCAGAAGGGCGGCCTCATTCCCAGGACTTTCTGGTCCTGGCTCTTGGACAGAAGCCAGATGTGCCTTCCTGGTTACGGAGCTGTGCCCAGGTAGGAGCCGGGCTGCAGGCCCAGACTGGACACGCTGTCAAGCCCAGAGACAGTGGTCACACAGCCTCTCAAGGAAGGTTCAGTTTGCCTAGTTTTGGACAGTTTTCATTGGGCCTGGAACTATATATGGTTTAGAAGACAGAAGAGTCTCTGCTTGCAAGAACTGTGGGGGCAGCAGGAGGCCCTGTTACTTATTAGCCACAAGCCACCGGTCACAACGGCTCTGTGTTTCTATTCTACAGCCATCTTCCCAAACGGTGTTACTGGCCCCACAGTGCAAGTGCCGAGTTTCGGAGAAGGGACGGGGTCTGTCCAGGTCACACGGCTGGATCTGCCCTGAGGTCTGGATGATTCTGAAACCTTTTTCTGCTGTGCGACTGCTCCGCTTGCTTAGCTTTGTGTCCTTCACCAGAAAAATCAAAGACAAACCACAATCCAGGACTCGGAAATTCCAAGCGGTGTCCACCTTTGTCTCACTGCCTCCCCCATCCCCCCACTGCCCTGGCACCTCCCGTCCCCTTCCTCTCCTGTCAACTGTCACACTGTAACCGTCGCAGGGAGGCAGTCTCAGGCCAGCTTTCCTTCTCAACCAGGTGCTGGGTCACTCCATCCCAGGCCTTCCAACCCTAGAAGCCATGCTGCTGAAGCGTCCGCACCCCCAAACCCATCTCCCTCCCAGAACACGACGGCTGGGCTGCAGCTGCAGCTGGGGCGCCCCCAGTGAGGAAGCATTCCCCCCAGCCCCCCCTGGTAAAACACAGTGCCTTGCCCAAGTGCCAAGTGTGAGTCACAGAGGATTTCCCCGTGTGACGTTCGGGCAGGTGCCTTTCCTGGAGCTTCACCACGTGAAGACACGTCTCGGCGCCTACTGCTGAGCGGGGAGAGCTCAGCTTGCAAACGACCGGCCTGACCTCCCCACTCGGCAAAACATTCCACCTTCATTTCTAAATATTTAGAATCTGAAAAAAATATCAAACGAACATCTGCAGGGCCTGTCCCCGATCGGAAACCTTGCATCTTTCCGAGATTTACGGTCTTGCCTCTTTCCCACGCCTCCAGCTGTCAGAGTGACCTCTTCATGCAACTCCCTTTTCCACAGGCTGGTACTTGGAGCGCAACAAGCCTTCCCAGCAGGGCGCGGGTGGCGGTCTGCCAGAGGGCACCTTCCGCCCTCCTGGCCTGGAAGGATGGTACCACCTGGCTGTGACAAGGTTCCTCTAGGTCTGCCCTCACCTTTCCTGCCACAGCTGCAGGGGTTTGCCAGAACACTAGCTGTCTGCTTCACTTTCCAGCCGACGTCCCTGGGAGACATCTTTTGTTGGAGGCGGGGAAAGGAAAGGCCAAAGTGGAGGAGACTGGTAAGGACGTGCAGGAGCTCGGCCTAGGCACACGTGGTCTGAGCCGGCTGGGGTGTGGCACGACCAGGTGTGAAATGCGGCTCCAGTAATCGTCACTGTTAAATTTACAACCACTTAAGGAAAGCCAGTGAGAGCAGCTTTCCAGGCCGTTTACTTGCATTCCCATAAACCATCTAAACTGAGGAAGAAGGGGCTGGGGGCAAGGCCAGGAAGGCCGGGGCAAGGGTGGGACCCCGGAGAGGCCCCCACCAAGCGCAGCCAAGGCCCCTGTCAAGATGGGGCACGGGAACAGGAAAGCGAGGGAGCGCCCGGGGCTGTGATGCCCCTGCTGCCACGAGGTGCCCCCCACCGCCGCCTCGGAGGTGGTGTCTCTTCCGCCGCACATGGGGTGAGAGTGTGTGGCTGCGACGAGGCCTAGTGTCCAGAGGAAAAGCTGAGGCCTGGAAACCGCCGGCAGGGCTCAGTGGAGGAACCCATGTGAGGACCAGCCTCACTCCAGAATGTCCCTGACCTGCCCCTCCTTCTCTGCTCCTCCTGCCTTTGCCCTTTGTTATCTCCTGCCTTGTGAGTGACACAGCCTCCCCCACTGGCCACAGGTCAGTCCCCTCCAGCCCTCTGACGCTGTCCCCTCCTAGGCCCTGGTCACCTTTCCTGGGCATCTCTAATGGCCACCTCTGCCAACCGCCCTCTGTGCCAGCCAGCAGCACCACCGTTTGAAGACGCAGACCTGAGCAGACCACTCTACTACCTCTGGTGGTGACTGGGTCTCGTCTGGTCGACTTCCTTCCTCCAGGAGAACCTGAGGAAGGAGGCACCCACAGGGTGATGGTGCCAAGCACACCTGAGTGCGGACACCATAGCTCTGGCCCCACTCCCAGCGCCTGTTTCTGGGGCCTCAGGGCCATGACAGCTGCCCTTGCTGGCTGCCAAGAGAATGCCACTGGGCGGCCACAGGGTGGTGGACTGTCTACACTGAGCTCAATGCACTTCCGCGCGAATGTTTATTTAGTAATCTACTGAAGGCCAAGTATAGTGGACGGATTAAAGGCAAAAAGTGTAGCCCTGACTGGTGTAGCTCAGTGGATTGAACATGCCCAGGTCTGGGAACCAAAGGGTCACTGGTTCGATTCCCAGTCAGGGCACATGCCTGGGTTGTGGGCCAGGTCCCCAGCAGAAGGCACATGAGAGGCAACCACACATTGATGTTTCTGTCCCTCTCCTTCCCTTCCCCTTTCTAAAAATAAATAAAAATCTTAAAAAAAAAAAAAAAAAAAAAAAGCAAAAAGTGTAGGCCCATTTTTTTTTTCCCCTAGGCAGGCAAATCTGGGTTCAAATCCTGCTGCCTCCTAACCACAGGAAAATGCTTAACCGCTCTGAACCTTAGTTGCCTCACCTGTTAAATGGGAATGATAACTCTATCTTGCCTACAGCCTTATCAAGAGACAGCCTGCACAACCATGCGTGTCCACTCTTTATCACTGATTCGCTCAATTCCCTGGGACCCCTTCGCCTCCCACCCCAGGTGACCGCTGCCACTTCTCCAGGGCTCATCTGGGGCACTTGGCACAGCCCGCAGGCCGCACTTCCCGTTTGCTCAGAAGCTGCGCGTCATTAACTCAGACTGGTCTCCCGCACCGCCTCCCTGCCCCTCCTTCTGCAGTTACTTACACTGGAAACCTGCCCCGGCTTTAATGCACCTCAGATGAGTTATGTGACCGGCCGCTGGGATGATGACAGAAGCATGAATTTCCTCATTAAAGCCCCAGAGCACAGGCAATCCAAACAGGGCCCGTGGCCCCGGCCCGGCGTGCTGAGGACAGCCACTCATCAGGCCGTGTTTGGCTTGGCAGGAGGCAGTGCTCGCGGCAAGCCGGAACCAGACCCTGGCCATGGGCTGACAGCTCTGATTTAAACTATTAGGAAGACCGAGGATTAAATATTTGTCCAGGTCACTGTAAACCGGGTGGAATTCTAAACAGTTAGGAGCGGTAAGTGATGCAGGAAACAGTCTCCGGATACAAACTTAGGATTTTCCACCATTACCCAGGTGGTAGGGTGTGGGGGAGGCAGGCTGTGGTAGAGCTGGCTGCCTGGGGGTTCGACGCCACTCCCTGGCCAGGGTTCCTGGAAGACCAGGGCCCATTTCCATGCAGAAGGATGGGCTCTGCCCCAGGGAGCACCGGCCCTGGCTCCGGGATGGCGTGGGAACAGCCCTGCCCGCAGGCCAGGGGCTTCAGGCCCCTGTGGCACAGCAGAGGCTGTGGAGGCTCCGCACCAAGGCCCCAGGCACGCTGGCTCGCAACACGTTTGCGTGCAGTGCGGTTTCTCAGGTGCGTGGGGATTCTTTTGTGAGGAAAATACAAATTCGCTTGAGTTACTATGTGTATGCTTTCTGGCATATACACTGTGTATCAGCGGCTATTAAAAGTAGAACGATTACCTTACTGAAATAAACCTCTGATGTTAAAAGAACCCTCGTAAAAGTAGTAACCACCAGAATGGGGACTGGGAACAGGAGGCCAAGTGCCACTTGTCTGTGTCCCCTCTGCCCTTTACACAAAGCAGCCACCACACTAGTGCAAGGCTTTCCCCGGGACAGGGCCGTCAGGGTCCTACACGTGGGCACTTAGACAAGGGTGTTCTGCCTGCTTGGGTGCTTGAAGTAGCATCTGAAGTAGAAGCTAAGACAAGTCTGCTCCAGGGGAGGCTGTGCCTTCCAGTCCGACCGCCCCATCCAACTCAGACAGACCTCCTTCAGCAGGGGAAGCAACCACGAACAGAGGGGTGCAACCTTCCACCCCACCCATTTTCCAGGGAGCGGAGAAGGGCTACCGGTTGAATCAATCACCAACTGCCCACAAATGAGTCTTATGTCTGTGTAACAAAACCTCTATAAAAACCCACGAAGCGTGGGGTTCGGAGGGCTTCCAGGATGGGGAGCCACACGCTTCCAAGTGCCACCATTCAGGGCCCCAAACTCCATGGGGAAAAAGGCTCTTTTGCTTGGGACTTCGCCCTCTGCATCTCTTCATTTGGCTATTAATTTGTATCCCTTAACATCCTCTGTAATAAACCAGCTAGCGAGTGAGTAAATGGGTTTCTGAGTTCTGTGAGTCTCCAGCAAATTAATGGAACCCACGGAGGCGCGGGGACACCTCTGATTCACAGCTGGTTGGTGAGAGCACAGGTGACAATCTGCACTTGCAACTGGTGTCGGAAGGGGGGTGTGTGGGGGGTGCAGTCCACTAGAGCTGAGCCCTAACCCTGTGGGACTGGCGCCGCCCCCACGGAGTGTCAGAATGAAGCTGAACTGAGGCACTCCCCGCTGGTCGCTGGTGTCTGAGAAGTGCCTGGCGGGGGTATGGGGACCGTGACCCTCCCCACGATGGACATGGGTACAGAAGCCAAAAACAGTGGCACTTGTCAAAATTTCATGTGTGCATAAATTGCCTGGAGAATGTGGTTAAGTTCAGATTTGATAAGTTTGGTAAGTCTGGGCAGGGCCCAAGGCCTCTGCATTTCTGACAAGCTCTGGGCGATGCTGGTGCTGGCCCAGGAGCGGATGCCCTGGGGCTGCAGCAAGGGGACTCTCAGAGAGCTGGCCTGCCCAAGACCTGCCGACGGGGCCGCTCGCGACCTCAGAGATGGGGACAGAGCAAAGAACCGCGTTTCACAGCACAGAAGGCACCTGAGGTACCAGAACATGGGGAGCTCGAGGAGAAAGAAGCCATGGCCAAGCCTGCAGTTACCTGGTCCTACTGAGGCAGGAAGCCAGCTGGGAGTCGGTGGGCCGTGACCCAGCACAGAGAGCCCAAAGGGCATGTAGTTGAAAATAAGTAACAGGGGATTTACAGCTGACTGACTAAGCGCAACCTAAAGAAAAGCACCCTAACAAAAGCGCTGACCAGACCGACGCTGCCCTCAGGAGGTCTCAGGGAGCCGTGCCGGGGGCTCGGAGCCTGGCCCGGGCTGATTAATGTGAGGCGCAGAGTCGTCGCAGTTACCATGCGAGTACCAAAGCCAGAGCAGCAGCTGGCGCCTGGTTCACTGAAGCCAAGCTTCAGCATAACCGACACGAGCAGACTGGCTACTAAAAAAGCAGAATGTGACGATAAGTGTAAAATCTCATTTGCAAAAAGACTGGCTGCGTAAGAACAGACTGGGAAACTCCTGGACCCTCAGGGGTTCATGGACAAAGAGATGGGGGAGAGGGGGTGCCAGTGGGTGGCCATTTAGTTGACTCCACGCTCATGCGGTGCCCGCCAAAGCCACCCGGGCACATTTTGGGGGACAGGGTCTATTCCGACTGCTGTTTTGTGCCAGAGGCTGAAGTAAAAGGCTGTCTCCCGAAGCAGCGAGCGCCCTGTCCGGGGAGGGCGGCAGAGGGTGCCCTGTCAGGTCGGGAGTGACCGCTGAACTCTTCCAATGTCCAGACCCCGCGACTCAGGTAGCCTTTTGATTGCTTTGGCCAAATGTACTCACTCTTCCTTTACGAGGTGAAGGAGTGCTTTGAGCTTTGAGAGGTGCCCTGCTGGGCCTGCACCGTAGGACGCAGTGCACGCTACCCAGCTCCATCCTCGCAGTGCTGCTGCGGGAGGGGCGGCGGTGCAGAGCTGAGCAGACAGCAGGCTGGCCACCGTGCTTGTCAGCTACTGGTCCCTTCCAGGCACCGGCGTGGGGAGGCCAGTAAACCGGCTTAGATGCTTAAAGCAGACACTCCTTTGTTCTGGGTGGACTCTCTGGCTCTGCTGTCACTCCACACTGCCCATCCCACCTACACGAAACCGTCCATCAGTTCTCTCTGCAGAAAGCACCTTCCCGCCAAGGCCCTGTGTCTGCTGCCTGCCCGCATCCGTCCTTCCGGCACTGCGAAAAGCAGCCAGACTTTCCGCTAGGAGAGCACACCCCTTCTCCATCTACAGTACCAAGGACAGCCAAGGACCCAAGCCTGGCCAGACTATTTCCTCCCCGACTGCGTCAGGACGCGGAAGCCATACCTGGGCCAGTGAGGCGTTTCCGTGGCAGAGCAGACCTATTCTGAAAGAGAAGCTCTTTCCCTCAGGACTGCCGGGAGCTACTGCGTGGAGACACAGGGTCCCAGCGGCATCCTCCGCATCCTAGACCCAGTCGTGCTCAATGAAGCCTGAATTTCTCGGTCATGTGAGCTGACTCATTTCAATTTTTTGCGTAAGTCAGAGTTTTACTTCTGTCATTTGCAACCAAGAGTCCTAATAAGTCCTAATACACAATCTAAGCCACAACTGAGAAGTTAAATCAGTCTAGAATATTATCAGCAGTATGTCCTAAACACCACAGAAGCATTTTAATGTAAATACTTTGACCCAAAGAGAAAACCTCCAGTGACTGAATCTTGGCACTCACTGAAAGGCCTGTGGGGAGGTCATGTCAGGCACAGACGCTGGCCCAGGACCCCTCTGTGGGGACAACTGCCCACTCATCCCACAGTCAGCTCTACGGCTGGCACCTGTGGGCACTGGCAACTCTACCTGTCTGGTAAGGCTGCCTCCGAGGTTCATGGTACCAGAGCCGGATTTGTTGGTTTGCAGCCACAGCATCACCGTGGAGGTCAGCTTGTAATGGGCAGTGCGACCACTGGACTTCTCCTAGGAGACGAGACAGGCGTCAGAACCTTGAGCAAAGCCTAAGCTAGGGAGAGCCTGAGGGGGCCCGAGTTCAGGGTCATCCTAATGTGCCCCTTCCAATTACATCACCACACCACCACCTTTCTTACAAAATCCCCAATGGTTTTTAAAGGAACTGAATTTGCACTCATGTGGACTCGGTTCTTCTGGCACCTTTACCATCACCGACTACTGCCACCCTGACTCATCTGCATCCAAACGGCTTCGGGGCATCTCAGGAATTGATGGGTTTAAGTACCCCAGCACCCCCTTCAAGAAGCACCTGCTGGAGAACGGGGCTGCACGGTCCAGCGGGGCATCTGCAGCGGAGGCCCTGGGCCTGCAGCTGCTGGGGTGCCGTACCTGCACTTCCACCACGTGGATGGAATCCCAGCAGCCTTTGATCTTCTTTGATCCATCTCCAGCCTTCTTTATGAGGATCACTCCCGCGAAACCGTGGTCCAGATCCCAGAGGTAGACAGATGAGACGCCGCCTTCAAAATACCTGCAGGAGACAAGCCCGGGTGCCGTCAGATGTTAAGTCTGTCAAATTACAGACCGTCAGCTCAGGTCCCAGGGGTTGTCATTTGGCAGACAGTCACCTAAGTGTCTGGAACTAAGGACCCTCCCTGCAATGGTTCCAGGGTTGACTCTTGCACGTGTCCTGAACACCCATGGCTCAGGGATGGGGGTACAGCTCCTCTGGGGGTCACAGAAAGAACACAGCTCGGGAGTCCTCAGGATGAACCTGAGCCTGCGCTCTTCCATGTGCTCTAGGTGTTGTAGTCTTTGGAAATTTATCAGACTTCTCTGGGCTTCAGGTTCCTGCCAGATAAAGGACCCAGCGAAGTGTGTGACATAAGGACACGCACTGGGGTCATTACTGCGGAGTCCTCACTACTGCCCAATGTTCCTGTTTTGTGATGGCTGCTTTACAGGGGCGGTATGGAGGGGAAAGCAGGGCGACAAACGGTTCCCCACCCAGAACTCTGCAGAGCCACCTGCTGCAACCCCCTGGCCAGGGACAAGGAGCTTAGCTTGGGGTGGAGCTTCCTTCTCCGGCCTGAGCCAATAGGGAAAAATTCCTAATTAAGATCAAATGCCCGAGGGAAAGAGAAGGCCAGAGGAGGAAAGGAAATCAGGCTAGACTCTCAAAACCTCGAGACCCAAGCCGAAGGCTGTGGCAGAGCCAGGCTGCCGAGTCTGGACGAGGCGTGCAGACAGCATAGGGGATGGGCCACCAGCGGATGAGCAGCACCTCAGCTTCCACTGCAACTGACCGGAACTGCCAGAGTCTCATCTGGCTGCTAGCACATCCTTTTTTGTTTGTTTGTTTTAAGATTTTATTTATTTATTTATTTTTAGAAAGGGGAAAGGAGGGAGAGAAACATCAATGTATGGTTGCCTTTCATGTGCCCCCTACTGGGGACCTGGCCGCAACTCAGGCACGTGCCCTGACTGGGAATCGAACTGGCGATCCTTTGGTTCATAGGCCGGCACTTAATCCACTGAGCCACACCAGCCAGGACGGCTAGCACATTCTTTACCAGAAAGACTGTGGCCTCTCTGACCCCAATTAACCCCTGCTCAATGGTGCGGCAGGCACACTCTGGGACCCGCCAGGAGTGCAGCCTTAGATGGGAAACAGTAAGCAGGCGGCACGGCCGCGGTGAGCACAGGCTCAGATCAGACGAGTGTGGGTCTCAGCCCCAGCCTCTCGTTAGCAGCTCCATTCACGCATTTATCCACCCAACAACCATTTATGAAGGGCCACCAGGCAGCACCTGCGAGCTGGGCCTTAGGACTGCTGAGACAAAGCCAATGTAGGAGGGGAGATGCTTGACCGAAGATTACTAGTAATTTTAATTAAAAAAAAAAAAAGAACTAAGAGTAAACACATCTGTGAATTACAGCTCGATAAAGTTGTTACGCAGTAAACATATGGTAAATGTTACTGTTGAGAAAACGTGGGTGAAGAAACACGAGAATGCTTTGTCCCTGTTTGGGTGAAGGTCGTTACGTGATAGACAGCAGTGTGCCAGGGAGACCAAGGAAGCAGCCCTTCCCCAGGAACGAGGGCTGGCCACCTGGGTGCTGTCGGGCACTGTCACTGCTGGCCTGCCGGGCGCCCAATGGTCCCCACCAAGATCGCTACCCTGGCCCCTCCCCATGAGGATTCCTCAGGCAGCCTGGGCCTGCCCATTGCTGCCGCCACCACACCCTGTCCCCACTGCTCCATCCCAGCCCCATCCACTGTGATTAAGCTGTCAAACGCAATTCACAACTCTGCCACTTCCAGCATGGCCACAAATCGCAGGTGCAGGCAGGCCCGCCTGGGCTCCGAAGGAGATGCCAGCTCCAGGCTACCTGCCGGACAACAATGGGGGGTGGGAAGGGGTTTGGCTCTAGACCAGCACCACTGTAGTGCTTCGAGGGGAACAGGCCCACCTATGGGGGCCCAGAGCTCAGGGCCATCCCAAGTGACTCCAGGAAATCAGCTGAAGCTGGGCACTTAGGGGCCCCTCTCAGGAGGGTTCTTTCTCTTGTTCCAAATCTCTCTTCAGCACCGGCCCTCCCCTCCCCCACAGGGTCCTTGGGCGGAGAGAGCAAATAGGTGTTTTCCCGCAGGACTGGCCTGCAGGTCGCTGCACACATGGGCTGGCCTGTAAGGCCCCCGGGACACGAGGAGCCCCAGAGTGCTCAGGTGAGCTCACAGCAGGGGGAGGCTCCGGGAGCTCCTCTGGCTGGGTGTCCCAGATTTGAGTGGCTCCCTCAGCTCAGAGTTCACTGGGAGGTACCCCAACACTAACGAGGGAGGAGAGGAGCAGCCCACAGCAGACCTGTGGACCCGTCCTGTTGGTGCAGATGGCCGGGTTCTCCCACCAGTTTTCCCCTCCAGTCTGCTTGTAGGGCGAGTGGCCTCCCATCAAAAGGGAAAGAAACGACAACTTGAAAAAACTGAAGCCTTTCCCGTGCTGGCGAAAAGGACAGGCCAATAATTCCCTTTTTCCATTGGCCATCCCGGAAGGCAGGCTTGAAGCCCAGTGGGCACTTTCATCCCCCCCCCCCCCACCTCGCAGCCCCTCCCCAGACCGGAGTGGTGGTGTCCTCGTCCAAGGCTGGCTTCCCTGTGTGCTGGCACACTGGGGGAGACGGGTCGGGCTGTCCTGGAAGGGAACCAGGGGAGAGCATGGTGGCTGTTGACGCCACCCGGTGACCAGTTCAAAAGCGCCACGTGGCCTGCAGTTGACCCCCCTCAGTCCCATCCCTTGGACTTGTTTTCTTCAGAAAACAGAACAGCGGCATGAATGTTTTATAAGGTGGAACCGGCCATTTCCAGTCCAACATCCATCCCTCTCGTGGCCTGGCTCCCGCGCTGGGCAGCTTCTTCTTGGCTTGCTCAGCTTCCTTGTGGGCCACACTGACTGGACCCAGCGTTTCAAAATGCTGGGTGCAAAGGAGGTAAAAATGCAACCTCAACCCTGACCCCCATGTGGGTTCCTATTCCCCCAAACTAAAAAAATGTATTGCAAGAACACTATAAAAAAAGGAAATTTAAAAATTAGCCCACAGGACCATATATCAACTTATCCCATAAATCTGATTTTTCCAAATTCCCTTCCAGTCTTTGTCCAGATGCACAATTTTTTGTGTAACCATATGCCCAGCAATGGCACTGCCTTGAGTTTGGCTTTTCTCACTTGGCACAGAACCATTAGCACTTTTCCACTGAACCACGCAGTCTCCGTAACTGTTTTTAATAGCGGGGACAGGACTCCACTCGGCAACGTCCTAATTTACAGTCTATCTGACTTTTAATAAAGATGTGGCAGCAGCAGCAGAGTCGGAGGCGGCGCTGTGGAGCTCACCGTCACCCTGCTCCCTCTTCCAGCGGGGCGTTCCCTCTGAGGGACGTGCTGAGACCCAGCCTGGGAGTGTAAGGCCCCGACACCACCGCAACTCAGGAACACACTTGCACTCCACCAGCCAAGAGCGATCTCAAGGGACTTGAGCAGCTACAAGTCTCAACCCGAGGTTCCAAGACAAGAGAGCAGAGGGCTGCGTGACTGGGAAGGGCCTTCAGCTTCACCACAAAGACCCGCCCGTCCGGGCCCAGAGGCTGCGGGACATGCAGACAGCCTGCCACGTGCTTTATGACTCTGCTCTGTGCGTGAAGCATTAATTAAAGAGGGACCTCAACCAGTTTTTGAAAATTTATTCTTACCTACTGTACTTTGATCATAACAACATGAAACGGGGAAAAAATAATTTTTACGGGGTTCACATTTATGAGTTTTTACATAAAGGCTTTTGTGGGCATTTTAAGAATGTGCTAAAATGTTGCCTGAAACCACATAAAATCATCTGAGGAGTTGCCCGCCAGAACTAACAGCACACACATGGAAGCACTTTAACTGGCCTTTGTATATTTAATGAGTCAAATAGTATTAATATTGTTTAAATGCTAACATGCTATTTCAATAAGGTGGCTCTACCGTCGCCAGCAGCTCGCTCTTGGGCCTCGCACGTCAATGCGAAGGAGCGATCAAAGGTGGCCCGGTGCTGAGCGCAGGCTGTGGGGGACTGACCGGGCCCTGCCCTGGGCTCCGCCCCTGCTCCAGCATTTCCAAACCCCAGCCCTCCAGGAGGGAGGGAGGGAGGACCACAGGCTCGGCTGACTGGAGCTCAGGAGGGATGGCCCTCTTCCCGCAGAGCGGCGTCTGGTCAGGCGGGCAGCTCGGAGAGCACCTTCACATCAGGGAGGCCCGAACACGAAAGCCGGGCTTTCCTTAGACTAGAGTCCCACATACACACAGTGAGAAGGATGAGTGACCTGTTAGCCGGACGACACAGGGACCATCGTCAAGGAGACTGGAGAAGCCACCCTGGAAAGTCCTGAACCATGCAGTGGTGGGGCACCCGGAAGCTCCAGAAACTCAGGAAAAGGGGACAGATCGGCCCAGGAACAACTGAAGCAAAACTCTGTCGGGCTCCAGTGGACAGAGAGAGCTTTAGGCGAGTGACACAGGCCCTACACACAGTGTTGGTGGCTTTCAAGTCTTTCCCCCGTAAATGTTAACGTTTCCAAAGGCAAACAACTGCAGGGAGTTCAACAGCTGGGACTAGGGAGACGGGGGGCCGCTCTGGGTTGGTTTTATAAACTCCAAAAGATCAAGTCACCAGGGGACTCTCTGTGCTGGATGAGCCAGAAGCAAAACACAAGACCCTCAGGTGGGGCTGACGATTTATCAGTGGAGTCAATTACAGTTAAGCACCTGGTTGAGTTTATTATTCTCTGTCACCAGTTAGATTCCTGAACTTGGACCAACTGAAAGCCTAATGTGTCAGTAATTCTCAAAGTTCTACGTCGTTTCTCCTTGAAAATCACTCTTCTACTTCGATAACATCACAGTCACATGTACAGATTCTATGACCATAACTTTTCAACCACAGGACTTCTGGGGGAAAGGAGAAAAGAGAGAAAAAATGTAATACTTCACACTCAAAATGACCTACTTCACAAAAGAAAGAAAAAGTATTCCGGCTCCCAAAGCTTTATGGAGTGCGTGACGCTGGGGAACGCACGGGGACGGGGATGGAAACTTGTTCCGGGAGCCTGAGCTGTAGTGTAGCTACGCATCAGCCAATTCCCAGTCCTGGCCGACACTGGGCTGCAAGTGAACAGGAAAGATGGGCTGGAATAGACTTTGAAGTGGGCCTTTAGTCCTTCTTTTCAAATTGCCTTCTGGGAGAACAGCCAGATTTGTGCTTCTAATACAGAGGTCCCCAAAAGATGAGTCACAGGCCACGGCCCTCCACAAAAGAACCAAAGCCAGGATGGACCTGCTGGGACCAGGTCCTTCTCGGGGTCAGTCACAGTCTTTTAGCCACAAATGGGCTGGGCTACCTTCACAGGACTGGGCTATGTGCGGCTCTTCAATGACTGTGCAGCAGAGACCGGCAGAGCACCTACAGCCCAGAGGCAGAGCCGCTCCACCAGCAGCTGAGGTGCTGCCCCAAGACAATACCTGTTTGTTTCTTCCCAGCCTGAAAAAGATGACAAAACCCTAGCTACTAGCAGCAGTTTGTTTTTTCTGATCATCCTTAACATCCTTATAACATAAAAAGGCACCTGGTACCCAGAGGTGGGAGCAACTCAATTCCACTCCAGGAAAAAAGAAAAATCTCCAATTTGCTTGGAGAGGCATCTGAAACCTGGCTTTCTTCCTTGCAGTGTAGACCAACATTCCTTCTGCGCTGGCCCCAAACTGGCCACTGTCCAAAGAAGCTAAGTGTATCCCCTGTCCAACAGGAGGATGTGGGTGCTGCCCGATGGGTACAGCTTCTGGAAAGCCCACAGAGAGCAACAGAAGGCAGGCTGCCAGCCACAACTGTGAGGGGCTGGGACATGTGGGTCCTCCGACCCACCTCATGGAGGCACCTGAAAGAGCACAGGCAACAGCGGCCCGGAGGTCCTCACCAGGGAGCCCACAGGCACGCCACCACTGGTGGCTGTTCAGGTGCAAATGGTCTTCCTCTCTGGGCTGAGAGGGGCAGATCCTCCCTCTTCTTCTCCTAACCTTGGCGCATTCTGAACTGCCCAGGGACTGGAGCTGGCTCCGCACAAGATGGAGAGAGGTCAACACCTGGCTGTGGGCTGGCCAGTCCTGATCTATCACTGGAAGCCGATGGTCCTTTCTACCACAGCCTGTGCCATGTGTCCTAGAGTCTGTCCAAGGACACAGGACAGGTATTCTGCCCAAATTCCTTCCAGGACACACAGGTGCTTCCACCCGAGCACACATACCAATGGGCTCAGGCAAGTGAGACTTTAATGCCAGCAGCACTTAGAAGCCACATCTGGACTGCGGCTGCAGCGCTTTACGGCCTCTCTTTTACAAGGCTTCCCCACCCCTCCCCCAAACCTGAATAGAAATAACGAAGGCCTTTCTGGAAACGATGGTGCCGCTGCAAGGGCCGCCAATCTGGCTCTGGGGTCTGACCAAACTGTCTGTGCTCAAAACCGCCGTGACCACCTTCCGCCTCTCTGGACTACCTGTGAAAACACTGCCATTCCGGCTTAGCCCCCGGCTCATGAGTGTGGACCGTCAAGGCCTTCTGGAAGTTCAAAGCCATCACTATAGTCCAAGAGCTGCCATTTCTGAAAACCCGCTCTGGGTCAGGGGCTTTGCATGTGTTACTTCACAGTTAACAATAATGACACCCAGAGAGAGGACAGGCATGCACCCAAGTCACCAAGCCAGGAAGTGGGCGGCTGGGGGTTGGGCCTGGGGTGTGGCTGGCCCCATGTGACTCCGGTCCAGCCTGCGAGGCTGAGTTTAGGTAAGTTAAACACACACAGGCAACCAGGCCACTGTACACAATGCTGCCTTGGGGAGGAGAGACTCAGAGAAGGGGCGGAAGAATGGCCAACAATCGTCCCTCAGGGCAGGACACTAAGTACCCTGCACTGGGAATTCTGAAAAGCAGGGTCCTCCCACCTCAATGAAGCAGCTGGGGCCTGCTGGCTGAACTTTGGAAGACCACCCATCCTGGATACTTCTACAAAGCAGCTCCCCCCACAAAAGAGGGATCTGCCAGCAGCCTGGGAAGCAGCCTGGGAGCACAGGTCCCTGGCAGGAGCTTGACCACCAGAGGGAGCTGGTCCTTGCTTCCAGATGGCATCTTCACCCTACACGTGGACTGCATAACCCAAAGCGTGACTGTTTCCACACGGCTGGAGGAACCCAGGAACTCTGGGGGAACCAGAGTCCCGCCGCTGACTCAGGGATCGTGTCTGGAGCAAACCTGCCTTCTGCACACTCCTGCTTTCCATTCCACCTTCTTTCAACAGACAAATCAGACAGCGCATGCCAAGGCAACCTGACCCTGGACTGCAGTCTCAGGGTGCCAGATGGAGGGGACCTCCGGGCTGGGGGTAGGGTGGGACTGACATGCAGGCTTGTCTAGATCCACTCTTCAGGGGCTCTTGAAACAGTAGCAGATACCTCTGCTTAAGAACAGTGGCCACCAGAGAGCTGAAACACACACGGGAAGCAGACTCAGCCCCCCCCAGAAAGCTGACGGGCAACCGCCGCTCTGTTCAGTGACAACGACACAACTGAGGCGGCCTTGGGTGGCCCCTGAACTGCTCCCAGTGCTTTCACTCGAGCCCAAGGCTGTGGCAAGCCGGAGCCCAACAGCGGGTGAGGCGGCGTTCTCAGAGGCCCTCTGTCCACATGGCTGAAGATACAAATCATACGTGTGAAAACCCGAAATGCTAATGGCACTGCTGACAGGCCGAAAGCCAGACAGCACGTCTGTCTTCAACCACCATGCCTGCAGCATGAGATATGCAGCAAGCAGTGCCCGTCACGGGGCCCCTCTGGAGACCCCTGGGTCCAGGCTAGGGGACAGTGCGTGTGCTTCGTGAGCCACCGAGACCTATGTGAAGGGTCAGGGAGTGGGGGAGATGTGCCAAACCAAATGGTCCCGGCTTCATCCAGCTCCAGAACTTTCCTGAACAATCCTCCCATTACCTCATGCTTACTCTGCTCAGTGCTCTCGCCCACTTCCCAGTGGGGTCCTCGGGCTAGAGACTGAAGGTAAGCTGGCCTGGCTGTTTCTGGAAGTGCATCAGGGAGCACTAGGTAACCTCCAACTATGATGTCACTTGGCCGGGCCGGACTAGGGAGAGTAGTGCAAGACTCAGTAGCTAGACGAAGGAAGTCAGGGCCAGGGCCCTTCCACTTCCGGCCTCTCCAATCCAGCCTCCAAGCTGCTGGGGGACTCTCTTAGGCCGCACATCAGCTCTGTCCTGTGTGCCCCTGGGACCCTTCAGACCCTCCCCGATGCTCTGAGAACAACAGCCAACGCCCATGCTGGACGAGGGCCTGTGTACCTCTCCCCACCGCTCTCGTCCCACTCTGGCCTTCACTCCTTGACCACACAAGGGAATGCCCCTGCTCAAAGCCCCGCCTTGACCCCTGAGCCCCCTCCCCCACCAGTTACATGGCTGAGCCCAGGTTTCCCGAGACCGCCCGAGGCTCAACGATTCACCAGGAGGGCTCAGAGCTCAGCACAGGGCTGGGCTCCTCGCTGAGAGCTATTCCAGGGAAAGGACACAGGGCGAAGCCGCCAAAGGAAAAGGCACAAAGGGGATGGAAGGCACAAAGGGGGAAGTCCCAAGGAAACCAGATGCAAGGTGCCAAGGGCTTGTGCCCCCTCCCCCAACACTCAGGAAATATTTGTGAAATACTCCTCAGTGCCCTCTCTCTCGTCACCACAGATGGGAACGGCTCCACTCCATTTCCGAGACAGAGGTTGGTTTACGTGAGGTCTCATGGCGGGCTGGTGGCAGAGCCCTGACCAGAGCGCACAGCCTCCTCCTGCTGCTGGCAACACAGACGGGGCTGTCCAGAAAGTATCTGGCCACGAGATGTGGAAAATAAGAGGTTGCTGAAGAAGATACTAGAAACACTGTACACAGGACCATGACGCCTCAGTCCCCTTCCAAGTAGGCACCTTGGGGCCTCACACAGTTCTCCCAGTCACCATCTCGTATTTTCCTGAATTTCATTGACAGTCTGAACTCTCTTCCCTTCCAAAGGTGATTTTAGTTTTAGGAAAAGCCAGAAGATTCAAGGCACCAAATCTGGGCTGTAGTGGGGCTGAGTCACCTGAGACACTTGATGTTTTGCCAAAACACTCTGCTTGAGACGGGATGCACGAGCAGGCACCCTGTCGTGATGAAGCTGCCAGTCACCAGGTGCCCATAGCTGTGGCCTTCTGAATCATCCAAATACTTTCCACGGAGGAATGTTCCAGCTTAACGCAAAATCTGACGCAGATCCGCGGCACGGTACGCATGCTCACCCAGTGGCACCTACCACCCCCACTGACTAGTACAGTGACTTCATCATTGTTCACGTACGTGCGCTCCAGGCCACTGCCCTCGGCTGCCAGGTACATCGATGCTGTACAAACCGTTCTGGTCCTTTGAACGGTGTCCGGACTTCTCCCGGACAGACCTCGCACAGCCGTTCTCTCACCCCATCCACACCCGATCACCACCCCCACACAGACAGAAACGCAGAGTGTGAGACGTCCATCAGACAGAGAACCTGCTACACCGACAGCGTGGAGGTTCCTGCGGAGACACCTGAGTCAGAGCTGAGCAACAGCCCCTCACCGAACACCCCCTCGGCTCCTAAGATGAGCACCGGTCCCTTTGAAACAAAGAAGGAAACAGGCGCAGAAAGTTTACTTCTATGCACCAGGTCAGTCAGCGAGGAAAAGCAGAACAGGGAATCAAGTCCAAGTTTCTTTCAAAGCTCAAACCCTCCCCATTCTGCACTCCGGCCTGGACACGGTGTGGGGCGTCACAGATTTCTGAGGGGGTGTCTGTGCCTCCTGCTGGGCACCCCCACCCACCTTCAGTCACCTGCTTCCCAGATCCTGCTGCGACTTTCGTTCCTTCAGAAGATTGTGCGCTGCCTTCTGCAATTCCCACCAGAGCGGAAACGCTGCAATCCCCCAGGCCCAACGTTCCCGTCCGAGGAAGGCACAGCCCTGAGCCCAGGGCCCAAGGTCGGGGGAGGCAGCTGGACACACAGAGTTTCAGGCACCCAGAAAGACATGGCAATGGACTTTTTGTCACACATGAATACAGATGCCCTTGCCCTTCCCGGGCTGGTGTTGCTCAAATGTCAAACGAAACAGGGATGGACAATGGAAGGAAGGAGCAGAAACAGCCCCGGCTCTAACGTAGCCCCAGGAAGGGGAGAGGAGGCAGGGGCCGGGGGAGAGCTCGTCTACTAGGTATCCCGGCCGTTTCCAGGAAGGCCTGTGGGCTCCCAAGACTTGCACGCAATGCCAGCCTTGTCTCCTTCAGTAAACTTCTTCCAGACGAGAAGGGCTGATTAGAAAAGCTAATTAAAGCCTTTGAGGATTATCGCAGACCTAAAGCAAGGAAGAACACAACAAGCCTTCCAGCCCCACGCCTCCCCCCTCCTCCGACTCTGGCCTTCATTAAGCTCTGATTTCAATCAATTGCACACCCACTAAAATTAACTTATAAGGCCAATAAATTGCAACCGCATGTTTGAAGGTATTATCTGCTGCGAGCCAAGAGCCAAGCCCTGCAGAGCATGGGCAAGATGTCTGGCACACACGGGCGTCATCATCGTTGGGAGAAAGCGGTGCCAGCCCCTCGGTCAGGACATCTGGTCTCTGGGCCACCAGAGGAAACGGCGAGACACAATGTGAAAGCCAGAGCGCGGGGTTCCTGGCTCCTCTGGGGACCTGAAAAATCACAGCACTGCTCTCAGGGTTCGCGGCAGACAACGGGTGCCTCATACCCCATGAGAGATGTCCCTCGGGCAGCGTCGAGTGCCTCCCCCTGGCCAGCAGCTCAGATGGTTAGAGTGCTGCCCCAATACACCACAGCTGCAGGACTGATCTCTGGCCAGGGCACACACAGAGCAACCAATAAATGCATAAGTAAGTGGAAAAACAAATCCATGTTTCTCGCTCTTTAAAAAAAAATTAATTAAGGAAGGAAGGAAGGAAGGAAGGTTCAGGTCAAGTGATGAGGTTTTGTAACCAATGAGCTATCCTAGGCTTGGGCCTAAAAAAGCAGAGTCAACTCTGCCGAGAGAGAAGTGGTCCCACAAGCCACCTGCCCCAGAGCCGGCCCTTTCAGCTACCCTCCCCAGTGCTGCGTTCCAATGGCATTCCCTGGACTGAGCTGGGCCCGCGAGTTAGAGGTGGAAAACCATCCCGGGGCTTGGCAGAGAAGAATGAGAGTGGTCCAGATGTTGGGGACCAGGATGGGAGGGCTTGGGGGAGAAAACTGATAAAATTCAAAACGACTTCAGAGTACGTAATGACCTCGCCCAGCCCCAGCAGAACATGCCTGTCCTCAGCAAAATTTTAATCTAAAAATGGGGTTGTCACCCTGGCTGCTGTGGTTCAGTGGATCGGGTGCTGGCCTGTGAACTGAAGGGTCGCTAGGTCGATTCCCAGTCAGAGCACACGCCTGGGTTACAGGACTGGTCCCCAGCTGGAGGTGCACGAGAGGCAAATGACTGATATGTATCTCACACGTTAATGTTTCTCTCCCTCTTTCTCCCTCCCTTCCCCTCTCTCAAAAAATAAGTAACTTTTTTTTAAAAAAGTGTTGTCTGGGTAATGCTAACAGTTCCTTGACGGTTCCTTTCCTGGGGGACAGTTACCACCATGGTCCTTCCTGCTACTGATGGCAAACAAAAAACTGATAAGTGTGGGAGGGGAGTGAAGGGTGAGGGGTGAGTACGCAGTAGAGGGCTCCGAGCAAGATGGTAAACAAAAGGAGCTGGTGGCTTCAAAGGGACCATGCAGGACATACAGCTCTGTCCCTACTCACCTCTCGCCCCCTCTCGGGGAAGGAGTCACACTCCCAAGTGCTGGCACATTTATTCCATCATGGAGAAATGCTGTGCGTAGGCAAGGAAGAGGGGATGCCACACCCCAACAGCATTACAAGCCAGAGGACCTGCTAGTCAATCCGCTCCCGCACCCTGATCATACCAACTCCATGTGCTGGCAACTAATTCTAATCCCCTGCAAAGTCGAAGCCTTCCCAGGCCCGGGAGCAAGGCCCAGAGCCCAGGACAGGACCCAAGGCTTCCTCTCCGGATGCTCACGGTACAGAGGAGCCTCTGGCGGGAAGAGTGGCACTCCTCCCTGGAGAGACCTGGTGCGGCTCCAGCACGTTTCAGCTCTAGGTTTCAGCATGCTCACCGGGGTCTCCTTCCCCTCATCTCCTGAAGGAGCATGTCGGGAGTGAGCAAGGTTGCAGACCCACAAGACGCAGGCAGGTGAGGGAACCAGGATGCCACGTCACCACTGTGCACGTGCGCACACAACCCCCACCAGTGCTGGTGGGGCTGCGTCTGCCTGTGTACTGGATGACGGCAAAAATGCCCCCAAGTTCAGTCTTAAGGCACAGTGTGTGGGGGGGGGGGCGGGGATGACATCGTAGGGCAGGAGAGCGCACTGCTGGCCTCCAGGACACAGCCAGGTCCTTCCTGTGAGTTGCCCGCAGAGTAAACCGCCCCTGAAGGCCCCTTACAGCACAGCCCTCACCACAAGAGGACACCACAAGGGGCCCCAACATGCCGGAGTCTGGCAGCGTTCAGTCACCCGAGACAGTGGGAGGGCAAGAGGCCAGAGCATAAGCCAAACCCAGTCCTAACTGACATCCGTCAGGATCCAAGGATTCAGAAACCCGCTGTCAGGTCCCGGTTAGCATGGGGGACAGGTGTGCTCTCCGCATTCCTCAAAGCCCCCTGGGACGCAGCCCAGCTCCAGTGTGGACTGGGTGGCCCACTCTGCTCTCAGGGGCCAGCTTTCTCAGTCTCTTCCCTTTCCTTTGGGGGGAGGAGGGAGGGGTGGGGGGTCTGCCTGAGGCTCTTGGCTTCTCTTGCCAGGCCCAGGACACAGGGCCCTTCTGGGCCCCTCACACAGCAGCCCAGAGCAACCAAAATCAGCAGACAAGCAGCAGTGTTGTCGGGTTGGCAGGGGGTGTGTCTCCCCTCAGAGTAGCCTTTACTGAGCCCGCTCACAAATGTGAAATGGGGACAGGTGGACAATTACAGACCCATGGCTTCATTCCCTGGGGTGACAACAAACAAGTATTCCTCTGAGGATGGGATGAGTCTTTCTATTGGGGAGGGGCTGGGACAAAGGATGAAGACAAGGCATGACCCACTGTACTTTCAGCCAGGAAACAATCCGGTCCCTAGAAAACCCAGAGTAACACTGGCCTGTGCTGCTCCAGGCAGAGACAAGGCCTCCTAGTCCCTGGCTGACTTCCATCTGCCCCGAAACCACGCGGAAAAGAGCTCATGCTCCAGGCCCCACCTCCGCCACCAACGTGACCACCACCAACTCACAACCCAGAAATGGTTTGGCTCAGCACGTGTGGTCCAGCGCGGAAAACAGTTCTCACATGTGGTCCCAGAAGAGCGTCCCCAGTGCACTCTGATAACACTGGGTGGTTCAGACTGATGACTCGGGCTCCCCAGGGACAGCTCTAACCAGCATCTCTCCAGTGACCTGCGGCTGCTGTCACACAGGGAGAACCGGCCTCCCGCGCTGCTCCTCCAGCCTGAAGCAGCACAGTGATGCTGCCGGGAACAGAACAGGACCCTCCGGGCCGGGATCCCACCCCCACGAGCTGTCAGACAACCTCAGGGCCTGTCCTGACCAACGTGACCCCCAAGGACAGACACAGGAAGCTGTCCTGTCTCCATTCTCAACCCACCCGCACGTCAGCTCACTTGCAGAAAGGAGTGCAGGCACATGCGAAGGCTCACAGAAATCTGGTCATTGAAGCTTCTAAACCACCGGGAAAGCGTATGTTGGCCAGGAAGGGGAAGCCTCCTCCAGAAGCGGAGGCACTGCACAGTCAGGCCCAGGACGTGGGGATCCCCACTCCTGCCACTTCCAGCTGGTAGATGAGCTAACCCCCAATTCCCCCCAGGGTCACACCTTACAGATTAAGGGATTGCCCTGAAGATGTTAAAATGACAATGGGGAAATGCTCAAGACACCAGGCCAATCAAACTCCCACAGAGGTACGCACCCAAGAGCGGCCCTGTGTCCTCATACAGGCAGCTCCCCTCCTACAACTCCTGACTTTATGATTTTGTGAAAGCGGTATGAAAATTCAGTGAAGACCGAACTTGGAAGTCTGAGCTTTTTCCAGAGGAGTGACGTGCTGTGTAAGACTCTCTTGTGATGCTGGGCTGTGGCCCCAAGCGCCTGCTCAGCCCCACGATCGTGAGGGTGAATAACCGACACTCGACAGCATACTGTGTGGCCAGCGCTTTCTGGGTAATGTGTTTGTATTTTTATATCCCGTCATGCCTACAAAACGCCCACCTGTGTCTCCTGCTTCAGGTCAGAGAAAGGGTGCTGCTTTGAGATGAAACTCAACTGCCCGACTGCAGGCACGTTTAAGGTAGGCCAGGCTACGTGTGACGAGCAGCAGGTGTATTAAATGCATTTTCAACTTAGGATGACCCCACTGTAAAGTGAGGGGCGTTGTGTACAAGAACCAGCAAGACGGGAGAGTAAAGAAAGGGAGGAAAAGTCAAAGACGAAACCGGGCTCTTCCCCAGGCCTGACCTGAAGGACAGCACAAAGCAACATGTCTGCATCACCTCGTTCAGGAAATCTCAGCCCCAACATTCACGTCGCTAGGAAGCCAGAAGAGCCACCTGCACAGCAGCCCTCTGCCTGGACCACTCCTTCCCACCTGGGCATGGCCGACCCTCCTGACCACCAGACCTCGGCTTGACGTCGCCTCCTGCACAGGCCTTCTCCACTGCTCTCCTTACAGCAGCGAGTCACCCCCCAGGCCGTCACCCATTGTGGCACTTGTTCACATTCTGCTCGTCTTTTCACAGTGACGTGCCATGTGGGCAGGGCCTTGGCCAGCTGAACTGAAGGCTGTAACCCCGGTACTCAGCAAGCACCTGGCTGGTGGCAAGCCCTCAAATGGCGGTCGAGTAAATGAATACACCGTGGCCTCTGGAGTTGGGTAAGGATGGGTCTGTAGCCCGGTTCCACCCCTTGCTGGCTGCGTGAACTTCACCTCTCTGAACCCGTTAACTCATCTTTAAAACAGGGAGAACCCTCTCTCACGGGCCACTTGGAAGATTAAGACTGGAAGACAGCAGTGTTTGCACAGTCACCGGTGGTAACTGCTCTTCTCATCACTGCTATTTCAGTATCAAATCATCGCTATAATATAAAACTGATCCCACTTGGAAATTCTTAATAGCTGCACTGGCTTCTTGCCAAATGGCTGGGTAAAAGAAGAAGTAAAAACAACTACAAATAAACTACGAGATGGCAATGAGTCAACTTCTCAGCATCACTGGCGAAGGAGCTATTCTACAACAGAACAAAGTTCTAGATATAAAAGCTCTTTAAACAGGGAAATTGAGTTTAACTGTGAAAACCAGTAATTTCTGGAAACCAGGCAAATATGAATTCAAATCCCAGCTTTTCACCTCTACTTCCTGCGGCCTCGTATGAGTCATTTAGCTTCTCGGAGCCACAGGCTCCTCATCTGTGTAAAGGGGACAAGAAAATGGGAGATAAAATACTGCATGTGACAGAGAACGCTGGGCACGGAGCAACGCACTCGGACCGAAGGACGTGTTGGTGGCCATTGGGTCGTGGCTGCGCTTCTGAATTTCATTCATGTGCTTAAATGTTGGTGTATTGGAGTGAAACGTCACTTTCCTCCTAACCCAACTTCTAAAAGAAATTCTTCCTGAAATGCATTATATCGAATCTGCTGTGAAAAGGGAAGCCCATTCCAACTCCTTGCCTAGTGCAGACCTGAACTCTTACGCCAGGGGAATGCCAGCAGCACCGGGGTTAGCGGTTCTGATGCTCTATTTCCTTTTCGGTTTCTTGCCCGAGTCCTAATCAGGGTGCAAACTACATACAAACCGAGGGCCAAATGTCACCCACCTTCAGCTCAAGAGGAAGTTTTCACACTTTTAAAGGGAAATATACCCTTTACAGAAGAGGCTGCCAACCCTCCTTATAGATGACCGAATTTGTGCTGAGGTGGTACTGGATGTTTTACAAGTTGGCTATATTATCAGTATAGAACTTACCCTAAAATGAGATTGTTAATTAAAAGGGAACACTGCAGAGGATAACCTCTTCTGGAGCTTTTCCTTGCAAGGATGATTAAGTGGCCACTCTTTTTGGTGGTGTGATGGGAGGCAGGACTGGATGGGGCAGAAAGAAGAGGACAGAACCCTATCGGAGCCAGCAATACCACTTCCTGAGGAGCAGCTCAGGGGCCAACAGCTCGTCAGCTCGCACTGCGTGAAGGGCCTCAGCCGTCCCGCCCTGGTGACGGGTCTGGAAGCAGAGACCCCCCCGAGCACTGGAGGCCTGGGTGGGACAGGCAGTATGGCAAAGAAGGGAGGGGACTTTGGAGACAGACTGACTTGGGTTTGGCTCCTGGCTCTGCCTCTTCCTTTGGACAAACACCTTTATCTGAGTCTTAGTTTCATCACTCAAAAACCGAGGACTCAATCAGCTGTCGTGTTTGTGAGGGTGAGATGAAGCGCAGGAAATTACCTGGCACTGTGCCTTACACACAGCGGGTGCTGTCCCAATGGTACTTGCTGTTACTAGGAACCACGTGCCTGGCAGTGCACAGGTAAATCTGCATGTGACAGCATTCCATCCCCGGGTCATCTCCTAACTGACCCGATTAGAAAACTAGTGCCCAGCATCGGCTCTAGGCAAGCCAGGTAACAGGCTCTAGGGACATTCACTGGCCTGGCCCCACGCTCATTTACAACGGATTGACTCATCAAACCCGCAAGAGCTAACGTGCACAACGAGCGAGCAACTCACAGGTCTCGGTACTGGTCGAAGGCATTGTTGGCTTCCACCTCCAGCTTTCTCAGTCGAGCAGAAGGCATGGCCCCATCTTCCAAGGGAGGATCATACTTGTTACTCCATGGTGACCTGGAGGGGAGGAAGGAGAAGTGGTAACGTTATCATTTTGGGGAGACATAGCCTGTGACCCGTGAGCCTAAGCCCCAGCTGTCCGAAACTTCAGAGAAAAAGCCACTACCCACTGCAAAGACAGTTCCAGGCCCTGGCAACAAACCCGCTTCCTTGAGGTTTGCAGAGGGAGGGCTCAGCAGCAGGCAGACTTGGGCATGAGCCCCGCACACCACCAGCTGTGTTCTTCCGGCAAGTGGCCTGCTGTCTTTGTAAAATGAGCCTACTATCTGCTACCCACAGGGCTGGCATGAGGAGCAGAGGAGGAGATACATCAAAAGTGCCTAGACCGGAGCCTGGCATACAGTGCATGCCCAACAAATGGAACTTCTCTTTCTTACCCTTTTTCTAATGTCCCTTTCTTTTTTACCCTTGTACTGACCAAGCAGATGCCTCTCTCCCCTCCCTGACCCCGGGCAGCTCTGGAGAAACTTTTACTCCAAAGGCCTTCTTACACAATTAAGGATTAAGAAGAGAGCTGACGTTACAGAAGTGGGCAAGAGACTACCCCCCCCCCCCCGCCCCCGGGATGCTGATTCCATACAGGAAATCTGAGCAATCGAGATCTCCATGTGGCAGAGGACAGCCTTCCCACCACCCAGGGCCATTCGCATAGGAAGACTGCTAAGTAATGAGAACCAGCCTCTGCTTTGCCAGCCCGAAGACTTGCCGCATTTTTTAAAGTATATTTTGCCACATCAGGAAAGCATTGAATCGCCAGGAGTACTGGAAAGGGGGCAATAAGGGAAATATCTACTCATTAAATCCTGCAGGTGGCGTTTACAGAGCTGGGGGTTCACAGAAGGAAAAAGAATTAAAAAGGTGAGAGGAATGGAAAGGAGAAGACAGTATGGAACTCAGACAAAGCCCTTCACACTCTCGGGCATAAACACCTCCGTGTGTCCACTGTACACAAGACACTGCCTTTCCCATTTCTCCTGCTGACGGCAAACCTCACACCACTGAGGACTCAAAAGAACCTTTCGATCTGGGGTGGATGTAAGGAAGAAGGCATCATCGTCTTCTGAACCCCAGTTTTAACAAATTCTGTGCACAAACGTCTTTATTCTTGGTAGTGGGTGCCCTACGTCAGCAAGAAGAGAAGCCCTGCCCTTCCCGAGGGTGGGCAGCGTGTCTGGTTCGTCCCTCAAAATTGTGCCGAGAGAACTCTGCACAGCACCAGAAATGTCCTGTACCTACACTGTCCAAAATGCAGCATGAGCTTCACGTGGCGACTGAGGGCTTGTGGCCAGAGCCGCCCGAGGGACTGAATCTTTCATTTAATCTCATTCGAACCGACTTAAATTTAGCCAGCCAACTCTAGAACCTGAGCTCCGACAAGGCAAGTCTCTCGTTCTCCCCTGTGTGCTCAGCATCTAGAACAGAGCCTGACCCCCAACCACGTGCTTACTTTAGAAAGTGGTGTTGAAAGAGTAAATCAGTTCTCGAACACCATCCCCTGAAGCAGAAGGAACCATCCTCCCCAGCCCCCACGCCCTGTCCCCTCACTCCCGCATAGACACGGATTCTCACCATACTCCTACCCTTCTCTTGCCCTAGACTACAGCTTTGAGAGGGGGGCCTGGGCTGTTTGCCTTCACGCCCAAGTATGCAGCACCGAGGTCGTGTGCAGTAAGGCCCGATGACTCACAGCAGGGAGTGGGGAGAAAGGACCCACGGGGTGCTGTCTGCAGGTGGTCCTGCAAACCAAGGGAGACAGAGTGACTTTCTGCCTTTTCCGCTGAGGCCTCGCCCGAGACCCAGAGATGAAGATGCAGCTGCAGAGGATGGTCACCTCTTCTGTCTGTAAACTCGTCCTGGCTCTGCCACTCCCTGGTGGGAGTGGAGAACCCTCTGAGCGCGAGAACCTGAACCCCCTCCCCCCACGTGCTCTCTGAGTCTCCTTATAAAGCTCAGGCTCTGACCTTTGTTGCTCAGGTAAACGGCCATCACCTTCCTGTGGGCCTGGAAGACCCGCCCCAACTGGCTTTCACTAAAAGGTGACCTGATTAGACACAAGAGCCCATCTCTCTTGCAGACAGGGGGCCTGGAATTTTCAAGAAGCCTGTAACTCACATTTCTCCTGGCTCACAGACGACAGCATTTCAAGCTGTTAGCCCCGGAGCCGGGGTAATTGTAGCTGGGGGGAAAATCGTAACATTCCCCAGAATATTCTTGGTGGAAGGAGCACTCAGAGCACATTTAAGAGCTTAAATGGAGGCCATTTGAAAAAAGACAGATGGACAGGAACACTTAGATTTCAAAAGTCAGGCCTTTCATTTCCCTCAGAGAATGCTTTTTGTTTCAGCTAACAGGTTTCAAACAGTGCTGCTGGCAACGGTCACGCCATAAGGATCTTATTTAAGCAAACGATCAAACAACTAGGATGGAAACGTGTGGAGAAAATCAGAAGACCTTGAAGTTCTATACAGAGAAGAGGACAAAGGGAAGAAAAGTCCCGTGCCCCAACACCCCAGGCTCCTCTTCAGTTGAGGTCCCCTCGGCCCCTCTGCAGTGCCTGAGGAATGAAGGTAGGAGCTGGCAGGGCGATCTGGACGGGAGGCAGGTATCAAGACCCTGGGGTGGCCCAGCCTGGAAATGATCCCAGCCTCCCACAGGCTGCTGGGGAATAGCTGCCTTACACAGCAAGCTGGAGTTTTCAGGTGGAAAAAGGAACCATAATGATCTTGATTAAGCAAGACTCAGCTCAAGGTCACCTCTTCCAGGAAGCCTCCCCTGAACCCTGTGCCTGGCAAGGCTGCTTGTCCTTTGGTGATGTGCACCCTGGTCTGTGGGACCACTTGGCACCTCCCGACCTCTCTCGGGAAGGGCTGGTCCACCCATTTCCTAGGAGGCTCCCAAGAAGGAGCTGGGCCTGTGCTCACAGCCTGTACACTGACTGGCCCTCAAGGCTGAGCCTGCTTGCCTCAGGGCTCTCTCACCCCCCTTTACACTGGGGACTCCCACATAGGCACCTCCCTCTCCACCCAGACCTCGAGATGAGTCACAGTGTGCTGGACGCCTCCGCTCTCACCTAATGGGCACCTCAACCTTAAAATGCCCCCAAACCAGCAACTCTGAGAGTCTTCTTCACCTCAATAAACAGTGACCCTGACCTGCCAACTGCTCAGGCCCAAGTCCCCATTGCTATAGAGGGCAGTGCTGGTTTGAGGCCCAGGTCGGCTGACTCCAGACAGTATTTCCTGCTCCATTTCTCTGACCCTGACCCTGCTCCCACTCCCCCAAAAGAGCACTATGCTGAGGCTTCAAAACTCAGCCCAGGTTCTGTGGGCTCCGAATAAACCTAAAACAGACTACGTCCCCCCACCTCCACTCTCCAAGGCACTGACTATAGCCTACAGAAATACTAGGCTGGTTTACAATTCTCAATTTTCTAACAGGAAGAACTCCTAGACACCCTTAAAAACCGAGCTCAGGCATCACCTCCTATAGGAAGTCCTCCTGGACTCAACCATGGTATCTTCTATGCTACCCTCAAATCCTAAGTAAGCTTGGCACTGGCTGCATGAGACACACCGCACAATTATCAGCTGCAGGGTGCATCTCTGATTCTAGACTAGTGATCACCCAGGGTAGGGACTTAGGTCACCTTTTTGTTGCCCTCAGCATGGTGATGGAAGAGAGAACGGAGAGTTGCATATTTGTTTGACAAAGCTGCATTCAAATGCCCCTTAACCACACAGCCCCTCCTGTGCTCAGGATCCCCATCACGTCCATAGCCTGTACCCTGCCCTCCACAGGACTTAATAAATAATAATGAAACTGCTCGCTGTTTTGCAGTAACTTTTGTTCATGCTGAATCTCCAGTACTCACTGGGGGCACCCCACAGCATCTGCTGGCTGACTGCATGGAAGGAAGGGGAGAAGGGAGGAAGAAGGAGAGGAAGGACCTGCAGAAGGACAAATGTGAAGAAGGCTGATGGGGTCCCAGCCTGTCCAAGTGCAGCGGTCCCGGTGCTGCTGTGTGGCACTGACTGCCCGGGGGGTGGCCTGGCACGCCTGCTGCACTCCAGGGACAGGAGCTCACCTATAGGAGTCCCCGTCTCTGTTGTAGTCACACAAAAGGTAATCTTTCCCCACCACCTTGTCTCTGGCGATTTTCAGCGGCTGGTCAACAGAAGACAGGAGATCTTCACATAGACTGGGGACCTGGCAGAGAGAAAGGAAAAGGCAGACACGGGTTAAAACAACACATCAGACCCAGGCTGGCTAATGGCAACCACAGCCAGATCGTGGTCAGCACATTTAACATCTGGCCCTTGGTACCCTGCCAGAATCACGGGCCTGTTCTTTTCTTTGCCACATGTGTCTGACACCAACTGGGTCCCTCTATAAAGAAACCTGTTCTTGAATTACAGCGGAGCGTGATTTCCAATACAGACGTCCTTCCAAATCTGTGTGCAGTTTTAATCACCTGGTCGCCAGGGTGGTCTAGTACATTTAAGTATGTACATGCTTGGTATTGGTCTCTGGTGGGCAAAGCACAAGCTGAAGTCCCAAGAAGAAGGTAAACATTGTAAACATACAGGAACCCACTGAACTCTGAGAACAGCAACCCACCCGTGGTGGAGAACTCCCACAGGCTCCCACGCTGGGTGGAGTTTCCACTACTTTCCAGGCCCCTGGCCAAGCATTACCAGGTTGACTTGTAGAGTCAACCTTACCTGCTACAAAGACAGGGCCATGCCAGTGTTCTCCAGCTGGAGCTCCAGTGGGTCTCCATCGGGCTGATCTGCCCGGGGCCACCTCAGTGAGAAGGAGGGCTCCGTGGGCTGGGGCACGCAGGGTTCAAGTCATTTCTCATTTCAATGTGACGTGAGGCCCTGCTGGTGACCAGGCTGCCGGACTCTTCTTCCCAACTCGAGCAGCACTTTCCACCAAAATATTCCAGGAGGGGATGGCAGCACTTTCAGAGATGGATTCCTTCAGGCTTGAGTCACTTCCACACTGTATTTTCAATGTGCTGACTTACTCGTTTCATGGGCCTGGGTTTATGGAGGCCCCACCATATCGTTTACCAGGCGAGGGGCTGCCAACTGCACCAACAATCTTTCCAAATGGAAAAGTTAAATCATGTGGCAAGGACACCCAGAAGAGCAGCTCAGCAGAGGGGCTGACAGCTGCAGCGGATCCTGTGTTCCTCCAGAAGACCCTTTCCACCACCAGAAAGACGAGGACAGAGAACACACCCGCCACCTCAGACACCATGCAGCCTCCAGGGGCTTTCTCAGGGCACCTCTGCTGACCCCTGGGGTGCTTCAGAATTCAGCCTGTAGGGCCCTGTCTGGCACAGCTAGAGGGCGGTTACCCTGCCTTGTAGCAACGGCAATTCTGGCCTCAGTGAAATGACACGGAGCAGTGTGTCGCCTATCCCCCCAAGAGACACACTCCATTAACGCCTGGACACAACCTACTTATTCTCAGAATCCCTTCTCCATGCGACAACTGCCTGTGCACCCCCTCCACCAAACAGACAGACAAACGAAAATGGGGCTCCTCCCCACCCCACCCCCCCCGCTGGTCTAATAGGGCTATTTTCAAAGTCGGTTTTGGTGCTGATCATATCACATCAACTCACTCCCAAGTGTCTCCCATGCATCACACCCAGGCCAGGCCCTCTATATAGGGCATGTTGTCTACTTAAGCTCGCTTCCAACCTGTAAACTAGGTAAGTATTGTCCCCACTTCACGGATTTGAGACCTGGGGCCCAGTCGTTAAGGTGCCCAAGGCCCACACAGGAGGCAAGCAGTAGAGGCAGCAACCTCCCCTTCTGATTATAAGTCTGGTTTAAGAGACAGCTAAAGGAAGGACAGTGCACGCAAAGTCACACTCTGGTGGCCAACGACTCCCTCCCAACCCACCCCCACTCGGCTATGGACAGCCACAGGGCCTGGAAGAAAGTCCAGGCCACGGTGGGAAGACTTTCACAGCTCCCACCCAAAGCAGCTGGGATCTGGCACTGGTCTGGCCTCCTGCTGTGGACCCAGGGAAATGACCCCGGGCACCCATGAGCCTGCCCATCATGTCACGGCCTTCCCCTAAGCGTCACTATTTGTTCTGCTGGCTGCTGCCCTGGCTAGCCTGCTGGGCCCTGACTTTTGTCTACAACCCCTTCTAACTGGCCAGGGCCCTGACGCTACCAGCCCGACTTGTCCTGGGTTATGGTAGAGACCCAGCAAACGGGCTCTGAAGTTAGATGTCCTCATCCCACTGCTAACTGGCTTTGTGGCCTTGGCTAAGTCATTTCTCATCTCCACTGAGACAGGACTTCCTCACCTATAAGGTGGTGACAATAAAAACCAAGCAACGGTGATTTGGGGGATCACATGAGCTAGCGCACCGGCACCCAGCACAGTGCCCCGCACAGGGAAAGCACACACATTAGGAGCTGACATACTCACACCCCGCTCCCCTCTTTGGCACTCCGTGCCATCTGTTGTGTGGCATTCTTAGGTGGCCACACCAGCCTAGATCACACCTGAGTACACCATACAGCTTCAGGCACCGGATAAAAATGGACCCCCGAGAACCCAGTTTTTCTTAACCCCAGTTCTGCCTGGAACCACCTGCTTCCCCTTTCCCATCAGTCCCACTGGTTGCAGCTAAGTCCCCAAACACAGGAAAGCTTAAAAGATAATGGGGTTTGGTATAAAATGGGTGTGGCTTCACTCCTATCCAAGAGGTTAATCCACAGGTGAAAAATATTGAGCAATTTTTCCTGGCACTTGCATGACCTGAAATTCTGCTTCTTCCCGGTTTGCTGTCTGTCTCCCTCACCAGAAGGCACGCTTCAGCGGGCAGGGGCTTCAGTCTCGCCAGCGGCTGCATCCCTGGGGCCGACGGCAGTGCTCGACACACAGCAGTCAGGTTTCAGAAAAGAGTGTATTGTTAAGAAGTAAACTTTAATAACACCAATGACCAACTTCTCTCGTGGTTCCAACCAGGTATTCACAGTTATGAACCAAAAAGTTGTACGAAAGTACTTAGATAAGATGAACTGGAGTTTTAATTAAAATCCTGGCATTTTTATTAATATCATATGACCTGGAGGACCAACAGTAGCAAGACTGAGAACTGAGAGACCTGGTTCTAACCTGCACCCT
Source organism: Desmodus rotundus (assembly GCF_022682495.2). Taxonomy (NCBI): domain Eukaryota; kingdom Metazoa; phylum Chordata; class Mammalia; order Chiroptera; family Phyllostomidae; genus Desmodus; species Desmodus rotundus. Next base: position 11,206,105 of record NC_071389.1, read on the forward strand.
GCTGCTAACTAGCCACACCACAAACACAGTGGGGGAGCCACGCCTGGAGACTCTTGGCGTGGGGGAAAGTGCTGCAGGGAAAGACTCATCTAAATGCCACTAATCTCTTCATCCGGTTAAGCGCATTCTTCCTCTTTCATAGAACACCCCCTTTTGTTTTTAAGATGTCCTTGATTCTAGGTTTATTTTGTTTTTGTCTTAAAAGTTGGCAACCCAATGACCTAGTCCTTTTTTTTTTTTTTTCTTTTTTTAAATAAATGATTCTGGCCTGTAAAATTTTTTTCAAAATGTGACAGCGACTGGTCTGGAGAATGGGATCCGGCCTGTCCCTGGAGCCCAAGAAGATCAGATCGGCGTTCGGGACCAGAAGGGATCCCACTGCTCCCACGCTGTAACTCCTGCCCCGCAAAGCACAGACAAAGCCGACTAAGGCAACAGTGCAAGGAGTTGATTTGTGGTGTCGGCTGTCATCAAAAGCCACTCTCGTGACCTGCTCAGCCTGCCATTCCTCTTCTGGTCACAAAGCTCCTCACTCCACGCAGTGTGGACAAGGCTGACCTCCACCCCACTACCTGCCATGGGCCATCAGAGGTCCTCGGTGCAAAGAGCCTGGGCCTATTTGGGGAAGACGCTCTCCTAGGAGTTTCCTCCACAGGCCATGGGAACACGTATGGCTTTGCCTCCCTCTGCCAGGGAAGCTGGGATGAGGGGTGAGGGTCCTGGGCTGCAGCAGGCATCAGGAGAGCACCTGCCTGAGCTTCTGAGCAGTGCAGGGCCCCTGAGACATTATCTGAGCTCCTAGATCCAGCCGCCCTTGAAGATCTGTCACTGGACTTTTCAAAGTTCATGAAGTTGGTGGTAACCAACTTCAGAAAAACATCTGAACTGTCACTCAAAAACCTGTGGCAATATCCGGTCAAGATGGCAGCATAAGCAAACGTGGTTCACCTCCTCACACAACCACATCAAAATTACAACCAAAATACAGAACCACCATCACTCAGGACCATTGGAAATCGAGTTGAATGAAGTCCAACTACGGAATTAAAGAAACCACATTCATCCAGACTAGTAGGAGAGGCAGAGACACGGAACGGGCTGGTCCCACAACCACGCGTGGTGGATAAAAATTCCGGAGGGATATCTCGTGAGTGAGGAGTCCCAGTCCCACACCAGACCCCCTATCCCAGGGTTCCAGTGCCAGGAAGATAAGTCCCCATAACTCCTGGCTGCAAAAACCAGTGGGGATTGAGTCAGTGGAAGAAACTTCTGGAGTCTCAAGCAGTTCCTTTTAAAGAACCCACACACGGACTAACTCAGACTCATTCCCTCTGAGCTCCAGCACCAGGGTAGCAACTTGAAAGGTACCAGTGGCACACAGGGAGGAACTGAAGTGTCCAGCAACAAGGAAAGGGCTGGGGGGCAGAAAGGCAGACAGAGTCCACTGTCCCCTTTCTGAACCCTCCCCACACAGAGTCTGCAGGTGGGTGCCATATCTGAGACTCTATCAACCTAGCTAACACTGTTTGCCCCACCCTGGAGATCCCCTGAGACTCTGTCCCACCCAACTTACCAGCCCACCCAAACTGTTAACAGTGTCTTTTCCACGTGAATGGCTGGTCTTAGCTCATGCTTCACAACCTCCTAAATCTCCTCAAACAAGCAACGGCCAGCCTCAGTGAGCCTCTAGCCCCCTGTACCCCTAGCTAAGTGGCCACAGGCCCAGCCCCAGCAGCAGCCAGCCTTGGATCACAGCTTGGCCTTACCTGGGAGTGTCCAAGCCCGGCACAAGCAGCAGCCATCTCAGATTGCTTTATAGCTCAGTCAGGGTGGCCCCAGACAGAACAGAGGTGAGTACTGACCTTGGCCTGAACCACCCGGGAAACCCCAGGGCCCGCGCACCCAGCGGACAGCTACAGACCACACGGGAGCACCACCGCCCTGCCCCTGCACAGCTGATCCTCCACAGAAGATGAAGGTTGGTGGTCAGTGGTCACAGCCAGTCCTTGCAGCTGACTGGCCTGGGTAAATCCCTCCTGTTGACCTGCCAACAGCAACCAAGGCTCAACTACAAGAGAAAGGTGTACTCAGCCCACATGAAGGATGCACCTCGAGTACTCAGCTTAGGTGATAGGGGAGGCTGTGCCACTAACCCTACAGGACACCCGCTACATTAGAGCACACTGCCAAGACACGAAGTCATAGCAGCTCTACCTAACACATAAGAACAAATGCAGGGAGGCTGCCCAAATGAGACAAAGAAACACAGCCCAAATGAAAAAACAGATCAAAACTCTAGAAAAAGAACTAAACAAAAAATGGAGATAAGCAACCTATCAGATACAGAGCTCAAAACACTGGCTATAAGGATGCTAAAGGAACTTAACGAGGACCTCAAAGGCAGAAAAAAGATCCAGTCAGACACAAGGATTCACTAATTGAAATAAAGAACAATTTATAGGGAAACAACAGTAGAGTAGATGAAGCTGAGAATCAAATCAATGATTTGGAACATAAGGAACCAAAAAACTACCAATCAGAACAACAAGAAGAAAAAAGAATACCCCCTCCCAAAAAATGATGATAGCATATGCAGCCACTGGGACCACTTTAAGTGTTCCCACATTTGCACCATAGGGATGCCAGAAGGAGAAGAAAAACAGCAAGAAATTGCAAATGTACTTGAAAAAATAATGAAAGAAAACTTCTCTAATTTGGTGAAGGAAATAGACATGCAAGTCCAGGAAGCACAGAGTCCCAAACAAGATAGATGCAAAGAGGTCCACTCCATGACACACATAATTAAAATGCCAAAGGTTAAAGATAAAGACAGAATCTTAAAAGCAGCAAGAGAAAAGCAGTTAGTTACCTACAGGGGAGTTCCCATGAGACTGTCAACTGATTTCTCAAAAGAAACTTTGCGGCTGGAAGGGACTGGCAAGAAATATTCAAAGTCGTGAAAGCAGGGACCTGCAGCCAAGATTGCTCTACCCAGCAAAGCTTTCATTTAGAATTGAAGGGCAGATGGAGAGCTTCCCAGACAAGGAAAAACTAAAGGAGTTCATCATCACCAAACCATTATTATATGAAATGTTAAAGGGACTTATTTAAGAAAAAGATCAAAAGTATGAAAAATAAAACAGCAATAAATACCTATCTATCAACAACTGAATCTAAAAAAAAAATCTAAGCAAACAAGAAGAACAGAAGAATCATGGATACAAGGAGTGTTTTGATGGTTGTCAGTTGGGAGGCACGTGTGGGGGAATGAGTGAAGAGGCGAGGGGATTAAGAAGTTACAGAATAGCCATGGGGATGCACAGTACAGCATAGGAAATGGAGTAGCCAAAGGATTTATACATGTGACCCATGGACATGAACAATGGTGTGGAGATTGCCTGAGGGAGTGGAGAGGAGCTGGGTGGAGGGGGGTAAAGGGGGAAAAATTGGGACAACCATAATAGCATAATCAATAAAATATAATTTAAAATAAAAATAAACTTAGGGCAGCACACAGAAAAGCACACAGAATTTATGAATGGCATATGATTCGCCCTAGTGATATGGCTGACTGATCCTTCATCCAAGCAGGTACAGCGTCCCCCTTTTGCATCAACTCTGAAGATATGTTTGTATTCCATTCCCCTCTTCACTCCTGTTTCTTTGATCTAAGTTAAAATGCTCTTCAGAAGTAATCTGACTGTTACCGTGTGGAGCACAAAGCACGGACTGTGCGTGCGGTGTGCTTACAGATCTGCACAACAGAGCAGCTGCCCGTGCGGGCATCAGTCGTGACCCGGCACCAGTGACCCCCTCACCGTCTCACCCCACCACTTCCGTCCGAACCCTCTCAACCAGCCACACTGCCCTACTCACTGCTTCCTGAACACACAATTGCACACGTGTTCCTCCACCAAAAATCCTCTCCATTTACGGTTGCTGGATAAAATAACAGACCGGTCACTTAAATCTTAACTTCAGGCATACAATGAATTAACATTTAGTGTAAGTATGTCTCAAATGTTACATGGAACATATATTTTTATTTGCCAAATCTGGCACCCTATCCTTTATTCCTCTCTCAAATCCCACCATTCTTCAGGGTCCAGCTCAAACTCTAATTTCTTTATCAAGATGTCTCATTCTTTGGAATTCCTTCAGTAACACTGATGTCAACTGAATCCCAAATGCTTTGGGGGTGGCTGTTCTCATATTGTCATCAGCTATTACTCGACTCCTCCCTCACTATTTAACATTCTCCACAAGGGCAGGGACTGGCCCCCAGACCCAGCCCAGCGCCACGCACACCCAGGTGGGCGCTCCAGTACGTTTGCAGACCTCTGAGAAAGTGGGTATGAATCTTGGGACCTGGGGTCCCACTACAGATCCTGAATAGAGGCAGTTTACCTCTGTAATCAAGTCAGGTACTGAACGACCCTCTCCCTACACTCATCCCCAACCTACCCCCCACCTCCTGGTCATGTCAAATGCTTACAACAGTGGAAGAAATCACATTAGATCTCATGGATCGTGAGTTTGCACAGCAAGTTAAAAGGAGGACAAGTCCAAACAAAGCTGAAAGTTCACTGTGGGGTGGGCGTATCATGGGCTCTGCTGCCTCCCAAGCCAAGGAGGGCCTCTAGTGAGATCACGTGATTGGTGCCAACGCCCCAGGGAGAATGGTTTCTGTCCAAACCGCTCATCTGATCTGCTTAACAACCTTTATAAGGGGCTTCAGATAACCCGAAGGTATGAGATCAATCCAGGCTGTTGGGGGGGTTTAAACTTAATTCCAAATGATAGGGGATAATAAACGCTGCACTGGCCAGGACAGTGTGTCTGCCGCCGGGTCTGGCAGTGGCGGTCCGGCCTCCACCCATCGCCCCACTGCCACAACATCCCAGGGGGCCACTGGACAGACAGAGGGAAAGGGGAATAAAGTGAACTTGGGCAGCGAGTGCAAAGTCCCAGAAGCAAGGATGTTAAGATGTCACTAGCAACTGCCTCAAGTGACACCTTAATAACAGCGAGGACAAAGATCAGGTGGATATAAGAGCCAACAGCTGGTAGTGCACGCCAGGCACAGTGGTCCTGTACACTCTGCCTGCATCCCTCCTTTAACCCTCCAAACAGCCCTATTCACCGATCCAGCTACCACTCCTAGTTTGAAGGGGAGAGAACAGGGCCTTGGAGAAGTAACTTGTCCACAGCCTCAGAGCTACTGGCCAACATCTCAGAAAGCACACGTGGGACACACTACCACTGGGTTAAAACAAAATCACATCTTGCTGTTGCCCCCAAACTGAATACTTTTCTACCATCTAACCCAACAGCTGATCACATGAAAAGAGATACAAATCAGACGTTTCCGGCCACAAGTGAGGTTTGTGTTTGTGCCGCCATATGGTTCTACTTTGCCTCTTCCCTTCTCCATTAGTTATTAATGTTGAAAAAAATTGTTCGACCAGAAAAAGAAACTTGAGATGAACCCTTAAAAAAGCACAAAAGCCAGACCAGTTCAACTCCATGGATAATCTAATCCACGGCGCCCTCGTCTTTAAGAAATGTACCCTTGTACCTCGGTTTTTTAAATAATGGCCAAATGAACACATTCCGTCTTTTGATCTGCCCGCTGGCTGGGCGCCCGCCACCAGAGAGATAAGAATCAAAACCAGACCCTGTTCGCTGGGTCACACACTCAGATGAGTAATGCTGGTGAAATCACGGCCGGGCAGAGTCCTGGCCAGCCCCACCCCCCATCACAACAGCCCACAGAGCAGGGCTCAGGATACTGAAGTCCCCTCCCGGTGGCCAGCAGAGGTCTCTGCTTGCAACACATTCCTTTTATTTTTCCCAAGACCCAAAACCTTTTTCCTTTTTTTTCCCAATTAAAAAAATAATTAAGTACCCCGGCCAGGTAGCTCAGTTGGTTAGAGTGTTGCCCCTTATACACTAAGGTTGCCGGTTCACTCTCTAGTCAGGGCACATACAAGTCATCCAATGAATGCATCAGTGAATAGAACAACAAATCAATGTTTCTAAGTCAATGAAAAAGAACTTTTTAAGTGTTTTTGGTGATACATGTGCTAATGTCAGAAATAATCTACAGGGCGGCACTCAGCCCTGATGGTCGGCGTGGGGAAAGCACCAACCTTGAAATCGAACATGCGCTCAAACCCTTGGCCTGCCACCTTCTGGCTAAGTGTGACCCTCCCAAACTGCAGGGGGGGCCGCAATACCTGCCTCACAGAGACTCATCCCACTCCCTAAACGCTCAGTGCCCACACCGGGCACGTGGTGGGTGCCACAGGCCCAGCGGCAGACGAGACAGCCAGCACTGCTCTCACAAAGCACATTACAGCTGTCAAGGAAACTGGGATCCATCAAAACACGTCACCACGGGGCAAAAGCCACACAGGCTAAGTTACTGGGCACCTCACTATGAGGTGAGGCTGGTGCCCTGCATGACCCCAGGACCTGGCTGATCGACACAGCTCCCATGGGATGGAGTGGGCTGGAAGCTGAACTCAAAACTGACCCAGCTCTTCCAAAGCCGGAAGCCACCAGATGGACAAAGCTCCCTCCATCCAGTAGGGCTCAGAGGAAAGGGGGGAGAAGAGAAGCCAATGGGGGAGAACTCCGGGTCTGCGTGGACGAAGCCTCTCCTCCCGGAGGCCAGGCCAGCGCACTCACAGGGAGCTGCCACCAGGAAGGGGCTTTACTGCAGCCACTCCGGGACTGCAGGTGGGGCCCTGCGCCCACCACCCAGCACAGAGCCTGGCAAGAAACGGGAACTTGGTTCCTGCTGGGCTGAAGGCCTCTCAGGCCTCCACCTTCAACAACACACACAAGGGGCCTGCGAGCCATTTCCGATCCAGCCCGTGTTCTTAACATGAGAAAGATGTACAATGCGTATTACGGATGTACAAGCCAGGGGGGTCATAAGACATGAGACCCAGCCTCTATCTAATTAAGCTATCAGCCGACTCAGAGAATATTCTTTAAGTACTGACTGTATTCTTCACTTGAAGACTGTAAACTGTAAGATGTACCACCAATGAGAACATCATTAATGTGCATGTTAAGTGCTAAGAAGCAATTTCCCAATTTAGGAACATTAAAACCCGAGTGAACCGTGGGCACCTGGCGGACTAAGCGCTCGCTCTCCAAAGGTGCTGAGGTTACAGTTACTGAGGGTCTAACACAAAGGAAGCGCACCAACATCAGGAAATTTTTTTTTTTTTGGACCAACAAATATTTTCTTCTACTTAGAAATCTATTTTTCACAAGCCATTAACAACAAAGAACTTTCTCAAGAAACAATAAGCCCCCCCCCCTCTCCTGTCTTAGGCAGGTGCCCCAACCACTCCAGAGATAAATAATAAACAAAGGCAAACTTCCTGGGCTGGGTTTCAGGCATTGATACTCAAGACTCAAAAGCTCTGCCTTTTGGAAGCTTGCAGCCTGGAGTAAGAGGCCAGAAGGTTTTCTAAAGGAAGGGTCAGGAAGGGGCAGAACAAAGAGAAGACAAATTGAAAGGAGAAATTAAAATCACTGCATGTGAGCCGGCAGAGGCACACACAAGGCTCCTGTTATCCACACGTAACCCTACGCTTCCTTGAAGGGATGAACCAGGTGCCGGGAGCCTAATTAAGTTAACCATTCCTTGGCCAGGAGCACAGCGCATCACCTGTGTCTGCAGAGAGGAGCCAGGGTCTTCCTAAATCCCCTGCTCCTCTTAATTACGGACTGGTCCCTGAGGGACGGAACACAATACAGATGCAGCTTCAAGATGCTGGACGGTACACTCACCGGATACACTGCCCTGGACTGAGAACAGCACTGTACTCACTGAGCTGGAATGAGAAGCTGCCACTTACAAGCAGGCAAACGTCTCTGCCCCAGGGCAGCAAACAGGAGGCTTACCAGGTGGACTGGAGCCTGCACTGCAGTCTGACGGTCCCATGCCTGCCCCTCCACCCGACAGCCGGGATGGTATCTCCACACCAGGCCACTCTCCCCACCAGGAACATCCGTCCTTCCCCCAGTGCCACCTAATGACTCTCAGTGTCCTTCAAGGTCTGCCTCTTCCACTCAGTCCCAAAGCCCCCTGAAAGAAGGCAACTCCTTCTCCTCTAAGCTCGTACAGCTCCATACAGATCCAAGGGGGTGTCTTTCCCCCTCAGGGCAGGGGTGAGCTGCCTGGACCGCCTAGTGCCTATCGTGGGTGGGTGGGGCCTCCTAAGTGTTGGTGGGATTGGGCTAAACTGTGGAAACGCAGGGCTGCTCAGGCTGAGTTCTGATCTTTTGAAACTCATGTGTGTGCAGAGGGGAGCCAGCTCCCCGAATGTTCACCAGGGCCTCTCCTAGAGATGGGACTGCCGACCGGCTGGGTGGGTGGAGGGAAGGGTGAGTGAGAGAAAGAGAGACGGATGCCCGGGATGGTGCTGAAGCTCTGTGACCACCCTTCTCCCAAGTCAGAGGGAGACTCAAGCTCTCGCACCCTCGGGGTGTGGACCACCAACCACCTTGCTGGGGCCTGTGGGGCTAGCCCGGTCCTCACAGTCCTCGGGCGCCACCAGAAGCCCAGTGACAGCCTTTGCTGTGAAAGGGGGGACAGAGCTGCAATCCTGTTCCAGGACGGCCCTTGGGCCTGCTTTCCCAGTCCAGGTTGTTCAAGTATCGTTGCAATGGCTACATTCTCATGTCACCTCGATCTTTTGGGGGAAACCAGGTAAAAAATACAGGGGAACAGCTCATTTATGACACTGCAATTTCGCAGGCAGGACGGGACCTCCACCCTCTAGCTCAGCGCCAGGCTCACCGAAACCCGTGCAACCCCCCAGAGTAAGAGCCCTTAACCACTCCACTGGGGCCCCTGGGGCACGTTGCCTGGCAAGTTGCCCCAAGGAAAAAGTATTTCCACTGAAAGAATCACCCACTGAACGGTGGCAGAGAGAAGTTCTTGGTGCAAGTTGGATCAAGCGTGGTCAGATCAGTGTGAACCTCTCTCCTAAAACCTGCCGGTGATGGAAAAAGTGGTCCATTTCATCACTGGGCACTCAGGTGTAGACTCGACCTCAGGTTTTATAAAACGTGTGTAAAACCACGGTTAAACTTCCCTGAAAGCTATGAATGGACTACTGCCGCAGAAAGACGGGAGTGAGGCTCTGGGAGGGAAATCTCCGACGCGAGGGGACACAGAACAACTGACCCAGGAGGGTTCCCCATGGCCGAGCAGGGCAGGCCGCTGCGTATCATCCGCCTGTCACAGTGGAGGGGGCGCTCCAGGGAAATCACGTGTGTTCAGTTGGCAGTAAAGGGACAGCGTGGTGAAACGTGAACAGGAATCACCAAGCCGAGCCAAACATGGGTGATGACCACTGAGGACACATTTTGGATTGTGAAAGCCCACAAAACACCCTCAAGCACAAGAGGGTTTTCTCAGGTCCCAAGGTGAGGGAGGGAGGGAGGAAGAGGTTTCCGGAGGGAGTGTCCACGGACACAAGCAGTCTCACCGCCACGTACACCTCACCCCAGGGGTCCTGAGAGCCCCTGGGAGGCCAAGGACCTGTGAAGCAGCAGCAGGGGCTCAGAGCCACAATGCCACTGAGTCACACCAGCACCAGCATGCTGGCTCTTTCCACCACATCCTCTCCCCATACTCTCAAGACCACAGACTTCCACAGTCCACCAAAACTGCAGTGATGCCACCGGCTCCTTCCCAGTGGTGGTGTCAGTGCCGTGCATGCATCGGAGAGGGGCCTGGGCCAGCACCGTCTGCCACGGTGTGTGAGGTGCACCCGGAACGAGCCAGTGTTCTGTTTTGCTTATTTTACCCTCTTAGCCTAGAAATCACCCTGGTCGGCACACCACGGCGTTGCACAATGAATTCCTGCCGCTGAATAAATGTCTCAAATCGGGTTTTGTTTCAGCTTCACCGATTCATCTAGTGACAATGACCATGCGAGGACCGAGGAAAATCTGAAATTCCTCCTATTGGGGAGGCAGTCAGCTCCACCCGGGAGCAACCAATGTGTCCCCTTGGTTGTCCGGGTCTTTCAGTTCCCAGAGCGCCCGTTTCTCCACTTTGGCTAATTAGGAAGCAAAACTCAAAGTTGTGGCTCCTGACAAAATTCACCTGAATGTATGCACGATTAAACTGTGCCCCGCCCTCGAGGAACTCCAAGTCTAAGAGGAGGGAGGGGCACAAAAGAAATACCAGCGTGCTATGAGCGAAGAAGGACAGGGGCAAGAACCAAATGCAATGGAAACAAGAACAGGGTCACTGGGGAACGGGGCAAAAAAGGTGATGGAATTAAGAAGTACTGACTGGTAGTTACCAAATGGGCACGGGGATGTCAGACACAGCATAGGGAATATGGTCAGTAATATTGTAATAACCACCTACGGTGCCAGGTGGGCACTTGCATTACCGAAGGGAACACTTTGTAACCTACAGGAAGGTCTACGGGCTGTGCTGCACACTTGAAGCTAATACAGAATAGTGTTGAATGCAAACTAATTTTTTTTAAAAAGGACTTAATCTATTTACTTATTATCATTATAACCATCCAGGATATGGCTTTCTGAGCTAATCAAAAGTCTGTGACGTTCTTCCTAATACAAAGCAAAATGAAACATGGGCTGAGGGAGGCACGGGGTGAGATCCACAAGTGACCACAACCCGGGCCTGGCAGCGCGAGCGAATCGCCCACAACATGCAGACGAGGAAGAACGAACAGCTGGTGACCGTGGGAGCTTCTCCCCCGAATTCCATGTTCAAATTTAAAGCTCTCAGGAAATTTCTCTTCCCCAAACTGCCTCTTCTCTCTTCCAAGAGTGAGCTCCTGTCCCTGTGAGCCCCCACCACAATTCTGTTTACTCAAGGGGAGCCCAGTCGTTCCTTCCACCCACGGCACAGGGCCCCATCCACTCCAGGGCCCCTTCGTTTACCTGAGACCTCCTCACTGGCAGTCAGCACGCCACCAGCTTTTAAAGTGGCTGGTGATGGACAGGCATCAGAAGCCCCTGGTCCGCCAGACAGCCTCAACCAGAAAGCCCTGCAGGCCTCGCAGGCTCCTCTCCGTCCCAGTCCACATTCCTGGCCTGTTTCAAATGTCAGGGGGAGCAGGCTGAGTACGCCGCACTCTCCTCATGTGTTTTTAATGTTCCCCCTCCAGATGTGTCCTAAGGGGGTGACCCAGACACTCCTCACCCAGGGCCACTGCCTGCCAACCTGCACGGGGCTTCCTGACCGCTCTGGGAAAGGAAATGCCTTCCTTCCGCCTCTTCTGGTTCTGGAGAAGGGGTCTCTCTGCATTTCACTTTGATGTCTCACGTTTCTCATCAACCAGGAAGGCAGCACCTAACTTGGACGCCCGCTCTTCATGGGGTCCACCAGCAAAAGGACGCCATACAGCTCCTAAAATGCAAGAGCGAGACGAACCTCCTGCTAGACAGTTCTATCAGGGCAAGCCCGAGGAAGGGCACCTTTGTGCATTTCAGATGAAGTACGCCTCCCAGCTCCAGCGGACAAGCACCCAGGATCTGCTTCACCCCCTGCTGCAGCACGCTGACCCTTACCAAGGTCAGGTCCCTTCTAAAGCCCTTCCCTGACCCTGCAGTGCTCCCTCCCACTAACCCAAACCACGGGAGGACTAAGCTCTCCTGTTCACTTTGCCCAGAGTGAAACCCAAATGATCCTCATGTCCAACCCACAGCCCACGGGCCACTTGCGGGCCAGGATGGCTGTGAATGCGGCCCAACACAAAACTGTAAGTTTACTTAAAACCTGTTTTATGCTCATCAGTTTTCGTTAGTGTTTGTGTATTTAATGTGTGGCCCAGAAATGCCGAAAGGCTGGACAATCCTGCCTAGTCCCTCATCCACCGGGAAACTGCACAGCTACCAGGGGCACCCACTGCCATCCCAAGTGCTGTGGCGAGACACACACATCAAGTGGGAAAGTGACCAAAGAGCGCTTGCACAAGTAACTCCAATGCACTAAACTTCCTGGACATAGGCACCATAAAAACTGAAAAGGAAAATAAAGCTTCCTCTAATGAAAGTGGGGGCTTTCAAGACGACTTGCTGAGCAGCAAACATTTTGGAAAGAAGGAATTTTAAACACCAACACAACAGGGCAGAGACTTGAGGCAGAAGAGCTACGTGCACCGCTGGGAGGCCCTTTAATTAGGCAAAGATTTGCGGAGCCCAAGGAGCATCAGCAAATTTCCTCATGGTCTCAAGAACGGAAAGAAGGTGGAAACCAGTGGGTAATCCCAGGTTCTAAGTCTGCTCTCACCAAGAATGAAGCCCACGGTCTTGTCCCTTGCCACCTTTTTAGGAATCCTGATATCCCTCAAAGCAACGCAAGAGAACTACTGGCCTGGGAGAGAACAGGCTAGATTTTCTCCTGTCCAGGGGTCTTCCCACTGACAGCATGCAGGCAGGCTCTTCTGTCAAGGTGTTTTAAGGCAGAAACCTAATTCATAGGGAAACAAAACACCCCTCAGACCCAGGGACTGGATTTTTCATTTGCATGTATTTACATGGCACTTTCACAAGTATTTCCAAGAGAAATGTCCTGCACACGGGCAGATGGCCTGCAATAAAAGAGAAAAACGACACCCTCCTGGTCCGCCCAGAAGGAACACTTGCAAGTGGTAGCAGCAGAAGCGAGCGGTGGGTTCCCCAAACCGCCTACACCAACAGAGATGCTCTTCTTTCGGGGAACATGACATGCGGTGCAGCACCGGGGCACAGTCTTCCCTATTTATTCATTTATCCTCAGAGCGGGGAGGGGAGGGAGAAAGAGAGGGAGAGAAACATCAGTGTGTGCTTGCCTCTTGTGTGCCCCCTACTGGGGACCTGGCCTGCAACCCAGGCATGTGCCCTGACTGGGAATTGAACTGGCAACCCTTTGGTTTGCAGGCCAGCACTTAATCCACTGAGCCACACCAGCCAGGGCTGCGGCACAATCTTTTTAAACAGGCAACTTAACTCTACTTTGGAGGGCACCCTGGGTCCCCTAGCAGTTATGAGAAGTGTTATCAAATTTTAAGTTATTTCTAAGGGTAACAATGATCAAAGACCCTGCAGCCCTCTCCTCCACCAAAATCTAAGCATTTAGGAAAAATGGGAAGTGAGGAGCTGACTTTGGAATCCACTGGGAGCAGTGGCTGTTACTGACCGGAGCTGTGAAAGAGGCACCAGGACCTGACAGAGCGCCTGGATGACCTCATTCGGAAGGTCCAAGGTCCCTGTGAGATCACGCAAGATAAAGGCAGGTACAGCTCCGTAAAGCCCTTAGTCTCCTCAGGGCCAGCAAGGTCACGGCTTCCCAGGAAAGGACTGACGTGGGCTCTTCCCAAGGCAGGCAGGCACATGGAGTAATCTAGGAAAAAGGCATGTTTCCCAGCTCTAACCTTAGAATTGCAGATAATTGATTATCTCTGTCCCTTCCCTTATCCATCTAAAAAGTCTGACTGGCAACAAACAGCAGGTCCCCAGCAAACTGGAGTGGGTGCCCAGCACCTGCTTCTTGGCGAGGGACCCACGAGGCCTGAACCAATGCCCACAGCTTACTAGGTATCAGTTCACAGGTTGTAGTCTGGGCAGAAACACACTGCTGCTACTCAATCTTTGCCCAGCTAACTCCCTCCCTGTCACTCTGTCAGGGGATATCTCAGGCTTCACCTACTCCAAGCAGCTTTCCCTGAAACCCACCCACCAGGGTGGGGTTGGTGCTCCTCCGTGGGGCGTCCACAGCGCTGTGCTCCTCTCCGCCGGGATCCTGGAATTACATCCATCAGGTATCTGTCTCTCAAGGCATCTGTCTGACCATGAACTCTTTCAAGATACTAATATTAACTTACTTAGCGCTCTGACCCAGTGCTTCAGCTCAGGCTCCAGCACTCGAGAGGGGCTTGACCCTGCCTTCCTGAGTGCCCATTACATGCCACACACTGGGGACACAAAGGTGAACAAAGTAGACAAGATCCTGCCCTCAGAGAGCTGAAGAGGCAGTGCAAGAATCATATAATTAGGCAATTTCAACCGAGATTAAAGGCGGGCGCCACAGCTGGGGTGACGAAGTGGAAAGGGTGGGAGTGAGGCCCAAGCAGAGGCCTGAAGATAAGCACAGTTGTTATGGAGATGTCCTCCCAGTGCAGGGGACAGCAGGTACAAAAACCGAACAAGACAGGGCATGGGGCCTTTGGGAGATGCTATGGCCGGCGAGTGTGGCTGGTGTAGAGGGGCCCTGGGGGAGGCAGGAGGGGGCAGACAGGGCCCGATCAGGACTACACTGTGGAAATGCCACTCTGGCTGCAGAGAGCCGGACTACAGGCAGGGAGGTCCAGAGGCTGTTAGAATAACCCGGTACCCTAGGGTCGGGTAACAGCAACAACATTCACTGAACTGCCCTAAAGTGAAGATAAACCCACCTCCACCTGACAGGCCGGAGGGGGGCGGGTGGCACTCTTTAGAAGTAACCACTTTGGGCGTGTGGCACCAGGTCTCCACGGGCCTCCAGCAGCCTGAGCTGCATCCAATGCCCCTGGGTCCTGCCTCTCTCCTGGACTCCCGGAGGCCACCCATCCACATGCCACAGGCTCAGTGTCGTGCCGTCACTGTCAAGGCCAAGAGGTAAAATACTAGAGGCAACAGCACTACGTGCCACTTGCCCCTGGGAGGAGCTCTGAGCAGCCTCACTGCCCACTCCTGGCTGCAAGACAGCACCCTCTCCTAGAGCCTGATCGGGAAACATTCACCCACCACCCTGGCCAATGAGGAAAGCGCACAGTGCAGTCCTCCTGAAAAGGACAGCTGCACTGTAACGGAAAACGGCAAAGAATTCAAGCTGCTCCGATTACTGAATTTCTCCTCCACTCACTATATGCTGTCAGAAAGCTCACAAGGCAAGTCAGCCGCCATCACCTTTTCCTCCGACAGAGTGGTCAGCACTGACCCACCGAGCGCTCGTCTGCGCCCACCGTGGCACTCAGCTGTCCACCCACACTGCTTCCCTCTTGAGAATGAGGTGGCAGATCCATAATTATCTCCACTGTATAGATGAGGAAACTGAGGCACAGAGAGTTTAAGTAGCTTACCAAGGCCACCCAAACAGTCAGGGCATACCCATGCCCAGCTAAGGTGATCTTAAAGATTCGCAATGATGTACTGCTTTTCCGTGTACTGCCAGCTGCTGGGGCCACCAGCCCTGGGGCATGGGGCTGAGGTCGCCCCAGTTAACACCTCAGCCTGCTTTCATCTCTGCTTCAGATCACGCACTTAGAAAGTATAACAGAGACAGCCCCCTCTCTCAGAGTCTGGGGATGGGTAGGTTTATGGGATCACCAATACTTATTTAGCATCAATGATGTGCCCAGTGGAGAGGGTCCGGGAATATGAATGAGCGTCATTCCATTCCACAGGCGCTCTGAAGCCGGAGGGCTCCCTGGTGCTAACAGGACGAAAGGGTGGCACACAAGGGACAGGAAGTGCTTTACGCCAAAAGCTGCTGAAGGATGTGACTCAGAGACGTGGCTCCTCCCATCATATAGTGTTCGGAAGTAGGAAGGTCCATGACACAGACATGGACATGTCGGGGAAGAAGTGGTAAGCGACTTTAAAGTGCCTGACGCACCTCTGGACCCAACTGGTATTCAGCACGCGGACAGAAAGGGGAAAATCCACTTGCATGAAGGATAATCATTTCCAGCCTGGGGCGAATCGACAAGAGTGTTGTTCTAGCTTCCAGTCAATGGTAATTAAGTGTGCCTATACACTCCGGAAAGAGCAGAGAGGGAGATTAACAGTAACTAACTCTCCTCTGTATGTGGCTCAAATCTCCCCTCCGAGCGGCCTGTCTTCAGGTTCTCATCCCAGAGCCTGCATCTGACACCACTCCCACCACCACCATCTGCAACATCCATTCTGGACTTGGCTCAAAGGTTGCAATTACATAAAAGGTAACAGGCCCACCAGGACCTGAAAATCTGGAGTTTCACAAGTGCTGTTCCTACCCCTTCTCCTGCACACCAAGCAACTAGAGTCTGGCTGGTAATCATTTGTGGGGCATGCGGGGTGGGGCACAGGGCTGGACTGCCCTTCACGAGGCCTCACATAGGCAGGGTCTAGGCACGTTGTGACTGGCAGGGCCTCTAATGAGCCTTGAGAGTGCAGCAAGGTCCAGGAGGCAGCAGCACACGGGCGAGGGGCAGCCACAGGCCGTCTGGCTAATGAGTAAGAAGGGTCCAGCCTGATGAGGGCCAGGAACCGAAAATAGGAGGGCGGAATCCTCCCTCAGCCCTGTGCCCTCCTGAAAGCTCGGACTCCTTTATGTACGCGACAGGAAGCCTCTGGGAGTCCTAGAAGGCCCCCCACCTCCAATCTCTCAGCAAAGGCAGAGCAAGGACAGTGATGCTGCTTGGTGGTGGCAGCCATGGTCGTGGGGATCACATGATCACTGCCGTCAGAGAAAAGCAGGAGGCCAGCAGGGTTCCTACTCACTTGCATAAGGGCTAAGCCAGGCCTGGGCGAGCTGGATGCGACCTCAGACCCGCACGCCAGCAGCTACCATCAGCCACCATCAGCCAGGAGCTGTGCTGGAAGTTTACCCGCAGGGTCTCTAGCACTCAGAGTCAGTGTCATCGCGCCCACCTCCGACACCAGGAGACAGACACCCAGAGGTCACACAACTAACACATGATGAAGACGAGAGGTGAGCTCGGCTGGACCTTTTGATTTCAAGGTGCTCAACCTATCACATCCCAACGCTGCCACACAGACATCTCAGGCTAACAATCTCAGACTCAGAGCTGCCCTAAAAACAACCAAGCACGAGTTTTATGGGACCCTGGTCTCCAAGTATACTGAGACAGGCTCCGCAACCTGGCAAATAAAGCGAGTGTGTGCACGTGTGGGGGCGGGGAGGAGGGGAGAACCATCAAATAACCACAACCAATCTGATTCCGAGAATGTGCAAAATAAATGGTCGCTCTGCTTCTAGCCCACCCCAAACTTGCACTTCTTGGCTGGTGGCACCTCAGATGCATTTTCTGCATTAGGTCTGCAAACAGACAGCAGTAGGGGAGCTGCTAAAGTAGCCTCCCCACCATGAGGAGGACTCAGGAGACTGCCCGAGAGCGGGAAAAGCCAAGGCACAGAGGCCCACACAGAGGACCACTGCTGGGTGAGGCTGGAGAAGACTGCAGCAGGGAATGCCTGGGGCAATACTGACCCTGTGGGAGGCGGGGTTAGAGATGTGGGTTCAAGACACAAACAAGAGATCAGCAGCCTTGATAAGATGGAACTGTAAATGAATGGAAGTGAAGGCAGGAGAAAGCAGGAAACTGAACAACAGAAAGGAATCCTGAGGGTTCAGAGTTCACAGGTGTCCTGTCCTGGGAAATGTAAGGTAACTGTGTGAACCTCTTCATGGCTAAAGTGAAGGCAATGAGGTCAAATGACCTGTGAGGCTATAATGTCAGCTGGTTTGTCCTTGGACAGTGAGTTCAACCTTAAGACCCATCCCACCTTGTCACACCATCCAACCACTTTGTTCAGCTTCTCCCCTAGGGCTTCCAGAAAACTCCAAGGGAGAACTGGGTGAATTCAGGGAACTGAAGCAGGGAGACCGGTGCCTGCTGAAGCAAACAGGAAGGGGCGGGGGAAGACCCACACCATCCAGAGAGCCCGCCCTCTGACCTCCTCTATTCACTCTGGGGTGGCAGACATCGGTGTTTCCCAGCCTGCTTTTCAGGGGTCCCAGCCTTGACGGTTCAGGGAAGGCAGGGGGCCGTTTTCACGACCATCTAAAATGCCTCAGTGGAGCCCCGGCCGGGTAGCTGGGCTGGTTAGAGCATCACCCGACACGCCAAGGTTGCAAAATCCCAGGTCAGGGCACATAAAATAAGTGGAACAACAAATCTCTCTCCTCCCCAGCCCCCTCTACCCTCTCTCTGTAAAAAGTCAATAAATAAAAAATTAAAAAACCACAATGCTTCAATGGAGAGCCTTCTAATCTCCCCCCTTCCAGGTTAAATAAAACAAGCCCTTACAACCCTACGTTGGGTTGTAAACCCCATCCAAGGCTGGGCCGTGTTCACCTGTGAAAACACCATCAGGAAGGCCGCCTGGGGCGCCAGGGCACAGCCCCTGGGCAGGCAGAACCCAGGGGTTAAGGAACAGGCCCTCGGAAGCCTGTGGAGGTTATTAATAAAAGCATCAGCTAGCATTTATTCAGCACCTGTCTTACACATATTGTACGTGTTGGCACTTTATACACACTCCCAAATCCTGGCAGCTGCCCCAGGAATTCGGTTTTCTTATCCCAGTCTTGTCTATTGGAGGAAACCCTGGGAGATGCTGTAACCTGCCTGAGGTATCAAAGCTGGAAGGTGACAGAGACGCGACTCAAGTCCCAGTCCACTTTGCTCTGTCCAGGAACTACAGACTGGCGGGGGAGAAACCTGCCAGGGGCCCCAGCCTGCTCAACACTGCCACATATTCGACCTACGGGGCGGTTACCTGGTCGCAGACCTGAGAGAAACCCATGCCTCTGCTGCCAGCAAATGGGGATCTGAAGGCAGTGACATCGACACCAGGGTGCCCAGGGCGAGGCTCGGTTCCAGGCAACAGGGCTCAGACACCAAGACCCTCCGGCCCTCCCTCCAGAGACCCAGTGAGACCCACTGACCACAAAGCAAGTGAGCGGCAGGCCCAAAGCCACAGCCCCGGCTCCTGACTTCCAGCAAGGTTTGCTTAATGTACACCAAGCTTTTTTCCCACCCTCTCCCCCCTCCTATTGAAGGAGCTAGCCGTTTTCTAAAGCAGTTCTCTTCTTGAAAAAGAAGACAATAAAATAAGGATAGCTACGTTTCTTTTTATGCCATCTTCCCAAACAGTTGTGAAAATTTAAAAGCTGGCTGACATCACACGTAAGGCCACTTCCAGACAGGGTCTAGCGTCCAGGTCATCTGACGTGTGGGTCATGAACCTTTCCAGGAACCAGTGTTTCCCAGAGTGGGTTCCATGAGAGTAACTTAGAAAAGTGCTGGGTGCCAGGAAAACAGGTCCTCTTCTCTCCACTGCAGGACTTTTCAGAACCTTGAACGTGGGTGACAGTGCGGCTGGTGAAACTCTAGAGAGCAACCAGAGTGCGCCACGCTCCCGCAGCTGCTCCCTGTCTTAGCTCCTCGGGAGTCAACGTCACGGTGAGCCAGGAAGAGGGCACGCTGCAGCCAGAAGATGCGGCCGTCCACTGAGCAGGAAGAAGGGTCACGGGGAAGGAGACTTTCCCAGCCACCCCCTAGTTTGACTCTGCACTCTCCTGACTAGCAAATCAAAAAGATTTGTGTGCATTACCTCCTCTGTGAATCACCTGTGTACCCACAGCGTATTCCTACCTTTCTTTTTTCTCCTAATCCTCACCCAAGCACGCTTTTTCCCCATTGATTTTAGAAAGAAGGAGACAGAGAAGCATCAACTGGTTGTCTCCCCAACCCGCCCAGATTGGACCAGCACAGAGACCAGGAGTCACACTTGCACGCGCCTACGCCCCTGCCCACACAGGGGATTGAACCCGCAACCTACGTTTGCGCCGACTGGGAGCTGGACCCACAACCTTTTGGTTCCAGGAAGATGCTCCAACCAACCGGGCCATTCGGGCCAAGGCCCTACCTTCCTTTACTGCTGGAGGCAACAGTACACAGTGGTTGGGAGCCTGGAGTCAGGATGTTTAGATTCCAAGTTTGGCTCCACCACTGCCTGGTGACTTTGGTCAAGTTGCCAAAGCCCCTGCTGCTTTTAGTTCTAAGTAACAGAACTGAAAGTGGGGACAATGACACTAACAACCTCAAAAGGTGTTTTCTGAAGGTTTTAGGAGATACATTCTTTGCCATAAGCTGCAAATGTTTTTTCAGAGTTTGTCTTTGGCCTTGAAACTTTATTTTATTTAAACTTGAAGTTAAATTTGCATATCCCAAAGCCATCCTTTTGTCATTAGCTTCTATGCCATATAAAGGCCTCCCCCATCTCAACATTAAATATCAATGTTTTCCCTCTGGCTTTTTTATGTTCATTTAAGTATTAGTTCTTTAGTCCACTAGGAGTATGGGTACCTGCTGAGCAATAGATGTTTAGCTTGTTTTCCTTCAAAGTCACTACTTGTTTCAGCAATTTTTTCAATAACCGACTGTCCTCTCACAGTGAAACATGGTTACCACTTGTACTATACCGAGTCACTCCATCACTGGCCTGTTTCAGAGCAGAAGGACCCCATTCGTCCTGCCCTCGGTTGGGAGGTCTGCAGCCTCCTCCCGCTCGGCCCTCCTGCCCCCGGAAAGCATACTGTCCTGGAACTCATTGTTCAGGACCCATGGGCATCACATTGTCTCCTGGAAACAGGCTTAGCCCCCCCAAGGAACACAAACACACACAGCAAATGGCCCTGTACTTTTCTCAAGTTTTGATCTTCTGGACTGCTCATTCTTAATGGAATGAAATGAGGGTGCGTTACTCTGCTAGAACAGAACTCATGAGAACTCTAAATAACTTTGGCCATATCTCTGGGGGAGCAGGTCAGGTCTGGGGACCCCAGGAAGCCCCGTTTCCTCTTTCTAAGCAAATCACAGCACTTCAGAAGGGTTGACTAGCTGCCACTTTGACGCAAATCCGAGGCTGCACCGTTAGGTGGCCAGGTCCTTGCCTCAGCCACAGGCTGGGGTTACTAAAGGCCCCCTTCCTCTGGAGAGGCACCCATGAGTGGGGTGCAGAGGGCCGGTTCGGCACGGAGTCCAGGGGTCTGCATTCTGGCTCTCCCTGGCTTCAGTCACCACAGCTGCATCCATTCACGGAGCAAAGGCTTGCATGAAAAGGCTCACCACAACTTTCCAAGGAATGGAGTTCATTAAAATAATGCTGGAGGCCCCTGGCTGGAATGCTTTTCCCCTTGTAAACGGGGACTGAAGCAGTGTTGCGGCCCCCAGGAAAGCTCAGGCACCAGCACAACAGACACTGCAGCAGTTGTTACACAATTGCCAACGGTTTAATCGGCTCCCCTGCTCCTGCTCCTGCTCCAGAGACAGCATTCCGTCTAGGAGACAGCCTCCCGGCAAACTCTGACAAATGGGAGCAGGGAAACCAAGTCCCCCCACCTCCGACACAAACCCGCAGGGCACGTCCCTAGGTACAGCGCACGGGGTGCAGCACAGTCCCCTCCTCGCCAGTCAGGGCTACAGAGAAGGCTCCAGCCATATGCGTCACCATGGAGGGGGTGGCCCTGCCCTCTGGGAGGCCCAGTTACAAAGCCCAGCATCACCAAACAAGGTCCCAGAGTACCAGTGAGCCTCAGCAAAGCCATGTCCCCAGGGGGACAGGGCCCAGCTTCTGGAGCATCAACCTGACTTTGGTGGAAAAAGCATTCTTTTTATATTAAAATGTCTTACATATGGACACGTTATGAATTGCAACACAGTTTTTTAAAAAGACAAAACAAAATTCTCTACTTGAGGCAGCCACTTTTGGATTTGCTTCCCTCTATTGCCAGGAATATTTTGGGGAAAGAATCTGAGAAGCAGTAAGGGGCCGGACTAAAGGTGGCCAGCACCGAGTCAGAGAAGATAGCAAAAACTCATTGCTAGCGGGGCATCACCATTAAAGGGCCTAGAACACCTTCACTCAAAGGCAAAGACAAATAAATATGCCCGCTATGTATTTGTTCAATAGCGAAGAGTGCACAGTGGACCGTGGCCAGGTCTTCTTTCTCCCAGAAAAATCTTTCCTGAATTCTGCACTGAACGCAGTACTGTGGAGCAAGGCAGCTGCAGCACCTACAGCGGTGTCTGGCACACAGCGTTAAATTCCGCGAGAACACCTCAGTTCAGTAGCTAGTCAGCCATCGTGAAGATCCACGGGCTGAGAGAACCCAACCAAAGTCATTCTTATCTGGGATCAAGTGTGAGGATCCCTGAAACTTGTTCTCCCTGTGGAAGGGGAGCCAAGGAATCAAGGCTGCATTTCTTCCCAGGGCTTAGCACAGTGCCTCACTCACGGAGGTGCTCAGTAAATGTCCACTGAACCCATTACCATATTTCACTGTGTATAATGCGCACTTCTTTGCACAGTATTTTGATGCGTGTTATATGTGGGTAGTGCTAATTCCATATCTATATAAATGTTTTATTTCTTTTATTTATACTTATGTGTTAAAAGTGTAACTCTAGAAAGCAGTAACTATGTCTGCATGCAAAATACTACCCTGGAATACAATAATCATTTTTGTTTCTAAATACAAATAAATAAATAATTGAATTAAAAAAGTAAAACAAAAGACTTTTTTCCTGAAAATCTGGGCCAAAACCACGGGTACACAGTATACATGGGAGCACATTATACATGGCAAAATACAGTGACTTTTCACCTACTTCGGCTGACACCCATTTAGAAAGGAGAAAACATCCGAGATGTCGACTCTGAAAAAATGCTGGTATGAGACTTTTAAATGGCGACCATAATGGGGAAACTAGGCAAGAAAACACAAGCCAGCTCGCTCTTGACCACAGCTAAACCACATCAAATCTGGCCTTCAAGACCCCCCAAAAGCCAGCACGTATTCGTCACCTGGGAACCGAACAGAGTTTGGAGCCTCATTCCACACAGCCGTCCTGGGGGAAAGAATTTACAGGCTTCACTGGTTTAACTATTAGAGACTGCAATCTGAGTACCGATGCTTAGCAGAAGTCAGATAATCAGTAATACTGGTGAACGATTACATATAATATTAGCCTTAATTTTGCCAGTCACAATGTGTGGGAGCGTGGCTCCGAGGACAGACAGATTCAAGGGAAGCAGGTTCTTAGAAATGTAAGCTGTAGGTCTCTACTCGCTCGCTCGCTGAGCCCCAATGCCTAATTGTGCCCAGTGCCCTCCATCCGTCCAATCTGTCAGGGCCTCCTGCTCCTGTGCAGACATCGCACTAGCGACCTAGACTAGAGGTGCACGGCCTCTGCGAGTTGTTTGAAGTAAAGGTACCGCTGAGGCTGGCAGCACGAGGCCCTGCGCCCAGCTGGCCCCTTCTATTTCCGGAGGGCAATTCTGGCTGCTAAAAAGAGGAGTATGCTGAGATGGAAACCGATCAAGTTATCAACTCCCTGGTCAGGGCGTCTGGGTGTCTCTCTCCCTCGAACCCGCCAGCCGGGCTGGGATGGCTTGAGTGCTTTCCCAGCCAGCTCTGCTTTCTTCCCCCTTGCTTGGTTAAAATCTGGGGCTACTGAAAGCTGGACCTTTGGGTGACTACAGCAAAGAAAAGAAAAGGAATTGAAAAATGAACTGACCAGTGCGAGCAGAGACTTGGCTATTTTTGGTCTGCTCTTAGAAAGGCAAAGGTGCCAATTTGCAGAAACTCCTTCTTCAGCTCAGGGCTCAAAATACACCACAGCTATCGCTGCCAGCGTGCAGAGCAAAGCCATAGAAGGTCAAAATTTAGGAAGCCAAGGGGGCATCATAACATCACAGGATTCTTGGCACACAGGGACCTGTGGGTATTTTTGAAACAGCTTAACAATGGATTTCGGCTGGCTTCACTCCAGTACAATGGGATTAATATGTAATAAAATGATGTTCTGACCATCTGCAAAAGAAGGTCATTCCCCACCAATCAGAGTGTGCACTATAATCCCAAGGCAGCAAAAGCTCTGATGCTGGAAAGAGAAAAGCAAAGCAAGCTGATCTGGCATGATAAATTGGGCTGCCTTGGCCTTGCTGCCAAGCATACGCCACATTTCTCCTTAATACCACTCTGTAACCGGACCACTGGCCTACAGTTCTCTGGCTCCAACATATAAGAGGCCATTTCCTTCATGGGGAATGCTGGCAAATCCTAGCATTCTTGTCAGTCTTAAAATTGGCGACTTTTCTTGAAAACAACATCCTCCCCTTCAGTATTTTAGACAGGTGAGCGCGGCAAGAATGACTGCAATTTGCACCAAGCAATGCATTGTTGGCTTTGAAAACCTCTGACTGATCCCAGATTACGAAAAACAAAGGCCCGGATACACTGCTTCTAGATGGACCCGTAACAGTGTGAGTTTTCTGAAATTCCAGCTTTGGGAAGAAACGAAAGCTGCACGTGAACTTTGGAGCCACAGCAGTACACTCCGCACAGACAGACTCTGGCAAGAATAAGATAATTTTGCAAATCCAGTTCAAAAGAAGAAAAATCTGTCATTCCCAGGGTAAGTTGAAGAAACACAGCAGCGATTAAAGGGAAACATTCAAGTAAGTGATTTCTAGGACTCCTCACAGGACCCAATACAAAACCAGCCCCAAATGCCCCTTGTGCACCACAGTGCAAAGCACCGGCCTTGAAGCAAGACCATTAACCACAAAGTGGCTTCTGAAGCACGTCAATATAGTTTTAATGAGGCATGCTTCACCCGATTCTACTTCAGCGAAAAGTCATGCTTCGTTTCCATTCTCACATTCATCAAGCTTCAAAATTTTTTTAAAAATTAATGAGAACACTGATCCCCCAGTCCATTCTGGGTGAAGGGAATCATTTATAGCCTCTTGTTCAGCCTTAGGAGGTGTATGGGGCCCAAGGCTGGCTGGCCGCCAGGCAATGGTGATGGGGAGTCGGTGCCTCCCCAGCCTCCTTGGAAGCAGTGGACAGAGGTGAACAGGTAACCAACCCTAAGTGGCCTGGCTCTAACAGGGAAATATCTTTCAAGTCTCCAGGTGTTTTTATTATAATTATGTGAATTTTAAGTTATCCTCCATAATACATCTGTTTCAATATTTTACATTACTAAAGAATCGAATTACTGAACATTTTTTCCCCAAACAGGTAACACGTCAGTGCAGAAGGTACATTCTGCGCAGAAGTCAGACCTGGCTTCTTCCTCAGAGTCTCAACCCCCTAGAGAAGGTGAAGTGGTCACATACACACTATGGAACACCGAGGACATGGTAACACAACTGAAGGCATCCAGCTCAGTCCCACAACCTACACCTGCCTCCACCCCCTCTCCAGCCACCTTCCACAGAAGACAGAGTTAAGTGTGGAAAGGCAGCGCGCTCTGACAGCAATCTGCGGGGTGCCACTCGCTCCACCACGTATCAGGGACGGGCACAGTGTGGCGCTTCAACCTGAGCACCCTCCCGCCAGCTCAACCTCGAGGCTGGTCTCCCCCACCATTCTTGGGCTAACGTGGAAGATGGCTCCTTCATTTTCCGTCCATGCTGCAATGGAACCAGCCAGCCAGGCTTCCCTAAAACCTGCACATGTCTGACATAAAGAACGACGAGGGAATCACAGAGAAATCACAGCTGTAGTAAAACACTTTCGTTGCCATAAGAACAAAATAGCTTGTTAAACAAACACAAAGACGGCCTGAGAAAAATGTGCTCATCATTCGTTCTGTTTGGTTCATTTCCAAAACACAGCCATAACTAGACTGGCAAACTAAACTTAAACTCAGCCAAGCACACTTTCGTGCTGAGTGTGAAAGAAAAGGAAGCCTCTGCAGCTGACCGAACTAGGGACCTGCTCACACCTTCCACTCCTGCCCACCTCTTCCACGTGGTAACCCTCCAAATGCTCTGACCGAGAACCCGCGAAGCCACGTGGCACTTCCAGACTGCATCTCGGAACGCTGCCTCGCTGGGCCGTCGAGCGGTGAACAGAGCCATGCAGCAACCCGCTCAGCACAGCGGCTACACAAAGCTCAGCAGGGGGTTGTCGCTGACGACCAGCAACACGTCAAACCCAAGCCCTCCCGACTTTCAGGGACACTCCTACCTGCCCAACATATTTCATGATTTCCCAATTATTACATCATTAAGACTGTTTCCTCTGACCCCCATCCCCACAACTCACACTTCCCAGGCACGTGCCCAAATTCTGCACGGAAGTCAGATCTAACCAACCCAGTGCTCAGACCAGTGTTAAATATCAGGATATTTCACCAGCAGCTCCAAAGTATAGCTCCTCCAGAAACACCCGAAAACAAGCAACAGGTGTCATACCCTCACGGGCGACAAGCGACTGGAGCACAGGGGCCGCTGCCCGCTCAGGTGGACCCTGCCAGCTGGATCCCTTTAGCCCAAGTTTAGGCCAAGGCCACTTCAGTGGCTGCTGTCACCTTGCCGATTCTTGGTCTGTGACCCAGGATTCTGAGCATACAGTAGGTCATTTGCATCGTGATTTCACCTTCTTTCTTTAATGCTCATCCAAAGAATCTGTCTAGCCAGGGGTCATCAAATTCTCCATTTTCTTCACTTCCATCACATGCACCTGTGGCTGCCTTTCTTGTCTGGACCATTTACCTCAAGAAACCTCCTTCTTCCCACTCCCTGAGTCATTACGCGTGAAAGAGAGCAAGTTCACAACTCCTTCAGCGGGCTGCACTCTGTCTCACACAGCTGCCTCTCCGCTGGGGGTCCGGGCCCCTGCCAAGATGCAATAGCTGCACGGAGGACTCTCCAGACCGCTGTGAAGCGCTTTATCTGTGAATGGCAGGAGTCTCCTGCAGTCCCGTTTTTCCCCTAGAAAACTGTCTGAGTCTCATACAATCAAATTAAATATATCGCTACAGCACATGAACGAGTTTTCAAACCACGATTTTCAGAGATACCTCACTGATGAGCCAGGGCTGGCAAGTGATAATTACATCCAAGATGACAAGGGACAGAGGAAAAGAGCAGAGGCCTCGGAGCCAGAGCTGGAACTCACTGGCCAAACGAGGCAGTAACTCAATTGACCCCTTGGGGCCTGATTTTATTTTACCTCTTTTCAATACTTCCCAGAGCTTTATAGATATTTTTTAATACTTCGAGCATTTTCAAATAACATTATGGTCCCAGTTAATCTGAGACATCATTCTGAGACCAATAATTTTGAATCTTAAAATTAAATATTTAAAAAATAGATGTGAAGAGATCTGATAGATGTGAATAGATGTGAAAAGCTGACTTTTGTGCTTTGCCGTTTCCAACTAGAAGTGAAGCCACTGAAGCATTTTACAGGGTAGAGTTTCCTACTGCTTTGGCTAGAGAACCCTCCCCAGGGGCAGAGAGAGGAAGAGAGCCCGGCACCATGCAGCTGAATGCCGGCTGGATGCGTGACCTCTTCCCTGTGCCTAAAGGGCAGAGTCTAGAAACTGAGAACAAGGCCATGGGGGAAGGAGACAGAACGTAACCAACTTCAGAATTCCCACCTTGGGCTTTATGAACACAGGTGGTGCTGAAAACAAGACCACCATATGAAACAACTTCTCTCTGTCTGGAGGAATCTCGCAACCCAGTGGTGGTGTCTGGCTGGAGAGAGAGCAGGTTTCTTGTGTGTTTTGCATTCTGCAGGGAAAAGGTACCGAAAGCAAACAATTATGAGCCACTGCCCAAAATGAACCCACGTGAACACGGAACGTACCAGGTCGATCAGGTCGCTGAGGTTTTTCTCTATCTGCTGTGGAGGCAGGCGCCTCATTAAGTCCAAGGCACAGTCCAGCTGCTGATCACTCTGCGGAAGGAGAAAGAAAAGTGTCTCAGTCATTTTGCCAAGAGCAACACCAAGAACCCTCTTCCAACAAGCGTTTTTGCAGTTGCAACGTGCCCAGGGTATTCTAAGGCTACGCGGGCCTGCAGCAGGCTCTCCGCCCTGTCTGCTGGAGGGAGACTGCTAGCCTCTTTGGCAGCAGTGTCTGTCTCAAGTGGAGACATCCAAAAGATAATCAAAGAGTGGGATAAATAGGCTAGAGAGTTCAGAAAGTGACCCTGTTCTACCCACATCTCAAAGCTTTATCAGCTTTCCTTCTCTAATGCAGGAGACCATGGGAGATGCATTATGTATTAATTCCCAACTGGTTCTATGGGGAACATGCCTGAATAGATTAAGCTCTTTATTCTTTGCTGTAACCTGGATTTAAACAGGTAATATCAGATAGCATCACCAGGCCAGGTTCCTTGATAAGCTCCAAGCCAGAGAGAGAGGCAGGCAAAGAACAAGTGGCAAAATCTATGGAAAGGTTAAGTGACTGCTTCAGTCATTCTACTAAAGCTTGGTACGTTTCCCATGGTGCCAGGCCCTTGCAAAATAGACCAGCACCTGAACTGACCTGCTTAACAGCCAGGACCTCACCCTAGCTGGCCAAGTGGACTGCAAGGCAATAAATACATTGGAGTCACACTGCTACAGGGCCCTGGGAGGGTAAAGATTACCCTTGTTCACCGAGAACCTTCTTCCAGCCTTGTGTGCTTCTTAATACTCTCCTCATTTAATTTCATGATGCACGAATTTACTGGGAGCCAGCCTGTGCCGGTCACCGGAGGTATGTGATAAATAACGGAGGGAGGAGGAATGAACCCAGTGGGCACAGACGGTAAAGTGCAGAGTACACTCGGTGCAGAGTGCATTGTAACACAGAAGGCCAGGCCTCAGGAGGTCCGACGGGGTATGAGGTAAGGAAGGTGGGCCAGGAAAATGGTAGAGATGCTCAGAAGTGCAGGTAAGGCAGCCAGAGTCCCCACCACCACCACACAACGGCACTATGTGATCTGCATCCGGTCTCTGTCAGACAGATCTCGGGACTTCTAAGAGCCCTACATCAGGGAGCTTAAGAATCTTCATAAAGTACTCCTGGCAATGCCACATTTGGCTGCAAGCAAGTACAATCTTTGACTATGACCATCTCTCCACACTCCTGATGTATAACTTTACAGAGGCTAGGGGACAAGGACCCACTTTATATTCATTTCAAAAACATAACACGTTAAGTAAACTAGAAGCAATTTCATTTTCAGGTAACTAGTACGGCCATATACAACAGGCTGGTTTTAAAAAAAGAAAGGGACCCCCCCCCCTCAAGATGGTTACAGTGATTATTCTGGGACACACGACAAACTGGCTACGCTCTGAAGAAACACCCCCTCCCCAGCCCCAAAAGTTCCTAGCACTTGCTCTGCTTAGTGCGACATTCTAGCGACCGTGAATTCCCTACCTGGGCCGTGCCTTCCGTGCCAGCCAAGGCTGTGGTGACATGGGCCTCGCCTGCTGGCGTGGGAAGACATTTTAACACTTCTAAGGCTGAGAACCCAGATTAGCTGATTTGACACTAGAGAGACTGATGTTCCATCCCCAGCTCTGCCCTTTGTTAATTTATGGCCTTGGACAGAGCTGTTAGCCTCTACAAGCCTCTATTTATTCATAAAATGGAGCGTATCTACTTGATAGAATTCTTGTAATGGTTTAGTTAATACATGTTGAATTCATATAGCACATGTTTGATTAGGAATATTTTCTGTACGTATGCAAACACATGTTTTAAGTATTTTAAAATATATTTTATAACATTTGCCCCATTTGCCCCTACCCTACAGTCTTTCCGGTTACTCTGAATTGGAGCTAGGTGTTCAAACTCCATTAAATAGGTATACGCCCCTTGGCCATGCAAGAATAGAAAACCTTAAATGACCAAGTCAGTTGGTTAAAGGTGGGCCAAAGAACTTAACAGACACCTCACCAAAGAAGATACAGAGATGGCAAATAAGCACATGAAATAATGCTCAACATCCCATGTCACCGCAGAGATGTGAATTAAAACAACAACAAGGTACCATCGCATACTTGCCGGGACGGCCAAAATCCAGAACTGACGACACCAAATGCTGACCAGGATGTGGAGCAACAGACACACTGAGACACTGCTGGGGGGATGCAGAATGGTACGAGCACTTTTGGAGATAGCATGGTGATGTGGAGATGTGTTCATAAGAAACGGAACACATTCTTACTATACAGTTCAACAGCGGCCCTTGGTTTTTACCCAAAGGAACTGAACACTTATGTGCCCACAAAAACCTGCACACGAATGTTTGCAGCAGCTCTACTCATCATCGCCAAAGCCTAGCAGCAATCGAGATGTCCTGTGGTGGGTGAATGGATAGGCAAATGGTGGCACGTGCAGACGGTTATTATTCCGGCTGAAATGACCTACCACAGAGTCAGTATGTGTGTCCAGTGCCAGGTGGGTGCTAGAGGGGGGACACTTTGTAAGTACATAATTGTCCAACCACTATGCCTGAAACTAATACAAATTCATATTAAATATAAACTGTAGTTGAAAAATCAAAAACAAGAAAAAGAAATGAGCTATCAAGCCATGTCTTTGAAAAGACATGGAGGAACGTTAAATGCAAATTACCAAGTGAAATATTAACATATTAACCTAAAAAGGCTACACACTGTGGGGTTCCAACTATGTGACAGTCTGCAACACACAAAACTGTAAGACAGTCAACAGATCAGTGGTTGCCAAGAGCTGGAGGAGGAGGAGGAAGAGAGCCGTGACACTACTCTGTGGGACACTACGAATGGTGGCTACATGTCATCATAAACTTGCCTGAGCCCATAGAACGCCCACCTCCAAGAGTGAACCTTAATGCAGACTGAATGGCGGGTTGCTGTGCTGCGCTGGCGTGGGTCAGTCGGCTGTACCTCTGGCAGGAGCAGAGGGATGGGGGGGCGGCTGACAGTGGGCAAGGCTGCGCAGCTGAGAGGGCAGGGTTAGAGGCGCAGCCTCCGTACCTCTGTTCACCTCTGCTGTGAATCTAAGACAGCTCTAAAAAAATAAGTCTATTTAAAAAAAAAAAAGTGTGAGTTATTGTTTCTCCACTGGGACTATTCTGCCCTTGCCACAAGCCCCCACGACGTATTTGGCGATGTTTGGAGACCATTTTGGTTGCCATCACGGGGACAGGGGGCGCTACCGGCATCAAATGGGGAGGGACCAGGGATACTTCTAAGCATCCTATGCACAGGACAGTCCCCAACAACCTGGCCAAAATGCCAGTACAGTCCAGTCGGAGAAACCCTGGTTGAAAACCCTCGGTTTTGGGGACTGCAGACTCGCAGCCTCCCAGACTCTAATAATCAAAGCTAAGGCCCCAGAAAATCGCACACACGATTCTAATTCACAGACCACATGTAGCCCCTAAGGACTTCCGGTCTTTGGAGACATTTTCAATTTGGATATTGACAATCTTCCTGACAACTAAAATAAAAATTTAGGCATAAGTTAAGTCCAGCTACATTGGAGCTTTTATCCAGAACATACTGGGATTCAGAAGGGGTCAACTGTTGCAAAATGGCTTATAACTCATATTTTGCATTAACCCCAAGTAATCTTAATTAGAAATATTTCACTACGAATCTCTAAGGCTAAGGATATCTAATTTTCATTAAGTTAGTAAAGGACTAAAAGCCTTCCATAAGCCAAGCCACGGGAAAGTTTAATGACAGCTTGTAACAAGTTAAAATTAGACTTAACTGGAACCCTTTGCATGGGAGTCATCCCAAATCCGAGGGGCCCAAACGGGAAACGGCCGGAGTCCCTGAGGAAAACACTGATGACCTAAGCTCCTTGCACAACAGGAGGGGACCCCAGGAATAGAATGACAGTAGGAGTGAGGAAGCAAGTCCCAGGGGACCACCTAGGACACTGCCACTTCCGCAAAGCTCAAAAACAAGAAATGCTGAACTATAATTTAGACATAAACACACACACACCCGTGTGTATTTTAAATTAATACAGCAAAAGTTTTTTTTCTTCTTATTAGCCAAGACAAGGGAACGATAAATACAAAATTCAAAAGAGTGAGAAGAGTGGTTTTAAGGGGGAAAAGGCACTGGGAAAATAAAAGTTGATATTTCTGTTAATCTTGCATAAAATGGTAACATTCCAGGTTATTCATAATATCATGATGCTAAAGCTTACATATATGTTAATATGTCGTCTTGCGGCTATCACATAACGAAAGCAAATTTGTGTAGATTTTTGTGTACAGAGGAAGGGTGGGGTTCAGTTTCACTCTTTCTCGGGTGGACGTCCAGCTCTCCCGATGACACCGCTTACAGAAGACGCTCCGCGCCCGTCCGCCACAAACCATGCAGGTGTGGGTTTACTTCCAGGCTCTCTATTCTGTTTCACCGCCACTGTCTCACTTCACTAAATATTTACTAAAGGTAATTTAAAAAACAGAAATAAGAACAAAAAAGACAGCAACGGGGACTCCTGAGTCGAGGCCAGGGTCTGCCCTGTCACTTGATGTCCGTGAGACTCGGCCTACTCACTTCCCTTGGTGGCCGGGATTTGGGCTAGACGACCTCTAAGACTCCTTGTAGACGGGCTGGTCCTGCACCCTTCAGCAAGTGCAGGGCCACCCACCGGGTCCCCCCCGCCCTGCCCTTCAACAGCCCCCTGCAGGTCTGCAACTAGGCTTCAACCCCACAGCCCCATCTTGAGTGCCAGGCCCGTGGGCCAGGCCCCAAACCGGCCCCATGGATGAAACCTAGTTCCGACACTTAGGGAACCGCCCACAAGGTAACCAATAACCACGTGCCTGCGTGGGGTGTACAAGAACGGGGCACAGGAGGTGCAGAGACGAGGCAGGGTTCATATACGCTGATTTGCACTTCTTCCTAAGTCAGTTTTCCCCAGGATTTCCCACCCTGGTCACATCTAACCAGTGGCTTCCTGTTTGTTTTGTACACTGCCGTCCTGTGACATAGGGCTCTCACCACCTGAGGACGGCCCCTCCCAAACCCTAACTGATCCAAGACCCTTCCTTCATAAAATGAGCTTTACCAGCTCTGCCTCCACTGGAGGGGTTTTCCAGGCTGAAAAGCAAATAGTAAAAGAACGACCATTTCATTTCACTCTCCAGAATCCTCTGCCCGTTCAATTAGTCATTCGATAATTATTTGAGTGTTTCCTAGGTGACAAGCCCTGGTTTCGACGCTGACTGGTGAACATAACAAAGTTACTGTCTCCAGGAACTTACGGTGTAGTCAAAATTCACAGCGCGAGAGAGGGAGAGGGGGAGAGAGAGAGAGAGAGAGAGAGAGAGAGAGAGAGAGAGAGAGAGAGAGAGAGAGAGAGTCCTTGTTAGGATGTCAAATGAAAAGGTGGGGACAGTTACCCCACTTTAAGCTGGTGAAGCTCCATGGGGTCAGTTTAGGGTTTTGGTTGTTTTTCATTTATTTACTTTTTTTTAAGTGTATCAACAGAGCTGGGGAATGTTTCACTTTCTGCTGGTCGTTCACATGACCTAAAAAGACAAACTGCTCAAATTACCCTACAACAAAGAACACAGCTGCTAACTAAGACAAACCACAGCAATTTTTTCGGGACAGAACAGTACGGCAAACTGAACACTCTAGCTTAAAAAGCCGACCGAGGATTTCAGACCCGAGAGTGCTGTCATCACTGTGCACACTCGGCCTGTCAAACGAACAGGCGCGCGAAGACCAATTTGGAAATCACCATCTAATAAAATGTATTCAGTCCTCGAGGTGAGGATGCAAAGAACAGGACACGACCCAACCTATGATAAGCTCA
Source organism: Desmodus rotundus (assembly GCF_022682495.2). Classification (NCBI taxonomy): domain Eukaryota; kingdom Metazoa; phylum Chordata; class Mammalia; order Chiroptera; family Phyllostomidae; genus Desmodus; species Desmodus rotundus. The sequence continues at coordinate 11,239,506 of NC_071389.1, forward strand.
AAGTTCAATATGATGAAACACACCTATCCACAAAAACGAACAACGCTTCCACAGTAAAGGTACATACTAAGTGGTACAGGGAACCTCATGAGATTTCTCCGAAGCGGGTACAGGAGCTGGTGACCACTGCCTGAGCAGGAGCGCCCCACGCAGGCACAGAGGGGCATTGCCAAGCATCAGGTAGAGAGAGACACATGGAGGTGTCTGGAGAGGGAGGTGCCTCAGGAAAAACGGCAGAAGAGTGGGGCGCGGCCCTCGGCATGCGAGAGAGATCTACACTGAGGCCAGACCGTGCCCGAAGGGCTCACTGGGCAGTGGTTCCCCGAGGAGGCTCCAGGGTCCCACAGAGCTGCAGGGCCCGACTCAGAACCTCACTTCACCCAGCTCTGTACTTCAGTGTCCTTACAGTGAAGACTTCTGTGCCACACGGTCTGGCTGTCAGCACTTTAAAAATCTACTTCTCTAGAAGGGATGAGCGTCCCTAAAGATTTTCCCAGAGAAGTGACAGGAGTATTGTTGAGTCTTAGAAGGTGAAGCAGATTACATTTCCCCCCAAAAACGGCCATTCCAAGCTCTCCCGCCCAACTTGCCCCTCTCTTCCTGGGATGGAGTTTATGTGCCCTCCCCTTGCATGGGAAGAGTTTTGTTGTGACTGTTCTTATCAACAGAGCACAGAAGAACTGATGCTCCTCGACTTCCGAAGCCAAGCCTAACAGGTAACTCATCTTCTGCCTGGCCTGCTGACCACTCGGGCTTGGGGCCCCAAGCTGCCAGTAAGCAGTTCGACTGCCCTAAGGCCACCATGCTCAGAGGAAGCCCAACCCAGCCCGAGCAGAAAAGCCACAGGAAGCCACCCCGAGACAGTCTGCTGTGAGATACCTGGCCAGCCCCCGAGGGCTCCAGGCCCTTGCCATTCCAGCTCTAGCTGTGTGATTGCAACAGCACGAGCCCCACGCGGAACCACCCAGCCAGGGCCTCCTTGAACGTTTGGCCCAAGAAACAACTGGAGAGATAAAATGATTACTGTTATTTTAAGCTACTAGGCTTTGGGGCAGGTTTTGTTGGATGGCAATAGTAAGTGATGCAGGACACATCTGGCGACTGCGGGGAGAGCCTGACCAGAAATGGGCCTGGGGGCAAGAGGGCCAGCAGAGGGGCCTCCACAGCAACCAGGGCTCTAACTGTACGGCTGGAGAGGCTGGGGCTGGAGGGGGGTGGGGGGCACAGGGACAGTAATCTAAGACTTTAAGAGGCAAGACAGACAGGACAAGGCTACTGCCTGAAAATGAGAGGCAGCCCCAACGCCTGAGACGACTAAGCTTTCCGGAAGAGAACACCTGCTAGAAGATGATGCCACAGCCTCCTCAGCGTGTACATGGTTTGAATGTGCTTCGTTGAAAGTGTTTGTAATGTCAAGGACAAGCAGAGAGTTAGTTAAACTGCTCGGATTTCAGAGCAGAAGTCCTGCCTGGCCTGCTCTGTGACTAGCTATGGCAGACGGGCACTCACCAGCACCCGTCCACACGTAAACAACCAGCCAAAGCTCCGCAGTCTTTACAGCGTGTCCTTAGGTTCATCAGGACCTTCACTCGTTCACGTTCCCCAAAGGCTTAGCAAGTGCTTCACAGACAACACAGAGGTAAACTGCGCTGGAGCCAGACTGATTCAGCACCGCTTTATGGAGTCTAACTCAACCACAGTTTTGTTTTGTATAGTCTGTGACCCAACAAGCAACTTTGTTGAAAAGCTGAATCTGCTTTCTGCCACGCAGCTCATGAGCAATTTGTGCTGGGGGCTGTTTGGGGTGAGAGTCACTGGCCAGCCCAGTCAACAACTCATCTGCAGGTTGCCCTGGGAACGGGAATTGTATCAATAGGAAGAAAGTGTCTCTTCCACTGACTGCCCTCTGACCGAATCTGCAGGGAGGGGCACAGTGATGACAGCTGCGCATGGAGGGGGACGGCTCACCAAGCACAAACACCAGCATTCCCTCTGGATGACTTTCCGTTCCCATGGGAAAATCCAGTGCCCTGCATCCAGTGAGTCAAAGCCACAGTGAAAGCCCATCTGGCAGGCCAAGCCTCCTGTAACCCACTGGGGTCCACTGGGTATCATCATAGCTGGGGCACTTTGCGAGTCTGCTTTTAAAAACTATTCCGCCAGCATTACAGAAATGTCGATCTGGATGGACTTTACAAGTTTGTCCAAATCCTGCCCCTCGTTTCTCATTTTACAGACGAATAACGAGAGTCAGAGAAAATTCTGCAAGGTCGCGCAGTCAGTGGCAACACAGCACCTGAACCCCTATCTTCACGCTGAGAGGTTTTCCGGCCACATCCCGGGCCCTTTCCACCTAATGTGCTCACTGAGCAACAGCGGGAGTGCTGGGGCAGGCACTGGGGACTCAGAGCTGAACTGTCAGATGTGGTCCCGGCCCTCAAGAGGCTTGTGACCTAAGGAGGAAGACAGACAGAAAATGACGGCAGGAAAGGAGGACACCGCCACCCTACGCTACACTCAGAACCACCGACACGCCGGTTATTCCATTATCACGGAGGAGCTGGGACCTCCTCCCAGTGACCTTTCCAGACAACCAAAGTACCAATGTTCTTTAAGTCCCGAAAGACGGCAATCCCTCCAAGATGTTTTCCGAGGTCCACGCTCTGACACGGAGGACAGAGCGCTGCTCCCTGGCGGAGGGACACGGTAAGAGCGCGCTCCTGGAACACGGCCCCGTGTCTGCTTCTTCGATTCTCCTGCCGGTCTGTCAGGCCCGTCAGCTGCACTCCTCATCTAACATGTTGCCTCTAATCTACTATGGCTTCTGAAATTAGAACCCTGTTTTTTTAAAGACTTTGAGAAAAGGAGTAAGTTGCAGGCTCATAAAATAACTTGGGGACCAGCCTCACAGGTCCACCACCCTGGTGAGCACCCCGACGGGGCCTGATAGTGGTGGTGTGTGTGCACATTTCATTCAAGGTTAAGGGCCCTCGGCCTCCATCCTTTTCTCAGAGAAGTCTAAGACTCTGACGGCGCAGATGTGACCTAATATTAAAAATTCCTGTTCTCCCACTTACCCTGCAGGGTGGGACTAAAAGCAAGTTGCCATGTAATCCCTCGGAACCTCAGTTTTGAAAACTTTAAAACACGGGCCTAACAGCACTCTGCGCCTTGCTGGGTCACTGGCAATGAGGTAACGTGTCTGGCACAATGACTGACGGAAGAGGGGTCCTCCATCCCTACAGGCCTCCTCCTCCCATGGCTGGACTCCCCCAGAGTGCGAAGCGCACAGCTTATCTGCTGGGCTGCTCACATAAACGGTGCTGGGTGCGCGAGGCCCTTTCCCCTGACGTTCTGCTCATTTGATGCAGGTTTTCCACTTAGGCTGCCAAGAGCCTCTAGAAAGGTAGGCGTGGTGTTATTTCAGCTTCCAAGTCATTAAGCACCAACAAAGAAGGGCGGACTTCCACCACTCTCACCCCACACAGTGCCCCGGCCCGTTCAGGAGGGGGGCATGGAACTGGTGGTGGCCCTTGAGCCAAAATGGGAGGGCGAGAACCTTCTGGGCAGAAAATAGTAAGAGGTGACAAGGTTCCACAGTCGCCCACATTAAGATTTTCCCTTTGTGTTTCTGTCCTGTACTGTTCCGCTCTCTCCTTGTTCAACTTTCTTCCGGAAGCCCTCCCACCCATCTCTCTAGCCCAGGATGACACCAAGAATCGTTTTCACCCTTTCACCTTCTCCCTATTCACTGCTGTTCCCAAGCCCATCTGAAGCCATCAAAACCAGACAAATGAGACAGCTGGAACAGAGTCCCCACACTACCTCGACTCCCTGCCCAGCAATGATAATTTCCAACCACCTCTCCCTGGTGTATTTATCCCAGAGTAAAACTTAGCAACCTGCACACAGGCTCTGTGTCGAGTACTGCAACAGCCATCAGCTCATTTTTCCCTTACACATCCCTTCAGGGAGTGAAAGATCCAAAATGAATCATACTCAGGGGGTAGTGCTCTCTCTTTGCTGCAGTGTAGGTTAGAAAAAGGTCCTGGATAACAGAGTCAACATTTACAGCCCAGAAACCTATGCAGAACGCAGAGAGGTTTCTCTGTGTTCCCGGATCAAAATTCACCTGGTGGACTGGGTGGAATGGCAGTCTCCAAAGGGGTTAGCAATCGGGGCATGAAGGAGGCACGACGGCAGCACGAGCACATCCCAAATGAGCCAACCAGAGCCGCTGCTCAGCAAGGGGCAGGAGCACAAAGCACAGCAGTAGCCAGTGCCCTTCTGCCTCCCCATAAGCAGGTGCCCTTTTCCTCCTGCATCTTCCACCCCTGTCCACCCCACTGCCAACTCAGAGAGCTTTGCGAACCCTCTCCCAAGTACTGAAAGTTGGAGCCCAATCAGCACTCAACCTAAAGCAACTTCTGCTTTTTATGACTCTGCTGCGATGAGCAGAGGGGATGAGCAGAGGGGATGACTTTCCGCAGGGAAACACCCCGGGGTCAGATGACAACTGACAAGGCCACGGCTCCGGATGCGCCTGCCAGGTTTCTCACGCACTGTTCTCGGCTATGCTGAGGAGCCAGCTGGGTGAATGACCATTTTATCTTGGGCGTGCCTCCCTCTACCTCTCCAGATTTTAAAGCATGGAATCATAGAGACGTTAAGCTAAAGGGGACCTTAGAAACTATCTAATCAGCAACTGCTTTTTAAAATGAAGAAAACTGAGGCCCCGACTTATCCATAACTAGGACTGATTATATCACCAAAGAGCAAATGAACGAGGACCAGAAAACAAATACAGTTTAGTGCTTTCTATCTGCTTATGGTTTAATCATAAGTCAAATTTTTAAGACTAGAGCTGGATATGAAAAAACACTATTTTTAATGAAATTCTTTATTATTAGAATGAACAATAGCATTTTAAAGAACCTTATGTATCTTCTATATAATTTTATTTTACCTTCCAAATTAATTATTCTTTATCAAGAACACTAAGTATCCAAAATATAAACCAATTTCAAAACAGAAAGCAAACTAACATTTGCTAACGATACACCATGAACTGGGCACACCATGTGGGCTCTGGGAGAGCCTCGCAATGGTGCTATAACCCCAGCTTTACAGATAAGTAAACCAAGGCTCAGAAAAGCTTAGTGACTTGTCCCAGACCCTGAGCACCGAATGACAGAGAAGGACACAGAACAAATACACAGGTCTTCCTACTATCACCAGTCACTGGAAAGTGTTAACCCAAACTAAGACAAAATTAATTTCAAATGACTTCTAGAGAACAGCCTGCTAGCTCACAAAACAAGGAAGGGGCAGCGAGCCTCTCCTCCGAGGCTGGGCAAACTATGGACAATTCCACCTACTCCCAAATTCTGGCGTCTCCTGTTACCTTGAGTTACAGACTATTCTCACCAACACTATCACTGATGGGTGGGTTTCTCAAAAGCACGAAAGCCCTTTTGGGACAGCTCCTCTGGCTGATGGTTTCCCGGACCACTTCAGATGATCTGCAGGGCGCCATTACCTATTGTCTGATCAGTAATGTTTCACAGATGTCTACAGCTGCCGCCTCTGCGTGATCCTGGCTGGTTTCATGTAACGAGTGACTAATCCCTCCACTTTGTCAGCTGGTGGTCAGACACATAATTAGGGGCCATCCTGAGACGTCTTCAATGGACGCCATACATGCCGCCCATTTCTACCTCGATGGCACAAGACATTCAAGAAGCCCTTCGCAAAAGTCGAAGAAGATGAAAGCACAGTGTCCCTGTATTCCAAATAAGAGTTAAAAAAAAATAAATAAACAGTTTGGAAAAAAAAACATCATCCACATGTTCACTGACAAAGGCTAAGAAAAAAAACTCACTTTTTCGTAGCAGAAGTCAATTCACACAGGCCATCCCCCCAGCCCCACAAAACGATTTATAACACGGCCCGGATGGATCTATAGCATTTGGCCATGGGTTAACACCAATCGCGCACTGCAAACAGCACAAATAGACCAGAGGAGTCTTGATGGGAAAGGAGCAACACTGAAAGGATTCTGGAAGAAAATAGAGGCTCCGCCAATCCAAGCAGTTCATCTAGAAGACGGCAGTGCTGCCCTGTGACTTAACGCTCTCGGGAGGGTTGGGGAAAAGAATACAAAGTTTATGCATCAAGCGAAGGAAACACTTGGCCCGTTTCTGTCCTCAGGTCCCGAGCTCCTATTTCAGATGCCTACAAATGTGGACGACTGGCCCAGTCTCTGCCTGCCCCTCCCAGCTGACGGCTGCTGTGTACGATTATGGCGCTACGCTCTGCACCGTCAGCCGTGGGTGCACGGCGGATGCAACAGACCCTGCAACAAGGGCCGTCCTGTCCTCTGTGCCCCCAGTTGCAACACCGAAGCTCTACTATATGTTGGTGACAGAAAAGCACAATGCAACATTCACAATCTGTGATAAATGTGTAAATAGAACCTAACACCTGTCACAAAGCTTCCCCACTTCCAGTGGTCAGAACCCACCAGGTAGGAAGAAGACTAAAAGCGAGGTTCTTCTATATCTAAGATCTAACACAGGCCACCTTCCCAGTCTATGGTTGGCAAAAAACAAAACAAAAAACATGGGAAGTGGGGGAGACAAGGGATTAAATCCTTCATCCGCTACTTCCTGGCAATGGAGATCTGAAAAGTCCTCCACTTCCCGAGCCTCAATTCCTTCATCTGTTAAATGGGAATAATAATATTAATACCTATCTTGCAGTGTTGTTTTTGAGTACAACAGCATAAAGTATTTGTATGTAAATAAACCTACCACAGCTCCTGAAACATATTAAATGTTCAATAAAAAGAAGTATCATCACCATGCTCTTAACACAGTTTAGCTCCAGAGGGCACAAGATTCGAAAGCTCCTATATGGAATTAAAACGCGTAACATTCCTCCACGTATGCGGCTAACAGCACCTGAAAGCATGCAAGTGGGCGGCTATGGAACCAGCGGCTGAAAATGAGATCGGCCAAGGCCGCTCTTCTTGGTTCTTCCGGGCCAGATGAAAGTGACTTTACGAGCGACAACACTATTCCTCCATCAACAGTCTCAGCTTCCTTAGTCAGTGACCATCTCGCCAACCAGACATTTCCTCAAGCTCAAAGCCTTCTTCCTCTCCATCCTCAAATGCTAAGTGCTGTGTCTCAAGAAAGTTTGTGGCTGAATAAGGGGCTTAAAGTCCTTTAGTGAGGGGGGGAAAACACCAAAAAAACCTGAAGAAAGGGAAGCATCAGTTCCAATTCTAAACTACCTTTCTGACAACCGGGAACGACAACCAAACGCTGGACAGCACCGCTCCCGCCATCATCTCTGGCACCACCACCTAAGGCAGGCTGGGCCCGACAACTCGACGTGCACCGAGTTGTTACGCCACGGCGGGCTCAGACTTAAGGGCTTCCAGTGCATTAACACAAGCAACAGCTAACAGCTACAACTTCCAAGGCACTGGTCTGAAAGCTTTATATGCCACCATCTCATTTACACTTACAAACAATGCTAAGAGGCTAGTACGGTACACAGTCAGATGTGGAGACTGCAACACACAGTGTGGCGAGGTGACACGTGGAGGGGGCACGCAAAGGCAGGTCGGGCCTACTGCCCCCAAGCCTAGGTCCCTAATCACTGCCCTGCACTGTCTGGCAGCCAGCCCACCGCTTCCTTTCTTATCCTGAGAACCCCAGCCACCTCTTCGTCAGCCGGTCTCCAAAAGAAGAGCTGGTTACGTAGCAGCCACCTCTGCCCAGCCGAGTGGTAAGTGAGAGAGTGGTATAGCACTCTAGCTAAGGACACAGGATCGAGAGGTCATCTGCATTCAAGTCCCGACTCTACCAGGTCCTGGCAGTCTGACCCTGGGCAAGTTACTGAACTCTTCCGGGCCTCAGGCTTCCCAATCTATAAAATGGGGCTAATACGAACACACAATTCCTACCGTTATTTTAAAGGGTCGTGTGGGGGCGATCCTTGCACAGCCCTTAGCACATACCTGGGACACAGTCACTGCTCCATAAATTGTACATGTTAAGTCGACAGAGAAGAGGAAGGGAGAGAGAAAGGTGAAAGGATACAACCTAAAATTTCAAAACAAAAGCTTCGGGCCTTCTGCCAAAATCTAGAATACGGTCCTGGTTTCGTGTGTCCACCGCGTGGTGGTGACTGTGAGCCCCAGGAAGCCCTCAGGGCCCGCAGAGCCTGAGGGCTGGGCTGTTTGACCAAAGGAGGGCCAGACCCTGAGGTCTGGGCGGGGCCCATTCAGCACCTACTTCCACAGAGCAGAAATCCAAGGATGGTTTATATGGCGATTCTTTTTTCTTTTTCTTTTTTGAAGAGAGAGGGGAAGGGAGGGAGAGAGAGAAGGACGGAAACAGCGATATGAAAGAGAACATCACTGGCCGCCTCCCACACGTGCACCGACCAGGGACTGAACCCACAACAGAGGCACATGCCTGACCGGGCATCGAGCCAGTGACCTCTGCTTTGCAGGATGATGCCCAGCCTACTGAGCCACACCAGTCAGGGCCGACAACTCTTTATGAATCTGAATGCTCAGCTTCCCAGAACAGTGTTTTGCCGTTTTGTGGTAAGATAAAACTGTTTCTCATCCAGGCATATAAATTCTCTAATGACTGTTATTAAAGGCAAAGAGTCTTGTAATATGGGACCTTAAGTGAGTAAAGTCTTCCAAGAATATAATAAATGTCACTCTGGCTCTCATTACTTGCTTCTGAGAAATTCGAGGACACGGAACTGACTGAGTCAAGGCTGAGGTGTCATTGCCCCCATCACCTCCAGGTAGTCAGTTCCTCACCTACATGCAGGATGCAAGTGAGCCCCACTAAAGGAAATGAACGGTAACATCAATGCTTTCCTGTCTCTCGGTCACGGGAATAAATACAGAATGTAAAATCGGCCAGCCTAAGAAGCTGTGCGCCTTCTGCACAGTCCAAAAGGCTCGCTATGGGGTGGAGAGTCTCTACCACTGGAAAAGTGATTAGGGACGGAACACCACAGGCAGTGAAACTTACTCCAGGGACTGTCACAGCAAGACAGCCTTCTAGTATTCCAAAACTAGCACTGCACCCTCCCCATACTGCCCCCAGCCCAGAGGGAGGGAGTAAACTGTTTACCAGGGACCTCAGCAGAGCCAGCCTCGGAACTCACACGAGAGCGAGCTTCACGACACAAAGAGAAAACATCTTTGCTTTAATCTGCCCATTTTCTTATACTTAGCTCAGAAGTTCCATGACCAAAACGAATGTGAGGCACCACGGGAGGGCTCAGAAAAAGCAGAGGGGGCTGTTTTGCTGGGCAAGTTCCTCTACCATGAAGGTAGAAATCAATTCACTTTCCCCCTGTAACCCTTGGATCCCAGGAGAACGCCAATGTTTGGATGGCCTGCAAATGCTCAGCTTCCCGGCAGTGCCCCAGACAGGGAACCCATCCATCCAAGTATTGTTCTTACCTCCCACCCCCTCCTACATCAGGGAGGGGACCGGGCACATGGTTCCAAGGTCACGCTCCTCACTTAAAGGATCGTGGGAATGCTTACGGAAACGCTTGTGACAGCTCTGCCAGCTGGAATCGCTGCTGGCTCAGAGGCCGGAGAGCTGGGGAGTGCAGGATCAGACCCGGGAGGAATGGGAGCGCGCACAGGCAGGCAGATGGTATGTGTTATCGTAAAACAAACACGATCAAGTTGTCCACTCTGAACATGTGCCGCTTAGTGCACTTCGGCTATGCCTCAATAAAGTTAGAGAAAAGAGAAAAAGGGGCTGGCCAGTCTCCCACCACCTCAAAAGTGTACTGCTGGTCTACAGCTCTGGGAAAAGCAGGATTTAATGAGAAAATTCAATTAGGAAGTAAACTTAAGGAAACCCAGAGCACGCTGAGGGGGACGAGGAGGTTTTCCCGAACGTGTCGGGGCCGAGCAGCACACCCAGGCACCGTGAAAACGCTGCCCACTGCTCTCTGAGGCCCCGGGACTCGCCTGAGCGCACATGGGGAGCCTGAATCGGAACCGGACCTGTTCTTCCCTCTCCACCTGCCTGTGCTGCTTCACTCGTGATGGTCTGCCTAGGAAGAACTTGCTATGGAAGGACTAGGACATCAGCTGCTCAAAGGAGGTGACAGCACAGATGTGTGCCTAACTCCCCAGCAGAGGCTGACGGGCCCTGGGCAGCCTTCGAGGTCACCAGCAAGGGCTGCCCTGCTCTCTTCCTTTTGGTTTCCCTTATAACCAACAGCGGGCAGCTGGACAAAGTTGGGACGTCCCTTGACGGAGGAAAATCTTAGCTGATTCTTATAGGAAGATTAAATCCAGAGCCAGGGAGCAGGGGTAGGAATCCGTTTCCAATCAATGATGAGAAACAGATTTACTCATCAGCCAGGACTCATCCTTGCAGGATGTAAAAATCAGCGAGCTCCACACGAGACCACAAAAGTTCAAGGTAGGAAGGGTGGTGGCACATCCCGGAGAAGCGATGCCTGTGGGAAAGAAGTCTGCTGGCCTCGGCTAGCCCGTCAGAAGGACGGGAAACAACACGTCCCCTGGCAGGTGTTCCCAAACTCCCACACGGAAAGGTGAGGTAAAGTGCAGGGAACCAAAGGCATGAACCACCCTAGCCGACCGCAGCCCCTCTCCCATGGAGCACAACTATACGTTTGCACTAACGTGGGGCACGATGGTGTCACTAGTCAAGTCGGAATCACCAAAGAATCACAGAAATGCAGTGACCTCAGTCCCACTTCCCCTACAAAACCCCTAAAGCCCTGCATCCTCTGGCCTCCGCTCGGCCCTCACCAGAGCCGGGGAACTCGCCAGGTGCCGGGGCAGCACCACTGTGGAATGTCCTTCCTTACACCTCCACCGTCTGCCCGCTGACGGTCCTTCTGCCCTCTACAGCCATCCTCAAAGTGTGCGAGTTGTTGGCCACGCAACACCCCTTTATATGACTGAAGCGAGCCATCATGTCCCCCTCACTGGCAACTCACTTCCTGGCTGAACGCTCCCAGTTCTGCCTGGGTCCTGCACCGGCACAACTCTGAGACCGTTCGCCCTCAGGGTGTCCCTGGGGGTTGATCCCACACTCCACGGTGCTGTATTACACGTCTCTCACCTTCGCCCCCACTCCTGCTAGATTCAGCCCTTGGCACCTGTGGCTGTTGTTCTGTTTGTTTTTGAGGGAATCGAGGTCCTGACACCTAGTACTCCTCCAGCAGTCCCTCCGGCTGCCATCACAGCCTTGGCCCAGGAATAACAAGGCAGGCCAGGGCCAGGGCACGACCAGGAAGGGGTGCTACCAATTCTGCCAACAGCTAAAGTAAAACATACATGTATTACTGACAAGTCCAATAAGCCGCTTAGAAACTACTTCCAGGCACAATCATTCAGGAAACACTTTAATAAAGGATACATTTGTAATGAATGTGTGTTAGAAATAAATGCTGGGAGAGATGATGTAAAAACAATTTGCTCTCTTATGTAGATTAAGCATTTCTCCTGAAATCCATCCCTGGCAGCTCAGCCAACCTTGCCTCACAGTGAAGGGGTAAATTTCAGTCCAGCCTGATGCCAGCTGTTCTGGCTGGCCACTGCTGGGCCCAGAGCAAGGAGCGGCCACGCGCTAGAGCGTGCGGTGTGCACCAGGGAACAATGTGAGCAGGCGAAGTTGGCTGCCGTCCCGGCTGCCACCCCGGCTGAGGTCCCCCAAGCACCGTAACCTAGTCTCTGCATAGGTATTACTGCAGCCAACGCTACTAATTTACTCTAGCTCACCCTTAAGACAGACTATTACAATAAAAACCAAACTTTCAAAGACTAGTTAATGAGATTAGAGAATACATATAATACAGTCATCGGCAGGAATGAAAGTTATAGAAGAGCAAATCCCAGTTAGTTCTCCACCGGCTACAGCCTGGGGTCTCCCCCGCCCCTGAATTCAGAGGGTGGGGACACGAGGCACACTGGTGACCTGAGCACACAGGAGTTCATGTACTTCAGAACTTTTCCAGGAAGTAATGTGGGCGTGGGCGGTGTACTGAGGAACACTGCATTTTCCCCGGGACTCAGTTTGTTGCCCAGCCAGCCCAGGGAGAGAAGCATCTCAAGGCAGAAAGAGAAAGCCCCACTGGCCCAGCAGGAGTGGCCAGAGCACGTTCACTTAACCCCACTGAGCACCCAGCACATCTATAAAGAACAAGCCAGCCCTGGCTGGTGTGGCTCAGGGGACTGAGCGCCAGCCTGCGGACTGAAAGGTGGCCGGTTTGATTCCCGTCGGGGTACGTGCCTGGGTTACAGGCCAGGTCCCCAGGTGGGGACGTGCAAGAGGCAACTGATTGCACACAGATGTCGCTCTCCCTTTCTCCCTCCCTTCCCCTCTGAAAATACATAACTTATTAAAAAAAAAAAAAAAAAAGCAGCAGCAGCCACCAATTGGAGGGTGGGGATGGGCATATCTGCCCCTTTTCACAATACTGTGTAGGTCTCAGTACAGAGGGCAGGGGAATTCTGTTGCCGGCATGAAGAGACCCAGACTGCTCATTAACATTCAACCAGAGCATCTGATGCTAACTACTTTAAGCTAGGGGAGGGTGGAGTGGGTGCGTACAGATGAAACAAGGTTGGCCATGTAGGCAATGGGGCTCACTGTATTACCTGTTTGAAATTTTCCATAAAGATTTAAATCAACACTCTCTTGCATGGAGTCCCACCTAGGCCAGGCTCCTGCAGGCTTCAAGGCCCAGCTGAGTCTAATGTTTACTGGACGTTAGGCAGCATTCTCTCACTTGCAGTGGGTCCAGGGAAGCTCCTCTAAGGGAAGAGGATCAAAAGGAAGCCCTACATGAAGCTCTGCAGCGACCAGGAGTTAAAGGACTGAAAAACACAGGGTCCTCAAAAACTGCCACCAAATCCTGCAACTTGGCACACTGCGTCCGTTGGTTTCCTATGACGCCGCCGCCACCCGGCACCCTAGAATCTCCAGCTCTGGTTTGTTTTGGGGAAAGTTCCATCTCTTCTGGCTTTGGTTTGGCTGCCTTCTACACATCATAAAAATACAGCCCCTTTGTCTCTGGAAACTCCACACCAGCTGCACTAAAGAAGTCGGAGTTATCTGCACTCACTCTCCCAGGCACACGGGGTGTGAGCATGTCCGTGACTAGCACTGGTTTGATTTCGTACCTTCCCCTGCCACCCCCAAAACATTTAGAGTAACTAAACCTTTCTCTATGATGAGCTTGTCTTTCAGAAAAGGACTTCTCTAAATCCATTCCCATTTTTAAGGTAAATAAGATACTGTACAACAGAACCACATTAACATCACCCCCGTAGAGTCCAGCTGTGAGCAAGATCCAAGGTTGCTCAGGTCAGCTTCTGACCCCGGCTGCCTTGGAAAAGTGCACGAGCCGAAATTCAAATGTGAGTGCCTCCCCCGTGTCTGGCGCCTCGCAGATGAGGAAACTGAGGTGCAGAGGCTGGGCGCCTGACTAACACCAAGTGGGTGTGGGGTAGCTGCAGTGTGGAACATGTACCAGGGATGGCCTTCCTCTTGAAGGAAGACACAAAACCCTCAAGGTGCAGTTCAAGGCTCCTACCCCGTGAGGCCAGAGAGAAAGTGATGAAAGCTACAGACAGACCCTCTCCTTGGAGAGATGCACAATACAAACAAAAGTTTGAATAACCTATCTGGTGGGCTCAGAGAACCCCTCTGATCCCCCAAATATTGAAGGGTGAAAGCCTCTGTTCAGCTTTTTGATCACTGATAAACTTTGGCGAGAGAGTGTCCAACTGGAAAGGGACATCCGTGGAAACGTCCTCAGCCTCTCTCTCCTCAGGCCGCATGTCCACCAGGGCTGCCGTCCCCGTGTGTCCAACACCCCAGAACGGAGGTCCCACAGACAAGACACCTGTACTGCCCCCCCCATCACATAACTAACCTTCCCTGAAAACTGAGGATGAACGAAAACGGAACATGCCCAGACCTGTCTCAATGATAAATCTAAGGGTTTGCTAAAATAAACTGCATCCTGGCTCCTTAGGGCACTGCCGTCTTCCCAGGTCCTGGGGTGGCTTCTCCGCTCCCTTCCCTGCCACCTCATACCTCAGCCTGACACAAAGGAGCCGTCTCCCGGAAATCGAGCCCTGATCCTGGGGCCGAAGGACGCACTTTCAAGAAGTAGGGGAAATTCAGAGGAGATCTAGAAAGTAGTTTTGTGAAAAGAAAAAAAAAAGCCCCCCCAAATTGGGAGAAAAGTCATTTTCAGGTACAAAGCCTCTGGCCCAGAACTCTGCGAAGGTCTCACACAAAGCTTGTGCCCAGCCGTCCCTTTCCGCATCGGTCACAGTGGCAAAACGCAGGAACAGCCTGGATGCCCGGGGTAAGCGCCGGCACGGCGCTCGGGGAGCCTGCAGTCACTGACAGGAAGCTCGCGAAGGCGTCTGATGTCAGTGCGAAAGAGACTTCGTGATGCCAGAAAGAAAAAGCGGGATGAGAAACTTAAAAAATCGGAAAGCTACAGTTCAGAAATATGCTCAAAGAGTGAAAAAGTAAACACACGAAGTCAACTTTATCCAGGAGAGGAAGAATTTTGAGTGGATTTTTTTTCCGTCCCCTTGGTGCTTTTTCCACATTTTCCACAAACGAGACATGTACTTCTCCCCTTTCCCTTTTCTTCTGGCTATAATGTAACACAGGCTCTCGGAAACAAGCTCCGGCATCACAGAGACAAGAGGTCCCCTGTGACCCCACCACCCAGAGGTAATCACTCCCCAAAAGTAACTACTACTAATAATTTGGCTCCCATTCTTCCAGATGTTTTCCAACAAGCGTTCTTTCAGAATCAAATAATTTCCTTCAAAGCCAATGCGTACGACTCCATCTATAGGAAACGTCCCAAGAAGAAAGACTCGTGGTCACAGGGGCGGCAACGGGGAGCAACTGCCACCGGGCGCAAGGGACCCGTGTGGGGCGAGGAAAGGCTGTTAGAGGGGCTGGAGGTGGCTCCGCAACTCTGCAAACGTACTCAAACTTCACAGAATGGAACCATACACTAAAACCGGGAATTTTATGACATGTAACTTATACCTCTAGGAAGCAGCTGAAAGGCCCAAAGATCGCTAGAGTGCCGGCACTGGCACTCAGCCCGGAGGGTGAGGGAGGTGCCCTGGGCTCCGGCCCTGCCCTTCTCCAGAGCCCAGGGCAAGACCACGTGGGAGGAAGAGGATGCTGGAAGCCGCACGGGAATCACTGGGCAAGCCGCTGCACAGAGAGGTTCCCCAGGTCGTGTGAGAGTGGAGGGGAGAGAGGGCAGCTGCAGTGGACGCAGGACAGAGGAAAATGCGGGCCAGGCTTGCCTCAGACAAGTGGCGGAGGAGACAGAGCACTGGCCCAGGTGCCCCAACACCTCCTGAAATTCCGGAGGCACCGTGGGCGGGAAAACCTAGAACAAGGCTCTAGTTCAACAGAAATTTAAAAGGTGGCGGTGGCAAGATGTTACTCCCTGGAGGTACTCAAAGGTAGAAAGAAACGGGCCCGAGTGAAGATGAACCAGATGACAGCGAACCACCTGGAAGGGGAGGAGGATGGGTCCGGCATTAATAAAAAGCACCCTGGGTGCCTGTGACGGTGCAAACGAGTACACTTCTCTTAGAAAGTAGCTGGCAACTGTGCGTCAGAGGCTTTTTAGGTCTTCACACCCTTCTAGGAATCAACCCTCAAGGTTTCACCCAAAGGTACACACAAAGGTGCCCACTGACGGGCTGCAAAATATAACTTTCCCGACAGTAAGGAAATGACCACAGTCTGTACATAATGTTTGTACAGAGTCCTTAAAAACAGGGGAAAGTTATCTACTTTATGTTAAATTAGCAAGCTTGGATATAAAATTTTAATTTCACCTAAGAAAAAAGGAAAAGCCCAAACCCTGGAGACAATATATGAAAACATTAGGCCCTGGCTGGTGTGGCTTAGTGGATTGGGTGCCGCCGGCCTGTAAACCAAAGCATCGCCGGTTCGATTCCCAATCAGGGCACATGCCTGGGTTGCAGGCCAGGTCCCCAGTAGGGGGCATGCAAGAGGCAACCACACACTGATGTTTCTCTCCCTCTCTTTCTCCCTCCCTTCCCCGCTCTCTAAAAATAAATAAATAAAATATTTAAAAGAAAATGCTAGCATTGTTTCTCTTTGAGTAGGAAGACTGAATGATTCTTTTTCTCCTTTTATCTATATTCTTGAACTCTCCACATTTTTTATGAAAGTACTTCTCCGTCTCTAAAAATTTATGCCAATTGGATTTTGTTAACATTATCCTCTAGGACTGGTACTGTGTACAAATTAAGTTTTACTTCATTTTCCAGAGACAAAAACTCTGAATATGCTTTCTCAAATCACAACTCCACTGATCGAAAACAGGACAGCTGCCACACACAAGGTCCTGGCGGCCGCCAGAGGGGCGCCACCCCTCTCAGCCCTCACTGAGTCATCTCTGATGGAAGCATGCTAATCTTCTTATCGCTCTCTGGGAAATAAGGATGTTGTAGTTGTTTGGCGTTGCTCTGTTTTAGTGTGGGAAAGAAAAATACTGATGAATTTAAAATTAAACCTTAGCCTTGACAGGCACTGAGAAGGAGCAGACCTAATCCTTGAGGGAACCGACATCACCTAGAAGGAAGCTGGAAACACTAGATCTTTGTGCCTTTCTAAGAGTATTTTGTGGATGCTGCAATCCAGATAAATGATTTTTAGCTAGCAAGTTAACTTAAACATGCACCAGAGATGCCACCCAGGCCCCCCCCACCCCCCCGTTCAGGATCACAGCAGTCTAGCCAGAGCTCGGCTGAGAACTGGCAGAAGGGGGCACACAGCTAACTGGCCCAGTTCAGCACAGCCCCAGGAGCTCAGGAGCCGCTGGCTCCTCTACTTCGTGGCCTCAACTAGAACCCTGTGCCACTCTTAACAAGCTAGCACCACCTATTTTGCAGCTAACCGTAGTTCAAGTAGAAAGTTTATATTTTGTATTTAAGAATTAAAACAGGTTGGATGTTAGCTCTCTAAGTATGACACTCACACCTGGCTTTCTTCAATGTGGGAAAAGGGGTGAAGACAGCTAACACAGGGAAGACTGGGCTGGTTTCTTTTGGAGGGCTAACAGCCAGCAAGGGGTGAGGCCATGGGCCGCAGCGGTGGGAAGCCAAGTAATCTCCAAGGAATCAGGGTAAGATCAGGGCGGCTGAGCCAGTTGTTCAAGCAGCAGGCAGGGCAGTGTGCGCTGGCGTGGAACGCTGGGGCGGCTCCAAAGGTGAAAGTAAACACCCACAATGTCGACTTTCTCTCCTGGTACTTTCCACCTGTGAGGGGGTTTCTCCTTTTCAAAGCAGAAATTTTACTCTTACTTGTAAATCAATTCCAATGGGCTATCTCCTCCCTTTTCCCTCCCACTCTATCGGGTATTTAATATTTTTCTACTTTTATTGCCCTAAGGTGAGGACTGTTTAGAGACTAGAATGAATACATTACTTCTCAATCCACTGACCCCCTTAATCTACAAACTCAGAGGTAAACACTCCCAACTTTTCCCTCTCTGAAGCACAAGTAAAACCTGGCGGCAGCTGTGATCATTTAGACCAAAGAAAGACGGTGCCGTTTTTCCACCTTTTACCTATGGTAATTTTGTTTCCTTCATTCAACAGCAAATGATTCACCTTAGAAGTTGCTGGGTAACCTAATCAACTTGTCACTTAGCCAAGACATTTCCTGGGGGGACTGTTTTCACTCTGTCAGTTTTAATCACTGGCCTTGCTCATATCCCAAAACTGCCCTGACCAGCTTGGCTCATTTTGTTGGGCGTCCTGGGCAGAAGGAAAGGTCGCTGGTCGGGTTCCCAGTCAGGGCACAGGCCTGGACTGCAGTTTCGTCCCGGTCGGGGCGCGCGAGAGGCAACCAATCAATGTTTCTCTCCCCTTCTTTCTCCCTCCCTTCCCCCCTCTCTAAAAATAAATAAATAAAATCTTAAAAAATAAACAAAACCCTGTCCTACCATGTGCCACGTGAACCCCACTAACTGCTATTTACTTTCCCTGCCATTTCTGCTCTCTATGACAGTTACAGTTTCCACCCTGGTAGCCACGTACCCACCTGGTGCTCCTCCTCTTCCATCAGATCTGACATTCACGTCACCTCTCTAGGTTCTGGGTCACCTCTTTTCGGTTGGCCATGGCCTGAGTGGGAGAACCCTGTGTCCTGGAACTATCTGGACTCCGGAAGAGATGACGGGTTAAAGGACAAAGAGGCCCAAGGACACAAAAAGATGACATGCCGCGCAGCCGCTGCTCCAGGCTGCCCAGTGCCCCCTCCTGACTTCTCCCATCTGGCTTCCATCTGAGCAGCCGGCCAGGTGGTTTTTATTTGCAGATGAGACCCCAGCAGCTGCGTGCTCGGCCTCAAACCTCCTGACCCTGCAGTCAGCGTAGGGCACAAATCACTGAGCAGGACAGAGGCCATACTTGCCAAAGCCGGAACCAGGGGTAAAAGAACAAAGTCGGGTCTCGATGCTCGAAAATCTGGCGACAGCCAAGAAAAAGAAACGCACCGGTCTGACTGACAAGACGTGACTCGAGGCCCGGCACTCAGCGGGGGAGATGGAGAGGACTCTCACATGTGCTGCCTCCTGTCTCACACCGGAGATGCCAACACACTGGGCCTCATCTCGCTAGCACACTCCAGATAATGAAAGAGCCCTGGCTGGCGTGGCTCAGTGGATTGAGTCCTGGCCTGCGGACCAAAGGTGGCCAGTTCGACTCCCAGTCCGGGCACATGCCTGGGTTGCTTGCCAGGCCCCCAGCTGGGGGCGTGCAAGAGGCAACTGATCTATGTATCTTTCACACATTGATGTTTCTCTCCCTCTCTTTCTCCTTCCCTTCCCCTCTCTAAAAAATTAAAAAACAAATCTTTTAAAAAAGGTAATAAAAGAATAAGCAAGTCATCAATGTGAATTGTAATACATCTGTACAATGTAATTATTACGAAACAGCTTAAGCCAGGTTTATAAAGAAAACAGTAAAGATATACAACAGTGGTGATTAGGATTATAATAATTATGCCGACGAAGGGTTTTCTGTGGGCCAGACACTGCTCTAAGTACTCTACCAAGTGGTACCTCATTCAATCCTCATAGCACACCTGTGAGGTAGCTTCTCGTGTTGAACCTATTTCGCAGATGAGAGGACTGGCAGACAGAGAGGTACAGGAACTTACCAAAGATCACAAAGCTAGTGTGTAAGAGCTGGAGTGTGACCCAGAGCCACGTGTCTAACTGCCAGGCTACACTGCCGCCCATAATGTAATAATCGATATAAGCCCTGGCTGGTGTGGCTCAGTGGACTGAGCGCCGGCCTATGAACCAGAGTCACCAGTTCGATTCCCAGTCAAGGCTCATGCCTGGGTTGTGCGCCAGGTCCCCAGTTAGGGGTGTGCAAGAGGCAACCACACACTGATGTTTCTCTCCCTCTCTTTCTCCCTCCCTTCTCTAAAAATAAATAAATAAATAAATAAATAATCTTTAAAAATATATAATTGATATAATCAATTATGACATAACAATATATACCTATCTACGTATTCATCCACCATAAAATTATACTAAAAGGCAAGAGAAACACTCTAAAATAACAAATGTTTTGTCTAAGTAGTAAGATTAAGATAATTATTTCTTTTTCTATTTTGCTAATTTTCTACGATTTACAAAACCAGAAGTAGGTAATAACTATTATCACTTTCGAGTCCTTAAAGAAAGATACTCAGTGTGCTGGAACTAGGGAGTCCCAGCACTTAGCCCCAGGCCATCCCCGCCACCACCACCACACACGCACTCCTTAACCTGTGAGGTGGAAACACTACCACAGCCTCAGGGGCATGTCAGGATAAAATGAGAGCAGAGGGACAGCTCCTGGCACAAAACCTGGCATCCAAATAATTGCACCTGCTCCAGAGGCCCCAGACCTTATTCACAGTAACAGCTACCCCTGTTTGGTGCCCACCCTGCTACACAGGTACACACACTGGGTCAGCTCTTTCTAACTCGCTGGTGAGCGAGAGGGAGAAAATGAGGTTCAGGAGCTTGTCCAGAGCACGGTGCCTGGAAGAGGCTGACCCAAGACTCAAATCAAGATTGCTCAACTCCAGGGCCCACATTCCTTCCTGGACCCCATTTCCCTCGCAGACCAAGCTCCAGGAAGAGAGGTACACCACCATCCTCCTCTTTCTGGGCCACTTCATTTCTTCTCGACTATCTCAGACTCCGTAGGGTTCAGGGAGAAGGGAGCACGCTCGACACTGAAACGACTACAAGGTGGCTCTTGGTATCTTTCTTTACATTTCAAACCTGATCCACCGGGTTCAGTTATTCCCCCAAGTGTCCTTAACTCAGTCCAAGTTCACAGATCAATTGATGCTGACGGTCTTGGAAGCAAGCTTCAGCCCTCCCCTCCTGAAGCCACACATAGGAGCAGTCTGTTTTCCAGCACTGAATTTAAGTGAAAAGATGTGGTTGCCGTCTTCATACTTTCGATTCCAGGTGAGGAGAGTGGTAAGGTGGTCTTCACACAGGCACTCTGCCAGTTGTCCTCAACAGGACAAAAGCTCGACCTCAGGAGGCTCCGCTGGGTAAGAGATGGCGTCGCTGCACGTTACAGGCTGGACCAGTGGAGGACAAGCGTCCACGTGCAACTCTGGACACTGAAGCACTTCCAGGGAGGCGCTCTCAGAGGCCAACAGTAAGCGGTCTCAGAGCAGAACCAAGCTTTGATGATGCTTCCTGACTCACCGGCAGAGGTGGGCCCTGCTTTAGGAAACTAAACGCGAGTGTTTTAGTCCCTCCCCAACCTCCCAAACAGACTACCTGCAAGAGTTAATCAGAGGAATTTTTTACTTTTTACATTTTTTTTAAGTTCATCATGTGATCCCTTAGGGTGCAGACCTGACAAACAAAATGCCCATTTCACTCACTATGCACGTCAGCGGTGTTCATAGCGTCTAAGAGCAAAGGCGCCTCAACAGGGTCCATCCTGAAGCAGGAGGACGAGCAGCACTTGGAGACAGATCACCAAGGTTCGCCCATTATTTCACTGAACCCAGAAAAGAGAAGCTTGCACAAAACCCCTTGGAACCTAAAACCTATAAAAACCATCCTTTTCCATGCTTGCAACATCAGCTGATATTTAGGCCTGTGTTGGAAAATCTTATACTTCTGAAGGATAACAGGGCAGGGAAAGAAAAGTATCTAAAATGCAGACGCTCACCACGTTTGTTTTGGAAAAGACCAGTCCAGAGTCCACAAAAGGTTAGGAAAAAACCCAGCGACACCACCACCAATGTTTCTCTTTGGAATAATAGAAAGGGATGTTTATTATTTGTAAGAATTATCTCTGCTATTACATGACTCATTCCTGCATGCTAGGACGCTCTCATCTGGTGCCAAGGAAAGACTGCTAAACTAGGAAGTCTGCAAAAGTTATCACCGCCCAGTAAGTGACGCACTGCAGGGCAAACTGATCTGCACCAAATCAGCTCCGGGAGGAGCTGCTGTTGTTCCTCCCGTTATTGCCAGCTGTTCCTATTTTATTGTAAGGACTTAACGACATTTTAATCCAAGAACTCATCAACCTCAGCAGATGAACTGCTCCGAAATGCCCACAGAGAACCCACCTCGGGTGCTGGGGGCTGGATCCTGGCACGAGGAAGGGGCATGGAGGGGGCAGACAACAGAAACAGGAGAGGAGCAGGGAAAGGACGTGCTGCCACGGATGGCACGCGGGAGGCCTGTGACAGTGGAAGGGCACAGCCCTGTAGTTGGCAAGATGGGAAAGCTGATCCCAACCAATATGCGGTGACAGCAAGGAGAGGAACACACAACAGCAGGTAAAATGATAGTAATTACCACCCTGCACGTGTGCAGCTAGGAGTAAGTAGGGCAGACGTGCCACCCCACTGCACGGAAGGGGACGCAGAGGCCCCGGGAGGTCTGTGCTCCCGGTGTCTCACAGCCACTCCGCGACAAGGCCGGGCCCACTTCTGAGCACACTTCTGCACGGGACAGCGTGGACCCAACTCACCTACTTAGAGCTTCCTCTCCTCTGGATGGCTCAGAAGGAGCTAGGCCTCAACATATCCAAGAGCAGCCTCAGGGTTTTCTCCCACCAAAACCTAGTAATTACACGTAAATAAGAGCTAACATCTACTGAGCATTTACTAGGTGCCAGTAATGATGCTATGAAGCATTTTAATTTATGATTTTATTTTTATTTCTCTCCGCCCCCAATACCAACCTTCACTCCTTGCCAAGCCACCAGCACGTTCCCTGCTCTACCACAGGCGTCTTCTGCTCCATGCACACCTGCCCCAGCCCCTCCCTTCTCCACACCGGGTCGGAGCAAGCTTTTCAGGACTCAGAACTAACCACCCCCTCACTGCTCACATCTTCAAAGGCTCCTAGGATAAAAACCAAACCTACAAAACCAAACCAAACCTACAAAACCAAACCAAACCTACAAAACCAAACCAAACCTACAAAACCAAACCAAACCTGCAAAACCAAACCAAACTGAACCTGCGCTGCAGCCCAGCAGGAAGGTCCTAGCCACCTCTCCATTTTCATTTCCCACCCTGGCCCTTGGCCCCATTGCCTTCTTTCGGCCCCTCACCTAAGCTCCCTGCCACAGGGCTTTGCACGTGCTGTTCCTCTGCCTACATTGCTATTCCCTCAGCTCAAGCCTAGCCCTTCCTGATCCCCCCCTGTTCTGGCCTCTGATGGCCCCATCCCTCCCTCTGGGAGCCATGACCATCTGTTTATCCTGTCTGTCTCCTCAGGTCCCAGGAGAGCAAGGGTGATGGACTTCCTGGTCACCTGTTTCACCAGGGGCTGGCTCAGTGTTTAAGTCATGCCCAGGGAGTAACTATTCATGGAACAAAACGAGAAGAAAAAGGGGCTGCAAGCTGTCTCCCAGCCCTAGGCGGCCGTGCCCCAGGACATGAACAGCAAACGGGGAGAGGCCTCGGGGAGGTGTGGGAAGAGCACCGGATGTGGAGTCAGCACGTCCAAAGTGGGAGGCCTGCCGGTGACTGTTCTTAGGGGTGAACGTCAGACAAAGCAGACAAACCCCAGGCACCCCCTAGCTGGAATCAGTACTGGACCTACGAGTGCTGCAACTGAACACACCCCAGTTCTGCCCACCTCCACTACACCACCCTCTCTCCCTGGACACCCTATCTACTCCCACTGCTTCCACTCTAGCCTCTCACAACCCTGCACCTGCACAGCAGCTGGAATAGCCCCGTTCTAACGTAAAATCACACTACTCCCCTGCGTAAAGCTTAAAACCCTTCCGGCTTCCCGTTGCCCTGAGAACTACATCTGGTGCACAAGGTGCAATCCGGCCCTGCCAACCCGGGCAGCTTGGCACAGCGCTTCGTTCACTTGCAGGCCCTTCTTTCTAGTCCTCCGCCTCAGGGCCTGGCACCAGCTGTCCACTCTTACCTGGAAGGCCCGGCTGGGGGGCCTTCCTCTCCCCTCAGGTCCTGGCACATCCCCCTGCTTTGTTTCCTCACAGTGCTGATCACTGGAAAGGCACAGGTTTGTTTACGATCTGTCTCACCCCAAGAATGCAGGGACTTTGTGTGGTTCACTACATGGGCGAACATTCGCCGAACCAACGCCTCTTACAATGTCAGTAGCAAACAATTACTGAGGCCTTCCTGGGAACCCAGCAGCCAAAGCAGCACAGGAGAGGCATTAACTCACCCTGCAAACGACAAGCCCGTGCCCAGCTTGCAGGTGAGGACAGCAAGAAACAAAGGAGGACAAGAGGGCAGGTGGGCCTGAAACCCAGAAGCCCGTTCCAACATCGGCCCTGCTGACCAGGTGCGCGCTGCCTCCTGCTGCTTTATCGGATTACAGGCTTGTCTCCCACGGCGCACGGGGAGCCCTGGGCAGCAGGCACCAGATTGTCCCCAGGGCCCGGCACCCCCAAAGGAAGCCCTGGCGAGGAAAGCTGTATAAAAAGCTGCAGGCATGACTGGCGACCACGCTCTGTGTTTCCAATTCACACCCATGCTGACAAGGCAGAAAAAGGACTGAAGTACTGGCTGCATAACATATAATCCCAAAGAGCAGGTCTGTCCTATAAGGTCACCTGTTTCACCCTATAAAAACTACACCCTCATTGTAAAAACTCTTCTCCACAGGAAGTTAAGCAAATTTGGAGGGGATTCCATACTGGTTTTATTTTAGAAAATTATATACAATCACTAAGAACGACTATTGTTTTTTACAGATTACACATTTACACACAATCTTCCTTCAATCCTTGCAACCTTGTAAGGCTCACGTGACCATCCCACCTGATGAGGAAGCTCAGTAATTTGAAGGAACTTGTCCAAGGTCACACAGCAGCTCGGCAGGAAAGCCAGGCTGTCTGTAGACTTGCACTCTTTACCGTAATGGCAAAAGTTTCAATAAAGCATTTCAGAAAGTTGTCACAATTTTCTCCAAACACCTTAAAAGACTCATGCAAGGAGTGGAGCTTCGAGGCTGGGAGGCAAAGGCAGACCATTCAAAGGACTGTTCGCAGGGCTGTTTAAAGTCCCCCACCACAGCTTCAAGCTCCTTTGGCGGGAAACTGCAGGCATCAGCAGGAACCATAGAGAAAAAGAGAAATTCTTGGTAAGGGGAGGAGGAGGGGTTGAGTGGTGAGTTCAAACTGTGGCTTCGCAGAACCTTACTGACAAGAGGAAGCCAAACTGCAGACAGAGCAGCCAGGAAGCAGAGGGGGCCCAGAGCGGCTGCCAGCTCCGAGCCTCGTGGGCTCCCACGACTGAGAGCAGACAGAGGTAATGAACGCCGCCTGCCCGGGTGCAAGGGAAACGAAGGCGGCCGTCTAAAAAACAGGAAAAGCCGACGCTGTGCTGAGCACACAGTAATGACAGTGGAGGGTGGTAACAGCATTCAACAGCAGCGACTGCTAACCAGGGCGCCTGGGGTCCCCAAGGTCTCTGAGCATCAGTCAGAGACTCGGGGATAGTCTGTTTCCATTTCTGTTTTTCAACTCAATAAACAAACTTCATTCTCTAAAAGAGGCCAATCTGAGAGGACTTCTTTGTGCCGCTCGACGGGTCTGCCAAGCAGGTAATGGAGTCCAGACAAGCAGCCCGCCCTCACTGACCATATCCCAAACCATAACGTGGGGACGTTATGGTCTGGGATAGTCTTCGACATGTGTGGTTTAACTGGTCCTGTAATAATACACGACAGCTCAGGACAAGCAGGACACCCGTGGCCCATGCCCTCCTGTCTTCCACGGCCCGGCCGCTACCAGGGTCTTGTTGGCCTGTCCCGTTCACTCATATCATCTACTTGCCACGGTGAGCTCGGGACTTGCAGTCCTTCCCATAAAAGTCACTGAGGAGCTATGAGGACAGAAGAGCCCCAACGCCGGAATGTGCCGCTCGCCTTAAATCCTTCCAAAAGGGCAGGCAGGCTCAGAGGTCCACGGTCATGTCTAGCACCAGAGGCTACCACGCACTTTCTTTCTAAATCGTGAAGATGTCACCATCTCTGAGCAAGTTACTCACATGAGAAGAACAATTTCCTGCATTTCATAGGGTTCCTACATTCAAGACTCATAATCTTGAGAGCAATCAATAATCTGTTGCTATAGTAAATGAGATGAAGAGACGAAAACGCTGCGAGATATAAACAAATACAAAAATAATCTCTGAATACTAATAAAATCTCCCAGAAGAGTCAGCTGCAAATCCAAGGCAGGATCAGGTAGTCTCCAGGAAAAAGAAAAAACACCCACACACAAGGTGGGGTTCCAGTGTCACGCAGAGGCTGGCACACAGCAACACCTTTCCAAGATACCAGTTCTGAGTCCCCTTACACGTTCACACGCAAACGGCCTTCAGTGGAGTGCAGAACCAGCCCTACCGTCCACACCGCTCTGCACAGGAGGAGGGACTCCGCTCACAGCCCAGCCTACCACATGACATCCTCAAACCTTGGGTGTTTCTCTTGGGCTGCCTCCCCACCCCACCCCAGTCTACTGGGCGAGTGGGAACACAGCAGTCGAGGACAAGAACTGCTCAGACCACAGGAATCAAAAAATGCAACTCAAGATCACTAACATTATACAGAGAGGAGGATTAGCCTGAAACCCAACTTCAGAGAGAGGTGCTGTTACCCAGGTCATCTTTGCTCCTCTAGGTCACAAGATGAGTAAGAGGCACAAACAAAGGTCCTTACACTCTCCTTAGGCACTCTTGAGGATTTTCATCCAGGAAATGGAATAATGACCAGCATTCCATGCTATTACTTAGAGATTAACTCAATGGGTGGGGGGAGGTGAGGAGGGGTGGCTTAAAGGGTACATTTAACCCCAGAAAAGCAGGAAGTGCCAGCAAAAAAGACTGTCACTCTACCCAAGTCTTGTTGGAACTAAAGCACAGCAGGAAAATCAGGCAGACCAAGGGGAATGAGAGCCATTCACAAAGGGAGGGGCCTCGGGATTAATGGACTCTTTAATTTTCGAATTTCCTGGGGTTTATGGCTAATTAGGCCCCTTAACAGTACCATAATGTGATCAAATTTCAGCTGAGCTCACGGAACAGCTGAAGGGAGAAGATGGCACAGAAGTCACGGCTGGGCCCCAGGGGCTGCAGACAAGGCCCACAGCACTCGCTTCCTGCCTTGATCCGCACTAATTAGTCACCTCTAATTCCCCAAACAAGGGCTCAGAGAGCACCGTGTAATCCGCCGAGCGCACCGACAGCACTACCTACCACAACTCTCCATGTGGCGCGCAAGCACGCACACACACACACATACACACACAAACACGCGCATGGGCGAGGCTCAAAGGTGGGGAGAGATGGGAGTAAGTGAAACCAGAGAACACGTGCGGACAAAAAACTTTGTTAACATATGAACGAAAAATAAGGACTATTTAAAACCTATTATGTTAGAAATTAGGGAAGAAAAACACTCAAAGTTGACAAGGAAGCAGTAAAATCACACTTGTACTGCGGGCAGCTTCCTGACAAGGCAGGAAACTGGAAGAACCGTGCAGCGTTTGTCCAGAGTTGTGGAACTGCTCACACTCGCGCACAGTAGCGTCACTCCTGGGAGCCCACCCTACGAGAGCCCAAACACACAGGGAAGCGCACAAAGGACCGCAGCCCAGTGACACTGTCCGTGCATAATGCGAAGCACCGGCGGCGACCTAGAGACGGAACTTCAGGGAGGCTACTGCTGTGTCTGCCATCCTCTCTAAAGGTTGCCGAGCAGCCGTTAAGGAATCTTAGTGATGTGAAGACGTCTTAGGTCATATACATTTTTCTTAATAGACTTTGCTTTTGAGAGCAGTTTTAGGTCCACAGCAAAACTGAGTGGAGGGCACAGAGATCTCCCATATAGCTCCCACCCCACTCGTGCGAGGCCTCCTCCACGACCCCCCCCCCCCAGTGGTACCTTGCTTACAAGCAGCGAACCTGCACTGCCACCTCATTATCGCGTCCAGTGTGGAGGCTGCGTTAGGGCTCGCTCCTGGTTACTTTCGAGGGATCTGGCAAATGCGGCGACAAGTACCCACCGCACAGAGTATCATACAGAACAGTTTCACCACCCTCGAAATCCCCGGTGCTCTCTCTGCCTACTCACCCTCCCCGTCCCCTAACCTCTGACAACTACTGGTCTTTTTACTCTCTCCACAGTTCTGCCTTTTCCAGAATGTCATACTTCGCGAAATCACAAAGTATGTAGCCTTTTCAGATTGGCTCCTTTCACTTAGTACTATACATTAAGGTTCCTCCATGTCTTTTTTTTTTTTTTAAGAGAAAGAGGAAAGGAGAAAGAGAAACATCAACGTGAGAAAGAAATATTGACTGGCTGCCTCCCATTCATGCCCAGGCCAGGGATCGAACCCACAACCTAGGTGTGCGCCCTGACCAGGAATCGCATCAGCATCCTTGCAGTTATGGGATGATGCTCCAACCAACTGGCCACACCGGCCAGGGCGACAGCTTATTTCTTTTTAGCACTGAACAATTCTATTGTCTGGATGTACCACTGTTTGTTTTATTCATTCACCTACTGAGAAGCATCTTGGTTGATTTCAAGTCTTGGCAACTAGGAACAAGGCTGCTGTAAACACTTGTGTGCAGGTTTTTGTGTGGACGTCTTCACCTCACTGGGGTAGATACCAAGGAGCGCGACTGCTGGGTCGTATGGTAAAGTATGTTCAGTTTTCAAAGAAACTGTCAAACTGTCTTCCAAAAGGGCTGTACCGTCTCGCATCCCCACCAGGAGAGAAGCAAGTTCCCGCGGCTCCACATCCTGTTCAGCATCCGGTGTTGGTAGTGTCTGGATTTTGGTCATTCCAGTAGGTGTGCAGTGTGGCATCTCATTGTCCGGTCACATGAATTTTAAAAAAGATAAATTACAGGTGGCCTATGGCTGTAACTAATCAAAAAACCCCACATGTATAAAAGAAATAAAGGACTTATAAAAAATGAAAGTTACTAGTGATTTTTCCTCCTATGATCCAAACTCTGCACAAGGAGTCAAACCATATGAAATTGTCATTATCCACCATTTTCGCCAACAAAATGGTAATTTCACATGGTTTGACCTTACAGTTTTACAATTCAAGTAACTTTTAAGTACTTCAGGTGCTCACAGCACTTGTCCTTAACTACACTACCACCCACTGACTCTCTGATATAAAGCAACATCACATACGTGTGGGCAAACAAGCCCATCAGTCTAAAAGCCGAGCATTAGAATTCTGTGGTCCAAAAAAGGAGACAGACCCTTCGAAGAGGATGTGAAATAGAAGACAGAACAAGCAGCCCATGAAAGTCAGTTCGAGGGCATTTCGAAGCCCAACTCTGAAAGTGGCAGGCAGGCTCCTCCCCCGGCTACGTGGAGATGCACGTCTCTGGTACATATTCAAATGACAGAAAGCCAGGATGTAAAGTCAGACACTGGAGAGTTTTTCTAAGAGCAAGTAGTGGGGGAAGTTCTGCCCCTCCTGGATTTTCCCTCTCCCCTCTGCCCGTCCTTCGAAAGGCCTCCTCCACGTTCCGCCAGGACCCACTTTTTCCACGCCAGGGTCTTAGAGGGTGTTTGCTTCCCTTTTCTAGCTTCGGGACAGGCTAATTTTACTTAACAAAGTCCCCTGGTGCCTTGTGCCCAGAAAATGAATCTGAAGGACAGAAAAGGCAAATGGAATAACCATCCATATAGGTGGAATTATTTTTTAAAAATTAAGCACATGCATAGAAAATGTGTATCAAACTCTCCGCAGTATTTCTGGGGATGGAGTTAAGGAGAAGTTCTGCTTTCCAAGTGACATATTTCTATACTGTCTAGGTAGAATAAGTAGTACTTCTATAGTCAGAAAAACAAGAAGGAAATTACAGTATTTTTAAAAAGAGAGAATATGAAATTTGCTTTGATTTACTTTTTTAAACTTCCTGCCACTCCTTGCTCAGCTTCCCAGCCCCTACTTCATCGATTCCACATGGCAGTATTTCTTAATCAAAAAAAAAAAAAAAAAAGGGAGAAAGAAATGCTACATACTGGGAGACCAGCGCAGGCTAGGCACTGTGCTAGGCGCTTCGTCTATATCCCAGGCCCTTCTGGTAGCTGAAGTGGGTACCGCCCTCTCAGATCAGCGACTGAGGCCGCTGCAGGCAGCGAAGGTCCAGGAAATGACAGAGGGCACTGGTTCTGCGGAACCCTCACTGGGGAGGGGCACCAGGAGCTGTGTGTAGGTCAGGTATCTTTTTACTCTTCAAGACGACCCCGTGAGGCAGATTGCTAAGACCGGCGTCCCTATTTCAAGGACGGGAAAGGAAAGCTCTTATCCAGCAGGATGTAAGCTTCATGAGAGCAGATCTTTCTCTTACTCGTTGCTGGACCCTGAGCACCCAGAGTAGAGTAGGGTCATGGGAGCGTTTCCAGAAGTACTATTGGTGGACATGGGAATGACTCCTCAAAGGCTACCAGAGGTGAAGTGACTTGCACACGGCTGCCCAGCCAGTGAGCTAGTAGCAGAGTCAACCTCTGGGCTCCAAATCCTTGGCCTTGCTATGGGTCTCCCTTACCTGGTGGCATATGGAAACAAAAGAACGTCTTAGAACAGAGCGCTGCCTCTGCCTCTCTCTTCCCCGGAGCCCCCAGCAGCAGCTGGAGTTTGCCTGGCCTGAGCTGAGCTGAGCTCACGGCTCCAGGCAGCTCCAGCAGGAGCATGCTCCAAGCAGGCCTCGCGTGGAGATGCGTGGAGGCGGCCATGAGCGGGCCTCCACCCAAGCACCCGCTCCCCTCACTCCTGAACACTCACAACCAACGGCCCCTTACTTGAGCGCTACAATAAAGCCATTAAAAATAAAAAAATTAAAACCTGATTGAACTCTTAAGAGATTTCCATGTTTATGAAAACTGGTCTATTTTTTTTTTAAATAGCCACTGCATAAATAAAAATTTAACTGAAGATGAGCTAGAACGAGACATCCAAGTGGGAATCTGGACTCTACGGTTAACTGGAAACGTAACTATGGGGAAATGACTTAACCTCGCTGAGCCCCAATGTTCTCACCTACAGAACCAAGATAACACCTAGTCTCATTAGAACGAATGAAGATTAAATTATCACATTTAAATAACACATTTACATAATGTCTGGTACACTATTCCTGGCACATAGGAGCATTCAACAAATGCGTGCTATTGCCATTAAAGACAAAAATCATTAAAATGGCCCACGTTTAAAAAAAGCCCACCTTGTCCAATACCCTCATCACAGATGGGGAAACTGAGGTCCAAGGAGGACAAGTTAGATAACTACTGATTATCCACTTACCACAATGCCTTATGAACAGCGGGCACCCACTGAATGCGGCATATAAATGGCTCATATGAAGTAACGTATTCACCGAATCTACTTATGAATCGTTTAAAATACGTCCAGCTCAATGGTGTTACGCCCCGTGACTCTTATCTAGAATAATTTAAGTTAAAGACAACTTCTCAATGGGAGTCAACTTTTTTCTGGACCTGCACTGTCCAATTCAACGACCACTAGCCACACGTGGTTATTTAAGTTAATCTGCCCTGGCTGGTGTGGCTCAGTGGACTGAGCCCCTGCCTGCGAACTACAAGGTTGTTGGTTCGATTCCCAGTCAGGGCACATGCCTGGGTTGCGGGCCAGCTCCCCAGTTTGGGGCGAGTGAGAGAGGCAAGCAATGTTTCTCCCCCCTCCCTCCCTTCCCCTCTCTCTAAAAAGGACATAAAACATTTAAAAACAAATAAAAAATAAACTTAAATTAATTAAAATTAAGTAAAACTAAATCTTCGGTTCCTTGATCACACCAGCCACACGTCGAGTGCTGGAGGGCCATGGGTGGCTACGGCTGCCTGAGAGCGCAGACACAGAACGTTCCACCACCACGGAAGTCCCAGCGGACAAAAGCGGAGGCGTCCTTAAACAACGTGTAATTTCTGCTCTTAAACAGTGGTTCTACTTCCTAAATCCTATTGTCTCTTAATAGCCCTACCAGAATATAAAAAGAAAAAAACCTCATTAGTCTTCCTTTTTCTGCAAATCTGCACATTCTTATTAAAAAGTTCACAACGGTATTTGGGGGGGTGTTGGGGTCTAGAAGACAAGGGGGAGCAGGGATGGGTAAAGTAAAAAGGGCTTTAATAAAATGTGTTCTAAGCAAACAGCCACTTGGGCCGCTGTGCTCCCCCATCAGGAAACTGAACGGCCTTCAGGGCAGGCCAGAGGCCCCTGGCTGAGGCTCCCCACACAGAAGGGCCATGAAAGACTGGGCAGCACCTGTGGCTCTCCAACAACGCGTGACTGGCACACAAGCTAGTGTCCTTCACAGTCTACTTCAGATGCCAAAATTTTTTTTTAAATATATTTATTGATTATGCTATTACAGTTGTCCCATTTCCCCCCCCCTCACTCCACTCCCTCCTGCCCACCCCCTCCCTCCCACATTCCCCCCCTATAGTTCATGTCCGTGGGTCATACTTATAAGTTCTTTGGCTTCTACATTTCCTATACTATTCTTACCCTCCCCCTGTCTATTTTCCACCTATCATCTATGCTACTTATTCTCTGTACCTTCCCCCCCCTCCCCCTCTTGTGTGACCCCATCTAAGCCCAGAACACTCCAACCCTCGCTCCTTTTAACGGTCCAAAGAGCAAGCAGTTCTGGTAGGCAGAACAAGACCCAGAAAGTGAGCCTCTCTGCCACCATGCCCACCTCCATGACCTTCTCTGAGGTCCCAGGAGGCCGGCACCCCTCCAGGAGAACCACTTGGCACCCTCAAGCTCTTGGGATGAAAGGACACATGACCGTAAGTGATCTGAGTCACTGATGCACACATTCTCAGCTGAGTTTGAACTAGGCAATCAATCACTACTCTGTCTCATTTCCGCTCTCATATTGAAACCAGTGCCCTTTCACAGTCATTTTAGAGCCGCATCTTTCACATTTTTTGTGCTGTTTGTGGATTTTACAGTTTAAAAATGGCCCCAAACACAGTGCCGTCCAGTGCTCCCAAGCACAAGTTGACAGTGAGGCACCGAACAGGGAAAATACGTATTAGATAAGCTCCGTTCAGACCGGAGTCACCGTGCTGTTGGCCGTGACCTCAATGTTAATGAATCAACTATACTAAATAAGGTGTCCTTAAGCAGAAACACATAAAACAAGGTGTTTAAAAAATGTTTCACATCAGACCTTATCCATCTTACAGCTGCAAGTTTATATACCCTTTCACTAACCTCTCCCTGCTTCCCCCCCAGCGGCTCCCGGGGACCATTTTCTACTCTCTGTTTCTATGAATTTGAACTTTTTTTTTTAGATTCTACACATAACTGGCACTCTGCAGTATCTGTCTTTCTCTGCTATGTATCTAGCAGATTACAAAAATGCTGTGACCAGAGGCCCACAGGAGCTCTACCCCGTGCTTCCCCGAGGAGCAGTGGTCCCGCGCCTGACAGTTCAGTGGCAGTTCAGTGGCTGCGGTGACGCTGCAGCACTTCAGCCATGAGCGACACAAATCCATGGCACACAGATGGGCAGGGAAGCGTGCGGGGGAAAGTCAGAACCCCAGCTCATCCGACATCAGGGGAAGGGTTAAGCAACTTGTAAGTGAAATATTAAACGCATCTAACATGTTTGTGAAGTTTTTACTAAAAAAATGCTTGTGAAATAAGGCTGAATATCAAAATAGCACAGACAATGTGAACTTAATCCCATGAAAAACCTTTCAAAACTATGCACAAAGATGCTAAAGCAATAAAACAAAAGGGTAACAGTAGCGCTGGCAGGGTAAGATTATGGGTGTTTTTTTTCTTTTTTCTTTTCTAGATTTTCCAGCTTTTCTATAATGAACATATTACAGCAATAGAAAAACATAATTTGAAAAATAATAATACTATCACCCTGGCTGGCGTAACTCTGTGGATTGAGCGCAGGCTGCCAACCAAATGGTCGCCAGTTCGATTCCCATCAGGGAACATGCCTGGGATGCGGGCCAGGTCCCCAGTGGGGGCGTGAGAGGCAACCGCACATTGATATTTTTCTCCTTCTCTTTCTCTCTCCCTCCCCCTCTCTAAAAATAAATAAATAAAATCCTTTAAAATAATAATAATAATAATGCTATCAGATTACAAGGAGATCCCTTATGGCAGGGAACAGGGTCAAGAAGCTTCCCAGGGTCCCTGCC
The DNA here is from genome assembly GCF_022682495.2 of Desmodus rotundus. NCBI lineage: Eukaryota > Metazoa > Chordata > Mammalia > Chiroptera > Phyllostomidae > Desmodus > Desmodus rotundus. The sequence continues at coordinate 11,273,343 of NC_071389.1, forward strand.
ATTGGCGTCCACACTCAACTAGACGGCCATGTCTGTGCTCCACTAGGCTGTGGGTTCCTTGAGGCAGGGACTTCCTTTCATTCAGGTCAGAGCCCCAGGTCCTGGCACAGAGAACGGTGCACAGAAAGCACTCGGTGAACAATCAGGGTGGGGTGGCAGCGCGGGAGCAAATGACACTCAAGGCAAGAGCCTACCGCTGAACTGCACAGGTAAAGGGCACACTGAGGTCCGGTCAGGGTACAGACACAGTGCTGAAGTGGTCCCGGGTAAAATGAGAGCCCCTTCATGACACAGGACTTCCTTCCCAAGGTGGCCCCGGCCTCCCTGCCTAGCCTCGTCAGGCTCTCCCACCTACCTTTCTGTCTGCACCGAGTTTAAGCTATTGTTGGTTGCCCTGAATACACCATGCTCTCCTGCACCGACTTCTGACACACACTGTTCTCTCTGCGGGCCAGGGGTACGCCCACCCGCTGTGCTCTGGACAAACGAGTCCTCTCATCCTGGCTCCAACAAAACACCGCTCCCCTGGGACCCAGCCTTGGAGCCCCTCAGCCAGACACCTTTTCAATGCACGTGCACACACGCCCTTACAGCAATTCCCTCCCATTCCTCAGGTTTTTCTGACTGTCTCGATCTGAACAGTCTCCTTGTAGAAAGCACCTTTATGCCTACCTAGCCAAAGTGGAGTGCATACCATTGTTAAATGTTTGTTTCTTTGGATGGACAGACGGATGGGAGGGCAGACCAATGTGGTAGTCAGAAAGGCTTGGTGAAGTAGAACGGACAGAGTCAGGTCCTGGAAGGTAAGTGGGAGAGATAAAGACAGAAAGGAGGAAGGCAAGAAGGGAGATGCTGCAAGCTGAGGCCCAGAGACAGGTCAAGCCAGACAATGGTGGGCCACAGACGAGCATCTTTCACATCAATAGTTGTAACTGTTAATTTCATTTTTTAAAAGATTTTACTTATTTATTTTTAGAGATAGGGGAAGGGAGGGAGAAAGAGAGGGAGAGAAACATCAATGTGTGGCTGCCTCTCATACGCCCCCAACTGGGGACCTGGCCCACAACCCAGGCATGTGCCCTGACTGGGAATCAAACCAGTGACCTTTCAGTTTGCAGGCTGATGCTTAATCCACTGAGCCACACCAGCCAGGGCATAAATGTTTATTTCAACGTGTACCTGATACTTACGGCAACTGACATTGGTTTCTATTTATGGTAATAACCAAGTTTCCCTCCTAAATAATTTACTTTAAAAATTAGGCAACAGAAAGAAAAGTTAATTAACGGTCTGATACAGAGATGGATGTGGCAAACCCACAAAGGCTAATAACTCTAGCACAGGACATGTGCAGGAAAGCAAGGCGCTCTCCACCGTTGGCCAGAGCAGGGAGCCAGATCGAGGAAGGGAAACTTGCTAGGCAGGGAGGACAAGGTCAGATGAGAGGGCCCAGGAGACTAGCCAGTGAGGCCTCGACTACTAAAGCAGTGACTGGGAAGAGAAAAATAAGTCCTCTTCACCAGATAATCCCATTCCTGGGGACTTATCTTAAGAAAGTATCTCAAAAGGAGGAGGAAAACATATACACATACCTACATGTGTGCACACAGATACACAGATACCCATCCACTGCAACTAACAGAGAGTAAAGGGCTTACAAACTGTTCACTCATCCAATCCTCACAACCCCATGAGTTAGGTATTGTACTGTGGACCTTTTACAGAGCTATGAGGACTCTGCTTTATTCAACAAACCTTTTCCACATTGCTACACAGCCTTCATATTTCACATGTTAATGGCTACAATACATCCTGTTGTATTGATGTACCATCATTTTTCAACTCACTGGTGAACATCCACTTTCTCGGTGGATATTTGCTACTGCAACTCACCTCTCCTAGGCGCATTGTAACAAAACAGGAGCTTTCAGATCAAAGGGACCTGGGTTTGAATCCAGACCTGTCTGTCCTCAGAGCACTGGCTTCCTGGATCGGTCGATCCCACGGCCAGAAGCTCTTTCACAATGGCATCCTGCAGAGTGTGGTCGTTCCGTGCATCACTGGAGAAGCATGTTCAAAGCTGAGTTTTCAAGTGGGCCTAAATTTATGTGGCAGATAAGACACTGGCCTATTTCAGAGTGTGGATTCCAGATTTTAAAGGGTTAGGCATAGGACCCTTGGCCCAATTGCCTAGTGATTTACTGTGGGGCCTGGACAAGCCACAGGCCCTGTCTGAGCAGTAAAATTCCATGACACAACGGAGGTCAGAAGCATGTGGTTTAAAGCCAGAGCAGGTGGCTCTGCGACTTATTAGTAATTTATATGTCTCCGAATTTATATAATTTATAATTTACATAGTCACACAATCCTAAATTCACAAGCTCCCACGCTAGGAGAATTCTGAGAACTAAACACAGCAGTCCCCCTTAGCCACCATTTCACCTTCCATGGTTTCAGTTACCTGCAGTTAACCATGATCCAAAAATATTGAATGGAAAATCCCAGAAATAACCAATTCGTAAGTTTTAAATGGCACACTGTTCTGCCTAGTGTGATGAAATCTCCGACATCCACTCCATCTGCCCGGACAGGGACCGTCCTCTTGTCCAGCACCTCCACACTACATATGTCACTCGGCCTTTAGTTACGTAGTGGCCAGCTCAGTCATCAGACTGACAGTCAGCTATCGCAGCACCTGTGTTCACAGAGCCTGTGTTCGGGTAAGCCTTGTTTCCCTTAATAACGCCGCGGCCCACCAAAGCAGGGAGCAGTGATGCTGGCAATTCGGATACAACACAGAGAAGCCAAGCCGTAAGTACTTCCTGTGAGGGAAAAGGTATGTACAGGGTGAGGCTAAAGTTGGTTTACAGTTGGTCCCACAGAAAATAATACAATAATTAATAAATAATAATACAAAAATACACTCATATACTCACAATTGCAAATCTACTTTTGCACCACCTGTAAGTACAGAAAAAATACAGCGCGAACAGGGTTCAGTACCATCCTGGTTTCCTGTACCCGCCAGAGGCCTTGGAACACACACCCCGTGCACAGCAGGGACCACTGCAGGGTGATGCACTTGAAGTGCCACCAAGTCTGTAGGAACGGACGCAGCTTCCTTCCCTTCCTTATTAACTCTGAGGGCCTACTGAACGCTTCAGGTGGTTTGGAATCTGGCTGTACTTGTTCCAGCAGAGACCAGCACCTGAGGCTTGGAAATAATGTTTCCTTTCCTTAGAGAGTCTTGCGTGTAATGGAATTCAACTCACAGAGTTTTATTCGTTAATCCAACGGCTTACAAGGGTGTCTGTCAGACTAACAGTCAAGCCTCCCAAAGCACTCGGAGCACATCGCAGAAAGGTCCAATACTATTTCTGTGCCCATGTTCTGCCAATTAGTCACATGATGGGAGGGCCCTTCCTTAGGGACCATGGCAACCAGTTCTCCTCTGTTATCTCAAGAAATACTTCCTCAACAGTCAATATGTACAAACACATACCATGGAATCAAAATAAAAGCAGGATCCTGGGGGAAATTCCCACGATGCTTCTGTGCACTCTCCACCTGGAATCCAGCAAGCTCAGAAACCATAGTCCATCAACATAGGAAGAAAAATAATCTATATGGCCAGTTTTACCAGAAGTAAAGGACAATGGAATTCGAGCTATCAGATAAACGCCTCTGGAGGAAGTTATTTAAAGGAAAGAATGAAGAAATCAAAGTGGTTAAGGAAATGTGAAGACTAGACCCATATCCCAGGAATCCACCTATTGCCAAAGATGAAAAGGAATACAGGCCGCCAAGACCTTAGAACACGGAGATGCTGCTATCTGAGAGCAGGCGCTAACACCCACAGCCCAGCGCTCTAAGCTTCTCTGAGGTCAAAAACCTCTGGGTGTGGTCATACCTCCTGAGGCTGGACTAACGAGTTTCTGCTGGCTATCTGGGTAGGCGGCTAACTATGGCCTCTCTGCCTCTCTCTGGTCCCAGCTGCAAAAATGACACAGCCAGGCGTGGGGTAAGTCGGCCCTGAGACCGAACGCTAGCATGGCCACTGACAACTCTCATCCCCACACTATGCTCGTTATTTCGGAGTCCACCTGCGTGTACACAGAGAAGAGGAAGCGGGGCAGAGAGGAAAAAAGACTCGACAGTACTCAGGGCCTCAAAACTAATTCCAAACCCTGACTATGGGCCAGAAGTTACTGTGGTGGGAAATGAGGTTCCCTTTGAAATGAGAAGCTGCAAGCTCATTCTTGGCACATTTTAACGTGGCTCCAAGTTATTGAAGCAAAACTAGGGGCAGCCACTTAACAAATAGTCTATTTTGACCTGCAAAAGTTTTTAGAAAATGCTAAAGAACGTTTGTTACAACCATCAACGTAAAGCACTTTCCCCTATACATAATAACAACGACATCCTTGGACCAGCCTCGAGTGCGTATTAAGGACGAGATTTTGGAATCAGAGGATCAGTTCAAAGGCCACCTCTGCCCCTTACTGGTTGTGTGATCTTGCATTTGTACAAGATGCCTCTGAACTTCTTAGGCCTCCACTTCCACGTCTGCAAAACGGCGGCGTGACCAGACGGGCTGGCCCAGTGCAAGTCCCCTTGCGTGACAAACCCTCTAAACAAACGTGCAGTGGCCCAAGAGCAGCCCCCCTAGAAGCCAGAAAGCCAGGGCCCCTCCTGAGTGTGGTCCTTGCACCTACTTTTCATATTTGTGGTATTTCTCACTACAAGGACATTCTCAGATTCAATCGTTTTCCTCCCTGTGGAACGGTGCTCATTTGCATGACAATAATGAAATTCTTGTAGGTAATAATGAGCCTGTATTAAGTGCCCACATACAAGGCCTGAGTTACAGCACTTTATGTACATTATTCTTATTTAATCCTCTAAACTACCCTGTGAAGAGGAGAATTTGATGTCCATTTTACTAATCAGGAAGTTGAGGCTGAGGGAGATGCTGTAATGTTGTAACCATAACCAGTTCAAGCTCCCACAGTGGGATTCAGACCCAGGGGTCTCCTTCCCTTATATCCCACAGGCTGCCTTCCAGCAACTGTTGCTGTTTTTACCATTTCCTTTACCTTGCCTCCTTCTTACACTGCTAAACCTCAACACTCTACATGCCCTGAAATCAAACACATGCCCTTAAAATAAAACATTAAATCCCCGAGGCAGCAAAATTTTGCAGGTCTCTGGCAGTTCACGAAGAGGAGCCTATGACAACTTGCCACCTTCAGAAAATAAGCGCAGGACCTGGGGGATGGGGTGAGGGTTGAGATGAAGGGCCCTGCTCCCCTCAAAGGCCCTGGGCACCAAACGTAACTGGTACTCCAGGGTTGGCCACTCAGGCCAAGAGAAAGAAAAAAAGTAAGCCATTTTCCAGAAAAGTGACTTTTATTATAACCTGGAAAAAAGCGCCACTTCAAACAACTTGTTCACAAAGAGGCAGGTGCCCATTCTGCAAGGCCTCTACCTGGCAGGACTTCCACCGAGCTATGGGAAAAGCAGCGCCTCCTCCGCGAGACAAAGTATTGACACAAGGCCCAAACTCACTCCAACACACAGCAAGGGGAGTTTCCACGTCTGAAGTCTCTTTCGGCTCCAATAACGTGCTAAGAGCCCGAGTCACTGACAATAACACAGTGTTATTGCTAATGTTAACAATAACAGTCACCGTTACCATGTGTCTGGATTTACACGTATTAACTCATTTAATCCTCATACAATCCATCAGAGATAGTTTTCTTCTCAGCACTTCACTGTGAGACAAGGAAACGGAGGCAGAGTGTGAAGGAAGCTGCCTGGGTCTGCAGGCTTGGACCTGAACCCAGGCAGTCCGGCTCCAGAACCTGCCCTTCAGTGCCCCTAGACTCCGGAATCAAAACCGCCTAGGGTCTTTCAGAAGCTCCCAGGATGGCTGGTTGTGTGCCTCTGGGCCATGTGGCCAGTGCCCGCCATGCAGAGCCACCAGCGAACGCTAGTGCTATTATGATCACTGTTCCCACCAGGTCCTGACCCCGCCACTGCACACCTCCAGGCAGCCTTCGCTGCCAGGCACAGCCTGACAGATGGAGAATGTACTGACCCCACCTCGGAGGCAGGCCCGGCTCAGCTCCTTCCATTCTTGTCCTTCCCACCTGAAGTGACGCTGACTGACCAGGAGCACACAATGACTTCATGAGAAGCCACATTTGGCTGAGGGCTCAAGTCCAAAGGGAGATCTGGACACTGCAAGATGGTCTCCCACCAGAACTGCCTCACCCTAGCGTTCAGTTAGTTTTAGGCTGACCTGCTTTTACTAAGGACCTACTAGATATCCACCCATTCATCCATTCGTTCCTTCACACAGTCATTCGACAACCAACACCACCAGCGGGGGCTGTCACGATGACGAGGAGGTGCACAAAGAGCAACTGTACTGCCCAGCAAGCTGAGGCACACCCCTACAATGGCGGACGAAGACATATCTAACTCCCGAAGATTCAGCAGGTTTCTTTCTAATCAGAGACCACAGCTCAGAAAGTGCCAGCTGCTTTCATTTCAATACCCTGAACCAGAAAACACCCTTTATCTCCTAACCAGAGCCCAGACTTCGGTCATGGTGGCTGGACCTATAGGTGACCTCTCTGGACCTCAGTTTCCTCATCCGGACACTAAGCACCCCAGTGAGGCCAACCACAGGAGACAGGACAGCAGAGAGAATAAGCATGAGATTCTGAGTGGGATGGACCTGGATCCCTAGCTAGCTGGGGCCCCTGAGACAAGTTACTAAATCTTTCTGAGCCTCAGTTTCCTAAATTGCACAAGAAGGGAACAGCTCCATAGGGATGGAGTTGGGAGAGTTAGAGACAGTGACTGTGAGAATGGCAGAGACACGGGCGGAAGGAAGACGGTACTGCTGGACTAACAGAAAACCCTGCAGGGACTGCTTAGTAACCTAAGGGATGAAGCCTGCCCTCTCAGAGCGCCTCCAATGTCGGGTCCACGCGTGCACTCCCTAACACCGAGTGTCGGGCAACAGAGCCCAGGACTACGAGGGGACCACACCCACTATGGCTAAGAGAGATTCCAGGAAGGGAGCTGTCTAGAGGAAGACACACAGGAAGCAAGGACAGTGCACTTCAGAAATCCTCAACAGCGCAAAGCACCCAAGTGGCCGAGCTGCGTGTGGGTCTGTGACCCTTGGTGTGGGTCCACAGCCCCAGGGACCACACACTGACCAGGAGGTCAGCAAGCCATGCTTAGAAGAGAAGCAGAGTGATAAAAACCAAGCCAGAGATGAGACCCGGAAACATTCAAGAGTAGCTCCTTCAGTGGCCACAGGTCCTAAAATCAGATTTCACCAGGAGTGTGCAGTGGGTAAAAGCGCCTCCTCTCAGTTTCCCAAACACAAAATCACATGCCAACAGCCCGTCCTCGCGAAGCCAGATACACCCCATCACGGCCAAGCCTCATAATGGAGGAGCCTTGAGTGGCAGCATCAGACGTGGGCAATGCAGACCCGAACTCTGGTCCACCAATCAAAGCCACGACTGAGAAGGAGGAGGGCATTTAGAACCACAAGGAAATGCCCGATTCCAACAGGAAGCTGCTCACGATTCACTTACCCCAGAAGAAAGGTATGTGCAAAAGCATCTTTTCATATTTTAATATTCTTAATTAAAGATATTTCATTTGGTAAATGTAACGAGTCCTCTGTCTTAGGTCTTCTTATGGAAACCTCTGAGACACTAAGTCCAAGTGATGCTAAATAACAATGGTTTCGGATCAGATCCTAACTCAGAAGGGTCGTGTTAAATGCTAAAAGAGGAAGCTTCACAGAGCAGTAGAAATAGTGTAAGTTCAGGTTCTGGGCCAGTCGTAATGACTGCTTGTCATCTGCAGTGTGGTAGGAACTTTTCAGCCAAAAAACACTGGGCTGGAAGCCCTGAAGACCACCAGCCTTGGGCAGGGGACTCCACTCTTTGGGAGGTCTCAGCAGAACGAGGGGCTACCACTTGCCTCCAGGACGGCTGGGAGGTTAGATGAGACACCACCCATCAACCATCTGTATTAATAAAATAACCATGTAACAACCCACACTGCTGCTGTACTTACGGAGTGCCAGGCACGGTTTATACTTTCCACACCTAAACTCAATCCTCACAACCACTGCTACAGGGCAAGTGGATGGTAACCCCCAGGGCTGCTGCCCTGGACTACTGGACTGGACAGTTACGGAGCACTGATCATAACAGAAAGGTGTAGGTGAGGGCTCCTTTTCACAGGCTTCCAGAGATGCAGGAACAGGCCCCCAAGCCTGCTTGTGCCGTGGACTTCCGCCACCCCCGTTTCTGCACTCATACCCAAGTCGCTCAGAATCTCCTATTCACCTGCTTCCATCTGCCTCCTCCATTTAACTTCAGGCCTCACGCCCAACAGGCCTGTCTGCTCAGAGCACGTCCATGAATGAGCGACCTAAGGGAAACACACTAGAGGGAGAAGCGCCTGGTGTGCGCAACACGAGCTCCCAGCAAGGACTTGGTGGCCTCGCCTGTGCAATGAGGGTGACATGAGAACCTGCCTCACAGGGTTGCTCTGAGCATTCGAAAGTGGTCAGTTAAAAGAGAGCCTGTCACTCGTCCCAGCCAGTGGGGCTCAGTGGGTTGGGCATCATCCCACAAACCGAAAGGTCACTTATTTGATTCCCGGTCAGGGCACATGCCTGGGTTGTAGGCCAGGTCCCCAGTTGGGGGCGGGGGGGGGGGGGGGGCGTTGAGAGGCAAAGTAAGCTTTAAAAAATCTTAAAAAAAAATAGAAAACTTTTTTTTTTTTTTAAAGAGCTCTTGTCACTATTACAGCCACCAGGTTGCACCTCCACCCGGCAGCTCTGGTCTCTGTCCCCTCAGCAGACTGCGTGGCTTGGGCACCTGTTTGCCCACAGCCCAATGCCTGCAAAGGAGCAGAAGCTAGCATCACGGCAGACACAGACCGGCTGGACGGGGGGATCCCTGGGCTACCCAGACTGAGATCCCCAGTCAGTTGTTAACAGGATACCAAGGCTTTGCAGACACCGCCTTCTAGGATTTAAACTACCAGAAATAGTTGGTAGGTCAGTGATAAACCATCCTACCCCATCACAATGCCTTCGACAGGGAGCCCTGGGGACAAAATATCGCCCTCGGCCCCAGAGGTGGTAAATCACAAATCTCACTCTGCCGTCCTATCTTTCTCAACCCGTCCCTCCTTCCCAGGCCCACAGCCGCACGGTGGCTGGGACCTTCACTGCTGATGCCTGCAAATGCTTCTTGGACCTCCTGTATATCCCAGCCAGATGACTCTTCCTAAAATACTGCTACTCTGCCAGCCTCCTCAAATTTCTACCTGCCCTGTCAAAAATTTAACTGACTCCACACTGTCTCAGATGAAACGCAAAGGCCTTAGCTTAGCAACTCAGGCGCTCCGCAACTCACTCCCCAAACTGAGGCACCCACACTCGCTCCATCTCCTCCATGGCTGGTCCCCAGACTCCCAAGGCTGACCATACCCCTGACCTCTGCTTTTGTTCCAGGCCCCTGCCTAGAATGGCCTCCACCTGACTGCACCCCACCGCATCCTCTCTGCCGGGCAAGGTCTCCCAGGCTTCACCCTGAGGTGGGCTGGAGGGGTCTGCAGGGCTTTCTGGAGGGGATGAAATGTAAGCCAAGCCTGCAAGGATGGCAGACAGGGCCCTTGTTAAGACTTTTCTATTACCACTTCCTTCCTGCTACACTGGACTTTTTGGTCACGCTTTGCCTCCCCTTCTGGATTAGAGGGTAGGGATTATGGCGCCTGTTCGTGTTCCTTACTGTATGGGAAGCAGAATAAGGCAAAAACAGTCATAGCTACCACTCACTGTGTGCTAAGCACCAGATTAAATACATCACGCATTTCATTTCTTTCTCCTGGTAACCCTGTAAAATGTTATCCTCAAGAAACAGAGGCTGCGGGAGACGAGGATCCTCACTTAGGTCACGTACTGAGTACCAGAGACAGAACTCCAACCCAAATCTACCACGCACACGGTCTGTGGAGCAGGCGACAAAGAAAACGCAGCACCTCTCCACTCAACACTCATTCTCTTACTGCTTACACCGCGGCCAGTACACGGTGTGGGGCAGCTGGGGGGAATCAAACAGACAAGGCCCCTGTTCTCACGGAGCTCACATGTGCTGGCCCAGTCATGACGCTCTTCTTCCAAGCCTGGGGGCTCCACCAGGCACAGACGTGGCATCAGACGTCAGATCCAGCATCGGACTAGGGCAATTGGTGGTGTGCAGGGCACAGAGAGCTCTGCCTTCTGTGGTGAAGTAGTGCCTTGGGCTCTGTTAGGGAAGGTCTTCATTCAAGGCACAGCCCAAAGGCAAGCACACTTCAAATCAGCCTGCAGCAGGCAGCGGGGAGTGAAGGGAAGCAGTTCCTCCATGTAGTTGCTATAGAGGGACCAACCACATCCCCCTTTGAACTTCACCTATAAAATGGTGACGATGATAATAATAACAGTACTCACATAACTATGTGCCAGATGTTGTCTGAAGCACTTGACATGCATTATTATCTCATTTCATCCCCACAAAAGCCTTGTCAGGAGGTACTGTTATTATTCCCAGAAGTCAGTCTGGCTCCTAAGGCCTAGCACCCTAAATTACGCCGCCGCCCTCTGAAGAATGAACCCTCCTGGGCGGGCTGCTACAGGAGGAACCACTAGGCCAAAGCTCCTAGGTCAGCGTCCACCTCCTCACACTGCAACACTAAGCAGTAGCGGCTTAGGTCTGGAAATGGCATTGCTCTGGCCGGCCCTAACACAGGTGATCTTGCAACTGCGCCCTTTGGGCTTCCACACCCCACCCTCACTGGGGGGATCTGCTGCAAGGAGAAATGGGACAGAATCCTGTGCCTAGGCCCCACTGCTCACTGTTTCTGGGAAACAGAGTGAGTGTCCAGACAGGCGTCGGGGGGCCCCAGATCGGAGTCCGAGGCCTGCCACTCTCACTGGTCACTCAAGCTTCAGGTTCCTTGTACGTAAAACGAAGGGTAAGGTAAAACCTAAGTCACGTTTCTGGATCACAACAGACCCTCAATCAACGGTAGCTACCCGGGTTAGAAGGGCCGGACCTCCATGGCACAGGTCATGTTCCTGAATGGGAGAGCTCCGGGTCCGCAGAGGAACAGGCGACGTGCAGGGCATCACTTCCATGGTGATGGCAGAGACGAGAGCAGGCACACTCCAGCGGGCCTGGGAGTGAAGCCTTGCACAAGCCCCAACTTTCTCTTAAGCCTCCTGCCATACCCCATGCGACTGTGCCTGCACTTATATTACACAAGGCCCGTCCTCCCTAAACATTAGGCGTGTTAAACAGGCCCCTTCCCCACCCCCAACAGGGTAAGCTGCGCCTCATCACCCTGCCCTCAGCACAGAGAGCAGGGCAGAGAAGGCAGTCAACAAATGTACGGTGGAGTAACGTTATCCTGTGGCTTCAGGTGCCTCCCAACACACTTCTGTGTTTGCCTAGCCTGCATCTGCCTACCAGCAAACATTCCTCACCTGAGAAGCAGGAGTCTCAACGGTCGATGGACCTCCCCGGCCATTTCTGTGCTGTCAGTCATCTGTCCTCTTCCCCACAGAATACAAAAGAAACATAGGACTTCCGAGTTATAAACAGGATCATCTGCTTACGAATATATGATTTATCATCTCCTCAATCTCAAGCTATCAATCCTATCCATCGCTGTCTGCTTCTTCAAGCATTCCGCCAAAGAGCGAGGGGCCGGCTGCATTTGAATGACTGAGGCTGTATGTACACGAGGGGTCTGAGCCGAGCTGTGTCTCTCCCCCACACCAGGAAACGAGCCAACACACATTAGTGCCAACTATATTGTTTCACCTTGTAACAGTATGACAGGCATCACCTATCAGCTCCCGTCAGGCAAAGCCATGTTAGCTGGAGAGCCAACTCATGAGGGGCCCTCAGCTGTCCCTCCCAGCCCCCCCCCACCAGTCATAACGCTAAGTTAGAATAACAATTCCTAAATTAGAACCTAGAGCTGTGTTAGGAAAAAATGCTTTAAACTGTACAGCACTTACAGACAGTGGCAGGACTGCTACCTGCTGAAGGAATGCATACAAATCCCATTTGCCTATGCATTCTCAACTGCTGCCAACAAAAATCACGGGATTTACTCCTAAGCCCAACGCATTGTAGATTCTCAAACTGCTCTTTCCCTCCATGGATAACCAACATCTAGCTGTTTTCTCTGCCATCAAACCTACTGAAAATAAAAACCACAGGGCTCTTAATTCCTGTGCCTATGCTGCAGCCCCACACCACCACTCGGCCTTACCCAACTGCCCCACGGTTTGCTACTCAGAGTATTCAGGTAGGGGATAAATGCCAATAAGCAGTCAGCCATTGCTTATCAACCCAGGGGACACGAAGAACAAGTTACGTAGAGAATGAGCATGAACTGCAAGAGGCGAAGTTCACAGACACAGACCCCAAAAGACGGCACTCTAAGCCATTTCTTCCGGTGTCAGGTGCTCTTCTAGGCTCCCCGGGAAAAAACAAGACAAAAATCCCTACCCTCAGAGAGCTCCCAATCTGGTCCGGGCTAAATATGATCGCATCACCATTACCCCTACTTCCCGATCAAGTGTCTCCTGCACAAAGGACCCAGTAGGCAATCCACAGTCAGTACACGTTCCAGTGTTTCCCGCAGTACTTCAGTGGTAGAGTGGAGGACAGTAAATGTCGCTCCTCCCTTGCCTTCTATGAGTACCTAGCTATTACGTTATCTAAACAGTGTTCTTTATATTGTCCCACACTTAAGCAGCCTGAGACAATGGGAAGGAGAAAGTTCAGAGCCTGCCAGGCATGCTTCCACTGGCTGAGCAATACCTTAACTTATTCAATCCGGAGTATCAGCTTCTTCACCTGTAAAATGGGGACAGCATTTCCTCAAAGGGCTCTGTATGGATTAAATGAGCTCCTACAGATAAAGCTCACAGCCCCTCAGGTAATGGTAGCCCTTTTCCTCCACCCTTTCCATAGTCCTTTCAGATTGTCCAAATAAGACCCAGCACAGGCCTCCTGAGAAGCATCCTGGACCATTTAAGGTCCTTTTCCCCATCATGTTTGGAGAATCAGGCACCCAGGGCCAAGGCAAGACACCCCTCCCACCCCCAGATACTGGCCTCGGTCACCCCCACCTGGCAACCCCACCCACTCTCTCCTGCTTTTGCCCTAAGAACACATTTACAAAACCTCACTCCACTCTTTAAGTCCTCACCCAAATCTGTTCAGAAGTGTCTTTCCCCACCCAGGCCTAAGGCTGGGCCACCACCCCCTGCAGCCAGTTCTCAGCCAATGAAAAGTCCAACAGCAAGAAAAACGGCATAGGCCATGTTTTTAACATACAGGAAGGCTTCAAGAAAAAACTTGGACAGTCTGAATCAGTCACCCTAGTTTAGCAACATCCCTTAATTGAACAAGGAACCAAGATCCTCCAAACCCTTTGGGGCCCAAAGTCCACATGCAAATATATCTGCCAGGGCTGGGTGGGAGAAGGTGGAAGCCAGAGGAGCTGTTGGTCCATCTCCAAAGGTTCCTTGGCCATGTGAGATAGAAGCCTTCCAGCCCTTCCAACCTAAGTGCTGGTTCTGCTCTTCAGAAGGTTCCAAAGTGGACAGGAGGGCGTGCATACAGTGGGGGCCTATGTGAGATCTCACGTCGGAGTCGGAGAGCTCGGATAGCACCTAGCACCTGCCTTCATTACCAAAACAAACACCATGAGTGGAGCTAGACTCTCCCTCCGAGTCTGGCTCACCTGATCCGAGACACCTCCATAATCAGCAGTTCCAACCCTCGAGAGCTGACAATTCAGGGGGAAAGGGAAACTGCGCCTGCTGGAGTACATCGTGTCCAGGCCGCATGCTGGCCTGGGGGCCGGCTGGTTCCCCCAAGGGCTGCGGCCTCACAAGGGCGATTGTGCGTTCATCCCTGTCCTGTGGGCTCCCCTCAACCCTCATCCCTCAGCTCTCAATCAGGCCCGGCCGCCGGCAGAACGCTCTGCAAGCACCGCGCACGGGGCGCGGGGAACGGGGGCGCCAGCTGCGGAAGGGCCCGCAGATCGCCGCGCTGCCTTCCGGGCACAGATGCCCACCCTTCCCTCGCTCACTCCCTGACGGCCTCCCAGATGCGGCAATTCATAAACCTGAAAAGGCACAACCACAGGACCACCGGCTCCCACCCCGGGATGGAGAGCTCCCCTCGCTTCCCAAAGACGGCAAAGGTTCGCCCTGGGTAGAGTGGACCACTTGGGTCGAGGGCAGAGCTGGGAGCAGGGCCTGGAGGCTCAGTGAAGTCCAGGACAGAAGGGGGCCGGCGCAGGCTTCTCTTAAGGGTGATGAGGGGTCTAGGGAAGGGGATCATAGGGCGGGGTGGGGGTGACGTCCAGGTGGAGGCATGGGCGGAGGAGGGGGAGGTTCAGACTTATGACCAGGGAGGAAAAGAGAAAATTCAGGCTGAAGCCATGCAGGAAAGGAAACAAATCTAGGCTGAGGCCCACTGGAGGGGAGTGGTGGAGAAGTGGACGGAGGTCCGGACTGAGGCCACAGAGAAGAGCGACCGAGGCCTAGTCCTGGCCATGGGAGAGAGAAACGACGCCCTAACCTGGGCCGTAGGGACGAGGAAAGGGAACCTAGTCCCGGCCACAGGGAGAGGAAAGGAGACCACGCCTGGGTCACCGAAGCGGGTGCCTGACCCACAGGACCAGGGGGGGCTAGCCTGGGCCATGGAGGAGACTGGCCAGGACCCCGAGGTGGACAGTGGGGCTCCAGCTTGAGCCAAGGGCGGGGACCGGGAGAGGAAGGCAGGGTCTCTGCCCACCCAAGCCGCCCGGTCCGGCGGCCCCCCCTGAGCCTGCACGGAAGGTGTCTACCTGAGGTCTGGGACCCCACCCCTCCCCCACCCGGGGGAACCCACCCTTCACTGGCCGGGCGTCGGCGGAAGGAGGGGAACGTGAGCTCCAGCGGGGGTCCCGGGGGCTGGGGGAGGGTGACGTCGGGCTTTTACCATGGTGGCGGCGTCGGCGGCGGTCCCAGTCCCGGCGTCTGTGGATCTCCCCCCAGCAGCAGGGCCCGGCGCTTCCACTTCCCCGGGTGCCCAGGAGTGAACATCCGGGTCAGCGCCCCCCTCCCCCAGCGCCGGGCTGCCGCCACCTTCCTTCCCCGCCCCGGCCGGCCCGGGCCCCGCCCCCCACGCAGCCGGCTCTCCGCCAATGAGCGCGCAGGGCCGCGGCGATCGCCAAGTATGGAGCTCGGCGCGGGGGGGAGGAGCACGGCTCAGGGAACTGAGGGGCGGGTCCTGCGGGAGGGACGGGGCGCGGCGGCTGACCGGTGGGCGGGCCGGGGGTCCGGTCCGAGCGTGGCGGTGCTTTCCGCCCCGAGGCTGCCTTCGGGAGAGGGCTGCTGCCCGCACCCAGACCCACCCATCCGCTCTGGGGTTACAGAAGCAGGTGGCTGCAGCGGAACCCTGACCGCCAGCCTCCCGGGCGGGGATGCGGAAGGCACTGCGTTGGGAGGGGTCAGACCCTCCCCGCCGCACCCGGTGCGCGCTCTCTCTCCCACGGCGGACCCGGAACTGCTGCGGGCCGAGCCCAGCCCGGCGAGGGCGTCATGAGCGAACTAGCGCTGCCGCTTGCTACCTGTGGGACCTGAAGCAAGCCGCTGCACCTGAGCCCGATCTGTTTGAAAAGTACCTTGGGCCCTGGCCGGTGTGGCTCATTTGCTGGGAGCATCGTCACATAAACATAAAGTTCGTGGATTTGATTTCCGGTCAGGGCACATGACTAAATTGCAGTTTCAGTCCCTGGTCGGCCACGAAACCCATCCGTCTTTCTCTCTCGATGTTTGCCTCCCTCCTTTCCCTTCTTTCTAAATTCAGCTCCATGTCCTGAGATGCATATGAGAAAAAAAAGTGCCTTCGGCCACGCCACTTTTTGTGCACTTAGTATATGTAGCTTAAAGGATAGCTGTGAGGACTACACAGGTAGGGATTAGAAAATGGCTCAATAATTTGGGTGTTGTATTTGTACACGTGCTGCAGACAAGCGGCCCATTTGTCCAGTGGGGCTGCAACACTCCACTCTTTTTCTTTCTTTTTTTTTGGGGGGGGGGGGGTCCTTCTTCATTCAACAAATAACTTGTTGAGCTTGATCTAGAAGATAGGAATGCCCTGCCCTCTCTAGCCTGTTCCCTCTCTCTTGTGAGAATCAAATCATCTATCAGGGGATTGTAAACTGGTGTTGCATAAATGACAGGAATATTACCAGGAGCCAGGCCACGTCCTAGTCGCTACCCCAGCCCCTCCCCAGCCCCCAACTCATTGGGGAATAAAACCTGCCACCTGCATAAAAGGTGATATAGGTAAGTCCCAAAAGAATGATTCAGACCTATATTATGGGAAGTCATAGAAGGGAATGGCACTTAGGGGTTCTTTTCATTTGGTAAGTATTTATCGAGCACCTACTAGAGATAGAGCAATAAACAAGACAGTCCAAGTTGTGAGGGGAGGCAATCAGCTACTAAGTAGACTGAGTGCCAGGTGGTGATTGGAGATAATGGAGGAAAACCAGAGTGAGGGAAGAGACAGGCCAATTAGCAAAATGAGGCCAGAACAGACCTAACTTAGTAGCATTTAACCGGAAGGAGGCACAAGCAAGGGCAAAGACCCAAGGGGGATAGTCCCTGGTGTGTTCATGGAACAAGGCCAAGGTGGCTGCCCCAGATTGAGCAAGGGGAGAGGGGTGGGAGCTGAGGTCGGAGAGGTGCAGCTCAGCAACAGGATCTGTCTGGCCTGGGCTTTAAAAGTATCCGGAGGCTGCTGTGTTCTGAATCGACTGCAGGGGGACTAGGGCTATTAGAAAGCTAGTTCTGTACTCAAGGCATTTTTTATTTACTTAAAAAGCACGTAGATGGGGCTTCCTATGTGATAGACACCATTAACCACTTTACAAATAATAACTCATTTAATCATCATAACAGAGACCCAAAGAGGTAATCCAAGGTCACACAGCAGAGAGATGAAGGTGCTTCCGTCAGGGCAGTAACATTGAGATGGCAAGAAGAGATCACATTCGGGATTTTTGCTGACGGATTGGTGCTGGGCATGAGAAGAAGAAAGGAGTCAAAGATGATGCTAAGATTTTTAGCTTTATCAACATTTGAAGGGCTTGCCATTTGTTGATCTGTGGACGCTTATACGAAGGAACAGGGGTTTTTGGGGGGGGGCATAAGAGTCACTTTGGGGCAAGTTATATTTTAAATTGCCCATTGGAAATTTAAATGGAGATGCCAAATGAGAAATCAGACATGGACGTCTGGAGTTGGGGAAAGAAGTTGGAGTCGGTGATAAACTTACAAGAACTGTTAGCTATTAAGTGATATTTCAAGGTACTTAAAAGCACAAGACAACTAGGTGAGCTCACTTAGAAGGTGAAAGTAGAGAGAAGAGGTCCAGAAGATAAAGAGGAACTAGCAAGGCCACTGAGAAGGAGGACCTAAAGGACTAAGAGAAGGTGATATGCCTCCTGGAAGCCAAGGGATCAATAAGGGTGCAAGGGAAAGTTTTGTGAAAGAAACAACACTTGAACTATTTAATTAAAGAAAATAAGATTTATTTGGCTGGTGTAGCTCAGTAGATTGAGCATTGGCCTACGAACCAAAAGGTCACCGGTTTGATTCCCAGTCAGGGCACATGCCTGGGTTGTGGGCCAGGTCCCCAGTAGGGGGCGTGTGAGAGGCAACTACAGGTTGATGTTTCTCTCCCTCTCTTTCTCCTTTCCTTCCCCTCTCTAAAAATAAATAAGTAACATCTTAAAAAAAAATAAAGAAAATAAGATTGAAAGGAAGCCTTGTTCAAAATGCACTACCTGTATTTTCTCAATTTAATCCTCACTACGCCCCTGTGAGGGCATCGATGTAATTCCCACTGTACAGATGAGGGAACTGAGGTACAGAAAGGTTAAGCAACTTGCCCAAGATCACATAGTTAACAATTTCACAGCCAGGCATTCTGGGACCAGAGCCCACACATAACCCCAGACCTGGCTATGTTGCTTCCCTGCTCAAAAACCTTTGAAAATTGTTACCTCAGAATAAGAGGGCTCAGGAACCAACCCAGAACTCAGGGCAGGCTACTTTGTCTCTTTCTTGAGGCCCTATTTCTGCTTCTTTGATGCATCTGATACATTCTTCCTTCACTGTCTGGCATCCTCAGCTTTCCCTTGACATCTCCGCCTGAATGAGGTCCTTTCCCTTGACATCTCCGCCTGAATGAGGTCCCTCCTGGTGACCTTTGTCCTCCTCTATTCTCTGCATCAGCTTGCTCTATTAACTGGCAAAATCTCTTCGTTTCGTAATTCAGACCCCAAGACAGAATCCAATTAATGCATCTTTTTGTGATGACAGCCCTTTGAACAGGTCACTGGCCAGTCCACAGACTGGCTGCCCGTAGGTCAGAGCTCACCCCTTGACCAGTCAACTATTGCTATGAGCGTGGGGGCAGATGGCACCGTGACTGCCTACAAGAGGCTGTGGGTAGGCAGGCAAGCACCATAAATATTTTTAGTACTTTTTCTCCTCCCTTCCTCTTTCAAGAACCCAATCCCCTTCAAGTTCTCACTATCATATTTTTCCACCTGCAACCCTTCCTCTTTGCTCTCATGAACTGGCTTTCATCTCAGTGCCTGCACCTTGCTCTGTGACTTCAGATCCATAAGCATAATCCATCAGAAATCTTACGGACTTCTCCCTTCCTCATTTCTCTCCTACCAATGAAGTGTTCCCTTCTCCTGTCTTCAGATACCCACTCTCATTGGTCTTACCCTGGGCTCGCTCTCCCCAATAACTGCACCATCTCAGAAAACACAACTGCAAAGATCTCAGATCTGACTTTAGCCTCTTTTCTAAAATATCACACACAAGCATTTCTTCGACCTCACCAAGACCTGCAAACCTTTGACCCTGCCAGATTTTCATATTTATCTTCCCCAGCACACTCACGTTCCTCCTTACCAGCTTAGCAATGATCGTGAGACTCACGTCCTGGCAAAACCCCGTAACCCCTTTGCCCGTTCCCTCCTAACTTGTCCGACATAGTTAAACCCAGCCAACCTCCTACTCTCTGCGTAAATCAGAATATAAGAACATTGCTGGGAAACTAAAAGTGGCTGGTGTCACTCTAAACTGATGACCACAGATTTCAAAGGAGACTAGCAATCTTGCGGTACTTCCCCCGCTGCATTCAATTACCCGTACTCTATAGGGATGATTTTTCACTCTCCTTCCTTGTCCCCTTCTCATCCTTCACTCTGAGCAGATGAGCTTGCCTCATACATCACAGAGATAGTAGAACCAATCAGACAGGAGCCCTTTCCTCTGCCAACAACTCCGTGCCTTCCCCACATTCTCTGCCTTCCCGACTCACAGCGAATGAAGGGTTTGCACACCTATCAGAGCCAACCCCTCCACCGGCACTCTGCATCCCTTTCCTTACCAATTTCTCCCTCCATACCGGAATATCCCCACCTTCTGAAAATAACATGCCCCAACATCTCACATTGTTTTAAAGATTTTATTCATTTATTTTTAGAGAGAGGGGAAGGGAAAGAGAAAGGGAGAGAAACATCAATGTGTGGTTGCACCCAACTGGGGACCTGGCCCACAACCCAGGCGTGTGCCCTGACTGGGAATCAAACTGGTGACCCTTTGGTTCCCAGGCCAGCACTCAATCCACCAAGCCACAGCAGCCAGGGCACATCTCACACTTTTTAAAGTTTTAACAATAAAAATCTCCTTGATCCTACATCTCCCTCCAGCCACCTCCCCATTTTTTCTCTGCCCTTCACATCAAAACTCTGTGAGTTCTCTGCAGTTGCTCTTTCCACACCACCTCCAGTTTCTCCTCAGATCAGTCTGGGTCGAGCTTCTGCCTCCATCTGTTGAACAGGAAACTCCAAGTTGCTGAAGCCAGTGGTCCCTCTGGGCCTGATCTTACTACCGACTTCTCCTGGATGCCCCGTCTCAGTGCTCAGGTTTCCTCCCAGGTTGCTGTAACAGCGCCTCTTCCTTTTCTGAAGGCTCTGTCCTGGGACCTCTCTGTGTTGGTATCTAACTGGTCACTAGGGGTCTTCAGCACCGGGAACACAATAGGCACTCAGTGAGGGTCTGCAAAAGAAGGTAATAGTGTCAACCCCATAGAATTATTGTGGGAAAAAGTGGAGGTGGATGAATGATAAAGTAATAGCTACTTTAAATTGAGTGGTTACTATGTGCTAAGCTATTGTATTATCTCATTGGTTCCTCCCAACAATCCTTTGAGCTAGGAACTTCAATTATTATCATTTATTTGAAAAAGAAGTTAAGGCTTAGATGAAATGACTTGCCTAAGGTTACACAGTTAAGTGAATACATGAATCCATCCTTGCTTTTGTCTTTCTGACTCAATGTCTTTTCTCAGAATCGTTTTGTTGGGATCATATGTAGGAAAGTGCTTTGTAAACATCAAAAGATGATACTATATTCCAGCAAATAACACGACAATCATGCATACTAGGTGCCTGTACATGTTTGCTGCATTGAGGCAGGGTGGCAGGGAAGCCCAGAGCCAAACAGGGCCACCCCCTGAAAAAAGAAGAAGCAATCTCCAGGAGTCGGTGAAACAGCCTTCCACCAAATATTGAATTTTTAAATAAGATTTTATTTAGAGAGAGGGAGGAAGGGAGGGTGAAAGAGAGGGAGAGAAACATCAGTCGGTACCTCTCTCATGCCCCCACCTGGGGACCCGGCCTGCAACCCAGCTCATGTGCCCTGACTGGGAATCAAACCAGTGATTTTTCCATGTGCAGGTCAACACGCAATCCACTAAGCCACACCAGCCAGGACTGAGTGAAATTTTTGGGGATGCTCATCAGCTACTACGGCACACGTCAAAGCAGGTGTTACTCAGAAGTTTGCCCAACATGTTTTCTATCCTTCCTTCTTCAATTAAGTCCCCACAGCTGGAACTATTGGGTTAATAAATACACAAGTATCCACAGGCTGGGATTGCTTAGCTCATAAATCAGCTCTGACTTAACAGGCCTGAACTGCTTCCTGAGTTATGGATCTTGGATTACTTTTAAATGTTTTATTTTATCTTTGAAGATACAAGAGGACTCTAGAATTAGCCAGCTTTTAACTCCTCGCCAGACCAAGAGAGAAGGAACGCCACCTGGTAACTCCATTTTCCCCATCATTCAGCTGGTATCGAGATCACTTCTGGAGTATCTCCCATATGTATGCACACCCTCTCTTTACTACAACTTAGCCCTTCCTCATTCTCATTTAGTTTGGCTGGTGTTGAGCCCACCCCTAGCTCCAGAAGAGAGGATTCTGATGGGCTGAAGCCAAAGTATGGCCTTGGCCACACTAATTCATTGGGTGATGGGCCCTTGACATCATTTGGGCCATAGTGCTTTCTACCGAACACTGATCAAAATAAACTCTGCATGAAGAGGGGTGGCCCACCAAGTAAGTTTGGGGAACGCTGTAAGCAATATTCCCTCTTGGAGATCTATTTCTCAGGATCCTTACACTTCAATTATACGTCTCTCCCCAGATTGTTCAACTACTCCCTCTCAGCTGGATGATTGCTGTGGTTTTAAACATGCCTAAGTGTCTCACACGTTATGTTTTAAAAAAAAAAAGGAAAAAAGCCTCCATGAATCCCACATCCCCTCTAGCCCACCACTCCACCTCCTGCCTTTCGCAGCTACAGAATGGACAGTAGTTCCTCCCCGCACTTTCTAATTCCCATCCCGTCCCATCAGTTCTCCAATGAAATGACTCCAAGGTCAATGAAATGACTCCATGTCAAAGCCACATGGATGGTTTTTATCCCCACCTCCCTCGACTCCCCAGTAGCTCTGGCACCGTTGGCCTCTCGCACGTCCTCGCACGTCCTCTTCCATTAGCCTTCACAACATCACATGACTCTCCTAGTCTTAAACCTTCCGCCATGATGTCTCCTCCTCCGTGTTCTTTGCAGACTCATTCCCTTCTACACAACCACTAAAGGATGGAGTTTAGTGGCTCGAGGCTCAATCACGGCATCTTCCCTTCCTTTACTTTGTGCTTTCTCCTTAGACAAAATCATTCATGCTCATGATGTCATTTACTAGCAGGTCTCATTTATGAGCCCACCCATGTAACTGGCAAAAATGGAGGACCCATTAATGGGAGAGGGGAGCTGTTTCCTTGATAATGGGAAATTGGTACTATAACCAAAAGGAGGAGAAAGACATGTTGAAGAGTAGGGGGGAAAAACCCAAAACACATGGCCGTAACAGATCTTACCAGTGTGGCTCAGTTAGTTGGGCATAGTCCCACAGGGTGAAAGGTCACTGGTTCAATTCCTGGTCAGGACACGTGCCTGGGTTGCGTGTTTGGTCCCTGGTCTGGGGCGCAGACAAGAGTCAAGCAACAATATTTCTCACATCAATATTCTCCCTCTCTTTCTCCCTCCCTTCCCCTCTCTCTAAAAATAAAATCTTAAAACACGCACATACACACACACGGTCATTACAGGCATGCATTCTGGGTAAACTCATGCAAATTAATGAAACAGTCTCCTTTTGGGTCTCAGAAATTTCTGGTTATTGGAACCCTAAGCAGGAATGAATACTGGTGAAAAAAAATTGCTGATTTCCTTTGAAGACAGAACACTGTGTGGTTTGTAGAGGAGGCAGCCTTGGCTAGACAGCTTAGATCAACTTTTTCCACCCCACAGCATCTTGAAAGAACATGTAGCAGGAAGGGGGAGGTAGACAGACCACTAGCAATCCACTTCGTTGTAACACATCCTCCAAGTCTTCGGTGCCAAGAGGATACTTTAGTCTGAGGTTAGACGCTGTCATCTCAGGGCTTTGTTTTTGCTTTTCTAATAGGTACCTGGGAAAACTTGCAGCTGCCTCCTGCTGGACCAAAAGTATTTGTATCCTGACCATCTGTGGGGTCTTGCTCAGAGTTACAGAAAGGCCTCTCACATGTGGGCCAGCTGTTGGAGTTTTTACACGCATATTTGGGGGAATTCGTGTTTAGTTTATTAAGCTGGCCAGCCAACCGCCCATCAGGCTGGGGCTGGTCTCTGCAGGCTGTCTAAGGCTGACCTTTCAGACTCAGAAGAATCGTCACCTTCTCCTCCTTGCAGTATTCTCTTTCACCCCCCTCAGAGGCTGCGTGGGGCCTGCTCGGTGTTCCCACAGAAACCCTGTACTGAGTACACCTTATCGAGTCACCTTTTCACTTGGGATTTGCCCTTACTGCTCTCTGGGCTGTGAGTCACATTACTAGCAATTAGCGTGGTACCTGGAATATGATAGTGTATGAATGACGCCTGTCAAGTGCTGAGCCAGAGAAACTCCAAAGACACTCATCCAGGATGCAGACCTGGGCCATCCTCAACTCCTCCCAAGCGTTCATCCCTCATTCCAATCAGACATCGCGATGTTCCAAAGGAATTTAAACTAGATGCGGAACTGACGCAGGAGCTGAAAAAGGGGCAAGACTTGGAGACGAGTCTAATGAAAAGCTGGAATAAAAGATCAGAGCAACGAACAATTATAAAAAGTTTAAAAATACCATTTGTAATAACATCAAAAGGCATAAAATACTTAGGGACCCATTTAACGAACGAAGTGCGAGTCCTACGTACTTGGAAAACTAGAAAACACTGCAGAGAGAAACTAAAGATCCAGACGTGCGCTTTTCGTGGATTGGAAGACGCAATACTGTAAAGATGTTCATTCTCCCCCAAATGACCTACAGGTTCAATGCCATGCAATTTAAAATCCCAGCAAATTTGCTTTGTAGAAATTCACAAGCTAATTTAAATATGTATATATGTATATATACGTATATATATATGCATATGGAAATGCAAAGATCTTAGAATCTTGAAAATGAAAGAAAAAGGTCGAGGACCTACCTGGTTGCAAGACTTACTATGCCTGTGCCTGTGGCTGCTACAGGCACAGGGCACTGACAGGCCACACGTCGCCCTCTTCACTGGGCACCAGCGTGGTCTAGTTTCCAGTCTCCCCTCAGTTAGGTTGTGGTCGTGTGGCTGGATTTTGACCAATGGAACGTGGGAGGAAATGTCACGTGTCGCCTCCAGACACGGCCATCAGCTGCCCTCTCTTTCTCTCCATCGGCCAGCAGAGGATCCAAGGGAACACTCCAAAATGGAAGCAGCTTGAACCCCCTTCCAGGACAGTCCACTGAAAACATCCAATGGGACCATGTCTCAGGGAGAAAATAAACCCGTATTGTACCAGTGAGCCACTAAGGGTTGGGCATTTTTTGTTTCAGCAGCTGGCCTTGTCCTGACCAACGCAGGTCTGCAGAGCTCCCCAGGATAGCTTCCAATACATCAGGAAACGTGTGAGATGATCCCTATAAGCAGGATTTCCGCAGAAGTGTGAGGGTTCCACGGATATCCCAAGGAAGCGCCCGTGAGGCTGATCGGAGATCGCATGGCTACATGGATGGTGAGCCAGAACTTGAGCGGAGGTCTGTCTGATCCCGAAGCCTTTGCTTTCTTTACCGCTCCACGTTACCTCAAACAAAGAGGCATTTGGCTATTTTGAGTGATGATCATAATGATGACAGACTCCAGGGCTCTGTGTAATTTACTCTCTGGCACACTTTTGCTGTAACTTCCACCACGTCCCCCAGGCCAGTGAGGCTGAATATAGTGACACCCTGTAATCCTCATTTTTATATCAACATCATCCTCATGTGCTCAAAGGAGGGTAGTTAAAATGATCATCGTTTTCTTCAGCCGGCAACCTAAGTGTTTCTCCAGTCAGGTAAAAGACTTCTGGGACCGTGCCGTAAGTGTGCAGGGCTTCCTCCTCCATCCTCTCGTTCCTTCCTATCGCAGCCGTTCCAGTCCTAAACTGGGATCTATGCCTCTCCTAGCTGAACGCACGCATCTTTTCTCTCCCTGCCATGTCAAAAGGGCGTGTGACTGAACCTCCATATCCTGGTTTCCACATCTATAAAATGGGGGTGTGATACCTACCACAACAGAACTGTTAAGAGATTTAAATAAGATAAGCAATAAGCAGGTGCCCTCCCCCCCGCCAACAGTCTTCACTGTTCTTCCAAGATCAGGCGAGATCAGGCTGATTCAGGGTGGTGTGGCCATAGACTCCTTTGCTGTCCTTTTTTTTTTTCTAAGATTATTTATTTATTTATTTATTTTTAGAGAGCAGGGAGGGAGAGAGGGAAACATCAATGTGTGGTTACCTCTCACACGTTCCCCCATCGGGGACCTGGCCCAAAACCCAGGCATGTGCCCTGACTGGGAGTCGAACTGGCAACCCCCTGGTTTGGAGACCAGCATGCAATCCACTGAGCCACACCAGCCAGAGCTCCTTCACTGTTCTTAACAAACATCAAATGACTCTTGGTATTTCGTAAACACACTTACCAGTCGTACTACGCTGTCCATATATTTTATACCTGGTTATATCAGACTTGTATATCTTTGACCTTAAACTCTAAATAAGCAGAAAACCAATGGTTGCTAAATATTTATTGGTCCCATGTACTATACTATTTATTTGTTATTTTTCAACCACAATAAGAGATCATTAAGCATTTTATATAATTTTTTACAAGATTTTATTTATTTATTTTCAGAGAGAGGGGAAGGGAGGGAGAAAGAGGGAGAGAAACATCAATGTGCGAGAGCAACATCAGTTGGTTGTTTCTCGCAGGTCCCCAACCAGGGACCAGGCCTGCAACCCAGGCCCTGATTGGGAATCGAACCGGTGACCTTTCCGTTCACAGGCTAGCACTCAATCCACTGAGCCACACTAGCCAGGGCGCACTTTATATCTTATGTGCTTTATGCAGGGAAGCTCCTAGAATAAGATTCTCTTTCTGCCCACAAGGACAATCAGAGAGATGATTATAAAAGAAAGACATGACAGCTCATTATTATTCTTAAAAATAGCATTTTAAACATGACTACAGAAATACATCCCTATTGTAAAAATGTTATAGATAAAACACACGAAAAGAAAAGTACCCAAGAAATAATCACCTATATTTTTAGAACCTATCCTTCTAATCTTTTTCTATTGTACATCTATACATGTTTTACAAGAATAGGATCATACGATGCACACATTTTTATAACCTGTTTTTTCCTGCCTAATAACACATTATGAATATTTGACACATTATTAAAGATTCTCCTCTGGCCATGGCTGGTGTGGCTCAGTGGGTTGAGCATGGGCCTACGAACCAAAGTGTTGCTGGTTTGATTCCCAGTTAGGGCACGTGCCTGGGTTTCAGGCCAGGTCCGCAGTAGGAGGCACACGAGAGGCAACCACACATTGATGTTTCTCTCCCTCTCCTTCTCCTTCCCTTCCCCTCTCTCTAAAAATAAATAAAATCTTAAAAAAAAAAAAAGGAGGAAATTCTAAAAAAAAAAAGATCCTCCTCTGGCATAATTTTTAATGGTGGCTTATCATGCACTATATGGCTCGATTATGATTTTTTAAAGCAATCCCCTAATGTTGTACAGGTAGGTTATTTCCAGTTTTTCACCGTCATTAGCAATGAAGGTATGTGTACTCCTCCGCTCACATCCCTAATTATTTTCTTAGAACTCGCCAGGAGAAGTTTACATCAAAGGCAGAGCACGTTGTTAAGGCTTTTCCCACTCAGTGCCAAGTTTTCGATTAAAAAGTCAGACAGACTCACAACCCACCAGCAGTGTAGGAGAATGCTATAATAAAGGCTTTTGTCCAAGATGATGATTATGGAGAAAAAAATAATCAGGAAGATAATTGTTTGCGACAGGCTCACCCCGCGCCAGCTGTGTTTATTTGTTGAACTCTACAGCCATGTTTCTGGGTCCAAACACTAACGGTTCTTTAGACTCTTAGTTTATTTAGTGCCTCCTTTAACACCCTGAAACTCTAGCCCGAGTTTTATCTGAAGGAAAGGACATTTCTGGTAAATGCAGTTGCCAGTTTGGAAACTCAGCCCGAGCCCTTCCTCTCCCCATCCCAGCAGGGACCACCTCTGGTTTTCACTGCAGGGAATCAGTCAGAGGGCTGCTGACTTGGGAGCTGAGAACTGAAGTGCTTATAAGAAATGAAAGAGCTGGTTTGGGGTGAAAAAGTTATGTTCTGAGGTACAAAGGAAAAAAAACAATGACAACCCAAGAGTTTGGAGTTTCATTTGACCCACTCTGATAATATCACTATGGTGATGGTCTCCGTAAACAGTTGCAAAATAACAAGATGAAAAGTAACGAGCAAGCTCCACCCAGGAGATCTGGCGCTATTTTAGGGAAGAAGGCAATGTCATCTGGGGTAAATATGGAATGCAAAATCTGTTCTTTTAATAATCATCTCCTTCTCTTGTGGGGCTGAACAAAGGCCTGACCCAGCATCTTTGGAGCTGAGGAGGAAGCGCGGCCAGAAGAATGGAAATAATGGTTAATAACAGATGCTGGGATGATTCTCCTCACACCCTTGGCCTCTGAGACTCTGCTGAGCCTGGTGTGGCGTCCAAGGGTGGAACAAGGGTGATGTTCTCGGGAATGGCTGGCCTGGTTAAGAGGTTGGGATCGGGACCCCAGGGAACTGAGCTTGGTTGTCTGCCCCTGACCTTGATTCCTGGCCCAGAGAGGGTGGAGGGAAGCATCTTCAAGGCCACGGTCTGTCTCTGGGGCATCACCATCTGCTGCAGATGACATCTGCCACTCCTATCCTCATGCTATTCTCTTTGAACCCCTGACTCAGCGAGCCCCAGTCCAAAAAGCAGAACTAGTTATTTTTTGCACCAAGAAAAAAATGTCAAGCAATCCACTTGCCGAACTCCTTCCGGGCCCTGAAACTGTTCCACTTTGCACTGAACCCCTCGCTCTTCCCTTCTTCTCTGTGCTCTCTTCTCCTCTAGAGAGCTAAATCGCAAGTTTCACCCTCATCTCTAGTGAAGATCCTCAAGGGAAGGGGTTGTTCGGCAGCCACGGAGGCTGGAATAGTGCCCAGCACACAGACGGTTCTCCGTCAGTGTCGGCTGACAGGAGCAGGACCCCAAATCCCACACCTGTCCGAAAGCGGACATTTCTCCAGCAGGTCTGAGACAACGGCTGTTGTGTATTCGCTCATTCAACAAAGACTTATTGAGAACCTACCCCTGTGGATCCTTCTGGAGCTGCAGGGATGAACAAGATGCCAGGGCCCTATGCCTCTGGAGAGTATGTGCTTGCCGACCCGAACGTGGAGTGGTGAGCACACCTATCGTCAAAGCTCCTTCTCTGACTATTGGACGAAAAATCGCACTCAACCCCTTACCCTGTTTTGTTCTTTCTCCCAGCACATCTCACCACTTCAAGGCATATTAATACTTGTTTGCTTTTATCCATCAGTCTTCCCACGTAAAAATGTATCCTCTTTGAGCGTAATTTGTCCATGGCATTCACTGCTGAGTCTCCAGCACCATCCCTACCACGCGGTAGGTGCTCAACCAAATATATGTCAAGTCCACTTGTTCAATGAACTCACGGACCTTCTGGAAGAATTTTGTAGCAGAAATCTCCAGGGAATGAGCTGAAGAATTCCAGAGGGTCTCCTAACAAATTACAAACCAGAAATTACAACCAAGACGGCATTGGGGGCATAAATGGTGATGGAAGGAGACTTGACCTGCGATGGTGAACACACAACACAATATAGAGATGATGGGTTATAGAATTGTATGCCTGAAACCTGTATAATTTTGTTAATGTCACCCAAATAAAGTCAATAACAATAGTGATGAAAAGAAATTACAATCATCCAGGGCTTTATCGTTTATAAAGCATGGAGGTGCAGTGGGGTAGAACCCTCCCCTCGCCCACCTCCCCAGTCCATTCTGAAGCTTCCCCGGGATGCCCCCCACTTACCTAATGCTTAGGGACCCTCAGTCTCCCAGTGTCTTAGCCAAGGGGATTCTGGTCCAATCAAGAGGGATGGGCCATGAGAGTCATTAGCATAAACGAGTCAGAAATTTCTCAAAATCAGAGGTCCTTGGAACTCTGACTAGACTGTAAAGACTACCAGTAGCTGAACTTCCTAAAAATAATTATAAGTATAAAAATAATTACAACAGTGTTCATTGTAATTCATTGAGCATCTTCTTGGCCCTGGGCAGTGTGGGAAGCAATTTACAAATGTCCGATATTGACAACCTAGAAAAGCAGATGTTATCATTCCCATGGTATAGATGAAAAAGTTGGAACCCAGGGAGATGAACGACCTTGTCAGAGGTCATGTAGCTACTAGGTGGTGACGGCCCAGGATTTAAACGCGGGTCTGCCTGCCTTCAAAGCTTGTACTCCTTCTACTACAAAACGTATGGGGCCAGGTGGGGCGGAGTTATGTGAACTAGGTCACCTATTCCAACATCATGCTGAAGGAAATTGGAAACGTCCAAAAGAATACAAAAATAGGTGGATGGTTATGTGAATTATAATGAGTATATCCAGTAGGATATTCAGTGGAATATTTTGCAGTTTTTGAAAATGATACAAAAGAATATGATGATCCATAAAAGTATTTATAATGGAAAAATGTAGCATGCAAAAAATATATATAGCATGGAGACAACAACTGATAGATGTGCATGTGAAGTGTAAACATGCATGTGTAAAAGACTGAAAGAAAATACACAAATATGATCATAACTGTGGTAGGTTGTGGAGGGCTTTTTTCCTCCTCCCGTTATCAGTCTTTCTGTGATGTGGTTGAAGGTTACTTTGCAATTTAAACATTGGAAAGAAATTCTAAGACGCCCTTCTCAGAAGGCCTGTAGATCTGCACACAGTGCGCATAAACCAGCATGCATCGTTTTAAATCACCAACTGGACCCATGACTTTCCGTTAGCGACTGCTCCCCCCTTGCAGAGCCGCCTGCTTCCACCCGTAGCCTTTCCTGCACGAGTTCCTGCCCAGGCAAGCACTGGGTGTTACTCTTACCCACTTCTGTATCTGTCTGCTAACACCACGCTTCCCCCTAGAGCTGCTCTGTCCAATAAAACCATTGCCACATGTGGATATTTATATTTCAATTAATTTAAATAAACAAATAATTCAGTTCCTCTGTCTCACTGACCATATTCAAAGTGTTCAGTAGCCACACGTGGCTAGGGGCTACCATGGTGCATAGCACGTGTATAGAATGTCTCTATCAGAGCAAAAAGTTCTATTGGACAGCACTGATGTAGCTTCTAGACTGACAATAATTTCTCAAACTCCGGGGAAAGGATTCCCCAGCAGTTATCAGCAAATTGCCTGGACAATGACTATTCCATCCTAAGATTTTACCGTCTGATCTCATTCTATTCTCCAGAAATCTCAAGGGCCAGGGAGAATGAAAGATGACCCCTCCCTCCTAAAAGGTGGATCTCCCAATTACAGTTAATTAAAAGTGCTCTACAGAGTGAAGATTGACTAGGCAGGGTGGGCCAGTGGGGAGGATTAATTAGACTACTCTCTTTTTTTAAATGAATGCTGTCAACGGGAGCCATTCACTGATGTCTACTGCGTGCCATGTTGCTGCATATATTTTATCTCTCTGAATCACCGCAACCTGGAAAGGTGGGTTTTACTCCTTTGTAGGCTGAGATGAAAACATTGAGACTCAAGAAGTAGATCAAAACTTGCCCAGCCTCATGAGTCAGAATTCATACCTTCACACACCAAAGCTCCTGCTCTTTCTGTTTTGCCAATGAACCTAATGGAGAATTCCAGATCTCAGAGAAGGATTCTGATTGGCCCTGTCTGGGTACCAATCATGATGAAAGAAAAGATCGGTACCAAGATTGACCAGGCCTAAGTCATTGTCCGCCACTGTGCTAGCAGGGACAGTGACTGACTGTCCCATTAGAACCACCTAAGATCAGGGAAAGGCAGTTGCCAAATAGAAAAAAGGACAGAGCAGACTGAAATAATTGCTATTCACTACTTTAACCACATTATTATAATTCCCCCCGGGCCTCCGCACATGCTGATCTCATTGGCTTTCAGAATCACCACCATGAGAATAGTAACAATTGCTACCACCTTACCGAGGGCCTCGGAGCCGTGGCTTGAGCTTTGTTGTTGAGCCGCACACTCGTTCTTCAGGAACATCGGGCTCACTTTTTTACTTTGGGCAGAAATAGCAGGCCTTGTTTCCTGTCTCAGATTTGATCTTTCTAGGTTTTCTGTGGTCTGTTTCCTACAGATGGCCCACCCCCCACATAATGCTCCAGACTAGTTCAAGTCATCCATGTATTAACCATCAAATCCTTTGCCCTGAAACCTACACTCTCTTTTTGCAAGTTCAATGAATAAGACATTCACACACAGGATTACTCATTAAGTGGGGTACCAAGGGGTCAATTCTAACACAGAACAGTCTACACGGTCCAGCCTGGGGACTGGACAGTTGACCAGAGCCTGGACCCAATGCCCTCCAGAGGGCCCTGGAGAGCTGAGAGGTCCGTGTTTCAGTGGCCAGGGGAGAAGGAAGAATGTTCCTGGGCCCTGGCTTCTCCTTGGATTGAATCCAGCCTACTCGAGCTGCTCGGGGCCCAAGTTGTCTAAGTAAACACTGATTCCTTGACGGGTTTCCAAAACCAGGAACGGAGCAACTGTTTGGTTTGAACGGGCTGTGCTCTGTAAACTACCGCCTGCATATCACCAGGGCCCGTGTAAATATTTTAGCTACAGATTGGAAGAACACAGCTTTTTTTTGAAATCCCATCACTTCATTGCTACGCTTATAATGAATTATGTGTTTTCTCTGTTGTTGGACTTGAAATGAATATGTGTTACTCCTATTTATTGGGAGGTCCAATTCTCTGATTTGGTTGCAAGTGTCTTAGATATGTCTCTACTGGGACTGTTAGGCTTTGGGGATAGCTCAATAAATAATGTGTGTTTTTCCTGCTTGAATTTGGAACAACATGAAGGGAAGATGCAGGAATCAAGTAGGGAGGGATGAAAATATCATTTTATTACCAAATAAGCTGATTGTGGAGAAGTTGACTTTAGGTATATCACTAAGGGGACTTCTGATTCCTTACCCCAGAATTAGGTTGACTAGCCCTGGACCCAGGTAGACCCTGCCCCTGCAGGACTTGAAGTGAAGTAGCAGGAACAAATGGGTTGTCAGAGAGAAGGGAGGAAGGAAGTCACTGAGCTGAGCATGCCCAGTTCCTTTTCCCAAACCCGCTCCATTAACTACTCCGCTGGGAAACAGTAAGAGGAGCAACCAAGAGCAACTTGAGATGTTACTATGGTAAACCTCCTGCCACGTGGAAACTTGAAGCGAGACAAAACGAGGTTCTCACCAACAGATACCTTCGTGAAGAAGGAAGCAAAGTGGGGACCTGATGAAGGACCCCCAGACACAGCCTCTTGGCAAAGAAGATGCCAACTGCTTGGATTGGAGCACAGAAGTTAGTCTTGCAACGATACTGGAATACGCAGGCCACATAATAGTTGGAAATACTGAAATTCAAGACTGTTGCTCCCATTGGTGCTGCAGTCACCACAACTGACATCATCTGCTCAGAATATTCCACCTTGTGCCCGTCACCACCTCCCTTCTTGACTGCGGCAGACGAGGCCTGTGTGGATTTTGAACCTGACCCTGTACATGTTTCCTGTCTTGGTTATGTGGCAGGATGGGTTTCTCTGGGCCCTGCATCCTCTCATTTTCAACCCTGGAAGGAGATGAGAAGGCAGATCTTTTAACGTGATGATGCTGAAAAGATCTACGGAGACCTACTCATATCGGTGAGGCAGAAATAAGTTCCTTTGGCCTCAATCTCAAGGGGCTGTGTCTAGATGGACCAGAGGCCCTAAGGAGAGGGCAGAGGAGTAGAAAATGAAGGAGGGAGGCCAAGTGGGAGAGAAGGTGCCTACGCAGGGATCACAGGAATGGTTAAGACGTTTTATACCACCCTCTTGACTTTGAGGATGGCGTGATTGGTTGGCTGTAATCAGATGGGGAGCTTCCTGGGAGTGGACTCTGCCTGCTGCCCTTTCAGGGTTGCTGGGCATGAGGGCAGCTTTCTCTTAAATGGCTTCCCCATCCTCGATACCAGTGACCTCTCTACATGTTCCTCTCCTCTTTGATGCCCAAGCTTTGTTTCTTCCTTTTCTACAAGCTCTTTCTCTCATCTGTCTCTTTTCTATCTTCACTGTTCTCTTCATCAACTCTCCCTTGAACTATTGGAAAAAATCTCTTACCTAGACTTCCTGCCTTTATCACTTCCTGTCAGCAGCTACTGTTCATTTCCTACCAGAGTGATCTTTCTGAAAATCAGATCTGACGTGCTCTGTTCTTCAAAAATCTTTGTTCATTCCCTATAAAATAAAGTCTAAGATCCGAGATCCTCAGGCAAGCATTCAACTTACCTCCCACTATTATTGTTCATATGTCTTATATACTAAGACAAATGTAGCTAGGCAAGTATGGAATGCTGGATCAGAAGGAAAGAAGTTGGGGGTAAAATGGACAAATGAACCAATTTTTTAAATGTTTTTATTTAGCTATTTTTAGAGAGAAGGGAAGGGAGGGAGAGATAGAGGGAGGGAAACATTGATGTGAAAGAGATACATCAATCCATTGCCTTTTGCACGCGCCCAGACTGGGGACCAGGTGAGGAGCCCAGGCACGTACACTGACTGGGAATTGAACTGGTGATCTTTTGCTTTGCAGAGTGATGCCCAACCAACTGAGCCACACTCGTCAGGGCCAAATGGACCAGTTTTGCAGGAAACTGGTGAAAAGGAAAAATCATTCTGGGGCTTCCTAAATGTCCAACCAGAGAGGAATGGTGAATTATTTTATGGAAACTGCGTATACACCTATAGTTTAAAATTACATTTGCAGTTCAAAATAGGATGAGATGTATATGAAAGAAACCATGCATTCACATGATACTTTATTGTGAAGCTTCACAATACTGTATTGTGAAGATTTCAAACAAGATGTTTGAAAACATCTTGTGCTGTTTTCAAAAAACAGATTTTGAAGAATATTTAATGGATTGTAAAGTAAAAAAAGTAGAATGAATTTATTGTTATAATGATGTGCATAAGAGAAAACAGACTAGAATATAGTTTAAAAACATATTATTAATCTGTAGCAGGGTTTTAGGAGACATAATTTATTTTTTATACTTTTTGG
Source organism: Desmodus rotundus (assembly GCF_022682495.2). Lineage (NCBI taxonomy): Eukaryota > Metazoa > Chordata > Mammalia > Chiroptera > Phyllostomidae > Desmodus > Desmodus rotundus. The sequence goes on from NC_071389.1 coordinate 11,307,664, forward strand.
TTTCAGATGTTCTACAAGTATATATTATTTTACTTTATGATCAGAAAAGAAGAGTAATGTTTATCAGGTTTATAGTAATGTGGAAATTCAATTTGTTATAATGTTAAATTCAAAAAGCAGGAGACAAAATCATGCATAGATATCTCAACTACATAAAAAATACTTTTAAAAGGTGGGAAGGAAATATACCTAAATGTTACCAGTGGTTGTCTTAGCGTGTTTTTTTGCTACTCAAGTGTTCTTTTTAGTATAGGAAAAAAACATTTTATTTAAAAATTAATTGTGACACTGTATTGGTCAGGTTTCTTCAGACAAATGGAACCAATAGGATTGATTTATTTATTATAAGGAATTGGCCCTCATGATGATCAAGGTTAGCAAGTCCCAAACCTGTAGCGTGAGCCAGGAGACAGGAGACTTAGGAACACCAATGGGGAGGCTGGAGACCTAGGGGAGCCTCCAGCTGAACACAGTCTGCTGAAGAATTCCCCCTTGCTTGGGGTGGCTGGTCTTTTTGTTCTGTTAAGGCCTTCAACTGATTGGACGAGGCACACCCACAGAATGGAGGGCAATCTGCTTACTCAAGGATTTAAATGTTAATCTCATCCAAAAATGTCCTTCTGCCCTGACCATCATGGATCAGTTGGTTGGGCATCATCCCACAAAGCAAAAGGTCACTGGTTCAATCCCCAGTCAGGGCATGTGCCTGGGTTGTGGGTTTGGTCCCCAGTCTGGGTACGTGCAAGAGGCCACCAATTGATGTTTCCCTCTCACATCAATGTTTCTCTCCCTCTTTTCCTCCCTCCTTCCCCCTCTCTCTAAAAAGAAATAAAATCTTTTTAAAAAATGCCCTCCTGGTTGACACATAAAATTATCCAGCACAGACAGCACAACCAATAAATACGCTTGCCAAAAAATAGATCTAACTAAATCGCGCCAGTCCTCTAGACCTAATATCAGTTCCCATGAGCAACGGGGGGTACAGGAACGTGTGAAAAGACACATATGGAATGAGATGATGCAACCCAGTAAAGACAACTTAATGGCATACAACAATAGGGGACTAGTGATCGAGGGAAAGTGACTTAAGAGGCACGTCAGTCAAATGTGATGTGTGAACCTCATTTGGATCCTGATTTGAATGAACCAATTAAAAGATATTGATGAGAGAATCAGGGAAATCTGAACATTACTTAGAAGTTAGTTGATAGTAAGGTGTTTTTTTTTTTAAATGTGGCTATGGTATTCTAGTTATATTTTCTAAAACAAGAGGTTTTGTCTCTTAGAAATGCATAATGAGGCACCCACAAATGGAAGGGCCTGATGTCTGAGCTTTGCTTTCGGACAACTCAGCACACTGTGGGACGTATAGAAGAAACCGGGTCTTCCAAATTTTGATATCTGTTAGTGCTGGGGGTTGGTGGTTGGGAGGGAGGGTCATGATGTCATTTTCTCTACTTTTATGTGTGTTTAAAATTTTCCATGAAAATGTCCAATTTTTCACCTCTACTTCCAGCCAAAAGTGTGAGAACTTGCTATTGTAAGCCTCAAGAATTACCTATTGTAGAGCATTTTTAAAGTCATACGGCCCTGTAGGTGAGCATATCATGAGATTTTCCCGGCTCACCAAACTGCAAGTGTAGAACAGTGCCCTCCAATAGAAATAGAACACAAACCACATACGTAATTTACGGTTTTCTTGGCCACACTAATGCAAATAAAAAGGAACAGGAGAAGTCAACATTAATAATAATTTTACTTAAGTCAACACATCCATCATATTATCATTTCAATGTGTAGTATAAAAATTATTAACAAAATATTTTACTTTCTTTTTTATCCTCAATCTTTAAAATCTGGTGCGTATTTTACACCTACAACATATCTCGGTTTGGCCGAGCCACACTGCAAGCCCTCAATAGCTTCACGTGGCTACTGGCCACCATACTGGATGGCTGGGCAATCAGGACTCTGGGGTTCTTCTCTGCCCAACTTCTCATGCATTGTCCAGTTCTTGGGTAAGCTTCTTCCTGGCTGCAAGAAGACTTCCCATAGAAACCAGGGCTCTGTGTTCCTAGTTCGCATTCAACAGGACTGAGAACCTGGCAAACATCTTCTAATGTCTCCTTCACCCATGAGGCCTAGACCTGTCATCCTGAGCATTGCAATCATTGGCAAAGGGCACGGGATTGACCTGATTGGACAGACTAATCAGAGGCCTGGAGCTGGCGTCATTCTCCTGACTCTCGCAGCTCTTAGTGGGAAAGGGAGGTGATGGATGTTGGGGAGCCACGGCCAAAGTCTATATTAGGGAAGGTGCTAGCACCTGGCATTACCATCCAGACTGCTCAAAATCTCCTCCATCGCCCATGAGACAAGAGAACGCAATTCTTCAGTGGGGCAACTTTAATGACCTTTTTCACAAAGGAGCAAAGAGTTCATTAAGAGTCTGTTTGCAAGCCATCCAGCATGAAGCTGAGCTGTTGGCAGAGACCCATAGACCTGCCTAAGGAAACAAACCCACACTTCCACATTCCTTCCGCACAGTGCAGATGCCTGAGATACACAAAACAGCCCCACCTGGCATCCTCACCTGCTCCGCCCACCGCTCATTAGCTGAGAGAACTTGGGCGGCACAGTGGGCTGCCCTGGCTATGTTTCCCATTTGTAAAATGGGGGATTATTTTACAACAGGGGTGGTCAGTGGTTGACCTAGAGTCTTGCGGAACTGAGCCTTTAATCTGTGGGGTCTGCGCTAACTCGGAGCGGGTGGTGCCGGATTTGAATGTGGGGTGCCCAGTCAGCATCTGGAGAGGACTGGAGAAGCGCTGGATGTGGAAAACCCCACGCCTTTGGCGTCACAAGTGTTGTTGGTGTGAGCAGGAGTAGGGAAAACCGGTCTTTCTCCTCCTGCATGCATACGCTCACGGGAAAAATGGGGCAGACTTTGGTAGTCAGGGTTATCCTAGAAAACTTAAATGCCGTCAGTTCATAGGGACAGAAGTAGAGCGGTGGTTACCAGGGAGGAAGGATGGGGAGTCGATGCCCAGCGGTGCCGAGGTTCAGTTTGGGGTGATGAAGACTTTCTGGAGATGGACAGTGGTGATGGGAGCACGATAACGTGAACACAGTCAGCGCCACCAAGTTGCACCTAAAAATGTTAAAATCCCAGGCAACATGTATTGTACTGTAACATATTTTTTCCAAAAAGTTACCCTGGAAAATGCACAATCTGTTGACTACATTTTGTTCATGGAACCGACTCACCGAAGCACAATTCTCAGCTCTGGCTGTTCCACCATTTGTTCTCCCCTCACTCTGAGAAGGTTAAGGTCAGGGGTGTTACAGTCAGACAAACCTGGGGTGCACGCCCAGCCCTATCACTTGCTGGCTGGGGGACCAGGCTAAGTTACTCAAATAGAAAATTGTCCGCTCACATTTATGGACTCACTGAGCATTGTCCTTTAGGGTGGGCACTGCACTGAGCGTCTCACATGCATCACTTCATCTCATCCTGGTCATCGCCACATACAATCCGTTCTAACATTTATTCCCGCGTCTCGGGAGGAAAGTGAGGCGCGGCGAGGTAAAGTAACTCAGCCAAGGCTACACTGTCAGCAAGCAGGGGAATTAGGACTCACGCCCAGACCTGGCCGACTTTTCCATTTGGCACGGGAGGCACATGTGGAGGACTCACAGTACTTTCAGGGGGCCACAAAGTTGTTTTAATTTTCATTTACTTCTAAATCAGAAGGAAAAAAATTACTATAATGATAATGACTATACAATAATGAATTCAATCTGGATTAGGTTCATCTTTATTCCAATATAGTCATAAAATATGCTTAATATTTTTATGGAAGGGAGGGGCCCATAAGGGCAAGAGTGCCCAGGGCCCATGATATCAGGACCTCTAACCCCAGACCCTCTAACTCCAGGCCCCCAGGTTTAAACCATTACAGCTTACCAACTCTCCAAACCTTGGTCAACCCACTTTAAGACTGGATGTCTGTGCAGACTCAGACAAGACACCTTTTCTATGCCTCAGGCTCCTCCTCTGTGACATGGGGCTGATCGGTGGTGTCTATTTGCCTCTGGCCACGCAGATGCCCTGAGTAAATGTGCAGAAGACCTGAGCAATGCACCCGATGCTCAGTGAGGGCTCTGTAATGACCAGCTACGTCTGACATCATTCCTCACTGAACAGAAGGGGCTGCAGCACAGACCCCAGAGGGGCTGTCTCTGGGAGGGCCAGCTGGCCAACGGCCTCAGCGCAGCGACACCTCGTCAGGCACACCAGGAATTCCACAGCATCTTCACAGTGGCCCCCAGAGAGATTCAGAGGTGTTGTTCTTCAACCAACCAGGGGAGAGCCATGCTTATAAAAGCTTCCAGGCCTCAGTGATAATGTTCCCCCTTCCCATACCCCTTGCCACTCCCCTGGGCCCTTTTCTACCTTCGCTCAGTTTCTGCAGGAAGCAGGACAGAAGGGACTGTGTTTTAAGCAAGTGTAGAAGAAAGAATACAGGCTTGGAACTCTCAGGAACTGGCGTTGCATTCCGGCTCTGCCAAAACAAGTTTGAATAAGTCACGCAACTTCTCTGAGCCCAGAGCCCTTGGCTGGATATTAGGAACACATAATTAACTGAGGAATAATACTCGTGACCATCATTACTACAGGGTAGTGGTACAAGCATAAGGGCTAAGTGATCAGAGTCCCTCAGTTCAAATTCTGATTTCCACCCCTTGGAAGGATGGAATGCAATAATTATATCTAAAACTCGGCAATACTGGGGACACAAGTAAGTATAAAGGTCAGCAATTTTCACCTTAATCATAATTGTGCCTCTTTATGAGCCCTCTAGCAAATAGTCCAGTTTCCCAAGTGCACACAGTAGGTGTCCAGTGAACAGATGTTAAATGAACAGAGGAATGAATCAATGGGTGAACTAATGAACAAGCTTGCTATCGCTCTCTGTCTGGGGCTCTTTTCTTTATGCCAAATCTCCCTTGACCTAACTAAGGGCAATAGACATTTTTGCAGCCTCAACATTTTCCATTTTCTTGTTTCTTCTGGACTGTATGAGGTGGTTTAAAATTCACCTGGGACGTTGACTCTCCTTTCAAGAGTCACAGGTTAAGTTTTGACCCTCATTTCCTTCCTCCTGACTGTCAGCAGAGCATAGTGACTCACTCCTACCCAACAGAATGAAATGGAAGTGGCAGTGTGCAACCCCCAAGACTAGGTCATAAAAGTCATCGAGGCTTCCACCTTGGGCTCGCTCTGGGCTCGCTCACTCCCGGGAAAAGGCTGCCACGTCGTGAGTACCCTGGAAGGGCGCATGGAGTGAGGGACTGAGTGCGTGCTGCCGACGTCCATGTGAGCGGGCCCTCATGGATGCAGGTCCTCCAGCCCCCGTCAAGCCTTCGATGACTGCGGCCCCAGCCAAACTTGTCAGAGATTCTGAGCAAAAGCCACCCAGCTGAGCCACTCCCAATTTCCTGGCCACGGAAACTGTGAGATAACGTGTTATTTTCAGCTGCTGTTTTGCGGGGGGGTAACTTGTTACACAGCAATAGATAACTGATACACTTTGTTGAAGAGGTTGAACAAATACTTTTCTAGTGACACCTGGCCCATGGAGACTTCTGATGGCCCATTCTCCGTATTGTTTTAACACTATTCAGAAAGTCAGAATCCACACTTTACTTCTGACATTAGTAGACCATGCTTGCTAATGAATTAAGAACACTTTCCCCATTCGGGTCTCAGGTGGGCTGCATCCTGACACCTGTTATACATCAGCCCTAAGAGGGGTTGGCACCACCAGGTCCCCATCGGGAAAGAAGAGCCGGGCTTGGGGCCAATCAGGCTGCCATCTGGTCAGTAGCTCTCACATTGTCAGCTTCAGGGGGGTCCATCTCAGAGCACCCTTTCCTTTCTCGCACCCCCCATGCTGTTTTCACAGCAGCTAATCCCTCCACCTCATTTGGAGACAACTCCAGAATCCTTTCCTGGGTGAGCCAAGTCTCTGTGAGCTCTGCGGGGAACCCTCACAGGCCTTTGCACCTGGGGAGTGTCTGCCTAATGTGGAGAAGAGCCCGGAAGGGGTGTCTGTGCCGGCCAGACTGAGGGCTGAGGCTGACAAAGTCAAGCCAGCTCTTCTCATCCCACAGTGAGGACTTTCGCCATCGGGTTGTCCTGGGGCATCGCCAGTGTGGCTATTGCCATCAAGTTCAACAGTCTTTTACTGTAGACAAGACCAGGGCACGATAATGAGCAGACAAGGTCCATGCCCTGAAGGAATGCACGGTTTGTTTGGGAAGACAGGCAAACCAATCAATAATTACAATTAGGAACAGTAAGCAGAGTTCTGCCCACGCAGGTGAACTGAGAACACAGAGTAGCAGAGAGCAAGGAAGAGTTCCTTCCTTGGGGATGGAGGAGAGAGGACAGAGGCAGGGAATGCTAAGGAGGCAGGATTGGCCATGAGTCAAGTACAGAAAGGAATAAATCCTGGGTCAAGGACCTGGAAGGCTAGGGCAAAAACACCTGAGTTCTTGGTCATAACTTCTGGGTGCAGGTGGGATCTGATGTATCCTCCTCCAAATCCTCTTGGAGTCTGGCTGGAACACGAACCACCAAACCAGACGTGAAAGTTAAAGGAAGTTCTCATGAAAAGAGACCACACCCAGTCTGTAGTGAGAGTCATGTCGCAAGTGCTGAGTGCAGGTTTCTTGTCAAATCCGAAGTCTGTTCACTTTCTCCATCTGCACTGCCCTCAGCCGGGTCTCAGCCACCATCCTCTTCTGCTCAGACTTTGCAGTAGTCACCTAACTGGTGTCCTCATTTCTAGCCCCCATTTCTACCTTTACATGACAGCCACAGCAACCCTTTCAAAAACTCAGACTCTATAATGTCACCCCCCTGCTTAAAACCCTGGGAAGGTCTTCTAATAACTCTCAGGATAAACTACCCTCTTTTCTTCACTCTACCAGGCCCATGGTCTTTCCTCTGCCTACCTCTCCTGCCCTGCCCCACCTGCTCACCCTGTCCCACTCACTGGCCTTGTACTGTTGCCCAGTATACCAAGCTCTTCCTCACTCAGAGCCACCCACTTACTCAAAACGTATTTATCTAGCACGTTCTGTGCACCGGACATCGTTCTCAGCACTGAAGACACAACAGGCAACAAAATGCACAGAAGTCCTTGCCCTTGGGAAGCTTACACTTTAGTGAGGGAAGACAGATCTAAACAAGACAAGTAAAAAATAACTACAGTATGTCGGATGGGAATCAGTACTAAGGAAAAAAAAAGAAAGCTCAGAGAGTGGATCAGAGGTATTGGGAGTGAGTTTACAGTTTTCAACATGGTAGCCAGGGATGGTCTCAGTGAGATGGTGACACTTGAGACTTGAAGGGGGTAAGGGAACAGGCCATGCACGCAAAGGCGTGGAGAAGGAGCACTCTCGGTAGTGGGGATAGCAAGTGCAAAGGCCCTGAGGCCGGGCCATGCCTAGTATGTTCAAGGAGCTACAAGGAGGCCAGAGGGGCTAAAAGGGAGTAAGAGGTGAGATTCAAGAAGTAGTGGGGATCCCAACCAGGGGAGGCTGACAAGCTGGCACAAGAACTTTGGCACCGTTAGAATCTTCTACCTAGAGTGTTCTATCCTGCCCCTTCACGTGGCTGACTCTCTCCCATTTTTCAGATCTCAGAGAGCCTGTGCTTGACCACCCTCACACTTTACTATCACAACTCCCTCTCTTCTTTGTAACGAGTCCCCAGATATGCAACTGTTTGATCTAATTCCATAGCACAAGTCCCACCAAGGGCAGGGGTCCTATCTGTCTTGTTGACCATTGTAAACCCAGGGCTTAGCAGCCTGTCCAGCACTTGTACATGTTCAACAAACAATTTAGTGAATGAAAGAAAGAAACAGGGAGATTCTGTCATTATTATTTCTAGTGCAAATCCAATGGAATAGGAAGAAATATGTTTTGATGTTGGAGGAAGATCCCCAGGAATTCTGTGGACAGCGGCCTAGAGGTGAAAGAGCTTTCAGACGGAGGGAGGGAGAAAGGGAAGGAGGGAGAAAGAAATCAAAGAAATTGAGAAAATAAAAAACCAAAAACATGCCACACTTAAAGGCTTGGGAATGAGAATGGCCTTCACAATAACAATAGAAGCTAGAAGGCAAAGGAACAAAGCCTTCAGAATGCTGAGTGGAAGATATTGTTAGCATCCAATTCTACACTGGGCCTATCTACCAGTCAGGTGTGAGACAGGATGAACACAATTCCAGATACTCAACCGCTCAAAAATGTTACCTCTTACGCACTTTTTCTTAGAGAGTAATGGATGGTGTACTCCTCCCACATGAGAGAAAAGCACAAGAAAAAGTGCTCCTTATGTGCACTTACACACACAAAAGCCTGCACATGGATGTTTATATTAGCAGCTTTGTTCATAATCGCCAAATATCGGAAGCAACCAAGAGGTCCTTCAACAGACGACTGGAGACACAAACAGCATTCAGGTGCATTCAGGCAGTGGATTATCATTCAGGCTGAAAGGAAATGAGCTATCAAGCCACGAAAAGACAAGGAGGAACCTTCAACACATGTTGCAGAGTGAAAGAGGTCTTTCTGAAAGGATGTTTACTGTATGATTCCAACTATAGATCATGCTGGAATGGTAGCCGGAGAATGATGGACGATGTACTCCTCCCATATGAGAGAAAAACACAGGAAGCAGTGGCTCCAACCCAGGAGAAAGGTGAGGGAAACTCACAAGCTGATGGCAAAGGGAAGGCTCCGGATGACAGCTGTGCAGAGCTCAGTCCAGATGTGCACAGGACGGAGGAGGGCTCCAGGATCGAGGTCTCCTGGAAAATAGGGAATTCACACACTGTGGACCCCATGCAACCAGCACAGCTTGCATAATTTGCAAAATAAAAATGAAGATCTTGTTCAAAAATTATTAAGGATTTCAAGATGGTGCAAGCAGAGCATTAAAGCTCCAGGTCACATGCCCAGGCAGTTGAGAGCTACTCGTATCAGAGGGTGAGAGAGACCAACTACAGTTGATTTAAGGAGAAAGGGGATTTTCTAAAAGGATGTTAGGTGACCCACAGAGTCTCAAAAGGGCTGGAGAACTTCGTTCATAGCTATCCAACTAGAAATAACTCTTGAAACCAGGCTGTTAGCGGGTCAGGTGAGGGTGACGCTGCTGCCGTCCCCACGTACCAGGCACCGCTCCTTGTAGAGCTGACACTGCTGGGTCCCTCCCTGGGCAGGGCTCGCTGCAGGCCCCCTACAACTTCTTCTACCACAAAAACATCCTTGCACTTCCTGCTTCTCCAGTGATTACTGGTCTATTTGAAGCCTCAGACGTGTGCACTGCATCCGATGGGTGAGCCCAAGCCAGGTGCCCATGCCCTAGCCCCAAGGCACTGGGAAAGCGAGCATCTAGAATCTTCCTCTGCATTGGTGGAGCTCTGCTTCCCACAAGTCTCATAAGGGGGAATTCCCCAAGCACAGGATGGGTTCAAGATTCGTCATTTTGGAAGAATGACAAGAATTGTTGATGTTTTAGATTTTTTAAAAAACACAGAAGCAAAACTAAGCAAATGAAAAAAAATGAGACAAATAGAAACACAGACAAAAATGAAACGAAAAGTTGTTCAAGAAGGGAAACAGAACCACAGTGTTGTGCATTTGCATATTCTGAATATGCACAAACCGCAAGTGGATTTAACCCAAATTCTCCTATTTAGCACACCGTGAAGATGAAAAGGGGAGAATCGCGGTTGTTGATGATTTAAGAAAGCTAACGTGTCATCTGCTGTAATAGAAGTTAATAGAGAATGCCTAAAATGGATTCATGGAAGATTAGAAGTAAAATCGTATTTAGAGAGAGGGACATAAATGCCAGAAGCAGCTGCTAAAACACTGAAAGTGGGCCTCTGGGGACCAAGTTCATAGTTTATAGCAGGGCTCACTCTTCGTGTCGTATAGTCTATGGGCTTTAACAAAGGCGTGATGTCAGGTATACACCGTTATAGTATCCTATAGAATAGATTCATTGCCTTAGATATCCCATGGGCTCCACTCATTCATCCCTCCCCATTTCCATACTCCCTGAACCCCTGACAACCACTGACCTTTTTACCATCTCTATAGTTTTGCCTTTTCCAGAATGACCTGTAGCTGTAATCATATAGTAAGCAGCCTTTCATGATCCATTTTGAGGTCATTTTTGTGAAAGGCATAATGTCTGTATCTAGAAAGACCTCTTTCACTCTGCAACATGCATTGAAGCTTCCTCCACGTCTTTTTGTGGCTTCATAGCTCATTTCCTTTCAGCCTGAATGATAATCCACTGCCTGGATGCACCGCTGCTTGTGTCTCCAGTCTCCTGTTGAAGGACCTCTTGGTTGCTTCCGGTATTTGGCGATTATGAACAAAGCTGCTAATATAAACCTCCATGTGCAGGCTTTTGTGTGGATATGAGTTTTCAACTCATTCAGGTAAATACAAATGCGACCGGAGGAATGCAATTGCTGAGTCTTACAGTAACAGCATGTTCTGCTTCATAAGAAACTGCTAAACTGTCTTCCAAATTAGCTGTGACATTTCGAATTCCCATTAGCAATGAATGGGGATTTCCTGCTGCTTCACACCCAGCACTAGTGTCATCAGTGTTTTGGATTTTAGCCCTTTTAATAGGTGCAGGGTGGTGTCTCATTGTGGCTTTAATTTGCAATTCCCTAACGACATATGATACTGAGTTTTCCACACGCTTATTTGCTATGTGTTTATCTTCTTTGGTGAGGTATCTGTCCAGATCTTTTGCCCACTTTTTAATTGGGTGGCTTCTTTTCTGACTGTCGAGCTTTAAGTGTTCCTTGTATGTTTTGGTACAGTTCTTTATCAAATATGTGTTTTGAAAATATTTTCTCCCAGCCTGTGGCTTATCTTTTCATTCTCTTAACTGTGTATTTCACAGAGAGAGTTTTAGTTTAAATGAAAAGCTCCTTATCGATATTTTCTTCCATGGTTTGTGTTTTTGGTGTTGTGTCTAAAACTCACTGACAAAGCCAACGTCACCCAGATTTTCTGCGATGTTGTCTCCTAGACGTTTTATGTTTTACATTTAGCTTTATGACCCATTTTGAGTTCATTTCTGTGAAAGGCATAACGTCTGTACCTAGACTCATTTTTACTGCATGTAGATGTTCAGTGGTTCCAGCACCCTTTGTTGAAAAGACTCTCCTTTCTTTACTAAGTGGCCTTTGTTTCTTTGTAAAAGATCAGTTGCCTCTGTGTGTGAGGATCTAATTCTGACCTCTCCATTCTGTCCCATCAACCTATTATTTTTTCATCAATACCACACGATATGATATTGGTGACTGCGCCTTTAAAGTAAGTACTGAAGCTGGGTAGTGGCAGTCCTCTGACTTTGTTCTCCAACATTGTGTCGGCTACTCCGGGGCTTTTGCCTCCCCGTGTAAACCCAGTTAGCTGAAATTCACAAAATAAGTTGTGGGGATGTTGATTGGGATTTAATGGAATCTACAGATCCAGCTGGGAAGAAATGACAACTTGACACCGAGCTTTCCAATCCATGAACATGAATTACCTATGCATTTATTTTGTTCTTTGATTTCTTTCATCAGAGTTTCGCAGTTTTCCTCATGTAGGTCTTGTATACGTTTATTAGATTTTATACCTAAGTTGTTGTTTTTTTTTCCGGGAGGTGCTTGTGTAAATAGTATTGTGTTTGTTCATTGCTGGTACACAGGAAAGTGACCGGCTCCTGTAACCTCGCTTAGTCACTCATTGTTCCTGGAGTTGTTGTTGATTCCTTGCAACTTGCTACAGACGACTGTCCGTGATTTTAAGATAATTTTATATCTTCCTTCCCAATCTGTGGACATTACACCATAAATGCATCATTTCGCTAAAAATAAAAGTTGGGGATACCTTGGAAAGGTACTTGAAGTACTGAGGTGCTGAGGCGCTCTGCTATGAGACAAAATATTTTAAGTATATCAATCTCTGTTCCCTTGTTCCTCAAAAGTTAATGACCTTACAGAAAACGACAAGTGTTGGCAAGGACGTGAAAAAATTAGAACTCTTGTGCACTGCCTGCGGGAATGTAAAATGGTACAGCCACTGTAGAAAACAGTGTGGCGTTTCCTCAAAAAGTTAAAAATCGAATCATCATATGATTCAGCAATTCCACTTCTGGATATCCACCCGAAAGAATTCAAGGCAGGGTCTCAAAGAGATATGCGCACACCTATGCTCACTGCAGCATTATTCACAGTACCAAAGACGCGGGAGCAAGCGAGAGGTCCACAGGTGAATACATGGATAAAGAAATGTGGTACAAACATACAGTGGAATGTTACTCACATGCTACAGCCTGGATGGACCTTGAGGAAATGATACTAAGTGAAATAAGCCAGTCACAGAAAGACAAATACTGCATCATTCTACTTGTATGAGCTGTCTAGAGTCATCAGGAATCACAGAAACAGAAAGTAGAATGGTGGTTGCTAGCAACTGGGGAGGGGGAAATGGGAAATTGTGTAGTGAGTGTAAGTTTTGGTTTTGCAAGATGAAAAGTTTCTGGAAATCTGTTGCACAACAGTATGAATATACTTAACACTACTGCACTATACACTTACAATGATTAAATAATAAATTTTATGTTGTGTTCTTAATACAATTTTTAAAAAGTTAATGGTCTTTCCATATTGGCCTGGAAAGATGAATTAGAAAGCTCTTCAGGTCCCACCAGACCTTACTAGAAATCTTTCTGTAAGCAAATACTTAACACACCATGTTATTACTATTTAAATTTTAAATCTTTTAGTCCTAAAGGGGCTCTTTGTAAAAGAAATGATTATTTTGTAGAGAGTGGCCAACTTTACCCAATTTGAAAAGTTAAAATTTTGTGTCTTGAGCTTTTTAAAGGGCATCAAAAATGAAAACACATCCTGGGGTTAAAAAAGTTTGTTGCCCCGGCCAGGTAACTTAGTTGGTTAGAACGTTGCCCACGTATGCCAGGGCTGTGGGTTCGATTCCTGGTCAGGGCACATACAAGAAGCAACCAAGGAATGCATGGATGGGTGGAACAACAAATCAGTGTCTCTCCCTCTTTCTCTCTCTCTCCCCATCTCCTTCCTCTACCTCTAAAATCAATAAAATTTTTTAAAAATTAAAAAATACTTTAAAAAGAAGTTTGTTTTGTGAGTCCAGACAAAATGCAACTATTCAACTACCATTTACTATGTAAGTAAAGAAGTAGAGCCAGCCATGTGGTCTAAGCAATCAGTTTGTTTTCCGTCTTAAAGGCGCTATCAGTTATATAGCAAAAGCGCCAACCAGGAAACTCAGAACAAGATTTTCAGCGCGCCCCGAACATCTGCTCACAGCTTTCAGCAGTCTGCGTTTGGGCGGCTTTTGTTCTAATTTGCCTCTGACTCCACCAACTTATTTTCTCCCCTAATTTTAATTTAGCCCCAGCTTCGCCACTTAAAAAAAAAAAAATCTTCTGCACAGCACACATTTAGTAAATCCTCTTTGGAACATAGGAAGGTATATAAATAAATGAAACACAAGTGAGTAATGTGAACGGAGCACCTTACAGATCTGCTCTTACATTGTCACGAATTTCTAAACATCATCTAATCCATTACTTCCGAAGACAAATAAAACTCTAGGGCCAAGTAACATTCATCTTGTGAAGCACGAGGAAGCAGCAAAGCATTAAGGGTGAACTCTTCAACTAATGTATTTCATATCTCTTTGTAAACAGGAAACACGCAGCTCTAACAGCCAAGCGGCTGATGGGGGAGGAGGCGGAGAGGAGGGCTGGGTCTGTGAATGAACTGGAGCTGGGGGCAGCCATTGTTCACTGCACCCCTGATTGAAGAAACCTGCAACCTTCTAAGACAGAGATAGGAAGTGAAAACTATGCAGCAAGGAAACTCCTAAACTCACAGATGGATCGTAAATCAAGATGACATTAATGACTTCTGTTGGTTGTAATTTGCTTTGAGCGTTTCTGCAGCGGTGGGAATGGGGGTCTTGGAGCTACCCGCACTCTCCCTTCTAGTTTTCTTTCCTAAGAGCCATGACAGACTTGAGTGAAATTGAGCGAGTGCTCATCAATTAGGGCTCTTGGTTACAAGCCACAAAAGCTAACTCTACCTCCAGCAAAACCAGAATTCACTAGATGGGTGTTATGGACAGAAGGTGTCCACTCCACAGATTCCTCTGTTGAAGCCCGCCGTGTGATGGGGCCTTCGAGAGGTAATCAGGGTTAGATAAGGCCAGGAGGGTGGGACCCTCACAATGGGATAGTGCCTTATAAGAGGAGACACCAGAGAGCTAGCTCTGCGCCCCCTCCCACCCATCACATGCAAAGAAGAGATCAAGCTAGTACACAGCAACATGGCAGATGTCTACCAGCCAAGCGAAGAGGCCTCAGCAGGAAACTGTGGCACTCCCACTGTGTCTCTGATCTTACCTCCTAGCATTCCTCCCTTCACTTACTCTGTTCCAGCCACACCTGCCTCCTGGCTGTCCCTCCAATAATGTAAACATCCTTTTTTTGCCTCAGGGCCTTTGATCTTGACCTTCCGTCAGCCTAGAACTCCGCTCCCCCAGGGAGTTGCCTGGGTCCATCACTCGGGTTCTTCAATCTTTGCTCAAATGTCTTCTCAACAGAGAGGTCTTCCTTGACCACCTTTTGACCCTCTATTTCCCCACCCTGCTTCACCTTTCATCACAGCATTCCTCACCCCAGACACGTTCCACATGTCTGTTTAATCGTTTGGCGTCCGTGTCTCATCTGAGAGATGAACTCCGTGAGGGCTGCCGGATTTCGCTGTGAAGTCTGCCTGAAATGGAGTGGGCGCCCCGTGAATGATTGAGACGAGGAAGAGCCCCGCCCCTGGGAGGGCACTGCTCCACTCAAACCCTGGGAAGCTCAGGACCCTGCAGACCCTGCAGGCCCTGCAGTGCGAACCTCTTTTCCCACCATCTGAATGTTGATCTTGAATTCCTTCACTTTAGGAGGACTCTCCAGAGGCTAAAATTAAAAAGCATTGGCCTTTTAAGCCCCAAAATGCCTTAAGAGCTGGGAAGAGCGTAGTCCCAGAGCAGGGTCAAAAATATTTTCTTTTTCTTGTCCCTATCACCCGGTTTTGTTTTTCTTCATAGCGTTTGTCACTGTTTGAACTGGAGCGGAAGCCCCGTCTAGCTACTTGGCTGTTCCTTTATTTTATGTTTGTTCTTTCTCAAACCTTCTCCTTCTGATTTTCTTTTGGGGACACTGCCGCTCCCTCACTCTCAGTCTATATGACTCAGTGGGCATAACTCTCACCCTGGCTCCGGGAATGGGCATGGGGACCAGGCGTATCCTAGTCAGTCTAGTTTATCCCCCTGGCTGCAGGGACTGCTTTGAATATGGCCATGTGACCCCATTCAGACAAAAATAATCAGAACCAATTCAAGTTGATGGGACTACTGGGGAAATACAGCATCTTCTTCCTGCAGGTTTTAAGAGAGAACACCTGGAACTGCTGGTGCCACAGCTTGGGAAGAGCCTTTCTGTATAAAGTTTCACAACAAAGAAAGATGGGTCTTGATACCACTGAGCTCCTGGATTCAGCCATTCCTGATGTCAGCAGACTTTTCAGATACATGTTGCCTAACCCAGTTTGAGTTGTATGTTACTTGCCACCAAGGGAGCTTTCCTCTTTCATTCACTCTTCCCTCTCCACTTACTATACATTCATTCCCTCTGACTTCTCTTCTGTTAGTAGGAGCTGTATTTCTAGGTCAGACATCAGACTCTGAAATAGGATATAAAAGTCACTTCTTGCTCAAAGCCCAAACAATTAGATGAAGAAGGGGAAAGGTCAGTCCATTTTCTCCATGTTTTCAAACATTTGGACACTTGTCAACAAGAAGATGGAACTTCTAGCTTTTTATCTGGTAATTTTGGAGCTCTGTTAACGCCAAAGGGTCTTATTCTCATGCTCTCCTGAGAACTGTAAGACTTCCTAGCGTTTGACTGAAGTCTTACACCTGAACAGAATAGGGAGAGTGGGGTCCTGAATACACGTGCCGAAACATTTACCCACCTTCCCCTTAACCTCCTTAAAGGGTGTTGTTATTTTTAGTGCACTGTGACCTATTTTTCCTCGTCAATGTGAAAAGCACAGAGATAGCTGTATAAAAGCTAGATAGATGTGTATCTAGACTGTATCTTCATTATTTTTTATAAATAGTTAACCTTCATCACTTTTTTCTTACTGAAGTGCTAAATACCTTATAAAAATAAACCATTACAGAAATATGTGAAGAATAACCTGTAAACTTCCCCACGAGCTTACTCTCTAGAGTGATGTGACTTACAGTTTGGTGTGAATTCTAATGTACACCGTTACATGAAGTTCTTAGACACAAATCATACTGACCGTTTGTGGCTTATTTTTTTCTTTTATATACCGTGGACAACTCGCTGTGTCTTTATATAGAGTTATCACAATCTATTAAAATGTATCATATTCCATTGTGTGCAGGGCTATGTAGGTTTGAGTTGCTCTGGTTGTAGAGAAATAGCATAATTCATCTTTCCATTCTCTTTTTAAAAGATTTTGTTTATTTATTTTTGTTTATTTATTTTTAGAGACAGGGGAAGGGAGGGAGAAAGTGGGAGAGAAACATTGATGTGAGAGAAAAACATCTATTGGTTGCCTCTTATACGCACCCTGACCAGGGACCAAACCTGCAACCCAGGCACGTGCCCTGCCCAGGAATCGAACCGGCAACCTTTTGGTTTGCGGGATGACACCCAACAAAATGAATGGCCAGAGCTTCAGTCTCTTTTTGCTGGACATTTGGGTTATTAATAATCTGTGCTCTAATAAATCACACTATGTTTTAATCTTTCTATGTTCACATGCTTGTATGAGTTTATAGAATGTTTCTAGATGTGGAATTCCTGGGTCAAAGGGTATGAACATTTAAATTTTAATAACTAATGCATAATTTTCCTCTGCACAGGTTGTACCAGCTTTTACCAATGGTGCATGAGAGTGCTTTGGATAGCATACTTTTTTTCCCAAGTAAAAAATTAAGTGTCAATCTATTCGGGCTGCTATAATAAACTGCCACACACCAGGTGGCTTATAAACAGCAGGAATTCATTTCTCATAGTCCTGGAGGCTGAGAAGTCCAAGGTCAAGTCTCCAGTAGATCACTGCCGAGTGAGAACCTTCTTCCTAGTTTATAAATGGTCACCGTAACAGAAGGAGCAAGAGAGCTCTTTGGGGTCTCTTTTAAAAGGGCACTAATTCTATTCATGATGGCTCCACCCTCATGACCTAATCACCTCCCAAAGGCCCCACTCTTAATGTCATCACCTCAGCAATTGGATTTCAACATAGGAATTTGTGGGGGGACATAAACATTTAGTATATAGCAATAGGATTGTGCTCCCCCCATTTAGTCAGTATTAGGAAATGGGTTGCAATGAGCTATTTACTTTCATTGGTTTCATTAGCCAGAGGTAAAACTCAAATTATCTCGGCAAAAAACAGAAACTGAAAAGTAAAGTCAATGGCTTCAGGCACAGCTAGCTTCAGGGCTCAGGTGATGACGTTGGAACTCATCTGTTTCTCACTGGGTTGGCTTTATTCTTCTGCTTCAGGTCATGCCCTAAGCAGCTCTCAGTTTTGCCCTTGTAGTGGCAAGGTGGCTGCAGCTGCTCCAGCCCTCATATGCTCTCAGTTCTAAGTTCTGCACACAAAAGTAAATTTGTTTTCCAGTAGTCTAAGCCATAGTCACTCTTACCAGATCTATCATTGATCCCATAATAGTGGCCCAAGAAATGAGCTGAGCTGGAAAAAAAGAAGAGAAGAGGAGAGAACTGAGCTGATTAAGGTAGGCCTAGGTGGTTGAGTGCTCCCCATCTGGCAGAACCCAAACCCCCACCACACAGGGACTGAGAATAAGGGGAGGGGCAGAGAGCCGAATGGATATCTGAGAATGCCAAGGGGCTGCTGGGGAAATCAAGTTCATCCAGCTCTGTCAGTCACTACTGCCTCCAGTGCTGTCCTGCAGAAAATCCATTCTTTACCCCACAGCCAGGAAGGGGCCCTCTAAAAGAGAACAAATTTTAGCCTTCTTTAAGACACCTCAGTGGTTCTTTCCTTGTTCTCAGGGAAACTTCCACCCTCCTTAACAAGGCCTGGGGGACCTGGCCTCCCCTCTCCACACCAGCCTCATTTCTCCCTACCCCACAGTCCCAGCATCTCTTAGTAAAGCCATGGCCATGGCTTAGCTGCCTGAGTGGCCTCGTTCTCTCTCCCACTTCTAGGCCTTTGCATAACAGTCCTAGTGATTTATAAAGCACTTACTAAGTGGCAGGCCATGTGCTAAGCATTATATGTTTATTATATACCCCGCCTGAGGACTCACAAAAACCCCATGAAAGACAGTAGGGTGTACAGATAAAAACACACACTCCGGAGTCAGACTGCTGGAGTTCAAAGTCAGGCTCACATATTAATCATGTTTTTATGTTCTGTGTTTTATGACGCTTTGACATTTTAGGGCCCTGCTAATCCTGGAGAGACTGCCTCTTCCAGGGCTAGCTAATTCTCAGAGATAGTAAACAGTTTGCCTGCGAGCCAGCCTTTCATCTGCAAACCAAACCACTCAGAGCCCGAACACCCCACGCCTCCTCTACTTAACTCTCACACACCGAGTGGATATCCCTCTGCCCTAAATCACCCAGGGCCAAGTACCAGACAACCAGGGGTCCCCCCAGAGCCCTGGAGCCTGCTGAAAGTACTCAAACTAAACAACCCTAAACTGTGTACCTTGCCTCTCCCATTCCTTCCCCATGAAAAGCACAATAAAGTCTTTGGCCCAGGCTTTTTTCTGTCTCCTGACCGGCCCTGGTTCTTTCTCACAGGGCCCTGCATGGCATGGTTTACCCCTCCCCTAGGAAAGTGCAAGCAATACATTCTCTCAAAGGCAGTTGTCTCCATGTCTGTCATCTTCCTGTATCTGATTAAAATGCAATCTTGGGTACATTTCACAACCACTTAGCCCAGTGATTTTCAACCTTTCTCATCTCTTGGCACACATAAACTAATCACTAAAAGTTTGTGGCACACTAAAAAATACATTATGTGCCGATCTGACAAAAAATTGTTATTATTTTGATTCATTCGCTCCAGACATCCACTGTTGTGTGCTGCTGTCATTTTTCAATTTGGCACTCTAAGGGAAAAGAGGTCAGCGCCCCTGACTAAACAGTCGGGTATTGCATGTTTTAAAAATTCTTGCATCACACCTGTTGGAAATTGCTGGCTTAGCTCTTTGATAGTTATGTGAACTTGGACTACATCTCTGCCTTGAGTTCTTTCTATCCAAAATGGAGATGATAATAATACCTACTTAAAGGGAATAGGGAAAAAACAGAGGAAGACTTTAAAATGGAAAAAATGAAAGGAAGGAAGGAAGGAAACCAAACAGGGTTGACTGCCTGCTGCAACGAAAGCCAAGCTCGTGAGACAGGTGTTGGTGAAAGGAAAAAGATCTAACTTAAGTACCAGTCACCTGAGAAGACCGGGGACTCAGGTCTCAAAGCCCATCTTAATATCTCAGTGCAGGCAGAGGTTTTATTAAGGAGGACGAGGGAAAGCAGAACAAAGAGATCAAGGGGATGGGATTGAAAGATTCTCTACGTGCAGGTGAGCACAGTCTGTTCTGAAAAGCATCTCAAAACTGGTCAAACTGAAACTGGAAAAGTCAGCATTCACGCTGCCTGTCACTACCAGAACAAGTAAGTAGAGACAAGGATTGAGCCTTTATGGATACTTTATTCGGATACCAGCGATCTGAGAAGACCACAGGTTATGTACCTTAAAAACCATCTTAACATCTCATCTCAAGCCTATATAGAAGGAGATAAAAAGGGTAGGTACGGGATGTGGACAAGGTTAAGTTGCAGTCCGGCCACACTTTTCCTAGTACTTCTTTATTTGCTGATCAACAATTCTTTATATGTGTCACAGACGTTCCCTCCCTGGAACACACTGGCTCAGATGCCACCTCCATCCCTACAGACCCCCCGGGGCACAAAGGTTGAGTTGCTCGTCGACCTCCTGGAGTCACGTAGGTCCTGTATTCCAGTTCTTGGAACGACAGCTCGTCCTGAGGATATTGACCGGCTTCATCAGTTTTGCAGTTATTTGTAATCACTTCAGCATCCTTTTCTGACTGTAAATGATAGTACTTTCAGTTTTCCTTTCTCGTTTTTCAATTTTCCTTTTAGCCACCCGTAACATCATACTGGTTCCCTCGTTACTTAATGAGCTCAGTAAAGTCTTTAATAATGTTTGTGTATATCTGTCCATCCAAGAGTCACAGTTTTACCTTTTTTTGAAAATGACCCTTTGATGTTCCACCGAGATGTCCACCAGAGCCAGGTAAGCTGCACTGGCAGAAGTACACCTGCCTCATGGGTGGTGTGGACGCAGACACGACCCTTCTCGGCTCTCAGAGGTGAATCCTAAGTAGCAAGAGAAC
Organism: Desmodus rotundus; assembly: GCF_022682495.2. Taxonomy (NCBI): domain Eukaryota; kingdom Metazoa; phylum Chordata; class Mammalia; order Chiroptera; family Phyllostomidae; genus Desmodus; species Desmodus rotundus. The sequence continues at coordinate 11,328,289 of NC_071389.1, forward strand.
TTAACTTTACTAACAATCCACTTCTCTATTTTCTTTTTCTCTACTAAGTTTGTGTTTTGTTTTTGGCTCATTCACACCAGACATCTGTAGCTGATAAGTTTTCTTCTTTAGAGGCAGCAATGATTGGGAATTTGATTTATCTGGTCAGAACAATTTAGTGATCCCTGTAAGGGGCTAATGGATTATAAAGATCTATTCTCTGTTGGGAGAAGCAGAGAATCTGGCTTGTTTATCTATTTGAGCTCAAATCCAACAAGAACCTCATGCCCGCCAGGAAGAACGGCTCTTTACTACCTGGACCAGTGAGCTTTTTGTGTTTGTAAGTTTACTCTTGATCTGTGTCTAAAATTGTATATCTGAAGCTATAGGCTCTCTATGTGTGTAGAAAAGCCCTATGTCTTCTTGCGTAAGTGTGTAAAGTTTTCCTATCTTTACAGAATATTAATAAATTAGATGATGAAGTTTCTTAAAGGAGCTCCTTTCTGAATTGCTTGTAGAGATTTTATTTTATTTTGTAAGATTTTACTTATTTAGTTTTAGAGACGGGAAGGGAGGGAGAAGGAGAGGGAGAGAAATATTGATGAGAGAGGGAAACAGCAATCAGTGGCCTCTTGCACACGCCCCAACTGAGGACCAGGCTGCAACCCAGGCACGTGCCACAACCAGGAATGGAACCAGAGACCTTCTGCTTTGCAGGATGACACCCAACCAACTGAGCCGTGCCAGCCAGGACTCTTTCGCTTTATTTTTAAAAATTACTAGGAATAATTGGATTTGCTTGAAGCGTTGCATAGGATGACTTGTCAAACAGAAGAGGTGCTCAGCTTTCTCTAGGTGAAATATGTATGGGTAAAATATCATTTACATAAATATTCTTAAATTGTAGGCTTTATGGGAAGTCCTTGGAACACTGCTCTTGCTCTCCTTAGTGTGTTTTCACCCTCAAGGAAAACGCTCTTGTGAGCTAGTTCTTTTAAGGGCTAGACCAATGATGAAATAGCTCTGTCAATTTTTCTGCTTTCCTCAGAGGCCTGTCGGTGCTCCGTCTGATGATATTGGCAATAACGCTATAGTGTATCAGTCATGAGCTCAGATAGTATATAAAACATTCGCTTGCTGTAGCCTTCCTTCTTTATTTGAGTCTAGCATGGTCTGGGCCAGTGGGATGCATATCAGGCTTATTTATCATGGAGTAGAGATCTATAGACATCTATAAGATGTCCAGGCCCCACTCCAGGCTTACTGAACCTCTTTACTTGATATTCTTGGTGCAAAATATAAATTATGTCTCAGTCTTAATTACATTATACCTAAAGATTTTTTCCTCTGTACAAATTATGTCCGTCCATATTTATGAATCATATGTAACAGGTACTGACGTCTTTAAAAATAGACTTCATCATTATCTTGAGAGCTATTTTACCTAAATTTTATTCTTTTTGGAATGGTTTGATTAACTTATTTTGCATGCCAGAAACAAACAAAAATCCTGTCAGTTTCACGATTGTTGTTATGAACCCTCGTCAGACCTTTCACATTGGAAAATCGCCAGTAATAAATACATCAGCCACAGTCAGTTGTCAGTCATTGCTACCTACAATATCTCTGAGGCTCGCCTGAAGACCTTGCTATAAGCTACAGGCCAGAGTTTGTGTTTTCGGAAGAAGACCGTCTCAGAGCCTCGCGGACAAGGGCTGTACGGGATGCTTCAAACTTCTGACACTCAGCACTGAGCCGGCACAGCTCACACGACGCTCAGTCTGTACTGGCGGAGTGAGCCAGGATCTCCAGGTCTCTGCAGTCAGGCAAACGGCTTCATGACTCTACTCAAGAGCCAGCAGGGCAGGAATTAACCGCATAGGGCCCCGACCGGTGTGGCTCAGTTGGTTGGGTGTCATTCTGCAAAATGAAAGGTCATCAGTTTGATTCGTGGGCAGGGCACATGTCTGGGTTGCAGGTTCAGTCCCCGTTGGGGCACATACGAGAGGCGACTGAGTATGAGAGGCAACCAATTGATGTTTCTCTCTTGAATCCATGTCTCCCTCCCTCTCTTTCTCCCTCCCTTGTCCTTTCTCTAAAAATAAATTTTAAAAAATATTTTAATAAAAAAGAATTAACTAATAGAACTAAATGAACTGATGAGGGAAATTTTCTGGTAGTTCTTTGTTCGGAATATTGCGGATCTAGTTTTAATGTCCTATTTTCCAGATTTACAAGGAAGCCTTTTGTCTTTCTTCTGAAGCCATCTGTAACCCATAACAATGTAGTGGATTCCGTTTTTGTAGACTGAACCAAAACACTGAAAAAAATCTGATTTTCACCGACCTTACAGAATTCCGAACCCCTGCATGTCTCCTCACTTTCACCGTAATAGTATTCACATAGGTTACATGCCCTCCACCTTATCTCATTGTAACTGTGGGGCACTTGATTTCTCCTCTGAACTAGTCATACCGCCTCACAGGTTCCCTCACTACGCAAGAGGTTCCATAAACTCTTTGATACGGGTTCATTTCGTATGCATATGAGAATCAAAATTTTATATTTAAAAAATTACCTTCTGAGTTAATATACGTAAGATGTTTAGAACAGTGCCTGGACCCAGTAGAAGCTCAATAAATGCCAGCTTTTGTAAGTAAAGGATTTAGATTATTTGCATCTTGCAGGTGAGGAGAATGAGGTGCAGAGAAGGTAAGCGACCTTGCTTAGATGGCACAGCGTGTCGGAGGTGGAACAGAATGAGAGGTCAGGTCTGTCTGCCCTCAGAGCCCGTTTTCTTGCCCCCACCCCACCCTGCCCCTCTCCTCCCCACAATCCTCTTTGGCTGAGCTCTGCTAACTCACACTCATTTTTCAGGTGTCATAGTTGGAATGTTTCTGGATCCATCTGGACTAGGTTAGCACCGCCTCCAGCCTTGTATCTTTCCCTACTGAGCTCCTACCATAAATATGTTGCAACCCTCTATTTCTCCATCCAAAGTATGAGCCCCATACCACCAGGGACCAATACTGTTTCCATCACCATCCAGCCCAGAGCCTGGCATGCAGCCAGTGCCCATGTGCATGGGCCAGGAATGAAGCCGTGAGGCCAGGAGGTGGGTGTGGTGTTTTCTCCCCCTGGGATGGAAAGCAGGATGCTTTCTGGAAGTGTCTGGAACCCCTCTGCTGCTCTGTTCTCTGCCAGCTCCATACTCCCTGGGCTTCTGGTCGCTCTAGAGAGTACCAAGCCTCCTAAAGAAGATGCCCAGAGCTACTAGCCTCTCATGACTTGAGTTTCTGGTTTTTGTTTTTTCTTTTTCTTTTTTCCCAAATCAAATTCCAGAAATGCAAGTTTAAAAATAACCAAGAAATGCAATCTTCTCCACCAAGCCACTTGGCAAAAACAAATCCTCAACAAAGACTAGTGTGCAGGCTCCCTTCACACTTACTCATTTTCAGACGCCAACTCAGCTCTGTTTTGGGTGGGGAGGAAAGGGGGAGGCAGGACTCCCTGGGGCTCAAGGGCAAGAGCACCAGAGGAGCAGGGCACAAGCTGGGCTGGATGGCAGGGCCGACCCCGTGTTATGGGCACACGCCCTTGCAGGAAGACAGCTGCTTGAGACTGCTGTGAAGTCCGGTTTTCCTTGGAGTTGCAACTTGCTGGTCCCCAGCCCTGGACTGGGCAGCAGATGAAAGCAGCCCTGGAAAACGGTCTCCATTAGTGATCCGGAATTCACTCTCCTTCCCTGGGGAGACATCAGCTTCTGCTTGAGCTTGCCTTTCCCCATCATGAGTTAGGAAACTGGTGGGAGGAATAGGGAGCAGCATTTACGCTCCTGCTCAACAACATCCTCAACCTCCCTCCTCTTTTCTACGTGGTCTATTTTTTGACCCTGTCATCTTTCTTAATGCCCATTTTGTGGGTAAGAAAAATGCGTGATGGAAGAGAGGAAATTCAGGACCAGGGAAGGCCTGGAAAACTCAAATTTCATATTTCCTCCTCTTTTGAATCAGCATTTATGTCCCTCAATGGGGTTTTCCTGCATATGCTTGTATAACTCCCTTTTAAAACAATTTTTGCTGTTTTTTCCTTTCCCTGCCCCTGGGTAAGTTATTCCAACGACTACTTTCCACCTCAAAAGAAAGTAGTGGACAGGAAAAAAGTGGTCGTGTGGTCTGTTGGCTACGACTCTAAGTGGAGCCAGGAGACTTCGGTTCTATTCTGAGCCTCTTTCGGAACAGGACGAAGGAGAGGGACAGGAGCCCTGCCCTTTTACCAGAGTTCCCAGGACCCCAAGCCAACAGGGGGACGTTTCTCACTCCAGATCAGGAGACCGGGCGTTAGCATTTATGAAACACCTGCAAAATGCCAGGGCCTTTCCCGACCAGCTCCCTTCATCCTTGCAACTTTGTAAGATAGGCTTTTGTGGTTTCCACATTACAGGTGAGGAAACTAAGGCTCAGAGAGTGGCAGCTGGGAACAGAGCCTGGTTCTGGTTTTCATGTCTGAGCTATTTCACGTGAGTGTGCAACCTGCCAATCCTGCTTTATTCACTGAGTTACTCAACTTTTTTTGAGCACCTATTATATGTCTCCTCTCCCCCACCATCATAGTCGTGAGCAAAACATGGATTCCTTTCTTTATGCAGCTTATTTTCTAGGTGGGGATGGGTGGAGGAAGGATGAAGACAGAATATAAACACAACAAATAAGTAAATTATGTAACATGATAGGTTTTACATGCTAAGGACAAAAGAAACATTTCAGTAGGCCAAGTGTATTGGGAAGGCTGGAGACACAGTTGTATGTTTAAATAAAATAATCAAGATAGGCCTCCTGAAGGAGGTAACATTAAAGATGTGAGTCAGCAATGCTGATATTTAAGGGAAGATTATTCCCGTCAGAAGGAATAGTCAAGTCAGTGCAAAAGCCCTAAGCTGGGAGGTTGCCTAGCAGGATTGAGGAACAGCAAGGAGGCCAGGGTATGTGCCGCAGAGTAAGCAAGGAGTCCTTACGCAGAGAAGGGCCACGCTCACTATTTTGTTGAGAACAGACTGCAGAGGGGCCAGGAGGAAGCAGGGAGAGCGGCGAGAGGTCCTGGTGCTGAAGACCAGGCTGCGGGCAGTGGAGGGGTGAGCAGCAGGGCTGTTCGAATCGAGTCCTGAGGCTGCAGCTGGTCCGCCTGGGCTCCCCAGCCTGTGCTGCCTATTTACATGTGACTTTAGGTAAACTACCTAACCTCTCTCTGGGCCTTCACTTCTGTGTCTACACTACAGGCATGGCAATGATAATAACGCCACCAGAATAGACTCCTCGTGGGGTAGCAAGTATAGGATGCCTAGAACAGCGCCTGGAATGTAGAAGGTGCTTGCTTTATAAGGATTTATTTTTATTAAGGGCTTCCGCTCTAGAGAGAAATAGATTGGATTTGATTGTCAACATAACTTCTTACGAGCTGTGTGATCTTGGGCAACACACTCACCCTCTGTCAAATATTAATCTGATTCTCTCTAGATCAGTAAAGGGTGGTTGTCAAAGATATTACACATCTACTGACTGGCACAAACAATCTCTAACAGATACATGCTTAGTTAGTGTTAACATTTATTATTATCATTATTGATTGATTTACATCTCTTTTCAACCCCATCAGTTTCTGTAATGCTTACTCTTTTGTCTATATTTTTAAATTGTTTTTGATCTGAGAGAGAGAGAGAGAGAGAGACATCGATTTGTTGTTTCACTTATTTATGCATTCATTGGTTGATTCTTGTATGTGCCCTGACAGGGGATCGAACCCACAACCTTGGCGTATCAGGATGATGCTCTAACCAACCGAGCTACCCAGCCAGGGCTACCCTTGTTTTTATTGAGCTTTCTCAATTCCTTTTGTTTTTTTACTTGATGGTTCTGTGGACTATCTAATATAATCAAATTATTAAGGTTAAATATGGACATTTATTACCCAAATGCAAGTACTTATTGAGCTCTTAGCACACATCAGACTGTGTTTCAGGCACATGGATACATCAGTGAACAAGAGTCAAACATCCCTGCCCACAGTATCTGACATTCTAAACATTAAACATTCTGCCTCCTACAAAGTCCCCTTTACTGAGCTAGAGAGAATCAAACTAATATTCGACAATAATAACTTTACATCAGTTGGACACAGGTCTATACTATCTTTCCCCAGACACGCCTCTATAAGCTGGGCCCCCAGTAGCTCTCCCAGCCCCACTCCCACCACCAAACATTTCTTTCTTCCTTAGACATGCAATGCTCGTTCACGGTTCATGCCTTTGCACATGCTTGTCCCTCTGCTCAGGACAGAGTTCTACATGACAAACTCCTACTTGTTCTCTGGGTCCTGAATCAAACGCCCACTTCCTCCATGAAGCTTTCTTTGACTCCCCAAGGCAGATGCCCACTCTACTTGAGCTCTCCAGGGCACATCTGCTTATCTCACCCGATTACCATCAATTCCTCAATCATCCTTAGTAGTCCTTTAGGGAATAATCTCCTTCTTGCTTTTGGTCTAATGGGCTGATCTTTACCCTACCTCACCCCTCATTGCAGGACTGATCTCTTGACTAAACGTAGCCAATCAAGAGTATTTCATGTCCCTAGCAATAGTCATTGGTTCAGGGATAGACATGTGACCCAAGCCTGACCGATGAGATTCAAACCTGGGACTTTTTGTTTAAGCCCATTTGAACTGGGTTTCTGTCCCTCACAATCAAGAATTCTGACTATTACAAGCAATCCCTGTGTAGATTGCTTTGTGATTTCTCCATTACCTTCTCTCTCTCTCTCAACTATTAAATATGACAGGGCAAAAATTGTTCTTATTCATGAGACGATCTGGGGTCCAGGTCCCTTCAGACAAATGGCAGGACAATTGATATAGTCCTGGGACAAGACTGTGAATACATACTCTTGTATGTCCCATGAGAATGTGAACTGCTTCTGGCCCTTTTTGGTGGGGATGGAACAGAATACATTTGCCAGGTCAGTGACCCCCATACCATGTATCTGAGGTTGCATTAATCTGCTCTAGCAAACATCCCTCATCAAAAATAGCAGCTGCGATTGGTGTCACCGTTCAGGATCTGCCTGGCGTTTGTCGGGACCACACTGGTGAATTCACCCTCTATAGCTGATTAATCACCCTCAGCCTTTTCTTTCTCCAGTGCATTGGTGACCGTTAGCAGTAGCCATCGGATTCCGAAGTCTTTAAAACTCTCAAAAGCCTGATATACCAACCCATCAGGTTATTCTCTTCCTCTAATATCCCACTTCAGGTCACCACCAGTGAAAAATTTAACAATTGCACTGTAATTGCATGCCAGAGGCTCCTGGTACTCTACAAACCACCACTGACAGGGTCTTCACTGCCATGTGATTGGCAGGTGGTCTGGCTCTAAAATCCCATTCTTAGTTTGCTTCCTAAGACTACTTCCAGTATTGGGGGACTTAGGCTGGATTGGTTCTCTGTGAAACAGATTCTGAGTCTGAAATTGGCATGTAAGTAGTCGAGGGGTTTGGCAGGGATGCTTCTCAGGAAAAACCCCTTTGAATGAGTGAGTGAAAAAGAATTGGGCAGAGAGGGAAGGGGTGCGGTTTCTCTGAACGCTTCACACAGAACCCTGGAGGAGCTCTGGAGTTGAAATGGACTTTCAAAGTTGTCCTGCCTTGAAGCAAGGGGGGTTAGGCCTTTATACTCCCTACCTGGGGGACCAGTCATTGGATGCAAGATGCCTTTGGGGGGGACTTGATCTTGGGCAGGGCACCACTCCTTGGCTGGCCTAGGGGAGGAAGTGCCTGATCGTGAGGCGGGGGGGGTCTGGGAGAACACCACAGCGCCCTCTACAGAGAACCTGTCTTTTTCATGTCGACGTGCAGGCATTGCACATACATTTTATAGATCAGCCTCTTGTCAGTTTGTTTTAGACATTGCAGATGTCTTCTGTCACCCGTCTGCTGTGTCTCGGTGTCATTTGTTAAGCAGAATTCCTTAATTATGATGTAACCAAACTAATAGATTTCCCTTCTTAAGAACTTGTCTCCAGTCCCTAGATCCCAAAGACATCCTTTTACATTATGTTCTTCCTTTGAGTATAGCTTTCCTTTCATCTTCAGGTCTTTAATCCTTCTGGAGCCCACTCAGAAGGTGGGTATTGTGTAGACACCCAATTTTTCCCCCTTTTCCATTGTATTATCAACCAGCTTTTCCCTACATGTCTTGAACTCTCAGCTTTCTGGTTTCTGCCCTCACCACAGTCTTAAGATGCCACATCTGCAGAGCATCATCCACCTATCAATATTCTTACTCCACGGCTTTTTTTTTTTTTTTTAAGATTTTATTTATTTATTTTTAGAGAGAGGTGAAGGGGAGGAGAAAGAGAGGGAGAGAAACATCAATGTGTGGTTGCCTCTCGCATGCCCCCTACTGGGGACTTGGCCTGTCCCCCCAAGCATGTTCCCCCCAAGCATGTGCCCTGACTGGGAATCGAACCAGTGACCCTTTGGTTCACAGACCCCTGCTCAATCCACTGAGCTATAGCAGCCAGGGCACTCCATGGCTTGTTAAAAATCCCTGTTCATCTTGTTCTCCATGCAGAACTAGACATTTTGGATCACTTCTTCTGGAAGCTCTGTGTGTGTGCCCTTTCTAAACTTTTTATTCTTGTCTGTCTTTTCTTTTCTTTTTTTTTTTTTTTTTGGTCTCTTCCTCCTCTTTCACCCCTAGGGTTTTGATGGCTTAACTTTCACTTGCAGCTCTAAACAATTGGTGTAATTTAAGGCTCTATCCTTGTCTTTATTTTTATCCCTTGTAATCCCATCTTTTTTGAGAAATTCATCCACTAGCAAGATTTCAATACCTCCAGGTGAGTGACTTGCCCGACTGGCAAACCCAGCCCTGACCCCTCTTGTGAGTGCCAGTGATCAATTTCAAACTCAAAATCAAACATTTTTTAGTTCAAATGAACCTTAACCGTGAAAGTAATTTATACGATTCGCCTGTATTTTATACATTTCCAAATCCTCCAACGTTCTAGCACAGTACATTCTAGAAACCAGGTGTTCCACATATATTTATTCAATGAGTGAGAAGATCGTTTCTGTTTAGCCATATTAAAAGTTCAAGTCAAATTGTTTGGTTCAAATATTCATGGTTCAAAAAATCACATAACATTTCAGAGGGAAGTTCAGCCAAGAGTCAGCTTTCTTCTTCCTTTGTGCAGAGAGCGGCTCTCCCGTGGCTGGTCGCCTCCTCCTGTCTTGCACTGAGATAGAGTGGGGAGGGAGGAGCTGGGGTTGTCACTGTGCTACACTGGAAGGATCAAGTTTTGGAGACAGAAAGACCTGCATTGCAATGCCACTCCCTCTACTTATGGGGGGCTGGTTTCCTTATCCAGAAAAGGGGGTAGGAGGGGGCAACCCAGGTGGCTATTAGAAGAATAAAAGAACCAACACGTGGAAAGTGCCTTGCCCCCCACGCAGGCTAAGAATTGTGAGTTCCCTGCCCTTCTTCCTCCTTGCATCCCTCTCCTGCATGCAACTTAAAGCTGAAGACAGAAGTGTCTTGAGCCCTCAGGGTAAAGGGTCCTGTCTGAGCATTCTGCACAGCAGAAGGGGAAAGTCGGGCTGAAATTCTCCTCGGTCCACACAGCATCCCCGCGCATCTGCAAAGTACAGTAGGTTGAGGGAGCTATACTTGTCTCCTCTTTACAGATCAAGAATCAGAAGTATCAAATTTCCAAGAGCATGCAACGACCATTTTACAGTTTACAACAGCTCAGAACTCAGACTGGCATGCAGGGAGCTTGGACTTAACTTTTCAGATGGGCACTGAGGAGATTGTGCCAAACTGTCCATCTACCATGATCCCGTTAAATGACCTGGGAGGATATTGAAGTTGCTGCAGGGATGAAAGTTAAAGTCACCCAAAGCATCCTCGGTTTGTCTTGGGAATCCTTCCAGACCACCTCCTGGTTTTTCCATCCCGCTACTCCTTACTCGTAAAGTTCTTGGTCCTCAACTCTCTTTGTTTTGGCTTCATACTGTGGTTCCTATCCTCCACCCATTTCTTTGCTGGATGGTCCTCTGGGCTTGACTCACTTTTCTGGCTCTCACCAACCACACCGATCCAAGCCGTTGCTTTGGTCTTCGTCCTTCGATCCCCCACACTGCTCCCACGGGTAAGAAGCAGCCCATCTGTTGGACCTGCTGGGTCGCCCCACCCCTCACCAGGACCACAAGGCTCGTGGCGGCCTGCCAGTTTTGAGATGGCAGAATAAAGATGTTGCTGTCCCCCCACCTTGAAAAATCACGCCAAAACAAGAAATGCAAACAAAAGTTTTGGTTAGTAAACCAGGAGAAAACAGCAGCCCCTGATCATACTAGATGAACTGGAGAGAGCAGGGGAAAAGCATCCCAGGTAAGTGGTGGGCGTTAGAGCATCCTCTGAGGGACACCAGGCCAGACCTTAAAGACGACAGGGGGTTCGGCTTACACATTTCTTTATCCCCAGAGCTTAGCACGGGACTGGCCAAATCAAGTCCTCATCAACACTGGTTGAATGCATTGCATCATTTTACATTTACCACATAACATACATTGTATATAATATTATCAGCACATGAAGACATATTTTACTGAAAGAAGTGTTGGGAGTGTTTACTACATTGCTAACGGAGCTGCCACTATTTCCATCAGAGAGAGGGCCCTTCGAAACCCGCGCACTGAGGAAGGGAACGCAAAGCAATACCCTTGCCCTGACGTTCAGCATTTCACTGCTTCAAGTATTTTTTTTTAAACGTACAAAATCTGCTCTTTCATTAGCTCAGTTTTCCTTTCTCATTATTTGAATGTGAACTTCGTTCCTGTGGAGGCCAGGACTTGATAATTACAGTCAGCCCTTTGCAATTATTAGTAAGGAACCAGGTAACAGCACTGACATTTAATATTTAATTGTTTTTGATCAACATTAATTAGTCACAGATGCACACTAGATTCCCATTTAATTAAATACTCTTGGGAACATATTGTGGGCTCAGGGATTCTAACCACATCAAAAAGTAAATGTTCAACTTTAAAAGTTAGGCCCTAGAGACCCAGGCATCCATGGAGAGGAAATTCCAGATGTCTAGCATTCTCCCTCTGCTCAGAAATAAACCTCCTACTCCCAGCCCCTGGAATCGATACCCTGTGGGTTTCTGCTGGGACCTTCCGGGCTGCAGCTGTCTCCTCTTTTCTCTCGCTCACCTCACCACTGTTACCCTCTCTGCCGAATCCTTCCCATCCACACACGTGACTAAGGCCTCTCACCTACAAACCTGCTATCGACTCCTCCCCTTTTCAAGCTATGGCTCCTTTTCTTCATCCCTCTTTGTGGAAACACTCCTTGGAGACTTGCTGTCTCCAGTCTTTCTCTGCCTAGTCTCTCTCAAGCCCACTGTCTTCAGACTTGGGCTCCAGCCCCTCCAAGGAAACTGTTCTGGTCAATGCAACCAAAATAACCCTCTTGAAATTAAATTCAATGACCAATTCTCCATCTTCGCTTGACCCAGTTTATCACGTTCTCTTTCTTGAGACATTTTCTTCATTTGGCATCCAGGAAGCCTTTTGCGGCGGGGCGGGGGGGGGGGGGGCGTTCTTCCTATACAAGGTCATTCCTTCTCATTCTCCTTTGCTGATTCACCCCCAGCCTCTACATGTTAGAGGGTCACAAGGCTCAGTCTTTGTTCTAACTTTCTCCTCTGGCCATACTCATCCCATAGGAGATCTTAGAGAAGCATATATATGCACTGAATTCCCCATTTTTATCTCCAGCACTGACTTTTCCTGTGCTTACTCTGCATTTCCACTTGAACATTGGCTAAGCCTGGGTTCCTTAGAAATTAGAGCCTGAGGCAAAGCTCATACGTGGGCATGCTCTGTTGAAGAAGTGCAATCCCAGGGCGGAAAGGGAGGGGAGAGGGAAACAAGGGAAACACAAGAAGTACATTATCAAGCTAGCCACAGATTCATAAGAAAACACAGCTAGTGTCCAGGTCACACGAGAACATCTCCAGGGGGGAGGGGGGGCAGGGGGACAACAGAGCTTTGGTGTTACCTCTTGAGAAGGAGACTAGAATTCAGAAGGAAATAGAATTCATCTGTTGGCTCTCTTTCATCTCTTGTCTCTAGACAATAAAAGTTTACCCCTGAATCTCTGGGTTGTAGTCTTTTTGCGCTTCTTGGGGATGTCAGCTCCCCCAGCTCTGGGTTAGAACGTGATCTGGGTTCAGAAGTGTTGGGAGGAAGCGTAGCCTCTGTGTCTGGTCACTTGGGTCTGGCGCCTGGAGCTTTTGCATGATGGAGGTTAGCTGGAGCCTGGCCCTCTCCCCCGGGGAGACTGAGACAGCCTGTGGTCTTAGCAGGAGGTCGTTAGCTGCGGTGCCTTCTTTGAGTAAGCAGTGAAGGGGGGAAGGAGGAGGGGGGATGGAGGGGGGGTGAGGAAACAGGGGGTAGCGCACAAACTGGGTCTACTGGGCAGCTCCAAACTTAACCTAGCCGACGCCGAATTCCGAATTCTGTTCCCGCACATACAAGCTTCTTTTTCCATCTTACTGTGCACTCCCATCTTTCCGCTTGCTCACCCCAAACATCTTAGAACCATCCTTAACTCCTCCTTTCCCCCCCTCAAACCCCACATCTCCTCTGTCAGCAAATCCCGTAAGTTCTACCTTCAGGAAACATCCAGAAGCCAGCCTCGTCTCATGGCCTCCTCCTCCATCATCCTCAGATGATGGGACAGTCTTCCTGCCTGACTCCCTGTCCCAACACTCTGTTCTCAACACAACAGTCCGAGTGGTCTTTGTTAAATACAAGTGAAGAGGTATCGCTCCTCCCCTCAATAACTGCTGGTGTCTTCCCATCCCACTCAGAGCAAAACCCAAGTCTTTGTCATGGCCTCCACGGTTCTACACCATCGGCCTCCACCACCCTCTTGAAAGAACAGAGCCAGCCCCATCTGCTGTCGTGGCACCACTGCAGCAGACCGAGGACCTCATTGGACATGACGGCCAGTTTACTCTTCGGAGCCTGTCCCCAGGACTGGCAACACTGGACAGCAAGGACAGAACTAACTGCTCCCTATGGCCGCAGGCAGAAGATAACATTGGGACAAACTGCAGCCTCTGGTTACAACACCCCAACACAACAGCCCAGGGGCCACACAACAGCAACCCCCCACTCCGACCCTTTTTTAATCCAATAAAAGCTCAAAGTCCCCACCCGTCAAGGCTGGTGTATCTCTCCGCACTAAGTCCCTCTCCTTTCCTGGAGAGTGAATAAAAACTTTACTCTCTACACTTTCTCCTCTTTGTGAATTCTCTCACAGCCCACGTCATTGTCCACCTTAACAAGCATGGTTAGTTTCTTCTCGGTGACTCAGAAGTCACCAAGTGCTTGGTGACAGGCTTGGTGGCCCATGCCTCTCTCCTATCTTCTGGTGATTAATCCTTGGCACATGGCATTAATCCTCACAGGCACACAGCTCCAATCTCTGCCTCCATTGTCACACAGCCATTTTCCGTCTGTACCTGGCTCTGTATCTCTTCTCCTCTTGTAAGGGTACCGGTCATTTTGGATTGACGGTTCCTCTTATTCCAGTATGACCTAATCTCAACTGATCACATCTGTAATGACCCTGTTGCCTAATAAGGTCACATTCTGAGGGGCCAGGAGGGACATGAATCGGGTGGGGAACATTATTCAACCCAGTATATCTGCTTCAAGGTCACAAAGCATTAAGTTTGCAAAGTGTCTCTATCATCTCCCCTTGACGTGGACCTTTTCATTACATTTTTTTCACTTTGCCCTGGCTGGTGTGGCTCAGGGGACTGAGGGCCAGCCTGTGAACTAAAAGGTCATCGGTTTGATTCCCAGTCAGCACACGTGCCTGGGTTGCAGGCCAGGTCCCCAGTAGGGGGCACACGAGAGGTAACCACACATCGATGTTCCTCTCCCTCTCTCCTTCCCTTCCCCTCTCTCTAAAAATAAATAAAATCTTCGAAACTTTTTTAACTTAATTTTTTCAATTACAATTTTTTTTATTGATTTGAGAGAAACATTGATTTATTGTGCCACCATTTATGCAGCCATTGGCTGATTCTTGTCCGTTCCCTAAACAGGAATTGAATATGTAACCTTGACATATCAGGACAAGTCTCTACCCAACGGAGCTACCCAGCCAGAGCCCCTTCCATCACATTTGAACCCCACACTCCTATCACATTATATATTCAGAACGCATGATTGAGTAGTTTAATAATTTGAAAGAGCAAGAATTACCCCAATGAGATGCCACTGTACACCTATCAGATTGGCAACAACTTTAGAGTGTAATTAAAAACCAGCTGTTGGCAAGGATATGGAATAACGGGAACGTTCGTTCACTGCGGGTGAAAATGTAAACTGGTACGATCACTTCGGGATAAAGCTGGCGATACCTAAAGAGCTGAAGATAGGCATGTCCTACTGCTCCCTTTAGTTCTATGTCCTATAATCCTACAAAAATGCATGTCAATCCTCATAAGGATGCATTTACGAGAACTAGGAGCCTTGTTGGTAATAACCTCAAACTGGAAGCAACCCAAATATCCATGGACAGAAGAACAAGTAAGTAAATTATGGGTAGAATATAGTAGAATACTATATAGCAATGAAACCAGAATGAAATATACACACAACAAGCATGGATGAATTTTAAAGCATACATAATAATGAGCAAAATAAGGCAAATACCATAGAATGTGGGATATATGATTCTAATTATATAAAGTTCAAAAGCAGGCAAAATTAAACTGTATTGTTAAGGATATATAATCAGGGAAACAATACCCAAAGAAAAGCAAGGAGCCCTGCCTGATGTAGCTCAGTGGACTGAGCATGGGCCCGTGAACCAAAGCGTCACTGGTTCGATTCCCAGTCAGGGAACATGCCTGGGTTGCAGGCCAGGTCCCCTGTGGGAGGCAGGCAAGAGGCAACCGCACATTGATGTTTCTCTCCCTCTCTTTCTCCTTCCCTTCCCCTCTCTCTAAAAATAAATAAATAAATAAAAGAAAAGCAAGGAAATGAGTGACATGAAAGTGGGGATAGCGGTTGTGCTAGCAGAGAGGAAGAGGCTGTGATCTGGCAAAGGACACACCTTTGGGAGTGGGCTTCTGAGGTGCTGGTGATGTTCATTCTATAGCAATTTATTGGTTACGCTGTACTGACGTTTCCAGCACTTCTCTGTATGCCTGTTACCTTGTAAGTACCAATGTATGTATGTATGTAAATATATATAAATGGGAGGAGCTTCTGGACTTTGGAACCAAAGAAACTACTTAGTAGCTGTTTGAGTACATTGCTGAAGGGACAAAACAATAACATAAGACCCTGCTTGAAGAAAGAAGATAATGAAACAAAAAAAAAATGTGAACCTCCCTGTAAGAAAGGAATTAGTTTTTAATAGAAGGGAAGCAAACAAAAAACACCCCACTGAAA
Organism: Desmodus rotundus; assembly: GCF_022682495.2. Taxonomy (NCBI): domain Eukaryota; kingdom Metazoa; phylum Chordata; class Mammalia; order Chiroptera; family Phyllostomidae; genus Desmodus; species Desmodus rotundus. The sequence continues at coordinate 11,343,807 of NC_071389.1, forward strand.
TCTAAAAGACCTTTGTGCAGGTGCTGTGCTATAAAATATTCTCATCTGTGTTGTTAATGAAGCTGGGTTCACAACCTGGTAAACCAAACGAAGAGCTTTACGTCAAGTTGATGAACCAGTTGGGGCTGAAGTCTAGTGTACTTAAGTGACAGTTTTTGCTTTTTCATTTGTCTTCTATCCAATGTAAAAAGATGCTGGCTCTGTTGTTGTGAAATTCCTCTATCACAAGACTGTCTTAACCCATTTGAAATGCAAACTTCTATCTTTGTGAAACTTGTCCCATACAATTGAGAGAAATCCAAGTGACACTAATAATGACTTATACAGAGACCCAACTGGGAACGAAGCACTACTGTAGGCAGATTGTAGTTTTTGAAACATTTTGCCATGAGAGCCTTTAAATACTTCCTTATTTGGTGACACAAGAATCTGTTCCATTCCAGAGTCATCTCATATTCTCTCTGGTACAGCCCTAGAGTCTCAGTGTTTTCCCAAGGAGCCCTGGGTTCTTTTAGTAGAGAACAGTATTTAGAAGCCAAGACCTGGGCTTGCATATTGCTACTGGTGTGCCATTGTTGGCAGGGCCCCTCAGCAAACAGGAACAGGAAATACACACACACACACACACATTTTTACATCTATCTCTGTTATACTAAATGCCATGAGTCCATACTGATACAATGAACTCCAGTCCAACAGCAAAGAGTCCTGTCAGGCTTTTCCCCTTTTCATGTTTGTAAGTAACTCCCTTCTCCAGCACTGGGAAATCTATTTTTAAACATTTTGAATGTAACAAAATTTATAATGTATGTACTGTTGGGTTTTAAAAATATATATTTTTCTTGTACTGGTCTTTGTTCTCCAAGAACTACCAAAACTCCAGAGATTTCATTTATTTTATTCATTCAACCAACATATATTTATCAAGCAAATACTACGTGTCAGGTAATGTTCTCGGGCTGGGGATACAGCCGTGAACAAAACATTGCATTGGGAAAGAAAGGAACATGGAAGGAGAATGATACATAAAAAGCCAGGAAATGGCAAAGCTGGGATCGGAACCCAGACAGCCTGGCTCCAGAATTCAGACTATACCATCTGCCTCCGATTGCTTTTGTAATTGCTCTCTGCCTTCCACAAAATTTTACAACTCTCTTGAATCCAATAAAAATGCCTCTGTCAGTTTCTAAGTCTACACAATGCATCTTCCACATTAATTTTGCTGATACTCAGTTTCCAAATCTGTGAAAATATACTAATCTCAACCTGCTGTGAGGATAACTGAAATTGTACGAGATGCCTGGTGCTACTTGTGACACATCATAGGTAGTTAGTGAAGTTAATTTTCCTTTTCTATTTCAACGTAAGTGCTACCCTATAAAGTTCTTCCAGAACAAAGACTTTTTTCTTTTCCTCATTCAATCAATAATATATTCATATAGCCATTTATTCTTTTTTTTTGAGATTTTATTTATTTATTTTTAGAGAGAGGGGAAGGGAAGGAGAAAGAGGTTGAGAAACGTCAATGAGAGAGAGAAACATCGATCATTTGCCTTTTGTACAAGCCTCGCCTGGGGACCAAACCCGCAGCCCGGGCATCTTGCCTGCGACCTTTAGCTTTGTGGGTCGATGCCCAACCAACTGAGCCACACTGGTCAGGGCCCTTCATTCTTACAGCCATTCAAAAAGCATTTACCGAAAATCCAGTATCTACCAGGCTCTCTGCTAGTCGTGGGGGATACAGGAATGGTACAGTCTCCATTCTCCAGGAGCTCACAGCCACATCCAGGAGACACACAAACAGTAACAATAAATCCAATATGTATTACAGCTCAGATGAGAGCTAGAAGGGAGGTCACGGAAGAAGCCTTCCATGGAAGTGCGGGCTCTCTCATAGCGAGGACTGGTACAGCAGTTCTGCTGTTAAAGTTGCCAAGGACAGTTAGATGAAAACATAAACAGGTGCATGAATTCGATTCAGTGCAACAAATCTTTCACAGACAATCTTACTGCCCAAGGCATTGTACTCTGAACTGGCAGTGTGTGTGTGGAAAAGGGGCACCACGGGCTCTTAATGAGCTTCCAGAATACTTTTCCTGGCAGATACAAACTTCTGTAAAGAGATGTTTCAATAAATGGAGCGAACTGTAGGGGTAGGCAAGCTCCTGTGACAATGAGATGGTGAAGAATTTGAGCAGAGGCCTAGCTGAACTCTAAGGTCTCTTAACGCAGGCCTCCTAGAATGAACTTGTTGAATTGAAGCGGGGCTACTTGTAGCAGATAAATGACAGTCACTGACAGCTTCTACTCAAAGGAATAGTATAGTCGGATTGGTATTTATTGATAGGATGGAAGAAGGAAAACTAAAATCGACGACACCCGCAAGGAGGCTGAATTAAGAATGCAAAGCGTGGGGCAGACGTCTGTTCGGTGTGCGGGATCTGGCAGTTGCGCAATTACTCAGGGGCAGTGTGTAGAGTGAAAAGAGCATCAGTGGAAGGTGCCCCATGAAACGACGCTCTTTCAGCTCTGGCAGAGGAAAAGCCGCCATGGAAGGACACCTAAAGAGAAGAGTCAGAGGAGGAGGACTGGGAAAGACTGGTGTGCCGGGAGTCCAAACGAACTAAGAGAGGGTAGAGCCCAGGAAGATCAGGAAGGAGGGAGCGGTTGCGTCCAGTGCTGCACCGAGGTCCCAAAAGCCTCCACGCGATTGGCAGTAGGGGACCTTTAGCCAAAGCAGTTTCTATGTTAAGTGGCGCCGGTGGGAGTTTCACTGCAATAAGCGAGTGAAAGAGGGAGGAGAAAAAGTGAAGGTGGGTACGTGAATGAATGAATAAATCAAGCGCTGTGCCCTCACTTGCCTTGGGAATTTCCAGAGCCAACGTCGGGAGTTGGTGCGGAGGAAGGGCTTCCAGACAGGGCTCTGGATGCCACCTAGGAAACCTGATAGCTTCGAAACCCTCAGGTAGGCACAGCTCCAAGGTCAGGGTCACCTCGGGCCTCTCAGCAACCCGTCACCTTGACGACCAACTCAGAAAACTGTGAAGGACGGAAGCAGTCAGATCATCTCGCGATATCTGGCAGGCCGACGCCGGTCTGCTGGGCCTGGGACCCGCCGCCAGCTCTCGCGAGTCTTGCCTGGAGTCGGAGCGCGGGTCCCGGTCGTAAGCAAAGCTGTAGTTCAGGGCGAGAAACATGTCGGATTCAGAGCTCGGCAGGAAGTGGGACCGGTGCTTGGCGGATACGGTCGTCAAGATGGGTAAGAGGCTGCTTGCCCCTGGCGGCCGCCGCCCGGAGCCGGGGAGCCAGCTCAGGGCTCCGCTGACCTGGAGGGCGGAAGGGAAGCTCCGGGAGAGGTCAGGCCGCCCGGCCTGTTCCAGTCCCTCAGGCCAGGGCCAGGTGCCCGAGCCCGGGCGGGAGGTCACTCGGGCGGTGGGGAACTCGGGTCGGAGGAGGCCGGGCGGCGCCGGGCGAGAGGAGTGGAGTTGCAGCCCCGAGGAGGTGGGGGGGTTGGGTTGGCAGGTGGCACAACCGCGTGCCAGAGGCTTGAAATTCTCCCTGGGGCCACATCTCCCGCACCGGGAGTGGAGCCCGGTCAGGAGGCCACGGCCCACCCCAGCTGAAAGTAAAGTGCCTTCTAAAGGTGGTCATCGGGAGCACTTTATGACGCCGCCAGGCCCTAACGTGAGTTGCTGTCATTCCCGAGTTGTAACCTGATTTATCCGGGCCTGAAACCGGAGACAGTGATGGTGAGCTGGAATGAGAATTGCCCTGGAAAGTAAGACGTTGGTCACTTTGTAGTCCTGAATGTAACTGTAGCCTTTTCACATGTGCTCAGGGACGACACGCATTACCAAGAGGGAATTCCTTTACGGAGCGAACTCCTAGTGCCAGACACGGTGCTGGGTGCGCGACTTAATTCATTACCCCATAGTGGTCCTGAAATTGAGAGCCAGGTGGAGGGATCTGCCCGGGGTCTAATAAATGGCAAACGTGGGTGTTTGTCCCAGGCTTTCTGGCTTCAAGTCCCATGCTCTTTCTTCCATACTCATTTTCATTGTTCAAATTTGATGTTTTTGCGTGGAACTCTTACAGAGGACTTAAGAGGATTGTCCTTCAATGACAATATAGGAAAAGAAATAAGATCGTAAGCTCCATGACAACAGGGATGTTTTTGGTTTTATTCACTGCTGTATCCCCAACCCCCGGAAGAGTGCTTAATAAAAGTCGTTGAGAAGAGTGACTAAATGAAGCAGTGTATCTTAGGTATTCAATACCACTTCACCCTTGAATTCACTACTTACCAAGCTGTGTGATTTGGGGCAAGTTATTTAACTTCTCCATGCCTGTTCCCTCGTTTGTAAAAGGGCAATAAAAATGATTACTATCTCCCAGACTTGTTGTGAAGATTAAATGAGTTAGTTTTATGGCTTGAGTATGACTCACTTATTAAGAATGGATTATTTTGGAAGTGACCAAACAAATGCACAATTTTTGTTTTTCTTAACAGCTTACATTTTGGAGAGAAGATTTAGCTCCTAGATATAAAAAGATAAAAGTAATTACTACACAGTCTGATGTAGTAGTTAAGAATGGGCGGTAGATAGAGCTGAGTTTGAAATCATCCACTCTCAGGCTTCACCCCCACACTCAGTAGTTTTGTAGCTTTGAGTAAAGTCGCTTCCTTAAATGGGGACAAGGAGACAGATTTACCTAAAAGGATTATGAAGAGTGAAGGTCGAAAACCCGTGAGATACGCAGCAGAGTGCCCGGCACTGTGCATAGTAGAGGGTGGTAGTGATTGCTGATAGAAGTGTTGTTTTGCCAGTGACGATCGCCCAGTGGGGCGGTGGCTGGGGGTGTGGCATACACAGGTAAAATTAGATGAGACACGGTGATGTATGACTACAGATAAAAATTAAAATGAGTGATTGCGGCTCTTTTGCTGTAGCAAGTAAGTGGAGTGATGGGCTAATGTCATCTAGTGAGAGTTTGAATGGGAAATGGGCCCGTTAGCTGACCTTGGAGAAGGACTTGGACGTGGATAGTCAGGGAGGGTGGAAGAATTTGAGCAGAGGCCTAGTTGGACTTAGTGGAGGAGGAAATTGAAGCATGGAAAGGTCAAGTGGCTGGAAGTGGAGGAGCTGGGTTAGAATCCCGGGCATTGTCATTTCAGCACCCCTGTTCCTCAGGGAAGGCTGGTTTGGGTGAAGTCAGAACTGGGCCACGTCTTGGAGAGATTCCACTTTGTCTTTAAGGCTTTTTTACATGCATTCTGTAGATTCAAGGCCTCTGTCTTGGGTTAAAGCTACTACTTGATCCTTCCAGGGCTCATTACACGTAGGCTGGTGGGGAATCGTGGGATGGTTTTAAACAACAAATACTTATTGAGCTCTGGGCCAGTCCGTGGGCAGAAGGCATTTCACTGCCCTCAACAGGGACCTGATGTGATAGCCTGAAATTTCCATATGATTGTTCTGGCGGTGTTTTACACAGAACAAATCTGGAGTAGAGGAGACAGACAGTACTGTAAATGTGAAGCGAGAAAAGTCTGAACTGTTAGACCAGAAAGAAACATTTGAGGAACTCCAGACTTTTTTCCCCATTTATGAAATGAAAAAGTGTAACCCACTTCCTAGACCAGCACAGTGGCGAGGACAGAGTAGGAACTCAGTAACTGCTGTTTTTTCTTATTTTCTCTCCAATTCGTTAACTTTACCTCATCCTCATTCCTGATAAAGATGACTCCTGGCCCTGGCCAGGTAGCTAAATGGTTAGAGCGTTGACCCAACGCACCAGGGTTGCGGGTTCAATACCCCAGTCAGGGCACCTAAAAGAGGCAACCAATGAATGCATAGGTGGGTGGAACCACAAGTTGATGTTTTTCTCTCTCTCTGTCTCTCTCCCTTCCTCTCTCTCTAAAAATTAAAAATATATATATATGTGTATATATATATATATATATATATTTAATGGCTGCAAGGTTAGAGCTTGGGTAAGTGGTAATGTCATTGATCAGAATTTGGAAGTAAAACAGGAGTGGGGTATGTGTACCTCACTTACACCAAGTAACATATAAGACTTAGTAACTGGTTACCTTTAGCAGGAGAGAGACTATAGGGAGAAAACAGGGTCATGATTTTGGTTGCTTTTCTAAAGCTTACATAGTTGAATTTGAGAGCGATAGCGGAGAAGTTGAAAGGGGGAGCTGAGTTCCGATTTAGAGGCGGTTGTCCCTTTAGTGATGGTCGTAGACATGGGGCATAAGAGAGACAGGCATGGAGTCTAACTTGGGGAGCCTTATTTAGTCTGAATGGTCCCTGAGACTGTCGGGGTGAACTCCCCTCTGTGGGGAGTGTGCTAGCTCCTGCTCCTTTAGGCAGTGAGAACTCTTTAAACCTCTTTGGAGCTGTGCTTTTCCAGTACTTAAGAGTAGAAATGCGCTCGGAACGGCAGCCCGTCAGAAGACAGAGGCTGTTTAGAAGAGTCAGGCGGGGACGAAGGGCCAGTGCAGGTTTCAGTTATCCATCGATACTTTTATACTCTGCCTTGACCGAGACCGCAGGGCAGCCGTGGTGAGTGGACAGCTCCCTTTGTGAGCACGTCGCTGTTTGGCTAAAGCCTTTTTGTTTTTTCCCCACTGGTTTGCTGGGGGAAAAACACTATTTTAATTGTTCATGTTTGGCCTAGATGTTGCACAGATGAGTTAGATAGCCCTTGGAAACACGTACCTTAGACAGTGTTTCCCCCCCACACTTTTTTAAAGATTTTATTTATTTATTTTTAGAGAGGGGAAGGGAGGAAGAAAGAGAGGGAGAGAAACATCAATGTGTGTTGTCTCTCATGCGCCCCCTACTGGGGACCTGGCCTGCAACCCAGGCATGTGTTCTGACTGGGAATCGAACCAGTGACCCTTTGGTCACTTGCTTAATTCACATGTTTGATCATGTGTCCTTATGCTTTTGGGACTTTTATCAACTTTGTATTTCATCTGGGGATGTAAATTACTGTCAGTAGCTCTTAATATTAAAGGAGTATTAGAAATGTTTGGAGGTAGTCAACCAAGAAACATAAACCAGAGAGCAGTTTTATTTTTAAACAGAGAGTGATGTTGCTTTAAATGCTAGTGCCAGCGCCTTACTGCAGGAAATTAAAAAGGGATGAAGGATATTACATTTCATGAATGTCATGTTCCGTTGGTTTTATGTGACTGCGTCATTAATGGCTTTTGATAATTTTATGCGTTTATTTTTAAGTTTGTTATCAGGTTTATTGAATGCTCTGGTTTCCTTTCCTCACTCGCTTCAAGGCCTGTGCCGTTTATTTTTCTTGTAGTACTGAGTAATTTGTCTTGTATGCACCCACATACATCCCACATTCTTGTTAATGAAAATAGGAGGCATAGGCTCTTGCCAGTGTAGCCTGGATGGGAGGTTCTGCATGTTCTCTTTCCTGGGGAAAGTCAGTTTCCAGATGAGAAAGTCACGGACACCAGGCCCACAGAGGTGCCTCCCTCCCTATGGCTTGAGCACCTCTGAGCCCTGCACACGTGGGTCACGGAAGCACTCTGTTGCCTTGGAGTCCTGTGGCAACTCCCCCCTGAGTGCTGAAGGCCAGCACTGCAGGCTGCGATCTCCAGACCAAGGTAATGTGTGTGTGAGGATGGCCAGAGGGCCTCAGGGCTGCAGATTTGCAGGAGACTGAGGAAAATCTGACTCCAGTACTTCCCGGATTCATGTGGAGGTCCTGGGAATCCCTAACGTGACTTGACAAGCTGTAAAATCGGTGGTGTCCCTCTTCCCTGCATTTCATTCCCACTGTGAGACGCGAATAAGCGATATCTAGTGTACTAATCTGTGTATCGCCCAGGAAATCTGAAGTGGTTGGGGGAGGGGTGGGCCAAGGCTGTTGATACTTTTCTGATAAAGGCTGTTTTTGCAAGACGGGTACATTAAGCACCACAGTGTTTTTCACTTTCTTAGTGACAAGGAAAAAGGCAAGCCGTGGCATTTGTCAGCAGCCCCTGGAACGTATTCCGTTCAGTGGACCGTGGCAGCATTCGTGTGCCTTTGCTTTTCTTTTACCCACTTTTTCCCCATTAGAAATAAATGCACTTCCAATAAGTGCCTCTCTGTACCTTTTCCCCTCGTCTGTAAAATAGTAGTACTGGCTTCAGACGGTTGTTGTAAGTGAGGAAGTGAAGTGATCTCTGTAGAGCAGTTAGAACATTAGCTGTTCTTGATCAATGTTAGCTGCATTAGCGATCATAAGTTAAAAAGACACATTTGCTCTGATCTTGGCTATTGTGAGTGGTATGGAAGCCTGACTAGCTATACACACACACACACACATACAGTCTCGTTGTTAATATAAATGAGAACGGTTTGTGCAACATCGATGTAACCTGGCAGCCAGGGAGACTGGACTGGAATGCGCATGTGTGAACAATGACGACTTCACAGTACTGATCAGTGGGGACAGTAGGCGTCACTGAGTGAGCGTATGTACCATGTGGCCATCACATTCAAAATGACTGAGCAAGTAGAGCAATGAATCTGCATCAAGTTTTGCATTAAGCTTGAACACTCCTCTATGGAAACTATTTGGATGGTTCAGAAGGCTTTCAGGGACGATGCAATGAGTGCAGCCCAAATAAAAGCGTGGCACAAGTGCTTCAAAGACGGTCAGAACCTGTTGGAAGTGATCCACGTTCTGGAAGGCCTGCCACAAGCAGGACACCTGAGAATGTTGAATGTGAATGGCTGCAATAACAAACATTGGTGACTGGCAGTGTGAGAACTAGAAGCTGATCTAGAGATTCCAAAAACTCCCGTGTCTGAGATTTTGATTCAGGATCTTGGCAAGAAATGTATTATGGCAAAACTCATTCCATGGCTTCTGTTACCAGAGTAGAAGGAATGCTACTCAGTAGCAGTTGCTAATGACTTGATTCAAACTGCTACTAATGAACCAGATTTCCTCAAGGCTGTAACTTTGAAGGGGACTGAGATGTCATTGTCCTGTGTACAGTGTTTCTTGTGTCTTGTATCTGCTTCAATAAATGCCTCTTATTTCATATTACATGGCTGGTTACTTTCTGGACAGACCAAAACTGTGTGTATGTGATGATTGCATAATATAAACGTTAATGTATATCCTTCCCAACACAATACCAGGGGTTGTGACAAGCCTGGGGTATGGGGGTTGCACAGATGAATAGGCACTGGCCCTCCCCTTGAGGGGCTTATCTCTTTGAGGGGTGTGAAAGGGAGGTGGTGACATTGGAGTTTTATCTCGGGGACAATATGTGGGCGTTTAGTAGGTGGGCCCGGTGGAGGACTGCATTCCAGGCCCCGGAGACTGTCCAGGCTACTCCCCAGAGGAAAGAGACTTTGACCCCTGTGGGGAATGATGCTAATGGCTGTCATTTATCCAGCACTTACCACGTGCCAGACACTGTGCTAAGCATGTTACATTTTACATGCATTATATCATTTAGTCCTATATTTCCCTGATATTTGTCCAATTTTTGTATTGTGATAAAATATACATAATATAATTGACCACTGTAACCATTTTTAAGTGTACAATAAGTGGTAGTGTCAAACACATTCGTAATACTGTGCAGTCGTTACTATCACCCATCTCCATGACTTCTTTTCTTCTTTTAAAACTGAAACTCTGTACCCGTGTGATAATGACTCCCCGGGCCCACCTCCCCCCAAGCCCCCAGCAACCATCATTCCACTTTTTGTCTCTGTGATTTTGACTGTTGTTAGGGACCTCGCGTACGAAGAATCGTGCAGTATTTGTCTTTTTCAAACTAGCTTATTTCACTTTGCATTATGCCTTCAAGTATCATGATGTAGCATATGTCAGAATTTCATTCCTTTTTAAGGCTGAATAATATTCGCGCGTGTGTGTTTGTGTGTTCACTTGTTGATGGACATTTTGGTTGCTTCCACATTGTAGCTATTGTGAGTAATGGTGTTACGAACATGGGTGCTTACTCAGAAGTGGAATTCTTGGATCATATATTCATTCTATTTTTTATAGTTTGAGGATCTGCCACACTGTTTTCCACTGCGGCTGTACCATTTTACATTCCTACCAACAGTGCACAAGAGTCTCAATTTCTTCACGTCCTTACCAACACTTTCCTCCCTCCCTCCCTCCCTCCTTCCTTGATAGTAGCTCTCCTAGTGGGTGTAAGGTAGTATCTCATTGGAGTTTTGATGTGCATTTCCCTAATGATTAAGGGTGTCGAGCATCTTTTCATGTGTGTATTGGCCATTTGTTTTTCTTTCTTGGAGAAATGTCTTTTCAGTGTCTGTTGTGTTTTAGGCACTCGTTCTGTATATTCTGGATATTAATCTCTTACTAGATGTATGGTTTGCAAATATTTTTTTCCATTATGTAGGATGCCTTTTTACTCTGTTGATATTGTCTCTCTTTTTTTGAGCTGCAGGAGGCTTTATTGATCTGACAGTTGAGGATAAATTCATGCACAGGGAGGTGGTAGTGGTGGTGTGGCCGTGGCTGCTTGTGTAGCTGGTCTGGTGGCTGCTGGTAGCCATATCTGGGGTCCACGTGGCACCGTGCTGACTGCCTAGCACTTGCACCTGGAAGGCAGACGTGTGGGGTCCCATGCCTGGTGATCAAATCTCCTCTGGGGGACAGTGGCCTCTCACTATCCCCCAGAGAGGTTTGTACATGTGTGTAAGAAAGAGAGAGAAGAGAGAATTACACTTTGGGGTTTTTTTTCCCAAATTGCCAAAGGAAGTGCTACAACTTGGTGGGTATTGATGGGCTGACGCATTGACAGATTGGTTGATTTTTAAATTTCACGGAACAGTTCATCATCCATTTACCTCATTTCAAACATGCGTACTCCCCCGCGCCCTGTTGTTGTTAAAGAATGCTGAAACTGACGACCGACCACATTGCACCAGCCTTGCCCACACCCTCCCACTTGTTGCCTTTGGGCCTCGTTTTGTTATGATATTGTCTTCTGATGGACAACAGTTTAAATTTTCATGGAGTCCAATTTGTCTATTTTTTCTTTGTTGCTTGTGCCTTTGGTTTCTGAGCAGGAAAAACTTCCGTGTTTCTCTTTTACTCACATACTCCCAGTACTTCTGACATCAGATGTGTGAGTTTTCCATGCTAGGCGATTCTCTGACACCAGCTAGATGTCCTGTAATTCAATTCAGTTCTGACGCTCACCGGAGTTAGCACAGAGCCATAATGAGTTGATTTTTGTATTTGGTGTCAGGTAAGGGAGGGTCCAACTTCATTCTTTTGCATATGGATATCCAGTTTTCCTAGCACCATTTATTAAAAAAGACTATTCTTTCTTCATTGAATGGCCTTGGCACCCTTGTCAAAAATCATTCAATCATATACAAGCGTTGTTTCTGGGCTCTCTGTTCCACTGGTCTATATATCTTTATGCCAGTGTCACACTGTTTTGATTACTGTAGCTTTGTAGCAAATTTTGAAATCAGGAAGGATGAGTCTTCCAGGCTTGCTCTTATTTTTCAAGATTACTTTGGCTGTTGAGAGTCCCTTGATATTTCATGTACATTTTTTTAATGGGTTTTTCGATTTCTGCAAAAAATATGTCATGGGATTCTGATAGGGGTCCGTAGGTCACTTTGGGTAGTACTGACATCTGTTGCCAAATAATCGTCTGTGGTTTGGAATCCTGCATTCTGTTTATCCATTTGTCAGCTGGTGGGCATTTCCGTTGTTCACACTTTCTGGCTATTAGGGATTATGCTGCTGTCACCCAGTGCATGAGTTTTTGTGTGGACGTACGTTTTCATTTCTCCTGGATATGTAATGGGAGTGGAATTGATGGGTTGTACGACCACTCTTTATGTAGCTTTGAGAAAAACCATTGAATGTCAAGTTGAAGAGTGACATGGCTGCATTTCTGATTTCAGAAAAGTCACTGAGTTAGCATGAGGAGAATGAATTGGAAAGGGTCAGAGTGAAGACAGAGAGATGGGTTAGCGTATTATTGCAAAATCTTGCCAAAGATGGTCAAATTAGAGGGGACCGGCAATCAGGTGGGAGCAGGAGTGGAGTGGAGACTGACGTGTGGTGACAGTACCATGGTTGTACCTACAGAGCTTGAAATGCAGGCCCAGGAGTGGGAGGAGCGGGCTGATGCCTGGCCTCTGCACACGGAGAATGCTGTTGGAGTTGACCAATAAGAGAGGCAGGAGAGGAGCCCCAGTAACATTTTGCAGTTTATTAATTTCTGGTTTATCTTGAGATCGGTCATTGGTTATATGCAGCTCAAGTCAGCGGGATGAAAGTTATTGCCTTGCTATATGTTCATCTTCATGAAAAAAAAAGGGGTTTGGCCTTGTTCCTTCCTTGTTAAGAAAGTAGGACAGGCCTTTCCAGTGGTGATGACCTCCCCATGACAACATCCCTCTCACTAAGGCTCTCCTTCGTCCCTCTGCAGAAGAGGAGAAGAGGAAACACAAAGAGAAGAGCCTGGTGCAGAGCCCCAGTTCCTGCTTCATGGGCGTGCAATGCCCAGGACGCTGTAAAGTCCCCTGGCCCGGCGCCTGCCCCCCCACCATCTGTAGCCCTGCACAGACAGAGGTCTTGTGTGCTAGCTGCTCCTCTCTCCTCGGTCGCCTGCAGGAGGAATAGCCAGGCTGACCAAAGGATGCTCCTTCAGAAGGAAGCAGCACTAAAAGCACCCCAACTCAGAATGAGTGGGGAACCATCCCAATAAACACATTTTGAATAATAATAAAAAAAAAAAGGACAGTAAATAACTTACTTAGCAGCTAGGCTTCCTTAGAATTAGCCAGCAGATTTTGTGTGTTCATCCACTGGTCAATTAAGTGTAGTTAAATTAATTGTTTCCAACCACTTTAATGTTAAAAAATACTACACTGAAAGAGACCTTGAACAAAGTCATGGAAAAAGAAAGCAAGTTTTTGTTTTTCTTTAAGTATCAGTTCATCTGATAAATGTGGGTTACCGCAAAGTATTGGTGGTTCACCAAAAATTGCCTTTTGGTGGCCTGTGTTTGCAAACTGATGCCTCTCCATTTCAGGGAGCGATATCAATTAGGCCAGACGAAAGTACTTCAAAGGGTTTTGTTTGTTTATAGGTTTGGGTTTCAAATTAGTACATGTTAATTGTTGAATTAGTAGCCCTGTTTTGTTACATGTATTTCTAAATAGTGTATGTATTTCTAAGCAATTTCTAAACAAGCGCAGAAATACTTTTTCCATTGGCAGCAGCAATATATGAATAGTGGAACATTGTGATCTTGCTAGAGGAGACTTTTCTGTCAGTATTATAGAATAATGTAATTAGGCACTATATGGAACTTGAAAACATATTTACATTTTTGTTTGGCTGTGGTTTTATGCTTTCCTAAAATGTGGGCTGAAATAGTTTATTAGTAAATATGCTGAATTGCTTTCTCTGGCAAGTGCATTTTAGTGTTGAATCCAAGTAAAAATACAAATATTTACTTATAAAAGTCATTTGGTGTGGTAATATTTTTACTGTGGCCATTGACCCACTAGTGAAATGGTAGGGCATTGCTGGATTGGGTCCTATTTATTTAAAGGCCAAGAGAGGGAAAGAGAGACAAAGCTAACGTTAATTTAATGCTGGTTATTTGCCATAGTATTTGGTACACTACCATATTAGCCTTTTTTACTCATCCAGTGAGGAAGTTTATCTTTGTTTTTCCCTCAAGAAAAATAATGTTCAAAGATATTTATAGGAATTGAGAAGCTTATTTTAAAATCTATATGAAAAAGTAAACAATCCAAAATAGCCACAGAAATTATTTACTTATTAATAAAGATTTTATTTATTTATTTTTAGGGGAAGGGAGGGAGGAAGAAAGGGGGAGAAACATCGAGGTGAGGAAAACATCGATCGGTTGCCTCTCACACGCACCCCATCTAACAGACCGAACCCACAACCTGGGCATGTGCCCTGACTGGGAATCAAACCAGTGACTTTTCGCTTTGCCTGATGACAGCCAGTCAACCGAGCCACACTGGTCAAGGCAGCCAAAGCAATTTTTAAAAAGAAAAACCAAGTTGTAGGAATAACATTACCTGATTTCAAGACGAACTGTGGAGCTGCAGTGAACAAGATTGTGGTACTGGAGGCGGGGTGTGCATGCGGGTCGGTGGGGTCAGCTATGTCCAGAAATCCTCGCACACCATAAATACACGGTCAGTTTGTTTTTGACAAAGATGCCCAGTCAGTTAATGGGAAAAGGGAAATCTTTTCAGCAGATCGTGTTACAATTACTGAATATCCATGTAGAGAAAAAAATGAACCTCATTATCACACATAAAAAAATTAACTTGAGAGGATCACAGACCTAAATGTAAAAGCTAACACTGTAAAATCTCTAGATGAAAACAGGAGAAAAATATTTGTGACCTTGAGCTCAGAAAAGATTCCTTAGGGCACAAAAAGCAAAAATTCGCAAAGAAAAAATGACATACTGGATTTGATCAAAATATAAAATGTTTGCTCTTTGAAAGACACCATTAAAAAATCAAAAACACAGAGCACACTTTCCCTTTCCACCTAAGACTGCGGCTCTCTCCCTGGCTGAGTTGAAACCCTGAAGATGTCTCTCTGGAGCTGAGGGGAGCAGACCCTCGAGCAGAGCCGAGCCATCCAGCTGGAGGGGCCAGGCCCCTGGCCGCCTCACAGCCAGGCTGTGTCACACTGAGCTGTTCTGCAGCTGCACAGCCGTGCTTCGCTGCACCCCCAGTGGGGGATTCCTGTTGGCGTTGAGCTGGTGCCAGCAACCACCGATGGACACTCGCAACTATCGTAGCTTTTCCTCCCTCTTACGTAAAAACAAAAACTCAAGTGCATATTGTTCCTTTAGCCTAAGTAAGTAGATTTTTTTGGAAGCAGAGGTGAACCAGGCTGCTCAGTTGGGATTAGCGGGAAACCCAGCCCTTCATTCTTGTCCCCAACGGCTGCACCTGGCCGCTGTTACAGAGCCGGCTGAGCAGCCCGAATCTTGCCAGCCCCCAAACACTGTATATCTCAGACGCTTTGAGTCTGTGAAGGGATAGACAAAATGTGGACTATTACTCAGCCTTAAAAAGGAAAGCAAAGAGGGTGGGGGAACAGTATGAAAGTGGTCAAAAGACGCTTCGGTTGTAAGACAGGTGGACACTGGGGATGGGACGTGCAACGTGGTGGCTACAGCGGCACGGCTGCGTGGGCACCTGAAAGCTGCTGAGAGAGTAGGTCCTACAGTTCTTATCGCGCGGAACAAGCACACAGCACACAGCGACAAGCCACAGAATGGGAGGACACCTTCGCAACGCATGTATCTGACAAAGGAGTTGTTTCCAGAATAAATTGGGAAATCTTAAAATTAATCACAACACAACTCATTTAAGAAAATGGGTAAAATGTTTGAAAAGATTTTTTACAAAAGAATTAAAATTGCAATACGAGATACCCCTACACATCCATTAAAATAGTTTAAAAGACTGACACCACTAAGGTTCATGCGGGTGTGGACCAGCTGGCATCTTGCACACCGCTGATGGGAATGTAAAATGATGCCGCCACTTTGCAAAACTGGTAGGTAGTTTTTATACAGTTAAACACACCGTGTAGTCGTTCTAGTCCTGGGGATTAACCCAGGAGAAATGAAAACACGTCCACAAAGAGTCTGGCATATGAATGTTCATAGCAGCTTTGTTCATAATGCCCCAAAACTGGAAAGAACCCAGATACCCATCACAGATAAATGGATAAGCAAAATATGGACTAGCCATAGACTCGAACATTTGCTAATAGAAGGGAGCAAATTGCTGCTGCACACGACAACATACATGCATTTCGGAATCATTCAGTTGGGTGAAAGAAGCTAGACACAGAAGAGTACATATTGTCTGTCCTGGGGTTTCGCCACCAAAACACCCTCCAAGCAAACAGACAGACAAAGAGTGCAGGCAGACCCTGGAGATGGGCCATCGATCACAGCACTAGACCACAGCAATAAAGCGGGTCATAATCTTTTTGCTGGTGGAGGGTCTTGCCCTCAGTTTGTCAAAGCACATGCCTGGGAAGCTCAGTAAAGCAAGGTGCTGCAGTAAGCAGCGTGTGCCTGTGTATACTTTATGATTCCATTCACATGTAAATTCTAGAAAATGAAATCCAATCTGTGATGACAACACACAGGAGATCAGTGGTTGTCTAGGGCAAAGGGGGAAGGGAAGGATGGACTGCTGAGAGGCACAAGGAAATTTGGGGGGGATTGTGGTGCCGGTTTCACATGTATACACACCTATCTAACTCACTGAATTGTACAATCTGAAAGGGTGCATTTTATTGCACATAAATTATACCTCGAACAGTATTTAAAACCAAAGGGATGAAGTATGAAAAGGATGACAGATACTCGGTGTCAGTGAAGATGTAAGCAACCCCCCTTAGGCTCATCTGGTGGAAGTACAAATCAGTTGTAACCCCTTTGGAGAATCGGCGGTGTCTGCTAAAGCTAACTCTACGTACACCCTGTGACACAGCAGTTCCACTCCTGGTGTATATGTACCCAAGAGACACGCATGCATCTGTTTCACCAAGTGACTACACTAAAAGTTCACAGAACACTATTCTTAACAGAATCAACTAGAAACTACCCAAATGCCCAGCAGAATGGGTAAGTAGGTTGTGGTATGTTAATGTAGTGGCCTGCTATACAGCAATGATAATGGACGGACTTTTGATACATACAGCCATCCACAACGTTGTTGGGTTAAAGTTCTCACTGTGCAATTTCATTTCTGCAAGTTTAAAAACAGGCGGAAGTACTCTGTGCTATTAGAAATCAAGATGGTTATTTTGGTGACAATGTGGCTATCTTTGAATGGAGAGTTCTGCCAAAGGGAGCACAGGTGAGCTTCTGGGGGTGTCACTTAGCTTCTGTTCCTTGCTCTGGTTGCTGGTGATGTGGCTGTGTTTAGTTTGAAGATTCATCGAGTGGTCTACTTAACTGTGCAGCTTTCTGTATGTATATTTCAATAAAAAGTTTTAAAAAGATGTACTGTCACAGAAGGCTGTCCTTGATAATTATAAAGTGAGAAGAGCAAGTTGTAGGACATCATGCATGATATGATACTGTTTATATAAATGGACTGGTAAACTTAATCCAAAGTATCCCTTGGGAATAATAATGATGCTTGGAGGGGAGGATCATTAACTTCGTTTTTGTAACGTAAGCAAATGAACAAATGAGAACAGTTTCTTTTCAAAATATATTTACCACTGAATTCAGTTGGTTCCTATAGTTGAAGACAGTGAATACTCTAAATGAATATGTTAAGTCTAGTCTTGTTACTGAACAGGTGAGTAGTTTAACGTGAAAGTCCAACTGTGAAATCACCTTGGTCTCTATTGATGAAGTTTCTCATCGGTTGACAGGTTGAAAGGATTTACTTGCTCTTGGTGGATGTGATCATGTCCCATTGTTGTTTTTCTTGGATGGCCCCGTGTTAATAACCTCCGTGAATTCACAGACTTCCAGAATGATAGATGATTAGAGCCGGAAGAAACCTTAGGGACTCATTTGGTCCATGGGTTTTTTAGTGTCCTCCAGAGCATCCCAGGAGTTGCCATTGGGTAGGAGTGGGTACAGAGAGGAAAGTGAGGGGAGGCTGAGAAAGTGCTTTCTGGTCAGGCTTCCAAGCCACTTCCCCCTGCCCCCCAGAGCAGCTCCACTTTGATCTGTTTTATTTTCTCTTTTCTGTATGATGCGTATTTTATTTGGAAAAATAATTTTATTCTTTGGGGGGTGGGAAGGCTGGTAACAGCTAAGTTATTTCAACTCTCTGGTTTCACAGATTAGAAAATTGACACCTGGGGAGACTGAGACCTTTCCCTAGGCCCATGAGCCAGGGTGATTGGTTTGGAGCCTGTTTCTTTCTCTGGGTATTAGACAGATTTGTCCATGAGACTGCTGTCTTCTGTTCCCAGCCAATAACTCTTCGCCTCCTGGATTTAACCAGCCATTGGGGTCCCACCCACTAGGCACAGACATACACCCTCTCCATTCCCCCACCACTGACCCGGAACTAGTTTGGAGCTTGGTTTAGGATATTATTCCCCCTGAATGGAGCTGGTTTCTATTTCAGCTAGAGACCGTGCCTACCTGAGATGGCTGTTTGGAATCATGTAACTTATAACAAACGGGAGAGTTCATTTATTACCAGTTCTCAAAATATGCTCTATGGAGCCCTAGAATTTGTGGGTCTCCTCTGGTACAAGTATGAGGTTCAGGAGGTAAGGCCTGGATGCTACTTGAATTCCTCCAATAGAAGCTTAGTTTTTATCTATTGAATGTACTGGAAGAAAGGCCTTCTTTCTGATTTGAAACTTCCCCAACTTCTCACTCTCTGTGACTCCCCAGCCACAGCCCTTTCAGACTAATACTGACACAGCACAGGGTCACGGGTTCACACGTCTGTGCGTGCACACTCTTCCAGCGACTGAACAAGATGGGGATGAAGAAAGAGGAACAAACAATAACTAGCATGACTTTTTTAAAAATGTAGGTTGTAATTTTAAGGTTTTTTTTAAAAACCAAAAGAATGCTTGTAAAAAAGGAAGATAGAAAGAAGGAAAGAACTGTATTATTTATAAAGTGAAAGTCTGTTTGAATTGGTAACTGTTAACAGCAATTTAACTTGGCTTTTTTAAAAATAAGAAGTGGAGAAAATGAATCTGAAGTGCTCTTTAGACAGCATGACAGGAGTAAGAAATACAAGATAAACTTAAGTGCAAACTAGAAAAAGTACAGGATGTGAGAATAAGGGTGCATATTAATGGGTGATGGGGAGTTGAACGGAAAAGCGGTGTGAGGCATGTCTCGGAGAGAGGGCGGGTGGACGGGCAGATCACAGCATGGCCAAGGGCTCGTTTAAGGTCACATAGACTCTTCGGGTGGCTTCAGTGATGTCTCTTCTAGTAGAATTTTAAAACCGTTTGATTAATAGTTAACAGTGTACATGGGAGGAATTGAAATCCTGTGCTTTTACTTCAGGTTTCTTTATCCAACCTAAACCTGCATTAGGATGCGTAGGATAACTTATAATTAATGTAACACTGTCACATAATTGTTGATGGATTTGTAGACTTACTTAACTTTGACAAATGTTTACAAGTTAGAACAAATGTTTCTGATTGTTTGTCAGAACCTGCACATATAATCCACTCAGAATTCCTGTTTGATGGAAGTTAAATGATTAACTGAAGCAATTGATTTAAAGCAGCATAATTCACTTTTTACTAGGAAGGTAGTCCTAAGAAAGCTGCTTGTTTCTTGGCATCATTTCAGACGACTACATCGAAATCCATTAGTGGTAGGAATGTGTGTTTTTATTTATCTTTTTACCATTTCAGCACAGGCCTGTATGTGACAGACCCTGAACTCGTAGGCTCCTGAATATCCCACTTTGACTGGAAGCAAAAGTACAGTCTGTAACTGCTCCAGTCATGCTTCGTCTTGATATTAGAACAAATGCTGGGAATCGCATGTGTTCCCAGAGAGATTGACTGTGATCATTGACACATTACAGCTTATTTTTCTGCTGGTTTCAGTGTAGCTTGAAATTCACTTTATTTCCGTTCATAACTTATATTTTAGGAGATTTCTTTCTTCACTGAGTTTATGAAACTAAGTTTTTGGTTTCTTAAAGTATCCAGTGGTTTGGAGAGGTTCACGTCTGGGGCTTTGTAGAATGTCGGCCCCTTTCGGAGTGCCCCTGTGGAATGCTGCTGGATGCGAAGGCGTCGGGGTGCTGTGTCCTGTCTGCCCGCCCACGTAGTCTAGGCGCTCTATTAGAACCAGATCTGAGGAACAGAGAAGAAGCCGCGTGCTCACAGGAAGCCCCCAAAATTCAGGCGAGGCCTTCCGACACCTTTGCAATGCCGATTTGAGATATTCACTATTTGCACCAGCTATACCTTAAATACAACCCGTTGGTATCTTTTAAAAATATTTGACCCCCTTTTCTATCTCTTTTACTGTGTCCATGACTACATGTATCTTTACATTGGGATCTGTTATTTCAGAATCATCATTAGGTGTGGTCACCCCTCCTCAGAAGTTCCTAGTTCCTGTTCAGAGGTCCCTTTTGTTTCTCCCTGGCATGGAGTACAGCGAAGGTGGGGGGACAGCTGTTGAGGAGGGACAGAAGTATGTAAGGCAACGTTTTTCAGTTGCATGGGCAGGAAAGGTAATCCGTGCTCCCTGTAGTTCATTTCTCTTGCCACTGTCCCTCCCCCTCCCTTCTCGAATGGTGCGGGCGCTCTGTCCATTGCTTCTGGTACACCCTGCTTCTGTCGCTGTGGCTGGTGCTCCACACTGGACAGTGAGCGCAGTGAGTGCAGGAACTTACGCCCCAGGGCCCAGCATGGTGCCCGGCTCTCAGTTGGGACTCGGTTTGTGTAAGTAAGGAAACGCCTCACTTAGTGTTGGCCAGGATGAATTTGGGAAGGTACTTAATTTCCTTTGGGAAGTCAGAATTAATGACTGTAATCATATGATTATGATCCGTACATCTGTGAGGACGCTGCCCTGGCAGTAATGCAGCGAGCGTGGCAACCAAGGACTGGGCCTCTGCAGTCAGACCGCCTGGGTTCACATCCCAGGTGTGTGACCCGAGGCAAGTTACTTAACCTCTCTGTGTCTCGGTTTCTTTGCTATAAAGCGGGGCCAATAAAAGAAGTTTATTGTGAGGATCAAAATGAGGTGATTTAATCCCAAAGCATAAGTGCTTAGTGAATGTTCTTAACTTAATATTGCGTGGTGTTCCTGAAAAGAATGTACATGTTGCAATTTTATAAATCAAGTTATATTTTAGACTTATTAAGGGACTTTGGTATTAAAGCTGATTTAATGACTTATAACTAGCACCAGTGTTTTTATAGTTATCCAGGTAGAAATTCTCAGCGTTTTCTTTGCAGCCTTCCCCACAGCACCCTCCAAAACCCCAGATACACATACACACACTTAATCAGTTGTTAAGTCCTACAAATTCTGCCAGCAAAATGTCTCTTGCTTTCCAAGTAATCCTACACACCTTAGTCAGACGACTCTTCCTAAAGCATAGCCTCAATCCTGTTAGCCTTTTAAAAAACGCTTCAGGGAACCCCCCTGCCTGCTGAATTAAGTGCTGTGGAGGCTCCTTGGCCCAGATTCCCGTGCCTTCAGAATGAGTCCCACCCCTTTCTAGCCTTATCTCCTGCTCTTCAGGACCAGCGAGCCTCGTGCTTTAGCTGGACTGCCACCCTCCCCCACTCCCACCTCCCACCCCATTTCCCTACACAAACCCTGCTTTTCTGCCAGTGGGGGGAATGCATGCCCATTCCCCGAAACCTCTGGCGGTTAAAAAAGTCTGTCCTTGCCCTGGCTGCTGTGGCTCAGCGGGTTGAGTGCCAGCCTGCGAGCCGAAAGGTCACCAGTTCGATTCCCAGTCAGGGCACATGCCTGGGTTGTGGGCCAGGTCCCCAGTTGGGGGCGTGTGAGAGGCAACCAGTTGGTGTATCTCCTTCTCTTCATCCCTCCCTTCCCCTCTCTCTAAAATTAAATAAATAAAATCTTTTTTTTTTTAAGTCTGTCCTTTAAGACAGCTCAAACGTCACCTCTTTCTTGAAGGTTAAAAAGAAATCTTCCCGGTAGAACACTGCCCCTCTGTCAGGTCTCGGGGCACCGAGGATCTGCTTTTGTTCGCCTTTGTGGACGCCTGACCTGTTACCCTTTCCTGATCATGAGCTCTCCAAGGACGAGACAGGTTTTACTCATCTCTGACCTTGGGTAACCGCAGCACTCTTGCTTGCCCTTCGGTGCTCAGTACACATTTAAGGCTTGGGTTTGTTCGTGAGAGGCTTTCTGTGGAGGAAAAGAGCAGTGACGCTGTCAACGCGCTGTCCTTCCGAGCTCTCTGCACGCGTGCTCTTTAGTCCTCACTGCGCCCAGTCGGGGATAGGCCTTGTGAACGTCGCGTGCTCCTTTTCCACGTGAAGAAACTGATGCCTAGAGAAGTTACATAACTTACCCGAAGACTGACCCCCAACTGCCAAGTAACCTGAGCAGTATCCTCAGTCACGTTCAGCCTGTCTGGCCCCCAAGCCCATATAAGCTTATAGCTGAAGTATAACCACTGTGTAACACTTCCCGCTTTTCAAAGAGTAAATACTATGTATTGGAGCGGCGTGCTGCACGAGTAAGGAAATCTGTGCTCGGTGCCTTCTCCTTGATAAGTGCTAGTGCAGGGGTACCTGGGCGCTCGTCGTTAATCCGTCCAGAACTCGCGAGGAGCGACACCGATGAGGACCGAGCCATCGCACACTTTCTCTTGCGGGGTGGTGGTGTGACTCGGGCGAGTTCTCGCAAGCGCCAGGTGCTGAAACATTATTCTCTCGTCAGAATGCGAAGAGTACAGGGGTTGACGAGTTCCGAAGCCCATGAGTAGTGAGGTACGGATGTAAATGTGTGAGGAAGAGAAAGTGCTGGGACTTGTTTCTCGTTAAATTCTTCACTTGAAGCAGGACTGGGCGATCACATAATAACTACGATGATGGTGCACATCGGGTGTACCAGATTCCCGATTCTTGTGTTCACTCTCACTAGGAAGAGAATCCGGTTACCGGCATTGGTGAGAGAGGCTAGAGGTATTGGAGGTGTTGGGAGGGAAGGGACCGGCAGCTTGGAGTCATTTGTCGGCCCTCCGCCCGTTTGGGCTCTTTTTGCCTCCAGTCAGTGCACTGGGAAATATTTCCTGACTTGATTTGTTGACTTTCTCATTGATTCTAAGTAATTTTCGGGGTTTTGTTACCACTCTTGATTGAGTCAAATATCCATGGTTTCTGTTGTTTTCTTAGGGGACCGAAGAGTAGTAACAGAGTCATAAATCGTGCACACATAGTGCTGTAATCCGGAGAAACACTTTGTTGTCACGTGTAACAGTGGCCCTGCCACTGCAGACCTCTGCGGGGCTCATGCTTGTGTACAGGAAAGAGCCAGCCTGGGCACAGGAGGCGACAGCCTGGGCGTGAATTCCACCTCTGCAGGTGTGTGTACCTGGGTAGGTCACGTGACCCCTCTACCTTGTTTACGCTTCTGTAAGCCAGGACCACTTCTCTTGTGCATCCTTGGAAAGTTGTGTGGCGTCAGGATTCCGGAAGTTGGGTCATGTGCTGTATGCATTTATTTAAAAACGACCCTTTTGTGGGTTTGGCTCTTCTGGAAGCAGAGCTCCAGGAGTGCCTTCCACGGCTGCCTTCCCTGCCTTTCCTCCTTCCTGCTGGCTGGTTTGTGTGTCCTGGTCAGAGTGCGGGCAGTAGGCGTCTACCGGGGAAATTGCTGCAGATGTGCCAGCCCCTGTCTGGTCTGGGTGGCCACGGGAAGGTGCCGGTCCTGTCGCCTCCGTGCCCTGCAGCAGTGTTGACTTCTGAGAAGCTGATGGACACAGGTCCGACCTGCCGTCTCCAGGTCTTTGTGGTCTGGCACACGTTCTCGGTTAATTCGCATGACTCGGCATTTACACTCGGACACCTGGGGCACTCTGTCTTTGCCTCAAAGGGTTAAGTGACACAGTTTGGAACTGACTGAAAACCCTTTCTTTCTTCATAAATTGGGCCTGAGCATCTTTCATGGAAATGTGATTCTCACTAAACTCAGTCCCCGGGGTCCTTTTCTGTGAAAGCGCACTCCTGTTTGTTCTGCCCCGGCAGATGCATGTGGGGGCTACAGTAGCATCGATGGAAACAAGACTGAACAGGAAAACCTGCCCTTGTAAATAGGTCAGTGTGATAGTAATCTGTGTTTAAAGCGTACCTCCAGCTTTATTAAACACAAGACAGCTCTAGGAAAGCCTTCATTTTATACTTTAAAGCAAAATGTTCGACTTCAACAGTGAGTCTGAAGGAATTCCCTGTTTAAAATATATCTACATGTATACCAAAACCTGATATATTCCTAGAAGCAATTGCTAATGCCACTAAAATATAGTCAACTATGCTAAGAAAGGGGGAAAAGGTTCTGATTTTCAGCTGTGGCTCACCCTTGGTATATTTTAATAGAAGATTAACTATTATATTACACTTTTGACATTGTTTGAGTTTTGTTAGGGCTCTGGCAGAATTTAGCGCCCTTACTGAATTCTGTCAGACATTCCTACACGCAGCAGCTGCGTAAGCTTGTCCCCACGCTGCAGATGAACGGGCCTGAGGCCGGAGAGCTAGCAGGCCCTGGGGCACAGGCTTTGACCGGGCCTGTGGCGCTGCACTGCCGGTCCCCTCCGCAGGAGAGCCAGCCCCTCCTTTTCTGGAAGCTGTGTCTTTTCTTTCTCTTTCAGACCTTCGGGAATAAAGTTGTGCCCTGGCTGGTGTGGCTCGGGATTGAGTGCGGGCCTGTGAACCAAAGGGTCGCCGATTCAAATCCCAGTCAGGCACATGCCTGGGTTTCAGGCCAGGTCCCCAATAGGGGGAATGAGAGAGGCAACCACACACTGATGTTTCTTTCCCTCCCTTTCTCCTTCCCTTCCCCTCTCTCTAAAAATAAATAAAATCTTTAAAAAAACTCTATTCTAAAAAAAAGAATAAAGTTGTTTGGCATATGGCTTCTAAGGATCTTAAAAACTTGCTTGTTAATTTCTGTAGTTCTCATATTTATAAACTGCCAATTGCTTATGGTAAAGTTTCTGCTCATGCATCTTGATATAAGTTGTTATACAAATTAAAATGGAGTTGCTTTGCAATTTTAATTAATTTTTAGATGCGCATCAAATTTAGCATTGATTACTATACATTAGGCTTATGAATTTAGGAGCTTGGTTTGAAGTGTTAAGTGTGAGCTGGAGTGAGACCTTAATTACCATACTAAATAACATACTAAATAGACCAATGAGGTGGGTTTGTGGACTTTTCCCCTCTGTAATTTTAGAGAAATGTTTTCTAAGAAAATTTATGAGGATTTGTTTTTTTCTGCACCTCTCCAAACAATAGTTATTCCTTCTTAAGTGGAAGTCCTTTGGCAATTGCAACTTCTACAGAATTGATGCTGCAGGAGCGTGTGGTATTCCGGCTGGTCTTGCTGAGGAGCTGTAACATCCGAAGTACCTCTCTTCCCCAAGACTTCCCCAAGATCAGATGGTGTGGCCTGCACGTTAATTCTTGCCGACTGCGTCTGGTTCCTCGTTCTCTGCAGTGAAGCAGAAGCTTCATGGCCTGTGGCCTGCTGAGAACAGAGATGTTTTCTGAGTCAGGTCGCACCGGCTGGCTGGCTAGTGTCCGAATGCCATGGTCACAGCCTTCTTCCTCTTTTTCACGCAGAGCGTGGCTTAAGGTGTGCGCTGGCACGCCGCTGTCAGTTGTCATTCTTCTAAATGTGTTGTAGCGTCCACCTGGGTGTAAGATGAGGCAGAGTTTTATGTGTAGTCAGTGGGAGTGAGTTCTCTGTTGTTTTGGTATTAAAATAGTATCAGATGACCTGTTAGGGAGTTGCTCCTTCCTAAAAATGTGTGTTTATCTACTAGCCAGTTTTATGATGTCCTTTTGGGCACTAAGCGTGCATTAAAGTGCAGGGTCAGATTGATTTGGAGTAATTTCTTTTTGAAAGAATTTGTGCCAATTCTTTTTCCTCTCCAAAAGAAATGGTTTCAGAGCACGGGCTCTTTGCCTAATGTCAATTCCATAAGGCTCCTCTGTTGTGGGGTTTTTTTTTGTTTTGTTTTGCTTGCCTCCTGTCTCGCCCTCCCCTCCCACCCCGCCCCCTTTAACTGGGCTTTGCTGTGAGGAAGATGTGCACCTATAATCAGGCATTTCTTTACTTTGGGGTTATTTGTCATTCCAGACAGCAGGGACCAAAAGAACAGGCTTGAGTTGGGGGAGGCAAAGTTATATAAACTATGTTCATAGTTAAATATTTGCTTCCAGGGAAGGTGAAAAATGCTTTGTACTTTTTCCTTTGGCTTTTTTCCTCTAAGGGAGCTTGTCATGCAACAACAGAAAAAAGTGGCCAGAGGCAGAGAAAACTGTTCTCTTTTCCACGTTGGTTTGTTTTTATTGTAAGAGAAACCTTTCATGTTTTGTTGTTAATGAAGTTTAAACCTGGTGCAGAGGTGCCAATCTTTAGTGGAAACAGCTGCATAGCTGGTGTCCCCTGCTCAGGTGGGACTTTCTTTGAAGCAACATGCTGCCTTTTAAAAGAAAATTGAACATGTGAGAACTTGAACCTATGAAACTCATCAGCAGTTCCATCATTGTTCATCTCTTCAAAACTGAGATAGTTAACTTTCAGTAACGCACTGGCATTTAAAAGGCATTTTTCATATTTTTTCCTGAAGAAGACAGTCTTGTTATTTTGTGTCTTAAAAATATGGAAATGAAGGGTGGGAATCACTCGAGGACTGAAGATGTAGCAGCCCAATGTAACTAAGCTCATAGGCACACTCTGTCTTCGGCCAGTCTGAACTGTGATGTTGATCTCGTGGGTACTTGCAGATAACTGCCTTTTATAGGAGCAGAGCTAGGTGGTTGGGCATATACCTGAATTTAAATAAAGTCTAGAGATGAAAGATTTTCTACTCTCTGTTGATGAGTGTTGAAGTGTTTCTCATCTTTGTGGTGGAGTGATACTGTTAGCAGTGGGTTCTTGGTCTGCTGCTCGGAAAACTTGAGCATCAGAGAGCTTTCTTTCCTTGGGGGAAAAATAGGAGAGACAGGCATGGAGTCAGAGGGACAAGAAAAATGCTGAAATATTTTCCTGTAGGGCTTTTGATTTGTTTGCCAAAAAATTGCCTTCCAGATGGAGAAGACCGAAAGCTCTGATTGTAAGCCATTATGTTTTTACTGGCCTACCTCCCCGTCCCATTGCCTGGTTTGAAATCTGTAAACCGGTCCAAACCCTTTACCTCATTTTCTAGTACCAATTTACTGTCTTACTCATCTTCCAGCTGCAAGGGGGTGAGGCAAGCCGTTTTGAAATTGAACCCTGTGCCATTTTATGACCCAAGGAACAGTAGGTTCTTGCCAAGGAGTATCAATTGCGATAGCTTCCATTTCTCTGAAGTTCTTGACTCATGCGCACCAGGTAGACCTGTGCCTGTGACATGTGCGGTCACATTAGTCTGGGAATGAATCTGAACAAGCCCTTTTGGCCTTGTGTGGACTTGTTACTACTACCCTGGTTGCCTAGCATTCTGGGCTCTTGCATGGGAAGCACAATTCCTCTTTGGCTGTATCATGGTGCGCTGGCAGTAGAAATCTTGATACTCCTCTTTCCCTTGGGAGGTAGTGATTGTTTCGGGGTTGAAACTGTAAGGGAGTCCAATGTCAGGACATACAGTGGGGATAGCGGCTTTGGAGTCTGGGAGACTGGGGCCCAGTTCGCTGCTCTAACGATACACTAACTAGACAGTGACCTTGAGCAAGCTGTATTCTGCATCTGGACAGTGTGGGATAATGCCACATCAGGTCGTCACTGGCTTTAACAGATAGTTTTTGGGAAGGAAGAGAATGTTGGGGACTCATGCGAAATACTGAAATGTTAGTTCCGTTTCCTTCTTGTTCTGTCGATCTTGAGTAGGTTAATTATTATGGTCTGTAAACTGACCGGTTTTCTACCATTCTGTTAAACTATGTGGAAATTGAGAAGACATGAGCGATTTTCAGGTATTGCACATTAAAGTTGGCACCAGATCAGTACCTAATGCACGGTCTGTTGGACAGAGCAAAGTAATAATTTTTAATTAAGATTCATGTTTATGTAGTGTACAGTCGTAGGAAGAAACATACACCATGGCTACATATACACGGTAGGGGAGAACAGCCAGAAATCATCGCGGGTGCTAGCATAAATACCTTCTTCAGGCCAGCATCAGCTGCACTGTTGCGTAGCTAGATCAAAAAAGATGTGAATTAGCTTGCTCGCTAGTTCTCTGTGTCTGGATGAGGAAAGGCCAGGCTGGTTGACCGAGGAGCATTGGCAGTCCACACAGCAGCAGTCAGGGTTAGCTGGAGAAGCAGCTCTTTGAGTTCCAGTAGTTCGGATTGGAAAACCACTCAGGCGACTGAGAGCTGAGACTGTGGTGGTGCTCGATTGCAAAGACGGTAGTCAGGGACTCTTGGCCTGCGGAACAGACAGTCGGTAAAGAGCGTCAGTGCGCTCGGAAAGGTACAAATAAAGTTGTCAAATCTGAATGGAAAAAATTGGGTTTTGGTTCTGTTCCTTGGCATGTTTAACTTTTTTTGATAATGGGAAAATAAGTTTATCTTAAAGTTTGGGACATGTATCACTACAGTATGTGAGCTGATTTTTTCCCCCTAAAGTGGTACTACAGACAAACATTTTTATTTTATTGCTTCTACATTTTAACACACCTTGTGAAAAGAAGTATAGCTAGCATTCAAATCTGTGATTATACCAATAATATATACTTAAGTTGCAGCTAAAGTTATGTAATTAAATGCATGCATTGATTTTCTTTTTTCTTTTTTAAAGAAAACTATTAAGTAAATAGTTGTACAGGTGATATGTGGATTTAGCAAAATTGAGGCAGTGGAATTGGAATGACAGTGTTTGAGAAATGCTGGTAAAAATGAGGGTTTGGTCCTTTGTATTCAAGCTTAGATGCCTGTGAAGTTTAATTTAAAATTAGGCATTTACAATTTTTTTCTACCAGACCGTTAAAATAGGCTTGTGTGTGTTCTTTTATTTTGAAGGATAGTGGTTAAAAGTGCCCTCTGAGTAAAATGAGGGGAGGGGGTAATCTCCACATTTGGACACTCTGACTTGTGACAACCTTTACGATTTTCCTTAAAAAGTAGCCATCACTCCAAGTGTTGAAATGACAATGGGAGCTTCCAGTCGAGGGTGTTTATCTGGATTTCTGGCTGTGGCACCCCTGGGGAAGATGGGCAGGAGAGAACCAGGGTGCTGGAGACTGTCCCCAAGCGGTGCAGGAACATCTGCTCGAGAACAGTCTCCTGGCTCGTTCTCTCCCCCTCCAGGACTTGTCCAGACAGAACGGGGAGTGAAGTTTTTATCCCCTATTGTGGGCAGGGGACCAAAGGCATCTAAAAAGCCTCTGACAACAAGGAAGAACGTTAGAAATGAGAAAATCAACTCTACCAAATTCCGCAAAGAAAAATCTTTTGCAGATATTCACATTGATGGAATGTTCATTTTGTTTTTGTCAAGTTACTGTTACGAGATGTAACGTGTTGTTCCTCCCTCTCCGCAGGTACTGGTTTTGGATTAGGACTTGTTTTCTCACTTACCTTCTTTAAAAGTAAGTGTCACTCTTACCACCTTTTCAGCATGATGTCCTAGTTGTATACACATAGCAGGGATGACACTGCTGGAAGGCACAGCTGCATGGCTGCCAACCCTGGCCATTTATGGGTTTCGGCAGCTAGACAGAGAATGTGGACTCAAAAGAGGTCAGAATAGGTTGAGCGTCTCCAGAATTCCCCTGGGGAATATCTTAAATATGATACCATTTAAAAAGCCAGTGAGGCAGCCCACTGCCTTCATGTCAGTGAGTCATTTGGCCAAATGTAGACATGCTCAGATATTTCTAATTAATTATAATTTGGGGGGAAGGAACTTGAAAATGAGAGTACTGCTAGTAGTAAAAACAAGTGGACCAGAAATACACATGCTTTTGACCAAAAGTTCTTCTCAGCAACGGCAGGCAATACCCCTTTCATTCTGCGGAAGAACTGGTCTGGCTGTTGCCCTCTTTCCGTGAAGAACTGGTGGGAATTCATAACTAGAGAATCTTAAATAACATTTCATGCTGACATGAAATAAGCATTTACAGCATTGGCCTAAGTATACCTCACCACTAACTGTAATCAAAATATGGAAATATTGGTGAGATTCCTAGATATTTTTAAAACCCAAGCACCTTACTGAAAGGTGGTATTATTTCTGCTAAGGTTAAAAAATTAGTTAATGAGAGTATGATTAGAACTGGTAAGAAGTTGTTAAAAGTTTCAACTATGTCTGCTGTTTTCATATTATATGACATACCATTCATATGTACCATTATTAATACCTCAAACCTGGCAGCATAAGTACTTAATAAATACTTGGTAAATTAAGAAGCTTATTAGTAGCCCCCATCTTCCTTCCGTTGACTATTGATGAAACACGGACAAAGCCTGGCATCATGTAGTTGAGTACCTGTCGAACCCTAGGCAGGTGTATGCGAGCCAGAGAGAAAGCTGCATCTTCTCACGGTGGCGCCCTGTCGGGACCCCTGTTTCTGCCCACCAGGAAGAATGTGGCCGCTGGCCTTTGGCTCCGGCATGGGACTGGGGATGGCCTACTCCAACTGCCAGCACGACTTCCAGTCTCCGTACCTGCTGCATGGGAAATACGTCAAAGTACGTACCAAGGTGATACTTCCCTTTCCTTCCAGAGAACAGGAGTTTCCTCCCGAGTCCTCGAAGAATTCCTCATAGTATGTGTAGGGAACAGGCTGCGTGTGTCCTCCGCCACCACTGAGGCCCTGATGGCTCCCCGGCCATTAGTGATGCTGCCACCCGCGTTGGTGCCTGCAGTCTGCCCCCTCCCCTGTACCGTGAGGCACATACGTACCTTCGGATAGATGCTCACACGTTACCTGGCTGGTTGACAAACCTGCCCGACAGTGCATCATCACGGGGAAGTATCCGAAGTAGCACTTCTGTTCAGGACCTCAGGATACCCTGCAAACACATGCACATGCTAAACTTGCGTACTTCTGGGATTCCGTCATTATTCTGCTTCTACTTGAAAAGGCCAGGTTTTGACTGTATGTCCCACATAATTCTGCCAAAGTCTTGTCTACAGATGCATTTGTTAGTGATGCAGACAAGACGAAAAATTACAATACTTGCCACAGGAGAGCAGGTGGCACATTTCCTGAAGGTCGTGTGCGTGGCAGCGCTCCTCGTTGCCTTACTGCAGATGACGGCTGGTTACCGTGGGGTTCAAGTGAAGGGGCCTGGGAAGGGGCCAGGGTGCTGCAGGACCCAGGGGTATGTCTGGTTTTGTTTTCCCAGGGCCTAGGACAAAGTAGGCACACGAATGTAAAAGGAATGAATGAATGGAGTAAATGGTTTATCCTATTAGAGGTGTTAATGGCCTCAGACTTACTAAGGGGTAACCTTTATAGCAATACAAACTTCAGGAAGAACTTCACATTTCCTAGCTATGTAGAATCATCTACTTCCTGGGCTGCCTTTGAGCTAGAATTGCTCTGAAGTGGACAGCCTCAGGGGCCTAGCGGAAAGAGCGCGGTCGCCGGGGGACCTGGGTGTGAGTCTGGTCCCTCACTTGCTTCCTAAGGGGTCTTGAGTGTTCACTTTGGAGACTCTCCTTCCTGTCTATGACATGAGGGAAGTGATTGCTATGCACCGGGTTGCTGTGAGAGTTAAATGTGAACGTGGTTTTAGGAGGTGAGGTATTGTATAAATAGATGTGTTCATTATTATAGTTGAGGCCAACCAAGAACGGGGTGATTGACTTGTCCATTGTTCCATCGTAGTGACAAGTAATGAGTGTCCTAATTCCGATCAAAAGCTGTCACCAAATCTGAAATGACAGCACACCACCACCGCTCAGTAGCCTCTCTCTCATAACCTGCCCAGAATGCCAGCTGCCTGCCGACCCTCCTGTGCATGTTTGGAAAGAGAGTGGGAGCCGGGGGGTCAGCCGGTTAGATGGTGGCTGGCCTTTTGCCGCCTCCCATGTTAATGAGCCATTTCTGTGCCAGAGCCAGGGTGAGGTAATCAGAGGGACAGCACGGGAAGAGGCGCAGCTGCGTGGCACAGAGCTGACGACAGGCAGTTTCCACCGCTCCCCAGCTCTTCACTTCGTTGGCACCACAGCCAGATTTGGGGGAGAACAGAAAGGCACGGGGAGAGGAGCTTCAGGTCTTTTAATTGTTTGAAATGTTCCCAACTGAGTTGCCATGGATAATGGCTCAGGGGTGGTTATAGGCATATTATATATTTAATGGCTGGGACTTAACTGTGGAAAATATTGTTACATTTTTTACAGCCTTGTGTGTACTGCTCCAAAATGGCCTTGTAACTTTATCTGAACTTGAGTCTATGCCTCGATGTTGTCATCCTCCATTCTCTAAAAAGAGGAGCAAAATCCCAAGTTGGAGCTTTCTGAATGTAGTCCTATTATGGTAATTGCTGCTTGAGGGCCCGCTGTGCCCTGTGGGTCACCCAGGGTGCTCTGCATTCTTTCCCTAGCCCTCCCCGGGCCCCAGGACATCTGTGAGAGATAGCATTATCCTCATTCAGAAGAAGAGAAATCTGAATCTTACTGAGGTTGAGAAACTTGCCAAGGATCCCATCGTTAGTGGGCTGTTTGATTCCAGACCCATGTTTCTCCCACTCCCCTGCGATCTGCCCCTTTGACGGGTTTAGGAATATACTTGTTCGGGTGCTGAATATTTAGCCCTGTTCCACTCCTTCCCCACCGCCCTTCCTCAAAGCTGGGGAACCTCTCTTCAGAATGCGGGCAGGATGGTACAGTCCTTTTGTGAGACAGTTTTAAAGCAAGTGGGGGTGAGGTTTGGGGCCCGTTGGTCCCTCGGGTGTGACCTGCTGCCGCAAGGTAGAGGGGTTGTGAAACGCGGTCCGCACAGCTCTAACGCGAGTGCCCTTGCTTTACAGGAGCAGGAGCACTGACTCCCACCTGAGAACGAGCCCCCCAGTGGGAGGCGAAGAGAAGGCACGTTTATCCCTCAGGAACCCTGAAGTGCTCTGGAGTGAGCCGACACTCTTCCGTAGCGATGTTTTCAGCAATGCTTTAAACTCCAGCACTCTGTTTATGTATTGAAACCAAGTCTGTTTCTTGTTTTGTATTTTCTCTCTGGAAATTGCAAGGAGGTGGTCTTAAAAGAAATAAATTAAACAAAAATAGGCAGCCCAGTGCAGTGCCTGCATTTCTTTGCCTTTGGTGCCTGAGCATGAGGAGCATTGTACTGGAACTGCCCGCTGCTGTAACCGCCCAGTCCCGGCCGCTCCGAGAACCTTCCTGAAGCCACAGCCGTCGTGCGTTCCTTGCGTGTGGTTTTCAGAACGGCTTCCACCTCGTAAGTCAGGGGGTGGGGGTTGCTGCTCTGTTGCCTGACGGAGGTGATGAGTGTCGAGTGTCATGAGGAGCCTGGCCTTACTGTTCTCACTCCGGGCGGGCCTGGCGGGTGCGTTTCAGCTGGGCTTGCTACATGGAGGTCAGGTAGCAGGCTGTGTCTGCCCCGTGCAGCCTGGCCATGCTGATGGCTCCCCGTGCCATGTCACGGGTTTCCGCAGCTCCTTGGAGCTTGACACGTGCCAGGCTTCAGCGCTGCGGGCTTCGTCCTGGGGTCTGGGACAGTGTGTGGCATACCCACCTAGCTGGAAGGGCACTTGTAGGCTTGGTTTTTGTCTTCATGTGACAGCTGAGATTTGAGGGCCAAAGGGCCGCTTCTAATGCCCCTCTGTGCGTTTATTCCTTTGGTTTTACTTGAAATGTGGACGCTGAACACAAAAGTAGTATTATAGCAATTTCTTCTGAAAATACAGAACCCCAGAACTCAGTCTTTCATATCTTATTTCTCTCCTTATAATAAAATTAAGATGGGCAGAGCTTGGTCCACCTGTTCCTTTGTCCTGTAAATATTGATTGAGCATCTACCAAACAGAGTTAAGTGGATGAAAAGGTAAGACAGACGTGTCTGTCTTTCCACCGTCTGTCTGGTGGAAAGACAGACGTACAGACTCTTTTGACACCGGAAGAGGTTTGTGGACAAAGTGCAGGGAGAACAAAGGAGAGGAAACAACTGAGTCTCCTCGGGGTGTCCTGGCAGAGGAGGAAATAATGTGGACTGAGACTTGAAGTTGACCTGGGCGTTCCCGATAGCCGAGGACGAAGAGAAAGGCAATTCACGCCAAGGCTTGGAGTCCTGGCTCGGTGTTAACGATGGTTGGGAAACTGCGAGTGGACCAGGGTAGCTGAAGCATGCAGGGCAGGGGAGGGGTGCAGAGGGGTGAGGCTGGGCACCTGGGTGCCACTGGTGCCTGACCCCAGTTCTGGGACTTCTACTAGTCAGTTCTTGCCGGTGGTGTAATGAGTAAATTCAGGGTAGGAACACGGCCTCTTTTTTCCTTCCCTCATCCTTCACTGCAGTCCTCTTTCCGGAAAGATGTGCCAACCTCTGGACCAGAAGCAGCAGCAGTGGCCCTCTGCCCTGCGCACTGTCCGGGCTCCTCTGCTCTCTGGGCTGCCTTGTTTCTTTGGGTCACTTAGCCCAGAGACAGGCCCAGCCTAGGGCTGTAAGTCGTGGCCGTGCCTGGCTATCGCCGCTCTGCTGTTGTCACTTTGCCCTGTTCGCTCCATGATCAAGATGGCCCGCGTAATTAAAAGAAAAATAACCCAGCGACCTGTTTCGTTCCTTACATGTGTCTTCTCCATGTTTGCTTTAAAAGTTATTTCCCCCCAGTGTTTCCATTTTTATTCGGGCAGAGAGAAGAATGACAGGCCCCCTCCCCAAAAGAGAGAGAGAAACAGAAAACATGCTCCATCCCCTGATTCTGTGGGTGTGTCAGAAGACCACAGAGCGGGAGTGGGCACAGGGGTCACCCCTCTCCATCTGGTCAGTTAGAGGGTCAGGCGTTTATTTGGAGGGATCCCTTTGCCCAGCATCTCTGAAATACCGCTCCTGTGTTTTTGAGAAGCTGGTGAGCACTGTGAGGAAATAGTTCTGGGCAAAGGCCAGCTGAAGGAAGCAGTGGCTGTTTGCTTTAATTCCAGGGTACTTTGTATTCCTGTCTTGTAGCGCTTAGCAGAGACTGGCCCAAAGCACAATGCTCGATCTTGTCCCCACTCCCTGCCCCCATCTCAAATCAACCTTCAGAAAGTTCCAGCTCATTGGCAAAGGCATACATTCTGTTCTACTCTAGTTTCATTAGAATTCAAGTCTTCCGGGACCTGTTCCCTTGCGGGGTTGTGGAACTTTGACTTTGCTTCTTGTCTTCCCTTCTGGAACCAAATGCAAGGAAATTCATGGGTTTGGGGGGAGAGAGAGAGATGGGAACCCAGCTGGGTACAGGATACGATGATAAAATTGTGGCGCCCCCAAAGAGGCCTGCTCTGCCAGCTTACATAAATGCATATAGTCTGAGCTTGACATCGCAGTTTGGCCCAGAACAATATGTATTCGGAACTCATTTAGGTGAGTGACTTTGCATTCCAAGTACCCACGGGGGGCGGGGGGGGGGGGGGGCTTATAGAGCTGCGATTGCCTCGTGCAGAGCACGCCTGTGCTCTGAGAACGGCCTCAGACACACTCAGTTGAGCTGTCCCCTCCAGTGATTGTCATCCCCGCTCACCCACTTCAAAGATCTGAGGATGCGGTCTTGAACTCCTGCTCGCAGGAAATGCAGAGGTTGGGCACGGAGGGGAAAATCCATGTAGTTTTGCGTTTAGTTTTTCCAAACCTCATTGTTTACATTTTTTCCCATGTAACCAAGCCATAATTACATTTTACTTGTTGTGGTACAATCTGATTGTATTGTTGCAGGACTATTTTTGAACCTGTCCAAATAAACTGCAAAGTATTTCCACAAGGATGGACTCCATGGGGCTGAAACAGCCTTCCCCCTGAATGGTACTGAGATGCGAATGGTTTCCTATTGCATGCTCACTAATTACAGAAATGCAGAGGGGTGGAAGGGAGAAAGTGGAAATTCTAAGTAGCAAAAGGAATGTCAAATTTAGAATAACAGGCTCATCTGGAAGCTATCACCGCTTCTTAAAGAGTGCTGCTAGCACCGCTTCCCCTCTGAGACCAGAGAATGATTTTGGGGGGAACAGACCTGGGCAGGAGCAGGGCAGAAGTTCCCACGTTCACTGAGCTGCCTCTGTGTGAGACAAGTGAGAGTCAGTGACACGTTAGAGTGGACGGGGAACAGGGGAGAGGACCCGGAGTCGGAGGGCCTGGGTCCAAGTTCCTGTTCCACCATTTACTGGTCATGTGAACACGGGGGTGAGAGGGTGGGGTGCTCTTCAAACTTCACTTTCATCTGTAATGGGAGAAAAAGTAATTCCTACCTCATAGGCTTTGGGTGTCAAATACGTGTGCTAACACAAGTATTTAAAAAGTTGTTGCTGTTTCAATCAGAATAGAGTGCATGGTTTTAATGGTTGGTAGGGGACTGTTCTGGAACAGAAAGGGCATAATCTCTGGGCTCCAGTTGGCTCTTAGAGTCTAAATTAGCAAGATCTGAGGGGAAAAATAAATTTCTCAAATGGGTTCCTGGTAATAAGAATTGTTAGAAAACTCTGCATCTTCACACGTATTCGTGTCAGTTGTCTCCACTCCGTTCTGTTAAGACATGTATAAGTAGGCCTTGACCACTCGGCTCAGGTGGGTGGGTGTCGTCCTCCAAGGCTCCAAGGCGCAAGGTTGCTGGTTCGATTCCCTCCCAGTCACGTTGATGTTTCTCTCCCTCTCTTACTTCTTCCCTTCCCTCTAAAAAGAAATTTAAAAAAAAAAGATACACACGAGTCAGGTCACTGCGGCTTCTCCCCTTCTGAGCCCCACCTAATGGGAAACTGGGGGGGCTCCAGCATCGTAGGAAACGAAACAGAGGCTAAGTATCTGCGTGCAGGGTAATGGGCTTCAGCTGTGCCACCCTCACTCCTGGAGCCCGGAGTCAGAAGATGTAATGGAGGAAGGAGGTGTCGAGATTTCTAGGAGGAATTCGGGAGTGGGCAGGAGTGAGACTATTTAATAGGGAAGAAACTGGGCCTAGAAAAAGGAGCTCCTTATCAACTGCCAGTCAAGTCATCTTTATTCCCGACCTAGCCAGTGTGAGGCCAGCAGAACGTAATTTGATCACTTCAGATGAATATATAAGAACAGTTAGTACTTATTGGATACATACTTTGTGCCAGTTACTGTTCTAAGGCTTTACATACATCATGTGGCTTAATTTTGACAACAATCCAATGAGAAAAGTACTATTATCCTCATTTCATAGATGAGGAGACCTGTTTTGAAAGGATAAATTAACTTCCTCAAGGACAAACAGCTAAGAGGTGATTCAGGAGGGATTTTTACTGATTCCCAAACCCAGACACTTAACTGCTCTGCTATGCTGGGCGAGAACTGTTTAAACTGGGAAGCTTCATTCCAAATGGTTTGATCCAGTTTAAACCTGATTTGACACAAACCTGATTGAACTAGTTGAAATCGATGAGTCAGTTTCATTGAGTTTAAATTGATAAAAATAAGTTGATCTGATTTGGAATCAGCCATATTTGTTAAAAAGTAAAAATAATAATTCCTATGTTCATTAATTGAAACATAATTGTCAACTGAGCTTCAGGTCAGTGGTACTGATGAGTTCTAAGTCCCTGCAAATGTAATTAAGTATCACAACATTTTATTAATCTCTGCATCTTAAAAGCTGCATACACTTTCAGTTAGGCTTTTTTAAGACATAATTTACAAACAGTAAAATATACCCACCACTAGGTAGAATATGGAAAGCAACCTTTTTTATAATATATACCAATAATATTTACTACCTTTATATTTTACTTTTAAAGGGTTAAGTTTTTTGGTAACTTTTGATTTTGCTATAATTGTATACCTACAGAAAAGCTGTGAACATAATTCAAGGAACTCCTTTGTGCCTTTTACCCGTGTTCACCAGTTGTTCACATTTTTCCTTATTTACCTTATTGTTCTGTGTGTGTGTGTGTGTGTGCGTGCGTGTAAACCGTTCGAGAGTAGGTTGGAGACATCGCGCCCATTTACCCCTAAATACTTCATTGTATTTTCTAAGAATCAGGACACTGCCTTGTATAACCACAGTGCAGTTACCAGAGTCAGGAAATCAACACTGGTACAATAATGTTATTTAACCCACACTGCACATTCAGATTTTGTAAATGGTCACAATACGTGTCATCTGCCTGTTTTCCCCAGTCCGGGACCCAGTCCAGGACCACGCACTGTATTCCGTTGCTGACTCTCTCTTTCAATCTGGACCAGCGCATGGGCCTTTTTCCTGATCTGGACGTCCCTGAAGAGTACAGGCCGGCTGTTCCGTAGAGTGTTCCTCAGTTCACCTTCGTCTGCTGTTTCCTCACCACCGGATCTCGGATCTCGGTTCGCAGTTGTGGCAGAGGCGTGGGTGTGTCCTCGGGCCCTCACGTGATACACCCCTGCCTTAATGTTAGTGGTGCGAGCTTTGGTCAAGAAGCGGTTAAAGCGGTTTGTCATTAGTAAGCAAGTTGTGGGAAGACTCTCCTGAGACTGTAAATATCCTGTTCCTTATCAAACCATCGTTGGCTTCAGCATAGATCGGTGGTTTTTCTAAATTCATCATTGCTTGTTACTCGACATTTTGTGAGGAAGAACTTTCCCTTCTCCCCCAAGTATTTGTTCCTTTATTTATGGACTCATGAATTTTCACTTTATTAGACTGATTATAAGCCATTATGGCCAATATTTATTACTCGAATTGTGCAGACTTCTCTCTAACAGGAGCTCTTTCGAGCTGGTGCCTGCGCCCTTCTGACGTGGCCACCCTGCACTTCAGGCCCCGGGCACCTCAGACTCTTCTCGGGCCGGCTCTCCCCCAGCCTCGGAGTCAGCCATGTCCCCAAAGAGCCCCCGTCCCTCCTGGTGGGAAGGGGTCATTAGAAACCGAGGTCTGTAGCTGTGCTCATTGCTCTGCATGTGCCATTGCTTCCAGGCCTCTCGCCAGACAGAGCTCCAAAATAGGGGTGTGTCTGTGACCTTGAGTTTGTACTGACGCCTTAAGTCCAAAACCTAGGGTTTAGTCCGGCCTCCCGCCTACCATAACTCCCTCATCTTCTGAAGAGAGCACTGACAAGTCAGGCTGACTCGGCTCCTGTGTGGATGGAGCGGAGTGGAACTGGGCTGCGGTCCTCTGAGAGATGGGCGTGGCGCGTGTGTGCTCTCTGGTCTCTGTGCCTTCGTCTGCCTTCAAGCGACTTCCAGTCTCTGTCATTCCTCGCCCTCCCCTGTTTCTGCTGCCTGAACCTCTGCGTGCCGTGAAGGCTAGAGTACATTTTTATTACATTTATGGCATGGTTTTACCCTTACTATTTTTCAGTTAGGTGATTCAGTTTAATGCTTCCTATATTTTTAAAACTTCTAAATTAACTTCCTTGTTAAGTGGGTGGCCCTGACTGATCATTTCTATGGGTCAGTGACTTTCAATCAGAGGAAAGGCTTCCCAAAATTCGTACTATAGAGCATCCTCTGTTCTCATCTGAGCTGCTCCCCGGGGTCACTGTAATCATGAGGAAGTCACTGATCTCTCTCGGCCTCATGGTGTAACGATCCCTTCCTGCCACGAAGTGCAGACGTGAGGTCCAGCACTCTGTCATTGAGGAGAAAAGTGAAGTAGCCGGCTGAGCAAGATTGTTTTATAGTACGATCAGCTATGAAATAAATTATAATCAAAAGAGCGACCCCCCATTTGAACTGGAGGGAGGGAGGTGCATCAGCGGTGCTGCCGCGTGACAGACTTGTCTCCCACGGGAGACGGCCCCCCGCTGTTGCAGACCTGACTTCCTCTCTCTCCACCGGGGGACTGTGTGGATGAAACTCAAGTTCTGCTTGTTTTACCAGGAAGGGCTCCCGTCAGGGAGTATAAAGGTAATTACAGATTTTTCCCTTGTCTCTGTAGATGCCCTTCTTGAAGACCAGGGAACAGAGCCATAGAAGATGAGGCATAGGACATGCGGACCAGTAGCCACAGCTATTAAGGTTTCTCGACTCCTCCCCTGGGCCCCAGAGAGCAGCCGTAAAACTTCCCTTTGGCCTGGACCCCTGATCTGTGAAGACAGTTCGGTGGAGGATGGGGAGGAAGGGGAGCCTCAGAGGGTTGTTTTCACATTGCAGGATCTCCGTATGCCTTCCAATGGCCTCAAGCCTTCAGCCTCTCCCCTCCTGTCCGCCTGAACGCCGTTTTAAGCATGTTGCTTCCTGTTCAGAAGTGTTCAGTGGCTCCCCAGAAATGCACAGATTATAGGTCCAAATTATTTAGCCTAGCACTCGAGGCCCTCCACCATCCAGCTCCCAGCTCTACCTTCCACTGTGTGCTCACTGCCCGTCCATGGAGTAGGACAGAGGCCAAGAGCAGGGGCTCTGGACCACACTTCTGGGGTCTGAATTCCAGTTCTGACACATCTGCTGTGGGGCATTGGAAGTTATTTACTCTGTGCCTTGGTTTCCTCATCTGTAAATGGGAATGATAATACCGACCTCCAAAGCTGTTTATGAGAATTCTTATACGGAAAGGCCTTGAACAGTGCCTGGTGTAGAGTAATGTTAGACTGTGCAGTATTATTATTATTGTTGCCCCCCCATACATGCTTCACACAGCAGCCAGTGTTAATACACAATGGGACTGTGTCAGTGCTCCGCTCAAAGCATCCCAACGGCTCTTCCTCCCATTTGAAGACAAAGCCCAAGCCACTGCTGCAGTGGAGTCCCAAGACCCTCCCAATCTGGGCCTCCTGGTACCCGCCTGAGCTTGGGCTGCCATCTTCCGCCTTGCTCCTCTGCCTCAGTCGTTCTGTGCCCGTGGACCCTGACCCCACGGGCACATTCCCACCTCGGGGCCTTTGTATTTGGGGCTCCTGCTGAGACCACCCTTCTCCCAGGGGTCCACATGGCTCGCTCCCATCTCCTGCCAGTCTTTACTCAGTGAGAGGTCTGCTCCTCAGTGAGGCCTTCCCTGACCACTCTGGTTTGTATACTCTCCCCACCCCACCCTACCCCCGCCCCGCAAAAACACCCTAACCTGCTTCCCTGCTTTATTTGTCTCCATCGTTTACCACTCACTGTCACACAGTCTAGCTTTACCTACATATTTTGTTGATTGTCTCCTCCCAGAGCTTGGCACATAGTAGGCACTGCATAAATATTCGCTGAATATTAGTATATTTACTTCAGTCAACTAAATCTAGTTATTTGTTCCTGAAACCCGTCTTCCTTGGGCTGTCAACATTCATCCAGGTGAGTGAGTTTCATCTCATAAGCCCATGTACCCTTGCTGGCAA
Organism: Desmodus rotundus; assembly: GCF_022682495.2. Lineage (NCBI taxonomy): Eukaryota > Metazoa > Chordata > Mammalia > Chiroptera > Phyllostomidae > Desmodus > Desmodus rotundus. The sequence goes on from NC_071389.1 coordinate 11,384,947, forward strand.
CTGCCTAGAGGAGATGTGTTGAGAAGGATTCTGAGGCTGTTTCTGGGCACATCCAGAAAGTGTGTTGCTGGTGTCTGCGATGCTGCCGTGGAGTCTGGTCCCCTTTGTCTGTGCAGATTCCTTTTTCTGGTCCCTTTCTCTTGTTCTAGTCCCATTCAAACGTGGCCCCTCCAGCAAGCCTTCTGAGGCATGGCAGCCACCTGGGGTCTCTCCCTTCTCTGAACTCTTTGGCCCTCAGGGCTGGGCAGCTTCCTTGGGCTTTTCCTTTGCTCTGTGACTTCCCATTATTTGCGTGTTTGCCTTTTTCCCTTAGAGGTCAAGCCTTAGGCCTTATTCTATCTCCAGAACCTGGTACTGTGCTGGACACTTAGTAGATAGTCGGAAAAACACATTGTTTTGCCTTGACCAGGTGGCTCAGGTGGTTGGAGTGTCGTCTCAGACACCAAAAGGTTGCGGGTTTGACTCCCTGTCAGGGTGCAGATGGGAGGCAACCCAGTGATGTTTCTCTCTCTCTCTCTCTTCCTCTCTCTCTGAAATCAGTAAACTTATCCTTGGGTGAGGATTTAAAAATATCAGTCAGCTGTGGCTGGTGTGGCTCAGTGGATTGAGCACCGGCCTGCAAACCAAAGGGTTGCTGGTTCGAGTCCCAGTCAGGGCAGAAGCCTGGGTTGTGGGCTGGGTCCGTGGTTGGGGGTGTGTGAGAGGCAACCACACATTGATGTTTCTCTCTCCCTTCCCCTCTCTCTAAAAATAAATAAAATCTTTAAAAAATATATCAATCATTTAAAAAAATTGTGTTAATCAAGACTCCTTTAGCTCGGGTTAAGATTGTAAGATACTGGAGAAGCTCAGAGATTCCGAGGAAAAGGGGAATATTGAGGGTGCACAAGGCAAGAACCAAGCCGTCCTCAGCCTCTTCGGCAGTCAGAGCCCCTGGAGGTCTGCCCTTAGTGTGGTTCAGTGCCCTAACACAGAGTCCGTGCCTCTCAGTTCCGATTCCAATCTGATTGGCCCAGTGTGGGTCAGGTATCTGCTCTGGTCCAATCCGCTCCAGCCAGCAGTGCAGGTTCAGGGAGAGCAGACTGGGCTTGGGGGGTACCCTGTGTTTGTGGATTTGGTGGGGGCGGGTCCTCCAGAAGAGGGGCTGACTGGGCAGCTATCCAGATGATATTCTTTTGTGCCTTCTTTTTCTCCAGTTCCCATGTTCCTAAAAAGGGGATTTTACAGTGAATTTGTCTTGCACAAAGGCAGAAGAAAAATGCTGTTCTGTGGGATATTAAATATGCACAGAAGGGCCGACTCTTGAGGAGGGAGAAGCATTCTTATCCCACTCCCTGGATATGTGTGGGCCGCTGGGGGCTGAGAAATGGAAGGAACCTTGCAGGGGGAATGGAGAATCGAATGTAGGAAGAATGCATTTGCGTGGTGCCACCCACCACCCGGCAACCTTGCTGACCGAGTGTAGCACAGGGGCAGGGCAGGGCAGGGGGGTACCAGCAGAGGCCCCTTCCTGAGAACCCAGCCCGGGTGCTGTCCCACAGAGGCCAGTGGCTTTTACTGGGGGGGGGTCAGTCAACTCCAGCTGAAGAAGACAGAATTCAGCTCCATGGGTGTGTGTGTGTGAGAGAGAGATGGGTGGGGGAGGAAGCAGACACACAGAGCAAAGTGAGTGGCTGGGGAGAACGCCTGGCCCCCACCCCTGGCATTTAGGCCACATTCCTGGTATCATCCGTACATTGTTCTTACAGATGAGGGAAGAGCCGTAACCGGCACGCATTCTGCCTCTTTGGAAGGGAAAGGACAGTTGTTGGGAGTCAGGCAGACTTGGGTTTAAGTTTCCACTCCCAAAATCCCAGAATCTAGTGCTCATCTCTGACTTTCTCTCCTCTCATTCCCCTATTCTTAGCACTCAATCCCTGTTCTTGATTCCTGGTCTTTCACCCCACCTACAAAGAGCATTTTTAATTTTTCCCCAGGGCCTCAAAGTCTAGGCCAAGGCCATACCTCCCACTGCCTCAGGAGCCCTGGGGACAGACCCTTTGGTGCAGAGCCTGAGATGAAGCCCAGCAGCTTCCTGAGCCTCGGGGATCAGAGGAGGACACAGCCCAGGGGGTGGGCTCAGAGTCAGAGTAGCTGGTCCTGCCCCGGACTCCGGAGTGAACTTCGGCAAATCCTTTTCCTCCTTGGGAAGGGATAACAGAAGCAGCTCCGGCTTCCTGAAAGCTGAGCACGGCCAGGCTCCGTGGTTCAGGTGCAGGTCTCTCAGTGAACTCTTGAAGGAAGCCTGCAGGTTGGGTGCTGTTAAAATTCCTGTTTCACAGATGCAGACACTGAGACCCGAGAAGTGCACGACTGGATTGAGTGAGGTGAGAATGCTTTGTGCTGAAGCCTGGGTTTGATCCAGGGACTCTGTCTCCCCCCTCCCCTCTGCTACTTGCGAACCTCCCTAAAATAGCTTTCATTTTCTGGAACACGTGTTATTTTCCAGGAACTGTGCCGAGCACTTTGCATCCATTTATCTCCCGGAGTCCTGGCTCCCTCTCATCGTAATCTTACCTTAAACGTCACCTCGCTGAGATGTCTTTGGAGGCCTCTCCCATCACATCACACCCCCTGGCTCACTCAGTCCCTTCATGAGCCATCGGTTAGGAGAACCCCATTCGTCTGTTTATTTGTATACTCTCTGCCTCCCTGCTTCTTGAGGGCTGGGACTGCATGGGTCTCGTCCATTGCGTCCCCAGCACCTCTGTGCTTGTCTGGCACATAGTAGGCATGATAAAGATGTGTTGAGTGAGCGAGCCCCCACAACGACTCTGTAGAGTGTACACTGTACCAGCTGCATTTTACAGAGAAGGAAACCGGGGCCAAGACATGGGATGGCCTGCAGGGTCCCCGAGTCACTGGAGAATGGAGCACGAATTCAAATCCCAGCAGAAAGACTCTAGAACCTGCCATGATGAGTCCCAGTGGCTCCTCCCAGCTCCACACTCGGAAGCGTGGACACCTGGTCTTTATCTCATGGGAGGGGAAGGACTGTGGTTCTCCTGGGCCCCAGTACCAACCCTCTGCTTCCGTGGGGTGGACTAGGAAGGAAGGCCTTTTGCTTGTTTTCGCGCTTTCTCCAGGAGAGTGCAGAGGTTTGGACCCCTGTTGAGGCCGGGCTGACGGGGATTAGAGGAAACAGCTGGCCTGAGCCGTGCCCTGCGGGAGGGAGCTCACATTCCCGGGACTCTGGGAGGGAGCGGCTCCCCACAGCCCAGTCACATTCCAGGTCGGTCTTTTTCCTGAGCCCAGATGTTTGCTAATGAGCTGGGGAGAGAGACTTTCAGCCCTCTCCCCCGGCTCTGGGCCCCACATTACCTCGGCCCCAAGAGGCTGGCCCAGGGCCAGCAGGCTCTGGCTCCAGGCCCGTGCCCTGTGCCAGCCAGGCCTGTCGGGGCAACTGGCATACCGCTGCCAACCAGGTGCACCTCAGTGAGCGTGGAGAGTCTAACGTGACAGGTTCTGCCTTTCCTGCTGGGGCTCCACCACCCCAAGTCCTGTGGTGCACTGGGAGGGGCTCTCGGCAACCACGAGGGTGTGGTGGGCAGAGGAGCACTGGCTTGGGTCTGGGTTCAAGTAGAGACTTTGTCAGTCACTAACCACTTGATCTTGGGCAGGTCCTAAACATTGTGACGCCTGGACTTCTCCCACCTGCTAAAAGGGAATAACGGTGGGATTGTGGTAAGGCTGCGATAGGGCTTAGCATGATCCCTGGCACATAACGGTAGCTGTCGGTATTATGAACAAGTCACTTTTCAGACCCCCTCCCCTCACTGTGGCCCTCCTGCAATTCCCAGTCTTCGACAGACAGGTGTGACTCGACCCCAAACCCGTAACCTTGATTAGGCCGTGGGGATTGTTCTAGCAGTGGCTGAACGGTCAGAGGCATCCAGTCGTGGTTCTCTGGGAGATTAGCTTCCTGCAGCGCTGGAGTGGGTTCTTCCCAAAGGTGGGCGCCCTCCCCGGGGTGCACACTGAGGACGCTGGTGGTAACCAAAACGGTATCTCCTGACGCCTGCTGTGTGCAGTGCAGCGAGGCTGGGCTCTGTGGGACGAGATCATGCAGTAGACAGTGGCCGTTACCGGCCTCACTGCGTACCGTATCACCTCGTTCAGTTGACCTCTCTCTGTCTTGTTTTATTTTTATTCTTTTACTTAGAAAATGGGGTTAACAATACTGCTTATCTCATCGATTTATTATGTGGGGGGAAAGTACTTAGAATAGGACCAGGCACATAGTAGGGACCTCACTGTGTGTGCGTGAGTACGATTGTTATAGTTGTCCCCGTGGAAGCCCTTTCCTGTGGGGGGTCATGCTTCATTTAGACAAATATATTGTACACCTTGTCTGGCCCGATGCTGAAATCCCTGTCATCCCTGCCCTCCAGGAGCCCACGGTCTAGTGGAAGAAGGGGATCCACTTGACCCGCCCAGAGAGAGCAGTGGTAACAGAGGTGTGAGTCCCCTGCTCCAGGATCACACGGGAAGAGGGAGTTATGCCACCTGAGGATCTTGGGAAGGCTTTCCACTCTGATGCTTGAAGAATGCCTTTACCAGGAGACGGAGGAGGGGAAGGGACCCCTGGCAGAGGGAACAGCATACACAACTGCTAGGAGGATGGAGAGGGCGGGGAAGCCAGAGTACACCATGCAGTCATCAGAAAGCCTCTAGGAGCCACCCGGGATGCCCAGCAACCTCCAGACTTCAGATGAGCGGGGCTTCATCAGTCTGGGAGCTTCCAGCCAGGCTGGACACAGACAACTCGCATAGAAAGCAAATCTCCGAGTCCCAGGATTGTGTCCTGGGCGGCGACGATTTTGGAGCAGTGCTATTTTCTCACTCCACTGGGCACAGAACAGAGAGGGCACGACTGCAGTCGACCCAAGTGCCCGCCTGCAGGTGGATTGGTTGGGTACCTCCTAACTCATCTCCAGGTGAGGCTGGGGGCTGCAGGTTGGAGGCTGGGCCCAGCCGGGGCTCTGCTCTTCACTGGAGCCCGAGAAGGGAGTCCCTTTCCTGCCGCTCTCTTTCCGAATAGTCCTTCCCGGGGCTCTCAGACCCTTCTCTGGATGCTTAAGCCAAGTGTCGGCGTGGAGGGGATGCTGGGCGGAGGGTAAGAGACACTAGGGTACTAAGAGTACGGCCTGACCGGTCCCACATCCAGGGGTGAATGGATAGGCTGGGCGCCCCGCAGGACTGCGGAGCGAGGAGTCTCCTGCTGGCGGGACTCGGCGGGCTGGAGCGCCACGCCCTCGGAGCAAGACTGGTATTCCCACCTAAAGGAACACCTCCGTCTTTGTCACCCCGAGGCCTGGCAGGGCCTGATGCCCCGTCTCGGGAAAAGTTAGGCGGAAAGAAGTCGAAGAGCTGAGAAACACCGCGGAGGGCACTTCAGAAGGGGCAGGGGCGCTGGGCACTCCGCCCTGGCCCTAGGACACAGGCCAGGCCGGCACCGCAGCTCGGCCGCGCGCCCTGTCCGTGCGCGCCGAAGGCCCGCCAGGGGCTCCCAGGCGGGCGGGAGAGGGGGCCGGGGCCCAGGGCGGCCGAAGCGCCCCCTCCTGCGCCCCGGAGGGAGCGGCCGAGCGAGCCCGCCCGCTCTTTCTTCTTCGCGTCCCTCCCTCCGCTGCCCCCGCCCTCGCTCCCTATTTGGAGCGGAGACACCCCTGACGTCGGAGCCGCTCGCTCTCCGCTCCCCCGCACCGCGCGCCCGCCCGGGGCCGCAGACGGCGCACCGCGCAGCCCAGCCGAGCCTCGCAGGGCCGCCACCAGCCCTGCCGGCCGAATCCCCGAGCCTCCCGGTGCTGCCGGGCCTACCATCCCCGCGGCCGGCAGACAGCTCCGCACGACCCGGAGGGAGCGCCGCGTTCCTCGCTGCCGCCACCGCGCGCGGTAAGTCCTGTCCGGGCCGGCACGCGGGTGCTCAGCTTCCAGAGGCTTCGGCCGCAGGGGCAGCGCCGCACCCCCGGCTGCGAGCTTCACCCCAGCCTGTCCGGCGGCCCAGGACATGGAGCCGAGACGCTGCTGCCAAACCCCTCCGGACGCCGGGGCTCGGGACGTGGGTGCGGCATGGGGTGGCCAGGGGACACCTCTGCTCCCTGAGCCCGTCCCCAGACTCTCTCGCGATCTCGGGATTTTCACTTCTTGGTAGGAGTCTCCACAGCCAGGGCAGAACGGGAGGGAGATGCGTGGCGGAGCGAAAGCCCAGTGGGTCGAGGGCGGGTCGGGCCGCACGGGCGCCGGGACAGCGCCCGGAGCTCGGTAGCTGGGCTCGTGCGTCCCTCCAGCTGTACCCAGGCCTCTCCGCTCCGGTATGTTTCTGCCTCCTTTTTGTGTTTCTCCCTCTCTTAATCTCTCTCTCTCCCTCTCTCTCTCCCCCCGTCTTTCTCTCCCTCCCCCCATCCATCTGTCTCCCCCTCTCTTTCTCTGGTTCTGTCCCTGTTCTTTCTGTTTCTCCGTTTTGAGTTGCCCTGGGTTTGTGTCTCTGCCTGTGTGTTTTCTCCGACTCCCAGTGCGGCCCCTCCGAGGGGGTCTCTCACAGTGTCCTGTGCGTGTCCCTGATCCCTCACCCTCAAATTCAGACAACCCTCCAGTGTTGGAGTGGCCAGAATAGTTTCCTAGACCCGGTAAAAGAAACGAAACCCTCCCCCTACCTTCCGCCTGCCCCCAGGGCCTGGCTGGGGTCATCCCCCTGGAATTGAGCCTGGGGCAGGGGGAGCCAGCCTTTCCGGGGGCTTAGTTTTCTTAAGAGTTCCACCCCTGCGAGGCAGCCTGGACAACAGGGCCCTGCTGCGGGCCACCTGCCTGCGCCCTGGGCGGGGCAATTCTGATCTTTTACAAGCAGCAGTAAAGGGGCAGCTGCGGGCCTTGGCCTGGCCAGGGGGGTGGCGGGCACCGCAGGAGAAGTGCACATTTTCAGGCTTTCTGAGGCCCTCGCCGCTGGAGGACACCAGCCTGTAACTAAGGGAACCCCGGGGAAAACAGAGGTCAGGGCCTGAGGCCAGCGGCTGGGCGCTGGCAGGGGATGGGGGTGAGGAAGCAATTTGTCAACAGGCCCCTGGTCCTTTGTTACTGTCAAATCACCAGCCTCCTGAAACTCCAGATGCTGAGCCGCTTGGGTGTGGCTTGCTTTTAGCTGGGGCCAAAGAAAAGGTGAAGCCGGAGCATTTCCTCAGTGGCCCCCCCTCCTCTCCTCCCACCCCTGCAAGCTTTCTCCTGGGCCTGTGTGCAGGAGGGGCGGATGCTCTGCACTGGCCGCGGCTATCTCCTCATCCTTTTAAAGTGAAATCTTGGACCAGTGTAGCCCCTTCTCCCATCCCCAGCCCCAAGGGTCCCAGGAGCCAGCACCAATGCTGGTGAGGGCTGCAGGGGGACTTCTGCTGAGCAGATGTGTCGCCGGCCCAGCAGCAGCTCATTAGCATAGATTTGTTTTGGAGACCACTTTGGGTCTGGCAGGAGGGTCTGCAGGCAGGAGGGCCGGGGCCTAGGTTGGGGGTTTGTAGCCTGGAAGGTGGAGTTGCCAGGCAGAGGTGGGCAGGCCTTTTGGGCCTGGGCTTGGCCCTGCGTGTCTGCCTCCTGGATGGCTGGTTCATGCTCTGCCAGCGCTGACGGGGGAGGAAGGAAGCCGCCCTGCGGTGAGACTGGGGTCATGGAATCCCGGTGGCCTCCAGCAATACCCAAGGAGACAGATTCTCTGTGAGGGAATCAGCTGAAGCGGACATTCCCAGGCTGCTCTCCCTATTTTACAGACATGAGGCGTAGGGAGCCGAAACCAGTGGCCTGCAGCCTGGGCTGTAGCCATTAGACTGTCCTGCCTCCAGGCGCACTTTGAGCCAACAGATGAGCCTGGGCCTGACTTTGCCCCCGGCCCCAGAGTGGGCCTGGGAAACCTCACTGGGCGGACGGAGACTGGCCCCCTCCCAGAGTGACCTTTCCAGTTGCACCATTCAAGGAAGTCCCTGCACTCAGTCCAAGATCTGAAGTGATTGCCCCACCCTCGCTGATCCCTGAGCCCAGGGCCACGAACCACACCCTCTGCACCCAGCAGCCTGGCAGCCAGGCCCAGCCTGTTTTCTGGAAGTTGGATTCTTGAGGGGGCTGGTTTCTCCTGGACCCTGTCCTTTCAGTCAGCAGCCCAAGAATGAAGAGTCGGAGTGGGATCTTGCCCTGGGCTCCCACCCTGGCAAGCGAGTGTGAGTGAGGCTGGACCGGATGGTTTATAAAGCCCTTTCCCAGCCATCCCGTCATTTGCTTGAGCTTCTCCTCGAGGTTCCCCCTCCATCCAGTTTCATCGAGGCAGGTGCAGCCCCGGATTTAGATGTCAGGACCACCCAGGATCCGGTGGGAGGGAGCAGGGAGGAGAGGGTGAGGCGGGGAGCGTGTGGGAGGCAGAGGGGTGGGCATGAGCAGAGTTCAGGGAGGATGAGCGGCCCAGGGTGACTCCGAGCTAGCATTAATGGTGACATTTACTGAGGACGCACCCCATGACAGGCACCCTCCCCAGAGGTTTCCATGCACAGCTGCCCTAGGAGGTGGGTTTTATCACTGCCCACTTTGCAGATGAGGAAATTGAGGCAGAGAATGTTGAAGTGGCTGAGCGAGGATGGGACCCCGGTCTGTCACAGTCTCTTGTGACAATGGAGAAGCCCGAGACCCTGCCCTGGGAGGTATGGGGGGGCTTGGGGTGAGTAGGTACTTTCTACCAAGAAAATCCTGGTGTGCTTGGCACTAAGGAACCCAGAATGTTCAAGGTCACCCCAAAGAGGGATGAGGAGTGGTTGTTCACGTGTTGGACGGAATGGGCTCTTCACTCTACAGAGGACCTCTCAGTGGGTGGTGGCGGGCCTGGGTCTCCCTTGACATCGGGGCCCCTCTGAACTGGAGGCTTCACTCCGAGCTCCATGATGCAGGCAGTGGGGTGGGTGGCCCCCTAGTGGTAGTGCTGTTATGGGGGCCCCTTCCCTGGGGAGTTTGGCTCTGGCTCCTCACCTGGCCGGGCCTCAGGATCCTGTGGGGGCCCATGCAGATACGCCCAGGCTGCACCCCAGCCCTGAGGGGTCAGACCCGGTACTGAGCCTCTGAGGCCTGGACAAGCCTCTCAAGGAAGAGGCTGAGTTGCAGGCGGTGTGGAAATGTAGAGGACCCCAAAGGCCTGCTGCCCCCACCCCCAGCCCTTCCCAAAGCGTGTTTTTTCACTTCCCTCTTTCCCGGTGTGGGAGATTCAGTGGCCACTTTCTTGGTCTGTGCCTCAGTTTCCCCAGTGCTAGAATGGGTCAGCTAGCGTCCCCCCTGGAAACTCCCTTTCTGTGTTGTTGGCAGCCTCCGAATGGGCCAGTGTTTGCGCCAGGCCTCGGATGGTCCGAAGGGCTTGGACTTGGGAGGGCAATGGGGGGGGGGTGAGAAGGCCTCTGCCCTGGGCTGTAGGTGCCCTCACTTGAAGCCTGCAGAGGACTTCAGGAGTGGGGCTTGAACCCTGTTTTGAGGGGCTCCCAAGCTCCCCAGACAGGTGGTGGCTGAGAAGGGATGAGAGACATAGCAGCCAGGCCGGGGCAGGGCCAGCGCCAGGGCCAAGGGCAGGGAGCCCCAGGCCTCCTGGCCACTCCACGTTCCCCGCCGCCTTCTCTATTTCCTGCTTCCTCTTCTGTGACCCTTTCATCTGCAAAGGTGGCCGGTGGTGTCCAGGGTCAAAGCTCAGGTCTATTTACTATTTATTGGTTGTAACTATGGAGGAGGCGTTCAGAGCACCTTTCATGTATTCCTTTATTCAGTCTTTCCGACAGAGGCACCGAGGTTCCTTGTAAATAGTAGATCTCTTTCTCTTTACTTCTCCGTAAGTCTCGAGCCAGCCTCTCAGCCTCTCTGTGCCTCAGCTTCTTCACCTCTGCAGTGGGGGAGTAAGGGGAATACGAGGCTCTGTGGCACAGGGCTGTTGCGAGGACTGAATAAATGGATTTACGCAAAAGCGCCTGAAGCAGCGCCCAGTCCACAGTCGCTGCGCTGGGCTGACGTGGATAAACGCCCCTCTCCGGGCCTCGGTTCCTGCAGTGCCCTCAGCCAGGAGCACGCTTCCTGTCCCCGCCATTGGTAACTCATCGAGACCCTGTGTTAAATCCAGGGTCCTCCACAGTCCTCTCGGCCGGCCCCTCCTCTCAACAACCTCCCCTAACCCACCCCCCTTCCCCCTCCCCATCTAGGCTTGGAGCTCCCAAGTGGGCACAGGGTCTGGGGCCCCAGCTCCCCTGCCCACACCCTTGCCTTCCTCTCTGCCGCCCTAGGAGGTGCTCCGTAAATAAGTGGGGATTGCAGGGAACCACGGGACTCGAAGGAAGAGTGCTGCTTGGCTGACTTGCTAGGGGGCCTTGGGACGAGGTGGGGAACCCGCCTTCCCACCCTGGTGTTCTGCGAGTCCGTGACTTGCCATGTGACATTCAGGGTGGGGAGGAAGGGGTGGGAATTGGGGGGTGAGGCTCTCAAGTGTCAAGAAGGGAGGCCTGACTGCCGCAGAAAGATAAACCAACAAAAAGGTAAACTTGTCGGGCAAAGAGCCCGCCCCAGTCAGTGTGAAGCGTTAGGGTGGGGGTGAGACGGGGCAGGGATTCTTGGTGGCTGGGTGTGAGAGCCGGAGGAGGGTGGGTGTGTCTGGATGACAAATGTGTCTGTGGGAGAGTGGCCTGGCCTCCTCCCTGCCTCCTGCTCCAGCGCCCAGCTTTCGCTCAGATGCCCACCCAGCCTTTCTCAAGACCCCCCGGGGGGAGAACTGACCTGAGCTGGGTGCCTGCAGGGTATTGGGTGCTTTCACTGCATCTTCCCACTTGCTCTCCGAGGAAACTGCTATGCTCCCCGGTCTAGGGTTGAGGTAGGTTGTGCAGGGAGGTGAACTTTATTTCTGGAAATCATATAGCTCCTAGGTGGGAAGGCTGGGACTCAAATGCAGGAGATCCCAGGGGCCGTGCCTGCGGGATCCCAGGCAGCCTGCTGGAGCTCAGGGCTCCTGGCCCAGGGAAGCTGAGTGTGGCCCCAGGCCCCTCCTCTGAGGTCCGGGCCAGGGCTGGGGGAGAGACCACCTGGGCTGGGTTAGTGTGCCCTCTCTGTGGACACAGCTGGCCCTTAGGATGAACTCTCAGCTGTGTAGTAGAAAAGGAGGAAGAGCAGGGAGGTGGCCTTCTGCCTCAGTGTGTCTCATTCCTCATCAGCTTCTGCCGCACGGTGACCCTAATATCCAGTCCCCATCCCCTGGGCCAGCGACTCCCTTAGACTCACTGCTTTCTCCCAGCAAGCCTTGTTATTAAGCTCAGCCCCAGTCTCTACTTGCCTTGAGCCTGACCCTGGTCCATGACCTCAGTTCTGACCTCTCTTCAGCCCAGCTCCACGTCAGGCCGGGGTTTCATTAAAATCCCAGTCTTGATTCCCAGTCCTAAGAAAACCTGAGATCACCCCGTCCCTGCCGCCTCCTTAGCCACCCCTGCCCCGACCTTCTTGACGAGTTGTGATGGAGTCAGGTATAGGACAAAAGTCCCTGGATTTCTCTGAGGTCTCTAGAGGACCAGTACCTCCTGGGGAGACCCAGGGGGCCCTGGCCTTAGGTGGCCTCTAGCCTCTTCTGAGTCAGACCCTGCCTGACTCAGGCCGATTCCTTGGGGACAGATGGGCACCACTGGGAGTAAGGAAGCTTCCTAGGTGCTAAGCCTGTTGAAAATTTAGCTAGGTGGCCAGTTAGGAACAAATCCATTCTATTTTGTTAGGATGTGGTTGTATTAAAAACACGGGCTTTACTGTCTGTCTTGTGAGCAAGACCAGAAGTGTGTGGGTGGGGGCCTGGGCCACGGCACGGGCCCATCTGGGACTCACCTCCTACTGCTCTCCCAGGTTCACCCCACCCCGCAGCTGAGGGGACTTGCTGGGTGGAGAGAGCAGAGGGCTGTGGCACGCAGGCTGGCCCAGCCCCTCTCTGCAAGCCCAGCTGAGCCAGTGCACTTAGGTCTTCCCTGCAGGAGCAGGCAGGACACCCTCAGCATGTCCCTCTCCCCAACACTGTCGGAAGTACCTGCCTCTTGCGTCAGAAAGCGGGCTAAGCTTGTTCTGCCTGGGATGTCCTGCTCCGAGCCAGCCTATCTCTAGCACTGGGCCTCTGTGGGACCAGTGGGTCCATACCTGCCCCCTGCTCCTGTTTCAGCCCCACCCAGGCCCCTCTGGGGACTATCCCAAGACACAGAATCCCAGACTGGCAGAGCTGCGCTGGTTCCCACACCTGGCTGCGTATCCGAACCGTCCTGGAAGCTTATTAGAATCGCAGACTCCCACCCACCCTCGGACTTTCGCACCACGAGTCCCCAGGGGATTCTAAGGATCTCAGAAACCAGTGGCCTCGGGCACCTCACTCACTCATCTTACAGGAGGGGCGGTGTAGCCCGTGTGCAGGGGCACAGCACTCGTGGACTCCTGACTGTCCAGCGCCCTTTCCCCAGGGGCCTCCTTGCAGGTATTGCCTTCCTTCCTGAAGTCCCCCAAAGCCTTCCTCCTCCACATTTTTTGAGGTGGGGGGGTGGGGGGAACCCTGGGAAAATTAGCTGGGGAAGGTTGGGAGAGTCCCCTCCGCGGCAATCCGTGGGACACACACTGCCCTGCAGCGCCATCTGCTGGCAAACTCTGGTATCCTAGTGTCTTACCCTTTCTATCCGTATTTTGCCGTGTATAACGTGCACTTTTTCGCCCAAATTTTTGAGGGAAAATAAGTATGCGCCTTATACATGGGCAGTACTAATTCTGTATCTATATAAATGTTTATAATTCTTTTACTTAGGCATTAAAAGTGTAACTCTAGAAGGCAATAATGATATCCATGTGCAAAATAATCCGTATGCTAAAATTCCTTTATAATACAAAAAACCCCCAAGTATCTAAATAAAAATTTAATTAAAAAACTAAAACGAAAGATTTTTTCCCCTGAAAGTTTGGGTCAAGAACGTGGGTGCGCATTATACGTGACAAAATACGGTAAATTACTGAGGGGCCAGCCCAGGTCATGGATTGGTTCCCACCTGCCCCAGGTTGGGATGGAGCTGCCCACGGTGGTGTGTGTGTAGACTCAGGGCTCGAGGCTTTGGTGGGGCATCCGAAAAAGAAACACAGTCCAGGCTGGGGTTGTTTAATTTTTAAGCTGAGGTCCAGCCAGCCAACGTGGCCCGAGAATTCAGTGATATGAAGGTGTAGGTGAGCTTTCCCAACAACAGCCGTGGCCGCAGGTCTCCGCAACGTGCTGGTTGGCCAGCCCTCGAGGGCACGTGCGGGCAATTTCTCGTTTGCCTGGGGAACCCACAACATCAGAGGGAGGAGGGAGCTAATTAATGATTGCTCAACCCTCAACACGTGCTGAGACTTAGTGTCCTGTTGAGTATTAGCAGCAGTCCTTGGACACGCCCAGTATCACCACCCCCGTGTTTTAGATGAAGTAACTGAGGCACAGCGGTAGAAGTAATTTGTCCAAAGCTACCTCGTACGTTATGAAAATAACTGACACATGGAGTGTGTGTATTCTCCTGAGGGCTTTTCATGTAACACCTCATTTAATCTTCAGGATACCCTCTGATGCACATACTATTAGCAGCCCCAGTTTTTTAAAGATGTTATTTATTTATTTTTAGAGAGAGGGAGAGAAACACAGATGTGAGAGAGAAACGTCAATTGGTTGCCTCTTGCACATGCCCCGACCGGGAACTGAACCAGCGACCCTCCGCTTTGCAGAACCATGCCCAACCAGCTGAGCCCCACCAGCCAGGGTAGCAGCCCCAGTTTTGAGGTTCACAAGGGAGAAATAACTTGCCAAGGTTGTGCTTGTCTAGGATTTGAACCCAGGGGGTCAGATGTCAGAGTTCATGCTTTAAGACTACCGTTCCCCTCTTCCCAGCCTCCTGAGCCTGGCTGGCCTCACCCACAGTCTGTGCTCAGTTCTAGGGCTCTCCAGGTCACGGGCATGATGCTCTGGGTTCTGGTGGGGGCTGTCCTCCCCACCATGCTGCTGGCCGCTCCACCGCCCATCAACAAGCTGGCGCTGTTTCCGGACAAGAGTGCCTGGTGCGAGGCCAAGAACATCACCCAGATTGTGGGCCACAGTGGCTGTGAGGCCAAGTCCATCCAGAACAGGTGGGACCCAGGGGTGTGGGTGGAGGGGAGGAAGACAGGGGCCCAGGAGGGAGGAAGAGGCACGGGCTGCCCATCCTTGCCTCTGCCACGGTTGACAAGGGCACGGTGACCTCTCCTCCCACAGAGCGTGCCTGGGTCAGTGCTTCAGCTACAGTGTTCCCAACACCTTCCCGCAGTCTACGGAGTCCCTGGTGCACTGTGACTCCTGCATGCCAGCCCAGTCCATGTGGGAGATTGTGAGTACCGCTGCCCGCCCCTGCCCCGCCTGCCGCGCCCCACAGAGCCCGGCGTGGTCTGGCTCACCCGTCTTTCTAGCTTCACCTTGCTTCCCTCACCTTCTTCGCTGGTTTGACACTTGACACCAGCTCACCTTTCAGTCTCTCACACCTGCTTTGCTGGTTACCATCACCACAGGGCCTTTGCACATGCTCTTGGCCCTGGTTGGAACACCTTTCTCCTCCTCCTCACCTAGTGAACTTCTATTCAACCCTCTGCTCGTAGCTGACGCATCATTTTCTCAGGGCCCCTTTCCTGAGCCCCGAGCACCGTCTGCCTCTGCTTTAAGCATCTGTCACATCCCCAGTTCTCTGTCTGCATTTGGGAGATTTTGACAAGTCTGTTTCCTATGCTAGACTCTGAGCTCCTGGAGGGACCGTGCCTCGTGTCCTGGGAGCTGGCATGGAGTAGGTGCTGTGTGGAAGGAGGGAGGGAAAGAAAGGAAGGGAAGGAAGGAAGGCAGAAAGGAAGGTAACTAGGGGCAGAGGAAGATGCTAGAGGGGTTCGTACAGGTCTGACCTCAGCTGGGCTGGGGGTTCTGGGGTCGGGGAGCTCTTTGAGAAAATGATGTCTGAGCTCAGACCCAGAGATGGAGTAGAAGGTAACTGCAATGTGTCAGGCAGGTGGTAGGGAATAGGTGGGGTGAGGACCTTCCAGGCAGAGGGAATAGCATGTGCAAAGTCTCATGCAGCTCATTCAGCCCAGTGGGCGGGAGTGGCACAAAGTCAGGGGTAGAGAGGTTCGCCAGGTGCAGCCCGAAGGGCCAGGAGCCCGGATTTTCCTCCAAGTGCGGGGCGGAGGGAGCGCTGAGGGGGAATTTTAGGCAGAGGCCAATTCACACTGGGTTTTCCCCCTCAGGGTGCCCTCTGGATGCTGCGAGGGGATAGATGGGAAGGTGGCAGGACGAGATGTGAGGATACAAGTCAGGTGGCACCTGCAGGGACTCCCCCTCTGCCCCTGGATGGGTCCCCGGAGCTGACTGGGGTCTCAAGGGTGGGCTTAGGACTCCAGGGTCTCTGGGATTCTTGGTCCCATGAGGATGTGTTACCCTTGGGACTTCCCTCCTGGCCACAGGCCTTTGGAAACACCCCTGCTGCCCTTCCCAGGTAACGCTGGAGTGCCCCGGCCACGAGGAGGTGCCCAGGGTGGACAAGCTGGTGGAGAAGATCCTGCATTGCAGCTGCCAGGCGTGTGGCAAGGAGCCGAGTCACGAGGGGCTGAGTGTCTACGTGCAGGGCGAGGATGGCCTGGGCTCCCAGCTGGGCACCCATCCCCACCCCCACCCTCACCCCCACCCTGGCGGGCAGACCCCTGAGCCTGAGGAACCCCCAGGGGCCCCCCACACCGAGGAAGAGGGGGCTGAGGACTGAAGCCCTCGACTCTTCCTCCCCTCTCATCCCCCATGGAATGCTGGGGGAAGTGTGTGGGGAGAGGCTGAAGCCCCTCTTTGGCACTGGATGGACTTGGACTTGGAATGCTTCCCAGTTGCCATGGAGATCTGCAGGGAGGGGTTGGAGCCAAGCTGCACAATTTAATATATTCAAGAGTAGGGGGAGGAAGCAGAGGTCTTCAGGGTTCTTTTTCGGAGAAGGGGGTTCCCTTCCTTTCTGCCTCCTAGAGATGTGCCCTGGGGAAGGGGAGGAAGTTGGCTAAGCTGCTGAGGCCATCCAAGATGGCAGGAGTCAGGCTAAGGCCCATGCGGCCTCTGGTGGGGCAGGGCCCCTGGGGTACAGTGGTGGAGCTGGGCCCTGAGCAGAAGGTGGGTACCTCTCCAGCAGTGGCCCTGAAGGGGATGGGTCCAGGCTACGAAGGCCACTGGCTGAAGCAGGGAGCTCACCCCAAAGGCTGCTCACCCCACTCCCATGCCAGGGCAGCTTCTCTGCATGGCCCCATCGTGGCCCCCCACCCTCCGTGGTTGGGAGTCAGGCCTGGGCAGGACCCTCCTGACTCGTGGCCCTGGGGCCAGGGGCTAGGCTCTTTGGGCTCTGGCTTTCTTGGCTTTCCAGGGGATGTAGGAAGGCAGGGGAGGAGCCTTCCTAGGCTAGGGCATAGCAGTGACCCCCCAGACCATCACTACAAAGAGCATCCCTCCCTCCTGTCTCTGAGGACTTAGTGCCTCCCACTTGCCCCCAAGTTCCAGGCCCCTCAGAAAGCCGATGGAACCAGCCTCACCCTGTTAGGGGAATTCTTTCTAAATATCTAATTTGGGGAGGGGTCACCCTTACTGAGACTCCAAGGAGGGGCCTGGGTGGGATGGACACTGGCTAAGCCTCAAGAAAGGAGGAGGACGGGCAAGGGCTTCCGTGGGTGGCCTGTTCACTGTGGATCTCCAGCTGCCCGATCCCACCGGCCTCCCCACTCCCACTGCACTTTAACCCTAGAGGGGGTGAGGGATCCAGACCAGGTCAGGGAAGCACTACCTGTGTCCACTCTTCTGTCCCAGGCAGCTTCCAGCCCCACCAGCCCCCTGCCTGGGGCTGCCCCACCCCTCCCAGCTGTTCTGACAAGAGCTTCTGGAGCTTGTAACCAGTAGACTGTCTCTCTGACGGACCCTGAGTTTTCTCACGAATAAATTCGTTCAACGCCTGTGTTTCCTTCCTCGCTGGCTGGCTCTGCTGACCCAGGGTTCCTGCGGGGGTCTAGGGGGAGGGGCCAGGCTATGCAGGGCATCCCAAGTGGATGGGCCCTCCTGCCGTGAGCACCCTGGGCCCTGTCTCCCAGCTCCCACCTCTCCTTGGGTGCCCATTCCTGGCCTTGCCTATATCTGGTGGACCTCCCCAGCAGGGCTTTTCTGGTTGGGGGCTTGCCTGATGCCATCTCTACCCTTGCAGCGGCCCCGCCTCTGCCCTTCCCTGGCACCGAGCCTGGCCTGGACCGGGAGGAGGGGAAACAGACAAAACTGGCTACTGAGGACAGACTATATACAGGTGGGGTGCTGTTCTAAAGATTTTAGGCAAGTAGCTTGCCTAATCCTCACCGCCACCCTGTAACACAGGCATGGCCCCCATTTTGCAGACGGGGCGTCTCAGGTGCAGAGGGGTCAGTGTGCCAGGGCCATCCAGGAACAGGACTCAAGGCCAGGCAGTCCGGACTCGCCACTCGGCTCTCGGTATAACCTTAGGAGTTCCCCGTTCTTGGCCTGCTGTGAGCTGGGCTGCTCCTGACACCCCACGATAACCCCACCAGTGTGGTAACATGACCCCCCCCCCCCCCCCCGGTTCATCCTTGGGACAGGACAGGGTGAGGGCTAGGCCCTTTCTTCCTCACACACATGGCTGTACCCACCACATGCCAGACAATTACATTATTTCTAATTCGGGGAAAATGCTCATCATGCTAATGAGAAAAACGAGGTCCTTAATGACCCTGGAGAGATTTGCCCAAGCTGGAAGGTAGCGGCCCCAGGATTCCAATCGGGCGCCCTCTAGTGGTGAGGATTGTGAGCTGCACGTGTCCCGAGCCTTTTCTTCACGGCTGCTCTGCACTGTCGCGCCGGTTGTCCTGACTCTAGAACGGCACTTCTTGCACTCGTGCTGGACACAGCTTGCGTGGCCACCCACAGTGGTCCTGCAAGCCTTGTTGTGGACTTCGGAGGGTCAAGCCCTAGCCACGTTAGTAGTCTTTCGATATGGCTGGAGGTGGGAATTCACTCCAGATTGCTGAGTCCTGCGGGGCTTCCGAGGACACAGAGACCAGGTTCAAATGAAAGGTTATGGGGGCTGTGGCTTTGGTGCTGGGCGTCTGAGACCGGCACTGTCTCGGCAGGATGTCCCTTGCTCAGGAGCCGCCTCCACCCTCTGTGTGGAATAAGGCAGGGTATAAGTTCATAGAAACATAAAGAAATTATTAAGAGGCTGCTTGGAAAGAAAGCTGGCGAGGGCTGGCGAGGCTGGTGGCAGGCCTGGAACGCCGGTCAGAGTGCAGACTTCGCTTACTTTGCAGTAAGAGCCCTGGAAGTGTCTGCGCAGAGCTGAGTTTCATTAAGACTGAAAAGAAGGCTCGTGGGGAGGAGCGGGAGGCTGGAGACCAGCGGGAAACTGCAACAGCCCAGTCAGGAGATGATGGAAGTCAGAGTTGGGGAGGAGCGAGTCTGAGGAGGCGGGGTCACCCAAAAGAGACGCTGCTGATTGGACTTGGGAGCAGTGAGTGGGAGGAGCCATGTTTGAGGGACTAGAGGCTCAGGTTAGCTGTGCTGGTTTGCCAATGGGAGTGAGATGCGAAGTAGTAACTGCCAGTTTTTCTCTCCACCTACCTCAAATGGACAAGACAGTCCCCCCAAAACTGCATCTCCCCCTCCGCCATCCTTCCTCCCTACCCGCGCCCTCAAGGGATTAAAAATCTTTACAAGGGCCCTGACTTGCGTGGCTCACTGGGTTGGGTTGATTCCGGGTCGCGGCTCATGGCTCGGTTGCAGGTTAGGTCCCCGGTTGCGGGAGCGCGAGAGGCAACCGACCGATGTTTCTCTCGCACATCCATGTCTCTTTCCCTCTCTTTCCCCCTCCCTTTCCCTCTCTCTAAAAATAAATAAATACAAATCTTAAAAATAAAAATCTTTACAAGGGGTTAACACTGACGCAGCATGGGCAACTCAGGCCCCTCCCCGGATGGGTGGGAAATTGGTCCCACTTCCCTGCCTTGTTAGCCTCTGTGAAGCCAACAACCCCCAACTAGTTTTTTTCCTCCTGCTCCCAGGCTCAGGAAAAACCCAGTGCTCCTGGGTTCAAATCCTAGCAAAGCCACTTCATAGTTGTGTGATGCTGAGCAAGTCCCTTGAGATCTCTGAGGCTCAGTTTTCCCATCAGTAAAATGCAGAGTAACGATCACACCTTTTTCACTCTCGGGGTCGTGGTGAGCTTTGCATCAGTCTGTGTACCCATGGGGCCTGAAACAGTGTCTGGCATGTAGTAAATGTCAGCCATCACTGAAGGTATTGGGAATGAATGATTGGCCCGCGCCTGCTAGTGGTCGGGCGGATAGTTTTGTTCGTTCATTTATTGAACATACATTTACAGACAGCCTAACATGTGCCGAGGGCATAGCAGTGAACCAAACCCACAAACCGCTACCTTCATGAAGTTTACCTAGTTGGCCAATGTCTTGTGTGAGAGCAGTTTTGGGCAGACCTCACACCCTCCCTGGACCTAGGTTTCTCCATCTCTGTAAGGAGTTGCTCCTTTTGGTTCTCTACGTACTGACAAAAACAGGCCTGGGGCAGAGCACTTCCTGAGACTCAGCTGTCCCATTGTGGCACCAGCCTTCTCCTCTAGAGAGAGAGCACCCCGTGGCCAGAAGTAACCAACCAAAGGCTAAGCATCCTTGAAGGTCCCTCTTTACCCTGAGATGTTAAGGAAGTCTAGGACATTAATCGATGCCGGAAATGAGAAATTTAGGAGCACCCTCGGAACTTTGGAAAAGTTCTTAAATGCAACATAATAGCAGCATGGCCACAAGGTGGCACCACCACCCAGGCCCAAGTTTGAAAAAAAGATTTTTTTTTTAAATTATAGCAAAGTACAGATCATAATATAATAAACATCTGTGAATCTATCACCAAGAATGAACAAACATTAACATTTGTGTCATGTTTTCTTTAGGTCTTTTTTTTTTAAAAAAAGATAAAAGCTATCAAATGTTACAGCTAAAGTTAATGCAGAAGGACTAATATTCTCTTCCACTCTTCGCCACTAATTTTTCAAAGCTAAAATTTATCAGGCAGCGCCCTCTGTGTGAAGTGGTCAAGTACTCATTCTGTCCACATCTTCACCTCCCCCGTTTCAGGGAATGGAAGCAGAGAACTGAAGAGGCTTCGCTAAGTTCCCAGAGCAAATAGCAGAGTCAGGATCGCCAAGCCAGGGCCCCGGGCCCCGAACCCCGGACCCCAAAGTCGGCCGCACACAGTGCCGCTCAGGTGTGCCATTGCTCGGCCAGACACCCCCAGGCCGAGGGGTTCACTGCAGAGCTGAGTGCACTCGCATTGTTCACACGGGAACGTCGAGGCCGACAGCCAGCTAGCACTGGCGCGGTGCCGTCAGGTTTTCAGATTCTGCCTGGGTCATTTCGTCCCCCGACAACCCTGGGAGGAGGTGCTGCATTGCTCTGCTGACTATTGCAGACGAGAAAATAGTGACCCAAGGAGATGGGGCCGCTGGCCCCAAGTCCACAGAGCTGGTGCGTGGCAGAAATGGATCCCAAGTCTAGTCTTTACAATATTCACCCAATGCTTGGTATACTACACCCTGTTCCTGGGGGCACGGCAGAAACTGTCGGGGGGGTGCAGGTGGTGTTGGAAGGGACTACAGGCCTCCTCCTCCTGCTGCCCGGACCCATGTGCGGGCAAGACAGGGGCTCTGAGCACCAACAGTGACTCGTGGGAGGGTGAAGGGTGCTGTCGGGTCTTGAGGTTTCTCTGCCTTGGGTGTCAGGAGACCCGGGTTTCAGTTCCACTTGATCACCTGCTGCTGGAGACCTTGGGTGAGGCCCTTGGCCTCTCTGAGCCCCACTTTAACGTCTACCGCTCAGCATCATTAGAGAGGTCAGAATAATAAAATAAAGCCTTTGAAACAGAGCAGGGACCTTAGCTGTGGGAGCAGTTGGGGCTCAGAAAGAGTCTCCACAAGGCGTGCCTCTGTGGGGCCCAGACTCTGGAGCTGAGGCGAGCGAGACCCTGTGGGCTTGAGAGAAACTTGGACCTCTCTCTCAAAGAATTTAACTGTGGGGCCTTGCCCATGATAGGAGTCATCACCAGAAATAAGCTTTTCCTGGTATACTGTGGGGCAGGGCAAACATCTAATCATCGAACACCTGCTCTTCTTACGCGGCTGTGAATGGCCCTCCTCCCGTCTGAGGCCTAAGGCCCTGACCCCATCCTTAGCTCAGGACGGCATACACACCTCACTGTCCGTGTCTGCCTCTGAGCCTGGCATGTATGTGGGGTTCCCATGGGTTCGTATGCAATTAAATTTGGTTATTTTCTCTCGTTAATCTGTCTCACGTCAATTTGATTATTAGATCAGCTGGACGAACCTAGAAAAGTAGGGGAATATTTCTTCCTCCCCTACAGAGGTATCACTTTTCTGTTTCTATGAAGGGAAAAAGTCACACACACCCCTTTAGATTCCCTTTGCGTTGCTCTCCACTTTATGTTTTTCCTATAGCAATTGTCACTTTATGACTAAGTATCTATTATTATGCTTATTGTTTGTGGGTCTCCTTCCACTGGGACGTAAATGCCACAAAGCTGGGCTCTCTGATTTGGTTACTGTAGTGTCCCATTCGGGCAGAACAGCGCACCAATGGGGACACCACAGTGGCGTCAACTAGGTGCTCAATAAACGTTTGTTGAAAGGACAAATGGAATTCACCAGTTAACCAGTGAAGTCTGATAGACACTCTGGGCAGCCAGGAGAAGAGATACACAGTGGGGTAACACCCTGGACGCAGGCCCCACCTCTATACCGGCAGTGGGCCCCTGGCCTAGAGTTCCCCCAACCTGTTCGCACCCTGTTAAACTGGGAGTGCCTGCAGACCAGGGGCTTCGTCCTTGGTGCCAGCGCGGTGGGCAAAGGGACGGTTTCTGCTGGAACGACCCTGAGGAGGGGGCCACCTGCTGTTTAAACTGAAGGTTTCATATATGATATATAATATATGGTGTGTGATATGTAATATTTTATATTACATTACATATAATGTATAGTATATGTTATGCATAATATTACATATGTTCATATGCATATGCGTGCGTGTTCACGTATGGATGTCAAGCAGTCTGCCCAGTATCTCCCAGCGCGCTCGGGCTGATAGTGCGGTGGCCCGGCTGCGGGTGGGCCGACCGGCACTGGGGGCCGTCCTGGATAAACGTGAGCCACAGCCTCCTCCTCTGAGTTCCTCCTGCGCCGTCGCCACGTGTGGGTTGGGGAGGGGTATGCGGTGCTGTGGAGGCTGTCACAGCTGGGGAGGCGACCTGCTGCAGCGGGGGCACCCGGATCGTCCCTCCACAGACCTGGGGAACCAGGCACCCCGCCTGCCTGCGAGTCCAGGGCTCGGCTCTCCCCGCCCACCTCGAGGAGGGGCGCAGGCTCCACGACGCGGGAACCACGCGCTCCTGGTAGCACCGTCGGCTCCTCTGAGCGCGCCGGCCCCTCGCCGCGCCTCCCGGGCTCCCTGGGCGCCTGCCCGGCTGGCGGCCGCCTCTTCCTCTCGCAGCCTCACGGCGCCTGCCGCAGTCACCGGCGGTGGAGCAGCGCTGAGCGCCCCAGGTACCGAGCGCCGGCAGAAGCGGGGCCCGTGACCCGGCGACCGGGTGGGGAGGGGGTGGAGGCGCGGCCGCTGCTCCTCTCTCCCCTCCAGCGGGCCCAGCATCCCCACCCCCACGCCGCAGGAGACCGCGTCCGCCCAATCCCAGAAATGCCTCTGCACCGCCTCCGAGACCTGCCTTCCCCGCGGGGGGCTTCGCTCTGGCGCATGGGTTCCATCCTGAGACCCCAAGCACTACGGCTCCGGCCCTACCTCCCCCAAACGCCCACCTGCCTCGGGGGAGCTTGTCCGGGGCCCTAGATCGCCCATTTGCCCTCTGCTCCCACCTCCCCGGGTCTTTGCCCCAGGCGGGCGTCCTCACCCTGATCTTGCCGCTCCTTCTAGGGGGGCTCCGCTCCCACCCATTTAACCTCCAAGAGTCCTCTGGCGCCCCCATCCTCCGGACTTTCCGCCCGCCACTCTGCTCCTCACCAGGCGCCCCCTCCCAAACTTCCTACCCGGTCGATCCAGGTGCCCCGCTTCCGCCCGGGGACGCCTACAAAACCCAGTCCACCGTCTTCGGGTCTCTGCCCGCTGACGTACCGCCCGTTCCTCTCTTCCCACCTGCCCTCCCCCGAGGGGGTCTGTTCTTCCCGACGACGACGCCACTCCAGCCTCCATTCCTTCAGGCCGCCCACCGTGCTCAGGATTCCTCTCGGGCCCCACGGCCTCGGCCTTGCTGTCCACACCCCGCCTCCATGGTCCCAGAGCCGGGCCCCGCGTACAACAGCACCCCCGACTGGGGCGCGGGGCTGGTGTCAGACCCAGGGGGCAGCGGCTGGGTGGCGGCCGCGCTGTGTGTGGTCATCGCGCTGACTGCAGCCGCCAACTCGCTGCTCATCGCCCTCATCTGCACGCAGCCCGCGCTGCGCAACACGTCCAACTTCTTCCTGGTGTCGCTCTTCACGTCCGACCTGATGGTGGGGCTGGTGGTGATGCCGCCGGCCATGCTGAACGCGCTGTACGGGCGCTGGGTGCTGGCGCGAGGCCTCTGCCTGCTCTGGGCCGCCTTCGACGTGATGTGCTGCAGCGCCTCCATCCTCAACCTCTGCCTCATCAGCCTGGACCGCTACCTGCTCATCCTCTCGCCGCTGCGCTACAAGCTGCGCATGACGCCGGCGCGCGCCCTGGCGCTGGTTCTGGGCGCCTGGACCCTCGCCGCGCTCGCCTCCTTCCTGCCCCTGCTGCTGGGCTGGCACGAGCTGGGCCGCGCGCGGGCCCCCGCCCCGGGCCAGTGCCGCCTGCTGGCCAGCCTGCCCTTCGTCCTCGTGGCGTCGGGCCTCACCTTCTTCCTGCCCTCGGGAGCCATTTGCTTCACCTACTGCAGGATCCTGCTGGCTGCCCGCAAGCAGGCCCTGCAGGTGGCCTCCCTCAGTACGGGCACGGCCGGCCAAGCCTTGGAGATGCTGCAGGTACCCGGGGGTACGCAGGGAGATCCGGGCTTGTGGGTTGGAGAGAAATGAGCAGCCAGAGGGTACCTAGGGGCATCCACACTTAGTGTACTGCCTGCTGGTGGCTTCCAAGTGGCCATCGCAGCTTCCGATTGTCTCCTGAACTCCAGACTCAGCGCCCCACGGTCCACAGGATAGCTTCATCAGGATGTGAGGCAGGCTTCTGGAAGTAACATGTGCTACTGGGAATTCAGGGTGTTCCAGCTCTCCCGCCTGCACCTCCCAGGTCTTCCCCATGATGGCAAAGGGCACCGCCATGGCTTCACAGGATTCCGCCTGTCGGTGCTGTCTCCTAAACATGTGCTATCCTCAATGCCCCCTTCCTCATCCAAGCCATCCTGGCTTTTAACCTGGGAGCCTTTGATAGTCTCGGGCTGGCTCCCCCACTTGCACTCCGGACCTGCTCCCACCCATTTTCTGCACAGCAGTGAGAGGAAGTAAGAAGAGTGGCATGTCACTTCCTTGCTTCAAACCCTCAGTGGCTCGCCATTGCTGTCAAGATAGAGAGGAGACTCGTGTCAGGATCTGGCTGCGGGACCCCGCCCTGCCCACCTCTCCCACTGCACCTCCTTCCCCCACCCTCTGCACCAGCCACGTGGTTCTTCTGGCTGAGCCTTGAAGGCACCAGGCCGACTTCCGAGCCAAGGTCTTTGCCCGTGCAGTTCCCTCTGCCTGGAATGCTTTCCTCCCCGGGAGCTTCGCTTGCCTGGCTTTTCAGCTCACAGATGACCTTTTCCTAGAGGCCATCCCTGACCTCTCTGCCTGCGGGCCCACACTCTTCTCCACCCAGTTGCTCTCTAGCTGAACCCTTGATTTATTTGTTCATTGATTTGTTCATTGTCTCTCACGCCACCCGAATGTAAGCTCCATGAGGACTGGGCATGTCTGGGTAGGTTTTGATCTGCACTGTGCATAGTAGGTGCTTCCTAATTACTTGTGAATGGGGTAGGTGCCCTTAGCTCAAGGCCCTGCGGTGTCTCAAGGTAGAGTACCTGCTTTAGCCACCCAGGCCATGTGATGCCCAAGTCCTATTGTCCACCTGGGGGATGGGGGTTTAGACTGACCAGGCCTGAGCCCCAAAGACTTAGGTCACAGGCCCTAAGAAAGGTCCCATCTGGGCTCTCCAGGCTCATCTTGGTGTAGCCTCAGGTGGAGGAGGCTCTTTCTTACAGGCTGCCGGGGGTGGCTCATGGGTCACCGGGTGAATGGGGAATTGACTGATATGGGCTGCAAGGCTATCACCCTGTCAGCAGTCCCCCGGAGCTGCTTGTCTGTCCCACCCTGGCACTGCAGCTGGCCATCAGCCAGGAGGGTGGGGCTTCGGGTGGGCAGGAGGTCCTGGCTGCAGGCCTGCTTTCTCCCCTATCTGTGCTCATTGGAGAACATTCTTGAGTCTCAGCAGGTAGCTGTGACCCTGGCTTGGTTCTTCAGCAGTAGGGAGAATTGCCACGGGCCATCCCTACTCTCTGGGTTCTTGTAAAGGAATGTGTCCCAAACTTCAGGCTAAAGGAACCACCTAGGGACATCTGTCTTGCTGCCTCCTCCCCCTCCCCCAACCCCCACACTCCTCAAGCCACTACATTCATATGTACTTAGCATTTTCTTTAAATCACCTCATTTACCTTTTTACTTCCATGAATTTGTTTTGGAAGAAAACTTGTCTCTTCTGGAAATGGACAATCAACATCTTTGCCGTAAATAGAAGGCGATCAAACGCAGCCTCGGTGAGGGTGCAGAGCCGGTGGTGGAGCCGGCCCAGCTCCGCTGGGGGGAGTGACGGGCCGCGCCTGCTCCCGCTCTGTTAAGTGTCAGACGGGTGTCAAAGACAAAGCAGCGTCCACAGGAGACTTCCTCAGGACGAAACCGGAGAGCTAGATGAGGCCATAAAGGGCGAAGGTTCCCACCCCGTTTCAGTCATTTCACAGGGTGTCCATTTCCTGCCTCAGGTCACCCCCCACCCACACTGTGGGGAGCTCTTCACTCGTGACCCAGGATGGGAGGAGTTGGCTGGTCCTCCTGAGGCTGGGGTGGGAGAGGTCTGCTTTCTTGGTTCCAACGGGACCCGTGACACACAGATTTTCTCACCGTGAAGCTAATTGGGTGGTACCAGGACGTAACCTGAGCTGGTGGCCTCAGAGCTGGGGCGGGCATCCCCCAGGGATGATCCCTCAGCCCTGCAGCCTTTGAGGACTCCCTGTGTGCCCGGCACAGAGCTGAGCTAACCCCCAAGCTCCCAGTGAGGAAAATACAACCACCATCTCTGTGTGACAGATGAGAAACAGATTCAGGGACAGGAGAGGTGACTTGTCCAAGGCCACACAGCTGGTTAGTGAGGTTCGAGCTCAGATGGGGCTGATGCTAAGGCCTCAGTGTGAGCATTGGACTGCCTGTGGGTGATGACATTCTCTTAAAACAGTGCTTCAGGGACATCATCCCGTGTCTCTCTGCCTCACTGCTGTGTCTTCTCAGTCTCCTCGGTTGGGTCCCCCAGCCGTGATATCTCTGGGCCTCCAACCTCGCTCACTTTCCACATTCTCTCCCTGGTGAGCTCATCTTGTCTCATGCCCTGAATACCACCTACACACTGGTGATGTCCAGCATGGGCTGCTCCCTTAGGAGGCTCCAAGCAGAACTCGGGGTTTCCAGGCCCCAGCCCTAGTCCCCCCACAGTCTCCCTCGCATCGGTGAATGGCAGCTCCATGCTTCCAGTTGCTCAGGCCAGGAACCTTGGAGGCAGCCTGGACGCCTCTCTTTTTCTCTCAATCCACAGCTAGTCTTCTCATCTCCACTTTCAGTACATGGGCAGGCTGGCCACTTCTGGTTTCCATTGCCGTCCCCCGTCCCCAGGCTGAGCCCCTTCATCTGATGCCTGGGTTATTGCAAGGCTCTCCCACTGATCTCCTGATTCCATCCTCTCTTCCTTTCCAGCTGACACAGCAACCAAAGCCATCCCCACCTCCCTTTTTTTCAGAGCCGTCCCTTTAAAATGCAGTCCTGTCGGGTTGTTCCTCTGCTCCCCTGGCCTCACATCTCCCATCATCTGGCTCTCTGCCCCTTCTGGGGATGCCTTTCCTTCCTCATGCTTTCTCTTTAATCACGCTGGCCTCTTGGCTGTTTCTTGAGCACACCAAGCACAGTCCTGCCTCAGGACCTTTGCACTTGCTGTTCCCTCTGCTTGGAGTGCCCCTTCCCTACATCTCCACATGGTTTCTCCACAACCTCCATCACTTTCTTCGGGCCTCTGCTCAGTTGCCAATCAAGAGTAGCGACTGCCTCATGTCCCTGGATCCCCTTCAGTCCTCATGTCCTGAGTTGTTCTCAGCAGCACTTAGCACCCCTGATTTGTGATACACTTTCCCATTTGTTTAACTGTTGTTTATTTCCTCCTACTAGAATGTCAGCCCTGGGAGGTGGGTGGGCCCTTGTCTCTCTGTTTACTGCCGAGTCCCAGCCCCTGCGACAGTGCCAGGCCTGGCCCCGGCGCTCAGTGCTTGTGGACGGAAGGACTGAAATGAACACAGCTCTCCACGGGCCGGCCCGCAACCCCTGTCCATGTTGCTTCCTCTCCGCCCACTCTTCAGAATCCGCTCTTGTAGCTGATGGATCCCACGCTTTTTCGTATATCAGTTTGTTTGCATGGTAACCTGTAGTGAGGACCTACTATGTGTAGGAGCTGTTCAGGGCTGTGACTGCCCTGAATAAATGGAAAGAGAAGGTCCTGCCCTCTCGGAATCTGCGTTCTAGTCGGGGAGACAGATATCGATCACAAAACCTTATCAGGATGAGGGTGATGGAGCTATAAGAGGGGTGCCTCACCCCGTGAATATTCAGAGCCTGTCATTTGCTGTGCATGTGTTTGCAAACTGAAGCCGAGAGGGCTCAGTGAGTCCTAAAACCAAATGCTGGGAGGAGCCTTCATGGGTCACTGAGGCCGGCACACTGCCTCCCAGGCGGGATGAGCCATGGGCCCCTCAAGCCAATCCCTCCCACTTCCTGGAAAGCCTCTTCTCCGGGTCTGAGTGTGGGAGTGGCCGACCCCACCACTCACTACCTGTGCTGCCAAAACCACTCTGTCCTAAGCAGGCCTCTGAGCCCTATTTTCTTCATTGCCCAGAGAATTGCCTGCGTTTTGGGATTTGCTTGCTTCTGGGGTGTTGCCTCCATTCTGGCCTCCTGGGTCCTGACCCCTTTCCTCCCACTCTAACTGGCCTCTCCCAGACCAGCATTGTCCAGCCTGGGTGTGCAGGCTCCTCACCACCTGGACCTAAAGGACCTGATGAGAACGGACAACACTGGGGCACATGGGGCCTCTTTCCTCCTGGGTTCGGCCCCATTTAGCCCTGAGCTCCCTTCCCCAAGCCAGCCGCTGGCTTCCCCAGAGGGGGAAGGAAGTGGGGCCCAGGTCCCTGAATTCTGGGCATCCGGGTAGAGAACGCCGGAGCTGAGCAGGCTTAAGCGTTTCCTCTCCCTCCACCCCCCACAGCTGCCTATTTATGTGAACAGGCTTTTAAAAAGCCACCGGTTCACTCAGTGGTTTCAGCCAGGTCTTCCCGGTCCCAGGGGCTGTGAGAAAAGAGTGTGTGTGTGGGGAGAATCATGCTTGGAACTGAGGCAGGGACTGTGGCATAGGAGGGAGTGGGATCAGAGCGAGATGCTGCCAGGGAGGGGTCGGGGGCGGGGAACAGAGAGAGACTGTGCCCGTGCCGGAATGGGGCTCATCCCTGGGAGGTTCCAGAGGGACCAGTGAAGAGCTCAGCAGGGTGGAACCCTAGCAGGTGGCCCTCCTAGCAGCTTCTGTTTTCTCTCTGTCTGCCAGGATTCCTGTGACTGGGGTCCACAGCACCCACCCCTGCGCCTCACCTTTTTCCCCTTCTCCCCACTTCTCTCCTGCAGTTCCATTTCACCCCATTCTCTTCCTCCTGCACCCTCTTATCTTCCCAACCCACTTCTCTCCCGGCAATGTCTCCTCCTGTCCCTGCTCTCCAGCTTCTCCCACCCACCCTCACCCAACTATGCATCATTCTGTCTTCACGATCCATCTTCCCTTCCCCCTCTGCCTCCTCCTCCTCAGAGGGGGAGGCTGTGATCACAGAAATATCTCCAAGGTAAAGGAGGGGGCTGACCTGGGGAGAGGTTGACTGGAGGAGCAGTGTTGAGCATAGCAGGCTTGGCTGCTGCTGGGACCGAGGTGACCTGGTGGGGCCAAGGCTGGAGCCTGTGTGTCTGGCTGGTCATAGGT
The DNA here is from genome assembly GCF_022682495.2 of Desmodus rotundus. Lineage (NCBI taxonomy): Eukaryota > Metazoa > Chordata > Mammalia > Chiroptera > Phyllostomidae > Desmodus > Desmodus rotundus. The sequence continues at coordinate 11,414,383 of NC_071389.1, forward strand.
TCAAATCCTGCCTCCTTCCCATCACACCCAGATGACTTCAGACGAGTCCTTCACCTCCCTCTGCCCCAGGGTTACTGCTGTTTATCACTTGAGTTTGTTTGAAGAACCAATGTGATAATATATGTACACCTGACACATCGTGGGTGCTTGACAAATGTTCCTCTCATGGTAAAAATACGGTTTGGGGGAGCTCCCCCCCTTTTAAGCCATTCTAGGGAAAATACTATCGCTGCCACCAGCATCATCATCACCACCATCAAAGAGCTAAACTGGACACTAACAGCAAAAACAACAGCAACACAGCCAACCTGAGGTTCAAACTCTGTGCTGAGCTCTGTTCGAATCACTTGCTATATGTTATTTCATTTACTTCTTACTACAATCATATGCGGTCCATGCGCTTAGGGTTGCCATTTTGCAGATGAGAAAACCGAGGCACAGAGAGGTGAAGTACCTCGCTGTAGGTCACGCAACTAGTTAACAACAGAGCCAGGGTTTGAAACCAGGCATTCTGGCTCCGGAGTTCTGCCTTGTCACCTCACACTATGATTAGATGGTTATAAAAAATTTTTAATTGCAGAGATACATTTTAAAATAAAAATTTAAATATAGAGATAAAGGGTAAGACCCCTCTGACTTCTAACCAGTCACTTTCCGCTCCCAGGGAGCCTCACTAACTTAGATTATGTCTCTCCAGTCTTTTTTCTGTGTGTTCACATGTTTTTTATGCACCTAAGGAAGTTTAGCATTTTTTGCATTTTTTAAACAAATGAAATCATGCCTCAGAGCTCTGACAAGATCAAGGTCCTCTCTCGCCTCTCCCCTGCCCCAGGGCCCAGGGCTCAGAGGGGTTCCTGTGTGGGTGGGGCCTTCTGGAGACCATGGCTCCTCCCCCCCATTGTCTGTGCCCATTGATGGCAGCAGTGGGAAGGCATGGCAGATCTTAGGAGATTCTTTGGGGGAACGGGAGACCCTCTCCCAGGCTGACCATGGTGAGGCCACAGAAGCCATGTGGAGACCACTCTAGAGGAGAGGAAACAAGGAGAGAAGGATAAAAGCGGATCCTCTCCCCCCACCCACCCCTGCCCCTCACTGCAGCATGGTGAGTCAGAGCACCTGTCCTGACGTCTGTGCCGCTTTGGGGATGCCGAGCTGCGGGCAGAAGGGCCGGCTCCTGAGGCACTAACACTCCTCCAACCTCATACACGTGCCCCTGAGCCAACATCAGGCTACCATGTATTTAGCGCTTACTCTGCGCTGGGCACCACGCAGGCATTTATTTCCCACAGCCTCACAGCGAATTCCGTAAAGCACTGTTTCTCCCTCTGGTGGGTGGGGAAACAGAGACTCTGTCAAGGTCACAGAGGGAGTAAGTGGCAGAGGCACGGTTTGCAGCCAGAGCACTGGTCTTAAAAGCCCAGCTCTTGCCTCTGCACAATGCTGCCCCGCCAGGACAGGGGAGAAAACAAGGGCTTCTCTTTGGCTGCTGTTTGGGAATTTGACCTTGATATTCATATAGCCAGACTTCACCTGGATAAACACATTGAAGGGTGGCAGTTGAAGTTTGCTTCATCTCTCCCCTCCGGCCCAATGCCATTCCAGAATTAGACCCCTGATCCTGTAGAAAGACAGAATGGAACAGGTGTTTCAGCACCATGGACAACAACAAAGTCTGGCTGCTCTGAGGAGGCGGGGAGAGAAAAGCAGGGCTGGAAGGAGGCGGGGCCCTGCATCGGAGGGCGGTGTCGGAGGCGGGGTTCCAGTTTTGTGCTAATGTAATGGAGCTGGCACATCTTGGTTTGGTCTCTTCCGCCCCCTTTCCATCTGCGACGGTTGCCTGGGAATCTGGTTCCCCTCCTGCCTCCTGTGACTTTAATCTCTATACCCAACCAGTCACTGGCTGCCTCGTGAACGGAGCTGGGCTCTCAAGCAGTTTAGGAAACGTTGGGCAGAATCAGAATTCCCAACTTTCAAAGCCCAGGTGTGCTCCACTGAACACACTCACCCTTTGCACAGTTCAATGAAGTGTGCACACCCCTGCACACTGATATTTACTTAAATTGTGACTATATGTGGGTCCCACTTTGTGTAAATCTTATGTGTGAAAATCCAAATTGTTTACAACATATGATTTAGAAGAGGACTTCACGGACCCCCAGGGGTTCACAGACGGACTTCCAGATGGTTTCAGAATTCTCTGGATGTGTGCAATTTTTTTAGTGAGTGTGTGTGTAAAAACAGGTAAGCCTTAGGTTTTCAGAGGAGCAGTGTAGATTCTGATTCTCAGTGGGCTCATGGGGTTGAAAAAGTTATGGGAACTTCTGGGCTGAAAGATCGTCCAGCTGAGGGAGACTTTTCCTGTTTCGGGTCTGTGGGCCGCCAGTGCGCAAAGTCAAATTCTAACTTCCTCATGCCCGTGTCTCAGGCTGCTGGGGAGCAGCTCCTTTCTCCCCCCTCCCTTCTCTACTCCTGCTCTTGAAGTCTCTGTCTGGGAATGGAGACGTCTGCCAGTCCACACATAATTTGAGTTGTGAAATGCCAAGCTCACTAGCACCCCTAGTAATTTGCAGTAGATTCATTGTAAATGAAATTTGTTCTGTGCACACGTTTTCAAAAAAGCACCTTATTTTGTGGAGCCTGAGGGTCAGAGTGCAAGGAAAACTGTTACTCCAAAGTACGGAGAGAACCCATTTGCAAGAGATTGCCAAGCCCGGCACAGTGCCGAAGCCTCTTTTGTCAAATGCTATTCAGTTGCAACTGGTTCTTGCCGCGCCAAAGGCTTTGGGAGGTGCGGGGGCTCACGGTTGTGCGCTGGCCAATGCCGTCGTCGTCCTGTGGGTGGAGGGTGGATCTTTTGAAGTGATTAGTGCTCTGGGCAGTGTGGCCGCCTCACTGCAGTGCCTAGAGCTCCTCGCGACATGTTGCACCAGGGTCAGGGCTCAGGCTGGGGCAAAGGCTGGCTCGGTGTGGTGCAGGCCTGAGGCTCAGTTTGAGACCTTGGTCATATAGGGCTCAGTCTACGGTAGGCGGCAGGGATCCGTCTGGGCCCAGGATCAGGGCTTGGTCTGGAGTCAGGGTCAGGCCTCAGGTTAGGACTGCAGTTGGGGCTCAAAGATTGGGGTGCAGTTTATTGCTGGTACTAGGGTTCTGTCTAGCATTAGGGTCGTGGCTCAGCCTGCAGGTGGGGTCAGGGCCGGACAGGGGCTCTTTCTCAGCTGAGTCATGTGGCCTTCCTTTCCGCAGGTGCCCAGGACCCCACGCCCAGGGGTGGAGTCGGCTGACAGCAGGCACTTGGCCACCAAGCACAGCAGGAAGGCCTTGAAGGCCAGCCTGACCCTAGGCATCCTGCTGGGCATGTTCTTTGTGACCTGGCTGCCCTTCTTTGTGGCCAACATAGCCCAGGTAAGGCCACCGCAGGGGGCAGATGCATCCAGGCCTTGCTGGGGAGGCCCCCGAGCTCCTCGCCAAACCAGGCACGGGGAGGGGGCACAGTGGGCTGCCTCTCGTGGTGTGTTTGTGTGTGTCTGTGCCGGCTGGGTGGGGTGGTCTGTGTTCCTGCCCTGGAACCAGGTGTGATGCGCCCCTTCCCTCCAGGCCGTGTGCGACTGCATCTCCCCAGGCCTCTTCGATGTCCTCACGTGGCTGGGTTACTGTAACAGCACCATGAACCCCATCATCTACCCACTCTTCATGAGGGACTTCAAGCGGGCCCTGGGCAGGCTCCTGCCATGTCCCCACTGCCCCCAGGAGCACCGGGCCAGCCTGGCCTCCCCCTCCATGCGAACCTCCCACAGCGGCGCCCGGCCAGGCCTGAGCCTGCAGCACGTTCTGCCCCTCCCCCTGCCCCCCGACTCTGACCCTGACTCCGACTCAGGCTCAGGAGGCTCTTCAGGCCTGCAGCTCACGGCCCAGCTGCTGCTACCGGGGGAGGCCAGCCAGGACCCCCCGCCGCCTGCCAGGACTCCTGCCACGGTCAACTTCTTCAGCATCGATCCTGCGGAGCCCAAGCTGCGGCTGCATCCGCTCGGTACCCCCACAAACTGATCCAGGCTTGTAGTTGGTCAGCAGGGAGCTGGACTGAATGGAACCAAGTCCCTAAGGCCTTGGGCCAGCTCTCAGCTGAGGCCAGGAGACTGCGGGCCTCTTGGGCGCCCTCTGAACTCCAGTGGGGTGCACTGAATCAGCCCTCACTCCCTCAAGGTCCTCCACCTATGGAAGCCTATAACTGGCTTCCACAGTCTTCTCCAGGATGCTGCGTTGCCGATCACAACTTGTGGCTGTGTGTAGAGGATGGTTGGGGGGCTCTGGGTGGGGGCGGGGGCCTCTGGGTTCAGGTTAGGATGAAGACAGTCTCCTTTGCACACTCCGTCAGCTCACAGGGGAGGGAGGCCTCCGTCTGCAGAGGTGGGTCAGTGCAGGGCTGAATCCCTCGCTCCTCTGAGTGTAGTTCACGAGCTGCCGGATCAGCAGGGCCCCTGGGGGTTCATTGAAAATGCACACCTCTGCCTCCACCCGGACCTGCGGAGTCAGAACCTACAGGTTGACAAGGTCTCCTGGGACATGTGTGCGGCGCCTCACAGTTTGAGGTATGTTGGCTTAGTTGATCTTCAGCCCTGAGGATGGTTTGCTGGACAGTTTTTGGGACCAGCAGCCCCTTGGATGTGGGTGGCCTCACCAGAAACCCCTGAGGCTGGGAGACCAGCAGGCCTAAATTTGAATCTCTGCCCCACTAACCTATAAGCTCTGGCACAGGTGCTCGACCTTTCTGAGCCTGTTACTCCGCGTACAAAATGGGGTCATGATGTCTCCCGGCCTCATGGGGTTTCACGAGAATCGGGGCAGTGCCCATAGGACGCCTGGCACACGGCATGTGGCCGGCAGGTGGCACCTGCTGTTGTTATTGCTCCTGGCCATTCAGCACCCTGGCCTCTGGGGAAAACAGCGGGAAACAAGGGCCATTTGTTCCCACTGTTTTTATCCATCTTCCTCCTCTTCTTCAGCCCCGTACCAGCTCCCAGGGTACCACACCACCTCTCCTGGGGCAAAGGGGTGACTGGTGATTTCTTGCTCATCACCTGGGATGGGTGTTCCTCTGCCCTGGGCTTCCTAGGACCTAGAAGGGAACCAGCTGATGGGGATGGAACCATCCCCTTTCCCTACCTCCTTCTGGCCTTTCCTGGGTCAGTGAGGGAAGGGGGAGTGGTGGCCACTCAGGCCGGTAGAGCTGGAGAGGAGCTGTCCCTGGCGTCACCTGATGTAGGCAGGTGAACCCTGTTATGGGGGCCTGGCTTTTTTTTGTGGGGGCAGGACTCAATTCCTACACATTACCCGCTGCAGGTTCCTTCTCAAGCTGAGGTTTTCCTTACCCCCCACTTGCACTAAGTTCCATCAACCTGAACTCCCAGGGGTCTTCCGAGGTGGCCTGGCGCCCTCCTTGGTGCTGATTCAACTCAACTCCACCCTGGCTGCGGGCCACAGGGGGACCACGGTGCTTGTTGGGGCTTCCCCTCTGCCGGGGGCCTGCTCCAGTGGACGCTCAATAAACACAGGCTGAAGGCAGCAACTGCAGTGTGGACTGGATCCGCCTGAGGGGCACTCGGGCTGCTGGCGAGGCAGCTGGGGATGTGGGAGGAGACCCTGGGCACAGGTGTTTTGGGTTCTCCTTCAGACTCTGCCCCTAATTTGCTTTGGGACCTCAGCAAATCATTTTCCCTCTCCGGGTCCTCAGTTTTCCATGGGTGACATAAGCTGTTTGGATTAATAGCAGCAAGAGTTCTGTAAGTATCTGTGAAATGAACAAATACACATGACCCCGAGGGCCAGTGCAGCTTCAACACCCTAACTTCCCCTGTCTCTCCTCCTCCCCACTTGTCAGTACTGTCCCTGCCGGGGCCTTGGTTTCCCCTCCCGTACAAGGGGCGGGGGATTATCTCTGGTCCTGTCATTCGGGGACAGTGGGAGGAACAAAGGGGAAATGTCTCAGAGATGCAGGTACAGGGCTAAGAGCTGGGCTCTGACGGCCGACGGACGAGTTGGAGATGGCCCAGCTGTGTGATCTGGAGCAGATTACCTGACCTGCCTGGGCGTCAGTACCTGCAGGTGTGAAAGGAACGTAACAACAGGGAGACGATCCCTGTAAGTGCTCTGTGAGCTCTACGGTGAACACCCAGTAAGTGGTAGCCATTATTCTTTTTTATTTTCATCATCACCTCTGCTCCTGCTACAGGAGATCCTCCCCCCATACAACCCATTATTGCTACCAGGGCCAGCTCCCACCTGTACTGCAGGCAGACTCAGCATTGACCGCCGTGCTGTCACAATTACATCCAGGGCCGCCGCGCAGCACACCTTTGGGGGGGCGCCCTGCACATCACGTCTGTGTGGCTGATGCCCCTGCGGGTGTGCAGTGCACAGCCCGCATGGCCATAAGTGACTGATCCGATCGGAACTCCCAGAGCAGGGAGTGAGCTGCCCCCTCCCTGCTGGAACCTGTGGGCTGATGGACAGCCCTGGAGTGGACGGGAGAGCAGGCAGACACCTGGCTTGCCTGAGGCCGAGGGAGAATGGCGGGTGGGAGCTTCAGGCCCTGGAGAGGCCCCCGACCTCCTGATGGACAGCCAGACATCACAGCTGTGACCCCCCAGGCCGTAGTCCTGGGCTCTCAGCTGTGCTTGGTTGATTCCACAGGGCTCTGGCTTCGCTTCCCCAGGGAGGGTCTGTCACCTCCCTACAAGTCTCCCTGCTGTCAACTCCATGCTTTTTAATCTCAGAGCCTTAAGTCTAGGAAGGGCACTGGTGGAAGTTCTTCAGAGATCCTGTGGGGAGCCTGGTGGCGGGGACAAGAGAGCAGCGAGGCCTATGGAAATCTGGGAAGACACTTCAAGTCCCCTTTTGGGGTCAATCCAGCCCCTTGGGGCAGGGCCTCTGAACCTCGCTGGCACAGCTGGGGCAGCCCAGTGGGTTGGGGTCCACGCCGTGGCTGCACGTCTGGAGGCTCTCAGCGGGGCAGGCAGCAGTGGGAAGGGAGGCCCCTTCGGACTGGTCCAGCCCCGTTGGCACCTGGGCTTGGCTGGGGTCAGCGGATGTGGGCACTCTGGAGGGGTCTCCAGGTGCAGGACCCTGGCTTTGCCCATCCTGATCGGTGGTCTTATCTGCTGAGGAGAGGGCTGCTGCCTGGCGAGGTTCCTCTTGGGGAAGGCTGCCTGGGGCCAGCAGAAGCCCCTTTTCATCCCAGCCTGGCTTGGTGTGGATGCCCACAGCCTTCAGGATGGCGTCCATCTGCTTGGCATAGTCCAAGTGGCCGCTGACCTGCAGGGGAACAGTGAGTGCGGGCCAAGGTGGGTAGGCAGAACCCCACCCTCCCCAGGGCCCCAAGCTAAGCTCCTGGGCCTCACCCTCTCCCTCGGTCACCAAGGCCCTGACTCCCTCCCGCTCTTCATGACTGACATGCAGAGTGGGGTGGGAAGCCTCTAGGTTCAAGGCTGCTCTGGAACTCATTCGGGAAAGACGAAGGAAGTTCCTCTATAGAATCTGGGACGTCTGGGGGCGGGAAGGAATCTCCTGATGGTGGGAGTGGAGGTTCTCATTCTGCCTGCAGCTTTGGGTCTCAGCAGAAGGACTCTGCTGCTCACCAGCTCGGGGGCCTTGGGCCAGCCTCTGGCTTCCGCTGGCCTCACTTAGCTGCAACATGGGGACAGTAGTGCAGCTACAGGAGAGGGCTGCCGTGAGGTCGCAGCAAAGCCCTCAAACCGGAAATAGTGCCGTGGCACAGACTGCAAGGTACCTTCTACACTTCACTCTCCCCCTTTTCCTTAGTCATAAGAACTTTGACTTAACAGCTGGGTACTTTTTTCTCCTGCAGCAAAGTGAGGCATTGTGACAAGTTCTGGCCAATGAGATGAAGGGGCAGTGTTATGTGGTGCTCCCTGGAAGTCTCCTTAAAAGGGAAAGTGCTCTTCTTTTTCCCTATTTCCTCTTTCCTGCTGGCTGGAATTCAGATACAATGGCCAGAACTTGAGTAGCCATTCTGGGCCATGAGTTGGCCCACTAAGGTCCACTTGCTGGCTTGCAAAGCAGCAAGACAGGGGGAATTTTGGCCCCTGAAGAGGGTGGAGCCGCTATACCAGCCCTGAACTGCCCATCCTGGCCTTTTCTTACACGACAACATTAACTCTTGTTTGTTGAAGCCGCTTCAGCTCGGCCTCTGTTATACGGACTTGAATCTTCACTAAGACAAGGGTCCAGAACTCAGAAGTGTCTACCCTCTTCCTCAGAGAATCCAGACACCCCCATTTTTGTGTCGGGATGTGCCAGTGGGTGACAAGTAGAAGTGCAATTAGAATGCTGGATGCCTAACCGTGGTAATGGACAATGCTCAACGCCTAGGGGGTCCTTAGCACGTTGCAGAAAATGAACCTATTGGGTATACTCCTTGACGGGGGTCGGCTGCTAACTGTAGATGGAGAAATTGAGCCATGGAGAAGTAAAGTAAGTGACTTGCCCAAGGTCACACAGCTAGGACGGGTCAGAACTGAGATCCGAATCAGCTCTATCCTCTTCCCAGAAAATCGGAGAGTGAGAGGAAATTTTAAAAATCATCTGCATTTTATAGATGAGGAAAGTGAAGCCCAGAGAGGGGCGGTGGTTTGCTTAAGACACACAGCACGTGAAGTGCAAGGTCATGAGCTACGCTTGTGCTGAGGCCGCTTAGCTCAGATGTGCTCCCGGCCATGGAGCCTCATGCTTTTCCAGCCGGTCTAGGGGTCAGAAGTGAGCCCAAGACACAGCATTCCTTCAAGGCTGAAGAGGAAGGATTTTGCTTACAAAGAAGACAGGAAAACACCAGGAGGCAAGTGTGAGGAATCTTAGGAAACAACACACAGGCTTGGCTGGTAACATCTGCATTTCCATGTGATCACACTGGGTTATGCAAACGATTTTTCAAGAACACAGGAAGAGAGTTCCCTGTACAGTTTTGTTATTGTCTCATAACCAGAACCTGCCTACTTCTTGTTCTTTTCTTTCCCAACGCTTTTAAACGGTGCTCGGCGACAAGGCATGCATGTACACACACCCTGGGTTCAGGGTGGGGGTCAGGGTGGGGCAGCTCCCTTCCACGGGCGTTTTGAGTGGCTGTGTGGCATGAGAAAGAAGCTAAGTTTGGGATCTGAGAAAAGGGGGTTTGGTTCTGTGTTTTTCTAATAACTGGGCGGGTCCCTACAATGTCCAGAAGCCCAGCTTCCCCAGCTTTCTCTGTAAAATGAAGATGGCTCCCTTGGTAAGTTCTAGAAGCCAGTTGGCATTTCCTTTGAGACCTGAAGAGTTCAAGACCCTGGGCTGGGTCTCTGCCCCCAGAAGCCTCATGAGTTGGGCCCCTGGAGTGGCAGGGTTCCCTGCCCACTGCAACGCAGTCCCCACACTAGGAGGCAGCCTGGCCTTTGTCTGCTTCATTCACCCTGAGACGCCCCTGCCTGGGGCAGGGCCAGCCCCTCACTCGCTCCTGGCTCAGGCTTGTCCTCAGACCAGGAGCCACCTCAGACCACGTTGGGGGCATTTGGGGAGGGTGGCTGACCTCTGAGGTGATTCACAAAGGGCCCAGCCCCTGGCAGGAAAAGGCAGGCCCTGCAGGTCTCTGCCCCAGGGCGGGGCAGCCAGGGCTTCCTCTAAAAGCAGTAATGAAACTCTTTCTCCAGCAACCTCTCCTCCAGCAAGAATTTTCAAGGAAAAACAGGAGGGAGGCACAAAGGCAATGC